>NC_060130.1:829249476-831749476 GCF_021461395.2 Schistocerca americana
TAATTAAACTAATGTAACTACAACACATTACGAAAATTTTACTGTCTAGCCGCCGTTGACGATATGGAATGCTGGTGAGAAATGAAAGACCACAAGAACAAGGTGGCAGATAGATATATTGGAACGTATGGTTTTGAAACCAAATCGAGTATTCTCATCACAATTTTAATTCAGTACACAGGCCCAATTTCGAGCTTGGTACTCCGTACCCAAGAACGAATTCTCCCTCACCTCTACCATACTGTTCAACTTCTTTCTCCGAGGCGTGTCTATCAATACGTCCAGGAAGACTTTCTCTGTGGTATTAGAAGAAATTGATAATATTTCTGCAAAAACGGAACTCTACAATCAGGCCCAGAGACCATGCGCTAATGACAGGCTACCGTATCATTCTCTACCTCATGGCGTTATTTGGATGAGATATCGTGGGATATGGGCGTCAACATACGTTCTTCCGACCGTTGTCAGCATTCCTGCATTTTTCACTCAAGAAACTTTTCAGTCAGCCCCACGAGTCTGATTACACCCCGTTTCAGTCCTCTCACTAAGACAAATTCACTGATATACCAGGAACTGAAGCCAGTACCTGGCAGTCAGATGTGTAAGTGGACTGTAAAATTTCTGTGCCACTGTTGGACTTTGTGTCCTAAAACACGCGGTTAGAAGAAAATTGTTTGTAGTGGTAGCCTCAGTACCCTGCAACTGTAGACAGTTATATTTTGTATCTCGCTGTTATATTGTTTCAAAAAGTTTCACAGCTACCACTAACTGTGTGAATGATAACACCATCTACATCTACATCTACATACATACTCCGAAATCCACCATATGATGCGTGGCGGAGGGTGCCTCGTACCACAACTAGCATCTCCACACCACACTGTCTACCACTGGGTGGATTAAAACGAACCTTTATTTTTTTAAATTACTGTACAGTTTCAGGCTAGCAACCATTTCCAAAGGGCTGTATAGTAATTGACAAAATAAAGGGATTCTTTAATCCATCCATCGCCAGTCAGTGAGGCAAAATGTTGTGACTGAGGCACCCTGTTGATATTCGTCCGCTGTTAGGACCTTTTACCGAGTAATCTGCTGCAATGTAAATGATCCGTTCACTTCTACACTCGAAGCTGCTCAAAGTTGGATCATGTCATCCACGACAGGTTAATCACGCAAATGCAATAGTTTTGTACTCACTGTTCATCCATAGCATTGCACGCATAAAACTCCGTACAACTACGATTCAGTGAATGATTGTAGGAGAGCAGATACCGGAATTCTACACTGCCGTTCTAGGTAAGCTACTAGAGACGATGGTTTGCCGTTGCCTTCCTCCGACTAGTAATGAAGTGTCAGGTTTATATCTGTGTCGTGTAGATGATTGTGCCGAGTGCATGTACAGTGTAGTGCTGGGTTTGTATTATTATGGATGAAGAGAAAGGAGAGAGCGAATGCTAGTGAGAGTACACAATATATTCCTCTCGAATAACAGGCCCGAGCAGAATCTCGGACAGTCTTGTAAAATTTCATCAGCACTTTGTCTCATTTTCACACTTCTATTAACTTACCCATTAATATAATCGTCGTCCTGGTAAATTTCCAGTGTCCATTTTTCATGTTAAGGGTAGAATTTAATACTGAAAGTAGAACGATTTTCTTTTCTTAGGTAATTTCATTTTATTTGTTGTTTTACACCCAATATGTTCGAATCTCATAATGTTATGGATTTGATCTTTTGGTTGACAGAGAGAGATTATGCTTTATATTTAGAGTGTGCAGCTGAGCAGAATTATGTACAGGATCCTAACACAAACGGGTGGACGAAAAACGGGTATTACAGTTTAGGGCTTCTTGCAAGTTGTGTAATGCGTGTAGGTTTTAAACATCCCGAGCGGTTCTAGGCGCTCCAGTCTGGAACCGGGTGACCGCTACGGTCGCAGGTTCGAATCCTGCCTCGGGCATGGATGTGTGAGATGTACTTAGGTTGGTTAGGTTTAAGTAGTTCTAAGTTCTAGGGGACTGATGACCTAAGAAGTTAAGTCCCACAGTGCTCAGAGCCATTTTTTAAACATCGAAAGCTTAACCAACATACGTAATATTCGATAAACATGCCGTAATGTTCCCAATGAAGTATATAAAATGCAAATATGTGTCTGCATTAATGATTAGCACTATTATTTCAAGGTTCCATCTAGATTGCCGTTTGTGTTAGACATACTTCTCCCAGTTATGTGTTTTGGCTCTAGGCCATCGTCAGATTCAGTTTGATGCAAGTTCCTTTTATGTATAGCACTGAGGTGGTGTATTAGTGCTACTTAAATCTAAATCTCATCATAGCATAGGCCGAATTATGTTGGAGTGAGCGGCGTTTGTAGTATCAAGTACGAGCTATATGGAAAAGTGGAATAACAATGCTCAGACTTATATTAAACGACTGAATTCTTCTCGATGGGCACCGCAGTCTCAACAAACTGAAAGAAAGATAGTATTTTTCCCAGGCTGTTTCGTTAAAATAAATAGTTCATTTAGGAGAACTGGCCAGTTTCAAGCTTTATCTCATTTTCACGTGCATCGTAGAACAAAAAAACAGCCACAAATTTGTCACGAGGTACACATCAAAATTAGATGATGCTCGTAGATCGGTAACAGTTCAAAAGAATTACTTACTGTAACCGAAGATAGTGGTGGAAATGAGATTATTATTTTGGATTATAAGAAAATGGTTCAAATGGCTCTGAGCACAATGGGACTTAACATCTGAGGTCATCAGTCCCCTAGAACTTAGAACTACTTAAACCTAACTAACCTAAGGACATCACACACACCTGCGACCGTAGCAGCAGTGCGGTTCCGGTCTGATGCGCCTAGAATTATATTCTGGGATTATATTCTGCGCATTAACGGCGATAATGTGCATATTAGAACTATACGTGTCGTCTGCACATAAGACACTGCCTCACGAATTTCTAGTCGATTTTGCCTAAAATATGTGGTGTAGCTTCCGGAAATTCGGTGATAGTGTAAAACCTTAGAATCAAAATTAATTTGTACACGAACACGAAAGTTGACATTGCCTGCCGAAGTGACCACTAGAACGTACACTATGTTGTTGTTGTGGTCTTCAGTCCAGAGACTTGTTTGATGCAGCTCTCCATGCTACTCTATCCTGTGCAAGATTCTTCATCTCCCAGTACCTACTGCAACCTACATCCTTCTGAATCTGCTTGGTGTATTCATCTCTTGGTCTGCCTCTACGATTTTTACCCTCCACGTTTCCCTCCAATTCCAAGTTGGTGATCCCTTGAACATGTCCTACCAATCGATCCCTTCTTCTAGTCAAGTTGTGTCACAAACTTCTCTTCTCCCCAACCCTTTTCAGTACCTCCTCATTAGTTATGTGATCTACCCACCTAATCTTCAGCATTCTTCTGTAGCACCACATTTCGAAAGCCTCTATTCTCTTCTTGTCTAAACTACTTATCGTCCACGTTTCACTTCCATGCAAGGCTACACTCCATACAAATACTTTCAGAATCGACTTCCTGACATTTAAATCTATACTCGATGTTAACAAATTTTTCTTCTTCAAAAACGCTTACCTTGCCAATGCCAGTCTACATTTTATATCATCTCTACTTCGACCGTCATCAGTTATTTTGCTCCCCAAATAGCAAAACTCCTTTACTACTTTAAGTGTCTCATTTCCTAATCTAATACCCTCAGCATCACCCGACTTAAATCGACTACATTCCATTATCCTCGTTTTGCTTTTGTTGATGTTCATCTTACACCCGCCTTTCAAGACACTGTCCATTCCGTTCAACTGCTCTTCCAAGTCCTTTGCTGTCTCTGACAGAATTACAATGTCATCGGCGAACCTCAAAGTTTTTATTTCTTCTCCATGGATTTTAATACCTACTCTTCAGAATTTGAAAGAGAGTATTCCAGTTAACATTGTCAAAATCTTTCTCTAAGTCTACAAATGCTAGAAACGTAGGTTTGCCTTTCCTTAATCTTTCTTCTAAGATAAGTCGTAGGGTCAGTATTGTCTCACGTGTTCCAATATTTCTACGGAATCCAAACTGATCTTCCCCAAGGTCGGCTTCTACTAGTTTTTCCATTCGTCTGTAAAGAATTCGCGTTAGTATTTTGCAGCCGTCGCTTATTAAACTGATATTTCGGTAATTTTCACATCTGTCAACACCTGCTTTCTTTGGGATTGCAACTATTATATTCTTCTTGAAGTCTGAGGGTATTTCGCCTGTGTCATTCATCTTGCTCACCAGGTGGTAGAGTTTTGTCAGGGCTGGCTCTCCCAAGGCTGTCAGTAGTTCTAATGGAATGTTATCTACTCCCGTGGCCTTGTTTCGACTCAGGTCTTTCAGTGCTCTGTCAAACTCTTCACGCAGTATCATATCTCCCACTTCATCATCGTCGACATCCTCTTCCATTTCCATAATATTGTCCTCAAGAAAATCGCCCTTGTATAGACCCTCTATATACTACTTCCACCTTTATGCTTTCCCTTCTTTGCTTAGAATTGTGTTCCCATCTCAGCTCTTCATATTCATACAAGTGATTCTCTTTCCTCCAAAGGTCTCTTTAATTTTCCTGTAAGCAGTATCTATCTTACCCCTAGTGAGATATCCCTCTACATCCTTATATGTCCTCTAGCCATACCTGCTTAGCCATTTTGAACTTCCTGTCGATCTCATTTTTGAGACGTTTGTATTCCTTTTTGCTTGCTTCATTTACTGCATATTTATATTTTCTCCGTTCATCAATTAAATTCAATATCTCTTCTGTTACCCAACTGGCCATTAAAATTGCTACACCAAGAAGAAATGCAGATGATAAACGGGTATTCATTGGACAAACATATTATACTAGAACTGACATGTGATTACATTTTCACGCAATTTGGATTCATAGATCCTGAGAAATCAGTACCCAGAACAACCGCCTCTGGCCGTAATAACGACATTAATACGCCTCGGCATTGAGGCAAACAGAGCTTGGATGGCGTGTACAGGTACAGCTGCACATGCATCTTCAACACGATACCACAGTTCATCAAGAGTAGTGACTGGCGTATTGTGACGAGCCAGTTGCTCGGCCACCATTGACCAGACGTTTTCAATTGGTCAGAGATCTGGAGAATGTGCTGGCCAGAGCAGCAGTCGAACATTTTCTGTATACAGAAAGGGCCGTACAGGGCTTGCAACATGCGGTCGTGCATTATCCTGCTGAAATGTAGGGTTTCGCAGGGATCGAATGAAGGGTAGAGCCACGGGTCGTAACACATCCGAAATGTAAGGTGACCGAGATGTGTAAGCAATGGCACCTCATACTATCACGCCGGGTGATACGCCAGTATGGCGTTGACGAATACACGCTTCCAATATGCGTTCACCGCGATGTCGCCAAACACGGATGCGATCATCATGATGCTGTAAACAGAACTTGGATTCATTCGAAAAAAATGACGCTTTGCCATTCGTGCACCCAGGTTCGTCGTTGAGTACACCATCGCAGACGCTCCTTTCTGTGAAGCAGCGTCAAGGGTAACCGCAGCCACGGTCTCCGAGCTGATAGTCCATGCTGCTGCGAACGTCGTCGAACTGTTCGTGCAGATGGTTGTTGTCTTGCAAACGTCCCCATCTGTTGACTCAGGGATCGAGACGTGGCTGAACGATCCGTTACAGCCATACGGATAAGATGCCTGTCATCTCGACTGCTAGTGACACGAGGCCGTTGGGATCCAGCACGGCGTTCCGTGTTACCCTCCTGAACCCACCGATTCCATATTCTGCTAACAGTCGTTGGAACTCGAGCAACGCGAGCAGCAGTGTCGCGATACGATAAACCGTAATTGCGATAGGCTACAATCAGACCTCTATCAAAGTCGGAAACGTGATGGTACGCGTTCCTCCTACTTACAGGAGGCATCACAACAACGTTTGACCAGGCAACGCCGGTCAACTGCTGTTTGTGTATGGGAAATCGGTTGAAAACTTTCGTCATGTCAGCATGTTGTAGGTGTCACCACCGGCGCCAACCTTGTGTGAATGCTCAGAAAAGCTAATCATTTGCATATCACAGCATCTTCCTCCTGTCGGTTATATTTCGAGTCTGTAGCACGTCATTTTCGTGGTGTAGCAAATTTAATGGCCAGTAGTGTAGTTTTGCAGGACTCATGTATTAGAGAACAAGGCGTACACGCCTGTTTACCCAACTCCCTTTTCACACAGATTACCTTTTGCCTCCTGTGAAGGTCATTCATCCTTTCCGCTTTTGCCACAGCGTCCTTAGAGGGACCTCCAGCTTTTGGTTTCTGCATTCCTGCACGCACCTCCCAGGCAGCCATTGTCACAGTTATTTGCCACTTCTTCGCCGCGCATACTACGGAGCTACCGGAGGCAGTTTATGCCGTCGGCCGCTGCTTTCCCCGGCCGGTGATACAGAATACCGGAAAGCGGTGCTGCGAGTGTTTTCTGCTGAGTCTTCAGCAGGATGGGGGAAGGCTTCCGGGCGCAGAGGAGGCGCCGTATCTTATGGGCATCGATCGGCCATCCGGGACCCAGCGGCTCGCTGAGAACAACAGAAGCGCAGCGGCGGCGGCGGCGGCGGCGGCGGCTGTGGCGGCAGCGGATAGACGCCCGGCGAGCGGCGGCCGGCGCAGTTTTAACGAGCGGGTTAGTAAAACGGCCGGCCACGAGCCATTGTCTCGCGGCCAACAATGAATGATGTAGCCAGGAGGGCAGCTCCACCTATTCACATATGCTCTGCTGGGACAGCCATTGTGGTCGCCGGTCCACAATTATTCGGCATTATTATCGCAGTGAATCTGCAAAGCCCTCTCCCGCAAAAATAATGCCCGCGATAGATCGCGCCTCCTTCATCGGCATGAACAACCTGTTATTTACTTCCTACAACGGCTTAGGAGTCACATGTGCGAAATGTGTGAAATATCTCTGTACACTTTCACAAGTAACAAATAACCTAAAACGTGCGTTGCCTCAAATGCTAAGTGTTTCCCAGTATTGGGATGATAGTTACCGACAGGAAACTAATCAGTAAATATTTAGAACTAATTCACTTTCGACAAGCCGGTCGTAATGACCGAGCGGTTCTAGGCGCTACAGTCTGGAACCGCGCGACCGCTACCACCAAAATACCACGTGCCTTTTGAAAAGTGAAATACTCTTTATTACATTTAATGAAAAAATTATCTCCATTTCGTAGTGACTTCCGACTTTGATCAATAAACTGTCGCCTTATATACAGATCTTTATAAATCGATATATCTACAGAAGTCTTTAAACTACCCCTTATACGTAATCCATAGTACCTGAATTAAAAAATGATTGGCTCTAAGCACTATGGGACTTTACATCTGAAGTCATCAGTCCCCTAGACTTAGAACTACTTAAACCTAACTAACCTAAAGACATCACACACATCAATGCCCGAAGCAGGATTCGAAATTGTGACTTTAGCACCAGCGCGGTTCCGGACTGAAGCGCCTAGAACCACTCGGCCACAGCGGCCGGATGATTTAAATTTATTGTTATTTATTTTGGTATGGAAGTATTACGCCCAGTTTTCAGAAATACCTCCGCTTTAAAAGTCACAGAAACATTTCGCCTAACCCTTAAGATCTCCATATACACTGAAGACTCAAAAAAACGGATACACCTGCCGAATATCGTGTAGGGCAGGGCTTCACAACATATGTGCTCGCGGAGCAAGCTGTGAGCAGGAAGGCGCGAGCACGGAGCAGCGCGAGCACACGCTACCCCCACCACCGAACCAGAGCGGAGAGTGGGGAGAGTCACGTGGGGCACACAACAGCTGCCGCCAGTCAATGTAAATCCGCGGCCACCTGCAGGGATATCACTCACGAATTATTACTGCGACAAATGAAACAAATAAAGGAGAACGTACACATGCCACATAATTTTATTAGCTTAGTGTATGCCTCTACAATCGCATTAACTTGTGAACTGTTACACAATAAAAGGTGTCACTGAAGTGTGGGATCCTTGGTTATCTTGTACTTTTTGCCCTTTACAGTTGCGTCTATGTTCGGAGTAATTGTTCTTGTGCATTTTAGGCGCAGCGTGCAGTTTAAATTTCGATCAGACAATGCGTTTCTCAGGGGCGTCTTGTTACATTTCATTGCAGAGAACAGTTGTTCCCAAACATACGTGGAACCGAACATTGATATTATTGTAGCCGCCAGTTTGTGCAAACGAGGAAATCTATCCTGAGGGAAGTGTCTGTAGAATTCCAAAATGTTTTTCTTGTTCTGAAATTTGTCTCTGTATTCTCTGTCACACTGCAGGTCAATAATTTCTTGCTGCAGCTCAGGACGAATCTCTAATATTCGCTGAATATGGAGAGAACAGATCAAAATCACTGTCTAGTGCTGTCAGATCTTGAAAGCGCTGATCAACTAAACTATGTGAATAACTTTCACAGTCTTTGTGAACATCTTGCATGGATGATAATTTAGGAAAATGAGCTAGGTTTCCTGTTTCCAGCTGACTCACTCAAAGTGTCAATTTCATGTTAAAAGCTCGTATTCGATCTATGAAATGAGTAATTAGCAGATCGTTACCCTGTAGTAAAATGTTCAAAGCATTCAGATGGCTAGTTAAATCCGCTAAGAACGCGAGATCACATTCAAACGTGCGCGCGCATGTCCCCTTCCTCCCCTCCCTCCCTACTCCGCGACCTTGCACCTGCTCGCGAGCACGTGCCTGAGCAGACGCGAGTACTCGCGCTCAAAACCGGCCAGTTGTTAAGCCCTGGTGTAGGGCCCCAGCGAGTATTCAGAAGTGTCGCAACACGACGACGCATAGACCCGACTAATGTCTGAAGCAGTGCTGGAGCGAATTGACACCATGAATCCTGCAGGGCTGTTCATAAATCCATAAGAGTACGAGGGGGTGGAGATTTCTTCAGCACAGCAAGGCATCCCAGAGATGCTCAGGAATGTTCATGTCTGGAGAGTCTAGTGGCCAGCGTAAGTGTTTAAACTGAGAAGAGTGTTCTTGGAAACACTCTGTAGCAATTCTGGACGTGTGAGGTGTCGCATTGTCCTGTTCAATTTCCCAAGTCAGTCGGAATGCACAGTGGACATAAATGGATGCAGGTGATCAGACAGGATGCTTATGTACGTGTCACCTGTCAGAGTCGTTTCTAGATGTATCAGGAGTCCCATATCACCCCAGCTGCACACGCCTTACACGATTACAGAGCCTCCACCAGCTTGAACAATTCCCTGCTGACATGCAGTGTCCATGGATTCATAAGGTTGTCTCCATACCCGTACACGTCGTTCTGCTCGATACAATTTGAAACGAGATTCGTCCGACCAGGTAACATCTTTCCACTCACCATCAGTCCAGTATCGGTGTTAACGGGCGCAGGCGAGGCGCATAGCTTTGTGTCGTACAGTCATCAAGGGTAGTCCGCCCCAGTAGCTGAGTGGTCAGCGTGACGGATTGCCGTCCTCTGGGCCCGGGTTCGATTCCCGGCTGGGTCGGAGATTTTCTCCGCTCAGGGACTGGGTGTTGTGTTGTGTTCATCATCATTTCATCCCCATCCGGCGTGCAGGTCGCCCAATGTGGCGCCGAATGTAATAAGACCTGCGATATGGCGGCCGGACCTGCCCCGCGAGGGGCCTCCCGGCCAATGACGCCAAACGCTCATTTCCATCAAGGGTACACGAGTGACCCTTCGGCTCCGAAAACCCATGTATATTTTGTGTCGTTGAATGGTACGAACGCTGACACTTAATGATGGCCCAACATTGAAATCTAGAGCAATTTTCTGAATGGTTGCACTTCTGTCACGCTGAAAGATACTCTTCAGTCGTCGTTGGTCCCGTTCTCCGCTTGCAGCGATGTCGTAGATTTGATGTTTTACCAGATTCCTCATGTTCACGGTACACATGTGAGATGGTCGTACGGGAAAGTCCCCACTTTATCGCTACCTCGGAGATGTTGTGTCCCATCGCTCGTGCGCCGACTATAATACCGCCTTCAAACTCAGTTAAATCTTGATAACTTGTCACTGCAGCAGCAGTAACCGATGTAACAACTACGCCAGACACTTAGTGTCTTATATAGGCGTTACCGACCGCAGCACCTGTTTACATATCTCTGTATTTGAACACGCGTAGCTATACCAGTTTCTTTGGCGCTACAGTGTCAATATTGCTGTTTATTGTGAAAATTAAAGCATTAAGTCGATCCTCATTCATGCGTAATGTCACAGTTAAAACATGTGATACGAAAGCGGTCAAAGTACGAGTGTTATTCGGAAAATAAGGTCCTCTCAGTCGCGATATGGAAACCAAAGCGAAAATCAAATATATTTTACCTGCAACATTTTGTAACAGCTTCTAGCTTCTTTTCCACATTGTCGCTTAGACATTTGTCGTAGCGTTGTACCAACGTTCCGATACTCTTGGCATAAAAGGCAGCCAACTGTGCTTAACACCACTTCTCTGTGCTGCTCGGCAGTTCACTGTCGGTGCCAAAATGTTGACTCCATAGCCAAAGGTTGATGTGAGCAGAGATGAAGATCAGAGGAGCCAAGTTCGGGCTGTGTGGTGGGTGATCAAACACTTCCCATCGAAAAGGCGGCAGGCGCGTCCTCATTCCCCTGAAGCCGAAAACTGTCGTGAAAAAGGAAATGCATGACAGGTAAGTTATGTGGGGTTGCATGAAATCAGACAAAATCCCTCACCGGGAACCCATACTTGGCGGGAGAAACTATCGCTCCAGGCATCTTTAAGTGCTCACTCCGTGCTCAGAACTGAAAAGAGCGACTTGACGCGATCGTCGTACTAGAGGCACTGCCTGACACATCTGTGCAAGGTTTCATCGGATTTTCACTGGCGTTTCCATATCGCGACTTATCGGAGCTTACCTTCCGAATAGCCCTCGTAGGCAAACATAAAGGCCTGACGCAGGTCGTGAGTCATATGAGTAAATGAATATTCCTCAAATTTTGCCCAGTTATTTATTGCGAAATGTGTTTTTTAACAAAACGTATATAATATTTATGAGCATTGCGTCAGACCACAACAATGGCTCGCACGCCTTATTCCCAACAATCAGCTGATCTCTCCTTCGTTGATAATTACAGCCTCGAACTGACAATTCATTTTCGGAATGTTTCATAAATTTCCAGTGACAAGCATATTTCATAGCCGGCTGGGGTGGCCGAGGGGTTCTAGGCGCTACAGTCTGGAACCGCGCGACCGCTACGGTCGCAGGCTCTAGTCCTGCCTCGGTCATGGATCTGTGTGATGTCCTTAGGTTAGTTAGGTTTAAGTAGTTCTAAGTTCTTGGGGACTGATGACCTCAGAAGTTAAGTGCCATAGTGCTCAGAGCCATTTGAACCATATTTCACATCTTCGTCATCTAAATATTTTATACCATACACAATATGCAAGGCTAGAAAGGAAGGAAAGAAATTTGGAGTTAAATATAGGAGAACCAACAACAACAAGGTAATTAGGGCCGAAGCACAAGTTAAAATTCACAAAAAATGGGGTAGGAGTTAAGCGTGGCCTACGAAAACGTCTTAGTATCCGTCGCAGATTTAAGAAAGCTACGGGAAACCTAAATTTGGATGGCCGGGCGGGAATTTCTTGTGCGTGCCTTCGGTACATGGGTCTGGTTCACTGAAGTAATAAAAGTCACGAGATACCTTCTAATATCTTGTCGAACGTCGTCTATCCGGGCGTACTGCAGCATCTCGACGTAGCATGGACACACGAAGTCGTTAGAAGATCCCTGTAGAAATATTGAACCATACTGTCTATACAGTCGTCCATATTTACAGAAGTGTTGCCCACGCAGGAATTTGTGCACAAACTGACCTCTCCAGTACGTCCCATAAATGTTCGATGCGATTTATGTCGGGAGATCTTAGTGGCCAAACCACACGCTAGAACTGTCCAGAATGTTCTTCAGACCAACTGCAAATAGTTGTGGGCTTGTCACATGGCACATTGTCATCCATAAAAATTCCAATTTTTTTTTTTTTTTTTTTGTTTTTTTTGTTTTGTTTTGGGAACTTGACGTCTGTGAATGTCCGCGAATGTTCTCCATGTTGCCTAACATAATCAGGACCCAGTCCGTTCCACTTAAACACAGCCCACACCATTATGGAGCCAACACCAGTGCCTTGTTGACAACTTGGGTCCGTGGCTTTTGTGGGGTCTGCACCACCCTACCATCAGCTATTACCTACCGAAATCGGGACTCATCTGACCATGCAACAGTTTTCCGGTTGTGTAGGATCCGACCGAAATGGTCACGACCCCACAAGAGGCACTGCAAGCGATGTCGGTCATATGTCGGTCATCTGCTGCCATAGCCCGTTAACGCCAATTGTCACCACCCTGTCCTGTCGGCCCCCAGTAGCTGAGTGGTCAGCGCGAAAGTATGTCAATCATAAGGGCCCGGGTTCGGTTCCCGGCTGGGTCGGAGATTTTCTCTGCTCAGGGACTGGGTGTTGTGTTGTCCTAATCATCATCATTTCATCCCCACCGCCCCGCAAGTCGCCGAAGTGGCGTCAAATCGAAAGACTTAAACCCGGCGAACGGTCTACCCGACGGGAGGCTCTAGTCACACGACATTTACATTTACCAAACTGTCCTGATGGATATGTTCGTCATAAGTACCACATTAATTACTGCGCTTAATTCACGCAGTGCTGCTTGTCTGTTAGCACTGATAACGCAAACGCCGCTGCTCTCCGTCGTTAAGTAAAGGCCGTAGGCCACTGCGTTGTACTTGGGGAGAGGTAATACTTGAAATGCGGTACTCTCTGCACACCTTGACACTGCGGATCGCGGAATATTGAATTCCTTAACGATATCCGAAATGGAATTTTCTATGCGTCTAGCTCCAATCACCATTCTGAGTTCAAAGAATGTTAGTTCCCGTCGTGTAGCTATAATCACGTCGGAACCTTTTCTCATGAGTCACACGAGTACAAATAACAGTTCCGCCAATGCACTGACCTTTTGTATCTTGTGTACGCGATACTACTACCATGTGTATATGTGCATAGCGCTACGCAATGACTTCTGTCACGTCATTGTATAATCTCTGTGTTGTCTTATTCGGTAAGAGCTTAAATATATAAAGTCGTCATCGGAAGCTAGTATCTCCGTCATTTATCGCTATTTGTGACTACTGCTCAAGACCAGTTTTCCGTGGACCCATAACATGGGCCAGTAGAGGTTCCAGTATGTTGTGTCCGCAAATTGAAGATGGGTAGACGTGTTTCCAGACACTCGGGGTCCCGTAATAGATCTGGCTGCCGAACAACACCTGTCACTTTGTTGCACGCATGTATGTACTGGGACTCTGTCCTCAAAGCTGCAGCGGAGGTTAGAATTGGTTATTACAGTTACAGGCTTAGTGATAGATGGAAGCGTCTGGCGACTACCGAGAACTCTGCTGAGATTTCGCGGTGGCATCACCAACGTTCCTCTAGTTCACTGACACAATCTCTGCTAACACAACATCACGATGACATACGTAAACCAATCACAGAAAGAATTTTTCTCAATCTGGCTGTTATTTATTTATACTTTTCTCTCTTTTCACAATCGGTTCCGGCCAGTGGTTATCTGTATAGAAGAGCACTCTATATGGCCGCTACGAAATTGGAACACAATAATGTGAAAGTAAATTAGAGGAATGGGAATTTATGGATAATATAACAGCTTCTTCAGAGTTTGTACTTCCATTCGTTTTGGTCTACAAGAAAGGAAGTGTTTTTGATAATTTGACAGTTTGTTTGTGCTCAGAAGAAGGGAAATGTGCAGATATATAACGCTGACAAAAGAATAAAAGTGAGGGCCGTCTAATAATATCCGAGATCTATTTATGTGTATGTATGTGTAAATGCAAAGAGGAAACAGCTAATAAAAGTAATATTATTCAAAATAGTACCGACATGGGAATTTGAAAAATTTAATTTCACTTAGTGCAAAGACTAAATTAATAAACTTAACTGTTCATGTGGAAACTAAGAATAATTAATCGAATAGCTACTTCGGCTTTTATTAGCTGTAAATACACTCCTGGAAATGGAAAAAAGAACACATTGACACCGGTGTGTCAGACCCACCATACTTGCTCCGGACACTGCGAGAGGGCTGTACAAGCAATGATCACACGCACGGCACACCGGACACACCAGGAACCGCGGTTTTGGCCGTCGAATGGCGCTAGCTGCGAAGCATTTGTGCACCGCCGCCGTCAGTGTCAGCCAGTTTGCCGTGGCATACGGAGCTCCATCGCAGTCTTTAACACTGGTAGCATGCCGCGACAGCGTGGACGTGAACCGTATGTGCAGTTGACGGACTTTGAGCGAGGGCGTATAGTGGGCATGCGGGAGGCCTGGTGGACGTACCGCCGAATTGCTCAACACGTGGGGCGTGAGGTCTCCACAGTACATCGATGTTGTCGCCAGTGGTCGGCGGAAGGTGCACGTGCCCGTCGACCTGTGACCGGACCGCAGCGACGCACGGATGCACGCCAAGACCATAGGATCCTACGCAGTGCCGTAGGGGACCGCACCGCCACTTCCCAGCAAATTATGGACACTGTTGCTCCTGGGGTATCGGCGAGGACCATTCGCAACCGTCTCCATGAAGCTGGGCTATGGTCGTATGCGTGTTTGGCGCCGTGCAGGTGAGCGCCACAATCAGGACTACATACGACCGAGGCACACAGGGCCAACACCCGGCATCATGGTGTGGGGAGCGATCTCCTACACTGGCCGTACACCACTGGTGATCGTCGAGGGGACACTGAATAGTGCACGGTACATCCAAACCGTCATCGGACCCATCGTTCTACCATTCCTAGACTGGTAAGGGAACTTGCTGTTCCAACAGGACAATGCACGTCCGCATGTATCCCGTGCCACCCAACGTGCTCTAGAAGGTGTAAGTCAACTACCCTGGCCAGCAAGATCTCCGGATCTGTCCCCCATTGAGCATGTTTGGGACTGGATGAAGCGTCGTCTCACGCGGTCTGCACGTCCAGCACGAACGCTGGTCCAACTGAGGCGCCAGGTGGAAATGGCATGGCAAGCCGTTCCACAGGACTACATCCAGCATCTCTACGATCGTCTCCATGGGAGAATAGCAGCCTGCATTGCTGCGAAAGGTGGATATACACTGTACTAGTGCCGACATTGTGCATGCTCTGTTGCCTGTGTCTATGTGCCTGTGGTTCTGTCAGTGTGATCATGTGATGTATCTGACCCCAGGAATGTGTCAATAAAGTTTCCCCTTCCTGGGACAATGAATTCAAGGTGTTCTTATTTCAATTTCCAGGAGTGTAGTATGTCTAGATATCTCCTGTCTTGTAGTTCAGCTTGTTCGTTGGTAAGTGTACCTAATTGTATTTTGAAATGATTAAAATCTTCGATTTCGCCTAGAATACACATTTTTACCCCTTTCGTTGTATGACGAAGGGTTTTGAGTTCATCGTAAATACTTCTGCGGGCGCGTTCGTTGTGCATGAGATGGACAACAGATGCATAAATAAGGCAGCTCTTTCCAAGATTTGAAGGCCATTACATCATTTCTCCCTAGCACTCCACCTTTTTACTGGCCATCTCATTTCTCTCAAGGCCGTTAACGAAAGATTATACGGTATTTCTTGATTCGGTAGCAGATTGATGGAGTACTGACTGTGGAATCAATTTTCCACGCCAGTATTTGAGCGGCAAAGCATGTAGTAGCGATAAAATAAGATTCTTGCGGCACTAGTATACTGAACAAATTTGAAACGTTTCTACAGTGTCCCACAGAGAGCGAGCACTTTGTTCGCTCCGGCGTTCCTCTCTGCTTTCTTATCATCAACATTTACTTTTTTATTACTGCTTACAGTTCCGACACCCGTCACCTGGAATCTAATTCGTGTCGTATTTTCACGTAACTAAGAAAGTTATGTACAATTTTAACTAACATTAGCTTCAAAATTTGTAGCGTAGATAAATAATTTGGGAAATTAAATATAACGGAAATAAAAATTTATAAAACATTAAACAAAAAGGAAAAACACCCAAAACACTTAAACCATTGTACCACACTTGTTAATCACGTACAGTATCATCGCAGCAAATCGTTTACTGGCAGTTGCTAATCTTAACCACTGAGTCGCCACAGAAACGCCAGAAGAAAAACTTGTTTTTGTATTTTTTTCTGGTTTGTTAGTCTTTGACGCACTGAAGCGTACTTCAGGATACATAGGACCTGTGCTGCCTTGCCATGCATAGTATTGAGATTGAGAGGTGGCTTTCAAGGTCTTAGGGAATCCCTCCTGGCCTTACCCGAGGTTTTTCTCTTTATTACCTCCGTAATGAAGTTGTAACGTGGTGTCATGCCTCCGTGCATCTCTTTGTCATGAAGCATAACTGCGCCTAATCTCTCTGCCTTCAAATGTCTGGTTAACGTTCAAGACGAAATGTTATACAAAACTTACGTTTACTCTCAACAGCAAAACATTTCGTGGGATATGCATTCTGACTGAAGAGATTCTATTCATGGTTTGGCGGTAAGAGGTCGTGATAGTACCAGAGCAATAGCGTGTGCCCACCCTACACACTTCACATGCCAGTAGCCTGCAATGGTCTCAAATGGATTCCCAGTAAACTGTACTGAAACGCCAATGTATAATACCTCTTGTGATCTGCGCAAAGGGTCGTTGCGAAATGCAGAGCGGAGAGGACGGGCCAATATATAGAGAATCGGCCTGCGACTGGCAGTTAAGCTGCCTGCGGGCGGGCAAAATAAAATAAAGCCGCCCATTGCGACTCGGCTGCATGTTTGTATTCGGGAAGAAATGATGACAAGGTAATTGAGGAGTCCGTATTAGCATTCTCAAACAGCGGCAAGTAAATGGAAAATTGATCCCGATCTGAGGGGCTAGATTACAAGCCCGCCTGCAGCCACCGACCGGCACGTCCGCCTGTCTTTGTTTTTGCCTTGTGTTGGTCTCTTATTAGGTCGTATAGATTTGGGTAGTCGCTTCTACGACCGGAAAGGGTTCGTAGCGCTGATATCGCCGCCTTTGATGTCAGAGAGCAGCACTAATCCTTGCTTATACATTTTCACTTCGTTTGACAGTTGCTGAGATCAGCGTGTCACCGACAAGAGAGCATCCTGCTATTGTATGTGTAAGGTATTTCGCAGAATTTTTGACAGAGCAGTGAAGATACTGTCAGAGACTGGATTCATTCGTACGCTTTTTTCCGCAAATTTCATGTTTCATGTTTCGGAGTTATTCTTGGTAGCAATAGTTAGTGACTTACCCTGCAGTGTTGCATAGTGTAGTGGAGAATTATAAATTACAAATGCTGTGATGTAGCAGTGGGGTACAGCATACACTGTGTGTCTAAAATAAAGCAACAAACGGAAATTCTGCACGTACAAACAGTTGATAGTAAAGTGGAAACAATTTAAAAAGAGTGCAGAGCATAATCAACTGCAACATGCATAACGGTAAACAAAAATGTTCTTGGTTTTTTCCAGCTTAACGGATTTGCGCAGACATTCTGTAAACTGGTTAATGTACTCAGTACAAGCATGTTGAAGCAATAAGGACCATTCCTCCAGCAAATCCGCTCACAAGTCTTGGAGAGAGGTTGATGTATGCTGACGTCATGCAACCCGTCAGCCTAGTGTATCCCAGACATGTTCTATGAGATTCAAATCTGGAGTGCGAGCAGGCCACGCCATGTGTGCAGTATCTTCCGCTTCCAAAAAAACGTCAGCCACACGTTCTCTATGAGGTCGAGCGTTATCATCCATCAGCACGAAGTCTGGGCCCATATTACCTCGCAACAACCCCGCACAAGACGCCAAGATCTCCCCACTGTACCTGACAGCAGGCAAATGTTGGTGATTCAACCGTACAATTTCATGAAGAGGTGTTTGTTGCCCACGCCATTAGGGATCCTGCTCGATATCGGTCTCTTTCCACAATGTTTGGGTCCGGAAATCGTGTTCCACGTACCCTCCAGATGCGAATCTATCGAGAATCACTCTCCAGACCAAATCGGGACTTATCTGCGAAAAGAACATTGACCCACTGTTCGACCGCCCAGGTGGCATGTTGACGGATCCACTCTAGACTTTCCCTTCTGTGAAGACACACCAGAGATAAACATACAGAACGCCTGCAACAATAAAGGCCACTCTGCTGAAGCCTTCTGTGCAACCTTTGCCTCAGCACAACACGTCCAGGCGATGCCGCGAGGTCAGATGCTAGCTACCGAGCGAGGTGGCGCAGTGGTTAGCACACTGGACTCGCACTCGGGAGGACGACGGTTCAATCCCGTCTCCAGCCATCCTGATTTAGGTTTTCCGTGATTTCCCTAAATCGTTTCAGGCAAATGCCGGGATGGTTCCTTTGAAAGGGCACGGCCGATTTCCTTCCCCATCCTTCCTTAACCCGAGCTTGCTCTCCGTCTCTAATGACCTCGTTGTCGACGGGACGTTAAACACCACTAACCTAACCTAACCATCAGATGCTAGCTGCAGTGCAGTACTAAGGCGGTACCGTTCTGCTCTTTCTGACCTCACACGTGGCCCGCCATGTAGTGGTCTTCGGGATTTATTTTCGGTCTCTATAAACTGTCGCCTTATCTCGGAAACCACAGAACGATTCGCTTTGAGCTATGGCGTTTCACAGCAGAGAGTCTGTAGGCATCTTTTCTGAGTCGCACTGCACCGTCTGTGACAGCGTACGCAGCAACTGTGAATGTGGGATTACCCTGCAAACTCTATCTCGCTTGGTATGTGCCGTGCTGGCTTGTTAGCGAGGTTGTCCGTTGATCGGAATGCCATCTTCCGTGCAGAACACGATCGTAACGACATCTGTTAATAGTTTGTATGATTATATTGTGAATTAGACGCAGGAAGAGGAAATATCAATTTGTTTCTTTAATTTCGGTCACCAGTGTAATAGTGATTCAGGATGTGGTGTCTGGACCTTTGTTTACTTTAACATGTAATTACTTTTCCTCTGTCTTTTTCTGTTTCTCACTCTTTCTCTCCAAGTTTCTATTTTTCCCAAAAAAAAAAAAAAGGTTCAAATGGCTCTGAGCGCTATGGGACTTAACAGCTGAGGTCATCAGCCCCACAGAACTTAGAAGTACTTAAACCTAACTAACCTAAGGACATCACACACATCCATGCCCGAGGCAGGATTCGAACCTGCGACCGTAGTGGTGGCGCGGTTCCAGCCTGAAGCGCCTAGAGCCGCTTCGCCACTTCGGCCGGCTCTATTTTTCCACTTATTTTTACTTTGCTTATGCAGGATTATGATGACGACACTAACACATTGGGAATTCTATATTAGTGTTTTGTGTCTTATAATTGTACATACAACTTTATGTACAACATAAACTCTGTTCTAGTATCTTGAAAACACTAGAAGAAAGCAGCAAACAATGTAAGCTGATGATGATAACGTTTGTATTGTTGACGACGTCGGTTGTGGAGAAGGAATTGCTGCGGCGACTTCTTTTAAAAGATAGTACCAAGACGCGTACTGAACAGACGGCTCAGTATTGGATTAGATGTTGCTGAGAGGTTTGCAAGTTTGCCGACGATTGCCAGGTGGTCGGAAATCTCACGTCATTACCTCTCTTTTCTGACAAAATACTAGTGGCGGATATTTTTGTAAATGTTTCTCTACCTATGTGTTCGTGTTAGTAGACATCCTATTTTCACTTTTACTGCTATCCGGAAATAACAATAAACAGGTAACAAATTTTTTTAACGTATTTATATAAGAATCAGATCGGAACACACCAGATTACGGGTTTAGACTTGATAAAATATATTACAGATAGTGAAAGAATTTGACTGAAGAGCACGACTCGTTTCGAGAGTGATCAAAAAGTATTCAATAGGAAATATTATAGTCTTTGCACCAATGTGCTTAGATTTTCATATCTATGTAGAAGATAATAGAAGCTCATAACCGACGGAAAATACCTCTGTAAGATGATAATAGGGGATGTTAATGCAAAAGGAGGACAAAAATAAGGAATGCCATGTATGGTCGCTTGGGGAGTATGTACAAAGAAGTATCTTTAGTGGGTAACCTTTTGCACGAAAGTTGGTTTATGCCATACACTAACAGAAGAACATGTTTGTCCGTGACGTATTCTTCCGGAATACGTTACTCCTAAGTAGACTTGGTAAGGACCAAAAGGAACTAAAATGGAAATCCTCTAAATTTTATCAGCAATAAGAGACAATATTTCATCGACAAAATTCTGTGGACAGTCTGTGTTGCAGGGTTTGGATTCACATTCACAATTTTTGGAGTGAGTCTTTTCATCACGACTCAGAGAAGCGGCTGCACCTTAATTTGGAAAAAAATCTGCTGCATTCCTAGACCAGGATGAAATACTTGTATGTGTGCCAAATGAAAATGTCATGGATTCTTAAAAATAAAGACAATGCGCGCGATGTTGAAGTTATGAACTAGCAGAACTGCAATCACTCTTATACTAGTAAGATGCAGTCTCAAACTCGATGCAAAGCTAGAATTTGATGTATCAATTACAAAAATTTATTTAAGTATACGGCTATACAGGACTGTCAGGAACAATCTGAAAAGCTCGTAATGGTATTGCGCGGGAGGTTTTTCTGAAAAATGATTCTTAAAAAAAAATTCGATAAGTTGCCTGCTTTCCGAGTTATGTAGAATTGAAGATATCCGATCAAGTAATTGAGTGAGAAAACTGAAGCTCTTACCATAGACATCTGTGGGTCAGTGAGTTACCACTTGATGAAATGCTCATTAACAGTTAGAATGTGCCTTTTTCGGAACTGACAAATTTAAGCTACGTGAGCAAAAGCTACGTTTGTTCGTTTCGAGGAAACCAAACTAAGAACACGTTTGGCGACACTGTCTCTGGCAGGCTGCTGGAATATCCGCGCCCTACGACTGGAATGACTAACTTAAATGCTAAATAGCTCGGAAACGGTATAACGTACCGAATTTTTTGCTAAGGATTGTCTCTTAGCACAACTCTTCGTGCAACATACTTACAAACTTTTCAGCCTGTTTCCGACCACCATGTATAACAAACTCAATTAAACAATGAGTTCACCATAAGTAGACACTGTCCTGGTCGAAAGGGGTAGTTATTTATCAAAAGCACTTTGCCAGACAGGAAAAAATATATATAACCCGTTCATCGCAAGAATAATCCTGATGTAAACATTGCACTATGTATTCTTCCGCGTTTGCTGGAACAGCTAAGCTGTCTCGAGTACTGTCAAGTACGATAATATGGGTACGTTTAGTGCTGTGCGTTACGTGCACATCGACTTAGCGATAATACGGGACAACATCTTTAACTTGGGCAACATTGGCTGGTCAACTGGTACAGCTAGCCTGCTGTGACGTGGCCAGCTGCGGTTCACACGTAAAAAGGGACGAACAGAGGAGCAATACATCTTCGAATGTCATTTAATTTTTAAAGGAAAATGAAATAATACACTGCAAATCTTCCACAATACGCTCCTTAGATGACTAGACGAATCCCACAACACGTTATCGTTTTTAGCTAACGCACTATTGTAATTAAAAACGAGAATGATGAAAATTCCTGACCTAACCACAGGGTAATTTTTCTGCATAAGCTGTGTGTAACGTAAGAGACTGTTGAAGGATTTCACCGTATAGTTAAATATTGAAGCCACTGAAGGCATTACTTACAGTCAGTCGTCTGGTAATCTTTTAGCTCCTTCCTTATCCGAATCCGAGAAATACGTTTCTGGAAGTGTCACCCGCTACGTTGATAACGAGCCTATCAACAACAGAATCCACGAAGCCAACCAGGCGCAGCATTTTCTCTTTTCCTTTTATGGCGAACCGTTCCATATCCCGGCAGCGTTAGGCAGCGACGTGTGAAAAGCTGCGTGCGTTAGTTCCAGTACATCTGACAGCTTAACAGTCTTGTGACTTCTCGGGCCAAGCCGCACAGCTTGGCTCCAGATCAGTTCTGTTGGGTTCATATTGTAATGGTACAGTAGCAAATGTAAAATCGCAGCATTTGTATGCTGTGCTCGATGCTGTGAAAATGATGGTTTTTCGTGTTTCTATGGTATAAAACGATGGACATAGCCCAAAAGAAGAGGATTTGGTTTTTCATTTTTGCCTTCAAAATTAAATTGTTATGGATTATTAATTTAAACAACTTTCACGAACAGTCTTTCATAAAACATCAATAATTAAGAATTCGTATTTGATATGGAAATAGGAATTTCGCGTCCAGTATGTAATTAGTAAAAAAAGACGTGTATTATTCATAAAAAAATAATGAGGAGTTTTATAACTACGAGATACAGATATTTCAAATTGAACGAGAAAAAGAAGAATACTGGGGAGATCTAAACCAATGCACGAATAGCGGCATTTAGCTCCATTCTATTACGCTTCCGACTGCGCTACACTTTCAGTGTGGGTTTGTGTATCAACTGCAGTATATACAACGCTGGGAAAACTTCAAAGTCGATTATCTCCGTCAATTTATGAAAAACATTAAGAACAGCTATTTGTCGGCACTTTTTAATCGTGTTCCACGTGCGTGTTTCACTGTGGAACAGAAAGCAGCCTCAGCCATTTTCATGCCTCAAATTAACAGCGAGACACTCAGAGCACAACGATGCAGAGGCTGAGACTGTACACGATCTTTGAAATAAAAACTACGTAGCTAAAGCGTTATTAAGAGAAACGTTCACGGCTGTTAATACATTTGGACATCTTAAAGTTTCATTTAACGTAACTTAGTAATAATATATCTAATAGATAAGTAGGACCTTCTTCCAAGAGCGTAACAACACCAGTGTATGTGTGCTACGGCTTCTGGCCAATTGTCTCGTTTGCGTTTGTTTACGTCAGGTTTATTCTTACGATGAACGGATTGTAATTCGTATGTGGAAAACAAAATACGGGAACCATTAACAAGGATTAAGGCAGTTACAATGGGCGTTCGGACAATTTAGGTTGAAATAAATGTGGAAATCGTTGTGGAACATCGTGGAATATTCCCGCTTCAGCCCCTATAGCTTGATGAAGTTCCGATAGATGGCAGCGCTACACGTACGTTGAAAATGGCGTCTGTAAAGGGGGACCGAAACAAGCAGAGAGCTCTCATTGAGTGTCCTTTGGCGGAAAACCAGAAGATTGCAGATATTTACAGATGCTTGTAGAATGTCTACGGAGACCTGGCAGTGATCAAAAGCACGGTGAGTCTTTGGGCGAGGCGTTTGTCACTATCGCAACGAGGTACCTCAAACGTGTCCGATCTCTCGCGTAGCAGCCGGCCGCACACAGTGTGACTCCTGCAATGTTGAAACGTGCCGACTCTCGCATTCGATATGATCGACGTATCACATGAAACACCTCGCTGCTCAACTGTTGGTAGTGCTGACACACTCGTCCACAAGCTACACCTACACCTACATCTACATTTATATTCCGCAAGCCACCCAACAGTGTGTGGCAGAGGGCACTTTACGTGCCACTGTCATTACCTCCCTATCCTGTTGCAGTCGTGTATGGTTCGCGGGAAGAACGACTGGCAGAAAGCCTCCGTACGCGCTCGAATCTCTCTAATTTTTCATTCGTGAAGTCCTGGGAGGTATAAGTAGGGGGAAGCAATATATTCGATACCTCATCCAGAAACGCACTTTCTCGAAACCTGGACAGCAAGGTACACAGCGATGCAGAACGCCTCTCTTGCGGAGTCTGCCCCTTGAGTTTGCTAAACATCTCCGCAACGCTATCACGCTTACCAAATAACCCTGTGACGAAACGCGCCGCTCTTCTTTGGATCTTCTCTATATCCTCTGACAAACCGACCTGGTACGGATCCCACACTGATGAGCAATACTCAAGTATAGGTCGAACGGGTGTTTTGTAAGCCACCTCCTTTGTTGATGGACTACATTTTCTAAGGACTCTTCCTATGAATCTCAACCTGGCACCCGCCTTACCAACAATTCAAAAAAAATGCTCAAATGTGTGTTAAATCTTATGGGACGTAACTGCTAAGGCCATCAGTCCCTAAGCTTACACACTACTTAACCTAAATTATCCTAAGTACAAACACACATCCATACCAGAGGGAGGACTTTGAACCTCCGCCGGGACCAGCCACACAGTCCACGACTGCAGCGCCCTAGACCGCTCGGCTAATCCCGCGCGGCTACCAACAATTAATTCTATATGATCATTCCACTTCAAATCGTTCCGTACGCATACTCCCAGGTATTTTACAGAAGTAACTGCTACCAGCGTTTGTTCTGCTACAATATAATGATATAATAAAGGATCCTTCTTTCCATATATTCGCAATACATTACATTTGTCTATGTTAAGGGTCAGTTGCCACTCCCTGCACCAAGTGGTTATCCGCTGCAGATATTCCTGCATTTCGCTGCAATTTTCTAATGCTGCAACTTCTCTGTATACTACAGCATCATCCGCGAAAAGCCGCATGGAGCTTCCGACACTATCTACTAGGTCATTTATATATATTGTGAAAAGCAATGGTGCCATAACACTCCCCTGTGGCGCGCCAGAGGTTACTTTAACATCTGTAGACGTCCCTCCATTGAGAACAACAAGCTGTGTTCTGTTTGCTAAAAACTCTTCAATCCAGCCACACAGCTGGTCTGATATTCCGTAAGCTCTTACTTTGTTTATCAGGCGACAGTGCGGAACTGTATCGAACGCCTTCCGGAAGTCAAGGAAAATGGCATCTACCTGGGAGCCTGTATCTAATATTTTATGCGTCTCAAGAACAAATAAAGCTAGTTGGGTCTCACACGATCGCTGTTTCCGGAATCCATGTCGATTCCTCCAGAGTAGATTCTGGATTTCCTGAAATAACATGATACGCGAGCAAAAAACATGTTATAAAATTCTACATCAGATCGATGTCAGATATATAAGCTGGGGTACTCAAAGGTATGTGCCCGCTGGCTTCATCGCCGCCTGACAATAGACCGTAAAGAGCAACGAAAGACCAGCTGTGCGAAATTGCTCCCTCATTACGAGGTTCATTGTGACAGTTTTTGTTCGAACATCGTCACAGGTGATGAGACATGGGTTCATCACTTCGAACCGGAAAGAAAACGGAAATCCATGGAGTGGCTCCATTCCATCTTTCCTCTGAAGAAAAAGTTCAGAGCCGCACCCTGAGCCGGTAAAGTTATGGCCATAGTCTTCTAGGACTCTGAAGGGGTTATTCTACCAAACCCATAGTAGATATGCGTGAAAGTACTTAAAAAAACGTTTTCGGATATCTTTTGAAACTGAGGAAGACACGGCGATCGGATGGTCCCGATGGGCCACTTGTGGCCTGAAGACGGAGTGCTATGAGATGCCAGTGTGGGGCCTGACGTTTTGCGGTACAATAACAAATTCAACAAACTTCACGCCTACATAATGAAGGTAGAATGTATTTTTTTCCCATTATAACAGTTATTCTCAAGTCGCCTGTACAGTTATTGACTCTTTTATCCAATGACAATATCTGTGAAATAATAATATCGGACTTCAGATTTGAAACGAAAACTTTGCTGGATACGTGTAGAGAGGCTGAAAGCTGTGAAGACACTTTTTTCTGCCTTCTGCTGTCGAGTATTGTCATTAGTGTTGTACGAACTCTGACATATAATTTTACCATATAGGGATAATAATTCGCTTGAGAAAAGGAAATAATGACTTATTCAGTTTGAGCACCAGAACCTAGATACATTTAGGGAATAACATTGTTTCCAGCAGGCTGCTGTTTTAAGTTAGTACTTAATTTGGCATTACTAACTAGTTATGAACTTGGGCTCATTTTCAAGTGCACAGCAGATGTGGACACAACATTCCATGCACAATTACACACAGCATAGTCACCAATGTAAACGAACTTGGAATAACTATCCTGAAACCACGCAGATACAGCTGTTTAGACTTCGGATATCTGTGGTTTGTGGATATCTACACCAAGGTCGTATACACTCTGGTTTTGCACTGCTGACGAGGATGATGTATCTACATCTGCTCAAAATGTTCAAATGTGTGTGAGTTCCTAAGGGACCAAACTGCTGAGGTCATCGGTCCCTAGCCTTACACACTACTTGAACTAACTTGTGCTAAGAACAACACACACCCATGCCCAAGCGAGGACTCGAACCTCCGGTGGGTGGGGCCGCGCCATCCGTGACATGGCGTCTCAAACCACACGGCCACTCCGCTCGGCATATCCACATCTGTTATGCACTTGAGAATAAAGACTAGCTAGTACTAGTTTAAAATAAAAGCCAGGTGGGGACGATGTCCTCATTTACATAAGTAATATAAAATAAGAAGTTACTTCTGGTGACAAGCTCACAGGGCACAAAAGGTATGAAGTTCAAAATAGCTCTGAGCACTATGGGACTTAATATCTGAGGTCATCAGTCCCCTAGAACTTAAAACTACTTAAACCAAAACTAACCTAAGGACACCACACACATCCATGCCCGAGGCAGGATTCGAACCTGCGACCGTAGCAGTCGCGCGGTACCGGACTGAAGCGCCTAGAACCGCTCGACTACCGCGGCCGGCATGTATGAAGTAATTCAATAAAATGCAAGATGTGTGTCCCAGGCGGTATGCAAGAAACTCCTTGTGCACATGAGACACGAATGAACATGGAAATTAGAGAATAGTTAACTTACATTGCAGAGAATCTCGGACGGTGTGCAGTGTTAGCAAGATTATACGCCTCCGGGCGGTACCTGTTGTGCAGTTTGGTTGGTCTGGCTTCCCCAGTCGCGGGCGGAGGCAACTGTTAATAGTGTAATCCTGCAAGAAACCGACGCATGCCCGATAGCGGAAGGCGTCAATTTGCCCGATGGCTATCGCTGCGGGCCCGGCTTATCTCAGAGTCACGCAACTTCATTCACGCGGCCAGCCCACCAACTCCGTCCCCCGCCCCCGCAGCGCAGCAGTAGTCGATCGAGAGCGCGGAAATAAATTCGCAAACACGGGATTGTAATATCTGTCGCTTCCAGCTCCATACTTATCTGTCACTCCAAGGAAAGGTTTTCCGTTCCGGTGTGTGACAGCTGGATTGACGGAAGGATTCAACGTTACCGAAGCAACTCATTTTGCAATGGATGAAACAAATTAGTTGTCTGTCGAACGAGAACGGGATTTCACCGCCCAGCAGCTGAAATTTAAAACTCGCGTTCGGTCTATGGAATGTTTTTGACAACTGGACGAAGTAATTTGAAAGATAATTTCGCGTTTATATCTATTGACGCGCATTTAGGCTGGAATCACTTTCTAAATATATAACAGAAAAAAATTCGCTTTTGAGGCTTAATGATTCTACCGCGGCTTGTTTTTGAGGTTTGAGATAAACTGTCGTCGAATAGCTCTCCAATAGGTAAACGGAACAATAAAAATTAAAAAAAGAAGAACACAAACAGTTGCCTGCAGGTTGTTGCTAACAGTTACGAACAATTAACGCGGCGCTCACAAACGCACTTGGTTACCAAATGGGTTTTATTGTTACTTGATACTTGGAAGTTGTCCCATTATGGAAGCATTGATGTACACTACTGGCCATTAAAATTGCTACACCACGAAGATGACGCGCTACAGACGCTAAATTTAACCCACAGGAAGAAGATGCTGTGATATGCAAATGATTAGCTTTTCAGAGCGTTCACAAACGGTTGGCGCCGTTGGGGACACCTACAACGTGCTGACATGAGGAAAGTTTCCAACCGATTTCTCATACACAAACAGCAGTTGACCGGCGTTGCCTGGTCAAACGTTGTTGTTATGCCTCGTGTAAGGAGGAGAAATGCGCATCATCACGTTTCCGACTTCGATAAAGGTCGTGTTGTATCCTATCGCGATTGGGGTTTATCGTGTCGCGACATTGCTGCTCGCGTTGGTCGAGATCGAATGACTGTCAGCAGAATATGGAATCGGTGGGTTCAGGAGGGTAATACGGAACGCCGTGCTGGATCCCGACAGCTTCGTATCACTTGCAGTCGAGATTACAGACTTCTTATCAGCATGGCTGTAACGTGTCCTGCAGCCACGTCTCGATCCCTAAGTCAACAGATGGGGACGTTTACAAGACAACAATCTGCACGAACATTTCGACGACGTTTGCAGCAGCATGGACTATCAGCTCGGAGACCACGGCTGCGGTTACCCTTGTCGCTGAACCACAGACAGGAGCGCCTGCAATGGTGTACTTAACGACGAACCTGGGTGCACGAATGACAAAACATCATTTTTTCGAATGAATCCACGTTTTGTTTACAGCATCATAATGGTTGCATCCGTGTTTGGCGACATCGCGGTGAACGAACATTGGAAGCGTATATTCGTAATCGCCTGGCGTGATGGTATGGGGTGCCATTGGTCACGCGTCTCGGTCACCTCTTGTTCGCACTGACGGCACTTTGAACAGTGGAGTTACATTTCAGATGTGCTACGACCCGTTGCTCTACCCTTCATTCGATCCCTTTCGTACCCTACATTTCAGCAGGATAATGTACGACTGCATGGTGCAGGTCCTGTACGGACCTTTCTGGATACAGGAAATGTTCGACTGCTGCCCTGGCTAGCACATTCTCCAGATCTCTCACCAATTGGCCAATGGTGGCCGAGCAACTGACTCGTCACAATACGCCAGTCACTACTCTTGATGGACTGTGGTGGCTCTGAGCACTATGGGACTAAACATCTGTGGTCATCAGTCCCCTAGAACTTAGAACGACTTAAACCTAACCAACCTAACGACATCACACACATCCATGCCCGAGGCAGGATTCGAACCTGCGACCGTAGCAGTTGCGCGGTTCCGCACTGAGCGCCTAGAACCGCTAGACCACCGCGGCCGGCAATGATGGACTGTGGTATCGTGTGGGCAGCTGTACCTGTACACGCCATCCAAGCTCTGTTTGGCTCAATGTCCAGGCGTATCAAGGCCGTTATTACGGTCAGAGGTGGTTGTTCTGGGTACTGATTTCTTCGGATCTATGCACCCAAATTGTGTGAAAATGTAATCACATGTAAGTTCTAGTATAATATATTTGTCCAATGAATAGCCGTTTATCATCTGCATTTCTTCTTGGTGTAGCAATTTGAATGGCCAGTAGTGTAGTATGTACTGGAGTTAACTTCAGTATTTCGGCATCAGATGACGATACATTGTTTTTGTGATTCCAGCACTGATAGCTGCAGAAGGTAGTCCGTCATTTCGCTCGAACAAGTACGTTGAGCTGGTATAATAGAAACTACTTCCACCAAAATACCGTCCCGAGTTGTGAGTTCTGCTTTTTGCCAGATGTGGATCGTCTTCGTGACGAACGGCTATACAAGGCTGGCCCCCGGCACTGTTTGCATAATGCCTCAGCTCAAGGAAGAGCTGCAGCTTGTTATTCGCAACGGAATTAGGATCTGGAAGGCAGATCTACCAGAACGCTCAGTGAGTAACGCAGCTACGAAGTTTCTCTCTGGCTGACTCACAATATCGGGACTCAAGTTCGTTTTCACGTTTTGCTTTTTAATCGTCGTTGTAAACTATTACTCCTGTATTACGACAGAGACTTGGGTTACTTACGTGTCTTTCCTAACGTGATAATCGATTTCGGTGAATTTGACGACAGACATCTTTCTGTATTTCAACAGAGACGTCTCCTTCCACATCGAAACAAGTAATTCGCGAACATTTCCTTAAATATTTAAGAATACCCTGAAAGTGCTAAATATTTTCAAACAAACCCGAATGAGTTCCATAGAATATAATAACATAGTTATTGAAAGTACCTCTAAAACCAACTAAGCAGATGAATAAGAAAATTTATGTCACACAAGGCATATATATTCCATTCTTCATATTAGAAAATTATAGAACCAGTAGTGCCCTACCTCGGCTTGACACGCGTAGCAGTTTCCATGGCTGGAAGATTTGTCTGGCGAAGCGATAGTAAATTATAGACAAAAGGAGCCTCGTGAATTGGCTTACATATTATGAAAAATCCCTTCAGTAGTTCATGAGATTAACCTGCACTTACAAACAGGAAAACAGGTAGGGCGACTTTAATTTACCACACGTATATGAACGAAATTGCGATAAGTTTATTACCTTTTGGTTAACGAAATTTCATGAGATGACCTCATAAACGTCACGTACCTACCATGCAAATATTACTACAAGATTAAACAGCTTATTACCTTTGCTTAGCCATAATAAGGAGGGCTTCTGCTGACATACATACTTCGTTCGAAGTTGTCTTTTACACGTCCATCTCTGACATTTAGAGACAGCTAGAGGTGTGTCAGTAATCCTGTCGGCTACTCAGTAATTTGCCCTAACAGGGTCTTCAGGATTTTCCTCTCTGTGAAATTTACAATTTTATATCAGCGCACAGAACAGTCCCACACGTAATGCAGCAAGTGATGTGCATTCGTGGGAGAATTTTCTCTTCCCCTCTTATTCCGACTAAAGTATTCAGCAGAACATACAGGACAACGTTCACACACTAATATAGCAAGCATAGAGTGTCTCATAGCACTATCACTATATCGCTGGATACGAAATTAACAATGGGAGTACCTCAAGGGAGTGAGATAGAAACGTTAGTCTTTGTAACATACACTCCTGGAAATGGAAAAAAGAACACATTGACACCGGTGTGTCAGACCCACCATACTTGCTCCGGACACTGCGAGAGGGCTGTACAAGCAATGATCACACGCACGGCACAGCGGACACACCAGGAACCGCGGTGTTGGTCGTCGAATGGCGCTAGCTGCGCAGCATTTGTGCACCGCCGCCGTCAGTGTCAGCCAGTTTGCCGTGGCATACGGAGCTCCATCGCAGTCTTTAACACTGGTAGCATGCCGCGACAGCGTGGACGTGAACCGTATGTGCAGTTGACGGACTTTGAGCGAGGGCGTATAGTGGGCATGCGGGAGGCCGGGTGGACGTACCGCCGAATTGCTCAACACGTGGGGCGTGAGGTCTCCACAGTACATCGATGTTGTCGCCAGTGGTCGGCGGAAGGTGCACGTGCCGGTCGACCTGGGACCGGACCGCAGCGACGCACGGATGCACGCCAAGACCGTAGGATCCTACGCAGTGCCGTAGGGGACCGCACCGCCACTTCCCAGCAAATTAGGGACACTGTTGCTCCTGGGGTATCGGCGATGACCATTCGCAACCGTCTCCATGAAGCTGGGCTACGGTCCCGCACACCGTTAGGCCGTCTTCCGCTCACGCCCCAACATCGTGCAGCCCGCCTCCAGTGGTGTCGCGACAGGCGTGAATGGAGGGACGAATGGAGACGTGTCGTCTTCAGCGATGAGAGTCGCTTCTGCCTTGGTGCCAATGATGGTCGTATGCGTGTTTGGTGCCGTGCAGGTGAGCGCCACAATCAGGACTGCATATGACCGAGGCACACAGGGCCAACACCCGGCATCATGGTGTGGGGAGCGATCTCCTACACTGGCCGTACACCACTGGTGATCGTCGAGGGGACACTGAATAGTGCACGGTATATCCAAACCGTCATCGAACCCATCGTTCTACCATTCCTAGACCGGCAAGGGAACTTGCTGTTCCAACAGGTCAATGCACGTCCGCATGTATCCCGTGCCACCCAACGTGCTCTAGAAGGTGTAAGTCAACTACCCTGGCCAGCAAGATCTCCGGATCTGTCCCTCATTGAGCATGTTTGGGACTGGATGAAGCGTCGTCTCACGCTGTCTGCACGTCCAGCACGAAAGCTGGTCCAACTGAGGCGCCAGGTGGAAATGGCATGGCAAGCCGTTCCACAGGACTACATCCAGCATCTCTACGATCGTCTCCATGGGAGAATAGCAGCCTGCATGGCTGCGAAAGGTGGATATACACTGTACTAGTGCCGACATTGTGCATGCTCTGTTGCCTGTGTCTATGTGCCTGTGGTTCTGTCAGTGTGATCATGTGATGTATCTGACCCCAGGAATGTGTCAATAAAGTTTCCCCTTCCTGGGACAATGAATTCACGGTGTTCTTATTTCAATTGCCAGGAGTGTATGTAGATGCTCTAGTAATCCGCACTGACAGCTACGTGAGGCTGTTCGTGGAAAGTGCTGCTATCCATGGACAGCTTGCAAGGCCAGAAGACTGCAACGAAATTTAAAGAAATCTTCTAAGAAACCAGGACTGGTGGAGGGAATGGCATTGAACCTTAAACGTGAATGAATGTTGCGTAATGCTTTTAATTAGGCGGTTAGATCCATTACAGATCAATTACACAATTCGAGCAAATCACTGGAAACAATAGCTACCGTCAAGTACCCGTAGTGGAATGATCACAAGAATAGCTGTACGATATTACTGTGCCTGTGTTGGGCTGATTACGATGGAAAGTTTTTTTTGGACATGTACAAATTTTCATTGTCATCATTCCATTCTACAGCTGATGGTTGTCCTTATTCGCAATTGCGAATCCATTTAATGTAAAAATAGCTGTAGTGAATGCTAATGTCAGACTGAAATTATTTCGAAGAGTTTTAAGAAAATTTAAGTCGTTCACGAAATAAGTGATTTACAGAACATTTCTATGGCCGATTTTTTAGTATTGTTGGTCAGTATTGGACGGTTACCAGGGGGAATGATTGAAAAATTAGAGAAGGTCGAACGAAGAGTGTCTTGTTACGTTATGGGCTCGTTAATAAATACAAGAGCGTTACGGAGATGATCAAAGTACTCCAGTGAAAGGCGCCACAAGAATGATTTACAGTTGAAATTTCGGAACTGTGCGTTCCAAGGAGAGCTAGCAATATATTACTTCACATACGTCTCGCGAAATGATCACGAAGCGAAAATCAAAGAAGTTAGAGCTGATGCGGATCCTTACCAACAGTGATTCGCCCGAAGTACCATGCGCTGAATAGTAGAGGAAAGAAGGGAAACAGTGACGCTACCCGAAATAAGCTTCTCCACACACCGTAAGGTGGCTTACAGTGTTTGTATGGAAGACCTCCTTAAGAGACAATATGTGCCTGAACGCTAATAGATGGTTCAAATGGCTCTGAGCACTACGGGACTTAACATCTGAGGTCATCAATCACCTAGAACTTTGAACTACTTAAACCTAACTAACCTAAGGACATCACACACATCCATTCCAGAGGCAGGATTCGAACCTGCGACCGTAGTGGTCGCGCGGTTCCAGACTGAAGCGCCGAGAACCGCTCGCCCACAACGTACGGCCGCTAATAGATCAACAGAGAGTTTCGCACATGTCTCTTCGAAGATCCTACGAAGGTAACGTGTAACAGCAAAGATGGAATGGCAAAAACACACAACGAAATATAATCACATTACATGTAATTTTGTGAGCGAAGGCCCCACGTATGGGAAACAGGAAGATAAAAAACTATGTAAACAAAAGGGAATATTTGTAAGTACGCCTACCTGTCTCTCTAGTACAAGTATGTAACGCTTTTGGACGTGTAACACAAATACACACGATGGGAGCTAATGAAGTGGAGAGTTGCGTTTGCTGGAGAAAAAGTAGCTGTTACCTTAATTTGATATCGGTCCGGTTGCCCCCCCCCCCCTTTCTGAGTCCACACACACACACGATTCGTCACTGTTGCAGAGCAAGAAAGGCATAAACGACGAAATGAAAATCATCTGAGTTACATTCACTAAAAATGAAATAAATCGTTTAAGTGGGATGAAATGAATGAAATGCATTGACGCGAAATGATATGTGTTCAGAATTACCAAACCTGCAATGTAATGAAAATGTGATAAATGAAAATTTGAGGAACTCCTTACTTTTCTCGATATATGCTGTAAAGGAAATGGTTGCGACTCGCGCATGACCATTTTCCAATGCGCGCTAAACTTATAAGCCCACGCAGTTTGTACGATATACTTATTTGAAAGCAGTTCTTTGTTGGGGACACAGAGATAAACTACGCTTCGGTTGTCGACGAAAGGGAATGTTCTTTTGATAACACGTGCGATAAATCTGTGCTTTAGTGCAAAACTGCAACAAGAAGTGAGTCGTTATGCAAAACAATTTGAATAAAGATGTGCCAGTGAAGAGAGAACTAGCGTCGAAGTAGGAAACCCATAAAGCAAACTGAAATTAGATACTATGTGTAAGGAAGCTTCGGTCTAGCAACATATCATCAAAAGCCGAATTCCTGATGAATGTCTGGTTTTAATGCATCTTGTGCAATGCCATATTTATCGTTTTATTGATATACTACCCATCAAGCCCGGAAAGTCTGGATGTTTCAACATATTGTTAAATATTTCTTCTCGCCTGTGCGTAGAAACGCCGTACAGGGGTAAGGAGCAAAGTGATTCAGAAACCATAGATCCACAGCCAACTTGCGGCATTAGTAGGGCTCAGCACCTTTTCCGTATACTTCTCTTTCAACGTCCTGTTTACATATATCAGCTTGGCTTTTTTTTTTTTTAGTGGGGTCTGTGAATTCCAAAGTATCACGAAAATGGAAAATTTTAGATGTGGCTTTTATTTAGACCTTAGCCATTCTTTGTAATCTGAGACGTTCGCAGTAACATCAAGAATTTAATTACGGTACTTTCCATCAGTTATACTGGGAATGGATATCAGACCTACAAATTATAAACGCTCAGATCCTGGTGTCATAACATATGCAGTCGATAGTCTTGTAGTACGGGGTTGAGTACACGAATTTTTACCATCCGAAATTTGTAGAATGCTCGCTATTTCAATAGCGGACTCATGGCAGAAGAACAGCGTTTGTAATGAGAAAAGTTTAACCATAGACGCGAACTAAACTCTTTCAAATGCTGTAAATTATGTGCGACGTATGATGTGATTCTTAACACAAACTTCGTACTGTGTTTTAGAATAAAACGCAGTAAATTAAAGAAATTGGGATATTTAATTGCGAATAATTATCCTGACGCACAGAGCATTTTCAAAAAAACAATTGCACAGTTTCCCACAATTCAGCGAATTAATTAGAATGCAGACTTATAATTAAAACTGAAATTAGTAGGATGATATGAATTATTACATAGTAAGCTTTCCATGTCTTCTGTGCCGAAACGTGCTTCTATTGATGTGAGGTAAAAAAAAGAAAGAAAAGAAAAACGTAATTTACAGAGAAAACATCTGTGGTAATGTCAAAAGACAAACTCCATCGAGTGTTTTACGAATAGCGTTTTTGTTAATTGGAAACATATTTATCGAAGAGCAACGTAAGAACATTGAGACATGTAGCTGTAAATGATGTACTTCGTACTGCCACATCAGCAGAGGGTCAGTGTACGTTCTGGCAGAAATTTCGCTAACATCAACATTAGTTTCCTGGAATCGCATATGGCCACGTGCATTAAGACCATGACATCACCATTTCCAGAATTCTGACATCATCGCGTCATTGCCATCCCTGATCCACGCCCCCGCAACACGGCCCCCCCGCCCTTTCCAGTGCTCCCGCCCACAGCTGCATAATTAGTCATTCTGACGCCTCTGTCCGTGAACTCTGTGTGTTCAATTCATAATCAGGAGCTCATCAGCGTTACTGATGTCCTGCGTGCTGAAATTAGAGCCCGTATTCCAATTACCGGCTTTATATCCCTCTTGGGATGCGAACTGCGACTTCTGTAGCTCCCAGGAATCCTCGTGCGTTCTTTCTCAGTCGTAACGATCACTCGCCGTGCCGCGTTAAGAGAAGTTTCCGAATTGCATAGCCCAGACAATATCTAAAGCATACATAGATCAGTATGCGTAAATAGATAAGGCTTTTTATGGCTAAGCAGAACAGTTAGGGTTAGTATAAAGATGTACAAAGACAGAATGCAGTGACTATAGACTGTAACAAAGAATACTTACCGTCCATTACAGATACTTCATGTTGGGCTACATTATAATAAATTAGATAAATAAAAAATACTGCATATACAAAGAGTGTTTTCATTCCATTACTTTATATACTAGAACATTCGAATCTATACCTAGACTCTAATTACCATTATGATTTGCATACGGGATAGATCCTGTTAATACGCCTTTACTGCCAGTCATTCCTCTAGTTCTGCAGATGAGTGACACGTATGGACAATGATTCTAATGCTATACGATTTTAATTAGTTCATAACGCTTTCTGTTGGTCATTTACCAACAATTCGTCAAGATGTGAGAAGAGACAAAGAAAACAGCAGAGTATGTTTCGGAATTATGTGAGGTGGTACATCATCAGTCTGCCCAAGATCGCGAAGCAATAAGTAGAACGTGTAATGTGAAACACATAGTTTAAATCCTGTCGTAGGAAGTTTACAGTGTTGGAACTGGGACAGACTGTAATATCGATGATCTTATACCGAAATCTAAATCGTCCACAGCTCGTGGTCTAGTAGTTATTGTGACTGCCCCTGGATAACGGGGTCCCGAGTTCGGTTCCCGGATGGATCGGGGACTTTCTCCGCCCGGGGACTGGGTGTTTGTGTTGTCCTCATCATTTCATCATCTTTCAGGAAATGGCGAGACTGAAAAGTGGTAAGATTAAGACTTCATACGGGCACTGGTAACCACACAGTTGAGCGCCCCACAAACCAAACATCATCGTACCGAAATTTAAATGATTAGTAATATTAATAACGACTAAAGCAGTTTACCCCCTCACTTGATCGGGAACCACAGGAAGTGATGACTTTACCACTAGGTGACTGCGCAACAGCGAACAATAAACGCATTGCGCTGCAGTATTTGAGTTGTAGAGCAAGTGGAAGCATTAACTTTGGCTTGCAGCCACATGCACAGAATTATTGGCTTGACCAGTCCGTACATCAGAACTTTCGCTTGTAATTCTTCGCCAGCTATAGATTGAAAGGCTAAGTGTCTAATCAAAATATGTATGGTCTAAATGTACTCGAAACAGGGCAGTGCGTTGCTTTCAAATCTGTAATTGGGTCCAGCTCCGACTAGTGGCGCCATCGGCAGGCGCGGAAATCAAACTGATGTATGACAAATATTCCACTTGACAGTAGCATCTCCGTCATATATGTTCGCCAGAAGTAATCAATGTGAAATCTCACCAACGGACTGCCTGCACTGCCTCTCTGCTGAACTTCAGTCCCTCTACATTTACTCATTCTGACAGTGTATGTATGTCGCTAATACATTACACCTGCAGCTATACACTAATGAATAAATAACAAGACGTTATGAAAAGCGTATTCATTGCAGAGTTGGACGACGTTCGGTTATACTGTGTGCGCAGCGTGATCCTCTCTGAGACCAAATACGCCAAGAAATGACTTATTCAGAGGCTAAGACTAACAAGTACAACAAACGTTCATCAAGTGTCAATTGTGATCCAAAATATTTAGTTTGGTGTTTTCAAACCAAGACCGCTATCCAAATTTATAGCTCCTTTACCAGTTTCCGCGATTCAGTGCTTGAGGTGTCATGTGTGCGCTAACAGGACTGCAGATTACTGGCCTGTTACCTCCAAACCCCTCAATAAAACTTCGCTAGCCGTAGAAAGTAGTTACATACACTCCCTCTACCTTTGGTCTTATTGTGAAATACTTAATGTTTTCTTGTGCATACTGGGGGTTTTCAATTGGATTTGTTTTCCTACGGCGTTCTCGCTTCCCACGGTCGGGTTCCCGGGTTCGATTCCCGGCGGGGTCAGGGATTTTCTCTGCCTCGTGATGGCTGGGTGTTGTGTGCTGTCCTTAGGTTAGTTAGGTTTAAGTAGTTCTAAGTTCTAGGGGACTGATGACCATAGATGTTAAGTCCCATAGTGCTCAGAGCCATTTGAATTTTTGTTTTCCTACGAATACGACTGACAGTCTCGCCCGTGTCCAGCGTCGTCGGTCGGACACTAAACTTCTATTTTCGGTGAAAGGCAATTTCATTTTCCTCTTTCGTCCATTTTTTGAGTTAGTTTTGAGACTTTCCTCCTCAGGTGCCAACATTTGACGTATGAAGTAAAAGAGGTACAAAAGTTTTTGTTGCTTCATGCAAATCCGACATGAATATGAAATTGCAGTATAAGACTGAAATACGTAAATTATCCATAACCGGGCGATTCGACAGAAATGTTTTTGTTTTTACCTTTATTTTTGAATGTAGATTTAATTGATGTACAGAGAGTTTCAAAAAAACTTTCACACACTCTGGTGACATGTTTCTTCCACCAAAACATGAAAAAGTTCATACAAACATTCTCCGGAACTCCTTCGTTTTTTAGTTAGTAATGAAAGTTCATAATTTATGTGATTGGGGCTCATCAATATATACAGTCATAATAAATGCTCTAAATATCCTCCCCTTGCTTCTGAACACCGACTCACTCGTAGAATACTGGACTTGACCCTGTCAAATACTCCCGGACGGTCCCTAATGGTTTAGCAAGATTCTATGGCACGTCGATGAAGAGTTCCTGCCTCCCCGTGGTCTGCAGCATAGACCGTTTATTTAAGGTGCCCACAGAGATAATAATCATAATGACTGAGGTCGGGGGAAAGTGTAGGAGAAGGAACTGATCCTCTCTATCTCTCCATTTGTCATGATAGATACCAGCGAGTACACCTCGAACACTGAGACTGAAATCTGCTGGCTTTTTCTAGGAGGTCTTGCACTGTATCCTGGATAAAGCCCCTGTAGACATTATTATTATTATCATCTATTTCTTAAGTAAAGACCTGCTATTGTAGATAGCGGCTGTAAGACGTACTGAGAAAACGCATGGCCCTACGAGACAGTCACCGGCAATTCCAACCCACATATTAATTTTGCACTAATACTGTACCCAAGCACGGGTATTGCGATCGGCCCATGTTTGTTGCTTGTGGAAATGTATTATTCCATCTCTTTCAAACATTGCCTCGCCCGTAAACAAAACTGAAGAGATAAACAAGCGATTAGCAGTTTCTGTAACAAACCAGCTGCAAAAGTGCTCCCGTGGTGGGTGATCGGCCGGCTTAAGTCACTGCACGCGTTGAAGACGATACGGATACAAGAATTGCTCGTGAAGTAACCTCCATGTGGAACTTAGAAATGTATCACATGCCAGGCCCAATTGTCTTACTCAGATGCCTGGTTCTTCTTCGACAACCCGTACAACGTGATCTTCCTATCAGGCGTACGAGCAACACGTGGCCTTCCTCCATGAACAGCCTGTGGTGCTATGGACCCTGTCTCAGCAACGTGATGAGACACACCACCAAAGGTTGGATGACTCGGCTGTCCTCGATCTGGAAACGCATTCTGATACAACCACGCAGCCTCGCGTCCATTACCATTCACGCGGCCGCATGTAAAACTCATGTCTGCCTATTCATGCTGTAATGTTGGAAAGGAACACTTTCACTTAACTCACTACATGTCGTACGTGTACACAATGGACAGGTTGAAGAGAGACGAATGACGAACGTAAAGGAGTCTCCCTGGCAACATAACTCCGTCTAGGATACAATGAGCCAGACAGGTGCATAATAAGTGACGTTGTTGGATTGTACCTGGAAAGCCACTAAACGTCAACTTTCATTAATAACACGGAAACGAGGTATTTTCGGACGTATTTTATATGAACGTTTTTCATGTTATGTTGTAAGGAACTGCATACAGCGTGAAGAAAGGTCCAAATGAGCAATTTTAAACTTTTTTTTTTTTTCGTCTTCTAATGGTCCGTAATATACAAGTAACTGTTCCTTTTCATCCTAATTTTGTTGAATTTATCGCAGAAAGCTTTATTTTTTTTATTTATCCAATGCATTATAGCCTTGATCATACATAACCACAAACAGGACAAAAAAAGTAAGAGAAACACTAAACTGATTGCGGATGTTAGCTGAATAGATTTAGCCTACTCCTCCCAAGTTCGGTTACAGAGACAGAGAACGATATGACAAATTGCGGCGCGTTTGGTCACGTGAACATTCAGTCGGCAGAAGAGCATTCTGGAGATTCTCAGCAATCCCCAGTGTCAGACGAGACAAGAGAAACGTTGCGCATCACGGAGAGGTTTTGTGTTCAAATGTTGAGAGCGGCCGTACCAGGAGGAGTTAAACAAGTCAATGCTTCCTGCCATACGACTCGTGAAACGGTCACTACGAGAAGATTTATGAAAAAGAGATCATACGGAGGTTTACTGACAATCATTCTTCCCACGCACATTTCGCTTATATACTACTGGCCATTAAAATTGCTACACCAAGAAGAAATGCTGATGATAAACGGATATTCATTGGACAGATATATTATACTAAAACTTACATGTGATTACCTTTTCTATGCAGTTTGGGTGCATAGATCTTGAGAAATTTGTACCCAGAACAACCACCTCTGGCCGTAATAACGGCCTTGATACACCTAGGCATTGAGTCAAACAGAGCTTGGATGGTGTGTAGAGGTACAGCTGCCCATGCAGCTTCAACACGATACCACAGTTCATCAAGAGTAGTGACTGGTGTCTAGTGACGAGAGAGGTTGCGCGGCCACCATTGACCAGATGTTTTCAATTGGTGAGAGATCTGGTGAATGTTCTGCCCGGGGCAGCAATCAAACATTTTCTGTATCCGGAAAGGCCCGTGCAGGACCTGCAACTTGCGGTCGTGCTTTATCCTGCTGAAATGTAGGGTTTCGCAGGGATCGAATGAAGGGTAGAGCCACGGGTCGTAGCACATCTGAAATGTAACGTCCACTGTTCAAAGTGCCGTCAATGCGAACAAAAGGTGACCGAAACGTGTAACGAAAAGCACCCCATACCATCACGCCGGGCGATACGCCAGTATGGCCATGACGAATACACGCCTTCAATGTGCGTTCACCGCTATGTCGCCAAACACGGATGCGACCATCGTGATGCTGTAAACAGAACCTCGATTCATCCGAAAAAATGACGTTTTTCCATTCGTGTACCCAGCTTCGTCGTTGAGTACACCATCGCAGGCGCTCCTGTCTGTGATGCAGCGTCAAGGGTAACCGCAGCCATGGTCTCCGAGCTGATAGTCCATACTGCTGCAAACGTCGTCGAACTGTTCGTGAAGATGGTTGTTGTCTTGCAAACGTCCCCATCTGTTGACTCAGGGATCGAGACGTGGCTTCACGATCCGTTAAAGCCATGCGGATAAGGTGTATGTCATCTCGACTGCTAGTGATACGAGGCCATTGGGATTCAGCACGGCGTTCCGTATTACCCTCCTGAACCCAGTGATTCGATATTCTGCTGACAGTCATTGGATCTCGACCAACACGAGCAGCAATGTCGCGATACGATAAACCGCAAACACGATAGGCTACAATCCGACCTCTATCAAAGTCGGAAATGTGATGGTACACATTTCTCCTCCTTGCACGAGGCATCACAACAACGTTTCTCCAGGCAATGCCGGTCAACTGCTGTTAGTGTATGAGAAATCGGTTGGAAACTTTCCTCATGTCAGCACGTTGTAGGTGTCGCCACCGGCGCCAATCTAGTGTGAATGCTCTGAAAAGCTAATCATTTGCATATCACAGCATCTTCTTCCTGTCGGTTAAATTTCGCGTCTGTAGCACGTCATCTTCGTGGTGTAGCAATATTAATGGGCAGTAGTTTAGAACAGGGAAGCGAACAAAATATAGTGGTGTTAGAAGTAGCCTTCATAATACTCCGTAAGGCAACTTGAATAGAATAGATGTAGATGTAGAAGCGAATAGATTGTAAGCTGCCCTAAGTACCACCACTTATTCCTTTCATTGAAATTACTCTGGATACAGCGGCTCAAGAGTAAGACCGCCGTAAAGTAATTAAATTTAATGGAGATAATCCTTATTACGGATATAGAGGACGATGGTTAAACGGAAATATCTGGAATAAAGCTAAGCAGAGCGTGTAGATGAGACTAGAAGCGTTGAGCTGCCGCCGACACACGAGTCGGTGTCTCCGAACCGCTTCTCCTACCTTACATCCAGTGGCAAGAGTTCCAGTCGTCGATTGTGCTTTACGGTCACTGCGACAAAGTAATCCGGCGCGGACTTGTAATTAGAATTTGTATTTAATTGATTGTCCGTGGACAGAGCTCAGTCCCTGCTGCGCCCGGGCGACCGCACCACGTCTCTCAGGTCCCGCTTCCCGAGCAATAATGGTCGGTCTGCCAAAGCGAACACGCCACTGCGTCCTCCCCTGTCCGCGTAATCACTGAATTAGTTTTCCAAGAGCGCTTTGAGTTGCCAGCGTGACGACAGCACTGATCAAATCCGCAAGGTCAGGAGATGAAACGGACTCCGGTGCCTGTGTCTCTGCATGTGTATTTGCGAATAGAGCATCCCTGTCTGGCTGGCTCGTTACCTCGTGTGAGAACGTGTCACCCGCGCAGCTCTCTTACGAGAACTTCGCCCGATATTAACTTCTGACAGCTGAACATCGTGTTCGCTGCCACCTTTCCTTGTAACTGACGGGCTATTTCAGTTCAATGGTCAGAGACACAATACCACTTCTAATAGGACAGTACCTAGTAAAGAGCCCTGGTATACATGGCACTATGTAATCATAGCGATATTTTCCCTTAATTCGACGCGAAATGGCCTGATAATAGAAATGCAATTTTTTAATAGTAGACGTTAGTGAGATTACACTCGCCGAAGTACGTCGCCATTATAAATTTTATAGCAGCAGTCAGACATCGATACTATCTACATCTACATCCATACTCCGCAAGCCACCTGACGGTGTGTGGCGGAGAGTACCTCGAGTACCTCTATCCGTTCTCCCTTCTATTCCAGTCTCATATTGTTCGTGGAAAGAGAGATTGTCGGTATGCCTCTGTGTGGGCTCTAATCTCTCTGATTTTATCCTCGTGGTCTCTTCGCGAGATATACGTAGGAGGGAGCAATATACTGCTTGACTCCTCGGTGAAGGTATGTTCTCGAAACTTCAACAAAAGCCCGCACCGAGCTACTGAGCGTCTCTCCTGCAGAGTCTTCCACTGGAGTTTATCTATCATCTCCATAACACTTTCGCGATTACTAAATGATCCTGTAACGAAGCGCGCTGCTCTCCGTTGGACCCCCTAACTGGTACGGATCCCACACTGGTGAGCAATACTCAAGCAGTGGGCGAACAAGTGTACTGTAACCTACTTCCTTAGTTTTCGGATTGCATTTCCTTAGGATTCTTCCAATGAATTTCAGTCTGGCATCTGCTTTACCGACGATCAACTTTATATGATCATTCCATTTTAAATTACTCCTAATGCCTACTCCCAGATAATATATGGAATTAACTGCTTCCAGTTGCTGACCTGCTATATTGTAGCTAAATGATAAGGGATCTTTCCTTCTATGTATTCGCAGCACGTTACACTTGTCTACATTGAGATTAAATTGCCATTCCCTGCACCATGCGTCAATTCGCTGAAGATCCTCCTGCATTTCAGTACAATTTTCCATTGTTACAACCTCTCGATATACTACAGCATCATCTGCAAAAAGTCTCAGTGAACTTCCGATGTTATCCACAAGGTCATTTATGTATATTGTGAGTAGCAACGGTCCTACGACACTCCCCTGCGGCACACCTGAAATCACTCTTACTTCAGAAGACTTCTCTCCATTGATAATAACATTCTGCGTTCTGTTATCTAGGAACTCTTCAATCCAAACACACAATTGGTCTGATAGTCCATATGCTCTTACTTTGTTCATTAACGCCGGCCGCGGTGGTCTCGCGGTTAAGGCGCTCAGTCCGGAACCGCGCGACTGCTACGGTCGCAGTATCGAATCCTGCCTCGGGCATGGATGTATGTGATGTCCTTAGGTTAGTTAGGTTTAAGTAGTTCTAAGTTCTAGGGGACTGATGACCACAGAAGTTAAGTCCCATAGTGCTCAGAGCCATTTGAACCATTTTGTTCATTAAACGACTGTGGGGAGCTGTATCGAACGCCTTGCGGAAGTCAAGAAACATGGCATCTACCTGGGAACCCGTTACTATGGCCCTCTGAGTCTTGTGAACAAATAGCGCGAGCTAGGTTTCACACGATCGTGTTTTTCGAAACCAATACTGATTCCTACAGAGTGGATTTATAGTCTCCAGAAAAGTCATTATACTCGAACGTAATACGTGTTCCAAAATTCTACAACTGATCGACGTTAGAGATATAGTTCTATAGTTCTGCACATCTGTTCGACGTCCCTTGAAAATGGGGATGACCTGTGCCCTTTTCCAATCCTTTGGAACGCTACGCTCTTCTAGAGACCTACGGTACACCGTTGCAAGAAGGGGGGCAAGTTCCTTCGCGTACTCTGTGTAAAATCGAACTGGTATCCCATCAGGCCCAGCGACCTTTCCTCTTTTGAGCGATTTTAATTGTTTCTCCATCCCTCGTTCGTCTGTTTCGACATCTACCATTTTTTCATCTGTGCGACAGTCATCACGATACGATACTTCAAATATTTCGTGAATGACGACGACTACACGACTTATGAGGAAAATAGATTGTCAGAGAATGGAAAGAGTATGACTGCCAGAATTTCTTATATGCTATTGGCACTTCCGAACGTAGCGTCTCTTGGTCACCAATAACAGCAAGAGAAAGAATTGCAAGGTATCCGAGAAGCGCGTACAAAAACGCATTCGCTGAGGAAGGGAGACTATCCCTTGGTGCTGCAGGTGGTAAAGTAGTCCCCACAACGTGTTTCGTTAGTTACAATGGCTGCGGTGTCGGTAACCGAACGCACTGGCTCGCTGCCAAGGACTGCAGGTTCGCATCCTAGTTTACGATGCCGACGGAGGTCTCGAGGCGGATTTACGAAAAGGCGTGATACTACAGTTGCGTTATTTGTGTGAGGTGATGCGGGACGAGGAGATAGACCGCGATGCCTTACGTAGATGCGAAATTTGCTAGCGGCCTAATTAGCATCAGAATTACTAAACCGACTTCCTGTTTATTTACATTCATAGTTAACAAGACTCTCCGCAGCGAGTATCTCCTTTTTGTAACCTTCTCGCTCGTGTATTATAACTAATTAATATTTTCATGTGAAACTCGTTAAATGGAGACTTTTATATGGTAACACTTGAATGAGATTTGCACTAACCTTACAGTTGCTATTTTGTACCATTATGTAAAAAAATGTGTTAATTATTCGTTAATCTTTATTGTGCGGTAGGGTCCCTGACGTGTGTGATAGGGTTATCCGTTACTCACTTATTATTTTATCTGAAAATCGCATGCCCGTTAATGTGCATTGTTACTTCGCAAAATACAATGCAACGTTGCATTGGTTAGTTTATTGGTGATCATAAACGAGAAATAAGTGAAATTTGAGAGTAGCGTTCGTATTTATACGCCCTTTTCTCCCTATGGATACATTTTAAATGTCTGGATGACCAAACTGACTGTTCAGTAGACTCTTGTGATGGAGAATTGCACTAATGTATTGATTTGTCTTAATTTAGAACCTAATATGATTGGCATGCTATTAATTAATTAACTTGGAGCAAGCAAATCGGATACCGCCGTTGAAAGATACGTACTGACGGCCGAATATTACTGGCGGAACAGTAGTGGCTTCCGAAATACGAGACGCTAAAGGAGAAGAAGATGAAGTGGCAAGGAAAATAATCCACATTCCAGGGAATAAGAAGAATATGTTGCGTACTTTAAATCACTATTGTCTACGTAGCTGATCGCTGTGAACATTCTGTCAAGTTCAGTATCTCGCGAACGATTCCTGTAATGTTATCGTGTGCTTTTGCAGCATAATAAAATCTCGATTGGTTGCAGCTGATTTCTTATACACATAAATAAATACTTTGCATTTGATGGTTTGCATCCACCACCTTGCTTTTAGCACTCGTGAGAACGTAGTCCCTTAAATGAAAGCCTCAACGACAGTTATGCAGTAATGGCTTGGAGCGAAGTTAGACGTATTCTTTTGTTTTCCCGGCGTGTAATGGCGACCGAAGCAGTCGCAGAAAATTTTCTCGCAAGCGAATTTAAATACATTGTTCGGTCGAAATTCGCCACTTGACTTTTGAATTACCGTAGACAGTCGAGAGAGATTAAATAAAGATTCAAAAAAGGTATTTCAAAATTACTTGACCAAGACAGCAATGAACTATTTTCTCCATGCTCACATAAATTCATCCGTCTGATTGTCATCTGAGTATAAGCAGCCGATCTTTTATACCATATAAAAATTATTTCGTTCCATTTTATATGTTATACATCTAATTAAGTATACTTCAATATATATTAATACCACTCGGAAGCTTTTGTTATAAGGCTTATGCTTTGATTCTCATCGTAATGGCATTGATTTCCTTTCTTCTAAACTTGTACATTTCTAAGTAAAGCTGTGGCAGGATTACATTATGTAAATACCTGCTTGTCAAAGCCGCGTGAATGAGAAACATGCCAGGCTGTGGCTACATTTTTAGAGGCAGCTCGAATGTATTCACGTGCTATGATAAATGAAACGGCAATACAGGTTGGATACAAATTATTCGTTCAATGGGACTGATACGAGCGGCTTTCCTTACTTTTCACCTGAATTAACTACGAAAACGTAGATCAGATTTCAATACGGACCTAATCCGATGTCTTAGGGCCCAATGCGCATACAAACAGGATTTTAAAGGTAACTCTCTTGCTATTCTTGCTCAATCGGTCATTTTCGTATTTTGTTGTTACTTATTCTTATAATAGCTACTCTGTTTCTCGAAGTATAACCTTATATGACGTGTACTTTCAGTTACCGTTTTCCGCTAACTTGTCTTGCCTAGTCCCTCTGCCGGAACGTATGAAGACTCTTCCATAAATAGTTTATGCTCACACGTGTAGGTCTAATCATAGGGTTATTTTGTTTTGCACACTCAATATACCTTACGTAGTTTTGTGAAGTGTTTCATGTGATAACTGGGAAACAAAGAAGCTCTTGCTGCTGATCATCCATAAAATTGATTCAAAACGAGACGAGCACAAGGCAGTGGTTTCCCATGGCGGCTCATAATTTCGAGTTGGTCCAATTTATACCAAAGGTTCAACACAAGTCACAGATATTTTCTCATACAGAAGGAATCTGTAGTTACTTCAATCGTCATTTAAGTCACAGTCTGTATTTTTCAAATCCACACACTGTTGTTGCAAACCTCGTCAGATACATTCCATAGTACACAGTGTGTTTCAGACGATACACACTTCGAAATGGAACTCAGGGTACAGTGGCTCCAATTATCTTCATGTTAGTTACTTGTACATTAAGATTTTGTTTCCTTCATCACCAAAACACTTTCCTTGAAGCCTCTGACAGGTATTAGTCGAAACAAATATATCAGAAAGCAAATCTGCATGAACCTTTAAGTAAGACAGCACATTACACGAACAAAACTAATTCAATATTTTGAAATAAGAATTGTTGATTTACTTTTACGTATCTGCGTTAGAACACACTGTACAGTGGATGACGGAGGGTACTTCTTACCAGTTTTAACGACTTTGTCCTGTTCCTTTCTCGTATTGAACGAGGAAAAAATGACTATCTATGCGCCTTGGTATGCACTCCAAGATTTGTATCCACGTGTTGTAGTCCATATGTGAACTTGACTGTAATTGTTGTCTAAGTGCGGAACTATCTTCCTCGAATACAGGTTATCAGTTTGGCTCCACGACAGAGCAACGTCAGCTTCCTTTCTGAAAACCCCAGTCACGTTCCCTCGTCGTCTCCGTTGAATTTTTGTGAACGCTTTAGCAACCTGTTACGATCATAAAAATCCGGTTCTGAAGTTGATCCATGAGTGGTGTCACGCATACATGCTAAGGACTCCTAAATTTGGAGCGATAGTCATCGATCGATCAGACTAACGCTTTTTATGTGATTGTCTTTACGTATTCTTCGTACATTCCCAAATCTCGGCCGATGGAACTAAGCTGACCTTTCTTTAGTCTTGCCGACAACTTACCACTCCTTCTATGTGTTCATCCCACTTCATATCGTTTTGCAGTACTGCCCGTAGGTCCCATAAACGGACGACAGGATTCAATAGTTTATCACTAATCCTGTTTTCAGAATTTTATCGGGTTATTTTTGTTAAAGGCTTCAGCTTGAATTCATACTGAGTTAAAGGCGGTGAAATTCAGTACCCCAAGCGGAATTACTGTGCAAGTCTTTCTGCATCTCATTACATTCTGCCAGCGGCGTTTTCATGGCGTAGACAAAAGCATCGGCAGCGATCAATCAGAGTTCCTACTGGCCTTATCTGGTAAATCGTTTATATACATGGAGAACATAAGCGGTGCTGTAACTACTCCCTCAGGCACACTCGGTGTTATTTTCGCTTCCTTTGAGCTTTGACCGTGCATTATGACATACTTGATACAGTTATTGAAACATTCAACGATACAGAGCCATATTTGTGAAGATTATACCTATGACCTCATTTCAGTTATCAGAAGATAATGTTGTAAATCCCGCATTTCACTCTTTTTCTAAAATCATGCTGTGTTAAGAAAATACAGAGGCCTATTAAGCGTATTACCGGTACTACGGTAGTATAAACTACTTTCTTTCGGACACATCCAACCTTTCATTCCTTTCTGTTCACCATTCGCCATGAGTTATAACGTAATAAGTTCTACTAGACAGATGTTCCAAGTACATCTGATAAAACGTAACTCACAACAAGAAGATATCAAGCTAATAGCGTATAACACCGTCTCTATACTTGATAATGGCCAAAATTTTCTTCAAGGATGTCATATCCAGTTGATATCACCCATTGGTGATCAGGTCCTACAGATAGATCCAGTTGCGATGATGCTGACTGCTACGTTTCATTCGATTTTCCAAATAGTCCGAAACATTTTCTACAGAATTACGATGGGGTGATTTAGCAGACCAGTTGAGGCTGAAGTAAGGTACCTAACTGTTCGTCAAACCAGTGACGTATATGTTTAACCCTGTCAACATGGCTGCTGTCATCTTGGAAAACGGAAATGGAGACAGCATACGCTTCATAAAGATGAAGTGGAAAGGCTAACACTTCGTCATCAAGAATGATGAAATAACATCCTGGCTCATGTCCACGACAACCTGAATATGTGCGCCCAAGCCACGGAACAAAACCACTCCAGAAAAAAAAAAAAAAAACCACAGAACTTCCTCCAGCCTGAACTATACTTACCACACACCGCTGGTTGTCTACATATACAATGATCGAAAAAAATAGCAACACCAACAAAGAGTTTTGCGACGTAAACGGAGGTTGGTAGGCGTGATGATGCCTATTCAAATTCCGCACCACTCACATAACAATGGTGCTAGTAGCGCCACTGTGAGGATGCGAACCAGGTTTGCTTTAAATACACGCTGTAACGGCCGTGAGTGTTAGTTACCATTGAGATTGGATGTAGTGAGTTGATGTTAGTCAAGAATGCCTGTAAAGTGAGAAAGTCGCCAGTGTCAGAACCTCACTGAGTTTGAACGAGGTAGTGTAATAGCGCTACGAGAAGCTAGATATTCCTTTTGTGTTACTGTAGAAAGACTTGGCAGGAATCTAGCTACTGTACATGATTGCTGGCAGGGGTGGTCACGAGAATGTACATTTGCAAGAAGACCGGGCTCCGTACGGTCAAGCGAGAGCTCATCAGAGGCCAGGGTGGTGGTTAGTTGGTTTTCTGATGAATGTTGGTCCTGCCTGGATGCCAGTGATGGCCGTGTGTTGGTTAGAAGGGGGCCAACTGAAGACTTGCAACCAACCTGTCTGTGTGTTAGACATACTGGAACTGCACATCGAGTTATGGTCTGGGAAGTGATTTCGTGTGACAGCAGGAGCACTCTCGTGGTTACGCTATGCACCCTGATTGCAAAACTGTACGTCAGTCGGACGATTAGACCTGTCATGCCGTCATTCATGAACAGCACTCCAGGGGATGTTTTCCAACAGGATAACACTCGCCCACATGCCACTGTTGTAGCCGAAGGTGCTTCACACATTGTCGACATGCTGCCTTGGCTTGATCGATCACCAGATCTGTCTCCAAACGAGCACATATAGGACATCATCGGACGACAATTCCAGTGTCGTCCACAAACATCGTTAACCATTGACCGACCTAGTACAACAGGCATGGAACCCCATCTCACACGTGCGGTTAAAGGCGCTGCAGTCTGGAACCGCAAGACCGCTACGGTCGCAGGTTCGAATCCTGCCTCGGGCATGGATGTTTGTGATGTCCTTAGGTTAGTTAGGTTTAACTAGTTCTAAGTTCTAGGGGACTAATGACCTCAGCAGTTGAGTCCCATAGTGCTCAGAGCCATTTTTTTTTGAACCCATCTCACAAACTGCCATCCGGCACCTGTACAACACAATGCATATAAGTTTACATTCCTTCATTCAACAGTCTGGTCGCTATACCGGTTATTCATGTACCAGCACTTCACATTTGCAATGTGTTATCTCGTGCTTACATTAACACGTGATCTTGCAATGTTAATCACTTAAATCGCTGCCTAGACAAATGTATTTCAGAAATTTCATTATTCTACATTTTTTTGTTTTTGTTACGATTTTTTTCGTCAGTGTAGACAGCGCTGATTACGTACAACCAACTAACACATATACACCACTTCAGTGCCATACTCCTCACCAACGGTTGAGGGTTTTACGACCACCTGGTAATAGTTCTACACTATCTACAGCGCTATAAGGTGACCAGTGTGCTCTTTGAAAGGCTGCCAAGTGTATTTCCCAGTAAAGTTAGCTGGAAATTATATATTTGTGAGTATACTCTTTATGGCCGTATCTTAGGTATCTGTAAACAATGTTATACAGTGTAGAAAGCATTTCGAAAAAATAAGAAAACGTAATCTAGCCTTTCACAAGTATGTACTATTTACAAGACACCATTCGTTACACCTTTGGACGATTGCTGTTACTTGCTGATTCGTAGGGAGACGTTTCTTTTCGTCCGGGGATTGGACAGTGTATGAGCTTAAAATATGCACTCTGATCCTGAATATTCGGACATTAGGAGTTATTCTATTATTCTGCTGTCAGTTCTCCTATATTGTCCACTCAAGCGGAGATGCTAGCTGCGTGGAGGGTTCCCGATGAACAAGGATCTAATTGCGCAGCGTATTCAGTGTAAAATCTAATACGAATATCGTCAAGAATTGGTGCAAAATGGTTCAAATGGCTCTGAGCACTATGGGACTCAACTGCTGAGGTCATTAGTCCCCTAGAACTTAGAACTAGTTAAACCTAACTAACCTAAGGACATCACAAACATCCATGCCCGAGGCAGGATTCGAACCTGCGACCGTAGCGGTCTTGCGGTTCCAACCTGCAGCGTCTTTAACCGCAAGGCCACTTCGGCCGGCGAATTGGTGCCTTGCACGTTTCGAGTACTCTTATTTTTCAATAGAGAGGGTGCTAATTTCAATACTCCTGATTTCTGCGTGTGTAACGGTCAAAAATTTGAATGGTGATAGTTTTCACTTATGTTAATGCATTTTTAAAAGAGTAATTCAATAATTCGGCTTTTCAACACAAGACTGATCCACGAGAGGGTCGATGGAGGTTTGGATCCGCTCATAAACTTAAACTGGACCAGAACTTTCTTGAATTTTTTCATGGATATTTTGCTGCGGTGTGACTGTGGAAATGGTTACAGCCTTAGCAAGTAGCACTTCTAGCAGATGCCGCAGTTACTGTTACATTTCCTCTATCAGTGTCCCTACATTCCGCTCAGTAAGCTGATGTAATAATGGTTTCTTTTTTATGTACTTATTTATTTTGCAATATTTTCCGATCAGTATAATTGCAGCAACGTGGATCTTCGCTGTTGTTTACCAGTCTATGTGTTAGTTATTTCTCCAGAGCGCAGCTTATGATTTATTCAAATTTAATCCTCTATTTTACTCTTATAACTACTGCGTTTATCGTATTTGAATTAAAGTAACATTTCATCTTTGAAGCTGAACTAATAGTGGATGTCTGTCAATACTACCAATCAGCTCTCTTAGCTTTCTTCAAGGTCTTTTAGCCTTTAGTGGCCACCACCCTATAACAGCATCGTAGTCGTTAAGCCTTGTTCTCTGCTGATGCTCTCGGTAACATTGGGTGCATTTGTTGTCAGAAGGTTTTAAATACTTCTTTCCCATATTGTATGTGGGATAGTTGCTCGATACAGTTGTGAGATAACGTGTCCAGTATTACCTTGAAAGACTGTTCGTCCTTATTGCTGGTACCATGTATGTAGTTGTCCTACTCGGTGGTCAAGCAAATTAAAGTAAAACCACACCGTTACCATATATACGGGGTATTCTAAAATTATCTTATTTAAATGATTTATTAGTGACTATGTCCAACGTGTCTGAATACAGCGGCCGGAAGAAGTATAGCATTACTAATCTACCTTCACCACTGCTGGCTACTATTGTCCGTACGGGTTCCCTGTTGGATTCACTTTGCACACCGCCAGACCTGACGTTACTAATCGTTGCTACAAATACATTACCTACCATAAAGTTTATTGCCTCTTAATGATAAAAGATACACATGCTGATAATTTCTGTTCTTCTACTTCTGATTTCTCGGTAATATAAGGGGACGACTCCCGTGTTGAAGGGACGTGATTCTGAAACTTGGCTGTGGACGCTTCAGCAGCTAATATCTGGTATTCTCTCTACATTTTAAGCCTGATTAATTCCTGATATAGCAGGATTTCGTTTGCGAACCTCGGAATTCTTGAAAAAATCTTCATGTACATTCGGCACTTTATTTGACACAGATGTAGGCGTTTCCGATGAATAATTCACATCCAGTAAGACTTTACACGACTTCTCACTATAATCTAGGTCAACGAATCTACAGCCAAGCCCGTAATAGAACCGATGAACTCAGTTATTTAGAGCCTATTCTCGGCCCTAGATCAGAAGACCAACATCAGTCACCGGAACGGTGTTGCAAATCCCCAGCTCTGCTGACGCACCTCGCGGGGTTTAGCTTTCTTAACAAGCTTCGACAGGCTGCGAAAAGAGCCGAGAATAGCTACGGCCTCCAGACGACAGACGTCCTGTCGATATATGCGATGATCTGCTAGCGACTGCAAACCGTGCTTGCAGCTGCTCCGGAGACTTTTTCTTGCACACTAAAATCTACACGGGTGTTCAAAATTAAAGCAACAATCGGAAATTTTGCAATGTTGCGTATATTTCGCCAAGAAACAGTGTAAACAGATGATAGCAAAGCAGAAACAATGTAAAGAATTCAGAATATAAATAACTGCTATATGTATTATGGTAGACAAAAAAGTTGTTCTTTTTTTTCCAACTTAACGGATTTTCACACACGTTCAACAACTGGTTAATATGCTCAGCATGGGATGCAACCATCTCCGGCAGCGATACATGCACGACAATGACAGGGCATGTTGTGAATGATGTCACCAATGTCATGTTGAGGCAATAACGCCATGCTAAGATGCTCGCAAGTCCTGGAGAGTGGTTGGTGGATGCTGACGTGATGCAAAAATGGTTCAATTGGCTCTGAGAACTATGGGACTTAACATCTGAGGTCATCAGTCCCCTAGAACTTAGAACTACTTAAACCTAACTAACCTAAGGACATCACACACATCCATGCCCGAGGCAAGATTCGAACCTGCGATCGTAGCGGTCTCGCTGTTCCAGACTGAAGCGCCTTGAACCGCTCGGCCACTCCGGCCGGCTGACGTGATGCAACCTGATTTCTTAGTGCATCCTAAACCTGTTCTATGTGATTCAAATCGGGAGAACGAGCAGGTCACGCAACATTCTCAGTTTCGAAGAAAACATCAACCATCAGTTCTCCATGAGGTCGAGCATAATCGTCCATCAATACGAAGTTTGTGTCCACACCACCTGACAACAACTTCTAATGAGGTCCAAAGACCTCGTCACGATACCTGACAGCAGTTAAACCTTTCCGATTCACCAGTACAATTTCATGAAGAGGTGTTCAGGTGGTCCACATGATCCCTTGCCAAACCATTAGAGATCCTCCTAAATATCGGTCTCTTTCCACAATGTTTGGGACCCGAAATCATGTTCCACGTTCCTTCCAGACACCAAATGCTTAGAGAATCACTCTCTTGACCAAACCTGGACTCATCTGTGAGAAGAACATTGGCCCGCTGTTCGACGTCCAGGTGGTATGTTGACGACTCCACCCTAGACGTTCCCTTATGTGAAGACGCATTAGAGGTACACATACAGCAAGTCTCCGGCAGTAAACACCACTCTGCCGAAGGCTTGTGGACACAGTTTGTCACGATACAACACGTGCAATGGATGCTACGAGTTCAAATGCCAGTTGCCGTGCAGTACTAATCCGGTACCGTCGTGCCCTTTCTGACATCGAACATGGCTGGCCCTGTCCTGGTTTTAGGGATACTGTTTCGGTCTCTATAAACTGTCCCCATATCCGAGAAACAACAGAACGATTCACATTAAGCAAACGGGCCACGTCAATTCGCGACTGTCCTCCTTCCAGACGATGAGGAGCAGGAGACGCACAGTCGGCTGTTTTCTCTCGCTTTCTCAGTGGGGGAAAATGCGACATATATGTTCATTACAAGTCTGGACCTTTTATAAAATTCAACTTTTCCCTCGAATGGCTGTTTGGTGCCAGCTAGGGGTTTCCTGCGGACCACGTCGGCAGTCGCGGAGACAGGCGTGCTTCGCTTTTAATTTATGTATTTATTTTGTATCATAGGAGACTTCCTGCTCCTACTCTAGCGATGATAATCTACCTGCTGCACGAATCACGTCGACAGCTGCTAACACAGCTACCAACTTTCTGTGAACCGTAGTCAAAAAGCCTTAATCCCTCTACTTATTTAGTGCGCACCTATATATTGAGATTACAGAAACAGGCTAAAGAACTGAAATCACTAATCAAACTAATAACAAGATACTGTGTACTTCCATACAGAAGCAAGTATCGAGTAACTAAACTTAACGGAAGGTAACAACAGGTACTGCGTCTGCTTCAAGTGTCCCAGTTGCAATTAGTGCTCACTATTCGAAAAGTCATTGACAGCTCAGCTCGCGAAGATAAAAAAAATAGTGCATCGGGGAATGTAGTTACAACTGAAATCAGATTATCTGTAGACAGTAGTTACCATTTGCAACAGTTTCTACATAGCCATGTTAATTTCCGTACATTGTTACGAAAATATCTGTGACATTGTTTCCTTCACTCCAAAATGTACTTCCAAACATGGAAACACGGCAAACATCTGTTAGCCTGGTGTAAAGAGCAACTATTAGCTCTTAATGTAAAAAAATTCAGAGTGGCGCACTTCTTTAAACATAAAATTGTAGTACTCGATTGCTACAGGATTAATGAGCTACAACCAGGGTCAGTCGTATAACTCAGTAAACGAAATGCCAGACTACCACTCATTGGTAAGATATTGGGAACGGGCAGATTGTCGACAAATGTGACTGCGTGGAAACCGTTTGTATGGAACATATTTGAATGTCGTAGAACCATACAGTCTTGTCAGACTATAGTATTTTATGTAACATAATCTTGTAAAAGTATGTACTGTAGTTTTCAAATTGTACGTACCGGTATATGAAATTTTATAAAATTTAACCTTTATTTATATAGAAACAATGCTTTTACGTGGAATGATGTATTCGGAATATGGAATATTAATTGTCTCAAAGATACTCCCAAAATTCATGACAAAAAAGTGACTTGAAGTCCAAGACAGGGAAAGTAGAGTAAACGTTGTCGGCCGCGGTGGCCGATCTGCTCTAGGCGCTTCAGTCAGGAACCGCGCAACTGCTACGACCGCAGGTTCGAATCCTGCCTCGGGCATGGATGTGTGTGTTGTCCTTAGGTTAGTTAGTTTTAAGTAGTTCTGAGTTCTAGGGGACTGATGACCTCAGATGTTAAGTCCCATAGTGCTCAGAGCCATTTGGACCATTTAGAGTAAACTTTATCTGTCACAAAGAAGCGCTGACGTAGTAGTTCTTTATGACGCAGAGTTGTAAGCGTCTTGGAAATTTTTCCAGTTTTATGAGCTCTGTTTTCTCCGTACACAGAAAGCCGTTTGTCACCAAACTTGCAATTTGATGAGACGTATTTTTATAATTTTCTTAAACTATAAATAATTAGAGGAATATCCTGCTTGAAAGAAAATAATCATGAAAGGCAAAATAAACCGCATTAAACGAGATAATTAAACAAAACTTTTACACATTTACTTATGCATCTGTTCAGTGGACTCGTGTGAGAGAAAACATCTCCCAACACTTACACTTAACACAACATCCTCGAAGTATGGCAGTCAGTTCTGTTAGACGCTTACTTGCAAGTTCTGTGGTGTGAGAAAACACAAAGTCATGACACATTCGATACAATACTCTACGCAACTGTATGTTATCTCTAGAAACAAACTCATAATGTTGAGTAAAAATTTGTCTTTCTTACTACGCCATTGACAAATGGTTCAAATGGCTCTGAGCACTATGGGACTTAACATCTTTGGTCATCAGTCCCCTAGAACTTAGAACTACTTAAACCTAACTAACCTAAGGACATCACACACATCCATGCTTGAGGCAGGATTCGAACCTGCGACCGTAGCAGGACTGCGCGCCTAGAACCGCTAGACCACCGCGGCCGGCCACCATTGACAAATGCCCCTAATTTCATTACCTAAACTTGAATCCTCCAATTTAAATTGTCACATTTGTTTCCGCAAATATGTGTGCTGTTACAACGTTAGAATTAAAGTTTACGGAAATAACTTTTTTCGCTTTCCAGTGGGAGTAGAAATTTTTTGTAAAATTTCACTCTTATACAGAATGATCTGAACATGTGATTTATCTGTATGAAATTACATTCAATTGGTGAGCTCTTCAACGTTATTGGCAGTAGCGAAAAGTTAAGAAAACCTTCAAACTCACTTTTTCACTTGTCAACAAAATACCTTTGTGATCAGCTACTAAGAGCGTGTGCTTGTAGCTTCCATTATCAATGACAGTACTATGCAAGAGCACACTGCAGCAGACATTTATGTTGAATGTTGATCCCAATTCAAGCACTTAAGATTAAATGACTGGAGAGGACAACTGTTACGACCTAATTCACAAAGTTTCCCAGTTTTATATAGTAATCCTGAAGCTCATGTGACGTGTATCAGATCAAGCTAACAGCGGCCGTCGGCCATACATAAAGAAAGGCGGAGGGTGTTCTTACAGGCTTATTCGACAGGGGAATGAGTGCAAAAGTAATGGTGTAATTCATAACTGGGAAACAAGCGGCGAAAAGACAGGTCGATCACATCGTGAGAGTCCGGCTAGAAAATTTTGAGGTCTGACGTCTAGGACAGAAACCACGAATGTTTTTCGTCCCCCTACGTATTTGTCCCGTAAAGGTAATGGAGATAAAACTAATGAAAGAATAGCTCGCACATTGGCGTACAAGCAGGTCGTTTCTGCATTTATATCGAAATTCCACAATCCACGTTTCGGTGTGTGGCGGAGGGTACTTTGTATACCCGTCTCACTTCCCCCTTTTTCCTGTCAGTCGCGAATGTTTCGCAGGGAGAACAAATGCTGGTAAGCCTCTGAGTGGTCCCGAACCTCTCTAACTTTACATTTATGGTATTTTCGCGAGATATACATAAGAGGAAACAATATGCTTGTTGACCATTCTAGGAACGTATACTCTCGGAACTTTAATAGCAGACCACGCCGTGATGCAGAACGCCTCACTTGCAGCGTCTGCCACCGGATTTGTCTGAGTATCTCCGTGGCGCTTTCGCGTGTACTAAATGAACAACAACGAAGCGTGCTGCTCCTCTTTGGTTCTTCTCTATTTCGTCCATCAGTCTTATCCGGTACGGAACCCAGACAGATGAGATACGAGGATGGGCCAGACTGTAATGCACAGCACTCTTCTTTCTTCAACAATTCTTAATTGAACATAATGAGAATTACACACACGAAACAATGGTGTTTTACTTACACACCCTATTTTTCCTGGTAATCCCCATACCGCTCCATGGCCTTCCTCCAATGCGAAACAAGGGCGTGTATGCCCTGTCTGCACCAATCCTTGTCCTGGTGGCGGAGCCAGTGCTTCCCTGTGTGAAGCACCTCCACATCGTCCTCAAAATGCCTTCCAAGAATGGCATCCTTTAATGGCCTGAACAAGTGGAAATTTAAGGGGGCTAGGTCAGGGCTGTAGGGTGGATGGGGTAATACTGTACAACTCTGTTTTGCGGTGCGTTCAGCAGTTCTCAGACTTCTGTGGAGCCGAGGGTTATCGTGTTGCAGTAAAACATCTCCTGGGTTGCTGTGGCGCCGAAGTCTCCTGAAGCGCGTCTTGAATTATGTTAGTGTGTTAACATATGCTTCTGAATTAATGATACCGCCTCTTGGCATCACATCAATAAGAATCACACCTTCACAGTCCCGGAACATGGTGATCGTGACCTTGCCGCCGGAAGCAGTTGCTTTGAATTTTTTTCTTCTGTGTGAAGTGCGAATGGTGCCATTCCATCCACTATCGCTTTGTTTCTAGATCAAAATGGTGAATCCAGGTTTCATCACCTGTCACAAACCGGGGCAAGAAAGCCTCCACCTCAGCATCAAAACGTTGCCACAAATTAAGACAAATGTTTCTTCTGTGCTACTTGTAATCCACCGTTAGTCACCGCACACACTTTCGAATATCCAAGGGGGCTGATAATTGCATCCACACTTTCTTTGCTGATTGACAGGCTCAGCGCCAACTGCCGAGTCTTAATGCGTCTGTCCTTGCGTATGACAACATTAGTTCTTAATGCGGCTGTCCTTGCGTATGACAACATCAGTTTACTGCAACGTGCCAGGTGTGACAGCCGTGGATGGTTCCCTGACCTCTTCAAGTCGTGGACCTCCGCCCAACCGCCTTCTGATGACCTTACCCTCTGTGCCCAGCGACTAACTGTACTTCTGTCGACAGCAGATGGTCTATAGACTTTGCGCAAGACTTTGTTAAAATTCCCCACAGTTTCTTTTTCCGCAATAAGAAATTCAATGAGGGTACGTTGCTTGTAGCGTACATCACCTACAGATGCCATTTAGAAACTGTCCTGTAGCTACGCTATTGGCCGTAAGTGACGGAAACTTGGAGTACTCGCTCAGGAGACCTCAAATAATACACACGCAACGTTTCGCATTCGTAGCATTGTTTTCGGCTGAGAACAAAATGCGGTGCACTACTTTCTGGGGAAACATCGTATATTCAGGTAGTGGTCGAATGAGAGTGTTTTGTAAGCTACTTCATTTGTTGATGGACTACATTTCCTTAAGATTATACCTATGAAGTCTGACGTCTGCCTTACCCGAGATTAATTTTGTATGGTCTGTCCATTTCAAATCGCTCGGTACGGTTACTCCTAGATATATTGTGGAAGTAACTGCTTCCAGTGATTGTTCTGCAATCGTGTATTTTTAAAAGAAACGATCATTCTGTCTATGTATTCACAATACGTTACATCTATTTATGATCTTCTCCCAACGTTCGAGCGATAAATGGAGCGCGAAGAAACCTTAATATAGAGGGTGTAAATTTCAAGTTGACAAACCAGAATAACTCGAAAAAATGAGTAGAATCCAAAGTTGATTATTTTCGAGGGGAGATCTACCACAACTTTTAATTATCAAACAAATCATCTGACTAACTAACCAAACATCCTACTTACGAACGAGTGAACTCATTTTTTATTTATCCGTAACCATTTTCCATTCAAAAATGAGAACATGGATTTTCTTGAATTACAGCGCCAACTACCAAGAATCAAACCAAATGTTTAAGACAAAATGTACGTAGTTTTTTTTTTTTACGTAGAATCTGATTCTGCAATAAAAAATGGGGGTTCCCATTTGAAATTTTAAAGTTTTCTCCCGACCCACCCTCAGGGAGCAGGTGTGGCGGGAAAATTTTAGCACTAGCAGATGTCCCCCTTGAAAATAATCAACTTTGGATTATACACATTTTTTCGTGTGGAGCTTATTTTTCGAGTTAGTCTGCTTTGTCAACTTAAAATTTACAGTCTGTATAGCACAATAAAACATGCGCTATCCAGTTTTCCGCTGAGTGTAGATGTAGATAATGTTAGTCACAAAGACGAATGTTGTAGATAAACTGGTAGCGGTGGCGATATGTTGTCCCAGTTGAGAGTGGAGTGACTGAGTTGATCCGCTGACAGGCGCACCCCCGCGGCGCGGGGCAGGACTGTGGGAGATAACGCTGATTACTGAGTGGCGGCTGTGTCGCTAACTGGTTAGCAGGTGCTGTCAGTGGCAGGCGCTGCCTAACAAACTCCGCCGGTCGGAAATTGCAGCGCCGGAGCCCAAGTTGGCCGAGTCTGATCTTAGCCCAGGCTCTCAGCGACGACGCTCTTCTGGATGTGGCAAGCGCCGCCGCGTTTTGAGAACGCTGTAATCTGCACCCGCTACTTGCGAGAGACAAAAGCGACTGAGCTGAAAACACTATCCCAACTAGAAGATAACCAGTATAAAGCTAAAAATAGTCATCAATTACTAAGCTCCTGTTATATTTGTTTGTGATTGTGAAATAAATATATTTTCTGGGCGTATGTTTCTACAAAAAAGTTCTTTATATCTAGATATGTGTCAGCACCTATATCAGTGAGTTTCCATTTATATCAGTGGGAAAATACACGGTATGGCCCCGAAATGCACCGGAAGTATTTCAGACGTTTTTGATGGGTATTTCCCGACTATTTTGGTACAAGTATCACGTGACCTCCAATCGCTCGAACAGTGTAATTATGTAACCATAATTTATTGGGTTTGTTACTTCAGTACCCCCATTTCTACGAAAATCCCTTCAGAACGTTGAAGAAACCTGTAATACGCAAGCACAAAAACCTACAACACAAATCATAGCTCCGCTGTGACACTCTTCCACTGTATTAAGTGAACGCTTACACTAAGCGTATACCGGGCTATTCTACAGCAGCAGACGTCTCCATACGTCTGACTATCAGTGTTATCCTATCACTACTCGTTCTACTAACATTTCCTGAGAGTAATCTCGAGACAGAATCGAGCAGCACAGAATATAAGCCTGACGGCGAGAAGTGAACTGAGCATTACTGGAGTCAATAGCAAATACCTTGAGTGACTGGAACAAGTTTATTTTGACACGCGACACAGAGCGTATATCGTCAAATGGTTCAAATGGCTCTGAGCACTATGAGACTTAACTTCTGAGTTCATCAGTCCCCTAGAACTTAGAACTACTTAAACCTAACTAACCTAAGGACATCACACAAATCCATGAACGAGGCAGGATTCGAACCTGCGACCGTAGCGGTCGCGTGGTTCCAGACTGAAGCGCCTAGAACCGCTCGGCCAATCCGACCGGCGCATATCGTCAACGTTTCCACAGTTGTGCAGATAATTTCAGTGCATTAGCGGTTCTAAGAGTAATAGGGCTGTGAACTGAAACGGAATTCAGTTATTCTGTTTATAGCCACCGATAACCGTGGATAACAATGAAAACATATCTTTTAATAGCCTAGTAAAAAAATGGTTCAAATGGCTCTGAGCACAATGGGACTTAACATCTATGGTCATCAGTCCCCTAGAACTTAGAACTACTTAAACCTAACTAACCTAAGGACATCACACACATCCATGCCCGAGGCAGGATTCGAACCTGCGACCGTAGCAGTCGCGCGGCTCCGGACTGAGCGCCTAGAACCGCTAGACCACCGTGGCCGGCTAATAGCCTAATAAATTTTGTCAGTGGAGAGCGATTTCACCCTGTGTAAGAGGTGTTATTGATATTCATTTTTGTGGTTTTAGACCCAAAAATACGTATGTGTGTCTTCTGTTGATGTGATTACTCACTTTCAGTTCCCAACATATGAACCATAATCCTACACAGAGTCAACCTACGCAGTGTTCCGTGCACTTCGTGAAGTGCTTCCGCTTCGGCGCTCTGGCACTAGACAATGTCGTGGAGATTGGCAGTAATTCCACTTGACTGACAGGTCGGAAAGAAGCACGAATATTTACTGCAAACTGCAGCAAGAGTTTCATTCATCTTCCCGTGAATGCTTCGAATGGCCAAGAATCCAGCTTACTTAAATATTTCTTTCGCTTTGGTTGATAATTTGGAAAATGTATAGATTAGAAAGAAGGCAGTTGTCGCACAGTTTGCTAGATTCATACTTATACAGACGTATATATGCCACGAAGACCACACGAGGTATCATCTCACCTTCCACTACTGCTGTCACTATGTGAAATTTCACGCAATCGATCACATACGTACAGGGAGGGTCAGGAGGTAAGATACGTGCTTTGAGGAGTAACTTTATCAGTGAATCTGAACAAAAAACTTCATACGCACGTATGCCTTATTCTGAATGCTTTCCGAGGTTGAAGAAATTTAATGTACACTCTTATTTATTTCCTGTATAATCCAAAATATTCATATTTACAACGTACCGCAGTAGAGGAATTCGAGACGTACAGTTTCATACAGTGCACTTTACTTGTAGTCTGGCAAGTTGGTAAACTACCTCAAAGAGGCCTACAAAAATTACCTAAGCTACAAAGCATGCGTGTTGCGAGAGATTTTCAATATTCCCATACTCTCTTCGCGCAAAATTAATAGGACCTTTTTTGTAGCACACTTTGTCTAGTTTAATTTTGTATTTCGACACGTTTTCGCTGGACCTTACGGTTGTAGTGCTGTTAGAGATAAATGTACAAAAGTGATATTAAATGTGTTCCGACTCGGAATAGGTCTTATATTCATATCAAGTACTTAGTTCATAATTGCTAATACTACACTCCTCAAAGCACGTATCTTTCCTCCCAACTCACCCTGTATTCTAGTAATGGAGCGACATATGGGTGCTAGCTGCAAAGAAGTTGCCACAGCGATGGTAAGCGCTGCTGTGTGAGAGGCGAGAAGGAGGTAGGTATCAGTGAGCGGATGCTGTTTAGATTTCCTAACGGGGGAAACGCGTGAACTAAGGCACTGCGTGATTATGGACGTTAGCAGCATGGCGAGGAACTGCGTTTAAAACTAAAATACTCTGAAGAGCCAAAGGAACAGGCACACTTGCCTAATTTCGTGCAGGGACCCCGAGCACACGGAAGTGCCGCATTTCGACGTGGCATGGACTGGACTAATGTCTGAAGATGTGCTGGAGGGAACTGACACCATGAATTCTGCAGGGCTGTCCATAAATCTGCAAAGAGTACGAGGGGTGGAGATCTCTTCTGAACAGCACGTTTCAAGGCATCCCAAATATGCTCAATAATGTTCATATCTGGGAAGTTTGGTGGCCAGCGGAAGTGTTTAAAATCAAAAGAGTGTTCCTGGAGCCACTCTGTAGTAATTCTGGACGTGTGGGGTGTCGCATTGTCCTGCTGGAATTGTCAAAGTATGTCGGAATGCACAATGGACATGAATGGGTGCAGGTGATCATAAAAGATGCTTACCTACGTGGCACCTATCACAGTCGCATCTAGACGTATCAGGGGTTCCTTATTACTCCAACTGCACACGTCCCACACCGTTATAATGCCTCCAAAAGCTTGAATACTCCCCTGCTGACATGCCGGGTCCATAGATCCATGAGGTTGTTTCCATACTCGTAAACGTCCATCCGCTCGATACAATTTGAAACGAAACTCGTCCGACCAGGCAACATGTTTCCAGTTATCAACAGTCCAATTTCGGTGTTGACAGGCCTAGGCGAGTCGTAAAATCAAATGGCTCTGAGCACTATGGGACTTAACAGCTGTGGTCATCAGTCCCCTAGAACTTAGAACTACTTAAACCTAACTAACCTGAGGACATCACACACATCCATGCCCGAGGCAGGATTCGAACCTGCGACCGTAGCAGTCGCGCGGTTCCGGACTGCGCGCCTAGAACCGCGAGACCACCGCGGCCGAGTCGTAAAGCTTTATATCGTGCAGTCATTAAGGGTACACGAGTGGGCCTTCGGCTCGAAAAGCCCATATCGATCATGTTTCGTTGAATGGTTCGCACGCTGACATTTGATGATGGCCTAGCATTGAAATCTGCAGCAATTTGGGGAAGTATTGCAATTCTGTCACGCTGACCGATTCTCTTCAGTCGTCGTTGGTCCGGTTGATGCAGGATTTTTTTCGGCCGTAGCGATGTCGAAGATTTAGTGTTTTACCGGACTCCCGATATTCCTGGTACACTCGTGAAATGGCCATACGGGAAAACCCCAATTCATGGCTACATCGGAGATGCTGTGTCGCATCGCTCCAGCGCCGACTAGAACACTACGCTCAAGCTTACTTAAATCTTGATAACCTGCCATTCTAGCAGCAGTAGCCGATCTAACAACTGCGCCAGACAGTTGCTGTCTTATACAGGCGTTGTCGACCGCAGCGCAGTTTCCTGCTTGTACACATGTCCCTGTGTTTTAATACGCATGCCTATACCAGTTTCTTTGGCGCTTCGGAGGATAAACTTTAGATAGTGAACATTGTTGTTGGTGAACGGTACATGTCCGGAATTTGTCCAGGGTAACGTTCTGCCGCAGTGCACAGTGCTATTGGCATGTGTTAAATGCCGCCTGTAAGGCTCTGCTTGCTTTAACTACAATGCTGTTTCACTACATTCTTGTTTCCCTGTATAAGTGTTATCTTCTGTAAGGCCACCGTACAAAATATCTCGTTATTAGAGTACATTCTTGTCCTAAAGGACTATTCTCATATCGTCTTGTTTAATATATCACATTTATTTGTGTATTGTAATTTATTAATTGACTGTTTTTAGGCTGGCCTTTATGATTAAAAATATTTTATTAGGTTTCAACGCAGCAGTGCGCATCCAAACTGCAAGACTTGTAGTGGTGCCAATAATTAGTATATGATTGTTTGCTTGCCCCTTCCAGTGGTTCGGAAAGTAACAAATTAGTTTTCGGAACATTAGCTTCACTTTGTAATTTTGTTACCATAAACTACCCCGGCATGTTTCGACCCTTAGAGCTTAGACTTCGTCACCTGTGCCTTACCGAAAGTTTTATATCTAGCAAAGCAACGAAAGAATATATTTTAAATCTTTTAAGATGCTTCAGTTGGTCTGCTTAAAAAATATAACAAAAGTATCTAATGTGTGCAGAATGTGGTGTTCAAAAGCCATATTTAGAATAAATTTATGAAACCAGAAAAGAGCCCTCTGACTACTAGAGTTTCAGAGAACAACATACAAGGCGTGTTGCTGAATGGACGCCATGTAAATGACGACGTGCGTGAAAAATGCATGCGCGCGGGAAGAGAGACATGGAGAGTGGCACCGCATACCGTCAGGCACTCAAAACTGATGCATATTCTTCTACAGCGACCAGGCGTGTCGATGGTCTAGACACCAGCCAGGGTGCAATGGAGGGATACAGAAACATCAAGCTTTGTGGCACATAGTAGAAAATAGTGACTCCTGCGACATTAGTGTAGAGAAGCAATGACTGTAAAATGATTTTACAAATACTTCGATTCGCTGTGTTTTGTCGAGCAACAACAAGGGTAAAAGCAGACATACAACAGGCGCTGTTAAAAAATAGAAGATTGTTTCAGGATCGATGTTGAAGTATCTGAAACATTATTGCTGACATCTCCATACACCTTAATGTTCCTAGCTCTAACTACTGGATTATTTCAATATAAAGCTAAAGTCTTACAATAATTTTTAAATGAACACACCGCCATTTGACTGTTGATGTTTATTTGATTACGACCCAGGTTTCGAACTTGTATGCCCTTTTCAAATGATTGGCCAAAAATTAAGAAAAATATTGTCTCTCCACGAAATGTCATATGTAAAATCACAATGAGATGAATATCCTTAGCTGCTTACAGGCGTTGACATACGTCCACGGGAACAGATGATAATATGTGCCCCGACCGGGACTCGAACCCGGGATCTCCTGCTTACATGGCAGACGCTCTATCCATCCTTTTTTTTTGGCATTTTGTTCGTTATTGATCGTTGTGTTTGGTCGTTGCGGACGTCGCAAGAGATCCTGTTCAAGTTCGATGGTTGATCCTTCCACTCAGTTTTTTATTACAGAGGCCAACCGGCTCTCTGACCGCACACGCTGAGCTACCGTGCCGGCTAAGAAAAAGTTCATTTTTTTAAAAATATTTATCTTATTTTATGCCAATTTTGAACTTGATGTCCTGCAATGTATGTTAATAACATAAACTCATTCACTTTAAAATGGCATAAACGACCGAAACCAGGGCCGTAATTAAATACACAATAAACAGTCAAATGTAGGTGAATGAAATGTAGGTGTGTTAATTTAAAAATTTGATATATTAGTTTCTGAAATAATTAAATACTTTTCAGCCATCTCTGCCTTGCCACTTGTTTTCCTGAAGGTGAAGACCAGAGCTGCTGCTATAAAGTAACCCTAGCAAGTACATACCGAACCGAAAATTTAAAGCGAAACATTATAACAGATACACGTTCCAGTCATAATTACCATCTACTATAACTATAGTAAACGCACAGCCTAAAACTTTCCTTACAAACAGCTTTTTATGCCTATGTAATAGGTAAGTGAGTGGTGTAATTTTTCTGGATTCGAGAAACAAACGTAGGCATACTAATTCATCTTGGTAGGAGCTAAGTTATGCATAAGGTTAATATAACTACAGATCATGTAACAGAAGATAATACAGAGCAGCCGGCACGTGGACGTCGGGAGCCACGGTTGGTGGGAGCACTGATTCAGCTGGACAATATGGAGGATCCATCATTCTTGTTGCCGAGGCTCCCTCGCCGATTCCCCAGCGGACACATCGGACGACGAGACTGGTCTCCCGGGAAGGAAAACCGCAGGGAGAGAGATGGCGTCCCCTCCGTGAAACCCGGAAGAATCTTATACGGTTTGTAGCTTCTGGCCTCGAGGCGAGAACTTATTCACGGTTTCCCAGTTCCGTCGCAGCGTCAAGTGTCGTGGCAGTGCCACGTCGCAGTTTCGTTCCTACACATCTGATATTATTTGCTGTTAATATGCTAGTACTTCGTACCTCACTACCTGGTCCTGTACCATTGCGTCCTTGTACGTTGCCGAGTTCATAAGTGTCTTCATTTCTCGTACTTAATAATTCAGTTCGATCGTAGAAAATTTAGTGGCTCAGGCTTGGCTCAGTCCTGAACAGTTTTCATTTGTAGTATTCTCGTGGGTATGGTGTTGAGTTGTAGTGTCTCCTTGTCACAATAATTCGACAATGTACATCGTTATCGTAACATGCTCCCTGGCATAATAAAGCGTCCTGAAGTATGCTCTTCGGTTCATACGCGGTGATTACGCCATCCTTCTCTGCGACTGCGTTATTGAAGTGGCGATTGTGATTATTCTTATCAACAGAGACTGAGTATAATGGTTCCGAGGCATAGAATCGTGCCTTAAAATCAATAAAAGTACGTAGTTTCAGGACACAGACCGAAAAATTAGTCACTGCGATATTTAATGGATGCCAATCATCGCCGGTTGCAGCCAATCGCGTACGGAAAATCTCGGACGGGCAAGGAGCAGTTGACCGTGAATGGAACACGAAATACCGAAGCCAGTACCGCCGAAAGGTGAATGGTGGGGATCATCTGCTTGTGTAAAAGGAAGTGTAGGGCCTCTGGCGCTTCAATGTGTGAGGGAGCATTTGATGAACTGCGGTGTCGATATACTATGCCAAGAAGACAATGATCTGGCTGCAGACTGGCGAGATCAATAAACGTAAACAATGGTGGCGAAACAGGGCTCTTACATACTATCTAACAAGGTCACTTTTTAAGCCTTGAGCTATGACACTGTCATAAATTCCATGATGGATTATGATGGCGTACGTTCCGTACTCAAGAATGATGGTCGAAGGCGCAATTTTGCCCCCGCATTCCGCTTAGCTAGGACGCGTTTCCTTAATGACACTATTATGGTGTTGCGTCCTAGACAGACAGACTTACATATTAAGGCGATTATCTCCTGTTCTCACCAGGAATGGCTGACGTTCTTGCAACACATTTTAAGTGCGCAATAATATAACTCGTACTCAGAGCAAACTCTTTATAGTCCATGAAAAACTTGATCCCTTTGAACGCTCTCTGCCACAGGGGTTTAGCAGAGCGGGCTAAGGCGCTGCAGTCATGGACTGTGCGGCTGGTCCCGGCGCAGGTTCGAGTCCTCCCTTTTGCATGGGTGTGTGTGTTTGTCCTTAGGATAATTTATGTTAAGTAGTGTGTAAGCTTCGGGACTGATGACCTTAGCAGTTAAGTCCCATAAGATTTCACACACATTTGAACATTGGAACGCTCTATGAAGATTGTCATTCCTTGTCTAGTCTCACAAGGCAACTCTGCACATGCAAATAGTTATTATGTATAATGGATGAAGATTTAAATATGTGAAGCTGTGGTTCCCGATTTGTGCCACAGAAACTGAGCGGAGAACAGAATGAAACACCAATGGAGCCAGCTGGAGTTTTCCGTGACACAAATGACCGAGACTAATCTTTTCCGAAAGCAGTCATCACAGGTCATGCGGAGTGATGAAACAGGTATGATCCTAAGAAGACTTCACTCACTTCTTCCAGCAGCTTTATAAAAATTCACAAAGCGGCACTGTGCTCAATATACAGGGCGGACAAAATAAAATTGTCCCCTAAAATATTTCGTGTATCTTGCGGTAGGCAACCCAATTTATATCATCAAGAGCAGGCAAGCCCAGGTCCGCGCCTGGGGAGAATGATGTATGGTGGGCTGCCTGTCTTAAGATCGGTTGGTTGGTTGATTTGGGGGAGGGAACCAAACAGTGAGGTCAGCGGTTCCATAGGATTAGGGAAGCGTGGGAAATGAAGTCGGCCGCGCCCTTTCAGGGGAAGCATCCCACCATTTGTCTGAATCGATTTAGGGAAATGGCGGAAAACCCAAATCAGGGTGGCCGCACCCGGGTTTGAACCGTCGGCCTTCCGAATGCGATTCCAGTGTGCCAACCACTGCGCCACTTCACTCGGTGAATCTTAAGGCACACGGCATATTTTCTGGACTAGTTTTATTCTTATCACACAGAAGGTTTCTTTGGAGACGGATAATGCATTTGGTTTGTATCTTCTAATACCTTTCATTTGGCATGCTATTCCCTGAAACTTTTAGAGACGCAGAGAAGCCAGGGAAACGTTATTCATGACACAGTGCTGACAACGATGGCCTGCATGAACACAGTGGCATGGATGTTGGTATGATGCATGTCTGGTCTCCACCGTATTCCGATTGCCATCAATATGATATAAGAGCCCAAGCGACCAGACAACTCGATTTCGTCGTTTCACGGTTGATTCACGTTGTTTCAGCACCCACTGACTAAAAATGATTTAATATTAGGTCGACAAGGATGTCCAAATGGTTCAAATGGCTCTGAGCACTATGGGACTGAGATCATTAGTCACCTAGAACTTAGAACTACTTAAACCTAACTAACCTAAGGATATCACATACATGCATACTCGAGGCAGGATTCGAACCTGCGACCCTAGCGGTAACGCGGTTCCAGACTGTAGCGCCTAGAACCGCTCGGCCACCCCGGCCGGCAAGGATGTCCATTTTCCGAGTATCACCGTATGCAATAACTTGTGTTAACCGGTGTACAAGCCTAGATACTTGCGTCTTCCACGGCACGAAAATTCGCTTTCAGCTGCTACGTAAATGTACGCCTATTCTCCTCCACAAAATAGACGAGGTTCTGAAGCCCATGTGTTCGCATATCCTACGGATTTCTAACGAATTAAAATTTACTATCCTTTTTATCACAATTGGAATGCTGTCCGACATCAGTTGGTACATAAATCTACTACTCTCCTCACACTATGGACGAGTCTCTGAAGCCCATGATTTAATGGATTAGTTATGGATTTCTAACGCATTAAAATTCAATGTCCCTTTTACCACAATTGAAGTACTGTTGACTGACAATGAACACGGCCATACTCTGACGTTTGATGGGCTTTGTCGATTCGCTATTACTTGTCCCTAGGTTCTGGACTATCAAAATAAGTGGTTTTACAAAATTGCTTCAATGAATAGTTGTCCACATTCTCCCGGCTTCGACTGAATAAATTCTTCGACGCGTGTTCCCTGTCATGTATGGTTCTTACATCGGTACAACAGGCAAGTGGCGACCTGTCCTGGCTGACCGGTATGAATGGCTCTAACAACAAAGATGGAAACGTAAATACGAGGAAACACATTGAATAAGGCAGGGCAGAGCCCAATTCGCTTAAATATTGGCGGGTTCAGCAGTGTCTGGAACACTTCAGTCTAGCAAAACTCTTCGTACTCAGTGACGATTACTAAGGAAAAAGAGCAACCTAATGTACTCAACAGAAGTGAAACTAAGGATCGGAAATATCCTGGAAGATCGGATTTATTAACCCGTGTTAAAAGAAGCGATTAGTTATCAATTGTACCGTAACGAGAAGTAGAGGACAACAGTTTCAATTTGTGAAACAATGAACAATTTTCTTACAAAGAAGTATGGAGGTCTTACTATATTCAGAACACATCGTATGGAATATGTCACTGTGCGTTATGTCACTGATTTGTTACTGTGTAGTGCTCAGAGTTGTGCTTTAACGCCGGCCGCGGTGGTCTCGCGGTTCTAGGCGCGCAGTCCGGAACAGCACGACTGCTACGGTCGCAGGTTCGAATCCTGCCTCGGGCATGGATGTGTGTGATGTCCTTAGTTTAGTTAGGTTTAAGTAGTTCTAAGTTCTCGGGGACTGATGACCACAGCTGGTAAGTCCCATAGTGCTCAGAGCCATTTGAGCCATTTTTTGCGCTTTAACGAAGATTTTTATGTTTTCTTATGCATACATTTTGATTTTGAGAATACGAGGAATGTTAGTGGTGAAAGCCAGATAATAAGAAATCAGAGGCAGAAATAAAATAAAATGCGAAAAAATTGGATCTTTTGTAGACAGGTTTATTTATTACTTATGTCTACCAACAGGAGACTTTTCATGACATGTTTCAGCCGTTTGCTGTAAGTCAAATGCATCTGTACTTATACTGGAGATCATTCGCTGAAACGAAATACAAGCTACATTGGCTAGAGAGTTTAACAGTCTCTGCTGCGAGTACCGCCATTTTTCAAGAAGCTAAGATGCCGTTAGATGTATGGAGGAATTCAGAGAGCACAGTTAGGATTATAACATTAAAAAATGAATATTAGTAAGGGATGCCATTTATGTCCACTGAACAGTGACTTCTGCTGGTTTCACCTCAAGAAAGCCGACGATGTAGTGCCCATTCCACACTAGCCGTATGTGTACGGGTGTAGCCCCGGTCACTGCTCGAGGCTAATATTTATTCCTGTAGCAACCGTACAAGTTTTTGACGAACACACTTTCTCGTTTATGGTCAGAGCATAGAGATTTCATGTGACTAATGGGTCTACGCATGTTGTTCCAGCGATTGCTGCACGTTGCCTAACGCTTACTGGAAATTACCGACAGTGGATATTTACCAAAGCAAACAGATTGGGTGAAAATATTTTAAACAAATGTAATATGAATCTATGCGGTGCAGTGAAACCTTGTGCCAGATCGTCATTACACCCAGATACACACCTTTCGCGCGCATTGCGTTAACAATTACGTCCACCGACCACACTTACCGGCTCGAGCCAAAGCTTGATATGAATTTTCTATCACATAATTAATGTCTACTAATTTATTGCAATGCTCTACTAAAAATTAGACAACATTTCAAACTCCAAAAAAAGGCTGATAATGATTTTTTAATATAATACCTCAATTTCAGACATTATTATCCCATGGTACGTGGGTTGTGCGGAAAGTAAGGTCCGATCGGTCCTGAAATGCAGACCACAGTGAAAATAAAAAAATGTTTTATTTGAAACAGTCAGCTGCACCTTCCAGCTACTTCTCTACATAGTCGTCACTCCGACGTCGACATTTGTCGTAGCGTTGTACCAACTTTCCAATACCTCTTCATAGAAGGCAGCCGCCTGTGATTTCCGCCACTTCTCTACGCTGGTCTTCAGCTCTTTGTGTGTGCCAAAATGTTATCTTCATAGCTAGCTGTTAATGTGAGTAGAGATGATCATCAGAGGGGGTCAAATTCTGGCTGTATGGTGGGTAATAAAACACTTCACATCGAAAACGCCCAAGCTTGTCCTCATTGCTCCTCCAGTGTGCGGCAGAGAACTGGTATGAAGAATGAACGGCATGACAGGTACGTTATGTGGGGTGCAGGAAAGCAGGGGAAACCTCTCAGCGGGCACCCATACTTGGCGGAAGAGACTATTGTCTTAGGCATATTTACTTGCTCACTGCTTGCTCAGAACTGAAAAGAGCGACATGATGCGATCGACAGGCATACTACAGACACTGCTCAACACATCTGTGCAAAGCTTCATCGGATTGTCATTGTAGTTTCCATTTCGTGACCTATCGGAACTTGCTTTCCGAACAGCCCTCGCACTACTAGGTTTACACATCGTTCCCAGAAGAACTTGACATGATTATTCCTGTTGTGAAACGGTGGCGCTGTGTGGATTCTATACCTATCTAACATAGTACTGCGAGCTTTATAACAGCGTATCAAGGCCTCACACTTGAGATACGAGCTAAACTATACTCCGCCCCGAAAGGCCATGAAGGCCCAATGGTACCGATAGGCCGCCGTGTCGTCTTCAGGACACAGGCGTCACTTGCTACAGATATGGAGGAGCATGTGGTCGTTACACCGCTCTCCCGGTAGTATGTCAGTTTACGAGACCGGAGCCGCTACTTCTCAATCAAGTAGCTCTGAGTTTTCCCCACACGGGCTGAGTGCACCCCGCTTGCCAATAGCATTCAGCAGACCGTGTAATCATCCATCCAAGTGATAGCCCAGCCTGACCGCGCTTAACTTCAGTGATCTGACGGGAACCGGTGTTACCACTGCGGCAAGGCCGTTGGCACACATTAGATATGGTATGACAAAAATATCTTTAAACTCTTATTCTGACAACGTAATCGACGTTGCTTGATATCTGTTCTTATTTAGGTTATACTAAGAATACGTGACCCCTTTTGAGGACGGGTTCCTCACATCAAAATCAGAGAAAACATTTCAGGTAATCATTTCTGCAGGAAAGATGCTTCTTCGAGTAATTTTTTAATCAAAATTTGCTCTGACGTTGACAGTAAAATAAATGATGCCGATGAACTCTTACAGGCCTAATCGTCGTGCTCCACTCAGTAAGAAGAATCACATAATTCAATGACGATGGGATACCAGCACATGTATTCCTTCATACTGGTTGAGATGGAATGGCTGATGTGTACCGTGACATGTTAGCAAGTAGAGGACGGGTACTGCCACGGCATGCACGAGCAGCTGACCTATGTTCTTTGGGATTATATCTGTGGCAACTGCCGACACCCAAAACGTTTCAGTTGCAGAGATACGATTTCAGCGTATCATGAATACCATTATTCACCGTTTGCAGCTCTTTCAAACGGTGTCAAAGGACGCGACCCAACGGAGAGAAAAAGGAAGAGAGAGTGGAGATCATCTTCTTGGGGAAACCACGGAATATCCCAAATCCGAATGGCTGGACTGGGCTTTTAACCCTGCACCTCATGAATGCGAGGTAAGCGTCTTAACCACAGCACCAGCTCCCTCTGTAGATCTTGTAGCCAGGATCTTCTGAGCAGTGCCATAACGTTGAAAACAGAATTCGATCATATCTTTCTTCATAGCGAGAGACTTTACATATATAATCTTTTGTGTTTTAAAATGCTGACCACACTATGTGCGTTTTCATTTCAATACTTACACTAACGTATTTTAATGTATTATATGCTGGCACAGCAACAAAAGCAGAGTAAAGGTAGCAATTTTCCCATTTTACATATGCTCTGATAATTGCGCCTGTACTACTATGGTTTTGTCAAACTCTTGTTAGGGACTACATCACATTTTGTTTCCCGCACTCACTTGCGTGGAATAGGTCATGACGTATACATAACATCTTTTTTGCGGTGTAGCTTGATAATGGCCAAGGGGGAGAAATTAGCTAATTGGTAAACAATAAAATAAAGTGTTTATTTCAGAATAAAAAAAACACAACGCGCAGAAAGTAACTTCCTTCAAGAAACTTGTAACGCCGGAAATGCATATCCTCGTATTTCCATCTATTGTACTATAATTTTTTTCCCTATTTTGTTACCTGAATATATGACGTTTCTGTGTCTTTGTATATTGTAGTTGTTTTACTATTTGTATATATATGCATATATGTCGATGTATAATTTGTTTGTTGTGGAAAGATTATTTGTATTTTTACGCTGGGTCTGGCCTAGGGAAACTATGCTATCGAACCATTACATCGATAGGTCGTGTGGAGAACCAAAGTGTTTAGGATCTTTGGTAGTGTTAACTCTGCCACGTGGAGCGCAGGCAGAGCAGAGGGAGTCTGGCTGTGGTGGTGCAGTGGAGCAGGTGGGTTGTGTGAAGCTCCCGCGAGTTGCCGCGCTTTCGGGGTTTGGCAGCATGTAATTGCGCTCGACTTGCGATGATAGTTTCTCAAATGGTGTCGCGGACGGGAAGCATTAGCTGGCGCACATCAAGAGCCCGTTTCGTCTGGTGACCGTGTCGAGAAGAAGGCGCGCCAACATCCAGCTTCTGCAACAGCGACGGCCGACAATGAGTGACTGTCGTCACCTCCTCGACCGACGGCTTCAAACCTTCAATCAGCCAACAAGGAAGACTGGAAGCACGTAAAGTTTTAGAGCTGTATGGCAGACCTCAGCTTTTCAAACTTTTAAAATTGTTGCATCACAAAATTGCAGCAACTTAGCATGAACCTTTGTTGCTCACTGTCCCAATTGCATTGCCAAGCAGGGTCCCTTCCTTTTCCGAAATGAGCCCGAGTGTCGTTGAAATTCAAACGCCAGCATCATTCGATTTCACTGCTTTAATTCCAAAGTTCAGTTAAGGTATTCATAGCTGGCTACAATATTTAGATTGCACAAGCACAAATTAAGAGTGCGAGTTTTGTTACCGTATTTTAGTTACCTGTGACTCCAGCTCAGCTTGGTACGTACTAAATTTTACTATTGTTAATTGTTCAGAATCATTTAATTCAAGTTCAAAGTTAAATCTCTTATTTCTAAACTGCGTAGATTCAAGTAGCTTTTGAAATGATTGTTGAGGTAGTCCAAGACTAACCGTATTTTACTGAATTTCGATGTGCTTCAGAAAGAAAGCTCACTATTAACTTCAGTCACTAAATTAACTTTCTATTTTCCGGTTTTATTAATTCTTTTGCTAAATTAAGTCAGAGTGTAGCGAAATTTATTACTTCTGACAAACTTTCGGTTTTCACACTACACGTGTCAACCTTCAGTTGCCACGCTTCTAGTGCTAATTATATGTGTAATAACCTTTCTTTTTTTAGTTACTACAGTAATTGTCCTTAGGACTGGCGACCGTAATTTCCCACAAATCTCAAATATCTAATTACCGCTGGTTAATTGTTAACGTAACGGCCGCACATTTACTTTCTTTATTAACTTTACCACTTTTCAATATTAATTTCCACCAGTTTCATTTGCATTTTTCCTTTCATTTAGCTGTAACCCTTTCCTCCCTCTTTACCGACAAGTTGACTTCGGTGACGATTGCTTTTTCCCAAATTTCCATTAGGTACACGCGGTTTAATTTTTCACTGTCATTAAGGTCGATAAGTGAGGGGGAGGTTACAAACTTTCAGATTGATGTAATTTTTTATTTATATATTTTTTGTGTGCCTTGGCGGCAACGCTTGTCCCTTCTATTGATTTTATTAATATATTCATGGTATTTCAGTGTGTTTAACCTCGTACTTTATAAACGATTGTCATACGTCCACTTCGCCCTATGACGGAAGGATTTATGTACGTGAATCATGTAAATACCAACAATTTTAAGAAATTCTTCGTCTCCAAATTTAAACCAAACAGTCAGGGAAACACTAATCTATCGTCGAAAAAAGGGAGAGCTGTGTAACGCATCAGTCTCAAATCAGTAGGATCACAATCTCACTCCAGATTTTAGATGTGAGGGTAATTTCAGCTGCGTAAATTGCGTTGTGACAGATCGCCATAATCCTTGAGACGAGTTCCAGCGGCAGCGCTTTCGGAAGACGTTCCAAAACACGCGGCATCTCCGATATTCACTTTATCTCCAAGTTTAGGTGTAAGACGTCACTTGGAAAATTTTGATACAATGCTGAAGTTTTCCCGGCTAGCCCTTAGGCTGACCTCGAGTTCGAAGCATATCCTTTGACGAAACGGAAACTTGTCCGTCACGTATTTCAAAAATTAGATTGCGAGTTAATTCTGCTTTGCAGCAGCACTGAAATTAGTAAATAGTGAACTTCAGTTGCAGAAAAAGGCTATGGGTGAGAATAGACAATCAGTGAGCAGCCAGGTCTCAAATTTTCACCGAAGCTGCTCTGATTTCGACAAAATCTGCGAATCGGTCACAGACCCTAGAGGAGAGCAGAGAACAGGTACAGCACCACCAGGACACGGAATGTTATCGGTAGTACGCGAGTTTCGCAGATGAACTTTCCAGTGCAGGCACGCGTAATTTTATGTAAGCAGATTTGCTATAGTGACAGCTATTATGCAGCCGCGACTTTCAGAGTCGGCGGTACTGCTACAGAATCCAAACAGGTGAATGCCTTAAATTTGTTAGCAGAGCTGATAGTGTGTTGGATGAAATGCTGGTAGGAGTAATGGACTTGGTGAGGCTTAGTAATGTGGACATTAATGTTTTGTTTCCCTGAAAACGAAACAAATTTTGGAGTGACTTTATTAAATAAATTTCGATTTAAAACACTGTCAGTGCCAGACTGTTTCTTCTCTGAACCTGTCGATAGCACTGGAATGATCCATTCAAAAAGTTGTGACACTGGTAAATTAGACCTGAGTCCGCTGATTAATATTTCTTTCACCTATGCCAGTGAGATTAAACGTGTAGTTATGTCACTTGTGCCACAGAAGCCTTGGGCCGTGGACGGCGGAACGGACATGCTCATGCGACTTCCCGTAATAGGAAAACCAGAATGGGATTGTTACAAATTCATACCTTATTTGAGTATGATAGTCCTAGAAGATATTACCTGCAGTGTCAAAAAAAAAACTATTAGAAAATGTACGCGTATATTATTGCAACATGTACCTCATTCTGCCGGCCGGTGAGGCCGTGCGGTTCTAGGCGCTTCCGTCTGGAACCGCGTGACCGCTACGGCCGCAGGTTCGAATCCTGCCTCGGGCATGGATGTGTGTGATGTCCTTAGGTTAGTTAGGTTTAAGTGGTTCTAAGTTCTAGGGGACTGATGACCACAGATGTTAAGTCTCATAGCGCTCAGAGCCATTTGAACCATTTTTTTTGTACTTCATTCATTCCTGATTCCAACACATTTCACTTGTATTTAATTAACACAGCCTGACACTAAACTATGCAGACATCTACCGTGATCTACAAACGGACGGAAACAATGCTGATGCTAAGTTGATAGCCGAAAACGAAACCGAGATCAAATTTTGTGACTCCAAGTAACGTGAGGCAGATCCATTACCGATAAACGAAGCCTGAATCGCCTTACACCGTAACACATGCTCGAATAGAGTTCCAGAAGCAAAGTAAAGGTTCAGAAAACGTGGTAGTAGCTACATTTCAGAGTAGGCGTGAGTATGGATCCAAAGAACTGAATAAGAATTATTTGTTATACCTGTATATAGAGGCGTTGATACAGAACTGCAGAACTGTTTGATCCACAAGCAGCTTTGGGTATTTATTTGTAGTAGAAACCAAACTGCCATCCTCAAGTGACGTGTCTGCAGCGACACCGATTGTAGAAGACGAAATTATGATCCGAGAAATAATACCTTTGACACTCGTTTACGCTGCTCTCCATGTCGCTGAAGTGGCGAGACGTTAGAAATACTATACGGTTTCTACCTGTTGAAATGTTATAATCACCAGCTCAAATTTCACATATCCAGTCAAGGTCTATTTTATGCATATTACGTCTGAAAAAAGTGAAATCCATATCTCTCAAAATTTTCATCGGCTCTGTAATGCTGTACTAGCCATGGTGCTGGTAGAAGAGATAAGCACGTATCTCCATCCGATTTATTTATTTTTATGCAGAATCGTCTCACGTACGATCCAACAGTTTTGATGCACACGAATAACTTCCACTAGGAGAAGTCTTTTATGGTATTTTTAAAATATTCTAAGGCTGGCCAAGTAGCTACCCGTTGATCTGATTACTATCCTATCATTCACTCACAGAACCACAAGATGCATGTTAAGTCTTATAAAGTAACACGCAGATCTCTGAAACTGACTGTTTTATAACTTCAGCTGAAACGGGAAAAACGAACATAACAAAATGTTATTTGGAGATATATTTCATACTCTCGAATGATGAACTTCGAAAATAATGTTTCCATGCGGCAACAAATAAGACTGCGACGGAAATAATTTTTCCGACTGTGCACTAAACGAAAGATCTTTTTGTTGAATATACATAACAATAAAAATGTTTAATATACGAACTTTCAGATTTCGATTTTCCGCTAGCTATTGAACTACCGAAAAATGAAACAACAGGAAATATAAATAATGATATGATAAGATTTACTCGATTTACTCGTCCCTGAACAAAGTATATTAGTCTACAGATGATCTTATACATCTTTTATATTTTGCCTCCAGTTGAAGCTTTCTGTCTGCTGTGTTCTTCATGGTGTCCGAACTGAGACATACATATCTCCATTCGCGAAACGTCTGTAGAAAAAAGGTTCCTGTTTGCGCATTGCCTCTAGGACCATCAAGGAATGAAACGTCATCGCATTATGTAGGTAATATACTAAGGCGTGCTGAAAAGTAATGGCTCCAAATTTTTTACGTTGAAACTCTTATAACGCGCAGCTCGTGGTCGTGCGGTAGCGTTCTCACTTCCCACGCCCGGGTTCCCGGGCTCGATTCCCGGCGGGGTCAGGTATTTTCTCTGCCTCGTGATGACTGGGTGTTGTGTGATGTCCTTAGGTTAGTTAGGTTTAAGTAGTTCTAAGTTCTAGGGGACTGATGACCATAGATTTTTAGTCCCATAGTGCTCAGAGCCATTTGAACCATTTGCCATCTTATAACGCTTTTTAAACAAAGCACATGTTAACACTCTACATCTCTATTCTTCACGTCTACAGCCAGTTCCCGCTACAAGGCTTCGAATCCTAGCGTGTAACATGGCGGTGTTTAACGCAATTTTGTCATTGCGTGAGAAACAGCATGATGTCCAAAATGGTTCAAATGGCTCTGAGCACTATGGGACTGAACTGCTGAGGTCATTAGTCCCCTAGAACTTAGAACTAGTTAAACCTAACTAACCTAAGGACATCACAAACATCCACGCCCGAGGCAGGATTCGAACCTGCGACCGTAGCGGTCTTGCGGTTCTAGACTGCAGCGCCTTAAACCGCACGGCCACTTCGGCCGGCCAGCATGATGTAATCGAGTTTCGAACTCGAAAAGTCCGCCCACACGTGAAGCATACTTTACTGCAGTACGACAATGCCAGACCACACACGACCGCTGCGACATCTACAACAATCCGACACTTTGGGTTCTGTCATCGATCATCCACCATACAGCCCCGACTTGGTCCCAACCGATTCCCATCTGTCTCCAAAATCAAAAGAACAGATTAGAAGACTCCAGTTTGATAGTATGAAGCGGTGCAAACTGAGGTGAGGTTGTAGCTTCGTCAACAAAGTCAAACATTCTACACTGACTGTGTCAACAAACTGGTCTGTCGTTGGGATAAATTTGTTCGTATCCAGGGTGACTGTGTTGAGAAATAAATATGTACACATGAAGAACAAAGATGTAGAATGTTACCAACATTTGTTTTGTTTTAAAAGCCTGAAGAGTTTCCACATACTGTAAAAATTCAGAGGCATTACGCTTCGTGCTGAACTCCTGAATTTTTTAGCAACATCTGGAGGATTAATACAATGAGGCCAAAATTCTCTCACCAGGGAGTCTGAAAAGTTGATTACGGATGTTTTTTAAGAAGAAGGCTGTATACCAGATTTTTGCTGTACACCAAATTCTACGCAATAGAAAATGAAGCTTATGCAGTCATAGTTGACTGGGAAATTATTTAACAAAGATATTTACGCAAACAATAGATGGCGTTGCCGGTACGAATAGTGCAAAAGATTAGAAAATCTGAACTGGAACGAGGAAGCTGTTAAACGAAAGGCGATAGTTTAAAAGCAACGAAGATAAGAACACGGTGGTATACTATCTGGAAAGATATTATTACACGAAAGTTGTCGAAAACGGCAGCATAACTGCGAGCAGACTGACCACTGTAGGCAGCGGTAGATCCGCAAACAGACAGAGGATTATTATTGCGATCTCGTGACCGGTACGGACTCTGCGAGAACAATGTGTTTATTGGCTTTAACACGTGAATTGGAACCCAGTTCAATGTACGAATCGTCGTCGTCTAAACGCAGAATAAACAAAGAGCAAGTCAAACCAAGACTGTGACACGTAGCCCCTACATACTGAATAGCGCGTTAGGTGCAGCCGCATACCTGTGGAGTACTGGAGAGTGACTTTACTGAATGGGATACTGGGAAACGCCGTCTCATAATCTGCAACGATGCGAGAGCCGGGCACAGCAGGATTCAATACTGTCAACTCCGACACCTCTGGTATCTCTGATTTATCGTCACAGTCGGCATTTGCAACGTACTCTGCCGAAGTTATAATATGCCGAATTAAGCAAAACTATTTGAAAATGTCATCGAGAGGATGGCATAAAACGAAGTTAAAATTTATTTAGGGAAAGCGTTTGAAAAACATGAGTCTGAAGAAAATATATCAGAAACTTATGTTGGACATTTATTTTGTTTTACTAATTATGATGTCTTATGGCGAGTAACTACTAACGGAAGAAAAAACAATGCCATCATTCGAAAATTTGCTCAAAAATTGGCATATTTCAGGAGATAAATCGTTAAAAATAAAAACAGTGACATTCAGGAAATAATACCAGATGGTCTGTATTAAGACATTCTAGATATGAAGAATAGAATGGCGTCTGCAGACGTTGATATTTAAGTAGAAATGGATAAAGCTGGAGACAAAGCGATACAAAAGGAACAGCACTGTTGTTTAAAGAATATCTAAGGAGGAAGGCAATATTACAAAACAAACAATATTGTAGTTATTCTAATTCATAAGAGTGGAAGCATACAAAACATAGGGAAACTAAATTTCTAACAGCCTCCTGTCTTTAATATACAAGAAATCCTTCAAAATAATCACCGGCTGCAAAGGAAAATATTGGCTTTCAATTAAGCAAAGGAAATGGCTGCGTTTAGAATATATCACAGACAACAAATCACAAGAAATGAACGAAATCACGAACAGGGGCAATGAGTATCACTTACCAGTTTTTCTGCAACTCATAGATTTGGGAACGGAGGAGCTGCTCGTCAGATTTATAGCAGTCGGGAGAACGGTGCACACACTCCTCCCCAACGCTTCCGATGACGCTATTGGTAAAGGAAAACACGGCGGTCGGTCGGACCCAGTTAGCCAGTCAGGGCCAGGACGCAGAACTTTAACCTACTTTTATATATTGGGAGACCCAGTTTCAATAAAAATATATTGAGATAAAAGGTTTTTGCGTTAAGTACTTATACTGAAGAATAAGTACCTGAATTCTACAACTACCATTAAACTTCATCGGGATAGTGGAATATTCGTAATCCAAAGAAAAGACTAGCAATCAGATTAAGTATTAACAAAACTATCCTTAGCACATGAAAAACGAAGTTTAAAATTTGTGACTGGAAAATGAACAACGTGCTAATGATACATAAGCTAACTACTTTGTTTTTATTTATATCATCACGTTGTTTGCCACTCGTGTAGAAAATCTTCAACAACGAATGGAAGAATATAATTGAGTCAGTTTGAAAAAAGACTTGAAAATCGATTATAACAAGTTTAAAGAAATGAATAATGAATAATATGAAATGGAAATATCCCCAACTAAGTCTTACGTCATGGTATGAACATTAGTGTTTAGAGAAATTTAAGACTTTGACTTTCTGGACTTCAAAATAAATAAACGGAAGAGTATAGAAATAGCTAACCTACTTTTAGTAAATTAAATAGGACTCTCAGGACTAGGTTTTCCATTTGTCTAAACTTACAACCAGTGCGTATTACCAATTTTATCTTACGGATATGAAACGTGTCCTCTTAAAGCGAAAAACAATCATTAAAAATTGGAGGCTTGCTGAGTGTACGACGTCGGAATTTTTCGTAGTGGCATCTTTCTATGCATTCCCTCGATGATCAAGGCACGTCATGCCCGAATGAAACCTCGGGCCTTCGAAGACGTTGGCCGTCTTGTTCATGACGATCGTGAATGTCTTTAAAAGCTCTAGTTTTAACTCAGACATGACTTGCTTGAACACCGAGGGAATTTTATACGAGGGGGTGCTGAAAAGTGATTCCTCTGAATGTGTTATGTGAAAACTCTTAAAGCTTTTTAAATAAAAGAAATGCTGTTAACGTTCTACATTTTCATTCATCATGTTTATATATCTGCAAAATGTTCAAATGTGTGTGAATTTCTACGAGACCAAACTGCTGAGGTCATCGGTCCCTCGACATGCACACTACTTAAACTAACTTAAATTGACTTACGCTAAGAACAACACACATACGCTCATGCCCGAGGGAGGACTCCAACCTCCGGATGGAGGGGCTGCGCAATCCGTTACATGGGGAAATAGACCGCGCGGCCACTCAGCGCGGGGCATATCTGCAGCCTTCTACCGCTAGAGAGCTCGAATTGTAACGGGTAACACGATGGCGCGTAACGTAACTATGTCGGTCCTTGAGAAAGAGCGTGCTGTAATCGCGTTTAGAATTCAAAAAGATCGTCCACACGTCGAGGACCCTCTTCTTCAGCATGACAATGTCAGACCACACACGAGTGCTGCGACATCTACAAAAACCCGACGTCTTGCATTCACTGTCATCCATCATCCCCCACACAGCTCCAACTTGGTCCCATTCGATTTTCATCTGTTTCCAAAACTTAAAGAACGCCTTGGAGGACTTCAGTTTGATAGCCGCTCGTGGTCTCGGGGTAGCGTTCTCGCTTCCCGATCACGAGGTCACGGGTTCGATGGGCGGGGTCCGGGATTTTCATCTGCCCCGTCGTAACTGCGTGTTGTTGTGTCGTCTTCGTCATCATCATTCATCCCCATTACGGTCCGAGGAAGGCAACGGCAAACCACCTCCATTAAGACCTTGCATAGTACGGCGGTGCGGGTCTCCTCCTGCATCGCTCCCCTACGCTCTGTCAAGAAGCATGGGACTTTATTTACATTTTTTCCGGTAGTGAAGCGGTGTAAGCAAAGGCGAGGTTATGCAGCCGTCAACAAGGTCAAACATTCTACAGTGACTGCATCACCAAACTGTTCTCTCATTAGAAGAAATGTGTTCGTCGCCAGTGAGACTATGTTGAGTGCTGTTTCTCACGCATCGACGTTCCTACTTTACACACCACCATGTCACTCGCTACAATTCGGAGCCCTCTGGCGGTAGAGGTCTGCAAATTTTGAGACATGAAGAACAGAGATGCAGAATATTAATAACGTTTGTTTTATTGAAAAAGACTCACGAGTTTTCACATAGAAAATTCAGAGGTATTACTTTTCAGCACGCCCTCGTATGTTAGTAGGAAAAACAGGAAAGTGAACAAATGGATCTGAGAAACAGACACGGATTGATGACGTAATTATGGGAATTAAAAATGGCTGGGACATGCGACTACAGGAATGGATGGTAGGTGGTACAAGGACGTTATTTACAGGATTTCAAGACACAGTACAATCATGCAACGACACAATTTAAGGTGGATAGATGGAATAAAAACCATGCAGGAGTAATGTGGCTGCAAATCGCTGCAGACCATAAGGCATGGAAAAGTCTGGAGGAGAAATCCATCAAGCGTTTCATCAAAAACTGATTACGACGAAGACGATGATAAAGATGATGACGGTGATTATGAAGATGATCGTAAAGCGATACAAGCAAAATTAAGTTACTTTCCCATTAATCGGTTCCTGCAGTGAAACAATAGACGGGTAGGAGAAAGGTAGTTATGTGTTATACAGGGTTGGTAAAGGAAAACGGACACGGAAACAGTTTGCAATAAGACTGACCCAGAACTGTCCTTCATCAATGAACATCACAGAAGAAGCTGTATACGGCCCGTTTCGTGTCTTGTTGCCACTAAGTCTTCCATTGGAGACTTTGCTGGAGGTTTTACAAAAACACTTTCAATCTGAAACTCTTGTGCGAATAGTTCCGCAAACGCTTTCCACGAATTGTGTTTCTTATAACACTCGACAACGAACACGCACCATTTTGAATTTCATTCGACTGGTCATCAAACACATCTGCACCTCTCACTCACTCAAACGTAATGACACAGTGAACTGATCGGGACAGAGACCGAACGACGTAGCGCAGTGATTAGTACACTAGACTCACATTCGTGAGAATGGCGGTTCAAATCCCCGTCGGGCCATCCAAAATTAGGTTTCCCGTGATTCCCATATAGCGCTCCAGGCAAATGCCGGGATGGATCCTTTCTACAGATGACGGCCGATTCACTTCCCCATCTTTCCCTACCCAGAGGTTGTGCTCAGCCTCTAAATGACCTCGTCGTGGAAGGGACGTTAAACTCTGAACTTCCGACCTTCCTTTGGGCAGAGCATGCGGGAGATGTTCATGTGCAAACATGTAACAACAAGCGACTGGTCCATTGAAATCACGGGACAGTTTGGTTTGGCCATCCTGTAGAATGAGAGAGAATATGCTGAATGCATGTTTGATTAATGTCACTACTTAGGTTAACTCTCTTACAAAAGAACTGTTCACTAACAGAAATAACCCTTATTAATGTTTCGACAAATAATCTATACTGCGTTGTATTAATGCTAACACCGACGCTTCATCTTTAGAGAAAAAGAGATATTTTGGGGAAATGCAACGCCTGCATCTGGTAGATTCATTATAAAATCGATTAACAAGGGTATGATGAGAAACTTCACCTATTTTCCAGATGAATTTGACCATTTCAGAAGGCTGCTGTGGCCAGCGGTTCTAGGCGCTTCAGTCCGGAACCGCGCTGCCGCTACGGTCGCACGTTCGAATCCTGCCTCGGGCATGGATGTGTGTGATGTCCTTAGGTTAGTTAGGTTTAAGCAGTTCTAAGTCTAGGGGACTTATAATCTCAGGTGTTAAGTCCCATAGTGTTAGAGCCATTTGGACCATTTGACCATTTCATGTTCCCATAAAGACATGATTGTGATTAAAGATTTGTGTAATTTCGCTTCATTGTATAAGGTTCAAATGGTTCAAATGGCTCTGAGCACCAAGGGACTTAACATCTGACGTCATCAGTTCCCTAGAACTTAGAACTACTTAGGCCGAACTAACCTAAGGCTATCACACACATCGATGCCCGAGGCAGGATTCAAACCTGCGACGGTAGCGGTCGCGCGGTTCCAGATTGAAGCTCCTAGAACCACTCGGCCACACCAACTAGTGTATGTTAATGACCAAAGGATGTATCTTTATTTTATGAACTGCAGTGTTTAGTAGTTGATCTGCACTTTGTAGTCGTATCCGCTGCTCCATGTTATCTAACTAAGAGTTCCATCCTTACCCTTTTCTTCTTTTATATTCGCTCTTCCCTTCTATGGTCAACAGAAGACGTATATATTTGGTGTTCTGTACGGTATTTCAAGGTACGCAGTTTTTCTTGTCCTTATACCCAATTTAAATAATCTTATAAAGTATCGACCTTAAGTACATCTCCGCAAATCTGTGTCTGAGAACGATCTTCTTTTGGGTCTGGTACTTAAGCATCTCTTGAAATCACAAAATAGTAATTTAGTTCCTATAAAAGACGAATTACTTCCATTTGGAGCGTAAGACTTCCCAGAGAACCCTTTGCATAGTACTCGAGGTCGTGTTTCGGTGCACTCTGCAAGTCATTAATACTGTGTGATAACACACGCACGTATTGTTGGAAACTATGTTTATTAATGCTTCTGCATTAAGAAGTCGATTCTGGTAATTATTAGTCGTGGTTGCAAGACTTACCCGGCCGCTGTGGCCGAGCGGTTCTGGGCTCTTCCGTCCGGAACCGCGCTGCTGTTACGGGCCCAAGTTCGAATCCTGTCTCGGGCATGGATGTATGTGAGGTCCTTAGGTTAGTTAAGTTTGAGAAGTTCTAAGTATAGGGGACTTATAACCTCAGGTGTTAAGTCCCACAGTGCTTAGAGACATTTTCTTTTTGCAAGATTTAACTGGGTAAATTATGGTGTTGCAACGTTTGTACAACTTGGCTTCAAGCAGGCTTTACAGGGACTGACATTACGACGCCATTGCCATATCATTTTGAACAGACAAGTGAAGAATTTACCGAAGAGATTTTGGCACCTTGTCCTGAACTGCACTGCTCATAACAAGGCAAGCTACTAACTACTGCTTTTTTACACCTGAAAAAGTGGAAACTATATTAATTCAGAACGTACTGCGAACAAGTGCGTTTTTTTACAGTGTATAGAGACATTCATTGCTGTTTAATTTCAAGACCCTTTTTACATATCTTAAATTCTTCATCAGAATATATCAAAGCTGAATGTAAAAGCAGAAACCGTAATTTCTTTGTTCTAGTCATTTTACACACCCTTGATGCGTCACTTTGTTGCGGTATTTGAGTAAAATTAATTTTCACAAATTCATAATCGTAAAGTTTCAAGACTGTATTATCTAAATTCAAATGACAAACAATAACTTCTACCGTCTCTTAAAAAACCTTAACGTAACGAAAGGAAGGTGAGTCCATCCTGGTCCTAGAAAACAACTTTAGGTTTATTAAAACATTAATTAAATAACAGTTCCAAGTTGATGAGCAGATTTAACTTTCAAAATACTTTCCTTAAGAGCGTGGCAACCGGAAATATCAAATCACAGACTTCAATTTTACAAGGAATTGCTAAGGATGAGTTTAGTCACGGTTCCTTTTCCAGTGGTAAATTCATCCTCTAAGTTTAGTGGAAAACATTAATTATTAAAACGATAATTCAAGGTAAGCAGTGAAGTGCGACAAATAGTGGCTAAAAACGATGGCACAGTGTTTTGTCTACTAAGCGCTTCAGAAGACGTTTGATAGCGAAACTAAATTACAAGCAGATAAACACGGTATGACAACTAGTGAAAGACTGCATTATAGTCCAACACAGTGTTCAAAGTCTTGATAGGGTTGCTTTGATTCGCGGGTCCAAATTTAGACGCTACGGAAGAGAGAGAAAATCGTAGCAAGGTCACGCTACCTCAAAGGCGCGAATAGACTCTCATAAGAACAAACGACGTTTGATAACTATAAAGAGAACGGTAGGGTGGTTATCAGCACTATTTTTCACAAATGACTAGAAACAAAAACATTTACCATAAAGACTAATCTTGGACACTAAGAACACGTTTTTATTTCAATATGGTAAGAGGGTCTGGTGAAAGTGTTTGCGAATATTTTCTAAACGATATATACACTACTGGTCATTAAAATTGCTACACCACGAAGATGACGTGCTACAGACGCGAAATTTAACCGACTGGAAAAAGATGCTGTGATATGCAAACGATTAGTTTTTCAGAGCATTCACACAAGGTTGGCGCCGGTGGCGACACCTACAACTTGCTGACATTAGGAAAGTTTTCAACCGATTTCTCATACACAAACAACACTTGACCGGCGTTGCCTGGTGAATCGTTATTGTGATGCCTCGTGTAAGGAGGAGAAATGTGTACCATCACGTTTCCGACTTTGATAAAGGTCGAACTGTAGCCTATCGCGATTGCGGATTATCGTATCGCGACATTGGTGCTTGCGTTTGTCGAGATCCGATGACTGTTAGCAGAATATGGAATCGGTGGGTTCAGGAGGGTAATACGGAAAGCCGTGCTGGATCCCAATGGCCTTGTATCACTAGCACTCGAGATAACAAGTATCTTATCCGCATGGCTGTAAGGGATCGTGCAGCCACATCTCGATCCCTGAGTAAACAGATGGGGACGTTTGCAAGACAACAACCATCTGCACGAACAGTTCGACGACGTTTGCAGCAGCATGGACTATCAGCTCGGAGACCAAGGCTGCGGTTACCCTTGACACTGCGTCACAGACAGGAGCGTCTGCGATGGTGTACTTAACGACGAACCTGGGAGAACGAATGGCAAAACGTCATTTTCTCGGATGAATCCAGGTTCTGTTTACAGCATCATGATGGTCGCATCGGTGTCTGGCGACATCGCGGTGAACGCACATTGGAAGCGTGTATTCGTCATCGCCATACTGGCGTATCAGCAGGCGCGATGGTATGGGGTGCCATTGGTTACACATCTCGGTCACCTCTTGTTCGCATTGACGGCACTTTGAACAGTGTACGTTACATTTAAGATGTGTTACGACCCATGGCTCTACCCTTTATTCGGTCCCCGCGAAACCCTATATTTCAGCAGGATAATGTACGACCGCATGTTGCAGGTCCTGTACGGGCCTTTCTGGATACAGAAAATGTTTGACTGCTGCCCTGGCCAGCACGTTCTCCAGATCTCTCACCAATTGAAAACGTTTGGTCAATGGTGGTCGAGCAACTGGTTCGTAACAATACACCAGTCACTACTCTTGATGAACTGTGGTATCGTGTTGAAGCTGCATTGACAGATGTACCTGTACACGCCATCCAAGCTCTGTTTGACTCAATGCCCAGGTGTATCAAGGCCGTTATTACGGCTAGAGGTGGTTGTTCAGGGTACTGATTTCTCAGCATCTTCGCACCCAAATTGCGTGAAAATGTAATCAAATGTCAGTTATAAAACTTCCTGGCAGATTAAAACTGCGTACCGGTCCGAGACTCGAACTAGGGACATTTGCCTTTCGCGGGCAAGCGCTCTACCAACTGAGCTACCCAAGCACGACTCAGGCCCGTCCTCACAGCATTACTTCCGCCAGTGCCTCGTCTCACTCTGGAAACATGTCAGTTATAGTATAATATATTTGTTCAATGAATACCCGTTTATCATCTGCATTTCTTCCTGGTGTAGCAATTTTAATGGTCAGTAGTGTATAATGGATATACTGTTTTCATATACACTGAAGCGACAAAGAAACGGGTATAGGAATGCGTTTCCAAATACAGAGATGCATAAATAGGCAGAATACGGCGAACAGGCGGCAACGCCTATGTAAGACAACAAGTGTCTGGCGGAGTTGTTAGATCGGTTGCTGCTCTAACAATGGCAGGTTATCAAGATTTAAGTGAGTTTGAACGTGGTGCTATAGTCAGCGCACGAGCGATGGGACACAGCATCTCCGAGGTAGTGATGAAGTGGGGAGTTTTTCGTACGACCATTCCACGAGTGTACCATGAATATCAGGAAAACATCAAATCTTCGACATCGCTACGACCGGAAAAAAATCCTCCAAGAACCGTACCAACGAAGACTGAAGAGAATCGTTTAACGTGACAGAATAGCAGCAGTTCCGCAAATTGCTGCAGATTTCAATGCCTGGTCATTAATAAGTATCAGTGTGCGAAGCATTCAACGAAACATCATCGATATTTGATTTCGTAGCCGAAGGCCCACTCTTGTACTCTTGATGACTCCACAATACAAAGCTTTACTCCTCGTCTGGGCCCGTCAACACCGATATTGGACTGTTGGTGACTGGAAACATATTGCCTGCTCGGACGAGTCTCTTTCCTAACTGTATCGAGCGGATTGACGTGTACGGGTATGGAGACAACCTCATGAATCCATGGACCCTGCATGTCAGCAGGGGACTGTTCAAGCTGGTAGACGCTCTGTAATGGTGTGGGGCGTGTGCAGGGGGAGTGATATGGGACCCCTGATACGTCTACATATGACTGACAGGTGACACGTACAAAAGCATCCTGTCTGAACACCTGCATCCGTTCATGTCCATTGTGCATTCCGACGGACTTGCGCAATTCCGGCAGGACAATGTTACACCCCATACGTTCATAATTGCTGCAGAATGGCTCAAGGCACACTCTTCTAAGTTTAAACAGTTCCGGTGGCCACAAAACATGACATTATTGAGGATATCTGCGATGCCTTGCAACATGCTGTCCAGAAGAGATCTCAAACCCCTCATACTCCTACGGATTTATGGGCAGCCCTGAAAGATTTATGGTGTCAGTTCCCTCCAGCACTACTTCAGACATTAGTCGAGTCCATGCCACGTCGTGTTGTGGTACTTCTGCGTGCTCGAAGGGCCTACACGATATTAAGCAGGTTTACCTGTTTCTTTGGCTCTTCACTGTAATAGAACCACATACAGATTCCAGTAGTAAGAGAAATCAAGTTCAACAGCTTGATGTGTATATTTTTTTTACAACTAACCAGTGAACGGAGATGATTTTAATATATGCTCCAGGCTATAAAATTGTAACACTACGAAGACGGCATGCAACTAACGTCAGACTGACAAGAGGTGCAGTACATGCTTCGATATGCAACTGGTAAGTATTTTAGGAAAACCGCAGAATGTAGGGGGAGGAGCAACTCCAACTACATTCTGCGATGGGAATAGTACACAGCGGTTTTTTCATTCAGGAATAGCATCAGAATGTTGCTTGTTTCTGGGAAGATTGGGTTATGCTTTGTATGAGGAGAAATGTATACCAGCACGTATCGGAATTTGACGACAGGATAGTGGCAATCGAGAGTGTGGTTTATCGTCCTGCGATATTGCTACTCGCGGTATTCGATATGGCAGCACTACCACATGCCTGTGGACTGAGTGGACTCTGTGGGCCATATTAGACACCATCAAGGATCTCAGCACTAGCTCACGCGAGGACAGGCAATGTTCGTTTGGTCATGCGAGGATCGTACAGACTCTTTACGGACCTTTAGTCTGAAAATGAGCCTCTTTGTGGCAAGACGAGTATTAACCCGGGCACTTCTACGTCGTCTGGATGCACCACGGACAGTCATTATTTTCATCATCATTGCGGCTCCCCTTGAAGTTGCAAGAGTGAGACTTGTCGATCTTCCAACAACATCATGGACACTGAAGCGGCACCAAATTGTCTTTTCAGAAGGATCTCGGTTGTTTGTTCAGCCGGACGATGGATATATCAGCGTGTGGAGGCTCCCAGGAAGCCTACCATTGTCGGACTGCATTCGTCATCGTCATATGGCCCCTGCACTTGGCGTAATGATAATGGCTTGGTAATTAGGACTCAAACTGACACCTATCTTCGGGCACTCCGTGACGTTATATTTTAACAAGATAACGCAAGGCCTCATGTGCTGTCCTGTTCTTCTTCAATACAGGGGATGTTACATTGTTGCCACGACCTCTGGTCGTGGGTTGCTGAGCGACTGGCATACCACAAACCGCCAGTAGCTACGATTCAAGAACTATGGCATAGAGTAGAAGGATGGCAGCTGTATCTGTCATCCACGCTCCCATGAGAATTGCAGCCAACGTAGTTCCTACAGGTTCCAGCTCTGAGTACTAGTCTTCGCACCTAGTATCTCCTTGCAGCACCTACAAATTAAACTACATATTCTTCCTGCTGTGCTTTATGCAAGCAATAAGTGAAATTTCACTATTGGCTATCCTTCCTAATCTTGCTACTTTATTGACCAGCAGCGTACTATGCAAATGTTTTGTTGGGTTCCTTTATAAAAAGTGCAAAAAATATCATCATTTCACTATTCAAACATAGTGAAAGACAAACATGTGAGGGAACTGATGGGAATAACAGCAGTCATTAAAATTGAGAGAAAAACAGCAACAGCAGTCTATCAGATGGGAATAAAATTCCCTGGCAGAAACAAGCCTCCATAAAAATTCAGGAAAATGTCGACCCAGTTGTCATCTCAAAAAGTGTTGGTTAGACCTCGTCACCGAGTTGAAAGTGATAGGCTCACAAACCTGAGGAAGTGCTTGATAGAGAGTTGAGGGGAATGTCACAAAACAAACTGACCCCGATTCAACGAGGAACTGATTCTGGGGCAGCGTTCTTGGAAACGCCGGTGGTGGTGTCAGTGCCCCTAGAATTATGTGACTCCATTAAAAACTGGATGTCACCAGTTCATGTCACATCTCGGCGAGAGCAGAAGATTTGAAATATACCATTAAACTCATGCCCTTGCGATATTATACATTTCTCTACTTAATCGCCTTTGAACTGGCTGTAAGAATACGGAAGTTCAAAATTTGTCCCCCTACCCAAAGTGGCTAGTGCACACAATGTGACTTTGTGTACGAATTACACAGAGAGCGTTCAGTTATTTCACAGTTGATGTCCACTGTACAGTACTGGACAATATGACTTGCTTTCACTTTGCAAGACGCTTGTCAGAGGCTTAGCATTTAATTAAGAACATTTGCCATAAGTGCGGTGTTCAGGAGCTTTACAGCCTCTCTTCTCCCTGCCAGTCAAAGCTAGGTTAATGTTTCACGTCCCGTCGAAGATGAGGTCGAAACAGACGGAAAACTAGCTCGGAACGATGATGGAAGTTGTAGGAAACAGGCCGTGGCCTTTCAAAGAAACCATCCCGTCACTCGATGTAACCGAATCCGGGAAATCACAGAATACTTAAATCATGATTGCTGGATTTGAATCAGCTTCCAATCGACTACTACTACAGCGTGTTACCATTCCGCCATCTAAGATGTTACCGCCTTCCAAGTAGCGACTGAAAACTTCGTCCGTTATAAGAATTTGAATCAGATACTTGCGAGAAGACAGCTTCTACACAAATGTATGTTAGTTACCTAGGTTACGGAGAAGGGTGTTCACAAATTTAAGGGAAATGACCGGCAAATGTACCTCTAGCCTCATTTTTAGTGCACTGCCTTTCAGTGACCCCAGAAATGATACAATTGATAAACAATGATGTATCAGTGATGTAAAAAGCGGCGAAGATCATTATTATAACGTGTTAGAAACCACGGACACTGAAAAGCCGGGTACAGCAAACGCTACGATGAGAAGTTGTGAAAATCCCGCAGACAATATACTTGGAATTACGATGGAGTCCTGTTGCTTTGCAATAATAGAGTTGAAAACAGATTCTAAATGGAGTCCGGACCTCGCGCGCCAACGATAGCGAGGTTTCATTTCGACTGCCAAACAGCGGTGAATAATGTCCTTGTTACAAAATTCAGTTTCGTTGCTGTAAGCCGACACCCGGCTGTCTTGGAATGTGAACAGATCTGTGTTCTTGTGGACATCCCCCTCACCGCTACCGTCCTGAAAATCTGACAGGTCTTCTGTTGTAACCGTCACAGCCTATGTCCTGCACCGGGCAGGAGGTAGCGGCGAACACCACTAGCTTGCTGGATAATTTTCCCATTAATATTGCCATTCGGCGACCAATAACGCGTGTCGTTATATGCATGCCAGCGGCCCGTACAAATCGATGCCGGAATCTAATAAATTCCATCACATTGTTCGTCCCGAATACCGTCACCTATTTAACTGACAGATTCCGCGCAAGGGTTTTTCCACCCACAGGATTTGCCACACTGAATTTGACTGATAATATTAATAAAGAATTATGAGCCGTTTATCTCTAATTAGGAAAGAGGAGTCATTCATGTGAACCCAGCTAATTTTATGTTTTTTTGTCCTTTTTTGCAAATTAAGTTAGAAAATGTGCAAAATAAGTAATTAGTGGTTATTTAATCTTGCTCCTTTACCTACGAGTGAACTTCATGGCCAAGAGATTATTTATGTTCTAGGAAGTTTCGTTATAAATTGAGATTGATATATACGTGCACAAACTGCTCATGTAGATAATCCTCCTGACTACGTATGCACTGTTGCATAGCACAAATTTCATATCCTATCTGTTCATCTAATTTTCAGCATACTGCTATAGCACCAAATCTGAAACGCTTCGATTCTTTTCTTTTCCGGTTTTCCCACAGTGCATGAACGATCCTACTGCAACCAACGAACATTTCGTCTAAGGACCCCGAACATGACATAAGAGAAATTTGGGCTCGTACTGAAGTGTATAGATAATCATACTTCCCTCGTCCTATTTGCGAGTGGAGAAGGAAAGGAAGAGACTTCTAGTGGTACAAGGCACCCTCAGACACGCAACATACAAATACATCTACATCTACATTTATACTCCGCAAGCCACCCAACGGTGTGTGGCGAAGGGCACATTACGTGGCACTCTCATTACCTCCCTTTCCTGTTCCAGTCGCGTACGGTTCGCGGGAAGAACGACTGCCGGAAAGCCTCGGTGCGCGCTCGAATCTCTCTAATTTTACATTCGTGATCGCCTCGGGACGTATAAGTAGGGGGAAGCAATATATTCGATACCTCGTCCAGAAACACACCCTCTCGAAATCTGGAGAGGAAGCTACACCGCGATGCAGAGCGCCCCTCTTGCAGAGTCTGCCACTTGAGTTTGCTGAACATCTCCGTAACGCTATCACGCTTACCAAATAACCATGTGACGAAACGCGCCGCTCTTCTTTGGATCTTCTCTATCTCCTCTGTCAACCCGACCTGGTACGGATCCCACACTGATGAGCAATACTCAAGTATAGTTCGATCGAGTGTTTTGTAAGCCATCCCCTTTGTTGATGGACTACATTTTCTAAGGACTCTCCCAATGAATCTCAACCTGGTACCCACCTTACCAACATTTAATTTTATATGATCATTCCACTTCAAATCGTTCCACACGCATACTCCCAGATATTTTACAGAAGTAGCTGCTATTAGTGTTTGTTCCGCTATCATATAATCATACAACAAAGGATCCTTGTTTCTATGTATTCGCAATACATCACATTTGCCTATGTTCAGAACCAGTGGCCACTCCCTGCACCAAGTGCCTATCCGCTGCAGATCTTCCTGCATTTCGCTGCAATTTTCTAATGCTGCAACTTCTCTGTATACTACAGCACCATCCGCGAAAAGCAACATGGAACATCGGAAACTATCTACTCATACATACATGGCTTGAGAAGTATATCTGTAGATGTATATGTAGATGATTCACTACCATGCAACGCTATGCTCAGACGTATATTCTCAGAAATTTCTTCCCCAAATGAAGGCTGATGTTTCAACACGTAGCCATTTATTTGTTGTGCATTGCTGTTTCAAAGTTTATTAAAGATTGCGAATCGATATCCCCTCATGTATTTAGGAAGACAGTCAAGCATTTAGTATAGGCACCACATGAGTGTATCAGGAATGTCTTCTTTTCCTTTACGAACTATACATCATCAGAACTAAAAATCAAACAGCGCATGCGCATTATATGAATGAGGCACAAAACAGTCCTCTGTGCTATTGTTATGACATTTTCTATCTAACAAGCTCTGTTTGCCCGTTGTTGTGATACCAAATATGACTTTTCTATCTCATTCATTTAGGTACGTCAAATAGCATTCTTAACTTGTTGGACAGTAGCTACGTATTCAGCTGAGAGTGCGACCGTAAAGGTTGAAAATCCTTGTCGTTAATCATCAGCTGCAGCCTGATTAAGGAAATCGCCGCAAAGCTATCCTATAAATTTTGGAATCTCTATGATGCTGTGTGCATCCGTGGGAGGAATCTCTTCCGTAATAATGCACCCCATTATGCACGATTTTCCGCGATTCCCGAAACAAGGGTTGGCGGCTTGCTGCAAATTGCGCCGCGCGGGAAACTGGCCCCCCGAGGCACCGCCTGCATAATAAAAGGCCGCCGAACGAACGGCGAGCGCGCCTGCCGACTCGGCGCACCGCAGAAAAACTTCTCCCCTGTCAGTCCGCCCGTCTTCCAACCACGTGACTGATAATCTTAAAGCGGCGCCCGCTACGACAAGTTTCATTCCACTGTTCCTCCTCCGGCGGCTCGCCCTCTGTTCCACAACTTTATGACGGCTTCCGTGAAATGAAGCGTAGCGACAGACGTACAAAAGTTAACCTCCATCTCACAAAATGCCTTTTCATGTGAAACGAGTCCGACAGACGTGTGCGGTAGCATAGGTCGCTATCTAAAGTGCTCCGAAACATAATACAGTTCGGTTTAGCTTGTTCTGAAACCCACTGCAAGTACTATGAAGACGTTACGTGAACGAAGGACGAAGTGGTTTTCCTAACTGTTGACAATTTTTTTGGAAAGTACCTTCACTTGAAAATTAATCATATGACACAAGGAAGGAGAACCTGGGTGTAGCGACACGTCGATGATGAGGTCCAAAGGGACGGCGGTGGAACTGGGGAAGGTATAAACTCCTTGACTCCTTTTCGAAGGAATCTAAATCAGAGGTGTATTTGAACCGCCGTTTTCCCAGTGTTTTAACCATTGCGCTATCTCGTTTCGTTCAAACATACTCTTTTGTGACATATACCTTGCGTTCAGTACTAGTGAAAAATTTCTGTTCAGTCCAAATCGGGACTCAGACCCAAAGGTTTTCCTTTCACGCTTAACATTTTGCTGGATGCACCGTCTGCACAATTTTCATGGATCGAACTCTTCAGAGACTGGCCTAGCACTCGCTAAAACTAAAATTCCAGGGAGAAAAGATGCCGCGAACAGTTGCTGCAGCGTCTGATTCGCTAAAAAATAAATGGTTCAAATGGCTCTGAGCACTATGGGACTTAACTTCTGAGGTCATCTGTCCCCTAGAACTTAGAACTACTTAAACCTAACTAACCTAAGGACATCACACACAGCCATGTCCGAGGCAGGATTCGAACCTGCGACCGTAGCAGTCGCGCGGTGCCAGACTGTAGCGCCTAGAACCACTCTGCCACCCCGGCCGAGTCATCGCTAAAGACGTAACATCCACGGAACTCCAAACAAGTCAGACACTCCACTCTGTCCTCTTTCCAAAAAGCACTTGGGCAACACTGCTGTGAGAGCCTTCACATAAGTATCTACTCACATTCTCCGTAAGCCACTTTACTGTCAGTGCCACTTTGGGTGGCACTATACTCTCCACTCTATCCTGCTCCAAAATTATCCGCGTTTGGGCCATATTAAACCACGCTGTATGCAATAAAGAGCAGGTTTCTTTTTTTTCTTAATGTCCATATCACTTTCTTTCTCTCCGAATGGGTTGTTTTCCGCTCGACAGACCAATTTGTTCCAGACTCTTACTGATTTTCTGCCAGGTCAGCTAACCGATCGTTAACCACCTTTCTCTCTCTCTTTTTTGAAAACATTAGAAGGTTGACACATAATGCTGTAATATAGGTTAAGCTAAGGAAAACCACGTTGAAAACTTGAAAACAACAAGTAATTGCCTGAGCAATGGTGCTGTGCTCTTACGGCTCTTACATTTTTTTCATGTTTCAACGTGGGTTTTCATTATTTAAGCCTGTATTACGGAGTTAAATGTCAATTTTCTTATGTTTTGAAGTCAGCAATGCCGTATACTGTCCTGGTTAAATAGCGCGTGTGCCATGTTAAATTGTAGCAATTCCTACAACTACTTTCATGCATTCGTTCTACTTAAAGTCGCTTTGGATTTTCCATATATTATACGATTGTTATTGTTGCTAGTGCCCTATTGCCAGTAGTATAACCGAACAGTCATTGTTCTTTCCAGCTCTAATTCTAAAGATATTAAATTTATCTACGTTGGCCATCAACAACAACCAGTCACTACAATAAGCGTTGATGGTCTTCAGAGCTTTCTGCATATTGATACAGTATTATTCCTTCGCAACTTCCCTATATATGACTGTGTCAATCGCTGACAGCCATATGGAGCTTTGGGCGTCATCTATTACATCATTCATACAAATCTTGATTAGTAAAGCCACTATCACACTTCCTTTCGGTACGCGTCTGTCAGTTCTACCACGTTTAGAATGACGTGTTAAGTTCTATGTATTGGGAACTGCTGAATCTATTTGAAAAGCAGATCCCATGTTACATAAGTATGAAAAAAATTGGGAGTAAGTTCCTATGGGACCAAACTGCTGAGGTCATCGGTCCGTAGGCTTACACACTACTTAACGTAACTTAAACTGACTTATGCTAATCGTAACACACACACCCATGCCCCAGAGAGGACTCGAACCTCCGACGGGAGGAGCCGCGCGAACCGTGGCAAGGCGCCCCAGACCACCCGGGGGGGAAGTTTTATGATTTACATGATACAGAGTGGCTAGTGACAAGTAAGAGTTACAGTCGCTCTGCGAGGCATACTCTGATAAATTAACAGGCAAGAATTTTGCTCGTATTTGGTATCTGCTTTCTGTTACTGACTCGGAGCGAAATTATTAACTTGTCACATATACTGTTTTAAGTACAGTAGTTTGCATCATAGATCTCTGAAAACTCCGCAGTACCTCGTCTGAGGATCAGATCGTAATGGCTTTAGTGGAAATACTTCTCAATACATTTGGATTCTCCGATGAACTACTTCTCTCGATATGAATGTTTTCAGATAGTGGCAAAACATGACATTTATGGTCACGGCAACTTTTTCAGTTTCACTTATTTACTCTCACGCTAGAACATGGTAGTTATTAGGGTTAACCAAAGGAGTAGCATCGTAACTGCAGTCATTCCCGCAGACTGCTTGTAGTTGGCCACATAATACTGTCGAAACCGTAAACAGTCGTTCTGCCCTAAGGGCTCAGTCAAGCAAATTCTTCGAGGCTGCTTGTCGGGAGAAAATAAAGAATCTGTAATTCTGTTAGTGAGTGTCAATATCAGTAATTAAACTCTTTCTTACACATTGACTGCAAGCGAAATGTAATTATTTCAAATATTTGCCACGAATCACGACTACGATAATGTGTATTAATATAACTCTACCACATTTAATATAACTATGTGAAGCAACCCTCCTTTGTATGAAGGAATTTGCTTGCATGGTCCATAATCTACCAAGGCTACTTTATCAGGTGCTATCTTTTTCTGATCAAATGGAGGAACAATTATCCAGAGTAATGGATGAGTTGAACTTCGTGCTGATTCTAGAGGTACTTTCATGATGTAAACCCTGCACATCTGCCTGGTACAGACCCGTGGAATTAGCAATCGTGTGATTTGGTTTCAAGCAGCCTAAGTACAGGCGCTACGAGCTGGTAACGAAGAATTACCGAAGCACCTTTCAAAGACTCCAACTGTTTAGCATTGGTACTTTGACATTACACATAATAATCACGAGCGTGGTCAGGGAAATAATATTTTGTATTCCCCGTTGTAATAAAACTGCCTATAGTGGGATAGAATACACCAATCGATCATGTATAATATGAAATGAGTGACTCCCAAGTTGAAGACTCAAAACCCAGATATCCACTATTAAATAGCTATACGAAAATGTAAAAACGCCAATATATATACAGCGCGGTCCATTGATAGTGACCAGGCCGCGCGGGATTAGCCGTGCGGTCTTCGGCGCTGCAGTCATGGACTGTGCGGCTGGTCCCGGCGGAGGTTCGAGTCCTCCCTCGGGCATGGGTGTGTGTGTTTGTCCTTAGGATAATTTAGGTTACGTAGTGTGTACCTACGTTCTGTATTTTAATTTAAAGAACCTACCTGTTACCAACTGTTCGTCTAAAATTGTGAACCATATGTTTGTGACTATTACAGCGCCATCTATCGCAAAGCGAAAAAAGTGGTCCAATTAAAACATTCATATTTCTATACGTACTACACGAATATGTAATAAAAATGGGGTTTCCTATTTTAAAAAAACGCGGTTGATATCCGTTTGAGCTATGGCAGCGCCAACTAGCGGGCAAACCATAGCGCCATTTGGTTTCCCCCTTCAAGCAAGACAAGTTTCGTACTTTGTAGTTTTTTGGTTTGACGCTGATTTCGTGAGATATTTGATCCGGTCACGATCAATGGACTACCCTTTATATAATGTATTTTATGTAATTACTATGATTATCACAGACCTCTTAGAAAGATAGGCAATGATCAACAATTATTTGTATTTTGTTTTTGTAATGTATGTTTCAAAGATGATTTTGCTGAATTGGTCGATATATGACAGTATTTTCTTTGGTACATTTTGTTATAGGTAAATCTTTGTTCTCGTTCATTACGAGTATGGAGTACGAGTTATGTATGTGTTGAAGTAGTATGGAGGTTTTATGTACTTGTATCGTAAAGTGAAGTAACTAGAAATAAATCTATTCGACACAGACACTCAACCAGTGTTCATATTATTTAAGAAAATGAAACCGAAGATCCACTAGATCAGTATATGAAGTTGCATTTCAGAATCTAACTTGGAAATGGATTATGAGCCTACAGCTTTCGACAACAGCGAAGGAAAATTACGGATGAATACTGTGAGTATTGTTTATTTAATCTCTGCCATTGCTACCTCTCTTCGCAGTTCATCACTGTCTCAGCGTGCCAAGTGCTGTGACACTGTGACTAGTTGCCCAAATTTAAACTTAGTTCTGAATTAATGAATCGACTTAGGGTTACATGAGGGTCGTGACTGTTGGACTGCATACGATACTGCGATATGAACGCATTTCTTCAGATAAAAATCACTATTATATTTACATCTACCACGAATGTGATGTCACGTGATTGAAGCAGATCTTTCCACTCAGATAAATAGAAAACAATTTAAACTGAAACAAGATATCGGAAAGGTTTTCCGTCTTTCTCCTTAGACGATCAGTTCTGTTAACATTAACTAGTACAACTTACAGCTGTGAAGACAACTGCCTGACACAGTATATTATCGACATGTTACGGAAATAAAAGAATGTCTCTAGTGTCCATAAATAAACGTTTACAATGTCTGCAAGAATTATTGTTTCTGGCACGTTCAGTAAAACGGCCCACAAAATGCCGCCCTCATTTTATCATATTCAACCTTCTCCCAACGACAAGACAGGGACGTAATGCGATTAAAGTATTAAACACGCACATCAAAGACCACCAAGATAGCATTCATGAGTATTTAAAATACGACAGTAATTCAGTTATTACTCAAAGGAAGGAAAAATGTAAACGAGGAAAGTGAGCTCGCTCCAAGTTTGCATCCAGCACAAGCGTAATGTGTTTGCGGCGATACGAGCGTCAAATGTTTTCGGCGATCTGATAGTGCCTGCACTCCATCCTATTGCAGCATTTCTGCAATGTCAAATAAGCACCACTGTTACAGATGTCTATCTTTTTCAGTAACGTTCTTGAGGCCTTGTTATAAACAGCACAATTTCCTTTTTATACTGGCAGATATACAGAAGTTTTGTGCTAAAGGTAGCACCACTGCCATGTTCGTTGTACACTATGAAGTGTACATGTATTATATATTCGTTCCCATAATATAGAGTCGTCCTGCTGAGCGTCTAAAGGTCTTTAAGCCTTAGGTCGTAATTTTACAATTAATACGTACTCCAGTGTCCACAACGCTAATGTACGTATTTTGGCGCACCTTCAACTGCACTGAAAAAAAATCTTGTTCGGGAGTTTCAATGCATAGTGTGAAGGCACTATGACAGCAAAGAGGTCTTACGATCAGTGGTAAAGAACAGCGTGTCTGCCGAAAAGATATGATGATTTTAAGTGGAATTACTAATGGAGACCAAACCGTGATTCACAGGGTTAATCAGCTGCTCATACCTATAGGCTTTATACACCCTGCAACACCGAGCGAGGTGGCGCAGTGGTTAGCACACTTGACTCGCATTCGGGAGGACGACGGTTCAATCCCGTCTCCAGCCACCCTGATTTAGGTTTTCCGTGATTTACCTAAAGAGTTTCAGGCAAATGCCGGGATTGTTCCTTTGAAAGGGCACGGTCGATTTCCTTCCCAATCCTTCCCTAACCCGAGCTTGCGCTCCGTCTCTAATGACCTCGTTGTCGACGGGACGTTAAACACTAACCACCACCACCACCCTGTAACACGTTCAAAAACCATGCGAGATAGCTTCATATTCTCTCGATCGCTAAGCGCAAACTTTTAGCCCTACAGAAAAATTAACAGGACCTTTTTGTAGAAAATTGATAGTTAAATTTTGTACTGCGATGCGTTCTCCCTCGACGCCACGGTTTTCGAGTTATTCACGAAAAGGTCTCTGAAGGTGTTTTGCATATATTTCTTGAATAATTCGGAAACTACGGTCTCCGGTGAAAACGTATCCCAGCACAAAATGTAACAATATTAATTTTCCTACAAAAAGATCCTGTTCATTTATTTCTTTCGGACTAATAGTTTGCGCGCAGCGAGCGAGAGAATATGAAAATCTAGTGCGTGTTACTTTCAGGCGTTGCGGGTTGCATAAAGACCTTAGGCAAGGAACCTGAATGACCCTGTATACTGAGTGAAAACTCGACAGAAATACTACACAGAAATGAATGTTTAACAACGAGCCAGGAACAGCCTGTATATGGTACCGTTGTGCAATCTATCATGCTTAACGTCATTGGGTAACAGTGCGTTTAGTTGTACGTGTGATACTTCGTGACAAAAAAACATTCCGGAAATAATGACTTGAATTCCATACGCATGCGAGGTAAGAATATACGTAGAATATTTACTACCACGCTCCTGTGTGTTCCGTTGTCCACAAGAAGTCGTGATGGTTTCTGCGAACCGATCGCATTTGCTTTATGAATATCCTGCACTCTCACTAACACTCATCGATAGTGATTTGCTGCAAATTCAATTCTCTGCGCGGTAGCGCTTACACGATATGAGGCAGTTAACGTATCCCATCAGTCAGATTGTTTAAGTGTTACGAATATCCCTCTTGTGTCAATGCATGGTTTCGCGGCGATATGAAGTAACAAAATTTTCTCGGGGTCCCAGCCGCATCAGGTGGTTAAAATCCCACGAGCTTTCGAACGAGCTCTCCCCGGTCATAGTCAAGTGGAAAGACAGACTGCTGTGTCGCCGTGGCCGCGTCGTTATATAGCTGCACTGCTGCCTGTTACGTCACTGGTGCTCTCTTCCTCACCATGTACGATACTTTTTAAACAATTTCCACATGACGTACGAAGAACATTCCATTGAAAATTTAGACATATAGTTATTAATGTCGACTGAATTGGGAATATCCCAAGTGTGTACCACCGGCGATTTATCGTGTTTTATAGCATACCACCAACATGTATCCTGTGTTGTGTGATGTCCTTAGGTTAGTTAGGTTTAAGTAGTTCTACGTTCTAGGGGACTGATGACCATAGATGTTAAGTCCCATAGCGCTCAGAGCCATTTGAACCATTTTTGTATCCTGTGTGCCGTATTCGTCTTGTTTATTCGTTTACGTATACTCTGATCATAAATCATATTTTATGTCGAATCAGTACTTTGTTAATCCTATGTTACATCATACCAAGGTAAGACGTAAATAATGTCTACTCAACGAATTCTCAAAACCAAATTTGATTGACATTTCCTGTGATTAGCTTGCGGTATGGACAAGTTTTGAAAGCCAATAACTTAAAAAGTGTGAAAGGGATACTGGCTGTTGTTGGTTACATTAGAACGTATTTTATAACGTATTAAGCAATAATGCGGCTCTTCAGGAAAAGAGAACAGGAATTTAAATGTCGTGTGGCATGATTGGGTGGGAAACTCCGTCTAAAGGTTGTTTGCCAGTCTGGTACCAGTCTTGCTGTCTGCAATATTTCATTAGGCCAACACAAATACCTGCTCCCCCGAAAAAAGATTTACAGCTCGGCCGGAATCGAAGCCGGGTCTGTGATCTCGAGACAGCCACGCTACCCACCAATCCACGAGCTGCAACCTCACGTGTTTTTGTCCTAATCTGTTCATGGGTCGTGTTGTGAAGTACATTTTATCTTACTCTCATGTGATGCCATTTTCATTAATACGCATTAAAATATAATCGAAACAGAGGACATTGCTGTTAATGGCACTTTTCACTCTGCAAATGTTGCCTTCTGTCGTTTGTTTGTTTTCCCATATACCATGGTTCTTGGCGTTTAGGGCACCTGTCAAAGGGCAGAAAATGAGTATAAAGGTGTGTGTGTGTGTGTGTGTGTTTCGGTTGAGCAGTATCACGAATAATTTTGATAAAAAGGCAGTAAATGACTTTACGTAACTCGTATCATGGTATTGTTACTTACCACAGAATATATTTTACGTCCATATCTATACGAGATATTCACAGAGATTCGTTTTCAGATAGACCCTGCCTGGTGCAGAAGGCTTTTGGAATGATCCACTTACATAAGATTCGCCATCGTATAAAACTGCTTCAGATTCCCACAATGTTACATTAAATGCGTATTTATAATGCTTATTGTAATTAGTGCGCCATCGATGAGTCATGCAAAGCTCAGAATGTAACCATCGAACCTGAACAGACTTCAGTGAATAGAGAAATGATCAGAGTAGGAAGCAACAAATTAGGGATTTGCCGGAGAAACCAGCTCAGGTCAACATCTGTGCTTGGACTAGCGACTAATCTCACTACAGCTAATTGTGCGCCGAGACTGGGGAAACATTATTAATGAAAAAAGTAATTGCATTGTGGAAAGCTGAAGCAGTTTTATACGATGGCGAATCTTATGTAAGTGGATCATTCTAAAAGCTTTCTGCACCAGGCACATCTCTGTGAATATCTCGAATAGATATGGACATAAAATATATTCTGTGATAACTAAGACCATCATAATGTGAGTTACGTAAAGTCATTTACTGCCTTTTTATCAACAGAAAATTATTCGTGCTACTGCTCAACCGAAACACACACACACACGCACACACAAATATATTCATTTTCTGGCCTTTGACAGGTACCCTAAACACCAAGAACCATTGTATAAGGAAAAGCAAATGAACGACAGAACGCAGCATTTGTGCCATTAACAACAATATCTTCTGTTTCGATTATATTTTAATGCGTATTAATGAAAATGGCATCACATGAGAGTAAGATAGAATGTACTTCACAACACGATCCATGAACAGATTAGGACAAAAACACGTGAGGGTGGAGCTTGTGGACTGGTGGATAGCGTGGCTGTCTCGAGATCATAGTCCCGCCTTCGATTCCGGCCGGGATGGAAATTTTTTTGTCGGGGAAGCAGGTATTTTTGTTGGTCTAATGAAATACTGCGGACAGCAAGACTGCCACCAGGCGGGCAAACAACCTTTAGACGGAGTTTCCCACCCAATAATCCCATACGACATTTAACTTCCTTTTCTCTGCTGCTCCTGAAGAGCCGCATTATAGGTTAATACGTTATAAAATACATTCTAACGTAACCAACAACAGCCAGTAGCCCTTTCCCAATTTTTTTAAGTTATTGGCTTTCAAAACTTGTCCATACGGCAAGCCAATCACAGGAAACGTCAATCACATTTGGTTTTGAGAATTCATTGGGTAGACATTACTTACGTCTTACCTTGGTATGATGTAACATAAGATTAACAAAGAACTGATTCTACATAAAATAAGATTTACAATCAGAGTATACGAAAACGTGTAAACAAGACGAATACGGAACACAGGTTCAAATGGCTCTGAGCACTATGGGACTTAACTACTGTGGTCATCAGTCCCCTAGAACTTAGAACTACTTAAACCTAACTAACCTAAGGACATCACACACATCCATGCCCGAGGCAGGATCGAACCTGCGACCGTAGCAGTCGCGCGGACGGAACACAGGATACATGTTGGTAGTATACTATAAAACACAATAAATCGCCGGTGGTACACATTTGGGATATTCGCAATTCAGTCGACATTAATAACTATATGTCTAAATTTTCAATGAAATGTTCTTCGTACGTCATGTGAGAATTGTTTAAAAAGTATCGTATGGAGATCTGAATATTTTGCCGGTCTGTAAGTACCATCTAGACAGAACAGAACAGTTTACAAGCACGAGAGTTGTGTATAACAGCCACACGTATAGTTACATCGGTATTCCAATTCATATACATAGGAGGTACATAGTGACATACATTTAAAAACAGAGCGTTCCATATTCTACAGAGTACCACGTGGGGATACAGTCATTTAATTGAGCTTCGGTCTGCTCCTGTCATTCTAAGTACCACGAGCATTAGATTAGCAGTGCAGGGGGCTACAACTTGACGTTGCCACTGTTGACGAACTAGTACAGTAGAAGGTTATATGTTGCAACATAGTTTGATGCTAACAAGGTTTGGAGGCTGCTTGGGAAGTGGTGACCAAGAACCCGAAGATTACTATGAATGTAGTTGATATGGTACGTGTTCCGATGACTTTGTAGAAATATATGGTTCGATTCTATTTAATCTCTGCAAACACATTGAGCGGTGACTTGTAGGTTGAGCCGACAGAGGTGTTCGTTGAACGTCCAATGATTTAACTTCAGCTGTGCTACAACTGACGTGAAGCTCCTTGATGTTTGTGCCTAGTTATAACATGGTACTCTCGGAAATGTGGGTCTAATTAGAGCCTAGTGACTGCCGTTAATTTTAAATGTCCGCGACCATTCCTCGTGCCAGTCTGATGACAACAGCTTCCTGAGCGTAGGTATCGTATCTGCGAGAGGCAGATTTTCATATTTAATTAACCCATGCAGAGATGTCTGCTTTGCTAGGACGTCTACATGTTCATTTCGAAGTACCCCAGAGTGGCCTTTCATCCATGCCGTTTCTATGTTGCGAAAGTTCCTTCGTAGCCGAAATACAACGTCGACAATTTGCTGCAACTGTGGGGTTGGTACAATTATTACGAAAGTTTTGTAATCAGTTGTAGGGCTGACATATTATCAGAGATGATTACTACTCTGTCTGCTTTGGACGTCTGTGCGAATAGTAGGACCTCCAAAAGGCAATCAATTCTTCTATCATAATAGTGGAGTGTGGATCCAGACCTTGTTGTTTGCTTCGGGGTATCCTATAAGCACTGCCAGCGCCTTCACTAGACTTGACCCCATCTGTATACACGACGCACGCGTCGTGATAGTGATACAGGAATTACATTGCTGTTGCGTTAGTGGAATCCTGGTTTTGACACGTTAAACTGATCCTGACATCCAGCTACAGGTTCAAAGATTCGTATGGTCTGTTATAGTGCGGTAGAAGAGGACTTTTCACTCCTGGTGCTTTAATGTCTGCAACTTCATACAGGGTGTCCAGAAAAGGACTCCCTGATTTCAAAATTAAATATCTCGAAAACAAAGATCGATAGAGGAATGCAGTAAACGGTATGTTTATTGTGAAAGCTGTAAGAAGTTTATACAGCAGTTTGAAATAATAGTTACAAAAGCTGCTAACAGATGGCGCTGTAATCGCCATGCGTAATGCCTAGTATAAATAGTGATCCGAAGCCCAGAGCGATCAGTTCCACTACTGAAACGTAAAAAGAGGTTAGCGTACCGAAGGAAGAGATTAAAACCATGTACTCCATTGAACAACGCGTTTTTCTGGTGCTAGAGTACCATAGGTTAGAAGAGAGTCCTACGGCAACAAGGCGAAGTTTTCAAGCACGATTTAATGTTCCAAAAGGGCACGATGCGATAACCATTCGTACGCTCTTCGCAAAATTTCAGCGAACAGGCAGCGTAACTGATGATCCAGTGAGGCATGTTGGCCGAAGCAAGCCGCAGTTACGCCTGAATATATCGCCACAGTTTCTGGAATTATTCAGCGAAATCCAATGTCATCCGTCCGTAGAATTGCATCTGAGACTGGTTTGAAGCGTTCCAGCACGCAGAAGATACTGAGAAAGAGCCTACACATGTTTCCATTCAAAATTCAAACGCACCAGGCCATACCCGTACGAGCTGTGCAACAGAGGGTTGCCTTTGCTTATCAGATGCTCACAATGGTTGATAGTGAAGGATTTGATGTTGGCTGCATCTGGTTTACAGATGAAGCACACTTCCACCTGAATGAATACGTGAATAAGCAGAACTGGCGATTTTGGGGTTCCGAAAAGCCATATTGGTGTGAAGCGAAACCCCTGTATTCTCCTAAAGTTAATGTGTGGGCTGCAGTATGCAGCAGAGGCATTATTGGCCCTTTTTTCATTCGAGAAACGGTCACTGGTGCACGTTACGTTGAATTTTGGAACAATTTGTCGCCACACAGCAAGCGTTAGAGGATCGACCAGGTACTGAATGGTTTATGCAAGATGGAGCCCAACCACATCAGACCGAACACGTGTTTCGCTTTCTTGAGGAATACTTCGGGAATCGAGTCATTGCTTTGGAATATCCAAAATGTACTGATGCAGGCATGGATTGGCCTCCATATTCGCCGGATTTGACTCCCTGTGACATTTTTTTTGTGGGGCACAGTGAAAGACATATTCTACTCGAAGCATCCCGCCACGCTGGACGGGCTTGAATCGGCGATTTCTGTGGCATGTGAATCCATTTCGGTTGAGACACTCCGGAATGTGATGGCGAACTTGATTCTTCGTTTGCGCCACCTCTGTAGTGCCAATGGTGAACATTTTGAAAACATTGTGATGTGATTGTTTACAAAGATTGTTTACATACGATTATTTCACTTATGTATGCTGATATGAGCTGTACAGCGTACAGCGCCATCTGTTAGCAGCTTTTGTAACTATTATTTCAGACTGCTGTATAAACTTCTTACAGCGTTCACAATAAACATATCGTTTACTGCATTCCTCTATCGATCTTTGTTTTCGAGATATTTAATTTTGAAATCAGGGAGCCCTTTTCTGGACACCCTGTGTATACAGCCGCGACGCGTGGAAGTCGTTTTTTATCCAGTATCTTCCAATGCACAGAGGGATGTAATTCCCGAATTTTGCCCTCAAGGGGCTCCTATTCGTCGAAATAGTGTCGGAGGAGGAATTACTTGCAGAGGAATGTTGTCGCAACTTTAACGGTGGTTCATTCGTTGCACCCAGTAAAGCATTGACATGAAGGCAGTAACTATCAGCCAGGTTTTGTACTGTATAGTATCGATTCTTTGGAACACTTTGCCTGATGCTGATCCGTGGCAGAGGTGTCCGTAATCAAACTGTGTTCTTAGTAGGAACATGTACAAAGACGGCGCTGTCCGTCGATTACAGCCCCACCATACTCCAGTCGTAGCTCTGATGAAATTGCAGGCGTTCTCACATGTGGTATTGATATGTTGGATATGAGGAGCCCGTCTTAGCTTATCATCGATAATCATCCCAAGATATTTAGCTGTTTTCGCAATTATGTTCGTTGTCCCAGCTGCAGTGTTTGGGGAAGTGGAATCCCATGGCGAGTAAAGATCAAAGAGCAGGATTGCTATCAGAGATTTTGATGGCACTTTCTCTACACCACTCATGCAGACGTATGAGAGCTGTGTCCATTTCCGTATGACAGGACTTGAGAGTACTGGCTTCGGAATATATGCATTCGTCGTCTGCGTAATGTAATATTTGGATGCTACTGGCAAAGAGGTCATGAAGATGTGCAGGATAGAGATTGAATAATAAGGAAGCCAAGACTCATCCCTTCGGGAGTCCTTTGCTAGTTTGTCTGGGTGCCAGTGCAGTTCCGTGTTGCAAAATCATTCTCTTCCTATTGCTCAGAAAGTTTATATCGTTATTCACGAGTGGTTTTGGAATCTGAAGTTCCTTCGATTTTTTCCCTAAAACTGACAAGACGACGTCGTCGCATGCTTTAGTTAAGTCTGTGAACGCAACTATCATTTAATTATTCCGACAGAAATTTAGCTGTATCACAGGAACTAACAGTAAAAGGATTTCAATTGTCACTTTTTCTTTTCGAAATCCAAACTACTTTTCTTTTAATAGTTTCTTGTTTGCACGCCACCATTCAAAGTGCCGCTTAATAATCCTTTCCATTACCTTCGCCGAACACAATAGAAAAGTGACAGGCCGTTATGATCGGATTTAACACATTACTTCCCGGATTTGTGGAAGGGAACGACACGGAATGTTTTTAGCAAGTCAGTTTTGATCTTTTGCATCCGTACACTATTGTAAAAGCTGAGCAGCAGCAATTTCCCTTCGTGGGGTATGTGTCATAGCATTGGGTAGTCAACATAACCTGGGTCAGGTACGGCACCCGTCCCTTGCGAGACCACAACGTGGAGTTTTTCCAGTGAAAAGGGTTGTGCGGTGACACTGTTGCCCTCGTCTTTCTTGTCCATTACGTCAGGTAGAGGTATCATACACAAGGACGATCCTAATCGTTCGTCGGATGGTGGAGGTGTGTGCGTATCCATTGTCAGACCGGTTTCAATTTTCCATACTACATTCCAGATCCTAGCCAACGGAGCTACTTTGCAGACTGTAATACTGAAATTGGGCCACGATTTTGTTTCTTTTCTCTGTGCTTGAATAATTTCCTGGCTGCAGCGTGTGCTTTCTTAAGGTCAAGAAAGTTTGTATCATTAGAGAGACTTTTTTTTCTTTTTTGTTTTTCTTCATGCTCTCTTGACTCCTTGAGGACTGCGTCACATTCTGAATCACAACTACAGGGTGATGGCCTATGGATAGTCAGCTTCCGCCCTCAATCAGGTATTCACACTTCCGCTGCTTCATATCAGGACGTCATAGCGTCTTTCACGATTCCTAGTTTCGATGACTGATGCCAGTTTATCTTCCATTAGTGTTTCATATATATTCCAATTATCATGACTTGTTTCTCACTTCCGGCTGATTGCGTGTTTAATAATCTCCCTAGGTCGTATGTTTCCAATAGTTCGAATGGACAAGTGTTCAGACTCTAAAGTATCCGGTATCACTTGCCATATTGTTCTGGTAGACAGTGCAGGGATGCTATGCTCAAGCCCACTGCTGTCTGGACTTCATTTGGTCTGAGTATTCGTGTGGGTGAGCCATCATTTAAGACTATAAGTTTTTAGCATTTTTCCCACTGAATTGGCATTTATACAGCCCCACAGTGCATGGGGGGGCTAAAGTCAGCTAGTAGCCGAATGGGTTTCCCGAGCGAGGAGGAGAAACTATGCATTTGCATAACGCTTCTTCTCGGAAGGTAATATTGTCGACAGACTTACTGTGTTTAAGAAACGTTGGGCTGTTTCGATTTAATGCACTGTCGGCACTGGTACAATGAATACAGGTTTGTTGATTCGAACTCCCACAGACGTCATTTCTGTGTGATTCTGCATACTACGCACATGTTGTGTTACTTCTGCACTGTTTGCTGCCATGTCAGTATCATAAACAGTTGTAAGACGGAGGGTACTTACACGTCCACTGGACAGGGAATTCCATGAATATAAACGAATTGTGGAAGCAGCTGTGATCTGAATGTCACAACACAATTTGGAGACGGCTTTGTTACCTCTTGCCCTTTCAGAATTACAGTTTTATTAAATCTCCTGATGACAATAACTTTGCAGCAACACGTCACTTCTTTGAGTAATTCGCCCTCCGTAAGTGAGGTTTCAACATTATTGATTATGCCTTGTTTAGTGGTGAAGAACATCGGAATCTAGGCTTCCGAATTGGCTTTGCCTAGGGAAAAGTGTTGTACTAAGACCTTGTCAGTTAATCCTGACACATTCTCAATTTTCACAATGTTCTTAGCTGCCGCCGTAATACTGATTATGTGTTTGAATAGTGACTCGCAGTCCCCCCTAATGTGTTTACCTAGTGCCATAGGGTGTAGCCTGCCTATGTTTCTGTCTCTGCTTTCAACAAATAAGATGAAAGGCCTCTTGTCGGTAATTGCGTATAAATTAGCAATGCAACTTACATGTCGATGGGTGATGTTACTTTCTTGAGTGGCGTCTACACAAAGCAGTATATTTTGTCTAGTTGGTCGGCGTCTCCATCCTCATCCTTGTGATCCCGTTGGCGTCTCTGCGAGGGCCACCGTCTCTTGATGTAGTTGCAACGACAGGTGGAACATGTTGGAATGTATGTGTGAAGTAGGACGCGCCGATATCGTCGATAATCACTTTAGTGATGAGTGCATCAAGTGCTTCAGTACTCATTGAGACCCTGTGCGGGTGGTTTTGTGAAGCTTGTGGAGCAGGTGGACTGCCATATATACGTCCATGGTGGTGATTGTAGTGTTACAAAAGTTTTAACATTTCGGCAAGGGCTATAGAAAAAGAACAAATAGCGAAATTAGCTATCACTGCATACACTCTACGAGCACTAGCTGGGACGGAAGTGTTTACACCATAGCGCGCCGATGTTCTTTCTTCCGCTTCCCGGAGCGAACTGTGTCGCTTCCAGTTTCCAACAATGTTCTTATCTTTTCTTCTACGAATGTTTGTTCATTCAGATATGCCAGGGAACTTACGTGACTTGCGAAAAGTAGAAATACTGACAGATCTGAAGCTGTGATGCCGGATTGTGAGTTCTGTCTGAATACATGTATCTCTCAGTAGGAGCATTTCCCGCTGAAGGCAAGATTCTAGGCTCGACTTCCGGTTATGAAGTTTTGAAACAGAGCACAGTCCACTGTAGAGAGAAAGATTAATTCCGATAACAAATATTTCTCTTGAAGTATTTCCGATTGACTTCAGTAAGTACAACATAACTGTAGGAGTAAATAAAAAGGAAATCTGTCACGAGTGGAGAGATATTCTGCAACATATCCGAGTGAGAACTAGAAAGATTTATCCATATTATTCAGAAGGCGGATCTCCTATAACTTAAACAACAACTGAAATGATAGCGAGGCTAATATTCAGTTGCTGTTTTAAATATTATTGCAAGTGCGCGTGAATACTTTTTGTGGCTGGTAAAGTGCGGGCGAGCCAATAAATTGCCTATGCCGCATGTAAGAGACTTGCATAGATTATCTGGATCGCTAGGACACGAGTAGTTGGTCAAAGAACACTGCGTCACATACAGCGTCACCGATAGAATAAAAAACATTTGACAAGTGCTCTGAATGCTAGAACCGTTACTTTATTCATTATTGTTTGTGTTACTATTCACCCGTTTCATCATCGTGATGATTTCTGAACTAGCGAAAGTCTTTTGTGGTGTAGCACGCCTCGTGAGATCTTCACACATGGAGCCGATACTGATTTGGAAACCTTTACCACAGAACGGAAAGCAGGAAACAAAGCTCCAAATTCGCCTTCACAATTATTCTACATCTACATCTCTATGAATATTCCACGAGACATTAAAGTGTATGGTGGAAAGTGCATAGCCAGTAATTTTCTACTCTCACGGTATTTCCGTGGCAAAGCTAAACAGTACGTTTAATGCATGCAGAATTACAGCGCAATCTGTCATTGCAAATTGCATCGCCCGTACGACTGAATTATATTTTTAGAGCGTTCATCCCTTACATAAAATGTGCTAGTACATGAGAACTGCTAATTGAGTTAAGTGTCATAATATTTTAGCATCGTTCGGTTTGTCCGTTGTAACAGCCAATTTTCTTTCTGAGTGGTATTATGTCTGTGATTCTGTCGGTTTTGGGATTCAGTTATCATGTAGTTACGAGATATGAAAACGGTTATTATCCGTACACTTCCTTCCCGAGTGGTGGAGTCTGGGGATTTATTAATGAGCAATGCGGAATGTATTAGCCAAAATTATGTATTAAAGCAATACATCCACACTGATATAGTCCTGTGAATTTATGTTGGATATTGTACTACGCTAACAGCGACATAGTGCGTGAACAACATCTCCGTGTAGATCTACACCTACAGTCTGCGAATCTCTGTGAAGCGAATAACAGAAAGTATTTTTTCTTTTATGGCACCTGAAGCATCTTCCCGTTCCATTTACGGATGGAAGAAGAAAGAAATACTGCTGTACAGGCCAATGGTCGCTATTATTCACTTAATTTTATTTTCACAGCTACTGCGGGATAGGTATCTAGTGGGCTGGCGAAAATTTGTAGTATCTGCCGTGAAAGACTGTGCTTGAGGATTTCTAAGTTGGTTCCCAAATGCTGCTCGACGTCTTTCTTTGAGTGTTTGCCTGTTACAATTCATAATATCTACGATGATTTTAGTTTTCTCCAGTCATCACGTTTTGCAGTCCCCCTTCTTATGTGGTCGTTTCGTTTGATACGTCTACAAATTGTTGCTCCCAAATATGGTTAGTAAACCCACAGCAACGTACTGTATTTCTGGGTCGTCGATGTAGTTATGATTCTAGCGGAAGTCTAGAAACACCAAATAAATCAAATATGGAGAAAGTGAACTGGGTTCTGCACAATCGACGTTTTCTGAAAGATGCTGACTTCCATGCAAAACGGTATTTTGATCCAGGAAAAGTTGAACTCACGATGTATTCCATGATTTCTGTGATTGTGCTGCAAGTACAGTTGAGTGTTATCCGACTACATATACGTTCTACTTCATTTCCTGTCATTGTGTGTAGCTTTTATTATTAGTTCATTAGATAACGAAAACCGACGTATGTATAGAGATCTTTCGAGTGGCATCCCCAGAGACACAGCGAGGCGCGTGTGCTGTACACATCCACTGACAGATTCATTGTGTGCCACTTCGATCATACTCTCTTTATTATGAACAGGTCACAGGCTGTATCCTAAAGTGAGATGTAGTAATACACCAATTAACGAAGAATGTTCGACACCCATATGCATTCAGAGCTCCCCGTTTCCAGAAAACAAAACTGGGGAATAGAACCAATGCCGTGTGGAGTAGCCGCGTGGTTAGGGCGCGTTGTCACGGTTCGCGAGGTGCATGGCTTCCCCCCTCCCCCCTCCCATCGGAAGTTCGAGTCCTTCCTCGGGCATGGGTGTGTCCTTAGCGTAAGTTAGATTAAGTAGTGTGTGAATCTAGGGACCCATGTCCTCAGCAGTTTGGTCCCATAGAAGCTTACCAGAAATTTCCAAAGAAATAGAACCAATGTGACTTCAGTTTGCAAAAAACTACAGAAGGTCTATATTTGTGGGCTAAAGTTAATGTTATGGTGAACTGTGTTGCTCTACTTTCAGTCTTTAGGGTCAATGGAGGCTGCGAATATCTACAAAACACACTAACCATTTGAAGCGGAAATCGCTGCACGAAGTGTAACTTCCATAATAGAAAATTACGTCTATGTCTGAAACACAGAGAGTAAATCCGTCTTCAGGCTACAAGTGGCCCATCGGGACCATCCGACCGTCGTGTCATCCTCATCTGAGGATGCAGATATGAAGGGCGTGTGGTCAGCACACCGTTCTCCCGGTCTTTATAATGGTTTCCTTTGACCGGAGCCGCTACTATTCTGTCGAGGAACTCCTCAATTGGCATCACGAGGCTGAGTGCACCCCGAAAAATGGCAACAGTGCATGGCGAGCGGGAGGATCACCCATCCAAGTGCCGGTCACACCCGGCAGCGCTTAACTTCGATGATCTGACGGGAACCGGTGTATCCGCCGTGGCAAGGCCGTTGCCTACGTTGTATGAAATACATAATATTTCAGCCAAATCTGTCATTGCTTTTTGTTCATTATTGCTTCTGATTTAGAGCTGTACTCCTTTTCAAGCGGTATATCAGCTTTATATCGTTGCGTGCAGATTCCGTAATAAGAGGATATTTACACAAGTAGCCGATGTATTGTTACTGAATGAGCTAAGCGAGATACTAGTTGCAAAAATAAACAAAATATCTCCAGTTTTGGTGGAATTATTCCGTCCTTCACAATCTCCTGAAGGCTGCGAATGAGCACAATACACAAAAAAGAAGCTGAAAAATTTGTAAGTCTGTTTGTGTGATGAATCGACGATTGCCGAAAACTGATCAGTAAGGTCTACCGTAGCTTAATGAGAATTGGTTTAAGCGCAGATATGATAATAGTAAATCTAGGCCCGATAAACCTGGAGTATTTCCTACATAGCCACTCACTTTTAAGTTGTTAAAAAATTTGAGAGCAATTTAAGGTGGAGAATTTTTAATTAGAATATTTTTGTTTTTAGATTTATATTTTTTCTTTTTTAGATATTATCTGTGCTGCTAACATAATACGTTCCTACGTACTCTAGTATGGAGAAATGTACATTGCAGTACGACATGAGAATTACAACATGCGTATTCTGTGTTAAAGATTCCAGGTAACAGATTTCGGAAAAATCGCATTAAATTGAACTGAATTGAAACCTGTTTTACCTATAGCTCTGATAAAACGTATACGTTACTGATTTAATGTTAGGAGAGTTCCTACGTGGCTACGGGACAGTAAAAAGACGTTTCTTTATAGCCATGAACGTCAATTTAACATGTGAGTTTTGAGGGAGGAATTACAAACGTCGCTGTATCATTGAGGGAGAAGTCGTGAGGCTGAAGTAAGTCTAAATGGTCGGGCTACGGCGGAGAATTACTGGTGTATCTTAGGATATGAGCTGCTGTCTTTATTTAAACAAATCTTGGGGCAGTAATGGTGTATGGCCTGCCCAGATAGCCACGCACCTTAGCACGCCCCTTCTGTGATTCGGGGAGGCGCCCAAGTTTGGATCCACCCGGTGGATTAACGGCCAGGGCCGATGTGGAGGCCACTCTGAATGTGATTTTTAGGTGGTTTCCCACATGTGACTAGGTGAATGCCAGACTGGTACCAACGTAACGCTTCAGTCACAATACACGCAAACACTTCGAAAACGGCCGGCCGCGGTGGTCGTGCGGTTCTAGCGCTGCAGTCCGGAACCGCGGGACTGCTACGGTCGCAGGTTCGAATCCTGCCTCGGGCATGGATGTGTGTGATGTCCTTAGGTTAGATAGGTTTAAGTAGTTCTAAGTTCTAGGGGACTGATGTCCTAAGATGTTAAGTCCCATAGTGCTCAGAGCCATTTGAACTTCGAAAACGTTCTGACACTGACACATGGGATAAAACTAGGCGTAGACAGATCGGGTACGCAAATTTCGTCCCGGAAGGAGTGAGTGGCAGCAGAAAGAGCATCCGACAACTCTCCACTACTAAAATTGCCATATTGAGATTAAAATGCCGACAACGTGAAGAAACGAGGTTATGATAGAAAAAAAGGGTCGGCGCTAACGATGTATGAGCATGAAAGGACACCTGTCCTACCTGTAGGCCTTACAGTGATGTCAGTTCACAGCCAAGAACATTTCGAAATTGAGTGCCTTGGAAATTTCCAGGATGTACTAGAAAGTCGGATTGTTGCCTCGTTAAATACCCCATCAACGATATCCGTTCTTTTACGGGTCTCCCTAAGCTGTATAACCAAAGACATCAAAGGTTTGACCGCTAGACGGGATTTTGTCATTTACGCAAAATTAGGATTAATATTTCATTCAATTTCAAAACCTCAGACAACACTGTTTATTGTTTACCGTGTAACGTGGACACTAGTAACGTATTTTAAACGATTAAGCATATCGAGACAATGAATCTAACAAGTGATTGCACAGAAAGCTATGAACATTCTGCTATTTTCGTAACTTTTTATCTACATCTACACTGACATGCTTATTCTATTACAATAATGGTTTCGTTCTATATAGATGGATGTCAACAGAATACATTCGTATTCGTAAGATAAATTTGATGACTGACATTTCGTGAAAAGGTCTCGTCGCAAATAGAAACGCATTTCTTTTATCCATTGTGACCCCAACACGTGTATGGACCTCGTGACATTTTCTCGCCTGTTTTGCAATAATACAAAACTAGGTACTAGGCGATTTTGCTTCCTACCTTATTAATAATTTACCGTCGAAATGCAAAGAGAAAACGCCGAGAAGAAAATGAATTACCTTTACTGCAAGTGGACTGTATATGTTCACGTGTTGAACAGGTTTGGAATTCGTGAACTATTTACGCTTCTCGGGCAGAAATCGATTACTGCGTGGGAGTCGTAAACGCGGTTAATAATAAAAAGGGCGTGTCATAATTCGGTACTGCTACTCGTAGATTGCACTACGTGCTTGAACTGAGAGCCCGTTAACACGTTTTTTTAATTTCCAAAACGAAGTTTATTTGATATTAATGACGTATTGCGTGAATGCAAAGCAACAGTCGGCAGAAACCCTTTGATAATGGCTACTTGCTCAAATGAACATCGAAATTTCAGGCTGCATCCCTCTTGTTCTTGACACAGTGACTCAGACATACAACAAATACTTGGAGAGTGTTATTACAATGCCTAGCAGTTACTGGTATGTACTGCTCCGTCGTACTTCTATTTTATTTTAAGGTTTCGTCAGATCATCCTTCTACGAGACAAGGCAATGCTTGAGTCCAGCAATGGGCAATGCACAAAGAAGCGTATGTTTCAGATTTACCCAAGAAAATTAGCAGCTCTCAACTGCATTTAATCAATCTACACGTGGCTACTGAAGCTCAAACGGTCCCAGACAGAAACCGTTATGTCCACACCATCAATTTACTTAATGGATGAATTCGTTCTCTCTCTGAAGGAGTATGTTCATAAAATCGGGCCATAGTGTACAGCTTATTTCACGCCTACAGAAGTTTTCGATCATTTCTCAGACACTCTCGCACTGACTGAACGATCCTGTGGTGGAACGCGTCGCTTCTGTTTGGGTCTTCTCTACTCATCTTACAGTCCTCCCAAGTGACGACTACCGACTAACGAGTAGTACAACTTAAGGGTCTGAAACTCATCCTGTAACATAAAAATAATTGGTTTTTCAACGTATTTATACGCAGTAAGATATATCTTTTTCCTAAATATTCAATAAAGAAATGCACTCCAAATAGTCTCATATTTATGTAGAAACCATTTACTTAGACATCGTATGGTGAATTCCAGAAGAGTTACTTAAATGAGAATGATAGTTACACATTTAACCACCAAATATTACAGTCCTTAAAAATTAAAATACCGGCACGTGGTATTGTTTGTGACCTTTCCAAGGCGTTTGACTGTCTGCCAGTGAATCTCGCCACAGTAAAAATAAAATGAATTCTTCATTTGTGTGGCTGTATTGTCCGCAGTTGCTTTGCAATTCTTGAAGATATTTTCGTTCTGTCTTTGCAACTACAAAAAGGGCATTTTTTTTTCACCAGACGCGTTTCGCTTTATCGAGATAAAACATCATCAGTGGTGGTGATTTCCGCTTGATTTCTCGCCTACATCGGGAAATGCCGTCTGCTAGCACATCGTTGATGTTTTCCATCTTTCGACACTGATAGTTTAGTCTAATTTATAGCTGCTCTGCAGAACTATGGTGGTGGTGGTTTTTGGGGGAAGGAGACCAGACAGCGAGGTCATCGGTCGCATCGGATTAGGGAAGGACGGGGAAGGAAGTCGGCCGTGCCCTTTGAAAGGAACCATCCCGGCATTTGCCTGGAGCGATTTAGGGAAATCACGGAAAACCTAAATCAGGATGGCCGGACGCGGGATTGAACCGTCGTCCTCCCGAATGCGAGTCCAGTGGCAGAACTATGCTTTTTTATGTTTTCCACAACACACTTTTTCGCAAAGCACTGTTTTCTGTTAGTTTTTCTCTAATTCTGAGTATGTATTGTGGTTTTTGAAAAGCACGAAACGTATCTGGTGAAAAAAACACGCATTTTTTTAATAGCAACGACCGGACGAAATGATGTGCCCTCTAGTATTATGGGTAACTCAAAAATATTTCTGTTTTCTGATGACGCTAGCTTGGTACTAAAGGATGTTGTGTGCAACATTGGCTCGGTTTCAAATAGTGCAGTCCATGACACTAGTTCATGGCTTGTAGAAAATAAACTAACTCTAAATCACAGTAAGATTCAGTTTTTAGTTTCTAACACACAATTCAACAAAACCTGATATTTTAATTTCACAGAACGGGCATATGCTTAGTGAAACTGAACAGATCAAATTTCTAGATGTTCAGATAGATAGTAAGCTGTCGTGGAAAGCCCACGTTCAGGATCTTGTTCAAAGACTTAATACTGCCATTTTTACTATTCGAACGGTATCTGAAGTGAGTGATCGTTCGACACGAAAATTAGTCTACTTTGCTTATTTTCATTCGCTTATGTCGCATGCTATTATATTTTGGGGTAACTCCTCCCATTCTAAAAGGATATTTTTGGCTCAGAAACGGGCGGTCCGGGCAATAAGTGGTGTAGGTTCACGAACCTCTTGTCGACCCCTGCTCACGAGTCTGGGTATTTTGACATTGGCCTCTAAATATATATATTGCGTACTGTCATTTCTTGTTAACAATATTAGCTTATTCCCAAGAATAAGCAGCTTTCACTTGGTTAATACTCGGCAGAAATCAAACCTGCATTTCGATCGGACTCCCTTAACTCTTGTGCAGAAAGGTATCCCGCATACTGCTGCATCCATTTTCAATAAGCTAACACAAGAATTCAAAAATCTTAGCAGTTATCCACGCGCATTCAAATCGAAACTAAAGAGTTTCCTCGTGGGTTACTCCTTCTATCCTGTCGAGGAGTTCCTTGACAAATTAAGCTGATTCTTGTTGTATTGTTGATTGCGTTTACCTAAATTCATGGTTTGACTTTTTTGGGTTCATAAAGATTTCATTTTTATCTGTTATTACTTTTACTTTGTAATTTCATGCCGCGCGAGGTAGCCGCGTGGTATAGAGCGTCTTGTCACGGTCCGCGTGGCTCCCCCCGTCGGAGGTTCGAGTCCTCCCTCGGGCATGGGTGTGTGTGTCGTCCTTAGCGTAAGTTAGTTTCAGTTAGGTTAAGTAGTGTGTAAGCTTAGTGACCGATGACCTCAGCAGTTTGTTTTCCTAATTTCATGTACGTTCCATGACGTTGGAGATTTGCTTACGGAACTTGAAGTGTAAATAAATAAATGAATAAAAGATAGCCCGCATCTCGTGGTCGTGCGGTAGCGTTCTCGCTTCCCACGCCCGGGTTCCCGGGTTCGATTCCCGGCGGGGTCAGGGATTTTCTCTGCCTCGTGATGGCTGGGTGTTGTGTGATGTCCTTAGGTTAGTTAGGTTTAAGTAGTTCTAAGTTCTAGGGGACTGATGACCATAGATGTTAAGTCCCATAGTGCTCAGAGCCATTTGAACCATTTTGAATAAAAGATAAGATGAATGTCTTGTCTTAAAGACCGCACTGAAATCCAAAAAAGCCGACAATGGAATCGTCTGTCGAGCTTAAAGCAGCCTCAGACGTAGCAGTTATCCCTAAAACTACGTTTCGGAGACTCTGAGCAGACTATTTCGTGACAAAAACAAAGGCAGGGAGCAGTCACCCCACGGCAGACATTCGACAGCGACTCGTGCTCACACCATTGTAGAGACAGCCCCGTTTACTGCGGAAAGAGCAACATCGAGATCTTCCGTGTTTTTTGCTACTTACATTAAGAAATGACTGGCTAGCTTTATGTCTTTTTCTAATATAATACGCATTTCTTCATTAAGCTAATCCGTTTTTAATTCTCGGCGTTGGCACTAAATTTTAAATTTCCACCCTTAGCCCTTTTCCCAAAGAACTCATTTTGGGACGGCCGTAATGGCCTTGCGGTTCTAGGCGCTGCAGTCTGGAGCCGCGAGACCGCTACGGTCGCAGGTTCGAATCCTGCCTCTGGCATGGATGTGTATGATGTCCTTAGGTTAGTTGGGTTTAAATAGTTCGGAGGAGTAGGGGACTAATGACCTCAGCAGTTGAGTCCCATAGTGCTCAGAGCCATTTGAACCAACTCATTTTGGGAACCTCTCCGTCGTTTCTAGGTCCTCGGTTTAATAAACAAATAAAATGCCCTATTTGTGTATGATGCATTTTGCTCACGTATGGTAGTACATTACAGAGTTATAGACATAAATACTGCCACGCGTGGTAACAGCGTGGTCTAGGGCGTGTTGCAACGATCCTCGCGGCGACCCCCATCGTAGGTTCGAGTCCTTCCCCGGGCGTGGGTGTGTGTGTTGCCCTTAGCGTAAGTTTAAGTTAGATTCAGTAGTGTTTAAGCCTAGGGACTGATGACCTCATCAGTTTGGCCCCATTGAAACGTACCTCAAATTTCCAATTTTGGAACCTCTACATTCTGCAAATCGTTGGAAAACGTTTTACACACCTTGTGAACAGAAACGTAACAGCTGTTCAGGTGCTAAACTAAGAGGGTAAAAAAATTTGGAGCTGTTTGAACGGGCGTATTTATTTGTGGAGCTCTGCTGGTCGTACGCTTACAATCTGAGTAGTGGTGACGCAATCCGTGGCTAATCAGTGGCGGTGCATGTCGCCACAAGCTGAGCGGAGTCTCCTTTGCACAGGCATTCTATTCCCGCTCTGTACGCGAGCGAGCAGATCCGGTCATTAGCGGCGCTTAGCTGCCTGCGCTGATCAGCGAACGCAAGCCGGGGTCACGTCTCCGACACGTCAGTTGTTGGGTCGTGCCGACGTGGTGTGCTAACTAGCGCCTCTGCGTGTACACAAAACGTATTTACTCAGAAGGGCGTGAAATAGTCATTCCAGTTTGAAGAGTGGATAACTCTGCCGATTTCTCCTGCCTTTCCGTCTCCGACTGAGGTAGCAGTCTCGCAAATGTGTCACAAATTTTTGTCTTAAATTGAATCCAAAGATTTCACAGTTGATCTGTAAACCAATTACACTTTTATGCCCGATTCTGAGTACGTGAAAACATGTCTTCGAAAAGATACCCTTAGTAGGTAGCCATTTCTAAATAATATTCAATACCCTGTGACGGGACATCCTCCTCTATCATTACTCTTCTTCAACAGCAGTTGTCGATACCATCATTATTTTTAGAATTTTGGACAGGTCAATATTATCTCAGTTGGTTTTCTGGAAACTTTCATATAATTTTATGCATAGTATGCTACATTTCAAGCTAAAGTTTATGAAAATGAATTATTTTATAGAATGTTTTAGTCTCGATGCTATAATATGTAAGTACTAGTTCTGAATGTACAGTTAAAAATTATTTTTCTTAGAAACATCTGAAATTACGAACTATTGCCGCACTTAAAATTTCTAATATTAATTACGCAATTCAGTACTGTTTACTATATTTATTTCTGGATTCATTTATGAAATAATAATTGAAAGTAATAATGTAACAGAAACTGGAAGAAATTCATTTATTAAGGAAAAGTGTAAACCCTTTGGATTATGGCTATTTCTGGAGAGCGTGAGAGTCGTAAGCATGCCTCTGATGTGATCGGACGTATTCTTGTACTTTGTGCGAACAATGTAATTTCGGCATTGTTAAGGCGACAAATAAAGACTGTATGATATACTAACATGTGAGAAAATATATTAACGTAACAATAAAAATTCTGCAAAAACAATCTTCAAATTTATTTAGATCAAGCCAATCGTGAGGACCCAAAATGTGACTTTTCAGCATCAAGAATCAGACCCGTTGGCAAGAAGAACTGGAGTCAACTCTACATGAAAAGGTCTGTCAACTAGAAAGTTTATTCTAATGTTCGCTCCTCTCAAATCTTCAAAAAAGACTAATATGGACAATAGGTGTAAGTAGGAAAGTGAGGGAGTTTACACCCCAACAAACGATTTATTACGCTAACCGAAAGAAATGGCTCTGAGCACTATGGGACTTAACTTCTGAGGTCATCAGTCCCCTAGAACTTAGAACTACTTAAACCTAACTAACCTAAGGACATCACACACATCCATGCCCGAGGCAGGATTCGAACCTGCGATCGTAGGGGTCGCGCGGCTCCGGACTTCTTCTAACTGTTACGTAATCTGGTTCAATGTACGTATATGTAATCCACCTCACGGGTGATTTATGTGCAACGAGCGTGCGTGGCACAGTGTAATAACGCAATACCTTTCTATCTAAAAATCTGGATATAAAGATGCACGTTTACCATATCACGTCGAACGTGATATGGTAAACAGTCAGTAGTCTCCGAATGTCCGCGCCGACACGTAACAGCTAACCAGAAAAGCGTGCGAAGAATACCTAAGGCTTCCTGTCAATTGCAGCTCTTTAAAGGTTTATGATGATTGTAAATGTGTTTCGCTTTCGTTAGCATTCCTACCAGAGGCAGAGAATGTCTGAAGCTACACGCTTTACATCAAACACTGGTTTCAAAATGCACAAAATAACGCATGTGTAAATCATTCTTTAAACCTGAATTCATCATTGGCACGGAAAGTGAATTAATAATAGAAAGCTTCAGTTCAATTGGTAATTGTTAAGTCTCAAAATATAATCGTTGTTATAAAAAAAGAATACAATTGTTAGTAAGTGACATACATAACTGAAAAACGAAAAATTCTACAGCCATTAGAATGGGCTGGAAATATTTAAATTAATGAGAGCGTGAAGTATTCGACACGATTACCGTTCGTATGGATTAAGAAAAACACAATTCCGTGTCATGTGCATCGGATGCTAACTGCCTCATTGAACAATGAACTCTAAGTTTGAACACAAGTAAAGTCACGATAAAGATCCGAAAATGTTGCAACCAAAATTACGCCACGCTGTATGATGCAAGAGGTACTCTCACCATAAATATACTTATGTGGATATGGTGTCTGTTCAACGGGGAGAGGTGAAAATGTGTGCCCCGACCAGGACTCGAACCCGGGACCTCCTGCTTACATAGCAGACGCTCTATCCAACATTTTTTTTTTTTTTTTTTTTTTAATGAACCGCTGCAGGAGCAGGACGACGGGTAGGGCAGGGGTCGACACCCGAAGCCTGGCCATCCCGCCGCCACGCCCAAGCAACGTGTTCGAGTTCGAGGATCGAAGGATCAGGAAGAGGATGGAGTGGGTTTGTCGATGTTGTTCTTTTTATTTATTTATTTCTTTAATTTTTATAACATTTTTTTTGTATTATAGATTTATTTTTGGTTCATTACAAAGAAAGATCCTACAACTGCCGTAGCCGAGCGTCCGAGTCGTCTTCTCGTCTGTTGGGAGGGGTTCCCCCCTATTCCGTCCGTAGAGGATCAATATGCTCCAGGATTCTTCTTCATTTTCAGCGTCTCATACCCGGAACGCCCCAGTGAGCAGGAGGATCCGCAAATAATGAACCTAAATAATTTGCGAAACGAGTTCTGTACTTCGGGTGGCGGCTGAAAGCTGCATGTGTCGTCATCAGTAGGGACCAAAAGTCGAGTGTGCCTTTGGGAGCATCACAAAATATGTAGTAAACGGCCATGCCTTTTAGCCAGTTAACGGCGTTCGTTCTGGTTGATGGAAAGTATACGACGTCGGGGCGCAATACGTCATCACGGGAGATAGACTCCGGCAATCGCCGCAAGAGTAATGCCAGCATGCGCTGCGTCAGTAGCCAGCACTCGCTGGTCGCGGCACACGTCAGACGGTATGCATCCGAGTCAGCGACTGAGCATGTCGGACACAAGGGGTCGTCCGTCAGATGTATGGAATGTAACCTCTGACGAGTAGCGAACTTCCCATTCACAACCACGTACCACAATGAACGCACCGTCGTAGGTAGAAAAGGCGTGTGTACCGCTCGCCACACCGTGTTCCAGGCAACTTCAGGATGTCTGTGGGTGACCGTATTTACAGGTTGCCGCTGCTGATAGAGGCGATAATAGTCTTTTGTGCTGGGCTTCCGTGTCGTCGGAAGTTCTGACCGTAAGTAGCTGAAGTCAATAAAGAAGTCTCTGATGTGGGTGAGTGCCGGTGAAATGTGTCCTACAGAAACCGGGGGATGCAGAGAGTGTGGTGCCACTTCCGCTATCAGGGTGCCCGTCAGAGTGGCGTGGGCAGAGGTCCACGTGCGACGCATAGTGTTGAGATAAAGCGATCGCGCACGGTTATATACGTGAATTAAACCGATACCGCCCGCCCGCTGCGGAAGTGTCAGGGTGGCGTATCGGACTTTAAAAACCAGACCGGTGCTTACGAAATGTCCATATGCTGCTTGAAATCTGTCGGCCATCGTAGCTGTCAAGGGAAGGATATGCTTAAAATAGTTCAGTTTTGAGACAAGATAGGTGTTGACATAACGTGTTCTGAGGAGCATATCCAAGCGAGGGCAGTTTGTTGTCCTGCAGCAGAGCACGTGTCTGGTGTAGGAGCCGGCGGTACGTAGCCGCCGCCGTGCGGCGGACATTGCTATAGAATTGCACTCCTAAACACTTGAGTACGGGCACCTTGTCAAAGGGCACCGCCGTTGTGTGGGAAATCCCCCCTCCGACATCCATGTATTTTGTCTTCTTCACGTTGATGACGCTCTCAGCGACCGCCCCATACTGGCGTAGCCACTGTAGCGCCATATGCATTTCATCCTCTGATCTGGCCAGGAACACCACGTCATCGGCGAATGCACCACAACAAAAGGTCACGTCCCGCAAGGAGATACCAGTTAATCGCTGCCGTAGAGCATGTAAAGCTGGTTCAAGCGCTGCAGCAAATAGTATGCCCGACAGGGGGCACCCTTGTCGCACTGACCGTCCAACAACAATGTGACCAGACTGATAACCGTTGACCATCATGCAGGAGCGCGCTCCGTGGACCAGTCGAAGGACCACCTGTGCAGACTCCGGAGAGAGGCCCATGTGTTGCAAAACTGCGCGTAAGAAGCCGTGATCGACGCGGTCGAACGCGTGGTCAAAATCTACGGCGACAAGGGCGCCTCGTATTTTGCAGGCCGCCGTCAAAGCAATTACGTCGCGGTATGCTCCTAACGCCGTATGAATGTTGCTGACACCACCTAAACATATCTGATCGGTGTGGATGGCTTTCCCGATAGCGGTGTGGAGACGCGCGCGGAGGATACGGGCGAAGATCTTGTAGTCGTTGTTGAGGAGTGTGAGTGGGCGAAAATCCTGCCACCTACAACCACCATTCGGTTTCGGAACTGGGATCAAGATGCCTTCTGTGAATTCTGTGGGGACAGTGAAATCAGGGCGGATCAGGTCTTGAAACGTTTGGAGCCGCTTGTCACCCATAAGGTGGTAAAAAGTGCGGTAGAATTCCAGGGGTAAACCGTCCGGTCCAGGCGACTTGTTCGGTGCTCCACGTGCCAAGGCCGATGTCAGCTCGTCGGGTGTAATGGGCAACTGCAGACTAGCATCGGGTGCCACGCCCCGAGGGGCGGGAAAATCGTGCAACAGCTCGTCATAATCACGTACATGTCGCGGATCTTCCATGTACAAGGTCCCATAGTGTCTGGCGAACGTGTGCGCGATGTCCGTTTGCGTCACTGCGCGCCCGCCGTCCTCCGTGTTTACCGCCGTAATGAGCTGACGTTTGCGGTGGCGCCTCTCGCGCACAATGTGATACACTGACGCTGTTTCGTTGGGGATACAGTCTTGCACTCGCGCACGGATGCGGACACCGTCGAGCTGCTCTGTCCTGATGCGAAGTAGACGAGCTTTGATGCGTTGTACGGACATCTGACGTTCGGGAGACGGCGGTTGCGTCGCCAGCCCACGTAACGCTGTATAGTAAAATTCCGATGTTGCCCTTTGCCAGTTCGATCTGTCACGCCCGTAGGCCATCAAGGTCTTTCGGAGGGCAGGTTTGACACATCCCAGCCACCACAGCAACGTGGAAGCATACATAGGCAGGCGCCTGATACATCGACGCCACGTGTCAGTGACTGCTCGCCGACACGCTTTCTCGCGAAGGAGGGAGACGTTCAGCGTCCACGGGCCCCTGCTGCGTCTTGTGAGTTGTCGGGGCAAGGTGACAGTGCAGATGTACGCGAGATGGTCCGTGAAGGCCGTCGGCCAGAGTTCTGCATCACGGGTTGCTGTGCGGAGGGCACGCGAGACGTATATCCGGTCCAGACGACTGGCAGAATGGCTGGTAAAGTGCGTATATCCACTCTGGGTCCCATGATGTAAGAGCCATGTGTCGTGGAGCGCGAGGTCACGTATCAATGCTTGTAGAGCCGGGCATGGGACGTAATGCGGTATCTGGTCCTCGGGCCGCAGAACACTGTTAAAATCGCCGCCCACTATGTAATGGTCCATATTTCCTTGCAAAAGTGGGGCCAACTCCTCCGAATAGAAGACATGCCTGTCACCACGGTGCGAATTACCGGAGGGAGCGTAGACGTTAATGAGGCGCACTGCGCCAAGTGTGAGTGCGATGCCTCGCCCGTTCGGCAAGTACGTCGCGTCCGTCGCGTCTATGCCATCTCGGAGAAGGATGGCCGTTCCTCCTGCGCCATCACCTACGGGTAGGCTGTACGTGGTGTAGCCATATAGGTCGAAACACAGCTCGGGACGGACCTCCTGGAGAAGGGCAATGTCCAAGTCTGCCGCTCTGATCATGTCGTGTAACATGCGGGTCTTGACAGTGGAGTGGACACCATTTACGTTGACTGTTCCCACACGGTATGACTGAGACATATCAAGTGGCGGAGGCAGTGTGCCGGTGCAATCCTACAGTGATCTCACACACCACACACCACACAGCCATCCATCTGCATGCTGTGCATTACTGTGCCGTAGGAGTCCCTGACTGGCAGAGCCCTTTGGGCTCATTGTCAGCCAAGGGCTCTGGTGGAGATATCGATGTTTGCTGTGCATCATCTGCCTCCATATCGTCTGCCCAATCACCAAGAGACGATTGTGATGTCACTGGGGGCTGGACGCTTTCACAGGAGCCCACATTTTGGGAGTCGACGCAGTGCGCCTCGTTTTCTGGGCCACCAGATTTAGGAGAGTTTTCCTTGTCTTCAGGCACCTTCTGGTGAATGATGCCACTGGAGTCCGTTGCAACTGTGGGCGAGTCAACGAAGTCGATGTCTTCCGCCGGCTTCACATTCCTGTCCTGTTCGTCAGCTGACAATCGCCTCTTCTTGTGTCGCTTGGGTGATTTTTGCTATCGGGTCCGTGATTCGACATCCATTGGAGGGCGGGGCTCGACACAGTCTCGGTCGCTAGGAACCCCTGTGTCTGATCCCGACAGTGACGGTGGCTGGGTGCCCACGACGCTGCGGTGGGCGGAGGCTGTAGGAACCTCTGCACCGTTGGGCTGCGGCGTCGTCGACGGCGCTGACTCTCCAACGGAGCTGGCAGCGGCTTGAGGAGGTAGCAGGTTTTGATCATTCATCACATCATGTCGTGCCGCCTCCACATATGTTAGCGGGAGAGAGGTCATAGTGGATCGTTGGGGAAGTTCATTGCGGGGCACCTGAACGAGGCGGCGCTGCAGACACTCAGTTCTAACATGGCCCTCCTGGTCGCAGCCCGAGCAGGTCCTCGGTTGTCTATCATTTATAACAATTGCGCGGCAGCCACCAACGAAAACATACGATGGAACGTGCTTCTTAAGTTCTATGCGCACTTGTCGTACCCCGTTAAGGACAGGGTACGTTTCGAACGTGTTCCATTTCTCCTCTGTGTGGCTCAGAACTGTGCCGTATGGCCGCAGCGCATCAACGACTAGGTTGGCAGGAACTTCGAACGGTAGTTCAAAGATGCGGACGGTACGCACCCCCAGACCAGCATGGTCAACTCCTACCACGCTCACGTTACCGTCTGCGTGACAGAAGCGAAAGCCGTTTGCAGATCGTTGGAGTAATCTGTCGCAGGCCGCTTCGTCAATCAGTTTGAGGTACACTGTGCTGGTTACAATAGACAGATGAATTCCTATCAGTTCTTGTGGTTCGATGTCCATGATGTCTCGCAGAAACCGTTCAATTTCATGGGCTTTCGGTCTCGTGTACGATGCGTTGAACGTTAGTTTGATTGTAGCTTTTCGATATGAGAACGCCATGTCGGGTCGGTACAGATACTATACGGCAAGACAACGACGCGACCGCGCGCTAGCGGGTAAACAATAACACCTGCGGAGCACTGCCCGGCGCGCCGAGCCCGTCCGCACGGTAACACGGCTGAAAGCCGACTGAGGTACTCTCACCATTAATATACTTATGTGGATATGGTGTCTGTTCAACGGGGAGAGGTGAAAATGTGTGCCCCGACCAGGACTCGAACCCGGGACCTCCTGCTTACATAGCAGACGCTCTATCCATCCGAGCCACCGAGGGCACAGATGATAGTGCGACTGCAGGGACTATCTCGTGCACACCTCCCGCGAGACTCCCATTCCCACCTTGTATGTCCACACACTACATTCGTAGTGTCCCACCCCAACACACTCATTACTCGTGGAAGACATTATTCCAAGTCCCTTAACATATAAGTATATAGTTTTGGCGATACCGGCCATGACCTTCTTCTCCTGTGCAGATGCACACATATTCCCCGATATCTTACGGGACTTGGAAGAATGTCTTCCACGAGTAATGAGTGCTTTAGGGTGGGTCACTACGAATGTAGTGTGTGGACGTACAAGGTGAGAATGTGAGTCTCGCGGGAGGCGTGCGCGAGATAGTCCCTGCAGTCGCACTATCATACATGCCCTCGGTGGCTCGGATGGATAGGGCGTCTGCCATGTAAGCAGGAGATCTCGGGTTCGAGTCCTGATCGGGGCACACATTTTCACCAGTCCCCGTTGATCTATATCAATGCCCGTGAGCAGCTGACAGTATTAAAATAATTGTAATTTAGTTCTAACCATACACTCTGCACTGTTTGCGCGGGCTGACCATTAATAAGCAACTTGCAGCTTAAAAGCATGACCTCCCGCAAACTCAATCCTCCTCGCCCGCTTGTCTCACCCATCCTCTCCCACCCCCGCCCACTGCCGCGCCTGTATTCTCGCGTCCCGCCAGGTCTCCATCTCTCCACCCTCCTTACCCTCTCCCAAGGTGGCTTCCGCCAGCTCCCTCTCCCTGATAATGCCCTCCTCCCCTCCATCTACCCCTCCTACCAACTTTGATCCTCCCTCCCCCTTCCTATTTTGGCTCCTTTGGGCACCCTCCCACCCTTCTCTCCCTCTTCCCTCCCGTCTCCATTTCTCCCCACTCCTCCCCCGGGCTTCCCCTCCCCTGTCCCTCTCCTCTTTCCCCCATCTCCTCAGTCATTGGCATCTTTGTTCTCCCCTCTCCCCCACCTCCCCCTTCTTCCCCTCTTGGCAGGTCCCCGGACTCGCACACGCTAAGTGGACATTCGCGCGCCGGAGATCATCGCCATCAGTGTCTCGTGTGTGCCGTCGTGTTTAGTGTTCAGTGTTCACCGTCACGCTCCATCGTTCACTTGTGCCACCGCCATCTTCAGTGTTAGTGCGTCGTGACAACAGTTTGTAGTGTGGATTATCGTCGAGTGTGAACGGCTCCATATTTGTCTTTATGTGTCTACTGTTTTATTACCCACCGCTATGTAACTTACGTGTATTCTTTCTGTTGTTTTCTCAGTGTCTATTCTATGGCTGAAGAGCAGCGTAGAATGCTGCTGACAGCCTGCCTGTTGTACAGGTTTTAAAATAACAATAAAGAAAAAAAATTAAAAGCATGTTACTGTACGTCTCTGGCATAGCAGGAAAGTGGAAGTATCAGCCAGAGTCGCTCGCAGCAAAAGACCCCCGAAAATGCAGACAAGAACCGACTAGGAAGCTTTGTGTTATTCAAATGTCCACTCATACCGGGAACACGTGGCTGTACTGTCCTAAATCTGTTACTTGGTGCAGAACATCTTTACCATATGCTTACGAACCGGTTCGCGCGACATCCCCCGTCGGAGATTCGAGTCCTCCCTCGGGCATGGATATGTGTGTTGTCCTTAGCGTAAGTTAGTTTAGTTTAGACTAAGTAGTGCGTAAGCTCATGGACCGATGACCTCAGCAGTTTCGTCCATTAGTCCTTATCACAAATTTCCAAAATTGCTTAAGAACAAGAAAACGTGAAAGAAATAATAGTTTTAATATTTGCCATTGTGAGAAGCAACTCTCAAATCTTAATATGACAATTTGAACTGATTAGTAGTTCTGTGAAGGAACACTCCAGGTCCTACTGCTGGTATTCCTTTACCCTATCAACAATCATAGAAAGACCAGAAATAGTTCGTATTGCTCCACTGAACAACACAGAATGTACTATGGCTACCTGACATTGTCATTAGCAAAACGATTTCGTGTAAGTTTTATTTTCCCATATCGCAGTAATTACATTTATAGACTACTAGCTTCGGCAAATGTTAATTTATATCTTCAGATCACCAACACGCATCGATCACTGTGCAACTGTTTGAAGCACTCTGTCATCTCGCTGGAACAGACGCACCAGTGTAGCTTCATACATCAAGTAATAAAAAACATAATTGTCGTTAACACTCACAAACGTTACTGACAACATACGTTATGTACATAAGCTATTACTTGCTCTGTCTGCCGACCGCGGTGGCCACGCGGTTCTAGGCGCTGTAGTCCGGAACCGCGCGACTGCTACGGTCGCAGGTTCGAATCCTGCATTGGGCATGGATATGTGTGATGTTCTTAGGTTAGTTAGGTTTAAGTAGTTCTAAGTTCTAGGGGACTGATGACCTCTGATGTTAAGTCTCATAGTGCTTAGAGCCATTTGAACCATTTTTTTTCTTTAACAAGAATATTTTATTTTTCTCAGAGTATACTGTCTCACTATGCTGAAAACTATTAGTTTGCCTATACGGCTTTAAGGAACCTAACGTAAAATTACTACAGAACTGTACAGTCAAATATCGGTCTGAAATTTATTGCTGTTACGTTCTTCGATATGGTACGAAGTCCCATAGTGCTCAGAGCCATTTGAACCATTTTGCTCTGTCTGTGTTGACAGCAAACTCAGCAGTCATCATAGACGAAGGAAGGAATACCTTACGTTCAAATCTATTTTGTCACTAACCTATGTGACTGTTTACCACAATTATGTTTTCATTACTTGACGTATGACGCGACACTGGTGCTTCCGATCGAGTGAACTGAGTTCCTATATCTTCATGACTATATGACAGTGTGATTTGAGACTTTCTCGGCGTATTCCATTCGTGAAATCTTCTCGGGTGATCAGCCGAGTAAAGGCGTCGTCTTCTCGCAACGTTTCGAAGGGTTTCGTACCCATCATCTTCAAGCTTGAAGATGGTGGGTACGAAACCCTTCGAAACGTTGCGAGAAGACGACGCCTTTACTCGGCTGATCACCCGAGAAGATTTCACGTATATGACAGTGCATTACATAGAGTGGCACGATGTTTGAAATATTTAGATGATCTGAAGATGGTATTTAAAATTAGCCGAAACTAGTCGTCTATAAACGTAATTACTACGATTGTGTAAGTAAAATTTCTCTAACAAAAGCCAGCCGCGGTGCCCGAGCGGTTCAAGGCGCTTCTGTCCGGAACCACGCGACTGCTACGGTCGCAGGTTCGAATCCTGCCTCGTGCATGAATGTGTATGATGTTCTTAGGTTAGTTAGGTTTAAGTAGTTCTAAGTCTAGGAGACTGATGACCTCTGGTGTTAAGTCTCATAGTGCTTAGAGCCATTTGAACCATTTTTTTTTTCTTTAACAAGAATATTTTATTTTTCTCAGAGTATACTGTCTCACTATGCTGAAAACTATTAGTTTGCCTATACGGCTTTAAGGAACCTAACGTAAAATTACTACAGAACTGTACAGTCAAATATCGGTCTGAAATTTATTGCTGTGACGTTCTTCGATATGGTACGAAGAGGAAATCTTCCAGATGGGTCGACATATCAATGAATGCCTGCGTAAGACGTGTCTGTGATCCCATTTGTTTTTATCTCACTGGATATCAGCCGAGTAATATGATCGCTTTGAAGCGACGTCGTGACAAATCTGTTCTTTATCCTTCTAATAATTTCCGGGTATGCAGCCGGATCCCGTCGACATTCTGCCACGATATTCCGGCCCAGAGACGTCCGGCCATCATCAGGTGAGTACACAATTACTGAAGAGCCCAGGTGCAGTCGCGGTATTTATGCCGAATCTCGCACATGCGAAATATACTGGCATCCTACGGTACATGCGTCAGGTGTTGACATGCGCGGCATTGCCGAGTTGTACGTAGTGCCCTCGGTGGTGGAAGTAAAGGATCATCTAGTCATTGAGTATCGAATGACGCTTTCGATTCCGCTGTGATTGTATAATTTTAATAACTGGATTCCAATTTTTATTCAACTGATATCCGTTGTCACGATTTACAAGGTTATCTGCAAGACGTATTTCCACTGATTCTTTGATTACGGAATTCCAAAATCCGGAAACCGGAGCTTAAATTTTTGTTCCATTGTATTCCATTGAATGTCCCAAAGAAATACAGTGCTCTGCTACTACCGATTTTTACGGTTGCTGCAGACGGGTGTATCTTTCATGTTCTGCACATCGTTCATGTACAGTTCTTGTCGTCTGGCCAATATATGCAGAGCCACATTCACAGGGAATTTTGTAGACGCCTGCTTTCTTCAGTTGTAAATCGTCTTTAACGGATCCAATCAGGGCACTGCTCTTTGCTGGTGGACGGAAGATAACCTTGATTTTATTTTTCTTTAGTAATCGGCCTATTTTCGACGACACATTCCCGGCGTATGGAAGGAACGCAGTTGATTTAAAGTCGCCATCAGCGTCCTCAGTGCGTTGCTTCTTGTTATGACAGCTGCGCATGGCCTTCCTTATTTGGCGTGAAGTGTAGCCACTCTCTTTAAAAACCTTCTCCAAGTATTCTAATTCTGCGTGGAGGTTTTCATCATCCGATATTACATGCGCTCGATGTATTAAGGTACTGAGGAAACCGGCTGTTTATGCTGGGTGATGGCAGCTAGACGCCTGGAGATACAGATCTGTGTGAGTCGGTTTCCTGTACACAGAATGTCCTAATAATCCATCATTTTAGCGGCGTACTAGCACGGCTATAAATGGTAAAGTGCCATCTTTTTCAATCTCCACCGTGAATTTGATGTTTTCATGCAATGAGTTTAAATGATGAAGGAATTTCTCCAGTTCCTGTCTGCCATGAGGCCATACAACAAAAGTATCATCTACGTACCGCCAGAAGACCGTAGGCTTTAAAACAGCAGACTCAAGAGCTTTCTCCTCAAAATCCTCCATAAAGAGATTAGCTACCACACAGGACAAAGGGCTCCCCATGGCGACGCCGTCTCTTTGTTCAAAGAATTCGTCATTGAATAAAAAGTACGTTGAGGAGAGTATATGTTCAAACAAGGCCGTCATTTCTGTACTGAATAAGTTACCAATAAGATGTAGCGATTCCATTAAAGGCACTCTGGTAAAAAGTGAGACCACATCGAAGCGCCGGCCGGTGTGGCCGTGCGGGTCTAGGCGCTTCAGTCTGGAACCGCGTCACCGCTACTGTCGCAGGTTCGAATCCTGCCTCGGGCATCGATGTGTGTGATGTCCTTAGGTTAGTTAGGTTTAAGTAGTTCTAAGTTCTAGGGGACTAATGACCTCAGCAGTTGAGTCCCATAGTGCTCAGAGCCATTTGAACCATTTTTCACATCCTGGAGGCTCGTCAGACGTGGGAATCTCGAACGTTTGGAAGTAAGAGTCCCTTCTTAAGAGCATAAAAGAGACATCTGAGCTCATCTTGGTACGAGATAATGGAGAACATTTGCTTGGTGCACTGTCGGCCCCGATACTCGTCCAGCGGACTCTTCCCTACCACCGGGCACTCACATCCAAGCGCTCGCGGCTGGCCGGTGTGGTGTGAGTCCAGCAGGTGAAAGACGCGTCCTGAAACGAAACACCTTCCCGTTCGACACAAACACGTACGAGAAGATAGCGACAAAGAAACTTGTCGAGTCGTTGCTGCGAGACGAAGACATCACTAAGCCACTTGTCAGAGAAGAAATCATAACTCCAATAAGCGTGAAAGCCTGCATCTGCCTTGTTCTCAGGCGGGATACGACAAACAAAGAACTTGAGTTTTGCATGCTTTGTATTTCTTCTAGTTTTCGTAGTTGGTAGATTCCGCACGTAAGAAATATCACAATATAACACTAATACACTATGTAAACTGTTCTGTGCCCTTGCTCTTCCTATCTATAAAATTAAAACATTCCAAAAATTTCACCTTTCTGCATATTTTTCAGAAATTCCTTTATCATTCGCTTAACTTCAATCAAGGTGTATCTGAGCACTCTGACTTCTCTGGAAGAGTACCACAACCTGCGCCCATTCTGAATGTTCTTATTTCTTTTACAACGCGAGTTCCCTATCTCTGTCATACGTAAACTCCGTCCACAGCGCTGTGCAGTCCATCGGTACTGACCGACCGCCGTGTCACCCTTTGCCAACTGCATTATTGAATGTGGAGGGGCGTGGGATCAGCACGTGGGTCTCCCAGTCGTGTGTTTTCGTGAGTTGGAGCCGTGGCTACTCTCATGTAGCTCCTCAATTGGCATCTCGATGCTGAATGCGCCCTGTTCCAGTCATCCCATCAACAAAAAAAAAAATCTGACAGCAAAGAGAATCGATCCCAGGTCCTCGGCATAGCTGTCAGCTACGAAAGTGGACTCTCCTTCATATACACTATAGTCCAAAATTAAAGCAACAAATGGAAATGTTGCAAGGTTGCGTTTATTTTGCCACAAAACGCTATAAACAGGTGACAGAACAAGTAGAAACAATTTAAAGAACACAAAATGTAAACAACTGCAACATGCATAACGGTAGACAAAAATGTTCTTTCTCTTTCCAACAGCCGGCCGGTGTGGCCGAGCGGTTCTATGCTCTTCTGTCTGGAACCGCGCGACCGCTACGGTCGCAGGTTTGAATCCTGCCTCGGGCATGGATGTGTGTGATGTTCTTCGGTTAGTTAGTTTTAAGTAGTTCTAAGTTCTAGGGGCCTGATGACCTCAGATGTTAAGTCCAATAGTGCTCAGAGCCATTTGAACCATCTTTCCAACTTAACGGATTTGCACACATTCCGACAACTGGTTAATGTGGTCAGCATGGGGTGTTTGAACTTCAGGCTGCAATACAGGCCTGACAACGAAGATGCATGCTGTGAGTGATGTCGTCAGTCTCATGTTGAGGCAATGACGCCCATTCTTCCTGCAGAGTCACTCACAAGTCTTGGAGAGTGGTTGATGGATGCTGACGTGATGCAACCTGTCTCCCTAACGCGTCCCTGCCGGCCAGAGTGGCCGTGCGGTTCTAGGCGCTACAGTCTGGAACCGAGCGTCCGCTACAGTCGCAGGTTCGAATCCTGCCTCGGGCATGGATGTGTGTGATGTCCTTAGGTTAGTTAGGTTTAATTAGTTTTAAGTTCTAGGTGACTGATGACCTCAGAATTTAAGTCGCATAGTGCTCAGAGCCTAGCGCGTCCCAGATATGTTCTATGGAATTCAAAAGGGAGAGCGAGCAGACCACTCCTTGCGTGCAGTATCTTCCGTTTCTAAGAAAACATCAACCGCCAGTGCAGTGCATTATCATCCATTAGTGAAGTCTGGGCCCACACCACAACGCAACAGCCGCGCATGAGGTCCCAAGATCTCGCCGCGATACCTGAAAGCAGTTAAACCTTACCGATTCACCAGTACAATTTCATGAAGAGGTGTTACAGTGGTCAACGTAATATTTGCCGACACCATTAGGGATCGTGCCTGATATTGGTCTCTTTCCACACTGGTTGGTGCCCGAAATCGTGTTCCACGTTCCCTCCAGATGAGAATGCGTCGAGAATCATCCTCCATTTCAAATCGGGACTCATCTGCGAAAAGAACATTTACCCAGTGTTCGACTGCCCAGGGGCCATGTTGACGACTGCACTCTAGACGTTCCTTTCTGTGAAGACGCATTAGACGCACACATAAAGAAAGTGTCCGACAATGAAGGTTACTCTGCAGAAGCCTACTGTACAACCGTTTGTCTCGATACAACACGTCCAGTGGGTGCTGCGTCATCAGATTCCAGTTATCGTGCAGTACAAAGACAGTACCGTCGTGCGCTTACGGCCTACTAACAGTCCTCTTTTTCTGATATCACACGTGGTCGGCCATACGCTGGTCTTTGGTACGCTGTTTCCGTTTGTATAAATTTTCGCCACATCCGACAAACAACAGAACGATTCAAATTATGCATTCAGGCCACATCAGTTTGTGACAGTCCTGCTTCCATTCTTCTTATGGCCCTCCACCGCAGGGAGTCTATGTAGGCATCTTCTTTGTGCCATACTGCACCGTCTGTGACTGTATACGTAACGATTGTGGGTGTGAGACTACCTGGCAAACACTACTCAGTTTGACAGGTGCCCTGACGTCATCGCTGATGTGGTTGTCCATTGACTGGAATGTCTTCTTCCGTGAAGAACACGATTGTACGGACATCTGTTGAAATTCTACATCTACATCTACATCCATACTCTGCAAGCTACCTGACTGTGTGTGGCGGAGGGTACCTTGAATACCTCTATCGGTTCTCCCTTCTATTCCAGTCTCGTATTGTTCGTGGAAAGAAAGATTGTCGGTATGCCTCTGCGTGGGCTCTAATCTCTCTGATTTTATCCTCATGGTATCTTCGCGAGATATACGTAGGAGGGAGCAATATACTGCTTGACTCCTCGGTGAGGTATGTTCTCGAAACTTCAACAAAAGCTACTGAGCGTTTCTCCTGCAGAGTCTTTCACTGGAGTTTATCTATCATCTCCGTAACGCTTTCGCGATTACTAAATGATCGTGTAACGAAGCGCGCTGCTCTCCGTTGCATCTTCTCTGTCTCTTCTATCAACCCTATCTGGTATGCATCCCACATTGGTGAGCAATATTCAAGCAGTGGGTGAACTTCCTTTGTTTTCGGATTGCATTTCCTTAGGATTCTTCCAATGAATCTCAGTCTGGCATCTGCTTTACCGACGATCAACTTTGTATGATCATTCCATTTTAAATCACACCTAATGCCTACTCCCAGATGTTTTATGTAATTAACTGCTTCCAGTTGCTGACCTGCTATATTGTAGCTAAATGATAAAGGATCTTTCTTTCTTTGTATTCGCAGCGCATTACGCCTGTCTACATTGAGATTCAATAGCAATTCTCTGCACCATGCGTCAATTCGCTGCAGATCCTCCTGCATTTCAGTACAATTTTCCATTGTTACAACCTCTCGATATACTACATCATCATCCGCAAAAAGCCTCAGTGAACTTCCGATGTTATCTACAAGGTAATTTATGTATATTGTGAACAGCAACGGTCCTACGACACTCCCCTGCGGCACACCTGAAATCACTCTTACTTCGGAAGACTTCTCTCCATTGAGAATGACATGCTGCTTTCTGTTATCTAAGAACACTTTAATCCAATCCCACAATTGGTCTGATAGTCCATATGGTCTTACTTTGTTCATTAATTTTGTATGTTTATGCCGTGAGTTAGACACAACACGGGGAAATAGCGATTTGTTGCTTTAATTTTGGACACCAGTGTACTTTTTTCCATTGGCCTTCCATTATCTTTCTTCATATTCCCTTCTTCTGAATTTACATTTTCCTCTTTTCCTCTGAGCATGTGGTAAGTTAACTGTGGGTCCTGTGTAACTCGGCTTCTTTCACAGGCACTGCTACAACCACATTACTGCAATAGTCCAAAAATATGTCTGTAGGAAACTGGTTGTTCATTACCATTGACATCACCGATTTTGACGAAATTTGTGACGGTTCAAATCCCTATAGAGTTGCAGACTAATGTGTTAAACGAAAAGCTTTTATTCTTTAAACCTCTTAAGCTCACAGCTAAATTTGCCTAAAAACAGCGGCCCAAAATAGCGCAATGGTGCCCAGGCTCTTTGGTAGTGGAGCGTCCCAGATTCTGTCGTTGCAATGGAGCTGTCGCCTCTGAGAGAGTGTCCAATCGAGCCGGAAAGTACGAGGCATTTGTTGCGGTACGAGTGCGGCACAGAAATAGCGCGAAAGCAGCGCGCGGGTATCCGACTGTGGAGACGAGTGGTCTGGAGAATACAGCGGCCCCTGGGGACAGTTATAAACAGGAAATTGGGGAATAATATCCAGACGAGCAAACACGAACGCGGCGCCACGGCACACGCTATCCGGGCCACAGCCCTCGGTCGCGAAATGGGCGCCAGCGCCCTTCAGACATAAGCGGCGCGTAAACCCTCACGCCGATCGATGGGCACAGTCGGCCCCCGCTCGTTTCGACCGCTTCGTTGTCAGCGTGGGCACACATCACATCTGACTGGGAAACAAAGACGTCAACCAAACTGCCTGGCTTAGAAATGCTAATGTAACTTATGCGAAAGAACACATTTGGGTTAAATTATGTCTATGTCTAACGAAGAAGTAGAAAATGTGGTCATTTGTTACAACTGATATGCAAAGATCAGCACATTCCTCAAACTGGGGAACTATCAAGAATGGGGTTCCACAAGGGTCGATCTTGGGTCCTTTGTTGTTCTTAATATATATTAACGACTTGGCTTTCTATATTCATGAAGAGGCAAAGTTAGTTCTCTTTGCTGATGATACAAGTATAGTAATCACACCTGACAAACAAGAATTAACTGATGAAATTGTCAATAATGTCTTTCAGAAAATTACTAAGTCGTTCCTTGTAAACGGATTCTCACTGAATTTTGATAAGACACAGTACATACAGTTCCGTACAGTAAATGGTATGACGCCATTAATAAATATAGACCTTAATCAGAAGCATATAGCTAAGGTAGAATATGCAAAATTTTTAGGTGTGTCCATTGATGAGAGATTAAATTGGAAGAAACACATTGATGATCTGCTGAAACGTTTGAGTTCAGCTACTTATGCAATAAGGGTCATTGCAGATTTTGGTGATAAACATCTTAGTAAATTAGCATACTACGACTATTTTCACTCATTGCTTGCATATGGCATCATATTTTGGGGTAATTCATCACTGAGGAATAAAGTATTTATTGCACAAAAGCGTGTAATCAGAATAATAGCTGGAGTCCACCCAAGATCATCCTGCAGACATTTATTTAAGGATCTAGAGATATTCACAGTAGCTTCTCAGTATATATACCCTCTTATGAAATTTGTTACTAACAACCAAAATCAATTCAAAAGTAATAGCAGTGTGCACAACTACAATACTAGGAGAAAGGATGATCTTCACTATTGAAGATTAAATCTAACTTTGGCACAGGAAGGAGTGAATTATACTGCCACTAAAGTCTTTGGTCACTTACCAAATAGTATCAAAAGTCTGACAGATAACCAACAAGTATTTACGAAGAAATTAAAAGAATTTCTGAATGACAACTCCTTCTACTCCATAGAGGAAGTTTTAGATATAAATTAAGAAAAAAAAACCAAACAAACAATTTATTTTAAAAAATGAAAAAAAAACAAAAAATAAAAAAGGTTGTTATATTAACTTAATTATGCTGTTAAATTAACTGAATTATGTCATGTATTGGAAAATTTAACTCGTTCCACATCATTACGAAATATCGTATTCATGATCCTTGGAACTAGTATTAATCTAATCTAATCTGATCTAATCTAGAGAAGTTAGTATGCTATTTCGTGTTCTATGTGACCTATGTGACTGATCGAAACCGATAAAAATGTACAGAGGCTCTATAGTGGCATAAACACTATACAATTTTGTGTCAGTCACTACTTCTACATGTCGAAGTTTTAGAGGTATTGAAAAAATCAGTATGAAAACATACTTCACCAAAAATGAGAAGTGTTACAAAGTTTAAAAGTTTATTTAACACTACAGTATAGAATCCATAGTCACAGTACATAATTTTTTTTCTTTAAAAAGAAAAGGTTACATTACCTGTTTCTACAAACTACGTCGTCATTTTCACATGTAAAAACATCAGTTGGATAATATATAATGGGGATTATTACCATACATCTGACAAAAATTGCGAGAAATAATGATACCAGGCAACAGAGACAATGGTGGCACAATCATGTCACTACAAGATGTGCCTGTGCTTGCCCAAACGTTCGTTCCATGTTCTAGGGTAGAATAAATAAAAACTGCACCGTGGTGAAATTTTCCAAGAATTCCCGCATTGTGTGCTGATGTGTGTCAGTCCTACATGAAAGTACATTGTGTTTTGAGATTCTTTTTTTCGGGACATAGTAAAAATGTGTGCTGCATTCCGTATGGAAGCTTGCTGTGCCTGATACACTTACGAGTTACGAATTTATATCAGCCATACGATCGTTGTGTCACAGCAGGACACATTGAAGGAGATCTTGGCAAATTTCATCATGGTGTAGTTTTTATCTATTCTACATTAGGATGAGGAATGAACGTTTGAGCAAGAATAGGTACAACATGTAGTGACTTAGTTGTGCCACCATTGCCTCAGTTGCCTGGTGTCATTATTTCTCGTAATTTTGTCAAAAAATGGTTCAAATAGCTCTGAACTCTATGGGACTTAGTATCTCAGGTCATCAGTCCCCTAGAACTTAAAACTACGTAAACCTAACTAACGTAAGGACATCACACACATCCATGCCCGAGGCACGATTCGAACCTGCAACCGCAGCGGTCGCGCGGTTCCACTAATTTTGTCAGATATATGGTCTTAATTCCCATGATATATTCTCCAAATCATGTTTTTACATTTGAAAATGACGACGCAGTTCGTTGAAACCGATAATGTAACCCTTTCTTTTTAAAGAAAAAAGTTTGACGTGCTGTGACTATTGCTTTACTATTGTAGTGTCAAATAAACTTTTAAATTATATTTTAGTCACACTGCTTATGACAATCACGTCCGAATGTAGTATGTTAAAACTTATATCTCCACTTAAAAATGTTGGCCTCATGACGACATTGTTAGAGAACGTTCCATATACTCCTGCAGTTAGCGAACCCGGCCAGTATATCGTTCCTTAGTCAGGTAACACAATAGGAAACGTTTTCATTCAACTGAATGATGCATTGTAAAAACATTATCTAATAAAAAGGGCATAAGCCGCACTTACCTTGTATAAGTTTTTACACAACTACACATACGGTTCTTAGCCGAGAAAAAATTGTTGCATTATTTATTGAAAGTCGCTCATACAAGGGGCAGTCAAATGAAAACGAGAAAGATGGAAAAAATTGACCAGCATTAACGTTAAGAAATTGATTCCATTGTATGGCAACACGGTCATTGCTTTCATAGAAAATTGTCGGCGTTCACGTCTTCGTCCAAAGGAAATCGATGGCGACGAATGTCTTTCTTGAGGGCTCCGAACATATGGAAGTCGCATGGGGAGATAGTAAGCTATGCGCCGCCACTAAAAATGTTACGTCTCATGTACACAGAATGACTCTTTTCGCGCACGCCAACTGATGTGTGAAATGTGCAAAAGTCGTTCATGATCGAAACTGTAATAAAGTATAGGCCTATTTTTTTTAAATATTTAGAGATGCGCATAAAAGTTTGTGTTTGAGCTCATTTGCAAATTCTCTATAAATGACGATCTGCAGTACATTTGGGAGAAGTCGCTGTCTTACCTTTCAGTGCGAACTTATATGTCATGTAACATTTTCGCGATAGAAAATTCCTTCAGCTTTAATTCCAATATTACGTTTTTCTTCTATTAAACAACTATTATCCTCCATAAACAGCACAAGCTACAGGCTACTTTTTAGTTCCGGAATGAATTTATGCTCTCCAGCGGGTTGAACTTTGGTATGGAAATTCGTGGAAGATTAAAAATCCGTATCGAATCTAGACTTGAACCCAGGACTTCGTCCGCGAAAGGCAAAGATCCTGGGTTCGAGTCCTGGTCCGCCACACGATTTTAATCTTGCAGGAAGTTTCGGTTTTCAATATTTACCGCAATTTTTATTTGTACCATCGTTTGTCTGTTTGAACACAAAATCTTTATACTCCTCATATCTTCCCAGAAAATGAAAATCCATTTCGTCGTTACACCACACGAAACACACAGGAAGCATCGAATCTAATTAAGTGGAAAGGTGTGAATAAGAAGATGTATGGTGAACTATAATAAATCTGACAAATGTATTTCGCTGTAGAATAAATTACATGAAGGAGAGAGAGACGACGATTTTCGAAGATGCAGGCCAGCCAGACAATTCATTTAAGAACGTACTCACAACCTTTTCCTTAACACCACTGCTTATAAGCGCCGTAATTGAGCAGAGTGTGAAAAGCAGCTCGAATATAAGATTTGGTGTTGTTAAATGGAGCAGGAAAGGTCACTGGAAAACAGCTTATGTGCTTGTGGTTCAAGAACCTGTCAACTTAAGAAGGCGTCGACCAAAGAGCGTAAAGCGCTTAGACGAGGCAGCCGATTTATTTTCTGGGCCTACCCTCCAGGGAGCTTAGCGGCTTCGCCGCAGCACAAGACGCTCACCTGCCTAAAGGAACCATGCGGAGACCTGGTATTTATTACGATGGTAGTTAGCCGTTTGCGGGCAAGGCAGATCAACAGTAAGGAAACTACAATCCAATAAATTTAAAGCACTGATACCATCGATCTATCAGACTGTAAATAAATATCTTCCACTAAAAGCTCTGTTAGCTCCTTTGCCTCTTTTTTTCCAGCAAAACTCTCATGCAATAAATCCTTGATGACGATTTAAGAGATGTCAAGGCGGAAATTCAAACCTAAAACACCACAGTTCTCAAGAATGAAGTACGGAATGGGCCTCGAGAAAAGTGTGATCGTTATTTTAAGTGATTTAGTTCTATAACATGATGTAGTTCTCTTCATCAGCAGATTAATGAAACGGGTGGCTTTGTTATAATTTACTGCATTTTAACGTGTGATCTGATCGTTGGTAATAGCGACACGTTCTTCCGCCGATTTTCCTCGCGTTTGACAACCTACATGTCTGCAAAAAACTTATATTCCTTATTAATTTATTCTTGATAATGTCTGGTTAAGCTCCGTGGTTGTGGATTAAATACTTTGAACAAATACAGCAGCCAGAAACTTTTTGTGTACATTTACTTATGCGAATATACTTTCTAGGATTTTACTCATCTCTGATTGGCGTAAAATACTTACCCTTATCAGCCAGAACATTATGACCAGTGACCTACTATCGGCATAACCCCGTCTGGGCGACTGCAGCGTCACCTGGCGAGGAATGACTGGTAGTCAGACACACGTACGCTGTGTGTAGTATCAGTGAGCGTCCAGTCCGTGTGTTGAACAGGAAAGACGCTCGATCTGTCTGAGTTTGACTGAGGGCTGAGTGCGATGGCCCGGAGGCTCGGCACCATTGTCGGTGTTCGAAGAGTGCTGTGGTTTCTTCAACACACAGTGAAACCAATGTGAAAAGATGTACAGACGTTGTAGGATTGGGCGACCATTATTCATTAGAGATGTCGGACGCCGTAGGTTTGGCATCAGACTTTGTTACTGAGAAAAGGACAAATGTGTCTGAACACACAGTGCACCGAAAACTCCTAAAGGTGGGCCTCTGCAGCCGATGACCCATTCGTGAGCCAATGTTAACACCACGACATCGGCAACTACAACTGAAATGGGTACGTGACCATCGGCACTGGACTTCGGCTCAGTGGGAGAGCGTTACGTGGTCTGATGAATCCTTACTTTCTTCACAAAGCCCAGTGGGAGGGTGCGAATCGATCGTCTTCCAGGGGAAGACACCTGTACCAGGAAACGGAGACAAGCTGGTGCCAGCTCCATTATACACTGGGGAACGTGCACGTTGGCATCCGTGGATCCAATGGAGCTCGTGCAAGACAATATGACGGCCAAGGAGTATCGTACGGTGGTTGTAGACTACGTATACCCCTTTGTGACGATCATGTTTCCCTACGGCAGTGGCAATTTTCAGTAAGATAACGCATGACGTCACAAAGCCAGGAGTGTCATCGAGTGGTGCGAGGAACAAAGTGGCGAGTTCCAGTCGATGTGCTCCACCCCCCTCCCCCAACTCACCAGATATGAAGCCGATCGAACACTCCTGGGATGTGATGGAACGTGGCGTCAGAGGTCATCGCTCCCTCCCCGGAATTTACGGGTTTTATGCGACTTGTGTGTGTAGATGACGTGGCAACTCCATCCAGTGACCTACCAAAGGCCACATCGCTTCCACGCCACGACGCATAGCCGCTGTTATAAGTGCCAGAAGTGCACATACAGGCTATTAGGTAGGTGATCACAATGTTACCGCTGATGAGTGTACCGGGTGATCAAAAAGTCAGTATAAATTTGAAAACTGAATAAATCACAGAATAATGTAGATAGAGAGGTAAAAATTGACACACATGTTTGGAATTACATGGAGATTTATTAGAACCAAAAAAATACAAACGTTCAAAAAATGTCCGACAGATGGCACTTCATCTGATCAGAATAGCAATAATTAGCATAACAAAGTAAGACAAAGCAAAGATGTTGTTCTTTACAGGAAATGCTCAATATGTCCACCATCATTCCTCAACAATAAATGTAGTCGAGGAATAATGTTGTGAATAGCACTGTAAAGCATGTCCGGAGTTGTGGTGAGGCATTGGCGTCGGATGTTGTCTTTCAGCATCCCTAGAGATGTCGGTCGATCACGATACACTTGCGACTTCAGGTAACCCCAAAGCCAATAATCGCACGGAATGAGGTCTGGGGACCTGGGAGGCCAAGCATGACGAAAGTGACGGCTGACCACACGATCATTACCAAACGACGAGCGCAAGAGATCTTTCACGCGTCTAGAAATATGAGGTGTATTTTCGGTTCTAATAAAACCCCATGTCATTCCAAGCATGGGTGTCAATTTTTACCTCTCTATCTACATTATTGCATGGTTTATTAAGTTTTCAAATTCATACTGACTTTTCGATCACCCGGTATATCGTCATTAATGCAGTGTTTTAGTTTCTGTATTCTAAACGCTGGAGCTGCCTTGTTAAACCGATAACAACGTTGTATTAATGAAGATATAAATGTATTAGGTGTATTTAAGGTGGGTTAAAGGCCGAAATGCATCATTGCATAAATAAAACTGTGTGAAATGTGGCTGGTTGCTACATTGCCTCAAGTAATTATATTTTTAATGTAATATATTTTCAGTTATCTCCATGAGCATTGCTCGTTGATAGAGTTCCGGTATATCTACAACGAATTTCGACGATTGCAGCGTGTCAGTTACAGTCTCGCACACAGTCTTCTAGATCACGGACTTCCTCTGTCCGGAGGTGATGGAGGCTAAGCAGCGATGCTCCTGTTCCTCCTTTGACTGCTCTGTTGTCGTCAGTGTGGCCTCTCGATTGGATGGGCCTCTGGCTACTTCGCCAGTTTTAGACCGGCGAAGTAGGCGGATTGTCCAGACGGCATAATACGCGTATGAAGTCTGGATTCTGATCAGTGAATCGGTTCATTCCATCCACAGTGTAGCTCTTCTCGAGCTCCAGGAGTTGCTGGTATGCTAGCGTTTTCATGTTCAGTTCGTGGCTTCCTACTCGTTCCACCGCAGAACATCATTGCCTTTATTGCCCTCTGTCGGTGCCCCAAGTAAATATGGTAAATCTATATTGGGTCATTATTGACGCTATATGTTTTCCACAACTGTGTAGTGACAAACTACTGCGGGATGGGTTGCCGTGCTAGGAATTTTCTGCCACTACTTGCTTCTTTTTCCTCTGGCAACGGTTTTATGAAGTGAAAAATGCCAAGTTCCAGGCCCATCTTATAGTGCGCGACCCCCAATAACTGTCTGGATAAGTTGTATCCAAAGTAGGAGGAAGGTGAGGCCAAACCATCTTAAGAGGACCGTGTCTAATAACGAACGCACTTTCTTAGTCAGATTCTTTCCGGTGGATGACAGTTTTACTTTAGCTACGGAGGCGGAGCAGGAGCCCCTGTTGGGGGAGGATCATGTACACTTAATACACTACTAGCTATTAAAATTGCTACACCAAGAAGAAATGCAGATGAAAAACAGGTATTCATTGGACAAATATATTATACTAGAGCTCACATGTGATTACATTTTCACGCAGTTTGGGTGCATAGATCCTGAGAAATCAGTGCCCAGAACAAACACTTCTGGCCGTAATAACGGCCTTGATACGCTTGGGCATTGAGTCAAACAGAGCTTGGATGGCGTGTACAGGTACAGCTGCCCATGCAGCTTCAACACGATACCACAGTTCATCAAGTGTAGTGATTGGCGTATTGTGACGAGCCAGTTGATAGGCCTCCATTGACCAGACGTTTTCAATTGGTGAGAGATCTGGAGAATGTGCTGGCCAGGGCAGTAGTCGAACATTTTGTGTATCCAGAAAGGCCCGTACAGGACCTGCAACATGCCGTCGTGCATTATCCTGCTGAAATGTAGGGTTTCGCCGGGATCGAATAAAGGGTAGAGCCATGGGTCGTAACACATCTGAAATGTAACGTCCACTGTTCAAAGTGCCGTCAATGCGAACAAGAGGTGACCGAGTGTGTAACCAATGGCACCCCATGCCATCACGCCATCTGATACGCCAGTATGGCGATGACGAATACACGCTTCCAATGTGCGTTCACCGCGATGTCGCCAGACACGGATGCGACCATCATGATGCTGTAAACAGAACCTGGATTCATCCGAGAAAATGACGTTTTGCCATTCGTGCACCCAGGTTCGTCGTTGAGTAAACCATCGCAGCCGCTCCTGTCTGTGATGCAGCGTCAAGGGTAACCGCAGCCATGGTCTCCGAGCTGATAGTCCATGCTGCTGCAAACGTCGTCGAACTGTCCGTGCAGATGGTTGTTGTCTTGCAAACGTTCCCATCTGTTGACTCAGGGATCGAGACGTGGCTGCACGATCCGTTACAGCCATGCGGATAAGATGCCTGTCATCTCGACTGCTAGTGATACGAGGCTGTTGGGATGCAGCACGGCGATCCGTATAACCCTCCTGAACCCACCGATTCCATATTCTGCTAACAGTCATTGGATCTCGACCAACACGAGCAGCAATGTCGCGCTACGATAAACCACAATCGCAATAGGCTACAATAAACCTTTATCAAAGTCGAAAACGTGATGGTACGCATTTCTCCTCCTTACACGAGGCATCACAACAACGTTTGACCAGGCAACGCCGGTCAAGTGCTGTTTGTGTATGAGAAGTCGGTTGGAAAGTTTCCTCATGTCAGCACGTTGTAGGTGTCGCCACCGGCGCCAACCTTGTGTGAATGCTCTGTAAAGCTAAGCATTTGCGTATCACAGCATCTTCCTCCTGTCGGTTAAATTTCGCGTCTGTGGCACGTCATCTTCGTCGTGTAGCAATTTTAATGGCCAGTAGTATATATATAATTCGCAAGACACTTTATACTGTATAGTGGAAAGATCTTCGCAGCAGTATTAGCGCATTCTGTCAAATTTAATGCCCGTATTGAGAGAGTCTATGTGGTGCTTTAAACAGTGTCAATTTATTCTCATGTTCCCTACGGTATAAATGTGAAAGCAGCAGGTGAGTTGTCGCACAGTTTTCTTCGAATACAGATTATCTAAATTGATCCGAGACTGTTTCGGGACATCTCCGTCGTATTTCTTCAAAGGATTCAAATTTAAGTCCTCTAACGTTTTGTTACAATTTCATAAAAACTATACCGTCCTCTTACAATCCTCATTTCTCTCATACCTCCCTTAGAAACGTATTCTGTGTGATGCGCTCAAGAGGTACAGCACTATTCCTGTAATTGGATACTATCGGCTTCGTCCTCCTTTTATAGGTATTGTATTGTATTTACCTACACCTAAAGTGTACTGTCATTCATTAAGTGAAGTGTCAGGACTGGTTGTTTAACGGTGAAGCACGTGCCTGGAAACCGAAAGGTCGCGAAATCGAATTCCAGTCGGACCAAGGAAATTTCCATTTTTCCTTTAATTTTGAGCAAGACTCTCAGTGATTTGAAGAATCGCCAGGAATGACACATGGTTTGGATTAAACGTTAACTTGAGGGTAAGCTTCTCTGATTGAATAAGAGGGACACGCAAGTCGCCGAAGCGACGGCCAATTGAAAGACTTGCACTTAGCTATTCAGCAACTCGAAACTAAACCAAATGAAAAGTTGCCCAAGTTTCCCTGCATACGACTGTCCGATGGCGATATTTCTTCGCTGTACACAACAGCGTTGTCAGTAAACAAAGTTACAACGCTGCTGTTCTTATCAGAAAATTCGTTCATGTGCACTCAGAAAATGACAGAAAATATTTACAATTTCGATGTTGCTTGTGCTTTTGTTCAACATTCGAACACGGTCTCGATCGTATTAATTAATTATTCACGGAGTTAATAACATCTCTCCGAATGTAGTTTGTGTGATCGTATCGCGGTTAGTATTTCACGACGTACTACAGATGTTCACAGAAACTTCGCTTAAATCTGCAACTAAAGCTTGATAGGATATGGAAGAAATTAGTCATGTCTTTTGTAAGGGAAAAGCACCGGTATTTGCCCTGACTGAGAAACCGTAGAAACCTAAATATCTGTGGTCGGACGAGGAGTTGAACAATACTACCACTGAAAGCGAATCCATTTTCTTAAGCACTACGCCACATCACTGGGTGGAGTGAGAAGTACTTTATACTGAAGTCACAGTAGAGTCATACTATTGGTAGACTTGGTGATAAGTAATCCTTTTAAATGTTAAGTCATGCTGGGTCATGTGCAAAACGATGAATTTATCACCTGTTAACAAAGAACCGATTATCCGGAAATTTCACACAGATAAGAGATGGCTAGCTTCTGTTTTTGCAATAGAAATGAGTAAATAGTAGTGGTTGGTGACTGTTCAGCATCCGCGAAAGTTCTATGTGAAGTCTTAGTGCGATGCGTTGTAGCATCGCTGATGTTCTCAGAGTACATACTCGTACATGCATTATCACGTGACACCAGCACGACTGTCACAGAATTAGCGAGACGTGCGGTTGTCTGCAGAAAATGATCATCGCAATGCAATCACAAGGAAATGTAAGAAGACTTGAACGGTGTTCCCACTTGATGTACTAAATAACAGCCATTAAATGTACACACATAAAAAAATGTTTTACGTCACCCCGGTTTCTAGAACTCCTGAAGATAGACGTTGACTGTGGATATTATATCATAGACTCAGTCCCTTTGACAGTTCAGAGAGCCGACTGCTTTGGCCGAGCGGTTCTAGGGGCTTCAGCCCGGAACCGCGCTGCTGCAATGGTCGCAGGTTCGAATCCTGCTTCAGGCATGGATGTGTGTGATGTCCTTACGTTAGTCAGGTTTAAGTAGTTTCTAAGTCTAGGGGACTGATGACCTCAGATGTTAAGTCCCATAGTGCTTAGAGCCATTTGAACCATTTGAACTGTTCAAAGATGTCACTAAACCCACCCAAAAATGTAAACAACTATGCATGAGCAGCGCCTATTAGACTGAGTGGGTCCGATAGCCGATCAGTTCCAGTCATTCTACCAGGAAGGAGGTACACGGCTCGTGTTGTCTGTAGTTCAACCATGCCTAGACAGTCAATACCGCAGCTCGATCCCGTCCGCATTGTTACTTTGTGCCAGGAAGGGCTTTCAAAAAGAGAAGTGTCCACATAATGTAGAATACAAGTAGGTTTCCATTTGGATGGAGCCAGATGGAAACCTACTTGTTTTCTACGTTATGTGGATGATACGTTCGTGTTCTGGCCTCGTGGAACATGCTCCTAGACTTCCTTACACACCTGAACTCAATATATTCGAATATCAAATTCACTATTGAGACCGAAGCAGAAGGAAGATTACTATTCCTCGACGTCATGGTCAAAGGAAGAACGGATGGCACCCTGGGCCACGAGGTATACAGGAAGAAAACGCACACTGACCTATATTTGCAAGCGGATAGCTGCCACCACCCTGCGCAGAGGAATGGGGTGCTAAAAACACTGGTGCACAGGACGCGCACCATCTCTGACGCAGAAAATCTACCCCAAGAGCTGGAACACCTCAAAAATGTATTCCGGACAAACGGGTACTCAGAATGGCAGATCAGACGCGATCACCGCCCCACGTCTACAGTAGGGCGTGTGGAGGCGGAAGAAGTCACAGAGAAAGAGATAGCCACTGCCTATATACCGTATACTGGCGCACTATGGCGGAAAATAGGAGGAATGTTGAGGAAACACCGAGGAGGAACTGTCTTTTCCCCACCAAATAAAAAGCGAGCATTATTGGGAAGTGTCAAAGACGATCTCGGTTTGCGGAAGGCCGGCATATACCAGATTCCGCGTCAATGTGGGAAGACTTATATTGGACCGACAGTGCGCAGCATCGAAGATCGTTGCCGAGAACATCAGAGACACACTCGACTTGGGTACCCCAACAAGTTGGCACTGTTTGTCCGAAAATCACCAAATGGACTACCAACATACCAGGGTCTTGGCACAGACATCTAAATACCGGGACAGTGGCGTTAGAGAATCCATCGAAATTCGTACCAGGAACGGACTCATCAAACTTTATTGCGGCTACAACCTCAGCGGGGCATGGGAACCAGCATTGAGTCTAATTAAAAAGACGTACATCAAAGAAAACGAACGGGCGACTAGGCGGACGAGGCAGTTACACCGACGCCACCACAGACGCCGACGGCAGCGTCTCAGCGACCGCTGACGCGCGGGCGCGGACCGCGGAGAGAACGCCTCGCGAGGGGAGGGGATTTAATATGGCCGCCCGCCTCACGAACTCAGATCGTCAGCGCACCTGACAATGGCGACATGTCTCATCGCCAAAATATTGTGCCCATTGGATACTATGAAACGGCAGTACACCCGTGGACTGTTCGAGCAAGAAAAACGCCGGGAGAAACTGAAGAATCACAGGGAAAACACTAGTTACCAGAAGAAGAAGAAGAAGTTGTTACACAGGTCCCTGCTTCACTTCTGACAGTAATGTGTTCTGAGTTTCTCACGGTCGCAGAAGCAGCTTTCCCAACAATATTTTTTTAACGGTCAAGGTTCTCACTGGTGTTTATGCCAGTAGGATGTAACTTATTTCAATAGAGTCACAGGATTCTCACTAAAATGATAGGTCGTATGCTCTAATTAAATAATTGCTTATCAGCTATGGATTATGGATTACGATTATTTGGAATTCTTTAGCAAGTTTTCTTAAATCGACGCGTCAGTGATGACATCGAGTTGTCATTCATGTACATTACTTTCGTGTTTGTATTCCAAGAAAACACGTATATATATATAGGGTGAGTCAACTAACATTACCGCTGGATATATTTCGTAAACCACATACTGACGAATCGATTCCACAGACCGAACGTGAGGAGAGGGGCTAGTGTAACTGGTTAATACAAACCATAAAAAAGTGCACGGAAGTATGTTCTTTAACACAAACCTACATTTTTTTTAAATGGAACCCCGTTAGTTTTGTTAGCACATCTGAACATATAAACAAATACGTAATCAGTGCCGCTTGTTTCATTGTAAAATGTTAATTACATCCGGAGATATTGTAACCTAAAGTTGACGCTTGAGTACCACTCCTCCGCTGTTCGATCGTGTGTATCGGAGAGCACCGAATTACGTAGGGATCCAAAGGGAACGGTGATGGACCTTAGGTACAGAAGAGACTGGAACAGCACATTACGTCCACATGCTGACACCTTTTTATTGGTCTTTTTCACTGACGCACATGTACATTACCATGAGGGGTGAGGTACACGTACACACGTGGTTTCCGTTTTCAATTACGGAGTGGAATAGAGTGTGTCTCGACATGTCAGGCCAATAGATGTTCAATGTGGTGGCCACCATTTGCTGTACACAATTGCAATCTCTGGCGTAATGAATGTCGTACATGCCGCAGTACATCTGGTGTAATGTCGCCGCAGGCTGCCACAATACGTTGTTTCATATCCTCTGGGGTTGTAGGCACATCACGGTACACATTCTCCTTTAACGCACCCCACAGATAGAAGTCCAGAAGTGTAAGATCAGGAGAACGGGCTGGCCAATTTATGCGTCCTCCACCTCCTGTGAAACGCCCGTCGAACATCCTGTCAAAGGTCAGCCAAGTGTTAATTGTGGAATGTGCAGGTGCACCATCATGCTGATACCACATACGTCGACGCGTTTCCAGTGGGATTTTTTCGAGCAACGTTGGCAGATCATTCTGTAGAAACGCGATGTATGTTGCAGCTGTTTTGGCCCCTGCAATGAAGTGAGGACCAATGAGGTGGTCGCCAATGATTCCGCACCATACATTTACAGTCCACGGTCGCTGTCGCTCTATCTGTCTGAGCCAGCGAGGATTGTCCACGGACCAGTAATGCATGTTCCGTAGATTCACTGCCCCGTGGTTTGTGAAACCCGCTTCATCGGCAAACAGGTAGAAGTGCAACGCATTCTCTGTTAATACCCATTGACAGAATTGCACTCGATGATTAGAGTCATCACCATGTAATTGCTGATGTAGCGACACATGAAACGGGTGCAAGCGGTGACGATGCAGTATGCGCATGACACTACTTTGACTCAGTCCACCGGTTCTCGCAATGTCCCGTGTACTCATGTGTGGGTTTATGGCAACTGCAGCTAACACAACAACTGCACCCGCTTCTCCTGTGACGGGCCTGTTACGGACCTGTTTGCGTCCTACGACCATACCTGTTGCATACAGTTGGCGGTGGATGTTTTGCAATGTGCGGCACGTTGGATGCTCTCTGTCCGGGTACCGTTCTGCATGCACCCTTCAGGCTTCAGCTGCATTTCGTCGACACTCGCCATAGATGAGTATCATCTCCGCTTTTTCAGAGTTCGAATACACCATGGTCACAGTTCCTACAACACTACACTATCACAGATGTCTGGTAACACGGTGTACTACCGTTGGTCTGCGTGCGGAGACGAATGCAGAATAACAATAGTAGCAAGCGCTACATGCGGACACTGCAACAGCTCGACCAAACCACAACAGTGCACTACAGCCACACTCGTAAACACGGTCGTCATTGCAAACATGTGCCTGCAGACGCTGCTCGCCGACCGTGGCCCGTGTTTGTTACAACACGCAACTGAACGTCGGAGGTTTCAAGCGTCAACTTTAGGTTACAATGTCTCCGGATGTAATGAACATTTTACAATGCAACAAACGGCACTGATTACGTATTTGTTTATATGTTCAGATGTGCTAAAAAACTAACGTGGTTCCATTTTAAAAAACGTAGGTTTGTGTTGAAAAACATACTTCCGTGAATTTTTGTGTGGTTTGTATTACTAGCCCCTCTCCTCACGTTCGGTCTGTGGAATCGGTTCGTCAGTATTTGATGTGGTTTACGAAATATATCCAGCGGTAACGTTAGGTGACTCACCCGACTGGGTGTAGAATCATTGACGTACGAGGTCATGTTAAAAAGTAATGCCTCTGAAATTTCATGTGAAAATTATTTAAGATGCCGGCCTGTGTGACTGAGCGGTTCTAGGTGCTTCAATCTGGCACCGCGCGACCGCTACGGCCGCAGGTTCGAATCCTGCCTTGGGCATGGATGTGTGTGATGTCCTTAGGTTAATTATGTTGTAGTAGTTCTAAGTTCAAGGGGACTGATGACCTCAGATGTTAAGTCCCATAGTGCTCAGAGCCATTTGAACCATTATTTAAGGTGCACTATCCATGCTTAAAAATTCGTTGAGGTGTGTTAAAAGCTTCGATTCTGACATTATTAAAAATAGAAGTACTCAAGATTAAGTTTACTTGAACGTAATTAGAGACAAGGTAGAATACCGGGCATACCAAGTGAATAGGAAGGAATTGATCTCTTCCTTCTCAAAGCAACCACCTGGGGCTTTCACTTGAAAGGACTAAAGAAAATTATATAGACCCAGATCTGGATGGTGGAAGTGCTGTTTTTCGTAGTAGTTTTCACTCTTACTACCAGATGACATTAACTAAGACTTCAGAGTAGCATTAAACTCAGAAAACCGCCGAACCGTTACATTGAAACACCGCTAAACATGTTCGCTAAAGGTGTTGGCTAAGCGATTTCCGATTGTAATAGCTGCAGAGCAAACAGTCGGTTTCAAATGTCGTGTACACCGTGCTTGAGTCACGCGCTGAGAACCATGCATGCTGGTTGTAACACCTGAAATTCGCTGGCTGCGCTGCCACTACCATTAATCCGAAGATGTCCTATAAGTAAACGAAACAGGATAGCTATTGTGAAAATGATGTGGCAGCAAACTTTAGTGAAAACACTTTGGTTTTTCAGCTGTCGTGTGCTTATTATCTTCTTAGTACGTCGAGCCTTCATAGATTTTCCTAATTAGTGCGTCGTTCTTTTCCCCATACAAAACCAGTTGATTCATGGAGAATTTCTGGCAGAATATGAAATATAAGTCTTGGAACAACCTTTTGTTATTTACAGAAAGACTGATGGATTTTCCGCATTTTATAAGTTACCTACATTACCTATCAGAAGTAACACGTTTATTACGGCAGGTCGTTCAACTGTTTATTCATTTACCAAACTTCATAATATTTCTGGACTGGCCTGGGATAATATTTGACAATAAAAATTCATCTGATTTGTTTTGGGCTACTTTAAAGTATTCAAATCAAATGTTCAAATGCGTGTGAAATCTTATGAGACTTACGTGCTAAGGTCATCAGTCCCTAAGCTTACACGCTACTTAACCTGAATTATCCTAAGGACAAACACACACACATCCATGCCCGAGGGAGGACTCGAACCTCCTTCGGGACCAGCCGCACAGTCGATGACTGCAGCGCCTAAGACCGCTCGGCAAATCCCGCGTGGCTTTAAAGTTTTCAAAATGGTTCAAATAGCACTGATCACTATGGGACTTAACATCTGAGGTCATCAGTCCCCTAAAATTTAGAACTACTCAAACCTAACTAACCTAAGAACAGCACATACATCCATATCCGAGATAGGATTCGAACCTGCGACCGTAGCGGTCGCGCGGTTCCAGACTGAGACGCCTAGAAACGCTCGGTCACACTGGCCGGCGTTTAAAGTGTCTACATTTGTGTTAGGCAAGTCACCTGACGACTCGCACTGTGTTGATGCCAAGTGTTCTGAATGTGTAGCTTATCCCTAAGACTATTTCTTATAATTCTGAAGGGTTCATGTTACATAAAGGATGAGGTAGCCAACACATGCCACTACAAGTATATCAAGAATGAATAAATATATCGATATGCGGTTTTCGACGAATTATAATGGATAATATGGCGAATTTCCTGATGTTCGCCAGTAATTTTTGTCGTGTAAAGTCGCCGAATTATGCGGCCGAAATAGTTTTTTTTTTCTAATGAACTATATACTTTTTCTGTGGAATTTGAAACAAGCTTTTAAGAGAACTGAAAAGACATGTTACGCACTGGCCTTGATCAAATATTATAAAGTAACAGCCCTACAATCAGCTGTCCCCTCTGTTAAGAGAAGGGGTTCCACAAATGTCTGCCCTGATGTACCAAATGTAAGAAAGCACGTAACTGCGGTACGGTTCTTGTGTTTAGTATCACGACTGTCATAATAAATACTCAAAATGTTGATCTTGAGCATTGCTAAAGCTATAAAGTGATTCCGGAGAAACAATACCGCATGTTGTATTTCGCCTGGAGTTAACGGCAGCACAGCACCACGTTGTAAGGCATTTAATGCCTTCGGAAGTCGTCAGTGTTTCCTAATTGACATTTTGTTTTAATTTTCGGACAGCTAAAAGTATAGAAATGATAAGTTGGGTTTGTTTGTGTGTGTAGATCCATTTGCATTTCCTGAACAACCCTTCCAATGCTCCCCAAATGTTCCCTTAGTACACGTGCGGCTTCGGAAGGACATCCGCCGTGTTGGTAACACACTGGTTGTCGTATGTCCAGTGCGATTTAATCAAATAACTGCGGCAGAAGTATTTCTTTGGAACACGAGACTGTTGAATATATTTACATTCCCATCAATAAAACAGGGGCTAATGTTGAGAGTCTTTAAAAACATGCACTAAACGTAGTAGCGCTGTTTTTATCTACTTCTTTGAGATTTTCGATTGACAGTTAGTAAATATTTTGAAGATTGACTTACCTGTGATTTGTAAGCGATGCTTCTTCCTTAAACAAACGTTTGCATTAGTTATGCCATATCACTTTACACTTTTCCTACATAACATCTGGAGGATTGTAACTAATTTTGTAAGTCATGGCGTTGAAGCTGTAGATGTAGCGAAGTGTGGAGAGAATGAAATGCGCCGGAATGTAGTGTCTGCAGAACAATCTTTTGGTTGACCCCTCTCGTAATTCCAAGATGCCTCTTAGTAACAATTGCATCATGTGTTACTGCAGATAAAACGTTAGTTTCATTTCTCCCATCAGCTGCTCATCTGTTCTTTAGAATACTATATTCTCCAGACTTCCTTTTTTTAATAATGTTTCCAAAGATAGATCGTGAGTGTTTGGAATGATACTATTCAGTACACAACCGCACCGCTGGTCTAACTATTTGGTGACATTCGCTATAATTGATACACACTTTTTCGACTGCCATAATCACTGTGAATGTCCCAGCAACGTACGAGCAAGTTATCTAATTCTTACAACAGCAAAACACAAACTGATGGCTTCAGACGTGTAGACAATCACAAGAACTATACCGGAATTACGTGTTTGCTTACGTTTGGTGTAATAGGGCAGACGTTTGTGGAATCTCTTCTCCTGAAGGCGGGACAGTTGGTTATGGTGCTGTCATCTTGATACTATTTGATCAGTTCCCATGCTTACTACGTCGCTGAAGGTCTCTTAGGAGCTTGTTTCAAACACCACAGAAAAAGTACATACTTTCACTAGAAATGTCAGTGTCGCAATTCGGCGAATATAAAAGAGAAAAGTTACTTGTGAACGTCAGGGAATTCGCTACATTGTCCGCTACAACTTGGCGCACACTGCACGTCGATGTATTTACGAGGCCTGTTCAGAAAGTAAGCTCCGATTGATTGCCAAATTGAAACCACAGTGAACATCAGAAATGTTTTACTTGTAACAATTAGCTACACCTTTCAGCTACTTCTCTACGCAGTCGCCTTTCTGACTTAGACTTTTGTCATAGCGTTGTACCAACTTTTCAATAGCCTCATCATAGAAGGCAGCCGCCAGTGCTTTCCGCCAATTCTCCACGCTGGCCTACACCTCGTTGTCTGTGTCAAAATGTTGTCTTCAAAGACAGCGGTTCATGTGACCAGAGATGAAACTCAGGGGGAGACAATTGCGGACTGTATTGTGGGTAATCTCACATTTCCATTTGAAAACGATGCAGGAGCATCTTCATTGCCCCTGCAGAATGCGGCTGAGAATTGTCTTGAAGAAGAAACAGCACGACAGTTATGTAATGTTAGCTGCATAGCTTCAGGCGAAATTTCTCACCAGGCCCTCGTACTTGGCGGCAGACACTATTTTCTAGACATCTTTACGCACTCACTGCGAGCTCAGAAATGAGAAGAGCGACGTGATGCTAACTGGGGTTATACTAGAGACACTACCCAACACATCTGTGCAAAGCTTTATCGGATTTTCATAGTCGTTTCCATTTCGCGACCGATCGGAGCTTACTTTCTGAACGCCCCTCGTATTTATTTGGATGTATTTGGGTGGCCTGTCTTAGCTGTTTCACACCCTGTGTTTCGATTATTGAACATTTCCAGAAACGCTATTGTCCTTGACCAGGACTTCGTGAACCCTACAATATCAATACCAACTCGTTTTCTACAACGTGCACCACCAGGGGAGGGGGGGGGGGGAGGGGTGTACTTTGTGATCACCACAAATATACAAATTTATTTATTTGTTGTTAATTTTTATAGCCAAATTTCTTTTAATAATAAGGACTGATATATTTGTAGACTCGTGAACCTGAAACAATATTTACCACAATCTTAGGAATAGGATCTACCAACGCTTTTCCGGATTGTGTGCACGGGAAGGAAGGGTACTTTACGACCAGCATACAAAATTTGCAAAAGTTCAAATTTCGTTACCTGTCGTTGAGTTTTATCCACAACCTTCTTTTTAAAGATGTATAGATGTGTAAAAAGGGTCCTGAAGTTGAAAATATGAATTAGAAGTTTGTTGCGAAATGTCACATTCACTACTAAGACTTAAGTTTTGGGATTACGTTTTACCGAAAAATGCAAAGCAGTTACAGAATTTGGTATAGGAAATGATTGAAAGTAATAAATATTTTTTTAACTTTTGTAATATAAAATACACGTCTAGATTACAATATTTTCGAGAGATGGGCATCATGTACCCTCACTCCTTTAGCATGCGACGGTTAGTATCCGTTGTATTTCGACAGCATCTTTGAGTGCAATCTAATGTTCGTAGTATGACGATATCATTTTTCATTGGTTCATTAGTTTTCGAGAGTGGTGACTTACAATTTACCCATTTATATTACTTGACTATCTCTTCAATTTTCTTTTAATACCGCGTCAGTTTCTGTCTGTTGTGAAACGTTTACTTAACTGTTTATAAAAAGAGACATGGCTCTGGACAATATGTGGCTGCATTATGCGAAACTATCTGCCTAGGGTCTAATAGATCTAATTATTTCCCAGCAGTGTCTCCTGAATCTGAAACTAATTTCTAGCAGCGATAGGCGACCATCTTCGCACTCGTTTCCGTCAAGTGTTTCAGTGCAGACTAACTTCGTTATTCGTGTTCCTTTAATTGAAATGATATCTATTTGATTTTTCTCTTGGCCATCGAGCACCCACCTTCGAGATACTCGGCATGGATGATGTTACACAAAAAAAAAAAAAAAAAAAAAAGGTTCAAATGGCTCTGAGCACTATGGGACTTAACTTCTGAGGTCATCAGTCCCCTAGAACTTAGAACTACTTAAACCTAACTAACCTAAGGACATCACACACATCCACGCCCGAGGCAGGATTCCAGACTGCGACCGTAGAGGTCGCGCGATTCCACACTGCAGCGCCTAGAACCGCACGGCCACTCCGGCCGACGATGTTACAAAACTCCCATGTTATTTCTCTTTCCTTAATCAATAATCCAAAATATTTTTCAGCCGTGTGTAATTCTATATGAACTACATGTTTATTTGTGCCCCTTCTCGCTTAAAGTGTTTCCAAAAAATTTTCAATCTGTTCTGATGTTAGAGTACATATTTGAATAGTATGCAAACTAAATTGGTCGATTTTCAGTGTCCCAAACAGAATCCTGTTAATTATGGTTTAGTAGCCGAAAACTTCATCCATTATAATACTGTTATCTTTTGTTGTTGCTAATTTGACAGAGCACAGTTATACCAATTTATTAACTTTCCTTTTAGAGAAATGAAATACGTGCAAATTTTGAAATGAGTCTGAGAAGTGCCTGTGATTAAAAACTAATTACCAGGAGCCTTTCTGCTTTACTCGAGTACTGGAAATTATAGACACATTTTGGTCATATACTGGTATCATAGCTGTTTCCTATATTCATGCACATACACACGTGATTCCAGAGTTGCAGCGTCAACTGGAAGCCGTGTGTAGGATAGTGTGACACATTAATTTATAGCACTCTGCATGTTGTTCTCTCGGGTATCTATCTTTCTCTTGGAATTATTAGGTAGACCCTAAATTAGTATTTGTCACCCATGTAGGGTAAAGTTTCGTTAGTCGTACCACAGTGTAAGTCGTACTCCAGTAGTACCTGATCTCACGTTTTTGAGATGCGACCTCAAGTGGTTTACAATTGGCATAAACAGTCATGCTAGTAAGCAAACACAAGTGAGCGAACCGCTGGGTGTCGTGACAGAAAAATAATTAACAATCAAGTTTTTTTGACTGTGTTTATTACTTTGTCTCACTCATTTGTTAACAGATTCAGAAAAGAATATGACGACAAATAATTGTTTTATGTAACGTCTAGTTTCGTGGTTCTTTACCATTTATTTAAGCATAATCAAACCGTAGAAGATTTCAGGTTATGCCTGTGGTTCTGGTTTGAAATGTTAAAAGTCTCACTGACTAAGCTCTAGTTGTGGAGAATTTTTTTAACGTACCGATAGGCTTAGATGTTGATGGAAATTACGAACCAACTAAAAATTGCTTGTCTCAGCTGATAAATATAACGAAGAGAGCGTACAGTAGGTAGAAGCAGAAGGATATGGATGAAGCTATACTGAAACATCGGAATGTTGAAATTTGATCTAATGACGCTTATACCAAAACCTCCACAGCGTCTCTCATTTGATGGATTTACATTAAACATCAAAATTTGGGAGACCTTACGGTATGACAGCAGAGATGGAAGATGAATTATCAGAGCATATAATTAATTTAGCGTTCAGTTTCTTCGGAGTAACCATTACCGAATTAAGGAAACTTGCCTACCAACTTGCTGAGAGATTTCATCTACCGCATCGCTCTCATAAAGAAAAAAAGATAGCCGGTAAATAATGGTATTAGAAGTTTAATGAAAGATCATACAACTTTGTCCTTGCGACTTTCCGAAGCAAAATCGATGGCACGAAGGAAGGGCTTAATAAAGAACGTGTTAATGAGTTTTTTGATAAATATGTGGGAATAATACATGAACATAAGTTTACTGTTGGCAGAATTTACAACGTCGATCAAATCTCATTATCCACAGTTCACAAACAGTCTAAAGTAATTGTCTGAAAAGGCAAACAGCAAATGGAAGCGGAGAAAGGGGTCCTACAACGACATGTGTATGTGCAATGATTACAGCAGGCGAATTCCTGCTTCCCATGTTAATACTTCAACGCAGCAGAATGCATGATGTCGTAAGAACGGGAGTTTCACCAAACACAGCATTTGGAGCTCGAAAAATGGATGACATTAGAACTCTTTTTCCGATGGCTAGAAATTTTCACCATATGTACAGAAGTTTTACTGGATGGTCATACCACACACGCCAAAAATTCAAAGGCAGTTCAACTGCCTCATGATTATAGTACGATCATGCTATCATTTCCTTCTCACACGCATTATCGTCCGTAGTCACTGAACAGATTGTTCTTGAAACACTAAGTAACAACCACAATGAAGCGGCATCATCGCGGCTACTTTCAAATCCTGGCAGTGTCACAGAACAAGCTAACGTTGCAGAACTCCTGGGTAAAGATCAGTTTGTATGGACATAGCACTAAAACTTTTTTAAGGCAACAAGCTTGCGGCCATATGATAGAAATGTCGTCAAAGAAGAGGTCTTCGTAGCTACTACTGTACACATTGTTAATCACTCAGACTAATTGTCGGCAGAGGGAATTGAAGCAAAAACGTAAAAACATGGAAGGCCACTTAACATTGCAGGACAGCTAAATGATTAGTCTGGAGCTTCTACAATGTATCAACAATGTGGACCCGCAAGCAATATTACAATTGTTATCGAAATTAAAAGTCAACAGATAAAATCTCAGTTGAATATTTTACCTCCTATCCCATGTATTACGAAAGCTATCAAGAAAAATACGGAACGACCTGTACCAACATTGGAGCTAACATCGAGTCCTTACAGAAAAGAAATACAAGTCATACAAAAGGCAAATAAAATGGAAGAATCCTGTGCAAAACTTATAAAAAAGAAACAGATAGATGAAAACGTTAACAAGAATGAAAAACTAGAGGGCAGTCAACTGGTTATGTCAGCTGTGTAAAGAAGATCGAGAAGAAGACATTATTCTGTGTATGAAATATAAAGGTTGGGTACATGACCTACGTGCTGATGTGGAAACTAAAATTAAGAAATATTTCTGTGGTATCTATTATAAACCAACAGATTTTCGATATACCAGTTTGCCAGTTTAAGCAATTTGTTAAGACTTTATATTTAGCTTCCTACGTATAATTTCATTACTTATAATTATAGATGTGACGTTATGTTTATAATTTCTAACTGAGACGTTTTGTTACATTATTCCATGGATTTATTATATCGTTGCTGACTTCTTATCCTAAGTACTACTTAGCCTATAGGGGATACGAATTAGGAAACTAGGATACTTAATCGTACCGAAGGTACAGATTTGAAAATGGTTGAAAATTCATTTTGAAAAAAGATTTTTGTAATTGTGTGGAAGATAGTTGATAGTTTGAAAAACGAAGATTCATTGTAAGCAAAACAAACTGTGTTATTTAAATTACCCTACCAAATACAGTAATTCTCCCTTAAGCGATAGAATTTGAGCAACCTTGCTGTACATCTTTACCCTAAAACTGGAGAACGATTACTTCTTTGTGTGTGTGTCATTAACGATAAAACTGCTGTGCTACATGAATCTATTCTATGTGTGTTATCCTTTTCTCACATTGCCACATCAGCTGAATTCCTACTGATAACACCCGTCTGCTCCATATTTGTTGTTACGGCCCATTAGCATATTTTAACAGACTTACAAGGGAACCTCCCCATCGCACCCCCCTCAGATGTAGATATAAGTTGGCACAGGGATAGGCCTTGAAAAACTGAACACCGATCAATCGAGAAAACAGGAAGAAGTTGTGTGGAACTATGAAACAAATAAGCAAAATATACAAACTGAGTAGTCCATGCGCAAGGTAGGCAACATCAAGGAGAGTGTTAGCTTAAGAGCGCCGTGGTCCCGTGGTTAGCGTGAGCAGCACTCACACATAATCAACTTCGTTCTCCAAAATTCCAGGACATGTTCAGATTTGCTTGGACATATACAGAATTTGACGGTCTACGCACGGAAACATTTGAAAATGTAAAAAACACATGTTTTGACAGAGCACAGGGAAAACTGTGCGACTCTGAAACTGTTGCATTCATTTGATGCAGTTTATGTGACAAACTCTTATGTTTTCATCACTTTTTTGGAGTGATTATCACATCCACAAGAAAACCTAAATCGGGCAAGGTAGAAGAACCTTTTTACCCATTCGCCAAGTGTGCAAGTTAGGTGGGTCGACAACATATTCCTGTCATGTGACGCACATGCCGTCACCAGTGTCGTAAAGAATATATCAGACGTGTTTTCCTGTGGAGGAATCGGTTGACCTATGACCTTGCGATCAAATGTTTTCGGTTCCTATTGGAGACGCAAGTCCTTTCGTCTACTAATCGCACGGTTTTGCGGTGCGGTCGCAAAACACAGACACTAAACTTATTACAGTGAACGGAGACGTAAATGAATGAACGGACAGATGATAACTTTGCGAAAATAAAGAAAGTAAAATTTTCACTCGAGGGAGAACTCGAACCAAGGACCTTTCGTTCCGCAGTTGCTCACTCTCACCACGAGACCACGGCGCTCATCAGCTATCGTTGTCGTTTATGTTGCCTATCTTCCACATGGACTACTCAGTTTGTATATTTTGCTTATTTTTTCATAGTTCCACACAACTTCTTCCTGTTTTCTCGATTGATCTGTGTTCAGTTTTTCAAGGCCTATCCACTGTGTCAATTTATATTTAAATCTGAGGGGGGTGCGATGGGGAGGTTCCCTTGTTAGTGTGGTAAGTTCCTGTGGGACCAAACTGCTGAAGTCATCGGTCCCTAAGATTACACACTATTTAATCTAACTTAAACTTACTTACGCTAAGAACAACAGACACACACCCATGCCCGAGGGCGGACTCGAACCTCCGACGGGAGGAGCCGCGCGAACCATGGCAAGGCGCCTCGACCGCGAGGCTACCCCGTACGACCCATTAGGTTATTGAGATGGAATCTACGGAAAGGATGTACATATAGTGTAACTATGGGTTACCGCCCTGGATTATTATTACCGGGCATGTGATCCGTGTACCCAGAGCTCATGTTTCCACACACTCGAGACTCGTCTTACTTAAAGACTTTCGTTTGTGACGCGGGCCCTCCGTCAGCAACGCAACCGCAGTCAACTCGGAGAGGTCCTAACAAGATTTGCGCACTCATCCTTGACACAAAACTTTTCCGATACAAGTGAAATGTTTTCTGGTACTTGCCTAAGGACACAGGAACTCGCTACCAAAATTACAGAGTAGTTTCTTTTCTTTTTCGTTTCGGCGAACCTTGTCACAACGGAAAAATCTGCCCATTTCGAAATGCGACCAAAATAATTCTCGATTTTGTAATTTAACGGCACTTATTGGGAGTATAAATCAGCAACAAACGCATAAATTTGTTGGTCAGCTGCAACAGTCTCAATTTCTTAAGTGTCGCCTTAGAAGTCCTTTGCCATTTATTTCAGCAAGTTGCTTGCAGTTGAATGTTGAAATGGCTACAAATTTTTATCAGTATCAAGCTGCGGCAATTGTGTAAGTTGATGAATATAAAATGGCGTTTAGACGTCGCTTTAATTAAAAATTTCCCTCAGTGCCGTTTCAAAAGATGCTTTGACTCGTTATCACCACATTCTCCCCTAGACACATTAACATTAATATTTTTATGTATATTAACATGTTTTGACCTTTACTGGCACGCAAAATTAAATTTAATTATTAGTAGAGCAAAAATCACATATTTAAATTACATGTACTCGTTTGATATCAATGGTCGTCCATCATAATCATCAAAATGAAATAAATAGCTTGTCGACTAAATTCTGAACATCTACTTTGTTCACCAAGTATTCGGGCAAGATACGTTTTGAAAAACACAAAGAAACAGTGGAAAACATAAGTGCGTTAAATGGTTTAATCCTATTTTTACTATGTCTTCGTTGTACAAGATGTCTTTTTAACGGCTTAATATCAGTAATCATCTACTGTTTTACCTAAGTAAACTGTGGTATATTCTTAGTTTGTTATGTATTGTAATTTATATGAGTCTGGGATAATTTGAACCTTGAACCATTGCTTGCAGCTGAACTTCTCTCCAAAAGGCTACGTTTGTATCTGAGTAGACTCTCGAAATATTTTGATGGAATATAACAAAACATGCTTATGCAAGACATCATCTATGCTATGTTTATTTAAAATTGCATTTTAGTGCGTTTCTTCCATTTTTTATTATTTATGGAATACCACTTTCTAACATTTTTGGTTCTTTCCTATATTGTAATACTGCCCTTTTCGGAACGCTGCTAAAATAAATCTCCATTTTGGAATTTAACAGAACTTATGGAAAGTATAAATCATGTTACTGAGATGGTATCTACGGAAAAAGGGTACATATAGGGTAACGCAGCTCCTCCCATGAACCATTGACCTCGCTGAAGTGGGATGGCTTGTGTGCCTCAACGATACAGACAGCCTTGCCGTAGGTGCAACAACAACGGAGGGTATCTGTGGAGAAGCAACACGAACCTGTGATTTCTGGAGGGGGAAGGAGCCTTTCCAGTAGCTGCAGGGACAACAGTGTGGATGGTGGATTCATCGGGCCTTGTAACACTAGCCAATATGCCGTCTCTGTGTTGGTACAACGAACGACTGAGAACAAGGGGAAGCTACAGCCGTAATAATAATGAATGACAAAATAGAAATGTAGGCGAACTCCGGTGAACAGGATAATGAACTCATTACTTTTGCCAAAATAGACGCGAAGCCACAAGCCATCACAATTTATATGTCAGCTAGCCACAGAAGATAAAGACATTGAAAGAATAAATAATGTAAGAAAAGAAAATATTCTGATAGTTAAGGGACACGAAAATTAAATTGTATTTGGGGTTGGAATTCGACAGTAGGAAAAGGAAGATAAGAAAAAGCACTATGAGAATATTAACTGGGTGAAAAGACTGAATTAAGAAACCACCTGGTAGAATTTTGTACAGAACATTTTTTACTCATTACTGACATTTAGTTTATGAATCATACAAGACGGCTGTGTTCGAGAAAGAAACCTAGAGACATACGAAGGTTCCAGACTGATTGTATAAAGCTAAGACAGAGATTTCAGAACCAGATTTTGATATGTAAGACTTTCCAGGAGCATATGTGGAATTTGATCATAGTTTATCGCCACGAACTTAAAAATTTTAAACTTAACAAACTGCTAAAAGTTAGGATATTAATGAGAAAGGACATGAATATCTTGAACGAACCAGAGATTATTGAGAATTTTAGGCGCTACAGTCTGGAACCGCGCGACCGCTACGGTCGCAGGTTGGAATCCTGCCTCGGGCATGGATGTGTGTGATGCCCTTAGGTTAGGTAGGTTTAAGTAGTTCTAAGTTCTAGTTGACTGATGACCTGAGCAGTTAAGTTCCATAGTGCTCAGAGCCATTTGAACCCTTTTTTTTCTTTTTTGAGAATTTTAGAGGAAGATTTGGACAATTTTTCTCTGAAACACAGGAAGGAAATACGGTTGGAAACCAATCCATTACTTTGAGAGATAACAGTGAAGGTTGCAGACGATTAAATCGATAAAAATACAAACCCAGTATACAGGGTGATTTTTTCCAATCTAGGGATTGATCGACGAGAGGATATGGAAAAAAAGGGGGTAATGAACTTATGTCGGGAAATGGATGGTTTCCGTGATGGACACCATTCATTCAATCATATTTTGTTACAGAGACTGCGATCTAATACGCATTGTACCACGCAGCCACAGTAACAGTATGCATGATTTCCTCCTAGAAGGTGGTACAGTTCCTTATACGTCATGCCCTATCGCTGTCTCCTGCCACAGTAATTGGTAATGTTGTGTCCGAGTCACTTCTCTTGCTGACCAACCTTGTAGTGGATGTGATACAGCGTTGTACACAATGGTCCCGTATTCGATGCGAGAGCTTGACGACATGGTGTTTACTTACGAAAGGGCAAGTGGTAACAGGCTGCGGGCAGCAAGACTTTATCAGCAGACCTATCCTCGCCGACAACAGGCACAACATTCAGTGTGTACAACAGTGTTTCACCGTTTGTCTGAAAAAGGGCCTTTTTAGAAAGCAGGAAATCATGAAGGACGTACCAGAAATGTTCTAACACCAGAGTTAAAGTAAAATCTGATTAACACGGTGGAAGGCGACCGCCGTGTCAGTAGCAGGCAGTTGGCCCGCCAGTACAGGGTGAACCAGACGACTGTATGGAACATTCTACGTGACAATTGTTAATATTCTTATCACTTACAGTGTGTGTAGGGCTTACTAGCAACAGACTTTCCACGTCGGGAGCAGTTTTGTCACTAATTTCTTCATCAGGCCCCCTATGGTATGGTGACAGCGAACCATCAGCATCGGTGCAGCCGGAATGTGTGGGCCGGGATAACTGGCGACCGCATTTTGGGACCAGTCTTCCTTCCACATTGGTTAAAGTTCGAATAGTTCTATTATGGCTGGCTCTCCTGAAAATATCAGTACTACTAACGGATTATCGTCTACTCACTGGGCCTTGTTGCGACACAGGTCTTGCAGTGCTCTGTCAAAGTCATCTCTCAGAATCATAATCATTTCTCATTTCATCTTCATCTATTTCCACTTTCGGCTCTACAATATGGTGTTCAAGTCTTTACCCTTGTTTAACTCCTCTATATATTCCTTCTACCTTTCAGCTTTTCCTTCTTTGCTTACTACTGGCTTTGCACATATATGCAGCAATTTCTCTTTCTTTCATGTTGTTGTTGTGGTTTTCAGCCCAGAGACTGGTTTGAAGCAGTTCTCCATCCTACTCTACCCTGTGCAAGACTCTTCATCTCTGTGCGGCTGATTCCGGCGGAGGTTCGAGTGGGTGTGTGTGTTTGTCCTCAGGATAATTTAGGTTAAGTAGTGCGTAAGCTTGGGGACCGATGACCTCAGCAGTTTGGTCCCATAACACTTTACCACAAATTTCCAAAAAATTTCTTCATCTCAGAGTAACTACTGCGACCTACATCCTTCTGAATCTGCTTAGTGTATTCATCTCTTGGACTCCCTCTACGATTTTTACCCGCCACGCTTCCCTCCTGTACAAAATTGGTGATCCATTGATGCCTGAGAACGTGTCCTACCAACTTATCTCTTCTTTTAGTCAGGTTGTACCACAGGTTTCTCTTCTCCCTAGTGCTATTCCGTGCCTCCTCATTAGTTATGTGATCTATCCATGTAATCTTCAGCATTCTTCTGCAGCATCACATTTCAGAATTCTCCCCTTGTCAGAATTATTTATCGTCCATGTTTCATTTCCATACCTGGCTACATGCCATACAAATAGCTTCAGAAAAGACTTCCTGACACTTAAATATATTCTCGATGTCAACAAATTTCTTTTCTTCAGAATTTATTTCCTTGCCATAGCCAATCTATGTTTTATATCCTCTCTACTTCGAACATCGTCAGTTATTTTGCTTCCCAGCTAGCAAAACTCATCTACTACTTTATTGTCTCATTTCCTAATCTAATTCCCTCAGCATCACTATGTTCCACTAACATCGTTTTGCTTTTGTTGAAGTTCATCTCATATCCTTCTTTCAAGACACTGTCCATTCCATTCAACTGGTCTTCCAGGTCCTTTGCTCTTTATGACAGAATCAGAATGTCGTCGGTAAAACTCAAAGTTTTTGTTTATTCTCCATGGATCTTAGTTCCTACTCCAAATATTTCTTTTGTTTCCTTTACTGCTTGCTCAGTTTACAGATTGAATAACATCGGGGATAGGCTACAACTCTGTCTCACTCCTCTCCTAATATCGACGTCCTCCTGAGTAGTCCCCGCTCGGATATCCGAATGGGGGTCTATTTTACCATCGGAATATTTTACTCGAGAGGACGCCATCATCACTTAACCATACAGTGAAGGTGTATGCCCTCGGGAAAAATTACAGCTGTAGTTTCCCCTTGCTTTGTAGTACCAGCACAGCAAGGCCGTTTTGATTGACGTTACAAGGCTAGATCAGTTAATCATCTAGACTGTTGCCCATGCAACTGCTGCTTGCGTAGCTTTCTATGATGCACCTATTGGCGATGTCTGTCTTTCCCCTTGCTACACGTACTTATGCAGTTTATCCTTTTTGCATTCCTGCTTTACTGAGCGAGGTGTCGCAATGGTTAGCTCTCTGGACTCGCATTCGGGAGGACGACGTTTCAATCCAGTCTCCGGCCGTCCAGATTTAGGTTTTCCGTGATTTCCCTAAATCGTTTAAATCAAATGCCGGGATGGTTCCTTTGGAAGGGCACGGCCGATTTCCTTCCCAATCCTTCCTTAATCCGAGCTTGTGTTCTGTCTCTAATGACCTCCTTGTCCACCTTGTCCTTTTCCACCTCCATTCCTATTTAGCCACTCTGCTCGTTGTGTCAGTCTCATTTTTTGTCGTCTGTATTACCTCCCAGCTACTTCATTTGATGCATGTTTAATATATTCTATTTTCTTCAGTTAAACTCAATATCTCCGACGATATTCAACGATTTCTACTGAGTCTTGAGTTTTTATCTTTTTGATCCTGTGCTGCCTTCATTATTTCATGTCTCAAGGCTAGCCATTCGTCTCCTACTGTATTCCTTTAGCTCGTTGCATTCGATTCTTGCTTAATGCTTCCTCTGAATCGTTCAAGTACACCTGGTTTTTTCATCTTATCCAGATCTAATCTCCTTAATATCCTACCTTTTTGCAGTTTAGTAACAGGTGCAAACATGTAACTCTTTTGTATCGGTTGTGAATTAATAGTTGGCACTATTTAAGTTCGAACCTACGTATAATCCTTTTACCAACTACCAAAAATATATTCTCAACGACATCACTTAACAGAGTACGATCTACGATTCACTGTCAAAACTGGGTGAATAATAACGTGGGTTTAGAAACGGCAGATCTTGCTCAGAACAGATTTTCAACCTGAAATCCGTAATTTGTTCCAGGCTGATACACTCAAAAGACATAGTTGTAACACTTACTAATTTCAGAAAAGTCATTGACTCGTTCACACTGAAACTTTAGATAAAATAATCCGTGAATTTGAGGGTAAAAACTAATTTGGCACAAAAGTAAAATGTATGGATGGAATATCTCAACCTTTTAGAATAACAGCAGGCGCCAGGAAAGGCAATTGATTCTCTCCACGGCTTATCAATTGTGTCAGGATGGAAACTGTATGAATTAAGAATGAAAGACTGAAAGAATCCAAAATACCACCACTGGTGCTAGGGAGAAAGAACAAAGGTGTTGCAATAAACTGGTCAGTATTTGCACTTTCTGAAAACCTGACAGAAGCAGCAGTACAAGTCAATTTTCTGAAAGAGGCAGTCAACATGACGGACATAAGAATCCATGAAGAGCAAACAAAATTCATGACTAAAAACTGATCCAGATACTTAATAACAGATATTGGACAGACCACAAAGCTAAAAAATATTCAGATATTTGGGGGATACTATTCAAGGAAGCAGTTTATAAAATCTTATTCATTGGAAACGAGACACAAGACGGGAAAAGTGTGTAGCATAAGTAAGAATACCTGTAGCAAAAAGTGCTTATCTAAGAAACTTAAAGTAAAGCACTATAGCAAAGTAGTGAAACCGTACTGTTGAATGTCGAGCATCAAATGAAAATCTTGATAAATAAAAAAATTTAAAAAAGTTATATGGAAGATATTGAGTCCTCAGAAAAATGCAGAAATTTGGAAACTAAGAAGAAACAATAAAATTTATCACAGCGTGGATAGTATATCAGAAACAATTCGGAAGAGCACATTACTGTTTCGGAGACATGTTTACAGAACGGATAAGAACAGGCTCATCAATCAGATCTTCAAATATCTTAGGAAAACTAAATCTACAGCAACCTGAATTTAGGAGGTTAGGAAACACTTTGAAAGGAATAATATAAGAGAAGAACTATTGGAGAGATTTTTAGGGAAAAAGTTTTATAAATGGAAAGATTCCAAGGCATGAGGGAAAAAACCTGCCACAAAGTTGTATGAAAACAGGAAAAAGAAATATAATGAAATAATGAAGGAATACTGGACGAAAAAGAAAGTACAACAAGAGATTAAGAATGGAAGTGGGAACGTGGGCATTCGAAGGCCATAACGAAACAAGAAGACTGTACACAATAATAATCGATAAACATGTGTTAGTAGCTCGAGGCGAAACCGCAGTAAGCTCCTAACATCCGATTAAGGAGTAAATAGTCATATAATACAGAAAGTAGCAGTCTGTGGCTCTCATTACGAATTTATTAAAGCATTTCGTTATTGTCGTTACTACGTTTGTTCAATATCGACGGAACTGGCAAACTTACCGCATTGTAGGTGCGTCAAGACTTTTCTGAATTATTTATCGTTTTCATATTTCGGCAGTAGATCCAATAAGTTAGCAATCGACGTTCGTATCGACAGTGAAAACAACAGTTTTCTAGAAGCAGACGAACTGCCATGAAGAGAAGTGACTGTGGCCTTTAATGGAAAACGTGTCGGCGTCGGACATATTAGCATTAGGTACTCCAGGGAAATCAAGAGCCCTAAACCACACGATTCCCAGAAAAGGACTGCTGTGTCACGTTTGTGTTGTTGGTTTGGTCATAGTCGCAGAGCGAATAAATACAACGGCGAAATGAAATCTAAGTAAGACGACGTGTATCGTGCTAGGTAGAAGCTGAAAGACATACCACCAGGTTGTTATCATGAAGATATTCTGCAAACTGTTCTGGTATTGCTGTTGTAATATTCTTGTACACTCTTTTAGTAACCATAATAATATTCTGTAAAGAAATGCTTTAAAATGTACTGAAATATAAATGGTAGAAATGAGGGTATTTAAAGGATCGCCCTCCACAATTTGAGAATCCAGCTAAATTTTTTTATATTGTATTGTTAGTCGCGTTATGTATAAAAATCGTTCATTTTATTTTCATGGCTTAAAACGGATTTCCGATATTACATATTAACACAAATAAATCCTTGCATAGTGGTGAAAACGACAAGAATTACGGTTTCCATATGAAAAGTTGCTACAATAAACTCTATTCCTTCCCGTGAGTTAAGCCTCGTTATGGCGTATTTGACAGAAAAGTGAGGTAACATTTCGAATCCGTTCTGAAGCTGGGAATATTCCCACACTGACGCACGCACTTGTTACACGGCCAGAAATTCCAGGAGTCGCCGAACTGAGGCATACTTCAGGGCTTTCAGCTGTCAGCCTCCACAGCTTTCGCCCGTTAAGCAGCAAAAGGGAGGGGTGGTCAAACTGCCAAGTGGAATTCTGTGTCTGTGGCCTTCCAGGATGTTAGCCTCCCAGAGGCTGTTGCAGATCGTCACGAAAATTCCACAGAAACACATCGCGGAGTGTTTTCTAGCAACGCTAGCTTGAAACTCAGCTTTTGTTAGTATTATGAACAGTCATTGTCTTATTTCTGTTTTTATTGAAAATAGAATTATAAATATTTAATCCTCTCATTCATTATAGACTAATTTTACGAGAATCAAATGGGTCCATACAGTTGGTTTCAGAATTGTTTAGCAATTTAATGTGGATTATTCAGATTTTGGTACCATTATTATTAAAAAACATGTACCGAATATTAAGATTTCGAAGCCAAAATACGACATAAATCCAGTGTTTTGATGAAGTTTCAAATGGCTCTGAGCACTATGGGACTCAACTTCTGAGGTCATTAGTCCCCTAGAACTTAGAACTAGTTAAACCTAACTAACCTAAGGACATCACAAATATCCATGCAGGATTCGAACCTGCGACCGTAGCGGTCTTGCGGTTCCAGACTGCAGCGCATTTAACCGCACGACCATTTCGGCCGGCTTTGATGAAGTTTACGGTGGATTAACAGTAGATCGCTGGTCTAATTGATTTCATAGTGGTCTGTTAGCATTCACGATGATTCAAGATAAGAAAGGTCGGAAACGTCAAGCATAAACATAAAATATGTGCTGTTGAGAAATATGTTCCTATGATACGCAGAATACTTCTAGATGTGACTGAGATTTCGCTAGTATTCAGAACTCTCATGAATGATAGTCAAAAAGAGATCAATCTAAAGTGTGGTTATAATTAAACTTTCACTTCTTGAGAGGGCTTCCACGAATAATGAGTGATCCCAGGATAATGAAACTTAGTAGAAACATTTGTAAGGACATTTGGAAGAGAAATAACCAATAAACTATTGAGAAAAACACATTTAAATTTCCACATGAGAGGGTTAAAAACTGATGATCTGGGTGATAACGCAATTTGGAGCAATCGTCCAATAATGTGGTTTGCTTCTGAGAGAGGCCGACAGCCACTTGCGCCACTAATTGTTATATAAATTACTATTGCCGTGGCTGGGAATACTGGACGCAGTGCACGATCTTCAAGCAGTGCACGAGCTGTGTCCACCGCTCGAAAAGTGCTGCGAACAATAGTGAAATGATATCGAAACAAACTTCACATTACTCACGAACTTTTACCATGTGACACGGTTATTCGAGTGGACTTTGCTCTTACGTTTCTTGCAAGGGCTGAAGTTGACATGGGCGCTTAGAACACGACAACGTGTGTGCTTTGTGAGTGGTGGGAGTCTCATGTGACACGTCGATTCACATTGTGCATAAATTGAGTCATTTTGCTGTAAGTGCAGCCATGCTATTACTCAAAAGGAGATGTGATACTTAACATCTGTCAGCTAGTTCTACCAATTCTTCACGCTTGCGTTCTGGCCTATTCCACTACCTTTCACAGCTGATCACACTTCTTGGGCAGCATCTGCCCATGCTAATGTGGGTTTCAGTGCACCTGCAATGCTGTGGCACAGTGTCTTCCTCGTATGTGTAGGGTAAATAACATACTTATGAATGAAAGCGTAACACAAAAAATAGGTCAACCACATGCTTGAAGACGTGATGGCACCTCCAGATTTTTGCTTTAAACAACTAAAACTATAGAGTGGTTGGTAATGGTTTGTATTTGATACACTAGGTCTTTTTCTCAAGAGCTACGAAATAACATTGCTTGATGGTATAGCGCTAAAAATAATGCTTTACCTGCTGCTTTATAATGTAAACCTAGCATAGTGGCATACGCACAGATTTACACATGGCAGTTGACTGAATGTTCGTCCTGACTAGTTAGGACTTACAAAAGTACTTATTCAGTACTTTTAGCAATTATCGACTCGGTAGAAATCCATATGTGTAAGGATAGCAAAGATGTGAGCTGGGTAACCGGCATGTTCGTTTAACGACTACTCTTTTACATACGCTATCGCTAACGCATATTCACAGCATCCAGGTATTTAACATAACTGCTATACACAGTTTCATTATCTGTCTGATGCTTACAGAAAATGTCGTTTAGTTTGCTGCTAGATACGAAGCCCATTAATTATTGTAGTACCAACTATCACTTTTAGGGCCAGTCACACACAGTTCGCCTACATGAGCAGAATTTTTGTATAATTCACACACAACGTATTGTCAAAGCGTCATACATTTATATTTTCCACAGTTATTTCCGGAAAATGCTATGACGTCACACACATTGCAATGTCAGGATATCTCACCTCGCCTTTTTCTTAGCCCTGCTTCTCACTATAGCGCATATGGAAGCCAGCGGTTCAGCTATCATTACTGCACAGCAATCGAATATTTTTAATGTAAATGCGCCTCTGCAAGGAAGGACATATTTACACATTCATCAATTCTTTTCGCCTGATAAATCTGTATTTTGGTTTACCTTATCAGTTTTACGAATTCCTAGTTTGGTATCCTACCTAGCTGGTACTGTTGTAGATAAATTCACCGATTTCCTTCTCGGTACCCTCCTAGTTTATCAATTACACAGCCATTTTACCAATTTCCTCAATTACACAGCCATTTTACCAATTTCCGGAATTGGCATCCAATCAAACTGCTCAAACTGCCAATTTTACAGCATGTTTTACCAATTTACAGATTTGACGTCGTACTAGTTTACTAATTATACGGCCAATGTACCAGTATCCGGATTTGGTGTCCTACCAAACTGCCAATTTTACAGCCACAGAATAGCGTTCAGGGAACGTGTTTGCGGCACGGTTTCTATATTTGTGATACACTTACAGAAAAGTGCCCAATACTTTGTTTCTAGATACGGAATCCATTAATAATGCTAATATTGCTGAGCATTCTTTTTAAAAATAGAATAGCCTCCCAGGCACACACACATCGCTTAGTGAATGGGTTGAAATAGCAGTTAAATTATATATGCAGGGTTATGGTACTGCTTAAATTAGGCCAGGATAACAACTGTCATGTTTTACAAGTGGTAGCAGATGGAATGTTCATCTTCAGCAGGTTCTAACACGCTGGGGCTTGAACAGAAATACGTGTGCGTTGAGACAGACTGAGACTATACTCTAACATATGCGATCGCTAATGCATATTAGCAGCACCCGAATATTAAATGTACATGGATTACACATTCCCATACTTAGAATGGGTATTAGTGGAGTACTTACAGGAGATGTGCAATACTTTGCTGCTAACTGTGTTGACTATGATGTGAAAGTCATTCACAACGGTAAAATTGACTATAGTATACGCAGGTGTGGCTCTGACAGATAGTTCAGATACTTTTGGGCACAGGTTTTCTTACTGGGTTAGGTGCCATTCGACTAACGTTTTGCAGACTATCTTATGACGTCTTCATTTAATAGTAAGTGCTTCTTACTAAAGTGTCACTTCGTTGGAGTAATAATAAAAATTTAAAATTAATTTGTTACACGAGTACCTGAACAGTGAGCTAGAACGGAGCGCATATTGCTGGAAAGCGGTGAGAGCTCATTGATCTTCAAGCACTGACACACGTAATTCATAAAAACTAAAACTGCTCGACTTGGGGGGGGGGGGGGGGCAGTTGGCAGTTGTCTGAGCTTGCACTTTGTTGACTAAGACCGTCGAATGGTGTTTACATGTCAACGGCACGTTAGATAGATACGTCGTATTCGGCGAATATACTGTTTGCACGATATACGAGAGAGAATTGTCAGAGCATGTGCTTCGATAAGTGCCGATGTGATAAGGAATACCACTCAAACGATGATAAGAATATTGCAGCACTGCATTGACACCAATGGCCATCCCTTCGAACACATTCTGTACATGAACGTTCATGCCACCTTTGCGACCTTCGTTAACCTTCAAAGACCTTACTGTTACACATCACTGGATTCGTCTCGATAGCCGCTATCAGAAAATAAGTACCAAACTATAACATCACATATAAAAAAAAACAAAGTTGACCTTCATATCTCTGAAGCGACCCCACCTAGCAACAAAAAACCAACGTCATATTATGGCCCCCGTTGTCCCATGCAACTTCTGTCCCACAAACTTTTCAGCTCCTATCATACTTTCGGAGTCATCCTTGGTGGCAATAGTCGGTGACTCACTCTATACATCTCACTGTGGTAGTACTTCTAACATATGAAGTCTTTGTGAGAAGGTATTCGCCGTTAAAATTGACCTGCTGTAATTTGTTAACTTTAAATTTAGGGGTATTTGGAAAAATAGGTAAGCATTGCAACAAATTAAGTCGAAATAACAATTAATTGTGAGATTACTTAGCCTGCAGGCCGGCCGCGGTGGTCTAGCGGTTCTGGCGCTGCAGTCCGGAACCGCGGGACTGCTACGGTCGCAGGTTCGAATCCTGCCTCGGGCATGGGTGTGTGTGATGTCCTTGGGTTAGTTAGGTTTAAGTAGTTCTAAGTTCTAGGGGACTTATGACCTAAGATGTTGAGTCCCATAGTGCTCAGAGCCATTTGAACCATTTGAACTTAGCCTGCATGTTTTCTTACTCTGTCTGGTGGTGGTTGCTGGTCTCTAAATGGAGCTTTGGATAATGAAATCTGTGTGATTTTAATAATAACATTAAAATTAATCAGTTATAACAAATGCCCCAGTATAGCCTCCAGACACGCTGACCACTGAGCCAGGAGACCAACAGACAACGTTAGAGTAGAACAAACATGTTTATTTCACGTACGATAAATCTGACCCCATAACCACGTTCATGTACTGGGCTAAGGAAACATTTTGCACACTGATAGATATAGAGGCAAAAGTTAGGCAAACTGGTTTATATAAGTGAGGCAGAGCTATACAAGAACTTATAGAAAATTGGGTGAAAGGACCGATATCTAATCGTTATCTATTTGAGATAGGTGTCTAAACTGCTCACGAGAGATGGAACATACTAAGGTGCAGCAAATGAGTTCAAACTCATTCGAAGCGGAAAGGGAACTTTTGGTGTTACACCACGTTTGGGTTGACCGTACACGAACACAATCGTTGACGAAACCGGTAGAGTCATCTGTGAAGTCTTCGACATTTATATCTCGGGAATGTGTTACTGCAGCCATTTAGAAAGATTTTGGTACTTACCTGTTTACCTGATTTATGTTGCACGAATGTAACTAAAGCCTTAAGGCAATGCAGATGGAAAAAGCTGGAGTTTTTCATTGCAATGTATGACCTAGACTAATGCCTTCTGTAAGTCATTGTTGTAAGGGACGACACTAAATGAATGCGGAGTAGGGTGCCAACCATCATGGGTGCAGTGTACAGCTGTTTACATGGCTCTAAAGGACATTCAGAAACGAATGACATCTACATTGGTATCGCTTCCAAAGGAAGCCGTCAGTAATAGCTTCGGACAGCATCAAACGAATAAATGTTACCAAAAGTGTACGTTTTCAATGTAAATTACTTTGAAAGAGAATATAGGAACTAGGCTGTATCTTCGTGGTTCTTTTTTTTTGTATGATACCAACAATATAACTTCTTACACGCGCACAGTATGTGATTAGCTATACCTTTGTCATCTGTCATTTCTCAATAACACCCTTAGTACCGAAATCTGGAGATACTGCGATGAAATAGTGTATAGTTATTTACTTGTAATGAGTACAGTGTACTGTTTTGTGGATAAACGACAGATATGAATCATAAGGTCTCAGATTGAATGATTAGTTGGTTGTAGGATTTTCTTCTCGAAATTCACGCTTTTTTCGACTGGCAATACTTTTTATGTGGGTAATGTTAAGTAACACCGTGATTTAGAAGGAGCGCTAAAATATAGATCCCTTTGTAAATGACGTAATAAGACAGATCCAAATTCGGATGGAGGTAAGGGAATAGCATCTCCAATGGGACCGTGACTAGTAAAGTACTTCGATATTCAAACACACTTTCTTACTTCAGGCAGATTTACTCCACCTAACGAGAGTAGTATGACTTCAGAACTTAAAAGTAAGACTGATAGTTGACAGGAGAGCATAGTCACCTAGCAGATATACAGGGCGATTCAAAATCCCCTTACTGGCTTCTAGGGCCTGTAGGGGGACTTAGTAGATGAAATTTTGGTAAGGAACCCACGATCGGAAATTTACCGTTTGGATACAAAATAAGTTTGAAAATCGGATCAATTTCAAATGTCCCACTTCACGGCACGCACACAAGCTAAGAAGAGAGCACTGTCGACAGTACTTGTAGTAATTAGGGCATTCTCTGGAACAACGATTTAACTGCAGTATATGGACATCGAGATTCAAAGCATCAAATACTTGACTTCGCGTTTTCATTCATTTCAATCCCTCGCATATAGAAAGAATTTCAGTCAAATGGAAACGACGTATTGTTGTTTCAGAATGAGTGACGTGATAGTGTACTATGTACGACGTACATACTGATTTGAACTGATAATACAGCACCACACGTAAGAATTTTTCCGATAGTTCCGTGTATAACACGAACTAGAAAACGACATTCTCCATATTTTACTATAAAACAGTCGTTAAATCTAAAAGTAGTGTAATCAGACAGTAAAGCAACAAAATATATACGTATTCGACAAATGTAATTAGTTTTCGAAGCAACAGTACACTGTAAAGGTGTTCCTGAAGGCATTATACAGGGTGTTTCAAAAATGACCGGTATATTTGAAACGGCAATAAAAACTAAACGAGCAGCGATAGAAATACACCGTTTGTTGCAATATGCTTGGGACAACAGTACATTTTCAGGCAGACAAACTTTCGAAATTACAGTAGTTACATGTTTCAACAACAGATGGCGCTGCAAGTGATGTGAAAGATATAGAAGACAACGCAGTCTGTGGGTGCGCCATTCTGTACGTCGTCTTTCTGCTGTAAGCGTGTGCTGTTCACAACGTGCAAGTGTGCTGTAGACAACATGGTTTATTCCTTAGAACAGAGGATTTTTCTGGTGTTGGAATTCCACCGCCTAGAACACAGTGTTGTTGCAACAAGACGAAGTTTTCAACGGAGGTTTAATGTAACCAAAGGACCGAAAAGCGATACAATAGAGGATCTGTTTGAAAAATTTCAATGGACTGGGAACGTGACGGATGAACGTGCTGGAAAGGTAGGGCGACCGCGTACGGCAACCACAGAGGGCAACGCGCAGCTAGTGCAGCAGGTGATCCAACAGCGGCCTCGGGTTTCCGTTCGCCGTGTTGCAGCTGCGATCTAAATGACGCCAACGTCCACGTATCGTCTCATGCGCCAGAGTTTACACCTCTATCCATACAAAATTCAAACGCGGCAACCCCTCAGCGCCGCTACCATTGCTGCACGAGAGACATTCGCTAACGATATAGTGCACAGGATTGATGACGGCGATATTCATGTGGGCAGCATTTGGTTTACTGACGAAGCTTCGTCAATAAACAGAACTGGCGCATATGGGGAACCGAAAAGCCCCATGTTGCAGTCCCATCGTCCCTGCATCCTCAAAAAGTACTGGTCTGGGCCGCCATTTCTTCCAAAGGAATCATTGGCCCATTTTTCAGATCCGAAACGATTACTGCATCACGCTATCTGGACATTCTTCGTGAATTTGTGGCGGTACAAACTGCCTTAGACGACACTGCGAACACCTCGTGGTTTATGCAAGATGGTGCCCGGCCACATCGCACGGCCGACGTCTTTAATTTCCTGAATGAATATTTCGATGATCGTGTGATTGCTTTGGGCTATCCGAAACATACAGGAGGCGGCGTGGATTGGCCTCCCTATTCGCCAGACATGAACCCCTGTGACTTCTTTCTGTGGGGACACTTGAAAGACCAGGTGTACCGCCAGAATCCAGAAACAATTGAACAGCTGAAGCAGTACACCTCATCTGCATGTGAAGCCATTCCGCCAGACACGTTGTCAAAGGTTTCGGGTAATTTCATTCAGAGACTACGCCACATTATTGCTACGCATGGTGGATATGTGGAAAATATCGTACTATAGAGTTTCCCAGACCGCAGCGCCATCTGTTGTTGAAAATTGTAACTACTGTAATTTCGAAAGTTTGTCTGCCTGAAAATGTACTGTTGTCCCAAGCATATTTTAACAAACGGTGTATTTCTATCGCTGCTCGTTTAGTTTTTATTGCCGTTTCAAATATACCGGTCATTTTTGAAACACCCTGTATATACCGACGAACATAACACGTAATAATCCTCTGTAAAAACGTTGTATTAACATAATCATCCACAAAGGTAAAGAAATGCATTCATTCAATTACAGACGTACATAGGACATGACACCATTGTCAAGAATGGTCTGCCCAGTCTATGCGTGGCTGCAGCAGATCAGGTGCCTGTTTTGGATAGTAGTCATTGCCTATCGCAGATGCATAACCGACGACAATATTCTTCGGCATTTCTGCATTGTCGTCTCGAAGGAACTTGAATAGTGCAAAGATACCTTCCCTTTTTGCAGCCGTAATCCCAGGACAAAACGTCTTCGTCATCACCATGTCCGTCTTCCGCGTTGGCTCTGTACATCCTCCTTTCTTTATTTGGTAAGGACTGACTGTCCCTGCATTAGTAAATGAGACTGAAAATACGTTTCCGTTGTAATTCCATCCCGGACAAATACGACTCAGTACAGCACACACGTAACACTGGTACGAGCGGCGTGGAAGTTATCCACTGGTTGCAACTGTCGGTAGAACAATGACCTGGAGCAGCACGGCCGTCAAATGTTTCTAGGAGGCATTGCGTCTGTTGGACAGTAATAAAAATTTGTGAGCACAAGCACTAGTTCGTACAGATGCATAGTGCCAATGCGGAAGAAGGACATTAAGTCGTTTTTCCAGGGAATGCCTCAGTTGTGGCATCACTTAGTTCCTTGGTCTGACTACGACAAACTGATACGTTCAAAATTAACAGGGTTGACAGCGGTGCTCCACGGATTGCTGCGCTCTCGACTCTGAAGACGTCATTCGTGACGTAGAAGATAACCCGAAGACAAGTACTCGAAACATTGCCCATGCTATGTGCTTCTACAGCACACACGTCAGAGGTTATTGTCTCCGCTGTGTGCATAACGTGAAAATGGAGATCTGAAAGAGATCCGATCCTCAAACTCATTTTTTATCCAAATGATACACTTTCGGAAATGGGTTCCTTGTCAAAACTTGATATACTACGACCCCTCTAGGACCCGTAGAAAGCTGTAACAGAAATTCTGTATCACTCCGTGCACTGAGAATGGTGATTAAATTAAGTGGCAGTTTCAGAGATATGTTAATTCCGCACAGACAGGAGCACCTGACAACGGCGCGTACTTACAAGACGAAAGAGAACCAGGGCACAAAAGTGGACTAAAACACTACAGATATCGAAGAATCGTATGTATTGAAAGAGACAAACATATGCTTATAAATATATGCAATTTCACGTCAGTTAATGTTCAATCAGTGCAGATCCACTCTTCGTTTGACCTCCTGCGTAAATCAGCGTGAGTCTGCGAGCTATGAGGGTAATGAACAGGGGACACTACGTATGAAGTGGGCACCAAGTTGGTAATTTGGATTTGTCGTGAAGCGTTCTCGGATAGCCGAAACAATAAGGCGACTGCTCGCATAAAGCGGAAAATCAGGATTCGAGTGGCTATCCGGCACATATTTTCACTGGTCGCCTTTGAATTTATTTCAATGCCCTATTGCGGTTAATGTCGAAATTTCAGTTTCGTCATACGCCTTCTTGATACACAATGAACAGCAGGAAATGAATATTTGACATTATTTAATTTATTTCATTTTAAATTTCTTCACGTAATGTGCTCGTCGTGGGTACGGGATTTTTTCGAGAAGGCCTTCCTGTTACTGTAGTGACTTCTCACGTGAGCTTAGAAAGGACGTCCTGTACGTAGCCCATCAGCGAACTGCGTAAACTGTTTTATATAATGAACAGGAAGCAATACGCAAGAAACTAAAAATATAGTTAATATTGAAGTCACAACCAGGCGACTCAATCATAAGCAACAAAATATTTGTAAAAGCTCGATAAATTGCGAGAAATTCGTATATCAGTAAGTGATTTGCTTGTTTATAAGGTCCGTAAGAGAAGCTGAATGTACATTTAACCGGTATCTGAACCGGTACCTGCTTCTGTTGTTGTGAACTGGGGTCAGCAGAAAGAGAAGGCTGTGGCACCTGTCCAGCGCTGCGGCTCCACCCTGACGAATATTCCCTGCGAGCCGTCACTGGAGTCCGTCAGGGAAACTGCGGCGATAGGCTGCCAGTCACTTCTAGCACTACCACTTCGTAAAATGAGTTTCGGCAACAACCATACGTGACACGTTCATGATGCTTCAGCAGCACGTCCGAGTCTTTCTGTCGTTTTTCAGGGTGCAGCTCCATGGAAAACACATTCTATAAGTAGGTCGAATAATGAACAAACGATATGACATTTCTAACCTAATGTCACCATTAAAGAGCCTGTGTGTTGGTAATATCTTTACTTTTTAAGCTTTACTTACATGATGTGAATGATAGTTAGTTCTGAAGTGACGATAGCCTAATAAGCCGAAAACCGGTTCGTAGTAAATAAATATTGTTGGGACAAACGTGGTGGCTGAGGTACTGACAACTCTTTAAAACATTTCATCCTAAATATAGTTCAGTTTTGAATATACGACTGTCACTATTTTTGTGAAAGTCTGTTGCATATATGTAGTACAAAGCGGCACACGCCTTTCTAAACAATCGAATGAACAAGGGCTTCTTACGTAAATTGTCTGCTCTCTTGTGTTCATAAATGCAATTACAGGGTGTTACAAAAAGGTACGGCCAAACTTTCAGGAAACATTCCTCACACACAAAGAAAGAAAATATGTTATGTGGACATGTGTCCCGAAAAGCTTACTTACTATGTCAGACCTCATTTTATTACTTCTCTTCAAATCACATTAATCATGGAATGGAAACACAGCAACAGAACGTACCAGCGTGACTTCAAACACTTTGTTACAGGAAATGTTCAAAATGTCCTCCGTTAGCGAGGATACATGCATCCACCCTCCGTCGCATGGAATCCCTGATGCGCTGATGCAGCCCTTGAGAGTGGCGTATTGTATCACAGCCGTCCACAATACGAGCACGAAGAGTCTCTACATTTGGTACCGGGGTTGCGTAGACAAGAGCTTTCAAATGCACCCTAAATGAAAGTCAAGAGGGTTGAGGTCAGGAGAGCGTGGAGGCCATGGAATTTGTCCGCCTCTACCATTCCATCGGTCACCGAATCTGTTGTTGAGAAGCGTACCAACACTTCGACTGATATGTGCAGGAGCTCCATCGTGCATGAACCACATGTTGTGTCGTACTTGTAAAGGCACATGTTCTAGCAGCACAGGTAGAGTATCCCGTATGAAATCATGATAACGTGCTCCATTGAGCGTAGGTGGAAGAACATGGGGTCCAATCAAGATCTCACCAACAATGCCTGCCCAAACGTTAACATAAAATCTGTGTTGATGACGTGATTGCACAATTGCGTGCGGATTCTCGTCAGCCCACACATGTTGATTGTGAAAATTTACAATTTGATCACGTTGGAACGAAGCCGCATCCGTAAAGAGAACATTTGCACTGAAATGAGGATTGACACATTGTTGGATGAACCATTCGCAGAAGTGTACCCGTGGAGGCCAATCAGCTGCTGATAGTGCCTGCACACGCTGTACATGGTACGGAAACAACTGGTTCACCCGTAGCACTCTCCATACAGTGACGTGGTCAACGTTACCTTGTACGGCAGCAACTTCTCTGACGCTGACATTAGGGTTATCGTCAACTGCACGAAGAACTGCCTCGTCCATTGCAGGTGTCCTCGTCGTTCTAGGTCTTCCCCAGTAGCTAGTCATAGGGTGGAATGTTCCGTGCTCTCTAAGACGCCGATCAATTGCTTCGAACGTCTTCCTGTCGGGACACCTTCGTTCTGGAAATCTGTCTCGATACAAACGTACCGCGCCACGGTTATTGCCCCGTGCTAATCCATACATCAAATGGGCAACTGCCAACTCCGCATTTGTAAACAATGCACTGACTGCAAACCCACGTTCGTGATGAACGCTAACCTGTTGATGCTACGTACTGATGTGCTTGATGCTAGTACTGTAGAGCAATGAGTCGCATGTCAACACAAGCACCGAAGTCAACATTTCCTTCCTGCAATTGGGCCAACTGGCGGTGAATCGAGGAAGTACAGTACATACTGACGAAACTAAAATGAGCTCTAACATGGAAATTAAGCGTTTCCGGACACATGTCTACATAACATCTTTTCTTTATTTGTGTGTGAGGAATGTTTCCTGAAAGTTTGGCCGTACCTTTTTGTAACACCATGTATATACAACCGCTCGCTCACAGAATGTTCCGTACCTAAAGACTGGAAAGTTGCTCAAGTCACACCAATAGCCAAAAAGGAAAACAGGAGTAATACGTTGAATTGCAGGCGCATATCACTAACGTCGATTTGCAGTAGGGTTTTGGAACATATACTATATTCGAACATTATAAAGTATTTCGAAGAAAACGATTTATTGACACATAGTCAGCACGGATCCAGAAATTATCGTTCTTGCGGAACACTACTAGCTCTTTTTACTCATGAAGTAATGAGTGATAGCAACAGGGGATGTCAAATTAACTACATATTTCTAGATTTTCAGAAGGCTTTCGATACCGTTCCTCACAAGCGTCTTCTAACCAAACTGTGTACCTATGGAATATCGCCTCAGTTGTGAGACTGGATTCTTGACTTCCTGTCAGAAAGGCCACAGATCGTAGTAATAGACGGAACGTCATCGAGTAAAACAGAAGTAATATCCGGCATTGCCCAAGGAAGTGTTATAGGCCCTCTATTGTTCCTGATCTAAATTAACGACATAGGAGACAATCTGAGTAGCCCTGTTAGATTATTTGTAGATGATGCTGTCATTTAGCGTCCTGTAATGTCATCAGATGACCAAAATTAATTGAAAAATGATTAAAATAAGATATCTGTGAGGTGCGAAAAGTGGCAATTGACCCTGAATAAAGAAATGTGTGAAGTTATGCACCAGAGTACTAAAAGAAATCCGTAAATTTCGATTACGCGATAAGCCACACAAGTCTGAAGGCTGTAAATTCAACTAAATACTTAGGGATTACAATTACAAATAACCTAAATTGGAACGATCACATAGATAATTTTGTAGATAGAGCAGACCAAAGTCTGCGATTCATTGCCAGAACACTTGAAAGGTGCAACAGATCTACTAAAGAGACTGTTTACACTACACTTGGCCGCCCTGTTCTGGAGTATTGCTGTGCGGTGTGGGATCCGCGTCATGTGGGACAGACGGATGATAATGAAAAAGTTCAAAGGAGGGCGGCTTGTTTTGTATTATCACGAAGTATCGGAGATAGTGCCGCAGACATGATACGTGAATTGGAGTGGCAATCATTAAAACAAAGGCGTTTTTCGTTGTGATGGGAACTTGTCACGAAATTTGAATCAGTAGTTTTCTCCGCCGATTGCGGAAACATTCTTTTGGTACCCACCTACATAGGGAGAAATGATCATCACGATGAAGTAAGAGTGCTCGTTTTTCCCGCGCGCTGTTCGAGAGTTGAATGGTAGAGAGACAGCTTGAAGGTGGTTCACTGAACCCTCTGCCAGGCACTTGCTTGTGAATAGCAGAGTAATCACGTAAATGTAGATGTAGATGAATGAAGGAACTGCTACTTGCAAGTAATATTGTTATTAATATATCTCCTTGGAAGGGAGATCTATTGCAGTGTCTGTGTAACAGTAAGAAGTAGTTGCGTATATGATTCTTGAAAATTATCACCACGTAAAGACAGAAGAAACATTGCTACGTGTCGAAAGTATCTCTGGTAAGACCTGTCCCTCCTGTGCTTTGGGTGTCACATGGATACGTTACTCTGCCCCTCCGGCGTGTAGGTTACACATATTTGAAACGTTCGACGCCTCTGTAATATAAATTGCCTTATAAATGTCGGAGAGGGGGAAGATTGAGTGCGGGAGGAGTTTGTGTGATCGATGTTTCCTGGTCGTGTGTAAAGTACTACTAAAAATCCACTCGCATGCTTGCTGTCGCACTGAAGACAAGTCGGCCGCAAGCTACGCGTTCGACCCGATCCTGGGATTGTACCCGTGCCGTGGATTCCAATACAACCACGCCGCGCCTCCTGGCATCCAAAGAAACGTGCGTGCCTAAAGCCGAACGCGGCCTGTGCACGCCGCCTCTGCGACACTCATCACATTTAGAGGTAGGAAGCAGGGCGCCAGCCTCTGACCTACCCGACGACTGTGATATGGAACCACTTCTTCATGAAATGACGCAGGGAAAGGAGAACGGTTTTCGAACACAAAAGTACAAACTTATTTAAAGCAAGTTAACTACCCATTGGACAAGAAAGCGTCCTGTCTGGTGAGAAAGACATTAATGAGAGGGATAATTTAGGTCATAGGATGTTCAGTAGCGCACTTGCATCTGTAAGAGCAAATAAGTATTTTATATTTATGGATGTCTATCCTGCTGCATGGACGACGGACTTCCACTGAGGATATACACTAATGTCCATTAAAATTGCTACACCACGAAGATGACGTGCCACAGACGCGAAATTTAACCGACAGGAGGAAGATGCTGTGATATGCAAATGCATAGTTTTTCAGAGCATTCACACAAGGTTGGCGCCGGTGGCGACACCTACAACTTGCTGACATGAGGAAACTTTCCAACCGATTTCTCATACACAGACAGCAGTTGACCGGCGTTGCCTGGTGAAACGTTGTTGTGATGCCTCGTGTAAGGAGGAGAAATGCGTACCATCACGTTTTCGACTTTGATCAAGGTTTATTGTAGCCTACTGCGATTGTGGTTTATCGTAGCGCGACATTGCTGCTCGTGTTGGTCGAGATCCAATGACTGTTAGCAGAATATGGAATCGGTGGGTTCAGGAGGGTAATACGGAACGCCGTGCTGCATCCCAACAGCCTCGTATCACTAGCAGTCGAGATGACAGGCATCTTATCCGCATGGCTGTAACGGATCGTGCAGCCACGTCTCGATCCCTGAGTCAACAGATGGGGACGTTTGCAAGACAACAACCATCTGCACGAACAGTTCGACGACGTTTGCAGCAGCATGGACTATCAGCTCGGAGACCATGGCTGCGGTTACCCTTGACGCTGCATCACAGACAGGAGCGCCTGCGATGGTGTACTCAACGACGAACCTGGGTGCACGAATGGCAAAACGTCATTTCTGAAGATGAATCCAGGTTCTGTTTACAGCATCATGATGGTCGCATCCGAGTTTGGCGACATCGCGGTGAACGCACCTTGGAAGTGTGTATTCGTCATTGCCATACTGGCGTATCACCCGGCGTGATGGTATGGGGTCCCATTGGTTACACGTCTCGGTCACCTCTTGTTCGCACTGACGGCACTTTGAACAGTGGACGTTACTTTTCAGATGTGTTACGACCCGTGGCTGTACCCTTCATTCGATCCCTGCGGAACCCTACATTTCAGCAGAATAATGCACGACTGCATGTTGCAGGTCCTGTACGGGCCTTTCTGGATAAAGAAAATGTTTGACTGCTGCCCTGGCCAGCGCAGTCTCCAGTTCTGTCACCAATTGAAAACTTGTGGTCAAGTGTGGCCGAGCAACTGGCTCGTAACAATACGCCAGTCACTACTCTTGATGAACTGTGGTATCGTGTTGAAGCTGCATGGGCAGCTGTACCTGTACACGCCATCGAAGCTCTATTTGACTCAATGCCCAGGCGTATCAAGGCCGTTATTACGGCCAGTGGTGCTTGTTCTGGGCACTGATTTCTCAGGATCTATGCACCCAAATTGCGTGAAAATGTAATCACATGTGAGTTCTAGTATAATATATTTGTCGAATGAATACCCGCTTATCATCTGCATTTCTTCTTGGTGTAGCAATTTTAACGGCCAGTAGTATATTTATGGATGTCTATCCTTCTGTATGGATGAGGGACTTCAACTGATGATATATATGAGAAAAAGTTCCACGAAAGTGGCATCTTGAGAACGTCTTTATGGTCTCACACGACTAGTTCGGCGGCGTATTACCAACATCCTCAGACCCCATTAATGCCAAAAGACTATTAGATCTCATGGCGCATTTACTGTGGAGTCCTTGTTACTAGTGCACGTCGGATAGGTTTTGTCACAAGTCTCTACTCGACGTCGTGTCGAGTAGAGGACTCCTGAGGAAAGCTAGCCCACATGTACTAGCAACATGGACACCACAATAAATGCTCCAAGGAAGTCTAATACTCTTTTGGCAGTTGTGGGACCTGAAGATGGCGGTAATGTGGCGCCGAAACAAGTCGATTGAGGCAATAAAGACATTCTCAAGATACAGCTATGGTGGTACTTTTTCTCATATAAATAATTTATGTTAACAGTCCGCCCGATGTTAAAGTTAAGCAAAATAGAATTAAGATCGAATTCAGAATATTAGAGTAGTTAGGAAGAAAATGCGGGTTGGAATCCAAAAAATTAAATTTGCCTAGAAATTTCACTTCAGCCAATATTTAGGTGCAGGTAGATGGGGCCTAATTACGTACATGGGATAGGAACGCTAACGAATTATAGGTTCCATACGCTAGATTTCTCGTCATTTGCAGTATGGGGCTGAAGAAAAGAAAGAAATGGAACTGAGGTTAGTATATTGTTATTGGTAGCCTCTTCCCATTTTACGTCATTTGTAATGAGGTACTCAATTGCTTTTGTGTCTTTCCCCATATCCCAGCAACAATCTTATTTTCAGCCTCTTCGCTCATTTTCTGCCTTTCCTAGACCACTGTATTTGCATATAAATCTTAGCAATACTTCAGTAGTATAACGTGGTCATATGCAAAACAATAAAAATCTTACATTTTACTGTGAACCAAAATAACATTAATAACGGTAATAAACTCGGCTTGGCCGGCCCGCGGTGGCCGGTCGGTTCTAGAAGCTTCAGTCCGGAACAGCTCGACTGCTACGGTCGCAGGTTCGAATCCTGCGTCGGGCATGGATGTGTGTGAGGTCCTTAGGTTAGTTAGGTTTAAGTAGCTCTAAGTTGTAGGGGACTGATGGCCTCAGAAGTTAAGTCCCATAGTGCTCAGAGCCATTTGAACAATTTAGAAACTCGGCTTGCAGCTCCGTCTGCGATGCAAGGCATGCACCAACACCAACTAACAATTTTAATGGAGATATGTTTTTAAAGTCCCTTCAGCAACGAGTCAGTAGTCAGTGAGTATAAACCTGGTTCAAACAAACTACTCCAAAATTTACCTCAACCGATCTCGCGAAATCACGATAAATCTGTATGTGGTCGGCGACACTGGGACTTGTAAGCCTGAATTCAAGTCCAGTGTTTTAAACACTGTTCCTCAGAGAACTTTCGACATGACAATCTGTACAACATCATTAAAGTACTACTTTATGTTAAAGGAATTATTTGCAACCGAAGAAGTGCGTTTATACAAAATTATTGAGAACTCATTGGTCCGTCGTTTGTCTTCATGATCCTAACATTTGTCTGTGATTACACTTAACTTCGGGTTCCATCATTCTGTGATTAATCATCATAAGGATAATCGTAGAAGACCCTAGTACCCTATTCACCCTTCAACATACTAGTATTATTTCATTGTTAGTATTGAAAAGCTGTATTTTACTCGTGGGTCACATGAATATCACAACTTAAGAATTGGAACTCAAGTTGTCGTTGGTGTAGATACAAGTTCTAATTTCCATATGAAGAAATGAAATGCACTATCTCTGCTGTGTGATTTACTGGTCTGTGTGTCATGGTGAGTCATTTGCAGGATACGTGGTGAGTACCCACGACGTAGTGTAGCAAATATAATATTAGTGGCGCATTGCGATTATTACTCAAATGTGGATTCATCGTCATACCGCGCGAGGTATTTAAACAGGGCAGGGGAAAGATCGTCCACGAGTAGTTACAGCTAGCGACGATTGTTACCTTACGCCCATAGTTCGTTGGAATAGGTGGCAGTTGCAGCGTAGAGTATTTAGCCAATTGTCTCAAAAATGATGAGCTTCCAGACATTCGCTGTGTTGCCTTAAACGATTCTGTTATTGCTAGAAGTTCTTCGACATTTTTCTCTGCAGTATGTTGGCGCCATCGGCGATTTTCCCTTTTTAATGGAAAACAGGTTACTCGACATATAGTATTCAGAATCGTACCTACTGTTTCTAGGGGATGTGTAATTCTAATGCAACCAGATTTACGCTTTTTATGTCACTCGAGATGACATCGCCATAGTAGGAGGCTGGTGTGGTTGCTTAAAACAATAAATTTATCTACGATACCAGAAGATATGCTGGAGGTCGATATCAAGGATACTGAGCATTTACTTCAGTACAGGTAGAACAGGTCTTCAGCTCCACTCGATATAATTCTCGTTATCCCAAAAAAGGAAAAATCAAAATTTTACACTTTTCATTGCGATAAAAGCTTCTCAAGCATTGCTGCTACGACTGGTAATTTTACTACGTCGTATTTACAGACAAAACGCAAGGATCCGGAACTAACTGGCCGGTTTATTCAGCGGCAGGTCTAATACACTTAATTACAAAATTAATTAAATTAATTTAATCCCAGCTCTGTGCCATTCGCCTACCCCAATGCCACAAATCCGGTTGAGAAGCCTCTTATGTTGCCTGAGTACGCTTCTGTCCACTAGCGGAATTATGCGAGATGCGCAAACCGTTCTGTCCCTATAAAAAGACACAATAGGAGGCCACACCGCACGGTGCGCAACACCACACAATCAGTGAAGCGCGGGAACGTGTTCAAGCGTTGTCAACACTTGGAAAGGAATAATACGAATGGAACAGATCCGAAAGGTCTCTGTATACAGGGCGTATCATAAATAACGGCGAAACCTGACACGGGTGAAAGTGTGCGATAATAGAAGCAAAATCGCTGCAGGAAAAATCGCTCTGGAAACGAGCCGCTTTCGAGATCAAAGCGAATCAGTGATTACGAACAAATGTGTAACTGACAGAAACGTATTCAGGCTACATAAGAGGTTTCTCAGCCGGGATTGTGGCATTGGGGCAGGCGAACGGCACGAATAAAATAAAATATTGTCCATCAGTACAAATGTATTTGAAATGTAAGCGTTTAGATTAAGTTACCAACTAATTCGGCTTACATTTCACCCATGGCGTACCTTAACAAAAAATACAATACTAATTGAGCACGTTACATTTTACGATTTACTGTAGACTACTACACGTTTAAGGATGTGCTGAACGTGTCTTCCCCGCGTTTTGACGCAACGCAACACTCGTCTCTGATGTGGTAAACGAATTCGTTCAAACACTCCGGCTCATCTCGTGAACCTATACAAGGCTGCACAATTCGCCGCTGTTGTTCAGCCTAACAACGCGATTGCTGATCCTCGACTTTTCAGGTGAATCTAGACAGAAAAATCTAGAGAACTGAGCTATAGGCTTTGCTGTAGCTGTCCACCCTGAAATAGGTTTGAACGTTACAGGCCGTCTTACATCTGTAGCAGAGTGGGCAAGTGCCTCGTGATGTGTGTACCGCATTCTCCAAACCTGGGCTAGGTGTGAAATTTGAGTCCAGCTTAACCCAGAATTTTACGTTAAAAATACATTTGGACTAACTACGAAAATATTTAATGAAAGGCTCCTTTCTGGAGCTGTGTTTACAGCAACGTTGTTGCTGCGGTGGTCTGGTCGTATATTTTCACACGTGCAAATTTTCGCTATTACTTATGATACAACCTATATTTATACACAGGGAAATCATTGTGCGGTTGTTGCACGTCGCAGAATAAATACAAAGTCATCATGGAAGAAGACGTAAAAGAAAGGATAGCGTTTGACGGGATCACTAGCATTATTAGAGTGTCTGTATTTTGCAGTGTCTATGTAGCATGATGAAAATGTCCTGCAGACATTCATGCATGCATGCATTAACAGGCACTGCTGACGATCTACAACCGTTTTATATACATGGAATATATTTGCAAGTTACGAATACGATTATACATCAGCTCTACCATTTACTAGAAACGCATGTAAATTTTTATCGGACCGGGACTCGAACCCACATTTCCCGCTTGTCGTGAGGGGTCGCTTTATCTACTTCGGCTACCCCCGCACGCCTCCAAGACCGATCCAAACCTTCATATTGTGTGGCGGCGGCGCCGTCTTTTACGAGAGGCTGAAAACTATTTTTGTGGTGAGCTGGTCAGCCAGAAGGCGATGGAGAACATATTGACCGTATTTTCCGGTCCGCAAGACCACATTCTTGTCTTGCCCACTGAAAGAAATGTTTCTACTCTCTGTTTCCTCAGCGGGATCAGGATCAATGATTACAAATGAAAATTTTGAGTTCTAATTGATAGACATACTTGATAACTTTCACACACAAAACATAGTAATATTCCTGATGATAATAAGAGTAACGTTGTGTCTGTCATAAACAGCACTATGAGCAGTTCGGAGGCGACATCTATGGTAAGTTCCCAATAAATGGTCTTTCGCCCTGACTTCTAATAATCCAAGCTCATTGCTCGCTACGAAAATAATATCACCACTTGTCACATGGTTTTGTTAACATCACGGGCGGCCCACAAACAGTTACTTCCGTGAAATCTAAGCGATCCAGGACGGTTTACAGTCCTCGCGAGTTCACTTTCCATTATTACCGAAAACATGCGTTTAGTAACAACCTGTCTCTGACAGCCGCGGCACAGCGTACTCCGGCGTTTGGCTGGCGCGGGTGGTACGATAGCTGGGTGCAAAGTGAAATGAAGTCACTGCCTCTCAGACTGTATTTACTGTATATATGGGTGCAGCGGGCAGCCAAGGGAACACCTGCCGTCATCCGCTCTATGCCTCGGCAGTAGGCTCTAAATGGCTGATTTCTCGGACACACAATATTTTTTAACACTGTAGTGTATTAATTTAGAATCTTCGTGATGTTTGTATGAATGGAAGTAAGTTGGCTATGACCACAGAACAAGTTTTAGCTCGCCAGCATTTAAACTTTGCATTCGGAACTGACAGGAGAACATGACCTCGGAACTACAGTTTTAAGCGACCTTGAACTGATTGTTACTTACATCAAATTCTTAAAACTTGTTATAGCTCTATTATTTAATGGGTTTAATCACGTATTGTAATCATAATTTTCTAGCATTAACATAACTGATATTTAATCTTCTATAAGTAAGGGCGCTTTTGTTGCAAATATAATTTTCAGTAAATTACTCGAAAAGCATTAGACGTAGCTTAATGGGGGTCACATACTTCAGGTTCTCATGTCAAACTGAGGCTTCATACGAATCTTTGGATTTCTAGCTTTATTATTAAGTGCCACTTATTTTTCGTAAAAACGTGGGTTCTGACTAAAATTTTGTTCCGATCAAGCTGGAACTTGTAACACTTGATTTTGATATACATTTGCACATTCTGACCGATTTTTTACTTTATAGCTTTATTATCCAGCGCCACTTATTTTTTTCCTAAAACCATGTATTTAGGGAAAGATATTCATCTGATCAGTCTGAGATTTGACAATTTAAACAGTAATATACTAAAGCACATGCTGACAAAGTTTGAAAAAGCAACTTGATTTTCAATTTCATTCTTAATTTATAGTGCAGTGCTTGGGTGCTACGCACTGACGCGTTGTGGTGACGTGGCGCTACAAGCATTGAACGGGGGTAAGTCCCGGCACGCTCGCTCGCGTCTGTATCTCTCAAATGACAGCGCTTGTCTCGTCACAATATGTCTTGGTGTCTGAGCAACATACTGCTCAAACATAATGTAATTTCCGCACCGGGAGAGATAATGTTTTACTCGCCGGTCTGTCTTTATTTTTCCATGAAACCCAGTTATTGCAGTGTTCCTACAGACGCTACACTAACTGCCAAAGCAAGGCATCGAACTATACAGACACTGTAAAATACAGGCGCTGCACTAACTGTATTTCATGCCAAAGCAAGACATAGTAAGGAGAAAACATTGTCTCTCCCTATGCGGGTATCTAACAAACTGTGAGCGAGCACCTTGGGACGTAGACACTATGAAATGTCGAAGTTTGGATCCGTCATGGAGACGTGCTGGGATAGCTGTGGTGGTTAAGGCTACCGCTCGCGATGAGCGGGACTCCCGTACAGCTGATGTATAATCGTATTCGCAGTTTGAGAATATATTTCATGAGATCACTAGAGGTGGAGCACAAGCTGGGATTGCGGTATGATAGGGCAAGATATCCACCTTACCCTTTCCGAAGGAAAGCGATTTAGAGGAACCACGTGAATCTAAACCTGGTTGTCCGGAAGGACATTTGTATTACCATTCTCTCGAATGAGAGTCACGGCTCTGCCCTATCAGCCAAAATTTAGTCAGGCTAAAGTATTTTTTCGAAAGACAGTTTACTAATTCCATCATTCTGTTAGAAAAAACAGAAATAGACTACAGAGCATACTTAATGTCTCAGTACGAGCTTTTCCTTCGTGCATCCTGAGTGTTTCCATTACAGCGGAGCAGCTCCTAAAAGAGTTTACATAAGATGATGCCTATTCGCGCATTTGAATATCTAGCTTACCCTTCCACGACGGTTTAGATACATTCAGATCTTACCCACCACCGTGCATCGTATGTTTTGCATTAACTATTCTGACGATTGAAGGAAAGCGACCAGTGCACACCAGTACAAACAAAAATTCCAGTTTAGGAAGTCGGTATATCATCTCTGCTGTTTAAATAATAAATATTGCGACAAATATTATTGTATGTGGCGGAGTCAGTATTTCCTTTTCCAAGTGATTAATAAAAATTGGACAGAGAGGCCAGAATATAAACAAGAATCACAGCATAACTCATAAAATCTTCATACAATTCCTAGACATGCTGGCAGGCTGTCTCACTGTAAACCATTGCGTTCCTAATAAACCTGATAATCGTCATCCAAATACATTTCTGTCTACAAGCGTAACCACATTTTCAGTAGACAACAGCTCTTTCTCTCATTGTGAGGGAGTGGAGCACAGCTGTAGAATTCTGAGACAAAATTGTATTATTACATATTTTTCGAATGAATGGCGCATACTGAATGTAATGCGTATTTATACACATTTGCTTTTATTTATTTAAAAAAAATGAACACTGATCGCAAGCAATTATGTCCTTCCAGCGTTTAAAATATTGCCTTATTTTTATGCTAATCAGTGTAAACGTACTTAGGTATGTTTTTTAAAAATGTAGTAACAATGCCTCCGTGAACATCTTCCACCATTGAACTAAAAAAGGGAAAAAAGCATTCCATTCGCCAACTTAGAGTTCGCGAGTAATACACCGTATGCGTGTTATCTAGTGACAAAATACCAAGCTATGCAGATAGATGCTGCCGACCGTGCGTTACAAATACAGGACTGGGAGCAACGCTGTCAGTTAACATGCATTCTGACTTTTAAGTGCTCGAATGGTGTTGGTAGAGAGCGATGTTCTCAATTAAGGGGATCAAAATAGCTTTAGTAGCAAATAGGAACAGATGCAGAAGAATTGACGCAATAAAAAAAGAATGCAAGCGTAAATATGACCAATCTTTCACCCGACAACGAACGACGTGTTATTGATATTTTAACATTCAAAGGTGAAAGTTGGTGATTAAAATTTCGTGAAAAGATCTTGCCGCGACTACAAAAAGTCTTTAGGTCTCGCAGCAACTAAAAAAAGCCTTTGTTTTAATGATAGTCATCCCAAATAGCTTATTATATCTGTTACACTCTCTCCCTTATTTCGCGGTAATACAAAGCGAGCTCCTCCCCTTCGAACTTTTTCGATATCCTCCGTCAATCTTACCAGATAAGGATCCCATTCAGCACAGCAATACTATAGCGGAGGACGCACAAGCATAGTGTAAGCAGTCTCTATAGTAGACATGATGTATAATCGTATTCGCAGTTTGAGAATATATTTCGTGAGATCAGTAGAGGTGGAACACAAGCTGGGATTGCGGTATGGTAGGGCAAGATATTGACCTAACCCTTTCCGAAGGAAAGCGGTTTAGAGGAACCACGTGAATCTATATTTGATTGTCCGGGAGGCCATTTGAACTGCCATCCTCTCAAATGAGAGGCACTGCTCCACCCTATCAGTCAAAATGTAATCAGGCTAGCGCATTTTTTTGAAAGACAGTTTCCTGATTCCTTCTCGGTATAATAAAAAAAAACAAAGAGGAATCGAATGCAAAGCATACGTAATGTCTCAATACCAGCTTTTCCTTCGTGCATCTCGAGTGTTTCTGTTACTGCGGAGAAGCTCCAAAAAGATTTTAAATAAGATGGTGCCTGTTCGCGTGATTCTATACCTGGCTTATTGCCTTCCACGGCGGTTGAGATACAGTCAGATTTTCCACCGTGCATCGTATCTCTTGCATTAACTGTTATGCCAATAAAACGTAGACTTCGGTTTGCCTTCTTCACAACATTATCTGTTTGATCGTTCCTGCTTCAGTTGATTTATAATGTAATTCCTAGGTATTTAGTCGAAACGATAGCCTTTTAAAAGTGTGTGGTTTATGGGGCACTCGAAATTTAACGGATTTCTTTTTGTACTAATGTGGAAGGCCTCACAGTTTTTCTTATCGAGAATCAAATGGCTCAAATGGCTCTAAGCACTATGGGACTGAACTCCTGAGGTTATCAGTCCCCTAGAACTTAGAACTACTTAAACCTAACTAACCTAAGGACGTCACACACATCCATGCCCGAGGCAGGATCCGAACCTGCGACCGTAGCGGTCGCGCCGTTCCAGACTGTAGCGCCTAGAACCGTTCGGCCACCCCGGGCTGCTTATCGAGAATCAATTGTCATTTTTCTCACTATACAGATATCACGTCTAAATCATTTTTCTGTCGGTTTAGACATTCTGATGACTTTACTTGAAGGTAAATGACAGCACCATCGGCAAACAACCTACTAGGGGGTCCTCAAATTATCCTCCTAAACTGTTCATATGGATTAGGAGCAGCAGACGGCCTATAACACTTCCGTGGGGAACGACGGATATCACTTACGTTTTTCTCGACGATTTTTTGGGACGGGAATAAATTTCTTAACGCTCTTGGTGATTACTTTTGAATGGGCCGATTCCATGGTCCTGTTGTAGCATTTGACTGTCCCTTGTATTTTCATAGCAACGTCTGTCCACACTCTAAAAATTCATATGCCTAGGGGCTGCTTTTCATAATACTATCTTTACTGTACTTCGCATACGTAGACGACTACATAAGCTTATGCAAAATTTATCATATATAATGCGTTACAGAAAGTGTTGATGAGAGATGCACCGTACACCGCGACAGATAGCAGGGTTTTATTTTCCGTTTTCCTCCGCTTGCTCTCCTCCCCGACAAAACATAAAATAACTGAGGTTCGAGGACGTAAATACGCGTCAGAAACTTGTTTCAATTTTGTTTTATTTTTAAGTTCTTGGTTACTGTTGGAAACTAGGATATGGTGGCCACGGGAGCTAAACGTGTATTTGCTATTATACGTGTACTGAGGGCTGTAAATGTGGATGTAGACGAGCACGCGGAATCTTGCACAGTCTGGCGCCCAGCCAGAGAAGTTGGAGCTGTGCTGACAAGGAGCTACGCCGTCCAGTACGCTCGTATGCGATGGCCAATGTTATCGGGGTTCTCTGACACCACTGCAGCTGCATTTCCCGATAGCTCTTTATTTTCTGAACAGCAACCATCAGGACGCACAAACTCGTCGTCTTCACCTCTTTCTTCTTAGCTTTAATCCACATCAGTGGAATGTGTTTTCATGACTGCTGCACCGAAACTCAATTACTTTCCTTTTTTGTCTTTCCTTGCTTCCCACCTGTGCAAACGTTTCTCCTATGGTGGCGGCAAGTTATTTTACTTCCAGCCTTGTTGGTTAAATGTTTTGGTAAACTCTACTAAACAACAGATTACCATCTTCATCATCATTAGGAATGTAATATGCAGGGTATTCTGAAATCCCCTTTACAAACTTTTAGGATTTGTAAAGTGGAGTGAGTACATTACATATTGAATGAAACCCATGTCCGGAAACGTGCAGTGTCCGTTCTACGACGGTTTCAGTTCAAATGTTTAACCCATCCACTTCCGCATGAGGAATTAAATTAGGCGACATTCACCGCAATTATTAGGTAACAACTCGAAAAGAAACATAACGAAACATACAATTATCACTTAAGCACATTTGTTTGTATTAACACATAAAAATTACTTTTACTGTATCGGATACGCACAGTCATTGAATAGGTCTCGTGGCAAGGCAGACGTTATGTGACATCAGGTGACCGTCTGACATATTACACGTAATTAATGTTCTCAAATCTTTGAGCATCCATGCTGATTTTTCATATTTTTAGATGAGATTTCATCGTCTAGGTTCTTTCATATTTGTCTGGAATCAAGCTAAGAACTTCCTTTCGCCATCTACCATCCATTCAACTAGCTAAATTGTGCTCATTTCATTTTAGCTACCGTAACAATTGCGTCTTGTTCTCCAGTCTGTTCACTAGTCGATTCATTTATTTTTCTGTCTCTCCTACAGACATTTAACATATGTCTTTAAGTTTCTTAGAAATCACTCTTTAGCGTTTTTTCTTTTTCTTTTTTTTTTTTTTTTTTTTAAAAAGGCCAGCGTCTCACTGCCTTAAGTCAGAATTGCTAACACTCAAATATCGTGAACTATCAGAATCAGTTTGTTTTGAAAATTCATTTGGTTAACATATGGTAGTCCACGCTCCTTGTTCTCCTGTGATTATTTCTTTTGCTGTCCATGCAGTGGTAGTGATCAACGCTATCATCAGTTATAAACTCTTCTGAATACCAACTCACAAACTGCATATGCGAAAACTGACTTTCGAATATTGTTACAGTGAAAACAACAGGAAGATATCAAATCATCTTCCATCAAAGATTACGATGATCAATAGCTGACAGAATTCTTAGAATAAAACGGAAAAAATCGTCTTGCGGACTCATTACTTCACGGTTTAGTGAAAATCTACAAGGTAATTGAGCTTTATTTGATGTAATGTTAATGAAATATGATTAACATTTTTGTCACTTATTTTTCCCAATGTAAAGTTTAGTTAGGTGCCAAACATTGTTGACGGTATTAGCTGATGTCTGGTCTCGTTCAGGAGCAACGGTTTCCTGGACCTATTGCGCTGTGTCTGGTGCCATAACAGCATACATAAATCGCTGAAAACAGTCTGCTAAACTCAGTACTGGGAAATGATATATAAAAGCAGTAAAACGGAATGATAATTCCAATGTATAACTGACATAAAAATGACAGCTGAAGCTAATAGATGTCTATAGAAAGCAGTGATTGAAGAAAAGGCGCTTCGGGAACTCAATAAAAAAACTTCCATGATAAAAAACTTCCTGGCAGATTAAAACTGTGTGCCCGACCGAGACTCGAACTCGGGACCATTGCCTTTCGCGGGCAAGTGCTCTACCAACTGAGCTACCGAAGCACGACTCACGGCCGGTACTCACAGCTTTACTTCTGCCAGTACCTCGTCTCCTACCTTCCAAACTTTACAGAAGCTCTCCTGCGAACCTTGCAGAACTAGCACTCCTGAAAGAAGGTTCGCAGGAGAGCTTCTGTAAAGTTTGGAAGGTAGGAGACGAGGTACTGGCAGAAGTACAGCTGTGAGTACCGGGTGTGAGTCGTGCTTCGGTAGCTCAGTTGGTAGAGCACTTGCCCGCGAAAGGCAATGGTCCCGAGTTCGAGTCTCGGTCGGGCACACAGTTTTAATCTGCCAGGAAGTTTCATATCAGCGCACACTCCGCTGCAGAGTGAAAATCTCATTCTGGAAACATCCCCCAGGCTGTGGCTAAGCCATGTCTCCGCAATATCCTTTCTTTCAGGAGTTCTAGTTCTGCAAGGTTCGCAGGAGAGCTTCTGTAAAGTTTGGAAGGTAGGAGACGAGGTACTGGCAGAAGTACAGCTGTGAGTAGCGGGCGTGAGTCGTGCTTCGGTAGCTCAGTTGGTAGAGCACTTGCCCGCGAAAGGCAATGGTCCCGAGTTCGAGTCTCGGTCGGGCACACAGTTTTAATCTGCCAGGAAGTTTCATATCAGCGCACACTCCGCTGCAGAGTGAAAATCTCATTCTGGTTCCATGATAAAGTTGCTATTAGCAAATCCTTTATTATCTATGCTTCAAAGCGAAAGGAGATTCCAGCGTGTTACAGGGATACACACCGCGGTCCCTAAAGTCTGCTTGTACTCTGTTCCTACCACAGGACGAATTAACGTACACACAACGCAAGTGAACGTTTGGAATCCTGACTAACGTAGCACTAAATGCTAAGGCAGTAAATTTTATTAAAATGTTTTGATCATTAGATTCATTCACTTAAGCTGAGAAGTCTCTTGCAAGGTGATGATGCCCTCACTCATTTTACTATAGATGTCGAAATTTATGTACAAGGAGACCTGTTAACTTGTCTCTAAAGTCACCAACTTTGAATATTATGGAGGGATTGTTGACTACACGAAAATAAAAAAAATTGGGGCAGTTTCATTCAAGGAATGGTACTAAATCCTTGTGACGACCGTTCGGAATTTGTAGGGGTTTTTCTCGTGAAGGACTGAGGTTTACTAGGAGCCCAAGAAGGGTGTATGGGCCTAAACGAGATTTAGTTGATGTTCATATTACTTTAGGCGAAATCTGATTTTGTTCATCTCATTCCCATGGCTGACAGTAGCACTTCCCTGGCCAAAAACATACGTAAGCGTTTTGATCTTACAATAAATTAGATTGAAAGTTTAAAACTCGCCAGATATTGACAATGTCTTCTTGTGAGAACTTTGTTCTTTTTGATGCACCTATAGCAACCACGAAATTACGTCCTAAAAAGTTACTTTCCGTTGAAAGTAAGAGAGGGGGAACGGATTAGAGTATAGCATACAGTCGACAACGAGGTCATTAGAGACGGAGTACAAGCTCGGATTAGGGAGGGATGGGTAACGAAATCGGCCGTTCCATTTTTAAAGGAACCATCCTGGCATTTGGCTGGAGCAACTTAGGAAAATCACGGAAACATGAATTTGGATGGCCGACCGCGGATTAGAACCGTCGTCCTGCCGAATGCGAGTCCAGTGTGCTGACCACTGGGCCACTTCGCTCGGGCAGAAAAAGTGTTTTCGTGATGATGACGACCATATTTGTCAATTTAATGCGGGTAATAATTGAAGTACCAGGTACCACAGAATTTCTCCATCCTTTGGAAGCACAGATGTTCCATAGCACATAATATTGTAGGAGCACAATATTGCAGTCCTACTTTTCCACGGTCTGTCTTTTTGCTCACCTCCATACAACAAATAGGAGCAGTTCACGTCACAGCGAAGACGTCAACCGGCGAGTTACACCAATACGACAGATATACTAAATTTGAGCCACGAGCGTATCCGAACCATTCGCTCGCCCTTTTACGTTGCACCACTGAAATATGCAGTCTTTAAAGTATAAAATCAAACTGGAAGAAAGAAGTGTGAGGCAGGACGTCTGAAAAATAATGTGAAATATTCGTATTTACAGAGAATCTTCTTTCCGCATTTCATTCTGGAGCTGGATGTAAGAGCCCCTGCCCTCACATGCTTTTCTTTGGACACCAGCAGTCCTGGTGCTGTCTTTATTGAGTCGCTATAGATGATAACGTCTGTAAAAAGCTTAAAACCGCTAATATATATGATAGTGAGTTAATAATTGCTTTGCTCATGATGCAACGATTTAAATTGTTTTATCTCTATAGCAGAATTTGTCACTATGATTGTAGATATTTATTTAGTCATGCGACAGCTTGCCGTCCCACCATTTGGTCCTACCGTCAGCCTGGAAAATAAGCTAAAAATAAGCCATTCAGTAGTGCTATGTGGTTCACCGATTGACTGTCACTTCTTTTTCATGAAAATGTAGGCCAATAAACTTTCGAACTGGGTATCATCCTAAAAAGAGTGAGGCAATTTTAAGGAACGGGAAAGACGCAAGAATTCATCAGCAGTTGGTCATTTCCGAATTTTCTGGGACAGTGGATATCGGAATCAAAAATAAACTACTGGCCATTAAAATTGCTACACCAAGAAGATGACGTGCTACAGACGCGAAATTTAACTGACAGGAAGAAGATGCTGTGATACGCAAATGATTACCTTTTCAGAGCATTCACACAAGGTAGGATTGTAGCCTATCGCGATTGCTGTTTATCGTATCACGACATTGCTCCTCGCGTTGGTCGAGATCCAATGACTCTTAGCAGAATATGGAATCAGTGGGTTCAGGAGGGTGACACGGAACGCCATGCTGGAACCCAACGGCCTCGTATCACTAGGACTCGAGATGACAGGCATCTTATCCGCATGGCTGTAACGGATCATGCAGCCACGTCTCGATCCCTGAGCCAACAGATGGGGACGTTTGCATGACAACAACCAACTGCACGAACAGTTCGACGACGTTTGCAGCAGCATGGACTATCAGCTCGGAGACTATCGCTGCGGTTAACCCTTGACGCTGCATCACAGACAGGAGCGCTTGCGATGGTGTACTCAACGACGAAGCTGGGTGCACGAATGGCAAAACGTAATTTTTTCGGATGAATCCAGGTTCTGTTTACAGCATCACGATGGTCGCATCCGTGTTTGGCGACATCGCGGCGAACGCACACTGGAAGCGTGTATTCGTCATCGCCATACTGGTATGGGGTGCCATTGGTTACACGTCTCGGTCACCTCTTGTTCGCATTGACGGCACTTTGGACAGTGGACGTTACATTTTATATGTGTTACGATCCGTGGCTCTATCCTTCATTCGATCCCTGCGAAATCCTACATTTCAGCAGGATAATGCAAGATCGCATGTTGCAGGTCCTGTACGGGACTTTCCGGATACAGAAAATTTTCGACTGCTGCCCTGGCCAGCACATTCTCCAGATCTCTCACCAATTGAAAACATCTGGTCCATGGTGGCCGAGAACTGGCTCGTAACAATACACCAGTCACTACTCTTGAGGAACTGTGGTATCGTGTTGAAGCTGCATGGTGGCAGCTGTACCTGTACACGCCATCTGAGCTCTGTTTGAATCAATGCCCAGGCGTATCAAGGCCGTTATTACGACCAGAGGTGGTTGTTCTGAGTACTGATTTCTCAGGATCTATGCGCCCAAATAGCGTGAAAATGTAATCACATGTCAGTTCTGGTATAATATATTCGTCCAATGAATACCTGTTTATCATCTACATTTCTTCTTGGTGTAGCAATTTTAATGGCCAGTAGTGTATGTGTGAATTTCTGTTAATGCTTGTATCAAATGTCACATTAGTTTTTTTATTTCATATTTCAATCTGGATTCTATGTTGGCATTTGAACTACAGTAATACTACACAATGAGCAAAGAACTTAATCTAGAATGGGATACTCCTGGAAAGAGTACAGTTAAAATTCACTTTTACTTAATTTCTCGTTTCAATTTTTTCCGTAGTCCTTGACTGACAACGAGAGAAGCTTCCATTACCAACAAAACAGCCTAAAATTGCGGTGTCGTTTTTGTCATGCAAGTTATAAAGACAAAGACATGTTCAGTTTTCGAGAAATCAGTTCTTTAAAGAATCGAAATTTTGTCGGCTGTGGCTCTGACACGACGTGTACAGTTTTTACTCCACTTTAAGACATGAAAGGAAATTTTCCGTCACCTTAAATTAACGCCGTTTCGCCTGAATACGCATATATGAGGATTGATGCCTGGGCGAGAGGCCGAGTCTGGGTAAAGGAAAGTAATGCGGGAAGCTGCCAACAGCGGCGCAGGCGCAGTCAGACGCGTCGCCACGCATTTGTTTGCGCTTTAAAAGTTCAGACACGTACAATTGTTGAACACGGTGCGTCACGCGTGTATTAGATACGTGATGTGCGTGCGCCGACAACAAATACGGCGCAAAACACGGCGCGGGCTTCTCTTCTTTTTACCTAAACAGGTTACATTATTCAGCAGCTCAGAAAACTCCACCTGCGGCACATTGTTTAAAAGAATGCAAATTTAGGCAATAACGTCAAACCTAAATCCCAACTGAATTAAGAATGAGGAAGGATAGTGGTGATTAACAGCTGAACTGCTACATAAGAAGGAACCAGAATGGGATTCGTTTATTAATACCAGGTGCAGAAGTAAGAACCCAATTAAAAAAAAAAAAACCCTTAGATAAATCCCGACGTAACTTGTACAGGGAGGAGTACCGCGGTGTATCTCCGAATATACTTGCGGTACAAAACGAAAACGGCGTGTAATGCACAATGTAGTTAAGAAGTATGACTTCTGAACGCTACAGTTATCGTGTAGGACTGACATGAGCTAACTCCAGTATTTGACAGACGTGTGCAGTTGACATTTTCGCCTAACTAGTACGATTATCTAACAGCATATTTCACGATTACTGAATGTAATCTCTTCTGCAAAAATTTCTGCTGATTTCTAAAGTATTTAAAGACAATATTTATTTTGATGATAGTGATCGTTGTCACGGAAAATACGTTAAATGGACTTCTTGAGGAATGTGCACATTGTAAGGAAACTTTTGTTAGGACCTGAAGATACAATACATCAATAATTCAAGAACAGTCTTAATCGCATTTATTATTGTTATAATACCGCCAACCGGTTTCAACCCGATGCAGGGGTCATCTTCTGGGCGTTTACACCATTGGTCGACTGCTGGTGGTGTCACTCCTGTCTACATAACTGCAGGAAACTATGTGACACCATCAGTGGTGTAAACGCCCAGAAGATGACCCGTACGTCGGGTTGAAACCGGTTGGCGGTATTATAACAATAATAAATGCGATTAAGACTGTTCTTGAATTATTGATTAATCATACTAATCGCTGCTTCTTTCCACATCCATGTTGTCCAAAAACCTGAGGATACAGTTCAGCCGGCCGCGGTGGTCTAGCGGTTCTAGGCGCTCAGTTCGGAGACGCGCGACTGCTACGGTCGCAGGTTCGAATCCTGCCTCGGGCATGGATGTGTGTGATGTCCTTAGGTTAGTTAGGTTTAAGTAGTTCTAAGTTCTAGGGGACTGATGACCATAGATGTTAAGTCCCATAGTGCTCAGAGCCATTTGAACCATTTTTTTGATACAGTTCAAGGTTACAAACGAGGAACCTCAAATGAAAATGTTGCAGTGCTTGAAATAGCGTAATTTTATCCAGAGCTGTGAGAGTTATCAGCGTGATTGTATTACTTTTGTAGAAAACAAAACAAACCTTCTCCTGTCACTAATCGACATTTTTGTATCAATTCATCATGTATGTCGAGACCTCGGTGCGCATATTCGGACGCTTGAACCGTTACCATCGTGTTTTAAATTCAGTTACAATTTATCCTGCTAAGCGTACATTGATGTATTACAAGCTGATATGCTAATTAAGAAAGCGCCTAGCTTCCGTCACCATCATTTGGATTTAATTTCAAGCGAATGCTGAAGCGTTCTTATTGAGAAGGTCGTGTCCAATTTATTTTATATATCCTCGACCAATTGAGGTCAAGTTCGGTTACAAGCAGTACTTGAAGCTTTAATGTTTCTTCCTTTCTAACTTAGAGCTTCGAAATTGGTATTACGTGTTCTCATAGACAACGCAACAAAAATGTTAGATATTGATATTCACTGAGGTGAAAGAACTTCATGCATCACTAAGAGATACGAATAACACAAAAATATCTTGACTGGGCACTGTACCGTCTGAATTTTCCAAGCGTGGCGGACACTAGCTGAAACTGAGACCACTCATTTTTCTTTAAATTATTTTTGGGGGAAATTGACATCTCATTTGCGAGAATGGAATGTGCTGATATGTCTCTCTTTTAAAAAGGGACAGAAAAGCTTCTTCCAACCATCTTGGGTTCAAGATATAAATAATATCTCAAGTTTATAATAAAGATCTGAAAGAGCATTAGCAGATTCACTTTGGGCAGAAGAGCAATGAGGGTTTCAGGCGTGATGCTCCTGCATATATAATGTGCTTTTCTCTCTATCAGTTGATTGAAAAGTGGCGAGAATACCAATTAAAAATTCACATTGCATTTGTAGACGCTGAAAATGCTTTCGATTATGTGAAGAGAAGGAAGCGAGATAATAATCTTATACAGTTATTAATGTTTTAAATGCTAGGAGATCTTGACGTTGACTTGAGTGCTAGAATGAAAATTCAAGAGGGTAGACACCTACATTAAAACAAATTGAGGAGCTAGAGAAAATGTATTTTATCGCCGGTTCGATCTACATATTATGTCTTTGCTAAAGAAGGGAAAAGATAAAAACCTTTGAGTGTAAGGATTAACAGCAAATTTTTGTGGCACCTGAGTTTCTCCCGCGAGCATACAGTGTTCAAGTAACTTACTGGAATGCAAACGGATGATGTCGACAACCGACGATATTTCGACAGGTGCACACCGTGTCATTCTCAAGGCAGAATTGCAGCTGGCAAGCGCTGTGCAGGGGAATTTAAAACTTCGATTTCTTGAGAAATTCCGGAAAGATAATATGTGCGCACACACACACGCACGCGCGCGCTCATACACGCACACGCGCATAGACACACGCACGTGCGCGCTCATACACGCACACACACACACGCACACACACACACACACACACACGCACACACACACACACACACACACGCACACACACACACACACACACACACACACACATAGTGAACACTAACGCCGCCACACAACCAAAGATGACCGTCATCAGAAATAATCGATAGTGAAAATTAGTAATCAACGGGTGAGATAGCACTACCTTTGTCCCTCTGTTTTTTGATGTGGGAGAGAGCAGGATTGTTCGTAGAATTTAAGAAAAAACTTCCACTTCTATTTTTACGGTTACTTGCTAATTTAATTCTGCTTCCGTTATAACATTATCCCAGTAGCTAGAAGTGCATGCCAGAATCTCCGTGTTGTTACATTCCATAGGATTACCAGTGCCAAGACAATGTTCTTTGATAGCGGACTTGCTCGGATGTCGTAATCGTGTCTGAAGCTTATGCTCACGGTCCTCACAGTCTGACCACTGCGATACACACCCACCTTAAGCAAAGCATGATCGTCCATTACGGAGCTTGGAAGGAGCGTAATCTTAGATGCGTGTCTAAAAACACATTCCTCTGTCTGATTCGCTACGATTAATTGAAGTTTGTCTTGGTGTTCTTCGGCACTGGTTGACTTCCGCTTACTTTCTATGCAATGACCAGTACTATGAGCAGACAGATGGAGTTGCAATAGAAAGCCAGTTTTCACCTGTTATTGCAAATATATGTATGGAAGACTTCGAGGAATGTGCCGTGGAGTCGGTGGCTTTGAAACAGATTTTTTTTTTTTTTTTTTTTTTTTTTTTTTTTTTTTTTTTTTTTTTTTTTTTTTTTTTGGGTATATAGACGATACTTTGGTTGCTTGGCCTCATGGCAGTGGGAATTTGAAGGACTCTTTAGAACACCTGAATTCAATCCAATCGAATGTACATTTCACGATGGAGATGGAAAAGGATGGTTGCCTTTCCTTCCTTGACACGTTGGTCAGGAGGAAATTTGATGTTACGTTGGGACATGCGGTTTGCAGAGGGCTTGACACTGACTTGTATCTACAGGCTGATATTTGTCAACATCTGGCTCGGCTTTAAGGGGTACTTCGTACCTTGGTTCACAGGGCCCACGTCATCTCAGACCCTGAGAGATAGTGAGGTTGTGGAAATTTTAGATTTATCCTGGAGGAGGCCGAGCAGACCCTACAACGTGCACAATTTTTTATATCATTTAATTAAAATTTTAACAAGATAGAGTACTTGGAAATAACCCACGTCACTACATGTATGTTACCGTCGCTGAACAGTAAAACTTATCACTTGGCTTAATACAGATAACATTCATACCTCACTGTAGAATTGACTTTAAATTTCGATGGACAGTCTCGCTTCTAGTACAACTCTCACTGCTGGATACGAAGTAAGACGATGCTGCTGACGTAAGCGTTGATTAACTAATGGGGTGAACGGCGCTCTGCCCTGACAAAAGTTAGCATCCAGCATCGGTGGCGTATGGAATCTCTTGATGGCGTGTGTACGCCCACGTCTCCCATTTGCTGGTGCGTCAGGCAGCAACTGTACTTGTGGTTTCGTCGTGAATTAACAGCTTAGACATGAGACCTCGTTCTTCGGGCGACACCAAAGAGAGTTTGTCAGCTGAGTTATCTCATCTTGAGGTCACCTTTCGTCAGAATCGTTATAGTGAAAAATAGATCAGACGTGTGTTGAGCTACTGACCAACCGTGCACCGTGTGAGTGGTAGAGACACCGAGGTAGCACCAAGTTTCCGGCACTTTCGCCTTACATAGAGGACATTTCCAACAAATCTGGTCGTATTTTGCGGAAATATGATTTGAAATGTGGGTTTCGACCACCATATAAGATTAGGATGCTTTCACGTTCCGTAAAGGATGATTGCGGTTTGCGTAAGGTGGATGTCTATGGTATTCCTTGCAGCTGTGTCATGTTATATATCTGTTAGCCTATCAGTACCGTGGAAAACCGGTGTGCTGCGCATAAGCGTCAGACACGCCTACAACAACTGAGCAAATCTGGTATCGCAAAATACTGTCTTGGCACCGATCATTCTATGGAATATAAAGCTCTGAGATTCTGACCTGCACCTCCAGTTATTGGGACAGTGTTATTAAGGAAGCAATTGAAATTAAATTAGCGAACAACCTCATGGGTGGAGATGGAGTCTTTTTTTTAAAAAAATTCTTCATGGAATCCTGATCTTTGCCTTGTCAAAAAACAGAAGGAATATTTCTGAAAAATTATTGCAACTATTTGGAAGTGACTAGCTAATTGGGTCACACAACCTGGATCTTCTAAATAATACACCTGAGCAGGTAAAAGACGGAACGAAATTGTTTATTTGCAAAAATGTGGGGCTTTGAAAGTCCGTTGAGCACACAAGAGTGATGAAGGCAGCTCAAAACTGAATGCTTCGAAAAGACACTCTCTCACTCACTCTTTCTCTCTCTCTCTCTCTCTCTCTCTCTCTCTCTCCTATTTCGCGATAATACGAAATATGCTGCCCTTCTTTGACTTTTCGACGTACTCCGTCAGTCCTATATGGTAATGATCCCACACCGCGCAACAGTATTCTAAAAGATGACGGAGAAGCGTAGTGTAGGCAGTCTCCTTAGTAGATCTGTTACATGTTCTAAGTGTCAAATGGATATGTTCTCGAGTGTAATAGTAACTCTAAATGCGACAACTAAGTTTGCTTTCTGAATAAACATTATCCTAAGCAAATGGCAACTGTGTGGGTTGTATGTTTCATATAACTTCGCAAACTTGCCAACAGCCAGACAATTTAACCAAAGGGTCACCAGTGTCTAATTTAGGGCGTGTAATGTGGCACGTGCGGTTCAACCCCCAGACGAGTTTGAGCCAAGACATTTCAACGAAGAGAAACCGCATGCAAGCCCGAACATCTTTGAGATGTTAGCTCGCAAGTTGTGGGCAACCGATGCCACTGAGAAATGAGAGTACATGCCACTTGGTTTTATGTGCAAATCGATAAAGGCCGTAACGATAACATGACACTGCGCAGACTATATTTTTACAGCTAATCATTATTTAATGTAATTGAAATACAAGATAGGTGTATTACCTCGTCCATAATTAACAATGGGGTGTAAATGTGGGTTTAATTGTTGATGTAAGATACCATTTTCAAAACCATTTCTGCTGTCAGTCCTTCTAATCATACACATAATTTGAGCAAAAGCTAGAAATCGTCTCACAGGAATCTATAGTCCCGTCATTATTTCGAGCTTTTCGGTAACGACGATAACGATGAAACTCAATCCTTGTGAGCTGCCACCGAAGTGCAAATTAAAACTAATTGGAACACGACACCGGACGTTGTTATTAGAGCTGTTAGCATTAATAACTGAAACGTGGCCTGCCAATTTCATGACAAATAACAGCGGAAGTTGGGAAATAATGGAAGTTCTTTCTGCGCTAATTATTTGTGAAAAATTGAGTATTGCTAACCATCATTAATTCTAAAATTTCTTAGAGAAATGTCGCTATTGGAGCAACCCGCAGAAGAATACTGATAAATTGTTTCTATTTAATTGATCCTCCGTATTGACCTACGAAAATCTTACGAGCACTTTGACAGAGTCCCACAGTTCATTCATGAATTTCTGACTACAACCTCTGTTATGTTTCGAACCTGTCTCTTTGTTTTGTATCATTACAAGTTGAAACAGTTATACTGATGAACAGGAGTTCATGGTAGCTACCAAGGCAGAATCTTTCGCGTTTCTTTGCCTCTGCACGATGTTTTTTTAGAGCTTTCTCGCAGTCAGGGCGACCCTGTTACTTTCTTTTCCTGTAATTCCATTTGTGTGGCCGTTAAGCTTGATAGCGACGCCTCACAACTGAGTAGGCTCCACAATCCCCGGTGGCCTGCTATGTAAGTTTTAATCGAGCGCTGCTTCATCCTAATGTTTGTCGTGGTGGAGTACCGTGTTATGTTTCGTATTTGTGTTGCTGGTTAGCGTTTGGATCGACATTCAGAACTGCAGCAGACTGATACAAAGTGTATTTTATTCAATTAGTGTGGAGTGTCTAGCATCGTCGCTTAAGCCCGTTACTCTCATCAGTTTTGCATTTGGCCATACATATGTGCAAATAGTGCGTAAGTAAACATTTTCACTGATATCGTCGCAATACTCAAAAGAAGTAAATCATACAGTTTGGTCAAACATTATGAATAGCTCCTTGAAAGTTATACGAGATGGCGTGAATACTGTAGTATACGAGTCAAGAGCGGTACATATCATAAGGAGAGTCCTTAAGAACCTCGATGTATCGCTGAAGAAACTCTCTCAGAACTCTTGCACAGCTCTTTCTCCATCGTTTGTCTTGAATCTGAAATAATTATCGTGTAGTACTGAGTAATAATATTGAGAAAGTTAAGTACCCAGTTATACAGAGCTTTGTTTATACGACAAGAGGACATTGTGAAATGTTCCGAAAGTCTAATTGAATACACTGCACGAATAGGTGTTATGCATCATACACAGTATAACACATACCCTCGTATTTTCGGGGAAGTGGCTTCGAGCAATACTACAACAGAACTTTTCGCGCTCCTCTGTAGATAAATTTCAAGAATGCAATAACATAATTAAACAAAATGCAGTGATACTCGAAATTTGTGGTCAGTGTTCTTGGATGCTTTAGAATAGGGAGAGATTATTGGGGTTACATGATGCATTGTAAGGACGAGAGCATTCCTGCAGTTACGTGTGGGCTGAAAAAGTGAGTGAAATTAAGAATATCTCTACGTATCTTGCTTTATTCCATATACATGTGTTGACGAATGGTTACTTTATTTCAATACTAGGACTCAGTAGACTACCAGGTCATATTAGCAAGAGAGATTCTTGGATTATCTACTATCGTTGTATAGCAAGTGAATTTTTTTCCTTGCAGTGAATTACTACGCAATTTGAAGTACTCATGAATGTACAAAATTCAGAAAAATGTAGACTCAAATAAATGATATCATTAGCGGTAACGGAAAGAGCTCAGTATATCCTCGGTATAATAAGTGAAATACACTCCTGGAAATTGAAATAAGAACACCGTGAATTCATTGTCCCAGGAAGGGGAAACTTTATTAACACATTCCTGGGGTCAGATACATCACATGATCACACTGACAGAACCACAGGCACATAGACACAGGCAACAGAGCATGCACAATGTCGGCACTAGTACAGTGTATATCCACCTTTCGCAGCAATGCAGGCTGCTATTCTCCCATGGAGACGATCGTAGAGATGCTGGATGTAGTCCTGTGGAACGGCTTGCCATGCCATTTCCACCTGGCGCCTCAGTTGGACCAGCATTCGTGCTGGACGTGCAGACCGCGTGAGACGACGCTTCATCCAGTCCCAAACATGCTCAATGGGGGACAGATCCGGAGATCTTCCTGGCCAGGGTAGTTGACTTACACCTTCTAGAGCACGTTGGGTGGCACGGGATACATGCGGACGTGCATTGTCCTGTTGGAACAGCAAGTTCCCTTGCCGGTCTAGGAATGGTAGAACGATGGGTTCGATGACGGTTTGGATGTACCGTGCACTATTCAGTGTCCCCTCGACGATCACCAGAGGTGTACGGCCAGTATAGGAGATCGCTCCCCACACCATGATGCCGGGTGTTGGCCCTGTGTGCCTCGGTCGTATGCAGTCCTGATTGTGGCGCTCACCTGCACGGCACCAAACACGCATACGACCATCATTGGCACCAAGGCAGAAGCGACTCTCATCGCTGAAGACGACACGTCTCCATTCGTCCCTCCATTCACGCCTGTCGCGACACCACTGGAGGCGGGCTGCACGATGTTGGGGCGTGAGCGGAAGACGGCCTAACGGTGTGCGGGACCGTAGCCCAGCTTCATGGAGACGGTTGCGAATGGTCCTCGCCGATACACCAGGAGCAACAGTGTCCCTAATTTGCTGGGAAGTGGCGGTGCGGTCCCCTACGGCACTGCGTAGGATCCTACGGTCTTGGCGTGCATCCGTGCGTCGCTGCGGTCCGGTCCCAGGTCGACGGGCACGTGCACCTTCCGCCGACCACTGGCGACAACATCGATGTACTGTGGAGACCTCACGCCCCACGTGTTGAGCAATTCGGCGGTACGTCCACCCGGCCTCCCGCATGCCCACTATACGCCCTCGCTCAAAGTCCGTCAACTGCACATACGGTTCACGTCCACGCTGTCGCGGCATGCTACCAGTGTTAAAGACTGCGATGGAGCTCCGTATGCCACGGCAAACTGGCTGACACTGACGGCGGCGGTGCACAAATGCTGCGCAGCTAGCGCCATTCGACGGCCAACACCGCGGTTCCTGGTGTGTCCGCTGTGCCGTGCGTGTGATCATTGCTTGTACAGCCCTCTCGCAGTGTCCGGAGCAAGTATGGTGGGTCTGACACACCGGTGTCAATGTGTTCTTTTTTCCATTTCCAGGAGTGTATCTAAAAACTAACATTTTGTTTATTTGATAAGATGAGGTTGATAAATTAGTCACTCCGCAATTCTTTCAAGATAATTGATGTGTCAGAAGCAAACATCATAAAACCAAGACAAGTTAAGTCGTGGGTGGACAAGTTACATCTGTTCCACACTCCAGATGGAAACAAACTAGGAAGAAAGAAAGAAATTTGGTTTCTGTGAGAGTCACCTTGCTTGAAATGAGAAGAGGCTTGACACAGAGAAATATCGACGTTCATTAGGGGGACGTAACATTGTATTCTGTCATATCCTCATCTGCTTTCTTTTTTAGTGTGATATACTTATTTTAAGACTGATGCGATGAAATGAATCAAACGACGACTTTAGATGATTTAATTAAACGACCCTCAGTTTATTGCAGCAACTGCTGCTGGACTGTGTCCAGTAAGCCAGACGTTTAAATAAGGCTGGGACGTTAATTGTTCAACCACTATGTGTTTCACATCTTTGTCGACAGGGGGAAGTAAGTCGACTATATTATCACTCAGTACCTGCCATTTTAATATCAGCACAGACAAACGTTATACCGTATTAGAAATGTCAATTTTAGTACTTTGGATTACGAGGCGTATTCGGAAAATAAAGCCCGATTAGGCGCGGAATGGAAAACACTGCGAAAATCGGATGGAACTTCGCACAGATGTGTTGGTCAGTGTCTTTAATGTGTCTGTCGATCGCTTCACGTCGCTCTTTTCAGTTCAGAGTGCCAAGTGATCATGTATAAGTGCCTAAAGCAACAGTGTCTCCCTCCAAGTATGTGGATCTGGTGAGAGATTGCGCCTGAAGCTATGCAGCCCACATAACATATATGTCATGCGTTTCTTTGGGTTGGGTTGTTTTGAGGGAGGAGACCAGACAGGGAGGTCATCGGCCTCATGCGTTTCTTTCTTAAAGACAATTAATTTTCAGCCTCATATTGCAGGTCAATGAAGACGCTCCTGCAGCTTTTTCGATGGGACGTGTTTTATCACCCACAATATAGCCCTTAATTGGCTCCCTCCGTTGTTCATCTCTGCTCTCGTAAACCGCTGGTTACGAAGACAACATTTTGGCACAAACAGCGAAAGGCAGACCAGCGTAGAGAATTGGCGGGAAGGACAGGCGGATGCTTTCTGTGACGAGGGTACTGGAAAGTTTGTACACCACCACAAATGTCTAAGCCGGAGAGGCAACTATTCAGACAGATAGCTGGAAGATGCGGTTCACTGTTGCGAATAACAAAATTTTGATTTTCGCTGCGGTTTTCATTTCGCGACCGATCTGACCTTACTTTCCGAACAGCCATCGTACTTACGTAATATATACGATGTTACAAGTACGACGTCAACGTAGGAACCTTTAGCACTGCATGCAGGCTAGTGTCACCATGCGGTAGGGTAGGATCTATCCCATCTTACAACACACTTCCTAATTTTGTCACAGAAGCAATGACGGTGCGTGTTCTGGCGTTATCCTGTATCAGATATCTGCTAGGAATTTTCAATAATTCTTAATTCTCCAAAAAAACGTTCCAGTATTTTTATCACATATCTATGACAAGTTAGGGTTTGGTGAAAAGAGATCCGTTCAATAATTCATGTTATTTTAATTGCCCACCGCGCACATGGTTTCACTCATGTAGAGGTTCTTCTTTATCCGATGACATTTTCAGAAGTTCAACACAAATTATTCTGTGAGTTCACATACCCGCATAAATACACCTCTGCTTCATCAGCAACGAAGAGCGTTTCAGCATCAACCTCACCATCACACACAGACTACAATAGCTTATCACAGTATTGACTTCGTACAACGGTATGGAGTTTCTAAGATGATGTACTTTGTAAGAATATAAGTTGAATCGGAATAATTTGTAGGACTTGTCGTAGCGTGATAATGGGGCTCTAACACAAATCCAAATCTCTGATTGCGATTACTACATTACTTCATCACAGACTATTTACGTGCCGTCATACACAGCGTGTTTTAAATCTTACGGTTCTGGTCGCGTAGGTAGCTATCAATTCCTGTGGCCCGCTTAAAATATATATTTTTAAGCTATAAATGGAGAGTACAAATACGACAAACATGTAGTCAGGATTTCAAAACATTTTCAGGTTTATTAGACGTACTCCTTTGTACACACATATCCTGGTATTGCTAGTGTTATACCTTGAATATGCAGACGAAGCTTCAATTTAAAATAATCATAACGGGAAAAAACAGAAAACGAATTATACTATTCAAATATGTAAGCAAACACGTCATATTTCTGTTTATATTGCTCTGACAGCCAGGATACATCTAAACAAACACAAAACGTGAGATCAAAACAAAATTTTGCATACAGATACATAGTCCAACGTGAAATTCACTGGACTCTTATTCTAGCGTTCATTTTCTGATGTATCTGAAGGAGAATCCGTAACAACAACACAATCTGTGACAATTACACTATAAGCGCATGCAGCAACTCATGTTCAAAAAAGCTTAGTATTCCTACAATTTTCAGATGACGTGTAATCTGGATCACTGTCAGAAACATCATTTTCATCATCTGCAGACTAGTCAAGGGCTTTTTAAATCATTTACCATTTCCAAACGTTTATCTTCTTCACTGCACGTTTTGACCACAAAACCAACGTAAAAGCAAACAAAACGCACAAAACAGAGAGTTCTCGAATGTCATCTAATGCCCACCACACAAGAGACAATATTTGTTCAAGTGATACAGCTACATATCTACGAAGCCTACAGAAAACATACAGAAAATATTCATGCTCCTCCCGTACTTCTGCGAACATGTAATGTGTTACTGCATTTACTGCTATTACTACGAGGTGCCGCATTGCTGGAAGCGGGAATGCAGTGCCGTTCGTCTCGGCGAAAGTCACTCCGCACAGTTGCGGATGAATTTCACCTGTTCAAACGGAGAATTCGGACGGCTTTTGTTGCTGTGCTATCTCCATCTCGACTCGACGCACATTGGGTAACGAACGAGCCGACGATCTAGCTGGCCCAGGGAGTCCCTACCGGCTACTGGCAACTGACGCCAACGTGAACTTTTGCCTTCGATGCGTAAATTGACATTCGCCCGAAGTTTCTACCTTCAAGGAATTCTCAAGCTATATTCCACTTTTCAGATAAACAGTCCAGTTCCATAATCCCATGAAGTCAATTCAGCTTATTAATGTCAGTTCCTTCCTGGGACTACCATTTACTATTAAATTCAGTAACTTTACATTCCTGCCGAGCGGAAGCCTCCTCGATAGTCACTGAAACAAAGCACTGTGGGAGGTTAATCTCTCTTCGAAGTGCAGCTCTTCATAAAGAGCGTAACAGCTCAGTTCGTGAAGGATTCCTGATGGATTTTGGAAGCAGCTTTCTTGAAATACGAATCCATATGTTAGCCTTAAGTGATTTAGCAACTGAAAATGAGATGAAATGAGAAACATCTGGCAGTGTTTTGATCCCTGTTCTTCTCTAATTGGGATCCAATGGTGTATCAATTGCGTCCTCCCACTCGATCGCTTCTGAGAGAAATGCGATTCATTGATCATGGTATTAATGCGGATGAGGTATTAATTTGTCATTCTCCACAATGCTTTATGATGGAGTACACGAGAAATAAAGCTCCACTTTGATTTTAACTCGAGATCTGTGGCTGACTTGTTGAACATGCCAAGATAAGATTCACTGAGAATGGACGTAGCAAATGGGTTTGTCAAGGTCGCCATTTCAATAACACAATTCAAGAACAAAAAAACTAGTTTTATACATTGTTAGAAGGCCACAATAAACAATTTCGCTACATGTCGGTGCTTATATCCCCGGATAGGTGTCCCGATGAATTGCATATACGCCGCAGCAACGCGCTCAAACGGGAAATTTTGATCGTCCACCATATCTAGGAATGCTTCTTGATGTATTCCACTCCATTTATAACTGATCCCGAACTTGTAATTATAAGATCTCCCACTTTTTCTGAAGTCCTTAGGGATAGCTAATGTAGCTAAACGTCATACATTCAACATTAAATCTATTTTACTGAAGCTCGATTAGTATTTTTAGCATTACTGACATGAGTTGAACTACGCTTAAGAATTATTTAACTGTGTATCAAAGAGTTCAGTCTTAATCTCGACTCGATCGCTCGATCGGCTTTCTAACAGGAAGTACACGTGTTTAGACAATTTACATGTATGAATTGTATGTCCACAGGAATTACAAACGCTCCCCAAGAGTGGGGGAAGATTAGCTGCTCGTATTACAAGGTTTCCATTAGTAGTTTTGGCTATATGTAAGTAGGTGTACAGTGTGGTTTCCACTACTAGTGGAGATATCATTTACATAAATATTCGCAGCATTCCTTTATACAGAGTGCTTCCAGAGTGCGATCCCGGCTTCCTGTAAGTGGCCTGGATTCAGTTGCATGATAATCCTGCATGAGATTAGGTTTTTTGGAGTCGATCCCTGAAGAACTAGGGATGATGTGATATCATTATTCAGTTTATACTAACGATGTTTTGTAATGTGTCACGGTCAGCTGCAGTCAGCTGCACCAATGGTGAATTCTCTATGGAAACTCTAGTCGCAGTTACCACTGAAAATTCGGCAGTGGATGTAAGTAGAATAATTAATATCACAGGACATAACAATGATATATTTTTCAATTATTATTTCTTTACAAAGCAGTAAGATCAGTTGACATGGAATTTTCGTAAAGAAGTAATGGTTTCCTAAAGGTTAACAATCTTTGTACTTCTGAATGTCTTAGACCTGAAAAACGCCAGACTCATTGCTGGGCTGGAACCCAGCCCCATCACTTAGACGCAGAAAAGTACTATGACTGCAAACTATGATAATCCAGAATACAGGCTACAGTTTCAATTTTTCGGAAAGTTTATTTCAGCTCAAACTCCACTATAGGGAGACAGATTTCAATATGATTTTCGTCTCAGTAATTAACGTAGCCGATCGTTGTAATTTGTGTAGTCTTAATTCTTCGATGCAGAATTGTATGTAGTGTAAAACGTCATTTGGTGGGAGATAGTCTACTCAAAATTTAATAGGCCAGAAACTGAATGGAAAGCTTTCTTTAACAAGCAGTGGTTGCCTTGCTACACTTCAGCCCTTGAAATTCAAATATAATGTCCCACTTTCCGCACAAGCTCTTGTGTGACCTCCACATGGCCGCGGCCGGGAGGGAACGAGTGAAACGAAATTGGCTCGGACCGAATGTGAATGGAATCGCCGTTATTCACGTGAACCGCTGTATCGTGGACAATAGTAGCAACCAGTCTGTCTGTGCTTCCAAAGCTCCCACAATAGTTTATAGAGGCAAGAGGCGTGCAACCGGAGTTCCCGTTATTCCCCGTAAGCGTTCGACGTGGCGACTTGCCCGTTCCAGATCGCAGTGAGATGTCACTTCACAGGTAAACCGGAGTTGGCCACCTTTCTAGTACTACTATTAAGGCGTGAATTTCGACTTTCAGATTTACTGCATAATCCTCCCTAACACTCCCTCCCAATTCGAAAATCTTCAATGCCTGTATTGCTCTCGATGGACGAGGAGAAGCCCAAAAGGGGAAAAGGATCCCCTCTTTGTGGAACATTAATACAATTGTGCCTTTAACAGCACTAGTACTTTGTGGTTACCTGACACGAACAGTTGGTGCAAGAGGTGAGCTATAAATCTGCACTAAAGCCCTCTGAAGGAAACTTTTATTTATTTGCCAAGATCGCTATAGTGACACATTAATGGATTACCAGTTACGTTAAATTAAATTGCAATCTTCATATCTCTAAAACAAAGCATGTCCAGGATAAAAGCTTAAAACAGTATAAAAAGACAGCAGGGCATGTATAAAAATTCAGGAATTCGAGAAAAACGTGTTACAAGGCCACTTTTGTAAGTTTTTCATGAATAATTCGAAAAATAAAATCTCTAGCGAAAACGTATACCTGTACAAAATTTAACCACAATAAATTTTCTACAAATATTAGCTTTCCATTTTTTTCCGTACGTCAGAAATGGTGTCTAATGGTTGTGAACCAGCTAGAGTTGTTCCCTCATATGGTGATAGAACATTAACGTAAGGATGTAAATCTTGTAAATATAATTATATTTTACATATATCTTGATACTGGTGCATGTTTTTGAGAAACATTAATACATGAAATATACTTTATATTACTATTCTACGTTGTATGGTAGCTTGTTTTACAGTTTCTTATTACGTAAGTCTCAATTATTGTTATCCTTCGCTAGCAGTGAAACCAACCAATTTGGTTTCCTTGTAGATGTCGACTGTGCAGTTCTCCTCTAATGGCATTTATATGAATTATTTTGTATGACGTAATTTCTTAATGTTGCATGTACTATATTATGTCAGCAATACGTCAAAAATTGTTTTCAATTAATTATTCTTACGTTGTGGCCCGCTAGCTATGACACTTCACAGTACGCTATGTCTCCTTACTTACAATATGTGTAATTTGGCAGGTGCGATTACTTGGTGCACACTATTTTGATGTTAAATTACCTTCCTTAATTCTAGTTATGTAAACGTGGGACCCTATTAAATTACATCTAGGTGACGTCATACTTCGCGGACCGCCATCTGTTGGTACCTCTCAGCACTAAACTTTACCGTTGTACCCTAGGTCTTGTGGTTAGTTACTCTATCGTAGCCAATATGGCTTTAAACCATGAAACGACATTATGCGGTATGTATCTATTTTGTTCGTGCCATACAAATTCTAAGTTGTACATACTTTATGGCAGCATATTACGCATGTTATTGTAATGCCTTTATTATCTGCTGGTATGTTGTTATTTAATTTTATTTATTATATGTATTCATTATTGTATTTTGACTTTGAATTGCGTCCGTGAATATGAACAGAATTTTATGGGCTTTATTATCGTACAGTATGCTGTATGTTCTTCTTGTGGTAGAGTGGTTTAAATCATTGTATCGGGTAATTGCTACCACTTGGTTTTACGGGTACATAATTTCTTATCTCAGAGTTTTTGTATATGCAATACTGCGCTTTTACATTCCGTTAAGCCTGTAACCACGGCATATTTTCTTTTATAGATTTGAAGATGGTAGTTTATTTTGCCCTAATTAATGTGTTAACGTAACTGTGTTGGCTAATGAATAAAAGATTTCATGAGAAGACCAAAGTACACTTGTACTTTGTATAATTCTCATAAATTAACATCCTATTCATATTTTGTCTAACATACAACAGTGTTGATTGATACTGCTTCATGAAATATCTAAAGTGACATATTAACAAGGGCCCTAGGGGCGACTGTTGGACATAAGAAGCCTAAATATGAACACTGGAGATGCAGATAAGCTACGTGCTTGATAAAGTTTGGCTTATCTTCAGATTTCCGCGGCTCTTTAGGGAGCATGTCCACAAGAAACGAGACAAAAGAGAATTCTGTTGTGAGTCTCAAACGTGCCCCTTTAATCCTTTAATTTCTGACGAAGTGTAGCTTTTTGCTGATGGGATTACAAAATGAAGCGTTGATTATCAATTACGGTTAAACGAAGTTAGACGCAAAATTATACAGTTGATCAAAACAGAACTGATAACCATATCGAAACAATTGCTGCTGCTACTAATCATTTCACACGGACGTTTACGTCGAGACTAATTTCGAGCTCTATAGACGACTCACTCCTTTTTTCTCTGCAAAAACGATACGAAATATCTGCTGCCTTGCAGTTCGTGCGATTTTTTGTTCAAATGAAATCATAGCTGTGAAAATGAGAGAGAGTGGATTTGTGATACAGTGATGACGACACATAGGAGACGCAGGAACAAAGGAAGGCTTACATGATTCATGGGACGACTGGATGAAACCTGAGAACATTGGGTGCATGTGGTATCTGCACGGTCTGTGGAACTAACAACTGCAACAGAGATTCGCTACATGTTTACATTTGAATAGAGAGACACAGAGTCATGCGGAGCAGCCTGCTAGCACCAACATTTGTCCTCTATTCGCGGTTTCTAGGCACGACGTTATTTTTCTGCGATTTAACACATACTGCCGTAACTATCTTCTCTGCCTCGGTACTGTACGTTAACTTTCACCGACCCGCTAGCTTGTGTTTACGCCATTCGTTTGCAGCGTATTTACTGTCGTCACATTCTCAGTATTGGGCCTTATAGTATTCCACGGGGTAGGAAAATACTTTTGCTGACTCTTTGTCTTACATTCGTTGCCTTCTTTCAGTTAGTATTTTGGGTAATCCATTGATAGAGGTCAACCTTTGTGATTGAGTAAAAAAGTTTGTCCATTCTGGAACTGTGTGATAGCTACGTGAGGCTCTACTGGCGTACATCAGACAATTTTTACTGATTGGAGGCAAGTATTACATGTTTACTGGAGGTGTCCGCCAACGCTCAAGTAAGTGAGAACCTGCAGGTGCACCTTCGAGCACTTCAGCGGCCTTTAAATTACATCCTTCTATTTCCGCTACATCCTCCGGTGAGTATAGCTAGGAGTGACGCAGGGCGAAATATATTCGATACTTTTTTCTAATGAAAATTACTGAGTGTGCTGATCAGACTGCTACCATCAAGTTAAACAGAAATTTTCGACACGATCTTACAGAGCGAACCAATTCATCAAGAATGGTTTCCGAGGAAATGCTACCAAAAAAAATTAATGTTTAGAAATCTTCACCTGATTTAATTCTGAGATTTCCAAAATGTTCCCTTATTCATTAAAATGACTTCCGTTAATACTGAACTTTACAGAACGCGCTGTGCTGTCCCTTCTTAATTACGCTACTTAGTCTACAAGTTTCACATTTTTGGAGTTCAAACTCACAGTGAAGATAAAGTAGCAATTACGTTATTATTCTTGATTGTATTTTTGTTCTGTCAGTGCAACTACAAAAATGCGTGATTTTTTCACCAGACGCGTTTCGCTTTATTGAGGTAAGGCATCATCAGTGATCTGTAATTAAGTTATTTACATTTTTATTTGCTTTTAGATGCTTGGTCTGCTGCAGAACATCTAAAATATAAAAAAATTATCAGTGTCTAACACAGCAAAACAAAGATGTAAGCGAGAAATCAGCCGAAAAATCACGTCCAGTACAAATCAACCTATTCTTAACGAACTGTTTTGGATCTAAAGCAAATCAAAATGTAAATAACTTAAATACAGACCACTGATGATGCTTTACCTCAATAAAGCGAAACGCGTCTGGTGAAGCAATCATGTACTTTTGTAGTAGCAACGACAGAACAAAAATACCCTTGAGAATTATAAAGCGACTACGGACACTATGGCCACACAAATGAAGACTTTATTATTATATATCTGAGCCTCAGATCACACAAATGATCTCATTATCGGTTTAAACTTATTACCAAATTAGTATCAGACGATCTGTTCGAAAAGAAAGAAATATTACACTATGAATACTCTTAATCTTTTATTTGCGAATTATGAGTTAACAGGTCTGAATTATTCCGCAGTCGACAATTGCCTTCAGTTCCCATTACCAGAGAACACATACGTTTACATTGTTATCGTGTCTCCGGGCTTCTTAAGTTGCTCATTACTACGTAACGTTTTCAACTCTGCACTACATACATACTCCGCTAGCCACCAATCGGTGTGTGGCGGAGGGCACAATTCGCGCCAAAGTCATATTTCCCCCCCTCTGTTCCACTCGCGGATCACGCGAGGGAAAAACTACTGACTGAGCGCCTCAGTAAGAGCTCTAATTTCCCTTATCTTTGAATGGTGATCATTGCGCGATTTGAAAGTTGGTGGTAATAATATATGATCTACATCCTCGGTGAAGATCGGATTTCGGAATTTAGTGAGCAGTCCCTTCCGTTTAGCGCGGCGTCTATCTGCAAGTGTGTCCCACTTCAAGCTTTCTATGAAATTTGTAACGCTCTCGGGATGGCTAAATGCACCAGTCCCGTATCTAAGTATGGTTGTTCACAGAATTTAACTTTATTTGTAATGCAGTCTCCTAGTGTTTCATTATGCCCTTTTTCTTTACATTTAAACAAACTTTCTGATGATAGGTTGGTAATAATTCGAAACTTACAATGATAAAATTTGTGTAGAAATGTTCATTTTCCATAAGGAAATATATCTAGTCTGTCAAACTAACGTTTAACTTTTATTTGTGAATATTATATCCCTCGGTCTTAACGTGCATCTAAGTTCAGCAAATTCGAAGACTGTGTCGGTGTTATCGTTTGGCGTACTTTTAGAGTAAGTGTTGTTGCTATAGTATGTAGAAATAGTTTGGGGATTTATGTTCGTAGAACCAAAAACCACTGACAATAAATTCACGACTTGTGAACTGTCTCAGACTTGCCTCCATCTGCTAGTAGAATCGAGCTGTCCAAGGCGTGTCTCCATCCACCATAACTATTAAGTTACGTCTGTGTTGTACGACAGATATCCTCACAACGCTCTATTTTTTCGCGCTTTACGACAGCCCAGAACTTGACATCTGTTCATCGTCAAACGCATTTCGTGTACTTTATAGCTGCACATGTCGCAGGGAAGCAATCCGTTTCAGCTGGATCCAGTTAATTAACAACATTAAATAAACCTTAGACAGAAGATAATGATTCAGAATATGAAATAATTAGAGTTGGATTGTTCTACAATGTTAAATATTAAGCGCTGATTCTAGAATTTAAATCAGTAAAGAAAATTATTTAATGAAACTTTGAGTATACAGGCTATCCAATGCTTTGTTATCCATCTCTATCCTTATATGCAGTTTAAATGTGAAAAATCACAGAATTAAAGTACGAAAATGTCCGGCGTTACCCAGGCCGCTCGAGTTAATTCGTTATTGGTTTGTCCCTCGAGTACGCTGAAGTCTATTTATTTCTAGAATCATCAATGTAGTGTCGGTCAACGATAAAGACAGCCTTTTCTGGGGTTTGTTCTTACTCGCTATGGGAACCTAACAGAGCTGTCAATTAGACCGATAAGGGTATGTGTTATATGACACCATTTCTCACAACCAGAACAACGTCTTTCCATATTTGGAAAATTGGTCCTGAGAGAAGAGTCAAAAAGTATAATTCTGCGCCAAATACAGGGTTCGATTAGATTCTGTGTTGCTTACAAGGGGAGGCCGCCAATTGTGAAATACAGATTCGATTCATACTGCGCATAATAAAAGCTCATGGCCAGAAGTGTAATGTGGCAAAGCACCAAGATGCACTTCTCAGCCGTTGTCGAGAAAATCGACAGTTAAAAGAAACCGTTGCGGTGAAATACTCTCTACGCTTGGCAATTTTCTACAGCGTCGTGGCGGAGCGGTAAGCGCTCGGGTTCGTAATCCGAAGGTCGCCGGATCGAATCTCGCGCCATGCAACTCTTTTTATTATTTGTTTTTTTTTTGTAATTCAAATGTATACACACACACACACACACAAAATCCAATCCATCGTCCACCACCAACTGTCTTCTCCGATTGTTGCCGATATGATACGATGCACGTGCAAACCTGGCGAACGATAGAACAATTTTTCAGAATGTCAATCAGGTGTTTCCCAACAGGTAATTTAAAAAACAATTGTTCTTGTAAAATCGCATCGTTTATCAAATGTGCTCGATGTCGTGCTGTTTTCTGCTTTCCATGTTTCTGTGATAACAATCACTCTGGTTCGTGCGATACTCCAGCTACTTCTGGTCACTAATTGTTGATTATGTGCGAGTGTACACCGAACTTTTCAATAAATTGTATCCACTTGATTATTATTTGTGATATTGTGTTTTATTTCAAGATTTATTTTTCCACGACAAACGACTTTCAACAACTTATTATATGCATAATTGTTGCAACTGATTGCCGGGAATTATATATATATATATATATATATATATATATATATATATATATATATAATTTGAATTACAAAAAAAAAAAATAATAAAAATGTTGCATGGCGCGGGATTCGATCCTGCGACCTTCGGATTACGAACCCGAGCACTTACCGCTGCGCCACGACGCTGCAGAAAATTATTAAACGTAGAGAGTATTTCACCTCAACGGTTTCTTTTAACTGTCGATTTTCTCGACAACGGCTGAGAAGTGCATCTTGGAGCTTCGCCACATTACACCTCTGGCCATGAGCTTTTACTATGCGCAGTATGAGTCGAATCTGAATCTCACAATTAGCGGCCTCCCCTTGTTAGACATGAGAAATTAGGTAATACAAGGTAGCGCTTCAGCACTTTTCCTTCACGTAGGCTGCACGTTTCCGAACTAAAAATGTATTTACAAAGGAAAATTAATCGTCCAGTAGAAATTTCTTAATCTAACTTCAAAATTTAGCTTTGATACTTGTCATGTATATTTAACTTCTTAAAAATGTGATAAAACGTTTTGGATTTAGCATTATCGATGACTTTCTTAGCTATTCGTAGTTTTAACTAAGAGTAATTGCCGTTATTTTTATTGAAATATCGTAATTGTGGTTTCTCCTTTTCTTCTGAATTGTCATGAATTACTTACAAAATAAAAAGCAAGAGAGAATATAGACACACTTCCGCTGTAGTTGAAACACTTACATCATGATGCAGCTGTCTGCAAGATGAACATCGGCGAGCACCTCGCTTATAGGGCAAAGTGGCCCAGAAACCAAATCACAGGACTTGCTTTCGGGATGAACGGGAATCGATTCTCAGTCTGACTAGCCAGATTTGGGTTCCCGTGGTTCTGCTAAATAGCTTACGTTAAACGCTCCTCTCTATATACATAAATGACTTGGCGGACAGAGTGGGTAGCAATGTGCGGCTCTTTCTGATGATGCCGTGGTGTACGGTAAGGTGTCGAAGTTGAGTGACTGTAGGAACATACAAGACGATTTAGACAGAATTTCCAGGTGATGTGATGAATGGCAGCTGGCCCTAAATGTGGAAAAAATGTAAGTTAAAGTGGATGAGTGGAAAGATCAAATCTGTTATGTTCGCATACAGTTTTACTAGTGTCCTGCTTGACACAATCAAGTCGTTTAAATATCTGGGAGTAACGTCGCAATGCGATATCAGGTGGAACGAGTATATGAAAATTGTGATTGGGAAGGCGAATGGTCGACTTCAGCTTATTGGGAGAATTTTACGAAAGAGTGGTTCCCCTGGAAAGGAGACCACATATAGGACGCTGGTGCGACCTATTCTTGAATAATACTCGAGTGTTTCGGATCCGCACCAGGTCGGATATAAGGAAGACACCGAAGCAATTCAGAGGCGGGCGGCTAGATTTGTTACCGGTAGGTTGGAACAACACGTGTTACGGAGATTCTTCGGCAACTCAAACGGGAATCCCTGGAAGAAAGGCAACGTTCTTTTCCAGAAACACCGCTGAGAAAATTTAGAGAACGTGCCCGACTTCCTTCCGCATGCTTCTCATACCGGAGCTTGTTCTCGATCTCCGTTGTGGTCATTAAAGACGGGTCGTAATCTTCTAACCTTCCTTTATTTTTCACTCTTGATTATTATTACTTATTACTCTTGATTATTATTACTTACTCACCCCAACCTTATATTAGACAGGGAAAGGACTGTAATCTGCCTGTAATGCGAAAACTAACTTAATTCACTGTTTTATTGAATTTTTCAGTGCCTGTGACAAAAACAATTTCAGTGTAGGTATATTCTTCTTAGAAAATCATCATCTCATTACATGTTTAAAAATATAAAAAGAAAAAGGGCGTTGATAAAATACTAGTAAACATCTACATGATTACTCTGCTATTCACACTAAAGTGCCATTCAGAGGGTTCAATGAACCACCTTCAAGCTGTCTCTCAACCGTTCCACTCTCGAACGGCGCGCGGGAATAACGAGCATTTACGTTTTTCTGTGCGAGCCCTGACTTCTCTTATTTTATCGTGACGATCATTCCTCCCTAAGTAGGTGGGTGCCAACAGAATGTATCCGCAATCGGAGGAGAAAACTGGTGATTGAAATTTCATGAGAAGATCCCTTCGCAACAGAAAACACCTTTGTTTTAATGATTGCTACTCCAGATCACGTATCGTGTCTGTGGTACTATATCACCTATTTCGCTATAGTACAAAACGAGTCGCCCTTCTTTGAACTATTCCGATGTGATCCGTCAGTCTCACCTGATGCGGATCCCACACCGCACAGCAATACCCCAGAATAGGGCGGACAAGCGTGGCGTAAGCAGTCTCTTTAATAGACCTGTTGCACCATCTAAGTGTTCTGCCAATGAATCGCAGTCTTCTCTGGTTTGCTCTACCCACAACATCATATATGTGATCGTTCCAATTTAGGTCATTTGTAATTGTAATCCCTAAGTGTTTAGTTGAATTTACACCCATAAGTTTTATTTGACTTATAGCGTAAGCGAAATTTAGCGGATTCCTTTTAGTACTCATGTGAATAACTTCACACATTTCTTTATTCAGGGTCAGTTGCCACAAAACTGAAAATCGAAATAACTTCGACTCACGCCCACACAACCCTGAATGTGTTAATATACCTCGTATAATGAACAGTTCAGTGAACATATGTTTGCTTTGACTGTTAGCACGAAGGTTGGTTAACTATGTAATGGTATAAATCTTTCACCTCTCAGATCTGGAGTGTAAACTTAAATATAAGCCTTCTCAAAGTGAAAACTGGGACTTGTGGAGCAGGTAAGCTACATATACCTTAGAAGCGAGTTAAATTACGCCTCTTGCAGACACAGTCCGTGAGTGTGTACTAATTTAGTTCCTGTCAGAGTACGCTGATGCAATAGCACCATACTTAAAAATCATATACAACTGCTCGCACGATGAAAGATCCGTATCCAAAGACTAGAAGGATGGACAGGTTACGTCAGTATTCAAGAATTGCAATAGAAGTATTTCACTAAATTACAGGTCCATATCATTTACTCCGTCGCTAAGCTGCATGTGACGATCTTGATGACATGGAATCCTAGGGATGAGAACGTTTGAGGAGCATGAAAATCGTCTCGCACTGATGTCTGTGCCACCAAATCCGCCTGATCTGAACCCGACAACTGGGGTGTTATTGGGCACTAGTTGCGCGCTCACAAATCAGCGACGCGTAATTTACGGGAATTTTGTGAACTGTGAGTAGATGTCTTTGCTGCACACCTCCGGGAGCCCGCCAAGGACTTGTGGAATCCATGTACGCAGAAATCACCATCACGCTATGAAGCAAGTTCTTGTTATAATGTTTGGTTTATGGGCGTATCTCATTGATTTCTCCTCACGTAGAGGACATTTGGTCCCACGGTAATTGTCTCACTGGGGAAACTGCACCACTCGTTCCAGGACTATGCTGGAGGGCGCTCAAACGTACGTTCACAAGCACACACGGACGGCTTTTTTTCTGTGGGGCAACAAAAACATTTTTCATCAATATAAGGCACCCCAGAACGTGTCCATCTCCATAGACGCGTGGTCAACACGACAGACCCTCATGTACCCCCTGCGGGTCCGGGGTAAGAATAGGCCCGAGGTATTCCTGCCTGCAGTACGAGGTGACTAAACGGAGTTTCAACCGTTTCGGCCTTCCATGTGATGGTCCCCCTTGGGGTTTGTCCTCCATTTTCCAAAATTCTACAGAAGTACGAGCCTTTTAGGGAAGGACGCCTTACGTGGTGTACCACTGGTCCTCAGTGCACTAAGACCTTGGCACTCAGCATTGTACCGGAGTTGTAACCATACCCACTATTCCTCAAATTGGGCCTAAACGCCTGATGGGTTGTACAAGTTACGCCCATAGTGTGTCCCCATCTGCACCTAGGATCATGATGGACTTTCCATGGCACCAGAAATCCAGCACGGTAGCCAGCCCGTTGTGATGGGGTCGTCATGTACCCTCTAGGTTGTTGCCCCCTGACAACACAGGGATCGTACTGCCGATACCTGAGCTGCACCCTCCCCACGTCGGCCAAGGAGTAGATGCCCATCTCCTTGGGGCATCAGGACTCCTGGCAACGGTCATCCTGCCAGGTGGCCCTTGCTGAGGCTGGGTGGCGCCCGTGGGGAGAGCCCCTGGTCGGAGTGGATGGTATCGGGGCGGACGTTTCGCAGATGAAATGTCAACACGTATCAGGTCGCTCTGCGGCCGAGTCTTTCAAAAGGAAAGGTACTGTCTCTGGTTCTGGTTCTCCTACCCTTTCCCCCTTGGCCACTCCCTGGGAGGAGGGACAGGCTCGCCGGCTTGAGGCGAAGTACTTCCCCCACTATTTGGTCTGTTCTCGAACTGATGGGGGGACGTTCGCCACCTCCAAGCCCATGTTCTTTGTTCAGCCCATTGAGGACATATTCGGGGAAATCGAGGCTCTCAGTAAGATGCGTTCGGGGTCGGTTCTTATAAAGACCACCTCCGCCACACAGTCGGCGGCGCTCTAGGCGTGCGACCGCCTAGGGGACATCCCAGTCTCCATTGTCCCGCATCTGGCACTAAATAGGATGCAGGGGGTTATTTTTCATCGGGACCTCCTGCTGCAATCTGATGAGGAGCTCAGGGCCAACCTGGAGCGCTGAGGCGTGCATTTCGTCCGGCGAGTCCAGCGCGGCCCCAAAGACCGTCGCATCGACACTGGGGCCTTTATCCTCGCCTTCGAGGGGGACGTTCTCCCGGAGAAGATAAAGGTGATGTGCTACCGGTGCGATGTGCGACCTTACGTCCCGCCTCCTATGCGCTGTTTTCGGTGTTTGGGCTTTGGGCACATGTCGTCACGGTGTGAGGCTGAGCCCCTTTGTGGCGATTGTGGACGTCTTCTTCGTGAGGAACATACGTGCACCCCACCACCTTAGTGCGTTATTTGTCCTGGCATCCACTCGCCTAGATCCTTAGACTGCCCCGCGTATCAGAAGGAGAAGAAGATACAAGAACTCAAAACTTTGGATTGTCTCTCTTATTCTGAGGCCAGGAAGAAGTATGACTGCCTCCATCCCGTGCTGTTGACCACTTCGTTTGCCTCAGTTGTGTCCACTCCTTCCACGGTATCCTCACCCCTATCCTGTCCCCCCTCCACCTCCTCCCTCCATCCGGGGTCTATGCCTCTGCCTCCCAAATCCCTCCCTTCCAAATCCTCCTCCCCCGTGGCCCCCGCCCCCTCTGCCCCAGGGGCCACCCTTCCTCCTCCTCCTCCTCCCCCCCCCCCCCCCCGCTGCCTGAGAAGCGATCCTCTTCTCAGGCGTCGATCGGGGAAACGTTCCGGACCCCAGCTTCCGAGGTCCGGCGTGAGGACCTCCTTCGGGTCCAGCCCACCATCCCTGTGCCTCCTCGGACTTCCAAGAAGGCCTGCAAGAAGAAGTCTCTATCCCCCACTCCACCCTGGCGCGTTTCGTCTGACGCTCCATCCGTGAGTCGCTGCTCCCGGCCGTCCTCAGTTTCGCCGGGACGCTCTGCTGCCAGGCACTCAGCTGGCCTCTCGTCGGCAAATGATGCTGCCCCTCCTACACAACCAGGGACAGCGGCCGCAGCTGGCGACGACTCGATGGAACAGGATCCGCCTCCCGCCGGTTGCAGCGTTGTTCCCTCGAAACCTGGCCCTCCGCGGCCGTCGAGGTGACCAGCGCTTCCCCGTCTCGTTCCCCCTCTTTTTTGACTACCGATGGCCTTGTTACATTGGAACATAAGAGGTATTCGATCTAATCGGGAGGAATTACAACTGCTCCTCCGCCTGCACTGTCCGCTCGTCCTTGGTCTCCAGGAAACCAAGTTGCGCCCGACTGACCATATTGCCTTTATCCACTATACATCGGAGCGGTGTGACCTCACCCCTGTGGACGGTATCCCAGCTCATGGTGGGATCATGTTGTTCGTTCGGGACGATGTCTATTACCATCCCATCCCATTGACCACCCCACTCCAAGCAATAGCTGTCCGTATTACTCTTTCTGCTTTTACTTTTTCAGTTTGTACCGTCTACACTCCATCGTCATCCGCTGTTAGTCGGGCTGACATGATGCACCTGATTGTTCAGCTTCCCCCGCCGTTTTTATTGTTTGGCGACTTCAATGCCCATCATCCCCTTTGGGGCTCTCCTGCATCCTGTCAAAGAGGCTCACTCTTGGCGGATGTCTTCAACCATCTCAATCTTGTCTGCCTCAATACTGGCGCCCCGACTTTCCTCTCAGACTCTACTCATACCTACTCCCACTTGGACCTCTCGATCTGTTCTAACACTCTTGCCCATCGGTTCGAGTGGTATGTCCTTTCTGACACCTATTCGAGCGACCACTTCCCCTGTCTCGTTCGTCTCCTGCACCACACCCAATCCCCACGTCCTATGAGCTGGAACATACTGAAAGCTGACTGAGGACTTTACTCCTCCCTGGCGACCTTTCCGGACCACGATTTTCTCAGTTGTGACAGTCAGGTCGAATACCTCACGGCTGTTATCATCAGTGCTGCCAAACGTTCCATTCCTCGTACTACCTCTTCTTCACGTCGCGTTTCCGTCTCCTGGTGGAACGAGGCTTGTAGAGACGCTATCCGTGCTCGACGACGTGCTTTGCGCACCTTTCGCCGCTATCCCACGTTGGCGAATTGTATTGGATACAAACGACTCCGAGCGCAATGCCGTAGAGTCATCAAAGACAGCAAAAAAGTTTGTTGGGCCTCTTACACCAGCTCCTTTAACAGTTTTACTCCCTCTTCTGTCGTATGGGGTGGCCTGCACCGGCTGTCGGGCATTAAGGCCCACTCCTCGGTACCTGGCCTGACCTCAGGTAATGAGGTCCTCGTTGATCCTGTGGCTGTCTCCAACGCCTTCGGCCGGTTTTTCGCGGAGGTTTCGAGCTCCGCCCATTACCACCCTGCCTTCCTTCCCAGGAAAGAGGCAGAAGAGGCTCGGCGACCTTCCTTCCACTCGCTGAATCAGGGAACTTATAATGCCCCCTTTACTATGCGGGAACTCGAACGTGCGCTTGCACTGTCCCGGTCCTCTGCCCCGGGGCCAGATGCCATTCACATTCAGAGGCTGGCACACCTTTCTCCGGCGGGCAAAAGCTTCCTTCTTCGTGCCTACAATCGCGTCTGGACCGAAGGTCAGGTCCCCATGTGTTGGCGTGACGCCGTCGTTGTTCCTATACCCAAACCCGGGAAGGATAGACACCTTCCTTCTAGTTACCGCCCCATTTCTCTTACAAGCTGTGTCTGTAAGGTGATGGAGCACATGGTTCATGCTCGGTTAGTTTGGATTCTTGAATCTCGACGGCTACTTACCAATGTCCAATGCGGCTTTCGTCGCCGCTGCTCCGCTGTTGACCACCTTGTGAACTTGTCGACATTCATCATGAACAACTTTTTCCGAAGGCGCCAAACGGTAGCCGTGTTCTTCGATTTGGAGAAGGCTTATGATACCTGTTGGAGAGGAGGTATCCTCCGCACTATGCACAGGTGGGGCCTACGCGGTCGCCTGCCCCTTTTTATTGATTCCTTTTTAACGGATCGAAAGTTTAGGGTACGTGTGGGTTCTGTATTGTCCGACGTCTTCCTCCAGGAGACCGGAGTGCCTCAGGGCTCCGTCTTGAGCGTAGCCCTTTTTGCCATCGTGATCAATCCAATTATGGATTGCATTCCACCTAATGTCTCAGGCTCTCTCTTTGTCGATGACTTCGCGATCTACTGCAGTGCCCAGAGAACATGCCTCGTGGAGCGCTGCCTTCAGCGTTGTCTAGACAGCCTGTAATCATGGACTGTGGCAAATGGCTTCCGGTTCTCTGAAGAGAACACGGTTTGTATCAACTTTTGGCGATATAAAGCGTTCCTTCCGCCATCCTTACATCTCGGTCCCGTTGTTCTCCCATTCGTGGAAACAACTAAGTTTCTAGGGCTCACGTTGGACAGGAAACTTTGTTGGTCTCCGCATGTCTCTTATTTGGCGGCCCGTTGTACACGTTCCCTTAATGTCCTCAGAGTTCTTAGTGGTTCGTCTTGGGGAGCGGATCGCACTGTCCTGCTTCGCTTGTACCGGTCCATAGTCCGATCGAAGCTGGATTATGGGAGCTTCGTCTACTCGTCTGCTCGGCCATCCCTCTTACGCCGTCTCAACTCCATCCACCATCGGGGGTTACGTCTTGCGACCGGAGCCTTCTACACTAGTCCTGTCGACAGTCTTTATGCTGAAGCTGCCGAATTACCATTGACCTACCGGCGCGACGTACTGCTGTGACGGTATGCCTGCCGGCTGTTGTCTATGCCCGACCACCCCTCTTACCAGTCCTTCTTCGCCGATTCTCTCGACCATCAGTACGGGTTGTATGTGTCTGCCCTGCTGCCCCCCGGAGTCCGCTTCCGTCGCCTGCTTCGACAATTGGATTTTGCCCTCCCTACCACCTTCAGAGAGGGTGACAGCCTGACACCACCTTGGCTCCAGGCTCCGGTTCATATTTATCGCGACCTCAGCTCACTCCCGAAGGAGGGTACTCCGGCTGCAGTGTATTGCCTTTGTCGTCGGGGCCGCCACCTTTAAATACCGGCTCCTCGACCAATGTTCCAGCTTTACGGCCGAGCTTTTTGCTCTCCATCAGGCCGTTCAGTATGCCCGCCGCCACCGCCATTCATCGTATGTACTCTGCTCTGACTCACTCAGTGCTCTTCAGAGCTTTGGAGCTCCCTATCCGGTCCATCCATTGGTTCAACGGATACAGCAGTCCCTCCATTCTTTCGCTGATAATGGTTCTCCTGTCAGCTTTCTGTGGGTTCCCGGACATGTAGGAGTGCCTGGGAATGAGGCTGCAGATGCTGCAGCCAAGGCTGCAGTCCTCCTGCCTCGGCCAGCCTCCCATTGTGTCCCGTCATCTGACGTTCATGGGGATGTTTGTAAGAGGCTTTTGTCGTTGTGGTGGGATGCTTGGTCATCCCTCCAAGGAAACAAGCTCCGGGCAGTAAAACCGCTCCCAACTGCTTAGACAACCTCCTCCCGACCATCTCGGCGAGAAGAGGTCCTTCTGACCAGGTTGCGGATTGGGTATTGCCGGCTTAGCCACCGCTACCTGCTCTCCGGTGACCCAGCCCCACAGTGCCCTTGTGGTCAGGCATTAACAGTGCGCCATGTTTTATTGTCGTGTCCCCGCTTTAGTCAATCTCGTGTTGTCCTGTCCCTGCCATCTACTTTACCGGATATTTTAGCTGATACGCTCGAGCAGCTGCTCGTGTTCTGCGTTTTATAACTTTGACTGGCTTGTCCGAAGACATCTAACTTTTTTACTTATTTTATCTGCATCTTTGTCAAGCCTTTCTGGTGTCCCCCCCTCCCCTTGAGTTTTACTAGATTCCATGTGCTCTAACAACTGTGACTGGGCGCTAATGACCTCAGTAGTTGAGCGCCCTTAAACCCCACAAAAAAAAGACCCTCATGTGGGGGACCCAGGTGCGATTCCCGGTAAAATACTGCCAGACATTCCTTCGTGGGACGACTGGACCGGGTTGCACTCAGCCTCTTGATTCCAATTGAGCAGCTACCTGATGAATAGGTAGTGGCTACAAGGACGAAACGTCTTCAACGGGTGGGAGTGAGGTGTGCTGACTCCATGCCATCCATACTGCGTCCGTTGATGAATGACTGAGAATGACACAGCATTCGGTCGATTATGGCGTTGCCTTCAGGGCCTGATCAGTGTTTCTTCTTCTGTATCTGACTGTAAATGGTTCAAATGGCTCTGAGCACTATGGGACTTAACTACTGTGGTCATCAGTCCCCTAGATCTTAGAACTACTTAAACCTAACTAACCTAAGGACATCACACACATCCATGCCCGAGGCAGGATTCGAACCTGCGACCGTAGCAGTCGCGCGGTTCCGGACTGCGCGCCTAGAACCGCTAGACCACCGCGGCTATCTGACTGTAAGTCCGTACGAGATATTCGAGTCAGAATAAGGACAGTACGTTAATTTACTCATTTTTTTTTTCTTCACAAGATTTGCCAGTGCAAATGCTGTCGAGTATAGAAACACGACATATCCACTGAGGCAGGATTACAGGACACACTAGCAGATATAAGGCGCGTGATTCTGTATTCCTACTGGTGGACATATTCTGTCTGTGCAGGGTGCGGAGTGCTGCCTCACACAGGCAACGGGAAAAAGGAGAGAAGGGGTGAATGGCATTAGTGGTGCACTGAGCCACACTGTGATAACATGCTAAGCATACAAACTGAGACGAGCGTTTCCTAAATTACGCCACTAGATATTTAGCGGGAGAGGCCGTGTGATAACGACCCGCGTGTTCGTGTCACATTACACGCTATTCTGTTTGGAATACCATGGAGCATCCTGCCACGAAGCACTCACCGTCTTATTAGAGCGCTTATGCCATGAGAGCGTATATAAAACATAAGAGGTCGATGAAGGTCGCTTGCGTGGAGCCCGGCTGTCAGATACATTAGCAACGGCACGCGCCTCAGGCCCACGCGAAACCTTGCGTGATATGGCCTTCATTACTAATCACATCACCAGCTTCACCTGCTTTATATTCCCCAGTCTCAAAAACAGTCACATACTATACATTTTCTTGAAGCAGTAAGCACGTTTCTCTGCTGGAGAAATCAGCCACATTTGAAATGGCGCTACTGTAGCTATTTTTAGGTTACAAAACTCGACATCGACAAATAGCTGCTGATAGTGATTTTAACAGATTTTGAGCAATAGTTACCAGTCGGTATAACACACTATTGACGAGGAAAAGGCGTGATGAATATAAGTTTAGAATCAGTTGCAAAAAACTACTCAGTCAAAGTGTCGGAAATGAGTGCAACGTCTTCATTTCTTTCAGAATACGTAGACATTTCTTTTAAAAACTTCTAGAATGTCCAAGAGGTAAAATAGAAACCGCTGTCCAGATAATACAGCTTATAAAAATAATCAAGAAACATTTAAAAGTACACTGAAGAGCCAAAGAAACTGGTACACCTGTCTAATATCACGTAGAGCCCCCGCGAACGTCCAGAAGTGCCGCAGCACGACGTGGCATGGACTCGACTAATGTCGGAAGTAGTGCTGAAGGGAACTGACGCCATGAATCCTGCAGGGCTGTCTACAAGTCCGTAAGAGTTTGAGGGGGTGGAGATCTCTTCTAAACAGTACGTTGCAAGACATCCCAGATATGCTCAATACTGTTCATGTCTGGGAAGTTTGGTGGCCAGGGGAATTGTTTAAACTCAGAAGAGTGTTCCTGAACTACTCTATAGAAATTCTGGACATGTGGGGTGACGCAGTGTCCTGCTGGAATTGCCCAAGTTCGTCGGAATGCTCAAGGGACATGAATGGATGCAGGTGATCAGACAGGATGCTTACGTACGGGTCACCTGTCAGTCATAGCTAGACGCATCAGGGGTCCCATATCACTCCACCTACACACGCCCCACACCTTTACAGAGCCTCCACTACCTTGAACATTCCCTTACTGACATGCAGGGTCCATGGATTCGTGAGGTTGTCTCCATACCAGTAAACGTCCATCCGCTTGATAAAATTTGAAATGAGACTCGTCCGACCAGGCAACATGTTTCCAGTCATCAACAGTCCAATGTCGGCGTTGACGGGTCCAGGTGAGGCATGAAGCTTAGTGTCGTGCAGTCATCAAGGGTACACGAGTGGGCCTTCGGCTACGAAAGCCCATATCGATGATATTGCGTTTAATGTTTCGCACGCTGACATTTGTTGATGGCCCAGCACTGAAATCTGCAGCAACTTTAAGAAGGGTTGTACTTCTGTCACACTGAACGATTAATTTCATTAATCGTTGGTCCCGTTCTTGCAGGATCTTTTTGTGGCCTCAGCGATGTCGGAGATTTGGTGTTTTACCGGATACCTAATATTCATGGTGTACTCGTGGAATGGTCGTACGGGATAATATCCACTTCATCGTTACCTTGGAGATACTGTGTCCTATCGCTCGTGAGCCGATTTTAACACCAAGTCAAACTCACTTCAATCTTGATAACCTGCCATTGCAGCAGCAGTAACCGTTCTAGTAACTGAGCCAGACACTTGTCTTATATAGGCGTTGCCGACCGCAGCGCCACATTCTGTCTGTTTTCGTATCTCTATATTTGAATACGCAAACCTATATCAGTTTCTTTGACGCTTCAGTGTATGTGTTCCATCGTTTCGCGTCTCCTGCAAGTAACATTTAACACTATGTTTTCTATCATCCCGGGTCTTCTGCATGAAAGCTCAACAGTAATTTACTAAAACTCGGGTCATTATTTCATCTGTATCCAACTGTCTAATGCTTTAACTATTACCTTTGCTAGACACATTTGTAGATGATCGATGCATGAACCACCAGCTGAACATGAGTCACTTTATAATCAATGTCACCAGTAAGTACTGTAGCTCTCGCGTACAACTTACCAGTGGGCATGGTGACCATATTACTCATTTGGCTTCAAATGTAGGATATAATAGTAACTATAAATTACTGTCTTTTGTCGAGCAGATGTAGTAAAATTAAACACACTCTTTGGTATTCGTAGCCGGATTCGGACATCATTACCGGAAAGACCGCTTTAGAGTTGAATGGTTTCATGGCCGCACATCGAGGAGCGTGGAGTCATTTGACAAGACCCTCTGGCGGCATAGGCTACGACGAAAGCGCGTGCGTTTATCTCGCCCAGTTGTGTTGATGTATCCCAAACTTTCTGCTCGCACACAGTTACACGCTTACTCTTCGTTATTTCTTCAAAAGAAAAAAATAAGTTCAAATGAGTGTGAATTCCTATGGGACCAAACTGCCGATTCAAATGGCTCTGAGCACTATGGGACTCAACTGCTGAGGTCATTAGTCCCCTAAAACTTAGAACTAGTTAAACCTAACTAACCTAAGGACATCACAAACATCCATGCCCAAGGCAGGATTCGAGCCTGCGACCGTAGCGGTCTTGCGGTTCCAGACTGCAGCGCCTTTAACCGCACGGCCACTTCGGCCGGCACCAAACTGCCGAGGTCATCGGTCTCTAGACTTACACACTACTTAAACTAACTTATGCTATGAACAACACACATACCCACGCCCGAGGGAGAACTCCAACCTCCGGCGAGAGACGCCGCGCGATCATGTATGGCGCCTGTAACCGCGCGGCCACTCCGCGCGGCCGTTATTCCTCTCGGTTTGCTATTCTAGTTTTGTTTGTACGATGTTGAAGATTATTGGCTTTTACGTTTGGAATCCTATTTATTTGCTCTTTCCATTTTTTTTTTTTTTTTTTTTTTTTTTTTTACTATGTGCCGTCGCACTATGGTAGTGCGTCACTAAACGTTCTTTTACATGTTTATTTCTCTATCCGTGAACCAGTTTTACCACTGGAAGTGAATTCTGGCATCACTTACATACCCCCCCCCCCCCCCCCCCCCCCCCACTTTCCAACAATTTGTGAGGTGAATTAACAAACACCCAGTATTTTGATGGAACATGATCAAGATAAGACAGCACATCATGACTAGGGAATCCGGAATAAAGTAAGTGATGTGTGCGAACGTATTATTAGAAACAATATGCTCATCCCCCCACCTCCACCTCACGTAAGGCTTATTAATACGCAGCGCATTAGTTCGCGAGTTAGCGAGGCGAGCCAGACCCGAGTCAAATCCGCATGTCGAATTAACGACTCATGATTTGGCACACGGACCAGCCTAAGTGGGGTTTGGGCAGTTTCCCATGCTCCTCTGTAGAAACTCCTAACTAGTCTTCAGGGTCCGTCACAAAAAAACGCTAAACGACGTACAGTAACAAAGTACAAAGCTTAGAAGATTCATGTAATGTACACGACTTTCCTCTCGTTCGTTAACGGCAGTGGCGGTAGAAAGTGCAACATCACAACGTTAAAATAAAATTGTAAGCTACGCGGAACTGCATGACTATGGGGTAGTGTTATAAGCAAGACGTTCCTTTTGCTTACACACAGGAGCCCCATTGCAAAGGACGGCGGTTCAGATCTTCGTCCGGCAAATCAGCTTTATATTTTCCAAATGTTCGAATGATTCCTTTCAGGTTAGGCCCAAATCCTTCCCTGTCCTTCCCCAACTCAAATTAGTGCACCGTCTCTAATGAACTTAAGAATGATTCAAATGGCTCTGAGCACTATGGGACTTAACATCTGAGATCATCATTTCCCTAGAACTTAGAACTACTTCAACCTAACTAACCTTGGACATCACACACATCCATGCCCGAGGCAGGATTCGAACCTGCGACCGTAGCGGTCGCGCTGTTTCAGACTGAAGCGCCTAGAACCACTCGGCCACAACGGCCGATAATGATCTTATCTTCAATGGGACGATAACAGTGATTAACGGTCTAATTTCGTTGACTCTGTGCCCACTACAATGGTAGCGGTGCTCTGCTGAAGAGCATCCTTGTCCAACGATGCGAGCTGAAAGGTGTGCTCTGAGACATTTCCGCATGCGCCAACACTGTACTGTGTAGAAAGATCCTGCCCCGAACTCCACATTCTGTTTTTAGGATTGGACGTTCAGCAGCTTGGCAGCTAATTGTGGTTTCACACCACACTGCATAGATGCCCGCGAAATTACCACGCGAAAGTAGCACGCCAACAGCCCACCGGCTTCGCCGTTTACGAGATTCTTGTTCCCAGGCGCCGGGTCATAAAATCTAGCCTTCGTCAGAGTCAATTCTCAAGTCCTCATGCCTTGAGAGTTAATTATTACAAAGGCTACTATCGGCAGAGTTTTATGAATACTTTCGGAGCAGTGGCTGTAGTTAAAATGTGAAATAAGTGTGAAAGGTAGCGAAATACTATATAACCGCTGCTGTTAGTCGGTATGACACTGACATAGACACCACTTCGGTCGAAGATCTTGCAACGTTGCCGAAGCCACATTACAGTGGGATGACGCAGTTTTCCGTGTAGCCAACACGAATATCATTAAGGATGGAACAGGTGTCGGCGGACAGAAGATGGGCGTGGCCCTCTCAAGGCACGGAAGGGACAGTCTGTCCCTCTTTCCGCCCTACTTCATTCTGTGACAAAGACCTTCTGCGTGAACTTTACACGTCACTGTCATTTTCTTGTAGTTCTATTTCACGAAGGAAGAATAATGTTTACCGACGCGTCTTTACAGGATCTTAAGATACGGAGCAAGGGTGTAAGGCGGGAAAGGGTGGCAAAGAAAATCGGACCTCTTCTTTCAGAGGAATCATCCTGGAATTCGCCTCAACGGATTTTGTAATATCACGTAAAATTTAAAACGTGTATGGCCAGGTTTGTTTTTGAGTCGCCGTCGTCCTGTCACGGCTCACGGATCTTGCCACTACGCCACCTCGTTCCGTCTTCTGGGACAGCGATTCCCAAGCTTTCCGAGGTAGTTAACTTTTAACAAGATCAGATAATAGTCAACATCCTTTACAGATCTCAGCACCTAGTTAACCCTAAGAGGGAAGATACGGATTTTTTATAGAGTTACACAGTGATAAAGTATAGATAAATAGATCACATTTAGCGAACATTCAAACAAATGAAATTCGCGTGTTTTTTAGGCTTTCTATTAAAGTAAGAAATAATGAATCAGTGTGGGAATTGAGCCTTCTCTATCTATATTTACATATTAGGATTGATATAAAAATGGTTAAAATGGCTCTGAGTACTATGGGACTTAACATCTGTGGTCATCAGTCCCCTAGAACTTAGAACTACTTAAACCTAACTAACCTAAGGACATCACACACATCCATGCCGGAGGCAGGATTCGAACCTGCGACCGTAGCGGTCACGCGGTTCCAGACTGAAGTGCCTAGAACCGCACGGCCACACCGGCCGGCTAGATTTGATATAGATCAACGTACATCGGCAAGACATGCTCTGGCGTCCTGTTAAGAACAACACACTGAGTTCCATCTGTTGGAAGTCGTGAATCTAGTTACATGAGAAGTGATGACTGTTATGGTAGGAAGGACAGCAGAACGAATAAAGACGAATTTCAAAATGTTCTGGGGTTCCACTCGTAAATTAAACAGGGCTTCCAAAACGTAGCTTCCAATCTACTTGAAACTAGAACTCCCTAATCGTTGCGTATTGACAGCAATGAGATATACACTTTTGATTGCGGTAACCATTTGAAAACATAGTGACTTTGTGAACATCCTATATATGTATCATGTCAAGTATAAGGAGTCGCATGAAAAAGCTTAGATGAATTAGGGAACCGGTTAGAGTGGAAGACGTTATCGTGACTCCAGTGAACATAAAACTTGGATTGGCGTTAAATGTGGCGAGGCGGTCTGATAATAGAGGGACGAATGAATTTGTTGCTGCGTTCAAGAGATAACGAACACCGAGACAGTAACCTAACGGAAGCTGGGTAGGTGACAATAAGTGACGTGAGCACTAGACTCGTGTCCTGGAGATACTAGTTCCAGTCCCAGACAGGGGTGGGGATTTTTCCTCATTCCAGTCTCTCCAGAACGGCCGCATGTCTACTCACCCTGTTTCCAAATGAGTACCGGAGATCTCTCCTGGAGGTAAAAGGTGTCTCGCCTCCTCCTAGCGCCGCGGCGAACAGAAAGACTGCACTCTAGCTGCGGTCAGGTGTATAGTCCGGTCAAGGGTCAGCGCCACAGACCGTACTTAACCATTCAGTTAGTTACATGCTCCACAGATCATTTAAATGAGGATTTCGCAGAAATGATGTGGAACGAGTCAGTTAATGGGACAGCAGAACAGTAGGGTTTGACCCTTTCCTCTTTTTTCAGACTCCGTTTTCGTGTGCAGAACAGTAGGTGTTGTCCAGAATAAATTATTTTAGACCACATTTAAAACTTGCCTTGCAGCCTGTCAGGCATTTTACATTACCGGGCAAGTGATCACAACATTTTTGTTGCATAATGAACCCTGTTCTGAGCCATTGGCAGCTTTAATATTGTGTAATGAACGTAATTTCTTCTTCTAAAATTGTGATGGATTATTTATGACAAACTTCATCAGCGATATATTGTGAAAGTGCAGTTAACATTCCTAACTCCTTGAAGATGTACCTACAAGATGACTTAGCGTGAATACAACATATTTATTCTTACTCCTCATTTTCATGCAATACTTCATTTGTAAGTCATGTGACATGGCTACGATTCGACGCGAACCATAATGTAGGGAAACGTGGATACCAAATGGCTCTCGAAACTGTTGTTGTTTACGATGATAATCTGATAAATATTAGAAGAATGAAATAATGACAAGCAGATTTTGTTTACATTTTAGAGTTTTCGCTGAACTATAACCGAAACCATTTTGTTTCGATCCCTCAGAAGATATCGTATTACCCTTAGGGTGAGAACCAAATAAAGGCGCTGCAGTCTGGAACCGCAAGACCGCTACGGTCGCAGGTTCGAATCCTGCCTCGGGCATGGATGTTTGTGCTGTCCTTAGGTTAGTTAGGTTTAACTAGTTCTAAGTTCTAGGGGACTAATGACCTCAGCAGTTGAGTCCCATAGTGCTCAGAGCCATTTGAGCCATTTGAGAACCAATATTGGCACTGAGCACTATGGTACTTTACTTCTGAGGTCATCAGTCCCCTAGAACTTACAACTACTTAAACCTAACTAACCTAAGGACAGCACACACATCCATGCCCGAGGCAGGATTCGAACCTGCTACCGTAGCGGTCGCGCGGCTCCAGACTGTAGAAACAATATTCTAAAGATGACAAAAGGGGGAATAATTAAGAGAAAGTAGTGCGATAACAACGGAATTATATATATTCTATGGGTGAACCTTCTCTGGTAAACTTAGTTACTGTTGCAGTCATACACAGAACAGATGCTCCCGTCTCCCTTGCGTCACGTCGGAATTCACGTTGTTGGGTAACATCTCCAACACTGAACAACGGGCGGGGCCATTGTTTAGGCCCGTGGGCGTGGACTGTTTAGGCTGAATTACCTCACGGATCTGTAGCCTCGTAGCTACCTCTAGTCGAAACAGCCGAAGGTTGCGCGTATTGTAAGGAGCGGGCAAATTAAGAGCAGTTTGTATGCGACGGCCGGCGCCGCCAATTGGAGGCGAGTGGCGCGTGTTGGCGGCGTCGGCGCCGGCGCCACCTCCGCGCGGGTGGCGGGGGCGTCGGGGGCGGCGGGGGTGGAACGCAGCGCCTGGCGCCAGCCAGCTGCGGCCTCGCGCTCTATGATTACATCCCCCGGTCCGGCGCCGCTCTCGTAACAAAGACATGCGCGCCGCATCGCATTTACACGTAAACACCACTCACTCTCCTCATCCCTACTTATTCCCTATGAAGCGGAAGAATCACGGCGTTCCTGGTATTCATAAAAAAACTCAGTAATGATTTAATTATGTCTCTAAGACAATTACTGAAATGTTTGCTGATGACATCTGTAGTATGAACCGCTAAAGAAGCATCCTTCATTCGCTTATATAACAACTCCCTTTCTGAGATACACTTGCTTCCCTAGCAACGGCTACTTTTTTCTGTTGAAATAGAAACTCACGGAAAAGGACTATGTTACACCATGACGCACCAGTCAGATATTTATCGAAATGTATATATCTCTTCGTCTCATGACAATTAATTGCATTGTCAGTGAATTACAATCACTTAGTTCCGGTATGATGGATATATAGTAATTAGGGGCAAAGTTTAAACAGTTTGTAAAACGTGCTTTGGAAAAGTGTGTGCCCAGTAAGTGGATTAAGGACGGAAAGAACTCATCGTGGTTTAGCAACGAAATTCGAAAAACGCTGAAGAAGCAAAGGCTGTTGCACTCTCGGTTCAAAAGAGAACACGTAAATGATGACAGGCAATGGTTAGTTGAGACTGCTGCACCACCATACCTAAGTACAAGCTCTGGCCGAGAATCCGAGAAAGTTCTGGTCCTATGTAAGGTGGCTATGAGGACCTAAGGCTTCCATCTGATAACTCGTTGACCAATCTCGTGTGGCAGTTCAATATAGCAAAATGAAAGCCGAAGTTTTAAATTCCGCGTTTAGGAAATCGTTCATACAAAATAATTGTACACACATACCGCCGTTTGACCATCGAACTGAGTCCCGTATAAACAACGTAGTAATAAGCATCCCTGGCGTAGAGAAACAACTGAAAGAACTGAAAACAAATAAGTCGCAGGTCCGGATGGAATACCTGATCGGTTTTATAAAGAGTACTCTACGGCGTTGGCCCCTTATTTAGCTTTCATTTATCGCGAATCTCTCGCCCAGCCCAAAGATCCAAGCGGCTGGAAACAGGTGCAGGTAACTCTTGTATAGAACAAGAGTAAAAGAACGGACCCGCAAAATTATAGACCAAAATCCATAACATCGGTTTGCTGCTGAATTTTTTAACATATTCTGGGTCCAGCTGTAATAAATTTCCTAGGGAGCGAAAAGCTTATGGCCAAGAATAAGCACGGTTTTAGGAAGCATCGTTCGTGTGATACTCAGCTTGCCCTTTTTTCACATGATATACTGCGAACTATGGATGAAGGGAAACACGCAGATTCTATACTTCCAGATTTCCGAAAATCATTTGGTACCTTACCCTCTTAGCGATTTTAGGTAGGACAAGATTTTTCATGAATTCTCGGCCAGCTCTTGTGATAAGGTGTACGGCGGTAGTTGTATGCTTCGCGCATCGCTCTTATTACAGACAAACAAATCTCTACAGAGTTTTGCCTTTCGTCATTTGGGCATTCTTTTTCGATCCGAAAGTGCAACAATCTCTGCTTCCTCGGCAATTTCCTAGTTTTGTTATTAAACAACTGTGGGTCTTTCCTGTCCTTTCTGTCCTTAATCCACTTCGTCAGCATATTATTCTCCAGACTGCGATTTACGATCCGTTTAAACTTTGCTCATAATTCCTCTATCTCCATCACACTGGAACTAAATTACCTCCATTCACTTTCTAAGTGGGATGCTAGCAAGTGATTATCTCCTCTTTCTAGCAGAAATACTTTCTTAACCTGCTTGACTCATTTATGACCTTTAGTAACCATCGTGCTATGATGACGTCATGATGACTAATCCTTATCTCCATACCAACGACGTCGATGAGATCAGGCCTGTTTGTAGCTACAGGGTCTCAGATATTTACAGTGCGTGTAAGCTGTCGAACTAGCTGCTCAAGACAGTTTTTGAAAAAAGTGGTTAAATGTACTTCGCACAACTGCCTGTCTGTACTCCTGCAATGAATCCATAGACGTCCCAGTCTACACTCGGTAGATTAAAGTCGTCACGAAATGATGCTACATGATATGGGTATTTAATCGCTACTAGGCGCAGACTGTCTTTGAATGATTGTAAAACAGTCAAAGCGGAATCGGCTGGCCGGTAAAAACAGCCAACAGTTAATTTGATTTCACCTTGACATGTTATATGCGTCCAGATAACTTCACAGACACACTTAAAATCGACCTCACTAGAGACAATATTATTTTTCGACTACAATGAACACCCCTAATATGGCGTCTAATCTGTGTTTCCGATAAACGTTCCATCACTTGATAAAGTCTGCAGTGTATTCTACTTCTGGTTTCAGCAAGCTCTCCCTCCGGAGCATAATTTGGGCGAGAAAAGTTTCCGGGAGGACAGTAAATTTGGGAACTTTGCTAGGAATACTTCGACGTTTTACTGATAAAATTGGTGAGATTTAATCGTCTGCGTGTCGATTGGTGAGTGTTCATAGAGTACCTCACACTATCGCCTAGCCTTTCTTTTTTTTAAAAAAAGAAAAGAAAACATGTGCACCCCACAAATTCTCTGCTACCCGAGTATTTGCTTCCTATGTGCAGTGCACCCCTGACGTGTGCACACCCTTGACATATGAAGATGAATCATACAACTCTCCACCTGATTACGCCGGTCCAAAAATCTACAGGCAAGAACGTCACACATTCGACGACGTTAACTTTGAGGTCATCGGTCCCCTAGAACTTAGAACTACTTAAACCTAACCAACCTAAGGACATCACACACATCCATGCCCGAGGCAGGATTCGAACCTGCGACCGTAGCGGTCGGGCGGTTCCAGACTGAAGCGCCTGGAACCGCTCGGCCAACCCGGCCGGCTTCGACGAAGTCTTTGGTAGAAAGCATTCACTCAGCTCCAAGTGCCATAACATGATCACGGACTCATTTACAGACTTCATGTCTTCAATTAATAAGTCTTACACTACACACTGTCTTTTTGAACATGACACAATCTTGCTTTCCTCCAACCATTAGAATAATTTACACAGCTAATTATAGGGGTACCTACAGCTCCACCTGGATCAGTCGTCTTTAATATGTATGGATTCACAGCCGCTGTGAATTTCTTCGAGAAAGTCGTTTTCCTGCGTAAGCTGCTGTTTTGTTTTGAAATGAACACTTTGTTTTATAATTTAGAAATTAGCTACTTTCGTCAACTTGTGCACTATCAAGATAGATCATAGTAAGAATTATTATGCGTAAGTCATCATACATTGGACAAAACTTTTAGAGAAGCAATGTCTTATATGATACAGTTCTACTGCCAAGTTCGTTAATATGTATCCAATTTTATTCCAAGGAGCCGACCTCATCATGTGGTTGTTCACTTTAATGGTTACACTAACATATTTTAACATGTGTTATGATGGCACATGGAAAATACGTGCTTTTCTCATGTTACATAATAGTGGACTTCCATCTAGGACAATTGCACCTGTGCCTACTACAGTTGTGCAGAACTATTATTACACATGACATCACAAGATGCTAGTACAGGGCAAAGCCAATACGGCCCCACTCTGCATTTTTGCAGGATGTATGCAAGATGGCAGCAAAGACGTCATCCAAGATGGCGGTGAGTACACTTGGCAACAGATCAAGTCGTCGTTCAAGATAGCGGCCATGACGTCATTCAAGATGGCGGCTTTTGGCGGGAAAGTGCCATGCCCCCTTCCCCCAGAAAAATAGTGGCCAGTTCAAGTTCCAACAGGATAGTGCATCACACCACCATTACCTCTACTGACCTAAGAAAATAGGGGGAAGATAGGCCACTAGGGCTACCTTCACTAACTTAAGTCACCCGAATGCCACTTTCTCATATGAACTGGAGCCAAGGTTGCATTTTAGCCCGCGCGACTGCTACGGTCGCAGGTTCGAATCCTGCCTCGGGCATGGATGTGTGTGATGTCCTTAGGTTAGTTAGGTTTAAGTAGTTCTAAGTTCTAGGGGACTGATGACCACAGATGTTAAGTCCCATAGTGCTCAGAGCCAATTTTGCATTTTAGCAGTAAAGAAAGGTCAATTTACATATCTCTGCTAACCTAAGAAAAAGACGCAAAAGAAAGGAAACTTGTACTAGCCTCAGTCACCCAACTGCCACCTCCCGGAGAAAAATACTACGAAGTTTAAATTCCAACAGGATAATGCATCACACCATGGTTATCACTAATAAGCTAAGAAAATGGCGTGAAAATGTCTCACTTGACCTCCCTCCACTAACCTGAGTCACCCGATCGCCATTTCTTCCTATGAACTAGCGCCAAGTTTGAATTTTTGCAGTCAAAAAAAGGTCAATTCGCATATCTCTACTAAGATAAGAAAAAGGCGCCGAAGTTACCTGTAGTAACCTCATTCACCTGACCGCCACCACCTCCTAAGGACTCGTGGGAAAAGGACTTGGGCATAAGTCTTCATTTAATCATTTTCATGCAGTACGGCCATCCAATGTGTTCCGGTTTCCAACTGACTTAGTACACATCGCCACCACCAGAGGGCAATCTGTTCACCAAGAGCTCGAGACTCCAACTGACTTAGTACGCAGTACCGGTACCAGAGGGCACTTCCGTCCATTACGTCATCTGATTATACGACTAATGTTATTCAAGATGGTGGCTTACAATGTGTTCACCACGAGAATGCTGCCGTGGACTTGGAATGAATTTTCATGAATGCTATGGCCCACCTGGACTTGGAAGGAAATAGTTCAGGTCTCCACCACAACCCTCAACCGACCGCCACGTCCCCTTACCACCCCATGTTGTTAACGTGCACTAACGTGTACTAACGTGCACAGTGCATGATGTAGTCCAAGATGGTGGGGGAAAATAGAGGGAAACCGACTCTGCCTGTGATCGACATAAGTTCTTATTTTGCAAGCAATGTCTCCACCATGAGATCTAGACCCCAACTGACCAAATACACATTACTGCCACCAGAGGGTACTGTCATCCTTCATGGGACCTAATAACAGATGGTTGTCTATAGGGGGAAAAAGGCGCAAAAATGACTCAGGCTGCGCTCGGCTGCTGGGGAGAGTAAGGAAGGAGTGCGCTCTATTTAGTTTGGAACATTTTAATTAGGGGTGGAGTATATTTATAACACTGATACAAACATGTGCCTGTGGTCACGCCACACAGCCCCCACATTTGTAAACTACTCCTAAATAACGCTCTCCAGACACGCAAACAAATCCTAGTTTACCCAAATAATTTAAGTACAGAAATTCAGACTCTCCCTAACTAATGCAGCACGGTGATTCGTAGAACACTCTGTGCTCATAAACTGTCCAAATAACACATAGCACAGCCTGCAGACCTGCTTGCAAAATAATGCAATCAACGCACACAAGCATCGCCCCCATGCACCCTGTCCACCGGATCGCAAAATGACGCGGTCGTCAGCTGTCAAACCACATACAGATGCCTGCACGCATAAGCGGGGGCATCCCTAGCCGGCCGAAGTGGCCGTGCGGTTAAAGGCGCTGCAGTCTGGAACCGCAAGACCGCTACGGTCGCAGGTTCGAATCCTGCCTCGGGCATGGATGTTTGTGATGTCCTTAGGTTAGTTAGGTTTAACTAGTTCTAAGTTCTAGGGGACTAATGACCTCAGCAGTTGAGTCCCATAGTGCTCAGAGCCATTTGAACCATTTGGGGGCATCCCACTCATACTGATTTCTGAGAAACTCTGGCCCAATTACGTGTGCACCTAGACACACGTGCTGACGGGATCGGGTGTGAGCGCAGCCGCGAGTCGCCGCCGAACGCAGATGGAAGTTGCATCTAGGCGCCGTTGATGATGTGATCGGATGTGAGTGAACACTTATTTACAGAGCACAGACGCTCCAAGCTGGGCCGCTCTCGTGGGTTTGACACCACCTTTACTCTAACTGCAATCCAGCGAAAACGCTGCAGAAATCCATTGCAGATTAGCACAAGCTGCTTTCTCCTTAGTGATTCTAACAGACCATACGTGACGTGTGGCTGACGTTTTGCTCCTCATAGCTAGTTACCATCGCAAGTGCATCTAGGAAGATTTCTCAATGTTATACTGTGCCCAAATTGGTATCTAAAATAATAACAAAGTTGAACTTTATTAAACTGCATAGTCTCCAAGAAATATTTAACGTGCACTTTTGTAGGAGTTTTCACTTTGTCTCAGCTTGTATGCACGGAAATACTTGCCCCATAAGAACCTGTTAACGAAACTAGCGCAAAATAACATCGAATGCACTCTTCCCAGCGATCTTAACGTGATACTCCAGTCCATCACGTGTTACCCTTCCCGCTTTCAACACACACAAACGTTCTCAAGGTTATGTAGAGCCTACTATATCCCAACACAAAGGATGTGAATAAATCGAGTATTATGATTGGCTCTTATCGAATTAAACCACCGAATTACTGATGACGTTGGTATCGAAGCACCATCCACCTCTTCTTTCTGGGACTTTCAGCGGTAAAATTATTTTGCACTGATCGCTAAATTGCATTGACAGTTAAACCCGCAAAGTTGTTTACAGATCATTAAATTCATACGAGACTCACAAGAATATTGGAAGCCAGCAACACATCTACCAGTGTAACTAAAATTAAATATTACGATTGCTGCTATAGTCTGACACCGATCTATGTACAGGTAATATATCCTCTTGATGGCTGTGCTTACGCGCATTAGTTACATTATTTTGCGAGCAGGTCTGTAGGCTGTGCTATGCGTTATTTGGACAGCTTAACAGTACTGAGAGTGTCTACATAACACTGTGCTGTATTATTTAGGAGTAGTCTGAATGACTGTACTCAAATTATTTGGGTAAACTATGAATTGTTTGCATGTCTGGAGAGCGTTATTTAGGAACAGTTTACAGATCTGGGGGCTGTGTGGCGTGACCACAGGCACGTGTTTGTATCAGTATGGTAAATACACTGCATCCATAAATAAAATGTTCAAAACTAAATAGAGTGCACTCCATCCTTACTCTCTCCAGCAGCCCAGCACAGCCTGAGTCATTTTCGTGCCATTTTCCCCCTACAGACCACCATCTGGGATTAGGTCGCAGGAGGGATGACACTAACCTCAGGTGGCAGTAATGTGTACTTGGTCAGTTGGGGTGTAGATCTCACGGTGGAGACATTGCTCGCGAAATGTGAAATAATGTGGGTGAAGGTCACTGTTAAAGCAGGCTCAGACATGGTAATTGGATGTCTCTATAGGCCCCCTGGTTCAGCAGCTGCTATGGCTGAACACCTGAAGGATAGTTTGGAAAATATTTCGAGTTGATTTCCCCACCATGTTATAGTTCTGGGTGGAAATTTTAATTTGCCGGATATAGACTGGGAGACTCAAACGTTCATAACGGGTGGCAGGGACAAAGAATCCAGTGAAATTTTTTAAGTGCTTTATCTGAAAACTACCTTGAGCAGTTAAACAGAGAACCGACTCATGGCGATAACATATTAGACCTTCTGGTGACAAACAGCCCCGAACTATTTGAAACAGTTAACGCAGAACAGGAAATCAGCGATCATAAAGCGGTTACTGCATCGATTATGTCAGCCGTAAATAGAAATATTAAAAAAGGTAGGAAGATTTTTCTGTTTAGCAAAAGTGACAATAATCAGATTACAGAGTACCTGACGGCTCAACACAAAAGTTTTGTCTCAAGTACAGATAGTGTTGAGGATCAGTGGACAAAGTTCAAAACCATCGTACAATATGCGTTAGATGAGTATGTGCCAAGCAAGATCGTAAGAGATGGAAAAGAGCCACCGTGGTACAATAACCGAGTTTGAAAACTGCTGCGGAAGCAAAGGGAACTCCACAGCAAACATAAACATAGCCAAAGCCTTGCAGACAAACAAAAATTACGCGTAGCGAAATGTAGTGTGAGGAGGGCTATGCGAGAGGCGTTCAATGAATTCGAAAGTAAAGTTCTAGTTACTGACTTGGCAGAAAATCCTAAGAAATTTTGGTCTAATGTCAAAGTGGTAGGTGGACAAAACAAAATGTCCAGACACTCTGACCAAAATGGTACTGAAACAGTGGATGACTGACTAAAGGCCGAAATTCTAAATGTCTTTTTCCAAAGCTGTTTCACAGAGGAAGACTGCACTGTAGTTCCTTCTCTAGCTTGTCGCACAGATGACAAAATGGTAGATATCGAAATAGACGACAGAGGGATAGAGAAACAATTAAAATCGCTCAAAAGAGGAAAGGCCGCTGGACCTAAAGGGATACCAGTTCGATTTTACACAGAGTACGCGAAGGAACTTGCCTCCTTCTTGCAGCGGTGTACCGTAGGTCTCTAGAAGAGCGTAGCGTTCCGAAGGATTGGAAAAGGGCACAGGTTATCTCTGTTTTCAAGAAGGGACGTGGAACAGACGTGCATAACTATAGACCTATATCTCTAACGTCGATCAGTTGTAGAATTTTGGAACACGTATTATGTTCAAGTGTAATGACTTTTCTGGAGACTAGAAATCTACTCTGTAGGAATCAGCATGGGTTTCGAAAAAGACGGTCGTGTGAAACCCAGCTCGCGCTATTCGTCCACGAGACTCAGAGGGCCATAGACACGGGTTCACAGGTAGATGCCGTGTTTCTTGACTTCCGCAAGGCATTCGATACAGTTCCCCACAGTCCTTTAATGAACAGAGTAAGGGCATATGCACTATCAGACCAATTGTGTAATTGGATTGAAGAGTTCCTAGATAACAGAACGCAGCATGTCATTCTCAATGGAGAGAAGTCTTCCGAAGTAAGAGTGATTTCAGGTGTGCCGCAGGGGAGTGTCATAGGACCGTTGCTATTCACAATATACATAAATGACCTTGTGGATGACATCGGAAGTTCACTGAGGCTTTTTGCAGATGATGCTGTGGTGTATCGAGAGGTTGTAACAATCGAAAATTGTACTGAAATGCAGGAGGATCTGCAGCGAATTGACGCATGGTCCAGGGAATGGCAATTGAATATCAATGTAGAAAAGTGTAATGTGCTGGGAATACATTGACAGATAGACCCCTTATCATTTAGTTACAATATAGCAGGTCAGCAACTGGAAGCAGTTAATTCCATAAATTATCTGGGAGTACGCATTAGGAGTGATTTAAAATAGAATGATCATATAAAGTTGATCGTCGGTAAAGCAGATGCCAGACTGAGATTCATTGGAAGAATCCTAAGGAAATGCAATCCGAAAACAAAGGAAGTAGGTTACAGTACGCTTGTTGGCCCACTGCTTGAATACTGCTCAGCAGTGTGGGATACGTACCGGATAGGGTTGATAGAAGAGATATAGAAGATCCAACGGAGAGCAGCGCGCTTCGTTACAGGATCATTTAGTAATCGCAAAAGCGTTACGGAGATGATAGATAAACTCCAGTGGAAGACTCTGCAGGAGAGACGCTCAGTAGCTCGGTACGGGCTTTTGTTGAAGTTTCGAGAACATACCTTCACTGAAGAGTCAAGCAGTATATTGCTCCCTCCTACGTATATCTGGGGAAGAGACCATGAGGATAAAATCAGAGAGATTAGAGCCCACACAGAAGCATACCGACAATCCTTCTTTCCACGAACAATACTGGAATAGAAGGGAGAACCGATAGAGGTACTCAAGGTACCCTCCGCCACACACCGTCAGGTGGCTTGCGGATTATGGATGTAGATGTAGATGTAGAAAATAAAAACTCATGTCCATCACAGGCAGAGTCGTTTTCCCTCCATTTCCCCCCACCATCTTGGATTGCATCATGCACTGTGTACGTTAGTACACGTTAGTGCATGTTAGCCCAACAACATGGGGTGGTAAGGGGACGTGGCAGTCAGTTGAGGGTCGTGGTAGAGAGTTGAACTATTTCCTTCCAAGTCCAGGTTGGGATGGGATTCCTGAAAATTCATTCCAAGTCCACGGTAGCACTCTCTGGTGATGTCATTATGTACTAGGCCTCGTGGTGAACACAATTTACACCACCATCTTGAATAACAGTAGTTGTATAATCAGATGACATAACAGATGACAGTGCCCTCTGGTGCCGGTACTGCGTACTAAGTCAGTTGGAGTCTCGAGCTCTTGGTGAACAGAGCGCCCTCTGGTGGTGGCGATGTGTACTAAGTCAATTGGAGTCCAGAACGCGTGCTGAACACACTGGATGGCCGTACTGCATGAAAATTATTAAATAAAGACTAATGTCCACGTCCTTTTCCCACGAATCCTTAGGAGGAGGTGGCGATCAAGTGACTGAGGTTACTGCAAGTGTCCTGTCTTTAAGGCGGTTTTTTAGCTTTGTAGAGATATGCGAATTGACCTTTGTTTACTGAAAAAAATTCAAATTTGGTGCCAGTTCATAGGAAGAAGTGGCGGTTGGGTGACTTAGGATAGTGGAGGTAGGTCAAATGAGCTATTTTCACGCCATTTAGTAGAGATAACCATGGTGTGATGCATTATCCTGTTGGAATTGGCACTTTACCCGTTGGAATTGGTACTTTGCGCATTTTTTCTCTGGCGGTGGCAGTTGGGTGACTGAGGTTAATACAAGTGTCCTTTCTTTCCCGCAATTTTCTGAGATTAGCAGTGAAACCCCAAGTGACCTTTGTTTACCACAAAAATTAAAACCTAGCGGCAGTTCATAGGAAGATGTGGCGCTCGGGTGACTTAGGTTAGTGGAGGTAGCCCTAGTGGTTTATCTACCCGTGATTTTCTTAGGTTAGTAGAGATAATGGTGGTGTGATGCATTTTCCTGTTGGAATTTGAATTTTCCACCATTTTTCTGTGTGCGTGGCACTTTCCTGCCAAAAGCCATAATCTTCAATGACGTCATGGCCGCCATCTTGGATGACGTCATGCGCTGTTGCCAAGTCTTGGATACATCTGGCAACAATGCAGAGTGGGGCCGTATCGGCATTGCCCCCAATGCTGAATCTTCCCACCTCTGTTGGATGTAATGTATCATGCTATATACATAACAATTTGTATTGAGATGTAGCTTGGTATTCCCCAGTGGGTAAAAACTAGAGATTTACGAAGAATATTTTAATAAAAGGTAGTACTGATGCTCGATACTAAACAAAACAGTTCAGAATAATAGTGCAGAAGCTACGAAGACATGCCAAATTTAAAAAGAACCATTGTCTCCAAGACTGGCAATGTTTTACGGAAGCTGGAAAGTTAGCTCGAATGTCAATGCGAGATATTTTTACTAGCTTCCACGACGACAATCTGTCTCGGAACCTGATAGAAAATCCAAAGAGATTCTATCGTATGTAACGTAAACCAGCGGCAAGAGACAAACAACATCTTCACTACCGCGATACCGATGGTAATATTATATTACCGATGGCAGCGTCACTAAAGCGCAGTTGTTAAATACAGTTTTCCAAAATTTCTTTATCAAAGAAGAGTAAGTAAATATTCCATATTTCGAGTCCTGAATAGCTGGCGTCATGAGTAGATGTAGATAACCTCGCAGTACCGAAGCAAAAATAGCTTCGCAGTAACGAAGCAACCTAAATCACTTAATAAAGGTAAGTCTTCCGGTCCAGATAGTATAAGAATGGGGTTCCTTTCAGAGTATGCTGATATAGTATCCCCATATTTAGCAATCGTACGCACCGCTCGTTCGACAAAACATCAGTATCATCAAAATGGAATACTGCATGGCTCACTGGAATACTCAAGAAAGGAAATAGGAGTAATTCGATGAGTTACAGACCCATATCACTGACGGCGATTTGCAGCAGTACTTTGGAACATATGCCATGTTTAAACATTATGAACCACTATTCTGCAGTGCCTATGTTGTTAAGATCGATGCACTGTTCCTTCGGATATGCATGCATACGCGAGATGTATTCATAGTTGCGAATAAGGATTATCATCATTTGTATTATGGAATGACGACAGTGAAAACTTGTGCCTGACCAGAACTCAAACCCGGATTTCTTGCATACGTGAGCGATCGCCTTGACTTATACTTTTTTTCAGTTTCTCAGTGCTTCTTCGATATAAGTAAAACATCTCTTTTTTATGTAAGTCGCTACTGTGAAGATACGTGGGCGCCATGCGGCAGGTGCTACGGACGCCCCTTGCTCGGCGCCGAAGTTGACATCAGCAGGTCGCCTCCCCTAATGGCGGAGAGTCCTGTGCGGGATGGGCTGTTTCTTCAAAATCCTCGCTCCACGCCAGCGGTGACTCCGTCGCCGTGCTATCCAAACGCTCAACGCCTGCTGACACCGGCGGATCGTCTGGTATCGTTCCTTCTTCAGTAGGGACTTCAGAGGCAGAAACATTCCGTTCTGTCGATGCGAGGGCTACTGAGGGCCGCCGCTCCACAGACGCACAGACGATGCCATCGTACAGGCTCTCAGACGCCGAAACGTTGATTTGCTCAACAGGTAATGTATCATCTGGACAGTGAGAGGAGTGCGTGAAGATCTCGTACGTCGTCTGCTTTTGCGTCATTCGGGCAGCATTCTTTATGCGACCGTCCTTCGATGTACGAAGACGGAAGAGAGTCGCGCCGGCCAGGCGGAAAGGCCGCTGTAGCGACAACCAGAGAGTCGACCAAGGAATCACGTTCGACATTAGCATCGACCACGGGCGCAGCCGGAGCAGCCATCGGAACTGAGGACATGGCTGAGCTCACAGTGTCAGTCACCACGTCTGCAACCGGGTCAAGAAACATCGGAACACTATCCGTCAGCTGTTCGTGTGATTTCGAGAGTGGCCGGGCGGCCGGCGGCGACTTAACACACTGTCGTCTGGCGACACCACAGTGGTGTCGTGTGCATAGTATCGCTCAGTAGCCGGCTACACCATAGTGGTGCCGTGTGCATTCTATCGCTCAGTGGCCGGTGACACCATAGTGGTGTCGCGAGCATAGTATCGCGCAGTGGCCGGTGACAGCACTTTAGTATCTTTTGCATTCTGTTGGTGTTTTATTTAGGTAAAAGTAAGTTACACACGTCAACAAGTTTTTCGTTTTTATAATTACTTGTGCTCTTTCATCATGGCAGACGAGAGAGACGATAAGATTATTTACGATGAATGCGCAGAGCAAAATTTGGAGGTTGACAGTCGCGTCTCATGGTGACCCGGTCGACAGACTTTCCGGTCACATAAGACAACACCAACTAACAGGCCTACGAATTTCCGAAACGAATAGTCGAAAACGAAGAAACGGCCATCTAAGTTCAGAAAACAAAACAAAAAAATAACAGCAAACTTAATGTGCAAGTCTTGTGGAGTTGCGTTACATTTTGGAGACTATTTTGTTGGATATCAAATGAAAAAGAAATACTATCAAAGACAATGCAAATAAACAAATATATGAAACAAACAAATTTTGTATTTATTTACGTACGTATATCTTCGAAATTTTATGAAAGTAGGGGAACAAGCTTGTGAACTTATGAGAACTAACGATGAGATTAGTACAATTTATATTATTATCATTTATATTATTATTATGGACGACGACAAGCCAAGTAATCCGAATTAGCGCTGCCGTCCTCAAGCGAATAAATTTGTACGAGACGTGCGGACGGCTAAGTGTTAAGCGCCGTCGCATATGAGACCAGAGGTACTCCTCCAGTTGGTAGCCGCATTACTTGTCGCTGCAGACATTAAATCTGATGCGGCCCTATCTTCCACATCCAGAGCAAGTAGCAGCTGTCCGTCGTACAGGATTATGGCCCGACATCCGCTGATGATCAGGTCAACTGTGATCTGAAGCATCCCGTTAATAACATGGTACATGCGGAAGTGGGCCCAGCGTTCTGATCTCGAACAGCGCCGTATGGCCGGAAAGCCTGTATTGGCGTCTACCACGAATAGCAGTTCGAACACACCAATAGTTCTAATGCCTAATCCCGCATGTTCGACTTCGACCACGGCGACGGTACCGTCAGCGTGACGGGACCGGAGTCTCTGTTTGGTCGCGCCTAGAATGCGGTCGTACGCAGCGTTATTGATCACTTTCAAGTAAGCTGTGTTACTGAGAATCGAGAAGTTCCGAAGGCGGGATCTTCGCCTCCTCACAGAGGAAACGTTCCACATATAAGGCTTTAGGTCGTGCGTATTCAGGCAAAAACTGAAATGTCGATTTCTTGAATTTATTTACCATGACCTCAATGTGCGAAACCCACTTGCAGGCTATGTCGGAACGTAAACCAATACGAGAAATACGAGCTCACACACTGCGATGGCAGAAGTATGTCATCCTCTCGAGCCGGCCGCTAATGTCAGGCTATATGTTATCCGTTCCTGACCCACGGCCAGTCCCATACTTCCATATGTCGTCGTCTACATCTACATCTACATACATACTCCGCAATCCACTATACGGTGCGTGGCGGAGGGTACCTCGTACCACAACTAGCATCTTCTCTCCCTGTTCCACTCCCAAACAGAACGAGGGAAAAATGACTGCCTATATGCCTCTGTACGAGCCCAAATCTCTCTTGTCTTATCTTTGTGGTCTTTCCGCGAAACGTAAGTTGGTGGCAGTAAAATTCTCCTGCAGTCAGCCTCAAATGCTGGTTCTCTAAATTTCCTCAGTAGCGATTCACGAAAAGAACGCCTCTTTTCCTCTAGAGACTCCCACCCGAGTTCCTGAAGCATTTCAGTAACACTCGCGTGATGATCAAACCTACCAGTAACAAATCTAGCAGCCCGCCTCTGAATTGCTTCTATGTCTTCCCTCAATCCGACCTGATAGGGATCCCAAACGCTTGAGCAGTACTCAAGAAGCGGTCTCTTTTACAGATGAACCACATCTTCCCAAAATTCTACCAATAAACCGAAGACGACTATCCGCCTTCCCCACAACTGCCATTACATGCTTGTCCCACTTCATATCGCTCTGCAATGTTACGCCCAAATATTTAATCGACGTGATTGTGTCGAGCGCTACACTACTAATGGAGTATTCAAACATTACAGGTTTCTTTTTCCTATTCATCTGCATTAATTTACATTTATCTATATTTAGAGTTAGCTGCCATTCTTTATACCAATCACAAATCCTGTCCAAGTCATCTTGTATCCTCCTACAGTCACTCAACGACTACACCTTCCCGTACACCACAGCATCATCAGCAAACAGCCGCGCATTGACATCTACCCTATCCTAAAGATCGTTTATGTAGATAGAAAACAACAGTGGACCTACCACAGTTCCCTGGGCCACTCCAGATGATACCCTCACCTCCGATGAACACTCACCATCGAGGACAACGTACTGGGTTCTATTACTTAAGAAGTCTTCGAGCCACTCACATACTTCGGAACCAATCCCATATGCTCGTACCTTAGTTTGGAGTCTGCATTGGGGCACCGACTCAAACGCTTAATGTATCACGCCTGTACTGGCACACACATTATGTAATTCCCATACAAGCGAGTAGATTTTAATTAATAGTCTCTACCTGGTACTGGAGGATAAATACGATATTGCAGTGGCTGTTTTATTAAGAATAACGAAGTAATGTCCCTACCGACATGCAAGCACGCAGCGACTTTAAATTAAAATGTCCTCCTCTGTACGGGAATTACATATTGTTTGTGCAAGAACACGTCGTGAAACAGGTACGACGACATATGGAAGTTTGGGTCTCGCCGTGGGATGTGCGCGGATAGCCAAAGTCGTTAAGGTGATTGCTTGCGTAAAGCAGGATATGCGGGTTCGAGTCCAGGCCCGGCACAAATTTTCGCTATCGTCATTCCATTATACAGTTGATGGTTGTGCATATTCGCTACTACGAATACATTTCACGTATCACGACTCACGTGAAAAGTTATGATCTACTGACACACAGTCAACACGCATTCAGAAAATATCGTTCTCATGAACCACAACTAGCTCTTTATTCGCACGAAGTAATAGGTGCTGTCAGCAGAGAGTCTCATACTGATTTCAAATTACTAATTTCTGGAAGGCTTTTGACACCGTTCCTCAGAAGAGACTTCTAATCAAATTTGGTATCTTTGGAGTATCGCTTCAGTTGAGCGCTTGAATTAGTGATTTCGTATCAGAAAACTCATAGTACGTGGTAATCGACGATAAGTTCTTGAGTAAAACACAAGTGATATCTCACGTTCCCTAATGAAATGTTACAGTCCCTCTACTGCACCTGATCTAAATAAACAATTTAGGAGACAATCTGAGCAACCCTCATAGAATGTTTGCAGATGATGCCGTCATTTACCGTTTAGTAAAATCACCATAGCATCAAAACCAATTGCAAAATGACTTAGAAACGACATGTATGGTGTGAATAGTGGATTGGATTGATTTCGGGAAAGAGACAAAGCAGAGAGGTCATCGGTCTCATCGGATTAGGGAAGGATGGGGAAGGAAGTCAGCCGTGCCCTGTGAAAAGGAACCATCACAGCATTTGCCTGAAGCGACTTAGGGAAATCACGGAAAACCTAAATCAGAATGGCCGGACGAGGGATTGAACCGTTGTCCTCCCGAACGCGAGTCCAGTGTGCTAACGACTGCGCCACCTTGCTCGGTGTGAATAGTGGCTATTACCTCTGAAAAAGGAATAGTGTGAGGTCATCCACACGAGTACGAGAAGAATACCGTTACATTTCAGTTAGACGATAAATCACACAAAGTGAAAGGCTGTGTGTTGAACCAAATACCCAGGAACAATTACCAACAACTTAAATTGGAACGATCACAGAAATAATATTGTTGGGAAAGCAAATCAAAGATTGCATTGTATTGGCAGAACACATAGAAGAAGCAACACTTCTACTAAAGAAACTGCCTACCCTACTCTTGGTCGTCCTGAGCTAGAGTATTGCCGTGCGGTACGGCATCCTTTTCAGATAGGACTGACGGAGGACATCGAAAAAATCCAAAGGAGGGCAGATCCTTTTTGTATTATCTAGAAATAGGGGAGAGAGTATCACGGATACGATAAGCGAGCAGGTGTGGCAGTTATTAAAAGAAAGGCGTGTTTGTTGTGGCGAGATCTTTGTCACGAAATTTCGATCACAAACTTTCTCCTCTGAAATATTAAATACTTTATTGTCGCTATGCTACGAAGGGATAAATGATCATCTTAATAAAATAAGAGAAATCAGAGCCCATACGGAAAGCTCTAAGTGTTCATTTTTCCCTCGCGCTGATACAGAGCGGAACGGTCGAGAAACAGTCTGAAGATGGTACGAAGAGCCCTCTGGCAGCCAATTAAGGGTGAACTGCAGAATAGTTTGGGGATGTAGATGTAGTACCAGCTAAATGCTAAATAGTGGAAGAAAGTTTTTTTTAACAGGTAACTTCCTTCCCCACAACCACTGATTACTTTTGAAAAATTAATACTTTTGTTATTGGATAAACTAAAGAAGCCTTCACGCCACATCCATCCATGTGTAATAAAGATAGTTTCTTAAATATCGTTTATGGAACATAAGCTGTACACAATGTGCTGTCGGGGTATTCTCAACATACCTAATCAAAATATCTAAACGTTCATTATTGTTATTCTTGCTATTTGTTTTAATTATTTTTGTTTTAATTTTTAAATTGTGATTTTCCGTTTTATTCTCATGTTTTATTTTTTAGTTTACCATTCCACATACGTGTATTTTGTTACTTGACAATAATAACTCGTTAGTATCATACAAAATCATCACAGTAATGGTTAGCTGTAAAAAATGTTTAAAATATTACTTTTTTTACACCACAGACTGAAAACGAACGAAATTTCTTCACATAATACACACGACGGACAACCCAATATAAAACAAAATTCAGCAGTATTCGCAAATTGTGGCGAGCGATCCACTAAATATCCTGATTTGTATCAAGCATATTTCAGTGAACTGGAAACTGCTTACGTACTGGTGACTGCGGCTTGGTTATATTGTATCTCAAGTGGAGACTGACATCTTACTCATTCATCAGAACTAAATCAGAAAATCATCTCACAAGGTTCTTCCAGCATCGCATGCTACATACATACATGCTGTACCTTCCCGTCGAGCCTTTTGGGATCACTGCATGAAAAAATTGCTTGTCCTCAGGTGCGACACTCAAAACAGTCCTTTCAAACTGACCACACCAAGAATTTAACATTACTGCAGGTTCTCCTACGGCGCTCCGAAAGAAAACTCTTGTCAAATCCCTTTTGACGTGGCCAGACGTTAGTTTAGTAAACCGCTATTTCGACCCCGTCACAAGAACATTTGAGACTTAAAAAATTCTCGAATTCCTTTCATTAACTCTCTATTAGTTTCTTTTAAAATTATGAAATGCTGGTTGGTCAGTGTGGAAAAAATGTTTTGAGCGTAGCACGTGAGAAAAAGGAACTTGCTCATTGGTGACTTTGGATGTTGGCAGCATTTTGTGAGAAGATTTACAGTTCTAGTTCAGCTGACTGACTGTGGTATCAGTCTTCAGTTGAGAAACAATATAATCAAATTGCAATCACAAATGCGTAATGAGTTCTCTTCGCTAAAGCTCTTCAATTTTTTTTAATGGACTGAAATGTTCATGATACGTATCAGGATATTTAGACGATGGCCAACCAAAATTTGCGAATCCTGTAAAATTTTGTTTTTAATTGTGTTAAAAAACGTTATGTTTTAAGCAGTTCTTTGCAGTGTCACGAATTCGTATCATGAAAATGAATTACTTATTACTTTCAGTTAACAAAGTATACGTAACTGAAACGGTTATCTAGAAACAAATAATGAATGAATTTAAAATGTAAACTGATAGTTTTAAAATAAAATAAAAGTTAGTAAAATAAATGATTAAAATAATAATGAACATTTGTTTTACTGGGCACGTATAACATACTTCGACAGCACATTTTGTACAGCTTACTTTCCAAAAATGGTATTTTAAAAACAAGCTTTATTAGGCGCAAATGGCTGTGCCCTGAAAGCTTCTTTAACTTACGCTGCAACAAAAGTTACAACAATGCAAGATCATTTAATGATGGAGGGGTATTTTGCAAAATTTCAAATTATTGAAACTGGTGATTACATAATTTTCAAGAATGTGAATTACATTTAAACTTTTATATAGAACACATTTCTTATATATCATGGTTTCGAAGATATTCCCTCTGAAACCAATATGCCATATTACCTTTCAGAGTGTTTTATCCCTTAAAAGCTGAAATTGGACAAAAACTAAAATCTATATATTTCATTATTTTCACAAAATTTATACCGTACATCATTTACACCTTGGAATTTTCCTTTGTTCGTTCAAGAAATTTAACCCGGATTCCGAACGGAGATGGGACCTGCTATTTTTCTCTGACACAAAACACTGTCAGAAGTGAAAGAAGCGATATGTGACACAATAAAATAAAGCAGACTGAGTATTGAATTCTAAAACTTAGGATTTGGAGTCTGGCGCTTATCCACAAAGGTAAGAAGCTACACACGATATTGGTACTCTTCGCAAAACACTGCTCGAAAGAACCAAGGGAAGTACGTATAAAAATATTTTGACTGTAGTAATTTGAGTCATTAACATAAACTACAAAACTTGCCAGTACTCTACGAACAACGCACTGAGGAACGTTTACCTTAAGGTTTGATCTTCATCTCCCGGATCCAGTAACGCCCAGACCGAAGAAAGTAGTGTTTCCGTCAATTCGTTTTTGAAACTGATTATTCTTTTATTAAACATTCTGTCCGGGGAACTCTTAGTTTACTTCTAAATTTAAGAAAGTGCGACTCATCCTCTTCCGCTGTTAGGTACTCGGTCTTTTGTTAATTCCGAAATGAGGCAATAAAGCTGACTCTGCATGGATGTTTGAACATATTTGACGCGTCGTAGCTTGTTCAAACGGAAGTCTGCTGGCTAACTTCCGCTTCGACGAGCCGTCTCGCTCTTCTGCCCCGTATCGCGCAGCAATAATGTACAAACACCCATAAAAAGGAAACACCAACTAACACTCGCCCTCGGGGTAGCACAGTCTCCGTTTTATTTTTTCGGCTCGCAGGAAATTGTGCTGTGAAACTGCATTAAGCCATTTCCAGCGAAATCAAGCCCTTCCGGTACTCCCATGGCCAAACTTTGATGATATAAGGGCGCGTCCCTTTGCGGACGTACATACTTACCATACAGCTAGAGCCATCATCTACTCCGACGTACAACACGAAAATTATGACTGGAGTGGGTCGGTGGTTTGTCAACTACTGGCGCACATATCGACTTTACAGTCGGAATTTGATTCCGCACTTGATAACAAACCCCATTGTCCTTAATTCCTGTATCTCTCTGACACTGGTGTATTTGATTTTTCCCTTGATTTGCTGGATGGCTGGTGAACTGTCAATGTCGTAGTGTAACGGCGAAATTTGGTATTTTCGGGGTCACTAAGCATTTATATCTTCTGTCACAGGCTGACAGTAATAAAATTTTTAAGTAAGAATCTCGTATAATAATCAAAAAACTAATTACAAAATGCAAAATACGAACATGTCTGATTCTATCATAATCTATCTCTTGACCATTCAAACACTCACAATTTATATAACAGCTGTTTTTATAAATTTAGTATGGCTTAAGTGTAATTGCTTGAAATCTACTTTTACATCAATATCTAAACTTCCCAGACCACCTTGTGGTGTGTGATATAGGGTACTTTGTGTACCACTGTCGCTTTCCCTCTTTCCTGTTCCAGTCGCGTGCGACCGAATCTCTCTAATTTTATCTTCAGATTATATATAAGCCACGTTCTTTGCTGATGGCTACATTTCTTGACCATTCTTCCGATGAATCTGTCTGGCATCTGCCTTACCACGCTCAATTTTGAGTGGTCGTTCCATTTCAAATCACTCCGTACGCCGGCCGCGGTGGCCGTGCGATTCTGGCGCTGCAGTCCGGAACCGCGGGACTGCTTCGGTCGCAGGTTCGAATCCTGCCTCGGGCATGGGTGTGTGTGATGTCCTTAGGTTTGTTAGGTTTAAGTAGTTCTAAGTTCTAGGGGACTTATGACCTAAGACGTTGAGTCCCATAGTGCTCAGAGCCATTTGAACCATTTGAATCACTCCGTACGTATACCCCTAGGTGTTTTGTGGATGCAACTGCTTCCAGTGATTGTTCTGCCGCGTGATCATACAGTAAAGGGTTTTTCTGTCTATATATTCGCATTCAATTACATTTCTTTATGTTGAGGGTCTATTACCACTCTCTGCACAAAGTGTCGAGCCTTTGCAGGTCTTTTTCCATTTCGCTACGACTTTCTAGCGTCGCAACTTCTCTGCATACAACAGCGTCATCCGCGAAAAGTCTCGTAGAACTTCCGACGCTATTTACTAGGTCGTATACATATATCGTGAAAAGTAATGGTCACATATCACGACCATGGGCACGCGCGAAGTTAGTTTTACGTCTGAAGACTTCTCTCCATTCAGAATGACATACAGTGTTCTGTCTGCTACGAACTCTTCAATTCAAACACACAGTTGCTTTGGTACTGCTTACGCCCGTGTTTTGTTTATCAGGCGGCATTGCAGAACGGTATGGAATGCCTTCCGGAAGTCAACGAACACTGCTTCTACCCGGGCGCCGGAATGTACTGCTTTCTGAGTCTCGTGGACAAAGAGAATGGGGTGACTTCCACAAGATCGTTGTTTTCGGAACCCATGTTGGTTCCCACAGAGGAGATATTCGGTCTCCGAAAATGTCATAATGCGCGCGCATAAAACATATTCCAAAATTCTACAGCTGACCGACGTAAGAGCTATAGTTTCGTGCGACTGTTCGACGACCCATCTTGAAAACGGGAATGACAGTCGCTTCAGAAACATTTCGCTCCAAAAATCCATTATACACTGATTTTAGATGAGGGGAAAGTTATTTCGCATACTCCAGCAATTGCAACTGATTTTCTGTCCCATTAGACATTTATTTCGATATCAGAAATTTTATTGTTCATTCGACGATTTGAAAGAGACTTCAATGCGATCTTCCACTGTGAAACAGTTTTGAGAAAAGACGTTTGGTATTTCGGCTTTTTCTCTGCCGTGGTCCTTGTCACTACCATTATGTTCGCGGAGTGTCTGGACTGATGGCTTCGATCCATTTACTGATTTTACGTGAGACAAAAGTTTCTTAGGACTTGCTGTGAAGTCGGTGGAAAGATTATTACTTTCTAATTCGTTGAGCGCTTCACACACGTCTCTCTTTAAGGCAATTTTTGCTTCGCTTGACTTTTGTTTGTGTGTGAGACTTTGGGTAGTTCAAAATTTGCAGTGAAGTTCTCTTTGGTTTCATAGATGGTTTCTAACGTGGCTGTCGAAGCACAGAGGGTCTTTGCCATCCCTCACAACTTTGTTCTGCACGTACTTGTCTAAATGGTGTTATATGATGCTCTTGAAGTGTATCCATTGACACTCAGCGTTGTTAGTGCTAGAGATGAAATTTTCGTGCTGACCGCTCAGGTAATCTGAAATCTGTTTCTTGTCGCTCTTGCTAAGCAGAAAGATCGTCCGGCCTTTCTTTGGATTTACAGCCATATTCAGTGATGCTGTAACGGCCTTGTGATCACTGATTCCCTGTTCTACGTTGAGTTAAATAGTTTGAGTCTGTTAGTCACAAATGTAACGCGCGATGTAATACTGTGCTTGAATTTGTGCTCATAGATTATGATTTAGAGTATTTTAGCTATCCGTTGACGAAGATTACTTTTCTTAATTCATAATGACTTCAGTTATTTGGTGATAGTATGAAAAATCAGTATTAAAAATTTTGAGCCTGTTAATTATGTATACTCATCTATAAATTCTTGATCAAATATTTGTTAATGGCGCAGATGTCCCAATTTTACAATTCAGTACCTTAATATGGCGTCATTTAGTATAAATGACTCTGGTCTGAAAACTGGATACGAAGAATCTTCGACATTGCTCTACTTCTAATTCACGTGGTTTCTGAACACAATTACTCCAAGTTATGAATATTACGTCACAGTGAAAAACACGTGCTGTCTATGAAGAGGACATTAAATGCATGATCCAGATTATTTCTCACAGTATATGTCAACGGAACTGTTTGCTTAACGAAATTAATGCTTGAATACGGCCACACGTGTAGAGTAGAAACATTATTATGCCTTTTCTTGACATCAGTGTTATACAAATCAGTAATATCGTTGACACAGGACTTGATGGTGAAAGTCACTGTTACTTGGAAATAATATCATTAAACAAAAGATATCTGCGTCTCTATCAGGAGATTCTATGGTATGGCTTTCACTCATCACCAGCATAATCTTGAACAGTTTCCGGGCTGGGTCTGTTTGGAACTTAAGCCTCGCCTTCTTGTCCTGTTTTCCCTTCACCTTTCTGTGTTCACTCTTGGTCAGTCTTCGCCTCTTTTTTTCAGCACACTCCTCAATACCTTTGTCAGCTATCCTTTGGTCTTCCTCTTCGTCGTTTCCTTCGCATCTCCATTTCGTATATCTCCTTACGAATCAATTTTCAATTCTCTTTAAGTACCCATACCGTTTCAGCCTTGACGTTTCTATCCTGCTCTGCAATTATCCTTTCATTCCTAATCCTCTGTCTCCTTTTTACTCTTCTTATGAGGAACTCTATTTCACATACCTGTTATCTGCTTACATCTCTTTTCTTCATTACCCATGTTTCAGATGCATAGGTAAGTATTAGGATGTAGTACGTTCTATATATTACTTCTCCTCTCTTTTGTGGGGTGTCTTGGTTACAAAGCAGGCTTGTAAAACTTAGCAGGAATGCTTCTGTTTGGCTGCTACATTTACTGATATCTTTCTCATTTCTTCTATTTTTCTGTATCACATTTACCAAGTACTTGACGCTTTCCACCTTCTTTAGATGTTCACCTCCAAAACTTATTCCTCTAGTTGGTCTAAATTTCTTTCTAGTTGTAGCCAGGATACCACATTTGTTGATACTACTTTAATTTCATACTGTCTCACAGTTTCTTCTCAAGCAGCCAGCCTGTTTCCCTAAATCACCAAGTCATCTGCGAACGCCATTGCTTTCATCTTGTCTCCTCCAATATTTGTGCCACCTTAGTCATTATCTCATCCAAGACCACTCTGAAGCGTAGAGGTGACAATTGACTGCCCTGTTTACCCCACTTGTTTGCCGGAACCAATCCGTTGTTTCATTTCCGATTTTCACACAAGTCATCCTTCCACGGTACGTCTCCTCCATTCTGCTTTTTGTCGCTTTTTCCACTCCGTTCTTTTCTAGTGCTTCCCAGACCTTTCTTTTACAGATGCTATCAAATGCCTTTCCTACATCGAGAAAGGCCATCGCAAGGTCTTCCTCAAATTCATCGTGGTGCTCCTGGAGCTGCATCAAAGCGATTATGAGGTGAGCAGCTGACGTCCCAAATCTGAAGCCATGCTGTTCCTTTCTCAATTTGTTCTCGACTCTTGTTTGGATTCTCGTCTCCAGCATACTTCTAAATACACTGGCAGAATGTGGTATCAGTGTGACTCTTCTGTGATTTCTACAATCCTTCCTGCTCCATTTCTTAGTGCCCTCTTCCAATTTTCTGGAGTCTTCTTCTCATTCTACATTAACCTTTTCACACGATACAGCCACTGTTTCCCAACTTCTCCTGCTGCCTTCATCATTTCGACATTTCCTTCGTCCATACCAGGTGTCTTTCCTCCTTTCAGCTTGTCCAGTGCAATTTCCATTTCTTTCGACACGCTAGGGTAACACACAGGAAACCAGTGTATAATTTGTTTTGATGAAAGCACGAAAAATCATATGATAGTGAACTGCGAAAAAATCGTAAGCGGTAAGGCAACTGTTTGAATAAAGTAACCTAAAACCAATTTGTGGCTACTGTACACCATAAACAAAAGCAGGATTATCGAATACTGAGAATTTTAGGGAACGAATAATAGGTAACTGGATGCTAGTTGGTTAACACCAAATAAGGTAGAAAGGTACTAATAGGGCGACTTTGGAAGAGCAATATCAATGCCTTTAACTGCTGATCAATCACAGACCATCTCCAATAATAAAATTTGAGATGGCGTTAGTAACTGAATATTAAAAGAATATCGACAAGCATATAGAATGTAGAACTATTGAAGAACTATATACACTGGTAGTTGTATAAAACCAGTTAAAAATTCTTAGTGCATGAAAATACTTCGATGAAGGGCTTCGATGAAGGAGATGTGAATACTGAATCGGAAATTACCAATGTTAATAAAGAGTTAAGAGAAACCATACGGATGCTGTGAAAAAATTCCTGATACAGTACCCGAATACTGAATGTTGGTTAAAAAATAAAGTTAACGGTAAATGTGATAAAGAGAATATTAATTAGAGGAGGTAAGGCAGTTACAAAACTATTAAAAGTTTACTAATACTGATAAAACAAATAGGAGGATGATTTCAACAAAGGTGATTGCAATGATTAAAATCAGAGGTAAAAGCTGAAATGAACCACTACATGCAACATGAAGAGCAGACAGATGTAGGAAATGAAGTAAAGGTTTGTGTAAAGAACAAGTCTCCCACTAAAATGTGTTTCACAGAAAATTTTTATATTAAAATTAAACATCTGAAATTCGTATTAAACAAAATTTGAAAGGCTCATGCTAAAATGAAATGGCTGTAATTGACTAATACCGCCATAGTTGTGATTAAGTGTAGAACAATGCGAGCTATGAATCCTGTAATGTAATTTTTCAGAGCCTGATACACTTACGAAATAAAAGATAAAAATTATCCACGAAGTGTTCCCTTGAAAGAATCAGCATATCGAAGAGAAAGTAGCCGTCATATATGTTCAGAATCACATACATCTGAAATGTAAGACTGTAGTGGTTTTAATATGTAAAAGAAAATGAAAAACAGCGAAAGATGTAGGAAACGGTGATCAGAATAACTGTAAGACAGTAATCACTTTAGATCAGCTCCAGAAGAAATCAATACCTACACCTCGGAAGACTATTGACTTTATATTAATAATAATAATAATAATAATAATAATAATAACCGGTTCGAAGTCGGGGCGGTAAGATTTAAGTCCAATGCTGTCAGAATGTTGAAATAAAAAGGCATATAAATCTGTTGAAAGAATATATCTCTTTCAAATATTGAAAGAGTTCGGTGTCGATGATAAAACAAGAAACAAGATTAGTTGACACTAATAAAAACACTATTTAGAATCAGGCTGAGGGTGTTCGAAAGGAAGACTGCGTACAGCGATCCGAAAATGAGAAGATGAGCTAAAAGAAAGGGAGAATAAATGAACACTTGCAAATGAATTATAAAACCAAGAAGCTTACAATTTTGTGTTCAGGTTTGCTGAGGAAATTGCGACATTTTCTTGAGACATATCATTGGAAAAAAGAAAGATCAGTATTTTGAAAGGAAATGGAAAAGAAAAGTATTTTACAAAAAGACAGAATTTATGACAAACATAAAAACGTGGTCAAAATTCTTGAACACTGATTGTGGAAAAGTTAAAGAAGTCTGATGACTTAAAAGACTTGATGGAATGGATAAGGCGGAGAGACGAATAATCTCAGGACAAATAAGATGCCAACCGTTTATCATCTGTCTAAAGATGCGTGTAGCAAGAGATCTATTTACTGTCGGGCAAAGATACAACATTACAGTGATTAAACCAGAACTAATATTCCAGTTGAATGACTGGATCTGACAGATATGGAATACATAAAAACCATTAGAAAGAGAGATAAGAAAATTCTGATGAAAATATTACCATCATTAAAACTGGAAGGTTAATACAGGAAGAGAAGTAAGGAAAATCTGTGTAACGAAACTGGGCAGCTGAATGCGGTTATGAGAAAACGCACAATAACTGTTCACGGACATCTGTTCAGGATGAAAAAATTAGTCATGCCAGAGCATTTTCGAACATATCGCTCAGAAAAATCTTGAGACAAAGGAATTAGACATTAGCTCCCTGTGGACACTGATTTATATCAACGGGACAAGTCGAAAATTTGTGCTGAACCGGAATTGTAATCAGTCTCTTACTTAATAGGCAGATGCGCTGACCACTACTACACCACATGTATACAGAAAAATTTTCCCACTGAAACTGGTTTAGACAGTGGTGCGTTTCGCACAAAATATGCGGTAGCTGTCCAGTTTCAGAAGAAACCTTTCAGCCTTTAAGTTATTCGCAGTCACAAAGGGTTTGATTATTGGTAGTTGGGAGCTCCAAGTTAGGCGCGTTATGAGACTTTGTTACATGGCTGTCAAGGAGGGGAAGAAAGCCAATGTGCACTCCGTGTGCGTACCGGGTGGAGTCATTCCAGACGTGGAACGGGTCCTTCAGGGTGGCATGAAAATCGGAGGGTGCAGCCAGCTTCAATTAGTGGCTCACGTCGGCACCAATAATGTGTGCCGCTTTGGATCTGGAGAGATTCTCTCTGGTTTCGAGCGGCTATCAAAAATTTTAAATGCTGCCAGTTTTTCTTGCGAGATGAAAGAAGAGCTCACAATCTGCAGCATAGTCGACAGGACCGATTGCGGACCTCTCGTACAGAGCCCAGTAGAGGGTCTGAATTAGAGGCTCAGACGGTTCTGCGACCGTGTAGGCTGCACATTCCTCAACCTACGGAATACGATGGTGGGTAATCGGGTTCCGCTAAATAGGTCAGGAGTCTATTACACGCATGCGTCTGCTACGCGGGTAGCGGGTGCTGTGTGGCGTGGACTGGGTGATTTTTCACGTTAGTGTGTCTCAGGGAAACTCAGAACGTGCTACAGTCTCAAAATGTGCTGGTAGAACACTGGAAGAACGTAGCACTACGAACCACAGGTATAACAGGTGTAAATTTTCGTAGCATTTTTGGGAAAGTACCAGAGCTCCAAACGCTAATAGAAGGCACTGATGCTCAAATCATTATAGGCACTGAAAGGTGGCTAAACCAGAGATAAGTTCAGCCAAAATTTTTGCGTAAGACCTAACGATGTTCAGAAACAATAATCTAAATACAGTTGGTGGTGGCATGTTTGTTGCTGCTAGAAGTAGTTTATCTTGCAGCGAAATTGAAGTTGATAGCTGCTGTCAGTTAACATGGGCAGAGGTCACTCTTGACAGCTGGAATAAAATAATAATTGGATGCTTTTACCGACCTCCCAACATAGATGATCGTTGGAAGAATACTTGAGTGTAATTTCAAACACGTGCCCGACTAATACAATTATAATTGGCGGTGATTTTAATTTACCCTCCATATGTCGGCGAAAATACATGTTTAAATCCGGAGGTACGCATAAAATATCATTCGAAATTGTGCTAAGCGCAAGCTCTAAAAATTATTTCGAGCAATTAGTTCATGAGCCCACTCGAATAGTAATCGGTTGTGAAAACACACTTGACCTCTTAGCAACAAATAATCCTGAGCTAATAACGAGCGTCAAAACGCATAAAGGGATTAGCGAACACAACGTTGTCGTAGCAAGACTGAGTACCGTGCTCCCAAATCCTCCAAAAATAAATGAAAAATATATCTATTTAAAAAAGCAGATGAAAATTCACATGACGCCCATCCTGAGAGAGATTCTCCACTCATTCAAAATTAACAATATAAGTGCAGACCAGATGTGGCTTTAATTCAGAGTAGCAATATCGACAACAATTGAGATTTATGCGAAATATATTAACAAACGACGGAGCTGATCCCCCATGGTACACAAAACATGTGAGAACACTATTGCAGAAACAACGAAACAGGCATAGCAAATTTAAGCGAACGCAAAATCCCCAAGATTGGCGATCTTTTACAGAAGCTCGAAATTTAGCTCGGTCTTCCATGCGAGTAACTTATAATACCTTCCACAACGATACTTCATCTCTAAATCTGTGTTCTTTCCTATTGCTGTTGTTCGTAATTGTAATTCCTGGGTGTTCAGTTACATTTACGCCCTTTAGATTTGATCGATTTATCGTGTAACCGACGTTTAACGGATTTCTTTTGCACTGATGTGTATTGTTGTGACTTGGCAAGACAGCCAAGTCACTATGAGAGGAAGCCGAAAGGCACGCGTTTAAGCTCACGCAAACTGGCGTGAGGTCTGGACCAGGACAATGTAATTAATATAGCCAATAAGGTACGTTGTTGCTGGAATACTTAACTTTAATCCATAATTGGAGAACATCGCTCTTGTTGATACATTAATAACAATCTCAATATAAACTGGTAATGGCGCCTTGCTAGGTCGTAGCAAATGACGTAGCTGAGGGCTATGCTAACTATCGTCTCGGCAAATGAGAGCGTATTTGTCAGTGTAGCATCGCTAGCAAAGTCGTCTGTCCAACTGGGCGAGTGCTAGGAAGTCTCACTAGACCTGCCGTGTGGCTGCGCTCGGTCTGCAATCACTGACAGTAGCGACACGCGGGTCCGACGTATACTAATGGACCGCGGCCGATTTAACGGCTACCACCTACCAAGTGTGGTGTCTGGCGGTGACACCACATATATAACCTCACGCTTTTCATTATTTAGGTGAATTGCCAGTTTTAGCACCATGCAGATATCTTGTCTAAATCATTTTTCAGTTGGTTTTGATTTTCTGATGACATTGCTAGACAATAAACGACAGCTTCATCTGCAAACAACGTAAGACAGCTGCTCAAATTGTCTCCTAAATAGTTTATATTGATAAGGAACAGGAGAAGCCCTAAAACACTTCCTTGGGAAACGTCAGAAGTCCCTTCTCCTTTACTCGATGACTTTCCGTCAGTTACTATGATCTGGGACCTCTCTGACAGGAAATCACAAATCCAGTTGCATAACTGAGACGATATTCCATAAGCACGCAACCTGATTACCAGCCGTGTGTGAGGTACGGTGTCAAAAGTATTCTGGAAATCTAGGAGTACGGAATCAATTTGAAATACTTCGTGTTCGTAAAGAGTTATTTATGTTCCAGGAAAACGATGTTTGTCCGCAGCTCGTGGTCTTGCGGTAGCGTTCTCGCTTCCCGAGCACGGGGTGCCGGGTTTGATTCCCGGCGGGGTCAGGGATTTTCTCTGCCTCGTGATGACTGGGTGTTGTGTGACGTCCTTAGGTTAGTTAGGTTTAAGTAGTTCTAAGTTCTAGGGGACTGATGACCATAGATGTTAAGTCCCATAGTGCTCAAAGCCATTTGAACCATTTTTTGAAAACGATGTTTTCTAAATCACTGTTGACTGTGTGTCAATAGATCGTTCTTTTAGGGACAGTTCATGATGTTCGAACACAGTGTATGTTCCAAAATCCTGCTGCATACCGACGTCAATGATATGGGCCTGAAATTCATTGAATTACTCCTATTGCCTTTCTTGAATATTGACGAGACCTGTTCATCTACCTAGTCTTTGGGTACGAATCTTTCATCTAGCGATGCGATTGTGTATGACTGCTAAGTACGGAGCTATTACATCAGCATATTCTCAAGGGACCAAATTAGCATACAGTATGGACAGGAAGACTTGCTTTTATTAAGTGATTTAATTTGCTTCTAAGTTACTCATGTTGGCAGCTGTTCTTGATTCGAATTCTGGAATACTTGCTTCGTCATCTCTGGTGAAAGAATTTCGAAAGGCTGTTTTTAAAAACTCTGTTTTTGCAGCACTATCATCGATGGTATCTCCATTGCTATCCCGCAGGGAAGGCTGATTGTGTCTTGCCGCTGGCGTACTTTACACACGGTCATAATTTACGTCTTTCTCCTCCGAATATGAAAATATTTTGTTGACGTCGACCTACGTAGGAAGAAACGATCGTCATAGGAAAATGAGGGAAATCAGAGCTCGCACGGAAAGATATAGGTGTCCGTTTTTTCCCGCTATGTTAAAGAGTGGTATAACAGAGAATTATTGCAAAGATGGTTCCATCAAACCTCTGCCAAGCACGTAAGTGTAATTCGCAGAGTATCTATGAAGATGTAGAGGGAGATGTAGGTGTTTCAGAGTTTCAGCACGAAAAGAAACCAAGAAAGAGTTTCGTGGTCGGAAGATCGGAAACTACTACATGGAATTACGATACAGAAACCAAACGTTAAACCAAAAACTATTATTCACATGGTCCGTAGTAGGTGAAAATTGAAAATATAACTAAGTTTTATTTATAAAAGTAGAAATACTGGAATTTATACAGAATACGTTATTTAGAAAGTAAATCTAGAAACGAAACAGGATATGAAGAAAGTTACTGAATTAAAGAATTTGCACTTACATGCCCAAATCAAAGATCAAGACTGAAGCATTAGTTCTAGTCAACTGAGACTAGCCACTTTTTATACAGTATGGAACACAGCCGATTGGTACGTGATGTAAAGTAATTTGAATTTATTGGCTACAAAAATTTATGAAGATGAGAAGAAACATCTAATTCGGATTTTAATAAACCATACCTAAACTGCGCAATAGCCGGTCCCAAGCCCGGTTGAAAAAGGAGGAGGGGGAGGAGTAACACCTCGTAAAAAAACCTTGGTTCACCTGGCCCGGTTGATAGTACCTCGTGAGGGCCCCTTGCCGTGGATACGGTGAAGACTTCAACGGCGGTGAAGACTTAGATGAAGATCACCGATACGGCGGAAGTGGCGGAAGAGGCAACGTTGCTTTTTGGGATATTATAAAAGCTATCGTTCAAGGTTATTTGGACAAAGTGCACGACGGTTTCACAGGTTAGTGGCGGTACCCCTACAGCGTCTTTTCCACATGTTAGTGGCGGCTAATACATAAAACTCAGAAGTGGAATTCTGAGCTTAACCCGACTGAAATCTCCATTTCAGTCATAAACCCGGTCCAAACAAATCAACATGGATACAGCACCTTCAAAGACAAATCACCCCAGTGGGTCAAATCCCACGGTTGAAAAACTTTCAAATCTTTCTCGGGTCGGCTCTCCACGATGACAATAAAATCAGCTAATAAGATATACACTCTAATCAACGGAGATTCACCAGATAGCATCATTAACAAAAACAAAGTAGAAGAAGTAGAAGAATTATGGAATCAATTAGATAATAGTCTCCAAAAAATCCCAAATAACCGTGTCAAAACCCTTATAGGGGATTTCAATGCACAAATTGATAAGGAAAAGAAATATCGATATTGGATAGGTAAGTGGTCAGAACATACACAGACCAACCAGAATGGCATGCGACTCATCGAAATCTGCAAAAACCACGACCTATTTTTTCAAATCGACGTTTTTCAAGAAAAGAGCCTCGAAAACCAAAACTTGGATCTCACCTAATCCATTACTAGGTGAATATCAGTTGGATCATGTAATGATCTCCCGCATAAATATAGTATAAATCATGAAAATTAAAGTCCTTAACGGACTAGACCTAGATTCCGACCATTAACCAACAAAATTCTCCCTGGATGTCATTCCAGAAAAAAGAAAATTCACTAAGAAATCCCCACACCGTAAATATGATGTACAAACGATAAATGGCAATGAACAGTTTACCCAAGAAACACAAAATTTAAAACCACAAAATTGGCAACAACTGCAAGCAGGACTCACCGTAAACAAGAACACGTAAACACCAATGGTGGACAGATGAGTGTGACCAACTAATAAATCTCTGACAACAGGCGTGGCAAAATTGGTTGTGCAACAAAAATCAAAAGACCGTGGAAGATCTCAAAGATACGATGATTACAGTCACAAAAGCAATGCGAACAGTCCGTAAACAACACGAAGTCAAAAAATTGCAAGGCATAGATGATTTCAAGACAATCAATTCCCGAAATTTCTGCAGAGTATTCAAACAAAAATTAGCAAAGTACTCTCCTCCATCACTCCAATCCGGAAATGAACATGGAGGAATTGCCTATACCAACACCGAAAACTGTGAAATTCTTACAAAATACTTTTGTAAATTACTGAATTGTGTAAAGCCTGCAGAAAAATTTGAGTTCCGTCATACACAACGAAACCCAGACTCAAAGCCACCAAGTTTACAGGAGATTAAAGAGATCATTAAGTCACTGCAAATGCAGGAGAAAATCTTATTACAAAACTCAAAGAAATTGTATATGAAATCGGGAAAACTGAAAAAATCCCCACAGATTGGAAGACAGGAATCATACATCCTCTGTGCAAAAAAGGAAGCAAAAATACTGCATCAATTATCGTGGAATCTCTTTACTGTCAATAAGATACAAAATTCTGTCTAAAGCCCTATTAAACCGAGCAGAACCTCAGTTGGATTCAAAACTAGGCGAATACGAAGGTGGATTCAGAAAAGGTCGATCTTCTTTAGAACAAATCATTAACTTGAAAAATTCGATGAAATATTTGCATAGTACTTCAAACAAAATTTATGTCATCACGTTAGTCGAATTTGAAAAAGCATATGAAAGTATAGACCGAAAATCCCATTTTGAAGTGTTAGCAGAATTTGGACTAGATCAAAAGACAACAAACATAATAAAAGAAACACTCGCGGAGATCATAACCAAAGTAAAATTTATGGGAGAACTGAGCACAGAATTTGGAATAGACACAGGAGTACTACAAGGGGATGGACTGCCCCAGTGCTCTTCAATTGTGCTCTTGAAAAAATTGCTCGAAAATGGAGAAAAGCAGGTGCACCAGCACACAGAATGGGACCAAAACGTATGGGCATAGAAGTAGATTGTTTAGCGTTTGCTGACGACGTAGCGCCGGCCGGCGTAGCCGAGCGGTTCTAGGCGATACAGTCTGGAACCGCGCGACCGCTACGGTCGCAGGTTCGAATCCTGCCTCGGGCATGGATGTGTGTGATGTCCTTAGGTTAGTTAGAGCGGTTAAGTAGTTCTAAGTCTAGGGGACTGATGACCTCAGATGTTAAGTCCCATAGTGCTCAGAGCCATTTGAACCATTTTTTTTGACGACGTGGCACTGATCGCCCAAGACATTACCGAAACAGATAGAATTATTACAAGAGCAGGCAGCAAAAAAAAGGATTAGAAATTTCATTTGAAAAACAAAATTTATGAATGACATCAAAGATGCACCTTCTGATCTGGAAATTGGTAATAACTACATCTCTCGAGTAAAAGAATTTAAATATTTAGGTGAATGGATTGCAAAATATTGTAATGAAAAGAAATCTGTGAGATCAAGAGTCCAGAAATTGGAGACGGCGTTTCACTTAACAGAAAACATTTACAACAAAAAGAGTCTCTCGTGGAACTGCAAAACACGACACTACACAACAGTAATTAAACCCGAAGCTCTCTACGCATCTCAGATACTAAATCTTCAACACAGAACACTAAAATGGGAATTAGAAGTGAAAGAACGTAAAGTAATGAAGAAATCCTAGGACCAAGAATTAAAGATGGTGTGCATTATCCAAAACCCAATGCAGAAATATATAAAAGTAATTCCAAAATAACAGACACAATGCGCATGAGAAGAATCCAATTCATGGGGAGTTTAGAAAGAATGGACTCAAACACGTTATCGCCCGAAATCCAAACATTTTCAATGAACAAAACTGCAAGACAGAACTGGTACAAACAGACGGAAAAAGACATGAGAGAATTAGGGTTCCCAAAACTACATTACTGAAATGAAATCAGAAAAATCACGAACAAGGGGTTTTGAGGGAGAAGGGAGAAAAACTAACCGACATACGTGGTCTGCGCAACGAAAACTAGCCCATTCGTTCCGTATGAAGAAATACTGGGCGAAAAGGAAGGCCAACAAATGTTGATTACGCGTGGTCCTAAGTGATCCATTCGCGAAGAAGAAGAAGAAACCATACTTCGTCATTTTAAATGACAGTGGCCAGACATTCATAATTCTCCTTGATTTGCAGAGGAAACAAAGAACTGAAATTATCTGAGTGTTTGATGACCAGTTTCCTGAAAAAGTCGTCACCACGTAGGATTACATATGATGACATTAGAGAGTAGTAAGATAGAAAATTATGAAGGTTTTGTAGCGGAAATAGTCGAAAAAGAAACAGCCATTTCAATGCAATCAACAAATATGAATCTATACGCTAAAAATAATTGATACGTGATGTAATGTAGAAGATAATTTGTAAGATTAATCTTTATAGGGTTGTCTGCGGACCCTGCGAAGTTTCTGCAGACAACGCCGCCGCAGTAGCACCGCCATGACAATACTTTGAGCCACTTGCGTTGCACACAGACAACTACTAAAAATCTCTTCGTTATACAGGCTGAAGGAAAGTTTATAGGCGAGCACTCTGTTTTCAGTAAAATCAGGAGAAATGTAATTTGCTTCAGTGAGATCACAGCACCAGATGAACTTTTTACCCTAACTTCCGAGCTCTGCGCAGAATTTCGTCGCACAAATCCTTTATCGAGGTTTAAGAACCTTCCTACCGAACTAGTCGAAACTTGTAGGTTAAAGAAAAAGAAAAAAAACGCTAAAAGTTTCTGGGCCAGAACAATAATAAGACTAGCTGCCTAAACTGCGTTGATATCTCGTATAGTGACTACTGTTATCTATTACGAATCGCAGAATTAGTCGTTTATGAAAACATTAAGGTTATTGCCAGCACGAAGTGATGGAGGGAATTCACATGGTACAATGGAGTAATCTCTAAATTGTCCCCTTTCTTGGTAGGCGTATCTCCCTTTGTTCGCTCTTCAAACTTCTCTTCAGGTGGGTACATCTGACTGAGAAATTTCTTTATGAATGTGTCCAACTAGTCTTATTATACCATTGTGTCCTCCGTAGAATAAAGTTCAAAAACATAGAGAGAAAGCTGTATAATCAAGTAAATGACTTGGTACGACAAGGAAGCTGGTATTTACAAATGCCTGTCTCAAGATAGAATCATTTACGTTGAGGTACAGATTAACAGACACTCTGTCACTGGCTGGAAGCAAATGTTTATGTAAAGGAAGCCGCTCACAGAAAGGCAGAAGCGCTGAGTTGTCAATAGGCACATGCAAAAGAGATTAAAAAACTTTGCTACCATTCGGAGTTATCCTTTGACGAGCTAGAAATCCAAAAGTATTTACGTTCTACAAGATTTACAGTCCCACAATAAATATGTTTTTAACTTGAAACACCTGAATATCTTGCAAACGACGCATCGTACGAAAACAACGTTGCAAGAGAAACTTTGGCCGCCTTCTAACCACCCATCCCAGCTGGGCAAGGCCAGCTCTATGTTTTCAAATGGGACCCCTCCCTATTTTTATTGCATATTTGGATTCTACGCCAAAAAATACCTACGGATTACTCAAATCATTGTTTCCCATTCGTCTTATATGGCACTGTAATCGACAAATATAAAGTGGGCCTGTTTTTGCAATTAAGAACTTACGCATTTGATTCTACACTTTATGCGCGAAATAAATGTAATCCTTTGTGTTCTAGTGAATGATATTTATGTTCGAAGTTTCCTTTATCGTCGCAAATTTGTTCTGTACAGTACACCATGGTTAGGCGATTCAGTGTCTGGTCTGAAACTACGTGTAACATGATCCAGGAAGAACGACGCGGTTTTCTATTCCCGTAGGGATGCTTGATATCGGCGAGTCCCCCTGCCTACTCACCACTGGAATGATTGCTTTCAGTGAGTGTCCTTGCCTCTCATCGTAATTGTGATTCACAATAACTGCTCAAATTGTCGACCTTCCATTTGATACGGTTATTAGTTCGTGCGTGAATGCAAGTAAACATCATAAAAGCTTTGTGAATTAGACTTATGGTATAAGGCAAAGGTACTCATCGAAATGAAAACACTCCAATGGTGATAAAAAATGGGACTTACTGATATCAAGTATACCAATGGGAACAGAAAACTACTACGTCAACGTCGTTGTTTCTGGATCACGCTACACGTAGTTTCCAACCAGGCATTGAAAAGGCTAAACATTTTGTGTTGTAAAATCAAATTCTCAACGTCAAGTAGATTTCTATCATATATATCAACCGTTAAAACACAAAGGTTTACATTTACATCGTAAATGAAATGTAGAATCAAATGGGTTCGTTATTTTAGCAGAAGCAGTCACATTTTATATGTTTCGATTACAGAGTCATCTATCATGAATGGAAAAAATAATTTGAGTAAATCGTACCTATTTGTTGGAGTAGAGTCCGAATTTGCAATAAAAAGGGGAAGGCGGATGTGGTTCCCAGTTGACAATGCAAACTTGACCCCACCTACGCAGGGGAGGTGATTAAGAGGTGACTAGTCTTAGCACAGACACACGTTCCTTTTTCTAATATTATCTTTCCACCAAGAACATTTTATTTTGTCGATGTTCAATTTTCAAGATATATTTAGCTGTTCCAAGTTCGCTACGGTCGCAGGTTCGAATCCTGCCTCGGGCATGGATGTGTGTGATGTCGTTAGGTTTAAGTAGTTCTAAGTTCTAGAGGACTGATGACCTCAGAAGTTAAGTCCCATAGTGCTCAGAGCAATTTGTCCCAGGTTAAAACAAACACACTGTATGTATAGATTGGTCAAAGATAACCTGAAAAGGTTCTAAGAATGTTGCAGAGTAGGTTGTGCTAAGGAATAATTGTTAAGAAAAAATTTTGAAATGTTGCACCGTTTTTGAGTTAATTAACACTGAAGTCAGCCTATCAGGCCCTCACGGGAAAATTCAAGCGGCCCGCCAGAGACGGTGTGACAAAACGTGTATTTCGTTCGCCTTTCTAAAACGGAACAAGAGGATGATAAAAAAATTGGACATGGGACAGTAGTAAGAATCGAATCCGAGCTGAAGCCTGGAACAGTCTCGTGTACTATCATTTACGCTACGACAATAACTGACAATAATTTTAACTGGCGTACCGTTTGAATTAGCACGCGCAACGTCCTGGTTTGCTACATTCAACTCCAATTAACTCGAAAACGGCGCAACGTACCAGATTTTATTCTTAACAGTTATTTCCCAGTACAGCATACCCTGAAACACCCTTACAAACTTTTCTGACTGTTTCTGACCACCCTGTACATCTAGTAATTGACATCGCTCGAGAATAGGAACAACACATTGATGCAACCTGAAAATATTGGTTTATAAGTGTTTTAACGAAAGCATACAGCAGCTTGCATCACAGAATGTAAGTTGAAGCCCACACAATGTGAAGACTCAAATGCAACAAAGAACAATTTGGTGCAAAAATAATACGACACCTTTTCAACACGGGAACTCGGCATCCCGAGGAAAAATATAGAGATAAAGGTACATTGTACGGCAGTCGGTGCGTGGTAGCATTTACTCCATTGGCGTGTGGAATCAAACGAAAATAATATCTGCGTGTGTGCCCCAATAACACTTTTGACTCAGTCTATAAACCATACTGTGCGTTTGCCTTGTAAGATTTTGCAAGAAGGTCATCATATTTTTCCCGTCTGTTGCCATTTCTCTTCGGACAATGTCCAGTTGTTACTACTTTTGAATAAATCCTCCGATTTATTTTGAAATTCACCTTGAAGAGATTTTAGTGACGAATTTGAACTCATTAACAGTGCTCAAGAGGAATGTGTAAGAGAATTATGTATTCGGCCTCTTTCGCGAATGTTCTGTAGTTTATAAGCATTCTACAGTAACATTTATCCTCTAAGTTTAGTATTATTTTTATATAAAAGATGAAACAAGACTATTCAGATCAGAAATGAGCTATTCCTCGACGTATATTGTGTCCGATCTCGTACACGGCGGAGGACAAACACAAGACTGTTTTAGTCTGGTCGCTTGCTACCATTGGTTTTGTCGAGCTAGAAGAAATATATTGCAGCTTTAAGACATAGTTCGAAGTCCTACGCTAACATGGTACAACTAGTTCCTTAGTAATTCGGAAAATATATGAACAACGATCTATCACCGAAAGTAAGTTCTAAGCTCCACTTATAATATTGTTATCTGTAGATAGATATAAACAGTTTATAACTGCAGGGAATTCCAGAAAGGCTGAAAAAAGTTCCATGCCATGTAGAGCACATCAGCCCAACGTAGACGCCCGTTAATGTCAGATAGTACCTTTAAGAAATTATCACTTAATAGCTGAAATAATATTGCTTATAATCATGTGGTGTTGCTCAGATCTAAAGAGGATACTAGGGTGCCATTACTCATGAAATGTGTACGTATCATACCATTAATATTTGGAAAATGAATTTAAGTTCATGGAGAAGAAATTAAAATCTTTAGATTGACTCAAGAAACTGTAATTATGTCAGAGACGGTAAAAGACGTGGAAGAAGCCGTTAAATGGAAAGAACAGTATCTTGAAAAGAGGTTATAAGATGAATTTCAACAAAAGTAAGCATTCGAATTAAATCAGACAATTCTGAGCGGAACAGATACGGTAGGAGTATTTTGTTATTTAGGCGGCGAAGTAACTGACGATGACCGAAGCACAGAGGACATAAAATTCAAACTATCGGTGGCAGAAAGCATTACAGAAAGAGGGAAATTCGCTAACATCGCACATAAATTAGAATATTATGAATGTGACATAAAGTTACGCAGGAGTCAGGCGACCGTTATTATAACGATCGGTAGTTTTCCATTCAGGATGACTGGTCGTAACGGTAAACGTCAGCCACCAGCAAGGACTCACTTTGGTTCTCATGTGACATGTTTCAAAATTTATCCATAATCAGATACCTGAAAAAAATTTATAAGATACTGTGACGGGTAGCTAGGGGACCACACTTTGAAATTACGTAGCACGAAATGTGTTACACCTATATCTACATTGTACTCCGCAAGCCACCTAATGGTGTATGTCGGCGAGTATTTCGGTACCACTATCTGATCTCTCCAACCCTGTTGCACTCGCGAATAGTACGTGGGAAGAATGATAGTCGGTAAACCTCTATACTGGCACTAATTTCTTGAAATTTCTCCTCGTGGTCAATACGACTCCTGAAAAGTGCTGTCATAAAAATTCAATAATAAATCTCTCCGTAATTCACAACGCCTCTCTCGTAACGTCTGCCAGGGGAGCTTGTTTATCATTTCCGAAACACTCTCTCGGCATTGAAAACGATCCCGAGACGAAACGTGCCGCTCTTCGTTGGATCTTCTCTATCTCCTCTATCAGTCCTACCTGATAGGGATCCCAGATAGATGAACAAGAAGCGAGTGCGCCACGTACATATGGCGTTTCAATTTTTATATGAAAACAAACATTCGCAGACTACAGACCGTTTTGCAGCGTGTGGACCAAGATGATGTATTTGCAGCTAAGTGACCCCGCAAAACGTATAGTGGTACCAACGCGCATCAACTAATTTACATTAATTACACCGTGTGTCTAATGGCTGTGAACCAACATATTATAAAAGAAATATTATCTTTATACAAATGATAATGACAACTTTAAGTTTATAAAAGCTTCTAATGTATTTGTTTAACTGCGAGAGTATTACGTGGCACCACATCGTCAAAAGCTACAATCACAACTGCGGCAGGGCAGGAGCCACAAAATTACAATATCAAATAGCAGTACAAACCTACGCAATAAATTTAAATACAGGCATTAAGACAGAGGTAGGGGAATGTAATACTTTCGTTAAAATTAGGATAGTCCGGTACTAGAGAGTAGACAATATGCTCTACTGCGCTTACTTCAAGCAGAAGAACCATTTTCAACTAATGAGCACTACCAGTCTTTTATGACACACAGGAATCTTTTGAGTATAAGCAAAATCTGTCGTGGGGAATTACACGTCATGTCTATACAAAACTAAGACATTTTACTTTGTTAAACGTACCGTCAAATGTTAAAATCGTAGCGTCGTGTGACGCTTTACGAAGTTATAAACTAAAAGTATAAAATACATAGTGTAATCGTACATCCCAAACCATAAAACACAGACAGTATAAATTAGAAGGGGTAATGGACTGGGTGGAGGGAAGGTAGGCTATACCAAAATTAAACTGAAACAGGACCGTTTATCAGAACCAGACATTGGTAACATACAGCCACGCTCATACGTAATCCTGGAAAATATCGAAAAACCATTTTCGGTGAGAGCGGATCTGTTTATTCAAGATTCCACGTTGATTAGTATTAATATACTTGTAATTCACAATTTCTTCCAAAATGTTGAAGTCTTGTAGCTCTATGTCTAAGATAGTTATAGATTTTTCAGTCATATCCAAACGAAGCTTCTTATCACTGAAATGACAACCCATAGCAGTCTTGTTTTTACTATAGTGTTCCCTGAATGTAGTTAAAAGGTCACGCCCCGTCTGCCCGATGTATACACTGCCACAGAAAGCAACAGGTCATTTTATGTACTCCCGACTTCGTAAACATATTCTGCTTATTGTCAACACATGTATGCAAAAATGTCTTAAAATTCTTGCGTGTCTGGAAGCCCATTATTGTACTGGATTTTTTGAAATGTGCTGACAGTAGTTCACACAAATGCCCGTTGTAGGATATAGATAAAAATTTAGATGGATTCTCAGGAAAATCTGGCGAAGGATTTTTTCCAGCTATTTAAAATCGATTTACAAGTGTTCCGTATCTCACGTTCAGTGTAACCGATTTTCAGACCTATTTCTGTTATTATATCAATTTCTGTTTTGACAAGAGCAAGACTTAAGCTAAGTTCAGGAAACTTGTTCGATACTGATAGGAAAAAAGTAAGCTCACGCGCGTGTGGGTGGCAGGAGGCCACATCAATAATTACATCAGTGCTGGATGGTTTTCTGAAAATATCTAAAAAAATCTGCAGGTTGTCTAGTGACAGTGAGATCGAACTAGTGAAGACTTCTGTTTGATTACAACTGCACAATGAAGCATAATTTTGAAAGCAACAGATTGCGGAAGCCTGCCAAGTCGATCATGTCTTATTCTGTTTCTCTAAGTGCGATAACAATAGTGACTACATATCTACAATACAAAATTATATTATCAGATACTGCCTGTTATTTGTAAAGAACTTTCTTTCTATGTAATTAATGAAACTGTCGGACAAAAAATAGGAAAGACAGCAACAGATTGCCGGACGTCCCTTTGAACATAAGCCTTACCGTTAAAGGTAAGACAGTTAAAGGGTAGCGTTACACGCAAAAATTCACCAATACGTCCAGTAGTGGATGAATGTGAAGGTCCAAATTACAGTATTAAAATTTTTGCTATGGTAATCTAACAGCAGCACTCACTTTTCAGGAAACCTGGCCCATCAAAAATAGTTGCGAGGTGGCGATGTTGTTAAAAGAAACTAATATTCCACATGAAATAGCAATGGCGTCTCTGGATATAACCAGTTTGCATGCAAATGTTCCATATTAAGAGACTTCGGATACCCTAAGATTTAATCTTCTCAAGAATATGAAACTTACCGCAGGAGAAATTACTCAACTGTTAAATTTTTTGCTTATAATGCTAGCCTTTAACTGTTTTTCTTTTAACGGCAAGACTTATTTTCAAAAGCACGGCCGGCAATGGGTTGCTGTCTTTGCGGATTTTTGGCTGACATTTTCATTACTAATACAGAAAGAAAATTCTTTACAAATACGAGTAATAGGGCAGTATAAGATAATATAATTTTGTATCGTAGATATGTAGACGATATTCTTATTGCACTCTGAAAAGTAGAACAAGCCATGACCGACGATGCAGGCTCCTGCAATCTGTTGCTTTCAAAATTACGCTCCATTTTAGAGTTGGAATCAAATAGAAGTCTTCAGTACATTGACTTCAATATCACTAGACAATCTACATATTGTTGTTTAGATATTTTCAGAAAAGCATCCACCACTGATGTAATTATTACTGTGGACTTTCGCCAAACACGCGTAAGTAAAAATGCTTTTTTTCTTGTCAATGTCCAACAGGTTAGCTAAACATGAGTTAAGTCTAGCATGTGGTAAAAAAGAAACTAATATAATTAAAGAAATAGGTGTGAAAAACGATTACACTATACTTGATATATGGAACAGAATAACATGCTTTGCCTGATCCTCCCGAGAATCCACCTAAATTTGTATCTATATCCTATAATGGGTATTTGTGTGAAGTACTTAAAATATATTAACAAAGAAAAAAAAAACAATGTACAAGTCGGCTTCCAGTAGCTCGCAAGAATAGTGAGACACTGTTACATCAATCTGTTGACAATAAGCAGAATAAATTTACAAAATGTTTAGTATATAAAATCACTTGTGGATCCTGTGAGAGTGTTTACACTGGGCAGACAGAACGTTGCTTTTTAACCAGATTAGGGGAACGTTATAATGAAAACGAAGCTTCGATTAGATGCGACTGAAATCTCTCTGACGTTTTTACACGTGGAACCAAAAGACAGACATTTTGGAAGAACTGAGATTTATACGCTTTTTAATGCTTATCAACACGGAATCTTGAATGAACAGATCCGCTCTAACCGAAAATGGTTTTTCGATATTTTCCAGGATTACTTATGTGCGTGACTGTGTGGTACCAATGCCTGATTCTGATAAACGCCCGGGTTTCAGTGTCACTTTCGTATAGTGCACTTTCCCTCCATTCACTTTCCTCCCCCACCGCCCCCACCCCCCTTCTCTCTCTTTAATACTATCTGTGTTTTATGGTTTGGGATGTACGGGATGTACGATTTCACTATGTGTTTAATACTTTTAATGTACAACTTCTGTAAAGCGTTACGAGACGCAACCATTTTCACGTTGGACGGTACGTGGAACCAAGTTATATTTTTTAGTTTTATATGGACATGACGAGTGATCCACCACGACTGATTTTCGTTGTACTAAGATACTTCTTCGTTTAATAAAAAACTGGTTGTGCTCTTCAGCAGTAAATGTTTCTTCTAAATTCTGTAAACACAATAGCGCATTTCGGATACTTCCTGGTACCGCGTTTGAGTTTGACAGACGGACAGTCCTAATTGTAACAAATGTATTGCATTCCTCTTTTTCTGTCTGTATTTAAATTTATCGCGTATGTTTGCACTGTGTTTTATATTTTACTTTAATGTCGCTTGTCCAATCGCACAATTGTTATTACTGCAATTTTTGACGACGTGTGGCGTCGCCTAATACTCCCGAATTCAAGCAAATATTTCGTGTGATCTTTTATCACTGTATTGTCGTCATTATCATTAGTATAAAGAATATATTTCTTATATTATGAGTTGGTTCGCAGCCATCACACACGGTATAATAAATATACATTAGCTGATGCTCCTTGGCGCAACTATGCATTTTGTAATGCCACCTGGTGGCAAAACGTCTTACTGGTCCGCCTTCCGGAGACATGTGTCTGCGAATGATCGTTTCATATGCAGCCTGAAACGCCGTATCTACATCCAGCAATCGCTCCTGGATCGGTGTAGCACAGTTTGTGACAGGTGATTTCAGTCAAAGTGGAGTGCTATAGCTATTCATGACCGAGTGAGGTGGTTAGCACAGTGGACTCGCATTCCGGGTTACGACGGTTCAAACCCTCGTCTGGCCATCCTGATTTACGTTTTCGGTGATTCCCCTAAATCACTTCACTTCAGCTATTCATGACCACGACTTTTTAAAATACTTTTGTATAGGATCTTCTGCAGATATCTGACGATGGATAAATTCCGAAACATGTCATATTGAGAATAAAGTCACTCCTTCCCCGATTTTTCACTTTTACCATGGCTACGCAGTCAGCCTGAATGCAGAACTACTGATTATTATAAATTTAAATATTAGGTCGTCTTTTCTGAAGGTATTTGTCTCAAGTTTGGCTTTGTACGGAATGAAATGTGAACTAGAAGCACCTCAGGCAAAGAGTGAATAGCAGTGGTGATACAAAAGACTGCTGAAGATTAGATGGATAGATCGGATAATTAATGGGGGCTACTGAATTCAGCTGAATAGAAAAGAAATTTATCAGGTGTAAAAGTATGAAGCCGGAATTTGCCTATAGATGGTGCTAGCCGTCAGTGTAGGGCCCAAGAGACCGCCTCTGCAGCGCCATCTGTTTCCTGTAACGGCTGTGGACGATTGTCAACACACAGTAAACCAAGTTCCATATATCGATATCTGTTTCAAACCCGTAAACATGTCGAGTTCCGTGCCTACGAACTACGATTTGCGGACGGCATTGGTTTTCTGTTATCATTTGAAGAAAACCGCTGCAGAATCGCATCGAATGCTTGCCGAAGCTTTCGGCGAACATGCTCTTTCGAAAACAGTGTTTCGAGTGGCTCAAAAATTCAGAAGTGGTGATTTCGACGTGAGAAACGAAGAACGCAGGAAATCACCGAAAAAGTTCGAAGACAACGAATTGCAAGCCTTATTGGATGAAGGTGATATTAAAATTTAACAGGAACTCGCGAAACAATCGAATGCGACGCAGAAAACCGTTCCTCTTCAGTTGAAAGCTATGGGAAAGGTGCAGAAAGTGGGGCCGGCCGCAATGGCCTAGCGGATCTAGGCGCTATAGTCTGGAACCGCGCGACCGATACGGTCGCAGGTTCGAATCCTGCCGCGGGCATGGATGTGTGTGATGTCTTTGTTAGTTAGGTTTAAGTAGGTCTAAGTTCTAGGGGATTGATGACCTCAGAAGTTAAGTCCCATAGTGCTCAGTGCCATTTGCACAAAGTGGGAAAATAGATTCCGCATGAACTGAATGAAAGACATCAAGCAGATCGAAAGACCACTTGTGAAACGCCTCTAACCAGATACAAAAGGAAGACGTTTCTCCATCGAATAGTGACAGGTGATAAAAAATGGATAATTTTAAGAATCCTAAGCGTCATAAGGCTGAATCCAGTCAAACAATCGACATCCACTACAAGACCAAATCGCTTTGGAAAGAAGACAATACTCTGTGTTTGGTGGGATCAGACGGGTGTCATTTATTACGAGCTGCTAAAACCTGGTGAAACCGTTAACAATGATCGCTACCAACAGCAAATGATCGATTTAAATCGATCATTGCATGAAAAACGACCAGAATACGGAAAAAGACAACACAGTCATAATGCTCCATGATAACGCCGCATCACACATAGCAAAACAGGTCACGTAAACGATCACGGCGTTCGGTTGGGAAATACTAGGGCATGCGACTTATTCTCCAGACTTGGCTCCATCCCATTATCATCTATTTGCATCTCGCTCAACAACGCTTCAGTTCGTGTGAAAATGTACCACAACGGCTCACTGACTGGTTCGCTTCAAAAGAAGAACTGTTTTTTTTTTGGCGTGGTATTCAAAGCCTGCCGAAGAAGAGGAAGAAATTTATTAATATCAATGGAGATTACTTTGAATAAAATTTGGTTTATCAGTTTCAAACAACAGGGGTATAATTATTGCAACAAAATTGGGTTTCATACTTCTACATCTGGTATACAAAGAAATGATCGAAACAGTGACCCGTTTATGTGACACATTTTGATGCGTGAAAGAGTAACCAATTTGGTAATGGAGGGAAGTGTGTGAGGCGAAAACCGTAGCGGGAGACCAAGACTCAACTATAGTAGGCAGGATCAACTGTATTTTGGTTGCAGTAGTTATATAGAGATGAGTTATGCACACTTTAGACTAGCGGCGAAATTAGTTCTGAGAAGCACAATGCAATTAATATTGGGGCAATAGCCTTGCCGCAGTGGATACACCGGTTCCCGTGCGATCATCGAAGTTAAGCGCTGTCGGGCGTGGTCGGCACTTAGATGGGTGACCATCCAGGCCGCAATGCGCTGTTGTCATTTTTCGGGGTGCACTCAGTCTCGTGATGCCAATTGAGGAGCTACTCGACCGAATAGTAGTGGCTTCGGTCAAGAATACCATCATAACAGCCGGGAGAGCGGTGTGCTGACCCCACGCCCCTCCTATCCGCATCCTCAACTGAGGATGACACAGCGGTCGGATGGTCCCGGTAGGCCACTCATAGTCTGACGACGGAGTGCTAAAAAATTAATATTGGCCATATTATAAGTATTGAAATCAGTTGCGGCTCTGTAAATTCTATTAACGTATCTTAGGTTCTGATTTCTCGTAAAGAGACAATAGAAAGAAGCCGGAACCGTAATATTGGATGCTATACTTCCGTTAAGGTAGAATAATATCTTTACACTGTGACTGGTAAGTGCGTAGTATTGTTGGAGACACCACGACTCTTTGTTGGTTGTCCTAATAGGAAAATATCTTGCGGTATAGAAACCGAATTCAAATGTCTGATTGCTTCATTTCACAATTCAATTAAGAGGGAGCCGACAGAGCGGCAGCAGCTTTCAGCGGCCATTCGTATAATGGCGCCGGTTCCGTGGACAGGGTTTTCTACATTAAAAGTTTCGTGCTTATTATGCTAGGCAGTCTTTTTAAGAAATTAATATTTGTTGCAACGCTCTGGCGTCGGTTATGGAGAGCTCCGGAGGAGTGACAGGCGTCGCCGTTTAATGAGCGCCAGGGGAGGTGGCGCCAACGGCCGCGTCATTAGGGCCCGCTTCCAGCTGAGTAATCAGCAAACTAGCCACGTATTCGCAGAAACATCCATCTCGCAGATTTCGGCCTCGGCAGTGTCGCGTCAAACACTTCTAGGACATACCTTACAGTTTATTATCAGTTTCACTCTACCGTCGTTTCTCGTATACTACCACTGTGTATAAACGACGCAATCCACTACAGTGGAACAAATACTGGATTTCGTACATGAAGATGAGACATTAAGCTCCATAACATTCCACCCACCGAAAGTGTGGAACGATGAGAGGACGTTTACTGATCATAATAATGGTAATCTGCAGTAGGGTCTTTTGTAAGAACCTCAGAGCACCAATGGTATTGTCATGCCAGAAGTCACGTATTTCGTTTGCAAATAGCTTTCCACATTTGTTTTGGCTAATTTTACATGGTTTGCATGAATTCTATAATTTCAAAGGAAACAATGCATAACACATGTTTCACATAATGTTGGCTACACAGATGACAGCATTTGAGTTTAATAATCGTTTAACTGGACAGCGAATGGCCATTTCTGTTATAAAAAAGGGTTGAAAACTAGCGAGAGACATACAATGACTACACAGAAAGGCGATCTGCGTCAATGTGACATTCACAGCCAATTGGTTTTTGGAACAACTCTAAGCGTATGGTTGCGCTGGTGCTGTACCAATATCATCAAACTTTCTGACTGGGATACCAATCAGTTTTTGTTCATTTGTTGATCATTACTGAAGAGAAATTCGTTAACACGTATCTGAAATTATTTATATCGGCAGGTTCGTGTGGAGTGCCGAAAAGCAGGAGAAACGAAGAGCGGAGACAGAATTTGTGTGTTTAGCGCTCTTGTTCGTGAGAATTTTCGACGTTAGCTCTTGATGTTAGACCACCAGTCTCGTTTTTCCATTCGACTTCTTAATTTCGCAGGAGAACATAGTATTCATAAGATAGTTTCCACGTCCGCATAGGGAATGTTGTGCACATTGTCCTCAACTGCCATGACCGATACTCAATGCAAGTCCAAAACTTCACAGATCACACAGAATGAATAAAGAATCAACAAGGAAGATGTTTAGCTACGTATATAATTAGGGATTGTGGATCTTGGGAGGGCATGCTAGCGTTAGAGTAACGGTTGAAATGGCTCTGAGCACTATGGGACTTAACTTCCGAGGTCATCAGTCCCCTAGAACATAGAACTACTTAAACCTAACTAACCTAAGGACATCACACACATCCATGCCCGAGGCAGGATTCGAACCTGCGACCGTAGCGGTCACGCGGTTCCAGACTGTAGCGCCTAGAACCACTCGGCCACTCTGGCCAGCGTTAGAGTAATATAGTGGGTACTTATTACTGAGTCCAATATTTTCAGTTTCACAGGAAGCCTTACGATAAAACTCATAACATTCTTATCTGAGCCGAAATCTCTTTCAACAATAAAACGAATGTTAATTGATTCCTGATATCTGTCATCGAATATGTTAACATAGAAAAAATAAGAAGTTAATTTTAGGGAATATATTTCCATTTTCGACTAGCGCTTCAAAAATCTTCCTCCATGAAGCATGCACTTGCATAAAGCAAAAATAAAGATTGGTGTAACAATTTTTAACATAATTGTTTTGTCTGTATTCACCGAACTAAGCGTTAACCATGAATGAAACGTATATTCTTTCTTTGTCTAAAGAAAAAAAGTGGAAACCAATATCCCAAAATTCATTATGTTCTTTGTTCCGGTAAATATTTTAACTCAAATAATGAGTTCCTAATGAAATCAGATAAAGCTACGCACATTTACAGCTTTTTTGATGTCACATATTTTACAGAGACGAGGAATTAAATAACTTCATCAGTAACAATACGAACAAGGAAAAGTTGGAATGTGCTGTTTTAGTATACTATATTTTCTTTAATATTGTCTTACCAAGTATTAGCCGGCCGCGGTGGTCGAGAGGTTCTAGGCGCTCCAGTCCGGAGCCGCGCTGCTGCTACGGTCGCAGGTTCGAATCCTGCCTCGGGCATGGATGTGTGTGATGTCCTTAGGTTAGTTAGGTTTAATTAGTTCTAAGTTCTAGGGGACTGATGACCACAGTAGTTGAGTCCCATAGTGCTCAGAGCCATTTGAACCATTTGAACCAAGTATTACCTTGTAAGGGAAAGGTGTATGAAGAAAATGTACAAATTCTGTAAGCATCGGAAAAACGTTTGTTCTTGACTCGGATCTGAAAAAAAATTAGCGAAAATGTCACTGAAGTCGCTAGCACAGTATTAGGGGCAATATTCACCTGGAAACAAATTTGCAGCTTAAAAGAAACAAAAAAATCAATGTTTGAATTGTTTATAAAGACGTTCACGGACAAATGACATTTAAGGTCGTGCGATCGAAATTCCAAGTCAGTTTGCGTAGTGTGTAGATATTGCATCAAGGTTCCAGTAGAAGAAAAAAACTAATTTCGGTTGCAAGTTATTTGGAATTTCCTTGCTGTTGTTGCTATTGCCGTTGTGGCCAAGTTGCACAGGATGGAAAGGCCATTGTTTCAGGACTACTGAACTGTGTAGCTTTTCACTTCCACATTGCATTCCAAAAAATATTTTTAATGTAACTGAAATTTTAAAAAAGTTCCACTGGTTTCAGTCGAAAGTATGAGATATTGTGCAAATTAAGGCCTGAAGAGAAATTTCAAACACCACGTACTAAAATAATACAACATGCTGAGGCTAAAATTCGATAAAGTGGCTGTTGTTATGAGGATATTTCTGTACACATTTAATTTCAGTAGAAGATAAGGAAGAGGTAGCTAAAACCGTTTTCAGCATGATATTCAAATGAAAGGCAGTTTTCTCAAGTTTCACGGTAACATCAAACAAATAAAATTTCTAAGATAACTATTCAGTCGAGGAAAGTACACGTCAGAAAATTCGTTTTGTTATTTTTTGGAAGCACAAGTGGACAACTTTCAGCAATATCGGTCCAGCACATGTGTTGGAGCTATTCTGTGATGACCTGCTGCAGTTTCATCGCACGGCATATTTATTCATGAAATATTAATAATTGCCGGTCATCAATGTGACTCAGCAACATGCTTTTGGTCCAACGTGGCAAACTGTAAGTATTCATAGGAAGGCAGTCCCGATATCCTGGGGAAAGGAGAGACCAACTTGAAATTGATTTTCAATGGAAACTAACTTTCATTACAATTAGGAAGCCGGAAAAGTTTTCAGCTTGTTTTAAAACGCGAAATTTTTAAATTGCACGGAAATTCTGTTTCGTTTTGATAAATAACGTAGCACAGTTCTCAAGTTACCAGTACAGTATGTGGGGAACGATGAAACGTTCTAGTATTTCCCTAACACCGTCGGAAACCCACGTGCAAGATTTTTCATCGTTTAAAAACAATTACGAGAAGAAATTTGTGCCGCCGGTAATTAATGTAGTAGCGGAAAAATTTAGAGGCACTCGGTATACAGGTAAGTTAGAATATGGAAGGAAGCTTTAAAAATGCTCAGTCTTAATGCACAAGTAAATTCAGTATTTTCTGAAACAGTCAGATAAACTCTATAAATTTTAAGAATGGAGCTCAGAAGAATAATGTGACCGTTGTGGAGCCTGCAGTTAGACAGTTCTGTGAAAACCCTGTTAGGCCGTAAGTTTCACTAGAGATATGAGATCAAGAAATGACTTCATCTTGCTACATACGTATAGTACAGGTGAAATACTGAAATATCTGCGTAAGGTAGGCATAGCCCACTCACTGACAGTCAAGAACATACATTACTTCCTCATCCCTCGATCTCTCTTTAGCAAGAGGGGCCACTTGAAATTTCAGTTTTTTCTTCATTCCAATAATTCATCACAACGGCCCAGTTTTATCCGCTCATCATCAAATGGTTCAAATGGCTCTGAGCACTATGGGACTTAACTTCAGATGTCATCAGTCCCCTAGAACTTAGATCTACTTAAACCTAACTAACCTAAGGACATCACACACATCCATGCCCGAGGCAGGATTCGAACCTGCGACCGTAGCGGTCGCGCGGTTCCAGACTGTAGCGCCTAGAAGCGCTCGGCCACCACGACCGTCAGATATAACTTTAATTGCTTGTGACCATTTTATTGCCGTTGACTAATTCTGCTCGATGATGGCTGTCCGCTCTTGTAAAGCCGATTTCATGATTCCAACATTTCATCCTCACAGGCAAAAATGAACTATCGTATTATAACAAATCTAACACAGTCGTACTTGTTACGAAATTAAGAGGACGTACCTCAAATGCTGCGATTTTGCAAAAGAAGTTCTCTTATTACACGCAGTTACCGCCTGAGATAGGGAGTGATAACGATCTAGGCTTTACGCCAGTTGAATTTCTGCGAAATTTCATATCGATTGTCCGCTATCTCTATATGGCCTCTGATAAAGGAAGTCAGCATGTAAATTCAGTGTCAAAGGAGGTTCTGCAGACATAATTTATTCTGCTGCACTTACAGAAGGTTACGTGCATTCTATTTCATAAAGATGCTTTTTGACGTTTTACGAAGGGAGTGAGTTACTAATTACCAGTATTTATCGAGGATATTTTCTACATTAGTTGCCTGAGTACCATGTGATGTACGCAGTTTTGTCAGAAAACGACGCCGGTAAGGTATTTAGGTCCTTAGCAACTTACAGAATATGATTAAGAGCTATGCAAAGTACTAAAATTAAATTCTAAATAATTTTTCCAACTCGTAGTACGTTACACAGTAGTAGCCACAGAGAGAGGATGTATTTCATTTCCAGATCTGAAAATACACCCATACATTTATTTCACGTTTCACAGGTGTTAAGTCTAGAGACAGTTATCCAGTAGGACTGGCTGGCATTTGCACGTGAAAGTGGACGTTGTTGCACGTTGCGTCCGGATTACGAGGCGCCAATCTCCATTCACCCACACCAAAGTTCCCAGAAACGACGCATTTTCATCCCCTTTGGGTTAGATAAATTAGAGGTGAAGCGTATTTCTGTTTATTACGCAAAATTCGAACATCTCTCGGGTCCGTTATCTTAAGGGGACAGGCCGTAATTGGCATAACGCAATTTACATAATCAGATTCAAGCCAACTCGGGCATTGATCGCCGTGTTAGCGCTGCTCCATCTGCTTCTGTTTGGTGCGAGTGGGCCAGGCCCGGCTTTGATACAAGTTAAACACCGAATATGTGAACAACAGATTTAACGGAACAGCCAGGGTCCCGAGCCCACCAACTTCTATGCGCTGCAACACTCGGTGAGGCGCGTTTGTAATATGCACTGCTGTAATTGACCATTCGACTGCCTGTGCAGTCTTGCGTTCTACGAAGATGCGGTGTAAGGACAAGCACATATACATACTTACATATCCTGAAAGTATTTACACGGCTTTTTTGGTTGGGAATTTTACAGCCTAAGTGATACGAGCACGTGCAACATCGACATAATAATAACAAACAACTAAACACAGAATGTTCATTACGCTGTCAGGTTTCCACAATCAATAAAAGTAAATGCCACTTACCGTTCCTACGTTTGTCGTCGTTCCGCTTGATTGGAAGGCAAGCCATGGAATTCTTCTGAAACTCCTTTGGTAGCACCTAGATGGGAAGCTGGTGTGGAACTCCTCTGTCCTGTCGCTGTGAATAACAACTTGACACTTACAGACTTACTTAAAGATAATCCGTAGACGCCACGTTGTACAGATTTTTATTTCCCTAGTTACGATCGGTGCTATTTTTAGCATGTGAAAGCTTCCTTGAATTCTTCATGTATACGATTAAACATACATTTGTGGCTATTGCATCGCCCAGTCAGCAATTTTCAGAGTCGTTAAAATATTATCCGACGGCCGGATAATTTTTGCAGTAACACTTGGCCAGCTAAATATTTTCCACCTAAATAGCGCCGAAGTGTTAGAGAAAAACTGAATTATGGTTATTTATTTTACTACGCACGCGGCTTGGGGAAGCCGTCGCAGAGCTTGGCTGTCGCGTTTCAGTGCAGCCTATCGCCGACGGCCGTCGACATCAACAAGTGGTATAAGCTGCGCTCGGTACGGTTTTTATAGCAGTTCGCATTCGCAACCAATTACTGACATCGGAGATATGACCACTACTTTGGGGGCAGTGTTTTGTCAGAGATTTTGTAGGTTCGCCTGAAGTGACAGACATTTTAACATACAGCAAACAATACTATAACAATTCTCTTCCGCGCAGCTTTTTCTTTACACATTCCTTCGTCATCTCGTATTTAGCTGTAAATACAAATATTTAGACAAATTCGTTCTTGTTCGACTAAAGAGATATAACTGTAATTTTTCTACGCTTGCGAGACAGTTGCGACCTCCGTTCAGGAAAGTTTCCAGAAATTTAAAGTGTCACACTTCTGGAAACAATTGTGGGACTGGATGAAACTACACGAAACTAACGTCGATATGATCGTCAGAAACAACGAAACATGAAAAATCCACACGTTTGAAAAACGTGTAGGTAAAAAATAAAATTTGGCAGTATTTAATATTAACGAAAATGAACCTCTTCGGCAAAATTTGGAAGGACTTGCTCCTTAATAGCGACCACCTCTCAGGGGTAGGAGCTATAAAGTGGTGTTTCAGGAAACTGAGGCGACAAAACGGAAGCGCTCACCAGAAGCTCTCTGGAGTAAAGCAAGCGGCTGCGTCGCGAGATTTCGATTTTATGCTCCTCGTATATTCAGGCGAGACCTTTTTACGTCTTTGTTGACACAGTGAGATCCCGTAGGCTCTAAAAGAAGACAATAAGACGCGGTAGGAGGCGCGGTGTGTGCATTCGAATCTCCAGGACCGTATGCGACATAAAACTGTTTTACACCATTTATACTTCTTGCGGTAGATAAATTGCTTTGGAAATTGGTACATCACGAAGCATTAAGCGTTCAGAAATATCGAGTCATTCTGAAGGGACCAATACGCGTTCGCACTCTGAAATTATGAGAAGTATAGTACTAGATTTCATCAAAGACACGCAAGGAAATTTCCTGATCGTGTACAGCAACTTTATGCCAGGTACGGAAAGCAGTATGTCCCAATTAGCTACGAGGTTAGACGGAATGATAAAAGAAAGTACGATGTTGTTCAGGGGAAAACGAAGATACGTGACTAAAATACGGTGTGCTACATACTATGTACGACACCGATCTATAAAATATAGGGGCTATGCGAAATATTTCTATGCTATCTAGACGCCCAACTACTGTTTTATTAGAAAAAAGTGCCGACAATCAGCACGTTTCATCCATTGTGTGAGTCGAGACGCTAAGTAGCAGACACGTCGTCAAGTTCTATGGACAAAACATCTTCAGTGCTACGAATTATGCATCTCGAGTTTTGCCACTGGCGTTTCGATAGGGATGCCATGATCATTTTACCATCAAATTTGCTGCACTTACGAACATATTCGATGAAGCATTGTACAAGTTTCCATTTTTCGCCGTTCCACCTTTCTTTCAAATTTTCTTAACTCGGTGTAACTATTGAAGCTGTATACTGAACTTCACGCCAACCTACATTTACTATAACGAAATTCCATCATTTTCACCTTTTGATGTATTTCAAAGCATTTATTGCAACAATAGTACTGTCGATATACGTATTTATAGATTTCCAATATTCGCCTATGCATTGCCATAGCGACACAGTATTCCAATGTAAAGCAGATCGTATCTTAACAGTGTTTGAATCGCAGAAAAATATGTGCGTCTTTTTTGGACTTAATTAAACGTATTATTTCATTTAGGTTCAATACTTGAATTATTTTTACACGAACACTACCGTCTGAAAACAATTGCCAACAGCGTAGTCAAATACAGTAAAAACATAGTCATAATTGTGCTTTATTGTTTTAAATAATTGCCAATAGTCTTCAGCAGTTCAACTTCCAGAGTCATCATACTCTTCAGGAAAATTACGTCCATAACCGCCGAGTGCAATTGTTACGTTAAATTTTAGGTCTCATAGCTATAGAGATTTAAAGTAGTTCTTCCCACAAAAATGTGTAAACTAATTTCATCAAGACGTAAGCAGACTAATATAATTAACGGCACCTGACTGTCATTGCAATAAAAATACGAAATCTTCATTTCGATTCTAATTTTAAATTTGTAGGCCGATTTTTCGCACATGAAACAGGAAGGCAGAAATTACTGGTTAACTATGAACCTCGTGTCAATCACTTTACGGTGGCATGTGAAATAGAGTTGTATGTATAAGTAAAAAGAGGAAACAAGAAATAATGAAATCACCTCTACACAAATAAAATAGTGACCTCCACCGGAAACCCTCAATTTAGCAACGGTAAATACCCTACTCTTACTTTGTCGTTCTTCTACTGATTACAGACTACGTAAAAATTGGGTGCTTTTTCCCCCAAAATAATGTAAGTGGTCGTTTGCATAGTAACAGGGCTACTCCAGTAACGTTATCATGAGATCGGCAGTGGCCGCAGCCATATTCTCTCACTCTAGGATCGCTATGTACGTTAATCTCGCGGGCAAACAGTCTGTTATCAGACAGCGCGAGGAGCTATAAACAGAAGTGTAGAGGGCCGCCACGTCGCGATAACCGCGGACAGACGGAAGTAAAGAGCACACTTAGTATTTTGGCCTCGCGGAATTGATGACGGCCGTTAGAGCCACCCACAGACATAATGACAGGGTCAGTCTGTAGAAGCAACGTGCGCGCCGGGGAGAGGGACAGGGATTAATAGACGTGCGAATGTGACGCTGTAGCAAGCTAGCTCCGTATCACTTCTAGGCGAAATATTTCTCGTTCGGATAAAAAGCAAACTCCTTGTAGAGGAGTCGCGGAATGCAGGGAGGCTGGAGGGGCGGCTGCATTATTCACGCTACATGAAAGCCAGCTCCCTGACGGTTTGTCGCCACGATACACAGCCCCGAAAGCTGGCGCGCCGTTTTTGTTTGTCGGCCCTTTTGTTCACGGCACTCATTTAACAGCTTTTAGCTGGCCGGTTTGGGCATTTACGAATCGCTGACAACGAGCTTATTAGACGCCGAGAAATTGGGCGAGCGTTTCTACACGAGGGTGCAACGAATTAGCCGGTTTCCTTATTACAGAAGGCGGGAAAACATAAATGACATTGCGTTTTCATTTAAGAGAGGACGCATTCGGTTGCGCATTCAGTCAGGATAAGGTAGAGGAGGGCAGCATATGCTGTGAGTACGAAGACTACATTGCGGACTGAACGTATCTGATGTGAGTTCGAATGCGGCCTCTAAAACGGAATATAGGATAATTTCGTTACCGTCGAATCGATGCCGCAAGTGTTTTCTTATAGCCATGTGTTACACTTCTATAAATATAAAACTCATATCCAAAACGGGAAATCATGGGACGACGGATGTTGCCGTGAATAGTAAGTGTTTAAAGTTCCGAGATCATTTAGAAACAGAACATTAATTTGCAATGGACAAGGACGAAACACGATATCTGACTTGGGCTAGTTTAAGAAAACACGCTGGTACTCATTCGAGGTGAAGTGGAGGAACTTCGTGGAATCTCTGTCATTACAGCCATACCGTCATCCGAGAACGCCCTCCGCACTAGTAGGAGTAGAGCGCCTTAAGGACCGTCGAAGCAGAATGCAATCTTTTGGGCACTGCTTAGTTAACTAAATCGTCGTCTTAATCTGACAACAGCCATTGCTTTTGATATTATGAGAAATGAAAAGAGAGAAAGGTATGCTTGAGGTTAGAGAAAGTTGAAAACTGTGATGTGCATTAGAAAGAAGAGATATATTTCCAGTCAGAAGACTATATGGATAAGTCATCAAATGCTGTAATATCTTTCTACATTGTTAGAACTAGGTGGGTGGCACCACCAAATACTACGAATAACGAAATAGCACAATCATTTCTGGATGCTGAAACAAAACCAATGCTAATCACCGCTAAATGGGCTTACATCGCCAACAATAATTTACTAACAGCCAAACAGCGAGAATAAGTAAGACACACAGTAATTACGGAAAATATTAGCACCGGGCCAGTCTGTGTGGAGGACAAGAGCAGTCACGCATCGTGAGAAAGAGAAATTTTCTATGGAAGAAACGAGTGATCCGCTGACGCTGTCGAACTCCTGCAGTGCACTGCTAAACACGGGCTGAAACAACCTCAGCTGACTCTTGCTGGTTACGTTTTCTTTCCAAATGAGGGCGCTTCTCTTTTACGCGAGTGTGAACAACCAGAAAGCTACATTTTTTTCAGATTCTTTGTAATTTTAGGAGCAGGGGGGACGGGAAATTCACTGAAGACAAAGAAATCTAAGAGTAAACAGAACAGTTTTTGTATGTTTCAAGAATAGTTCACAGGACACAGACGCCAACGCACAAATATGTGGAGAAAGGCCTATAAAAGGTTTTCACGAAACTTAAACATACATCACGTGAGAATGAAAACTAGAAAGTTATGTGATACGTCACAGCTTAGGGGGGAGTCGGAGGAAAGCACATTCATAGACCTGTCCTGGCAGTGCGTGTCGGTTCTCGAATTTATCGCTTCCCGTTTGTCGTTGGTGCGACTGTTGGTCGCAGTGGAGCTGACAGCGAGTGATCGCCGCCTGACCAGAAACGGTTTTTGCATCTGGCCACTACCGTTGGCTCTCTGATGTGGCTTCATTACAGTCACCTGAGAAAATTTACCTCCTTTAGTATTTAGATTACATGAAGACATACATGTTTGAAATATCTGCTCCTTTGACATCTGCACGTCGTGATATGAAGAACCAATCAAAATGCGTGTGTTAGCACCATTGGTTGTAGAGAATTTTTATGTAAATAGTAAGTTGGGGAAAAATTTTGGGCGACTAACCGCTATAAAAGTTGTACATTATTTTTATTACACAGTCTGATTCAAAATGCTTGTAGCTATTATAGCTCTTTTAGTTCAGAAGAGGCATTCTTAGCCACGTTTGATTAAGTAACAAACTGAAGTGTGCTGTATACCATACAAGAGCAAGTAGTCTAGGATTCAGGATAAACTTCCAGTGTTTGTGATTGGTTTAAAGATGAACTGAAGCACAATTTATTTCTTCGGGAAACCAACAAAAATGAGTAAAACACGTCAGTCATTCCTTTTCGGTGAAAAATAATTTAGGTAAAAATAATGGCAGACTGACAGAACGAAACAAATGCGTGGTTCAAAGTAGAGGACTGTAAAACCATGCTACTGAGTCTCCTCTGCTATAGTCTTCCCGTCTAGTTGATAAACAGCCAAAAACGTTATTGGTTAGTCATCAACACGAACAGTTGCGTACCATCCAGAAAACACACAGGTGGTTAGGAAATATTGCGTTCGTTCCCATGGCCCCAAATTCTTCACACTGATCCTAACTGACCATATCCCGGGAAAAATAAGAAGGAATTTAGGACCTATACCGAAACTTACGCCGTATGATTTATGGAAGTAAAATCTCTCTGATCGTCCAGTAACTTACTGAAATACAGCTAATATTTAAACTTGCAAATGGAACAATGCGAGTCGACACTAGACGTCCTTTAGAGTGCTTCGAACGATGCTCTCCTATAGTTGTGCAAACATGTGTAAGAACTATCGTTAAATATTTATTTAAAAGTCTCCCTTTACCCCTTCAATAAAAATTTATAAACTACTCTTTAAGAACTTTGTGAATAAACGTGGGCCGGAAACGATACGTACATTAAAAACTAGATTTATTACAACCTATAATTGATCAGTTACGGTGCAGTGGCCAGGTGACAGAAGCAATACGTCGTGATAGCGGTAAATACACGGGGGTCACGAAAATTCATTAAATTCTACACGCCTGTGTGAATTGTAATTAACGTAATCATGCCTCTATGTGAAGTTTTCGAGGCTGTTATACGTTATATCTTGATCCATCTTTCGGGATTCGTCCTTTCAGTTTCATACAGAAATTTCTACTACATTGTTATCATCATTCTGAGAATTTTTGTTTCTACAGTTCTTTAGGGTTTCTGTGCTACATTTCCTTGAGTGAAAGATGTGAATATTGTATATCTCTCTCTACACCCATATTCCTTCTTATTGAACTTAGGTAATGTCGCAGGACACTCGAACAATAATCTATGTTAAGTGTTACAAAACCTCAGTAATCTCGTTGTAAGTGAACTGCAAAGACTCGATATCCCACCTGTATTGATATCCCTACAGCTGTATCCACGAGTGAAACTATGAAACATTTTTTTTTCCAACGGCACACAGTGTTACGTCCCTTAGTTTTGTTATGTGATTGTCTACGGTTATGACTTTTCACCGCCCAAGTAAGAGGTTGGATTTTTCACTGATACTGAAGGAAGGCTTAGCATCTTTCTAGTTTTAACTAGCGCAGTACTAGCTGGCAAAGACTAAACTGATTGCAAATAATGTAGACACCAGCTTGTCGTTTCATGTAGTGTGTCGTAGTAAAAAGAAAAGTGCGGCTGGTAACTGTGTGTGGACTATCAGCGAAATTTGCACAACTGGAGAAGCTATTAGCGCGCACAGCTGACACGCTGGACGCCGCCGGGAACACGCAAACATAAAACCCCCAGGAAGCCGACAGGCGCTAAAAGTCAAAAAAAAAAATTCCTCACTGTACTCTCAAATTTTAGCAAAACTCGTCACACAGAATTTTTTCATTTGGTCTTTACATAAGCTTATAAAAATTATTGTATCAAAGTAACGTGGGCACGGCAGTTTTATTCCACGTTATTGAATAAACTCTAATAAAATTTACTGAATTGCGGAAGACCAAAGGCAATGATTTGGAAACAATAAAGCACAGCAAAATTCATATCTACAACTAATTGCTAATAATATAACATGATTAAAATGTGTTACGTATCTAATTAAAGTACTAGAAAAATGGAATAATTTTTAATTAGAATAACTGATGTTGATTACTGACATTGTAGTAGATGCTATATTACAACTTACTGAACACAGCAGCAAACTTTCTCTTAACCCCAGAAAAAAAAAGCCGGCCGGAGTGGCCGAGCGGTTAAAGGCGCTACAGTCTGGAACCGCACGACCGCTACGGTCGCAGGTTCGAATCCTGCCTCGGGCATGGATGTGTGTGATGCCCTTAGGTTAGTTAGGTGTAAGTAGTTCTAAGTTCTAGGGGACTTATGACCACAGCAGTTGAGTCCCATAGTGCTCAGAGCCATTTTTTTGAACCAGAAAAAAATAGAAGGTGCACTTGTTCGGAGGACCGAGGAAATATATAGAATACTATTTATTTTAGCAGAACCAGTCGTTACGACGAAATCTTACAGGGGATGGCCGACACGAAAACGAAAACTGAGTCAGCAGTTTGCAACACGTAACAGAAACAGAAATGATAATTTATTAGTAATGGGACCCGTATTAAACTGAGAAACGGCGAACGAGAGGATTCCGTTTGTCCGCGGCGCGCCAACTGACGCGCACGTCAGCTGGCGCGTGTTTACAGATTGCTCACCGCGACGCCGTTACAAAAAATACGACCGCTAGCACTCGATACTGTGGCGATAATTGTCCGAAAGTACACGGGGTACTCAGAGTTCGTTTGTCAAAATTTGCCGCTGTGCTCAAAATTTGAGCGAGTCGAAAATTTACAAGTGTTAGAGGACGCCTCTATAAGCAGAGGAGGAGTGGCACATTAGTGCCGAGGAGTGGGCAGGCTACGGGGAGGGAAGGCGGACTCACCGAAAAGACGCGGCGCGGCGGCCACGAGAAGCGCGATGACGAGCGGCGACAGCGTGGCGAGAAGCGCGCGGGCCATGCTGAGGCGGGCTGCGACTGCTGCTGCTGCTGCTGCTGCTGCTCTGCGCTCCGACTCGGTGCTCGTTCGCGCACCGACTACCACGGCCGCCGCACGCCGCCGCAGCTCCTGCCGCGAACGCCGGCGCACCCCCGCCCCGCCCCCACCGCGGCCCGCCGGCGGGCTCTGCGCAGTCGCCACACCAGGTGACAGCTTCATCCCTGCTTTTCTGCCCGCGCAATTTCCTCGCTATTAGTCTCTTGCCGTCTCCGATCAGCCTCTGTTGCAGCCTCTCCATCAACCCCGTCTTTTACTACAATGCACTAGTTCGTCTTCGCTTATTTTTTCGACCCGAGCACACCTACCTCCCTCCGAACCCTCGCACTTGGGCGCAATCGGAGCTATCTCGTTATTCGCTTTCCGCTGTTATTCTACAACTACTGAAGGCCAACAATGTACTAACAAAACACCGCCCTAGACAAGACTGGGCAATAACTAAACATTACTAGTGGCTACCCTCTACACGAGGTGTCTCACAATTCGTCCTACATATGTCTAGACGTTGTAAAGGGGACTTAGTAGATTAAACTTTACATAGGAACCCATGTCAGGAAACGTCATCCAAGGACGCTACAGAGCGTCAAAGCTATAGGCGCTGGCACCTGTAAATGTACAGGGTGACAATTACCGAACTATATGGCATAACTACCGAACGCTTTGCGTTAGGACGTTCAAACTGCGCGGTTAGCCGGGGAGGCGGGGGGGGGGGGGGGCCATGATGGGAATTAATATGCGCATGCGTGGTTTGGCTTAGCGACGAAGCCCACTTTCATTTGGATGAGTTCGTCAATAACCAAAACTGGCGCATTTAGGGGACTGAGAATCCGCATTTCACGATCGAAAAGTCCCTTCACCCTCAACGAGGGGCTATGTAGTGTGCTATGTCCAGTCACGGAATGGTTCAAATGGTTCAAATGGCTCTGAGCGCTTTGTGACTTAACTTCTGAGGTCATCAGTCCCCTATAACTTAGAACTACTTAAACCTAACTAACCTAAGGATATCACACACATCCATGCCCAAGGCAGGATTCGAACTTGCGACCGTGGCGATCGCGCGGTTCCAGACTGTAGCGCCTAGAACCGCTCGGCCACATCGGCCGGCAGTCAGGGAATAAACGGTGCGATATTCCTTGATCGCAGGGTGACTACCGAACGTTACGTGATTGTCTTGGAAGATGATTTCATTCCCATTTGCCAAAGTGATCCTGATTTCCACAAGACGGAGCTCGGACCCATCGAAGCAGGTCAGTGTTTCACGATCTGGAAGAGCACATTGGGGGCAGCATTCTGGCTCTGTGGTACACAGTGACCACTGGCATGGGCCTCGACTGGCCGCCATATTCTCTGGAACTGAACACATGTGACGCCTTAAACTGCACGGTTAGCCAGGGGGCATGATGGGAATTAATATTGGCATGCATGGTTTGGCTTAGCGACGAAGCCCACTTTCATTTGAATGGGTTCGTCAATAAGCAAAACTGGTGCATTTGGGGGACTGAGAATCAGCATTTCACGATCGAAAAGTCTCTTCACCCTCAACGAGTGACTGTGTGGCGTGCTTTGTCCAGTCTCTGAATAAATAGTGCGATATTCCTTGATGGCACGGAGATTACCGAAAGTTACGTGAAGGTTTTGGAAGATGATTTCATCCCCAAAGTTACCCTGATTTCCACAAGACGGAGCTCGACCCCATCGAAGCAGGAGAGTGTTTGATGTTCTGGAAGAGCACATTGGGGACAGCATTCTGGCTCTGGGGTACACAGGGGCCACTGGCATGGGCCTCGATTGGGCGCCATATTCTCTGAAACTGAACACATGCGACGCCTTATTGTGGGGCTGTATTAAAGACGAGGTGTACAGCAATAACCCCAAAACCTTTTCTGAGCTGTAAACAGCCATTCAGGAGGTCATCGACGCTATCACTGTTCCGACACTGCCGACCGCTGTAGCGGAGCGGTTATAAGCGTTTCAGTCCGGAAACGCGTGACTGCTACGGTCGCTGGTTCGAATCCTGCCTCGGGCATGGATGTGTGTGATGTTCTTAGGTTAGTTAGGTTTAAGTAGTTCTAAGTCTAGGGGATTGATGACCTCAGCTGTTAAGTCCCATAGAGCTAAGAGCCATTTGAACCATTTGTTCCGACACTTCAGCGGGTCATGCAGAATTCCGCTATTCGTCTGCGCCACATCATCGCCAACGATGGCAAGTTTATCGATCATGTCATAACCTAAATACGAATATCTGTAGTGACGTTTACATGTTGAATAAAGTATGTGCACGCTGTAGTTTGTAAATAATCTAAGTTTTTTTGTATAGTTCAACAATTGTCACACTGACTGGAATACTCTCTTTCAAATTCTGAAGGTGGCAGGGGTAAAATACAGGGAGCGAAAGGCTATTTACAATTTGTACAGAAACCAGATGGCAGTTATAAGAGTCGAGGGGCACGAAAGGGAAGCAGTGGTTGGGGAGGGAGTGACACAGGGTTGTAGCCTCTCCCCGAAGTTATGCAATCTGTATATAGAGCAAGCAGTAAAGGAAACAAAAGAAAAATTCGGAGTAGGTATTAAAATCCATGGATAACAAATAAGAACTTCGAGGTTCGCCGATGACATTGTAATTCTGTCAGAGACAGCAAAGTACTTGGAAGAGAAGTTGAACGGAATGGACAGTGTCTTTAAAGGAGGATATAAGATGAACACCAACTAAAGCAAAACCAGGGTAATGGAATGTAATCGAGTTAACTCGGGTGATGCTGAGGGAATTAGATTTGGGAATGAGACACTTAAATTAGTAAAGGAGTTTTGCTGTTTGGGGAGCAAAATAACTGATGATGGTCGAAGTAGAGAGGATATAAAATGTAGACTGGCAATGGCAAGAAAAGCGTTTCTGAAGAGGCGAAATTTGTTAACATCGAGTATAGATTTAAGTGTCAGTAAGTCGTTTCTGAAAGTATTTGTGTCGAGTGTAGCCATGTATGGAAGTGAAACATATACGATAAATAGCCTGGACAAGAAGAGAATAGAAGCCTCCTAAATGTGGTGCTACAGAGGAATGCTGAAGATTAGATGGGTAGACCACATAACTAATGAGGAGGTATCGAAAAGAATGGCGGAGAAGAGGAGTTTGTGGCACAACTTGACTAGAAGAAGGGACCAGTTGGCAGGACATGTTCTGAGGCATCAAGGGATTACAAATTTAGCATTGGAATGCACTGTGGAGGGTAAAAATCGTAGAGGGAGACCAAGAGATGAACACACTAAGCAGATTCAGAAGGATGTAGGTTTGCAGTAAGTACTGGGAGATGAAGAAGCTTGCACAGGATACAGTAGCATGGAGAGCTGCATCAAACCAGTCTCAGGACTGAAAACCACAACAACAACAACTCGTGGCTACCCTCTACACAGGGTGTTTCACAATTCGTCCTACATACTTCTAGACATTGTAAAGAGGACTTTACATAGGAACCCATGTCCGGAAACGTCAACCAACGACGCTACAGAGCGTCGAAGCTATAGGCGCTGGCACCTGTAAATGTACAGGGTGACAATTACCGAACTATATGAAATAAATTCTGAACGGTTTGCGTTAGGACGTTCAAACTGCGCGGTTCGCCGGGGGGCACATGGGAATTAATATGCGCATGCGTGGTTTCGCTTAGCGACGAAGCCCACTTTCATTTGGATGGGTTCGTCAATAAGCAAAACTGGCGCATTTGCGGGACTGAGAATCGGTATTTCACGATCGAAAAGTCTCTTCACCCTCAACGAGTGACTGTGTGGTGTGCTATGCCCAGTCACGGAATATATGTTGCGATATTCCTTGATGGCACGGTGACTACCGAACGTTACGTGAAGGTTTTGGAAGATGATTTCATCCCCATTTACCAAAGTGACCCTGATTTCCACAAGACGGATCTCGACCCCATCGAAGCAGGAGAGTGTTTAATGTTCTGGAAGAGCACTTTGGAGCCGGCCGAGCTGGCCGTGCGGTTAAAGGCGCTGCAGTCTGGAACCGCAAGACCGCTACGGTCGCAGGTTCGAATCCTGCCTCGGGCATGGATGTTTGTGATGTCCTTAGGTTCGTTAGGTTTAACTAGTTCTAAGCTCTAGGGGACTAATGACCTCAGCAGTTGAGTCCCATAGTGCTCAGAGCCATTTGAACCATTTTTTGAGAGCACTTTGGGGACAGCATTCTGGCTCTTGGGTACACAGGGGCCACTGATTGGCCGCCATATTCTCGGAACTGAACACATGCGACGCCTTATTGTGGAGCTGTATTAAAGCCAAGGTGTACAGCAATAACCCCAAAACTATTTCTGAGCTGTAAACAGCCATTCAGGAGGTCATGGACGGCATCACTGTTCCGACACTGCCGGCCGTTGTGGCCGAGCGGTTCTAGGCACTTCAGTCCGGAACCGCGCGACTGCTACAGTCGCAGGCTCGAATCCTGCCTCGGGCATGGATGTGTGTGATGTCCTTAGGTTATTTAGGTTTAAGTAGTTCTAAGTCTAGGGGACTGATGACCTCAGCTGTTAAGTCCCATAGAGCTTAGAGCCATTTGAACCATTTGTTCCGACACTTCAGCGGGTCATGCCGAATTCCACTATTCGTCTGCGCCACATCATCGCTAACGATGGTAGGCTTGTCGATCATGTCATAACCTAAATCCGAATATCTGTAGTGACGTTTACATGTTGAATAAAGTATGTGCACGCTGTAGCTTGTAACTAATGTTTGTTTTTCGTATAGTTCAACAATTGTCGCACTCCAGAATGAGATATTCATCCTGCAGCGGTCTACCAAGCACTTGCCCGCGAAAGACAAAGGGTCAATGGTTCAAATGGCTCTGAGCACTATGGGACTTAACATCTATGGTCATCAGTCCCCTAGAACTTAGAACTACTTAAACCTAACTAACCTAAGGACATCACACAACACCCAGCCATCACGAGGCAGAGAAAATCCCTGACCCCGCCGGGAATCGAACCCGGGAACCCGAGCGTGGGAAGCGAGAACGCTACCGCACGACCACGAGATGCGGGCAAAGACAAAGGTCCCGAGTTCGAGTCTCGGTCCGGCACACAGTTTTAATCTGCCAGGAAATTTCAATTGTCGCACTGTATGTGAATATAGGGTGATTTCATGATGATGTTGCAAACTTTCTAGGATGAAAAGGAGATAGATTTCACGGTAGCGAAGATGAACAAGCGCTCACAGCTCCTCAGGTACGCATTTTAGTGCCCATGTTTACTGGACATTTTGTCCTTACGCTGATCAGCTAAATACTTACGAACAACTTCTTAATAGCTTGTTTGTCCGTCTTTGGGACGAAATGTATCAATTGTTATGCCCATCAGGGGTGCGAAAGTTCGTATGTTTGTGGAGGTATGGGGCATTAGACGTCTATCCACATTTCATGTAATTTGTGTAAAGAACGAGCCGCTGATTTGCTTACGTGGCGATGGCACCAGATAGCGACCGAAATGGGTTCCGTAGGATTACATCAGGCGAATATGGCCACCGAGACATCAACGAGAGTTCACTTTAATGCTCTTCAAATCACTGTAGCACGGTTCTGGCTCCGGGAAAAGGGCAATTATACTGCTGAAAGATGACATCTCCGTCGGTGAAGGCATCAAGCATGAAGGAATGCAGGTGGTTCGCAGCTGTCAGCGTGTCTTCAATTACTACCAGAGGTCCCATGCAAGCGAAAGAGAATGTCTCCCATATCATAATACTCCTCTCATCACCTTGTATCCGTGGCGCTCTACACGTTACGAGCCGCCGTTCACCTGGATGATTTGTGGAGAAAGCCATCGACCTAGTGTAGTAAAAATGTGATCACCCAAAGAGCCGACACCTTTCCATTGATCGACGGTCGAATTACGATGGTCCTGTGCCCACTGCAGTCGTAACAGACGATGTCGCTGGGTCAACTTGTCAACATGCAGGGGTGGTCTGCTGCGGAGCTCCATGTTCAACAATGTACGATGAACGGTGGCCTCCGAAACACTTGTGCGTGCACTTGCATTATGCTCTTTCGGCAGAGATGCCACAGATCACCATCTATCCTAATTTGTAGAGCAAACAAGGCTCCGAACTTCACGTTCTGTGAAAAGTCGCGGACGTCCAACCATCTAGCGCCTAGTGGCAGTTCCACTGTCCTGCTACCTCCTTCCGTAGATGTTCACGACAGCAGCACGTAAACATTCGACCAGCTTCACCGTTTTCGAGATACTAGCCCACAGGCTCTGCGTAAAAATAATCTATCCTTTGTCGATGTTTCTTATCTCAGTGGACTTCCCCGCTCGCATCCCACATCTTTGCTAGGGTGGCCACCCGTGTCTATCTGCTCCGCGTACGTACTTCAGTTACCGCGTCACGTGTCCGCAACGTCACCAAGAGGTCATAAGGTTTTGGCTGATCAGTGTATTTTTGTCCATACTACCACCTATGAACGTTGCCTACCCTGAAATCTTAACAACAGTGCCAGTAAATGTATTCCACTGTCAGAGGTATCAGAACGGTTTTAGCTTATAACTTCCGACTTGTTCATTTCTGGAGCAGGGACTCTTATTTCAGATTGATACATTTGTCCTTCACCATCATCCTAGAAAGTCAGTAACATCATCTACAGGGTGTTTCAAAAATGACCGGTATATTTGAAACGGCAATAAAAACTAAACGAGCAGCGATAGAAATACACCGTTTGTTGCAATATGTTTGGGACAACAGTACATTTTCAGGCAGACAAACTTTCGAAATTACAGTAGTTACAATTTTCAACAACAGATGGCGCTGCGGTCTGGGAAACTCTATAGTACGATATTTTCCACATATCCACCATGCGTAGCAATAATATGGCGTAGTCTCTGAATGAAATTACCCGAAACCTTTGACAACGTGTCTGGCGGAATGGCTTCACATGCAGATGAGATGTACTGCTTCCGCTGTTCAATTGTTTCTGGATTCTGGCGGTACACCTGGTCTTTCAAGTGTCCCCACAGAAAGAAGTCACAGGGGTTCATGTCTGGCGAATAGGGAGGCCAATCCACGCCGCCCCCTGTATGTTTCGGATAGCCCAAATCAGTCACACGATCATCGAAATATTCGTTCAGGAAGTTAAAGACGTCGGCCGTGCGATGTGGCCGGGCACCATCTTGCATAAACCACGAGGTGTTCGCAGTGTCGTCTAAGGCAGTTTGTACCGCCACAAATTCACGAAGAATGTCCAGATAGCGTGATGCAGTAATCGTTTCGGATCTGAAAAATGGGCCAATGATTCCTTTGGAAGAAATGGCGGCCCAGACCAGTACTTTTTGAGGATGCAGGGACGATGGGACTGCAACATGGGGCTTTTCGGTTCCCCATATGCGCCAGTTCTGTTTATTGACGAAGCCGTCCAGGTAAAAATAAGCATCGTCAGTAAACCAAATGCTGCCCACATGCATATCGCCGTCATCAATCCTGTGCACTATATCGTTAGCGAATTTCTCTCGTGCAGCAATGGTAGCGGCGCTGAGGGGTTGCCGCATTTGAATTTTGTATGGACAGAGGTGTAAACTCTGGCGCATGAGACGATACGTGGACGTTGGCGTCATTTGGACGGCAGCTGCAACACGGCGAACGGAAACCCGAGGCCGCTGTTGGATCACCTGCTGCACTAGCTGCGCGTTGCCCTCTGTGGTTGCCGCACGCGGTCGCCCTACCTTTCCAGCACGTTCATTCGTCACGTTCCCAGTCCGTTGAAATTTTTCAAACAGATCCTTTATTGTATCGCTTTTCGGTCCTTTGGTTACATTAAACCTCTGTTGAAAACTTCGTCTTGTTGCAACAACACTGTGTTCTAGGCGGTGGAATTCCAACACCAGAAAAATCCTCTGTTCTAAGGAATAAACGATGTTGTCTACTGCACACTTGCACGTTGTGAACAGCACACGCTTACAGCAGAAAGACGACGTACAGAATGGCGCACCCACAGACTGCGTTGTCCTCTATATTTTTCACATCACTTGCAGCGCCATCTGTTGTTGAAAATTGTAACTACTGTAATTTCGAAAGTCTGTCCGCCTGAAAATGTACTGTTGTCCCAAGCATATTGCAACAAACGGTGTATTTCTATCGCTGCTCGTTTAGTTTTTACTGCCGTTTCAAATATACCGGTCATTTTTGACACACCCTGTAGAATCGCCCTGTACTTAAACAGATTTACATGCGCTGGTGGCTCTAATTTTGACGCTCTTTAGCGTCGCTGGACGACGTTTCCGGACATGGGTTCCTATGTAGAACTTGATCTATTAAATCCCCTCTACTGCCTCTAGAAATGTGTAAGATGAATCGTGTAATACAGTGTATCTGGTAGAACTGCCCATAATTATAGGGCTGTATCGCTGAAGCGGAACGAGTATTAAGACTCGGAATTAGCTTTCGGTAGAACTGCAGTCTAAATCCATGTCAGGCCATACAGATGTTCTTATAACGTGGTTTCCCTAAAGCTCTTTATCCAAAAACTGGGATCATTCCTTCGAAGAGGATGCAGCCGCTTTATTTTTCCATCCTTCCCCAGTCCGAGTTTGTGCTACATTTTTAATCACTTCGTTGTCGACGGGACGCTAACCCCTAACCTTCCTCTCATACATCACCGAATTCCTTTGTTGTAAAATTGTTCAATGCGTTTTACGCTCGTGTATTATAATCTACGGAGACAAAATTACAGAGAAGAAGTGAACAGAAGCTTCTGGAACGTGACGCTGAAGACTAGATAGGTAGATCGGATATGAGGGAGAGGTGCTGAATCGTAAACAGAGAAAAGAAATTGTTGGCGCAACCTGACTGAAAGAAGGAATGGATTGATGGCACACATCCTGACACGTCAAGGACTACCCAATTTGGTAGTAGGGTGAGGGGGGGTGTAAGTGTGGGCAGGAAGGAGGGTAAGTAATCTACAGGGAGAGCAGCACGTGACGTCCTTTTACACATTTGTTATTCTCTCGCAGCGTGGTAGCGTTAGCCCTATCCGCTCAGGTTCCTCGCTGGTAGCCTCCTGCCGATTCCGATCAGCCTCTGTTCCAGCTTCACCATCAACCCGGCCTTTCATCTCAGAGCACTGGTTCTTTGTTGCGTATTGTGGCACCGTAAGCACATTTATCATCGCTGCTCGCCCGCATCTGAGCGCAGACGTAAGAAGCCTCGTTATTCGCCTTCCGCTCGTATTTTACACCTACGAAGGGCCAACTGTACCCACAAAACTCCACCCTCGACTTTACGACGCCTCTTAAGGCAGCTATAAGGGTCAATCAAATGAAAACTGAACACCCGCTACAACAGGACCATGGAATGGTTCCATTTAAAAGTACACTCATGTTCAAAAGAAACAGAACACCTTGAACAACTATAGATATGACGTTCATATCCACAGGACATGTACAGTAGTATGTTCTGCAGAAATGATTAGCATTTCAGTCGCCTAGTAAGCACAGGGTCCGTCATTGGCCCTGATAACTTGTTTCATGCGTAATGGCGTTATAGTTGGGGTGCTACGGGACACAACCACAAATCACAGCTGCTGCGTGTCCAGGGCACTGTGACTAGTGTGATCTAGGTGAATGACATCCTGTGACCCTTAGCTATACCCTTTCTGCCCAAACACCCGAAATTCCATTTTTCAGCAAAGCAATGCATGACCACATGTCGATGCACAAAAACTTGCCTTCATGGTGTCACAGGATGTCAGCCTTTTGCCCTGACCCACCAGATCACCAGAATTAAAAGCCAATCGAAAATATGTGGGATATGGTGAAATGACGGGTGCAGCACTGAGAACCAACACCTCAGATGAACTTTGGAACCAGGTGAATGCATAATGGATGGCTTTATCGCAGGACTCCGGCCGCGGCGGCCGAGCGGTTCTAGGCGCTTCAGTCTGGAACCACGCGGCTGCTGCAGTCGCAGGTTCAAATCCAGTCTCGGGCATGTGTGTTTGTGATGTCCTTAGGTCAGTTAGGTTTAAGTAGTTCTAAGTCTAGGCGACTGATGACCTCAGATGTTAAGTTCCTTAGTGATTAGAGCCATTTGAACCATTTTTATTATACAACTGAAACAACATGGAAAACTTATATAGTATCCCAGAAACAAACTGCCTCCTTATTCGTATTTCCGGTGTTATTCTACACTTGTCTGAGGGTAACATCAGCCTCAACTCAGACACCCTAGCCGTGCGGAGTGGCCGCGCGGTTTGAGACGCCATGTCAAGGATTGCGAGGCCCCTCGCCCGGGAGATTCGAGTCCTCCCTCGGGCATGGGTGTGTGTGTTTGTCTTAGTATAAGTTAGTTTAAGTAGCGTGTAAGTCTAGGGACGATGACCTCAGCAGTTTGGTCCCTTAGGAATACACACACGTTTGAACATTTTCAGACACCCTAGATCTGATAACACCTTTCCAGGCAGCTACATTTACGTTACTTGTTGATACCCTCTGAAAAGCTGACAGATGCGCATTCAGGTGTTGCAAAGAAATACAGAAACACTTGAGAAACTCATGCCTGAACATAACTGCAAATCCTAGCCAAGCCTGTATGTTGCGCTGTTATATCTGCCGACTAACGACACCTGTGAATTGTCCTCAATACGCCAGTCGTGGTCACAACCGTGTTTTGTGCAGTTGTGAGTGCATTATTTCGAAGCTAAGTGAATTAGAACGTTAGAAAATTGTTAGTGCTCTTATGGTGGGCGCTTTCGCAACCAAGGCAGCCTAAGAGTTTGGTGTTTGAAGATGTACCTCATCCAAGATTTATACCGCATACAGGAAAAGCGGAAGAACATCATCCGCTATGTCAAAAAATGGTTCCAATGCCTCTACGCACTATGGAACTTCACAAAAAAAAATGATTAAATAAGACAGCCCAAAATTTGTACTTAAGGTGGAAGTAACGTGTCGTAATTTATCCGACGCTTAAAATGGTTCAAATGGCTCTGAGCACTATGGGACTCACCTGCTGTGGTTATCAGTCCCCTAGAACTTAGAACTACTTAAACCTAACTAACCTAAGGACATCACACACACCCATGCCCGAGGCAGGATTCGAACCTGCGACCGTAGCAGCAGCGCGGCTCCGGACTGGAGCGCCTAGAACCGCACGGCCACCGCGGCCGGCTTATCCGACTCTTAGTAGAGGACATGGCAATGCCTGAAACGAAAGAATACACATGCTAGCGTAAAGATTAAAGTAGACTATTTCGTAAATACTAACTAAACTATGAAAGTGAGCACATTCATTGTCTACGAACGTGTCGATAGATTAAACGATGACCGTTATTGTTTTCATTAAATAATCTGTTTTAAACTTGACATTTGAACATGTATGATCTCAATTTCGGAGGTGTCATGTCCGCTGCTAACACCCCATACATTATAATGTACTGCTGCCACCTGAAAGTACGAATTTGAGGCTGTACTACTAGGAAACATTTTGTCTGTTAGTCGCCCAAAATAATTTGCTGTATTTGTGACCTTTTATTTTGTACACAATATTTGCGAATGGCCTGCGAGGCCGCAAATGACCAGTCGTGCGAAACGTAATAAAGTAAATATTTATTAGTTAAATAACAGTCGTGATGAAAGCATTTTAGAGAAAGAGAAGTTCCATTGTAGGTACGAACACGGGTTCCACAAGCGCAGAGCTTGTGAAACTGTGCTCTCTCTCAGATCGCCTATGAGATCCAGAAAGTAGTAGATAACGAAGCCCAAGATGACGTCTGCCTTCCCTTCAGAAACACAGTTCCGCAACATCACCTAAAGTAAATAATTACTTAAATAGAAATGAATTTTTACTATGCCATGTTTTTAAATCGGACTACGATGTATGCATTAATTTCTCCTAGCCCCATAATGATTCCAAACCCCCGTACAGATAGTCCTGAAAATGTGTGATGGTGAAATTATAATAGCTATGAAAATCATTGTAAGATTTAAAATACAAACGTGGAGCACATGCAACGCACAACTGATGCATCAATAGTTCACTTCCTCACTTACAAATTTATGCATGAAAATTTCACCTTCTTACTATTATCTACTGCACGCACCCCACTTTTTCGTTTTAAATCCTACTATTATTTCCATAACTATTAAAATTCCACAATGAGACGGTTCCAGGGCTATGTGTATAGGTTTTGTTGTGGGTTGGCAGGAGAGCCAACACCGTGATTATTAGAGGAAGCCGAAAGGCGCGCGTTTTAGCTCACGCAGGCTGGCGTGAGGTCTGGAACAGGACAAGGAAATTAGACTTTAGAAAAACGGACGTAGCTGGTGGAATACTTAACTTTAATCCATTAATGATAAGCGTCGCTCTTGACTGTACATGATTTAGTATCAATAGTAACTGGTAATGGCGCCTTGCTAGGTCGTAGCAAATGACGTAGCTGAAGGCTATGCTAACTATCGTCTCGGCAAATGAGAGCGTATTTTGTCAGTGAATCATCGCTAGCAAAGTCCGTTGTACAACTGGGCGAGTGCTAGGAAGTCTCTCTAGATCTGCCGTGTGGCGGCGCTCGGTCTACAATCACTGATAGTGGCGACACGCGGGTCCGACGTATGCTAACGGACCGCGGCCGATTTAAAGGCTACCACCTAGCAAGTGTGGTGTCTGGCGGTGACACCACAGTTTTAGTAATCAGTATGGGGGTAGGATAAATTATTTTACACTTTTTACTCCAATTTTTAAGTGAGGTATATTACAAAATTCGTTTTTATTTAAATAATAAACGTTTGCTTTTTAGTCTCCTGTGTGAGAAATTTTTCAATCGATTTCAGATATTTTGATAAGATTACAGCAGATAAATGTGGTAAATTTCGGGTTTATTTCAATTTCTGTTCACCAGACTCAGTAAATACATTCCCTCCCCCTACGTAATCTCGCGAGCAGCCCGTGAAGGCAAAAATTAGAGAGACTTGAGCTCACACGAAGGCTTACCAGCAATCATTCTTCCTGCTAATCATTCGCTACTGGAACAAGAAAAGTGGAATATGGCAGTGGTACACAAAGTACCTTCCCCCACGCACCAGACAGGAAACAGTTAATGCAGCATTGTCGTCAAGTTCTGGGTTACGTATAAAATTTCAAATCCCGAGCTCATCAGGAAGTTAGTTTAAAATCAAGTGCCAAATTTGTAGCGTACAGACAGCCAAGAAAACGGTCTAATAAATGCGTGGTAAAATACGAGCTTGCGGTGATCAGTCGTTAATGCATCAGCTATGGGGGCGTTCGGCCCGCCGGCGAGGCTGCGCAGTTGTGCTCGCGGCGTGGGTTGACAGGTCAGCAGTACAGTACGGTTTGTCGCGTACGTTATTTCTAGCATACATAACATAGACATTTCAAAAGAAAAATAAATCACTCACGTTTATTAAGCAAGGAATGCTGGAACCACCTCCATCCATTGTTCAAGCGTTTCTGACAGCTGTATACGCAATTGCTCACTACACTCTGCAGTTCCCTCTGAGAAATGGCAGCAATTTTTGAAGAATGTTAGTTTTAACATCATCTGAATTGTGCCTGTCTGATTTGTACGCTTTTTCTTTTAATGCCCTCCACAGAAAAGAACCGCAGGGGCTGAATCTGGGGGAACGAGGAGCCCACTGTTGTTAGTGATAACTATATTGAACACGTCATGAATTGTAAGGAGAAGTTGGCTGTATGTGCCGTCGCAGTGTCCTGCTGAAAGGTCGCGAAAGCACGTTCTCTCTTACTTAAAAAGCACTCCGTCTTCAGGCCACAGGTGGCCCCCCAGGACCATCCGACCGCCGTGTCATCCTCACTGAGGATGCGGATAGGAGGTGCGTGAGGTTGGCACACGCTATCCCGGTCGTAATGATAGCTTTCTTTGACCGGAGCCGTTACTATTCGGTAGAGTAGCTCCTCAATTGGCATCACAAAGCTGAGTGCACCCAGAAAAATGGCAACAGTGCATGGCAGCCTAGACGGTCACCCATCCAAGTGCCGGCAAATCCCGACAGCGCTTAACTTCGGTGATCTGACGGGAACCGGTGTTTCCATTGCAGCAAAGCCTTTGCCTCTCTTTACTTACTAGGCAAAAAACGCTGCAAAATGTTTCACATATCTCTAGCAGTTATTGTTTCCTTAAGAAAATACGTCTTATTATCCTCTCATCGGTCATAGCGCATTACAATTCTATATTTTGATCATCCACGGGTTCCTTGTTTAATACGTTAGGCTTTTCAGAATTCCAGTAACGGTAATTTTGCGAATTAATGTATTCATTTAGGTGAATTCATGATTCTTCAGAAAAGTTAGATGAGGGTCAATTTCTCCATCATGCACCCTATTCAAAATCCATTCACAAAACCGCAGTCTTTTTGTAGCGTCACCCAGCCTAAGTTCTTGCACTGCATTTATTTTATAGGGCTGTAACTTCAGTAACTTTGTGACCATCTGCACAAGGCCAAAGGAAATTCCCATTTGCTGAGGAAAATGTCGAACTGATTTTCTAGGAGAATGGTTCAAATGGCTCCGAGCACTATGGGACTAAACTTCTAAGGTCATCAATACCCTAGAACTGAGAACTACTTAAACGTAACTAACCTAAGGACATCACACACATCCATGCCCAAGGCAGGATTCGAGCCTGCGACCGTAGCGGTCGCGCGGTTCCAGACTGTAGCGTCTAGAACCGCTCGGCCACCCCGGCCGGCTTTCTAGGAGACCTTTCCACAGCATACCCAGTCTCATCGAGAGTTTCTTCTGTGGGCGCTGTACGTGGTTGTCTATTTTTCCTGTCAAGAGCAGTGCCCATGTCACGAAGTTTACCCGTCGATGAATCGTACACCGACTAGGAACTTGAACAGGAGGAAATTTCTCTTGAAATACTCTCCTTACTGCACACGCTGATTCCGAACGTACGTAGGAATCACGCATGAATACCCTGAGAATAGATTACTTATATTCCGCCATTTCGCTTGAAACGTTTTCACGCAATACTCTGTATTCCGTCGTCTAACAAACACTTGCTACTTGCTCAGCAATTCCACATAAACAAAGACCTCGCCAGCATTGCCACCAGTTGGCTGCTTGTAGGCAAACAAATTTTCGCCATGTGGCTGCGTTAAGGGTTGATCACCAGTGTTGCCAAATCAGCTTTTCTAGATCTAACTCTGGCTTCTTTTTAATACCATTTAGCTGGCAAGTGAGTGATTTTAATGGAGACCAGAAGTATGACTTTTTCCGTAATCATTTGGCTTTTTTCTGTCTTGCTTCCATGACTATACAAAAGCACTAAAATCCATGTTGATTGAAGGACAGCTATTTTACTTAACAACACTCTTTAATACCCCATGGAAATCAATCATTAGGGTAAATTCAAAAGCGCAACAAACAAACTAGAGTTCTGTTGGTGTGTGTGCTTTGGCCTTGCCAGCATGCACATAAAAAAACCTACGAAATATAAACTGTTGACAGCGTTACCGCAAACAATGCTGTAGCATAGCTGACATCAGCTAAGTATCGTAAATCTATAATAATAAAGGAAAGTGTTCTAAGCGAAGCCGACTTCGACTCATGCAGGACGAATCTGAGATCACACGCTTTGCGGTTGCAATCAACAATGTGCTAGCGACTGAACTGAGGAAACAGCGAACTTCTATTCAGTCCAATAGCCTACTAAGCGTAAGAAATAATGTAATACTACAGTGCAGATACTGTGAAGATTGTCCTGTACGTATCTAGCAGAAACATATGTATTTCCATTGTCAGAAAAAGAAAATTATGCAAGAGAAACCGACATGAAGATGTTTATTAAAAAACATTTCTGCGTCAGATCATCGAGGTTTTAGAAACTCTAATTATGTTATACATTCACTGTGTAATCTACTCCTCCCTCACATCATTTGTTGATTGCCTCTGATTTAACTTTGAGAGGAGTAAGATTTACAAAACACTTTCTACTTATCTTCTTTTCTCGTAGTTGGCTCCAGTTCTTCACGTCTAGGGGCTGATTCTTGAAGCTGAAATTTTTGACATTGTAGATTCTCATGGTTCCAATTGTCGTAAAAGTTGCTGAAGTAATGCCTGAGCAGAGATTTCTGTTTATATGTTGATTTATTTCTCTCACATTTTTCCATATCACACTGGCAAACTCTCTACACGTGTTTGGAAAAACAACAAACTCTCTTTGACCACCAACATTCTTGTATATCAAACTTGCGTCCTCAGCATCCTTTTGTATGCATCGGAAACATGGACTACCTATGCCAAACAAGAACGTCGCCTTAATGCTTTCCACATGCGGTGCCTGAGATCCATCCTCGGAGTAACGTGGAAGGACCGAGTGACCTACGAAGCAGTGCTATCTAAAACTAACTGCAACATTATTTCAGCTATCTTGAAGCAGAGACGACTCCGCTGGCTGGGACATGTCCACCGTATGGATCCTGACAGATTACCACGTGAGGTGATGCTTGGAGAGATCTATATAGCCAAAAGACCTGTAGGACGTCCTGTATTGAGGTTCAAGGACTCTGTAAACGAGATATGGAGAGCTTTGGAATCGACACAAACAGATGGGAGGCACGGGCTAGCATGAGACCAGAGGGGCGTGATGATATATCATCTGGAATGTCGAAGCATGATGAAGGATTGTTAGACAGATTAAGGCAGAAAAAGCTTCGCAGTGCTACCACACCACCTGCCTCAGCAGCCAGATACACTTGTGAAAATTGCGGCAAGAGATGCCGTGCTGCCATTGGCTTGACAAGTCATATGAAAAAATGCAACCCATAAACACACAGACACTGCAACATTCATCTACCAAGATGTCGTGGCCAATATAAAAGTAAACATAATAAATATCGTTAGACTGCGCAGTTAATAACAGGAATTTTAAGTGTGCCAGATATCCCGTAATTTCAAATATTTCTAAAAAAAAGTACTTTTAACTGTACATACAGAGCTAGTACATATCGATGGGAACAACGAAAATAAAGTAATTCCTTTTTATGGCTTATGCCCTGAAATATACCACATCGTGTACAAAATTAGATGAAATTCTTCTAGAAAAACAGATGAGATAATATTAACCTGTTTAAAGAATTGTAATAGTTTTTGGTATCGACTACTTCTGTTGATGAAAAGTAAAGCTAGAGGAGGGAGTACCTTTACAACTATAAACAGTTTTTATTATTGTGATGTCCAACAGTTTACAAATCAAGAAAATATATATACATTCATGCTAGTCTGTTACACAGTACAGTTACTGCAAAAATAAAACTGCACAATAATAGACCTTGTGTTATTTCAGTTCTTTTAGACACATTTAGCTTATTTCGATTTGAAGAATTGGCAGCACTGTTGATCACTCTGTATTACACCACCTCAGTGATTGGATTGAGGACTTCCTAACGCGTAGAACTCAACTAATTCTTAGTGCGGAGAGGAGTCGTAATATAGAGGGTACACCAAGGATGTAATAAAGGGACGTTTCTGTTCGCAAAATTGGGACACTCAGAAGACATGTGACCACAGTGAGATTACAGTCATGACAATACGCAAAGAAATAGAATTAACAAACTGTACATACACTTCCATCGTGAACAACGGTTCAAATGGCTCTAAGCACTATGGGACTTAACATCTGAGGGCATCAGTCCCCTAGACTTACAACTACTTAAACCTAACTAACCTAAGGACATCACACACATTCATGCCCGAGGCAGGATTCGAACCTGCGACCGTAGCAGCAGCGCGGTTCCGGACTGATGCGGCAAGAACCGCTCGGCCACAGTGGCCGGTGATCGTGAACAATCAGTTAAATTATGGAGCTGCTATGTGCTGCAGTCACGTAGACTGCAGACGTCATTGCATGCAATCGAAGACGGCGCGCCTGCCAGGGTGGCCGAGCGATTCTAGGCGCTACAGTCTGGAACCGCGCGACCGCTACGGTCGCAGGTTCCAATCCTTCATGGATGTGCGTAATGTCATTAGGTTAGTTACGTTTAAGTAGTTCTAAGTTCTAGGGGACTGATGACCTCAGCAGTTAAGTCCCATAGTGCTCAGAGCCATTTGAACCAAAGACGGCGCGGATACGCTGTTGCAGAAAGCACTGCCACACGGTTTGTAGGCGCTGCACAGTGCACCGACATAGGTTGCCGACCGAAAGAGATCCAGACGTGTTCAGTGGACATTATTTACTGCGAACATGCAGGCCAGGTAAGCACTAGCGCTCGCCATTCTTTGAAGAAGGCTTGCACAGTCCTCACTACAAGAGGTCGAGCATTGACCTGCCGAAATATGGCAGGTGAAGCTGCCCGCAGGAGTGGCAACACCTTGGCCTCTAAATCCTCCTTGCTGTAGCGATTGCTGTTTTGATTGCCCTCAACACTAGTGTGGTTTGTATGGTTTTGGGCGTCATTTACTGTAATATGTGACTTCGTCTCCTACATATTGAGAGCATTCTAAACAGCAACCACTACATTAGGGAGGCTTTAGAGCCTAAGGTACTGCTTATCCTGCATGCATGTTCACATGCAATATTTCAGCAGAACAATGCCCAGTCACACGTAACGAGGAATGTGCAAACCTTCTACGAAGAACGACGGGTACCGCTGCTTTCTCGAGCTGCACTGTAGCATCTAACACATATGTGGCCGTCACTATAGGACAAGCTGAAGCATGACGTGTACGAAAACCCTACCTTCTGCCTCTCAGCAGCCAGTGACGACATTGAAAAGTTCATTTCAGTCTGAGACGTTAGTAGTCTCTGGTTACGAAGCACCGTGAGTGAAGTTAACTGAATCGGAACTAATTATGATGCAGGCACACATTGCTGGAATAAATGTACACGATGGAATGATTAATCTTCTGGCAGGCGCGTCTAATGTCGTTACATAAATAGGCGCGCATTGTAAAATTTAGAACATGCATATTTCTAAGTAAAAGCAACGTTGGCTGAGCGAGCTGTTAAATATATTGAAGACACCAACTCACATCCACTATCAGAACATATTAAAATAAACACTTTTGCCCTTTTAAGTTCTTTTGATAACATTTTAGCAAAGCTTGGAACGATGAAAACAGCAGGCGTGCGTTGTAGTTTTTACAACATTCAAAACCTCATTACTTACAATTCAGAAAACTAACAATGAAAGCTAAACAGAGCCTTTTGTCACTGTCGAGTAAGGAACAACATTGAAATACGTGGCAGTGGTTGCGCAATAGAACAAGGTTGTGGAATCGATAAGTAGTAAAAACCGCTGATGTACTTTTTACAACAGTGCGCCCGCTGGAGAATTAGCGTTAGGAAAGATCGTGGCCTCAGCAGTCTTAAGGGGGGAATGTACATTTTATCACCGTAAAATATTAAATGCGAGCAGGGAGGCAAGATCTACTCGATTCTAAGACATAATTTAAGTGAACTCTTTAGTTTATTACAAAATGCATGAGAATGAACGAGCATCGAAGTTAGTCATGAAATAGGGTAACTTGCGAACATAGAATGTAACTATGAGAGGTAGGTAAAAGATGTATCGTTTTCCAAAGTTACTTGGTGATGATCAGAATTAGATAATAATCAAAAAATGGAAATGATCCTATGGCACTGTCGGCCAAGAGGCCACATTCGGGGGAGTTCGGCCGCCGTATTGCAAGTCCTTTTTGGGTGACGCCACATCGGAAACTTGTGAGTCAATGATGACGACAGACACACAACACCCAGTCCCCTGGCGGGAATCAAACCCGGCCCCCCTTGCGTGGTAGGCGGTAACGCCACCCCTACGCCAAGGAGGCGGACAGGTAATGCTCATATATTGTATAAAAGAGTGAAACCACGCATTCGTACAACTGATTCTCCTTGATTGGCAACGAATCCACTGTCTTCAGCGAGGATACACAATTACGTCTGACCTCGTGCAGGAATCTCTAAGTAGCAAGCATGGAGGACGTGGACAGGGAATCCGGATAGATGGGGCTAGGTGGGAGTCAGGGTGGTTAACGCAACCGCGTAGTAAGCAGGAGATCCCAGATTCCAGTCCCTGTGCGGCACACATTTTCACTCGTCGCCGCTGATTCCGCTGATTGTCCCGATACAGATCACGAGTCCCTTTCATTTCCTTCCTCTCCTCTCCACCTTCAGTTTTCGTATAATATACATATACATGAGTCTGTGAAATTTCACTTGACCTGCACCTACATATAAATTACAGTGACTATTTTCTGACGGGAGAAAGGGAAGAGCACGTGGAACTGATAATGCGCTGATGAACGTTGGAAAGTGAATCCGGACACGATCCTGAATATCCATTTCCACTATGGCCCTAACTCGCCGCGACTGCCAGTTATGCTCACGATTATCGTTGGTCTCATATAAGCAGACCGGTAACATCGTGTCTGGCTGCAATCGAGTACGTTGCGAGGACCGCTCCGTCGAGGACCAGAACGCTGGATCCCATTATGATAATGGAGTCTCCCGTTCCAGTTGAGAGCGAAGCCTACGGAGTACCGGTGTGTTCAGTGCAGAGTTCGGAGGGGGAGTCCCTAATTTCTAGTCATTAAAGATCTGACTGCGCACCTATTTCCACCAAGAATCTGAACAAAAGATCCTTTTAAAGTCGTCCGCCAGTGGTGTAACAGTTTTTTTATATCAAAATCTCCCTCCAATAGAGGCAAAACTTTAAAAACTAATAATCTCGATTTCCTCCCCACGTCTGTTAAAAACTTCGCTCTATATGTTACGTCATGCTGACATCACATCTATTTCACCAACTGGTGCCCAGTCAAGTAGCATCTAGCCTCACATTACAAGCCCAGGGAAAAGCTAATAAACTGTGCTGGAGTCTTTCCGTCAACTCTGCGGTACCTTATGAGCCAGTAACATGTCTAAGCTGTTTTGTCATGTTTTTTGACGCCAGGAAATATTTATCAGTTTATCAGCTGAATGTACTTTTCTTACCATGGTCCAGACCCTACCTCCAGCTGGGCGGAGGTCTGTCGTCCTGGACGAATTCTTTCACCTCGGCCATCCAAAGTGAATGTTTGCAGTAAACAGCTCAACAGGCTGGGCAAGAGTATGACGTTAGATGAGGCGACTTCCGACGAGACAATTTGAGGGCGTCCGCAACTCGTGGTCTTGCGCTAGCGTTCTCGCTTCCCGCGCACGGGGTCCCCGGTTCGAGTCCCGGTGGGGTCAGGGATTTTCTCTGCCTCGAGATGACTGGGTGTTGTGTGTCATTCATCCTCATTCACTCGCCAGTCGCCGTAGTGGCGTTAAAGAACTTGTAGAGCGGCGGCCGAATCGCTCCGCGAGGGGTCTCCCGGCCACAAATGCCATACGCTCATTATCATTATTTAATATAAGGGCAGCTTCTACCTGTCGATCGCACTGCTAGCCGTTCTATGATGGATGCATTAATATGGTTGGTTTCGGCGTGCCTGTCTAGCATCTCAGGACATTTCAATTCTACAGCTCACTCGGAAAAGCAAATGAAAGAGCTAACACCATGTTAAACTACCGAATGTTAAAATGTGGAGTGAAATCAGCACATACATCCAACATAATCCCATTCATCAACATTTACAGTATGATATTATTTGTCTAGCTCAACTCGTGTACAGTCGAATTATTTATCAAGTATGAATGCAAGCAGACTGGCCGAGCACCTTGCCGCTTTCTATCATATCCCACCTGCACAAAAAGTTTGTGCAGGATATGTCCCACTGAGGAAAGGTAGTAGGGCAAACATGGAAAATTTTAAATGAGCTGTTCTCCATTTGGTGGACTAGTTTCATTAGATGACACCCAATGTCAGCGGCTGAAATGAGGGTAAGATTCAAAAGAGTATAATTATCAATAAGCACGTGAAACAGAGATCCAAAACAACATAGACTATGTGATCAACAATATCCGGACAAATACCTTTACTGTCTTGATTACTGTTGATCGTTATGATGTTGCAGCACAAGAGTTAACCCCAAATTTTGCACGTCTGAATACTAAGAAATGGTCCGACTCAGATCCACCCCGCTGCCATCCAGACCTGACAAAGACAAAAACAATCTCAGACAGAAATTTGGAGCAAACAAACAGGTGCTAGTGTTCATAAGGGGTCGTATGCTGAGTACAGAATTAATAATACGTACAATTCAAGCACAGAACAGCCCAATCCACTGATACCGTACTACATTAACAAGGCTTTACAAAATGAAATGCTATTAGGATGTAATAACATAATGCTCAGCTTGTAAACTACTTGAGTGATATCATGGAAAGTATTCAGCAAACAAACTAACCTTTCAATACTTTTAAAACTCCCAAACTCTACTGCTTTTATCTCATATTTCAACATTAACTTTACATTTATCGATTGTGAGGAACATAAGACATCCAAAACTCTGTAATTGAAACTAAATAATAACAATAGATTGCTTAACTCAAAAGAAACATAACAGAATACACACTGTCACCATATATCACTAACCCAAGAAATGCAAAGTGTCTGTGATGATTAGTTTCCAAAATGAAAAATAGACTCGCATGCACCAGACATTGTTTGGGTGCAACCGAAACAAATACCTCTCTATGCATAGAATACATTGCATTTCTGTCAGACATGGTGTCTCTCCTAAGAGTCGTCAGGAGAATTTTCTCCAGCGTGTCACCAGATATTTGCAATTGCATTCTGGCACCGTGTCGCTGGAGACAACCGAAACAAGTGATGCTCATCACATTCTTTATACGACGCCCGTCTCGACGGGAAGCGTCGGATTATTTCCAGTTACCAAGACAGTGACCTTTAAAGCAAAAATCTGTGTGTCCACTGGACAGAGTGGTCCCAGATCAGTCTATTTAGATGTTTGTTCCATCGATAAGTGTTAACAAGGGCACTTAATCATAAAGAATAAACAGCAGTCTGACAGCGGCTGACTAGCGCTGCATGTTTGGCGGTAATAGTCAGTGCGGGGCAGGGCAGTGCTTTCGCTGCTGGAGTACTGTTTTTCATGTATATTTGCCGTCCCTGGTACTACATATCGATAAGACACATATTGCACTAGACTAATGAGACCGCTCTGTCAGATGGACACATAAAATTCTAATTTGAAAATTACTTTCTTTGTAACTGAAACAAACCGAAACTTTCTGTCGACACGGGACTTCACATAAAAAATGAGATGAGCATTATTTGTTTAGGATGACTACAGCTACAAGATGAGAAAACGAAACTGCAAATATCTGCTGAAACACCAGAGGAAATGCGCCTGACGTCTCTTAGGAGAAACGCCCTGTATTTACCCCATATGCACTATTACACCTAACAACAATTTTACCCCAAAGAAGGCATCTATATTTCATCCTCAAGTTGTGGTAATAACAACATATCCCAACAGAAAAGTTACTCTTCCAAAGCCCTTAAATTAAACATATTATATAAATATACATATAAACAACAAAATAACCACCAAAACATTTACCTAATACATGTATACGCATAAGACCCAAAAATCTTTAACCTAACCACCAGAAATTTATCCACTTTACATACTCCATCTCATTTCACCATCAAACTAGCTACAAGCAACTGCTGTTTGCATAATGTAAGCACACTCTCACCTTTTCACCAAATCTTATAGCTAAACACATATACTCTACAATATTCAAAGAAATAAATCAAAATATAAGCTAACCCTTAATCTACTGTTGCAGCAACACCGTTTAGGATAGGGAAAGTTAGTTGTGTGCGATATTCGGAGCACGAGTTACAGCCAGGTATGGGCCGGATTGCAGTAAGTTGCGCATACAAGCAGTTGCGAAGGCAAATAGAGGCCACAGAGGCCTAGAACTGCTGGAGAGGGCGCACACAGCAGTTTCCATGGTTCAAGTCACAGGCAGAAGGGGGTCACTGACCAACTTAAGTGTTATGCGTATGTGACGCAAACTGGCGCGATTAACAAAACAGAGGTGCACAGCCGAGTATAAATAGGTGACGTTTTCTAACGAAATTCATTCAAAGGTGGTTGCTCTCCTGGACACTGAGGTGTGTCACACCACCGGGCTACACGCAGCAACAGATGGGGCGACAGCGTCCCAGTGCACGGCGAGTCGTTGGTTCGACCCCCTGAGGCTGACGCGGGGTCTGTAGCCAGCCAGCCAGCAGCGGGCCACTCCGCGGCTCGCTACCGCCAGCTACAACAGCAAGGAAGGACGCAGTGGGCCGTTCGGCGGCTCCCAGCGGAGCAGCTGTGAGTCAACGAGGAAGAAGTCCGCTGAGCCAGCTGTCGGCACAGCCCTGACGACACAGTCCTACAAGGCCGACACACAGCAGCACGTTGCACTGGGTCGCTGGGGCAGTGGACTCAGCATTGCGGGGCCCAGTGACGCGAACCGAGGTGAACGGAGCACTGTAGTGGAAACAATAAATCATTTAAAATCTTGGCTGAATTTTAATACTGAACCTCCTGGCATCCACCCACTACATGTGGTGTCTTCACTCCACATTTGGTCATCCTGATACATTCGGTGGCAGAAATCACCACATCATTTGGTGTCGGGATAGTGGAGGTCATCTGCCCAGTATGATGTTCGAGCATACTACCTGCATTATGGACACAAGATGTGCTGAGTGCTGACAAAATTGTTCTTTATGAGTGTTGGACGTTATGTTTCTTTCTTTGTTTTTTCGAGTATGGCTGCTGGCAAGCCACATTTTAGATGTTTTGCGTAGGCATAGTATTTTTTGTTGTCAGAATAAGTGTCAGTGTGTTTGGGTCAGTAAGATTTACTTATTTTCGTGGCATTTGATTACTTTTGTATTGGTTTATAATGATACTGAGTATGACGATACGGAGTGGTAGGAAGTCAGATTGTTCTTGTAGTTAAATGTTTCTGTTGGGACTAACTGGGAACGAAAGCAATGCAATGGCAGAGTCAAGGACGCAAGGTGTTTATGAACCAGAAGTGGTGCGGAGTTTGATGGAAAAAGTAGCACAATTGACAGCAGTCAATACGCAGTTGAGAAATGAATTAACATCTAGAAGTGAGCGGGAAGCCACTTCTGATCAGTCGTTGTTGATTTGGGTGCAGAAGATTGATCCAGCTGCTGCAAGTATGATTATTCCGTTTTCTAGCAAGGCATCTGAGGATGAGCGTTCGTTTGTGGAGGACTTGGAGACTTCAGCGGTGATGAATGGTTGGTCTGATGAGCAGTTGTTACATATAACCGAGATTAGACTAGCGGGTGAAGCAAAAACATATGTAAGGTGTTCTGAGGCGTTAAGGAAGGCAGGGCAGTTTAAGCAGTTAAAGGAAGGACTTTTACTAATGTACAAAATGTACAAAAAGCACAATAGCGCTCGGTACTTTAGGGAGAGGTTAAGTACAATGACAAAGAGACAGGGGGAGACGGTGAAGAAATTTGCGGACAGGATAAGGGAAATTAATGAGTGAGTATACCTTCGAGTTGGGTCACAGCAATGAAGCGAATAGTGTTCTGTTGCAGGAGGCCGAGCAAAGGGCACTTGATGTATTTTTTAGAGGGGTACCGGCGCGTACACCACAGAAAGTGCGTGAAGGGACTCCAAAAGATTTGTATTCGGCCATTCAGCTGGCAATTCAGTGTGAGGAAATAGACATGGCAGTCGGCCAGAGTGGCCGTGCGGTTCTAGGCGCTACAGTCTGGAACCGGGCGACCGCTACGGTCGCAGGTTCGAATCCTGCCTCAGGCATGGATGTGTGTGGTGTCCTTAGGTCAGTTAGGTTTAATTAGTTCTAAGTTCTAGGAGACTGATAACCTCAGAAGTTAAGTCGCATAGTTCTCAGAGTCATTTGAACCATTTTAGACATGGCAGCAGGGGTACGGGAGAGACAAACAGTATTTGCAGCGGGTGTGAAATGTTTTAAGTGCCGTCGTACGGGACATATGCAGAGACAATGTACCCAGTCACCAAGGGATGGAAATCAGCAGCGTGGAGAATGGGGAATTAGAGATAGGAGAGGTGGACAATCGTTAAACAGCAGAGGAGGCCCAAGACCCACCTAAGGGACCTCCTGTTTAATTTCAATGCTACGAATACGTATGCAGAGGTGGAATGTTAAGTGTTGGGTTTTTGGGAACTAGAAACTGTAAGATTTTGTTGGACACAGGGACGCAAGTATCACTGGCTACTAAGAACATAATGGGACGAAGGAAGTTAGACCCACCACGTTATAGGTTGCGTTGAGTGGGGAATAAGGTGGTCACGCCTTTAGGGTCGGTGACAGTTGACTTTCGCATAGGGAGAGTCTGATTTAATGCATGCATGGAGGTGGTACGACATGATCCTAGAAGTAGATTTCTTGTATCAACATCATGTCAAAATTGACCTTAGACAACGAACTCTGGAACTTGGTGGAATGTCATTTCCGCTAGGGAAACTGTTGTCAATGCAGAGTCGTCGCAAGAGGCGTTCAACGTAATGAACAAACCAATTGAACGGCGTACATTAGCATTAAGGCTTTATTCGCATAAGTGTGTGTCTAGTGGCACCGGGAAGTCGCCTTATGTAAGTGAGGAGTCGAATCTACCTGTCGGTACAGTATCTGTTGTTGAACCGTTGGAGGATAATGAAGATTTGGGCTCATTGGGTTGTTTTGTGAAACGTAGTGTTTACGCGTACAGGAGGGCAACGACGGGCGAGTAGTTCCATTGAACGAAGATAATTTTAGCGATGTAGACGCGAATTGAGGAAAGGAGCTTTAGCAATAAATCTAGATGTGCCAGATGACGAAGACTGGTGTTCGAGAGATAGGCGAAGCGATCAACCACTAACCGCCGATAGAATTGCACTGCGTAGCAAAATTAAGCATTTGAAAAGAGGAGAAAGAGAGCACATGGAAGAATTATTGTGGGAATTTAAGGATTTGTTTTTCCCGTGAGGGCAGTTACCAGCAACTCCATTAGTTCAACATAGGATATCAACAGGGAACGAAGCACCTGTTTGCCGGCCGAAGTGGCCGTGCGGTTAAAGGCGCTGCAGTCTGGAAGCACAGGACCGCTACGGTCGCAGGTTCGAATCCTGCCTCGGGCATGGATGTTTGTGATGTCCTTAGGTTAGTTAGGTTTAACTAGTTCTAAGTTCTAGGGGACTAATGACCTCAGCAGTTGAGTCCCATAGTGCTCAGAGCCATTTGAACCATTTTTTTGAAGCACCTGTTTACCGTAACCCATAGAGAATACCGAGGTATTTTCAGCCGATTGTGGAAGATTCCATTGATCAGCAGCTTGCGGACGGGATTATGGAGCATAGTAATAGTTGCTGGGGGGCGGGCATTGTCGTTGTGCCTGAGAAATCTAAAATGGAACTAAGAAATACAGGTTCTGATGTGACTACCGATACCTCAATAATAAGACAGTAACGGACGCATACCCCGTTCCAGACATATCGGAGGCTTTGGATCACTGAGGACAGTGCCAGTACTTTTCTACGATGGATTTGACAAGTGGTTATCATCAGTTAGAGGTGGCTCCAGAAGATCGTCCAAAAACTGTTTTTTCTACACCTGGAGGCCATTACCAGTACATTAGAATGCCATTCGGTTTGAAAAACGCTCCGGAATCGTTTCAGAGGTTGCTAGACAGTGTCTTGAGGGGTTCACACGGCAATATGTTGTCTATTTGGAAGACATTATGGTGTTTTCAAGCAGTATGCAGCAACATAGACAGCGGTTAAGAGGAATCTTTATGAGGTTAAGAGCAGCTAGTTTGACGTTGAGCCTGGAGAAGTTTCATTTTGCATTAGAAGAAGTAAAATATCTGGTTGTTGGTTGTTTTTTTGGGGAAGGAGACCAGACAGCGTGGTCATCGGTCTCATCGGATTAGGGAAGGATGGGGAAGGAAGTCGGCCGTGCCCTTTCAGAGGAACCATCCCGGCATTGGCCTGGAGTGATTTAGGGAAATCACGGAAAACCTAAATCAGGATGGCCGGACGCGGGATTGAACCGTCGTCCTCCCGAATGCGAGTCCAGTGTCTAACCACTGCGCCACCTCGCTCGGTAAAATATCTGGGTTATATTGTCAGTAAGAAAGGAGTGCGAACAGATCCGAGGTTGGTACGGGCTGTAAGGGATTTTCTGGAACCGAAAACAGTTAGACAAGTGCAGTCATTCATCAGAATTGGCAATTTCTATCGAATGTTCGTGAAGGGTTTTGCAGATTTAGCACACCCGTTGACGCGATTGTTACGGAAGGGTGTAAAATTTGAGTGGACTGAAGTGTGTCAGCAAGCGTTTGACAAACTGAAAGAAGTGTTAACATCAATTCCAGTTCTTGTGTTTCCAGATTCTGAATTAGAATTACTCAGCAACAGAGAGGGAGATGCTTAACGTAATCTATGAAATCACATATTTAAAATGTCATTTATATGGGAGAAGATTTCGGGTAGTGGGAGATCATGCTGCTTTGAAGTGGTTGTTAGGGTTGAAGAATCCGTCCACTGGACTCGCTCGATGGGCTGTGAGGCTTACTGAATTCGACTACGAGGTGGTGCACAAGCCTGGGAAGAAGCGCGGTAATGCTGATGCACTAAGTAGGAAGGTGGCAAAAGTAGAATCCATAGGTTGTGACCTAGCAGTATGGCAAACATTACAGGACGCTGACAACGATTGTAAATTGTATCGGACACAGACACAGTTTAATATGTACGACGGTCTTCTGTGCAGGGAAACGAAGTTAGGGCCAAGGGTAGTAGTGCTAGCGAAACTGAGAGATGAGGTTTTAAAGGAAGCCCATGATCACGTGTTATCCGGTCACGGAGGATGTAGAGCGACGAATAGTAGAGTGGCGGAGAGGTATTGGTGGAGAGGTAGGAAAGGAGATGCGGATCAGTATGTCAAGAATTGTATAGCGTGTGCGCAGAGAGCAGATTTGAGTTGGAAACAGATACAGCTACAACGGTTACCGGAAGCGACATGTCCATTTTTTTTTCTTTTTTTTTTTTTTGGAATTGATGTCTTAGGACCTTTTAGGTGAACACCATCGGGGAACAGATTCGTTCTCACAATAATAGACCATTTTTCGGGGTATGTGGAGATGGTGGCTATGCCAAATCAACAGGCAGCAATGGTCGCACAAGCGTTAGTAAACAACTGGATTTTGAAGTTTGAAGTGTACCAGAGATAATAATTACTGACCAAGGGACCAACTTCATGTCGGATTTAATGAAGGAGCTGTGTAAATTGTTGAACGCAAAGAAGTTGTGGACGAGTGCGTTGCATCCACAGGCCAACGGAAGGACAGAACGGGTACACAGAACAATCGGGAAGATGCTGAGTTTTCTTGTGGATTCTCATCACCATCAGTGGGACGAGTATTAGAAGCATATTCTATGCGCATACAATGCAAATGTCCGTACAAATACCGGTTTGTTTCCATATGAGGTAGCGTACGGGCGAAAAATGTCGTCACCATAGGATTTAGTGAAGCTACAGAAAGGGAGAACTGGTAAATCTGTATATCAATTCGCAAGGACAATTCGAGATGTTTGGAAACGGGTACAAAAGGCGAATACAAAGGATTTGGAAAGGCAGGAAGACGCAGTGAAGCGGAAAGAAAGTTTACCGCAGTATAAAGTGGGGCAACGGGTGAAATGGCTCTGAGTACTATGGGACTTAACATCTGAGGTCATCAGTCCCCTAGAACTTAGAACTACTTAAACCTATTTAATCTAAGGATATCACACAAACCCATGCCCGAGGCAGGATTCGAACCTGCGGCCGTAGCGGTTGCGCGGTTCCAGACTGAAGCGCCTGGAACCGCTCGGCCACAACGGCCGGCGGCAGTGGGTGATGCTGTCCAGCCCCTATACACATAAAGGGAAAACGGAGAAGATCCTCACGAGGTATCAAGAGCCATACCAAGTTGTTGAAACCACATCTCCCGTTAATGTTAAGTTTCAGCTGCCAACTAGAACGACGATAGTACACATTGGGCGGTTACTGCCATTTAAGGGTCGCCCGGATGTGATTCCAGGCGTGTCACAGGGAGGAAAGAGGGAAAGAGAGAGAGTAAAGAGAGGTGCTAAGCGCAGAGAAAACCAGGAAGATAGAGTACAGCATTATGTATTGTATGCTTCGCGATCTAAAAAGTAGCAGAGAATTTGTAGTTTCTTTTTGGTTTTGTTTTCGTGTCATGTATCATTGGGTTGGCGTAGAGTAATTTAGCACTGTATTTTATATGCGTTTACGAGTACTGTGAGCCTGCTAGGGCAGCAGGGAGGAAGGGTGATGGTGATACCTGTCATCAGGTTACTGAAAAGGGAAGTGTAGCGTCTGACGTATGTGGAGTGTTGTTGGAGGAGAAATCAAACGCAGTTCTGGAGAACTAAATGCGTCGGAGTAGATTTTGCGGCAAAGCCATAACAAATATGAAGCGAACGATGTCAGAGTCGTACGATTCCTTGTTTAAATTTTTAGTTGTCGACAGTACTGGGTCAGGAAAGTCGTGTTTATGGCACCAGTTGATATAATGTAAATTTAAGGATGAAAGTAGTCACTCAATCGGTGTTGAGTTTGGATCAAAAATAGTGAATTTTGGAGGAAAATCTGTGAAGCTACAAATATGGGACACATGCACGGTGTTTTTAGCCAGGAGGAAAGGAATAGACTGTCCAAGGGACATCGTGGAGCCAAAATTGAGCTTGCAACAGGTCGGGATGCATTGGATATTCTCCACCTACGATAATATGGTAGTAGCAGAAAGTTGTTTTGAGCGGGGAGTATTTGCAGAAGCGAAACGTATAGAGTTCGACGGGAACGGAATTCTAATCAATGAAACTAAGTGTAACATAATAGGGCCAACCTTCCATCTCCCAGCGTCAATTTCAGGAGTCACACAATTGAATGTTACGCAGCCACAGCTGTACTGGCCAGAAACCACTTTAGAGTTTTTGCCAAGGCAGAATCTGACCTTGTTAAATCAAACTCTGGAACCAGGTCTGTTGAGATCCGTAAACCAGTTCATTTTAGAACAAGAGGGGCGCATATCAGCAGAACACTTTGTTCAACATGTCGCTCAGTACAGGGAAAGGCAATGGTAAATAACAATCATTTTGAGCATCTCTGTGCCAAGTGTCATCGCAGCCTTAACTTTGTAATGTGATGTTTTCTTTCTGATCAAGGGGAGAGATAATTCCAAAAGGGAACCAAGGGTAGTCCAAGTCTTAGTGGATTGGATAAAGCGAGGGCGTGAGACGAGTGGGTAAGGGGTTGATCGAGCAGTGGACGTCCAGTAAGGAATTTTTAAGTTTTGTTTCGTGTCATGGTTTTAAGGGGCACTAGACCACATTTAAGTTTTCTAATAGTAAGGAAATACGCCATAGGTGCCGACACAAACAAGTTAAGAGTTAGTTAAAGGACGACTCGGGTGGTGGTGGCGGCTAGTGTTTAACGTCCCGTCGACAACGAGGTCATTAGAGACGGAGCGCAAGCTCGGGTTAGGGAAGGATTGGGAAGGAAATCGGCCGTGCCCTTTCAAAGGAACCATCTCGGCATTCGCCTGAAACGATTTGGGGAAATCACGGAAAACCTAAATCAGGATGGCCGGAGACGGGATTGAACCGTCGTCCTCCCGTATGCGAGTCCAGTGTGCTAACCACTGCGCCACCTCGCTCGGTAACGACTCGGGGACCGGGTCTTTCCGAAGAGGGGAATAATGTAGCGGCACCACAGTTTTGGATAGGGAAAGTTAGTTCTGTGCGATATTTGGAGCACGAGTTAAGTCAGATGCGGACCGGATTGCAGTGAGTTACGCATACCAGCAGTTGCGAAGTCAAATAGAGGCCACAAGAGCCTAGAACTGCCGGAGGGGGCGCACACAGCAGTTTCCATGGCTCAAGCCACAGGCAGAAAGGGGCACTGGCCAACCTAAGTGTTACGTGACGCGGACCGGCGCGCTTAACAAAGCAGAGGCGCACAGCCAAGTATAAACAGGTGCCGTTTTCTAACGAGAATCATTCAAGTGTGGCAGCTCTCCTGGACGGCGAGGCGTATCACACCGCCGGGCTACAAGCAGCAACAGATGGGGCAACAGCATCCCAGTCCACGGTAGGTCGTTGGTTCGACCCCCTGAAGCCGATGCGGGGTCCGTAGCCAGCCAGCCAGCCAGCCAGCGGCGGGACACTCCACGGCTCGCTACCGCCAGCTATGCAAGCGAGGAAGGACGCAACGGGCCGCTCGACAGCTCCCAGCAAAGCAGCGCACTGGTGTGTATTCTTGATTTATCTTAACCTATTCCCTCTTCCACTGCTTCCTTTCCAATCGGCACTTGCACATACAAGCTGGCTATAAAAATCTTTTCAGTCAAACCACTCTTGAATGTAACTTTCTTCCTGCCACTCCGAAAATTCATTTCAAGTGTCTTTTCTGTACAGTTTATATTTGCCTCATATTTACTCAGAAAGTCTGTATGTAGCACCACATTTGTGCTCAGATTCGGAACCTTGAGAAAAGCTTGAATAAATAATTCTCCATCAATACTTACATCTATAGCAGCCTCCTTCCTTACTGGCTCACTGTAATTCACAGTAGCAGTCTTAATACTCACTCCTGTGACTGTAAATTCTACTGTATTTTTATCCTTAATATTTTCAAAAATGTTTTCTGCTGTTTCAAATACAGAACTACCAGTTCCACCAGAGAACCCTCAAATTTTTCTGCATCTTCAATATTAATTAAGGTAGGACCTTTTCAATATAATTATGCCTTAGTTCTGTTTCTGCTAGCAGATCCCCTTCTACGTAATGGAAACAGTCTTATGTCATGGTACACACTTGCATTTCACCAAATAGTTCAGTTTCATTATGCTCCACAAATGTTACATTAAAAACCTTTCTGAATTCTAAACTTTTCCTACTCCATTCCTCTAGTTATCTGGCAACCCTATATCTTTTATTCTCCAAAACCTCTGCAATTAACTGCTTGTGAAATGTGGCAAGCCCTACTCAATCTCTGGTCTCATAAACACAAATTTAGCAAACCCTACTGAATCTCTGGTCTCATAATCAAATTCCTCCTTCTCAATCCAATCACCATTCATATCATTCTCAGTCGTACACACCTGCAGTTCATCACTGATAATGACAACTTTTTGAACCTTCTCATCACCTCCACCATTTAACGTGTATATCAAGTAAATTATTATTCACAGCAATATTGCCCAAATTGTCTTCCCCCATCGTAGATACACATCCTCGCTCCACTAAATCAACATCTCTGTACCCATTAAATATTTCTTTGAAAGCATTTTTGTGTTCAGTTTTTTTTTTCAAGTAATTTCCTTTACTTGCGTATCTTAATCAAAGTTGCATCATCAGGTTTACACTTCTCCAACCATTTTCCCATAGGTATCCAATCATGAGAATCGAAATCACTTTGCCCTCGTACTTTCAGTAAGTAAAGGTGCCTGCTAAAGCCCAAAATTTATCCTATTTGTAACTGAATTAATTTCATTATAATCTAATGCATCACTCACTATGCACAGCAATAATATCACCTGCTACTTCATTCTGCACTTCAAGAACACCAATAAAAACATAAATTTCAAGAACCGTATCCTGTATTCACACAAATTCATAAATGTCACTGCGACATGCATCCCTTTGTACCCCTCCTTCAGGTAAACCATTAGATTTAAGGGTCACTGTCTGCACACAGTTATCACTGTCATCCATTGAAGTAGATTCCACTACATCTAATTTATTATCATCACTGTTACAAATTACACTTTTATTCATCTCACAGTAGCACACATTTATTTTCATGGGCTGCAAAGCTGATTTTGATTGGTTATGAAGAACAGACCCCACGCCAACATTATCCTCTTGAACATCTTCCCTATTGCGACTGTTTTTATTAAAGAGACCTCCAACATTTATTCTTCCACATGATTCCATGTATTTCCATAAACATTGCTCCTCTGAGCATTCCTCTTACATGCTGCATAAATGAGCCTTCCCACTAGTTCCTCACACCCAGAACTGCTTCCATTCCACAGATTCTTTCTTCCTTTATTCCTTTGCTTCTGTCACCATTGGGAAACCTAAATTCATTTTGCCTATAATTGTCATTCCATACTCTCTCTGCCATTGTTGTCTTGCTTCTGTTTGTAACACCGAAAGTGCAGGATGCATCGCCCCTGCTACAGATGTATAAATTTTTTTGCTGAATTTTATGTAAATATTTGTAATTTAAATGCTTTCTTTTAACAAGTAATGACATTGCTTCACTATATGTGTAAATTTAGGTAGAAGTCTGTTGACATTTCACTGTATTTATCTGTGTCTTACTGTGAAACTTATAAGCTCTGGGGAAAAAGCCAAAGGAATCATTATTTGCATCGACTAGCAACGATAATAGCAGCGCTTATGCGTTGTAAAATACTTGGGTAGGAAGTTGTTGCGCGGAGTGCGCGGAGAGAGAGAGACGGGATCCAGCGCTTGTAGTGTGCAGAAGTGTGGTGTTAACGTTCTCGCAGTAGAGAGTACCATTTTGGCGGCATGATGCACGCCCGCAAGCCAAATTTCTAGCGGCAGGAGTAAGGACAATGGACAGGCAGAAGAGGCTGTATTAATTACGATTACCCGTTCCTGTAATAGAGGCTGTATTAATTACGATTACCCATTCCTGTAATTAGCCGTGCTCCACGAGATGCTACTGTCTTCAACAACAGCAGCAGTTCGAGCAACACAGATTCGTCATCGGTTCAGAGTTTCGTCGTATGCACAGCACTGAAGTAAGACTGTTCATTTGTAGAAAGTATTCTCGGCTAACTCAGCAGCACAATTGAATGTGATCTGATTGATGAAATTTATTTAAATAATAATCAGTTAAACTCAGGATAACTGTGTCCTCATTGTACTCAGACATTGTTACCAAGCAGGGTCCTTGTTCCTTATATGTTATCCGAGTGTCATAAGAAACTAATTGAATAGTTACAGCCAGTTTATTAATGAATAATTTCACTTTTAAGAATTTTAGCCTCAGCCTACTTTCAATTAACTGATGTACAACAGAGGCTTTAGTATATGAGTAAAGTAAAGCAATTTCATTTTTCAAGTTTGAGAATCAATCACTGGAAAAAATCCAAATCTAAAGAAATGCACAAATTAAGAGCGTGGAGGTTTTATTTATTTTACATATAGCTTTGAGCACATGGCTGTTTGGCTTGGTACGCATTCTCTTATTTAATTCTGTTCAAGCAAAAAAGGCTTAGTTGTTCAGACAATAATTTGAAATCCAATTTGCAAAATAAGTAACTGCGAAGTAAAATGCTTGCTTTTTTTTCTAAATTTCTTTGATGACGTTACGTTGAAGTCACTGAAAGTCATTGTTCACGCAACGGAGTTCAATACTAACATACAGTTTAATTGCATATTATCAAATCATTACTCAATTGTTTTTTCTCAAAATTTATTGACAAATATAACGTAAGAGTGACTTCTCAGTTTTCTTTATCATTACATACTCATTTAAAATTAGTGTCAAAAAACGTGACAACTTTCAGTTTCCACGTCAATGTTTAATAATACCCGTTTTTCTTTCCCATCATCTGGTACAGGATTTTTGATTTAAATTACCCTACTGGGCTGGTGACCTTTAATTATTTTCTTTCCGTTCATTAGTGTAACTTTTGGATTCAAGATCATGGTACCCCTTTTGTGTGCAGTGTTCGTGAGTGAATGCACAAAATAACTTTCATTTTTCCAAATAATAACCCTGTTCGGTTTAATTAGTTTTTATTTTTAGTAGACTTTTACATAAGATGGGTCTGTTGCACACTTTCCTCCCACTTATCCGTATTATTTCTTCGCGAAGGATTGCCTTGTGCAATTAGTAAGAATCCATTACGCATATATGCGATCCATGGTCATATTTCACATCGCAAGCAGGATAGGCCGATTAGTAAGCGGGAGGTTACACGTGGCGACGCAGGTGACTGGACAATAGCAGTTTGGTATTGTTGTGGGCACGAATTTGCATTTTGCGGTTTTGTAGCGATTAATAACTTGTTACTACAAACAAAGTAGCTCAAGTACAGTAACAGTAAGTGGCAGATATAAGCCGCACATTTAAATTTCACAGTAATCAGCAAATTGTGCAACATTAATAAAATAGGCGAAATGAATAATTTGATTGTACCAAATGCGGAACAATCGGTCGAACGAAGGACGACCAACGAAGTCGGACCCATTGTTCCAAGTTTGATGCTGATGCTGAAAATCGAACAATGGCGGAAATGGAATTCCAGGCACTTGCAACTGCTACGGCATATGTAATAAAAATTAAAACAGAACCTATTGATGGCAGATACGAGGAATCTATTAAGATGGAACCGGTGTTGCAACCTGTGATTTCCGGAAAGATGAAAGATTTGTTCAGATTGTTAATCAGTAAAATGGATACCCAGTCTGCAGCAATGAATGCTAAAATGGTTGCCCAATAAGCAAAAATTGATGACCATAATAAAGCAATTAAAACTGTTAACAGTACTATAGGAATTGTTAACAGAAAGATAGATAAAATTGGAGCAGAAGTAGTAGCATTGAGTACCGAAATCGGTAATCTGAAGCATGACGTAAAGGAAGCCCAAACAAAGATAGGAGACATAAATTGTCGTTTCGAAACTGAAGTAGGGAGGATCGAACAGAAACTGGTAGAGACTGTTGGTCCCATAATAGAGAGCAAGGTAGCTGAAAAAGCGAAAGTAGCTCGAGAAGTGGATGTATGGAAAATGAGTTTACAGACCTTAGTATCTAACGTAGATGCTGAAGTAAACCGACAATAGGTTGTGTGTGATGAAAAGAAGCAGGAGGCACTGCACGCTACCGACTTCATTAAGAATTGTGAAAGGGTATTGCCAGAATCGTGGACAGACAAGAGAAAAATAAATACAGTAATCGACGTGTTAGCTAGCGAGGCTAAGCGATGTGCCTTGAGCCGTGATATAACAAACATGACGTATCAAGAGTTCAAAAATGCTTTCTTGAAAGTATATTGGTCAGGACAGAAACAAGAGTGTGTATGGCGCGATTTCGTGGTGTCGAGACCCTACGATGTAAACACGCTCGACTCCATGAAAGAATTTCATGAAAACTGGATCCGCACATTGGAATATTTGCGCTATCGGAAACCTGAATCGAAGATTGTCTGGGAGCTGTGAAAGATGCTTCCAGATGACTCCAAGAGATAGATCGGCAGTAGTTTCATAACGATTGCTGCGTTTTAGAGAAAGTAGAAGACGAAGACAATTGGCAGAATAACCGCAAAAATGTTAAAAGCTGTGGTAGTGGCAACAATTACCACCATAGTCACAACCAGAACAATAAAACTAACCATGGCAATAATGGTAGCAACCACCATGGTGATAACAATCCACAGCACTATACAATAACAAAAACTGTAGAAACGATAGAGGCCAGTATCAAGGAAATATGGTACGTGGTCCTTGGACGAATGATAGTAGACAGGAGCGGAACGATACATCACGGCAGTCTGTTAGCAACTGGTCTGTCGAAATTATTCAGGGAAACAACTAGCCACGCCAGTTAGGGTCCCACCGGGTGTGGGGAGACCTTGAGGGCCCAAAAGAAAACCTAGACACTACCGCTGTGATAAATCCGGAAGGATAACTCAGCAATGGGAGAATGTGCGAGAGAGTAAAAACAGCGACGCACCTAGAGTAATAATAATTGAGCTGGAAACGGCAGTCGACGCAGCTGTCACTGACCGTAAAAGTAATAATGATATTAGTGTACTGGTGGGGCCGCTGTTAACGCAACAACGGTTACGCAAGTTTCAGTAGAGTGTGAGTCGCCAGAGGAAGTAAGAGAGCTGATCTCTTCCGTTATTGAGCAGGAAAATGTGGAACGCAAGGAGGTGTGGTTACGTCAGTTCGGTCGGATGTACGACAAACTGAAAAGTTATAGAGGATTGTGTGGGAGATGTGCTAATGGGGAGAGAGGACAGAAATTGACGCTTCTCAGCCCGCAAGAAATTAGCGTTTTTGAAACGGAAAGCTCTGTACCTGAACATCAGGTTTGTCCAAATAAAGTTTTTGAAGTAGCCAACCCCAGCGACGCTAGTCTATTGAAAACCGAAGCGGATGTTACGAGGAGGGGCAAGATGAATTTGGCGATAATGACCAGGTACGCCGGCTGCGGTGGTCTAGCGGTTCTAGGCGCTCAGTCCGGAACCGCGGGACTGCTACGGTCGCAGGTTCGAATCCTGCCTCGGGCATCGACGTGTGTGATGTCCTTAGGTTAGTTAGGTTTAAGTAGTTCTAAGTTCTAGGGGACTGATGACCACAGATGTTAAGTCCCATAGTGCTCAGAGCCATTTGAACCATTTTGACCAGGTACAACTAATTGAAAACCGCGTAGATTACAATATCTACGAGGTCAAACCTGACGTTATACAGTCAGGCGAGAGTGATGAGGATTGCGTGAGCTCGGAAGATGAGATAGAAGGGAAAACAGAGCACATTTCTCCAAAAATGTTGCAAGATGACACCCATCTTTCCGTGAGTACCTACCTGACATAACAATTAGCGAACTATTGGTTAAACAAAGTTCATTAATCGATGAAATTGATAATAAGATTACGGTGTTGAGGCCGAAACAAGTTCAACTACCGCAAGACAGACAAATAGAGATCAAAAAAGTTCAAACACAAAGAATTAGAAAACCGCCGGATAAACCGCTGTTGGCATCGGAACCAGACAAACTTTTATGGAACGATCTGGATATAGATGAGGATTTGTTATGGGGAGGCCAAACCATTGATAACGACGGGTGTAGACATATTGTAGTGCCCGTTAATATGCACGGCCTACAAATGCAAATTTTAATTGATATAATGGCAGAGGTAAGTACTATGTCGGGAAAAACTTTTGGATTACTGAAAGATAAACTAGAAGTAGTAGTAATGCCAGTAATGGGAGTCAAAATAATCGGTGCTACCGGAAGGAATAGTAAACCGATAGCAAGCAAAATATTTGTATGTTTTGAGATTCAAGGAGAACCATGTGCACCCATAATATTGTGGGTTTAGACTGGTTGATAAAATATCGCGCAGTTATGAACTGCAATAATAATACCATGAAGTGCATTTACAAAGACAAGTCCGAAGTAAATGTGAGTTTTGATGAAACGAGTGACGATGTGAGTAGTGAATACAAACCTATTCATCTTGTTACTTGTCCTAATCAGATTGGTGTAGGCAGAAAAATGGTATATTACAGTATCCGCAATATGAACATCGACAATTGTTTGGAAGACGAATTAGAGAGCATTGTAGACAGATTGCCAAACGCCCTGCCTGAACAAGAACGAGACCTATATGACGTAATAATGAGAAACAGGAACGTGTTTTCAAATAAACCGTGGCTTGTTACTGGGTATCAGTGCAAGTTAAATGTAATACCTGATAAACCATTCTTTGTAAGACCATATGCGATACCACTATCCAAGAAGGAAGCTCTCCAACAAGAGATATATCGAATGTTAGAAAGTAATGTTATAGAGAGGAGTACCAGCCCCTGTAACAATCCCTTAATAATAGTAGGAAAGAGAGATTGTAGTGTCAGGATTGTGATAGACGCATGCACGTTGAACAAGGTCGTTCAACGTGAGACGGATAGACCAGAAAGCATGGAAGAGATACTGCAAAGATTTCACAATGCACAGTTTAAGACTAGCCTGGACTTTACATTGGGTACTGACAAATAGCCTTAGAAGGAGAACGTAAGAAATATACGGCGTTTTTGTAAGCAGGCAGGTGATACCAGTACAAGGTAGTGCCATTCCGCCTGAATATATCTGTTTCTGTCTTTACCACAGCCCTAGATAAGGTGTTAGGCACTGCCCTAAGCTCAAAACTGACAGTGTACGTGGACGATTTGCTGCTGGCGAATTCGTCGTGGCGACCGAGCGAGTTGGCGCAGTGGTTAGCACACTGGACTCGCATTCGGGAGGACGACGGTTCAATCCCGTCTCCAGCCATCCTGATGTAGGTATTCCGTGATTTCCCTAAATCGCTTCAGGCAAATGCCGGGATGGTTCCTTTGAAAGGGCACGGCTGATTTCCTTCCCCATCCTTCCCTCACCCGAGCTTGCGCTCCGTCCATAATGACCTCGTTGTCGACGGGACGTTAAACGCTGATCTCCTCCTCCTCCTTGTTGTGGCGAGAACATTGCGAACTGTTAGATGAAGTTTCCAGTGCGTTACGCAAAGTTGGAATGACGCTGAAACTGAAGAAGAGCGAGTTTGTGAAGAAAGAACTGAATTTTCATGGTCACATTGAGACGACAGAGGGTATCACTCAAGATCCATATAAAGTGGAGGCAATAAAGAACTGTCCTCCGCCGAAGACTAGGAAACAGTTAAAGAGTTTCCGAGGGCTCTCAGGATTCTATCGCAAGTTCGCGCAGGGGCATGTGTTCAACGATCCAAACCTGAACAACTTGTTACGAAAAAATAAGCCACTTGCGTGGACTGACGAGTGCTAGGCCGTATTTGAAAGACTGAAAAATTAACTCCTACAGAATAACATATTGTACCATTCTGATCTTGCGTAGCCGGCCGGAGTGACCGTGCGGTTCTAGGCGCTACAGTCTGGAGCCGAGCGACCGCTACGGTCGCTGGTTCAAATCCTGCCTCGGGCATGGATGTTTGTGATGTCCTTAGGTTAGTTAGGTTTAATTAGTTCTAAGTTCTAGGCGACTGATGACGTCAGAAGTTAATTCGCATAGTGCTCAGAGCCATTTGAACCATTTTTTGATCTTGGGAACGGACTCATCTAATTATGGCTTAGGGGTATAATTGTTTCAAGAGGTAGGAGAAGGAGAAAATAAAGAACACAGAACAGTCGTTTTCGCATGCCGAAAGTTGACGAAGTGTGAGCGAAACTATACGATTTTTGAGAAAGAATGTCTCGCTATCGTACGGGGTTTCAGAAAATTTAAACGTTATTTGTGGGACCGAAAGGTGATAATTCACACAGATCACATGGTGCTTACTTATCTAAAGGATTGTCGTTTACTGCATGAAAGATTGACACCGTGGTCTTTTCTCTTGCAACAGTTTTGTGATGATATTTGTTACGTGAGAGGATCAGACAACTGTATAGCGGACGGGCTGTCACGTTTGCCTGAAACCGATCATAGGCTTGTGGAGGACGAGTGTGAAGACGTACTGGAATTGTACTGCTTTCAAGATGTAGTAGGTTGTAAGAGAGTAGGTAGCATCTGTAAAAACATGCGTCGTCATCAAAACGGGGACGACTGTCTAATAATTGGTAAGAACAAGTGTGACCAAAAGAGTAGAGAAGGGTAGAAACTGAGAAAGTATTACAAAATATATAACCATATCTTGTACATACGTAAAGGTGAAGATAGCAATAACTGGCGAGTGTGTTGGCCAGCCAAGTACGTCACACAGATAATTGACTACTATCATTTAGCTTATAGTCATTGCTGACCAAAAAGTGAGCTGAGAAGCTAATGGAAGTAGTAAATTTTAATAATATGCATAAAAGAGTTGCTGAAAGAATAAAGACATGTGATAAGTGCCCGAGGATGAAGATAAAAAACTGTACGAACCATGGCCCTATGCAGAGCATGAGACCTAACGATGTGCTGGATTTGGTTTGTACCGACCTCTATGGTCCGCTGCCCAAGACTTCAGGGAATTTCGCGTGCATATTAGTGGTGTTAGAAACATTTTCTAAGTTTATATTTGCTATATTGGTGACCAAGACGCTTGTCAGAATGAAATTACAACGAAATGAACATCTTAGCTGCTTACGGGCGTTGACATACGTCAACGGGGACAGATGAAAATGTGTGCCCCGACCGGGACTCGAATCCGGGATCTCCTGCTCACATGGGAGACGCTCTATCCATCTGAGCCTCCGAGGACAGAGAGGATAGCGCGACTGCAGGGATATACCTCTGGCACTCATCCCGAGAAACCCACATTCTCAACGTATTGTCCCGCACTACATTCGTAGTGCCCCCGCCCATCATACTCATTACTCGCGGCGCGTTGCCGATTCCCGTCCGAAAGAATAGATACCATCTTAGTAAATATGTAGTTCAGGCTCACCGGCCACTTGACCATCTTCTTCTTCTGTGCGAATGCACAAACAGTGCCCGCACTCTTACGGGAATCGGCAACGCGCCGCGAGTAATGAGTATAATGGACGGGGGCACTACGAATGTAGTGCGGGACAATACGTTGAGAATGTGGGTTTCGCGGGAGGCGTACCAGAAATAAATCCCTGCAGTCGCGCTATCCTCTGTGTCCTCGGTGGCTCAGATGGATAGAGCGTCTGCCATGTAAGCAGGAGATTCCGGGTTCGAGTCCCGGTCGGGGCGCACATTTTCATCTGTCCCCGTTGACACATGTCAACGCCTGTAAGCAGCTAAGGGTGTTCATTTCATTGTAATTTTCTAAGTTCATTAAGTTATAACCGATAAGAAGGGCACCAGCTAGTGCGGTTTATAAAATATTTGTTAAAGTTTACTTTGTGCACGTCGGCAAACCAAAAGCGGTTTTGTACGATAACGGACCGCAATTTACTTCCAAATTATGGAATGAAGGAATGAAAAGTAATGAAATTGAAGTAATACACATCTCGGCCTATTGCCATAGCGGGAATCCCGTGGAACGGTACATGCCTGAATTAGGTCGGCTTTGCCGAACGTATTGTCCCCACAATCACAGATCTTGGGGAAATTACGTCGGTGAATTCGAGAAAATAATGAACGCCTTGACGCATGAATCCACGAGCTACACTCCGGAAGAAATACTATGAGACCATAAGTGTAAAAGTTTAGTGGAAGAAATGATTGATTTCCCTTCGAGAGTTGATATTAACCCTGAAGTAAAGAAGGAACACGTATGAGAAATGATGAAAAAGAAAGCTAACGCGCGAATACGGCGCCATGACGCTAAAGCGCGGTTTACCAAATTTGCTATTGGCGATCTTGTTCTTATTAAAGTACACGACAAGTCAAGCGACATCGACCATGAAATTTCAAAATTTAAATTCATTTACAATGGATCATTCGAGATTATCAGTGTACCTCATACTAACGCTTACCGTTTAACTTTTCCTAAATCAGGCAAGTTGTTAGGTGTGCGTAATATTATCGATGTAAAATTGTACCAGTCATGGACTAATTAGTCCGAAATGAGAAAAGGGAAACCAAGCCATTACGTGTTATTCTAGTATTTGTGAAATTTGTGAACTTTGTGTATGTATGTATTATGTTAAAATTTTATTGTAATCTGTATTATGTGAGTTATTACCGATGCCCTTAGACGAAATGTAAGTTTCAGGTCTGTGTACACGTGTGTAATAACGCACAGTCTTGAATTATCCACTGTGATGGAATTAAAAAGAGGACTCCTTGAGATTTCTCGGGAGTGAGTAACAACAATTTGAGGCTGGTGGACGTTCTGGAATGCCACTGCATATACAAACACGGAGATCTAGCGTGCCGCTATAGCGCACGCAACAATGCTCCGCTTGAACCGAGTCGTTGCCGGCTCTTGTAGCGATGCGGCGTTCTTTGTGAATGTGCATGTCCAACGAGAATTGTTTTTCTTTCAGCGCCAGCTGTTAACAGTTATAATGTAAATGATTATATTGGGTATCGACATTATTTAAAACACGCTCACTCTCGCAATGCTAGAGGACACTTGAAAAAAAAAGTCACGTTCATTATTCAAACGTATGTAATGAGTTTTTGTAATTACTGTTTCTTATCCTATTTCTGAATTTTTTACTATTCTTTGTGTACCTTTGAATGATACTTGAATTTTTCTATGCCAATATTGAGTATGCTTTTCATAATATTAGTAGTAATTTTAGACTTACTGGTTTCTTGATGGAAGTGTTTGTTTCTAAGATGTGTTGTCATACTATAATGTTTTGAGTAATAATGACGCGGGGCTGTCATGTAAATAACGTGCCCCCTACATAACTGCAATAATTATTTGAATTGATGACCAAGCGATTAATCGATTTTATGCAGACAAAATTGTTTAACAGAATCCATCTACATTTCCGTTTGTTTTAATTTTAGGACATTCCCTGAATTTTTTTCCCTCTGGGAAAAAAGTCATGAAATGTGTAGCACGTCTAACCGAAAATGCAGGATGCAAATTTATTTGCTGAATTTTATGTAAATATTTGTAATTTAAATGCTTTCTTTTAATACGTAAGGACACTGCTTCACTGTATATGTAAATTTAGGTAGAAGTCTGTTGACATGTCACTGTATTTATCTGTGTCTTACTGTGAAACTTATAAGCTCTGGCAAAAAGCCAAAGGAATCATTATTTGCAACGACTAGCAACAATAATAGCAGTGCTTGTGCGTTATAAAATATTTGGTAGGAAGTTGCTGCGCGGAACGCGCGGGGGGAGAGACGGTTTCCAGCGGTTGTAGTGTGCGGAAGTGTGGTGTTAACGCTCCCGCAGTAGAGAGTACCATTTTGGCGGCATCATGTACGCCCGCAAGCCAGATTTCTAGTGGCAGGAGTAAGGGCAGTGGACAGGTGGAAGAGGCTGTATTAACTACGATTACCCGTTCATGTAATAGAGGCTGTATTAATTACGATTATCCATTCCTGCAATTAGCCGTGCTCCACAAGATGCTACCGTCTTCAACAACAGCAGCAGTTGGAGCAACACAGATTCGTCGTCGGTTCAGAGTTTCGTCGTATGCACAGCACAGAAGTAAGACTGTTCATTGGTAGAAAGTATTCTCGGCTAACTGAGCAGCACAACTGAATGTGATCTGATTGATGAAATTTGTTTAAATAATAATCAGTTAAACTCAGGGTGATTGTGTCCTCATTGTCCTCAGACATTGTTACCAAGCAGGGTCCTTGTTCCTTTTTTCCCTTATATGTTAACCGAGTGTCATAAGGAAATAAATGAATAGTTACAGCCAGTTTATTAATGAATAATTTCACTTTTAAGAATTTTAGCCTCAGCCTACTTTCAATTAACTGATGTACAACAGAGGCTTTAGTATATGACTAAAGTAAAGCAATTTCATTTTCAAGTTTGAAAATCAATCACTGGAAAAAATTCAAATCTAAAGAAATGCACAAATTAAGAGCACAGAAATTTTATTTGTTTTGCTTCTAGCTTGGAGCACATGGCTGATTTGTTTGGTACGTATTCTATTATTTATTTCTGTTCAAGTTAGTAAAAAAGGCTCAGTTGTTCAGACAGTAATTTGAAATAAAATTTGCAAAATAAGTAATTGCAAAGTAAAAGTACTTGCTTTTTTTTCTAAATTTCTTTGATGACGTTTAGTTGAGGCCACTGAAAGTTATTGTTCACGTAACGAAGTTCAATACTAGCATACAGCTTAATCGTATATTTTCAAATCATTACTCAATTTTTTTTAATTTATTGACAAACGTAACGTAAAAGTGACTTCTCAGTTTTCTTTATCATTACATACTCACTTAAAATTAGTGTCAGAAAACGTGACAACCTTCAGTTGCCACGTCAGTGTTTAGTAATACATGTCTTTTTTTCCATGATCTTGTACAGGATTTTGGATGTAAATTATCCTAGTGGACTGGCGACCGTTAATTACTCCCTTTTCGTTCATTAGTGTAGGTTTTGGATTCATGATCAGTGGTACCCCTTTTGTGTCCAGTGTTGTTCGTGAGTGAATGCAAAAAATAACTTTCATTTATCCAAATTATAACCCTGTTCGGTCTAATTACTCTTTATTTTTAGTTAACTTTTCCATCAGACTGGTCTGTTGTACACTTTCCTCCCACTTGTCTGTATTACTTCTTCGGGAAAGATAGCCTTTGTACAATTAGTAAAACTCCGTTAGGCGTACATGCGATCCATGGTCATACTTTACATCGCAAACTGGATAGGCCGATTAGTAAGGGAGAGGTTACATGTTATTACCCATGGAACAAAATTAAGTTTTCCGAATCATGTCACTGCTGTCTTCCATTACCCAAATCAACAATCCATGCTCTATTGACTGGCACGTTCTGTTCATTCCTCTAATCAATGCCCCATGCCCTCCTCTGGTTTCTACTTTTACTGTTAAATGTTTCCCCCTTCCCTGTCCAGTTCTCGTCCTTATTCCGATTCATGTGCTGTTCTTGTAGGTTCTTTCCTCAATTTCTGTCACTCATACGATCTTGAAAATTTCTTTCGTTGCTACTCTGTCTGTTGGGCCCGAAGTTTGGCTTACAACACGAGGCCTGCTCCATCATTTCAATAAAATCTAAACAGTTACTAACTAAATTAACAGGAGAATGTAATAATTCTCGCAGTAAATTTTCAGGTAACCTCCTTCTCAAAGTGGGAATTTCTGTTAGTGCCACTTATGGTCTATCTACATGTAGTAGTTTCATCAATCCTGATAAAATTCCTTCGTACTCTGTTTACCTCCTTTCTGAACTGGCGCATTCAGAAAATCATTACGTAGTCTAAATTTCTTGGCCTGGCTCCAACTTCCGTTAAAAATGAATTGTTGAAATACATCAACAGTAATAAATTTATGGGCATCCTCATTTTCCGAAGTTTGAGCAGAACGTTCCAGTAATCTCTCAGTAGTTTAATTTTACGTTCATCAGCCATCAAATGAAGAAAACTGTCTTTGCTTCACGCAAGGAAATCCACTGGATGACTCTTTCCCTCACCGGAAAATATTTTTCCAATGGGTGTCTGAATCACTAGCAATACCACATATCCAACAGAACTCCACGAACCTAAATTATTAATTGTACTGATAACCTTTTGAGTTTCATTATTAATGTGTATTTTAGGTATCCTACTGTGCCTGCCAATTCACAACGTGATAAGCTTTTGGTTTCATGATTGCCAGCCACTATCGTTTCACTCAGCTCAGTCAGAGTGTGCCTCGTATCTTCCTCCATCTTGCTACACTTACGCCTGCCGGAATCCATTTCGTCCCTCAACTGACCCTCCCCTGTCCAGGTCTTCGTAAGCAGATTTCGCTCTAACTTCCCAAATTTTTCAGTTATTCCCCCAATCTACTGTCCAAGCTCCCAGTTTCATCCTTCAATTAAGTTTTCACGCTACCCGTACTATAATTTAATTTCCCGAGTGGACTGCCTATATCACTCATTTGTTTTATCATTCGTATTAGATCAGTCATAGTGACTTTGCCTATTTCTAAATTCTTCTGTGAAAATTCCAAACTCAGTCCCAGTCAACACCGGCAAACCGTCAACACCGTTCCTCACAAGCGTCTTCTAACCAAACTGCTTGCCTATGGAGTATCGCCTCAGTTGTGCGACTGGATTCGTGATTTCCTGTCAGAATTGTCGCAGTTCGTAGTAATAGACGGAAAGTCATCGAGTAAAACGGAAGTAATATCCGGAGTTCCCCAAGGAGACAATCTGAGTAGGTGTCTTCGATTGTTTGCAGATGATGCTGTCATTTACCGTATTGAAAAGTCATCAGATGATCAAAACGACTCGCAAAATGATTTAGATAAGATATATGTGTGGTGCGAAAAGCGGCTATTGACCCTGAATAAAGAAAAGTGTGAAGTTATTCACATGAGTACTAGAAGAAATCAGCTAAATTCCGATTACGCGATAAGTCACAAATCTGAGGGCTGTAAATTCAACAAAATACTTAGGGATTACAATTACAAATAACCTAAATTGGAACGAGCACACAGATAATATTGTGTGTAGAGCAAACCAAAGACTGTGATTCACTGGCAGAACACTTAGAAGGTGCAACAGGTCTACCAAAGGGACTGCTTACACTACGCTTGTCCGCCATGTTCTGGAGTATTGCTGTGTGGTGTGGGATCCGCATCAGGTGGGACTGACGGATGACATCGAAAAAGTACAAAGAAGGGCAGCTCGTTTTGTATTATTGCGAAATAGGGGAGATAGTGTCACAGACATGATACGTGAATTGGAGTAGCACTCATTAAAACAAAGGCGTTTTTCGTTGCGACGGAATCTTATAATGAAATTTCAATCACCAGTTTTCTCCTCCGATTTCGAAAACATTCTGTTGGCGCCCACCTACATAGGGAGACATGATCATCACAATAAAATAAGAGAAATCAGGGCTTGCACGGAAAAATTTAAGTGCTCGTTTTTCCCGAGTGCTGTTCGAGAGTGGAACGGTAGAGAGACAGCATGAAGGTGGTTCATTGAACCCTCTGCAAGGCACTTTATTGTGAATAGCAGAGTAATCACGTAGATGTAGCTGTAGATGTAACTTCATCACACCTTTTTGGGCTCACGGGATCACTCCAACTACCAGTAGATCCGCAATCTGTCGGTGATTTTTTAATCTCGTGATCTGTAGCTGTACAGGCAAGAAAGCTAAAAATTACAAAAATGAATTCGCCTACCTCAACAGTTACCTTTTTTGCACGGCGACACTGCTATAGACCCCAGACTGCTAAGTTTCGGCGAGATGTGCCGCCGTGTTGGACGACTGTGGCTGCGAACTGTTTCTCCGACGGACGCTCTCGGACGCGCGACCACTGTGTACCGTACAGTCAGCTATGTTGGTGGCTACTGCTGCTGCAGTCCCCGCTCGGCAGCATGCTCGGCGCTTGCACTCCCTTAGTTCGCCGCGCGCTGCCGCTGACCGCTCCGAAAATATTTTCTCGTTCGTTTTTCAAGGTTTCACACGCAAACCTGCCTGTCTGTCGGATCGATTCTGCCTGAACTCTCCCGGGACCGAGCTTCCATATGCGACGGGAATGCTATATCTTCTTAAAAAAATGTGGACATAGAATGTTCTCTGTTTGTATTATAAACCCCGTCTTAACTGAAAAGACAGCAGTTTCTGTTCCTACTAACTCACACAGGGTGTTTCAAAAATGACCGGTATATTTGAGACGGCAATAAAAACTAAACGAGCAGCGATAGAAATACACCGTTTGTTGCAATATGCTTGGGACAACCGTACATTTTCAGGCGGACAAACTTTCGAAATTACAGTAGTTACAATTTTCAACAACAGATGGCGCTGCAAGTGATGTGAAAGATATAGAAGACAACGCAGTCTGTGGGTGCGCCATTCTGTACGTCGTCTTTCTGCTGTAAGCGTGTGCTGTTCACAACGTGCAAGTGTGCTGTAGACAACATGGTTTATTCCTTAGAACAGAGGATTTTTCTGGTGTTGGAATTCCACCGCCTAGAACACAGTGTTGTTGCAACAAGACGAAGTTTTCAACGGAGGTTTAATGTAACCAAAGGACCGAAAAGCGATACAATAAAGGATCTGTTTGAAAAATTTCAACGGACTGGGAACGTGACGGATGAACGTGCTGGAAAGGTAGGGCGACCGCGTACGACAACCACAGAGGGCAACGCGCAGCTAGTGCAGCAGGTGATCCAACAGCGGCCTCGGGTTTCCGTTCGCCGTGTTGCAGCTGCGGTCCAAATGACGCCAACGTCCACGTATCGTCTCATGCGCCAGAGTTTGCACCTCTATCCATACAAAATTCAAACGCGGCAACCCCTCAGCGCCGCTACCATTGCTGCACGAGAGAAATTCGCTAACGATATAGTGCACAGGATTGATGACGGCGATATGCATGTGGGCAGCATTTGGTTCACTGACGAAGCTTATTTTTACCTGGACGGCTTCGTCAATAAACAAAAGTGGCGCATATGGGGAACCGAAAAGCCGCATGTTGCAGTCCCATCGTCCCTGCATCCTCAAAAAGTACTGGTCTGGGCCGCCATTTCTTCCAAAGGAATCATTGGCCCATTTTTCAGATACGAAACGATTACTGCATCACGCTATCTGGACATTCTTCGTGAATTTGTGGCGGTACAAACTGCCTTAGATGACACTGCGACCACCTCGTGGTTTATGCAAGATGGTGCCCAGCCACATCGCACGACCGACTTCTTTAATTTCCTGAATGAATATATCGATGATCGTGTGATTGCTTTGGGCTATCCGAAACATACAGGAGGCGGCGTGGATTGGCCTCCCTATTCGCCAGACATGAACCCCTGTGACTTCTTTCTGTGGGGACACTTGAAGGACCAGGTGTACCGCCAGAATCCAGAAACAATTGAACAGCTGAAGCAGTACATCTCATCTGCATGTGAAGCCATTCCGCCAGACACGTTGTCAAAGGTTTCGGGTAATTTCATTCAGAGACTACGCCATATTATTGCTACGCATGGTGGATAAGTGGAAAATATCGCCGGCCGAAGTGGCCGTGCGGTTAAAGGCGCTGCAGTCTGGAACCGCAGGACCGCTACGGTCGCAGGTTCGAATCCTGCCTCGGGCATGGATGTTTGTGATGTCCTTAGGTTAGTTAGGTTTAACTAGTTCTAAGTTCTAGGGGACTAATGACCTCAGCAGTTGAGTCCCATAGTGCTCAGAGCCATTTGAACCATTTGGAAAATATCGTACTATAGAGTTTCCCAGACCGCAGCGCCATCTGTTGTTGAAAATTGTAACTACTGTAATTGCGAAAGTTTGTCTGCCTGAAAATGTACTGTTGTCCCAAGCATATTGCAACAAACGGCGTATTTCTATCGCTGCTCGTTTAGTTTTTATAGCCGTTTCAGATTTACCGGTCATTTTTGAAACACCCTGTAGGACGATATGTTTGAGTTGTGAGTACCCACGTACCTATGCACGAATTAAATTAAAACGTAAGACCAACTACCACAGCCTCCTGAATGCACTTGACGCATTTAAACACATTCGCATGAATATCACTAGTTTAAGATTAAAATTTGATACGGGTAGATATTTCCAAACCCCCGATCAGAATGCTAGTAACGAAACTAGATGTTCAAAGTTCACTCAATATGAAATAATCCGCAGTCCGCAGCCTACTACTGGCTGTAACGTTAAAAGACTCCGCAGTATTATACTAAAAAATCACAAGTCCCCAACTCAAATAGCAACGGTACACAAAATAACTTAAAGTTCTCATGACGCGAAAATATTTCGGTGTTCCACTCGCTGGATTTCTTCTAAGTTTGTTTCGCTGTCCTTGATGCAGGATAAAAGAAAAAAATTACAAGTTCTGATTCCAACATTTAGAATATTTCACACTTCTCTACTCACGTGTCTGTAAGCGGAGGCCACACTTCGTCAACCTGATCATCTCTCCCATAGCACCCGTCCCAGACCAGCCTCCCCGCACAACTGTCTCAGCGTAAATTGCCCGGTAAAAGATGGCTGTAGCCAACTGTGACATCTGTTTAAAACTAGTCAAATATGCGAACCTCCCGTTTTGCATTATACTAAAGCCACTTATTTCTGCTATTCTGTTGAGTGGTACTTAAGTAAATAAATTAGTGAAATCAAAGTGAAGTAGAAATTATAATATAAATGAAAGACTTGGTTTAGTTTAGAGAGTTACATACTGGCAAACAGCGGGCAAAACAGCAGAACAGAAGAGACAATGACCATGAAGTCAGCAAGTTCCACATAAGCGAGCGCTGTCGATTCAGCCGTCAGGGCATCGCCCGACCGGCTCACGTATTTCTCAGTTGTCGCATGTGATCAAAGGCCCTCGCCTACATTCCAAGAGCCAATGACCGACGTTAAGAAGATTCTTCGAGAAGCTTTTCAACGTGACAGAAGAGGCAATGACCGGCTCACGTGTTTCTCAGTCGTCACATGTGATCAAAGGCCCTCGCCTACATTCCAAGAGCCAATGACCGACGTTAAGAAGATTCTTCGAGAAGCTTTTCAACGTGACAGAAGAGGCAATGACCGTGAAGTCGTTTACCTCCAGTAAACTGAAGTGAATAAATACGCGAGACGCAGTGGGCCCGAAAGACGAAGACGAAGACGAGGACGGAGACGGAGACGGAGACGAGAGACGAAGAAGACGAAGAAGTGAAGAAGCGTAGCAGTTGTTTTCAGTCAGTTTCGCTGCTGAAGACCGTCATGCAAGAAGAGACTGCATCATGCACAGACGCACCAAGTCCGCCGCTGTAATGGAATAGCAAGCAGCAGCCGCGGCGCCAGAAGACAGAAGTTGAAAGGTATTTGAAGTCTGGTTTTTACGTACCCGGGTGACTCGTGAGGACGGGAAGGAGACGGCCTCACATCAGCAGTCACCTGTGAGCTGGGATGGAGATCTGACAACCGAAGACTGGCAAGCGGGAGTCCGTTGTTCGAGTCCGGGACACTGGCCTTCCCCCGTCGCGCCGCTCCGCTGGCCGACGCACAACACACGCGGCCGCTTAGAGAAGAGAAGCACTGGGACGCCACATTCATGGTATCACCATCCGATGCACGACTTCGCTCGCAATAATTAAACGGGCCACCACTGCGCATCTCCAGTCAGCTGGGCGAGACGGCGACACGAGATACACACCGCTACGCGTAATCAGACGCCGCCGCCGCCGTCGCCGCTGCCGCAGCTGAAGGCTACGCAAACGACACAGCTGCCGCTCTCCGAACCAGAACATCCAGTAAGATACAGTTGTACGAACTTTAAATGAAAGTTATCTTATGTAAAAATGCTGTTTCATTCTACCTCATACCCGAGCCAAGGAAGAACCCACCCTGCCCACATGTTGTTAAGAGAGAAAAATTAATTTATCTAGTATTTTCACCCTGACATAATGCTTTAGAATGCTCATCCTGACAATTGACTTGCATCAAAAGAGAAAACCCAGTTACATTTAGTAGCAGAAGTGTTACATCTAGTATCACAACTGTTACAATACGTATATGTACTAATATCAGAATAGTTCGAAATTTCGTCAGTTTTTCTGTGCTGCATTGAGATTTACAATGGGACCAATAGTTTTCATATTATTAGTGATTTAGACTTTTATGACTTCTCTGTCTCTTTCATCTATAAAAATTTATAATAAAATAAAAGAACATATAAAAATCTTTCCCTAATGCGATTCGACCGATGACCTTGCTGTTTGAACCCTTCCCCCAAATCAACCAACCAATAAAAATCGTGTTATCCGCTCTCGAGATATCAATTTCTTTCTGTATAACTTAGAGTTATAATCAAACTGTAATATCTTTCAAAGTGCACTACCGATTACAGGCGCGTGATTATCAATAAAATAGATGCAATTTTCCCTTTAATATGTCATTATTGGTGTGTCGCTTGTTTGGCTTAGCTTTTATGAAATATTGAAGAAATTTTATTCTATATTTTATCTGTATAACCCAGCTTCCTCGAACAGCCAGTGCCGTGGGTTTTCCTAGACCAACACGTGTTACGAGCGTCTGGGAGCTGAGCCATGAATATTTCTCATTCCACATATTCCGCACCGCGTCTAGGTACTCCGACCCTCCGCCTTCGAACCCTCTTCTGCTTTGTAAACTGATCGCCCAAGCGAGCTGGGAGGACTCAATGTAAACAGATGAAGCGGGCAGAGCCGCGTCTGCTTAGAAACAGCCTGTAAAGTTCCGTACAGGGCCGTACCGTCTCATGTTGCTGACACCAGCATCAACATTCCAGGAACTGATGATATCGTCGTCAGCTTTTCCAGGAATCGTTGAGGCCAGCACCCACCCCTTGCGCTATGACGTTATTCATGGAATTTCCTCGTGACTTCCCCACCCCTACCCCTCATACTTTCCTCCTGTGGCCAATGGCGTTTTGCGTTTTTCGAAAAGGTGGACGGACACACAGGTGTTTCCGCGAAATACTAGTGACTCTGGACGTCTGCCTAAACTATCTTATCTGTTATCGCTATGCTATGTCGTAGCACATTCAGAGCAACTACCTTCCGCAGCTTAAAGAGTCCCTAATCCAATGGTGGCAGAACTGCTGCACTAGGAGATGTTCCACGAGACTCAGCAACAGCCTTCTACATCGAGTTTGGACTGCCAAGAAATCAAGAGGAAGATGTATGACAATGAGTGGGTATTACTGTAGTTGTCGGTTGTAACTTGATGACATATGTATAAAGTGAATAAACTATGTCCCACATTTATTTTTTTATATTTTTCAACCCTGTCAGCCAGTAACAACGCGCGCGCACACACACACACACACACACACACACACACACACACGCACACACGCACACACGCACACACACACACACTAGCCCTAAATGCAATGTATACATCTGCGTAACGCCAGCCTTACGTTGGCGTAAGATATTACACTGCTGTACTTATACTAGCATAACATTTTATTTTATGCCGACATATAAACCGTTCTCACGCCAAACGTAAAGTGAACATACGTCGTACATACGCTGCAGTGATGCACTTTGACAGTATGAAATAATGACGTCGTAGCATAATATGCAAAATGTTACTGGAGTGCCACCAAACCTGTAAAGTGGTAACGAATTGGTAGGATGCAACAAAATGCAGATGTAGCAGCCAAAAAAAATTGAGCACCTTTATGCATATGTGTGTCTGTCGGACTATTATGTAAATTCAAAATAAGGTGTGTATACTGCTCGACTGCAGTTAAGCAAATTGCTCCCCGTTCTAGGTACGTGCTCTGTGGTGAGAGGACTAGGGTGTGGGTATCGAGATCGAAACCACAGCTACGAGGAAACACGTCTTGCACTGCCCTCTGTGCGCACCTACATTAAATATTCTACCTCTACATCCACATCTATACTTCGCAAACCATTGGACGGAAGAGGGTATGTCGCACTGTACCTGTTATTACGGTTTTTATCTGTTCCGTTCACGTATGGAGCGTGGGAACAATTGTTGTTTAAACCGTTCCGCTTGTGCTGTAATTAATCTAATCTTGTCCTCGAGACCCCTGCAGGGGCGATAAATAGCGCGTTGTTGAATGCTCATAAAGCCAACATTTAAAGCTGGTTCCTGAAGCTTTATAAATTGGTTTTCTCGGGCTAGTTTACCTCTATCTTCAGTGGTCTGCCAGTTCAGTTTCTTCACCATCTCTGAAATACTCTAACACATCTAATACAAACCAGTGACCACCCTTGTTGCCGTCTCTATATACATTCAATACCCTCTGTTAGTCCTATTTAGCACAGGTCCGAAGTACTTGAGCTGTATTCTGGGACAGGTCACATCAGGGATTTGTAATCAATTTCCTTGTAGACTGATTGCATTTCTCCAGTATTCTACCTATAAACCAAAGTCTGCTATCTACTTCATCCATGACTGCCAATGTGATCATACTATTTCCCTTTTCCACGAAGAGTTACACAAGGTATTTGTATGAATTGACTGATTCCAAGTGTGACTCACTGGTATTTTAGACACACGATGCTACATTTTTCCGTTTTATGAAATGCATGGTTGTAGACTTCAGAATATTTAAAGCAAGTAGTCAATGTTTGCGCCAATTTGGAATATGACTGAATATTTATGCAGTTTCTTTCAGATAGCACTTAGTTATAGATAACTGCATCACCTGCAAAAAGTTTGAGGTTACTATTAATATTGTACATGAGGTCATTTAATACACAACATGAACAGCAAAGGTGCAAGACACTTCCTTGGTGTACACACGAAGCTACTTCTGCGTCTGTCAGTGACTCTTGTTGCGTCCTCCCTACCAAAAAATCTCCAGTCGAGTCACAAATTTCACTTGATGCGATATGACAACACTTTTGGTAACAAGGCTCTGAGCACTAAGGGACTTAACTTCTGAGGTCATCAGTCCCCTAGAACGTAACCTAACTAACCTAAGGACATCACACACATCCATGTCCGAGGCAGGATTCGAACATGCGACCGTAGCAGTCGCACGGTTCCAGACTGTAGCACCTAGAACCGCTCTGCCACTCCGGCCGGCTTGGTAACAAGCTTAGATGTAGTACAGAGTCAAATATTTGACATAACTTGCATTTCTGCAAGTCTCAGCCTATCCCTAAACACATGCATTTCTAGCTAGTCGGTGACTGCTGAAGGTATTGACTGTTACAGGGCTTGTCGAGACGGTGAAATGCGAAATTAAATACGTAGGAAAGGCAGCACTGACGAATAACCTTGTCCTAAAATGAAAATGTTTCTCTTGCTTTGGTATAGCACTTCTGTGTCGTATTGAAATCAGTGTAGTTTATTTAAGCCGTAGGCAAACTGAATTAAGTAATAATAATAATAATAATAATAATAATAATCGTGATCGGCTTGCACACAAGTAGACAAACTGGGCTGAGTGGTTAAACAATAGACAACAGCCTGCTCTCTAAGTTATTCGTTGGCCGACACCGTATGTTGAAAACACCTTAGATGTCGTTTAAAAAAAACACACTTTCTACCACAGGGCCAAATACATGCGTACCTGAGCTTAGTTCACTTTTGTGTTTGTAATTTGACATATCAGTTTATTACATATTATTACTCTACAGTTGAAGATCATCCACGTTAAACAGTCAGTCCCTTCTGTATTATGGTTATTGTCAATCACACTGCGTTTGTGAGACGGTGCCTTCCTTGTTCGAATTATACCACACCTATCAAACGCAGCCAGCAGTAAAAATATGCTGGAATAGACAAAAATGCAAACACAAAAAGTTGGTAGACTTAGCTGTCTGACGTTATGATAACACGGTTAGGGCCACTGCTTCCACTATAAAGTAAGACAAACTTTTACTGCCGAGGAAAGAGTAGAGGAGCTGTCTGTAAGCACGTCCACCACACGACTTTTACATCCTCGCACAGTAAATTTATAACTACAGCAAAAAATTTTCTACAGCATCATGTGGCGGCCCCACCAAAAGTACAGGACACGCATACCCATAAATTAACACAGAGACACAATGTACAACGCCAAAATGTTGCCGAGCGAGGTGACACAGTAATTAGCACACTAGACTCGCCTTCGGGAGGGCGACGGTTCAAACCCGTGTCCGGCCATCCTGATTTGAGTTTTCCATGATTTCCCTTTGAAAGGCCGGCCGCGGTGGTCTAGCGGTTGTAGGCGCGCAGTCCGGAACCGCACGATTGCTACGGTCGCAGGTTCGAATCCTGCCTCGGGCATGAATGTGTGTGATGTCCTTAGGTTAGTTAGGTTTAAGTAGTTCTAAGTTCTAGGGGACTGATGACCACAGATGTTAAGTCCCATAGTGCTCAGTGCCATTTGAACCATTTGAACCCTTTGAAAGGGCACAGCCGATTTCCTTTCTCATTCATGAAACAATTCGAGCTTGTGCTCCGTCTGTAATGCCCTCGATGTCGACGGGACGTTAAACCCTAATCTTTCGTCTTCCTTTCGCCAGGATGTCATGCAATTCGCGAGATGGTATGGCCTCCTCTGGCCCCTAACTTGCCACTCGTATTATATACACACACACACACACACACACACACACACACACACACACAGATGTCACTAGCCTTGACAGTCAGTGTCGGATAGCACGCGTAGCTTACGCATGTTTCTATGCAGTACTTTCTCATTCCGATTTAGAGATGCATAAATCACACCAACTGTAAGTTCAAAAATGGTTCAAATCGCTCCGAGCACTGTGGGACTTAACTTCTGAGGTCATCAGTCCCCTAGAACTTAGAACTAATTAAACCTAACTAACCTAAGGACATCACACACACCCATGCCCGAGGCAGGATTCGAACCTGCGACCGTAGCGGTCGCGCGGTTCCAGGCTGTAGCTCCTAGAACCGCTCGCCCACCCCGGCCGGCCAACTGTAAGTATATTTATACTGAGGTAACAAAAGCCATGGGATAGTGGTATGCACACATACATATGGCGGTATTATCGCGTCCACAAGATATAAAAGGGCATTGCATTGGCGGAACTGTCATTTGTACACAGGTGATTCATGTGAAATGGTTTCCGACGTGATTATGGCCGCACGGCTAGAATTAACAGATTCTGCACGCGAAATGGTAGTTGGAGATAGGTGCATCGGACATTCTGTTTCAGAAATCGTCAGGGAATTCAACATTCTGAAATCTACAGTATCTAGAGTGTGGCGAGAATACTAGATTTCGGGCATCACCTCTCATCACGGACAACGTAGTGGCCGACGACCTTCACTTAACGACGGAAAGCAGCGGCGCTTGCGTACAGTTGTCGCTGCTGACACACTGTGTGGAATAACCGCAGAAATCAACGAGGGATGTACGACGAACGTATCCGTTATGACAGTGCGGCGAAACTTGGCGTTATTGGGATATGGCAGCAGATTACCGACGCAAGTGCATTTGCTAACATCACGTAATCGGCTGCAACTCCCCGGGGCTCGTGACCATATCAGTAGGATCTTAGACGATTGAAAATCCGACTCCTGGTCAAATTGGACACGATTTCAATTGTCAAGAGCTGATGGTAGTGTTCGAGTCTGGTGCAGACCTCACGAAGCCATAGCCGGCCGAAGTGGCCGTGCGGTTAAAGGCGCTGCAGTCTGGAACCGCAAGACCGCTACGGTCGCAGGTTCGAATCCTGCCTCGGGCATGGATGATTGTGATGTCCTTAGGTTAGTTAGGTTTAACTAGTTCTAAGTTCTAGGGGACTAATGACCTCAGCAGTTGAGTCCCATAGTGCTCAGAGCCATTTGAACCATTTCACGAAGCCATAGACCCAAGTCACTGTGCAAGCTGGTAGTGGCTTCTTAATGGTGTGATCTGTATTCACATGGCATGGACTGGTACCTCTGGTTCAAATAAACCAATCATTGACTGGAAATGGTTATTAGCTACGGTTCATAAACTTCATATTCCCAAATAATGAAGGGATTTCCGTGGATGATAATACGTCATGTCACAATTGTTTGAAGAATATTCTGGACAGTTCTAGCGAATGAATTGTCCATCCACATCACCCAGCATGAATCCCATCGAACATTTATGAGACATAACCGAGAGGTCTGTTCGCGCACAAAATATTACACCGGCAACACTTTGGCAATTATGAACGGCTTTATAGGCAGCTTGGCATAGTATTTTTGCAGTGGAATTGCCAGTGACGTTTAGAGTCTATGCCTCGTACAGTTTCTGCACTTCGTCGGGCAAAATAGGTCCGACACAATAGTACAATGTATCCCATGACTTCTGTCACATTGTATGTGATAGCTAAATCTACTACTCCAATCGATATAGCTTTCGATATGCACACGTACTGCAGAATACTAGTTCGTAGTATGCTTCTGTGATGATACTGCATCATAATACACGTAAATCACGAAGAATCTGCGACATGTGTGCGAAATAAGCTGGCATTTCACTTACTGTGTATGTAAATACTCGACTGCTTTACTATCCCGAATGTAAAAATATGTTTCCAACATATTTTTGAGTGATAATTAAACCTCACGACTCTTAATCCGTTCTGGTAAGTATCTCAAGCTTAAGAACAAATCCCGTATTTTTCAAACATAGCAAACCACAAAAATCCTAATCGTCCCATACAGGTGGTAAGAAATTACTGATTGGATCGAACAATATGGGTAACGATCTGTATTTTTATGAATGCATATTAACATTATAGTAGCGTGGTGGAACTGTAGCGCATATACACATATGGTGTTATCGTTTTTAGTATTAGAGCACTAAATTAACACATGGAGAAGTGCTGGTATGGTCATGTGGTCGACTTACAAGCTCTTAACAGGTAATGCATTACGTCTGCACAACCCACTGACTGTTTTTTCTTTTTTTTTTTATCTGAAATTTTGCCAGCAGGACAGCCATATCTTTAGAGATGTACTACTATTCTTAGCATTTCTCATACTGGATTTTGTCCTAATACTTAAAGCTAGCAAATAAAACCGATGAGTGGACGCTTCAAATGGTTCAAATGGCTCTGAGCACTATGGGACTTAACATCTGAAGTCATCAGTCCCATAGAACTTAGAACTACTTAAACCTAACTAACCTAAGGACATCACACACATCCGTGCCCGAGGCAGGATTCGAACCTACGACCGTAGCAGTCGTGCGGTTCCGGACTGAAGCGCCTAGAACCACTCGGCCGAGAAAGTTTTTTTGCCAATCATAGTAACCAAAAATAACCACACGTTGGAGTACTGGACAAAAATGTCGAAATCGAGAGCGTTTACTGCTTTACACGATAAAATTCTACCTGTCTATATTATTAGTTACTTAACGAGGGAATCGAGGAACCGTTGCGTCACATGTTGCAGCAAGTGGTTGACTATTTTGTGTGTAAAGCTTGTATTTATAACTACAGTATTTACTCTACACATAAGGTGGCAACGGAACAACAGTGTCTGAAGAGTTTCAAACTGATAAATTACACGATTTAAACAGTGATTCTGAAGCACTCTACAGTAATCTGCTGTCATATAATGGGGAGCGTCTCTGCATATAGTAAAAATGTCAGTCTGTGTATGGAAGTTAATAGTGCTCTGCAGTTAGTCTACTGTGTCAGTAAGTCCCTAGGGAAGGATAATGTGTTACGTATACAAAGAAGAAAACTGGAAATATAGGTCATCAGAGTTAAGAAACGAAAACTAAAGTATATGTCATAGACAGCTACCTTAAAGGGACGAAAAGTGAGGTCATGATCACGTGATCAGCTTATAAGCTCAAATGGTTCAAATGGCTCTGAACGCTATGGGACTTAACTTCTGAGGTCATCAGTCCCCTAGAACTTAGAACTACTCAAACCTAACTAACCTAAGGACATCACACACATCCATGCCCGAGGCAAGATTCGAGCCTGCGAACGCAGTGGTCGCGCGGTTCCAGACTGTAGCGCCTAGAACCGCTCGGCCAATCTGGCCGGCAGATTATAAGCTCTTGATACGTAATATGTGAAGTCGTGGTCAGCTTATAAGGTCTTGATACGTAATATGTGAAGTCGTGGTCAGCCTATAAGGTCTTGATACGTAATAATTGAAGTGTGTTTAACACATGGACTTTGTAAGGTACCTATATGTTCGCCAGCAAGACAGTCAAGTCTTTAGAGATGTATAGCTATTCTCTACAGACGTCTCACTGGATTTTGTCCATATTCTTAGAAATAGCAAAGAAACCGTTGGGAAGGTGATTCTTTTGCTAGCCTTAGCAACCGCAGATACTGAACATGTTTCCTAGGCTCTACGACATAGCGCTAAAGAGCAGCCTGCTGCCAATTTCCAGTGGGGAGTTCCTCTGCATACAGTAAGACTCTAATCTCTGATTAGGTTCTGCAGTTTGTATACTGGAGTAATAAATCTCCAACCACGGTTAAAGCCTTGTGTATACGAAAAACAGCCAAAACCATTGACTAGGTACTTTTTCAAGCACTAATTTGTCAGGACGAACGTTCCATCTACTGGTTGAATCAAATCTCGTGTGTATAACAACGCATAAGTCGCTACACAAATGTTTCATTAAAGCAGCAGGAAAACACATTTTTCATCACCGTACCACCCAGCATTGTCATTTCGTAGGTCTAAAGAAAAAGAACCAATGGATTACATGAATACTGCCGTTTACCTGTTTATAGTTTAAATTACGTAATTAGTAAATCGAGGCACTGTTATGTCTTTCAGCATGTGGTTCATTTATTTGGTGTGTTAAACTTCGATTTCACTAAGGACATAGAGAAACTGGTACACCTGCCTAATATCGTGTAGGGTCCCCGCGAGTACGTACAAGTGTCGCAAACGGCTAATGTCTGAAGTACTGCTGGAGAGAACTGACACCATGAACCCTGCAGGGCTGTCCATAAATCCGTAAGAGTGCGAGAGAGTGGAGATCCATTGTGAACAGCACGTTGCAAAGTACCCCAGATATGCTCAATAACGTTCACGTTTGCGAATTTGGGGCCCATCGGAAGAGTGTTCCTGCAGCCACTGTAGCAATTCTGGACGTGTGGGGTGTCGCATTGTGCTGCTGGAATTGCCCAAATCCGTCGGAATGCGCAATGGGCATGAATGGATGCAGACGATCAGACAGGATGCTTACGTACGTGTCATGTGTCAGAGTCGTTTCTAGACGTAACAGGGGTCCCATATCACCCAACCTGCACACGTCCCACACCAGCACAGAGCCTCCACCAGCTCGAACAGTCCCCTGCTGACATGCAGGGTACATGGATTCATGAGGTTGTCTCCACACCCGTTCACGTACATCCTCCCGGTACACTTTGAAACGAGATTCGTCCGACCAGGCAACATGTTTCTAGTCTCCAACAGTCCAATGTCAGTGTTGATGGGCTCAGGCGAGCACAAAGCTTTGTGTCGTGCAGTCACTAAGGGTACACGAGTGGGCCTTAGTCTCCGAAAGCCGATATCGGTGATGTTTCCTTGAATGGTTCGCACACTGACGCTTGTTGATGGTATAGAACTGAGATCTGCAGCAATTTGCGGAAGGGCTGCGCTTCTGTCACGTTGAACGACTCTCTACAGTCGTCGTTGGTCCCGTTATTGCAGTATCTTTCCTCGGCCGCAGCGATATCGGAGATCTGATGCTTTACCGGATTCCTGATATTCACGGTACACTCATGAAATAGTCGAGCGGGAAAATCCCCACTTCATAGTTACCTCGTAGATGCTGTGTCCCATCGCTCGTGCTCCGACCATAACACCACATCAAACTCACCTAAATCTTGATAACCTGCCATTGTAGCAGCAGTAACCGATGTAACAACTGCGCCAGACACATGTTGTCTTATATACGCGTTGACGACCGCAGCTCCGTATTCTGCCTGTTTACATATCTCTGTATTTGAATACGCATGCCTAAACAATTTCCTTTGGCGCTTCAGTGTATAACCCTATTTGCCCTACACATACGAAGGAGAAGAAATTGCAGTAATGCACTGTGGGTGCACTGAAAATGACGTTAGCATGTACACTTATCGTCCTTGTCAAATGCAACCATTGTGTTTGAAGAGGCCAAACTCTGACAGTAAAAAAATGGTAGAATTAGCTAAGTGATGTGAAGATAACACATCTCCTCTTCAGTAATTGCTTGGCTACCTTTAACATCATTAGGGACACTGCCTCCACTTTACTACCGACCAAAGAGTCAGTTCTTTTAAAATTAAAAAGTGGAGAGATGAGATACTGTGTCGCTATAGCGTATTCCATATAATGGTGGTAAATATCAACATATGATACTGAGGCATTACAATACATGTCAATTCTACAAGAAATGTTACTGCTCTAGGCGAATTGCGTGTGTGACGGAACCTTAAAATGGTAGTTAATATTAGCATAATTAATGCCTTTTGTGTCTAGCAGCTGATTACTGGAAATTTTCTGCAAGCACTCCACAAAAATCAAAACTGTTTAAAGCATTTACAATAAATATTTGGACGCTGCGCATATGTGTTATGGATCGCATACGTTAGAGTACTTGTTTGACGCAATATCTCTATTATTCATTTCGCATTTTTGGTGTTCTTTCACACACATACATTTCCAACAAGTCAGTGACAGTTAAAAGTATTGACTATGTAAGGTGTCAGGCAAATCCAACACCTTCCGTGAACACCCTGACATGATAAGCAAATCCAGTAGTATGTCACATAGCTCCGAATAAATCGTGACATTAAATTAACCAAAGTAATACGAGTAACGAGTGAGCAAATGGAATACCACAGACTAACACAAGAATGCCTAAATGCATGTCGTACCTTCCCACCGTGAGACAGACGCAGAGAAACGAGAACAGAAGCCGAGAGCAGAACCGTGTTAAGCTAGAAGGCACCCACGTCTCCAGCTAACCACCTGGACCACCCCCCAGCCCATGTTAAAAGCTAGAGCCCTCCAGAAGAACATTGATAGTTTTCTGTTTCGTGAAACTTAATTTTAACCTAGATTATAGATGTGATACGGCATAGGTCATCCTTCGATCCATTGTAGAACTTGGAAACCCATCCAGGCAATATTCGTTCACATTTTTGTTGAACGCAGTTGGTTTTTATCATCCTGTATTAAAACATTTCCTTTTATCAATAGTGCAATTTATAAACAATGTTTTGTGAGTAAAATAAAATTTCCAATGGTAAACTTAATTGCTTTTTCGACGTTATTTTACCAGCTAACTAAAAATAGGAAAGCCTTGAACCCAATACACTAAATTTAGTTAGTATTAAGGTTCTTTTACAGGGAGTGCAGTGGAGCTGACGCTGAAATCATTAAGTATTTGGTTATATCATAGCTAGTGTCACTGAACTCTCCTGAACTCTTCATGTCATGTGAGGTCTGGCGTCTCCTTACCAGCAACAGGTCCCAGGTTCAAACTAGTCAATTCCGTAAAAAACACGCACAGAGCGTCGTTGCGCGAATGTGGTAGGGAGACACGACATAGAACGACAGACACAGAGCAGAATGTTAGAACTAGGCACTTTTACAAGCCCCACTTTGTCAGGACGAACATTCCGTCTACTCTAATTTGATGTTGTACGTCAATCAATGCCGCGCGGGATTAGCCGATCGGTCTGAGGCACTGCAGTCATGGACTATGCGGCTGATCCGGTGGAGGTTCGAGTCCTCCCTCGGGCATGGGTGTGTGTGTTTGTCCTTAGGATGATTTAGATTAAGTAGTGTGTAAGCTTAGGGACTGATGACCTTAGCAGTTAAGTCCCATAAGATTTGACACACATTTGAACATTTTTTTGTAAATCAGTGTCTTCATCATTGCACAAGTGTTACATTAAAGCAGTAGGAGAAGCCTATTTTTCAGCACGTTATTGTAAAGTAAAGCTATTTCTTAGATCTTAAGAAAAAGAGAACAGTCCGCAGCTCGTGGTCGTGCGATAGCGTTCTCGCTTCCCACGCCCGGGTTCTCGGATTCGATTCCCGGCGGGGTCAGGGATTTTCTCTGCCTCGTGATGACTGAGTGTTGTATGCTGTCCTTAGGTTAGTTAGGTTTAAGTAGTTCTAAGTTCTAGGGGACTGATGACCATAAATGTTAAGTCCCATAGTGCTCAGAGCCATTTTGAAAAAGAGAACAAGTGTGATACAGTCTTCTCGGGTTGAAAGTCGAGTGAATGCATTGTTCTCCGGCAACGTTTCTGAAAGTTTCTTACTTGCCATCTTCAGGCGAAAACGGCGGTAAGAAACAAATTGACACGTTGCCTGAGAATAACGCATTCACTCGGCTGTTAACCCGAGAAGATTTTATCATCAAGATTCTTCGAGAAAGCCTGCATTCTCATGTAACCGGCGTATCAGACGCAAACTGTTTTCGACCTCCCTATAGTTTTAACAATATATCGAGGAGATCGCTATACTGTTGTGGAACATGTTATGGCAAATGGTTGATCTATTTCGTGTGTTAAGCTACAACTTTTGACTACTTGACCCTTCACAAAGGATAGAAACAAAAGAATCGATTTTATAAGTTTAAAACCAAGGGAATAAGAAATTCTGCAAGCATGTGGAATAGAAGAGCTACAATCTTGCACAAATGTGGATGTGGAGTGTCTTTTAACAACCGTCATATGCACGAGATAATGGATAAAACAACATATTTTGTGTGTACTTTTAAAATTACTATCTGGAGAAGTTAAATCCAAAATGTGTATAAATTCTTCTTTGGAGAAATAGTCAAACAGTGCCTTAATCAAGACCGTTTGCTGCGTTAAGGGATACACGAAAAAATCTTGTTGTTAATCTCACAGACTAGATATTGCACAGCTAGCAACATAACAACTGTTTTCCCAGAGTTGGAAACTAATAGAACAACGACTGTTAACGATAATTAGTTTCAAACAATTGTTAATTCAAAGTTATACGCGGAAATAATGCAGGAGTATGGAACAGAATAGCTAGTATTATCTAGCCAGGTAGATGTGGAGTGTTTTTAACACCAGCTTTACACAGGAGATTCTCTGTGCTGGCAGGCACGATGTGTTTAGTGTGAATATTGAGGGCCAACTGGGGAGCAGGCCTCTGTTCCTACATGCAGTACTGTTTACTGTTTTTAGAACGCAGCTACAGTCGCTCAAAACTGCGTGACATGAACATATTCCTGAAATTACGTGTAAGCGCTCTGCCGGCACGCTGGTGCTAAAAGTGTGACTACGTGATGGTTGTTTGTGGTAAGGTAGCAACCATCCTGCCACCGAGGCGCGTACTCGTAATGTAGGGGTCGTGATCACGTCACGTAGGTCTGGGAGATCGCCGGCGCGTTTTCGCAACGGTAAGCAACACTGCAAACGGAAGGAAAGACCTCTGTGGCCAAGTCGGCACTCAGCGACAGTACGAAACACGTTGTCCCTGCCAGCGCATAGCATCTTCTGCTTAAGGATTCTATTAAAAACAGTCCTCATATCTGTAGTTGGATGCTACTGGCTGTTCTGTTCCATATTCGTGCAGACTTTCCGCATGGAAAATTAAGTTAACAATATTTTCAAACGAATTACCGTTAAAATCTGTTATTCCATTGAATTTAAACCTTGAAGAAACCGTTCTTATGTTGCTATCGTATGTGTAAAGCAAATACTGTAGCTATAAATACAAGCTTAACACACGAAATAGATCAACAGTATGCCGCAAGAAGAGACTCAACAGTGTTACTATTACCTCGTTAATCAATTAGAACAATAAGCAGGTAGGTAATAGGTTCCGTTTGATACAATGGTTCTATTTTACTGAAGACGTACGAAATATCTTTGCTTGGCAGTACTGTGGCGAAAAATTTGTTTCTCTTGCCACTTTAATGTAACATTTGTGTAGTGACGTTAATTTACATACAGCATCCGATAAGAGTAGACATAATGCTCGTCCCGACAAACTGGGGCTGGCAAAAGTGCTTAGATTGGGTTGATTTGGGGGAAGAAACCAGATAGTGAGGTCATCGGTCTCATCGGATTAGAGAAGATTGGGGAAGGAAGTCGGCCGTAACCTGTCAAAGGAACCATCCCGGCATTTGCCTGAAGCGATTTATGGAAATCACGGTAAACCTAAATCAGGATGGCTGGACGCGGGATTGAACCGTCGTCCTCCCGAATGCGAGTCAAGTGTGCTAACCACTGCGCCACCTCGCTCGGTGCAAAAGTGATTAGTCAATAGTTTTAGCAATCGGTCTACAAATCTGAGCTAGGATGATAAGGGGGGAGAGGGGGTGCTCGAATATTTTTGGTCTAGGAGTTCCCCCCCCCGGCCGAAGTGGCCGAGCGGTTCTAGGCGCTACAGTCTGGAACCGCACGACCGCTACGGTCGCAGGTTCGAATCCTGCCTCGGGCATGGATGTGTGTGATGTCCTTAGGTTAGTTGGGTTTAAGTAGTCCTAAGTTCTAGGGGACTGATGACCTCAGAAGTTAAGTCCCATAGTGCCCAGAGCCATATTTTAGGAGTTCCTCGTCATATTATGGCACTCCCATTGGCTGAGAGAGATAGGTAGATGAGACGGGCTTTCCGCCCGAGGCCCACGAGAAAGGCAGGCCGCGGCGTGTCGGTCGCGAAGGTAGGCCCGAACCCACTCACTCGCTCAGAGGAACTGACAAAATGTGTTTCTAACACTGTTAACTCGCAGCTGGACGTGTACGTACTAACGAGAATTACATCTTCTACTGCATCAGTAGTGTGTGATATAAATTGAGGATTTGGGTCTGACTTGAGCGTATTATGGTAGTCTGGCAGTGCGGTAGACCTTGGGTTGTGGTGTGGTGACCACTGTGTCCGGATGGCGTAGTGGTTAGTACATCTGCCAAGTCTTACTGATTAACAGTACTACGACAAAATTTACGATCAGTACTCGATATAAATGGTGTAACGGCTTGTTTATAGCATTTAGTCTCTTCAGCTTACCAGTCCTGATCTCATACAAGAAGTGGTGCCTGATACAGCTTAAAATCATTTTGGTATGATTTTAATTTTATTTTACCGCAGTACAGCCGTAGCAAATAATTAGTACGCCTATCGACTTACCATCATTATAGGACTAATAACAGTAACACTCCATAATAGAGAATTGCAGTAGAAGATTCAATTCTCGGTTGTACGTACACACCTAGTTACGAATTGAAAGGTGTACAAATGTAGTTTGTCTGTTGAGTTGAACGAGCGAACGAGTGCAGTACTACCTTCGTGACGTTTGCGCCGCGGTCTGTCTAAGGCCTCGTTTCCGCCAATGTTATTTCACATGATAAGCATCGAGTTATGTTATTACCTATTAATATAAGTAGTCGTAGGTAGGACCCCGTAACCACTATCGAATTATGCCATGACAAAACTGTCTAAGGTGTCAGGTGTGTGTATGTGGGAGGGGGGGGGGGGAATGGGAAGGGGGGAGAGGCTTCCGATGAATGACATGAATGACGTTGTTTAGCTTCCGCTGATTTCCGGGGGAGGAAGGAGGGGAGAGGTACTACCTTTAATATAGGGCACGCAGTTGTTGAACATGATAGTAGAAGCACTTACCTCATCAGCAACGGCCACTATCTCCAGAACCTTCACTGATAACCAACTGCTTCTCAAGTATGGCGTTTCCATATCGCCGGAACTGGCGAGTCGCCCGATGTGTCTTGGAGCTCGCCTTGCTATCTTGCTGAGGTAAGGACGATTAATGGCGGCCAGCACAAACTCGAGCTATAAAAATTAAAATAGCTCGAAGGGCGGGAAGCCAAGCTAGCATGCCACTGGTCACCTGCTGTCCCTTCGCAGTATCGCAAAACGCATAATGCCATTGGTCAGTGGAGTAAGTGGAGGAAGGGGGGAAGAAATTTCTGGAATAATGTCACTGCCCGAGTACGGGCTGCCGGCTTTAGCGTTTCCCTGATCTCATAAGTTCCAGGAATGACGATGTTGAGCAACTTTTGACTCCATAGCGGCAATCGTCCTCCACCAATGAGGACCTTGAAAATCTGAAGGGATCACAGGTTGTCGTCACCGCCTGTTCTTTCGGGCTTCAGTACAGATGCACAAGCTCGAAACCTTACGAGACTCGGCGGGATGCCGAGAGTAATGAGACTAATGAGCAAGGCCACTACATCAGTAGTGTGTGGTAAAAATTGAGGATTTGGGTCTGACTTGAGCGTATTATGGTAGTCTGGCAGTGCGGTAGACCTTGGGTTGTGGTGTGGTGACCACTGTGTCCGGATGGCGTAGTGGTTAGTACATCTGCCAAGTAAGCAGAGACCTGGGTGCGAATCGCGGTTCAGCAGAAATATTTAAGTTGCCCATTGATAGAAATCAGTGCACAGTGGCAGCTAATATCTTTTACTCCTTTGTGTCTTGATTTATAGTGGCTGCAGGATCAGTATTAAATTAAGGTGAGGACGGCCGATGATCACTTCAGTGCGGATGCACACCACGCACGAACTCTTACGTAAATCGGTGGAATTCCGCGAGTAATGACGATAATGGGCAAGGTTCAGTAGTATGAAGCTAAGGGTCTGACGGGAGGCGGGCTATGATAGCCCGTGCAGTTGTAATGGTCACTGTGTCCGGATGGTTCACTGAAAACTTTTTGGAAGAGAGTGTAGTTTCATCTTACCCTTCTTGTTCTACCAATGGCGGTGGCGTCCTCGTGGAATCACATGGATCCACAATCTGTTATCCACCAATGAGCATCCATTTCCTACTGGACTTAATGTCGCCGATCAGTGTAGTCGCCGTCACGCCATAAACAGGCTACAACATAGGTTTACCTGTTATGCTCATGAAGCGAAGTGGTACCAGCTAAAAAAAACAATCAGCGTTTCTAACTCGATCCGTAGAGATTGCCTGTTTGGCTGATATACTACTGCGCCCAGACTCCTCCTACTTTCCGAGAACAAAGTCAAATACCACTGCATGGTTGGTAGGCGACTATGTTCATCGCAGATGGAGAGGACGATAGGGACCCCCTCTCCCAGCAACATATGACCACTGCGTATTGTGTCTGGGCCGCCACGGTATCAAAATTTAATCGCCAGTATGTTGAAACTTGGACTTTGTCTTCAAGGTATCGGTTGAGTTAAACGGTCCTTGTGGTATTCTCGTCTTGGTCCCTTCTCAGGAGTATTGTTACTCAGTTTATTTCATTTTTGTAGCCCTGTTTGCTTGTTTTTGTTTTTTAGTTAATAAAAAGAAAATTACAAAAAATTGTTTCTGGCAAAGTCTAGAAATGATTTTTTTTTCTTTCTTAAGTGGTGGAAGCCATGTAGGATCTTGTGCAGCAAATTGTAAGGATTAAATATAAATAAATAAGAATTAAAATTTAAATTTAACAAAAGGCCAATACCACGTTAGGTACCAGCACAGTAACAGGCGGGGGAGGGCGGGTGGAGGTGGAAATCACCTGAGTGCAAATAACGGCTCCGGCAATGCACGGCCCTTGTATACCTCGTGCACGCCATACTGCAGCCATCTGCGTACATTTCGCTGTCTCATGACTTTTGACATCTCAGTGTATTCATGGTTGATGTGACGCACCCACAACCAATAATCTAATATGTCGCCCAAGAATCGAGTCTGCGATGACGCTGGGTAACGTTCGGAATCTAAGATCATTCTTTCGGGAATCTCCGGTTGACAAAACTTGGCAAATGGAAGGAAATCCGACCTATCAGCCGAAGCTACCGTGGCGTGCACTTGTAGCCAACTTTTCACTCGGGAGGTAAGAGAGGGAAGTACGGCTTCACATTCAACGAAAGAAGTGGAGTGAGTGTACAAACATCATCTGCGTATTTTCCCACATTCTATTCGATGTGGGAAAAGATGTTTCCAGATTCATAAAGTAGACTCAGCGTACTAAGCAACTGAGAATTTCCCATTGTGGGAGGCCAGTTGAGATATGCGGATGCCCATTATTTTGCCCTGCAACTTGATGAAAGCCTTTTTTTCCTGAAATCTTACATCCTGGTACATAAACAATCTTTTCCGGGATTCCTAGAATTCTTAGTTTTTGGAGCAGAAGATCTCTAACTATATTATCACATGCTCCCTTGATATCGAGGAACATAGCTATAGTCTTTTCGTTCTTTGGAAAGGCTGTCACAATATCTGTGAATAAAAAGATGACATTGTGAACTGCCTCTTCTCCCCCTCTCGGCGCAGCCCCGAATCCTCCCGAAACCAGATAGGTAGGCAGGTAACAGGGCTAATCCGCCCAAACTGATACATTGTATGTTGTATTATAGACAATAAAAATCCCCTATCTCCTTTCCTTATCTCCTTCCTCTACCCCTCCCACGTGTGAAACGAAAAATATTGATTCACTTACGCACCCTTTGCGCGTGAACTTGAGCAAGACTTCCTCGCTGGCGGAGTGCTGGCTGGACTCAGCCGGTCAGGCAGGCCGCCTTGCGGGCTGGGGCCTCTAATTTTGCTACACTATTGGCCATTAAAATTGCTAAACCAAGAAGAAATGCAGATGATGAACGGATATTCATTGGACAAATACATTATACTATAACTGACATGTGATTACATTTTCACGCAATTTGGGTGCATAGATCCTGAGAAATGTCGCGATACGACAAACCGCAATCGTGATAGGCTACAATCCGACTTTTATCAAAGTCGGAAACGTGATGGTACGCAAATTTCCTCCTTACACGAGGCATCACAACAACGTTTCACCAGGCAACGCTGGTCAACAGTTGTTTGTGTATGAGAAATCAGTACCCAGAACAACCAACTCTGGCCCTTATAACGGTCTTGATACGCCTGGGCATTGAGTCAAACAGAGCTTGGATGGCGCGGACAGGTGCAGCTGCCCATGCAGCTTCAACACGATACCACAGTTCATCAAGAGTAGTGACTGGCGTATTGTGACGAGCCAGTTGCTCGGCCACCATTGACCACACGTTTTCAATTCGTGAGATATCTGGAGAATGTGCTGGCCAGAAAGGCCCGCACAGGACATGCAACATGCGGTCGTGCATTATCCTGCTGAAATTTAGGGTTTCGCAGGGATCGAATGAAGGGTAGAGCCACGGGTCGTAACACATGTGAAATGTATCGTCCACTGTTCAAACTGCCGTCAATGCGAACAAGAGGTGACCGAGATGTGTAACCAATCGCACCCCATACCATCACACCGGGTGATACGCCAGTATGGCGATGACGAATACACGCTTCCAATGTGCGTTCACCGCGATGTCGCCAGACACGGATGAGACCATCATGATACTGTAAACAGAACCTGGATCATTCGAAAAAATAACGTTTTGCCATTCGTGCATCCAGGTTCGTCGTTGAGTACACCTTCACAGGCTGTCCTGTCAAGGGTAACCGCAGCAATGGTCTCCGAGCTGATAGTCCATGCTGCTGCAAACGTCGTCGAACTGTCGTGCAGACGGTTGTTGTCTGGCAAACGTCCCCATCTGTTGACTCAGGGATCGAGACGTGGATTCACGATCCGTTACAGTCATGCGGATAAGATGCCTGTCATCTCGACTGCTAGTGATACGAGGCCGTTGGGATCCAGCACGGGGTTCCATATTACCCTGCTGAACCCACCGATTCCATATTCTGCTAACAGTCATTGGATCTCGACCAACGCGAGCAGCAATGTCGCGATACGACAAACCGCAATCGTGATAGGCTACAATCCGACTTTTATAAAAGTCGGAAACGTGATGGTACGCAAATTTCCTCCTTACACGAGGCATCACAACAACGTTTCACCAGGCAACGCTGGTCAATTGTTGTTTGTGTATGAGAAATCGGTTGGAAACTTTCCTCATTTCAGCATGTTGTAGGTGTCGCCACTGGCGCCAACCTTGTGTGAATGCTCTGAAAAGCTAATCATTGGCATATCACAGTATCTTATTCCTGTCGGTTAAATTTCGCGTCTGTAGCACGTCATGTTGAAGGTGTAGCAATTTTAATGGCCAGTAGTGTAGATTTGCTATTTTAATAAATTAATTATGAAGAAATCAAGGCTGTAAATGAGTCCAGTTTCTAACTGCTACCTGCTCCTAACGGGAGGATCGTTTTTCAGACCCTTGCGGCTTGGGAGGATTCGGTACCTTTTGTCTGAACACAAACTGGAAGGATCACGTGATTCCAATCATCTGTCCACTCTTTGTTTAACTAATCATTCCGGTGTTTCCCAACACATGAGGAAAGTACAATGGGTCGGTTCAAATGGTTCAAACGGCTCTGAGCACTATGGGACTTAGCTTCTAAGGTCATCAGTCCCCTAGAACTCACAACTACTTAAACCTAACTAACCTAAGGACATCACACACATCCATGCCAGAGGCAGGATTCGAACCTGCGACCGCAGCGGTCACGCGGTTCCAGACTGTAGCGCCTAGAACGGCTTGGCCACTCCGGCCGGCAATGGGTCAGTAAGAAGTTGACTGACAACTATTTTTGCCTCTTTTCAGGGCTGGGGCAACTACGTGAGTTCTCCAATGTTTGCCGAGATCTGTAGAACACTAACGCTGATTTTGTATAAGCAGAATGAATAGTAGCGAACTGGACGTCATGTTACGTAACACAGCGTAATGGATATTATCGATGCCTGTGGCCGAGTGAGTTGCCCTTTCCAATTATATTAAGGTAAACGGGGATGCTAGGTAGTCATCAACGTGGAGGTGACCTGGTGGGCCCGTGAGTGGCCGAGGACGTAACGGAGTAGGAGAGATTCGATCAGCAAATTCTTCTAACCAAGGTGCTTCTATCGTAGGAATTTGGCCAGATCGCTGGTTTCTGAATTTATAGATTTTGTGCCACTATTCTGTGATACTAGTTTCCTTAGTTAATTAAGAGCAGATCTGTATCACACATAGCATCTTCTCGCTCTTAAGGAGTTTCCGCATCCGTGCGTCTATTCTCTTGTTATCGAGAGTTCGTTGCTTGCGGTAATCACTTAACGCAAGACTGCTCCGTGCAACTGCCTGAGAGGAGCTAGGGTTCCACCTGACAACAACTGAATCCTTCTTCCGAGAAATGGAAGCACACGGTGTGTCGTTAATGGCATCAAGTATCATCTTGCCGGCTGCTCGTCAGGGTAATGAGCAGCTGTTGCACTGATCTGACTCTACTGGTACTGACGCGTCATATTTCAAGGACGCCTGCCTAAAGTTTCATGGAATAGAGTATAGAAAAAGTATTCTAGTGCAGTTTCCATAACTTGTGATTATTTCCTCAGTTGGGAAGTAATCAGAACCTGGAGATTCCGTTTTGACGCACCATTTGTTGAATAAATTGAATTAACGATAACAATGTGTAATGTCAACAGCTGATTTGTTTCGATGTGGCACTGAGACTATGGTAGGGATCCAGAATTTAGAATAATCAATTTACTGTCGTGTGTGGACTGGAAAAAAGGCTATGCCATTCACGTTTGCTGTAATACAACCTCAAGCTTGCTGGTGAGCTTTAAAATCTCCAGTCTTTACACAGAAACATTCCGCTGGAGAAAAGTAGCAGTAATTGTAGATGTTTATGAAGGTACCAGCTATGTTTTGTTATTTTCAAACTCTCCCTGTTTGAATGACTTATCGAGCCATTTATGAATGATTCTAATAACCAATGTCAAAATTCATTACGTTTCGTAGCATATGCCGGATATCATAGGTCGAATAGTGCTCCTACAGTTAGTTAGTTACATGTTCCATAGATCATTTGCACGAATCTTTCATCGAAATGATATGAAACGAGTCCTTCTGCAGGTATACGTAATAGGTGGTAGCTTTCATGATTTCATGTTGTAATGGTTCTCTATTTACGTGACCATTACGGCACTTCAACCCCAGTTTCGATACCAGTAATATCGTACTACTTTTCTGCGAAGTAACAGACATATTTTTGTGACAATATTCACATTTGGTTTTATTAATGTATAGGTACTCCGATGTATCGATGTATTACAGTGGTATGGTTCTTGTGTATATTCATTTCCGTGAGACTGTCATAATCTTTGACTTACTCGTAACCGATTTGGCGTGAATGCACACAGACCAGTCTTTGTTTCACTTTGGCAGAGGTGAAGTTGTTATTTCGCTTTGTAAAAGAACAGTCAAACTTGTGTTTGGTTAAAGTGGAAATTAAATACATGAAGACTGATACAAAACTGTTTTCTTGATGATGTGACAATTAAGAAGAAGTATATGTGAGTTTACAAGAAGTTTAATAAAAATGTGGATCGTAAACACCAAGTCAAAAATTACTTCTACCATACCATTGTTCTGATCTGGGAATGTTTGATCATTAAGAGTTTCCTGAAAAACGCATTTGTTAGGTCTTAAAATATTGCTAAAATACAGATCTGGATCTTCTAGCAGTCAAAGAGGAATCACCTTAGAATCAACAAGATGAGCCATAACGACTTCAACGAAATCTACGTGGGAATCCATTCAAGATAAGTGCCAAATTAATGACTTTTTTACAGTGACCTCATTATTTCCATTCTGACGACACCATCCACAGTCAATAACTTTGATGTTGCCCGATAAATCGAACATATGTTGCGCGAGCAACATTATTAATCTGATTTCTAACCTACTTCGCAAGTGGTGGTATTGTTAGAATGTGCACATTACTTTTTAGGTCTACTATCTTACAACCCCTAAGAACTGTTAGTTTTTTATTTTTTACGTTTCATAGGCCACCAGTTTTAAATATATATTTGTCCGTGGACTAGGAGTTGCTCTAAGATAAGTGATTTTAGTTTAGATTTAAACACGCGTCGCTACTTATCAGTCATGGCATGGCATTGGGCAACAGATCTATAAGTTTGCTGCCTCATATTCAACTCTTGTCTGAGCCACTGACAGCTTTAACAATGGCTAATAAGGTCATTTTTTCTCATGTGTTGTAGGTATGGATATCGTTATTCTTCTCAGATTGTGATGAATAGTAATTTATGATGAATTTCATTAGCTAATATAGGTATTGTGATGGTACAATGAAAAAGCCAAAGTTCTTGAGAAGATACCTAAATGACATCGCGGCAGAACACCACATATTGCTCTTACTGCTCGCTTTCTTGCAGGCAGTACTTCCTTTCGAAATGATGAGTTACCACAGAAAATTATTCCATGTTATATTACTCAGTGCAAATACGAAAAATATTTGTTTGTGTCGAAGAGCCGGCCGGGGTGGTCGAACGGTTCTAGGCGCTACAGTCTGGAACCGCGCGACCGCTACGGTCGCAGGTTCGAATCCTGCCTCGGGCATGGATGTGTGTGATGTCCTTAGGTTAGTTAGGTTTAAGTTGTTCTAAGTTCTAGGGGACTGTTGAACTCAGAAGTTAAGTCCCATAGTGCTCAGAGCCATTTGTGTCCAAGACTAGCAATTACACGAAGAGCAAAGGAGTTGAACTTAATTGTCTGAGAAGCTGAGCAATATGTTTCTTCCAGGTCAAATTTTCAGTGAAATATACAACAAAAATTTGGTGCTTTCTAGCTTATTTACAGACTCTTGTTTATGTGCTACACGAGTTGTTGGTGTGACTCTATTTGCTACAAATAATGGAAAATAATGTGTTTTCTCTAAAAATACGTATAGTCCATTCTCATAGAAGCACTTAATAATTCTTTGTAAAACATTAATACAATCCTCTTCTGCTGCTTTCTCTCTAAAGGCATTTATTACAACACTAGTATTAACTGCAAAAATCGACAGTTCTGCTTTCGAAGTGGGAGGTCATTCACAAATAAGGAAGAGGAGTGGTTCAAATGGTTCAAATGGCTCTGAGCACTATGGGACTTAACATCTTAGGTCATCAGTCTCCTAGACTTAGAACTACTTAAACCTAACTAAGCTAAGGGCGTCACACACATCCATGCCCGAGGCAGAATTCGAACCTGCGACCGTAGCAGCAGCGCGGTTCCGGACTGAAGCGCCTAGAACCGGATAGGAGTGGACCGCAAATTGAATCCTGCAAGGCTCCGTTTGTGACATCTACCCAGTTACTAAAATTTTCTACCTTTCCAACATTGTATGATTTACTCACCACGACTCTTGGTTTTCTTTTGTTAAATATGATTCAAATCAGGTGTGTATAAAGCCATCAGTTTCATAATGATTAAAGTTTTGTATGAGCTTAACACGATCTACTGAATCAAATTTATTTGCACGACAATTCCAATAATGACACTGAGAAGTTTCTCAATAATCGAACTGGAGTCATGATTTGATGGATTGTTGTTGGATGACATATCAGCTCTGGACGTGGCTTGTGGACAAATGATGTTGTCGGCAAATATGTGTTGCCTGTTGTAGTACTAGATAAGTTAGGAGCCTGGCCATAGGCACAGGAATTGGAATGGTCTGTGTTGGTAGAAATCGATTTGTTTGGGTTTTGGTAGCTATACGGATATTGATGTATGTTAATAAAATTGTTCTGTCATGTTTAAGTAACATTGTAGTACATATTTGGCAGTGGTAGGCTAATTATCTGGTACTTAGCTGAAGTGTGCCTGTTCGCATCCTCCCTCAGCTTACTGCCAAAAGACGTATTCGACTGGCAGGTGGATCTGTGGTTCGGTTTCACTGGTTGATGGCGTCACCGAAACCACGCTAATATAACATCAATTCTAACAGAACGTCTATGATGTCTTAGCGTAGGGCTATGATTTACTGCGGAAGAAGGACGTGTCATACAGCTGAAGAAAGTCCGATGATGGTCACAATAACTTCTATATTGAAGCTTGTTTACAATCATTTGTGTGGAGCTAAAAGTCACGATGGCAGCACGGCGTTTCGCTAGCGTGATGGCCCCCGGCAGCTGACCGTGCATTCTTCTGCTGCTGCTTCTATTGCTGCTGCTGCGTCGCCATAGGCGGCTGCGAAGACGTCGGACTGCATCACGCTCCAGTGCCTATAGCATATGTGTCTTCCGTTCACATCCCGGTGAGGGAAGGGATGGCTGGAACATGGCGTCGTACTCTTGAGTCAGCGACCAAGTTGTGAGCTGCCCTTGCGCCCCGATGCTTAGGCGGCAGGTAGCGGTTCGTGACCCGGAGGAGGTAGAGGTCTCTGTGTCGCAGGCGCGGTGCTGGACAGCATAGGCTCGACGACAGATAACTGTCAGTTGTTCGAGGCTGGCGAGCTGATTCAGTCGGGTTTAAACACTGCTGCCCCCTGCTGATTTCATGGCAAACGCAGCGTTTGTGGGTCGCGCCGATTGTTCCTTTGCAGGGCGACGACCAGTTGTCGTAATCGGTCTGTAATACTTCCCTGAAGGCTGGCCCACCATTTTCATGTACGGTGTGTCGACAATGAGGCGGATTCGAAGCAGGTGACCGTGCAGTACGCTGGTGACCACCGACCGACCTCGGCGGTGACCTGATCCCGTCCTGGCCCCCATTTTTGGCTCAAAGTCCCGTTAAAACCTTACGCTTGACTCTGGTGTAAGAACGGTCTGATGTACTAGGCGGCTGGGGAGCAAGGCCTTGGTAAACTCGTTCTCGCCTGAGTGCAGGGAGGCGTTCATGGACAGGGGATTTTCTGTCAGTTGAGAAGGTTCTGCTTTGACAGAATAGCCAACACAGTTCGTTCTATGACGTACACTGACTGTAGAGGTGCTGGCCAGAACATTTATATCACTTGGGTGGACCTTGACAGTGTTAACGTTCATGATTCAACTGTAAGCAATTCAAGGACTGAAAATGTGGTGGCACATATGGATCCACTAGGTATCTGACTCCATATAAATGGTCGTATTCTGAGAGTCTCTACAATCTGAACTTTAGAGTACAAATAGGATGTAGGAAAATCTGTTCTGTCCCATTAATGTTAACTTTTTTAGTATTCGTCCGCCCCGATAGCTGAGTGGTCAACGCGGCGGTCTGTCACGCCAAGGGTCCCAGGTTCGACTCCCAGTTGGGTCGGAGATTTTCTCCACTCAGGGACTGGGTGTTGTGTTGTCCTCATTATCATTTCATCAGTGGAAGGTAGCGGGAATCCACCACTGGAATCACTTCCCTAGACGCTCATGCGGTGGATCTCTCTGACGGGGCTCCCCCCATGACCAGACCTGCCCGAAGGCAGAACACAAAGTTTTGAGTTAAGTTTTAGTATTCCGTCTAACATATAACAATTGTTTTTGCAGGCAATTTCCTATTAGATTTCTTCATGTGTTAGTGAGACGTCAACATTCTTAATGACTCGTTGCGCTGAAGTCATGAAACGGAGGATGCAAGCCTTGCGTAATTTTCAAGGAAGAGCTGTAGATCCATTACACTCGTATCTGCAGGAGGCCCCTAACGCGTTTCCAACTTAATTCTATTTTGCCCTGCATTATCTATATTGATTACATCTTTCTCTACAGTTTGCCAAAGACCATAGGACGAAGTCTACCGCTGTTAGAATTGCAGCTTTCTACCAACATATAATAAGGGCCATTCGTCCGTCTCTGAATATTTATTCCCCTTGCTGGAGTTTTATAGAGCGGGTGGTTAAGAGGTAGCCTCAGAGGTATCAATAACAGTCTGTTGAGGAGCTGACTCTCTACTTACAGTCTGTAGTTATGGAGGTGAGCTTTTATAAACTTCTTGGTAGCATGTTTCCTGTAATATTGTGTGTTCAGTGGATTCTTGGCTCGGTTTCCTTACTGTCATAACGACATCTGCTGTCGATTAGGGTGACACAAGTTATGTTGCTTTGCAGTAGTGATGCTCACAAATGACACCGGACGTGTGGAATCCTGATGGCGTATCTCCGTCATTTCGTGATGTTTTGGTTGGTCTGAAAGTGGATAACAGACACATATCGCCTGACCAGTGTCAGGTGGTTCGCCAAGTCCATGTCCATGTCGTTTATTAGTTTCCGCTCAGCCACAGTTGTACAACGATTCCGCACGTCAGAACCAGTTAGTGATTTACTTAGACACTGAAACTCGAAATAAATAGGCTACGCGAGTTTATTTACACTCAACTGTCGCGGCGTACACAAGAGAGAAGGTATGGACTCGATAACAGACCTAGCGGGGACTGATGTTCACTGATTAACAGTGAGTGCTCACAACTGAAGTCTCCACTTCGTTTGACGGCTCTGTACCGATTGAGCGAGGCGCAGCACTAACCTGTCTGGAAACACAAAAGAGGACGCTCTGGGCCTATGTGAACACCTTTTTTCTGCTACCTTCGTCATTTGTTATAGTTCCATTCTTCTGCACATCTTCCGATTTTGGAGTGATTGAAACTTTTCCTTCCGAGTTTTGTAATTTTCACAAGCAGTAGTGCACACACAGTCCAATCTCTTTAATGTGATCACCGGCTGTGTTCGACGTCAACATGCAATAACCATAGACACCAGGCGGCAGCGCTAGCAGTGGAGGGTATATGAAGAGTGTCGGGAGGATGCCTACAACAGTCCAGTAGTTGTCGTAAATCGGAAATGGAGTGATCTATTTAACGTCATTGTCTTTCGCGCCAAAGGTGGAAGCATTTCCGAAACGGCTAGGTTTGTAAACTGTTCGCATGCTGCTGTGGTTAAAGTACACCGTGGACGGAAAATGGCGCTATCGAAAATCGGCGCCGAGGCAACTTCGTGGTGACTGGAGGCCTTTTCAGATGAATTACGTTTTATTCTCCATCTGACAGATGGCCGTTGACGTGTACGGTGCGAAACGTCTGAAATCAAACACCCTACAACAATCTTCGGAAGGGTCCAGGCCGGAAGAGGGAGCGTTACAGCCTAGATAATATTTTCGTGGCATTCCCTGGACGATTTCGTCATTCTGGAAGGCACAGTGGATCTACACAAGAATGCGTCTGCCTTTGGGGACCAAGTCCATCTCTAGATGCAGTTATTTTTTCTTCGACACGGTGGTATCTACCGGCAGGACAATGCAGCGAGTCACACAGCTCACAGTGTACGTGCGTGGTTCGTAGAGCAGCAGGATGAGTTTACCATAATCTCCGGCTTACAATCTCTTCCGACTGAAATTAATTAGAGGTTCTGAGGGACCACTGTGGTAAGTGTGTGCGCGCCATGGATTTTCCACCGCGAGATCTAGAGTAGCTGACCACGGCACAAGAGTCAGCATGACTCCACATCCCTGTTGGTTGATTGATTTGGGGGAACAAACATACTGCGAGATCATCGGCCCCACTGGCTGAGGGAAGGATGCAGAAGGAAATCGTCCGTTTTCTTTAAAAGGACACAGTCCTTCATTTGTCTGAAGTCATTTAGGTTCAAATGGCTCTCAGCGCTATGAGACGTAATATCTGAGGTCATCAGTCCCCTAGACTTAGAACTACTTAAACCCAACTAACCTAAGGACATCACAAACATCCATGCCCGAGGCAGGATTCGAACCTGCGACCGTAGCAGCAGCGCGGTGCCGGACTGAAACACCTAGAACCGCTCGGTCACATCGACCGGCAGCGATTTAGGGAAATCACGGAAAATCTAAATCAGGATGGCTGGACGTGGGTTTGAACCATCGCTCTCCCGAATACGAGTCCAGTGTGCTAACCACTGCACCACCTCGCTCGGTTCCACATCCCTGTCTGTACCTTCCAAAACCTCATTGACTGTCTTATTGCACGTCTTGGAGCCATTCGCGCTGCAGAAGGTGGTTGTTCAGGCTTTTGCCAGGTTATCGTATTAATGAGACAGTGTCTATAATGGCATGTAACAGGATAACTGACGCAAAATGAAACAGAGGTAACGCAGAAGTGGGGCAAATAATGAATAAAAATTCAGGAATGCTCGTGACCTACTGTAAACAGCATATAAAACAGGAACAGTTGCCAATTTCAAAACAAGATTTTAAAACACAAATCATTTACAGGAGCAGATGCGGTCTCTGGCTGTAATGTCGTTGTTGTTGTGGTCTTCAGTCCAGACACTGGTTTGATGCAGCTCTCCAAGCTACTCTATCCTGTGCAAGCTTCTTCATCTCCCAGTACTTACTGCAACCTACATTATTCTGAATCTGCTTAGTGTATTCATCTCTTGGTCTCCCTCTACGATTTTCACCCTCCACGCTGCCCTCCAATACTAAACTGGTGATTCCTTGATGCCTCAGAACATGTCCTACCAACCGATCCCTTCTTCTAGTCAAGTTGTGCCACAAATTTCTGTTCTCCCCAATTCTGTTAAATACCTCCTCATTAATTACGTGATCTACTCATCTAATCTTCAGCATTCTTCTGTAGCACCACATTTCGAAAACTTCTATTCTCTTCTTATCTAAACTATTTATCGTCCATGTTTCACATCCACTCAAGACTACACTCCATACAAGTATTTTCAGAAACAACTTCCTGCCATTTAAATCTAAACTCGATGTTAACAAATTTCTCTTCTTCAGAAACGCTTTCCTTGCAATTACCAGTCTACATTTTATACCCTCCATACTTCGACAATCATCAGTTATTTTGTTCCCCAAATAGCAAAACTCGTTTACTACTTTAAGTGTCTCATTTCCTAATATAATTCCCTCAGCATCACCCGATTTAATTCGACTACATTCCACTATTCTCGTTTTGCTTTTGTTGATGTTCATATTATATCCTCCTTTTACGACACTGTCCATTCCGTTCAACTGCTCTTCGAGGTCCTATGCTGTCTCTGATAGCATTCCAATGTCATAGCCAACGTCAAAGTTTTTATTTCTCCTCCAATTATTTTAATTTCTACTCCAAATTTTTCTTTTGTTCCCTTTACTTCTGGCTGAATATACAGGTTGAATAACATCGGGGATAGACTACAACCCTGTCTCACTCTCTTCCCAACCACTGCTTCTCTTTCATGCCCCTCAACTCTTATAGCTGCCATCTGGTTTCTGTACAAATTGTAAATAGCCTTTCGCTCCCTGTATTTTACCCTTCCACCTTCAGAATTTGAAAGATAGTATTGCAGTCAATATGGTCAAAAGCTTTCTCTAAGTCTACAAATGCCAGAAACGTAGGTTTGCCTTTCCTTAATCTATCTTCTAAGATAAGTCGTAGGGTCAGTATTGCCTCACGCGTTACAACATTTCTACGGAATCCAAACTGAACTTCTCCGAGGTCGGCCTTTACCAGTTTATCCATTCGTCTGTAAAGAATTTTTGTTAGTATTTTGCAGCTGTGACTTATTAAACTGATAGTTCTGTAATTTTCACATCTGTTAACTCGTGCTTTCTTTGGGATTGGAATTAATACACTCCTGGAAATTGAAATAAGAACACCGTGAATTCATTGTCCCAGGAAGGGGAAACTTTACTGACACATTCCTGGGGTCAGATACATCACATGATCACACTGACAGAACCACAGGCACATAGACACAGGCAACAGAGCATGCACAATGTCGGCACTAATACAGTGTATATCCACCTTTCGCAGCAATGCAGGCTGCTATTCTCCCATGGAGACGATCGTAGAGATGCCGGATGTAGTCCTGTGGAACGGCTTGCCATGCCATTTCCACCTGGCGCCTCAGTTGGACCAGCGTTCGTGCTGGACGTGCAGACCGCGTGAGACGACGCTTCATCCAGTCCCAAACATGCTCAATGAGGGACAGATCCGGAGATCTTGCTGGCCAGGGTAGCTGGCTTACACCTTCTAGAGCACGTTGGGTGGCACGGGATACATGCGGACGTGCGTTGTCCTGTTGGAACAGCAAGTTCCCTTGCCGGTCTATGAATGGTAGAACGATGGGTTCGATGACGGTTTGGATGTACCGTGCACTATTCAGTGTCCCCTCGACGATCACCAGTGGTGTACGGCCAGTGTAGGAGATCGCTCCCCACACCATGATGCCGGGTGTTGGCCCTGTGTGCCTCGGTCGTATGCAGTCCTGATTGTGGCGCTCACCTGCACGGCGCCAAACACGCATACGACCATCATTGGCACCAAGGCAGAAGCGACTCTCATCGCTGAAGACGACACGTCTCCATTCGTCCCTCCATTCACGCCTGTCGCGACACCACTGGAGGCAGGCTGCACGATGTTGGGGCGTGAGCGGAAGACGGCCGAACGGTGTGCGGGACCGTAGCCCAGCCTCATGGAGACGGTTGCGAATGGTCCTCGCCGATACCCCGGGAGCAACAGTGTCCCTAATTTGCTGGGAAGTGGCGGTGCGGTCCCCTACGGCACTGCGTAGGATCCTACGGTTTTGGCGTGCATCCGTGCGTCGCTGCGGTCCGGTCCCACTGGCGACAACATCGATGTACTGTGGAGACCTCACGCCCCACGTGTTGAGCAATTCGGCGGTACGTCCACCCGGCCTCCCGCATGCCCACTATACGCCCTCGCTCAAAGTCCGTCAACTGCACATACGGTTCACGTCCACGCTGTCGCGGCATGCTACCAGTGTTAAAGACCGCGATGGAGCTCCGTATGCCACGGCAAACTGGCTGACACTGACGGTGGCGGTGCACAAATGCTGCGCAGCTAGCGCCATTCGACGGCCAACACCGCGGTTCCTGGTGTGTCCGCTGTGCCGTGCGTGTGATCATTGCTTGTACAGCTCTCTCGCAGTGTCCAGAGCAAGTATGGTGGGTCTGACACACCGGTGTCAATGTGTTCTTTTTTCCATTTCCAGGAGTGTATATTCTTCTTGAAGTCTGAGGGTATTGTGTCATACATCGTGCTCACCAGATGGTAGAGGGAGGTTCTCCCAAGGCTATCAGCAGTTCTAATGGGATGTTGTCTACTCCCGGGGCCTTGTTTCAAGTTAGATCTTTCAGTGCTCTGTCAAATTCTTCACGCAGTATCGTATCTCCCATTTCATCTTCATCTACATGCTCTTCCATTTCCATAATATTGTCCTCAAGTACATCGCGTTTGTATAGACCCTCTATATACTCCTTCCACCTTTCTGTTTTCCCTTCTTTGCTTAGAACTGGGTTTCCATCTCAGTTCTTAATATTCATACAAGTGGTTCTCTTTTCTCCAAAGGTCTCTTTAACTTTCCTGTCGACAGTATCTGTCTTACCCCTAGGGATATATGCCTCTACGTCCTTACATTTGTCCTCTAGCCATCCCTGCTTAGATACTTTGCACTTCCTGTCGATCTCATTTGTGGGACGTTTGTATTCCTTTTTACCTGTTACATTTACTGCATTTTTATAATTTCTCCTTTCATCAATTAAATTCAATATTTCTTCTGTTACCCAAGGATTTCCACTAGCCCTCGTCTTTTTACCTACTCGATCCTCTGCACGGTAAGTGTGAAGAATGTTGTTAGACCAGCCGGCCGTGGTGGCTGTGCGGTTCTAGGCGCTCCAGTCCGGAGCCGCGCTGCTGCTACGGTCGCAGGTTCGAATCCTGCTTCGAGCATGGGTGTGTGTGATGTCCTTAGGTTAGTTAGGTTTAAGTAGTTCTAAGTTCTAGGGGACTGATGACCACAGCAGTTGAGTCCCATAGTGCTCAGAGCCATTTGAACCATTTTGTTGTTGTTAGACCTGTTCTTCTGCCCTTCTTGCAACACGAAAGTGATGTGATGTTTCAACAGGATAATGTCCGGCCACACACTGACAGTGAAACTAAACGTGCTCTAGAGAACGAGCAACTGCTTCCCAGGTCAGCATGATCTCCGGACTTGTCTCGATTCGAGTGCGAGAGATACGATGGGACGAGAAGTGGCTTGTGCAATTCGTCAACCAACAACTCTTACAGAACTTCGTCAACGGGTCTAGCAGGCTTGGCATAACGTATTCCCATACAGTATTCGCCATTTATACGATAGACCGGATGCCAGAGTAAGCGCCTACATTGCCGCCTATGGAAGCTACACCACATGCCAATATAGATATTTCAGCGTGAGGCGATACCTGGTAGGCCGGCCTGGGTGGCCGAGCGGTTCTAGGCGCTAGAGGCTAGTTAGGTTTAAGTAGTTCTAAGTTCTAGGGGACTGATGATCTCATAAGTTTAGTCCCATAGTGCTCAGAGCCATTTGAACCATTTTTGATACCTTGTAACCGAGAACCGCTTGTGCTATTGATCTGTAAATGTAATCTTTCATGTACACATGAATTGTTACAACATTAAATCTTGAGTGAATATGAAACTTCTGAAAGGATGTACTTCGCCCGGCAGTGTACGTGGGAAGGCTGCACAACAGTAACGAACATGACGATGGTATCTACAGTATCATCAGCGACCCGACCGTGACGCACAGCATTTCGCAGCTAGAAATCAGATGGCGTTCAGCTCACCGCCGATAGACAGCAGCACCACCACCGCTTACCAGCGCAGGCGCCGCCACCCTTAAGCTGCTTCCGCGGTAACCCCAGCAACGCCAGCCGGCGTACATTCGGAAATTAGCAACCTACAAACTACGGGCCAATCACGCCATGCCACGTCACCTCGGGCTCTCCGGCGTCCTATGTACTCCTGCTTGCCCGGGCTAGTTAAAAGCGCACGCGCCGCCACGCACGGCAGTCTCGCGAAGTATTTGAACTCAGCGCTTGTCACTACGGACATATACAGACTTCATGTGACAGTGTGTATGATTGTGATAGGGAATCAGTGTACAATTCCGTCTGACAGTGTTTGTTTTTAGTTCTTGTGTGAATTTCAGCTGCGAGATTAAATTTGTTTTACCACTCACGCCTCTATTCTCTGTTGTTCCGCACTTCCCGGATACAACAATAACGGGAAGAGCAAGTAGATGAAGATAGGGAGGGATGTACAGTATAATACTGCGAAAATAATTTGAGAGAGAACTGAAAGTCGTAAATCGAAACAACGCCTCTGGGGTAAACGACAATTCACTATAATCGTTGAGAAAATAACGGAGACCCAGCCATTTCAAAACTATTCTGTCTGATATACAAAATGTACAGTCATGTGGAAAGAGTGTGTAAACAGCGCCAGAAATGCACGCTTGAACGTAAACGCAGACGTTGGCCTAACTTGCAGGTAGCGTTGCTGTATTTCGCCACGAACAGAACCTATGCAATGTCCTCAGCATTTTTCAAGTGTCGTTCACTGTCAGAACAGTGTTCCGTGTAGTCTTGAGTGCATTATGTCGGAGTTAAGTCATTTAGAATATAGGAAAATAGTTGGAGCTCGTATGATGGGTGCTTTCTTAACTAAGGTAGTCGAAGTGTTGCCCTGTTAGCCGCCTTGCTGGCTGCAACAGGCAAAAGAGTGCTTTGTTGGTGCTGCACATTTTCGTGATACTGACTGAGATAACATCACGCTGCAGTCATCTTCGACACGCCAGTGTAGAAGTTGGCACAGACACAACCAAGTAAAAGAATCCATGTAATTCGCACTTTTAATTATACGTAAAAGCCGACTTCGAAATCTTTCTTTCTGTGAGACCGCATTGCCTAGATCCGTGTGCCGATTTGAATTTCTAGATCCGTATATTTTGTTGTTCCCGTCGCTTCTGCATAATCTTCCACTGATTGTATCATTATCCGTCACATTTCGAACAATCTCGAGTGCAGCGATAAACTCGTACTGTCATCGTCAGTTGTACGCTTAAACTTATTTGTGCTCTTTTAATATTTTTGAGAACACTAGGCTTGTAATCTTTCAAAATAGTCATTCTCCAATCTCACTGCATATTCACGTGAGAAACAGGTTATTTTTGTGAATTTTCGGACGCTTACAAAACTATATTTTCGTAAGTTACCGATACGTGTGTTTAGGATAACTCATTTCCTAGAAAATCTGTGTTTGTGATTCACAGTTACTGCTAAAGAATAGATCACCCCGAATTTCGTTGTATATCAACGCATGTAAATGTGCATTTTTCAGAATTTTCTGAAGTTACCGTTATACTGACGTTCGTGATTTAGTTACTGTAGTAGATATTATAACGAACATATTACAGACTTTTTTTGTTACCATAACAGAAATATCGTTTTGTATATTTGCTTCAGTTCTTATTGGGAATTTGTAACTTTTTAGCTTGATAGATCGAAAGATAACCAGCAAGCTTATATTAAAGTTACTTGTTCACTGTCCCATCATACAATGCACCAGCTAAAATGAATCCCCACCACGAATGCTACTTTTAAACATGAGATGAGATGGTGGACGTTCTCAAGTAGCTGGAAATCGACCTGACTACCGTCACATGATTGACAGCTCCTGTGAACTGATGTGTTGAAGGCGCTACCAAGAGTCATGTATCTGTGGTACCGGTACCAAAGGTACTTCAAGTACTATTCTCTCTTGTGGATCCTGTCTCCTCTACAGAAAATTCGAGACCTGTCATTACTCGTCCACTTGACTGCGGTTGGCGCTTCTATGATAGATCTAGGAGTGCTGTGCAGGATCGATGGGGACCAGGGAGGACTCAGTGCATTATACCGGTCCCCCAAACATACAAGGTCGAGATGCTGTCTTTCACCGAAAATGAAACTGAGCAACGGGACTCAGATCACCCGTTTTGTGGAGATCTGTTTTGTCTGGTATCAAGAAGAGGCAAACCCAAAAGGGTAAGTGTCTATGAATCGTCGGCAGTTCAAACGTATGGCGAATGATGTTACCTCTTAGGGTACAGGAAAGGACACCAGGTGCAACACTATGTGTGCCTGGGGGCCTCATTCAGCATGCTGAAGAGGCTTTTACGGCAGCTATTGAGGGAGCAATGTGTAACCACCTGCAGAAAAAGGCGCACGTTGGAATAAATGACGCCTGTTGTTTGGGCTTTGAGGTCATACTTGGATCATTGCATGCAATGGTAGAGAAAGGTGAGAATATCATCCTTTCGTACGGAGCTTCAACGAAGCTCACGATTTGCAGCATTGTTCCCAGAGCCGACCATGGCCCCTTGGTCCTGAGTCGAATTGGAAGGACCGAAGCAGAGATTTCAAAGATTCTGTCACAAACAAGGCTGCGACTTCCTGAACTTGGGCCATAGAGCTGAGACCTGTAGGAACACCCTAAAATGGGTCAGGTGCGCACCACACATCAGAGGCTGTTACCCAGGTAACTGACTGCGTGTTGCGTGCACACAAGGTTTTTTTTTTTTTTTTTTTAGATTAAAAGACCCTCCATCCGATCCAGATAACGATAGTTGTAGGAAACCCGGAAGTATTAGTGTAGGAGCGAAAGAAATTGCTGACAGAATTGGAGTATTAAAATCCTAGCGATTAACTGCCGATGCAATCGCAACAATGGGACATAGTTCGAAGTGCTCCTGAAAATCGGTGAAGCTCACATAATACTAGATACAGGAAGCTGGTTGTAACCTGAAATTGTTAGCAAATGGTTCAAATGGCTCTGAGCACTATGGGACTCAACATCTATGGTCATCAGTTCCCTAAAACTTAGAACTACTTAAACCTAACTAACCTAAGGACATCACACAACACCCAGTCATCACGAGGCAGAGAAAATCCCTGACCCCGCCGGGAATCGAACCCGGGAACCCGGGCGCGGGAAGCGAGAGCGCTACCGCACGACCATGAGCTGCGGACAATTGTTAGCAGTGTTCGGGAAAAATTTAAGTGTATATCGAAAGGATAAGCTAATGGGATATGGAGACGATGCATTTTTCGCAGTAAACAAGAAACTCAAAACCACCAAGATAGAATCTGAAGCTGCATGTGAGAGGGTTTAGGCAAGACTCATTGTCAGGAGCGCCGATATAATAGTAATTGGATCATTTTATCACCCAGCAGACTCATCTCCAGATGTCACCGGAAATTTAAGAGAAAATCTGAGTTCGTTTGTAAGTTTCCCTATAGTACTGTAATCATTGATGGAGATTTTAATTATCCAGGAATAAATACAGAAAATAACAGTTTTGTTGGTGATGGGCGTGATAAGATATCGTGTGAATCATTACTGAACCTTTCTCTTCAAAGATACAGCCAGCCGCTGTGGCCATGCGGTTCTAGGAGCTTCAGTCTGGAAGCGCGTGACCGCTACGGTCGCAGGTTCGAATCCTGCCTCGGGCATGGATGTGTGTGATCTCCTTAGGTTAGTTAGGTTTAAGTAGTTCTAAGTTCTAGGGGATTGATGACCACAGATGTTAAGTCCCACAGTGCTCAGAGCCATTTGAACCATTTGATTTTGAACAGATACACTACTGGCCATTGAAATTGCTACACCACGAAGATGACGTGCTACAGACGCGAAATTTAACCGACAGGAAGAAAATTCTATGATATGCAAATGATTAGCTTTTCAGAGCATTCACACAAGGTTGACACCGGTGTCGACACCTACAACGTGCTGACATGAGGAAAGTTTCCAACCGATTTCTCATACACAAACCGCAGTCGGCCGGCGTTGCCTGGTGAAACGTTGTTGTGATGCCTCTTGTAAGGAAGAGAAATGCGTACCATCACGTTTCCGACTTTGATAAAGTTGTGCACTTCACAAAACGAAAAACATAGAAACCTATCAGTGTGCCGCAGCTGGAATAGACCGACTCATACAAATAACTGGAATCACAACTTCATAGGGCTATGCAAGCGAATTATAGCATAAGCGAAATTGTGGGTAAAGCAAGTGGTAGACTTCAGTTTGGTGGCAGAATACTGGGGAAGTGGAATTAGTCTACAAAGGAGATTGTTTATAGATCACTAGTGCGACTCATTCTAGAATATTGCTCAAGTACATGGGACTGGTATCAGATAGGACTATCAGGGGATATTTAACGTGTACAGAGAAGGGCAGCGCAAATGGTCACAGGTGAATTAATCATTAATCATCTCTTACAGATGATGAATAAACTGAAATTGCAGACTCTTTAAGATAAGCGTGAACTAACCCGACGAAGTCTATTAACGAAGTTCCAAGAACCGTCTTTAAATGACGACTCTAGAAATATACAACAACCTCCCACGTATCGCTGACACCGGGATCGTGTGTACAAAACTAAAATAATTACTTCATGCACAGAGGCATTCAATCATACTTCCCACTTTCCACACTTTAATGGAACAAAAACAGACTCTAATAAATGTTAAAGTGGAACGTACCCTCTGTCATGCACTTCACAATGGCTTACAGAGTACAGATGTAGATGTAGATTTAGATTCAAATGCTACGAAGAAACGGAAGAACGTTATTTGGTCGGATGAGTCTCGATAGCACTGTTTCCAATTTGTGGCCGAGTTTACGTCCCAAGAGTGTGTTAGGGTACGGGTATCGATCCTATACTTAAATGATCGAATCCACCCTTACGCTTCTTCGCTACAGCTCGGCGATATCGTCGACGGGGAAGCCCAACAGTTCTAAAAGGGGCAGATTGGCGCCCAGAGTGAAGGAGTGAGTCAGCCGAGCCGGAGCTTAAGTGCAGGGCAGATGTCGACAGCTCGCGCTTCTCGCGGTCGGGTGTACAAGTGATGTATTTCGTGGAAAGGTTATAGAGAGTTGCACCAGAGGTATCTCGAGAGTAGGACACGTATGTGTGTGAGCAGCGTGAGTATTTTGAAAGTCAGGAGTAATTTTGTGTCGGGGAGCTTATAATATAATCAAATGACTATCGCACAATGAAGAGTTGGCGATGGTAGACTCACATAAGCTCATGACAGACGAGTGACTTTAATGATCGTGTGAGTGCGCTCAGAACAAGTAGGGGCGCTATACATGAATTTAGAATGGAACAAATTAGCTGTGTCGTACGAAAACTGTTCATATGTTATAACCTCTTCATTACTATTAGAATGTGTTGGAAGGGAATGAACTATATAACAGTGTTCGAGACTAGACAGGGTATGAACTGTATGCTCATATCCATCAGAACTTCCGTTATCGTAGCATGCTCCTTGGGAATAAGTTCGCTTTCTAAAACTGGCTGCTTATTACTGTGCAATGCAAAGAATAATCGACTGTAAATCAATAAATAGTACAGAGGATGACATAGATTTGTCGATTAGTGATATGACCCAATTGTCCAGTCTCCGGAGGCGATAGTAGGAATAGTGGAACTAGTGCGAAAATTGTTTCAATCGTTTTCATACGACGGAACAACGGCTACAAGAAAGATGGAGCCGGACCATAGAACGTGACAAAGAATCAAGCAAATGCCATACCACAACGAACAGCAGCCAGCAGTACATGAGAAAGCAACAGCAGGAAATATAGAACGTAAGTGTCGGAAGTTGCTCTGGCCATTAACAAAGATTATTGCTGTAGAAATAGCTTAACATGGCGGCATGGGCTGGGAATGGATTAATTTTGCGTTTGACGAAAAGTTATATTTCAGAAACTTTGAATATTGACAGAAATTTTGTAATATTTAAGAATCATAACAGTAAAATAATAATTTCAATAATCGATCCAAAATTTCCAATAGATCAAGTCAAAAAAAGAGTGTATCAGATTAGGACGATTATCAGTCGACTGTAGAGGAAGAGAAACAACCTTCATGAGAAAGTGAAATTTAACAGGAAAAATAATATTATGGGGAGAAATGACTGAGCAGTGACCAGACTGAATTAATCATTAAGAACAGCGTAACACAGGAAAGCAAAGGAAACCTAACGACACTTCGTGCGATAAAGGTGAGGAGCGTGAATACCGCCAGCAAAGAAAAGCCGGAACAGTGGAAGAGTGTAAAGACAGTAATAAAGCACATTCGTAGAAACTCCAAATCCAGGGGAAGCAACCATTAATGATCTCCAACTGTTAATAGAGACGTTGGGAGAAATGCGAAGGGAACAAAAGGGAGATATTAAAGAAACGCAGAAGGAAGAAGAGGAAATAAAAACGTAATCGAAGTAATTGAGTCCTCAGTAATTCAGAAAATTGATAAGATGTTGGAGAAACAAGTAGAGATTATAAACGAATTTTCTTTTTAAAATATGGGAGGAAAGGATGGATGAGAAAATAAAGGAAGGGAGGGAAGAACAAAAGAAAATAAACGAAGAAGTAAACTCACAACTAGGGAAACAGGAAACAGTAATTAAGAAAGTAAAGAAACATTAGAAACGGCGGCATGAAAACACAACGAAAGAAGTAGATGTGATAGCGTTGCTGGCGTACAGACACAAATGGAAGACGTAGCTAGCAAACGCACAAAGGAGGTCAAGTAAAAACTAGAAGTCGCAAACCAAATGGTAGATGAAGTACAGAAAGTACAAGAAACAATGGAACAGCAGATTCAACAGGTAGTCTATAGGAAAGTCAGCAAGTGGTCAAACCGAGGTTGTGACCGAGAATGATCCCCAAGTGGAATTTATACATAATTGTAAATTCCGTAAATTGTATCCTAAAGGCGTGTTGCATCGTGTTGCAATCATAAGAAATTTCCACGCGCTATTGCCGGAAATATGGGCTGACAAAATAAAAATTTCTTACGTCATAAATCAAACAGTCGATGAAGCGTAAAGTGGATTAACAGGTAGAAAAGGAGAACTTAAAGTATGCAGGATATGAAAAAGAAATCTAAATAGATATTGGTCCAAGAGCAAATAGAATGAGATTCTTATTTCTGTACGTAATCGCCCATATACTATGAGAATCGGTGGCAGCTACGGGGAGTTCTTGGAAAAGGAAATGGAGAGAAACCATATCTTGGCATACACTGGGACGTGAGAAATGAGGTGCGATGGGTAGATCAAAGATTACCACCTGAAGTATATAGACAATTAATTGGTAGAATTTTTGACTCACAAGGAACCCCTTGCGTGCGAGATCGGAAGAGGCCAATGACGTTTACGGTATTCGACGCCCCACCATGCAAGTACAGTATTGGCTGCTAATGGCAAAAGGGGGTATGCAATGGTGAGCACAGCGTGAGGCTGCAGAGCGTAGTTTAACTGCTTAGTCGACTAGTAGCTCAGGACAGTACTACAGTGATAGTGGCGTTGATGTGAAGCAGAGCAATGGCAACGATAAACAAAGCAGACATTGCATTATGGCTACAACAACAGTTGCTAAAGTTGTCAGAAAGAAACCCTAGGAATTTTGGAGAGTGAGAAGGAAGTGGCAGACGAAATATTAGCGTTTCTGCACGATGAGTCAATGGAATGTGTGGTGCCGCATACGATCGACTGTGCTCGAATGTGCTTGAGGAATACAGTGATGACGATACGTGCTTAACAAGTGAAAACGGTATTGAAACAGGTGTTGAACCATATAGCCCTTGTCGTACAGGAATTGTTATAGGCCCTCTATTGTTCCTGATCTCTATTAACGATATAGGAGACAATCTTAGTATCCGTCTTAGACTGTTAGCAGATGACGCTGCCATTTACCGTCTTGTAAAGTCATCAGATGACCAAAACGAACTGCAAAATGTTTTCGATGAGATATCTGAATGTTGCGAAAAGTGGAAACGGACCATGAGTGAAGAAAAGTGTGAAGTTATTCACATGAGTACTAAAAGAAATCCACTAAATTTCGATTACGCGATGGAAATGGAAATGCCGTGTGGCTAGGGCCTCCCGTCGGGTAGACCGTCCGCCTGGTGCAAGTCTTTCGAGTTGACGTAACTTCGGCGACTAGCGTGTCGATGAGGACGAAATGATGATGATAAGCACGACACAACAACCAGTCCCTGAGCGGAGAAAATGTCCGACCCAGCCGGAAATAGAATCCGGGCCGTTAGGTAAGACATTCCGTCGCGCTGACCACTCAGCTACTAGGGTCGGACGATTACGCGATAAGGCACACAAATATTAAGGTTGTAAATTCAACTAAACACTTAAGTATTACAATTAGAGATAACAATAATTCGAACGGTCTCATAGATAATGTTGTGGATAGAGCAAAATGGTTCAAATGGCTCTGAGCACTATGGGACTTAACATCTGTGGTCATCAGTCCCCTAGAACTTAGGACTACTTAAACCTAAATAACCTAAGGACATCACACACATCCATGCCCGAGGCAGGATTCGAACCTGCGACCGTAGCAGTCGCGCGGTTCCGGACGTGGATAGGGCAAACCAAAGAAAGACTGCGATTCATTGGCATAACAAGCTCTCCAACAGTGTGGGCGTGTGGATGGCATCATTTATATGGAAGAATTCGCACCTCCGCACATTGCAAATCCAGTTAAGCAGCTGCTGAAGCGCCAGTTAGGAAATGCTAGAATTATCAGCCGCTATTTCCCTACAGACTGGCCGTCCGAATCACTTGACCTTATTCCACGTGAATAATAACTTAGCTACATTGATGGCACGCATTGCGCAACATATTCTGAACGTGACCCCGGAAACACTTTGATCAGTTGTGGAACATGCTGTTTTACGATTTCAAATCAAATGTTCAAATGTGTGTGAAATCTTATGGGACTTAGCTGCTAAGATCATCAGTCCCTAAACTTACACACTACTTGACCTAAATTATCCTAAGGACAAACACATACACCCATGCCCGAGGGAGGACTCGAACCTCCGCCGGGACCAGCCGCACAGTCCATGACTGCAGCAAAACAAGGCCAAACGACGCTTGTGTCAAGTGGGCGTAAATAATTATTTAAACTGTGTTTAACGACAGTATTTTGTCATTTAGTGTGAGCCTACTTGCACTACAATACTTGATTATTTATTTATGAACAAACTGTTATTTGTATTTTTTGTAAACTGACTATAACTTAATGTTTGTAACATTTCTTAATTTGAATATTGTTGTAGTACATTGGTTCAGTGCGGAGAATGGTTGTGTTCGTCAGATCATGTCTGTAGAGCCTTAGAATGATATATTTTTGGCTGGGATGGCCTTTCAGCCAACGGAAAAGCAGGCAGTTGTGATACACAGCTGGAGTGAAGTTGACACAGGCATTTTCCTAGTGGTGCGCCCAAGGGAGCGATTGGGTACATTTTCCATTCAGATCTTCAAGAAGACATTTTTTATGTCGGTTCTTGAATAAGGCAGACCTGTCGGTAATATGGTACATCTTTCGGTCAAGTCATTGATTGATTCAGGTTAGTGAATAGCAGCTACGATACCATAACTTCGGACACTTTTACATTTGTGCTGGAAGAAGGTAGACCTGCCTCAAGTAACGTGCGTGATTCGGTCGTATACGTGATTGATTCTGGGCGGTGAACAGCTGCTATAATACTTTTCCTGATTGCATTACGAAACTGAGAATAGCCTGAGTATGAGTTTATATTCGTTATCTCGCATGTGTCAATTTGTAAATCATCATGTTGACCTCAAATGTTTTAAGCAGGGAAATGTTTCGTGTATTGTGATCACGAAATGGACTTAGTTTTCGCGCCTCTTGTATGATTGTTTATCTTGGGGATTCTGCTACCGATCTCGTAACACTCTCTACGCAACTTTACTGCATTTAGTAAGGTCATTTCTGTCTGTATTATACTTAATTATCATAGGACTACTTACCGTTTATCTGAGTTTTGCTATTTTGAATAAACGTTATTCAACATAATTCTCTGTCGTCGACATTAGTTACAGACGTCAGATTATAACCTTTTTATTAATTTTTCTTTTAACTTTATGTAAGTTGTCTGTTTATTTTATTATTTCGCAACTCTAGCCAACGCATAGAAAATTTGACTGCATAGTCACTGCTTCAGCGATTTCGCTACTGGGTATGACTGCATAGTCACTGCTTCAGCGAGTTCGTTGCTGGGTATGAAAGTGGATGCGTGCGACTAGACCCCATGACTACATAGAGCTATAATTTTCCATACAGGGCTGTTCATAGCCCAGATACCTAAAATGCGATCAACATCAGGTAAATCCGCAACTAGTTGCTGGTACGAACTTCTCTTTGGAGAGCAACTACTCACCAGAAAGCCATTAGATAACGTCGCAAACGGCGGAGAATGAGATTGCGGGAGCCATATAGGGGTTTAGGATTGGTCATACATGAAATACACTCCTGGAAATTGAAATAAGAACACCGTGAATTCATTGTCCCAGGAAGGGGAAACTTAATTGACACATTCCTTGGGTCAGATACATCACATGATCACACTGACAGAACCACAGGCACATAGACACAGGCAACAGAGCGTGCACAATTTCGGCACTAGTACAGTGTATATCCACCTTTCACAGCGATGCAGGCTGCTATTCTCCCATGGAGACGATCGTAGAGATGCTGGATGTAGTCCTGTGGAACGGCTTGCCATGCCATTTCCACCTGGCGCCTCAGTTGGACCAGCGTTCGTGCTGGACGTGCAGACCGCGTCAAACGACGCTTCATCCAGTCCCAAACATGCTCAATGGGGGACAGATCCGGAGATCTTGCTGGCCAGGGTAGTTGACTTACACCTTCTAGAGCACGTTGGGTGGCACGGGATACATGCGGACGTGCATTGTCCTGTTGGAACAGCAAGTTCCCTTGCCGGTCTAGGAATGGTAGAACGATGGGTTCGATGACGGTTTGGATGTACCGTGCACTATTCAGTGTCCCCTCGACGATCACCAGTGGTGTACGGCCAGTGTAGGAGATCGCTCCCCACACCATGATGCCGGGTGTTGGCCCTGTGTGCCTCGGTCGTATGCAGTCCTGATTGTGGCGCTCACCTGCACGGCGCCAAACACGCATACGACCATCATTGGCACCAAGGCAGAAGCGACTCTCATCGCTGAAGACGACACGTCTCCATTCGTCCCTCCATTCACGCCTGTCGCGACACCACTGGAGGCGGGCTGCACGATGTTGGGGCGTGAGCGGAAGACGGCCTAACGGTGTGCGGGACCGTAGCCCAGCTTCATGGAGACGGTTGCGAATGGTCCTCGCCGATACCCCAGGAGCAACAGTGTCCCTAATTTGCTGGGAAGTGGCGGTGCGGTCCCCTACGGCACTGCGTAGGATCCTACGGTCTTGGCGTGCATCCGTGCGTCGCTGCGGTCCGGTCCCTGGTCGACGGGCACGTGCACCTTCCGCCGACCACTGGCGACAACATCGATGTACTGTTGAGACCTCACGCCCCACGTGTTGAGCAATTCGGCGGCACGTCCACCCGGCCTCCCGCATGCCCACTATACGCCCTCGCTCAAAGTCCGTCAACTGCACATACGGTTCACTTCCACGCTGTCGCGGCATGCTACCAGTGTTAAAGACTGCGATGGAGCTCCGTATGCCACGGCAAACTGGCTGACACTGACGGCGGCGGTGCACAAATGCTGCGCAGCTAGCGCCATTCGACGGTCAACACCGCGGTTCCTGGTGTGTCCGCTGTGCCGTGCGTGTGATCATTGCTTGTACAGCCCTCTCGCAGTGTCCGGAGCAAGTATGGTGGGTCTGACACACCGGTGTCAATGTGTTCTTTTTTCCGTTTCCAGGAGTGTATAATTGGATGCGCCTCGAAGAACTATCGAAACAGAGAGAAACATTTACATAATAAAAGCAGAAAAAGTAAACAACGAGCAATAAGACCTGTTAGAAGAAGATGTTATATTGAAAGATAAGACAGTAATGAAGCCAGCAATCGAGGTTAAAATCTGTGGGTGCGTGACTAAACCATTAGTCGTCTCGGTTAACCAGCTGTGTGCGATAGCAAACAACATTTATTACGAGTTACTGAAATCAAGAGACGAAATACCAAGTTTACTGGTCTGTGGATGTCAAAGAAATTGAGCTGTAGGTGAATAATTGAAAACAATTAACTGACGGGCAATGTTGTATATAGAAACAGAAGGAGAATCATATCGAATTGATGCCGTGATGACGCTTATTTTGCAAGAGGAAGTCGTTGTTGGCTCCGATTGGTTGACGGAGCGCAACACAGAGACAGGTTATGGGAAAACTGGAATGAGGTTTTAACATGGAGGAAAGGACAAAAAATTAAAATTTAGTGGCGAAACGACAGTAGATAGCGTGGTAACAACGTTCGATACCACACTTGTTAGGGATTGCAGATATCGACCGCGGTCCGTAATAGATATCGCTGGACCCGCGAGTCGCGATTAGAGCCGCTAGCGCCGCTGCGCGGCTTGTGACAAGTATCTAGCGAGCTCTCGTCCTCTCTTGCTCGGACGTTAACTAGGAATGTAGCATAGCCTTCAGCTGATAGGAAGCAACCTCTAACAAGGCGCTTAGTCAAGTATGGCATAAGTAGTGCCTCTCTAGATATGTTTGTAATTATATGTATGCAGCATATGAAGAAGCCTGTAACACAAGTTAAGTACAATATATATTATTTTTTACCAACGACTTCTAATTATTACAGTCGTTGCAGTTACAGACTATGCAACCAGCTCCTTACCGACTTCACAGCCAGACCTGCAACACATGTTTCTATTTAGCATTGGCCACCTGTCATCAGCCGGCCTATGTGGCCGAGCGGTTCTAGGCGCTTCGGTCTGGAACCATGCGACCGCTACGGTCGTAGGTTCGAATCCTGCCTCGGGCATGGATGTGTGTGATGTTCTTAGGTTAGTTGGGTTTAAGTAGTTCTAAGTTCTCGGGGACTAATGACCTCATATGTTACGTCCCGTAGTGCTCAGAGCCATTTGAACCATTTGGAACCTGTCATCATAACAACTGACGACGAGAATCATAACAGATAGAATACACGATTTTTCACTCATATACCGACTGGCAGCTTGTGAAGACGTAGTAGCAGAGGAAAATCTAGTATCCTAACCAAAATTGTGTATTTCCGAATACCGTGGAAAAAGCGAATGAGCTTACAAGGAAAGAAATTAACAGAAAAATGAAGGAGATTTCTGATACAACAATTGTAGCAGCTGAACAGCAGTTCTGATTAACTGAAAGATTCAGGACGGTTTTTGGAAAAAGGCTGGAAATAATAAAGGGCCCATCATAATGTATAAAAATAAAGCCTCAAAAGCCGTCTTATCCAGTTCAATAGTCCAGGAAAGAAGAAGTAGAAAAAAAAATTGCAAAAAACGCTGGATATGACGTAATAGAGAGGTTTCGAGGTCAGTACAATATCCCTTGTTTCATTGTGACAAAGAAAAACGGAAATGTGAGGTTTGTGCTCGACGCATGGCATTCAAACAAGGTATTTGAACCAGAAAGGGGTCGACCAGTAAGCGTAGACGAGCTAATTCAAAAATTCAAGGGAGCAATAATATTTAGAAGTCTCCGTGTAACATCTGGGTATCATCAGAATCTGCTGCATCCAGAATAGGGGCCGTGTATAGCATTTTATATGAAGACAGATGTTATCGACACAGAGCATCTATATTGGGTATTTCAGTATCAGCTTTTATCAAGGCATGAGACCGAGTCCTAGGGAAAGAACTGTTGAAAAAATAACATTTACGTGGATGATATACTGATAGCAAGTCAAAAGTTGGAGGAACACGTGAAAAATATGTACTTGCAGGCACAAGACTTAATTTTCAAAAATCGAAATTTAGAAGACTGGAGATACCTTTCCTACAGCACATAATAAGGCCGCAAGGGAGAAAACCTGACCCAGAAAAGCTGACAGTCACCAGAGATTTTCTGATATCAAGAAAAAGGAAGCAATTAAAATGTCTTTGAGTTTCGTCGGAGTCTATCGTTGGTTCTTTGATGGAAAAACCTTAAATGGCGAAGTATTCCATAGACTATTGTAGAAAAATAAAGCATCTTTCTTCAATGTTAATATTTAGATTTTTGCACAGCAGATTGATAAGGTGGATACTTGCTCTGAGAGAATTTGATTTTTATATTCATTGTGTGCCAGGAAGGCAACAAATAGTGCCAAATACACTATCACTTACGCGTATAGGGATAGACAACGAACCAATACCGTACGCTCAGACGACGATGCGCACCATAGATGAGGACGAGACGGGCGATCGGCCCCGACGCCAACCCATATGTCGCTCCCTCCACAGCAACAACAGCAGCAACTGCCCCACGGAACCCAGACGCAACGTAACATTCAGGAGGAGATGGACGAGGACGCGAACATTGTCCCGACCGCGGCTTTCCTAGCGGAAGGTGATACGACGCTGGATTGCCTCCCACATTCGGATACGGATGTCCACGTTCGAAAGCAACGTTCGCCTCGACGACGCAAGCGACGTCGGCGGACCCATTCTGACGATTGCCTCCTACACACGGCCGGTCAAGAAGGTGACATCTAGCCAGACGGCATGGATGCTGCGCCTGCTGAGGATCTAAGTGGCGTAGACGGTTCACTTGCCCATACTACGAGTGGCCAGTTACTTCTTGCACCTCAGATGAAGCAGCTCGCGTCGATGGGTGGCGCTCCGTCTACCTCTACCAAAGACGACGTGCGTGAGAGAGATTTAGGTGCCGATCAGCTACACAGCATCGTGTTGCACCCACTGTGGTCGGACGATGTTGAGGAACTTCCTGGAGAGGGCACGGGTGACAGGGGAGGGGGTGGCATTGGGGATACTACTCCTAGCGTGAAAGACTCATAATTCGTAACAGGCTGTGTGGGTCCGGCATCTCTTGCGGTTATCTTCGATTACCATGGCGTCTACACTATGTGAAGAGGCTAGGCAGCACACCTTCCGCCTTGCCACAATCAATATCAACGCGATAAGGGCACCACACAAACTGACAATGCTACAACGCATGCTTGATGCGGCGGACATCGACGTGGCCCTCTTACAGGAAGTATGTGTCGCTAGTTTCCTTGACTTCTACGGATATACCGCCCACATCTCCCACGCCTCTTCTACCGATTGTGGCGTGGCTGTCCTGCTACGGGAAGGCTTGGCGGCTACGGACGTACTGTAGTTACCGAGTGCAAGAGCCATGGCCGTAACTGTCAACGGTTACGACTCATCAATGTATATGCCCTTTCAGGATCAGGGAGACGGAGAGATCGGGCCCGCTTTTCTTCGGAAGATATTACGCGCCTATTTGTGGGCCGCATAGACGATATTGTGACCGGAGGAGATTTTAACTGTACATTATCTCCGTCTGATCAGCAGCCACATCACGTCCCCTGTGCGGAATTGGAAATGTTACTGCGCGACCTCCACATGATCGACACGTGGCGTCACATCCATGGCCCAGCTTCTGGTTATACCCATTGTACAAGTAATTCGTCCAGTCGGTTAGATAGGATTTATGTCACAAGACCCTTTCGACGGCGACGAGAGGAGCAGACCTCTGGCCCACTGCATTCACCGACCACACAGCCTATATTTGCACCATTGCCCTCCAACCTGCACGTGTGTGGCACAGTACGCCCCCCTGGAAACTGAACGTCGCCCATCAGGACGAGGTGGCATGTAAAGGTGCTATCGAAGAGTCGTGGAACGCGTCCTTACAGCGTCGTGGTCGTTACGGATCGACCCTCAGTTGGTGGATTGAATGTGCGCACCTTCATGGCTTACGGCCGGGAAGTGGCGGCATGGCGGAGGAGCACGGAAAACTTTTATTACACCGTCCTACGGGAATGTCTTGCTATCGAGCCTTCACCTGACAGGCAGATCATGCTCAATCGCGCGAAAGCGCAGCTCGTTTCCTTAGCACGCCATCATTTACAGGTGGCTGTTATACGGTCGCGTGCTCCAGACACGATAAAATCAGAAAGTCCATCTATGCACTACGTGCTCCTAGAGCTCAGGAGGCGCCGTAGGGTACTGGTAGCTGACATGATAACGGACGACGGTCGACACGTGGTGGAACAAGCGGATATAACAGAAGCCTTCTATGGGCATTACGCTCACCTTTATTCAGCAGTGCTCCGTGATATGGCGACGGTAGACACCGTTTCAGCACATGTCCACGGTACAGTTCCACCAGACATGGTACAGACTTTGCTGGGAGAAGTGACAGAAGAGGAAGTGCTCGACGCCATTGGTAAAGGTGCTCCCCATAAATCACTAGAAATCGACGGATTACCATCAGAGTTCTATCGAGCCTTTAAACAACTGTTGGTACCGTGTTGGGTTGAAATTTGTCAGGAATTGATGTCCCTGGGTACACCGTTGCCTGCACCGTTCTGGGAAGGACTGATTGTTCCTATCCATAAGCCAAAAGGACGGAATCATGTCCGCGATTATCGCCACTTAACGTTATTGAACAGCGACTTCAAGATCTTTTCGAGGCCCACTATTGCACGTCCTGTCCAGCGATCAGATGTCCTTGGGGGGACCCAACAACATCAGAACTGCGTTATGCCGTTACAGAGATCTCATCTCCCTTGCACGGGTGAGGCGTTTGCCGGCAGCCCTGGCGTCTATCGGCTTTAGCCAGGCTTTTGACCGTGTGGGCCACACTTTCCTCACGGCCGTTCTACGGCGCATGGAATACCCCGACCCCTTTATCACAGTGTTGACACGCCTTCTGCATTGTGCTACTTCTCGAGTTCTTGTTAATGGAAGACTGACGGCACCCATGCCGATCCGCCGATCAGTACGATAGGGAGTCCATTATCAACACTGTTATATGCATTGGCCTTAGAACCTTTGTTGTTTGGTCTCCGAGACAGGCTTGCTGGTATACAGTTCGGCGACCCCATCTATCGCCGCACCGCATATGCGGATGATTTGATGCTCGTCATACGTGGAGCTGACGATATGGCGGCGGCTTTGGACTGGATTGCAACCTACGCTACAGCTTCTGGTAGCCAAATCAACGTTGACAAGTCCGGCGCCTTGAGCATCGGGATTGGGCTACCGCAGGAACAAATTGCCCCTAACGCTTCAGTGATACTGCCCGCTGCTTGGGCTTAGATTTCATGAACGACACGCGACGCGCGACGACGCTCAATTATCGACGCCTTCTTAACCAAATTCGGGTCGGAATTGCAAATCAGCGCTTGCGATCCCTCAACATCGTTCAGCGGGCGTATTATGCCAATGTATACCTCGCGTCACGCATACTGCATGTCGCCCAAACCCTACCCATTCCGAACCCTTTGACGCGTAGCATTATGGCAGCGCTGGGATACTTCGTCACCGCTGAAGATCAGATACGTATCTCTTACCCTCCCCAAGGAAAAAGGTGATCTCGGCCTAGTTAACGTCCATGATAGGGCCATTGCTCTCTATGTTAGCTCACATTTATGTCTGCTGCGCCGTTGTCCCACAAGCCTCACGAGTTTGCTTCTGACGGCGCCACGACCTGCTTCACTAAGAGCGCCGGTGCCCCTACAGGACATCCCACCACCCCTCTTTTATATAGGAAATTTCTATTTAGAACAAAGTTATTACAGTGAAGTGCTCACGACACCACGAATGGCCACAACTCGACACCTGTATCACGACATGCTGCAACGCCGCCCCCTAAATGTGGTCGAACTAAAATGTCCTGACGTGCGGTGGCGCGTGGTGTGGAAGACTGCACACGATGCCCCCTCTCCCCCCCTCTCCCCCCCTCTTCACCCCTCTCTCAATGGTACGTCGTCGTTAATGGGAAGCTGGTGACACGAGAACGTCTTTACAATATCCACATGGCAGAGTCTCCGAATTGTGTGGGTCGTAATACAGTAGATTCTGACGAGCACCGCCTCAGCTGTGGAGAGGCGGAACCGGTTTGGCACCTAGTGCGGCAGATGTTGGCTTATCTCTTGCGAGTTAGGCCGGAGCATATATCTGCACGCACGTTAATGTTTCCGGATGAGACATTTTACCCCAAGACTCGGACCAACTCCGTCACTTGGATACGTAGACATGCGGTCCATTACCTCTATCGCAAAACACAAGAATTTACTTGACTTCTGGCTCCATTTGCAAGAAAGACATCATGCTATTTCCGGGCGTACCAAATATCGACAATGCTTCGCAAACTACCTATGGAGTGCCTTTCACAGCCCGCCGTGTAGCTGGAATGTTCCAGGCAGTGGTAGATGAGGTCAGAACGAACTGCAAATGGTTCAAATGGCTCTGAGCACTAAGGAACTTAACATCTGAGGTCATCAGTCCCGTAGAAATTAGCACTACTTAAACCTAACTAACGTAAGGACATCACATACATACATGCCAGAGGCAGGATTCGAACCTGCGGCCGTAGCGCTCGCGTGGTTCCAGACTGAAGCGCCTAGAACCGCTCGGCCACACCGGCCGGCAAGACATTGATATATTGATGTAACACAGAGTGGAATCAATAAGTATGTCACGATATAGGCCTGCTTCAAACCCCAGCGGTTGAGAGATGAAGGAAATTAACAGACTGTACGGAGTAGATTGCCACAACAGACGTGGCAAATGGACACAATGGACTAGTATTGTATGTGTGAAGATGTAACCAACAATGTTCTCATAACTCGATGGGTTATGCTCCAGTCGAGCTACCATTTAACGAAGCTCCGAGCAGCCTAATTAGAGATACGTTAAGAAAAACCCCAAATAAAGACGTTATATGGGGAAGGAAACGACCGAGAGGGCTGAACAGACGCATATTGGAAGAGCTGAAGCAAGCAATGCACAGTATGATAAACTGGTGCATCCTATAATTTACTATTAGTGGTTCTGGTGCTGATATGTTCATGCGTTCAGTCAAAGAAGGATATAAACAGTTTCCATCATGTGCATAAAAGATCATAGGAGGCTATAGCACTGAAACAGCTAAACATATTGGAACTCGAAGAATATATGAATGGTGAGCATCTTGGCTGTGAACATGCTGTAAAAAAAACTTAAAAAAGATTTACAAGAATTCAGTGAACCCCAAAAGAGGAGGAATAAGAAAACAGAAAAAGGAATTACCAATGTTGAAAAAATAACACTTAACTGTAATAACTGTAACTTTCAGGAATGAACAGTGTCAGTAATGTATAGTTCGACTTTCATATGTTTGTCTTAAGGATAATGCTACGTGTTTATCTTGACTATCGATGACAATGGCTAAATTAGTGTTATAGTGGCAACCTAGGTTTTGTGCTAATTAAAGTTGCTTTAAAGGTATTGAGTTCTACAGTCACGCAGGCTACTGCGTTGAAGTGCAGTGATTTAAAAGATACGGTGGTTTCCAGCGCTTACGACACTTCTCAGGTGGTATGGCAGGTGCGAGCAGCTGTAGAGAATTTATGAGAAGAATCTGTGGCTGACACACCGCAATGTGTTGTTACATGTCGAGAGGCCGCAGGGCCAGGCGCTGCATTTAACTGCAGAGCGCTGCAGTGCAGAGCAGCCGGCCATTGGCAGGACTTCAGGCGGAGCAAGAAGCAGAAGATAGGAGAGGAGGGAGAGAGGAGGGGGAAATTTTCATCAGCCGGAAGGACTTCTTCAGGGAGTTCGGACGTGAGTCCCATCAGCTGACAACAGCTGGTCCAGGCCAGCTATAGACAGCTCGCTTAGTCGTTGCTATACCAGGGCGTCGTGCAAAGAGAATGAGTTTACGGTGCCTCAAAGTGATTTAATGTGGGCGTGTATGTGGAGCTTGTTTGATAATGCTCCCTGTTTGTTTATTTGTGCTGTTTAAAGACGTGCTCATGAATGCACTAAATCGTTTTCTTTCTTATTTGTGGTATTTCTTTCTCATTGCAGAAAATTAAAATTTATTTATTACATTTCGAAGGCATTACGATAACCAGTGCTAAAATTAGAGCATGAATAATTTGGTAAAATTTATGGTTGCTAGATTTGTACAGAACACCTTTTTTCAGATAAATACCTACTTGGTTTGGACTATTTGGTTAAAGTAAGTAACGAAAGGTGGTGTGACGAATTTTGACTACTGTGTTGCTGTGTATTTCTATTTCAGAGTGGATGTTTATATTTCATGAAACTTTAGTGGACTGAACGAAATGTAATTGTAATATTCAAACTTTATTTTCTGTCTGAATAACTATGTAGATTATGAAATAGAATATATTTTTTGTGAATGTCCAAAACAATAGGGGTGGATGAATGTGGCACGCATGAAGTACAGATTTGGAAAAAAAAAACAAAAGGAAAGATAATGCTGCCAAGCTCTGGGGTCACCATTGTCATTTTCAATCATTTTCAGTTAATGGGCAATTTCTTTTCTCCTGTAATTAAGGGACTTTATTATTTTTCATAAATCCTTGCTTCACGCGGATTCTGAAAATAGTTGGATGTAAGGGTACAGATATCGATCTTGTACTTGATGGGTCGACTCTACCCTTACGCTTCTTTGCGACAGCGCAGCGGCATCGCTAACGGGGATGCCCCATAGCTCTAGAAGGAAGAGATTGGCGCCTTCAGGTCGTTTGGCGCGCAGGAATGAGACAATCGAACCGGGGCACGCTCCCAGGGCAAATGCAGAGAGATCGCTCTTCCCGCCGCCGCGTATAGAAGTGATGTATTTTGTGGGATGATTATAGAGATTTGCACCACCGACATCATGCGCTAGGACGCGTATATGTGTGTGCAAAGTGAGAATTTTGAAGCTCAGGGTTAATTTTGTATCGTGGAAGCTATAACATGATTAAATTGCGATCGCACAATGAAGAGGCGATGGTGGTGAACTTACATAAGGTCGTGATAGATGAGTGACTGTAACTGTCGTGTGAGTGGGCTCAGAAGAAGTAGGGAGATGATAATCGAATTTAAAATGGAATACATCAATTGTGTCGTAAAAAACTGTTCACACATCTCAACCTCTTCGTTATCATTGGAATATTTTGGAAGGGAATGAGTTACAGAACAGTGTGCAATAACTATACAGAGCTTACGCCGTAGGCTCACGGTCAGAACTTGTTACAGGCCCATGTTCCCGAGAGTAAGCTCGCTTTCTAAAACTGGCTACTTATGACTGTCCAATGCCTATTTTTCGAACCAGCCGGACTATAGCAAAGAATAATCAACTGTAAATCAAGAAGTAGTACGGTGGAGCGGCATACAAGTGAAACTTGTCGGGCATTGGGTGATGATTTGAGCAGCCAAATCGTAGTATTCCATAAGCCTCATGGGTACCCTACGAGGTCCTATTACTGTCAACGATTTTGTGACAATTTTGCTGATGAGGTCCATCCCATGGTACAATCTTGATCCCCCAATGGTGGCACTGTGTTCAATCTACTTCAGAGAGAACGGTTTGCGATCGCTGTCGACCTCCATCATCGTTGCCTGAACTTGTCACTATTTTGCTGGAATAATTGTATTAGACTCCATCGCAAAACTATACAGGATCTGTATTTATCCATTCCGAGAGACTGGAAGCTGTTTTGAGTGCCAACGGTATTACTACACCATACTGGGCATAGTAATGTGCTGTGCTCGTGGTGACTCCAAATTTTTGTATACCGCCTCTATGAGGTAGAAGACATACTCCCAGAGGTAGAAAAGTACGAAATAGTTCCAAGTCCAAATAGGGGAGGTGCAGAAAGTTGAGTATGTTGCAAAACATGAGCTAAGTTGTAATGGTTGCAAGATAGCGAGACCTATAATTAGCAGGAAAATTAAGGTGATCTCGGCGAAGATCAGTTTGGGTTCCGTGCAAATGCGGGAACACATAAGGCAAAAGGAGTACTCTGAATTATCTTAGAAGATAGGTCGAAGAAGGGCCATCACAAGTTTATAGCATTTATCGACTTAGAGAAAAAATTTTAGCAATGTTGGCTGAAATATTCCGTTTGAAATTTTAAGGTTGGTAGGGAGAGAAAGGTCATCTACTACTTGTAATGAAACAGTATTGCGTAAATTTATCCATGTCGCATAGAACTGATTGATGGCAACGAACGTTATATATATGAAATATTTTTTATTCTTTCAGTCACTTTTTACTAATATTCATCAGAACAACGTGTCAATAAATATTAGTAACAATGATTGTAGGGTATAAGCTATTTCATAAATCTAACTGGAGCTATATGGGTGAAAGGACATGATAGAGAAGCAATAGCTAAGGAGACAGTGAAACCGGGTTGTAGCTGTTGCCTGATGGTATTCAGTCTTTACACTGAGTGAGTTGCGAAGCAACGAAATTGGGAAGGAAAATTAAAATCAGGGAGACTAAACGATAATTTTGATTCTTGTTGATTATACTCTAAGTCTGACACAGACGGCAAAGGAGACTTGGAAGCCCATTTGAACGGAATGGATAGAGCCTTAAAAAGAAGTTAGAAGTGAGCGTCTATAGACATAAATCAACCGAAAACGAAATGAAGTCCAGTTAAAACAGCCGACGCAAAGGAAAATGGTTCAGAAAATGAGTTAATATAATCAGTATATGAGTTTAGTTTTTTAAGCAGCAAAGTAACATGTTCACAGAAGCAGATTGGATGTAAAACGTAGACTGTCAGTACAAGGAAAAGTATTTATGAAACATAAGAAATTGTTAACATCGAATATTGACTTAAGGATTAGGACGTCTTTTCTAAGGGAATTAGTCTGAAGTTAGGCTTGTACAGAAGTGAAACATGGATAGTACACAGTTCACGCGAGATGAGACTAGAAATGTGTCAGTTCTAAAGACGGATGAAGATGAGATTGAAAGATCGAATAACTAGTGAGAGTTACGGAAACGAATTGGACAAAATGAAATTAATTTCACAAATTGACTAAAAGACTGGATTGTCCGATGGGACACATCATGAGGTATCGTCAGTTTTGTAATGAGCTAAGTGTTGTTACAATTTACATCTACATGATTACTCTACAATTCACAGTCAAGTGCCTGACAGAGGGTTCATCGAACCACCATCAAGCTATTTCTCTACCTTCCATACTTGAACTGCACACAGAGAAAACGAATACTTAAATAATTCCGTGAAAACTCTGATTTCTATTACGTTATTAGGTTCATCGTTTATCCTTACGTCGGTAGGTGCCAATAAAATATTTTCGCATTCGGAGGGGACAGTATGTGATTGAAATTTTGTGAGAAGGTCCTACAGCAGTAAAAATTCTTTGTTTTAAGGATTGCCACCCTAGCTGCTCATCATGTCCGCAGACACCCTCCCCTTTATTGCGACAATACAAGACGAGCTGACCTTTTTATAATTTTTTCGCTGTCCTCCAAGGGTTTTCTAAGATTTCTGCCAGTAAATCGCAGTCTTTGATACGCTTTCCCCACAGCATTATGTATGACCGGGCGGGGAGGCCGAGCGGTTCTAGGCGCTACCGCTACGGTCGCAGGTTCGAATCCTGCCTCGGGCATGGATGTGTGTGATGTCGTTGTGTTTAAGTAGTTCTAAGTTCTAGGGGACTGATGACCTCAGAAGTTAAGTCCCATAGTGCTCAGAGCCATTTGAGCCATTATGTATGTGATCGCTCCAATTTAAGTTAATCGTGAGTGTAATCCCTAAGTATTTACAAAGAGGAGACAAAAGTCATGGACACCGTGTCGGAACTCCTTTTGCCCGGCGTCGAGCCACGCCTCGACGTGACATGGACTGAAAAAGTCATTGCAAGTGTCCTGCAGAAATATTGATCCATTCTGCCTTACGCGTCCATAACTGTGAAAGTGTTGGCGGTGCAGGATTTTTTACACTAATTGACCTTTCGATTACATCCCTTAAATGTTGGGTGGGTGGCTAAATCATTAGCTCGAATTTTCCAGCATGTTCTTCAAACCAATCTTGAACAATTGGGACCCGGTGACATGGCGCATTGTTACTGATAAAACACTACAGTGTTTATCACAGTTAACTCAATTTACATCCACCAATAACGCATAGGATTCATTACGTAAAACATCCAATACATCCGTCAATACGTTATAGGAATCACCACCAATAACTTTGTCAGCCTCCTCAGGAACACCACACATGTTACCGTTACTGTATCGCACCTGATGAGAATTCACAGTACATTCGAATTGCGCCAAATTCGAAACTACCTCTACCTTCCGTAACATTTTCTCTTCTCTTAGATTTCTTCGACACTTTGCATTCTGGTCCACTATGTAACACATTACATTCACATTCACTCATAAGTCATGCTTTCATCAAGAGCCATTGGTTCACTTCCATCAACAGGAATTAAACCACTAACTCCATCCTAAATACTCAAATCAGTAGCCTCAAATTCCGCAACTTCAGCCTCTAAAACGACGTCTCTGCATCTCTTTAATAATAAATCACCCACTTCCGCCGATACATAATAAAATTCATCACCGGCTGACGGGGCTATTGCTACGCCGTCTTTACAAATATGTTCACATTCTTCCGCCGATATACCAGTTGACGGGACTACTGCTTCGAATTCTTTACAGCGACTTTAGCCTAATTTCTCCGATACAAAATCATCTTCGTCACTTTCACCTACATTACCACAACTGTTGCTTCTGACTGGAGCCACATTAGAATTCGTCGTACCTTCCACCTCCACCAAACTCAGATTCACCTCTGCCTCTCGTTTGATCACATAATCTTTCAACATACATACATTCATTCCATCATTCACTTCCCTTTAACCAAATGCATTCTCCAGCCCCATATCATCATTATCGAACCTCTCAACACATTTTAAAATGTTTCTTGCGCCCTTTTTATGGTTGCGCTGCTTAAAATTACTCTCCATTTTATTTTTACTTGTTATAACCTCCATCTGTAACATTTGTTACTTCTTTGCCGAATTTTCGACACATGCAGAATTTTCAAAATGATTTATCCTTTTCAACGCCGGATTATTTAGCCACCTCCGGACCTGAGATGCGGCGATCTCCTATTTCCCGACCTGGTATTCTCGCGTTGCATTTCGTGAGGATCCTGCCCCTCAAACCTTCGTTCCCGATTTTGATTTTCGTTATGAAAATTCCCGTTTCCATTTCCCCCGTCACAATAATTATTACAGTGGTAACTATTTTGGTATTACTGTAAATCTCGTTCTGGTACCCGTTTATCTGTGTACTGTTCCAATTATGTGGCTCAAATTTGAACGCGTGTTCAAGTTTCTCAAAAGAATCTAAAATCTCGTCAGTAGTATTTGCCAGGCTGTGGACAAGATCCCCTTGTAAATGTTCTGGTAAGCGTCTCTTGAGAGTCATAATCTCTGTCGACGCTCCCAGTGGACGTTTTATATGTGTCAACTTAACAAGTTGAGGCACACAAAAATCCCTCACTAACGCACTCCCGCGTTTGAAAATTAGCCCGTTTAGGAATCCGTTCTCAAGTCGCGTTTGCTTCGCTTTACTCCAGAGTTTGTTCAGGAAACAATTCTCAAACACTTTATAGGTTTAAATGAAGCACTCACTAAATTTACCCATGACTCTGCATTGCCTTGAAGATGTCTTTCAGCTAATTAAATTTTTGCCTCTTCCGACGTTAATCTCACAAAACCATTTCTACAAGTAGCAAGAATATCAACTGGGTGGTATTTTCCATCATTTGGAAAACATTTTTTGCCCTAGAATTAAACCATGTAACATCTATCACAGTAGTAACTCGCTTAGGAAGTTAATTCCGCCCTTATCTCATTAACCTGATGTTCACACATCATAACTCCGTTATTAATCCCTGCTTCCAAATGTTGTCTGTTTTTCACCACCTTTTTTTCACACTCTACCATTCTACCAGACAAATTGTTAATAGACTTAGTGGCCACTTCCTCAAGCGTATTTTGCTCAGCACACTTTTCTTTAAATCGTCACCCAGTTCGTAATGTATTTTTTCCAACTTTTTCGCGAAATGTCTTTCCATTGTGTCGACTCTGTTGTTCATCAGGTCAACCTCTCCAGAAATTTTGCCTACATCTGACCTTATAGCTTCTAATTTAGGATCTATCATCCTACCATATCGGATTTAATTTTCTTCACCCCAGTCTTTACACGTTCTGCTACACATGTGTCTACTGAACCTATATCGGTTTTTATCGAACCTATCTCTGTACCCAGTATCTTCAATTTAGAGTTCAAGTGTGTCATCATTTGCCTTAACTATGCCTCTGAATAACTAGCAGTTACATCTCTTTTCTCTGATTTCAGACTATCTGCTCAATTAATATGGTCCCTATCAACATCGTCCTGTGCAGATTCTGGACTAACGGGGTGCGAGCCATTGTCATGTACGACGGCCAACCCCGAACATGTGCAGGTTGTGGACAAGAAGGCCACGTCAGATCCGCCTGCATGCGACACCGCCTGATCCAGACGCCGGTCGGCGAGGAAGCGTCCCCAGCGGTGATGACTCAGATCCCTGTCACATACGCCAAGGTTGCCCAGGAAGGTAGCACGTCTACACAGAGTCTTCCTGCTCCGTTGACGTCGTCTGATCAGGTAGATGCAACCGCTCCTGAGATTCCTTCTGAGGTGCCCCAGACGCCATATCCTAACCTGCCGAATCATCGCAGCACTGTGACTGAAAATGCTACTGAGATGGACGTTGATCCGGGAGTGGTACCTACTTCTGCTTTCCTTCAGACTGGTCCGGAGTCAGACGAAAGCCACCCGCAATCGGACTATGAACGACTTGTTCGAAAACAAGGGTCGACACGAAAGAGAAGGAAACGTAGCCGTACACCCCCTGATGAATCCATTCTACGGATGGATACCGGGGATGCAGACCCGAAAATGGACGACAAACCGATCTTTGATGACCGTAAGGCTGATGCGAAAGACCCGCCACAGGCGACCACTGGCAACGAACACCCCTCCTTACTGACGCCGTCGCCCCCACAGGTCGACGTTCAAGAGAGCCTATCCGATGAGACGAAAACTACGTCTCCTCTCCACGTGGATGACGTGCACAGCCGATGCCCTACCGCAGCATCAGTCTCCTGGGCAGACGACGTGGAGATCGAAGGGACTGGGGTGGATGCTGCTGATGATGGGGCACCCCCATCGGTTGCACCCGCGCCCGCGCCCGCGCCCGCAAACTCTCCACAATAGCAGCCTCTTCAGCGGACCGGCAAGATCGACGACCTCTCGCTCTTGAAGAAGAAGCCCCGCCTGTGCCTGTGGGACTCCAACACCAGCATTATCGTGTCGCTACGATTAACCTGGCGACCATTCGTGCGCCCCACAAACTAGCGCTGCTCCGCGATATGATTTATGATGCGGACATAGATATTGCGCTTTTTCAGGAAGTGCATGTCGCCGATTTTTCACCACCACATGGCTTCACGGTGCATCTTTCTCCAGCTTCAGACACCGGTAGTGGTGTTGCCATCATCTTACGCGAAGGTCTTCCTGCCGAAGATGTCCTATACCTCCCCAGCGGCAGAGGTATGGCCCTTACTCTCTTTGGTGTACGCATCATCAATATTTATGCGCCGTCGGGCTCCAGCTACCGTCGTGAACGCAATGCCTTCTTCGCGAATGAAGTCACACCCCTTTTTATGGGACCACACGATGACTGGATCATGGGTGGAGACTTCAACTGCACCCAGCGACCTCAGGATCAATTGCCGCGTCACTCACCATGCGCAGCTCTGGAAACAGTTGTCACGCGGCTACAATTTGTCGACACGTGGAGACATGTTCACGGTGATCTTTTGGGCTTTACGTACCACACTGCGGACTCCTCTAGCCGACTGGATCGCATCTACATCTCGCGATCCCTAATTCAACACGCTCGACAGGCTGAAATCTGGCCTGTTGCTTTCTCAGACCATGAGGCTTACTTCTGTGATGTTGTTCTCACAAGACAGGCAGTATGGCACGGACGTGGTTTATGGAAACTGACACGGCATTTCTTAATTCACCTGACTGTCGACTTCTAATAGAAGACACTTGGATCACATGTAATAGACGCCGACCCACGTATCCGTCTACCATATCCTGGTGGATCCAATGTGCAAAACCTGCTCTTCGAAAAACTTTAATCCGGTATGGCAAAGATGTTGTCGCCTGGAGGAAGAGCACTATGGACTTTGACTACAGGATCCTACGAGAATGCTCCACGATGCCAGCCTCCCCTGAGCGCCATACAAGGATGAACCAAGCTAAGGCCCAAATCTCCAATCTCGTGCGACGGCATTTGGAAGGGGCGATAGTACGATCTCGTACTGCTGATCGCATGCCTCATGAACATCCGTCGATGTACCATATCATCCAAGAACGACAAAATCGACGCCGAAAATTGATTCACGTCCTAACGGATCAAGAAGGGCGTCTCTACGTAACCCAATCTGCCATAGGGAATGTGCTTCGCGCCCACTACCGGCAGCTCTACGCCGCAGTTCCACATTCCCCAGAGTTGATCGAGGAAGTCTCACAGCTCAACTTCGGTGGTATCCCAGGAGATGCGGCGATTGACTTGATGTCGGAGGTGACTGATGAGGAAGTCCGCCATGCGATCCGGGCAGGAACCATCAATCTCTCCCCGGGCCCCGACGGTCTTCCCCTCGAATTCTATCGCACCTTCCGTGATTTGTTAGAGTCAACCTTCACCTCCATCTGTCGGGAACTGATGTCTCCGGAAGTACCTGTGCCGGACGTTGTCATGGAAGGAATTATTATTCCTGTACATAAACCGCACGGTGGCAACAATATCAGTGATTATCGGCCCCTCACCCTCCTTAACAGTGATATGAAAATCTTCACTCGCCTTTTGGCAGCACGACTTAAAAACGTTGCCCACTATGTTGTGTCGCCAGACCAAGCATCTTTGGGAGGCGACAACAATATTCGTACGGCTTTATGCCGCTACAGGGATATGATCGCCGTTACCCAGGCACAACGCCTCTCTGGGGCACTTGCGTCTTTGGACTTTAGTCAAGCTTTTGATAGGGTTGACCATTCGTTCCTTACGGCCGTTCTCCACCATATGGGTTTCCCGGTCGCCGTTATCACGGTAGTGATGCGCCTTCTGCGGGGTGCCTCATCCAGGATTATGTACAATGGCAGACTCACTCCACCGATAATAATAGGTCGATCCGTACGTCAAGGTTGCCCTCTATCAGCAATTTTGTACGCCTTTTCCTTGGAATCCTTGCTATGTGGACTAAGACAACGTTTGGTAGGGTTGTCCATAGATCGCTACCGATTCTGTTGCACGGCCTATGCTGACGATGTTGTCATCTGTTTACGTAATGCCGACGAAGTTCGAGCTGTTTTGACGTGGGTAGCGACTTATGGTGAGGCGTCGGGTAGCTCTTTAAACGTCCGTAACTCACAAGTTATGTTCATTGGCACGGGACTTCCCGTGGAGTGCGTTACACCTCTCATCACCGTTGATACCATTCGTTGTTTGGGAATAGATTTTTCATCTGATCTCCGGCGTTCAGCCACCATCAACTGCCGACGCCTCCTTTTAATGATCAGAGCAGGTCTTATGGACCATCGCCTTCGATCCCTAGATATTCTCCAACGAGCTCGATATGTCAATACATATATCGCATCCCGAGTTCCCCATGTAGCGCAAGTTCTACCTCTCCCGCTTACTGTGGCACGTCGCATGTTGGCAGCGATGGCATCTTTCGTCAGCTCTGGGATGTTGTTCAAAGTTAACTATGCGACCCTTACTCTTCCCCGTGAACGAGGTGGGATAGGTCTGTTTCACGTGCCGGATAGAGCTCGCGCCCTATTTGTCAGCTCCCAGATGACGGTTTGGACACGTTGCCCAACGAGCCTCACTGGTCTCCTCCTGTCGGCATACTCGCCGGTCTCACTGTCAGCCCCAGTGATGATCTCGAATGTTCCGGCCCAGTTCCATTATGTACGGTACTTCTTTCTGGAACTCAGTTATCTACGCCTCACCTTACCAAGACAGCTTTTACTCAAGACAAAGGCAGTATACAATGTCCTCCAATTAGGTCGTCCACCTAACCCGATTGAACGAAAGTTCCCCCCGGTTGACTGGAGTCATGTATGGCGCGCGGTGTTCGCCTGTTACCTTGACACGAATGTTCAATCTGTCTGGTACATAACTGTCAGTGGTAAGCAAATCAACCAATTTCGCCTTCATCGTATCCACCTCGCCCAATCACCTCTATGCTCCACGTGTGGAGTGCCAGACAATGATGAACATCGGTTTGTTTGCGGACCGGCGGCGGAGGTTTGGCACTTGGTTCGACGTATTGTGGCTTTTCTAACGCGGGACATTCCGGATCGGATTACTCCCCTTTCATTATTATTTCCGGAACGTGACTATTTTCCCCGGAAAAAGACCAATGCTGTGAATTGGATTCGCGGACATGCCATTCACTACTTAATTGGACAAACTGTAGACTCTGTACTCGATTTTTGGACATACCTCAATGACCGTCATTATGTCGTTGTCCGTCACCCAAAATACAGACAATTTTTCTCGAACTTCCTTGGGAGTGCTTTCCACGAGCCGCCTCGCAGCTGGAATGTGTTAAGCCAAGAGAGAAGAAGGTTTCCTGTTTGAACCAATGAACATTTCTGAACAATTGAACAGAACACATCAAGGTTCGCAGGAGAGCTTCTGTAAAGTTTGGAAGGTAGGAGACGAGGTACTGGCAGAAGTAAAGCTGTGAGTACCGGGCGTGAGTCGTGCTTCGGTAGCTCAGTTGGTAGAGCACTTGCCCGTGAAAGGCAAAGGTCCCGAGTTCGAGTCTCGGTCGGGCACACAGTTTTAATCTGCCAGTAAGTTTCATATCAGCGCACACTCCGCTGCAGAGTGAAAATTTCATTCTGAGAACACATCAATTTCGAGAAGGCGTGACTCAACATATTACCAGCAGGGCGCAGAAGGCCTCTGATCAATTACACAAAAAATAAAATAAATAAATAAATATAAAACAAAAAAAATTAAAATAAAATTCAGAAAAAGGAAGATTTTGATTTGTTTTTAAGGATAGCCCTAACCTTGATTTCCCATATTTCCCCTGGTATATAGGCAGCTCTCTGGGGTAGGTTTAGTCAGGAGCCAACGCCTGAAGTGGCCCAGTTTTTTTTTTTTTTTTGTTATAGGATGAAAAGTGGCGGTGGCACTTGTTTTTTTAGTTCCAAAAAAAAAAAAAAAAAAAGTGGTAACGTGAGCAGCTGCAGCAATTAAAAAAAAATTAAACTTATAAAAAAAAAGATGGCAGAGCACTTGCCCGCGAAAGGCAAAGGTCCCGAGTTCGAGTCCCGGTCGGGCACACAGTTTTAATCTGCCAGGAAGTTTCATGTCGGCGCACACTCCGCTGCAGAGTGAAAATATCATTCTGGAAACATCCCCCAGGCTGTGGCTAAGCCATGTCTCCGCAGTATCCTTTCTTTCAGGAGTGCTACTTCTGCAAGGTTCGCAGAAGAGCTTCTGCAAAGTTCGGAAGGTAGGAGACGAGATACTGGCAGAAGTAAAGCTGTGAGTACCGGGCGTGAGTCGTGCTTCGGTAGCTCAGATGGTAGAGCACTTGCCCGCGAAAGGCAAAGGTCCCGAGTTCGAGTCTCGGTCGGGCACACAGTTTTAATCTGCCAGGAAGTTTAATAATCGTGATGTTGCTAAAAACTCTATCTTACACCCGTGATTAGCCCAAATCCTGTCCTAGACAATTTTAATTAGAGTGTCCTCATTTATTATGAAAGGACTTATTCGGCAGCTATAAAATAGTTGTGATTGCTTTCTAATGTATGAAGTTACAGTGTTTAAAGTTCAGTTTTATAGTTTAAGAAATACTCCACGTCCAGTGCATTTCTAAATCAATCTGCACTGATTTCCTTAAATAATTTGCCTTACTTGGAATGCTGCCTGAAAATAGTAAAGTTGATCCGAAGTGAAAAAGATTATTAATTGCTGCATTTATGCACTTTGATCAGAATTACGAAGTTTTGTCAGTGTTCGTTTCATGAGAACGTGTTTGAACTTGAATTTAATGTTGTGTTGGCATTTGCACAGCGAACTACATTTATATTTTGAGTAAGTTAAAAGGCTGCTTATTAAAGCACATTTTTTATTTAAGATTTATAGTTTGTTGTGCTTTACTTAATTAATAATTATTGATGATAATACTTCCCATTCCTCTTATATACTTGTGTAGTTTTGTTAATGAGCATGGTTCTTCAAACCATGAAAGTTTAAGGGCGCTCATGTACTAGACTACTTATTTAATTAAGCAAAGCAAAGGCTCCTTCAGAGCTAGTGTAGTTAGGTTTGCATTCTGTTTAATTGCTTCAAACCGAGCTTAAGAAAGAAAGATCTGCTGTGTTAGCTATTCTAATGCAAGTTGGTTAACGCACAGGCACAGAGACCCTGTACTAAGCAATGAGGTTATAGAGTATGATCATTAACAGACCCCTGATTTAAATCAGAATCATTTCATGCTCTTCCCGGTTTAGTATTGCTACTAGTTTCATGTGTGTTGGTGATTGGTTCTATAAATTGCTGCATCTAGTTCATTTAAGGTACGTTTTGTTGAGAGGCATATGTTACTGTTTGCTATTTCATTGTACATTTGTTTGTCTGACTTCCAAGTTAGTAGTACATTTATCAGCAAGGTTAGGTTACTGTGTTTTAGTGTTAATGCTTTGTTATATTGCTTGACACAAGAATGCCTAATTTGGCTGGCGACCAATATTAATATGTAATGTTACAACTGTCTTTTGTGCTGGGAGAACGTCTGTTCTTGACCTACTTGTTTACTGTTAGTTATACTCTGCTGGAGTGTTTCGGAAGCGAATCCCAGTATGATTGTTCTGTTCCCATTAGGTGATCTCACGGTCACAACTTTCTCAAACGTTAGCATCGATTGCCGTTTACGGTGGTCGGTGTTACAATTACCAGGTGTCCAGAATCACTCCCTTGAGCTCTCCACTCGAGAAGTCCCTGTCTACAGTTGACTCCAGCAGTGTTCCGCCACTGTCCAACTCTCATTACCTGAAGGTTATCCCCACCAAAAATATATCGTTCTCAAGCTCTACGAACATGACGTGATTCACGTTGACCACTACCCCGCACTAAAATTACATATTATAAAGGAATGACTCGTGCAAGGAATTTATGGCCCTCGCCGTGGATCCTAAAGTGGAGAACTGCATAGCATTAAATTTGATATTAAAGGAAGATGGTAACAGAATCAAGTTTTAAATAAACACATTAATTTAATCAAGTGAAACATACTTTAAAAGCATATGACTACTAAAGAACATCAGTTGATATTACAAAATGTGCACTAGGTGAGTTATATCATGTAACCTGCTGGTTTTCAACCTTTCGTAAGGTACGAGAGAACGTGTCATTTAGACGTTCTAAAATTTCTCACGATCTTTTATTAGAACGGAAAGACTGACTCCTGGTCTGACAGTTAGTCATCTATTAAAGCCCCGCTGGACTTGTGACAGGAAAGCGCAATGACCTGAGCAAATGCGGACAAAGAGTTTGCTAAAAATGCTCACCATAGGAATTCAGCATGAGACTTGTAGAAAGATGCCGTCATATGTGTCTCTCTGCGGTATACGACGAGGGTCGTACTTCTGGCACCACAAACTGTGGGTCCTGATCGGATGCTCAGATCCACACCAGATTTTTGCCCCCACCTCCTCCCCCTCCACCCCACCAACACTGGACAAACAATTCAATCCGTCCACGGCTCCATAACACAAATCACCTCTCTATATCCTCGGTGAACTGTTCTCCCTACTCTTTTCTTCCCACCAAACAGAACATGTCCGCCAATCGCTGAATAAGAACGCTCAAGCGACCAGTGGCAACATTTCGTCTTGGACAATAATCCTGGCGAGAAAGCAAGTCGCGTTAACATGCCCTCTTTCCCACTAAAGCTACTGCTTCTACTCCATCTACGTGATGTCACAAACATTTTCACCAATCACTTGTTTTCACACCCAGCAACTAGCTTCGTATTGGAAGACCTTTTGAAGTAAAACGACTGTTCCAGATGCCAGGTTACTACTATCCTGCCAGCCGTGTGTCTTTAGAAAAGCATAATACTGTTATCTTCTGAAGGCACTCTTCAGTACATGGGAAAAAGGTGGCCTCTCATTCATAAATGTCTTTTTCTGGTCTGGCTTGGCAGCAGGTCTGGAGGGCGGTTTATAAATGCACAATAGCTTCGACCCCATGGACCCTACCTGGTGAGATGATCTTCACGGAGAGAGCACCTGAGCCTGCCTGCCTGGGTGGATGCCAGAAGCTGCTTTTTTCGTTACGTCAGACACAGCTGTGCCTGTCCCAGGTCCAGCGTTTTGCACTGTTTTTACACACTCTCAAAAGTAAAACGAAAAGAAGGTGAGATACGCCTTGTTGCAGACGTCAGTGCGTGTAGTCCCTGGAGTCTAATTCTCTTTAATATACATTATTATCATATTTCGGCCCCTTATTATCATCTAAGTAGAGCGTTCGTCTCGTATTGAGTGGAAAGGGACATGCCAGACGGTTTGCCGATATTCCTAATGTTCCCATAGCAATAAATTTTTTTTTGTGGGGACGACCCTCTTAAGACAGGTAGATGGGCAGCTACCAGCAAAATTTATTACAATTCGTCTGGTACCAGGAGAATGTCAGCGTTGTCCGAGTGACAATCGGCATCACTAACTGTTGGTGGGATAGAACAAGTAACACAGACAGCCATAGCATGTAAATAGTAATCAGCTGACAATCAGAAACAATCGCATACATCCTCAAGGAAACCACCAAACCGCCATAATCTTTCAATGTTGGCTTGAATCGTGAAAACAGATCCTTGATCAATTAACGAATGCAGAGCACATATACAGATTCTGTTACTAGCTGATCAAACTGTATTATCTTTACCTAGGTCAGAGTTAAATTATTTTATAACAGTGTGTCCATTACTGTGTCTTTCATCAGGTGTGGTTCCTTTCCCATTCACTACATGACTGGATAACATCTAGTGACAGAAGATCCACTCACACCAATACCATACCAGAATGTTTATATAATTACTCAAAGGTGTACAAAAGGTATATTATCTCGAATGATACCTGTTCAAACTACGGTAAGAATACAGTTTTAGAAAAATATCGTGACATCCTACATATGTAATCCTTCTCAAAATCAACAACAGACTCATACGAAAAAACAGTATAGTGGCACACAATGATGCATAAAACAATTTAGATAACTTCGACACAAACACAAACAAAATACATGTGTTCAGCTACATGTCAAGTGCAAATTTCACGTTAAGGGCTATTATAATCATGATATAAAACAAAGAATGTTTGAATTTACTAATACTATTTGTCTGTGAAAAGCATGGCCTGTGTGCTACGTCTAATGTGAGAGAGACTACAAATAATAATCTCCATGTGTTACTGAATGCTTAAAAACGAACATGTTTGTATTTGGTAACTCAAAACATTTATTTCAAGACTAGAAGAAGATATGAACTGTACAGAACGTAGTACATAATAAGCAATAGAACGTAGTCATAGAGCAAAATAGTCCGTCATAATGACAGAAGAAATCACTGTGTGAGCTTGATCTGATATACCGAGCGAGGTGGCTCAGTGGCAGCACACTGGACACGCATTCGGGAGAACGACGGTTCAATCCCGCGTCCGGCCATCCTGATGTAGGTTTTCCGTGATTTCCCTAAATCGCTCCAGGCAAATACTGGGATGGTTCGTTTTAAAGGGCACGGCCGACTTCCTTCCCTAATCCGATGAGACCGATGACCTCGCTGTTTGGTCTCTTACCCCAAACAATCCAGTCCTGATCTGATAGTGGTATAGTTTTATATTTTCACGTGTGCGCTGTGGAATTCACTTTGAACTGGAGTGGACTGGGGCTTTTCATCGTTGGGGCTTGCAGTGTGGGCATGGCGCAACTGGCAGGTGCAGGAAGAGGAGCGGGCAGCAGGTGAATCATCCTCCTGCTCTCCCAGTCGTGGGCAGGAGAGGTTTGTCAAAAACAAGAGGTGCTACAACATTTGTCCCAATGAAGAAATACAGTAGCTTACCTCTTCTATATTGCCAAACCTTGGCAAAATCACGCTTGCCAGGAACTAACAGTCTGTGGTACGTCGCAAAGATCACTGTGCTTTTAATGTTGCTGGTCATTTTTGTCGACTACTGTGCCATGACAGCATGTTGTTAACTCCTTCCTTTGAGCTGGACAGTGGTAAGTTGTGGAGTAGTTTGGGCAGTCGTTCCGCTATCCCTGGGTCTCACTTGAAAATGGATTTGCTAATCGGTACCTAATGATCTGGTAGACAGCGTCTGGGTTTTCACACAAGGAGAACAAAAGGTGGTAGTACAGGGTAATGGTTATTTAGTGCAGCACTGCGTTGTGATGGAGACCAACTCAGTGGATATGATTCTGTATAAGGCGAAATAGTGGCTAGTTTACGCTGTAGTAATGTACATCTGTCTTGTCATGGATTCCTGAAGGTAAAGGGAATTCATTTATGATTCTCTACCAATAGGACATGTTATTAGGATACTCAAGTGCGTAAGGTCCCCTTGTTTACTTTAACACTTTTGCCTCTCTTACGACATGGCTATTTTGTAATGGGGAAGCCAGCTGAGCCCTGTCCGCCTGTCCATCTACCTGGGGATTCCAGCTAAGGCACTAAACCTGCCGGTCTTCCATTCATGTTGCGTCACCAGTGAGGGTGCACTGTGCGCAGTAACTGGACTACCTTGGACTGGGTTGCTGCCAAATGGGATAACTGCTCCTCGCTCTCTTGGCCTGGTGCAACTTGCCATTGCAGGTGCTGCCATTATTTCCCCACTCCTCGGACACATGAGTCCTCAGGACCAGTTTCAGAACAGATACGAAATAGTATAATATTACATTCCACCTATAATGATAACTCCATAAATATGACTTAGCAAACTTTACGTAGGGAGTGACTCTAGAGTTAACAGACTGACTTAGAATGGCTTGTAGTATAATCTTAAGTATTCTGGACTCACAAAACGGAGAAAGTTCCTTCTTTATAGGACCTAAGTAGCTATTATCTTTACTTCCCTCTGCTTACCCCTTATTATTAATTGTCTTTAAACAGGTAATTATGGATAAAGAATCTGATTCACAAAAATGTGCCTTTGATAGCACTTTCAATGGCATTCAATGTCTTGTACATCATGAACTTATCTTCCGTCACGAATGTAGTATTAGTACAAGATTATTGGGAGATGTTAAAAGAGTAGTATTAGTCACTGTCTTCTGCTAATGTCATGTGTACCACAATTAATTATCTGTACGCAAAATGTATTCTGTTAGATAAGTAGACTGTTCCAGCGAACGAAACGGTAGAACTCACTTCACCAGCGTTTCATACGCTGCCATGTTTACCTGTCGACAAAACTCTCACAACACGGAAAACAATATCTCAGCACATATTATGCACACGCAAAGTTATTATGTCTTTAAAAAATCTGCAGATGAATTACACTACCTTGTAATATACACTCCTGGAAATTGAAATAAGAACACCGTGAATTCATTGTCCCAGGAAGGGGAAACTTTATTGACACATTCCTGGGGTCAGATACATCACATGATCACACTGACAGAACCACAGGCACATAGACACGGGCAACAGTGCATGCACAATGTCGGCACTAATACAGTGTATATCCACCTTTCGCAGCAATGCAGGCTGCTATTCTCCCATGGAGACGATCGTAGAGATGCAGGATGTAGTCCTGTGGAACGGCTTGCCATGCCATTTCCACCTGGCGCCTCAGTTGGACCAGCGTTCGTGCTGGACGTGCAGACCGCGTGAGACGACGCTTCATCCAGTCCCAAACATGCTCAATGGGGGACAGATCCGGAGATCTTGCTGGCCAGGGTAGTTGACTTACACCTTCTAGAGCACGTTGGGTGGCACGGGATACATGCGGACGTGCATTGTCCTGTTGGAACAGCAAGTTCCCTTGCCGGTCTAGGAATGGTAGAACGATGGGTTCGATGACGGTTTGGATGTACCGTGCACTATTCAGTGTCCCCTCGACGATCACCAGTGGTGTACGGCCAGTGTAGGAGATCGCTCCCCACACCATGATGCCGGGTGTTGGCCCTGTGTGCCTCGGTCGTATGCAGTCCTGATTGTGGCGCTCACCTGCACGGCGCCAAACACGCATACGACCATCATTGGCACCAAGGCAGAAGCGACTCTCATCGCTGAAGACGACACGTCTCCATTCGTCCCTCCATTCACGCCTGTGGCGACACCACTGGAGGCGGGCTGCATGATGTTGGGGCGTGAGCGGAAGACGGCCTAACGGTGTGCGGGACCGTAGCCCAGCTTCATGGAGACGGTTGCGAATGGTCCTCGCCGATACCCCAGGAGCAACAGTGTCCCTAATTTGCTGGGAAGTGGCGGTGCGGTCCCCTACGGCACTGCGTAGGATCTTGGCGTGCATCCGTGCGTCGCTGCGGTCCGGTCCCAGGTCGACGGGCACGTGCACCTTCCGCCGACCACTGGCGACAACATCGATGTACTGTGGAGACCTCACGCCCCACGTGTTGAGCAATTCGGCGGTACGTCCACCCGGCCTCCGGCATGCCCACTATACGCCCTCGCTCAAAGTCCGTCAACTGCACATACGGTTCACGTCCACGCTGTCGCGGCATGCCACCAGTGTTAATGACTGCGATGGAGCTCCGTATGCCACGGCAAACTGCCTGACACTGACGGCGGCGGTGCACAAATGATGCGCAGCTAGCGCCATTCGACGGCCAACACCGCGGTTCCTGGTGTGTCCGCTGTGCCGTGCGTGTGATCATTGCTTGTACAGCCCTCTCGCAGTGTCCGGAGCAAGTATGGTGGGTCTGACACACCGGTGTCAATGTGTTCTTTTTTCCATTTCCAGGAGTGTACATACAGCATGTAACAGTACATTTGTAACAATTACCGAGTTCTCCCTCGGGGCATGGGTGTGTGTGTTGTTCTTAGCATAAGTTAGGTTAAGTTAGTTTACGTAGTGTGTAAGTGAAGGACCGATGACCTCAGCAGTTTGGTCCCTTAGGTATTCACACACATTTGCACACTTTTCTGCTGTTATGACACGTCATAGGAACTCCACCTCGCTCGTTTCAAGACAGGATTTATCTATGCTGATGCTATGATGATTATTCTTTAGAATACCGAACAACGCATTTAGGGCTCTATTATGGTCTACCAACGTTCCTTTGGGAATCAACAGTGTATCATCGTTGCATATTGCCCCCCGTTTCACAGAGTAGTCAAGTATTCTGTCTGACCCTTGAATGAAGGCAGCTGATGATATATTCAGTACAAAGGATAGGCGTCAAAACCAATAACACGGGCCGAGTTTAAGGAATGCTGTTTATTCATGGTATAAAGGATGCAGTTCTATTTGCCCGGAAGCTTTACTTAGCTCTATCGACGAGAAAAATTCCACCCTGTGAAATCTTTATCCTTGGTAGACCAGTAAGTCTCGCTTGTTCGTTTATTTCCATACTTTGCTCAATACGGCACATTTTATTCTTGTCCTTCTTAATGATTATATTGGCGAACACGTTTTCTGTACACCTGAAGCTGAAATCAGGTTTCCGCTGTCCAGAATCCATCATATTTTAGTCAGTATTCAATTATGAATGTGGTCACGGAGTAAAACACTTGAATTCAGTGAAAAAATAAGACAAGTAGCATAATGGAACAAGGTAAAATCACGGGTGTTTGTGAGTCAGGAGAGGAACCGATAATTTATCCCATGGAACAGTCAAGCCCGATCGGTAACAATAACGAAGGTAGTGTAACGGATAACACACCGATTGACAATGAGGACACAAATGGTGGCGATTATTCGCAGCTGCGAAGAAGAAGACAGTGGGAGTACGAGCAAGCCAGTAAGGGATATTACTCCAGTATGTTCATGCACATCTTCACCAGAGAGATGTAGTGAAACCGGAGATGACAATTTTAGCCTTTGTGACCTTTTGAAAGCAATGCTGAAAGAAGGAACGGAAACTGGGGATAGATACAAAACGAAACTCAGAAAAAAAGTAGAGAGACGAAGGACAGAAGGTGCAACAAATTGGTTACCAAGTCTCCTATCATGACATTAACAACATGGTGGACGTTTTTAATCACTGTAATCTTCTCCTCTTCTAACGGTACATCTGAGATTTCTGCATGTTATGTAACATTTTTGTAGTTGGCCTCAGTTTTCATGGCAGGTGTGAAGTCAGACACTTCCATGTCTTCACCTAGTCACTGCCGTGATGGACTATTTCTATGCTGGTCACTGCGTGGATTCAGTGGCCTAATTTCGACGATTTCCACTCGTTCATTGTTCCCATCTAATGCCGCGTCATTCTGCACGACCTGTAGCCAAATACTGTTGTTTCTGTGGTTGTTTCAATCCCCATTCTGCAGTCTATAATCGTTGCTGCTGTCGTTGTTCCAGCTTCCTTGTGGAGTCTATAAATGTCGCCAATGCTGTTACAGCTCTCGTTATGTGGTCCATAATTGCACACATCATCTCCGCCTCCTGATGCTCCATGGAAATGATTCCTACCGCCCGTACGCCCTTTCCTGGTATCGTGACTGGTATTGCCCTTACGTCATGATGGCTCATTGAAGTGGCTCTCAAGAATTCGTCTTCCTTCTCTGTTAGGCTTCTTGTTTAAAGTGAACTCCATTCACGGAGAGAGTTAAGAAACGTGTTTACACCTTCATTGCATGTAAGAACAGGTTCTTCTTTACATCACATCCAGGAATCGCTCTGAGGTTTTGAAACCTGATACCAGCATAACCTTGGCCAATTATCATTTCACGTTTAATTCTGGTTCTTCTATACTACCGCATCTGGGAATCTCTCTGTGCCTTAGAAATCTCATCCATCGTAATCTTTGCCAATTATCGTTTCATGTGTCGTTATCAAAATGGTTCAAATGGCTCTAAGCATTATGGGACTTAACATCTGAGGTCATCAGTCCCCTAGACTTAGAACTACTTAAACCTAACTAACCTAAGAACATCACACTCATCCATGCCCGAGGCAGGATTCGAACCTGCGACCTTAGCAGCAGCGCCGTTCCGGACTGAAGCGCCTAGAACCGCTCGGCCGATCGGGCTTGACTGTTCCATGGGATAAATTATCTGTTCCTCTCCTGACTCACAAACATTCGTGATTTTACCTTGTTCCACTACGCTACTTGTCTTATTTTTTCACAGAATTCAAGTGTTTTACTTCGTGACCATATTCATAATTGAATACTGACTAAAATTTGAAACTGAGATAACAGAATCTCTTTACAACTAATAACTATTCTCATCATAACCTGTGACAAATCCCCTCAACCTAGTACACTGTACGAAGGAATTATCCGAATGAGTCGGAAATCAGTGATGTGATGCACATATAAAGACAAATAAATGATTACAATTTCTGAATAACTGCATGACTTATTCAAGAGAAAGAGCTTTATAAATATAGTCTGGAATATCGGTGACGAGAGTTAAATTGTCTTCAGTGATGAGTGCCGCCTCGATTGAACCCCGATGACAGGCCTGGAAACTCCCTGGACAACGGAGGGATACCAAACTAACTGTCGCCCACAATACGGCCCCTATGACCAGGAGTGATGGTCGAGGTGCAATCTCTTTTGGTTGCAAGACCCCTTTGGTTATCATCTGAGACACCGTTGCAGCAAAACAGTAAGTCGAAAGTAGTCTACGCCCCATTTTGTTTCCCGTCACGGCAACCCGTCTTGGGCTTACATTTCAGCAATATAATGTCCGCCCGCACACGATGACAGTATATACTGCTTGTCTTCGTGCATGCCAATCCCTACTTGGGCCACAAGGTCGCCGGATAATTCCCCAATTGAGGATATTTGGAGCATTATATGCATTGCCCTCCAACCAGTTCGGGATTTTGACGATCTAAGGCACCAGTTGCACAGAACTTGGCAGGATATTCCTTAGGAGGGGATCCAACAATTCTTAATCTGTGCCAAGCCGAATAATTGTTGGCGTAAGGGTCAATGATGAACCAACGCGTTATTGACTTGCTCAATTTGTGAAGCCCTCTCTTCTCATTTAATCATCCAATTTTTCTGAAACTGTAATCACTTCATTGTCTGTATGTGTATATCACATCTACCGATTTCGATCCTATTCTTATAATTCCTTCGCGGAGCATCTATTTGTCCGTCTTATAGTACGTAGTATGTAATTCACACAAAATTTTGCATTTCTGACATCCAAAGCCGATAAACAGACGTTGAAAAATCCACATTACGATCAACATGAAACTGGTAAGAAAATTACACGTATTATTTATTTCCACCAAAAGAATGCTACAAACTATCGTTGTTCTTTGTATTTTCACTTTGGCCAAGCGAAATCAATTTATGCACACTCTGATATTAATGTTACTGGCTGGCCTACATAAGGATTTGCCAATTAATGCAAAACCCCATGGGAGTTTAAAATGTTTACCTGGCGCAAATGTTTCAAATGGCTCTAAGCACTATGGGACTTAACATTTCAGGTCATCGGCCCCCTAGACTTAGAACTGCTTAAACCTAACTAACCTAAGGACATCACAGACATCCATAACGAAGGCATTATTCGAACCTGCGACCGTAGCAGCAGCGCGGTTCCGGACTGAAGCGCCTAGAACCGCTCGGCCACAACGGCCAGCTAGCTGGCCCAGGAAGTTAATGAAGAACTGGAGATGTCCTTATGACACAAGGTGAAATTGTTTTGTAAAACACAAAGACAAGTATGAAAAATTTGTGGCCCTAGCTATAGATCCTAAGATGGAGATTTGCTTAGTATTAAATTTGAAATTAATGGCAAATATCAGCAGAAATAAGTTGTAAATGAGCACATTAATTTAATCAATTTAAAACGCGCATTAAATACATTTGACTGTGGAAGAACATCAACTAATGTAACAAAATGTGCCCTAGGTGAATTATTGCAAGTAAACCTGCTGGTTTTCAGCGTTACCTGAAGGTAATAAGGACGTGCCATTTAGACTATCTAAAATTACTCTCACGCTTTTATTGCAATAAATACAGTGACTGTTGGCCTGACAGTTAGTCTGAGAAATGCATGCATCTACTAAAGCAATGCTTGACTTGAGACAGAAGACAGGAATAATCTGAGCATATATGGACATAGGGTTATCCTTTGAATCCGGTTCAACTAATAATATTCACCATAAACATTCAACATGAAACGTGCAGAAAGATTCCAGTGTACCTGCGTGTCTCCAGTGTGCCTGCGTGTCTACAGTACAGACGGTCATGCTTTTGCTAACATGAACTCTCGACCCCAATGAGCTGCTAATATGTCCACCATATCCACACTCCCCATCTCCGGATGAACTCTTTGATCATTCCCCGGCTCTGTCCCAAAACCCATCCCAGTATATTTCCACTGTCATAAAGCTCGCTGTTATCTTCCTGCTGAAGAGGACATGCCCACCAATCACAAAATAGGAAATCTCAGCTGGCCGTTGGCGTGGTTCCTTCTTACGCAAAAATCGCACCAAAAGTGGGCATCGTTCAAAAGTGCAATGAATTTCTGATTCACCCTTCTTTCTCGATAAAGCTACTGCTTCTGCTCCAACTATGTGACGGCACAAATATTTTTACTAATTATGTGTTTTAGCACCCAACAACAAGCCCCACATTAGAGGTCTCGTCAACTTAAAAAAAACTGCACCCAAGGTTAGGCTCTTATTTTTCTTCAGACCGTGTTTCTTTAGGAAAGAGTAAGATTGTTATCTGCTGAAGGTGCTCTTCAAAACACGAGAAAGCCCTGGACTCCCACTGGTAAAATACTTTCCCTGGCCTCTACTCATCTGCACAGCTGGGGACAGCTCACAAACACAAAATAGCTCTGACCCCATGGGGCTCGTCCGTTGTTGCGACTTTCTGTAGACGACACGTGAAGCTGCCTGCTTGTGTGGAAGACAGAACCTAAAATTTTCTTTAAGTCAGACACTCCTGTGCCTCTACATCTACATCTACATCTACATTTATACTCCGCAAGCCACCCAACGGCGTGTGACGGAGGGCACTTTACGTGCCACTGTCATTACCTCCCTTTCCTGTTCTAGTCGCGTATGGTTCGCGGGAAGAACGACTGCCGGAAAGCCTCCGTGCGCGCTCGAATCTCTCTAATTTTACATTCGTGATCTCTTCGGGAGGTATAAATAGAGGGAAGCAATATATTCGATACCTCATATAGAAACGCACCCTCTCGAAACCTGGACAGCAAGCTACATCGCGATGCAGAGCGCCTCTCTTGCAGAGTCTGCCACTTGAGTTTGCTAAACATCTCCGTAACGCTATCACGCTTACCAAATAACCCTGTGACGAAACGCGCCGCTCTTCTTTGGATCTTCTCTATCTCCTCTGTCAACCTGACCCTCACGGAGATCGAGTGTTTTATCCTGTTTCCAAGTACTCTCAAAAGCAAAAAGAAATGAAGATGTCCTACACTGTGTTAAATGAACACAAGATTTAAATTTAATTAGACTTCAGCACATTCTGTCACTCCAGTCCATCTCGCTTTTATGAATATTATTATCATTTATCAAAGCTTTCTGGAAATCTAAAAATATGGAATCCGTTTAACATTTGCTGTTGACAGCACTCACTACTTCGTGAGAATAAAGAGCCAGTTATGTTTCACAAGAACGATATTTTGAGAATCTGTGTTGGTTACTTGTCAATAAATCGTTTTCGTCGAGGTAATTCGTGAGTTTGAACACAGTATATGATCCAGAACCCAACTGAAAATCGACTCATATTTCCGTTCATGGGTATTGGTGTGACCAGTCTCTATGTACGGATCGTTCGATGAGCGAGGGATTGTGTATAATTCCGAAGTATGGAGCTATTGTTGCAGCAAACACTAATGGCCCCTTTCTGGTTAGTATAAGAATGATTTTAAATATTTGCCTAGTTATTGTGCAGTTTTTGCCTCTGATTTTAATCAAGCAGATAAATGTCTCTTAAAATTACTGCAACCAGTCACCTTTTCTTTCGTTGTTCAAATTTTATAATCCCATTAACGGTAAGCAACGCAATAAAATCTATCTTATAACGTGAATAATTCATGCCATACTTCGTATTTACATGTTTCGTTTATATATCTTGCCTGGCTACACGACCCCCACACTGCTGCAGACAACCAATAAAACATGTACCATCTGAAGGTGAATCGCTAGCCGGTTCCAAACCAATAATGAGATGGCAAAAAATCAGGAACGAAACAAAAGGCGACTGGCTGCAGTAATTTCAAGAAACCTTTATTCATCGCGGTCGCAATGATCCTCACCCACAATGGATGAAAATTTTTGGCAGATAAATAGTTACTACGTTCAACACAGGTGCAATAAATGTTAAACAACATACCCAACTACAGTGGTTCATAGTTCAACTGATAAAAGTTTATGGTCTTTAGAATTGACACACTAAGTAGTAGGCTGGTGAAATCAACTATGCCCCCTGTATAGTGGTGAGCGAACACACAATATAAAATAAGAAATAAAATAGCTGGAAAAACAGACAGTGTTCACAGCTAAAACCAACAGAATCTAAGTTCCTCATTACCTCATATATAGCGAGAGTGCAACTGAAACATGCACTAATACTGGAAGTTCCTCACTGGTGAACCGAGTTAAAGTCCAGTCTCAGTGGACAACCAACTTCACATTCAAAAATAGATGTTCTTCTGAACTACTGACGGAAGTGAATCAGAATCCTTGCTGCCACAGCACAACTCTAAGTCCTTACAAACTCGTGCATAATATATTCTTGAGTATCATGACCGACTACACGAAAAATTTGTACAACCAAAGATGTGCGTAGCGGAATCACCATTCAGGAAATTACACATTTTTGTCTGTTCAAACTTATAGCAAACTGTGTCCTACTTCAAGACCACACTCCTTTTAAGGCCTAAAACCTCCCCTTCACGGAAACATGCACCATCCATGTCGCTTAACGACATTTACTTTAATGAACCTGATTCCCAACGTTTTTTTACTTAAATAATATCGAAAATCTGATTGTGTCAGTAGGTGCGTGATAAAATTCTATACAAGACTGTACCTTGCACTTAATTTTATGTGCAGTAGTTCCCACAAAATTTAAGCGAATGCATAGTTACAGTGCCAAAAATGAGTGCTTAATCTCTGTGTCGTCAGCTACTACAATAAATACGGATATGTTTCCTCCTCCTCCCATTGAAGTAATTAGAATAATTAGAGGAATAATAGTTTTTAAGTTAAAGAGGAAACTGTTAAAATTTATATACAATTAATTAAAAAACAAAATAAAGACAGGATATCTTACGAACTAAATGTTGGATGCGGTATGAAATAACGTCCACCAATGCATACTACCTTGCTGATTGTGTATGTGACATGTATTAAATTTTATGCAGATTTTTCATCAAAGTTAGATTCAAAACGGTCTCACAGCTCAGTTAATTACTGCTTGATATATGTGAGCAGTTCAGTTAATGCGCACAACAGAGAGCTGGAATATAAGTGTTTGATCTCTTTTGTACTGTAATTATTGTAAGAGGTATTACAGATTTAATGAATTTCAATTATAAAATCTCCTCAGTGGTGTATCATCTCACACACGTTAATTACAAATCACATCTGAATAGTTGTACAATCGTGTTGTTCCTCTCTATAATGTGAAATATCATCCTTCTCTTTGTCTACCGTGGATTGCACTGAAGGTGCACAAACGCGAACAACCTAATTAAGCCTTTATTCCCACTAGTGGTAGAACTGATGTCTCGCCCGCTAGTTTGATTGCGACAGAAGCAGTTGTTTGGCAGCTAACACTCAACTGAGCAGCACAGAGAGCTGCCCTACGCCAGCACATCCTCTTAGGCCTGGCTGAGGCACGTTTGTCCAGAGTCCGCGTCTCGGAGCGCACGCAAACTGAAGGCCGCTCCCGTCCAAAGTCAGGTATGTGTGGCTGCCGACAATCAACCGCACGGCACAGAGCGCTGCCGCTTCCTGGCCGCCCTGACACACGTTTGCCCGGAGTCCGCGTCGCAGTGCACGCGCAAACTGAACGTCGCTCCCGACCAAATCAAGTCACCCTCATGCAAATATGGTCTCTTGTGTCACATTACCTCCACCTACGTTGTATTTCAGGCAATGACCAAAATAACGGAAGCAGCACGAAGAATTAAACCGACTCATCAAAGAAATCCAGATAATAGTCAGTATACATAAACATAACAGTGTAAAATTTTCTGCAAGCGAAATGCAGTATTTTCTGTGTATATTTGGCTTCCTAAAATAAACATATATAGATATGTGAGTGAAAGAATTTAAATCCAGATTGAACAATACGTTTAAACATCAAAGACGTAACAAATAAATCATTCTTGTGTGCACCTCTTCATGGGTGAAAATGACATTTTGTATTCAAATAAAACATTCAAATCTCACGACACTATATCTGATGTAACAAATCAGTGTCTGTCCTCCAAACGAGCTGATTAAACAATACAATGGATATATTAAAAAATAGATACTGTGGTATTATTTGCCCATTTCTTTCCGTCTGGTGTAGTTTTTGTGGAACTGCACAATTAGCTCTCATTCGTCGGTTGAAATAACATTCGAAGTATAATTCTTTTCACTTCACACTCACTCAGACTAACACTTGAAGTGACGACCTGCTCACTGTGTTAGCTGTTGCTTCTAGCCATCCTACGATATCAGCAGACCCAGTGCAGATACTATTGCTTCGTTGTCCTTACACCTCATCAGCCAGAACTTTCCCAAACAAAGAAACATACACAAACCGTGAGCTATTTGATCCCCTAATCTAAACACATAGGTAATGCTACGGAAAATCACCATTGTCAGACCAAAACCACATGACAGAAAATTCATCACAACAGAGAAAAACATATGCACAGCCACAGTGGCAAAAATAAGAAATGCAATTGCACTTTTTTTTCTCCTCATGCTGTGATCTCTGTCTTCATTTAAAAAGGACACCGACCGCAACAGTCTATACATTACAGATCGGAATCTCGCGTTAACTTCTCTCACAAGGGACAGGAATTTGTATTTAAACATTTGTACACAGACAAATCGTACGCTCCTTACCACGGCATGTGATTGTGTTGCTCTTGGTTTGTACACAACAGCTTTCAGTCTTTGAGGAAGGGGGAAGACAAGGGGGGGGGGGGGGGAGAGGGTTAACACATCAGTCTATCAGTTACCTCATCAAGTAGTTGACGTGTTTAGTATCTGTGTGTCAGTACAATCACACACATACACCAAAAATGTAAGAAACCGTTAATGCCTGGAAAATTTTAAATACTGTGGCATCCAAGTTAGATGGTGAAAATTATTGAACTGTATGAAATAAAATTGTCATAACTTTTGAACGGTTTGCGTTAGGACGTTCAAACTGCATGGTTGACCGCGGGGCATGATGGGAATTAGTATGCGGATGCACTGTTTGGTTTCATTAAGATGGGTTCGTCGATAAGCGAAACTGGCGCATTTGGGGGACTCAGAATTCGTATTTTAACGATCGATGAGTCTCTTCACCTTCAACGGGTGACTGTGTGATGTGCACTGTCCGGACACGGAATAGATGGTGCCATATTCCTCGATGGCATCGTGACCATCGAACGGTACGTGAAGGTTTTGCCAGATCATTTCATCCCCATTATCCAAAGTGACCCTGATTTCGGAAGATGTGCTTCACGCAAGACGGAGCTCGATCCCATCGAAGCAGGAGAGTGTTTCATGTCTGGGAGGAGCACTTTGGGGACCACATTCTGGCTCTGGGGTACCCAATGGCCACTGGCATGGGCCTGGATTGGCCGCCATATTCTCCGGATCTGAACACATGCAACTCTTTTTTATGGGGCCATGTCAAAGACAAGGAGTATAGCAATAACCCCAAAACCAATTCTGAGCTGAAAACAGCCATTCAGGAAGTCATCGCCAGCATGTTCCGACACTTCAGCGGGTCACGCAGAATTAAGCTATTCGTCTGCGCCACATCATCGCCGATGATGGCAGACATATCGACCCTGTCATAATATAAATCCGAATGTCTACAGTCATGTTTACATGTTGAACGAAATGTGTGTACGCCTGGTTAGTAACTAACTTACGTTTTTTTTCATATAGTTCAATAACTGTCGCCCTATAAGATAAGTGCAGGACAGGATTATGATACTTTCTCAAGGCTTTTGGTGGATCTAGTTGTTCAGTAACATGAATATTAATTTGAATGCTCAACTGAAGTTACACCGGTTAGCGCAATGGATGAAAAAAATGAATTTATAGATGATAAAGCGAATAATAGTGCTCAAGATGGTGGTACTAGTGGCAGTCGCGGAAACAGTACTCTCAAAGAGAAGCTAACAGTTCTGGGGATTATGAACCAGCAGCAGAAAAGAAATTCAGTACTAAAAAAAAAAGTGTGTGAAATCTTATGGGACTTAACCACTAAGCTCATCAGTCCCTAAGCTTACACACTACTTGACCTAAATTATCCTAAGGACAAACACACACACCAATTCCCGAGGGAGGACTCGAACCTCCGCCGGGACCAGCCGCACAGTCCATGAGTGCAGCGCCTTAGACCGCTCGGCTAATCCACAATTCAGTATTGTTACTGTGTTTAACCCTCCGTTGATCTCACGGATAACACTCGTCATCCATATGAATTTCCCGCTGTATTTTGTCTAAGTAGGCTGGACTGAGTACGCACCGTTTTCAGTACCTTTCGGGTAACTCTCCATCCGTTACTTTCAGTCATCATTTGCTTTCAGATACGCAATTCGCATTGTTTATGAAGCATTATTGTAGCGTGGAGGTCACTGGTCATCCACAGCAGTGTTTGTTACTTTATTGCTTTCCTAGATTCACTCTGACTTTCACGTGCATAATTTTAGTAGTATCAAAACGAATTACAGTTAATTTGTTCTTTACTTACAATATCTACCTTCGAAAAGCAAATATTCTCTATAGTTTTAGTTCGAGGAATAAATATCAAAGGAAAAATATCTAGGGCACAATTTAGCAGAAATCCTGATGTGTGGGTGGAGTGGTTGCAAGAGTTAAGTGATGAAGATCCTTACAGTTATATTGATGACTCATACCCGAGGATTGTGTAAATGAAAGCTGTCATGATTCAGAAACAGAACAAGAAGTGTCACAAAGTTATGAATGTCAATGACAGAAGTAAATAATTCCAGAGGACGTATTTCTTTTATGATAAGATGGAATAGCTAAATGGATGAGTAGGTGTCATACCGAAAACTGTGTGCCGGACCGAGACTCAAACTCGGGACCTTTGCCTTTCGCGGGCACGTGCTCTACCAACTGAGCTACCCAAGCACGACTCACGTCCCCTCCTCACAGCCTTACTTCTGCCAGTACATCGTCTCCTACCTTCCAAACTTTACAGAAGCTCTCCTACGAACCTTGCAGAACTAGCACTCCTGAAAGAAAAAAAAAATGGTTCAAATGGCTCTGACCACTATGGGACTCAACTGCTGAGGTCATTAGTCCCCTAGAACTTAGAACTAGTCAAACCTAACTAACCTAAGGACATCACACACATCCATGCCCGAGGCAGGATTCGAACCTGCGACCTTAGCGGTCTCGCGTTTCCAGACTGCAGCGCCAGAACCGCGCGGCTACTTCGGCCGGCTCCTGAAAGAAAAGATATGCGGAGACATGGCATAGCCACAGCCTGGGGGATGTTTCCAGAATGAGATTTTCACTCTGCAGCGGAGTGTGCGTAGATATGAAACTTCCTGGCAGATTAAAAATGTGTGCCGGACCGAGACTCGAACTCGAGACCTTTGCCTTTCGCGGGCAAGTGCTCTACCAAATTTTTTTTTTTTTTTTGTCTCAATTTGTTCGCTATTGTTCGTTGCATCTGCTCGGGGCGGACGTCTTAAGAAATCCGTTTAGGTTCGTCGTTGATAGATTAACTCAGTTTTTTTATTACAGATGGCAGCTAACCCTCCGACCGAACACGCTGAGCTACCGTGCCGGCACTGCCTGGGGGATGTTTCCAGAATGAGATTTTCACTCTGCAGCGGAGTGTGCGCTGATATGAAACTTGCTGGCAGATTAAAACTGTGTGCCGGACCGAGACTCGAACTCGGGACCTTTGCCTTTCGCGGGCAAGTGCTCTACCAACTGAGCTACCCAAGCACGACTGACGCCCCGTCCTCACAGCCTTACTTCCGCTAGTACCTTGTCTCCTACCTTCCAAACTTTACAGAAGATCCCGAGTTCGAGTCTCGGTCCGGCACACAGTTTTAATCTGCCAGCAAATTTCATATCAGCGCACAATCCGCTGCAGAGTGAAAGTCTCATTCTGGTGTACTACCGATCTTAGAATAAGAGCTTGCAATTTTATTACGCGTTTAGCTGTCCCAAATAATGAAGTTAAATAACAAAGACAGAAATAGATATTACCAAGTTATTCTTGAATTAAAATATAATAGCCATTATTACAACATGTACTAATATTTACATCACTGAAATTCGTTGTAAATTTTCTAGAAGAAAAGCTAAAAAAACTAATGTGACAGAGATCAGAGCGTTACCAGTTTACTTTGTCTGGTTACTGGTTTGCTTTATCTGCCTGGATCTCTGAGACATTCTAGAAAGAGTTTATCAAACTTGTGGGATAACCCAAAGGAAAACAGAATTGAATCATTCTACTTGCACCCAGTCTGATTGCACTTGAGATGTCTCAGGTTTGATGATATCTTTTATAGATGTGTGAACTGAGAGAATGACAAGTTGGCTCCTATCTAGAGATATTCGAGCTTTTTACGAACAATTGTCAAAAATATTTGTCACCTAGTGCATATTCTATTATGTGTGTGTATTAAATAAATTATATTTAGATTTAAATACAACATTTCTAAAGTTACTCATACACACCGTTCAAAGTGTCCAAATACACTTTTTATGTTGTGGATGACACCCAACATCGTCGCAGGTAACGATGTCAGGAATTATCGCTTGAGATAACGAAGGGCCAACAAAATTTTGGGAAGAGCGTCTTGAACGTATTTATGATGATTATCGTAGACCTCCACGTAAAGCTGCTACCAACAGCTCGTTATTGAGGAGACATCCATCAATGAAAAGGACATCGAACATTAAAGTAATATTGGATTACGTGGAGAAAGAGACGTAATGAACATTGGATAGCCTTGTTTAGGCTATCGAAGAACTAGAAACAAAACAACGCATTCTATCCCAGTTCGGCAAAGAATGAACGAAACTGTGTACATTACTGGCATCTGAAATTTTGGGCAATGCAAAAAGCAAGAGATATTGGGCACTCAAAGTTTAAATGTTCTGCAATTTTCGTAGTAGGTCTCAAGAAAGAATACAGACATTGCCGTAGACACTTCACTACATTTATGACAGCCAGAGATGTAAAAGAAGACCAACATGCTCACTAGTCTGGGGCCCGTTTTGTCGAAGAAATAAACAAGAAAACTGCCAGTTTCCAGATACAGCCGTACTGCATTTCGAACACTGATGAAAGAGGATTTAATTACGAACTAACTGCTGGAGCGACACTATCTAAAAAGGGGCAAAGCCAACAGTTGCCTTAGTCCAGACTACACACAATACAACTCACAGTTATACAATAAGAGCTGGAATTACAGCGAGTGGACACTAAACAAGAAAACAGTATATTTGTCTTCAGGAAAAATACTTTCGGCCCGAAAGTTAAGAAAGGTTATTGAAGACAATATCCTACCAAGTATATTCATTTGGATGTAGACACTCTGGAATCAGAAACGGTCCGTGGTACAGCCGAAATAATTTCTTTATGTCTCTGTCCAAATCACAGAGTTTCTCCTTCGTCCTGAGTAGGACCATGTCCTCTGTATTGTACCACATAACCTTGAATATTCCATCGTGCAGTCTGTCTCTCGTTGGGCTTCTTTTAGATGTGCTTATTTTACCTTTCCCTCAAGTTCCTGTACGGAGATTTGCCATGGTGTGAAATCTGCTACTTCTGTCAACAGGTTCCCCGGCCTTTCTTGCATCATCAGTTCTTGCAGAATGAATCCAATGGCGCAAATTTCGTCACTGGTCATGACGTCCTCGAACATCGGTATATAACGAGTCTACTTTGTAGGCCAATTCGCCCTAGCAAGCCTGCCCATCTCCCTCTTGTAGCATTCAGCTGGATTCCTTGTGGGATGATAAACCAAAGTCCGCATACGTTTAACACCTTCTTGTGGCATAAAATCCTCCCACAACTTAGATACAAACTGCGAACCACTGTCGGGAAATATGACCTTTGGCTTTCATACATTGGCAAAATAGTCCTACTCAGACCTATTGCCAAATATTTTTCTTCTGGCCCTTTTCATCGTTTATAGTTTAACACGCTTGGAAAATATGTTAGCTGCCAAAAGTATATATTCTAAACCCCCAAAACCTGAGGGAAGAAGACCAGAAACGTCAGTTGCTTGTAAATCATGAACTATGATACTTTGGATCTTTCCCTTGCTCACGACAGTACCATGTTTTACTTGCTGGCTATGAGCACATGCACCGAGCTACCATCTCATACTGCTTGCCATGTTACTGAAGATCACATAGTCCCGCAGCATCTCCAGGCACTGTTGGTGTCCATAGTGCTCATGGCTCAGATGACTATACTGAAGAGAAGCTTCTACATGCTGTTCTGCGAAACAGAACTTCGACATCCCCTTGTTTCATTCTTTCCCCAAAAAGACACGCCTTCATAAAATTTGTAGAAGTGCTGGAACTTCACATTTCCCATACAGTGTCTTCAAGAGCTGAAGATCAGGATTCACATTCTGCATTCTCCCCATATCTCTGCAGATGCCACGAATCGCCTTTTCCCCTAGAGTCTCCATTATTTCTTGTATTACTGATTCCCTGGTCAGGTAATACATATCATTATCCACCTACTCAACAAAGTCAAGAAAATTCTCTAGCCGCGCGGTCTAGGGCGCCTATTAACGGTCCGCGCGGCTCCCTCCGTCGGAGGTTCGAGTCGTCCCTCGGGCATGGGGGTGTGCATTGTTCATGGAGTAAGTTAGTTTAAGTTAGATTACGTAGTGTGTAAGCTTAGGGACCGATGACCTCAGCAGTTTGGTCCCATAAGATCTTACCACAAATTTCCAGTTTCCAAAAATTCCGTATCGTTTTTGTGGGGCTGTGGAGTAAATCACACTGCAAATAAGCCGGCAGGTGCCTTTTCAGAGTCGAAATCTCCATAAACGTGCCTTAATGTTAGCCCAAATGCAGTAATTTCTGCAGGACAGCTTCGCAAAACACGTCCATACTTCTCGATAACTACAGTAACAAGGTCTATTCAAGAGTACGTTCTGCAGTTGCGATTGCTTCCCTCCAACCCAGTACTTTCTCAGCAAAATCACCTCAAAAACAACGCAATCACTAAACTTTGCCGCATTTTGATACTACCACGTGTGTACGCCTCCGTCGAGCTGCTGCTTAACAAATTTAGCTTTCGTTTCATTGGATTTGCCTTCAACAAAACAGTCTCCTCACGACGCTAACACATGCAAAATGTGGTACGTGCTTTCCTCTCTAAAACATTTGTTTATTGCTCGCCATGAACTTTGTAACAGTTGCCCCCCCATGCTTTATTTCAACATTACTTAACGTTAAACAGTGCATTCTGCTAGGTGGTAGCCTTTAAATCGGCCGCGGTCCGGTAGTGTACGTCGGACCCGCGTGTCGCCACTATCAGTGATTGCAGACCGAGCGCCGCCACACGGCAGGTCTAGTCTAGAGAGACTCACTAGCCTTCGCCCAGTTGTACAGCCGACTTTGCTAGCGATGGTTCACTGTCAACATACGCTCTCATTTGCAGAGACGACAGTTTAGCATAGCCTTCAGCTACGTCATTTGCTACGACCTAGGAAGGCGCGATATCCAGTTACTATAAGGACTATCTTCAAGAATGTATTCTGAACAGATACTATTGTGAATCATGTACCGTCAAGAGCGACGTTCATCATTAATGGATTAAAGTTAAGTATCAAACTAATTCTGTCCGCTTTCTGAATTCTCATTTCTTGTGATGTTCCAGACCTCACGTCAGTATAGTTCTTCCCTCATCTCGCCAGCCTGCGTGGGCTAAAACGCGTGCATTTCGGCCTCCGCTCGTAACACGGTGTTGGCTCTTCTGCTAACACAAAACATTCAACCCTTCTCTTCTCTTTGCCTCTGTAACCACAGCAGTTTGCAGTCCACTCACCTCAGATTTCAACAAGTCCAGGTCTGCATTAACTTCTGACTGGCACTGAACCACGTGGCCTAGACAGTCAGACATTGATTTCAGTCCAGTCTCAGTGACATTTACCCTATTATGGCGCTCTGTCCGCACATAATCTGTCCTCTACCACAAACCCTCCTCCACTGCAGTGATTCGGTCTGCCAGATTCGTCTCTGAATCCCTAACTTTCCAGCTGGCCCCCTCTAAAATACCGTTGGTTTTTACTTTTCGATCATTCAGATCTCCTCTAAACTCCACAAAATCATTGTTATTTCCCTCTTTTTGACCTTTAGTTTGATCTATCGTCTTCACTTTACTATTAATTTCCTCAAATGTACTACCGAAACCCCCTTAGTGTTTACGTGACAGCAAACAGCTGCGACTGACAACTTCCTGCTCCCAAAATCTCATGTCCTTCCCCAAAAAATTTCCTTTCTTCTGCCACAGACCTACTTGGAGTTCCTATATTGCTACCCACTTCATCATACCAACATTCACTAGGCGACTGCTTTATCCAGGCACCCATGGCCAACCTACTTCAAAAACGGCTCTGAGCACTATGGGACTTAACATCTGAGGTCATCAGTCCCCTAGACTTAGAACTACTTAAACCTAACTAACCTAAGGACATCACACACATCCATGCCCGAGGCAGGATTCAAACCTGCGACCGTAGCAGTCGCGCGGTTCCGGACCGAAGCGCCTAGAACTGCTTGGCCACACCGGCCGGCGCCAACTTACTGCACCGACAAAGTTATTACAATTTTGAATGCTCCTGATACTTATGTGTACGACCACTGTGCCGCTACTGTTCACCGCTCGGGGTAGCCGCGCGGTCTAGGGCGTCTTGTCACGGTCCGCGCGGTTCCCCGCATCGGACGTTCGAGTCCTCCCTCGGGAATGGGTGTGTGTGTCATCCATAGTGTAGGTTAGTTTAAGTTAGATTAAGCAGTGTGTAAACTTAGGGACCGACGACCTCAGCAACTTGGTCCCGTAAGACCTTACCACAGATTTCCAAATTCCGCCGCTGTTGTGGAGGCATGGCCGTGTGGTTTGGTGATGCGCTGGAACTAAGCCCCACATCAACTGCTGGTGCTGTATGCCTACGCGACGTGGCTCTGCGTGCTGGAAACATACCCTCGGTGCGCTTTGCCAACATGGTGTCAGCGACCGCGTGGCAGCTGCTGCGGCACGATGAAGCCCAGACCCTCCGTGCTGTGCTAGACCCGCCTGGTGGCGATGACTATATGGCTGCCGCTGTGGCGCGCTGGAGCACGCATGGACTATGAAGGGTTGCCTTGAAGACCCCGCTGCTGCTTACCGGGCATGCGTTAATGACGAAACAAGCAAACACACAGCCCTAACTATCAGTTGTGGTAATCGCCTAGTCAACTTAGCCTTCAGATCTGTTTGCCTAACAAACTAAATTCTGGACGTGCTCCAAGTTGTGACAATAACAGCTCCTCGATGCATAGTCAGGGTCTGATTTAATGTCTTAACGTGGTTACTGTGTACTTTTATGTCAAGATATGCTATAAATTTGCCTCTGCTATATTTATCAGACGGACATAAAATTACTAGACTGACCATAGCTGAAATAAAAGTTACATAACGTACTCCAACCGCAGTGGTTTATAGTTTAACTAATAAAAGTTTATTGAATTTGAAACTGACACACTAATTAGTAGGCTAATGAAATCAGCAACGCGATAAAATGATTTGAAAGTAGCTCGGGCCTCCAATACTGTGGCTAGCGAAAACACTATATAAAATAATAAATAAAATGGCTGGCAAGCAAAGACACTGTCACAGTTAAAATTATCATAAGCTAAGCTCCACACTAACTCTCATATACTAAGTGCGTAACCGACACTCAGCGCACCAGCTGAATTGTTGATTAACAGCAGAAAATACTGAAACGTCCGTACTGGCGGACTAACTTAAAGTCCAGGCTTAGTGGAAAGTCAACTTCACCCGCAAAAAATACTGTACATGTTCTGCTGAACTGTTGGCAGGAATGAATGAGAGACGTGACTACTGCAGGGAAACTCTGGGTCCGAAAAAACTCGCACGTAAACATTTATAAGCGTCGTCACTGATGACACGAATAATTTCTGCCACTAAAACTGTATACAGTTTCAAAACGCAAGGTATGTCAGATCAGTACAGACCTTGCATTTTGAAGCTTGTGTTAATCTATGTCCTACTGCGTGATGGCTACCGTCCTTTCAAGGTCTCAGGCCCCCCCTCCATGGAAGCACTCCTACGTCACTTAATGACTTTTTACTTTCATCAGCTATAATTTAAAACGTTTTTTGCACAAGTGATATGCAAAATCTAACTATGCCATTAAGTTTACGCTAAAATTCAAAACGAGAGTGATACCTCGCATTTAATTTTATGTGCAGCCGTTCATGCAATATTTTTAAAAAAATGCAAACTTTAGTTACAGTGCTAAAAATCAGTTCAAAATCTCTTTGCCGTCAGTTATTATAATGATTGTGGATGCGGCACCACCTTCTTATTGGATGTTTCCTCCTCTTTCCATTGAAATAATCAGAATAATGGGAGGCAAAAATGTTTTTCAGTTACTGGCAAAACGGTGCAAATTTCTAAACAATGAAGTAAAAGACAAAATAAAGATCATAAATCTTACGAACTAAGGGTTGGATGAGGTATGTAATAACGTAAGACAGTGCATACTGCCTTGTCGATTGTGTATGTGTCTTGTACTAAATTATATGCAGATTTTGAATCAAATTTATGAAATGTGTTAACAAACTTTTGCAAGTGTAAACTTCAACAAAATAACACAACCTATGCACAAATCATTAAGTTTATCACTTTCAGTCCTCAAATTGACCTCTAACAGTCTCTTGTCCTTGCCGCACACGTATTGTAATAGTGTCCAGTACTAAATTAACGTGATTCTAACAGTTTCACTCTGCTCAAAAGTATCCGGACAGTCTGAAATTTCACCCGAAAACGTATCCTAGCACTCTCCCATCAACCATAAACGTATTCTGACAATTTTCCACTGTGCTCAGAAGTATCCCGACAGTCTAAACCATACAGCAACCCTACAGTTAAATTAAAAAGTGTCTCATAGCTCAATTAATTATGATGTGATACATATGAGTAATTCATTCAACGGACACTACTGAGTGCTAAAATTTAAGTGCTTGATCTCTCTTGTACTATAAATATTATAAAAGTTATTAAAGATCTGCTAAATTTCGATTATAAAATCGTCTCGGTGTTAAGTCAGCTCACATATATTAATTGCAATTCATATCTGCATACTAACAGAATCGTGTTGATCCACTCTTTTATTTGACATATCGTCCATTTCTGTATGCATCAAGGTTTGCGCTGTAGATGCGCAGACGCGAATAATATAAAATAACCCTTTGTTTACGGTAGCGGCGAAACTGACATTTCGTCCACTAGTTTGAATGTGACAGCAGCAGGTGTGTATGAGCGACACCCACACCGCGGAGCACGCTCAAATGGAACGCCGTTCGACACCATACCCGGCCACCCACATTGAAATACAGCCCGTCGCGTCACAGTGAGTAGCTGCGGTGACCACAGCTTTTCATGTCACTAAGGGCAAAAATATTCCACATACGTGTGATACAGAGATTTGAATAGATTAATGTCAGACCGCTCTATCGAATGGGCAAGTAAAATTCCGCTTTAAAATCATTTTCATCGTAACGCGAAACAAACCAACCCTTTCAACCGACACTGGGCATCGCATGAAAGACGCGATGAGCAGAATATTTTTGGGTCGACTCCAACATATTCAAAATATCTGCCGAAACATCACAGAAAACGTGCTTGAGGGATCTTACGTATGGGGTTAACCAGAACCGCACTGAAAGACTTTCGGAAGTGGTAGTATAGCCCAAAACAAGAAAAGAATGTGTAGTAAACATGGACTCTAAAATGCATACCTCAAGGGCTATAAGCATTTCTTTATCTTCGTTGCTGTGAGACACATCTCTTGTCCTCAATGCTATTTGGTTTTGATATTCTGAGATACGGTGCCGTGGACCAAAACAAGAAAATAATGTCCAGTGAGCACTTTTCATCTTCGCTAGTGTGAAACGTATCGCTTCTACTGAAAAAAAGGGTGAGGGGGAAGAGGGGGAGGGAAAGGGGTGAGGGGGGAAGCTAGCTCTTAAGGCATGAACTTTAGAGCCCATGTTTAGTGCACTTTTTTTCTTGTTTTGATCCATGCTATCACCTCTGAAAGTTTGTGTATAAGACTGTAGCAAGAAAATATTAGGGTACCGTACGCGATTGCACTAAATCAGCAGGAGAGTTCCCTTAGCCTCTGCCACCTCAATTATCCAACTTCATACCTACAATTGATGCCCTTCTTAAGCCGAACAACTCATCGGAAGGTTGGGTTACCAAATCCAGCGGGGAAACTCAGTTGATGAGCAGGCAAGTTTTGGAGGTAGTGGAAGGCAATGGGAAACAACAACAGAATTTTTCACCAGAGAATCTCATGGCTTTGGTCAGTTCTAAATTACCCGGCTCTTCAAGTCCCGCAGTTGGATATCCGGTGAGAACAGGATTGAAAGAAGACATTGAAACGACACCACAGTGAAAATTATCCCTGAGCATTGCAAGAAAGGTTGCAACATGAAATGTGTATGGACTACTTCAGATGGAGAAACTAACCGTAGTAGAAACGGGCCCAAATGACCTGTCTATTCTTTGGCTTAGTGAGACTCACTGGAGAGGAAATAGCCATTTCATAACGCAAGGAAGGAACACTGTGTACTTTTCAGGGAGTAATGACCAAAGCAGAAATGGTGTTGCAATAGTTGTTCCCAGATATCTGAACAACTGTGTTATCGCTTATGAACCCGTTGATGACAGTATCATCTCTATCAAATTGAATGCATCTTCAAGTAAACTCAACATCATCCAGATCTGTGCCTCTACTACTGCAGCATCAAAGGAGTTCTATGAACAACTGGGACAACTCCTTAACACGATCCCTGGCAAAGAACAGGCAATAACTCAAAGAGATTTCTATGGTAAAGTTGGAGATAAAAACGCGCTTTTTTAATCTGTTGGATCTTATGGTCTAGACAAGATAAATGAACATGGTAGGTACAAGATTTCTGTGTGAGTAATGACTATATTCCAAAACCACCCAAGTCGAATGTACGCTTGCTTAACACCTAGTAATATATTTAGAAACCAGGCTGACTTTATTTCAGTGCGGAAACGTTGGAAGACTTCGATCTTGGACTGTATGGTCTTCCCTGGACCTGAATATGGAAGTGATCACAATCTACTGCCCATGGAAATGTTAAGATCAAACTCACCAAGAAGAGCGGAGAAATACACGTAAGACTCACAAACAATGAAACTATTTGGAAGTTTCATGAACTTACAAAACCAAAACTTCACAATATCTTTCGTAAGGAAGCACTAGCATCATAAACATGGGATCGTTTCGTCGTCACTTCCAATATCAGAGCAAGCAAAAAATGCGTAACATTCCTGGCTATCACAGAACACACTACAACTAATGAAAATGAGAAGCAATCTGAAGAAAACTGGTATCCACACCGCGCAAGATCAAGTGTAGAGAAATACAAAGGAATATCGGAAAAGGACATGTCACATCATTTACGGTATTTGTGATGTGATGGAACAACTTCATAATCACGATCAAATACGTGATCTCTACAAGAGACTCAAAAGCATCATCAGTGAATTTAACTCGATAAAATCAGGAACCCCTTATGTCCAGCAGCAAAAATTTTTCAGGAGAATGAAAAACGTGTTTATCAGAAAGAAGAAATCAGCGAAGTTTGATGAGAAAAATTTCGCATTTTCCGCTACACATTATATTATTTTAGACCAAAAAGGTTTCACGTATCTATTATAGGAAATATTTATATATATAACTCTTGGAAATGAGGGGTTATAGCTCAAAAGTGTGAACATTAGGGATTTCTACGTCAAATGAAATCCAACAAATTGTATTTTAGTGCGATTTATTAATGTATCAGTAGTAAAGTATGCTACAATATATGCTCCTACGTACGTACGATACGTGCTCCAACAAAATAACCTGATACATGCACGTCTTCACAACACCATGCAGGTTATGCGTTTCTATGAATGGTACGTCCAAATACGAGCTCGTAATCTCCGTTCAATATGACGATCCTACGCCACCTTACTTGGAGTTCCTTTTTGCCCTCATAGTAACACTCTAATGGTCTACGACGGAGTCAACTTCTTGCTGTATCAATAATTTATCCATCATCCACATAGTGCTTCCCGCGTAGTGCATCCTTTATTGCGCCAAACATATGAAAGTCGGAAGTTACGTGATCCTGACTATGGGGTGGATGAGGAAGAACAATCAAATGAAGATTTGTGAGCTCTCTCGAGTGGGCAGACTTGTGTGAGGCCTTGCGTTGTCATGGACGGGAAGGAGTTTATTTGCAATTCTGTGGCGACGGACACGCTGAAGTCCAACACTACACTGTCTCCATCAGCCTCGTAACGCGTAAGCAATTCCGCACACATGATCCTTCGTTGCTCTTTATGGTCTTCCGTTAGGCGGCTTGGAATCCAGCGGGCACACATCTTTGAGTATCCCAACAGATACGTCTGGTTGAGCAGCGTGGTGTCTCATTGTGATCCGTCGATCAACTCGAATGGGAGTGTCCACACGCTCCAACTTTTCAGAAGTCACTGCTGTGTACGACCAGTCGGCACGCGAAAGATCGGACAGGTCTGGGTGACCATGTTGCGATGATGACAGACGTCTCGCCCAACGACTAACCGTTCTTTCATTCACAAGCAGACCTCTGTAGACAGTCTGAAAGCGCCGATGAATATCTGCGATACTCTGATTTTGCGCCAAAAGAAAATGACAGCTCTCTGCGAAGAACGACTTCGGTTACAGACGCCATTCTGAAGGCAATGTATAACGCTGCCACCTTTCGGAACTTCTTGAAACTGTAGGGGCTGAAGTGGGATTATTCCACGATGCCTCAAAACAAATTCTGCATTTTTTCAACCTGAACTGACCGAGAAATAAATGTTTTGCATTACTTACCGAACGCCGCTTGTATCTAAGACCAAATATCTGTCCACAAAACTCTCTCACTTGAGTTTCTTCAGCTAGGTAAGGCAGAAACTTTCTGATATCTTACATTTTCCATTGACTGATGGAAATCTGTTCATTGTAGACTGTTAATGTGGGGTAGGTAGGTGAAACTCCTTTTGACAAGTTGACCGTTGATACTGCCAACCCATCAATGATGGACTTTGCTGTCACTATACCTTTCACGTTTATTATGAAAAGTAACTGGTTGTACTGTGAGACCATAAACTTAACTTTCTTGTGTGATGACACACTGGCTCCTTTGGTTTCCTCAGAAACAACTACATTTTGCAGTACTGTAGCCACCAGTCATTTATGTTCTTACTGTCAGAGGATTCAACCATTTTCACTTCAAACTTTTTTTGAACACCTGACTATAGAGTAAGTGCTGAATATTCTTCAGAAATACAGATACGATCAATCGTTTTTATCTTTCTCTTGATCATTCTGAAGTCCTTACAACAGGGTAGGTATGAGTAGGTTCTGACTGGGAAACTATGTTCGTTTGAAATCTCTCTACATCCAGCAACCTAAGTAAGACACGGACAAGACTGTGGATTTTGTTCTGTCCGTCACATCTGTCTCACATTACGTACAGATGTTTCACTTTGTAGCTGACTTTCTACTCAATATAATCAAGAAGAAAGGACCAAACCTCATCAGGTCCTTACTTTGGAACCACGTGGTCAATGCAAAGTCTCGTTTTGAGGTAATGAATGTTAAAAACGTACATTGTCAGTTGGCGAAGATAGAAAATTTTTACATCACATTGGCAGGAAGCACTACAATACACAAGCAATGAAACGTTAACATAGCTACGTCGTGATGAGTTTTTACTAGTTCTTCAACTTTTCATGTTAGGAATAAAACTTCTTAGCCCAACGCTTATGTAGCATCAATTCCGCCGCAGCACCTCTTTTGGATTTTGAAGTTGAGATGAGGACTTCTAATTCTGACATTCAACTCTTCACAGCGACAACACGTGTGTGTCTGAGGTAGTCCAAATTCCTGATCAAAGTTTTCGTGCTATATCTTCATTTAAACCCATTAAGTTACAGACCCCAATGACTCATTTTTCTGGGGCCGGAACTCTGGATGTATTTGCAGAAATGATACCTGCATTATTTTGACGTTTGGTCTTGGACTAAGATACTTGTATTCGTTGCTAAAACAATGTGTCCTATAAACTGGATACTTCTTAATGTAATCCTGAACCAGCACCATAAGTTTGAGGGATTTCGCATTTCCTGATGTCGATTTACCTCTTTTATCTTGTAGTGATTCACCAAGGCCCAGAAGTTTTCTTATTCTTTTTATTATCAGCACTCACAGTATGGGTAAACAATAACGCATTTTTACATATCTTTTTTCTTCGAGTTGAACTGTTTAGTCAGTAGTCGTATGCTAGTTCCTTTGATTTGGTTGTTTCCCCATCATTTTTTATCTTTCTCTGTTATTCTAGGCCGCCTAGAAGCAACGGACTTTGCTTCATTAAAAGTTTGAAAATGCACGTTGTTCAATTTTAGATGAAAACGATATGAATCTATTATAAATTTCCTATTGATCTTCGTTTGAAACATATTAATGGAATCTCATGCGACATCTGGAAAGGTATAAAATAGTCAAAATAAACGGTGAAAATAATTCTGGATTCCTAGCTAGGAGAAAATAGAATATAACCTTAAAATTCTTTGGATTAACATTTAAAGCTATTAACTGGGAAACAAAATATACAAATCGCAGTGAAAACAATAAATGTATCAGCACTAAATTAATTGTGTAGCTGATATTACATTCTTAAACGCATTTTAAACTATGACCTTCGAGCAAAAGAACCTTACCCTTTCGGTCCGTATTTTATGTTTTTAAGTCACGATTCCTTTATAACATAAGATTTCCTTTTGCTGCGAACACCTTTCCTTCTCTCTTTTCTTTCTTCTACATCACTCGTATTACAAATCCTTTACCAGTGCAAACGTAGTAGTCAAACAATGTAATAATGCAATGAAAATTGACTATAGTTAGTAGCACTACAGTCATATAATGTTAATGTGTGTTACTGAATGTCACCTGCTTAGCAGTCGAATGGAAATTTCTGGTAACATCTTATGGGACCAAATTGCTGAAGTCATCGGTCCCTAAGCTTACACTCTACTCAATCTAACATAAACTAACTTACGCTAAGGACAACACACACACCAATTCCCGATGGAGGTCTCGAACCTCCGACGGGACAAGCCGCGCGAACCGTGACAAGACGCCCCAGACCTAGCGGATACCCCGTGCGGCGTTTGGCAGTTAGGTACAACAACATTTGAATACAAAATAAACGCCCAAGGAAACCAAAGAAGATGATATTTTCTAACATTAAGTGTAGAAACGCCTCATGTCAGTAGACATGAACAATATTTGAACAAAAATTTAAAATTTACCGTCTCATAGCATAGAAATTATTATGTGGTCGTGAGCTATTTCTGTCACAAGTAATGCCGCTACTTTCAAAGATACGTTAAAACTGCTACACCACGAAGATGACGTGCTACAGACGTTATATTTAACCGACAGGAAGAAGATGCTGTGATATGCAAATCATTAGCTTTTCAGAGCATTTACACAAGGTTGGCGCCGGTGGCGATACCTACAAAGTGCTGACATGAGGAAAGTTTAAAACCGATTTCTCATACACAAACAGCAGTTTACCGGCGTTGCCCGGTGAAACGTTGTTGTGATGTCTCGTGTATGGAGGTGAAATGCATACCATCACGTTTCCGACTTTGATAAAGGGCGGATTGTAGCCTATCGCGATAGTGGTTTATCGTAACGCGACATTGCTGCTCACGTTCGTTGAGATCCAAAGACTGTTAGCAGAATATGGAATCGGTGGGTTCAGGAGGGTAATACGGAACGCTGTGCTGGATCCCAACGACCTCGTATCACTAGCAGTCGAGATGACAGGCATCTTATCCGTATGACTTGTAACGGACCGTGCAGCAACGTCTCGATCCCTGAGTCAACAGATGGGAACGTTTGCAAGACAACAACCATCTGCACGAACAGTTCGACGACGTTTGCAGCAGCATGGACTATCAGCTCGGAGACCACGGCTGCGGTTACCCTTGACGCTGCATCCCAGACAGTAGCGCCTGCGATGGTGTACTCAACGACGAAACTGGGTGCACGAATGGCAAAACGTCATTTTTTCGGATGAATCCAGCTTCTGTTTACAGCATCATGATGTTCGCATCCGTGTTTGGCGACATCGCGGTGAACGCACATTGGAAGCGTGCATTGGTCATCGCGATACTGGCGTATCACCCGGCGTGATGGTATGGGGGCCATTGGTCACACGTCTCGGTCACCTCTTGTTCGCATTGACAGCACTTTGAACAGTGGACGTTACATTTCAGATGTGTTACGAGCCGTGGCTCTACCCTTCATTCGATCCCTGCGAAACCCTACATTTCAGCAGGATAATGCACGACCGCATGTTGTAGGTCCTGTACGGGCCTTTCTGGATACAGAAAATGTTCGACTGCTGCCCTGGCCAGCACATTCTCCAGATCTCTCACAAATTGAAAACGTCTGCTCAATGGTGGCCGAGCAACTGGTTCGTCACAATACGCCAGTCACTAATCTTGATAGCCTTGGGCATGGATGTGTGTGATGTCCTTAGGTTAGTTAGGTTTAAGTAGTTCTAAGATCTAGGGGACTGATGACCACTGCAGTTAAGTCCCATAGTGCTCAGAGCCATTTGAACTAATCTTGATGAACTGCGGTATCGTGTTGAAGCTGCATGGGGAGCTGTACCTGTACACGCCATCCAAGCTCCGTTTGACTCAATGCCCAGGCGTATAAATGCCGTTATTACGGCCAGAGGCGTTTGTTCTGGGTACTGATTTCTCAGGATCTGTGCACCCAAATTGCGTGAATACGTAATGACATGTCAGTTCTAGTATAATATATTGGTCCAATGAATACCCGTTTATCATCTGCATTTCTTTTTGGTGTAGAAATTTTAATGGCCAGAAGCGTACATGACGTCCTGCGACATCACCCGCGGACTCGATGACGATTCTGACAGCAAGATGTTGAGACACACGAAAAAGGCCACAGCTCATAAGTTCATGTGCCAGGTAAGGTGGATTAATGACGTTATATTGGTACCAAATTTCGCCACAATTATTCCCAATACCACCGTAGATGTGTCGCACGATCGGAAGGTTGTCACAGTCCCTCTTACCCACATATCAGTTCTTCTGTTGACGCCTGTGCGATAAAGATCAGAACCTCGAAGCCCAGTTTTGAAATCACGCGGTTTTCTCCTGAGTCGCCGAGGAAAGCATTCCAGACACACCGCTGGTCAAAATCGGCAAGAAAAGGCCCAGGTTTGTCGTCAGTGAAACCACCCCTTTCCCTGCAGCGTTGATGCCCACACATTTCGCTGTCGAAAACTACAGTTGACATTACGATGAACATCAGGAAGATGTTCTTGACAACGTTTGACACTGCTGACGCTCTCGGCCGCTTCAACCCTTCTCTAATGGCATTGTAGGCCTGCATCTCTGTCGAACGTGATCGTAGCCATTTGGAGCGCAGCGCGCCCGCAGTGTTTGCCCTTGTGTGCAGGTTGGAACCACTATGGACTCTTCAAAATAATTCGATGAAATTTGAGGGAGATATGAAACATCTAAGGGTGCTTATGCTTCTTCAGCTCTCCTATTTTGTGTCCTCCTGTGGCGTGATCATGGGGGATGAGAATTGACACACGTGTGAATAAAACTGCAAAGATTCGCTATAAGACCCCGCAGTTTGTCAAAACCTCGATGGCACCTGCCCACCTTTACTGAGAAGTTTAAAAACGTACCTATAAGACGGAAACCGTGACGAAGTAATAGGCGCTTGCAGATCGGCAACCCATTCGACACTCTCCAGATGGCCAGTGTAGCAACGAAAGAGGAGCAGCGTAGCCTGCCTGCAGGCGTCTGCAACTCTCGTCATGGTTTCTGTCTGTACAGGTACAATTTCAAGGTGGTACTGAGGATTTTGCTGAACTGGGAGGTCTTAGAGGGACGTTTTGCCGTTTTATTCTGTATAAATCGCATGGTCTAGACAGTATATCTGGTGAAATGATCAAAGAAATGGAATGCAAAGGTCTTGATGTGCAGTATTGATTATGTACAACAATAAAGGAAACACGGGAGTACCTAGAAGACAGGTCAAGTCTCTCTTCATACCCCTACATAAGAAGGGGACTATCAGGAACTGTACCAACTACCGAACTACTGCTCTAATTTCCCACACAAGGAAAATTTTGCTTTACATCTTCAACCCGTGTTTGAAGTTGAAACAGTTTATTCAGCCTCACATATGGGCACGATAAGCAAGTTTTACTGAATGAAAAGTAAGTCGTGAACATATTCTCAAATTATTACGAGAGTTCTGAGCCCCAGTTTTCATCTACTTCTTTCATCATAGGCAATCCTTTGACTGCTTTGCTTGGGGAAAGTTGTTTCAGGTGCTAACAGCGTTTCAGGTGCCTGGCAGCACTTACCATACGTCTATACAATAATCACCTCGTGGGTATGAAGACAAATGTTGGCACGTCCGATATCTTCAGCGTATGAAAGGGTTCAAATGGTTCAAATGGCTCTGAGCACTATGGGACTTAACAGCTGACGTCATCAGTCCCCCAGAACTTAGAACTACTTAAACCTAACTAACCTAAGGACATCACACACATCCACGCCCAAGGCAGGATTCGAACGTGCGACCGTAGCGGTCGCGTGGTTCCAGACTGAAGCGCCTAGAACCGCTCGGCCACACCGGTCGGCGTATGAAAGGGTGTCAGGGTTGTGCTCTATTATCTCAATTATACTTTCAAAAAGTCTTTCCGCTGTGCCGTATGATTGTTAGCCGCGCGTGCAGTATGACTGTTCACCTGCCTTGGTTACTTCCCTTCAAGTCGACTCTCCCAACATTCCAATGTTTCGTTTATCTCAACCAGTGTCAGTAGTATCGTTGGTGTGTGTCGTTACGTGTTGACGTGAACGTTTAAGTTTAGTTCCTTTGTTCGTTTGTTTCGTCTTGATCACTGTTAAAATGCTAACCATTGAAGAACGTGTGTTTTTAGTGGAACAAGTGTTCAAAGCTGGTTGTAAATACACAGTATCAGTTCGTCAAACATATAATTCAGTTTTTCCAGAGACAACATCGCGATACTGTGTGGGATTTGATTAACAAATTTCGAAGTACGTGTTCAGTGAGAGATGTACAGATAAGTGGTCGTCCTAGTGTTTTGTCTGAGGATAAACTACTCGATATTTCCGATGAAATGTCCATGAGTCCGAACAAGTCAGTAAGAAGTTTCGCCCAGGAAATCGATGTTAGTGTCGGAACGGCCGACACTGCTGTACTGAAAAAATTAGAACTTTTCCCATGTAAAGTGACAGTCGTTCAACAACTGAAAAATACTGATCATGGCAAGAGGCTGCCTTATTGTCAATGGTTCAAAAATTTCGTTCAATAAAATGGAAGGAAAATTCTTAATGAAACGTTTTCCACTGATGAAGCGTGGTTTCGTTTATCCGGGAACATGAACTCGCAAATTCTCGCATGTGCATCACTGCAAATCCATTGTGTATTCATGAGGAACCACTTCATTCTGTGAAAACAGGAGTTTGGATTGCAATTTCTAGACGTCGCATTGTGGGTCCCATATTTTTCAACGAAACAATAAACGCACAACGATACTGCAGCGATATTCTGTACCCATTCATAGAAGAACTTGTGTTATGTGAAATACAGAACGGTTATATTCAACAAAGGGTACAACCGCGCATACAGCTCGTGTTTCAGTGTCACTGCAAGCTAATGTTTATGGTGATCGCATAATTTCACAGGGAATTTGGCCTCCACGACCGCCTGACTTTTTCTTCTGGGGTGCAGTGAAAGCAATTATCTATAAAAACCGACCAAAGTCCATCGATGAATTGAAAACTGCAATATCCACTCCCACTGTTTCTGTTACAGAAGAAATGTTACAGCTTGTGTTTGGAAACATGATTAGACGAATTGAATTGTGTATTCAACAACAGGGTGGACAGTTTCAACATTTAATGCGAAAATTTGTAACTAAAACTGAATATTCAGTGAATTAATAGCTTGTATTTCATTGAGTTTCATTTTGGTACATTCACTGCGGCATACGGCGCGCGCGTCTAACAGTTATACGGCACTGCGGAGAGAGTTTTTGAACACCCCGTACAACACCTATGCAGAGCACGTTATTAGGAATGCACTTTATATTTGGACTAAAGGCATATCAATTGGCAGTAAAACTATTATCTACCTCAGATTTGTTGATGACACTATGCTTTTAGTCAGCAGCGAAGACCAATTTCCTGAGCTACCAACAAAAGTAAAAGACATTAGGCTATCATATTAATTAGACCTCAGGCTCACGAAGTCCAAACTCATGATAACTGATCGAGGACAACAGGTTCAACACACAGGTCGATCCCATAAGAGCGAGTAGCTATGAAGAAGCTCACCAAGATCTGGCAAAACATAGCGATTACGAACACCACAAAGGTCTGGCTTCATGAAACACTTTAGTTTTCCGTCTTCTGTGGTTGCCAAACAGGGAACCTTGACGCCAGAGACGGGCAGCCTAATGATGCACTTGAGCTTTGGTACTGGCCCAAGATGCTGAACGGAAAATATACCGAACGAAGAATAAATGTGTCCATTATTGAGCAGCTCAGTATCGCCAGACGCTTTTCTTCTCGTGTCAACCAAAACGTTTGCGAGCTTTTTGGGCATATTATGAAAAGAGGTGGATAAAATCTACTGCAGAAACCATAGAAGGAAACATCGATGGCAAAAGAACGAGGGAACGCAGTGACCAGGTGGACAAATCAAATCAAGAAAATCTCTGGTCTACCTCTATAGAACCCTCTGACAGAAACTGTTAATCGTCTGGGATGGCGACACATGGTAGACTTTTTTTTACTTATTATTATTATTCTTTTTATATAGGTATCATATCTAGATTTCTATCGATTTGAACAACATAACGCTTAGTTATTACTAACATATTTGAAATTATGTTAAAATATTATGTGCTGTATTCATGCCGATTCGTGTGCAACATTCGATCTGTTCCTTTGTATAGATAACAGACTAAAAGAAAATAGCAAATAAATAAGTAATTGAGATACTTGGTTCAGGGAGTCACGACGCTCAGCGATGAGCGCATCAACTTGTGATTCATCATCATCACATACATTATATACAGCGTGTAAACGATAATTGTTTACAGCGTGCCACAGCGATGTATTGTTAAATTGTCATGCGAAAGTACCTAAGCACAGGCTTGGTGCGCGAGATTTTCAATATTCTGCATCTGAATATTACGCAAGCTATCATATGGTGCATGGTGGAGAGTACATTGTATCACTGCTAGTCATTTCCTTTCCTGTTCCACTCGCAAATGGAGCGAGGAAAAAGCAACTGTCTATACCCCTGTGTACGATGGGTATCTTATTTTGTCTTCTTGGTCCTTGTGCGAAATGTGCGTTGACGGCAGTAGAACAGTTCTGCAGTCACCTTTAAATGTCGGTTCTCTAAATTTTGTCAAAGAACATCACCATCCCTCCAGGGATTCCCATCTGAGTTCACAAATCATCTCTGTAACACTCGTGTGATGGTCGAATTTACCGGTAACAAATTTAGCAGCATGATTTTGAATTGCTTCGATGTTTTCCTTTAACTCGACCCAGTGTGAACCTCAAATATTCGAGGAACACTGCAGAATGGCTCGTACTAGTGTTCTATACTCGGGTCTCATCTACAAAATGGTTCAAATGGCTCTGAGCACTACGGGACTTAACATCTCAGGTCATCACTCCCCTAGAACTTAGAGCTCCTTAAACCTAACTAACCTAAGGACATCACACACATCCATGCCCGAGGCAGGATTCGAACCAGCGACCGTAGCGGTTCCAGACTGAAGCGCCTAGAACCGCTCAGCCACCAACGGCCGGCCTCTCATCTACAGATGAACAATACTTTCACAAAATTCTCCCAATAAACAGAAGTCAACCATTCGACTGCCACAATCCCCACATGCTCGTTCCATTTCATATCGCTTTGTAATGTTACACCCAGGTATTTAATAGTTTTGACTATGTCAAGCAGCACACTAATACTGATATTTCGAGCATTACTAATCATCTACATTATGTTACTTTTCCTTCATTTAGAACAAGCTGGCATTGAACGCACTAACTAGAAATTTTGATCTAGTATCTTCCTAGAGTCACTCACCCGCGACACCTTCCCGTACACCAGAGCATCATCAGCAAACAACAGAAGATTGCTGATCACTCTGCACGTCATATCATTTGTGTCCTCGAAGAACACTCGTCGTCGAGGACAATGGACTGATTTCTGTTAGGTAATAAGTCTTCGAACCACTCACATCTGGGAACCTATTCCGTGCGATCGAACGGTTCATCTACATCTACGAGGGCAGTTCAATAAGTAATGCAACACATTTTTTTTCTCGGCCAATTTTGGTTGAAAAAACCGGAAATTTCTTGTGGAATATTTTCAAACATTCCCGCTTCGTCTCGTATAGTTTCATTGACTTCCGACAGGTGGCAGCGCTGTACGGAGCTGTTAAAATGGCGTCTGTAACGGATATGCGTTGCAAACAACGGGCAGTGATCGAGTTTCTTTTGGCGGAAAACCAGGACATCTCAGATATTCATAGGCGCTTGCAGAATGTCTACGGTGATCTGGCAGTGGACAAAAGCATGGTGAGTCGTTGGGCAAAGCGTGTGTCATCATCGCCGCAAGGTCAAGCAAGACTGTCTGATCTCCCGCGTGCGGGCCGGCCGTGCACAGCTGTGACTCCTGCAATGGCGGAGCGTGCGAACACACTCGTTCGAGATGATCGACGGATCACCATCAAACAACTCAGTGCTCAACTTGACATCTCTGTTGGTAGTGCTGTCACAATTGTTCACCAGTTGGGATATTCAAAGGTTTGTTCCCGCTGGGTCCCTCGTTGTCTAACCGAACACCATAAAGAGCAAAGGAGAACCATCTGTGCGGAATTGCTTGTTCGTCATGTGGCTGAGGGTGACAATTTCTTGTCAAAGATTGTTACAGGCAATGAAACATGGGTTCATCACTTCGAACCTGAAACAAAACGGCAATCAATGGAGTGGCGCCACACCCACTCCCCTACCAAGAAAAAGTTTAAAGCCATACCCTCAGCCGGTAAAGTCATGGTTACAGTCTTCTGGGACGCTGAAGGGGTTATTCTGTTCGATGTCCTTCCCCATGGTCAAACGATCAACTCTGAAGTGTATTGTGCTACTCTTCATAAATTGAAGAAACGACTTCAGTGTGTTCGTAGGCACAAAAATCTGAACGAACTTCTCCTTCTTCATGACAACGCAAGACCTCACACAAGTCTTCGCACCCGAGAGGAGCTCACAAAACTTCAGTGGACTGTTCTTCCTCATGCACCCTACAGCCCCGATCTCGCACCGTCGGATTTCCATATGTTTGGCCCAATGAAGAACGCAATCCGTGGGAGGCACTACGCGGATGATGAAGAAGTTATTGATGCAGTACGATGTTGGCTCCGACATCGACCAGTGGAATGGTACCGTGCAGGCATACAGGCCCTCATTTCAAGGTGGCGTAAGGCCGTAGCATTGAATGGAGATTACGTTGAAAAATAGTGTTGTGTAGCTAAAAGATTGGGGAATACCCTGGTGTATTTCAATGCTGAATAAAACAACCCCTGTTTCAGAAAAAAATTGTGTTGCATTACTTATTGAACTGCCCTCGTACATCATACCCCGCAAGCCACCTACTGGTGCGTGCCGGAGCGTACTTTCGGTACCACTATCTGATCCCTCCAACCCTGTTCCACTCGCCAATAGTGCATGGGACGGATGATTGTCGGTAGGACTCCGTCTTGGCTCTAGTTTATCGAATTTTCTACTCGTGGTCAATGCACGAGATGTATGTGAGGGGAAGTAACGTGCTGTCCGACTCCTCCTGAAAAGTGCTGTCCCGAAATTTCAGTATTAAATCTCTCTGTGATGCACAACGCCTCTCTTGTAGCGTCTGCCAGTGGAGTTTGTTTAGCATCTCCGTAGAGTTCTCTTGCCAGCTAAACGATCCCGTGACGAAACGCACCGCTCTTAGTTGGACCTTCTCTATCTTCTCTTTGAGTCCTACCTGACAGGACTCCCAGGTAGTTGAATAATATTCAAGAATCGGTCGAACGAACGTCTTTTAAGCCACTTATTTCGTGGACAAGTTACATTTCCCTAAGATTCTTCTGATGAATCTGAGTATGGTATCTGCCTACCTCAGTATCTGTCTTAAATGCTCATTCTACTGAAGGTCGCTCTGGATAGTTACGGCTGGTTATTTTACGGCAGACGCTGTCTCCAGCTGTTTGTCATAAACAGTGTAGCTGTACAGCAGTGGATTTCTTTTCCTATGTATGCTCAATATGTTACATTTATTTACCATCAAGGTGAACTGCCAGAGCCTGCACCATTCATCAAATGTCAATAGGTCGTCCCGCAAATTCTTACTATCTTCTGGCGTTGCTACTTTGGTGTAGACAACTGCATCATCTGTGAATAGTCTTAAAGAGCATCCTACCCTTTCTATTAGATCATTTCTATGTATCGTAAACAGCAACGGCCCTATTACACTTCCCTGAGGTACTCCGGATGTTACCTTTACATCTATCGATTTTGTTCCGTTAAGAGAGACGAGTTATATCTGCAAGAAAGTCTCGAATGCAATCGCAAGTCTGCTCCGATACTCCGTAAGCTCGTTTTTTTATTATTATTAAACGGCAGTGTGGGATGGGGTCAAATGTCTTACTGAAATCAAGGAACGTGACATCAATCCGAGCGCAGTTACTCACTGCGCTGTAGATATCATTGACGAACAGAGCGATCTGAGTCTCACAGAATCTCTGTTTGCGAGGAGATGTCCATCTTCCAAAAATGTCATAATTATTTAGCATAAAACATGTTCCATAATTCTACAACATTTTGACGTCAACTATATAGGTCTATAATTTTGTGGATCTGTCTTACGGCCTTTCTTAAAAACGGGAATGACCTTGTAACCTCCCCCTCACTTATCGACCTTAATGAGAGTGAAAAATTAAACCGCGTGTACCTAACGGAAATTTGGGAAAAGCAATCGTCACCGAAGTTAATTTGTCGGTAAAGAGGGAGGAAAGGGTTACATCTAAATGAAAGGAAAACTGCAAATGAAACTGGTGGAAATTAATTTTGAAAAGGGGTAAAGTTAATAAAGAAAGTAAATGTGCGGTCGTCACGTTAACAATTAATTGGCGCTAATTAGATATTTGAGATTTGGGGGAAATTACGGTCGCCAGTCCTAAGGACAATTACTATAGTAACTGAAAAAGAAAGGTTATTACACATATAATTAGCACCAGAAGCGAGGCAACTGAAGGTTGACACGTGTAGTGTGAAAACTGAAAGTTTGTCAGAAGTAATAAATTTCGCTACACTCTGACTTAATTTAGCAAAAGAATTAATAAAACCGGAAAATCGAAAGTTAATTTAGTGACTAAAGTTAATAGTGAGCTTTCTTTCTGAAGCACATCGAAATTCAGTAAGATACGGTTAGTCTTGGACTGCCTCAACAATCATTTCAAAAGCTACTTGAATCTACGCCATTTAGAAATAAGAGATTTAACTTTGAACTTGAATTAAATGATTCTGAACAATTAACAATAGTAAAATTTAGTATGTACCAAGCTGAGCTGCAGTCACAGGTAAGCTAAAATACGGTAACAAAACTCGCACTCTTAATTTGTGCTTGTGTAATCTAAATATTGTAGCCAGCTATGAATACCTTAACTGAACTTTGAAATTAAAGCAGTGAAATCGAATGATGCTGGCGTTTGAATTTCAACGACACTCGGGTTCATTCCGGAAAAGGAAGGGACCCTGATTGGTAATGCAATTGGGACAATGAGCAACAAAGGTTCATGCTACGTTGCTGTAATTTTGTGATTTGAACAGTTTGAAAAGCTGAGGTCTGCCATACAGCTCTAAAACTTTACGTGCTTCCAGTCTTCCTTATTGGTTGATTGAAGGTTTGAAGCCGTCGATCGAGGAGGTGGTCACAGTCACTCATTGTCGGCCGTCGCTGTTGCAGAAGCTGGATGTTGCCGCGCCTTCTTCTCGACACGGTCACCAGGCGAAACGGGCTCTTGATGTGCGCCAGGTAATGCTTCCCGTCCGCGACACCGTGTCAGAAACTATCATAGCAAGTCGAGCGCAATTACATGCTGCCCAACCCCGAAAGCGCGGCAACTCGCGGGAGTGTCACACAACACACCTGCTCCACTGCACCACCCCAGCCCGACTCCCCTCTGCCCGCGCTCCACGCGACAGAGTTAACACTACCAAAGATCCTAAACATTTTGGTTCTCCACACGACCTATCGATGTATTCGCTCGATACCATGATTTTCCCTAGGCAAGACCCAGCGTAAAAATACAAATAATATTTACAACACAAACCAATTATACATCGACATAAATGCATATATATACAAATAGTAAAACAATTACAATATACAAAGACACAGAAATGTTATATCTTCAGGTAACAAAATAAGTAAAATAGTTTGCAGCGCAATAGATGGAAATAGGAGGATATGCATTTCCGGCGTTACAACCTGCCCATTTTTTTTTCCAGTCGCTAGGTACCTTTCATTGCTCAAGAGATCCGTGATAAATTAAAGCAGCTAGTCCGATAGCCCACATGCAGTGGAACCTCGGACATTACCAACGGCGTCAGTATAGTGATGGGGAGTTAGCGATCGTGCGTCCGCCCCCGGTAGCTGAGTGGTCAGCGTGACAGACTGTCAATCCTAAGGGCCCGGGTTCGATTCCCGGCTGGGTCGGAGATTTTCTCCGCTCAGGGACTGGGTGTTGTGTTGTCCTAATCATCATCATTTCATCCCCATCGACACGCAGGTCGCCGAAATGGCGTCAAAGCAAAAGATCTGCACCAGGCGAACGCTCTACCCGACGGGAGGCCCTAGCCACACGACATTTCATTTCAGTGATCGTGTCATCATAACAACTATGGTTGCTGAAGTTAGTAAACCTGTCAAGAAGATTAGGAGAGTGTTTATGCTAGAAAGAGCGAATAAGCAGTTCTTAGCATCTCACTCAGGCAATGAATGGACATCATTTAGTCCCAGTATGATGGACGTGGAGGAATGACACGAATCTCTGTCCCTGGCACCAGTTTTGACGGCATAACACTCCCAATCTTCACGTGGCAAGTTGAAGACACCACTATTACAACGGCATGATCAGGAAAATTACTAATTAAATTCAGCAAGCTCTGTCTGAAATACTCTACATCTACAGGTCCTGACCCGGGTCGTCTATAAAGGCATCCGATCACCACTTTTGACCCTTCTTTGATACTCAATTTGAACCAGATTAATGCATATTCACGAATTCGTGATAACCTCGCTAGATAATATCGAATTTTTTGCTACAACAAACACGCCGCCACCACTGGCGAGTAATCTATCCTCACGATAAACATTCCAATCTGAACTTAGGATTTCGTTGTCACTGACGTCTGGTTTCTGCAAGCTTTCTGTTCCCCATACTATTCTGTTCCCAATACTATCTGTGCATTATAACCTTCAGTAAGCGATACCAATTCTGGGACCTTTCCTAGGATGCTCCTGCATTTTACGAAAACGATATGAATCTTTTCTATCTCTGATCAGCGAGCATCAAGATTCTCTGAGGTCACTGTGGCTGACTGAACAGACAAATCGTCTTTGATCCTAAGGGAATGTTCTCTAACCTAAAAAAAAGCCCCTGTGCACGCTACACTTACTCCGCAACCCTTACAGCCCCTTCCTGCGTGTAGTGCACGCCTGACCTATTAAGAGGAACCCTACAATTCTGCACCCGATAGCGGAGGTCGAGAAATTCGCAACTGATTTCCTCGCAGAGTCGTCTGAGCCGTTGGTTTAGACCTTCCACTCTGCTCCAAACTAGAGGACCGCTATCAACCCTGGTTATGATGCTACAAATAGACAGCTTAGCCTGTAACTTCGTGCGTTGCTGGTTGCTTTCATCAAATCAGCCAGTCGCCGAAAGGCGCCGAGGATAGCATCAGAACTCAAGCGGCAGGCGTCATTCGTGCCGACATGTGCCACTACATGCAGCCAGTTGCACCCAGTGAGCTCGATAGCCGCCAGCAGGGCCTCCTCCACATCACGCATGAGACCTTACACCAAACATATCGAATGCACACTGGAATTCTTTCCCGCCTTGCCTGCTATCTCCCTGAGGGCCTCCATCAACCACCTAACGTTGGAGCTCCCAGTGACAAGCATACGCACCCTCTTTACTTGTAAGGACTCGGAAGGAAAATCGTCCGCTGGCCCAACAGGAGAGGCATCCCGTGCTGGCTCAGAGTTATCATCAACACTTGGTAGCACCTCGTACCTTTTGCTAAGACGTAGGGAGCCAGCTGCGAGGACTGCTCCCTCTTTCGCCTTCCGCCCAGTGACACGCAAACCCACCAATGTCTGCCATCCACTCCGGGGTGAGGACGGACCGGTCAGATGTCGCGTAACAGAAGCCGCAGCGACTTGCGAGTCACCAGGGGATTCCAGTGGCACCAAAGGTGTTTCAGGTCTCGTCACTGGCGCCCTGACATCACCGTAACTTAGAGCATTAGCTAGAAGCTTGTCGACGGTAGCCAAGCAGCTTCCAGCTGTTTAAGGACAGCAGCCAACTTTCCTTGTGTCCACTTACAACATGCACAGTCCCTAGTCATATCGTACTGTGCATAAAATGGATGTAAGGTCCCAAACGGCGTTACTGAGTCTGAAATGTGTACAAAATATACGAAAGGAGAATAAAGTAATACTAAAAATTGGTGTGCAGATTTCTCACTGTACTCTCTGAGACTGCAATCTATTAAACAGAAAGAAATTTCTCTACTGATGTTGGTGTATTTACAGATACCTATTATTAGAAATCCTGTTTACCGAAAAATTGTAAACAATCTGCAGCGGAGCACTGTGTCAAACGCTTTTCGTAAGTCTGGGGATATGGAATCTACTTGTTGCCCAGGGCTTAATTTAGATTTAAAATACGTACCTATAATTTGCCGCTCCGCCTGCAACAGTGAACATGACAGTGGTTTGCATAATGTAGTAACGTTCGTGTTCAAATGTAGTGCTTATCTGTGACACTAAATAAGAATTTAGATCATTTCAGGCGTGACACAATACAATGAGTAGAAGGTAACTTACACTTAAAGCATCTACTAAACATCAAATTCCGTGTCCCATGCCACGTCGTGTTTTTTCTTTCTCTCTTGGGAGCTGAAATTGTTCGTGACCTCGATGGAGTAGCTATATCTTCAAAAATGGTTCGAATGGCTCTGAGCACTATGGGACTTAACTTCTGAGGTCATCAGTCCCCTAGAACTTAAAACTGCTTAAATCTAACTAAGCTAAGGACATCACACACATCCATGCCCGAGGCAGCATTCGAACCTGCGACCGCAGCGGTCGCGCGGTTCCAAACTGTAGCGCCTACAACCGCTCGGCCATCTCGGCCGGCAGCTATATCTCCGTCATTCATCGCCAAATAGTTTATTAATTAATAATGGCCCATAGGTGTCCGTAGAAATTTTTCCGGGGGGGCGGGGGGGGGGGGGGAGCTATAGTAAAAAAAGTCATTTTTTACATAAATTATTTGACCAGTTTTGAGACGTGCGATGCCACAAGATCTAAATTTTGTACGTGACACAAAAAATTTACTGTATTACATTGAATAGATGTTTATCTTTAGAGTAGATTACTTTGATATTTGAGAGGTAATCGTGTATAATAATTACCTTTAAAGTGATCCTTTTTGTATTATTAAAATCATGATGAATGAGACACATTTTTTAAGGTGAAGGTCTAAGATTATATTCCTTTTACGATTACATTTGACATTTATCCAACGAAATAATCAATAAGCTCGGAAATAAAGCAGCAAAATATTTAGAAATGATATTTTTATCCACATTCCAATAATGTTTAATGATACTCAATATGAAAGGTATGAAGTAGGAAATAACAAGGAGTGAGAATTCTGTTGGTTACAAACAAAAATAACCAGTCATAAAGAGCCTTTCCGAGCGGTTCTAGGCGCTTCTGGAACCGCGTGACCGCTACGGTCGCAGGTTCGATTCCTGCCTCGGGCATTGATGTGTGTGATGTCCTTAGGTTAGTTAGGTTTAAGTAGGTCTAAGTTCTAGGGGACTGATGACCTCAGCTGTTAAGTCCTATAGTGCTCAGAGCCATTTCATTTCATTTCAAAGAGCCTTTTGTAAGTAGGCTGTTTAGGTTTTTATATTGGTAACGCCACGTAGCGCTCTGTGTGAAAATCACTGGCTGTGCTGTGTGCAGTCTGTGGCTGGTTTGCATTGTTGTTTGTTATTGTAGTGTTGGGCAGTTGGATGTGAACAGCGCGAAGCGTTGCGCAGTTAGAGGTGAGCCGCCAGCAGTGGTGGATGTGGGGGAAAAAAATGTAAAATTTTAAAATTTTACATCAACACTACAATAGCAAACAACAATGCAAACCAGCCACAGACTGCACACAGCATAGCCAGTGATTTTCACACAGAGCGCTACGTGGCGTTACGAATATAAAAACCTAAACAACCTACTTACACTTTGACTAATCTTCCTCGAAAGTGATAATGTAGATAACAAATTTTAATGCCTACCGGCGTGCACACAGTACCACACGAGGCATGCTGTGAAACCAGAAAATGCTCCAGGAAACGCTGCTTTTAGCTATTGATGATTCCACAACACCACTTCGAAGAGGAAGTCGGCAGGGCACGCAAGAGCTGCTTTTTTCCATCTTCGTTTGATCCACGTAACAAAAGTGTCCTTATGCTTACGGAAATCAGAGCGAGTTATTGGTACAAAAAGCTGAAGTAAGTGCTCCATAATCGAGTGGCAGGTGTTAAAATTTCTAAAGAGAAATTGGTAATTGCCGTAACATTATCTCACAGCGATCAGCCACATAATGCTACAATTAGTTAAACGAGAAGCTCTGCGGAGTCACGGAAATTACTTCTAGAGGTGTACGAGAATTCTGTAATGAATAAGAACTCTGTACTTCATATTCCGGGAGCGGGGGAACGGAGTTAAGTGTCCCATCTTGCCCCCCCCCCTCCCTCACCTCTGCCCCCTGCGGACGCCTGTAATCGTCACAATTTTCCATGAACATCTACTTCCTCATGACCAGCAATACCCGGGAAGTGACCTGACAGCGTGTGGCGAAGGATACGTCTGGTACCACTAACAAGGGGAGGCCGCCAATTGTGAAATTCAGATTCGATTCATACTGCGCATAAGAAAAGTTCATGGCCAGAGATGTAATGTGGCAAAGCACCAAGATGCACTTCTCAGCCGTTGTCGAGAAAATCGACAGTTAAAAGAAACCGTTGTGGTGAAATACTCTCTACGATTAATAATTTTCTACAGCGTCGTGGCGCAGCGGTAAGCGCTCGGGTTCGTAATCCGAAGGTCGCTGGATCAAATCTCGCGCCATGCAAATTTATTATTATATATATTTATAATATATATATACTATTAATGAATTGCTTATGCATGTTGGTGAAGGCGGATCGCTCCCCAATTGTACCGCTTCCATGTTTCGTTTTTTTAACGGGGTGTACCAAAGCTCTCCCGTCCGCACTGATTTTCGACGATGTTATAAGTTGCGCTAGGGACCGCATCTACCTTCTTTCGAAGTTAGCAGGCAACTACGCTGTTATGCGGCGGCTCGTTTCGGCCCATTCAACACTTGTCCTTCAAGTGTAACGAGCGAGTAACGGAGTTTATATTTCATACATGCCGCAGCAAATTTGTGTTCGTGGGGTCTCTATACTAATTCGAACGTTTGACTTACGCTATACGTATTTGTTTCGGAATACCGTTTCTTCGTCCTCCGTTAACTATACGTGGTTAACATTATGAAGACAATTAATAACATTTGTGAAATACAACTTTGTTTACGGAAATCATAATGATGTTCGAAGTCGCCAGTTTTTCCACGACAAACGACTTCCAACAACTTATTATATGCATAATTGTTGCAACTGATGGTTCAAATGGCTCTGAGCACTATGGGACTAAACTGCTGTGGTCATCAGTCCCCTAGAACTTAGAACTACTTAAACCTAACTAACCTAAGGACATCACACACATCCATGCCCGAGGCAGGATTCGAACCTGCGACCGTAGCAGTCGCGCGGTTCCGGACTGAGCGCCTTAACCGCGAGACCACCGCGGCCGGCGTGTTGCAACTGATTGCCGGGAATTATATATATATATATATATATATATATATATATATATATATATATATATATATATGTATGTATGTATATATATTTGAATTACAAAAAACTAATAGTAAAAAAAAATTGCATGGCGCGAGATTCGAACCGCTTACCGCTGCGCCACGACGCTGTAGAAAGTTGTTAATCGGAGAGAGTATTTCACCGCAACGGTTTCTTTTAACTGTCGATTTTCTCGACAACTGTTGGGAAGTGCATCTTGGTGCTTTGCCACATTACACCTCTGGCCATGGGCTTTTATTATGCGCAGTATGAATCGAATCTGAATTTCACAATTGGCGGCCTCCCCTTGTAAGTGATGCCCCCCTTTGCTGTTTCACCCGCGAATGGCGCTGGGAAAGAATGAGCGTAGGTAAGCATCTGTATTAGTTCTAATCTCTCAAATTTTCTCATGCCACAGATCTGCCAACAAAAAAATCCAGTATATAGGGTGAAAAACGTAAAACTAGTGTTATTGATGTACAGTTTTCACAGAACGGATTGGAGGTCAGAGGCTTGTATTGTTGGTTAATCAGCAGATTGGAATAGTACTTAGAAAATATATTTTTTGTGCAAACACAGACTTTTTTGACAATAAGAAACTAACAGTAGTATTAATTAGAATGTCAGTGGTGTTTGTTGCAGGATTCTAGTGCGAGTTGTTAACGAGAGATCGTATTTTGAAAAGTTCCTGCAGCGACACTTGTACAGCACATGTGATAGCATATGCTAAAGAACAAAATAAGTGCATACAATAGTGATATGGATTCCTACTAGTAACCAGACAACTGACCATCACAGTTTGTGTTCAAAATGACCACTGGCAGCGGCAATACGCGCTTTCAGCATGGAACGACTACTTACAATTGCTAGCATTTCAGCTGAGATATCCGAGCATTCTGCAGTAATACATCGTTGCATATCATCGGGCGTAGTTGCTCTGTCCTTGTAGACAACGCCTTTCACCTTTCCCCACAGAAAAAAAAGTACACAGACGTCATATCCGGTGAGCGGGCCGACCAAGTTACAGGTCTATGAACTGAAGACATAAAATCTGTAAATGAGTCCGTGACCATATTTTGGCAGTTTATTTTACAGGTCCGTCTTGATCACACCAACTTTTACACTTCAATATTACCAGTTTCAGCTACTGCCTTCTTCAGATCTATTACAAACAAAAACAGGGTGTAATCAAGTTCTACTGACGCCAAATCTATAAAAGGCCTGGTTCTACAAAAGAAAGTGAAAGACGAGCATCTACCGTGCACTTCTTTCACTTGTTTACGATTTACGATATTGTAGTCATATTATTATCATTAATAATACGGTAGTAGCATGACTGCTATTCCGCTGAATTTTTCGGTATCGACAGAATAATGAAACTGGAGAGAGGATTGGAGCAAGGTACTTTTATTTTCATATTCAGTAGTCTCCATCAGCTAGCCATGTTGGCTTTCCTTTTCCCGTGCTGACCTTTGAGCTTGGAAGCATGGGCCGGTAGTTTGAATGACTTGGAGGAGCCAAAGTAATCCTTTTTTATTCTTCAAAGTAGTAGTACCAACGTAAAACTCAGTTTCTCCTGTACGTTTGGCTCTGTAAAGAGGCCTCCCTGACGACTCCCTGACTAAATTCTACCCTATCACGAGTCACTCCGCCAAGTCAGGAATGTCTGCTTGAACGGCAGCTTGTTCGGTGATAGATCTGTGGCCCCTGATTGGCCGGCGAAAAGTGCGTCAATTCCCACCCCAACAAGGCCTGGCTCCGCTGGAGCAACGGCCGGTAGGCGGTTAGCAGTCGTGGGGAGTCGGTGGCGAGATCCAGAAGAAGATGGTTGAAAGCTGTTAAGCATGCGTGCTCTTGCTAAGTTCAGAAGTGGATTGAGTCGCGAATACATATTAAAGTGTTAGGTGATGTTTAATTTCGGGATTATTTACGCCACATTGCTGTTATTTCTTCCTCATTTTGCTATTTTGTTTTTGGACTTGGCATCAGAGCCTGGTCGGTTGCAGTGTGCAAAACATACGTTCGGTGTAATTCAACCCGCCTTTTAACCACTTCACCTTCAGCGAATGTCTTTCCTTCTCCAATACTTCGTGGTATTAGGAACATTTCATAAGGGCCTTTTGTGTGTTAGGTTTTCCATTTTTTGTCGCCCACGTGTGAACACGTGGCGAATAGTTCTGCACACGATATCTAAATTGAACCAGAAGTAGCATGACCCACGTTTCTTGTTTTCGTATTCGTAAATGAGGGTGTTGCAGAATGAGTTTTATCAATTTTATTAGTTTACGTACGGGAGGCCGCTTTAATAAAGTGCATCCACAAGTAGTTTATAGTTTGCCTTTTCAATATTAGCTATTGGATCCCGTCTCTTACCTTTCCCTAATTATTAGAGTAAATTCATTTCTGGATGGTCAGCTCCAGCCTTTCCTTGTCCATTTCGAACGCTACTATTGTGGGTGACTGCTGAATTTAGCCCATATCCCCCTATGCCCCCAGTCTTGTATTATTATTCATAGGTAACAAAATATGTATACTCAATAATTATACTTCGTTTGCCGGCCGGAGTGGCCGAGCGGTTAAAGGCGCTACAGTCTGGAACCGCACGACCGCTACGGTCGCAGGTTCGAATCCTGCCTCGGGCATGGATGTGTGTGATGTCCTTAGGTTAGTTAGGTTTAAGTAGTTCTAAGTTCTAGGGGACTTATGACCACAGCAGTTGAGTCCCATAGTGCTCAGAGCCATTTGAACCATATACTTCGTTTCTACAAGAGTAATTTCGATTTATAATAAATTGTTTTGCCTTTAATCCGACTTTCAATGAAAAGTGTTAACCCCATTTATAAAGATACCAGGGAAATGCTAGCACTGCGAATCCCCTACTGAATATGCTCCTCTTAAGACCTATTCAAAAAAGATAAAAATTCACTAGACGCCTTCCTGAGAGACAATCTCCACTCATCCAAGTTAATAATACAAGTGTAGACCAGATGTGGCATAATTCAAAGAAATAGTAGCGGCAGCAATTGAGAGATTTATAACAAATAAATTAACAAACGCTGGACCTGATCCTCCTTGGTACACAAAACGGGTTAGAACACTGTTGCAGAAACAACGAAACAAACATGCCAAATTTAAACAGACGCAAAATCCCCAAGATTGGCGATCTTTTACAGAAGCTCGAAATTTAGCGCGGACTTCAATGCGAGAGGCTGATAACAGTTTCCACAACGAAACTTTGTCTCGAAACCCGGCAGAAAATCCAAAGAGATTTTGGTCGTCTGTTAAGTGTGTTAGCGGCAAGAAACAATCAATGTCGTTTCTGCGCGTTAGCAATGGAGATACTATCGAAGACAGTGCTGCCAAAGCAGAGTTACTAAACACAGTCTTCCGAAATGCCTTCACAAAAGAAGACGAAGTAAATATTCCAGAATTCGAATCGAGAACAGCTGCCAACATGAGTAACGTAGAAGTAAATATCCTCGGAGTAGTTAAGCAACTTGAATCACTTGATAAAAGCAAGTCTTCTGGTCCAGACTGTATACCAATGCATTAGCTCCATACTTAACAGTCATGTACAACCGTTCGCTCGACGAAAGATCCGTACCCAAAGACTGGAAAGTTGCGCAGGTTACACCAATATTCAAGAAAGGTAGTAGGAGTAATCCACTAAATTAGAGGCCCATATCATTAACGTCGATATGCAGCAGGATTTTGGAACATATATTGCGTTCGAACATTATGAATAACCTCGAAGAAAACGGTCTACTGACACACAGTCAACATGGGTTTAGAAAACATCGTTCTTGTGAAACACAACTAGCACCTTACTCATCTGAAGTGTTGAGTGCTATTGACAAGGGATTTCAGATCGTTTCCGTATTCCTGGATTTTCGGAAGGCTTTTGACACTGTGGCACACAAGAGGCTCATAGTGAAATTGCGTGCTTATGGAATATCGTCTCAGTTACGTGAGTGGATTTGTGATTTCCTGTCAGAGAGGTCACAGTTTGTAGTAATTGACGGAAAATCATCGAGTAAAACAGAAGTGATTTCTGGCGTTCTCTAAGGTAGTGTTATAGGACCTTTGCTGTTCCTTATCTATATAAACGATTTGGGAGACGATCTGAGCAGCTGTCTTCGGTTGTTTGCAGATGACGCTGTCGTTTATCGACTAGTAAAGTCTCGGCAAATGAGAGCGTATGTAGTTAGTGAACCATCGCTAGCAAAGTCGGCTGTACAACTGGGGCGAGTGCTAGCGAATCTGTCTAGACTAGACCTGCCGTGTGGCGGCGCTCGGTCTGCAATCACTGATAGTGGCGACACGCGGGTCCGACGTATACTAACGGACCGCGGCCGATTTAAAGGCTTCCAGCTAGCAAGTGTGGTGTCTGGCGGTGACACCACAAGATCAACTGCGAAGACAAGTTTTTATATCGGTCAGACAGAAAGGAATTTCAAGACTCGTTTTTAGAGAGCCTAGAGTCTGAACAACTGTCAAACAACGTTATGTTTGTACGATCCTCCTGCGTGTACGATTTTGTAAAGCCGAAATTTAAAACTTCGGCTTTCATTTTTGTTGTCTTCTATTGCGACACGAGAATAGCCAACGAGAGACTTGATAGAAGCCTTTGACTCGCTTAGTGATTTTACATAGGACAAGAATTTTCTCTGGTTCTCGTCAAGAGCTTCCACTAAAGTTTGTCTGTGGTAGGTGTATGCTTCGCACGACAATCTTTCTACAGATATACGAATTTCTACGTAATTTTACCTGTAGTCATTTCAACATTATCTCTTGAACTGTGACTGCAACATTGTCTGTGCCTAAGCACATCCGAATTGTTTATTAATCTTAAGAGAGTCTTTCCAGACTTTAACCCACTTAACCCACACATACTCCTCCAGAGCATGACTTACAGTCTGTTAAATCTTTGCCAATAACACCCATTCGTCCATCATATTGGAACTAAATGATGTCTGTTCATTGCTCCATCCAGTCAAAATTCTTCCTGAGACTTCTTCATTGATTTATTATTTTTAGAAACCATTGTCGTTATGATGACATTAAGACCACTGATCTTTGTCTATATACTGACACCTTCGATAAGGTCAACTCTGTCTGTAACTACAAGAACTAAAATGTTTAAATGATGTGTGGGATGTCAAACTAGCTGCTCAAGACAGTTTTCGGAAAATGTACTCCGTAGTACTGTTAGACGACCCATAGATTGTCACCTATGGAGAGTGAAATCAGACGTCATGATGACAACAGATTTGTTTAATTAACTTCTTTATTCCGGCCCACGGCCAAAGTACATCAGGAACAGTTACAGCACAAAGAGAGGAGCTCGCACGGGGTCACTTTCATGCTGCTGTCTGCTACGGCTCGGGCTGCGGCCGTGATGAAAGCGCGGCAGGGTAGCGTGCGATACCACAGAGACGGCCATGGCATTCTTTCTGTGACCGGGAGGGGCTCTTTGCTCCGGCGGCGGCTGTTCTCATGACTCAGGTCAGGCTGCCCCGCCCCGTGGTCGAGCAGCGAAACCCATAAAGCATTCCGGGACGTTGCTACGAGTGCCACAGCCTCTTGGCGTATGCTGTGATACTGAGACGAGAATATTTTAGTACACAAATGGCTGAGTACTTACACGCTCATGACTATGTTCATTTAAGGCTTACGGCATATACTCTATACCCTCTGCAGCGTCAGCTGTTGCTATACTGAGCCCAGCTGGCTCTGCTTCGCAATACCTGTCGGCCATGTTTTGCTTCACAATGCATAACACACTTGTATATATGGTTCTCGGGCGAGACGTCGGATGTCATAGTGAAAACTCCACAATATTCCATCAGCGCAACTGGCCGACATCTTCAGGTGCGACGAACACACTGCTAACGCAGGTTTTCTTTCTTTTTTTCCTTTATTGTTATTTAGACACCTTACATAAGGTGGTCTGGCAGCAGCATACTACGCTGCTCTTCAGCCACACGTTTTACAATGAAAATACAAAGGAGACACAGAAGATACTGAACAAAGTGGGGGGCAAAAAACAGCAGACACAGAAACAAATAACACGAAGCCGTTCACACTCGACGAAAAAACACTAAAAACTGTCGGCAATGCGCACAAACACTTAGACGGCACAGGTGAACGAAGGAGCGTGACGGCGAAGAACACTAAACCACAAACACAATGGCACTCACACGAGAAACTGATGGCGATGATCTCCAGCGCGCGAATGTCCACGTAACATGTGCGAGTCCGGGGACCTGCCGAGAGGGGAAGAAGGGGGTGGGGGAGGGAGAGGGGAGAGCAAAGATGCCAATGGCAGAGGAGATGGTAGGAGGAGTGAAGGTATGGGGGTAGGGGAAGCCTGGGGGAGGAGTGGGGAGAAAGGGAGGAGGGAGGAAAGGGGGAGAGAAGGGAGAGAGGGTGCCCATAGGAACAAAACACAGGAAGAGAGAGGGAGGATCAATGTTGGTAGGAGGGGTAGATGGAGGGGAGGAGGTCATCATCAGGGAGGGGGAACTGGTGGAAGCCACCTTGGGAGAGGGTATGGAGAGTGGAGAGACGGAGAGCAGGTGGGATGTGGAAATACAGGTGCGGAAGCGGACAGGGCCGGGAGAGGATGTGAGAGAGAAGCAGGTGAGGAGGATCGAGTTTACGGGAGGTGTAGCGGGTCTGTATCCGTTCGAGGAAAAGGAGGAGGTGGGGGAACAGAATAAGGTCGTACAGGATCCGCGTGGGGGAGGGGAGACGGATGCGATAGGCGAGGCAAAGAGCATGGCGTTCTAGGATCTGAAGGGATTTGTAAAAGGTAGGGGGAGCGGAGATCCAGGCAGGGTGGGCGTAGCAGAGGATAGGGCGGATGAGGGATTTATAGTTATGGAGGATGGTGGAGGGGTCCAGAACCCATGTACGGCCAGAAAGGGACTTGAGGAGATGGAGTCGAGAGTGTGCCTTGGCTTGGATTGGCCAGAGGTGGGGGGTCCAGGAGAGGTGACGGTCAAGGGTGACGCGAAGGTACTTAAGGGTGGGTGTGGGGGCGATAGGACGGCCATAGATGGTGACATAGAAATCGAGGAGGCGGAAGGAAGGGGCGGTTTTGCCTACTATGATCGCCTGGGTTTTGGAAGAATTTACCTTAAGCAACCACTGGTTGCATCAAGTGGTGAATCGGTCAAGATGGGACTGGAGAAGGTTTTGGGAGCGCTGCAGGGTGGGGGCGAGGGCAAGGAAGGCGGTGTCATCGGCGTACTGGAGAAGGTGGATAGGGGGTGAAGGAGGCGGCATGTCTTTTGTATACAAGAGGTTCAGAAGAGGGGAAAGGACGGAACCTTGGGGCACACCGGCGGAGGGGAAGAAGGTGTAGGAATCCGTGTTATGGATGGTGACGTAGGAAGGACGTTGGGAAAGAAAGGACCCGACCAGACGGACGTAGTTAATAGGAAGGGCAAAGGTTTGGAGCTTGAAGAGGAGACCGGAATGCCACACATGGTCATAGGTGCGTTCGAGGTCAAGGGAGAGGAAGGTAGCGGAGCGACGAGAATTAAGTTGTTCGGAGAGGAGGTGAGTGAGGTGAAGGAGAAGGTCGTTGGTAGAGAAGAACGGCCGAAAGCCACACTGGGTAACAGGAAGGAGGCGGTGCTGGCGGAGATGCTGGTGGATGCATCGGGTAAGGATGGATTCCAAGACCTTGCTGAAAACCGAGGTAAGGCTGATGGGATGGTAGGAGGAGACAGCTGACGGCAGTTTGTTGGGATTGAGGAACATCAGGATGTGGGAGGTTTTCCACAAGTTGGGGTAGTAGCCGGTGGACAGGACCACATTATAGAGCCTGGCCAGACTGGAGAGGAAGGAGGCAGGAGCTTCACGGGGATGGCGATAGGTGACATGATTGTGACCAGGAGCGGTGGTACGTTTCGTGTGGAGTGTAGCGATGAGATCCTGAGTAGTGATGGGGACATTGAGTTCGGTGTGTGCAGTGTTGTCCAAGTACGGGAAACCAGTGGCGAGGGGAGGGACAAAGGTTTCAGTTCAATCGTGGACATCCGGGAAGAGGGAGTAATTGAACTGTGTATCGTCGAGGATGGTAAAGACATCGGAAAGATAAGAGGCAATGTGATTGGCCTTACTAAGGATGTCAGGGAAGGGTTGATCATCATGAAGGAGAGGGTAGTAGGGAGGGGGCTTGGATCTGGTAAGCCAGCGGAAGGCTGACCAGTACATGTATGAGTTGATAGGAAGTGTACCATTAAGACGGGTGCATGTCTGTCACCAGTCCCAGCGTTTCTTAGCCGCGAGAGAGTTCCTGACATGTTGTAGTTGCCGGTGGCATCGTAGTATGTCTGGGTCACGTGTGTGGAGGAAGGCACAGTAGAGATGGCAGGATTCACGGAGAAGGAGGATGGCCTGTGGGGGTGAAGTAGGATGGTGGGGGTGGACGGCAACGGAAGGGTCGTAGGCATCCACGGCCTCAGACAAGGTCTGCTGGAGAAAGGAGCCGGCACTGGTAACATCATCAGGGTGGTGGTAGGTGAGGGGGTGGATATCGACCTGGGTAGGTATGGTATCCCGGTAGGCATTCCAGTCGGCACGGGAATAATCATAGATTTATTTCAGGGGAGGGTCAGTACAAGGGTTGGGACAGGGGCGACGACCCTCTGAAACAGTGAGGAGGACAGGGAGATGGTCACTACCAATGGGGTCCAGGACATCCACCGCTATGCAGCCAAGGAGGTTAGGGAGGAGAGGATGAATTCAGGAATGGAGTTGGACTCAGGGCGGGTGTGCTGGGGAATGGGGACGAGGTCGCCTAGGAGGGAGGAAAGGAACCATTGCCACCGCCAAAACTGGGCGGCTGAACGACTATGGATGTTAAGGTTGGCGGCGATCATGTAGGAGGAGAAGGTATGGTCAATGTGGGAGAGGAAGTCAAAAGGAATAGGGGCGTTGGGGTGGACATGGATGGTGGTGCAGGTGATGATAAGACCAGGGAAGAAGAGACTAAGGATCAGGTGTTCCTTGGAGTCAGGAAGGAGAGGTTGGAGCCGAACAGGGATTTGGCATTGGTGGCCAATGGCTACTCCGCCATGCACCATCAGGAGGGGATTATCAGAGTGGTGAAAGAGGTAGGGCGAAGTGTGTACAGTGTGTTGGGGTTGAAGAAAGGTTTCATTGAGGAAGAAGGCATCCACGCAGTGGGTTGCGAAGGTGTACAGGAAGAAGTTCTTGTTGGGAAGGGAACAGATCTTATTGAAGAAGATACGGTGCTGTCACGCCATGACAGGGAATTAAACGAGGGTGTCGAGACGGGAGAAGGTGAAATGGGCCTGGTTATGGGAGTAGGTGGCATACATGTTGAGGTGGAATATGGAACGGGCAGTGAAGGATATCTGCTGGAGGGTGTGGGGGCGCTGGCAAGGGTGGACATTTTGAAGGATGATGGTGAGGAACCTGATGATTTCCTCAGCGGGGGGGGGGGGGGGGGGACGCAGGGAATTGCCACCAGGCGTGGGGGCGTCCAGAGGGCAGACAGGGACGGTGAGTTCAGGTGTGGTGGGAGGGGATCGGGCCCTACATTTCTGGGAGTAGGTGGGATGTGGGTGATTACAGGTGTTGCAGGAGGGAGGATACTGGAGGTTGGGGCACTGCCGGAGGAAATGCGCCTGTTTACAGTGTGGGCAGACAGGGGCCTTGTGGCACTCAGATGTAGTGTGTGCGTTAAAGTGCAGGCACCTCTGGCAGCGGAGGGATTGAGGAGGGGAATGGGAGGAGTCGACCTTGCAATGTTGGTGGAAGAGGAGGGCACCCTCCTTCAGGAGACGGTCAATGGAGGGGGCGTGTTCCGAGAACACCCGCATAAGGCGAGTGGGGCCAGCCGGTTTGAAAATGTGGCAGACCACCCGGATTTCCAAGGAGGGGTGTGCCTTGAGCTCCGCCAACAGCTCCTCCTCTGTGATCGTCGGACTAAGATGAGTGATCACGGCAGTGAGGGTCGGCGGGCGATGCAGGGATTGGGGTTCGTGGGAAGGGGACAGGGAAGGAGCAGGGGTGAGGGAGGCAATGGGACCAATCCGGGTGATTGGGATTCAGGAGAGGATGTCAGTATGAAGAGTGGGTCTGGGGGAGGAGATGAAAACGCAGTCTCTTCGGGGAGTGAGGAGAGAGATGGGGGCTCCAGGAAAGTGTTGGTGGAGAAGGAGTGAGAGGTTCTGGGCCTCAAGAGGAAAGAGGATGTATTTATAGGAGGAGGGGCAGGAGGAGGAGGAGGAAGAGGAGGAGTTGGTATCATTGCCAGGCGGGGAGACATCCATGGCATCCTGGGGGGGGGGGGAGGATGGGGCAGGGCCTTCTTGAAAGCAGAGGAGGCAGGGGTGCCACTAGGGCGTTTGATGGCGACTGAAGGGTGAGAGGAGGCGTGTGGGACAGGAGCAACAGGGAGGTGGTGAGAAGTGGTAGGTCCCAACGTGGGCATTGGAGCCAGCGCCGGAGATGGGGATGGCGATGGTGAAGGCGACGGCGATGATGGCGATGACAGCGATGGTGAAGGCGAGGGCGAGAGTGGGGCATGGGCCGTGGACCTCTGGGCCACCACCCTAGTGGGGGCTGCAGTAACTGCGTGAGGGAGGGGAGGGAAACGATCAGAGGTGGAGGTGCGGGAGGAAGAAGCTGGGGATGGGACGACAAAAGCGAGGGTGAAGTGAGAGTGAGAAGGGGAGGGATGGAATGAGAGTGGGCGATTGGGCACACCACGTAATGGTAGTGGCGGCGGCGGAGGAAGAGGTTAGACTATTGCTGTTGTGGTGGTAGTGGTAATGATGGTGGGGGTTGACATGACGACAAGGAGGAAAAGAGACAGGACAGGACGAAAAGTACAGACGAAACAGGTGACGGACAAAGATGGAGGAAGACCGGTGGAAGTCCGACTGGGGCCAAAAGCCCCACTCCGCTGGTGCAGTCGGGAGGCGACCGCCGGCAGGAATGCTGGCAGGAACGCTGGCTGGGTGGCCGGAATGCTGGCTCGCTGGCCGGAACGCTGGCTGGTTGGCCGGAACGCTGGCTGGCTTTGTGTCTTTCGTCCGCTGGCCAAACTCAGAGCTCTCTTGGGCTCGTCTAACGACAGCCTTGGAATAAGAAGACCCGGTGTTTACGAGATTCCTTGTAGCTGCGGCATGTCGTACATCGGACAAACTTATCGCACTGTAGAGGAGAGATGTATTGAACACCGACGCTACACCCATCTGGAGCAAACAGAAAAGTCTGCAGTGGCCGAGCATTGTCTCAGTACAGGCCATTCTATGAATTATCGACATACCAAAATTCTCGCATCGACGAGTTCGTACTGGGACAGTGTTATTAAGCAAGCAGTGGATATACGTAGCTCGACGAATCTTGTAAACAGAGACACGGGCTTTCAGCTCAGTACAGCTTGGGATCCAGCACTGGCCATATTGAAGTCGCTTCGAGCAGAGAGGAGTACTATTGGTCATACGATGGATGACAATTCGCCAGCAACATAAATATTCTGTTGACAATGGGAGGATAATCAAGGCGCATTTTAGCTTGCGGCTTCCGACAGAGGTCGCTGGGGCGGCCGATGGCAGCGCAGAGCAGCAGCGGCAGCCTCCACACGTGCGCCGAAGTCTTTGGTTCTTCATCATGTAGGTGGCGTTGCTGTCCTTCCAGCTATCGGTTGATGTCGTCGCTATTGGCCATCGAATTTGGCGCCTCCACGCATGCGCACTTCCTGCATAAGACTGGCATAAATAGGGTGCTCTGGTCCTGCCTTAGCAGTGTGTTCGTCGCACCTGAAGATGTCGGCCAGTTGCGCTGATGAAATATTGTGGAGTTTCCACTATGACATCCGACGTCTCGCCCGAGAACCATATATACAACATGTCCGTCGGGAAAGCCTCAAGCAACATAACACACTTGCCTGGCTGTGGCTGGCTCTGTTGCAGCTCACTGCCGCTATGGCGTAATTTTTTTACCGGATATGGGTTATACACTACAGTACTGACCATACAACATGCTATGAATTCATAGACAGCCCAGTTTACAGGGTGGTCCATTGATAGCGACCGGACCAAATATTTCACGAAACAAGCATCAAACGAAAAACCTACAAAGAACGAAACTCGTCTAGCTTGAAGGGGGAAACCAGATGGCGCTATGGTTGGCCCGCTAGATGGCACTGCCATAGGTCAAACGGATATCAACTGAGTTTTTTTAAAATAGGAACCCCCATTTATATTACATATACACTCCTGGAAATTGAAATAAGAACACCGTGAATTCATTGTCCCAGGAAGGGGAAACTTTATTGACACATTCCTGGGGTCAGATACATCACATGATCACACTGACAGAACCACAGGCACATAGACACAGGCAACAGAGCATGCACAATGTCGGCACTAGTACAGTGTATATCCACCTTTCGCAGCAATGCAGGCTGCTATTCTCCCATGGAGACGATCGTAGAGATGCTGGATGTAGTCCTGTGGAACGGCTTGCCATGCCATTTCCACCTGGCGCCTCAGTTGGACCAGCGTTCGTGCTGGACGTGCAGACCGCGTGAGACGACGCTTCATCCAGTCCCAAACATGCTCAATGGGGGACAGATCCGGAGATCTTGCTGGCCAGGGTAGTTGACTTACACCTTCTAGAGCACGTTGGGTGGCACGGGATACATGCGGACGTGCATTGTCCTGTTGGAACAGCAAGTTCCCTTGCCGGTCTAGGAATGGTAGAACGATGGGTTCGATGACGGTTTGGATGTACCGTGCACTATTCAGTGTCCCCTCGACGATCACCAGTGGTGTACGCCCAGTGTAGAAGATCGCTCCCCACACCATGATGCCGGGTGTTGGCCCTGTGTGCCTCGGTCGTATGCAGTCCTGATTGTGGCGCTCACCTGCACGGCGCCAAACACGCATACGACCATCATTGGCACCAAGGCAGAAGCGATTCTCATCGCTGAAGACGACACGTCTCCATTCGTCCCTCCATTCACGCCTGTCGCGACACCACTGGAGGCGGGCTGCACGATGTTGGGGCGTGAGCGGAAGACGGCCTAACGGTGTGCGGGACCGTAGCCTAGCTTCATGGAGACGGTTGCGAATGGTCCTCGCCGATACCCCAGGAGCAACAGTGTCCCTAATTTGCTGGGAAGTGGCGGTGCGGTCCCCTACAGCACTGCGTAGGATCCTACGGTCTTGGCGTGCATCCGTGCGTCGCTGCGGTCCGGTCCCAGGTCGACGGGCACGTGCACCTTCCGCCGACCACTGGCGACAACATCGATGTACTGTGGAGACCTCACGCCCCACGTGTTGAGCAATTCGGCGGTACGTCCACCCGGCCTCCCGCATGCCCACTACACGCCCTCGCTCAAAGTCCGTCAACTGCACATACGGTTCACGTCCACGCTGTCGCGGCATGCTACCAGTGTTAAAGACTGCGATGGAGCTCCGTATGCCACGGCAAACTGGCTGACACTGACGGCGGCGGTGCACAAATGCTGCGCAGCTAGCGCCATTCGACGGCCAACACCGCGGTTCCTGGTGTGTCCGCTGGTGTGTCCGCTGTGCCGTGCGTGTGATCATTGCTTGTACAGCCCTCTCGCAGTGTCCGGAGCAAGTATGGTGGGTCTGACACACCGGTGTCAATGTGTTCTTTTTTCCATTTCCAGGAGTGTATGTGTAGTACGTAAAGAAATATGAAAGTGTTAATTGGACCACTTTTTTCGCTTTGTGATAGATAGCGCTGTAATAGTCACAAACGTATAAGTGCGTGGTATCACGTAACATTCCGCCAGTGCGGACGGTATTTGCTTCGTGATACATTACCCGTGTTAAAACGGACCGTTTACCAATTGCGGAAAAGGTCGATATCGTGTTGATGTATGGCTATTGTGATCAAAATGCCCAACGGGCGTGTGGTATGTATGCTGCTCGGTATCCTGGACGACATCATCCACGTGTCCGGAACGTTCGCCGGATAGTTACGTTATTTAAGGAAACAGGAAGTGTTCAGCCACATGTGAAACGTCAACCACGACCTACAACTTTGAACGTCGTGTACAGTTCTGCCACTGGGTACAAGAGAAATTACGGGACGATGACAGATTTTTTGCACGCGTTCTATTTAGCGACGAAGCGTCATTCAGCAACAGCGGTAACGTAAACCGGTATAATATGCACTATTGGGCAACGGAAAATCCACGATTGCTGCGACAAGCGGAACACCAGCGACCATTGCGGGTTAATGTATGGTGCGGCGTTATGGGAGGCAATCTAAATGGTGCAATGTATGCTGATTTCCTACGTAATGTTCTACCGATGTTACTACAAGAAGTTTCACTGCATGACAGAATGGCGATGTACTTCCAACATGATGGATGTTCGGCACATAGCTCGCGTGCGGTAGAAGCGGTATTGGTAAGCATATTTCAGGACAGGTGGATTGGTCGTCGAAGCACCATACCATGGCCCGCACGTTCACCCGATCTGACGTCCCCGGATTTCTTTCTGTGGGGAAAGTTGAAGGATATTTGCTATCGTGATCCACCGACAACGCCTGACAACATGCGTCAGCGCATTGTCAATGCATGTGCGAACATTACGGAAGGCGAACTACTAGCTGTTGAGAGTAATGTCGTTACACGTATTGCCAAATGCATTGAGGTTGACGGACATCATTTTGAGCATTTATTGCATTAATGTGGTATTTACAGGTACTCACGCTGTAACATCATGCATTTTTAGAAATGATAAGTTCACAAAGGTGCATGTATCACAATGGAACAACCAAAATAAAATGTTCAAACGTACCTACGTTCTGCATTTTAATTTAAAAAACCTACCTGTTACCAACTGTTCGTCTAAAATTATGAGTCATATGCTTGTGACTATCACAGCGTCATCTATCACAAAGCGAAAAAAATGGTCCAACTGAAAAATTCATATTTCTTTACGTACTACACGAATATTTAATAAAAAATGGGGGTTCCTATATAAAAAACGCAGTTGATATCCGTTTGAACTATGGCAGCGCATCTAGCGGGCCAACCATAGCGCCATCTGGTTTCCCCCTTCGAGCCAGACAAGTTTCGTCCTTTGTAGTTTTTTCGTTTGAGGCTTATTTCGTGAGATATTTGGCCCGGTCACGATCAATGGGCCACCCTGTATACACGGTATACAGATATCACCTCCAAGTACTATTGCATGATCTAGGTATTAACACGCTACTGAGCATATACATTCCTTGAATGAGACTAAAACGTTCACAGCAGAATCGGGTGGCTAACAAAAACCTCCGATAATTAAACTGAGTTCACCTAGACCTGCTACACACATCCAGATAACTTCACAGTCAAACTCAATTTCGAATTCGATAGATCCAATAACTCAGTCGAATGCAATGAACGCTCTCCCTCCTATGGCGTTTAATCCCTCTTTCCAGTGTACATCCCTTACCTCGCTCTTTGCATGCAAACAGTTGCCTCTAGAAAAAAATGCATAGAAAGTTAACTGCAGTTTAATTTCGTACTGCGGTAGGTTTTGGTAGAGGCTCCTGAGGATACTGAAAGAAGAAAAAGACCTTTTTAAACAGTACACAGAATATAATTCCGTTTACAATTCGATCCAAACTTAAGCCCAGCAATCACAGTAGTTTGGTAATAAGGAGGCCACACAAACAGAACAATTTAATTCTTGATTTTATGCTATTGAAATTCACAAAAGTGTAAGTCAAAATTTACGCTTAAGTCAATTTTACAACTTGTAAGTGCACCACTAAGCTGTTTGCCGTAATGACAGGCCAGTCAATGAAGACCAAATCGGTCGAATAGGGGTAATAATTTATGAAGTCGAAAATATTTGTTCACTGGTAAGAGGTGGTGCCACGAACAATAAACTAAAAATGCTGGTCGATGGAAGCCGAATATCGGGGCGGTGGTCACTTTGGTACGATTTTCTTGAATAAATCAAAAACCACGGCCTTTAGCGGAAAAGTATCCTGATACAAAATTAAACTGCATTATATTTCCCACAAGAAAAGTCAAATACATTTTTATCTGTTTGACCAACAGTTTGCGCGAAGACAGCGAGAGAACACTGAAAAACTCGTACAGCGCGCATGCGCTGTAGGTTAGATGGTTTTGGTAGGCAATGTACTTCATTCTCCCTCAGTTGGTCTTTTGCTCCATCCAGTTTTCCCACTTTCAGTAGCGTTCGTACATTTCATGGTCCCTTCTTCATCGCAGTTACAAGCGAATTCCGCTTAATGAAGACCCGAGAAACTCTCACCTCTTTTGCCAGATATTGGCTTCCTACAACCGTAATAAGTAGTTAATTTAACATTGATGTCAACGTCCATGGTTGCATTCTGTTGGGATATACATTACTGACCATTAAAATTGCTACACCATTAAGATGACATGCTACAGACGCGAAATTTAACCGACAGGAAGAAGATGCTGTAAATGTGCAAATGATAAGCTTTTCAGAGCATTCACACAAGGTTGGCGCCGGTGGCGACACCTACAACGTGCTGATATGAAGGAAGTTTCCAACCGATTTCTCATACACAAACAGCTCTTGACCGGCGTTGCCTGGTGAAACATTGTTGTGATGCCTCGGGTAAGGAGGTGAGCATTCACACAAGGTTGGCGCCGGTGGCGACACCTACAACGTGCTGAAATGAGGGAAGTTCGCAACCGATTTCTCATACTCAAACAGCACTTGACCGGCGTTGCCTGGTGAAACATTGTTGTGATGCCTCGGGTAAGGAGGAGAAATGCGTTTCCGACTTTGATAAAGGTCGGATTGTAGCCTATCGCGATTGCGGTTTATCGTATCGCGACATAGCTGCTCGCGTTGGTCGAGATCCAATGACTGTTAGCAGAATATGGAATCGGTGGGTTCAGGAGGGTAATACGGAACGCCATGCTGGACCCCAACGACCTCGTATCACTAGCAGTCGAGATGACAGACATCTTATCCGCATGGCTGTAACGGATCGTGCAGCAACGTCTCGATCCCTGAGTCAACAGATGGGGACGTTTGCAAGACAACAACCATCTGCACGAACATTTCGACGACGTTTGCAGCAGCATGGACTATCAGCTCGGAGACCATGGCTGCGGACACCCTTGACTCTGTATCACAGGCAGGAGCGCCTGCGATGGTGTACTCAGCGACGAACCTGGGTGCACGAATGGCAAAACGTCATTTTTTCGGATGAATCCAGGTTCTGTTACAGCATCATGATGGTCGCATCCGTGTTTGGTGACATCGCGGTGAACGCACATTGGAAGCGTGTATTCGTCATCGCCATAGTGGCGCATCACCCGGCTTGATGGTATGGGGAGCCATTGGTTACACGTCTCGGTCACCTCTTGTTCGCATTGACGGCACTTTGAACAATGGAAGTCACATTTAAGATGTGTTACGACCCGTGGCTCTACCCTTCATTCGATTCCTGCAAAATCCTAACGTCTGGTCAAAGGTGGCCGAGCAAGTGGCTCGTCACAATACGCCAGTCACTATCCTGATGAACTGTGGTATCGTGTTGAAGCTGCATGGCCAGCTGTACCTGTACACGCCATCCAAGCTCTGTTTGACGCAATGCCCAGGCGTATGAAGGTCGTTGTTACGGCCACAGGTGGTTGTTCTGGGCACTGATTTCTCAGGATCTATGCACCCAAACTGCGTGAAAATGTAATCACATGTCAGATCTAGTATTATATATTTGTCCATTGAATACCCATTTATCATCTGCATTTCTTCTTGGTTTAGCAATTATAATGGCCAGTAGTGTGCTTAAGATCTTCACTGGAGTGGTTTCAGGTTGCCTTCTCCTTTTTATACCATTGACCAAGACGCCTTGGTTCATCCATCTTCAGGGGAGATTTCTCCACCCAAGTAAAACTGAGTATGCTGATCCCACTTCGCTCATCCATCCTCGTAGGAGACTGTTGGCGGCTTTGAGGAGGTCCGCCTATACCCGTGGCCACTGTGTAACATGACCTGGATATTAATCAAAATACTACACAACTTCCCCTCAGATGTTCCGCCACTACTGCTGCTGAGGCAGGGGGTCTATAAAAGCATACGTTGGTCATCTTCGATCTACCTGTAACGCTCGTCTTCGCCCAAGTTATTACGCTTTCTGAATCTGCAGTAATTTCACTAGATACTATCTTGTTATTTATACCCATAAACACGCGTCCACCATCAGCATTCTGCCTACCTACGCAACATACATTCTAGTCGTGCACCACCAGCGTTCAAACTATCTGTGGTACATTCATTCTACTCGAGATTTTCATTGCAATTAAGGTTTAATAATGAATAAAATAATAGGAGTACGGGTAAGCTACTACAAACAGCATAGTGAACGCATTATTGTGGCCAAGATAGACACGAAGCCCACGCCTACTCCAGTAGAACAAGTTTATATGCAAACTAGCTCTGCAGATGACGAAGAAATTGATGAAATGTATGATGAGATGAAACAAATTATTCAAGTAGTGAAGGAAGACGAAAATTTAATAGTCATGGGTGACTGGAATTCGAGAGTAGGAAAAGGGAGGGAGGGAAACATAGTAGGTGAATATGGATTGGGGCTAAGAAATGAAAAGGAAGCCACCCGGTAGAATTTTGCGCAGAGCATAATTTAATCATAGCTAACACTTCGTTTAAGAATCATGAAAGGAGGTTGTGTACATGGAAGACCCCTGGAGATCCTAAACGGTATCAGATAGATTATACAATGGTAAGACATAGATTTAGGAACCAGGTTTTAAATTGTAAGACATTTCCAGGGGCAGATGTGGACTCTGACCACAATCTATTGGTTATGAACTGTAGACTAAAACTGAAGAAACGGCAAAAAGTTGGGAATTTAAGGTGATGGTACCTGGATAAACTGAAAGAACCAGAGGTTGTACAGAGTTTCAGGGAGAGCATAACGGAACAATTGACAGGAATGTGGAAAAGAAATACAGTAGAAGAAGAATGGGTAGCTTTGAGGGATGAAGTAGTGAAGGCAGCAGAGGATCAAATAGGTAAAAAGACGAGAGCTAGTAGAAACCCCTGGGTAACAGAAGAAATATTGAATTTAATTGATGAAAGAAGAAAATATAAAAATGCAGTAAATGAAGCAGGCAAAAAGGAATACAAACGTCTCAAAAATGAGATCGACAGGAAGTGCAAAATGGCTAAACAGGGATGACTAGAGGACATATGTAAGGATGTAGAGGCTTATCTCACTAGGGGTAAGATAGGTACTGCCTACACGAAAATTAAAGAGACCTTTCGAGAAAGGAGAACCACTTGCATGAATATCAAGATCTTTGATGGAAACCCAGTTCTGAGCAAAGAAGGGAAATCAGAAAGGAGGAAGGGTCTATACAAGGGCGAAGTACTTGAGGACAATACAGGGTGATTCAAAAAGAATACCACAACTTTAAAAATGTGTATTTAATGAAAGAAACATAATATAACCTTCTGTTATACATCATTACAAAGAGTATTTAAAAAGGTTTTTTTTCACTCAAAAACAAGTTCAGAGATGTTCAATATGGCCCCCTCCAGACACTCGAGCAATATCAACCCGATACTCCAACTCGTTCCACACTATCTGTAGCATATCAGGCGTAACAGTTTGGATAGCTGCTGTTATTTCTCGTTTCAAATCATCAATGGTGGCTGGGAGAGGTGGCCGAAACACCATATCCTTAACATACCCCCATAAGAAAAAATCGCAGGGGGTAAGATCAGGGCTTCTTGGAGGCCAGTGATGAAGTGCTCTGTCACGGGCTGCCTGGCGGCCGATCCATCGCCTCGGGTAGTTGACGTTCAGGTTTCATAACTAACCTTTTTCGTAGGACTCTCCATACAGTTGATTGTGGAATTTGCAGCTCTCTGCTAGCTCTGCGAGTCGATTTTCCTGGGCTGCGAACAAATGCTTGCTGGATGCGTGCTACATTTTCATCACTCGTTCTCGGCCGTCCAGAACTTTTCCCTTTGCACAAACACCGATCCTCTGTAAACTGTTTATACCAACGTTTAATACACCACCTATCAGGAGGTTTAACACCATACTTCGTTCGAAATGCACGCTGAACAACTGTCGTCGATTCACTTCTGCCGTACTCAATAACACAAAAAGCTTTCTGTTGAGCGGTCGCCATCTTAGCATCAACAGACGCTGACGCCTAGTCAACAGCGCCTCAAGCGAACAAATGTACAACTAAATGAAACTTTATAGCTCCCTTAATTCGCCGACAGATAGTGCTTAGCTCTGCCTTTTGTCGTTGCAGAGTTTTAAATTCCTAAAGTTGTGGTATTCTTTTTGAATCACCCTGTATTATGGAAATGGAAAAGATGTAGATGAAGATGAAATGGGAGATATGGTACTGCGTGAATAGTTTGACACAGCACTGAAAGATCTGAGTCGAAACAAGGCCCCCGGAGTAGACAACATTCCATTAGAACTACTGACAGCCATGGGAGAGCCAGTCCTGACAAAACTCTACCATCTGGTGAGCAAGATGTATGAGACAGGCGAAAAACCCTCAGACTTCTAGAAGAATATAATAATTCCAATCCCAAAGAAAGCAGGGGTTGACAGATGTGAAAATTACCGAACTATCAGTTTAGTAAGTCACAGATGCAAAGTACTAACGCGAATTCTTTACAGACGAATGGAAAAGCTGATAGAAGCGGACCTTGGGGAAGATTAGTTTGGATTCCGTAGAAATGTTGTAACACGTGAGGCAATACTGACCCTACGACTTATCTTAGAAAATAGATTAAGGAAAGGCAAACCTACGTTTCTAGCATTTGTAAACTTAGAGAAAGCTTTTGACAATGTTGATTGGAATACTCTCTTTCAAATTCTGAGGCTGGCAGGGGTAAAATACAGGGAGCGAAAGGCTATTTACAGTTTGTACAGAAACCAGATGGCAGTTATAAGAGTCGAGGGACATGAAAGGCAAACAGTGGTTGGGAAGGGAGTGAGACAGGATTGTAGCCTCTCCCCGATGCTATTCAATCTGTATATTGAGCAAGCAGTAAAGGAAACAAAAGAAAAGTTCGGAGTAGGTATTAAAATCCATGGAGAAGAAATAAAAATGTTGAGGCTCGCCGATGACATTGTAATTCTGTCAGAGACAGCAAAGGACTTGGAAGAGCAGTTGAACGGAATGGACAGTGTCTTGAAAGGAGGGTATAAGACGAACATCAACAAAAGCAAAACGAGGATAATGGAATGTAGTCGAATTAAGTCGGGTGATGCTGAGGGAATTAGATTAGGAAATGAGACACTTAAAGTAGTAAAGGAGTTTTGCTATTTGTGGAGCAAAATAACTGATGATGGTCGAAGTAGAGAGGATATAAAATGTAGACTGGCAATGGCAAGAAAAGCGTTTCTGAAGAGGCGAAATTTGTTAACATCGAGTATAGATTTAAGTGTCAGTAAGTCGTTTCTGAAAGTATTTGTGTCGAGTGTAGCCATGTATGGAAGTGAAACATATACGATAAATAGCCTGGACAAGAAGAGAATAGAAGCCTCCTAAATGTGGTGCTACAGAGGAATGCTGAAGATTAGATGGGTAGACCACATAACTAATGCGGAGGTATCGAAAAGAATGGCGGAGAAGAGGAGTTTGTGGCACAACTTGACTAGAAGAAGGGACCAGTTGGCAGGACATGTTCTGAGGCATTAAGGGATTACAAATTTAGCATTGGAATGCACTGTGGAGGGTAAAAATCGTAGAAGGAGACCAAGAGATGAACACACTAAGCAGATTCAGAAGGATGTAGGTTTGCAGTAAGTACTGGGAGATGAAGAAGCTTGCACAGGATACAGTAGCATGGAGAGCTGCATCAAACCAGTCTCAGGACTGAAGACCACAACAACAACAACAACATTAACATCTGGTATCAGCCAACTTTCTGTCCCTACTTCTGTGTGGGCATTGCTACTTTTCATAAGCTTGACTAGTCCCGGGATCTTTCAGTAGGCACTCCTACAGTTGAATAATACTATACTAAAATTTCCTTTGCTGGATCTGTTATCGAGCGGGGTGGCGAAGTGGTTAGCACACTGGACTTGAATTCGGGAGCACGACGAACATAGGTGTTCATTGGTCTATTTTCAGTAGTATTGTTTATTTTAGTTTTAAGAGTTCGTGCGTTTCACGATATTTAGCGTAAAATAAGGGCTACTTACAGCATATTTTAGTGATAGTTTTTACCTTTCTTAATTATATTTTCCTTGCACCGCGTATTTAGTAGCGCCACACTTGGTTAATTTTTCTCCCTAGCTGCGGTCTGTTTGTTGTTTCTCAGTTGGTCCTAGCTGCCTTCTTTATAATTTTTTTGTTGCATTATATAATTTCTACTGTGCAAGAAATGGATATGAATTGCATTTCTTGTGTGTGCGGGGCAAGAGGAATTGACAGCTACCCGAAAATAGCTACAAGCTGCGATGGCCACGTTTAACAGACCACCGGTTACTACTGTAAGCTGCAGTGATGTTGGGGAGCAGTGAAGGAAGATTAGACACTCTTTGTGGCATTTAAATCTCCTGAAAACTCGGTTGTCACTATGTCTTCCGATCCAAAGCACTTGGCCGGTTTGTCCTTACTCAGGTGTCGGTGGTGGACAGCGGTGAGTTCGAGCGTCTACATCTACAGACATACTCCGCAAGCAACTGTTCGGCACGTGGCGGGTAGTAACCTGTACCGCTACTAGCCATTTCCCTTCCTCTTCTTCTAGCAAACAGAGCGAAGGAAAATCTATTTTCTAAACGCCTCCGTATGAGCCATAATTTCTTGTATCTTGTCTTCGCTTACCTTAAGCGAAACGCGTGTTCCCGGCAGTAGAATTACTCTGCTGTCAGCTTCACGTTACGGTTCTCTAAATTCTGTCAGTAGTGAAACTTCCTGTCATATTAAAACTGTGTGCCCGACCGAGACTCGAACTCGGGACTTTTGCTTTTCGCGGGCAAGTGCTCTACCATCTGAGCTACCGAAGCACGACTCACGGCCGGTCCTCACAGCTTTACTTCTACCAGTATCTCGTCTCCAACTTTCCAAACTTCACAGAAGCTCTCCTGCGAACCTTGCAGGAACTCCTGAAAGAAAGGATAATCCGGAGACATGGCTTAGCCACAGCCTGGGGGATGTTTCCAGAATAAGATTTTCACTCTGCAGTGGAGTGTGCGCTGATATGAAACTTCCTGGCAGATAGGAGACGAGATACTGGCAGAAGTAATGCTGTGAGGACCGGCCGTGAGTCGTGATTCGGTAGCTCAGATGGTAGAGCACTTGCCCGCGAAAGGCAAAGGTCCCGAGTTCGAGTCTAGGTCGGGCACACAGTTTTAATCTGCCAGGAAGTTTCATATCAGCGCACACTCCGCTGCAGAGTGAAAATCTCATTCTGGAAACATCCCCCAGGCTGTGGCTAAGCAATTTCTCCGCATTATCCTTTCTTTCGGGAGTGCTAGATCTGCAAGGTTCGCAGGAGAGCTTCTGTGAAGTTTGGAAGGTAGGAGACGAGATACTGGCAGAAGTAAAGCTGTGAGGACCGGCCGTGAGTCGTGATTCGGTAGCTCAGATGGTAGAGCACTTGCCCGCGAAAGGCATAGGTCCCGAGTTCGAGTCTCGGTCGGGCACACAGTTTTAATCTGCCAGGAAGCTTCATATCAGCGCACACTCTGCTGCAGAGTGAAAATTTCATTCTGTCAGTGGTGTTCCTCGAAGAGAACTTCGCTTTACCCCCAGGGATTCCTGTTTCAGTTCCCGAAGCGTCTCCGTAAAACTTACGTGTTGTTCATAACTACTGATAACAAATCTAGTATCCAGCCTCTGCGCTTGTTACATGCCTTCCTTTTGTCCGGCCTGCTGCGGATCCCAAACACTCTAGCAGAAGTAAGGAATAGGTAGAATTTACTGTTTGTTTTTCTGAATATTACAGACTGAATAGAAGTTTTAACTTGGAATAAAATAATAAAGTCTGTACTGTTGGCGTACTATGTTTCTCTGCTGCAATTTCGCCTGTTCCACTCGCTGATACGGCAAAGGGAAAACGACTGTCTACAGGGTGTTACAAAAAGGTACGGCCAAACTTTCAGGAAACATTCCTGAAAAAGAAAGAAAATATTTTATGTGGACATGTGTCCGGAAACGCCTACTTTCCATGTTAGAGCTCATTTTATTACTTCTCTTCAAATCACATTAATCATGGAATGGAAACACACAGCAACAGAACGTACCAGCGTGACTTCATACACTTTGTTCACTTTGTTACAGGAAATGTTCAAAATGTCCTCCGTTAGCGAGGATACATGCATCCACCCTCCGCCGCATGGAATCCCTGATGCGCTGATGCAGCCCTGGAGAATGGCGTATTGTATCACAGCCGTCCACAATACGAGCACGAAGAGTCTCTACATTTGGTACCGGGGTTGCGTAGAAAAGAGCTTTCAAATGCCCCCATAGATGAAAGTCAAGAGGGTTGAAGTCAGGAGAGCGTGAAGGCCATGGAATTGGTCCGCCTCTACCAATCCATCGGTTACCGAATCTGTTGTTGAGAAGCGTACGAACACTTCGACTGAAATGTGCAGGAGCTCCATCGTGCATGAACCACATGTTGTGCCGTACTTGTAAAGACACATGTTCTAGCAGCACAGGTAGAGTATCCCGAATGAAATCATGATAACATGCTCCATTGAGCGTAGGTGGAAGAACATACTGACGAAACTAAAATGAGCTCTAACATGGAAATTAAGCGTTTCCGGACACATGTCCTCATAACATCTTTTCTTTATTTGTGTGTGAGGAATGTTTCCTGAAAGTTTGGCGGTACCTTTTTGTACACCCTGTATATGCCTCCGTATGAGCCCTAGTTTTTAGTATCTTATCTCCGTGACCTAAAGCGAAATTTACGTTGACGGGAGGGAAATCGTTATGCAGTCAGCTAAAAATGCTGGTTCATTAAATTTTCGCAATTGTGGTCTGCGGAAAGGACGTTGTCTTCCCTCCAGGTATTCCCGTTTGTGTTAACGTAACATCTCCGTAACAACGGTAACAAATCTAAGAGACTGCCTGCGAATTGCTTCGACGTCTTCCGTTAAACCGACGTGGTAGGGATCCCAAACACTTTAGCTTTACTGAAGAATTTGCTGCACTAGTGTTCCACATTCGGTCTCCTTTACAGATGAACCACACTTTCCCAAAATTCTCCCAATAGAACGAAGTAGTCCATTCGCCTTCCCTAATGCAACCCTCACATGTTTGTTCCATTTCATGTCATTTTGCAATGTTAAACCTGGATATTTAAACAAGATGACTGTGTCACTAGTGATGCTGTATCCGAATATTATAGGTTTGTTTTTCCTATTCATCCGCATTAACTTACATTTTTATACATTTAGAGCCAGCTGCGTCTGTTACATGCGTTAACATGGGGCTGGAGAAGGCGGTAATGGCAGTGGGTATGGGGTCACATAGCAGTGGTGCCAGTTGAGTCTATCAGTAGATAGGGTTTCACTAGGCATGGTCTGCATCTCAATAGGTATGGGACAGGGAGGCTGGCAAAGCTAATAGGTGACAATGTAGTGGGTGGTGGTGGGGGGCTTACTCATGGAAAAATTCCTGTAGTAGTTGGTGTAAGAGCTGCACCGTTTTAGACTGAAGTCAACTGATAGGTACATCCGCTGAAAGGAAGTCCCTACAACTAAGGGCTCACCTTCAGAGGACGTCATGTTTCCAAGCAGAGAAGTAAGTAGCATATTTCATTAAAATATAAGAGGTATTAGAGACAAAGTTAGTGAACTGCTTATAGATGTTGACTGTGAAATTCTTGGTATATCGGAGCACCAGTTAAATTATTTGACAATTCAGAAGCTTCCTTTACCAGGATACAAATTAGCTGGCTGTTTTTCAAGGAGTTCCTTGCGGGGTGATGGGGTGGCGATGTACATGTTGTTTATAGGTCGCCTTACTCTGACTTCAGAGAATTTCTGGTCAAGCTACAGTGGGTTCTTGATTCACTTTATAGGAAGTACCAGAAATTAGTTATATGTGGTGACTTCAATATTAAATTTGTATACGATGGTGCAAGAAAAAGGATTTTGCTAGATCTCCTTAATTCATATGATCTGCTGCAGACTAGTTTTTTCCAACTAGGTTGCAGGGGAACAGCAGCACAGCCATAGACAATATATTTATTCATTCTTCATTACTTGATAGGTATCCTGTTAGTAAAAGGGTGAATGGCCTCTCAGACCATGATTCACACATTTTAACACTAAAAGCCTTTTGTACTCAAACAAATGTCATATGTAATTACAAACTACGTAGGAAAGTTAATCCAACACTAGTAGAGAGTTTGTTAAACCTCGTAAGGGCACAAGCGTGGCGGGATGTTTATAGTGCCGATAACATAGATGACAAATATAATACTTTTCTTAACACATTTCTCATGCTCTTTAAGAGTTGCTTTCCATTAGAACGTTCTAAACAGGATACTAGCAGTACCAGGCAGCGTGAGTAGGTGACTAGTGGGATAAGGATATCATGTAGCACAAAGCGGGAATTATATCAAAATGTTAGAAGTCACAATCAAGCTACAGTTACCCACTGCAAACAGTACTGTAAGGTGCTTAAAAATGTTATTAGAATGGCAAACACTATGTGGTACGCAAACAGAATAGCTAATTCACAGGATAAAATTAAAACCATGTGGTCAGTTGTGAAGGAAGTGTCTGGTCAGCAGCACAAGGTCGACGATATGAAGTCAGTTCGTAGTAAAAATATTTCTGTTACTGATAAATCAGATATATGTACAGTATTTAACAATCGTTTTCTGAGCATTGCCGGTGAATTAAATAAAAATTTAGTTTCTGCAGGGAATCATCTAACTCTCTTGAAAAATGCCTCTCCCAGATTGATGTCTAAAATACTCCTCTGTGACACAGGCAAGGGGGAGATTGAGTCAGTAATTAAATCACTGAAGACTAAGGACTCTCATGGATATGATGGAGTGCATAGCAGAATATAGAAGTGCAGTGCTCCACATCTTAGCCCTGTATTTAGCCATATTTTTAATTTTTTCTGTGTGAATGGTCAGTTTCCTGAACGATTGAAGTACTCAGTAGTAAAGACCCTTTATAAAAAGGGAGAAAGGGATAATGTAGACAAATTTAGACCTATTTCTATGCATTCAGTGTTTGCTAAAGTTATTGAAAAGGCTGTGTATGTAAGGATAATTGATCATTTTATATCACACGATTTGCTATCAGATGTACAGTTCGGCTTTAGAAGTCGTTTAACAACTGAAAATGCTATATTCTCTTATCTCTGTGAGATACTGGATGGGTTAAACAAAAGGTTTCGAACGACAGGCATATTTTTTATTTAACTAAGGCGTCTGATTGGGCTGATCACAAAATATTGTTCCAAAAGTTGGATCATTACGTAATATGGGGAGTAGCTCACAATTGGTTCACCTCTTACTTCAGCAACAGACAGCAAAATATCATTATTTACAGTGTTGAGAATGGTTGTGATATGGGGTCTGAGTGGGTTGCGGTCAAATGGGGGATGCTCCAGGGATCAGTGTTGGTGACACTCCTGTGCCTTATTTATATAAATGATACGCCCTCTAGTATTACGGATATCTCTGTTTCCTGATGACACTAGCTTAGTAGTAAAGGATGTTGTGTGCAACATTGGCTCGGTTTCAAATAATGCAGTTGATGACATAATTTCATGGCTTGTAGAAAATAAACTAACGCTAAATCACAGTAATACTCAGTTTTTACAGTTTCTAACACAGAATACAACAGAACCTGACGTTTTAATTTCACAGAATGGGTATATGGTTAGTGAAACTCCACGGTTCAAATTTCTAGGTGTTCGTATAGATAGTAAACTGTCTTGCAAAGCCCACGTTCAGGATCTTGTTCTAAGACTGCAATTTTTACTATTCGCACAGTATCTGAAGTAAGTGATCCTTGGACACGAAAATTAGTTTACACTGCTTATTTTGATTCGCTTATGTCGTATGGTATTATAGTTTGGGGTAACTCTTCCCATTCTAAAAGGATATTTTTAGTTTAGAAACGGGCTGATCGGGCAATAAGTGGTGTAAGTTCACGAACCTCTTGTCGGGCCCTGTTCACGAGTCTGGGTATTATGAAATTGGTCATTTCTTGTTAGCAATATAAGCTTATTCCCAAGAATAGTCAGCTTTGACTAAGTTAATACTCGGCCGAAATCAGAACTGCATTTGGATCGGATTTCCTTAACTCTTGTGCAGAAAGATGTGCAGTATACTGTTGCAACCATTTTTAATAAGTTACCACAAGAATTCAAAAATATTAGCAGTAATCCATGCGCTTTCAAATCTAAACTGAAGAGTTTTCTCATAGGTCACTCCTTCTATTGTGTCAAGGAGTTTCTTGAGAAATTAAGCTGATTCTTGTTGTATTGTTTATTGAGTTCACTTAAATTCTTGGTTTTGACTTGTTTCGGGTTCTTGACCATTTTATTTTTACCTGTTAATACTTTTACGTTGTAATTTCATGTGCTGACACGTTCCATAACCTTGGAGATTGGCTCCTCAAATTGGTCCTACGGAACTTGAAGTGTAAATAACTAAATAACAAATTAAAATATGTTCAGTGGGTCGATGTCAAGCATAGTCCAGAAGTACTGTCCCACAAGATGGCTTCCGGATTGTAGTTGTAGATGCAGGTAACTAAAATACCAAGGAATGCTTGCACTACGTGCATCACCTACCTCACAGTATAGCTGTGGATACTAACAGTTAACGGTAGTTGATTATCCCGAATTGGAAGCGTGGCCGTGTTGGCATGCAAAGTAGACTGAACCGTCAGGTTCACTGACGTACACTGTGTGATCAAAAGCATCCGGACACCCCCAAAAACATACTTTTTTCATATTAGGCGCATTGTGCTGCCACCTAATGCCAGGTACTCCATATCAGCGACCGTAGTAGTCATTAAAAATCGTGAGAGAGCAGAATGGGGCGCTAAACGGAACACACGGACTTCGGACGTAGTCAGGTGATTAGGTGTCACTTATACTCCTGTACGCCAAATTTTCACACTCCCAAACATCCCTAGGTCCACTGTTTCAGATGGGATAATGAACTGCAAACGTGAAGGGACACGTACAGCACAAAAGCGTACAGCCAACCTCGTCTGTTGACTGACAGATACCACCGACAGTTGAAGAGGGTCTTAATGTTTAATGAGCAGATGTCTATCCAGAGCATCACACAGGAATTCCAATCTGCATGAGGAACCTCTGCAAGTAGTATGACAGTTAGGCGGGGGGTGAGAAAACTTGGATTTCATGTGCGAGCGGCTGCTCATAATCCACACATCACGCCGGTAAATGCCAAACTACGTCCCGCTTGGTCTAAGGAGTGTAAACACTGGGAAATTAAACCTGGAAAAACGTTTTGTGGAGCGACGAATCACGGTACACGAAGTGGCGATCCGATGGCAGGGTGTGAGTATGTCGAATGCCCGGTAAACGTCATCTGCCAGCGTGTGATTGGTCAACAGTAAAATTCGGAGGCGGTGGTGTTACGGTGTGGTCGTGTTTTTCATGGAGGGGGCTTGCACATCTTGTTGTTTTGCGTGGCACTATCACATCACAGGCCTGCATTGTTGTTTTAAGCATCTTCTTGCTTTTAACTTTTGAAGAGCAACTCGAGGATGGTTATTGCATCTTTCAACATGATCGAGGACCTGTTCATAATGCACGGCCTGTGGCGGAGTAGTTACACGACAATAACATACCTGTAATGGACTGGCCTGCAGAGAGCCCTGACCTGAATCCTATAGAACACCTTTGGGATGTTGCGAACGCCGACTTTGTGCCACGCCTCACCGACCGACATCGATGCCTCTCCTCAGTGCAGCACTGCGTGAAGAATGGGCTGCATTTCCCCAAGAGACCTTCAAGCACCTGATTGAACGTATGCCTACGAGAGTGGAAGCTGTCATCAAGGCTGAGGGTGGGCCAAAGCCATATTGAATTCCAGCACTACCGATGGAGGGCGCCACGAACTTGTAAGTCATTTTCAGCCGGGTGTCCGGATACTTTTGATCACATAGGGTAAGTCGTTTTTTATAGACAATCGTATTTTGCCTGCCAGTGAAGAAAATGGTCCAATACCTTGAGAGCTGCAAGAAGAGATTAATGGATCCCGATTTTTTTCTTGAACATGGAACATTTCAGCTCGATAGCTTTCAACTCTGGCGATTTTAGAGACCAGGAAAGATGTGTTATTGGATCCTCATACTTATCAAAAACTACTAAAGATTTTTTCGTCTTCGACGTCATAGCCTTCTGCTGGGACCGCTATCTGCGCCGTTTGTTGTCATAAATGGCGTAGTGGGAATTGTCTGGTACCTCGCCTTTTATGTGCGTCTACAAGACACTAAAATTAACGATGTGAACTTTAAACACTCTATAATGTCTCATAACGCTCCATGTTTGAAGCGAACTGATGTGAATATTATTTCTCTACTGGATTTACGATAGGTAAACACGTCATGCTGGAGAAAACAGTTTCAAAATCACCTGTCGGGTCCCATTTTGTATGATAGGAAGCTCAAGTTTAGTAGTCTACACTACTGAAACCTAGCTTTTGATTTGACTGTGTTTAAAAAAGTTTTAACAATAGCAGATGAAGCAAAACAGTTGATATACGAGGGGCGTTCAGTAAGTAAGTAAGTTTTAACAATAGCAGATGAAGCAAAACAGTTGATATACGAGGGGCGTTCAGTAAGTAAGCCGGCCGGAGTGGCCGAGCGGTTAAAGGCGCTACAGTCTGGAACCGCACGACCGCTACGGTGGCAGGTTCGAATCCTGCCTCGGGCATGGATGTGTGTGATGTCCTTAGGTTAGTTAGGTTTAAGTAGCTCTAAGTTCTAGGGGACTTATGACCACAGCAGTTGAGTCCCATAGTGCTCAGAGCCATTCAGTAAGTAATGTGGGAATATCCCACAACATACTGCGTATTTTTTCAACGGAAACTGGCAGAGAAAAATGTATTATATTACTTATTCCAGCTTCAGCCTTTTTAATTTCTCGAACCCTCTGCTGGCGGCGGCATTATACTTAACCTCGAGTACGGTATCTGTAACGGAGGTGTATTCCAAAGAGTGAACTTTCATTGTGTTTCTTTAGACAGCAAACAAGAAGCTCGCAGATATTCATAGTCGCCAGCTGAAGGCATCTGCCACCATCGCAACAAGGACACCCTAACCTGTCCGATCTCCCGCGTACCAGCCGGCCGCGGTGGTCTAGCGGTTCTAGGCGCGCAGTCCGGAACCACGCGACTGCTACGGTCACAGGTTCGAATCCTGCCTCGGGCATGGATGTGTGTGATGTCCTTAGGTTAGTTAGGTTTAAGTTGTTCTAAGTTCTAGGGGACTGATGAACACAGATGTTAAGTCCCATGGTGCTCAGAGCCATTTGAACCATTTTTTCTCCCGCGTACCGACCGGCCGCACACAGCTATCACGCCAGCAAAGTTGGAACGTGCGGACGATCTCATTAGAGATGACCGACGAATCTCAGTCAAATACCTCGCCATACAACTGGACGTTTTTGTTAGTGGTGGCACTCGCGTCCACTAAGTGGGCTATTCAAAGGTGTGTACCCGCTGGATTCCTCGCCGCCTAACAGAAGACTGTAAAGAGCAACGAAGGACCATCTGAGCGGAGTTGCTAGCGCGTTACGAGGTCCATTGTGACGATATGTTGTCGAACATCGTCACAGGCGATGAAACATGGGTTCATCACTTTGAACCGGAAACAAAACGGCAATCCATGGAGTGGTGCCACATCACCTTTCCTCCTAAGAAAATGTTCAAAGCCGCACCCTCAGCCGGTAAAGTCATGAGGACGGTCTTCTGCGACTCTGACGCAGTTATTTAGTTTGATATCCTCCATTACGGTTCAACGACCAACTTTGAACTGTACTGTGCTACACTCAGGAAATTGAAGAAACTACTTCAGCGTGTTCTTTGACACAAAAATGCAAACGAGCTACTTCTTCTCAATGACAAGAAAAAAAAATGGTTCAAATGGCTCTGAGCACAATGGGACTTAATATCTATGGTCATCAGTACCCTAGAACTTAGAACAACTTAAACCTAACTAACCTAAGGACATCACACAACACCCAGTCATCACGAGGCAAAGAAAATCCATGACCCCGCCAGGAATCGAACCCGGGAACCCGGGCGTGGGAAGCGAGAACGCTACCGCACGACCACGAGCTGCGGACTTTCTCCATGACAACGCAAGGCCTCAGACAACTCTGCGCATCCTAGAGGATCTCACAAAACTTCATTGGACCATTCCTCCTCATCCAGCCTATATCCCGGATCTTGCACCTTCCGCCTTCCATCTGTTTGGCCCAACGAAGAATGTAGTACAGGGGAAGCGGCACGTGGATGATGAGGACGTTATTGATGAAGCAAGACGTTGGCTCCGACGTCGACTGGTAGGGATGTACCATGCGGGTCCTCCCAGGGTGGTGCCGTAAGGCCGTCGTAATGAAAGGAGATTATATTGAATTACTGGGTTTTGTAGCCAAAATAGTATGGAATAACATAAATTATAATTCTGAATAAAACCAACCTGCTTTTAGAAGAAAAAAAGTGTTCTATTGCTTATTGAACGCACCTCGTACAGTTCCCATTGAAAAATTGTTGACGCTGTGTGTTCTGCATACGTATGAAGGCCAGCAGATAATTACACGGATGTGAGTGCTAAATATTTTTAGCTAACGACATTTTCTCATGAGATATGTACCAGTCGTAACAGTTGATACAGTAACTGTACATATTTCTTGAGGATTTCAGATTATTGTTGCGGGGGAAGCAGTTAAACTGCCGCTTTTAAGTCTCAGCTTCATGAAAAGCTTGTAAGGTTGAAAATAACGCCCGACAAACACAATGATTGTCGATTTTAAAATCTAGGCCACGACAAACAAAGTTTTACTTCTTAATTGTGGGAAATAATAATGCTACGGGGTGTGTACCAATAAGCGCGCACACACACATACACATACACACACACACACACACACACACACACACAATATCGACTTGACAACTACACTTAAGTCTAAGCTTTCATCCTTTCCGGAAGGTAAGATCTAATGTGTGATTACTTGTATTTGTCGTTAATCATTTCAGTCTCTTAAGGGAAATGTAGAGAAGTGTTTCTAGGTTCCGGAATACTAAATAATTTTTTACATAGTTGCTTATTTCTGAGGTTGGAGCTGCGTAACTTGTGATCCTATTCTTTTATCCCTCTTAGTACTTTTTTCAAGCAAGCTGTTTAGTCAAGAGCAAATGAAGTAGAAATATCTCGTGAGTTAGAGAAAAGGCGATTCAGGCGCCGCTGGTGTAAGTAGTCCAAGCTGTCGTCAGTCCCTAACCAAATCTCAGTGTGGCTATCGAGTGCACGACAGGCAATATGCATGATACCAGAATACTTTTCGAGGACACAGTGTGAATCTGAAACATCTGGCATACATTTCATTTTGGCTTTTTCCGTTACCTAAGGTATTAAACAGGCGATATACACGTAAAAAGTTCCATCTAACAAATACTATATTAACTTAGATTTAAATTGTACGAGGGTGTGCTGAAAAGTAATACCTCTGGATTTTTTATTTGGAAGCTCTTGAAGCTCTTTCAGTAAAGCAAATGTTAATATCATTAACAAATATTAATATCATTGTACATGTCTGTATTTATTCTTCATGCCTACATATTTCCTTCTCGACATAGTCACCATTGGGACGAACACATTTTTCCCAATGAGAGAAAAGTATTTTGATACCGTCACTGTAGATTAATGTTTTATGTTGTTGACAGAGCCACAACGTTACCTCTGCCTCCACCGGATCATTACTATCAAAGTGAAGTCTTCGAAGATGCTCTTTTTGTTTATGAAACTGATGAAAATCGGATGGGCCCAAGTCGTAACTATATGGAGAATAATCGATTGCAGTTAACTCATGGCGTGCGATTGTTGAAGCAGCTGCAGCGCTGGTGTTTGGAGACGATGCTCCGTGTATGGACGAACTCTTTGATTTCGAAGCTTGAGTACAGCACCCTATTTCTCACGCACCGAAGTATTTGTGTTACACATTCCATGTTACGCTCTAAAATTCAGAGTCCTCTTGTGGCAGAGTGCTGCTAATATGTGGACGTGAAGAATAAAGACGTAAAATGTTAATAATATTTGTTTTATTTAAAATGATTTAAGAGTTCTTACATACAAAATTCGGAGGCATTACTTTTCAGCACGCACATGTTTCAGCATGCTGTTTTACAAGGAAAAGCAAAACAGACCGGAGATAAAAGAAACCTAGAGATAGGGGAGGAGTAATTACAAGTTAAGAAACGTTATACGTATGTTGTTCGGTAGGAATATGCTCATCAGGAAACCAGATGGATCCTACATGCTATAGTACAACTATAATACCCGTATACTCTACTGCTACACCACAAAATTTATAATTTACGAATCTTCATTCCACTACATTGCACAACACTACACATTGCAGCACTTTGTTGCCCACTTTTGCTGGGAGTTTAATGTGGGTATCTTTATTCTCTCGATTGCTACGGTTTATTGGCCACTGGAGTCCTGAGGTATAGGCCAGGAATTACAGGGAGTAAGCTGTCATGGATTCTAAATTCTAGTCTCCCTTACTATACTAGAGACTGGCAGGAGTGATGTTGTCAGGGTAACAGGGCAGTCATTTCCTCGTTACTACCGACGGACGTTGTGGTAGCGCTTTCAGTCTTGATATATCTGGTTGTCAATGTAGGCCTGTAGATCTTAGTCCGGTATTGTGCCTGACTGTACGTTCAGCTTGCGTTACAGGTCCCCATTTCTCACTGCCGTATCGGTTGCGCCTTCAAACACGTGCGCGTCAGTTGCGCCGGCGCGTTTCTCACAGCCGCCACCGCGGCGCTAGGGCGCTGCCAAGAACGATTCCGCTGCTGCCAACGAGGTGCAAGCATCCGCTCTCCGGAGCTCCAGTTGAAAAACATTTACAGACTTCTGTAGTGGCCACGGCTCGACATCTGAACAGACATTATATTGAAGAGTGACAGATTTATAAATCTTTTATATCTGTATATGCCGGCCTGTGTGGCCGAGCGGTTCTAGGCGCTACAGTCTTGAACCGCGCGACCGCTACGGTCGCAGGTTCGAATCCTACCTCAGGCATGGATGTGTGTGTTGTCCTTAGGTTAGTTAGGTTTAAGTAGTTCTAAGTTCTAGGGGACTGATGAACTCAGATATTAAGTCCCATAGTGCTCAGAGCCATTTGAACCATATATGAATATATTTCTATATTCAGATCTGCTGTTAGCAAGTGACGCTGCAATTTCAGCAATAAAGTTACGCATTATTTTTACTATTTGATACTATATGTAGAATAAATTATCTGAATTCTCTGTTCATGAACGGCATCAGCTACTCGCTCCTGTATCCACTAATGAACTACACAGCTTGCAAAGGATGTCATAATACTTATTACGCTTTGGACTGTTTTATTAGCAAAGGTGCTCCTGTCCTGTCCCAGAGGATGTATCTGAGGTTCAGGTTTACCCAAATTCATGGGAGTGCGACGTGTGTTGCAAATAATTAGTAATGAAGTGAGACAGGTGCTACATTTATTTTGAAACTCTTAAAACATTTAATAAATCAGGAACTGTTAAGTTCTCCTCCATACTTCTTCTCATACTCATACCTCTTGCTATTCCAGCACTACATCATTTTATTCCCTATCTGAATCAAGTTATCTCCTGCATATTCTCATACTGTTGTCGTTGTGGTCTTCATTCCAAAGACTAGGTTGACGCAGCTCTCCATGCTTGTCTATCCGGTACAAGTCTCTTCATTTCTGGGTATCTACTGCAGCCAGCATCCATTTGAACCTGCTTTCTATAGTCGAGTCTTGGTCGTCACTACAGCTGTTGCCTCTAGTGTGATTTCATTTGTGAACATGAACAAAAGACCTTTAGACGCAGATATCAAATTTTTACGATTTAAATACCTTGGAAACTATCAGTTAAATGACCTGAGGATTTCGATAAAACGAGGAAAAATGATATATAACATATGCAAAGTGAGTTATGAAATGAACTGTAGTAATGAAATCACAAAAAGGAAAATTAATTTAAAATCTACATGTTATTCTTTAAGAAATCGCATTATTTGAAGGAGTACGAATATTGTTTCACAACCATCTTAGAGGTATGCATTGTGTGACAGTCAGTATGGCAAGATCTCGGAAGAGAGGGATCGTCTGTTGTAGAACGACACGTGTTCGTGTTTAAAAAATTAGGAAATCTTTCAGCATTTGCTGAAACAACTAGCGCTTGCACTTTGATATCTTACTTTAATTTCAAACTCTGACTCCTCATGGGAAATACCCCACACGCTAAAAAATAATAGCAGATAATAATACACCACATGAACAATGTTCCAGCTTCAAGTTTTTGCGAAGCGACATGGACAACAACGTAAAAAATAAGGTTAACAACCAGTAACTAAAATGTGTAATGGTAAACAAAACATTCAAGAACAAAATACGGGAGGGAAAATCTAAAATTTTATAAAACCATGTGAGTCACGGGGGACTGATGACCATAGAAGTCAAGTCCCATAGTGCTCAGAGCCATTTTTTGTGAGTCACGGATCCCTAACGAAATATGATAAAAGTAAACTACAAACACCAGAAAAGAGATTCATTGGGAAACTGAAAGGTGTTGCCAGGAAAGACAGTATAACAAATGAAGATATTAGGAACGAACTAAATATTTATAACAGTCTGTTCAAAAGAATTAGGGGAACCCGTGTTTCAACGTCTGGTATGTTAAATATGGTTTGATACAGGTGATACCTGCGGTCTTACTGCATGCCTTGAAGGTGAACACAGACTACTCTGACATGACGTGTTCCCACGTCACGTCAGGCAGCGTGGGACCACGTCAGACATGAAGTTGCGGTCACATTGGCCTGACGTATAGCAGCGTGAAACAACTACTTCATCTGCGTTGTATTTTCCGACAGTTTGTTTTGAACCTGCAACCATGAATGTACTGCGTGTTTTTGACATGCTGGAAGAAGAAGAAGAAATGGTTGCTCTGTGTATTGCATCCATTTGCTCGTCTAGAGAATGGGTGCATCCTATCAATATGGACCGAGACGAATTCGGGGATTTCCAAAATTTAATGTCTCAACTAATAGAAAATGAAGAGCGGTTTAAGTGGTATTACAGAATGACAAAAACTGAATTCTGCCATCTCCTGAGCTTGGTTGGTCCGATAATAGAAAAACGCTCCACTCAACCCAGGGAAAGGATTCCGGCGGAGGTACGACTTGCAGTTTGATTGAGGTAAGTGCTAATACTTTATTGTATTATATATCTGGGAGGGAAAAAAATTATCACAGAGACATTTTGGAATTTGTATTGTTTTTCTTTTCACAAAGTGCGTTTTATTACACATCAGAAAGGTAATTACAAATTAGAAATGTTTTCTTGCTGTTTCTCTCGCCAAGTGTAGGACAACGTTGAGTCCGTTGCGCAGTCCAAGCTGTGTTCAGATCGTTGAGGAGATGGTGTTGAGGAGGATTGATAGAATGATGATGGATTTGTATTAAGAGTATTGTGGTAACCAGGGTTCACCTGAAATGAGCTCCCACGTGCTGCTTGCAACGCTGCCCCCAAAACAATGTTGCTCACTTCCATCTTCAGTCTAATTTGCTCATCAGGACGCAATTTTCTCACATTTTTCGCCATGGTGAGGAAAAAAAATTCGCATTCATCGTCCGCGTTGTCACTTGTAGCGTGTGCACTTTGAAGAAGTACTTGGGAGCACAAGCGTTGGTTGTCTTTCATTATTTTAGCCATTTCTTGTGCGGATGAGGACAAACGTTTTTTTTCCAACATAATGCCTTACGGGTTTCGCTGAAGGTTGAGTAAAAGCTGTTGGAGAACCGGATACATTAGCAGTGGGATTGTTGATGGCCTCCGCCATTGTAGGGACTGCACTTTTCAGTAGATCGTTTCTTGGTGGATTCGATTGGGAACTTTCTGATGAGGCCACTTGTGAGACTGTTTCATCTATCGGACATAAGCCAGTTTCTTCTCGTGTTCCATCATAATCTTCATTATTGGGGCTGTCTTCCGCATTTCCTCGAGTTTTCCTTGTTACGAGAGTTGGATTCAAAAAAGCCATTTCATCTTCAAATTTCCATTTGCTCAAACTCTTTGCTGCCTGACCTGATTTTGTGGCTCTACGGTGTTTAGCCTGGACGTACGCATTCCGCAGTTTATTCCAGTTGTCTTTACATTCATTACCTATAACAGAGAAATTAGTTTATAATTCTAGACTAGTCTTTATAGTGCGTTTAAAATTAGTTGCGAATTTTGACGTTTGGCTTGCCGGAGGTGACGTGACTCCGTTACCCAGGCAACACCAATGGCGAGCCAGGCTTTCCCCCCGAGCAGCCACCGGTGTCGGCCTGTAAGGCATTCCTGTCGCCAGGCCGTAGGTAAACACTACCACAATTGTTTCTTTGCCGCCAAAGAACGTTCTCTGTTCATTATTGTCGTTTCTCTACCGCTAAAGAATGTTTACGTGGCGGCCGGCTCCTTTTAGGAGTGGCGATACCGCCGCCTGCTGGCACGCGTTGGCAACAACACTGCCCTCCACTCGCAAGTAATTTTAAACGCACCATAGTTATCTATTAGTTATTCATTTATTCTCCTTTGGCGCTCAAAGACAAAGGTCGCTTAGTTACCAAAGGACAACGTGAAGATTAACAGTTCAATAAGTGGGCTTTTTTTCACTGTTCACAGGTACTTGGCAACTGGGAATTCTTACAGAACATTGGGTTTATTTTGGAGAAATAGTTAAAGAGTGTTGTGAGTTTATCTGGAAAGCTCTACGACCGATTTACATGACAGAACCAAACAAAGATGAATGGGAACAGATAGCCAAGGATTATGATGTGAAGTAGAATTATCCACACTGCATGGGATATTTGGACGCAAGCACGTTCAAATCCGATGTCCAGCTGGTGCTGGTTCATTGTACTATAACTACAAAGGAATATATTCCATTGTCTTATTGGATTTGGTAGATGCAAATTACAAATTCACGCTTGTTGACGTTGGAGTTTACGGCAAAAGTAGCGATGGAGGTACTTTTGAGAGATCTGAGATGGAGAAAAGATTTAAAAGCAACAAATACGCCGTTCCAAAAGACAAAGAGCTACTACCAGCAATGGAGATTCCTTATGTAATTATTGCAGATGAAGCCTCCCCTCTTAAAACCAATTTGATGCGTCCATACAGCAAAGCAGCCATTACAAGTGACGAAGAGAAGGTATACAACTACCGTCATTCAAGAGCTCGACGGACTGTAGAAAATGCGTTCGGAATTTTAGCCGAGCGCTGGAGAATATTTCTAAAGCCTATTGAAACTAAACCAGAAACTGCCGATCTATTAGTTTTAGCTTCCACCTGTCTACACAACATGTTTCGGAATACATCAACAAATATTTCCCCTTACGGGGAACAAATCATAATGGAAAGTGAACACATTCATGGTGTAGCCAACCTCGAACCCATTCGTAGAAATTTCGTGAGAGAAGCGGCCATCACCAGAGGTAAGTTCAAAAAGTACTTCGTTTCTGATTATGGTTCAGCAAGTTGTCCTTGGCAATGGCACTCCATTCGAAAGGGTAGAGCTGCTCCATGACACGTCCAGTATTATTTACTTAATACGTGGATTCGTTATAACCGACAGTTTCTACATCTACATCTACATTGATACTCCGCAAGCCACCCAACGGTGTGTGGCGGAGGGCACTTTACGTGCCACTGTCATTACCTCCCTTTCCTGTTCCAGTCGCGTATGGTTCGCGGGAAGAACGACTGTCTGAAAGCCTCCGTGCGCGCTCTAATCTCTCTAATTTTACATTCGTGATCTCCTCGGGAGGTATAAGTAGGGGGAAGCAATATATTCGATACCTCATCCAGAAACGCACCCTCTCGAAACCTGGACAGCAAGCTACACCGCGATGCAGAGCGCCTCTCTTGCAGAGTCTGCCACTTGAGTTTATTAAACATCTCCGTAACGCTATCACGGTTACCAAATAACCCGGTGACTAAACGCGCCGCTCTTCTTTGGATCTTTTCTATCTCCTCCGTCAACCCGACCTGGTACGGATCCCACACTGATGAGCAATACTCAAGTATAGGTCGAACGAGTGTTTTGTAAGCCACCTCCTTTGTTGATGGACTACATTTTCTAAGCACTCTCCCAATGAATCTCAACCTGGTACCCGCCTTACCAACAATTAATTTTATATGATCATTCCACTTCAAATCGTTCCGTACGCATACTCCCAGATATTTTACAGAAGTAACTGCTACCAGTGTTTGTTCCGCTATCATATAATCATACAATAAAGGATCCTTCTTTCTATGTATTCGCAATACATTACATTTGTCTATGTTAAGGGTCAGTTGCCACTCCCTGCACCAAGTGCCTATCCGCTGCAGATCTTCCTGTATTTCGCTACAATTTTCTAATGCAGCAACTTCTCTGTATACTACAGCATCATCCGCGAAAAGCCGCATGGAACTTCCGACACTATCTACTAAGTCATTTATATATATTGTGAAAAGCAATGGTCCCATAACACTCCCCTGTGGCACGCCAGAGGTTACTTTAACGTCTGTAGACGTCTCTCCGTTGATAACAACATGCTGTGTTATGTTTGCTAAAACCTCTTCAATCCAGCCACACAGCTGGTCTGATATTCCGTAGGCTCTTACTTTGTTTATCAGGCGACAGTGCGGAACTGTATCGAACGCCTTCCGGAAGTCAAGAAAAATAGCATCTACCTGGGAGCCTGTATCTAATATTTTCTGGGTCTTATGAACAAATAAGGCGAGTTGGGTCTCACACGATCGCTGTTTCCGGAATCCATGTTGATTCCTACATAGTAGATTCTGGGTTTCCAGAAATGACATGATACGCGAGCAAAAAACATGTTCTAAAATTCTACAACAGATCGACGTCAGAGATATAGGTCTATAGTTTTGCGCATCTGCTCGACGACCCTTCTTGAAGACTGGGACTATCTGTGCTCTTTTCCAATCATTTGGAACCCTCCGTTCCTCAAGAGACTTGCGGTACACGGCTGTTAGAAGGGGGGCAAGTTCTTTCGCGTACTCTGTGTAGAATCGAATTGGTATCCCGTCAGGTCCAGTGGACTTTCCTCTATTGAGTGATTCCAGTTGCTTTTCTATTCCTTGGACACTTATTTCGATGTCAGCCATTTTTTCGTTTGTGCGAGGATTTAGAGAAGGAACTGCAGTGCGGTCTTCCTCTGTGAAACAGCTTTGGAAAAAGGTGTTTAGTATTTCAGCTTTACGCGTGTCATCCTCTGTTTCAATGCCATCATCATCCCGTAGTGTCTGGATATGCTGTTTCGAGCCACTTACTGATTTAACGTAAGACCAGAACTTCCTAGGATTTTCTGTCAAGTCGGTACATAGAATTTCACTTTCGAATTCAATGAACGCTTCACGCATAGCCCTCCTTACGCTAACTTTGACATCGTTTAGCTTCTGTTTGTCTGAGAGGTTTCGGCTGCGTTTAAACTTGGAGTGGAGCTCTCTTTGCTTTCGCAGTGGTTTCCTAACTTTGTTGTTGTACCACGGTGGGTTTTTCCCGTCCCTCACAGTTTTACTCGGCACGTACCTGTCTAAAACGCATTTTACGATTGCCTTGAACTTTTTCCATAAACACTCAACATTGTCAGTGTCGGAACAGAAATTTTCGTTTTGATCTGTTAGGTAGTCTGAAATCTGCCTTCTATTACTCTTGCTAAACAAATAAACCTTCCTCCCTTTTTTTACATTCCTATTAACTTCCATATTCAGGGATGCTGCAACGGCCTTATGATCACTGATTCCCTGTTCTGTACATACAGAGTCGAAAAGTTCGGGTCTGTTTGTTATCAGTAGGTCCAAGATGTTATCTCCACGAGTCGGTTCTCTGTTTAATTGCTCGAGGTAATTTTCGGATAGTGCACTCAGTATAATGTCACTCGATGCTCTGTCCCTACCACCCGTCCTAAACATCTGAGTGTCCCAGTCTATATCTGGTAAATTGAAATCTCCACCTAAGACTATAACATGCTGAGAAAATTTATGTGAAATGTATTCCAAATTTTCTCTCAGTTGTTCTGCCACTAATGCTGCTGAGTCGGGAGGTCGGTAAAAGGAGCCAATTATTAACCTAGTTCGGTTGTTTAGTGTAACCTCCACCCATAATAATTCACAGGAACTATCCACTTCTACTTCACTACAGGATAAACTACTACTAACAGCGACGAACACTCCACCACCGGTTGCATGCAATCTATCCTTTCTAAACACCGTCTGTACCTTTGTAAAAATTTCGGCAGAATTTATCTCTGGCTTAAGCCAGCTTTCTGTACCTATAACGATTTCAGCTTCGGTGCAAGTTCAATTGGGTGTTATTTTGATTCATATAATCCAATTCATATAATCCTTTTTATATTATAGCTATCTGTTTTATTCATATCTGGTTTTACTTGTTATGGATTGATACTTTCTTCCTATCAATATAAAATATAACACCTATTGAACTATTATAAACTTTAAAAAAGAAAAACTAATAAAAAATACGGAAAAAGTAACTGTTTTCACTAGCCTGTAATGCCGAGTTTTTCTCCTATTTCGTCCCAAGCCTCTTTCCTTGAATGCTGGTTACGATATTCCCGATTTGTATGGTCATACAGCACCGGATTTGACCGAACGTATTTAATCAACATCTCCTCCATCTTCAAATAATAACTGCAAACTGTAGAGGAGAAACCACTTCACACTTCTGACGCCTTCCCACGACTGACGAAAATCTAGAACTTTAGATATTCTTCCCACGCGTCATAGGGCGTGTAGCGTCAGATTGCATCATCCAATGCATTCCCACGCCACGTCAGCTCAATATTAACATAAGCGCAGAAAACCCTGTCTTGGATTTTTATATCACGCGCGTTATGGCGTGAGCCCATTGTTTCCACGTCACGTCAGAGTAGTCTGTATTCGCCCTTGAGATCTTCGCTTTAAATGTAGGCATCAGTTAAAATTATGCATTACAGTGTCAGGTGACCCCCCCCCCCTTTCCCCCAGGAGGAAGTGAGTTCCGGTGTCCCAGAGTTTTCCAGTGATGTACACAGACGGAATTTTTGGACTTTGTATTCCACCAAGCACATGCAATGTGGAATCTTTATAGGGTGTGAGTTGCAAGAGCGGTCCGTTTCATCCGAAAACGATGGACTTTCGGTCGTGTTGTTGCAGATGCCAATGCCTCTCTAAGTGTCATCCACAGGTCACGGTCACGTTATAGAGAGACAGGTCAGAACACCAGGAGAGCTGCAAAAGATTGCCGACGCATTGCAATCCCACGTGATGACTGCTATCTGGTTTTCTCTGCTCTGTGCCGTTGTACGGATAACGCCAGAGTACTGCAAGACGATCTGAGAAGGATCGCTGGGGTCATTGTGTCCGATCAAATTGTAATGAAAGGGTTACGAGAAAGGACCATACGACCCACAAACCTGTTCGAGTACCCCTCCTGACCCGATAGTGTCCTGCTGCTTACATTCGGTTCTGTCTTTCCCATGTCAACTGGCAACTTCGTCACTGGCGAAACGTGTTAGTGACAGACGAGTCCAGATACCTCCTGACGCAAGTGATGGCTGTGTTCGTGTTCGTTTGTGGAGTTTCGTGGTGAGCAGTAGCGGCCATATTTTGTAGAAGAAATCTGTCGTGTCGTTGCCCACGGTCTCCTTATCGCCACGCAGTGCGTCGAACAGATCCTGTTAGACCACGTGGTGGCTGCTGCATTCGGTGCTTGCCCTGAATGCCATCTAATGTCAGGGCCTATGTGGCGGGCGTCTGTACGGATGTCTTGCAAAGCCTGAACTTCGAAGTGATGGATTGGCCGCCAGAGAGTACCGGCCAAAACTCCATAGTGCATACTGTATGTGGACATGCTTGAGAGACGTGTTCGTGGTTTTCCTGTCCCATCACAGTCTCTCCCAGGATTCTCATGGGCTATCATTGAAGAATGGCAACGGATTCCACAGGGAGACCTCAACAGACTTATACGGAGCAAGCCGCGTATGTGTCAGGCAGTGATAAATGCCCACCGAGAGCATACACGTTATTGCAGCTCTCAAAGTCGAATGAAAAGCACCCAGGATGACAGAATAAATGGCTGTTTCCATACGTGTCTTACATTCATTTTATGTAAACGATCAAGGATGTAATGCTTATTATTGTGTACTTAATTTATGAAGGATAAAGATATAATTTGGTAATTTACACATTTCTCAGTTATTGCTGATTGGACTATTCCAGACGCCCAAAGCCTTGTTCTTCTAATTTTTTTGAGCAGTGTAATAATGAAAAGTCTAAAAAAAGTGACACATTATAGAAACGTCACCTACAAAGAATGAATGCTGACAGAATCTCAAGCTTGGCCAAGCTGTACCACCCAAGAGGAAGAATGGATGTAGGTAGACCCAGAAAGAGGTGGCAATGAAAAGTGAAGACGCAACACGCACGAGTAACTAAGCCTTGAAGTGCAGAAGAAGTTGCAAAACCGAATCTAAAATATCGACACACGAATATCGATATTTCACAAAAGAACATTACATTTGGTACAATATTAATAGAAACGGAGGTTTGGATGTGATAAGTTGACATGACAATGACTCGGATATCAGTGGTCCCTATCACTTAGCGGCCACAAAAGGCTGCCTGTATTTCGCAGATATTCATAGGCGCCTGTTCAAGGCATCTGTCATCATCGCAACAGTAAATTCTACTTATTCTTGAGCACTGCTCTAGTGTTTGGGATCCACAGCAGGCCGGACTAAAGGAAGGCATGGAACCAGCGCAGAGGCTGAATGCTAGATTTGTTGCCGGTAGTTTCGAACAACACGCAAGTATTGCGGAGATACTTCGGGAAGTCAAACAGGAATCCCTGGGGGGAAGGCGAAGTTCATTTCAAGAAACACTACTGACAGAATTTAGAAAACCGTAACATGGAGCTGACTGCAGAATGATTCTACTGCCGACAGCATACTTTTCGCTTAGGGTCAACGAAGATAAGATACAAGATATTAGGGCTCTTACGGAGGCATTTAAACAATCGTTTTTCCCTCGTTCTGTTTCCTAGAAGAAGAGGAAGGGAAATGACTAGTAGCGAAACAGGTTACTACCCGCCACGTGCCGTACAGTTGCTTGAGGGGTATGTCTGCAGACTTAGACGTAGATACTCGAACTCACGACCGACACTCCAGTAAGGACAAACAGGCCAAGTGTTTTGGATCGGAAGACGTAGTGACAACCGAGGTTTCAGGAGATTTAAACGTCACGAAGGATGTCTAATCTTCCGTCACTGCTCCCCAAGATCCCTGAAGCTTAGAGTAGTAACCTGAGGTCTGTTAAACATGGACATCGCAGCTTGTACCTGTTTCCGGGTAGCTCCCAATTCCTCGTGTCTCCTCACACACAATAAATGTAATTCATTTCCATTTCGTGCAGGGTAAAAACTATATACATCTACCAAAAATTATAAAGAAGGCAGCTAGGACTAACTGAGAAACAACAGACCACAGCGAGGGAGAAAAATTAGCCGAGTGTGATGCTATTAAATACGCGACGCATGTAAAATATAATCAAGAAAGATAAAAACTATCACTAAGATATACCCTACTTAGCCCTGATTTTAGACTAAATACCGTGAAATGCACGAAGTCTTAAAAATAACTAACACTACTGAAAATAGACATATGAACACCTACTTTCACTACAAACGTAGATAACGTAAAGGCTAATAGGCCTACTTGTAAAAAAATCTTAAGCAGTTGGAAAGTGTTTTTAAACAATATTCAACCTAGACAAGAACACAAGTATTATCCACTTCTTCACAGAAGCATGATAGAATGATCATATACCAAACGCTGTGTACAAACAGGTACTCCTGCTAGGAGAAATCTCACCTGAAGATGGATGAACCAACGTGTCTTGGTCAACGGCATAAAGAGGAGAAGGCAACTGGAAATCACTCCAGTGAAGACATTAAGTGTATCTCAAGCACAATGCAACCATGGACGTTGACATTAATGAGATATTAACTACTTATGACGGTTCTAGGAAGCCAATATATGGTAGAAGAGTTAAGAGATCTTCTCAGGTCATCATTAAGCGGAATTCGTTTGAAATTGCGATGAAGACGGGACCATGAAATGTACGAACGCTACTGATAGTGGAAAAACTGGATGGAGCGAAAGACCAAGTGAGGAAGAATGAAATACATACGACGTATCAAGATGGAATTATCCAAATAACACGTAAATCGGTAAATGTGATGCACACGTACAGACAAACAAATGACTACAATTTCAGGAAAATTTATGAACTATTTCGAGAAAGAGCCTCGCAAACTGCGGCAGTCAATATCGCATTGGTCGACCCCTACCCCTTATGGAAGCAGATTTTCGGCGTAGTACTGATTGACAGAGTTGTTGGACGTCCTCATGAGGGATTTCTTGCCAAATTCTGTCCAACTGGCGCGTTGGGTCTTCAAAATCCCAATCTGTGGGCGGGCGGCCGTTTTCTTGCTGAAATGTAAGCCCACGATTGCTTGCCATGAAGGGCAAAAAACGGGGTGTAGAATATCGTCGACTTGCCGGTGTCATGTGAGGGTGTCGCGGGTGACATCCAAAAGGTACTCCAGACTATTACTCTTTATTGGCGGGCGACAATCAGGTTGGTATCCCACCACCGACCAGGGTGGCTCCAGACACGGTTTAAGTGATCATCGGGGCTCAGCTGGAAGCAGGACCGTCACCGAAGACAATTCTACTCCAGTCATAAGATTCCAGGCTGAAGACGTGTCTGGAGACGCCCTGAGCAGCGGTGGGATACCAACCTGACTGTCGCCCGCCATACGGCCTGACAGCCAGGAGTGATGACCTGGGGTGCCATTTCCTTTCATAGCAGGACCCTTTGGTTGTCATCCACAGCATCGTTACAGCGCAGCGGTATGCCAACGATATTCTACGTACTGTTCTGTTACCATTCATGGCAAGACGTCCTGGGCTTACGTATCAACAAGATAAGGCCAGCCCTCACATGCCGAAAGTTTCTACTGCTTGTCTTCGTGCTCGAGAAGCCCTACTTCGGCCAGCAGGGTCGTCAGATCTTTCCCTTATTGAGAACAGAACGTTTGCAGCATTATGAGTAGGGTCCTGCAACCAGCTGGAGATTTGTAGATCTAACACAACAACTGGACAGAGTTTGGGACGATTCCCTCAGAAGGACAGGACATCCACTAACTGTGTTAACCAGTGCCAAGTCACCGTTTGCACAAGGGACAGATATCGGCCGACGGGTTATTGACTAACTCAGTCTGTGAGACTCTTCCTCTTGAATAAATAATCTCATTTTTGTGATACTGTAATCATTTGCTTTTCTTTTGATATGCATCACATCTAACGATTTCCGTCACATTCGGATAATTCCTTAGTGGTGTGTCGTTTGATTTTATGTCTTAGAGTGTACTTTCCAACATCGGCTCATAACTTGGAAGGCGACTATAGCAACTTCTTGCTTGTGTTAATCGTCAGTAAACACGAATGCTCTCTTAACTGGATCCGGGAAGTAACGGAGGTCGCCGGTAGCGGTGGCCGTGCGGTTCTAGGCGCTACAGTCCGGAACCGCGGGACTGCTACGGTCGCAGGTTCGAATCCTGCCTCGGGCATGGATGTGTGTGATGTCCTTAGGTTAGTTGGGTTTAAGTAGTTCTAAGTTCTAGGGGACTGATGACCTAAGATGTTAAGTCCCATACTGCTCAGAGCCATTTGAACCATTTTGAACGGAGGTCGTCCCAACATACGAACATACTGAAGAACAATTAAAACCGACTAAAGAATAAGATATTGATGCTATAAAGGGTGATTTTCATGTACTCACCGACAGGCAATAAAACAGCAGGAAATGTGGCTATGGGGAAACAAATTAAAGACGTGAAAATTTGGAAGATTTCTACAATCAAAATGCGATTGTTTCAGACACATTATTTGAAGTTCAAGGTACAAGGAGGTGTGCATTGGAAGCAGCAGGCAAAAAACAATTTCAGTCAGATTATTTACTAGTGAAACAAAGGTACTAGAAAAACATAATATCATGCTCTAGATATCCAGAAGGAGACACACAGATACCATACACATGTGTTAGCCAATTGCTACATTGCATTGAAAAGAATTATGAGATCCGTCAAAAAGACCTGGCGAGGAGAAGGCTCTAAAGAAGAGGTAATGAAGATGGCTTGTGTAGAGAGAAGCATTAAAACAGCTAACAGAAGGGAAGAGCCAGTGCAGTGGAATACCACGAACATGAGAGTAACTGAAGCAAAATATAAGATTTTAGGAAAAAGTAAACCGCAATCGAGGAAACCTTGGATATCAAAAGAAATACATAATGTAAATCAGGAAAGCAAGAAGCTCAGGAATTTATACGATGTAGATGACTACAAGAGAAGGAAAAATCGCGTCACAGTCAAATGCAGAGAAGAAAAAGGGCAATGCAGCAAAAGAATTGCTGGAGAGACAGAAGTTCAGAAAAATGGAAGCAGGACAAAGCTTAGAAGAAAAATACAACCCTTCAGTACAAACCTAGAACGAAGTCTGTGTTAGTTAGAAATGAAGAGGGAATATCACTGATAGACCATGCACACTGGAAAGATTATGTAGAAGAACTATACGGTGACGAAGATTTCGAGAATGGAAATAATCTAACTGAAGACATCATTGGGCGTGAAAGTGAAGTGCAAGGTCCTCCAGTCACTTTTGAACATGCCCTTCGGAGTCTGAAAGAAGGAAAAGCGACTGGTGGTGATGATATTATGGCAGAATTGCTGAAAAACATAGGTAACAACATGCAAGATCAATTACTCAGAGTAATAAATCATTGATAAGAAGAGGAATTATGCCAGAAGAATTCACACAATGCCGAAACATTACCAAATCTTAAACAGGAAAGGCAGCTGACTGCACTAGGTATAGAACACTATCAGTGTTGTCACATGACTCCGTAATACTCATTAATATAGTTAAAAAAATGCAGTATAAAACGAGAAGTATATATGTATAGTGGAGAAGACCAGCCTTTATTTAGGGAATTTTAGCAGTTTTAGCAACTTTGCCATGCATGTGGTATTAGGGAGAAGGATAGGTATAAATAGAACAACTTAACTTACCTTCATTGAGTTAGAAAAAGCTTTTCACAACGTAAACTGGGAGCTATTCTTTAGAACTATTAAAAATGCGCGAACTGACCGTGAAGATATAAGAATGATTTATCAACTGAATCAGAAGAAAATCACAAAAAAATCAGTGTGATAGAATAAGTAGCCAAGAGTAGAAAAGTAGTTAAACAAGGATGTCCCCTACTCCACTATTTATTTACAGTGTTCCTTAAGGAGGCCACTCACGTCATAAATAAGAAATCACAGGGAATAAAAATCAGTGGTAAAAGGATAGTCGTATTACATTCGATGATGGCATCCTGATAGTTGTAGACTCCCAAAAAGAAATGAGTAGAATGCTTCAAATCCTATCAGACACTCTTAAGCCATGGAAATTAAAAGCAAAAAAAAAAAAAAAAATACGGTAATACGGAAAATGTGGGAGACATCGAAACCGACATAAAAATGGAGAACGTCATAACAGATCAGGTGAAACAATTTCGTTATCTTACTAATATAATCACGGGACACAATAAATGCTTAATAGAACTAAAGAGTAGGACTGCACTAGCAAAGCAGGCATTTTTTACTAAGAGAAACACTTTTTAACCACCAAATATATTTACATGGATGTCATAAAATCTTTTACAAAGTCATTTGTATCGAGTACACTGCTTTACGGCAGTGAAATTTGGACTACAAGTAAACTGGAAAGGAAGCGACTTGAAGCTGCTCAAAGAAAAGAGAAAACAAAATTTGACACTTCATCAGATACAACACTATCATTAATATTCCTGGAGGGCAAGTGCTGGGAAAGAAAGGAGGGGGTTGGCCTAGGATGAAGGACTTGGCAGACATCGAGGAGAGGATGGAATGTGACAATTACATGGACATGAAACCAGCAGCCAACGACAGAAAAAGTGGTTGCCTGTTGCATGTGTATGTATGTTACAGTTGTTGATGGAGATTTCAACGTACCAGCAATAGCCTAGGAGACTCAACTGATTAAAACGCATAGTAGGGACACACAACGGTGCGAAATTGTTTTATGTGCCTTATCGAAAAATCAGCCTAGATGGCTGCCAAGTGGAGGACCCGGTTTCGATTCCCGGTACTGCCAAGGATTTTCCATGGTAGGAGGACGGGTGACAGGTGCACACAAATTCGTGATGCCAATTGAGGAGCTGGTTGAATGAGAAATAGCGGCTCGGCGGTTTGGAAAGTCAGCAAAACGGCCTGTAGAGCGACGTGCTGAGGACATACCACTCCATACCGAAACCGCATGATGCCACGGAGCAGAGGGTGATACGACAGCCTGTCGAATCCCTTGTGCCTTCCAGGCCTGGACGAGGATCCCGTAGTTAAACAGAGAACCGACTTCTAAAAATTACATCTTATACCCGCTGGTGACATCAGATACGAAATTTTGGACTCAGCACAGAACAGGGAATCAGTGACCATTAGGCCGTTGTGGCATCACTGAATGAGGCTGAATATAGGAATGCAGAGAAAGATTGGAATATAATTCTGCTTATCAAGAGTGGAAAGAGACAGATTTAAGATCACCTGACAGGTCAACACGAAAATTTCATCTGCAGCACTAAAAACGTAGAACATTAATGGACAAAATTCAAAATAATTTCACAAGTCGCTTTAGGTATGTACCGAGCAAAGTTGTGACGGATGAAAAAGACCCACCGTGGATAGACAAGCGTGTTAGGAACCGTCTACTAAAGCAAATAGAGCTTCCCTGAAAAGTGAAAAGTAGCCAGACTCTCACAAACAAATAAAAACACAACGAAGCCAAAATTAGGGTAAGGAGATCAATTAATGACGTGTTCAACGAATTCGAAAGGGAAATTCTATCTATTGACGTGACAGAACATCATGTGAAGTTTTGGTCTGTTTTTAAATCAGTGAATGGATCGAAGCCATCTGTCCAGACACTCAGTGACCGTGATAGCACTGAAACAGATGATGAAAAGATCGAAAAAGTAAATGTCTTTCTCCAAAACACAGAAGAAGATCGCGCTGTAATATCACTTCTGCATTTACATACATACTCCGCAAGCCACTGTATAGTTATCGCGGAGGGCACCTTGTACCACTATTAGTCATCTTCTTCCCTGTTCCACTCTCAAATAGAGGGAGGTAAAGCGACTCTCCTCTTTACCTCCGTACGACGTGTTACGGCGTAAAGTCAACCGCCGGCACGCCAATCAGGAAAGATAGAGATGAGATGGCTGTGAGAAGACGTCAGCCAATCGACAACCGGACATTCCTCCAGGACGACAACGCGACAGCAGCGGACACTATGTGAAGAGGACCCACAAGCGCCTCGTCCGACCGGTCGCGACACAGTTCACTAACAGCTTCAGGAATAGGCACATGTACAGCGGCGTCAACTAGATTTACTTCGCATGTACACTCTATTCAACACAGACTTGTAATTGTTTATACTGAAGGAGATCTATTATTTCGTATGTCGGCCTTTGCTTGTAACACATTTGAGTAATTTGCAAAAGTTAAGTATTGTATAATTTCTTATTTTAACAAAACTGATTAATACGATTTGTTTGAATGTTTGTTTAGCGAACCGAGGCTTCGTAGACACCAAACGAGGCCTAATTTCTTTTATCTTATATACGTGTTCCTTACGACAAATATACGCTGACAACAGCAGAATCGTCCTGTAGTCGACTTCAAATGACAGTTCTCAGTAGTGTTTCGCGAAAATAAGAGTTCACGAAGCATATCCTTAACACTTGTGTGTCGATCGAACCTAGCATTAACAAATGCAGCAGCGCACCTGAGAATTATTTCGATGCATGCATTCTATCCGACGTGGTAGGGATCCCAAATACTCTATCAATACTCAAGAATGTATCTCACTAGTGTTCTATAAGCGGTTTCTGCGTTGAACCACACCTTCCTAAAATCCTCCCAATAAACATATCGACAATTAGGCTTCCCAACTACCGTCCTTGCATACTCGTACGTCTTCATATCGCTTTGCAACCTTACACCTAGATACTGAATAAAGAAGTCTATCTTAAGCAGCAAACTACTGGTACTGCATTCGAGCTTTTGTACTTATATGCGTTAAATTACGTTTTTCTACTTTTAGAGTAAGCTTGTATCCTCCTGAAGTCATTCGAGACGACACCTTCCCTTTCCTCACAGCTTCATCAGCAAATATTAACAGATTGCTCCTCCCACTGTCCGCCAGACCCTCCTTTAAACCACTGCACGACCGACAAAGTAACACGTATCGAATAAGTGAGAAAGAGATAGAAAACCAACTGAAATAGCTCAACAGAAAAAATTCCTCTTACCTGACGGGATAGCAATTCGAATCTACCCAGTAAATGCGACAGAAATTGCTCATCTTTTAGTAACAGTGTGCCGTGCGTTTCTTGAGGAGTGAAGCGTTCCTAGTGATTGGAAAAAAAGGCGCAAGTCATCTCCGCTTTCAAGAAGGATCGTGGAACAGACGCGCAAAACTTTGGCCTGTGTCGTCGGTCTGTTGTAGAATTTTGGAACATGTTTTGCGCTACATTTTATGACTTATTTTGTAAGGTGAAAATATCCCCTGTTTAAAACAACAGATCGCTCTGTTCATCCACGTCACCCAGAAGGCACTAGTTGCAATGCAGGTAGACGTCAATTTCCTTGACTATTAGAACTCGTTCGACATAGTTCCGCACTGCCGCCTAATGAACAAGATAAGAGCGTATGGAATCTGTTCCGGCCTAACGACAAGCGACGGCACGAAGATGAAGAACGCAAGAGCAGAGAAGGCTGTGAGACAAAGTCAGCCAACAGCCCGCTGACAGGACCGTACCACGACGGGAGCGGCCTCTATACGAAGAGAATATAAGCGCCGTTCCTGCCAGCCTCGGGCGGAGAGTAGAAGACGGACACAACCAAAGAGGCCTAGATGAGCAGTCATATTAACGATAGCAGTGACTTATTAGTGACATAGTGTATAGTGAAAGACACTAAGTGTTTGCATGTCGCCCATCACTTGCCACAATTCGTTGCAAATCCAAAGTTAAGTATTGTCAATCTTCTTCATTGTAATAAAAACTATTAATGTAATTTGCTATCCGAGAAGGCAGCATCTTTTGGGCACCCTGTAAGAGATGAGTGGGCAGGGCCCCACAGACTATCACATCACCTGTGTGATTTGACTGATGAGGTATTACCAAACAGAACACAGCATGTCAGTCTGAAAGGAGAGAAGCCCTCAGCTGAAAAAGTAACTTATGGTCTGCCCCAAGGGAGTGTTACAGGACCATTATTGCTTACAGTGAATGTCACTGGTCTACTACATAACGTCGGGAGTCCCATGAGCCTTCTCGCGGATGATGCTGTAGTATACAGAGAAGCCGTAAGGCTAGAAAGTTGTTGCAAAATGCAGGAAGACCTCCAGAGGATAGATGCTTGGTGCAGAGAGTGGAACAGACCCTCAACATAAACAAATGTCAAATATTGCGAATACGGAGACAAAAAGAGCCTACATTATATTATTACTCGATTGCAGAACAATCACAGGAAGCGGCTAGGAGTACGCCTACGGAGTGATTTGAAATGGAACGATGACAGAAAATTAATCGCTCGTATGGTAGATGCCAGGCTGAGAATCATTGGAAGAACACTCAGTAAACGTAGTCCATCAACTAAGGAAGTAGCATACAAAACACTCGTTTGACGTATATCTGAATATTTCCCGTCAGTACGAGATCAGTACAAGATAGAATTGATAGAAGAAACAGAGAAGATCCGAAGAACGGCAGCGCGTTCAGTTACAGCAGGGCCGGCCAGAAAGTCTGCACGCGTGCGGTGCTCCTGCACACGTGCAACTTCCGGGTCACAGCGTGCACGCCACAGCCGTCAGCGTTCATGTAGTGCATGTTTCTACGCACAGATGTCGCTTTATCCACTTGCTGAGGTACTCTGTACCGACGCATTCTAGTGCTCTTTCCACAGCTTGCAAGCCAACCATGGGAAGGTATTTCGCGTATTAAACATTTAAAATACTGTCACTGTCTACTCATTGAGACGTCTACTTTTATGTTAACAGTTTAACCCAGTTAGACAAGTATACAGTTAACAACCGTGGGTTTTTATTAAGGCAGCTTGGCTGACGGCACGTAAATACGAGTAATGTTTTTGATATAGTATTTAAGAAAGAGAGCACTTAGAGACTTCAGACTCGTACACGGTTAGTGAACATTCCGCGCGCCGGAGATCAACGTCTCGTGTTCTGTGTGTGCCGTCGTTTTGTGCTTAAGTGATTCAGTGTTATTCGTTTTGTGCACCTACGTTCACGTGTGACAATTTTCGGCTCTGTCTGTGTCCAAGTGTCTGAACAATTTTATCTTGAACTCTACGCCCGTGAACGGCACCTTGTATTTTCAAAAGTGTTTGTCTCCGTTTATATGTCCACCATTTTTTTTCTCTAAATGTCTTCATTTGTATATTTGTGTTTCTCTGCGGCCAAAGAGCGGCGTCGTATGCTGCTGCAGGCCTGCCTGTAATACAGGTTTCACCGAGCGAGGTGGCGCAGTGGTTAGACACTGGACTCGCATTCGGGAGGACGACGGTTCAATCCCGCGTCCGGCCATCCTGATTTAGGTTTTCCGTGATTTCCCTAAATCGCTCCAGGCAAATGCCGGGATGGTTCCTTTCAAAGGGCACGGCCGACTTCCTTCCCCGTCCTTCCCTAATCCGATGAGACCGATGACCTCGCCGTCTGGTCTTCTTCCCCGAAAAAACCAACCAACCAATACAGTTTTCAAAATTACAATAAAGAAAAAAAAAATTTGAGACTTCCAACGAACCTTATTCATGATTTCAAATAAGATTAAACTAACGCACGATTTCCTATAACTAATTCTCGGTGCCCTCAGTTACACACACATAATGTCTGTCTCACTGACCTCTGAACAGAATGATAAGCGCAGACCTCTCCATGATCACCTGTTATTTCAATACCATTATTTCCATTTCCTTCAGCAGTTCCGTCTGAAATTTGCATAATAACCGACAATTAGATGAATGTTATGTTTCACGACTTCAGCTGAGCGTAGCCCCTCACACATTAAAAAAAACCCTAAATGTAAGTATACATTGGAACAATCGGTTTAATGACCAATTTTCCTGATAATAATGTAACATGGAGCAGAATGAGGCAATAATGCACAGTTAGTACACAATAATTTTTAATTATGAAAGGAATAAATCCAAACAAGTTTATCACTGGTCATGAGAAATGATATAGTTAATATCGGGCGCAAAAGCACGGCTCATTGACAAACACAAGCAGCTGCGAAGATTTTCATCACTTATGCTTGATCGAAACCTTGATTTATTCATTTTCATCACCGAGAAAAATCTTTCACAAACATACACTCCTGGAAATTGAAATAAGAACACCGTGAATTCATTGTCCCAGGAAGGGGAAACTTTATTGACACATTCCTGGGGTCAGATACATCACATGATCACACTGACAGAACCACAGGCACATAGACACAGGCAACAGAGCATCCACAATGTCGGCACTAGTACAGTGTATATCCACCTTTCGCAGCAATGCAGGCTGCTATTCTCCCATGGAGACGATCGTAGAGATGCTGGATGTAGTCCTGTGGAACGGCTTGCCATGCCATTTCCACCTGGCGCCTCAGTTGGACCAGCGTTCGCGCTGGACGTGCAGACCGCGTGAGACGACGCTTCATCCAGTCCAAAACATGCTCAATGGGGGACAGATCCGGAGATCTTGCTGGCCAGGGTAGTTCACTTACACCTTCTAGAGCACGTTGGGTGGCACGGGATACATGCGGACGTGCATTGTCCTGTTGGAACAGCAAGTTCCCTTGCCGGTCTAGGAATGGTAGAACGATGGGTTCGATGACGGTTTGGATGTACCGTGCACTATCCAGTGTCCCCTCGACGATCACCAGTGGTGTACGGCCAGTGTAGGAGATCGCTCCCCACACCATGATGCCGGGTGTTGGCCCTGTGTGCCTCGGTCGTATGCAGTCCTGATTGTGGCGCTCACCTGCACGGCGCCAAACACGCATACGACCATCATTGGCACCAAGGCAGAAGCGACTCTCATCGCTGAAGACGACACGTCTCCATTCGTCCCTCCATTCACGCCTGTCGCGACACCACTGGAGGCGGGCTGCACGATGTTGGGGCGTGAGCGGAAGACGGCCTAACGGTGTGCGGGACCGTAGCCCAGCTTCATGGAGACGGTTGCGAATGGTCCTCGCCGATACCCCAGGAGCAACAGTGTCCCTAATTTGCTGGGAAGTGGCGGTGCGGTCCCCTACGGCACTGCGTAGGATCCTACGGTCTTGGCGTGCATCCGTGCGTCGCTGCGGTCCGGTCCCTGGTCGACGGGCACGTGCACCTTCCGCCGACCACTGGCGACAACATCGATGTACTGTGGAGACCTCACGTCCCACGTGTTGAGCAATTCGGCGGTACGTCCACCCGGCCTCCCGCATGCCCACTATACGCCCTCGCTCAAAGTCCGTCAACTGCACATACGGTTCACGTCCACGCTGCCGCGGCATGCTACCAGTATTAAAGACTGCGATGGAGCTCCGTATGCCACGGCAAACTGGCTGACACTGACTGCGGCGGTGCACAAATGCTGCGCAGCTAGCGCCATTCGACGGCCAACACCACGGTTCCTGGTGTGTCCGCTGTGCCGTGCGTGTGATCATTGCTTGTACAGCCCTCTCGCAGTGTCCGGAGCAAGTATGGTGGGTCTGACACACCGGTGTCAATGTGTTCTTTTTTCCATTTCCAGGAGTGTATATCACAACCTGAGCTGTATCTGTAAGATCTGTTGCTGCATCGAGAGCAACAGAGAAAGCAACAAAGTCGTTAGCCTTATTTATTAGCTGTCTGTGCACATCGCCGGCCATAGCACTCATACGTCTTGTCATGTTTGTTTGGATGGACTGATTTCTTGAAACCTGCTAACGTTCGTGGGACACACAAGTTCTGCAGCATCAATTAGACACCCTTTCACAAACTCCCCTTCGGAAAAGGGTTTCCCAGATTGTGCAATACTTAATGCGATTTTAAAACTTGCTCGCAGTGAAGATTTAGTGTGGTTGTCATTCTGGAAAATTGAAAACAGTACATTGTACAGCGTACAGTAAAATAGACATAAATGTAACACAAGAAACTAAGAGGTCAAGAAGTATTAGTTACTTTGACGTACAGTAAAATCGAGTTGATGTGTCTCATCCATTTTCTTGAAGACATTTAATTTTGCTTGCCGTTCTTCAGTGTTGAGTACACTACACTCGTCTTTGTGATATGTATTGTAGTGTCTTCCAATTGAAAACTTACGCTGGCCGCCTATTATTCGGCGGCACAGCAGACACTGTGAGTTTTCACCAACGGCTACAAAAAAGAATTGCAGTTCACAGTCATTTTTAAACGACTGAGAACGTCCTTTGCTTTTTCACAGTACCTGACATTTTTCAGTACTTCTCTGTTAATGTTATGGACACCAGAGGTAAACGAGACTGGGTATGTTGCGGTTTTGCTTTTACCACATAAACAGGAAAATGGAGCCGCCGCCGTTCATTTAGGACACATGTCTAATAACAGATGTCGCTGTCGCTCGCTGTCGCTCACGTGCGCACATGTGCAGCACTTCCGCACGTCTGCACACTGTGCAGCGTTTGGCCGGCCCTGTGTTACAGGTTCGTTTAGCAAGTGAGAAAGCCTCAGTAATATTCTCAGCGAACTTCATTCGCACATGCTTCAAGAGAGGCGTTCAGTATTACGGTACGTTCTACTGTTAAATTATCGAGAGCATACGTTCCTAGAAAAGTCAACCAGTATAATTCTTCCCACTACGTATATCTCGCCAAAAGATTTTGAAATTAAAATCAGAGAGATTCGACACCACACGGAGGCTTACCAGCAGTTGTTTTTCCCGCGAACCGTAAACTACTGGAAGACGGAGAGGGCAAGTGACACTGGTACGCCATGTGGCGAAACAAGCTCTGCGTCATTTGTGAGACACAGAGACGAGCGAGTATGTCGGGACTTACCCCGGTACACTGCTACTAGCGCCACGTCACCATAGCGCGTCTGTGCGTAGCGCACAAGTACTGCACAATAATTTAAGAATGAAATTAAAAATTAAAGCTGCTTTTCCAAACTTTGTCAACATATGCTTAAAAATATTAATGTTTAAATTGTCAACCCTCAGATTGATCGGATGGATATCTTTCCGTAAATGAAAAACAAAGTAGCGCGAAATAACAAAGCCATATAGCCAAAAATCGGTCACAATGTGCAGATGTACGTCAAAATTAACTGGTACAAGTCTCAACTTGATTAGACCAATATTTTGGTCAAAATCCATGTTTTTAAGAAAAGTTGAAGACGCTAAATATTAGACTTAGAATTATGAAAATTTTTAGCACGCTTCAGTTTAGTATAAAAACATTAACTATGTCACCCCATTAAGCTGCCTCTAGTAGCTTTCGAATAATTTACTGGAAACTACATTTGGAAAAAGAAGTCCTTATTTGTAGTAGGCTATCAGGAGTGGCCCCGTGGTTTAGGGCGCTATGTCACGAATTGCGAGGCACCTCCCGCTGGAGGTTCGAGTCCTCCCTCGGGAATGGATGTGTGTGTTGTTCTTAGCATACGTTAGTTTGAGTTAGTTTAAATAATGTGTAAGTCTAGGGACCGATGACCTTAACAGTTTGGTCTCTTAGGAATTCACAAAAATTTGAGCATTTGTAGGAGACTAAGTATCATTTTCGTTAATGTGATTCTTGAGTTTCTCCCGGCGTATTTGATAATCAAAATATCCACGGGTATGCTGCCGGTCTATAGTGTCCACCGGGCACAATATTTCGGCGATCAAACATGTCGCCATCATCAGGTGAACTGACGGACTGAGCTCCTGTGAACGTGCCGCCACGGAGATCCGTACACTATGGCTGCTCAGAGGGAACTGGGTTCGGTCGGTCGCAGGGATCTGCACGGAGATACTTTTCCTCCGATGTGTGATGGAGTTCGCAGCAGTTATTGCTTTGCCTCCCATGCATGCTGATGTTGCGTCTTCACATGTGGGTTGTCTTCTTGGGTGTCTCCTCAGCACAGTTCGGCAGAGCCAGCTATGTAGCTAGCAGGTGTGGCCAGCGGGTGGTGACGCTGCGTTGCAATTTGTGGCCCAGCGTCCGGATTTGGGCGTTGTGCGACCGACCAGCACTGTCGTAAAAGTTGCAGGCGGTCGTCTGGAAGAGGTCACGGAGTAGAGGTACTTCCGCGACGTCGTGAAGATGAGCAGTGGGAAAATCGTAAGGCAGGTGTAAGGCCAGCCGAAGGATGCGATTCTGCAGAGTCTCCAGCTTCTTCAGGTTCGTGTCGGCGGCGTTCCCCCAGACGACGGCGGCGTATTGGAGTACAGGACGGAGCAGCGCCTTGTACAGGGTGATGCCCAGCCGCGGTGGTAGTTGGGAACCAGGGTTCAGCAATGGGTACAGAGTGCGGAGCCTGTTCCGCACTTTGGCCTTCACGTCGCGAATGTGTGGAGCCCACGTGAGTCGGCGGTCAATGGTGACGCCGAGGTAATGCGTCGTTGGGCGCCACGGGACAGGGCTTCCACCGACAGCGAGCGGCTGCAGACCTGCAGGAACGAGTCGCCTGGTGACGATCAGGAACTGAGTCTTGGCACCATTGAAGAGGAGACGCCACTTGACTGCCCAGGCTGCCAGGGTGTCAACGGCGAGCTGCAGACGGCGGCGCATGACAGCGGCATTGAGGCTCCTAGTGTAGAGAGCCGTGTCATCCGCGTACAGGGCGAGCTGCACACGGTCGATCTTCGGCGCATCAGACGTGTACAGCGAGTACAGGAGTGGCCCCAAGACCGAGCCCTGTGGCACCCCGGCGTTGATGCGGCGGACGGAGGACAAGCCCTGCGCAGCCCGCACATGGAAGGTCCTATCAGCAAGATAGGAAGCGATGAGACGTACGTGCGACGTCGGGACCCCAAGTTCAAAGAGCTTGAACAAGAGGCCGCGGTGCCACACGCTGTCGAAAGCACGCGACACGTCCAGGAACACCGCGCCGAAGAACTCGCGCTGCTCGAGGGCGACGAACGCATCTTCCACTAACCGAAGGAGTTGATGAACGGCTGAGTGGCCCCTGCGAAATCCGAACTGCTCTTCGGGCAGGAGGCCTTCCTCGTCGACGTGGCGCTGCAGACGCCTGATGTACACCCTCTCGAAGACCTTGGAGACGGCCGGCAGGAGACTAATAGGTCTGTAGTTCACGGGCTGCCGCAGATCCTTCCCCATCTTCGGAATCGCCACGATTTCCGCATGCTTCCAGGACTGAGGAAAGCTGCAGGACCGGAGGATGACATTAAAGACGTCGGCAAGATGAGTGACAGCCACGGGCGGCAACTTCTGGAGCAGGGCGTTGGAAACTTCGTCTGGGCCCGCAGCTTTCCTGGGGTGCAGGGCACGCAGGATGGTCGACACCTCTTCCGCCGTCGTCTCTTCAATGACGTCATCGTCGTCACGTGCCTCCAGGTAGCGTGGGAGCCGGTCAGCAACCAGGTCGTCGGTGACAGCGTCAGTCGGGTCTTCGATAGGCGTAAACGCCGCCTCAAAGACGTCAGCAAGAGCATCAGCCTTCGCAGCTGGTTCGCAGACAGCCTGACCATGGACCAGCAGCAGGGGCATACGTTGCGTGCGGCGGAGGAAACGCTTCGTCATCTGCCAGGCTGTGCCATCTTCAAGACAAAGGGTGGCGACTTTGTTATTCCAGTCGCGATTGCGATGATTGTCAATGGCGGCCCGGATGTCCCGACGCATCCTGTTGAGTAGGCGCTTGGTGTTGGCGTTTCGCGTCCTCTGCCACTCCCGGTAGACCCGGTTCTTCTCAGTGATGGCCGCAAGGATGTCCGGCGGCAGCTGTCGGGAGTAGTCAGGCGGAGGGCGGGGTCGGGGCGGCGTCGCGATGGTGGCAGCGTCGATCGTGGTTGCCGCAAAGTGCAAAAGTGCTTCGTCCGCTCCAACTTCCGCAGGGGGCGGTGCGGCGGCTAGTGAGTGCGTCACGGCTTCTTGAAACCTGTCCCAGTCTATGCCAGCAAGTGAGATACCTCGCCTGGGCTGCTGGAGGGCGTCGAGGTCGATGTCAAAAACCACAGGGACATGATCCGACGACAGTGCAGTCCTCGTCGTGGCGGTGATCTGATGAGGGATGCCCTTGACGACCGCGACGTCAATTATATCTGGGAGGCCACGAGCAGGGAAAATTGTCGGGTCGTACGGCCCCACCACAAGCGCATGGTGACGTTCCGCTATCCGGAGCAGGCAGCGGCCAGCGGCATTGGTGATCCTGGAGTTCCAGGAGACATGTTTGCTGTTGAAGTCCCCGGCGACGAACACTGGCCCCCTCAAGGAAAGCAGAGCATCGACGTCAGCAGGGTCCAGCGGACGAGACGGCGGCCGATAGGCCGCGACGAACGTGATGGCGCCCGCCGAGGTGTGAACAACGACACCAGTGGCCTCCAGCGTCGCCAGTGGTGGAAGTTGTATCACATGGTGACGTATGCCATTGCGGACGTAGACGGCTGTCCCCCCACCCGCCGTCAGTCGATCGGTGCGATAGCTGGAGTAGTTGGCCGCCCTGACGTCTACCCCAGGCTTCAGGTGTGTTTCATTGATAAGGCAGACGTCGACGGCTTCATCGCGGAGAAATTGGCGAAGTTCGCCAGCTTGGGTGCGGACGCCGTTGGCATTCCACGCGACGACCGTGAGCCCTCTAACGCTGCCCATGGTGCGGCTGGTGAGTGTTGGCAGCGGTTGGGGCCGGAGAGGCCATCGGCACTGCAGCGGTGAGTTGCTGCGATAGGACGTCAATCAACTTCGTAGCACTGGTCACCAGGGCTGTGAGCTGCGCGACGAGGTTGGCCAGGTCAGCGGTGGAGACAGCCGGCGCGGCCCCGGCGCGGGAAAGGGGGGGCGTGGCTGCTTCGCTGTGAGAGTCCACCTGGGGCTGCTCGACGGACGGTGCCGAGCGCCGGGGACCCACTGGGCGGTGACCCCCGCGCCGGCGGTTGGCGGGGCGCGGTCCGGCCGACGGCCCGGGAGAGGCAGTACCCGGTACCGCCACTGGCTGCGGTGGTGGAGGCGCAGGAGCCTCCGGTGTCGGTACGGCCTCGGATGCGGCGGGAGCAGGAACCGACGTAGCCGGGGCGGTGGAGGACGTCCCTGACGTTGCCGCCGCGAAAGAGACGCCTGGCCGTCTCGTGGCGAGCTTCTTCTGATGTGGCGCCGGTGTTTGACCACGCTGGCGAGCAATGGCACGCTTCCATACCTCACACCCACGATAACTGGCCACATGAGCACCGCCACAGAGTGCACATGTAGGCTTCTCGGAGGGCGAACGGGGGCACGCACTTCCTGCATGGGCGCCGGCGCATTTAACGCATCTGTCCGGCATAGAGCAGTGGCGCGCGACGTGGTTGATTCCCTGGCAGCGAAAGCACTGCACAGGGCCTCTCCGGGAACGAAGATCTTCGGTCTGGACCGGAACGTCGGCGACCCGCGTCAATTGGTATAGTTTGCGGTTCTCCACGGTGTCAGAGCAGACGACTAGGAAGAGCGGCATATCTTCGCGTGATTTTGGCGACTTCATCTTCACAACTGCCCGTATGTAGAAGCCCAGGTCTGCGAGTTCTCGATGCAGGTGATCGGCTTCCATGTTGAACGGAAGGTCGCGAAATACGATCTTCAGGACCTTGTCAGGTGCGGAGGCGTGGGTATAGAAAGGGATACCACGCTCAGACGCCTCCTGGGTGACCCGGCGATAGTCATCAGCAGTGCGGAGTGTGACCCTGTATAGGTCCCGCCCCGCAGGCTTCACGGTGTACACGGCCGTTGTCCAGCTGCGCAACAGCTTCTGCAGTTCTCCATAGGGCGGCCGAAACTGAAGAACCACCGGCGGAAGATGGGAGTCTGTCTTCGGCGCAGGATTGCTCGGCGGCGAGTCCGGCGCGTCCTCGAGCGCATCGAAGGAGTTGGCGACGACAGTTGGTGGCGTCGTCGATGACAGCATGCGTCTTGCAGTTCGCCGGGCCGGGACGAAACCGTCAGCGTCAGGGGCGAAGTCTTGCTTGGCTCTCTTCTCAATCGGCGAGCTGCGAGCAGCAGCCGTCGCAGCTGGTGCCCTCCTCTTCTGTTTCCCGCTGCGTCCGCGTGGCCGAGGAGCGGCAGTGCTCTCATCTTCAGAATCGGGCAGCGGAGCAGACAGCGCAGTCTTCAACGTTTCCGTAGCAGTGTCCGTCAAATCCATAGCCGTAGCAGTGGTCGTCATAGGTGGGGGGCCAGATGGGGCCGTCGACAGCGCAAGCGCGGCCGAACGGCGATCTGCCACACCCTTCGCGTCGCTAGCAGGCGCAGGTACGTCCTTCTCGCGGCTGCACATCTCAGCGACTGTGTGCGTCGAGGGGCTGGGTTCGGTCGCGGCGGCGGCCGATTTAAATACCCTCCGCCCGCGGCGCGCTCCCTCCTCCGTCCGCGCCCAGCGCCACGGTCGCGCGGTGGAACAGATTGCGACGGCGTCTGAGATGACGTCGGTGTGATGGCTCTGTCCGCCGTGGTCGTCACAACTATACGTCTGCTCGATTTACTCTTGATTAACCCGATCGCTGGTTCCCAAGCCTTGCTAAGATTATAGCCACAGTCACGGTTTATGAGGTCGTCATTGGTGCGAATTTCGATGGCCTCTCTAACAACGCTGTCCCAGTATCTCGACGTCTGTACCAGAATCCTCGTGCGGTCATACTCCATGGCGTGATTTTCCGACAAACAATGTTCAGCGACCGCCGACTTGCTCGGATACATCAGTCGAGTGTGCCTCTGGTGTTCACGGCATCGATCCTCGACGGTACGCATCGTCTGACCAATATACGACTTGCCACATTGACACGGAATCTGGTACACGCCGGCCTTCCTTAAACCGAGGTCATCTTTGGCGCTCCCCACCAGTGCACGAGTTTTATTTGGAGGACAAAACACAGTTCCGACCCGGTGTTTCTTCAGAATGCGGGCGATTTTCCCCGAGAGTGCGCCTGTGTATGGAATAAATGCAGTGCCTACCTCCTCCCTCGTGACTTCATCCATCTCAACAGGTTGTGCTTCAGTGGTTGGGCGGAGAGCACGTTGAATCTGCCACTCTGAGTACCCATTTTTTCGAGCTAAATCTTTTTCTGTGATTATAGCCAAATTAATTACATTCATACAGTAATTACGAAAATTCTAAATTAATAGACAACAGTGTAATAAAATATTGTGTGTCCGAGAAAGCGGCTATTTAGAAGCTACTACCGGGGCATAGAGCGGTTGAAGGTGGATGTTACCTTGGCCGTCCGCTGCGCCCATATATAAATACGGCCTGAGAGGCAGACTTCATTCCACTTCGCACGCAACAACGTAGAGTCCTCGTCAGTCAAATGCCGGAGTACGCGCTGCCTCGGATGACGTCAAAGGCTGTTACTAAACGCATATTTTCAGTAATAACAGAAGGTGAACTCGAGAATACTGTACACTGTCCTGGATCGTTTAAATTTATGAAAAAGACTTCACTTCGCACCCGCTACCATACGGTCCACGTAAGTCAAACACCGGCTTACGCACTGCCTTGGGTGACGTCACAACCAGTCTGCAACTAACTCATGTTTTCGGTAAGAATAGGAAATAAATTCGCGAGGACTACATCGTCCTGGATCGATTGGATTTCGCGGAAGTAACTGTTTGTGTGTCGCCCGTATTGTTAACAAAACAGTGTTGTAAGTGGTGATATTATTTTTCCACTTTTGTGGCGAGCAATTATTTTGATCATCAGAAGTCAGGGCGAAAGTCTATTTAATGGAAACTTACCGCAGAGGTCGCCTCTGAACTGCTCATAGTGCTGTTTAGAATAGAGACATAAATTAGTAGTCTATCGTCACGAAAATTACAACGTTGTGCGTGTGAAAGTCAATGAATTAGAACTCAAAATCTTCATTTGTAATCATAGTTCCTGATCCCACACAGTAAATAGAGAATAGAAATATTACTGTTAGTGGACTTGCAGACTGGAAACTACGGTCAGTATGTTCTCCATCGCTTTGTGGGTGATGGCTGATCACAGAAATAGTTTTCAGGCTCTTGCAACATACGGCGCCGCCGCCCCACAGTTTTGATATGAAGAAATCGTCACCAAATTTGATAAAATGCCCTCAGTAATGCTAGCAGTACATCAGCTCTGAACACAGCGAACTCCCATACAACGCAGCCATCACACGTGAGCGCTCAATTTCAGTCTGAAAGCCCCCTAACTTCATGAAAATCGGAAATTAAATTTCGTTCAGTTATTCTGTAGTCACTTAAAAGCGGTAATAAAACTGTCCAATAATATTGACTTTCCCATTAGCGTTTATAGTTCGATGGGAATTAATTTAAATGGGATTTAGTTCACTGCAGCACATCGCGACACAATGCAAAATGTTACGTTTCAGCTCCCCTTAGTGTCTAACACCTACAGATAGATAAAGTTCTCGCAGTCTGCGAACAGCCATTATCTCGTGAATAACGAATTAAGATCAAGTTCAACCCCTAGAGTAAAATTTGAAGTCTTTTACATTCGGCGCGGCCGATACCCTGCACGAATGTCTGTCTCCCGAGATACCTATTGCCGAACTCACCGTTGAGTATGAGATACTGTGGTGTTGGCGCGTCTCGCTTATGAATCATCGCCGACGTCACACTGTCCTGTACGTTACAATAAAAATCACTTTTACGACCTGAGTTAAAGTTTGAAAACAACTGGAACTATACATGTATACAGATAGCCCTCTTTCTTGAGGTAATTTGGCAGCTACAAACAACGTTATAAGGAATCTGGTTACCTTGTTAGTGTCAAACCGCATATTTAAAATGTTTGCAAAATTTCTTTAAATGAAGATAATATATTTATAAATTTACATAAGTATTATATGGTCAGTTATATCAAAATAGCTAGACCTCAGTAGAGTCTCGATATTTCGAGTCTCGGAATCATGAGTTTCCAATCAATACGAAAAAAACTGGTATACAACGTAACGGTACTCTATTAGTTTGCCCCAGCCATAAACAGCACAACATCTGTCAAACCATTCACTCCCCTTAGATGTGTCTGTGCCAGTGACTCCAAGAATAAGCTTTTCCCGTTTTTTAATTGTTTCCAATAGAAACCCTCTAGTTGAAAGTGATATTTCATGTTACTCAGTAGCGGTATAGTACTGTTTGTTGACTGGTTTTGTCTGTACACCTTCTAAAAATAAGTTCGGTATCAAAGAAAAATAAATTTGGGCCTTTGAATGTTAAGTTGGAAGCATCGACTTGACAAAGGAGAAACATAAAAAGCCTTGCTCTCAAATACGATTCCGGCGATGTGGCTATTGGTGACTGGCGAAGCACCCGACTTCAGTTGGAACAGCTCCCTTCAAAGAAATTATGAGGCGTCGGTTGAGCTGTAGGTCCGATCTCTGGTCACGTACAGGGCACAGAAGCTCCCCATACGACCATGCAAATTTTAGAGAAACCATGTCGCACAATGGATAACCTATTATTGAAGGAAAACTACTAGGGGTGAGCAAATTAAAAATGGAAGGACGTGCTTTTCACGTGCATGTGCTGTTGAGATAGAGCAATAGTTGAGGACAAAGAAGAAGGAGTGCAATGATTGAGAAGACGAAAGAGCAAACATAGAATATGATATTATCTACGCTTATCGGCACGTAGCCATGGTAGTTGTTCGTAGGCTGGTGTGGTATGGGTGAAAAAGCGTACGTCACAAATATATCGTACACAAGCATTCATCGCCAGTTCCAACCTGAATGAGCATCCGTAGCAAAGTAAGAAATTACTTGTAGAGTGGCATCACCATAGTCAAGTATGGGAACAATTCGTGTTTCTACGAGCTTCTTTTTGAATTCGAAAAGAAATTGATTTTCACTTGGGCCCGCAGCATGGTAGATGTCTTGTAATGTCATAGTAAAGTAAAAGACGGTAATGTACAGGAATGCAGCTATAATTGTTTATTGCCAGATGTTTTACAATATCAATAAGTGTATTTTGGCGTTATCGCCATCTTCCGTCTGTCTTAAACCAAATGCGCTTTGTTAAAAGTTTTAACACTCTAACATTTTGTTTTACTGTGGGCTAGTACTTACTTCCGTATTGCATCGAGGCGCTGTCGCTCTCTTACCTTATTGCTACTTAGGGTGTTTCCAGCTGCAGTCAAGTTTTTAAATATTTATCTTAATCCCTGTTAATTGCTGTTGTTCGTAAATGTAAGCTAGATCTTTTACAGCTTGTACATACTGTGTGGATTAATTATCAGTCTTAGCTGTCAAAACTACAATAGTATATACAAGCGATAAAAGACCTAGCTTACATTTCGGAACAATAGCAGTTAATACAGATTAAGATAAATATTTAAAAACCTGGCTGCAACTGGAAACGCCCTATGCAGCAATACGATTATAAGACAGTGACAGCGCCACGCTGCAATATGGAAGTAGTTGTAGTTGTTGTTTTTTGGGGGAGGAGACTAGACAGCGAAGTCATCGGTGTCATCGGATTAGGGAACGACGGGGAAGGAAGTCGGCCATGCCCTTTCAAAGGAATCATCCCGGTATTTGCCAATATGGACGTAAGTACTAGCACACAATAAAACAAAATTGTTAGTCATAATGTTATAACTTTTAACAAAGCGTATTTGGTGGCAGATAGCCTGAAGATGACGATGATTCCGAAATAGGCCTATTTCTAATGTAAAACGTCTAGCAGTTAACAATTATAGCAGCACTTTAGTACATTTTTTTTTGGTCATCAGTCTACTGACTGGTTTGATGCGGCCCGCCACGAATTCCGTTCCTGTGCTAACCTCTTCATGTCAGAGTAGCACTTGCAACCTATGTCCTCAATTATTTGCTTGACGTATTCCAATCTCTGTCTTCCTCTACAGTTTTTGCCTTCTACAGCTCCCTCTAGTACCATGGAAGTCATTTCATCATGTCTTAGCAGATGTCCTATCATCCTGTCCCTTCTCCTTATCAGTGTTTCCACATATTCCTTTCCTCTCCGATTGTGCGTAGAACCTCCTCATTCCTTACCTTATCAGTCCACCTAATTTTCAACATTCGTCTATAGCACCACATCTCAAATGTTTCGATTCTCTTCTGATCCGGTTTTCCCACAGTCCATGTTTCACTACCATACAATGCTGTACTCCAGACGTACATCCTCAGAAATTTCTTCCTCAAATTAAGGCCGGTATTTGATATTAATAGTCTTCTCTTGGCCAGAAATATCTTTTTTGCCATAGCGAGTCTGCTTTTGATGTCCTCCTTGCTCCGTCCGTCATAAGTTATTTTACTGCCTAGGTAGCAGAATTCCTTAACTTCATTGGCTTCGTGACCATCAATCATGATGTTAAGTTTCTCACTGTTCTCATTTCTACTACTTCTCATTACCTTCGTCTTTCTCCGATTTACTCTCAAACCATACTGTGTACTCATTAGACTGTTCATTCCGTTCAGCAGATTATTTAATTCTTCTTCACTTTCACTCAGGATAGCAATGTCATCAGCGAATCGTATCATTGATATCCTTTCACGTTGTATTTTAATTCCACTCCTGAACCTTTCTTTTATTTCCATCATTGCTTCCTCGATGTACAGATTGAAGAGTAGGGGCGAAAGGCTACAGCCTTGTCTTCCACCCTTCTTAATACGAGCACTTCGTTCTTGATCGTCCACTCTTATTATTCCCTCTTGGTTGTTGTACATATTGTATATGACCCGTCTCTCCCTATAGCTTACCCCTACTTTTTTCAGAATCTCGAACAGCTTGCACCATTTTATATTGTCGAACGCTTTTTCCAGGTCGACAAATCCTATGAAGTGTCTTGATTTTTCTTTAGCCTTGCTTCCATTATTAGCCGTAACGTCAGAATTGCCTCCCTCGTCCCTTTACTTTCCCTAAAGCCAAACTGATCGTCACCTAGCGCATTCTCAACTTTCTTTTCCATTCTTCTGTATATTATTCTTGTAAGCAGTTTCGATGCATGAGCTGTTAAGCTGATTGTGCGATAATTCTCGCACTTGTCAGCTCTTGCCGTCTTCGGAATTGTGTGGATGATGCTTTTCCGAAAGTCAGATGGTATATCGCCAGACTCATATATTCTACACACCAACGTGAATAGTCATTTTGTTGCCACTTCCCCCAATGATTTTAGAAATTCTGATGGAATGTTATCTATCCCTTCTGCCTTATTTGACCGTAAGTCCTCCAAAGCTCTTTTAAATTCCGATTCTAATACTGGATCCCCTATCTCTTCTAAATCGACTCTTGTTTCTTCTTCTATCACATCAGACAAATCTTCACCCTCATAGAGGCTTTCAATGTATTCTTTCCACCTATCTGCTCTCTCCTCTGCATTTAACAGTGGAATTCCCGTTGCACTCTTAATGTTACCACCGTTGCTTTTAGTGTCACCAAAGGTTGTTTAGACTTTCCTGTATGCTGAGTCTGTCCTTCCGACAATCATATCTTTTTCGATGTCTTCACATTTTTCCTGCAGCCATTTCGTCTTAGCTTCCCTGCACTTCCTATTTATTTCATTCCTCAGCGACTTGTAGTTCTGTATTCCTGATTTTCCCGGAACATGTTTGTACTTACTCCTTTCATCAATCAACTGAAGTATTTCTTCTGTTACCCATGGTTTCTTCGCAGCTACCTTCTTTGTACCTATGTTTTCCTTCCCAACTTCTGTGATGGCCCTTTTTAGAGATGTCCATTCCTCTTCAACTGTACTGCCTACTGCGCTATTCCTTATTGCTGTATCTATAGCGTTAGAGAACTTCAAACGTATCTCGTCATTCCTTAGTAGTTCCGTATCCCACTTCTTTGCATATTGATTCTTCCTGACTTATGTCTTGAACTTCAGCCTACTCTTCATCACTACTATATTGTGATCTGAGTCTGTATCTGCTCCTGGGTACGCCTTACAATCCAGTATCTGATTTCGGTATCTCTGTCTGACCATGATGTAATCTAATTGAAATCTTCCAGTATCTCCCGGCCTTTTCCAAGTATACCTCCTCCTCTTGTGATTCTTGAACAGGGTATTCGCTATTACTAGCTGAAACTTGTTACAGAACTCAATTAGTCTTTCTCCTCCTTCATTCCTTGTCCCAAGCCCATATTCTCCTGTAACCTTTTCTTCTACTCCTTCCCCTACAACTGCATTCCAGTCGCCCATGACTATTAGATTTTCGTCCACCTTTACATACTGCATTACCCTTTCAATATCCTCATACACTTTCTCTATCTGTTCATCTTCAGCTTGCGACGTCGGCATGTATACCTGAACTATCGTTGTCGGTGTTGGTCTGCTGTCGATTCTGATTAGAACAACCCGGTCACTTAACTGTTTACAGTAACACACCCTATGCCCTACCTTCCTATTCATAACGAATCGTACACCTGTTATACCATTTTCTGCTGCTGTTGATATTACCCGATACTCATCTGACCAGAAATCCTTGTCTTCCTTCCACTTCACTTCACTGACCCCTACTATATCTAGATTGAGCCTTTGCATTTACCTTTTCAGATTTTCTAGTTTCCCTACCACGTTCAAGCTTCTTACATTCCACGCCCCGACTCATAGAACGTTATCCTTTCGTTGATTATTCAATCTTTTTCTCATGGTAACCTCCCCCTTGGCAATCCCCTCCCGGAGATTCGAATGAGGGACTATTCCGGAATCTTTTGCCAATGGAGAGATCATCATGACACTTCTTCAATTACAGGCAACATGTCCTGTGGATACACGTTACGTGTCTTTAATGCAGTGGTTTCCATTGCCTTCTGCATCCTCAAGTCGTTGATCATTGCTGATTCTTCCGCCTTTAGTGGCAATTTCACACCCCTAGGACAAGAGAGTGCCCTGAACTTCTATCCGCTCCTCCGCCTTCTTTGACAAGGCCGTTGGCAGAATGAGGCTGACTTCTTATGCCGGAAGTCTTCGGCCGCCAATGCTGATTATTTAGGCAGTGGCGGGGATCGAACCCGGGACCGAAAACGTTTTGATTATGAATCAAAGACGCTACCCCCTTTTTTTTTTTTTTGTTGATCTCATTTTGTTCTAGATTGTTCATTGAATTTGTTCGTGGCGGACGTCCGATGACACCTGTTCAGGTTGATCGTTGTTTCGTTCAATCAGCTTTTTTGTTACAGAGGGTAGCTAAACCCTCTGACCGAACACGCTGAGCTACCGTGCCGGCTTTTTTTTTATCGTTGTGTTTGTTCGTTGCGGACGTCGCATGACATCCGTTAAAGTTCGTTCGTTGATCTTTCGAGTCAGTTTTTTTATTACAGAGACCAACCGGCTCTCTGACCGAACACGCTGAGCTACCGTGCCGGCTACGAAATAGTTTATATTCCTGAAATGAGTGATGCGACGTTGACACTTTCTTACAGACTGCGGTTGTGTGCTCAGTGCAGTCAAAATGATGGTCTAGAATTATTCCCAAGTTCTTTGCAGGAGAAGAAAAGGTTATTTCTGTGCTGTTGAGGATTAATAGTGGAAGAGGTTCTCTGAACTGAGGGGTAAGAAGGCTTTTGTGAGCGAGCAAGACAGCTTGCTTGTTAGATGGGTGGAGTTCCAAACCTAGACTGTGCGTCCACAGTGGTAGGGCAAGTAAGTTGGCATCTGCATGCTGGATGGCTGTGCACAGGTTTCTAGGACTTACACTTAGTTATGGTTAGTAATTTAAAGAGAAAAACCGGAAAGGTAAGCACACCAATAGAATAGTCAAAGTGCGCGACTGTAGCAACTAACTGACTGCGAACGTTAAAACTGCATATTTAAACCCTCTGTAAATTAACTAGCTTCGCTTCCTCGTCGGCTCGGTGATTGCATCACCGGCTCATACTTATCACTCTTAAACGGTGTGAGTGTGGAAGGCGGTGGCAGTTGCGGCTCGAAATTCTGAGTGCAGCTCGACCTCTGAACTCTGCTCGAAGATGCAGACATCTCTGCCTGCGGCTCCCTAAGTGAAGTGCGTTCTCGGCAGCGCCCTTCAAGCAAGTGTGTACTCTTCGATCACCGCCAGCAAGTGCCTTCTCTTCGATGTCTCTGTCACAAGTGTTCATTGACACTACTCTCAGAGCCATGTCAACTCTTCCTGTTACCTATAAGATGGTGGCCCTTGCTTTTCAAGTTCCTAAAAGTTAAGCCCCCGCCCCTAACTGTTTTGTTTCGATTTATATAAAAAAGAGATATTTGCACAATTCAAGCTCAGTCAGAGAACCATAAAACAAACCTCATCAACCATGAAATTTCGAACTCTTGCTGTCTGAATTTTGTTATTGAGTTTCTTCTTCTTCTTCTTATTATTATTATTAAATAGAAACTTATTATTAGAGATGTTTCTTTTTAGGAAATCTGTTTAATGATTCAATCCTAACATTATAATTTATTACAAATATAATTTTATTGAAAGTAAAACAATAATTGTCTAAGTATACATGGCAGTAGTAGCCAGGATAGGATCGAAGTGGCCTCCTCCTTTTGTTGATTTTTGGAGTCGTGCAGCCTTGCTGCGAACACTTGAAACCAGAGACTACTGTGTTACTTGTAACAACAACAACGTTATACTATTGTACATATAATAATTTTCTCTTCTGATTTTCGATAAATTAGTGTAAGCTATGTTCTGATTTCATTTCTTTCTTCTTTTCATGTCATTACGTTAAAGAAACTGTAAACAATTTTCGATGTAAATATTAATGTTTATGTCAAATTGCAAGCAATATTATAACAAAATTGAAATGTAAGAAATGTTGAAAGTGTTGTAAGATGTTAAAGTTGTAATTGTGCGCCTGGTCCATACGTAGGCAATGTATTAGGATATGTAGAATGCAAAACCTCGGGTGAATACCCTGTCTGTAGGGGAGCGGTAAAAGGTGAATGGCAGGCGAGCGCAGGAAAATGCACACGGGCGCGGCACGGCATAACGGGCTCAGCAGTAGTAGTCGGAGTTGGGCATCGGTCTGAGTAACACGTTCTGGACCGAGGAGGCTCCCCTGGATGACGTAGTTTCATTGAGCCTCGGATATGCCGTTTCGACGACTATACAGCATGGCAAAATTCCATAGGCACTAAATGGAAAAATATTGCGACGCTATGAAGAAGTAAAGTGCCGATACATCAAGAGCCATAGCTGTGTTTGTAGGTGTGCTCTGCGTCTCGCCATCTCGTCGGCCCCCAAACCGCCGCATCAATACGAACAGGTTGAAACTTTTAGTGCTGTATTCGTGTGGACCAGTGTTACTTTTGTTCCTGACTGGTCAATAACAACTTAACTTTTGCCAGAACTGTCCTATCATTTAATTATCCTCATCACTAACCTAGACAGGGTCATTTCCACATGTTGTGCAATCCGAGTGTCCCGAAATGAAGATTTAAAGTTTATGTTAACAAGAATTACCTGCAGACCTATTTATGTTACAATGATGTTTAAAGAACTTTGTTGTTAATGAATAAACAGGTAAATAATATAGGTCTGACAAAGTTGGAAGATAATGTTGAAATTGGTTTAGTAATGAAGTTTAATTAATTTGAGACAAAAATAATGGTAGTTAAATGAGCAAGAAATAAGACAAAAAGAGTAGTAGCTCATACACTCCTGGAAATTGAAATAAGAACACCGTGAATTCATTGTCCCAGGAAGAGGAAACTTTATTGACACATTCCTGGGGTCAGATACATCACATGATCACACTGACAGAACCACAGGCACATAGACACAGGCAACAGAGCATCCACAATGTCGGCACTAGTACAGTGTAAATCCACCTTTCGCAGCAATGCAGGCTGCTATTCTCCCATGGAGACGATCGTAGACATGCTGGATGTAGTCCTGTGGAACGGCTTACCATGCCATTTCCACCTGGCGCCTCAGTTGGACCAGCGTTCGTGCTGGACGTGCAGACCGCGTGAGACGACGCTTCATCCAGTCCCAAACATGCTCAATGGGGGACAGATCCGGAGATCTTGCTGGCCAGGGTAGTTGACTTACACCTTCTAGAGCACGTTGGGTGGCACGGGATACATGCGGACGTGCATTGTCCTGTTGGAACAGCAAGTTCCCTTGCCGGTCTAGGAATGGTAGAACGATGGGTTCGATGACGGTTTGGATGTACCGTGCACTATTCAGTGTCCCCTCGACGATCACCAGTGGTGTACGGCCAGTGTAGGAGATCGCTCCCCACACCATGATGCCGGGCGTTGGCCCTGTGTGCCTCGGTCGTATGCAGTCCTGATTGTGGCGCTCACCTGCACGGCGCCAAACACGCATACGACCATCATTGGCACCAAGGCAGAAGCGACTCTCATCGCTGAAGACGACACGTCTCCATTCGTCCCTCCATTCACGCCTGTGGCGACACCACTGGAGGCGGGCTGCATGATGTTGGGGCGTGAGCGGAAGACGGCCTAACGGTGTGCGGGACCGTAGCCCAGCTTCATGGAGACGGTTGCGAATGGTCCTCGCCGATACCCCAGGAGCAACAGTGTCCCTAATTTGCTGGGAAGTGGCGGTGCGGTCCCCTACGGCACTGCGTAGGATCTTGGCGTGCATCCGTGCGTCGCTGCGGTCCGGTCCCAGGTCGACGGACACGTGCACCTTCCGCCGACCACTGGCGACAACATCGATGTACTGTGGAGACCTCACGCCCCACGTGTTGAGCAATTCGGCGGTACGTCCACCCGGCCTCCCGCATGCCCACTATACGCCCTCGCTCAAAGTCGGTCAACTGCACATACGGTTCACGTCCACGCTGTCGCGGCATGCTACCAGTGTTAAAGACTGCGATGGAGCTCCGTATGCCACGGCAAACTGGCTGACACTGACGGCGGCGGTGCACAAATGCTGCGCAGCTAGCGCCATTCGACGGCCAACACCGCGGTTCCTGGTGTGTCCGCTGTGCCGTGCGTGTGATCATAGCTTGTACAGCCCTCTAGCAGTGTCCGGAGCAAGTATGGTGGGTCTGACACACCGGTGTCAATGTGTTCTTTTTTCCATTTCCAGGAGTGTATATTGGAAATCTTGAGTACTTAACGATTTCGATAATCAAAAATTTCACTACAGTGATCATAACAGTTTCAGGGTCTTCCCCCCCCCCCCCCCCCACTTTTTCTTTTCTATTCATTTGAATTCTGAAGTGTAATGAACTGATTTGACCAGCAAAGTTAAAGTCAATATAAAACCAAAATTTATTAGTGTTTTACCTTTTTCAAAATTGACATTGTATGTGTGTTTCGAAAGTGCTATTTCTAGGGTAACCTATGCCCGATTTTAATCACATCCATAGACAGTTCGAAATTTGTAGTAAACATTATAGTGTGTTGTTGTGTATTTGTGGCTTGTCCATATTAGTACAGAAAGTGAAATTATTAGTTCAGTAGATTTTCTGGTTCTAAAATTTACCATATTATGCACTGTTATTACGTGTTGTTTTGTATGAACGTACATCAAGTTGTATTGGGAAGAAACTTAGTTAATGCCTAATTAGGCTGGCGACATATTATTAACAATTTGGTAGCATCTGCTGTGTTGTTTCTTATCCGTCCTAACGTGTAGTTGCACTTCAGAATTGCTTGACGTATCATTGTTGTTACTGAATGGGTGAAAGTCTGATTTAGCCTCCATTCAAGTACACGCGGTCAACATAGATACCAAAATCCTTTCTATTAAGGGGAAGCCCGTCAACTTACCATAGTACAGGCTTTAATGAGTATCGTGCGCGGTAGCGTAGGGTTACGTACTGTCAGCGTGTTTTGTGGTGACAGCTGCGTGCGATCGACTGATGTGTTACTGTTTGTGTTTCCCGTATGTGCGATAAAAGGTAAAAGAGAAACATTTTGTATTAAAATAAATGACGTGATATTTAATTGCTACGATACAAGCACAACGTTATATTCCAGTCTTCACAACTACACTCCTGGAAATGGAAAAAAGAACACATTGACACCGGTGTGTCAGACCCACCGTACTTGCTCCGGACACTGCGAGAGGGCTGTACAAGCAATGATCACACGCACGGCACAGCGGACACACCAGGAACCGCGGTGTTGGCCGTCGAATGGCGCTAGCTGCGCAGCATTTGTGCACCGCCGCCGTCAGTGTCAGCCAGTTTGCCGTGGCATACGGAGCTCCATCGCAGTCTTTAACACTGGTAGCATGCCGCGACAGCGTGGACGTTAACCGTATGTGCAGTTGACGGACTTTGAGCGAGGGCGTATAGTGGGCATGCGGGAGGCCGGGTGGACGTACCGCCGAATTGCTCAACACGTGGGGCGTGAGGTCTCCACAGTACATCGATGTTGTCGCCAGTGGTCGGCGGAAGGTGCACGTGCCCGTCGACCTGGGACCGGACCGCAGCGACGCACGGATGCACGCCAAGACCGTAGGATCCTACGCAGTGCCGTAGGGGACCGCACCGCCACTTCCCAGCAAATTATGGACACTGTTGCTCCTGGGGTATCGGCGAGGACCATTCGCAACCGTCTCCATGAAGCTGGGCTACGGTCCCGCACACCGTTAGGCCGTCTTCCGCTCACGCCCCAACATCGTGCAGCCCGCCTCCAGTGGTGTCGCGACAGGCGTGAATGGAGGGACGAATGGAGACGTGTCGTCTTCAGCGATGAGAGTCGCTTCTGCCTTGGTGCCAATGATGGTCGTATGCGTGTTTGGCGCCGTGCAGGTGAGCGCCACAATCAGGACTGCATACGACCGAGGCACACAGGGCCAACGCCCGGCATCATGGTGTGGGGAGCGATCTCCTACACTGGCCGTACACCACTGGTGATCGTCGAGGGGACACTGAATAGTGCACGGTACATCCAAACCGTCATCGAACCCATCGTTCTACCATTCCTAGACCGGCAAGGGAACTTGCTGTTCCAACAGGACAATGCACGTCCGCATGTATCCCGTGCCACCCAACGTGCTCTAGAAGGTGTAAGTCAACTACCCTGGCCAGCAAGATCTCCGGATCTGTCCCCCATTGAGCATGTTTGGGACTGGATGAAGCGTCGTCTCACGCCGTCTGCACGTCCAGCACGAACGCTGGTCCAACTGAGGCGCCAGGTGGAAATGGCATGGTAAGCCGTTCCACAGGACTACATCCAGCATGTCTACGATCGTCTCCATGGGAGAATAGCAGCCTGCATTGCTGCGAAAGGTGGATATACACTGTACTAGTGCCGACATTGTGGATGCTCTGTTGCCTGTGTCTATGTGCCTGTGGTTCTGTCAGTGTGATCATGTGATGTATCTGACCCCAGGAATGTGTCAATAAAGTTTCCCCTTTCTGGGACAATGAATTCACGGTGTTCTTATTTCAATTTCCAGGAGTGTATATCTTTGTGTTCTGCTACGATTATATGATATCGTATTCTAGCGTAATGGCGTGCGTTCGGGAATGAATTTGATACTGGCGTGTCTACGTTGTTCAGAAGTACTATGCAATGTTCCTTCGGACATGCATGCATGTGTAACTGAACAACATAGGCACAAGGTACTGCAATACCACATTTATTCACCGACAATAAAAACGCAACTTTCAACTGAAGTAACTCCCCTGTGCGGGAATATACATAATGAATGCACGAGTGCAGGTTGTAGACACATCTGGCCGTGGGTCGTGCACGAGTAGCCAAAGCCGTGAAGGTGCGCTCGCGTAAAGCGGGAAATCTGGGTTCGAGCCCCAGTCCGGAACAAAATTTTCTTTGTCGTCATTCCTTTATACAACTGATGGTTTTCCATATTCGCAACCACAATATATTTCGTTCATTCGGTGATGGTAGTCACTGGTCTGTTGCTTGACATGGAAAAGTGACTACATTTTTGCAAGATACAGTACTGGCCATTAAAATTGCTACACCCCGAAGATGACGTGCTACAGACGCGACATTTAACCGACAAGAAGAAGATGCTGTGATATGCAAGTGATTAGCTTTTCAGAGCTTTCACACAAGGTTGGCGCCGGTGGTGATACCTACAACGTGCTGGCATGAGGAAAGCTTCCAACCGATTTCTCATACACAGACAGCAGTTGACCGGAGTTACCTGGTGAAACGTTGTTGTGATGCCTCTTGTAAGGAGGAGAAATGCGTACCATATGTTTCCGACTTTGATAAAGGTCGGAGTGTAGCCTATCGCGATTGCGGTTTATCGCATCGCGACATTGCTGCTCGCATTGGTCGAGATCCAATGACTGTTAGCAGAATATGGAATCGGTGGGTTCAGGAGGGTAATACGGAACGCCGTGCTGGATCCCAACGGCCTCGTATCACTAGCAGTCGAAATGACAGGCATCTTATCCGCATGGCTGTAATGGATCGTGCAGCCACGTCTCGATCTCTGAGTCCACAGGTAGGGACGTTTCCAAAACAACAACCAGCTGCTCGAAATTGCAATGGTGTACTCAACGACGAATCTGGGTGCACGAATGGCAAAACGTCAATTTTTCGGATGAATCCAGGTTCTGTTTACATCATCATGATGGTCGCATCCGTGTTGGGCGACATCGCGGTGAACGCACATTGGAAGCGTGTATTCGTCATCGCCATACTGGCGTATCACCCGGCGTGATGGTATGGGGTGCCATTGGTTACACGTCTCTGTCACCTCTTGTTCGCATTGACGGCGCTTTGAACAGTGGACATTACATTTCAGATGTGTTACGACCCGTGGCTCTACCCTTCATTCGATCCCTGCAAAACCCTACATTTCAGCAGGATAATGCACGACCGCATGTTACAGGTCCTGTACGGGTCTTTCTGGATACAGAAAATGTTCCACTGCTTCCCTGGCCAGCACATTCTCCAGGTAATTGAAAACGTCTGGTCAATGGTGGCCGAGCAATTGGCTCGTCACAATACGCCAGTCACTGCTCTTGATGAACTGTGGTATCGTGTTGAAGCTGCATGGGCAGCTGTACCTGTACACGCCATCCAAGCTCTGTTTGACTCAGTACCCAAGCGTATCAAGGCCGTTATTACGGCCAGAGGTGGCTGTTCTGGGTACTGATTTCTCAGGATCTATGCACCCAAATTGTGTGAAAATGTAATCACATGTCAGTTATAGAATAATATATTTGTCCAATGAATACCCGTTTATCATCTGCGTTTCTTCTTGGTGTAGCAATTTTCATGGCCATTAGTTTATTTACCTTCTTTCGCAAAATATGAAGTATAAGAAGAACCTTCTTAGAGTTACAGTAAAGAATACAAATCACTGATTTTTAAATTATTACTTGAGAGCTGTCTGTACAGCTGGCGAAACATGACTGTACTGTCGTATCCTTCCTAGACGAAAATGGCATCAGATCCTCCATGTTCTTCATTACGGATGTCAAGAAACGACTTCAATGTCTCTCTTGATAATTCCATTTCCATTAAAATTATTGAAGCCCGACTACCTTCAATTAAGCAAGTTTTCTGTTTCTACTGCTGGTGAGAAATGACTGTCCTGACGTGTTCTTCCTAGACGAAAATCGCATCAACTTTTTCACATTCTTGCTGATTATATTTCTAATCAAATTATAGGACGCAAACTACCTTCAATGATGCAAGTCTTACGTGTTTCATTCTACACTGTGAGAGTTCTATGTCTTAAAAAGAGGAAATGTGCAGTTCTCTCGATTCAGGAAGTTTTCGTTTTTGGCAAAAAGTTTGAATTCATACTATAAGAACACATCACTGCTTTGGAATGCTACACAGTCTGCATGATGAATGGAAAGTTCTACAAAAGAAAATGAATAGAAATTCAGACAAAGAAAAAGAAAAAAAAGACATTTTTGTTGAAAACATGGATGATCTCTTCTGTTGCTTGTGGACGGATTAACAATCAAGAAAATAAGAAATTTTTAACACGTTGGTGCTAAACACGGCGAAATGTCTCCATGACTGGTGTTGATCGCAAATTAGAGGGCAAGGAAGTAAAGGCACAAGAGTGAACTGCAATGCAAGTTACCAGAACAAAAAGGACGTATGACGAAATGTAGCATTTTACGATTTACGAGATTACTTAATGAGAAAGTATCATTCAGTACCAAGAAGGCAAGGACGTGATGATAGTGACGACAATGAAAATTCCTCTTTCGACGCTCAGAAAATACAATCTACATCGACATCTACATCTACATCCATACTCCGCAAGCCACCTGACGGTGTGTGGCGGAGGGTACCCACAGTACCTCTATCGGTTCTCCCTTCTATTCCAGTCTCGTATTGTTCGTGGAAAGAAGGATTGTCTGTATGCTTTTGTGTGGGCTCTAATCTCTCTGATTTTATCCTCATGGTCTCTTCGCGAGATATACGTAGGAGGGAGCAATATACTGCTTGACTCTTCGGTGAAGGTATGTTCTCGAAACTTTAACAAAAACCCGTACCGAGCTACTGAGCGTCTCTCCTGCACAGTCTTCCACTGTAGTTTATCTATCATCTCCGTAACGCTTTCGTGAATACTAAATGATCGTGTAACGAAGCGCGCTGCTCTCCGTTGGATCTCCTTTATCTCTTCTATCAACCCTGTCTGGTACGGATCCGACACTATAGAGCAGTATTCAAGCAGTGGGCGAACAAGCGTACTGTAACCTACTTCCTTTGTTTTCGGATTGCATTTCCTTGGGATTCTTCCAATGAATCTCAGTCTGGCATCTGCTTTATCGACGATCAACTTCGTATGATCATTCCATTTTAAATCACTCCTAATGCGTACTCCCAGATAATTTATGGAATTAACTGCTTCCAGTTGCTGACCTGCTATTTTGTAGCTAAATGATAAGGGAACTATCTTTCTATGTATTCGCAGTACCTTACACTTGTCTACATTGAGATTCAATTGCCATTCCCTGCACCATGCGTCAATTCGCTTCAGATCCTCCTGCATTTCAGTACAATTTTCTATTGTTACAACCTCTCGATACACCACAGCATCATCTGCAAAAAGGGTCAGCGAACTTCCGATGTCATCCACAAGGTCATTTATGTTTATTGTGAATAGCAACGGTCCTATGACACTCCCCTGCGGCCCACTTGAAATCACTCCTACTTCGGAAGACTTCTCTCCATTGAGAATGACATGCTGCGTTCTGTTATCTAGGAACTCTTGAATCCAATCACACAATTGGTCTGATAGTCTATATGCTCTCACTTTGTTCATTAAACGACTGTGCGGAACTGTATCGAATGCCTTGCGGAAGTCAAGAAACACGGCATCTACCTGTGAACCTGTGTCTATAGCCCTCTGAGTCTCGTGGACGAATAGCGCGAGCTGGGTGTCACACGACCGTCTTTTTCGAAACCCATGCTGATTCCTACAGAGTAGATTTCTAGTCTCCAGAAAAGTCATTATACTCGAACATAATACGTGTCCCAAAATTCTACAACTGATCGACGTTAGAGATATAGGTCTATAGTTCTGCACATCTGTTCAACGTCCCTTCTTGAAAACGGGAATGACCCGTGCCCTTTTCCAATCCTTTGGAACGCTACGCTCTTCTAGAGACCTACGGTTCACCGCTGCAAGAAGGAGGACAAGTTCCTTCGCGTACTCTGTGTAAAATCGAACTGGTATCCCATCAGGTACAGCGGCCTTTCCTCTTTTGAGCGATTTTAATTGTTTCTCTATCCCTCTGTCGTCTATTTCGATATCTACCATTTTGTCATCTGTGCGACAATCTACAGTGCAGTAGACATTTAGTATTTCGGCCTTTAGTCTGTCACCCTCTGTTTCAGTACCATTTTGGTCACAGAGTGTCTGGACATTTTGTTTTGATCCACCTACCGCTTTGACATAAGACCAAAATATCTTAGGATTTTCTGCCAAGTCAGTACATAGAACTTTACTTTCGCATTCATTGAACGCCTCTCGCATAGCCCTCCTCACACTACATTTCGCTTCGCGTAATTTTTGTTTGTCTGCAAGGCTTTGGGTATGTTTATGTTTGCTGTGAAGTTCCCTTTGCTTCCGCAGCAGTTTCCTAACTCGGTTGTTGTACCACGGTGGCACTTTTCCATCTCTTACGATCTTGCTTGGCACATACTCATCTAACGCATATTGTACGATGGTTTTGAACTTTGTCCACTGATCCTCAACACTATCTGTACTTGAGACAAAACTTTTTGTGTTGAGCCGTCAGGTACTCTGTAATATGCTTTTTGTCACTTTTGTTAAACAGAAAAATCTTCCTACCTTTTTTAATATTTCTATTTACGGCTGAAATCATCGATGCAGAAACCGCTTTATGATCGCTAATTCCCTGTTCTGCGTTAACTGTTTCAAGTAGCTCGGGTCTGTTTGTCACCAGAAGGTTTAATATGTTATCGCCACGAGTCGGTTCTCTGTTTAACTGCTCAAGGTAATTTTCAGATAAAGCACTTTAAAAAATTTCACTGGATTCTTTGTCCCTGCCACCCGTTATGAACGTTTGAGTCTCCCATTTTGTATCCGGCAAATTCAAATCTCCACCCAGAACTATAATATGGTGGGGAAATAATCTACTCGAAATATTATCCAAATTATCCTTCAAGTGCTCAGCCACAACAGCTGCTGAGCCAGTGGGCCTATAGAGACATCCAATTACCATGTCTGAGCCTGCTTTAACCGTGACCTTCATCCAAATTATTTCACATTTCGGATCTCCGTCAATTTCCATCGATACTATTGCACTTCTTATCGCTATAAACACCCCTCCCCCTTCACTGTCCAGCCTGTCTCTGTGGTATACATTCCAATCTGAGTTTAGGATTTCATTACTGTTTACGTGTGGTTTCTGCCAACTTTCTGTCCCTAGTACTATATGTGTGTTGTGACTGTTGTGGGTTGGCAGGAGAGCCAACACCGGGTTACTAGAGGAAGCCGAAAGGCACGCGTTTTAGCTCACGCAGGCTGGCGTGAGGTCTGGAACAGGACAAGGAAATTAGAATTTAGAAAAAACGGACGTAGCTGGTGGAATACTTAACTTTAATCCATTAATGATGAGCGTCGCTCTTGACTGTACATGATTCAGTATCAATAGTAACTGGTAATGGCGCCTTGCTAGATCGTAGCAAATGACGTAGCTGAAGGCTATGCTAACTATCGTCTTGGCAAATGAGAGCGTATTTTGTCAGTGAACCATCGCTAGCAAAGTCGGTTGTATAACTGGGGCGAGTTCTAGGAAGTGTCTCTAGACCTGCGTGTGGTGGCGCTCGGTCTGCAATCACTGATAGTGGCGACACGCGGGTCCGACGTATACTAACGGACCGCGGCCGATTTAAAGGCTACCACCTAGTAAGTGTGGTGTCTGGCGGTGACACCACAGTGACCGTTTATTAATGAGAGCAGTTCTGGGGCCTTTCTATAGACGCTCCTGCAGTTTAGTATTAGCACATTAATATTGTTATTCCCTGTTGCATTTTGCCTACTCCTACCTTGCCGCGTCTCAGGAGGCGTCTTGTCGGGCATAGGGAGGGAATTCTCTAACCTAAAAAACCCACATGTGCACTCCACACGTACTCCGCTACCCTTGTAGCCGCTTCCGGCGTGTAGTGCACGCCTGACCTATTCAGGGGGACCCTACATTTCTCCACCCGATAGCCGAGGTCGAGAAATTTGCACCCTAGATCTCCGCAGAATCGTCTGAACCTCTGGTTCAAGCCTTCCACTCGGCTCCAAACCAGAGGACCGCGATCGGTTCTGAGAACGATACTACAAATAGTTACCTCTGATTTCACCTCGCGAGCGAGGCATTCCGCCTTCACCAGTTCCGCCAACCGCCTGTACGGACTGAGGATAACCTCTGAACCCAGACGGCAGGAGTCATTGGTGCCGACATGAGCAACAATTTGCAGTCGGGTGCACCCAGTGCTCTCTATCGCCGCCGGCAGGGCCTCCTCCACATCTCGGATGAGCCCCCCTGGCAAGCATCACCCGCCTAACGTTGGAGCTCCCAATAACTAATAAACCCCTCCCCCCGTGTGCCTGCTCGGACCTTGCTGAGGGATCGGCGACATGTCCACTCGCAGAGCGGGCGATGCCACACGGCCAGCCTCCACATTGACCCTCCGCCTCGTGCGCCGTGAACGCCGCTGAACCCGCCACTCCCCTTGGGGAGAGGGTGGCCCAACCGCGCCCGGTACCCGCGAAGATGTGTCGACAGCAGGGACAGTGGGTGAAGCATGTAACACCTGGGGTGTACCATGCGACGCACCAGACTCCCCACTGCCGCTACACTCCGAGGCAGCAGCCTGAAGACTGCTGACCGCGGCCATCAACACGTTCAGCTGTTCGCGAACAGTGGCCAGCTCCTCCTGCGTCCGTACACAGCAGTCACACATCCTATCCATCCTAAGAAATCAATTTACTGTAGAGAGTTAATCAACTTTTAACTAGACTGCTAATTCACTAAAGGCGGCTGATTGTTGACTAAACTGTGGTTGCTAGCCACTTCTTGTAGAAAACAATGGAAATAGCACTACCTGTCTCTCGACTGTATTGAAAACAAACACTAGCACTACTGGCACTATGGTTGACTAAAGGCACTCCCTCTGACTGTATTCAAAACAAACACGAAATCTATGGAACACTATTACTAGCACTCGACAATTAAAGCTTCCTAAAAGCAAAAACACACGGAAGAAGAAGTGACAAGTAAGAAAAATACAGTTAATACTTAAATTAAGGTAGCTCGCAGCACAGCAGACGTAAAGCAGACGGCAGCTACGACAATCAAGAGTAAAAGCCGCGGCATCAAGACAGTATCGAGGTACACTGCACATTTTTACTCCCCGTCTCTTTGAAGGTTTTGATAGGTGCAAAATCAGTGATAGAAACGGGGTTTGCATATTGAAAGCGGCTGCAGAAGCGTTCGGCCGTGAAAACCTTGTTGTAAATCAAACTTCTTCTCAAAATCGCAGAAGAAACTTCAGAGAAGAGAGGCATGGTGAAATTCAGCACCAATTTAAGTAATGATTACCAATAATTTGTGTTGCATTGGGATGTATAGTTGCTCGCAACGCTTCAAGGTGTTAAAATGGTAGACAGACTGGCAATATTAGCAACCTTTTAATGCAAAGAAGATTATAATATCTTCTGGAGAAGATCAAGCCGTGGCTGTTTACCAGACAGTGGAGAAGTGAGGCATAGCTGACAAAACTCAGGCACTTTACTATGATTTGAGAGCAAGCAATGCAGGTAGAGTAAACGACTGCTGTACCAATCTAGAAAAATTGTTTAATCGTTTGGTGTTATACCTCATCTGCCGGTATGAGATTTCTGAGTTGGTGATGAGGACGTGTTTTGACTCAATGATGGGAACAACGTCTGGCCCAGGCATGGAACTTTTAAAGAAGTTTAGAGTAACCTGGTCGAAAATCGACAGGAACGCATATATAACTTGTAGCAGCAAAGTACCTGATGACTTATGATCTGTTAACGATGATCTTTCTTGGCGGCAGTCCAAAGAATGAAAATCGTTCGCATCCCAGGAGTTGTAACTCAATGAATGACAAAGACCGTATATACATTCAGCTTACACATGTTTGAAGTTCAGTTTCACTTATCTGATGTGGAGAACAAGTAATTAACAAGAATATATATTTACTTTGCACGTATGTACATCCGATCCTGGTTTGTGTCAACACAAGCAATTAACGCACCTGCTGCATACTGCATACTGATGCTAGTAACAATTTTTTATTCGTATATGGATAGAAGATACGAACACAAAACCGTTCGTCGAAGGTGGTCTACAGGGAACATGCAAGAGGCAGTGAAAACTGTTGTGAGATAGGGAATGGGACTTAGGAAAGCCAGTGTTCGTTCACTGTTCCTAAATGTGTGTGTGCGTGTGTGAATTCCTAAGGGACCAAACTGCTGAGCTCATTGGTCCCTAGACATACACACTACTTAAACTAACTTATGCTAAGAGCGACACACACAACCATACCCTAGGGAGGACTCGAACCTACGCATTGCGTGACAGCGCCCCCAACAGCGCGGCCACTCTGTGCGTCACTGTTCCTAAAACAACCTTCAGAGAGCGGTTCAGAACAGACTTCAAAATGAGACTTTTCAAACTGACAAGTCAACGCTAAAACTTTGTGTTGCTTTTGTGAATGCGCATGAGCTATAACTTGTCCGTTTTAAAAAAAAAAAAAATGGTTCAAATGGCTCTGAGCACTATGGGACTTAACATCTATGGTCATCAGTCCCCTAGAACTTAGAACTACTTAAACCTAACTAACCTAAAGACATCACACAACACCCAGTCATCACGAGGCAGAGAAATTCCCTGACCCTCCGGGGTTTTTTAAAAGACATCGATGGCGGATTGACAGTGAGGGAGTTCCGAGCGTTAGCTTTTCAGCTGGCAGAAAAATTAAGCAAACTGACGCCCCCGTTTAATAAAGAAGAGAAAATGTTGGGTGAAGACTAGATGACTAGGTTTCTTTCGAGGCCACGTTTTGAGGTTAAATTTCTAAGGAAATGTAAATCGGTAATAGTCCTTAATCCGTGTTAGCCAACAACCCTGCCGCAGTCATAACACCGGTTCCCATCAGGTCACCGAAGCTAAGAGCTATCGTGCTTGGCTGGACTTGCATCGGTGACCGTCCCTGTCTGCCGAGCGCTGTTGGCAATCGGGGTGCACTCAGCCCTTGTGAGGACAATTGAGGAGTTACTTGAATGAAAAGTAGCGGCTCCGGGCACGAAAACTGAAAACGGCCCCGAGAGCAGTGTGCTGAACATACGCCCCTCCATATTCGCTTCCAGTGACGCCTATCGGCTCAGGATGTTACGGTGGTCGGTCGGTACCATTGGGCCTTCCGAACACTTTTTCGGAATGAGAGTCTTAAACTATATTAGAGTTGTGAATGCGGTTCCATTCTCCCCCAGGTCTGGGACACAACGGACCAATTATCAGAATTCTTAATTTTTTTGTTGTGTTCGCCTGTGCGCCTGTACAACTGATTTCTTTGTTCTACTGTTTACAAGTGGTCATCATGTGCTTGCTTCGGCGAAATACGAAAGAGGAAAACATTTTACAGCAATGAATTGTTTCATACTAATTCCCTTAATAGCAAAAGCTCAAGTGCAACCATTATTGCCGGCCGCGGTGGTCTAGCGGTTCTAGGCGCGCAGTCCGGAACCGCGCGACTGCTACGGTCGCAGGTTCGAATCCTTCCTCGGGCATGGATGTGTGTGATGTCATTAGGTTAGTTAGGTTTAAGTAGTTCTAAGTTCTAGGGGACTGATGACCACAGATGTTAAGTCCCATAGCGCTCAGAGCCATTTTTTTTGCAACCATTATTGTACCACTATTTTAGCGGCAATAGCCACCCCCGTGTAATGTTCTTTGAGTATATTCTGTGTAAAGGTACTTCTGTGTCCGTCGACCCAGCTTCGATACGTAACAAGCATTCCGAGAATAGGTAGGCGCTACGTTCGCTTCAGGTAAATTCTGCCTAAGTAGCGGAAAAGCCTCTTTAACGAGAATTTTGTCGCTACCCATAACAGACTCTGGGGCCTCGAGGACCTCTGCTCCATGTGGGCGCTACGCCAGTGTATTTCACGGAACTAGAAAATGGAGCGAATCCGCAGCCGATAAGAGAGTAAGTGGCAATTGTATCGACGGTCCAACCGGAGAATTGCTGCTCTTGATTCCTCCTCAACTGCTGCGCAAGCCGGAGAAGTAGTCTTCCTGGAATTCCGGTTTTGATTTGGCACTCATTCACCAGAATACAAATAAAGACGAACCCATCTTCGTCCCAGAAGCAGACTGATAGTTTTTGTAAAGTTTATCAATCTCTTGTTAAGAGGGGACGTACGAGAAAATTGACAGGGACATATAAGGTAACGTAACTTTTACTGATTCTGCGATAACTGAACCAAATTTTGCACTTGTCAGTATATTTTTGGCTAAAATCTGGATTTTTTTAAAAATTTTTCATCGACGAATTTAATCAGGATCTTGTTGGATATTTCTGGACTAGATATTATCACATGAGGAACATTTTCTGAAAGGTCACTTCACTTTCCACTTTCAAAACGTTGTAAGTTATTCTTAGGAATTAGTCAAACTAATCTGCGTAAAAGTTTTTTAATGACATTGTTAGAACTCTCGTAACAGTTTTTAAATTTATATGTACGATACACAGGATTTTTTATTCCATAAATATTTAAATAAATTTCACAATATCGCTCTTTGAAAAAATTTTTATGACAGGAAGCTGTGTTATAGTATGAACAAAGTCATGCGGCAAATTGCACATTTTGTCTGCAATGATTCAGCAGAAACTGTTCCCTACACACTGAAAAATGAAAGATGCGAGAGGAACAGAAACAAGATTTTAGTAACATTTATTCTGAAACAAGTACCTTAACGTTTGCTGTAACCTTACATTTGGTCTTTTCGGTATTCATGTAGCTCTTTCCTTCTAGTCTGGTCCTTGCGGTGTGCCCTTTTGCCAATATCTATCACTGACATTTTAGAAGTAGCGATAGGCACAATATCAGTCTTTTCCAATAGGTCTTCAGGGAAACAGCCTGCGTCAGATTCTAATCTCCTAGCGGACGTCATTCATCAAGTGTTACGATCATTGCACACCAGACAAGCGTCATATGAGGGAATTTTAAACAATAGTAGATGAGCAAAATGTTGTCTTTGCGTGGTTCTTCTAAATGAGGTTATTAAAGCTTCCCTTCGGTATTTGTGTTCCAGCACGTGTGATTTTCCTTAACATATCATAATTAATCGCGTCGTAAGTGGACTCGCAGCCTCCTGTACTCTACAGACGTGTTCTTTGATGACAGAAAACAGTAAAATAACGCAAACAATGGCAAAGTCGTGTGCAAAAGAGTGGGTGTGGCGTTGCGCATTATATATATTTTATTTCATCTCTAGCATGAATTAAACTCTGAAAATTGGAGACAATAGTTCTAACATACTACAAACCTGTCTGGCGGCAAAAATTTCAGTATTTTAGACCAATGTTCCATACATCCCAGTTTAAACAACTGTTTACGAATATTAGCAGAACGATATGACCTGCTACAAACAATCGTCCTTGTTAATTTAGTGATATCTGTTATTGACTGTAGAGATAAGAAGTCAAATTCATGAACAAATAACATTCTTTGAATGCTTACACTTACAAACTCTACAAAATGACAGACGGTAAAAAACATACGTCACTTTACTTCAGTTTGCCGGCCGGAGTGGCCGAGCGGTTCTAGGCGCTTCAGTCTGGAACCACGCGACCGCTAAGGTCCCAGGTTCGAATCCTGCCTCGGGCATGGATGTGTGTGATGTCCATAGGTTAGTTAGGTTTCAGTAGTTCTAAGTTCTAGGGGACTGATGACCTCAGAAGTTAGGTCCCATAGTGCTCAGAGCCATTTGAACCATTTGAAGTGTCCTATGGGTGTGAAGACGTGCAGCGATACGTCGACCAAGAACATTCCAGACGTGCTCGATGGGGTTTAGGTCTGGAGAACAGGCAGGCCACTCCATTCCCCTGATATCTTCTGTTTCAAGGTACTCCTCCACGTTGGCAGCTCGGCGGGGTCGTGCGTTATCATCCATCAGGAGGAAGGTGGGACCCACTGCACCCCTGAAAAGGCGGACATACTGGTGCAAAATGACGTCCCGATACACCTGACCTGTTACAGTTCCTCTGTCAATGACATGCAGGGGTGTACGTGCACCAATCATAATCCCACCCCACACCATCATACCACGACCTCCATACAGGTCCCTTACAAGGACATTAACGAGTTGGTATCTGGTTCCTGGTTCATGTTACATGAAAAGCCAGCGAGAATCACTTATCGGACTATAGCTGGACTTGTCTGTGAACATAACCTGGGACCACTGTTCCAATGACCATATACTGTGTTCTTGATACCAGGCTTTACGGGCGCTCCTGTGACCAGGGGTCAGTGGAATGTACCTTGCAGGTCTCCAGACGAATAAACCATGTCTGTTAAGTCGTCTGTAGACTGTGTGTCTGGAGACAACTGTTCCAGTGGCTGCGGTAAGGCGCCGAGCAAGGCTACCTGTAGTACTCCGTGGCTGTCTGGGTGCACTGCTGACGAGATATCGGTCTTCTTGTGGTGTTGTACACTGTGGACGTCCCGTACTGCAGCGCCTGGACACGTTTCCTGTCTGCTGGAATCGTTGCCATAATCTTGAGATCACACTTTTTGGCACACGGAGCGCCCGTGCTACGACCTGCTGTGTTTGACCAGCCTCCAGTCGGCCAAGTATTCTACTCCTCATAACTTCATCAGCATCTATTCTTTGAGCCATTTTCAACAGACAGTCACCATTAGCACGTCTGAAAACGTCTGCATACTTACTCGCTGCACCGTACTCTGACATGCACCTACACATCTCTGCGTATGTGGAATGCTGCGAGCGCCACCGTGCGACGACCGCTGGTCAAATGCACTGCATGGTCATATCACGAGGTGATTTAAACCTGCAAACCGCCCACCAGAGCGTTGTTTCACCATGTATCAGCATTATCCTTAATTTATGAGCATGAGTGTAGTTCCTAATTACACTACTTGTCTCTAATATCAGCATATTCAGAAACGAAAGTCAAGAGTAGACCCAGCTGAACACCACCAACTAACCGCATCATCCGTCACTACTTTCATGACGTCCAAATAATCTTGATCTACATAATTTACTTCATAATTTTTAATAATCTAATAGTCATCATAAAATTTATTTCATAATCTGATCTGTCCACTTTGTTTTAATCCAATTTATTAATGTAACACTGATATGGTGAATTACTTTTGCATCCCGATAGAATCCGTCTGTATAGCCAGACAGTTAAGGAGACCGCTTGGGAAACAGGGAAGCGAGATGGCAGCGGATAGAATGCACCCCTCAGACTAAAGACGAGAGCTGAGCCAGCCAGGATGTGTCGTTTAGGTAAATACTGGGCTGGAACAGACACTATGCGATCAAAAGTATCCGGACACCCCCAAAACAATACTTTTTCATATGAGCAACATTTTGATGCCACCTACTGCCATGTACTCAATATCGGCGACCTCAGTACTCATTAGACATTGTGAAAGAGCAGAATGTGTGATTCTGCGGAAATTACGGACTTCGAACGTGATCAGGTGATTGGGTGTCACTTGCGTCATATGTCTGTACGTGAGATTTCCACACTCCTAAACATCCCTAGGTCCACTGTTTCCGATGTTATAGTGAAGTGGAGACGTGAAGGGAGACGTGCAGCACAGAAGCATACAGACCGACCTCGTCTGTTGACTGAAAGATATCGCCGACGGTTGAAGAGGGTCGTAATGTGTAATAGGCAGACATCTATCCAGACCGTCACACAGGAATTCCAAACTGCATCAGCATCCATTGCAAGTGCTATGACAGATAGGCGGGAGGTGAGAAAACTTGGATTTCACAGTCGAGCTGCTGCTCATAAGCCACACATCGCGCCGGTAAATGCCAAACGACACCTCTTTTGGTGCAAGGAGCGTACACATTGGACGATTGAACAGTGGCAAAACGTTGTGTGGAGTGACGAAACACGGTACACAATGTGGTGATCAGATGGCAGGATGTGGGTATGTAGAGTGCCCGGTGACCGTCATCGGCCAGCGTGTGTAGTGCCAACAGTAAAATTCGGAGGCGGTGGTGTTACGGTATGGCCGTGTTTTTCATGTTGTTTTGCGTGACACTATCACAGCACAGGCCTACATTGATGTTTCAAGGATCCTTGCTTCCCACTGCTGAAGAGCAATTCTGGGATGGTGATTGCATCTTTCAACACGATCGAGCACCTGTTCATAAAGCACGGCCTCTGGCGGAGTGGTTACACGACAATAACATCCATGTAATGGACTAGCCTACAGAGAGTCCTGACCTGTATCCTACAGAACACCTTTGGGAGGTTTTGAACACCTACTTCGTGCCAGGCCTCACCGACCGACATCGATACCTCTCCTCAGTGCAGCACTCCGTGAAGAATGGGCTGCCGCTTCCCAAGAAACTTTCCAGTGCCTGATTGAACGTACGTTTGCGAGAGTGGAAGCTGTCATCAATACTAAGGGTGAGCTAATGCCATATTGAATTCCAGTATTACCGATGGAGGGTGCCACGAACTAATAAGTCATTTTCAGCAAGGTGTCCGGGTACTTTTGATCACATAGTGTACGTTCTACCTCAGATGCACACTACGAAAACACTTAGAAAACTTCAACATCTGTACGTATGTATGTATGTATGTATGATCTACCCTAGACGCAGAGAGGTGAGATACACGGGTCGTTCTGGCGTCGGGGAAAGACATTCGGCAACCAGATTCCTCTAGCACTGCAAAAATCGATGCGCAAAACTGCAAACCTCGTAGAAGATATGAGAAGGAAAAGAAGCAGCAAAGTTTAGACTCTCATAGTAAAGCAGGAATTTTTACAGATGTGAGTATTACATCACGCTACAATGCTAGGAACGTATAAATCAAGGTCACCCCTCTACGGTGACTCCATTCTCAAGATCTCTCCTCTGAGTGATGTTATCTAAAACTGCAGTATCTGATCAAAAGAACCCTGACATAATGCGGAACTGAGCACTAAATGTGGCGGAACCACCAATAGAAAAGGTGGCAAGCAGTATTGTATTGTCGGTGGAGTACCAGTAAAAGAAGGATGAATCGGTCTGGAGCTCTCAGTAACTTGGAACGCGGAGCAGTCACTGGATGTCATCTGAGTAGCAAACCAATCAGAAATATTTCAATACTTCTAAAGCTGCCCAAGTCGACTGTTGTTGACGTAGCTGTGACGTGGGAACGCTACGGAACAACAACAGCTAACCGAGACTAGACAGACCTCATTTGCTGACGGACGGGATCTGTCGAGCATCGTGATGGCTCTGAGCACTATGGGACGTAACATCTATGGTCATCAGTCCCCTAGAACTTAGAACTACTTAAACCTAACTAACCTAAGGACATCACACAACACCCAGCCATCACGAGGCAGAGAAAATCCCTGACCCCGCCGGGAATCGAACCCGGGAACCCGGGCGTGGGAAGTGAGAACGCTACCGCACGACCGAGCATCGTGAAGGGTGATCGTAATATAACGTATGAAATCAATGGAAGGCATAACTCGTGAACTCCAAAGCGCTGCAAGCGGTCCAGCAAGAACAGTGAACAGTGACTGTGCGTAGGATGTTCAAGGAATAGGGTATAATGTTCGAGAATCTCCACTTAAGCAACACATTTCTGTAGGCAGTGCTAAGCGACTGGTGTAAATAGTGACGCCACTGAACAGTGAATGACTGGAAACCAGTGATCTGGAATGATGACACGTCGGCCGGAGTGGCCGAGCGGTTCTAGGTGCTACAGTCTGTAACCGCATGACCGCTAAGGTCGCAGGTTCGAATCCTGCCTCGGGCACGGATGTGTGTGATGTCCTTAGGTTAGTTAGATTTAAGTAGTTCTAAGTTATAGGGGACAGATGACCTCAGAAGTTAAGTCCCATAGTGCTCAGAGCCATTTGAACGATTTCTTTGAATGATGACACGCTATACCGTGAGTTAGTCCAAAGGGAGAGCTAGGTGTTGTGAATGCCTGCGGATCGTTACATGCAGTCATGTGCAGTACCATCAGTGAAGTACGGAAGAGATGGTGCTACGATATGACGGTATTTTTGTGGCTGTGGTGTGTTCGCCTTATTGGTCATAAGAAAATGGCATGTGCGGAAGGAAAGAAACACATTTTACTGCTTTTTGTACTGTGTAGGTGGAAGAGCTGCATAGTGGAACACTTTTCAATCTTTCACCTCCATTCGGCCCTCTAACAGAAGTTGAATGTATTTCCATACTTCGTTTTTAATTGGCGACATTAACTTTTTATGCGCTGCAGTATTTTCCTAAAATTAAAAAAATTGCTCCGTAAAATTAAGATTTCTACAAAAGTGAAGACATGTTCCAACGTGTAACATGGTCATGTACACTCAACAGCCAAAAACTGGGCCACTATAGAAAAAATGGCAGACGAATCGGACCGTTTGGCAACAACAGCAGAAAAACTGGACCAGGGCTTGACGCCAGACAGAGGGAGTGGATCTTTATATCAGTAGATGTTTATTTACCTACGCTCCAAGTGCTAAGGATTCCTTACTTTATGACACAGGTTATGGACAGACTGAAAGTTCGAGACAGCCCACGACCACCGCAGAAGCATGGTTTTGTGTTGGCCACTCGACCTCCTCATACACTCATGGAGAGAATGAAAGTGGCAAGAAGATATGAACAGGTCTACCTTCAAGCTCTCACCACTGCCACACCCTTTAACGGAAACCTGTTTCTTCTTCCTCAGGCATTAATATAAAAGCACGAAGTAGACAGCAGACACCACATCGCGGGCAGTCAGTTGAAGTGGCTCATTAGGAGCAATCCGTTAGAGACAGAGTCGTCGCTCTGACTGAAAAAGGCGGTTTTCAAATATACATCCTGGCAGGAAGCATGGCGTGCCATCTACTACTGCGAAGAGACGGCGGGGGAATTGTGCTGACAGCGGGACTACCAAAACAGTTCCTGTCTCAGACAGGAAGAGACTGAGTTCACACATGGGGGACATATTTTGTGAATAAGGCCCGACAGCTTTTATTCCTACAACCGAGGCAGTTTCTATGAGAGACCAACTTCATCAGTACCCGTCACACCTCTCAGTGAATGCACAACGTTTCGCCGTGAAACAGGAACTCAGGGAGGAAAATATCTTATACTGGGTGGAATTTACAAGGCTCCACCGGGAAGCAGCATGGGACAAAGCAATTTTCCTGATTAGAAAGTGTTTCCTTTATGTAGCTAGTGTCCAAGTGTGGTTTACAGGTCGCGAGGGACAAGACATCGTGAAGGATATGTAGCGCAAATGGTTGGCTATCGGTTTCCTGCCGGGGTAGCGTTTCTGCGACGGCCTTTGGGACTGCGTTCTTGGAGCCTGGGACAAAGTGCCTCTTCCGGGAATAACGTCTGACGCCTCAGATTTCATGCCACGTCGCATGGTAAAAGATGGAAATAATGAGGGATTCTGGACAAGATAGGCCTATTAGAGTGCTGGAAATGTTATATTTTATTTGCCTGTTCTTCTGCTCAATTTAATGTGCGTGAGAGCCAATGGTAGATTTGGTTACACAGAAGTACAGAACTGGAGATAAAAGAATACTGGTCAGTTTTCCATTAAGTGAAAAATTTCTTATAAATTTGTTTTGAATATTACATTTCTCATATATTTCATCTCTACCTACATACACAAAAAGCAATAAATTAATAGGAACTGTTTCAAGTCTTTTTTAGTTACTTCAGGTTCATATCCATTTCCCCTCAATTCCTACCCCTTGCATCCTCCCCAAATGTGTGAAATATTTCTTCTAATAGTCAATCAGCTTTAATTTCTTCCTCTCCCCTCCCCGAATTTCTTCGTGTCTCTCTCTTTCTCTTAAATTCTCACCTCACTTACGAATCACTGCATTCTCCCAAAATTAAGAAATATATCAAGAAGTCTTCGTTGAAAATATTCGTTTTCTTTGTAAAGTCACCCACTATCTCACCTCTTATTTCACTTTCCTTCTGATACTCCTACTAAAAGCTATGACATAGTCTTCTTTTAAATCCTTTGTTCTATTTCCCTTTCTTCGTTCTGAATACATCCTTGCCGTACCCTTTTTCTCTGTGTCCTAAGATAAAAGGAACTACTCATTTTTCTGTAATATCTAATTTCGTTCATTTTTAATCTCTTATTTTGTACTTCTGCCCTCCCCCCTGTTCCATGCTCCCTCAATCCCTCCTTCTCTTTTATCTTCTCTCTCTCGTACACAAATAGATGTGAACACACACGCTTACTCACTGACAAAAACACACGTACATAGAGAGGTCTCAGCACCAAGAGAGTCACAGGACGTGGTGGTTAATGCCAATTGGCTATAATTGTCTCCAGACAGCTATATGCAGCTGTAGGGGCTGTGGAGATTGGCAACGCTTCATTTCGAGTACTGAAAGACTGAAAGAACTATATGTTATGTCACTTTGAATGGGCGTGGATGTTCATCAGCAGTTTCCGACTTCTGAAGTAGTGTTGTGATTATGCGTAGAGGTGCCAGAGATTACGGCGGTAGCTGCCAGTACTGATGGTTGGTCGACAATATTGTAGTTCAAACTAGAGACGTGGAAAGGCGGTATGTAGAAGAAGGTGTTGTTAATCGAAGAGAGCACTTCATGGCAGTAACTAGCGATCAGAGACTCCTTAAAATGAGAATGAACTGTACTGTATCAGACGGAATTGCACACTGAGTCCGGCCGGCCGTTCTAGGCGCTTCAGTTTGGAACCGCACGACCGCTATGGTCGCAGGTTCGAATCATGCCTAGGGCATGGAAGTGTGTGATGTCCTTAGGTTAGTTAGGTTTAAGTAGTTCTAAGTTCTAGGGAACTGATGACCTCAGATGTTAAGTCCCATAGTCCTCAGAGCCATCTGAACCATTCTTTTGTACAGTGAGTTCCTATCACAATCATACAACACTGTTACTTCAAGTCTGTATATGTCCGTAGTTACAAGCGGTGAGTCCAAATCCTTAGTGGGAATGCGGCCTGACTTCGCAATGCCGCCCGTGGCTGGGCGTGCGCTGTTTACTGGTCCGGGCGCGCAGGAGCTCACAGGCCGCCAGTGAGCCCGCGGTGGTGTAGCATGGCGTTGTTGGCCGAATCGGTAGGTTGTTATTTTCCGTGTGTACGCCGGGCTGGTGTTGCTGGGGTTAACGCGGAAGCGGCTTAGGGGTGGTCGCGCCTGCGCTGTTAAGCAGCGGTGCTGCAGCCGCCTATCGGGCGGGAGCTGAACGCCGCCTGATTCCTGGCCGCGAAACGCTGATCGCCACGATGCGGTCATCGATAATACTACATAAACTAATGCTCAAATGTTGGCAGTCGTTCCGTCTCCGCTGAAAAATTTTTCTGGTAATGGCATAATTGCCTCACGTAGTCAGACAGCACACCTTATCCCACCAGTACTGTGTTGACGCTCGTCAGCGCGACCATGAGCTACGAAAGTAAGAAAACGTATATGACACTTATTAGTTGTTTGTTTGTCACTTGGAGACATATCAACTAATATGTGCAATGAAATTCCTTAGGCACACGAATGTTCAGATTGTTCAATTCTCATATCGTCTATATCCGTTACTTTAGCATTTTTCTACTGGGTGTTCCATTTATCTGATGACCGCCTGCCCGGGATATTGCAGGCCGGTCGCGGAAGTTGCCCCTGCCGGTCGAATGCGTCCAACGGGACCACACTAAGCCCCCCTCCACACCCTTTTTTTGTGGGTTTTAACCTAAAGGCTCTCCAGACATACGTACCTTGTCGGCCAGTGTCATTAGAGCAGTGAAACAGGAATCACGAGTGTAAGAGTGAGGTCTGCAAAGGCAACAGTGCCAGGAGCGAATTACTCAGTTCCACAACGAGTAGCCGGTCGTGGTGGCCGAGCGGTTCTAGGCGCTTCAGTCTGGAACCGCACTGCTGCTACGGTCGCAGGTTCGAAACCTGCCTCGGGCATGGATGTGTGTGATGTTCTTATGTTAGTTAGGTTTAAGTAGTTCTACGTCTAGGGGCCTGATCACCTCAGATGTTGAGTCCCATAGTGCTTAGAGCCATTTTGAACCACAACGAGTGTTTGTTTACTATTCGTATGTGCGTCCAGAGACCGATCGTACTGTTCGGAGATTCTTTCAACAGAAGTTTTCGAGTTCAGAGCCGTGATGCAGTTTACAAATTAGTGAATATATTTCGTGAAACGGTAAGTGTTCAAAGCAAGCAGCGTAAACGACGACGTGCATCTACATCTACATCCATACTCCACAAGCCACTTGACGGTGTGTGGTGGAGGGTACGTTGAGTACCTCTATCGGTTCTCCCTTCTATTCCAGTCTCGTATTGTTCGTGGAAAGAAAGATTGTCGGTAGGCCTCTGTGTGGGCTCTAATCTCTCTGATTTTATCCTCACGGTCTCTTCGCGAGATATGCGTAGGAGGGAGCAACATACTGCTTGACTGCTTGTGTGCTCACAGAAGCTTCTCTCTATGACATTACATACCGCCTGGAAAACTCCCCTAAAATCTCAAACGTCTTTCTCAGTAAACACAAATGTCGTGCACCTCTGTACAAAGAGGTATTAAGCTTCTTGGGCTAAGGTTCTACAAAGTTTCAGTAGTGCAAAAACTTCGCCCTGATGATCCTGCGCACAGGGTTATGTTTTGCGAACGGGTGTTAAAACAAGTGCATGACAATGAAATGAATCCTTACCACACTCTGTTTTCAGACAAAGCTCGGTTCCACTTACACGGGTATGTTAATTCCCAAAACTGTCGACACTGAAGCACAGATAGACCTGTTTTGCTTCATGAGGAATCACTTCACTATCAGAAAATAGGAGTGTGGTGCGCAGTTAGTGGTGACAGAATAGGCCCAATTTCTTTTACTGATAGTTACAAGTAAAAGATATATGCAAAACATTTTGCGACAGTTTTTTGATGAACTGAGTTGAAGTGAACGAAGCTTCGCATTTTTCAACAGGATTCGGCAAGGGCTCATACCGGTTTCTTTGTAAGCAAATCAGGACGCATTTCATAAAAGAGTGATTAGTAACAATATCAGGCCCGCTAGAAGACCTGATTTCAGACCGTGCAATTTTTACTTGTGGGGTGCACTTAAGGACAAAGTTCACTCAATAAATCCTCACACGACAGGGTAACTCAAGGATAATATCCGCGAATCAAAAATGGCTCATGAGCACTATGGGGCTCAACTTCTGAGGTCATCAGTCCCCTAGAACTTAGAACTAACCTAAGGACATCACACACATCCATGCCCGAGGCAGGATTCGAACCAGTGACCGCAGCGGTCGCGCGGTTCCAGACTGAAGCACCCAGAACCACTCGGTCATATTCGCGAATCAATTAATGCAATATCTTAGAGAGAATTTCATCGTGTGATTAATAATTTCTTGAAAAGATGTCAGAAAAAAATGGTTCTGAGCACTATGGGACTTAATATCTATGGTCATCAGTACCCTAGAACTTAGAACCACTTAAACCTAACTAACCTATGGACATCACACAACACCCAGTCATCACGAAGCAAAGAAAACCCCTAACCCCGCCGGGAACCGAACCCGGGAACCCGGGCGTGGGAAGCGAGAACGCTACCGCACGACCTCGAGCTGCGGACAGATGTCAGAAATGCGTGGTAAATAATGGGAGGCAGTTCCAGCGCCTCCTTGCGTTACATGGGTGAGTAAGAAATTTACTTACATACATTTTAAATGTAGTCATATCGTACCGTCGCAGCAGACGAGTGGCACGGCATCTGATCGGCGAGCAACGGAGCGCTCACGGCCCTTCATCTATAGCACAGCACAGGCGGTCATCAGATAAATGGAACACCCGGTATTTCTCAATGGCTTTGTCAAGTTTTTCCAAGACTGTTTCAAGTGTGGCGTTGTTAGTGTTGACAGCTATTTATCATTCCCTTATGTTATATTTATGCGACCCACAATATCTGATGAACAATGATATGAGCAGACAGGTTGATGTTCCCCGGATGTATCTTGAATGCACTATTCTATCATTACAACAGCCTCGGAGAGTTTAGACTGGGTCCGGACATTAAGGGGTGAAATCAAATGATTTCGTTTACTTTCACGATAACGCCTCGGTCTTATACAAACAAAATTGTCTATGTACTTAACAAATTTTTCATTGTCACTCAGTATTTAATCAGACTATGTTTTCACAGAAGCTTTAAATTTTTTTCGCTGGAGAAGAAAAAAAAAACAGTATTAACGAATGAGTAATCCTGGAATTTCATATTTGTTTCGCCTTCAGATCTGACATATACTGACTCATGGTTATGAGATTTACAGTGCAGAGTATTCCTTACGATTTCATTGTACATTTTCAGCCTGGCGGTTTAAACAAGTTTGATAACGGAGGTGCAGTATGCTAGTTCTCCTGCCAGCGGCGAATATCCACGTAAATCAGCGAGCGCTTCGCACAGCAGATGCGTTACCACTGCGCTACCGAGCAACTGTTGTTTTCTCTGCTCTCTCATTGCCATTGCAATGGCTAATATAACAAGTTTGCAGGCTAACAGACGAGGTTAGTTGTATTTCCTCCGTAGAACGACCTACTGAACTCAAAACAATAAATTTGATAACCCGATGTAGCACCTTACCTGAAAATCACTCAAATTATGTAATGGAAGTGAGAAGGAAAAAGGAAGTGAATTTAGCAGAATAATTCCGTGCAGCTCCAGGGAGTTACATCAACATCACAGAGTTGCCAGACACGTTATTTATGCGATCTTGTCAGTTATACTAGCGAAGTGAATAAAACGTTTGCCCTGAGCGGCCATGGCTGAGGGGGGGGGGGGGGGGGGGGGTGTAGCTCACATAACAAAGATATATCGCCGAGGTGACGCAGGACCAATATAGCAGAAGTATTAGGGAATGACTTATTTCTGTAACCAGGCTTAGGGGCTACAGCTTACATACTAAAATAATCTGATGCACCGATTGAAAGTTGCAAATCATAAATCAGTAGCTGTAACAGTCTTTAGTGTTTTTCTTCCTTAAGCTTATTTCAAATGGTAAAAGAACGGACCCGCAAAATTACACACCAATACCCTTATCATCAACTTGCTACAGAATTCCAGAACATTTTATGGGTTCGAATACAATAATTTTCGTGGGGACTGAAAGTATTATGTCCACGAATCAGCATCGTTTCAGAAAGCGCCGCTCGTATAAATCTCAGCTTGCCCTTTGCTCGCATGATATATTGTGAACTATGGATGCAGATTCCATATTCCTAGCTTTCCGAAAAAGCATTTGGCACGGTATCCCGCTGCAGGTTGTTAAGTAGGAAAAAAGAATCAATAATGTTCCCACACATACAGTCATGTCGATTAAATTTCTAGGCGTAACGTTGCAAAGCGATATGAACTGAAACGAACACTTAAGGATGGTGGAAGAAAAGGCAAATGTTCTGCTTCAGTTAATTGGGAGAATTTCAGGAAAATGTAGCTCATACGTAGAGAAAATCACTTATGGAACGCTAGTGCAACCCATTCTTGAGTAAAGCTCAAGAGTTTGGAATCCCTACCAGGTCGATTTAAAGAAAGCTATCGAACCAATTTACAGGGGATCTGCTATATTTGTTACCGGTGGGTTCGAGTAACATATGAGTGTTACGGAGACGTTACGTGAACTTAAACGGGAATCGATGGAGGGAAGACGACGTTCTTTTTGTGGACCACTATAGAGAAAACTTAAAGAATCGGAGTATGCAAAATGAATTCGCTGCCAAAGAAGTGCGTTTACTGTTAGGACCACGAAGATAAGATACTAAAAATTAGGGCTCACTTGTAGGAACGTAGACTGTCGTTTTTACTTCGCTGTATCTGCGAATGGAACAGGAAAGGAAACGACTGGTGGAGGTACAGCGTACCCTCTGCCTCACACCGTAATGTGGCTTGTAGAGTGTTAACGTATATTTACAGCTGAAAAATCTCATTCACCAGACGTGGTTAATTTACGATAGATGTAGTGTAAGCATTATGCGTGTTTAACATACCTTTACAGATTAAAAAAAAATGTGTTTCTTGAGAACACTCTCATTGGAACTACCTACAAAACAGAGAAACGCAAATGAGAAGACAGTAATAGATCATTAATTGCAAAATGTGAACCCCCAGAAATAAATTCCGTAAGTGACAAGCAATTAAAAGCCTAAAATTTTTAAGTGAACTGTGCAGAGAATCAATGTGCCATTACAGAAAACGCGCTGCAAAGGCATAAAGTGATTACAGCTGGGAGTTAAAAGAGGAACACACTACGTTAACAGTCCAGTATTTGGTATTTTATTCTAAAATAAAATTGTGATTCAGAACAACACATAGTAAATTCTATCCACAATGTTTACAAAACAATCATTGCTGATACTATGTATATAAAAGCGAAAAGCATCTGATTAATAAGCTGTTCAATTTCCAGTATGCTTATGAGAGATGAAAAACGGAAATTAAAGGTTAACCTAGCTGAGCGAGGGACGCATTTGCAAAGCAATGAGGTTTGTTCTTAATTTCTTTCATGATGGTTTCATATTAACAACTTGCCAACGCCATCACACCATCTATGTGAGAATCAGAGAGGAGCAGTTGCTAGAAGTGACTGTAACGTTATGTGGCAATTTCCAAAATAGTAGTAAATGAGTTTTGCTACTTGGGGGGGGGGGGCAAAATAACAGATGATGGTGGAAGTAGAGAGGATATAAAATGTAGACTGGCAATGGCAAGGAAAGCGTTTCTGCAGAAGAGAAATTAGTTAACATCGAGTATAGATTTAAGTGTCAGGAAGTTGTTTCTGAAAGTATTTGTATGGAGTGTAGACATGTTGTTGTTGTTGTGGTCTTCAGTCCTGAGACTGGTTTGATGCAGCTCTCCATGGTATCCTATCCTGTGCAAGCTTCTTCATCTCCCAGTACCTACTGCAACCTACATCCTTCTGAATCTGCGTAGTGCATTCATCTCTTGGTCTCCCTCTACGATTTTTACCCTCCACGCTGCCCTCCAGTACTAAATTGGTGATCCCTTGATGCCTCAGAACACGTCCTACCAACCGATCCCTTCTTCTAGTCAAGTTGTGCCACAAACGTCTCTTCTCCCCAATCCTGTTCAATACCTCCTCATTAGTTATATGATCTACCCATCTAATCTTCAGCATTCTTCTGTAGCACCACATTTCGAAAGCTTCTATTCTCTTCTTGTCCAAACTAGTTATCGTCCATGTTTCACTTCAATACATGGCTACGCTCCATACAAATGCTTTCAGAAACGACTTCATGACACGTAAATCTAAACTCGATGTTAACAAATTTCTCTTCTTCAGAAACGCTTTCCTTGCCATTGCCATTCTACATTTTATATCCTCTCTACTTCGACCATCATCAGTTATTTTGCTCCTCGAATAGCAAAATTCCTTTACTACTGTAAGTGTCTCTCTTCCTAATCAATTCCCTCAGCATCACCCGACTTAATTCGACTACATTCCATTATCCTCGTTTTGCGTTTGTTGATGTTCATCTTATACCCTCCTTTCAAACCACTGTCCATTCCGTTCAACAGCTCTTCCAAGTCCTTTGCTGTCTCTGACAGAATTACAATGTCATCGGCGAACCTTAAAGTTTTTATTTCTTCTCCACGGATTTTAATACCTACTCTGAATTTTTCTTTTGTTTCCTTTATTATTTGCTCAATATAAAAATTGAATAACATCGGGGATAGGCTACAACCCTGTCTCACTCCCTTCCCAATTACTGCTTCCCTTTCATGCCCCTCGACTCTTATGACTGCCATCTGGTTTCTGTACAAACTGTAAATAGCCTTTCGCTCCCTGTATTGTACCCCTACCACCTTCAGAATTTGAAAGAGAGTATTCCAGTCAACATTGTCAAAAGCTTTCTCTAAGTCTACAAATGCTAGAAACGTAGGTTTGCCTTTCCTTAATCTATCTTCTAAGATAAGTCGTAGGGTCAGTATGGCCTCACGTGTTCCAGTATTTCTAAGGAATCCAAACTGATCTTCCCCGAGGTCGGCTTCTACCAGTTTTTCCATTCGTCTGTAACGAATTCGCGTGACTTATTAAACTGGTCCGCAGCTCGTGGTCGTGCGGTAGCGTTCACGCTTCCCGCGCCCGAGTTCCCGGGTTCGATACCGGGCGGGGTCGGGGATTTTCTCTTCCTCGTGATGACTGGGTGTTGTGTGATGTCCTTAGGTTAGTTAGGTTTAAGTAGTTCTAAGTTCTAGGGGACTGATGACCATAGATGTTAAGTCCCATAGTGCTCAGAGATTTATTAAACTGATTGTTCGGTAATTTTCACATCTGACAGCACCTGCTTTCTTTGGGATTGGAATTATTATATTCTTCTTGAAGTCTGAGGGTATTTCGCCTGTCACATACATCTTGCTCACCAGATGGTAGAGTTTTCTCAGGACTGGCTCTCCCAAGGCCGTCAGTAGTTCTAATGGAATGTTGCCTACTCCCGGGGCCTTGTTTCGACTCAGGTCTTTCAGTGCTCTGTCAAACTCTTCACTCAGTATCGTGTCTCCCATTTCATCTTCATCTACATCCTCTTCCATTTGCATAATATTGTCCTCGAGTACATTGCCCTTGTATAGACCCTCTATATACTCCTTCCACCTTTCTGCTTTCCCTTCTTTGCTTAGAACTGGGTTTCCATCTGAGCTCTTGATATTCATGCAAGTGGTTCTCTTTTTTCCAAAGGTCTCTTTAATTTTCCTGTAGGCAGTATCTATCTTACCCCTAGTGAGATAAGCCTCTACATCCTTACATTTGTCCTCTAGCCATCCCTGCTTAGCCATTTTGCACTTCCTGTCGATCTCATTTTCGAGACGTTTGTATTCCTTTTTGCCTGCTTCATTTACTGCATTTTTATATTTTCTCCTTTCATCAATTAAATTCAGGATTTCTACTAGCCCTCGTCTTTTTACCTACTTGGTCCTCTGCTGCCTTCACTACTTCCTCCCTCAGAGCTACCCATTCTTCTTCTAGTGCATTTCTTTCCCCTTTCCTGTCAATTGTTCCCGTATGCTCTCCCTGAAACTCTGTACAACCTCTGGTTTAGTCAGTTTATCCAGATCAGATCTCCTTAAATTCCCACCTTGTTGCAGTTTCTTCAGTTTTAATCTACAGTTCATAACCAATAGATTGTGGTCAGAGTCCACATCTGCCCCTGGAAATGTCTTACAATTTAAAACCTGGTTCCTAAATCTCTGTCTTACCATTATATAATCTATCTTAAACCTGTCAGTATCTCCAGGCTTCTTCCATGTATACAACCTTCTTTTATGATTGTTGAACCAAGTGTTAGCCATGATTAAGTTGTGCTCTGTGCAAAATTCTATCAGGCGGCTTCCTCTTTCATTTCTTAGCCCCAATCCATATTCACGTACTACGTTTCCTTCTCTCTCTTTTCCTACTACCGAATTCCAGTCACCCATGACTATTAAATTTTCGTCTCCCTTCACTATCTGAATAATTTCTTTTATCTCATCATACATTTCTTCAATTTCTTCGTCATCTGCAGAGCTAGTTGGCATATAAACTTATACTACTGTAGTTGGCGTAGGCTTCGTATCTATCTTGGCCACAATAATGCGTTCACTATGCTGTTTGTAGTAGCTTACCCACACTCCTATTTTTTTTTCATTATTAAACCGACTCCTGCATTACCCCTATTTGATTTTGTATTTATAACCCTGTATTCGCCTGGCCAAAAGTCTTGTTCCTCCTGCCACCGAACTTCACTAATTCCTACTATATGTAACTTTAAACTATCCATTTCCCTTTTTAAATTTCCTAATCTACCTGCTCGATTAAGGGATCTGACATTCCACGCTCCGATCCGTAGAACACCAGTTTTCTTTCTCCTGATAACGACGTTTTTCTGAGTAGTCCCCGCCCGGAGATCCGAATGGGGGACTATTTTACCTCCGGAATATTTTACCCAAGAGGATGCCATCATTATTTAACCATACAGTAAAGCTGCATGCCCTCGGGAAAAATTACGGCTGTAGTTTCCCCTTGCTATCAGCCGTTCGCAGTACCAGCACAGCAAGGCCGTTTTGGTTAGTGTTACAAGGCCAGATCAGTCAATCATCCAGACTGTTGCCCCTGCAATTACTGAAAAGGCTGCTGCCCCTCTTCAGGAACCACACGTTTGTCTGGCCTCTCAACAGATACCCCTCCGTTGTGGTTGCACCTACGGTACGGCTACCTGTATCGCTGAGGCACGCAAGCCTCCCCACCAACGGGGCAAGATCCATGGTTCTTGGGGGAGGGGGGGGGGGGTGTAACCATGTATGGAAGTGAAATATGGACGATAAATAGTTTGGACAAGAAGAGAATTGAAGCTTTCGAAATGTGGTGCTATAGAAGAATGCTGAAGATTAGATGGGTAGATCACATAACAGATGAGGAGGTATTGAATAGAATTGGGGAGAAGAGAAATTTGTGGCACAACTTGACTAGAAGAAGGGGTCGGTTGGTAGGACATATTCTGAGGCATCAAGTGATCACCAATTTATTATTGGATGGCAGCGTGGAGGGTAAAAATCGTAGAGGGAGAACAAGAGATGAATACACGAAACAAATTCAGAAGGATGTAGGTTGAGGTAGGTACTGGGAGATGAAGGAGCTTGCACAGAATAGAGTAGCGTGGAGAGCTGCATCAAACCAGTCTCTGGACTGAAGACCACAACAACAACACAACAACATATATATATGCCGGAAGTATTGCGTATACAACGTATACAAGAGGACTGCATTAGAGGTGCTGTTATTTGCACTCAGGTGTTTCATACGAAAAGGTGTCCGGCGTGATTATTGGCACACGACGGGATTCAACAGACTTTGAACGTGAAATGGTAGCTGGATGTAGACGCCTGGGACATTCCGTTTTGGATATCGATGGGGACTTCAAAATTCCGAAATCCACAGTGTTACGAGGGTGCCGTGAGTACAAGATTTCAACCATTACCTGTCATCCGGACAACGCTGTGGCCGACTGCCTTCACTTACGCCCATGCACAGCAGCGTGTGCGTACAGTTGTCAGTGCTAACAGATAAGCAAAAGTGCTTGCAGCAACGACAGAAATCCATGTAGGGCGTACAACGAACGTATCCGTTAGGACATTTCGGGGAAATTTGAAGTTACGGGCTGTGGCAGCAAACTACCGATACAACTGCATTTGCTGACAGCACGACAGTCTTCAGTGCCTTTCCTAGGCTTCTGGATATAACGGCGTACCGGTTGGATGCTAGACGACCAGAAAATGGTGTCCCCATCAGATGAGTCCAGATTTCGGTTGGTAAGAGGTGATGATAGGTTTCGAGTGTGTCGTAGACCTCACGAAGCCATCGACCGAAGCTGTCAACAAGGCACTGTGCAAGTTTGTGATGACTCCATACTGGTGTGAATAGTCCTTTGGTGCAAATGAACGGATCATTGACTGTAAATGGTTATCTTCGGCTACCTGAAGACCAGTTTCAGACATTCATGAATTTCGTGTTCCCGAACAACGATGAAATATTTTCGAATAACAATACGCCATGTCAACGGGCCCCATTTTTCTCGACTCGTCTGAAGAACGTTCTGGACAGTTCGAGTGAATGGTTTGGCCACCCAGATAGCCCGACATGAGTCACATCGATCATTTATGGTGCACAATCGGAAGTCAGTTCGGGCTCAATAGTTCTGCAAGGGATTTTCTACGACTAGTTGGTCCATGCCACATCGAGTTGGTGCAATACGCCAGGCAAAACGAGGTCCAACACGATATTATGAGGTACCCTATGACTTCTGATCACCTCAGTGCAAGGCAGCGCCCTTTGCCTAAGTTCAGCCGTTGAAGCGTTTAACATGTCACAAAACAGTCTTAAAACCTGTACACTACTGTATTGGATCAATGACACCTTCAACATAGCTGCTGAGTACATCTACTTGTCTTCAAGTACTGTCGCTCACCAAACCTTTTTGAACTGAAAAAGTTAGGATAGTGCGACGGGGCGGTAAATGAACAAGTGCGGTTTAATCGTTCTCACGCGAATGTGCATATACAAATGTTGGGTAAAAAATGTTATTGAAAATTTTTGATTCTCACGTAAGTCTCAGGGGATGATTTCCACACTTGGTGCATTAGCACACTTCCACACCCGCGCATTTGTTATAGTTTTTGAATTAATTATTCACTCAGACGTAAGTTCAGTTAATGCTAGGGAACAAGAATTATTCGATTCTATACTAAAATCAGTTTTTCACGACACAATTCAGTTACTACTTATTGGCGTTGTCCTTTTGTTTCACACAATGAAATTAGCACTGGTGAGATGGTTTACAGTTTTACTTTATTAATAGCAGTAATGTAGGCTGCTATAAACGAAAATTATTCAAATAATTCGAACAGCCGGCCGAAGTGGCCGTGCGGTTAAAGGCGCTGCAGTCTGGAACCGCAAGACCGCTGCGGTCGCAGGTTCGAATCCTGCCTCGGGCATGGATGTTTGTGATGTCCTTAGGTTAGTTAGGTTTAAGTAGTTCTAAGTTCTAGGGGACTAATGACCTCAGCAGTTGAGTCCCATAGTGCTCAGAGCCATTTTGAATTCGAACAGAACCACAAGTCCCACTGTCCTCTTTGTTCTATCAGTTTTGGCTCGATATCACAGGTCGCCATATGTTCACTTGCGCCGATGTACACCTCGTAACTCGCACTCATACAAATAATCGTACCACTTCCAGTTCACCAAATATTTGCTTGCACACTTGCACTATTAAACAATACTGTTTGTCGAAATAAATCGGCGCGAGAAGAAATTCTCAAACAACTACATTGGCCACCCTCAAGTGGGGCTTGCTCGCCATCCACCCTCCAAAACGACTGACCCCCGGCCAAGATGGCTGCTCGCTTATTAGTGTCGTCGGACGTCAACCCCCCCCCCCCCCCCCCCCCATGCTTAAGCAAGTACCAATCTCACCAGTTTTTTATGCATACATCCCTCGACAGAAATAAGTACTCCATCGGAACCGCGCTAAAAGTACATCTTATTTAATACGTTACATTAATTTCTAGGATTATTCTATCACCCGTAAATCAAGTTTTAGTTTTTGCAAACTTTCTCCACTTAGCACAAATTTGTTTGTTTACATCCGTGCTGCAAAGTTTTAACATAGCACTGGATATAGCACCGTTTTTAGACGTAATATATAGCGATCTACACATTGCGCTACGCAAAATCTTCATATCTATAATAATCAATTAATTATGGGGGATAAATGTTAGTAATAATTTGCAAACAATGAAAACTATTGGAAGTTAAGTGTATAGTATAACTTAACTAGTTTAAAATACGTGTGATGTAACCCAAAATATTATACAGTGCCGTTCTTTAAGTCGTGAGTTTTCTATTGAATTTTATAAACATTTTTCCATCAAACTTTGTTTATTGCCCTTTACGGGCTTAATTATTTGTGAATCTTAACATATGACTACGGCACTCGATGCGCTATGACGAAACGTTTTTAATAAGTGCTGGCTCATCCCTGTAAGTTGTTATTTACTACTTTTATTAATCTTTCAGTATTCGTGATATTAACTGTTTTTGAGGTTTTATCATGGAATATCATCAGAAATTTCAACTAAACAGAAAACCAAGTCAAAATAACATGTTTATTCCCAGGTTGACGAGCTTGTTATTTGATCTATAAGGTTGTCTTCGGATTATTGCTTTTGTTCCATGCATTACAGTTTGAAGAACAGAGCTGCTGATCAACAGTATACATTCGAAGCTCCCACCGTCAAGTCAAGCGCTAGTGCGTTAAATAACAACACTTGATTTCTGATATTCAATGCTGGTGGTCAAACTCAACGTCCACACATAGGAGCACAACTTACCGTAGTAGCCTTCCCATGTCCGAAATGAGTAGGACGAGTCCGTATGGATCCAATATGTCAGTTTTGGTAAATTAATGTGCTATAGAAATAACTCTGCGCCTGTTTAGTCACTAGGACTTCTATTACGTCCCCCCACGAGAAATACCAACCGACTCGTTGATTTCAGAAGATCCAAGCGGCACTTGAGATATTTTAAGATCGATACATTTTCGTTAACCGGAGCTATAGCCACTGTATGGCTGCTATCACTACTGGGAGCTACCGCCATAATCTCTCGAACGTCTCCACATAATCACAACATGACTTCAGAAATTGGAAACTGATTATGAACGTTCACGCCTTGGTACAGTAACGTAACTTATAGCTCTTACACCCCTCGATACCCGAAATGTAGCTTGTCCAATCTCCACTGGTTCCAATTATCTATCAGCAGAATCTGATACGCCACTGAAATTCGTCCCTGCATCAAGCGACTGTCTGTATACCAAGACGAGTGTGTGTGTGTGTGTGTGTGTGTGTGTGTGTGTGTGTGTGTGTGTGTGTGTGTGTGCGTGTGTTCGTGAGTAAACGTATATGTTCGTGTAAGAGACAAAAAGAAGCTGAAAGAAAGAGAAAGAGAAAGAGAGAGAGAGAGAGAGAGAGAGAGAGAGGGCGGGGGGGGGGGGGGGGGGGGCGGAGAGAGAGATGACTCTGAAACAACAAAAAAACAGTCTTAAAACAGTCCACCTTAATTGATTACCTTTCAGGTATGCACGTACAACGTAATAAATAATAAATGTAACATTTGAAATATATATTTATAAGAAATTTATTTCACGTAAAAGCGTAACTTAATGGAAAACTAACTCGTATTCTATTATCTCGAGTTCGATATTTTTCTGTAGCCAAGTGGTCTTCCACTGTCTCTTACAGACAGAAAACTGAGCGGAAGAACAAGTAAATAAAATAGAATGTGTTCAGTGCTCTAACGTCTTGTCCAGAATCACCCATTATTTCTAACTTTAGTCATTCGACTTGGCACGGTACACATGAGGTGTCGGACGTACTGCCAGAAGAGGCATCTTCGTCCCAGGTTTCAAGAACGCAGTCCCACAGGGCATCAGGTGTAGCCGGTTGGCACCATGGCGTGGTCTCTCATAACATTCGTTCTCCACTGGATTCATACAAGCAGTCTGTAGTGGCCGGTCAGTGACGCTAACGCCCACGTTGAACAGCTTCTGTTTAATGATTGGGGACTTCTGCGCAGGAGGATGATCTTCCTGTAACGTGAATCCTTACTCAAAGCATAGCATCTTCACTCTAGGCAGCATCACATTGACATCTTGGGTTGTCGGGTGTTCTGCTGGATATCAGCGTCGTACTTGCACGATATTTCTGTCACGTAGGTCGTAACCTTCATCAGGTGCGACCTGAGACTGCTCCTCCAGTGGACCTGGTCCAGTATTTATCCCTATGGCCTTCCCCCTCCACCAACGGCTGCAGGCGCTTCCTCTGTGGTCCGCGCCCATTCCCTGCGACCTGCTGGAGCGTTGCTGCTCCGTTTTCCGTCCACTGCGGTTCTAGGTGTTCCCTCTGCAGTCCGCGCCCACCGAACCCGCTCCTGGGGGTTTCATCTACGGTCTGGGGTACCAAGCGTTCCCCCAGCGGTCCGCGCCCGCTCACCACGACCTGTTGGAGCGTTGCCGCTCCGTTTTTCGTCCGCTGCGGCTCTGGATGTTCCCTCTGCGGTCCGCGCCCACCAGTCCCACTTCTGGGTGTTCCATCTTCGGTCTGGTGCGCCTGGCAGTCCGTCAGGTGCTCGTTTTCCATCTCCATGTCTCTGGTTCTTCTGTTTGTGTAGTGTTGCAGCCGGTCCCGTTGCTCCTTTAACAGTTCCAGAGCCGGATCCCAGGCTGTGCTTAGCTGGTACCCTGTGTCACGGTTCATAAGATCGTCAGCCATTTTAATTTCTATCGATTCTCTTATAACACTGTCCCAAAATCTGGGTGTTTGTGCTAGAATCTTGGAATCCTCATACTTCATGGCATGATCTAGTTCTAGACAGTGTTCAGCAATGGCTGACTTAGTCACCTGTCTTAATCTAATGTGCCTCTGATGTTCTTTGCACCTGATCTCCACAGTTTTTGTCTGTCCAATGTAGGACATGCCACATTGACAAGGTATATTGTAAATCCCTGGTTTTCGTAACCCCAGGTCGTCTTTGACACTATTGTGGCTGGTTGGAGTGCCCTCTCAATTTGTCTGTCCGTGTATCCCTTCTTGGAGAAAACTGTTTTGAGACGTTCTATCTCTATAGGTAGATTCTCTTGGTCTGACAGGGCACGTGCTCTGTGGACCTAATTCTTCAGAACCCCATTCTTCTGTGCAGGGTGGTGACAGCTGCTGGCCTGCAGATATAAATCAGTGTGTGTTTGTTTTCGGTACACACTGTGGCCAATTGATCCATCTGCTTTCCTCTGGACTAGTACATCCAGAAATGGCAGCTGGCCATTCTTTTCCAGTTCCATGGTGAACTTGATATTAGGGTGGCATGAGTTAAGATGTTCAAGAAACTCATTGAGCCTGTCCATCCCATGTGGCCAGATCACGAAAGTGTCATCCACATACCTAAAGAAGCATGTGGGTTTAAATGTGGCTGTCTCCAATGCCCTCTCCTCAAAACTCTCCATAAACATGTTGGCAACCACAGGGGACAGTGGGCTGCCCATAGCTACACCTTCGGTTTGCTCGTAATATTGGTTCCTGTACAGGAAATACGTGGATGTCAGTGTATGACTGAACAGGTCCAACAGAGCAGCCGCAAATTTCTCTGCAATCAGTTCTAGTGAGTCCTTCAGTGGGACCCTGGTGAACAGCGATACCACATCAAAACTAACCATGATATCCGAATATGTGATGTGCAGTGGCTTGAGGCGTTGCAGGAAATCTTCTGAATTGCGGATGTGGTGAATACATTTGCCCACATATGGAGACAGGAGACCTTTCAAGTACTTGGCTGTTGTGTACGTAGGTGTCCCAATATTACTGACAATTGGACGTAGGGGCACGGCCTCCTTGTGTATTTTAGGCAGACCATACAGTCTAGGTGGCACTGGCGCTTTTTCCCGTAGTTGTCTGATGATCTTATCGGGCATCCCTGTTTCCTTCAAGAGAGCACTAGTCTTCTTGGCCACCTTGTCCGTGGGGTCACACTCCAGAATCCTGTACGCAGGGTCCTCCAGAAGTTGGCGTACTTTCTCATCATAATCCACCCGCTGCAAGATGACAGTGGAGTTCCCTTTGTCTGCTGGCAGTACCACAATGCTGTTGTCTTCCCGGAGTTTCTTGAGTGCAAGCCTCTCCTCGGTTGTGATGTTCGATTTCGGCGGCCTGGCCTTGGTGAGGGCCCTGCAGGTCTCTCGGCGGACTTCCTCTGACACATTAGGTGGAAGTGTGGCTGCAACTTGCTCTACTGCACTGACGAAACCTGAGATGAGTACGTTTCTAGGGGTCGTAGCAAAGTTGAGACCCTTGCTGAGTACATTTAAGGTTGTATCATCAAATTGTATGCCACTCAGATTCGTCACAGTGCGTGTCTCTTCCATCTGCTGTGCTTTCTTACTCATGCGGTCAAACTTTGCAGATTGGCAAGATGAGGCATTCCTTCTAGCACACTCAGCTAAAGACCAGGTTGCACGGTCTACCCAATCCCAATCTTCTCTTGTTAAGGAGGCTGCCATGTACAGATGAATGTGTAACAGCTCCCTGGCCACAACATCTAACCTGTGGCGCGTATCTCGAATCCTCTCTCTCACCAGTGCTCTGCGTTCTATCTTGTTCGCCGCTCTGGAGTTGATGTGATGTTTAATTCTGGCAAATACTGGTACCACTTCTCCATCTCGACACCTCAGCAAAAAACTGAGAGAACTCAGCATCTTCCCTTTCTTCTGCCGAAGCTTGTCCAGCTTCTTGATATGTATCAGCTGTGCCAACTTATAACTAAATCTGAGGAGGGTGCGATGGGGAGGTTCCCTTGTTAGCACATGGGCCATAGATGAACACAGAGTCAGCGTAGAATATCTCTGTCTGATGTCACACCATCGTCCGGTTTTTATGTTGCTATTGCGAAATAGTCCGATTTTTCTGCCGTTTTATTTGCAGTGCCCCAGTAGTTTGGTGCTGGGCGTGCCTAGAAACAAATATTCTATGTAAATTTAAAAGTTTTGCGGTCGGGATTATCTTGTCAGATCCATTTTTAACAGTCCATCTGTTACATCATTTCTCTACTGGTCTCCAATAATAAGTAAGTGAAACAAATTAAGAAAAGGTCATATCAAAAAGTACTTATAGGTTATTTACATTTTGGGATGGTTGTGCGACGTAATGCGCTCTTTCACACATCGACGGCGGTTCTGCAACATAAATTGTCCAGCTACCTCGATACTGCTGCAGATCTGCACACGTAACTCCTGACTGCAGCTACTTAACAGACCCCAGAAAAGCAGTGTTGAAGAAACTGAGATTTCATAACTACACGTTGGAGGCTGCTATAAGTACAAAAAGCTGAAAATAGTCTTGTGAGCTCTAAAGAATAAATCGGAAATGGGTTGCTGTTCAAATTTCAAAATTCCAGGGTCCTTTTAAACTTGCATTAGGATTTTTTTAATTGCCATTAAGCAAGATCATCAGCCCACATGAGTTCAGATCATTAAAGTTCGTGTTCACAATCTTCGTCACACTCAAACAGCCAGAACATTTCCTATCCAACTTCGAAATCATTTACGAGAGTAACACAGTCAATAAACTGCTATTTACTTCTGCACTCGGCATTCAGTGGTTGTCTTTAAATAAAGTTTTTGCTCGCCATAAATACTCAGTAAAAAAAATAACTTAGCACCGCCACGCTTTTAGTTCAAAGTTTACACACGCGATTTTCTCCAGAACAAAATATCTCTCGACTCTTAGAATTTCACATATAGTTAATGGTAAACACCAGCTACCTTTATCGCTGTACCGAAACGCGGAAGTCACAATATCATTTCATTTTACACATAATGCGTTAGGACACTTTCAGCATGACCAGCTCCTTCGAAAGCTAGTCCACCACTTCCTTCTTCTCTCTGCCTTTACAAGCCTCTCTATCTCCTGCGATAGGTGGCAAACCGTCTTACTTCTTATTGGCTGTACAGAATTACTGCCAATCAGAACTGACTTTCAGGGCGCGGCTCGCGCCGAAACCTAGTAAGAACCAACCTCTGCTCTCAGCTCATTGACGTCATTAAAATAAGCAACTCAAAACTCTCTTGTTAAGCAAATAAAATGAAATAAAATTTAAGCTGTACTTTACGTCTGGAATTTAACTATATAGTCGCGAACATTCTGGCTGTCTCTTACATATTCAAACATACTTTGACATCCGTCATCCACTAGTAGGGGAACGACTGGTGGATTCGTTCCCACGATACAAAGCTGGAACACTTGCAAGTTCCTATAGAGAGTTACAAACTGAAAATTTAATATTGGTGAATGTCCCACATACACTCACACAAGTACTCTCTTTCACACTCACCCTAACACAAAACATAAATATCTACTTGAAATGCTTAAAGTTATTACTACAGCAAAATTTACGAAAGGTTTTCTACAATGAGAACTTTCCAAATTTGAATCTAAACACTGAAGGTGTTATATCTTTTCAAATAGTTACAGTTGGCGAAATATTAACATATGTATATTGATTTAGTTTTTTAAGTGTCGGATAATTACGGTTTTTACGGACTTTTTTTTTTTTTTTTTTTTTGTAACTTCCAAATTATGACAGTTATTGACTTCAGATTTTGACAGATTGTTCTTTTATACAACAGAAGGTTATGTACCTAATATGAAGTTCCTCAGGCTATTTTTAATTCAGTTATTAATTTTTATAGTTCCAGCGAATGTAACTACTCTGTGAGTGCCTGTCCGCTACTTTCAAACGCTGCCGTCACGCCATTTGGTTGTGACGCACGTCTGCAGGACACAGCCCGCCCGTTGCAGGTGGTATCAGATTCTGAGTGCTCACACTGGAGCCCACATACATTCATACAAGAAAGCTTTAATAGACAAATTGGCGATCGTACCCTAGCTGCGACGCCTCAGCTGCTGTTCGAAACTAAGACAAATTTCCATATTCAAGACAGGTAAAATTATTACGACATTTAAGAATCTGAGTTTATTAGCTAGTATCACATGCTCCACCCTAAAAGACCTTTCTGTTCTATGGTACAAGATGATGAACGATCGATAAAGTATAGTGTAATTGATCACATGTTATATAAATAGTTCTAAAAATGTAGGGAACTTTACTGACCATAAATTTCTGTTACAAATGAATTAAATATTTATTCCAAATAGATTTAATGTGTTATGCAGCATTTAAATGTGTATAACGCAACATATTTACAGAAGCCGCGTGAAACGCAGCTTCATGTCTAATAAGAAAAACAAAACTGTAGAAAATGTCGGAAACTGGTTATGTCAGTCTTCAGTGCGCATACCTCATGTGATTCTAAAATCAGTCACTAGACTGAAGTACCGACCGAAAATTGTTATTTGTGAGTAGTTACAGTTGGTAGCTAATTTTGCGAGATCCATCGCCTCATGGTTATGCTGAACCATACAGCTTTGTGTCTGTTCACAGAGTATAACACGCAAGGAGACCGAGTGGCACCAACATATTGTCTGTGGACCAGAAGTCGAGAAACTACCCGAACATTGTCATAATGTTTTAAATAATGTAGGAGACTATACTACAGCTGATTTATTTATGTCTTATCTTCATGTCATATTCAACAAAGTAACGAAAAAACGCTATTTCGCATGCACTGCAGTAATACAAGTAAATTACAGCCTACCGTCATAACGTTACGAAAATATACTTGTAATAAAATAGAAGGTATCCCAGATTGACACGAATATGCAGGATAATACACACTTTCGGCTTCGAAGCGGTCAGTATCTAGGTTCAGTGCACAGTCGTACTGAAGTAATGTTACTGGATTACCACGAAAGTATGCAAACGTAGTAGTAGGGGTAGATACATAACAAAATACAATGAAATCATTCAGTGTCACAGTTAACTCAAGACAATAGACAGAAGCAGGAACTAAAAAGTGTGTGTGCGGGAGTAAGCTGTCGCTAGCACCCCAGTCGGCAAAGAGGTTGCAAGAAGATCGATGATAGACGCTGAATCAAGGGCGCCTATCAAGAGAGAGGCTAAAGACAAACTCGCAGACCCTCTCGTCCGGAAGTATTTAGATTGCCGCCGTGGACTGGATGGCCCAGTCACCCAGTCAGCCTAGTCGCAGTCAGCTCAGTTACTATTGTAGTTAGGATCCGTCAGCTCACGTCGCCGGTTACGGGAGTGTAGTGTTTTTAGCGAGACTTGTGCTTACCGGTAGTGAGGCTAACGCGGACTATTACGGAAGAGCTTGTACAACAACAACTTGCTTAAAGATAAGAAGTTTTTTGTTGTTATGAATAAAGAAACTGTTAATACATGTGTGCAGTTTATGGTCTAAAAAAAGGATACCGGGCACCAAACAACATCCTCTCCCTTGCTTCCCCTGGTACAAGACACCCAGTGTAAACGACGACACAAAAGTGTGCAATTCAGCAAGTTCTTCCCCTTTAGATTTACGGGGTTTAGAATCAAGGCAGTGACAAAACTCATGCGGAAGCAGTTGTCTTCATATTTCTTTACTGATTACCGATCTAGCAGACAGTGCCTCTTTCACAGAACAGGCAAAAAATCTTATCTGCGGCGAGGATAGAACCGAAAACTAACGCGGGCTCCCGCTGAATGGCAAACGCTTTTTCCTTGTTACAGAATGGACGGGTTATCGGTGAAATCGGTATATCGACGTGTTCATCAAAAGTGATTCCACGGAAGTGCACACCGTGCTGTCAACTCCAGGATGTATATTTTTACTGACAGGTGGAGAATTACGCTCGCTCGTTTCAAAAGTGCGCTCTTGTCATCGCACAGCAAACGGGACTCACAAGTAGAAGCGATGAAGTTAATCAAATATACCCCTGAATCCATAATCAACTGCAGGCTCCAGCTTTCGAGAAAATGTTTTAGTATGCTTGGTTTGCTGCGAAACTGTCGACAGATCGCGAGATGTTTAGAATGCTAACGCCATGTCTTTTCCTAGTGATGTTCACACTAAAGAACATGACAGTACAATATATGCCATATCTTGTTCTTTTGCGCTTTGAACACGTTCATGAAAGGTACCACCATGTGGAATACAATGGTTCTCTCCTCGTATGAAAGCGAAATAAAAGCAAAAACTGACGTACTAGAATTTATGTTTTTCATTTTCTATTACTGTCTGTTACGCAAGGGCCGGCCGCGGTGACCGAGCGGTTCTAGGTGCTTCAGTCAGAAACCGCGCGACTGATACTGTCGCAGGTTCGAATCCTGCCTCGGGCATGGATGTGTGTGATGTCCTTAGGTTAGTTAGGTTTAAGTAGTTCTAAGTTCTAGGGGACTGATGACCTCAGATGTTAAGTCCCATAGTGCTCAGAGCCATTTGAACCATTTGTTACGCAAGGTTATACATGATCTTTGATTATAAAATCTAAATTCCGTAACTTTTGAAATGATTATCAATTTTGTAAATACGTCCTTTGTGTTTCCAGACGTCACAAAAATATTGATGTCGTTGATTTCACATTCTCCCATTACAACAAAAGGAAAAAAAAAAACATCTTAAGATTCGATTTGGCACGTAGCGCAAAGATTATAACCGGTGCTGTTAGCTACTACGCTACCAGCTCGCTTGGTGTGACACCCCCTGTGCGAACTCACGCAGTACCGTCAAAACGTTTACTTTCTCGTAAACTATTGAGCGTTGACACCTAAGACTAAATGGGTGTGAATTTCGTTTAGCCCTTCTTTTACCAGGAGAACCATCGACTGTTCGACTGTATCAGAGAGCGACCTACTGCAGCTCCTCCTTGTAACAGAGTTTCAGGAAACTGCTGATGTGTCACAACGCCCACGCAAGTACATGGAGTTCTTGCAGTATATCTGCACCTGAAACATGACTCGTCCATAACCAATGGGCCTCAAATGACGTTTTTGAGAAACTAATGTTTTATCGAAATTAATCACCACATCCTGCATCCCTAACGACTATTATGATTTGGTTAGAATTGTTGAAGCAAGATTGAACCGTATACATTCCATGAAAAGTGATATGTTTCAATTTCGTGCAATTTGTTGACTTTTCTATTCTTTGTATTTGACGCCCTTCCTGAAACCATTTCACTGGTGAGCTTTTCGATTAAATTGTTGGATGCTAGTTGGGAACTGGATCGCACTGGAACTGGGATTGGGATGGATACAGTATCAGGTTGATAGATACACCCCACTGTAGCCTCAAGTTATTGAAGTCTGTAAAACTACTTGAATAAATATTCAATTACGCGTATTTGGCGTTTGTTATCTGTATAGGAGCGCTTTAGAAACGGATATACTTATGGAAGAAATAGCTTAGGTTTCATTTTGAAATATTCAATTTATTTCATTAACCTTATTTCACCTAAATTCGTTGCCTTACCAAGGCTTAATTTTTTCAGGATGTTGCACAGTGATGTAAAGTGTAAGATATCTTGCCTCGCCGGCCGGAGTGGCCCAGCGGTTCTAGGCGCTTCAGTCTGGAACCGCGCAACCGCTACGGTCGGAGGTTCGAATCTTGCCTCGGGCATGGAAGTGTGTGATGTCCTTAGGTTAGTTAGGTTTAAGTAGTTCTAAGTTCTAGGGGACTGATGACCTCAGAAGTTAAGTCCCATAGTGCTCAGAGCCATTTTGTCTTGCCTCCATGCCTGTTTGTCCTTCTGGTTTTGCCATATTTATGTGAACATGAACGTTTTTACTATGCAGGAGACGATGAGCAGTTGCCTCAGGAGACAAGTTGATGTGTGTAGTGAGTATATTGAAAACGTTATTAAGTCTTTCCAACACTACCCAGCATGAAAAGGGATAACAGCGTTGTCCACTGAGTAACTTCAGCCACAAGGGCCATAATATAAGGAGCGGTCAAAATGTTTCCATTCGAAGGCCGTACAGTCCAGAATCGTTATGCCTGTCTGGCAAAATCGCCGTGAGCATTGAGACAATCATCCCACGAACTCAATGGAATCAAAATACCCGTTTCGTAAAACAGTGTGGCCTGCTTTGTAAAGAGGCTCACAACTGCCAGCTGCACATCATCGTCTCACAGGAATCATCGACTCTTCAAGGCCTTTTTTAAGGGACCGAAGGCAGGATAATGGCATGAGGAGATCAGGAATATTGGCTGGGTGCTCGATTGTCTCCCACTTGACTTCACGTCACTCCTCCATTAAGACATGTGAAATATGTGGACGTGCGTTAACTAGTCTCATGGATGTCTACCTGTGTTTGTCCTTAGGCAGCTAAGAAAACAATTACAGCACGTTACTTCGCCATAGTTCATGTTTCCGCATTTACCTCACTCACCCCGTGAAGACAGGAATGTCACAATGTCACAATGACCCCTTGCCTACATGTAGGTACTTATATATCCGCATCGGAGTCGCGCTACATTGCATATGCGCTGTGGAAACATTATCAAATGGAAGAATTTTGGTCGCACGTTATATTTTAAATAACAGCCTGTTTTAACAATTACGACTTGATAATTCATATATGAATGTTGTGAAAACCCAAGCCATTTCCTCGTGCGATTGGACGGGAGCAATCGTGCGGATCAACTGCAACAACAGCAAGAACATTAATTTCCCCTTTTCTGTCGTCAATAGTTCTTTTTCTGTTACATTGTCTAGGGTTTGCACTACCTCTTTCACGTAATCGGTTGAAGATATTGATAAATAACTGCCGAAATTGTTGATGTCCTTTTTTATATCTTGCTACATACGCCATACAAACGATCTGCATTCTTCCTACATTCTCCATACACCACTAACATATAAGCTTTTCTGCGTTTGTAAATCCCATCATCCACTCACGACCTATTGTTGGACTGTCACACACAAACTGACTAGCAAGTCGTAGTGCACGCAAGAAACACATAAGCATTCTGTAAGCAAACATAACATCGTACATAGCAACTGCGCAGATCGAATGGCACAAACAAGTGTCGGTGTGTAAAAGTTTCGGCCGGCCGAAGTGGCCGTGCGGTTAAAGGCGCTGCAGTCTGAAACCGCAAGACCGCTACGGTCGCAGGTTCGAATCCTGCCTCGGGCATGGATGTTTGTGATGTCCTTAGGTTAGTTAGGTTTCACTAGTTCTAAGTTCTAGGGGACTAATGACCTCAGCAGTTGAGTCCCATAGTGCTCAGAGCCATTTGAACCATTTTTGTAAAAGTTTCAAAATACTATTTCACGTTAACGACTCGCAGTAGAATCCAGCTAACAATACGAGTCCCTGACTAAGACTCCATTCCGGGAAGCCGCACGTCAATAGCACTTTTCACTTCCGCAGTATACCAGTAAAGCTTTAGGTAATTCACCCTACAGACAAGGGCTGGCCAGAAATTCTGCACACGTGTGGAGCTGCTGCAGACGTGCAATATCCTGGTCACAGTGTGCATACTTACCGGACGTATAAACAAGGAAACTGAACCGTCACTGCTCTTTTAGTGTATGTCTCTAAGCACAGATGTCGCCGCTTCGCTTCATCCACTATCTACACTCCTGGAAATGGAAAAAAGAACACATTGACACCGGTGTGTCAGACCCACCATACTTGCTCCGGACACTGCGAGAGGGCTGTACAAGCAATGATCACACGCACGGCACAGCGGACACACCAGGAACCGCGGTGTTGGCCGTCAAATGGCGCTAGCTGCGCAGCATTTGTGCACCGCCGCCGTCACTGTCAGCCAGTTTGCCGTGGCATACGGAGCTCCATCGCAGTCTTTAACACTGGTAGCATGCCGCGACAGCGTGGACGTGAACCGTATGTGCAGTTGACGGACTTTGAGCGAGGGCATATAGTGGGCATGCGGGAGGCCGGGTGGACGTACCGCCGAATTGCTCAACACGTGGGGCGTGAGGTCTCCACAGTACATCGATGTTGTCGCCAGTGGTCGGCGGAAGGTGCACGTGCCCGTCGACCTGGGACCGGACCGCAGCGACGCACGGATGCACGCCAAGACTGTAGGATCCTACGCAGTGCCGTAGGGGACCGCACCGCCACTTCCCAGCAAATTAGGGACACTGTTGCTCCTGGGGTATCGGCGAGGACCATTCGCAACCGTCTCCATGAAGCTGGGCTACGGTCCCGCATACCGTTAGGCCGTCTTCCGCTCACGCCCCAACATCGTGCAGCCCGCCTCCAGTGGTGTCGCGACAGGCGTGAATGGAGGGACGAATGGAGGCGTGTCATCTTCAGCGATGAGAGTCGCTTCTGCCTTGGTGCCAATGATGGTCGTATGCGTGTTTGGCGCCGTGCAGGTGAGCGCCACAATCAGGACTGCATACGACCGAGGCACACAGGGCCAACACCCGGCATCATGGTGTGGGGAGCGATCTCCTACACTGGCCGTACACCACTGGTGATCGTCGAGGGGACACTGAATAGTGCACGGTACATCCAAACCGTCATCGAACTCATCGTTCTACCATTCCTAGACCGGCAAGGGAACTTGCTATTCCAACAGGACAATGCACGTCCGCATGTATCCCGTGCCACCCAACGTGCTCTAGAAGGTGTAAGTCAACTACCCTGGCCAGCAAGATCTCCGGATCTGTCTCCCATTGAGCATGTTTGGGACTGGATGAAGCGTCGTCTCACGCGGTCTGCACGTCCAGCACGAACGCTGGTCCAACTGAGGCGCCAGGTGGAAATGGCATGGCAAGCCGTTCCACAGGACTACATCCAGCATCTCTACGATCGTCTCCATGGGAGAATAGCAGCCTGCATTGCTGCGAAAGGTGGATATACACTGTACTAGTGCCGACATTGTGCATGCTCTGTTGCCTGTGTCTATGTGCCTGTGGTTCTGTCAGTGTGATCATGTGATGTATCTGACCCCAGGAATGTGTCAACAAAGTTTCCCCTTCCTGGGACAATGAATTCACGGTGTTCTTATTTCAATTTCCAGGAGAGTATAAGCTTCTCTACATTGCATATGCGCTGTGGAAACATTATCAAATGGAAGAATTTTGCGTTTGTAAATCCCATCATCCACTCACGACCTATTGTTGGACTGTCACACACAAACTGACTAGCAAGTCGTAGTGCACGCAAGAAACACGTAAGCATTCTATAAGCAATCATAACATCGTACATAGCAACTGCGCAGATTGAATGGCACAGTGTCGGTGTGTAAAAGTTTCAACATACTATTTCACGTTAACGACTCGCAGTAGAATCCAGCTAACAATACGAGTCCCTGACTAAGACTCCATTCCGGGAAGCCGCACGTCAATAGCACTTTTCACTTCCGCAGTATACCAGTAAAGCTGTAGGTAATTCACCCTACAGACAAGGGCTGGCCAGAAATTCTGCACACGTGTGGAACTGCTGCAGACGTGCAATATCCTGGTCACAGTGTGCATACTTACCGGACGTTAAAACAAGGAAACTGAACCGTCACTGCTCTTTTAGTGTATGTCTCTAAGCACAGATTTCGCCGCTTCGCTTCATCCACTATCTAGAATGCACTGTACCTTGGCCACTCTCGTTTCTTTTCAGTGTGCAAAGCAATCAGTGGAAGATATCGTGTTATTCCATCGCCCTATCGTCATACGTCTCGGTTCCAAAACGAAACATAAAAACAAATGGCGCATCAATATGCCGGGTTGGTTTTACGCCAATTTTAGGTACCTAAACACCCTTCATGGCAAGGGTATCAAACATTTCTCCCGGTAATTAAAGGATAAATATTAAGCATGTAAGTATACCTTCAACAACCTGTTTAATACCAAATTTTTCAGGTAACAATGTTCGCCCATGCAACATGGAGCAGGATGTGGCACACTCAATAAATAACCATTTCAAAAGGAAAGAAAGAAAGATATCCTAACCCTGTATATCATTGGTTTGGCTCTAAGCACTATGGGACTTACCATCCAAGGTCATCAGTCCCCTAGATGCAGAAGTACATAAACCTAACCAACGTAATGACATCACACACATCCATGCCCGAAGCAGGATTCGAACCTGCGACCGCAGCAGCAGCAGTGCGGTTCCGGACTGAAGCGCCTAGAGCCGCTCGGCCACAGGGGCCGGCTGTATATCATTGGTGATGAGAAACAATAAAGTTCACGTCGGGCACAAAAGCACGGCGCATCGATAAACGCAACCAGTTTCGAAGATTTTCGTCACTAATATTCGATCGAAACCTCGATTTATTCATTTTCATTATGGTTCAAATGGCTCTGAGCACTATGTGACTTAACTTCTAAGGTCATCAGTCCCCTGAACTTAGAACTACTTAAACCTAAAGAACCTAAGGACATCACACACATCCATGCCCGAGGCCGGATTCGAACATGCGATCGTAGCGGTCGCGCGGTTCCAGACTGTAGCTCCTAGAACCGCTCGGCCACCACGGCAGGCACAGCGTTATCGACACCCCGTATGTACACTATGTGATTAAAAGTATATGGACACCTAGCTGAGAATGGCTTGCAAGTTCGTGGCGCCCTCCATTGGTAATTGAGGAATTCAATATGGTGTTGGCACACCCTTAGCATTGATGACAGCTTCCCCTATCGCGAGCGTACGTTCAGTCAGGTACTAGATGGTTTCTTGGAGAATGGCAGCCCATTCTTCACGGAATGCTGCACTGAGGAGAGGTACCGATGTCGGTCGGTGAGGCCTGGCAGGAATTCGGCGTTCCAAAGCATCTCAAACGTGTTCTGCAAGATTCAGGTCAGAACTCTCTACAGGCCAGTCCATTAGAGGGATGTTATTGTAGTGTAACCACTCCGCCAAAGGCCGCGAATTTTGAAGAAGTGCTCGATCGTGTTGAAAGATGCAATCGCCATCCCCGAAGTGCTCTTCAACAGTGGGAAGCAAGAAAATGCTTAAAACATCAATGTATGACTCTGCTTTGATAGTGCCACGCAAAACAATGGGAGGTGCAAGCCCCCTCCATGAAAAACACGACCACACCGTAACACACCGCCTCCAAATTTCACTGTTGGCACTACACACGCTGGCAGACGTTCACCGGGCATTCGCCATACCCACGCTCTACCATCGAATCGCCACATTGTGTACCGTGATTCGTCACTCTACACAACGTTTTTCGACTCTTCAGTCGTCCAATGCTTCTTACACAAAGCGAGGCGTCGTTTAGCATTTACCGGCGTGATATGTGGCCTATGAGCAGCCGCTCGCATATGAAATCCAAGTTTTCTCACCCCCTGCCTAACTGTTATTATACTTTCAGTGGATAGTGATGCAGTTTGGAATTCCTGTGTGATGGTCTGGATAGATGTCTGCCTATTACACATTACGACCCTCTTCGACTGTCGGCGGTCTCTGTCAGTCAACAGACGAGATCGGCCTGTACGTTTTTGTGCTGCACGTGTCCCTTCATGTCTCCACTTCATTATCACATCGGAAACAGTTGACCTAGAGATGTTTAGGAGTGCTGAAATCTCGCGTACAGACGTATGACACAAGTGACACCCAATCACCTGACCACGTTCGACGTCCGTGAGTTCGGCGGAGCGCCCCATTCTGCCCTTTCACCATGTCTAATGACTACTGAGGTCGCTGAAATGGAGCACCTAGCAGTAGGTGGCAGCACAATTCACCTAATATAAAAAACTTGTGTTTTTGGGGGTGTCCCGATACTTTTGATCATGTAGTGTATATTCCTACCTGAGCTGTATCTGTTAGATCTGTTGTTTCATCTAGCGTAACAGAGAAAGCAACGAAGTCCTTAACCTTATTTATTAACTGCTTGTGTACTTCGCCGGCCATAACACATATATGTCGTATCACTATTTGTTTGGAAGGGCCGATATCTTGAAACCTGCTAACGTTCGTGGGACACAAACGTTTTGCAGCATCAATGAGACAGTCATTTACAAATTCACCTTTTGAAAACGGTTTCTCAGATCTTTCTGCTCTTAATGAAATTTTAAAACTTGATCGCAGTGCAGATGTACTCTGATAATTATTCTGGAAAAATTAAAACAGTACTTTGTACTGTAAGAAAACTACGAGTGTAAAGCAAGATACGAAGAGTTCAAGAGGTATCAATTATTATGATTTACATTAAAACATTGTTATGTGCCTCGTCAATTTTCGTAAGTGGGCTTGCCGTTCTTCACAGTTCAGTATGCTATACTCGTCTTTGTAAAATGAGTTATAGTGCCTTTCCCTCGTGAACTTGCTCTGGCAGCCTATTATTCGGCGGCACAGTAAACACTGCCCGTTTTTACTCACTGCTCTACAGAAGAATACAGTTCGCAGTCGTGTTTAAATGACTGAGAACACAGATCTCCCCTTCTTTGCCTTTTTGCAATACTCGCCATTTATCAGTAGGTGTTACTTAAGGCTACAGTGGCCAGAAGAAAGCATGAATGGATGTGCTTCCGCCCTCTTGGTTTCGCGTTAACAAGGAAGCGGAACCGTTGCCGCACATTAAGTATACGTATCTGGTCACAAATGTCACGCTGTTCCGCGTTCTAGGCGCTTCAGTCTTGAACCGTGCGACCGCTACGGTCGCAGGATCGAATCATGCCTCGGGCATGGTGTGATGTCCTTAGGTTAGTTAGGTTTAAGTAGTTCTAAGTTCTAGGGGACGGCTGACCTCAGATGTAAGTCCCATAGTGCTCAGAGCCATTTGAACCATAATGCCGCACCATACATTAACCTGCCAAGGTCGCTGATGTTCCACTTGTCGCAGCCATCGTGGATTTTCCGTTACCCAATAGTGCATATTATGCCAGTTTACGTTACCGCTGTTGGTGAATGACGCTTCGTCGCTAAATAGAACGCGTACAAAAAAATCTGTCATCGTCCCTTATTTTCACTTGTGCCCAGTGGCAGAACTGTACACGACGTTCAAAGTCGTCGCCATGCAATTTCTGGTGCAGAGAAATATGGTAACGGTGCAATCGATGTTGATGTAGAATTCTCAACAACGACGTTTTTGAGATTCACGATTCTCGCGCAATTTGTCTCCTACTGATGTGCGGATTAGCCGCGACAGTAGCTAAAACACCTACTTGGGCATGATCATTTGTTACAGGTCGTGGTTGACGCTTCACATGTGGCTGAACACTTCCTGTTACCTTAAATAACGTTACTATCCGGCGAACGGTCCGGACACTTGGATGATGTCGTCCAGGATTCGAGCAGCATACGTAGCACACGCCCTTTGGGCATTTTGATCACAATAGCCATACATCAACACGATATCGATCTTTTCTGCAATTGGTAAACGGTCCATTTTAACACGGGTAATGTATCACGAAGCAAATACCGCCCACACTGGCGGAACGTTACGTGATACCACGTACTTCCACGTTTTTGACTATCACAGCGCCATCTATCACAAAGCGAAAAAAGTGGTCCAAGTAAAACATTCATATTTCTTTATGTATATAATAAAAATGGAGGTTCCTATTAAAAAAAGAAAAACGCAGTTGATATCCGTGTGACCTATGGCAGCGCCATCTAGCGGACCAACCATAGCGCCATCTGGTTTCCCCCTTCAAGCTAGACGCGTTTCGTTCTTCGTAGTTTTTTCGTTTGATGCTTATTTCGTGAGATATTTGGCCCAGTCACTATCAATGGACCACCCTGTATATACAAGGTGAGTCACCTAACATTACCGCTGGATATATTTCGTAAACCACATCAAATACTGACGAATCGATTCCACAGACCGATCGTGAGGAGAGGGGCTAGTGTAATTGGTTAATACAAACCATAAAAAAATGCACGGAAGTATGTTTTTAACACAAACCTACGTTTTTTTAAATGGAACCCCGTTAGTTTTGTTAGCACATCTGAACATATAAATAAATACGTAATCAGTGCCGTTTGTAGCATTGTAAAATGTTAATTACATCCGGAGATATTGTAACCTAAAGTTGACGCTTGAGTACCACTCCTCCGCTGTTCGATCGTGTGTATCGGAGAGCACTGAATTACGTAGCGATCCAAAGGGAACGGTGATGGACCTTAGGTACAGAAGAGACTGGAACAGCACATTTCGTCTACGTGCTAACACCCTTTTATTGGTCTTTTTCACTGAAGCACATGTACATTACCATGAGAGGTGAGGTACACGTACACACGTGGTTTCCGTTTTCAATTACGGGGTGGAATAGAGTGTGTTCCGACATGTCAGGCCAATAGATGTTCAATGTGGTGGCCATCATTTGCTGCACACAATTGCAATCTCTGGCGTAATGAATGTCATACACACCACAGTACATCTGGTGCAATGTCGCTGCAGGCTGCCACAATACGTTGTTTCATATCCTCTGGGGTAGTAGGCACATCACAGTACACAATCTCCTTTAACGTACACCACAGAAAGAAGTCCTGTGGTGTAAGATCAGGAGAACGGGCTGGCCAATTTATGCGTCCTCCACGTCCTATGGAACGCCCGTCGAATATCCTGTCAAGGGTCAGCCTAGTGTTAATTGTGGAATGTGCAGGTGCACCATCATGCTGATACCACATACGTCGACGCGTTTTCAGTGGGACATTTTCGGGCAGCGTTTGCAGATCATTCTGTAGAAACGCGATGTATGTTGTAGCTGTTTGGGTTCCTGCAATGAATTGAGGACCAATGAGGTGGCCGCCAATGATTCCGTACCATACATTTACAGTCCACGGTCGCTGTCGCTCTACCTGTCTGAGCCAGCGAGGATTGTCCACGGACCAGTAATGTATGTTCCGTAGATTCACTGCCCCGTGGTTTGTGAAACCCGCTTCATCGGTAAACAGATAGAACTGCAACGCATTCTCTGTTAATGCCCATTGACAGAATTGCACTCGATGATTAAAGTCATCACCATGTAATTGCTGATGTAGCAACACATGAAACGGGTGAAAGCGGTGACGATGCAGTATGCGCGTGACACTACTTTGACTCAGTCCACCGGCTCTCGCAATGTCCCGTGTACTCATGTGTGGGTTCATGGCAACAGCAGCTAACACACCAACTGCACCCGCTTCTCCTGTGACAGGCCTGTTACGTACCCGTTTGCGTGCTACGACCATACCTGTTGCATACAGTTGGCGATAGATGTTTTGCAATGTGCGGCACGTTGGATGCTCTCTGTCCGGGTACCGTTCTGCATACACCCTGCAGGCTTCAGCTGCTTTTCGTCGACACTCGCCATAGAGCCGGCCGAAGTGGCCGTGCGGTTAAAGGCGCTGCAGTCTGGAACCGCAAGACCGCTACGGTCGCAGGTTCGAATCCTGCCTCGGGCATGGATGTTTGTGATGTCCTTAGGTTAGTTAGGTTTAACTAGTTCTAAGTTCTAGGGGACTAATGACCTCAGTAGTTGAGTCCCATAGTGCTCTGAGCCATTGGAGCCATTTGAACTCGCCATAGATGAGTATAATCTCCGCCTCTTCAGAGTTCGAATACACCATGGTCAGAGTTCCTACAACACTTCACTATCACAGACGTCTGGTAACACGGTGTACTACAGTTGGTCTGCGTGCGGAGACGAATGCAGAATAACAATAGCAGCAAGCGCTACATGCGGACACTGCGACAGCTAGACCAAACCAAAACAGTGCACTACAGCCACACTCGTAAACACGGTCGTCATCGTAAACATGTCCCTGCAGAAGCTGCTCGCCGACCGTGGTCCGTGTTTGTTACAACACGCAACTGAACGTCGGAGGTTTCAAGCGTCAACTTTAGGTTACAATATCTCCGGATGTAATTAACATTTTACAATGCAACAAACGGCACTGATTACGTATTTGTTTGTATGTTCAGATGTGCTAACAAAACTAACGGGGTTCCATTTAAAAAACGTAGGTTTGTGCTAAAAATCATACTCCCGTGCATTTTTGTATGGTTTGTATTAAACAATTACACTAGCCCCTCACCTCACGTTCGCTCTGTGGAATCGGTTCGTCAGTGTTTGATGTGGTTTACGAAATGTATCCAGCGGTAACGTTAGGTGACTCACCCTGTATATATCCTCCATGCTTATTATGTAGGGCGAAAGTCGCCAGACGATACCTTCGGTTCGCTGACGAACTGGGTGGTTGCATTGGTACCTGGTAGCGTGACGTTGGGAGAGGTCGGCCTTCTTGATGCCATGGGGAGGCGCTGAGTGAAGTACTACGTTGCGTGAGGCGTGTGCCGTCAGCCTGCTCTGGCGACATGTGTTCTCATCCAACAAGTGGCGCAGGTTGCCTCAGGTACTGCAAACTAAGTTGTGTGTGGTGTCACCATTAAGGCAGTGACCTCGTACGTGGGGCCACCCTGGGACGCCAGAGCTGTGCTAACTTAAATGTGCGCACACACGCTATGATGCCGGGTGCAAAGCGTGCTGGCAGCGAGTCCGTACGAACTTCTCCTCGCCGATTTGATTCATATTGACGTGGTGTGTAGGGCACGACCAGGACTTCAACATATATAAACAGTGAGACGCAGCTCCCAACCACTCCCGAAAAAACCTATTCCGAATATTTTAGGCGTGCTTGTATACTTTGTATGGTCGCAAGACACCAAGGGGTGCGCAGCGGAGCGAGTAAGCGCGTAGGTGCGTAAGTGCGAAGTCTCTATATTGAGTCTCACTGCGGGCACTTATTTCTTTAATCCCCGTGTAATTCTAACAAGAGATATTATGACTATGTAAGGTATCAGTACTTAATGATTCACTTATTATTTTCCTATATTTATCCTGAGAAAAAGGAGGAAGGAAACTGTTCGTAAGGAAATTGAAAATAAATGAGGGATATAAAAAAAACTTTCACTGAAATCAGTAGTCATTTTATTTATATTATTATGACAATTATAATTTGCAGCCTACTGAGTGCTTCACGAATCTGGTTAATACTAACCATAGCAAGTTAGAAACAATTATTACTGCGACATACAGCACATGTAAGAAAAGCTGAATTTTTACATGTGCGTGGTTATTCCAGTGTGTGTAATGCAAAAAATTGACTTACATTCATAAACGGTTTTTGATCATCGCACAGTTCCGTGGCGTAGCATGCCTATCCGCTGTTAGAATTACGTAGGAACGAAACAAGAGTAACGGCGGCGAGATTTGATCCAGAGTCCTAGCGCTTATAAAAGTAAATGCTTACTCACTGGGCTACGTAATCCTTGAATTCTAGCGACAAAGTATACAAGCACGCAAAAAATTTTCAAACTCGATTTTCTCGAAAACTGTCTAGAGTTTCGTCTTTCTGTTTACATATGTGGAAGTCCTAGTCGTGTCCTGCACACCTCATTAATAGATGTTGTTCTGTAACTGATAGTAAACAACGCTGTACGAACGAGTTAAACAGTCTCCGGAGAAAAGATTTAATTTCGTAATTTCCCTTTACGGTATGCGTCTCAGAACTGGAGGAACTTTTCATTCTTTCTACTGAAGATGCCATCGTGCAATTTCAGCACTGCGCGTGTCGCCAGCAACGAAGGACATCTTGGTCCATTCCTTTTGTATCCTGCCTACTCGTCAAATATAGGATGCCTAGGATATCTCCGTCCTCGGATCGCTAGACAACAATTCAAGCAAATCGTCTTCATGCATTTTATTACAGAAAATAAATGACAGTACTTGACTTTGAGTGATACATAGATGTGTTGCAACCAAAGGGCGACATGTGATATGATCAATGTCTTTCAATGTAACGATTCCACTACAGTTTAAGTAATGCAGTGGATGCTTCTGTCCAGGTCGCTGGCCTTGAAGCTTCTGTAGATCTGAGTGGCACACTGCGCTTAGTACCGTTGACAATAAATAATGGAGTTTCACAGTACCTGGTAGGTTTTGAGCAATTACGTGGGCTGCTTCAAACTGCTGCAACAATTCGAGCCATTCCTACTCTTGAAATGGTAGTTAAATCAAGACCCTAAGTTGTCGACAGGTGTTGACATAAATCAACGGGGACAGTTGAAAATGTGTGCCCCGGTCTGGACTCGAACCCGGGACCTCCTGCTTACATGACAGACGCTCTGTCAATCTGAGCCACTGTGGACACAGAGAATAATTCGACTGCAGGTATTTTTCCCTTGCACGCTCCTGCGACCCACATTCCGAAATTAATGTCCACACACTACATTCGTAGTGCCCCTGCCCATTACATTCATTAGTCGCGGCAGACAATCTTACTGAATCCTGTAAGAGTTCGGGCAATGCGTGTGCATCCAGCACAGAAGAAGAACGACAATTGCCGGTTAGCCTTAACTATATGAAGTTGGTATCTGTTCTTTCGGACAGGTTCCATCTTCATATTCCTAGTCTTGTTCATGAAATTGGCATTGCCGTGTTGATATTTGCTGGGTCTGAAACTGAAACACCTGCGTTAGCTGCGTTGCACCTATCGCCTGCAGGTGTGGAGACTGAGCGGGGGGGAGGGGGGGGTGTATCCATTTTGGAAGAGATAAATGCAATAAACAGACAAGGCAAGCGATAAAAATAAGTGCAAAAGCAAAGAAAAGTTCCCCAACGCCCACCTGAAAACAATGATAAGCAAAGCACTAAGAGAGACACTATGAAAGTAAGTATACACCCCCCTGCAAACAAAGTACAAAGTAAAATTAAGGCGCCAGCAAAAACACAATATCCCACGAAAAATCTAAAGTTTGTAGCAGCCAGGCGCGCGGTCTTCTTAACACTCGTGGCCAATGCTCTGTAGTGGTGGCTCGGGTTATCACACCGATGTTCAGGATTTTGAATTGTTTCAATCGTTTCCTCTGAACTATAGGAAAATTGTACAGGCCACTGAAGCTGACTCAGATTTGAACATTTTGCTAAAATATATTCGCACATCTTGGCCTCGCTCATTGCATTGCATAAAGATATCTGTTGTGTGCCAATACTTCGCACGTCGGCATCACCTCGCTATACAGCAAGGTGCGATTCTTGTTCACAATGACAGTGGACAATCACGTGTGTTGATCCCCGAAGCTTTGGTTGGTTCTGAGCACTATGGGACTTAACTTCTGAGGTCATCAGTCCCCTAGAACTTAGAACTACTTTAACCTAACCAACCTAAGGACATCACACACATCCATGCCCGAGGCAGGATTCGAACCTGCGGCCGTAGCGGTCGCTCGGTTCCAGACTGTAGCGCCTAGAACCGCACGGCCACCCCGGCCGGCGCCGCAAGTATCGTTACGAGCTGCATGACATTGTAATTTTCAGGGTTTTTGGTGGCAGCAGACGGCTGGTGCGAGGCGAGAGCCTTCGTCGTCTTGGCGCTTGCATGTATCTCGTTTCAGGCCCAAACGGATTGCAGCGCCGACATCACAATGAAATTCGCCACAGTCCTGTGTACGGTGATCCTTCCGTGTATTTTCCCCCAGATCCACCGCAGCAATCGACGCTTCCTACATTTTGCTACGGGCCTCAGGAGGTGGACGCGTACCATTGTGGTTGCTTTTCGGGGGACGTTCCCGCCGGAGCGCAGACCGGATGGCGGGGTACGACTGGAAGCCAGACGTCCCCTGCAGCCACAGCCTCCAGTCCCTCAGAGCATCCATGCTCCTCTTGTCTCCCCCGCCGTTGTCGAACTCCCTATACGACGTCGGTCCGTCGCTTTGGAGGGGGGGGGGGCGTGATATACGGCGTAAAGTCAAGCGCCGGCACGCCTGTCTGGAACGACAGTGCAGAGAGGGCTGTGACAAGACGACAGCCAATTCCACACTGACCGACCCCTCTCTAGGATTCAACAGAATTCCCGCACTGCATGTTCGATTTCTCTGAACGGTCAATCGGAAGGTGAGATATTAACGTCGCGTGACAGTGTTCTACGCTTTCCTGCAAAGCCAATCTAATAGGAGGTCTCCTCTTAGTTTGCTAATTTAAACCAGAACAGTCACCTCGTGCAGACATTTGTTCCATGCCCGGTTTTTGGCGATGGAATGTTTTCCAAACACCTATGACGCACCATTAACTACGCTAAACTTGAAGTGTCACTCCTGAAACTATCCACAGTTCTCGTCCTAATTTCTGTGACCCAGTTTCCTCCTCTTGGGAGTGGCTATACGTGTCAGCATCCTTTTAGCTGATCAGAACTGCTTTACGTAGCCGTCTTCCTTATGTAAATCAAAAAGTCTTTTCTAAATTTCCATTAGCTTTTAATAAAAAATCACTGTATGGTCTTTGTCCACTGGCTACGCGCATGACCATTCTCGAAACAACAGTAGGGCTGGTTCTGCAGTCGTGTCTTCACTGCTCTTGTCATTGATAGTTAACTGTGCAGACTCTCTGACAGGATCTTGTAGTCTGCATGAAACAGTGCCGATGTGACACGTCAAATGACTTTATTGGCACAGAAATCACTAACAGATTTTTATGTATATTTCGTTCTGTTTCTGATATCGTGAGAAGGCTTTCAATCTACAGAATCTTACATTGCACTTTTAGTGTAACCTCTGTGATGAGGGATGACATTGGGAGAATGAGTGGAAAACTGAATAACGCATCTGCTACCGTTAACCACATGAACGTACTGAAACGGTATGAAAAATCCAGGAGGATACGTTCCTTACACTGTTTGGGCGGTGATCGAAATGAGAATGTTGTCTACGACACCTGCAGCTGCTCGGCGAACTTTTGATGATTATGAACTGTCGTATCAGTTTCTATGTTGGGGGCTGGCCCATATCCGTGTTCTATGGCCAGAATCCGTTCTCGCCATTCTTCCGTCGTTTCTGTGAAGTAACGTTAGAATCTGCAATCAAAAAACTATAACGATTATGATGCGCTGTTGCTCCTTATTTTGGACGCTACACTAGGACAGCATTTATTAACGAAAGGTAGAAAAACATCTGATTAAAATTAGGTATCTGGTGATTTCTTCTGCTTTCACTTCTGCTAATTTACTGAACAACATCGGTATAAAGTTTCATCAGTGCTCCTAAACTGAGCAGTGGGGTTTGAATTACGAGATAATTCCATATAGCTTCCTGCAGCTCCTTGTCTAAATAGAAAGTCATTGTTTTATCTATATCGAATGCTACGTCTTTACTCTTAGGAAGTCTTGACAATTCGGCAGATTTTTCATGTTTACCTGTGAGCTTGTAACAGATTTGATAATTGCCGGCCGAGGTGGGCGATCGGTTGTACGCGCTACAGTCTGGAACTGCGCGACCGCTACGGTCGCAGGTTCGAACCCTGCCTCGGGCATGGATGTGTGTGATGTTCTTAGGTTAGTTAGGTTTAAGTAGCTCTAAGTTCTAGGGTACTGATGACCTCAGAAGTTAAGTCCCATAGTGCTCAGAGCCATTTGAACCATTTGATAATTACAGGAGTTGAGGAACAGGGTCCACGCTTGTCTCTTCTAAGCAGTTTTTTCTGAAATCTTAACTCGTGCTGCAAGTAATTTGTCGTCAATGACTAAATAGAGTATTGTTCCATTTAAACAAATGTCGATTCTCTTTACGGCAGAAACTATAACGAGAGACTTAATTTCCAGTTCACTGTAGTTCATCTGAGCTGCCGTTAATATTGTAGACGCAAATGACGTTTTCTGTTCCAATCCGTCTGTGTCCCTATACACCTGCGTTGCTCCAGGGCCCCACTGCGAGCCTTCCATCCCTACTGTTAACGGCTTTCAAGCGAATAAGTGGCGAGGAGCAACGCTGATCTCAGTCTGTTCTTAAATGTATGATATTTCTCATTAAATGTTTCTGATTATAAGAATGCAACTTCCTTGCGTTAAATACGCTTAAGGGATGTATTACCTAGCTGATTTTGGGTATGTTTGGCGTAGTAAACTATTTTAGGCAAAATAGCCATTCACTCTCTCAGATTCTGCACGTACAACAGTGCACCGAACGCTGCTAGAATCTTTCCTGCTAGTTCGTTGTTAAAGAATGCTGCAATTTTCCAGCTGTGTTTCAGCCGAGCGCACTGCAGACAGCTGATGATCGCATGCAAGTAATGTCCTTGTTCCCCCAGTTCTGTTGCTCAACCTTGATGAGACTGATTCTCGCATTTGCACATTTGATGAAATCGTAACGTTGCTGCCATAATATTCGCCTGCTGATGGTAGTCTGCTACTAGTAAATGTCCACAAACGACAAGGCGCCTGGGTCTATTGCTGGAACTAGCTTACGCAGAAAAAGAAACAATTTTGGGCCAGACCAAGGAAAAAAAGATGGCTTATTAGCTGTTCTTTTCCTTTACCTTAGTGGCAACAAAAGATTCCCGCAGTCGTTTAACGTGAAATTCCTAATTATTTTTCACGTCCTGTAAGAATTGAAAGTTGATGGTTGCATAGTGAATGACGCTGAAGCTGTGGAAGGTTACTGCTGCGTTTATAAGATGCAGAATTTCTGCTGCTACTCCACCCGTGAGTTCTGTTAGAACTGCTCTTCCAGTACAGCAGTCTGCTTCTTCTGGAATGCCTGTTACTACTGTTTCTGTGCAAGGAGTACCACAGTTGCCATGTCCATGAAGTCGACATCTAACGCGGAAAGTGGCCGAGCGGTTCTAGGCGCTACAGTCTGGAACCGCGCGACGCTACGGTCGCAGGTTCGAATCCTGCCTCGGGCATGGATGTGTGTGATGTCCTTAGGTTAGATAGGTTTAAGTAGTTCTAAATTCTAGGGGACTTATGACCTCAGCAGTTGAGTCCCATAGTGCTCAGAGCCATTTGAACCATTTTTTTTAACGCGGAAAGAGTCATCACCAAATCAATATCGACCATGTGATTTATTTTCAACATACGAAAGTGAATGAAGAGATAATTACACACGGCAACACGGGAAGAGCTAGTACAGGTGCCAGGACTAAGTGTGAGATTGTTGAAGCAAATACGGCGTACGACAACTTGCGCACGCGCGCCAAACGTGGCGTGTGTGATGCCCGCTTGTAAAAGGAAATGAGCGTTTGACGTCATTGGACGGGAGGTCCCTTACGGGGCAGGTCCGACCGCCTTGGTGCAGGTCTCATTACATTGAACTCCACATTGGGCGACCTGCGCGCCGGATGGGGATGAAATGATGATGAAGACAACACAACACCCGACCCAGCCGGGAATATAACCCGGGCCCAATAGGACGGCAGTCCGTCACGCTGACCATTCAGCTATCGGGGAGGACATGCTCCCTGGTGACAGATCGCTTCCAATTCCTTGTCCATCTTTGGAGGAGGTTACCGTATAAGACTCATACATCTAAGAAACTAAAACGTATGAGCAATTAAGTCGGCCGCTTGTGGTCTCGCGGTAACGTTCTCGCTTCCCGAGCACGGGGTCTCGGGTTCGACTTCAGGGATTTTCACCTGCCACGAGATGACTGGGTGTTGTTGTGTTGTCTTCATCATCGTCCATGCCAATTACGGTCTGAGAAAGGGAACGGCAAACCACCTCCTTCAAGACCTTGCCTAGTACGGCTGTGCGGGTCTCCTGCATCCTTCCACTACGCTCTGTCAAGAACCATGCGACATCATTTCCACTTCCACGAACAAATAAAATTACTTTCAAATAATTTTCTTTATCAAAACTGGAATCAGGAAATTAATAATACATTAGCACTGATGCAGATAGAAGCAAAGCTAAACCTACAGTACTAAACTTCACTTCGTAAAGCCTTGCTAAAAATAGAGTTTTACTGGTTGTTCCTGAAAGCTCTCATTTCATCGGCAAATGTGATGGTCTTTCTCCAGTCTCCAGGCCGTATCGATTAAGATATAGTGTATGTTCATACTTTGCTAACTGATGTGTCATATCAGGGGATCGCGCACGGAAAATCAGAAAGCCGCTAATATACTCAGTTCTGTATTCAGACCATCTGCATTTCAGTCTACACTGAAGCTCCAAAGAAACTGGTATAAATACGCGTATTCGACAACAAGTGTCTGTCGCAGTTGTTAGAGCGGTTACTGCTGCTACAATGACAGGTTATCAAGATTTGAGCGAGTTTGAATCTGGTGTTATAGTCACGAGCGATGGGATACAGCATCTCCGAGGTAGCGATGACGTGGGAATTTTCCCGTACGACCTTTCACGAGTGCACCGTTAATATCAGGAATCCGGTAAAACACCAGATCTCTGATATCGCTATGGTCGAAAAAAGAGCCTGCAAGAAAGAGACCAATGACGACTGAAGAGAGCCATTCAACGTCGCAGAAGTTCAACCCTTCCGCAAATTCCTGCAGATTTCAACGCTGGGCCATAAACAACATGCGTACGAACCATTCAACTAAACATCATCGATATCGGCTTTCGAAGCTGAAGGCCCACTCATGAACCCTTGATGACTGCACGACACGAAGCTTTACGCCTCGCCTGTGCCCGTGAACACAGACATTGGACTGTTGATGACTGGAAACTTATTGCCTATTCGGTCAAGTCTCATTTCAAATTGTATCCAGCAGATGGACGTGTACGGTATGGAGACAACCTCATGAATCAATGGGCCCTGCATGTCAGCAAGGGACTGTTCAAGCTGATGGTGTGGGGCGTATGCAGTTGGAGTGATATGGGACCCTTGATACGTCTAGATACGACACTGATAGTTGACACGCACGTAAACATCCTGTCTCATCACCTGCATCCATTCACGTCAATAGTGCATTCCGACTGATTTGGGCAATTCCAGCACGACAATGCGACTGTTCACGCGTCCAGAAATGCTACAGAGTGTCTCGAGCAACACTCTTCTGAGTTTAAACACTTCCTCTGGCCACCAGACTCCCGAGACATGAACATTATTGAGCATGCCTCGCAACGTGCTATTCAGAAGAGATCTCCACCCTCTCGTAGTCTGACGGATTTATGGAGACTGGATGGATTCATGGTGTCAGTTCCCTCCAGCACAACTTCAAACATTAGTCGAGTACATGCCATGTCGTGTTGCTGCATTTCCGCGTGCTCGCGGGGCTCCTACACGGTAATAGGCAGGTGTACCAGTTTCTTTGGCTCTCCAGTGTGTGATGTACTCTCTTAACATAATACGCTCTCTTATACAACTGACGCCTAGTAACAGTTAATTCTCTTCACTACCTATAGATGCCGTAACATCCACATTTTTCACATCGAGGTAGGGATTAATGCTTCGCTCTATTTCATAAAACGTCTACACCAGTAATTAAACAAAAGTAATGTTGCAGTGTACTATTGTTCGTTCTAAACCACATATAATACAAGTCACAGTAGGTAAAGAGTTTATCAGTTTACACTGTGTGACATGTTTGCTGGATAGTGATGAACTTATATAGAGATGGCAGTTGTATTGCATATAGGAGGTACAAAAGGGATGAGAATTGCTAGAGCTGATATTTGCACTCATGTGATATGAAAACATTTTACACGTGATTATGACCCCACAACGTGAATTACTAGACTTTCAATGACGAATGGTTGTTGGAGCTACACCCATGGGTATTCGGTTTCGTAAATAATAAGGTGATTCGGTATTCCGAAATCCACCGTGTGAAGAGTGTGCAGAGAACTTCAAATTTCAGACATTTCCTTCCACCACGGACAACACCGTGGCAGACGGCACTCATGTAACGACGGAGAGCAGTGGCTTTTGCTTGGATTCCGAGTACTAAGACACAAGCAATACTGCGTGAAATAGCCGCAGAAATCAATGTGGGACTTATAAAGAACCTATCCGCCAGGACGATGTGGCGAGATTTGGCGTTAATGGACAATGGCAGCAGAAGAGCGACGCGAGTGCCTTTGTTAACAGTACATCGCCTGCAGCCTCTCTCCTAGACTCTTGACCATAATCGAAAGGTCAGTTCGTGCACAAAATCCTGCACCAGCAACACTTTCGCGATTATGGAGGGCTATAAAGGCAATATGGCTCACTATCGCTGCAGGGGACCTCCAACGACTTCTTGTGTCCATGGCAAAAGGAGGGCTGACACAAAATTAGGAGGCATCCAATGACTTGTCACCTCAGTGTATGGAGTCGTTAAAGTGGAAGTAAGATTTATGTTTAACGTCTCCTCGATGAAAAGGTACTTCGTAACTAGATTGCTGTCGTTATTCTGTAAGGAACTCAATAAGCCAATCACGAAGTAAGTTGGATCCCATACTTAGTCTAAGGAGGTTGTATCAGTGTTTTACATTGTAATCAGCGACCGTTTCATAAACATACGTCCACAATTTTTCAGTCCATTATAGATAGTTAAAACTTTGTACACTGATTGAACCCCAACGACGCCCACTAATTTAGGAGACAGTTCGGGGATATTTTCTGTGTATTTTAGTATAAGAGACAGGTCGTCCCAGGTTGTTTGTTATAGGGCAATAACATATTTATGATTTAATCGGTTTGTTATTCTAATCATATTTATTTCACTGTAATTATCTGCACAATAATGAAAACACCTCTACTATGCAGTCGCCTAAAAGCATAACATTAAATGCAGAGTAATTCAACAACCCTCATCTACAAAATGTACTGCGTGTTGGTTGCTGCAGGAAGAGCTCAAGGTAGCGTCGTTGTGAGGGTCTTCCATTGCTTTCAGTGAGCTTAAACATGTGGTTATAATCGGAAAACTCGTCGTTTGTAAACTTATCCATATTCCTGTGTTTCGCAAGTTCATCCTTTATATTTAAGAACACAATGAATTCAACACAAATGGTCTTCATTGACTGTCAAAAACAAATAACCAACTTTGTAACTCTTTCAGAACAGTGAAATAAGTTCACAATACACGAAAGTACTTGGAACCACAAGAGGAAGGCTTTCACAGTCAGAGTTCGTTCTACGTTAGTTGACTATCAAATATTTAACTCCACGCTCTCCTTGAGAGGTGCACATTGGAACAGATTAACACCTAAGTTACGTTCTGTACAAGTTCAGAGTTTCTGTAGCCTTGCCAAATGAATCCGACAGAATACCAGCCGGCCCTCGAGCCAGTTCCGAAGTCCCTTGGCGGCTACGGCGGCGTGTGGTCGGCAGTGCTGAATCCGGACTTTCCCTCTTGGCTGGCTGCGTAGTAACTACCATGATTGGTTCTTTTCTTCTGTATTGTAATTTCATTCCCCTGCCCCATAGAGGCAGAGATGATGGAAGTTAAAATATACACAAATATTGGGACATGCACTGGGGGCAGTTAAAAAGTCGACATGAAGTTAAAAGAACACAGCTAGCAATTCGAAATGCACTTAAAAGAATACTGGAGGCAAACGAGGTAAAAGTCGGCCACAGTATAAAAATCACATAGAGCGAGACACTTAAACCACTGCAAATGACAGAGCACTCATGAAGAATAAAAGCAGCTGGTAGGGACCTGCCAAGGGACTGGAGGCTGGGGAAGAGGGAAAGGAGGGGAACAAGGTGCGGTGGGGCGCTGGAGGAAGAGGAAAAAAGAGGGAAAGAGGTGCACCAATAGGCAGGAGATGGACCAGGCGGCAGACAGAGAGGGAAGCCAATGTAGGATGGAGTGCAGAGACACAGAAGCGGCCACGGGAGATGGAGGGGGTGGAGCAGGGGAAACACCGTTCAGGAGAAAGGAAGGGGAGGGGAGGAGAGGGGAGGGGAGGGAGCCCTGAGGAGTAGTGGGGAGGAAGCTGGGGTTAGAGTTTGTAGGAGAGATTGATGTCAGGCTGAAGCTCATCATCTGGGAGGGGCAGGTGATGGAAGTTGCAGTGGGAAAGGAGGTGGAGGGTGTGGAGATGAACAGAGGGTGGGGCACAAAGGTAAAGGTGTGGTAATGGGAGGGGGGTGGAGATGAAGGGGGACACAAGGGGTGGGGGGTATCGAGTCGGCAGACAATATACAGGGTGCGGATGTGTTCAAGGGGAAGAAGATGGTGGGGGAAGGGGGTGAGATATTAGAGGACGTGTGTGGGGGACAGAAGGCGGATAGGGAAGGCGAGGCAGAGTGCATGGCGTTCTAGGGTATGGAGGGCTGTATAAAATATGGGAGGGGGCGGAAATCCAAGTGACCCTAGTATAATACAGGATTTGTAGGCGTGACCATGACTGTCGCGGACAGGGTCCTAAATGCCACACAGGTGGAGGTACACTTCTTCCTGATTGGCTGCCCGTGACATTGGCGGATGCAGCAGAAGGTTCGTGGCATCAGCGACCCATCTTTCTGATTTACCCGCCGTCTGTACTGGGATCCAGTGTACCTGTAGGCCCTGTGGAGTTCGCGCTGCAAATCACTAATTTGGAACGTCATGTAGCCACAGGAGCTAAGCTGCCAACCAACCCGACGGCAGTGTGTTGTCATGTGGCGTCGGCTGTTGACACGCCAGAATGAAATTAATCTGTTTGCAAAGTACACATACATTGCCCGCCCAGCTAGCCGCGTGGTCTAACTCGCTGCTTCCCAAGCAGGAAGTCATGCCGGTCCCTGGCACGAACCTGACCGGTGGATCAGTGTCTAGGTCCGGTGTGCCCGCCAGCGTGTGGATGGTTTTTAAGGCGGTTTTCCATCTACCTCGGTGAATGTGGGCTGGTTCCCTTTATTCCGCCTCAGTTACGCTATGTCGGAGATTGCTGCGTAAACACTGTCTCCACGTACGCATACACCATTACTCTACCACACAAACATTTCTGGGTACACTCATCTGGTATAAGACGTTCCCATTCGGGGAAGGGGGGAGGTCGGCGGGGTCCACTGGGGGCGAACAGCACAATGATCCTGGTATCGGTGTGGGGCGGCGGTGAGGTGGGTGGACTTCCGTGGCCTGTTGTGGGGTTGTGAGCCACTGAGGGCTACGGCGGGACAATGCCTCTCTGTCGTTTATAGGTCCCCAGTTTAATACACAATACAGTGTGCACACACATACAGTGCATAACGTCGACATTTGCGCTGTTGTATAGATATTTTCAGTTGGAGTGTAGTAAATTTATGGAAAAGTCTTGATCGCTAAAAAAATTATTTATGGCGAATTTCGAGCAGTGTTTGGGAAAGGTACTACAAGCGAGAAATACAATAAAGTGCAATTGCCGTTAGGCATATTTGAAAAAGATGTTATTATGAGAAGTCGTATGACAGACCAATGAATGGCTCATTACGAACAGTTCCAAACGGCCCGGGCAGTAGGTGCCCGAATTTTCTGCAATTAGAAATGTCAGTTTTCACTGAATCCGTATATTATTTAGAAAATCTATTTTGTCTAAGTGTAAAACGGCAGAAAATTCCTGTAAGTGAAATAAAGCTATAAATGATCACACTGAAGCATATCGGTTCCAAAACGAGCGAGAGATACTACAAATGGCCTCCTGTCTTTATGGAGACAAATTGTTTGGACATTCTCAATTGGAGAAATGAGTGGATAGCACCAGAATAGTCCGCTCAGGTGATATAATTAGTACAAAGCGGCTCGTCTTTTGAGTATCAAACCTTAACAGGCCACATAAAAGTGGTAATTTTAAAATTTCGCAGCAGTCGCCCACTTCTAGTTTCGTCCCATTAAGTACGACGTCGAGGACACATTTATTTAATTCAGTGCGTGTGTTCCAAATGAGTACAAGAAAACTGGTTCAACATATTTGGTGCGGTAAAACGGGCAGCAGGTTTAGTCGTTAGACGGAAGGATACCTAAGTTACCGACAGTCTGGCGTCTACGCTGCTTTGGGTGCTTTGAGGCCGCGTCTTGTCAACTGTGCGAGATGCTTGGACTCGGCCTGTGCGAGGCGAGAGCCGAGACATTTCCTTTAGTGTATCAGCTATTACACAACCACACAGTCTGGAAAAAAACAGTGGAGCAGCTAGAAGGCATGGTCTAAGGCCAGTATAAACTTGTACACGTGCACACCATCGGGGGATATGTAAATGATTAGGATTTGCAATTCTCTGTGACAGGTCGATAGAGCGTGTAGGCGTTATTCGTGTTTAGCATTGTTACCAGGCCTGATTAAATATATAAGGGGCATAAGGAGCTTCAGATGTTTGACAATCGCAACAAAGGACACGCTGATGACGCTGCCTCAGATTAGTACGCGAAATCGGCACCTGACAAAGTACACCCATCAAAAAAACTTTTGCTTCACCTCGATTCCGAGAGTTCCGGAACCTGTACAGGAAACTGGAATAGAGATCAACATACACATCATTTCCGCCCTTTTTATTGCTCATAAAAGTCACTCACTGCATGTTGTACCACCATACAGCGACTTTCAGAAGTGGTGGTCCTGATTGCTGTTCTAATGTTCAAATATGTGCGAATTCCTAAGAGACCAAACTGCTGAGGTCATCGGTCCCTAGACTTACACACTACTTAAACTAAGTTATGCTAAGAACAACACACACATACACACACACACACACACACACACACACACACACACACACATACACACACACACACACACACACACGAGGGAGAACTCGAACGTCCGGCGTCAAAGGCCGCGCAATCGTGACATGGCGCCTCAAACCACGCGGCAAGATTGCTGCACACGCCAGTACCTCTAATACCAAATAGTACGCCTTCTTGCACTGATGCATGCCTGTATTCGTCGTGCCATACTATCCACATGTTCATCAAGGCACTGTTGGTCCAGATTTTTCCACTCCTGAACGGTGATTCGGCGTAGATCCCTCAGAGAAGTTCGTGGTTCCCGTCGTCCATAAACAGCCTTTTTCAATCTAACCCAGGCATGTTCGATAGAGTTAACTGTCTGGAGAACATACTGGCCACTCTAGTCGAGCGATGTCGTTATCGCGAAGGAAGTCGTTCATGGACGATGGGGGTGCGAACTGTCGTCCATGAAGACGAATGCCTTGCCAATATGCTGCCGATATGGTCGCAGTACCGCTCGGAGGATGTCATTCACGTGTCGTACAGCCGTCACGGCGCCTTCTACGACCACCAGTGGCGTACGTCGGCCCCACGTAATGCCACCCCAAAACAACAGGGAACCTCCACCTTGCTGCACTCGCTGGACAGTGTGTCTAAGGCGTTCAGCCTGACCGGATTGCCTCCAACCACGTCTCCGACGATTGTCTGGTTGAAGGCATATGCGATACTCATCGGTGAACAGAACATGATGCCAATCCTGAACGGTCCATTCCGCATGATGTTGGGCCCATCTGCACCGCACTGCATGGTGTCGTGGTTGCGAAGATGGACCTCGCCATGGACGTCGGGAGTGAATTTGCGCATCATGCAGCCCATTGCGCACAGTTTGAGTCGTAACGCGACGTCCTGTGGGTGCACGAAAAGCATTACTCAACATGGTGGCGTTGCTGTCAGGGTTCCTCCGAGCCATAATCCGTAGATAGCGGTCGTCCACTGCATTTGTAGCTCTTGGGCGGCATGCGCGAGGCATGTCATCGATGTTTCTTGTCCCTCTGTATCTCCATGTCTGGACATCATCGCTTTGGTTCACTACGAGACACTTCCCTTGTTGAGAGCCCTTCCTGGCACAAAGTAACAATGCGGACGCGATAGAACCGCTATATTGACCGTCTAGGCATGGTTGAACTACAGACAACACGAGCGATGTACCTCGTTCCTGGTGGAATGACGAACTGATCGGCTGTCGGACCACCTCCGTCCAATCGGTGCTGCTTATGCATGGCTGTTTACATCCTTTGGCGGGTTTAGTTATATCTGTGAACAGTCAAAGGGACTGTGACTGTGATACAACATCCACAGTCTACGTCCATCATCTGGAGTTATGAGAACCGGGGTGATCCAAAACTTTTTTTGATATGTGTATGAAAGTGGCCTCATCGTGGGCTTCCATTTTGCCAGCTGGTGGAATCGTGCAGTATCCAGATTTGTGGACCGTTTGCATTTGACAGTGGCTCGATGTTATGCTGCATAGGAAGGTGAGGGCAGACATGCTCGTCATCAAGATTTCGATCGACCACGTCTGACGACCACAAGGGCGGATCGCGGTATCAATCACCGAGCAAATCGTAGCCCATTCACATGAGCGCTTGTCATCCGAAAACAAGTAATGGAGTGTCTACAACTTTCTGTGCTGTCCTGCACCACTGGTCGGAGACTAGCAGCAGCCGGACTGGAGAATTACTATGCTGTATGGCGGTTACCGTAACACCAGAACCCAATCGGCAGACTGTGGAGTGGTGTCGTGACCGGGAAGCCTGGAATGGTGAGGAATGGTGTCGCTTTATGATCAGTGATGAGTCGCTCTGCCTCATCGTCGTCGGGTATGGTGACAACCTGCCTCGTGTCAGCAGAATGATGTTCGTCCACGTACAGCACGTGTGTGTATGAACAGCCTGCATGGTGTTGAGCTACTCCCGTGCCCAATAAGAACTCCAGATTTTTGTCAGATATAACATTTGTGGGTCCGTCACTGACATCAACTCTGTCCCAGTGGCAGTACTCAGGACATCAAACTACAGTTAACCAGTAGTGGGCCAGCTTACCTCAGGAGTGGTTGCAATGTCTTCATGACATCCTTCTAACTGGATCAGCGCATGCATTACCAACGTTATGTGTATAATGAGACTCATACTGTTAGGTTCTTTATTCATTTGACTGTTTTGTAGTCATTGAAATAACATCACATACCCTTTCAACCCGTGAAGCTTCATATCGTTTCCTCCACTCGTTCTGATACGTCACTGTTTTTGTCAGGCAGTGCATATGTGTGTGCCCTTTCATTTCGTGAGTGGTGTTGTCTAAAAGCCCGAGGGACTTCGACACGCCCGGGTACGTGATCTGTATATAGACAACGACTCTGTCGATCATTTCCACTTGCAGGTGAGAGAACCTGCTAGCCTTCTACCAGAGCGCGCCTGTCTGTCTGCCTGACAATTCGCCGGCCTCATCGTCTGCAATATTTCGTTCCAGCTACCTCTTCATGTCTGCTATGCTCGCTGTCTACCTGTCAGGGGCTGTAACATTAACTTTTCAGCGGACCACACTCGCAATCGGTTTTCTGTTCGTATGTCAGATGGCATTCGACCAACAGACTATAGCACATTTTCGTCAAATTGTTGAACAGTTACCTGTGACAAACTGATAGGTAGCTTCATGAGGTGTATGTTTTTGCTACCGGATTCCTTTCAATTTTCGCATTTAGTGACATCTGGGAGGATTATAATGGGCAGTCAAATAATGACGAGACGCATGAAACAAAGTAAATACACTGTTCATATTTTTAAAAGCAATGGCAATATCCGTTAGGATATTTATCGCACCGTGTCAGAGCCTTCATGGCAAAATGTTTGTTTTTGCCTATGGATCCTCGGTTGTACTCAAGGATGCACCACTTCGTCCGAAGCAAACCGACGGCCACTTCTGTCCTTTTTCAGGAGTCTGAAAATATGAAAATCGCATGGAGTGAGATGGGGCTTGTGTGGAAGATTTGTAAGGGCTTCCCAACGAAACTTCTTCAGCATACTCTAAACAACCTTGGCAACATCTGGGCCCGCTGAAAGTTTTGAATTGCTCTGTATCGGAACATGCAATGTTCTGGGAGTTAACCTCTGGTGTCCCATGTATTTGTACAAGGAATATTATTTACTGTAATTCCATTGCGGTGATATAAGCTGAAGATAGGTTCCGCGTGATCCGAAATCGGTTATGCAGCGCGGGGCCTGTGCAACTGTTTCTAGATGAACGTTGTGATCTTCAGTTCGAAAACTGGTTGGAACCTATATCCATTTGAACCTGCTTGCTACGTTCACCCTTTAATTTCCCTTTGAAAATTTTACCCCCTCCTCCCCCCTACCTACCCCCCCCCCCCCCCTCACTTCCTACAGTTACGAAAAGTGACGATTCCTTCATCCTTTAGGCCTTAGTGTATGCCCTACCTATCGATCCCTTCGATTAGTTTCGGTTGAATAAAATGATAAAAACTTCGAAAAATATTCCGGAACAAATGATGTTTCTCTTATAGTGCCGTGAGAAACCTACTCCCAAAGGATTTGTATATGTATTCGTGACAAATCTTATACAGATTTGTTTCTTTACAAAATGGACCTACCACTTTTACAGAATACGAGTGAGCTCCTTTGTCCAGCATATCTGCCTGATTAATGTGCTGTTAACATCATTATTAGCTCCACTAAATTTAATACTTCGTCCCCTGTCCGAAGCTCTGCCTACAGCTTCTATTTTCAGTAGGCAGAGAGATATTTCTACAGCTTCCATTTTTTTATCAGTCAATCAACCAAACAAAGTTGGTGTATACACAATCTTCATTTCGATACCAGTTTGATGAGCTGGAACAATTCATTTCGATACCAGTTTGATGAGCTGGAACAATTTTGTTTATTAGTGGCAGAAGCCTATTTTTACAGTACATACAATTGTAAACATACACAAAAACCATTCAGAAATATCATCGTCCAAATTTGCAGATTAGATGAAATTTGTCAATAGGACAATATCGTTTGCAACATCCGTTGAGTAGGTAAATTGACAAAGACCGCACTGTCACAGATGTTCCACAGTGGTTTAGGGGCCTCCAACCGACCTACTCCTCTTTGTGGCCGAATGGAAGACGTTCTCGCGATTCCATCCAATCTCGTTGCACGGATTTCACACGAAAATGTCTAGCTTCTCGACGAATATCAGGGAGTGCGATACCGGCAAGACAGTAAATCTTCAACAAGAATGAGCTTTAGGTAACTTGTAATTACCCTGCAAACTTCGTTCAGAACCAGCCCTAAAGTTTTAATGTAAGACAATCTGTACCAAATACTGGAGGCATATTCCGCTGCAGCACAGGTAAAAAGTAGTAATTGTTAGAACTTGTGGCTTAGCTACCCAATTTGTGCCTTTTAACTTACTCAAGATGTTTTACCAAGCGCTGGATTTCTGTCTGACGTTGGTTTGTCTGAAGTTTAAGCAGCGGTCCAGTGTTACCCCTGAACACTCACGCAGTGTTCAAAGTGGATAACTTACCCAAACACATTCAATTGCCCAGAGTCCTTCCATATAAATAAGATGGAAAACACTCTCCGTCCAGTTGACCACTTCTGTTCTGACTGTGCGTTGGTGTTGGTGATAAATGTGCTTTCAGTGCTCATTGTTGCATTTAACTGAAGGCTCTGCTTTTTTATTGTGGTTGGGTGCTGTTGCTACGTGACTTTGCTGGTTGGGACGCCGAGCATTTCAACACCTACATGACCGTGGCTCTAATTAGGTAATACAAAAGCCGTCGCCTACATGGACAGGAACAGGAATACAAACAGTCCATCTTTCCTAAAATCCGTATGTTTCGGAGACAGATATATACCAAAACAACCGTAAGACAGCTGCACATCATCTTCATCAATATGGCTACTCTGCAAACCATGCTTAAGTGTTTGGCAGAGGGCTCACCGAACCACCTTCACACTGACTTTTCATAATTCCACTCTCGAACAGTGCGTGGAAAAACTAACTCCTACATCTTTCCATGCGGGCTCTGGTTTCCCTTATTTTATTATGATGATCGTTTCTCCCTAGATACGTCGGCTCCAACAAAATGTTTTCGCATTCGGAGGAGAGCGTTAGTGATTGAAATTTCATGACAAGATCCGCCCGCACTCAACAGTTCGTACGAGTAAAGAGCTAGTTGTATTTTACGAGAACAATGTTTCCTAAATTTGTCAATAGCCCATTCTCTTCGAGGTTATTCATAATGTTCCTAGACAACATACGTTCCAAAATATCTGCTCCTCATCGACGTTAATAATATCGGCCTGTAATTTAGAGGATTAAACCTATTGCCTTTCTTGAATATTGGTGTGACCTGTGCAGGTTTCCAGTCATTGGATACGGGTGTTTCGTCGATAGAGAGGTCGTATATGATTGTTAAATATGGACCTATTGCACCAGCATACTCTGAAAGGAACCTAACTGGTATACAGTCGCGACCAAAAGACTCTTTCATTAAGTGATGTAAGTTGCTTCACTACTCCAAAGATATCTACCTGTAAGTTACTATGTTTGGACCTGTTCTTGATCAGAATTCTGGAATAGTTGCTTCGTCTTCATTGGCGAAGGAATTTCGGAAGGCTGTGTTTAGAAACTCTGCTTTAGTAGTACTGTCATCGATAGAATTTCCATTCCTATTGTGCAGAGAAGGTACTGGATTGTGTCTTGCAGCTAAGATACTTTACGTATACGACCAGAATCTCTTCGGATTTTCTGCCAGGTTTCGAGACAAAGTTTCGTTGTCTTTTGTTAATTTGTTTGGTACAAATCTCTCAATTGCTGTCGATACTATTTCTCTGAATTCAAATAGTATCTCGTCAGTACTTACGTTGATAGCGTGGAAGGATCAAATACTGTCTCTCAAGAAGGCGTCAAACGAATCTTTATTTGCAGGAGAGCTTCTGTAAAGTTTGGAAGGTTGGAGACGAGATACTCGCAGAAGTAAAGCTGTGAGAACCGGGCGTGAGTCGTGCTTCGGTAGCTCAGATGGTAGAGCACTTGCCCGCGAAAGGCAAAGGTCCCGAGTTGGAGTCTCGGTCGGGCAGACAGTTTTAATCTGCCAGAAAGTTTCGCATCTTTATTTGATTTATTGAATAGATATGTCTTTTTGGTGGATTTAGGGATTACGGTATTCACTCTCGCTACGAAATCCCTGTGTTCACTAATTCCTGTATCTATTTTGGTTGGTTGGTTGGTTTTGGGGAAGGAGACCAGACAGCGTGTTCATCGGTCTCATCGGTTTAGGGAAGGATGGGGAAGGAAGTCGGCCGTGCCCTTTCAGAGGAACCATCCCGGCATTTGCCTGGAGCGATTTAGGGAAATCACGGAAAACCTAAATCAGGATGGCCGGACGCGGGATTGAACCGTCGTCTTCCCGAATGCGAGTCCAGTGTCTAACCACTGCGCCACCCCGCTCGGTGGATCTATTTTGATGCTCGTTATTAGTTCACAATTATTTGTTGCTAAAAGGTCAAGTGTACTTTCGCAACCGTTTACCATTCTGGTGGACGTATGAAGTAATTGCTCAAAACAATTTTCAGACAATGCGTTTGGCACAGTTTCCGATGGTGATGATTTATTCGTACCTACGGATTTAAACATGTATTTTCGCCTGCATATCAAGGATAAAACTGATGTCACCACCGACTACGACTGCGTGAGTTGGGTACGTATTTGAAAGTAGACTAGTTTAACTTTTTAGCAATTCTGCAGGCATCTGAGTTGGGATATCAGTAAAAGAATCTAGCTATTAATTTATTCCGATTGCAAAGAATGACCTCTACCCATACTAACACAAAGGTACCATCTACTTCAGTTTCGCTACAAGATACTCTACCTCTAACAGCAACAAGCACGCAACTGTATTTAGCCTATCGTTTCTGAACACCGTTACGTCCTCCCAAAAAATCTCGGATCAACTTGTCTACAGCTTCAGTCAGATTTTAGTGTCTATAAAGATTTGAGCATCAGGGATTCACCAACATTTTACAGAGACGCTGGACACCACACGACTATATGGCGGAAATAATTCGACAGAGTCGCTAAATAGAACAGGTGGGCTGATATGATTTGTTTGGCAAACGTGTGCTTTTACTTGGACATCACAGCCAGCAACTTCAATACCTGGGACAAATTCTAGATCGAGCTGATGGAATATTTGGTGACAATGAGCATCAGAATAATGTCCAACGTCATGGGAAAGCGAGCCACTCAAGCAGATTGTCTTAGCGCTGTGCCTCATCGTGAATCCGAATGTCACGAAAGCCGACAAAATGTCTCACTTGATGAAATGAGTCACAGGAGACATGTACCAAGCTCTTTTGGTAAAATATGTCACAACAACAGAGACAATTTTCCAGGCAAATACAACAGAACAGAGTCGGACGAAAGAGGTACGGCCGACTACCGGACGTGGTACCTGTGAAAGTTGTGGAGGTTCCCCATGAGCTCGCCTCTCTCACACACCATATAGTACGAAAAGAGAAACAATAGTGCATAGCAGTCAGAAACGTAGGACAGAGTACACAAGGCGTCGACACTGACGGTTTCGCCGACTTTCACGATATCCTCACGTGATATGCAAACTATATACCGATAGAGATAATACGGATTAATTTGATTTGCAAATAATGTTTTCCTTGATTTTATTAATGATGGTCCACACCTATTTTATTAACGATTATCCACATTCTCTTCATTCAACTGTCTTACCGACTTTGATTGCTAAACATCAAGTATTCCTAGCAGTTTTATTTTTTTCAGAATTGCTTTTGGTTGAGCTGGCAGTTTTGCAGACGCAGCAGAGCGAATTGGCGGAAGGGCACCATTGACACATATTGTAAAAATATGACTTCAGGTATGTTATCATGCACGAAAGGCTAATTTGTACATTAAGGCAGCTAGGACGACACCTGTGGAAAGGCAACACAGCATGCCACCGGCCGTACCGCAGCTTCCCTGTGGTGGAAGGCAGCCCTTAGCACGTCCCAGCACGAGTTGGTGAAGTTGTAGACGGCCTCGCCATCGCTCTCAGTGCCGTAACTTTATGAAGAACAGTGACACAGACGCATGTCCAGACTACCGGGCAGCAACAGGGTTTGTGTAGAAACGCACGGAGAGCATGGCGCCAATCTGTCTATAGGAAGATAATGCACCACTTGGCTCCACGGCCTCTGTAATAGCAGCAGGGAGAGGTGGGATGGCATTTACGACACTACACTCTGGGCAGGAAACGCCACGAGAGGGAGAAAGGATTTCATAAACGGTGAGACCACGGTTTTCTTGACCCAAAGTACTGTAGCTGGGAACTCGTGAAAAAAGCAGATAGGTATCTTAGGAGATATGGGGAAACATGCTGTCACGTTTAATAATGACAGTACCTATATGCAAATGGACAACAGATATCTTTGTGGCTTATGAAAGAAACGAGTTTTTGACTATGTAACAGTTAATATGGAGAAAGAGTTGCAATAATTATTTTTATAAATGTATTTACACAGCCCCCTGGGTATATAAAATAACATATTGAACTTAAAAGTCATAATAACGAGAGTGGCGAGTTGTGATGAGCTGCACAGCTCGCATGCGCAGTTGTGTCGGGCGCAGAACCAAGGAGGATGGAAGACAACAAGGCTTTGAACTTAACAGCCTTGTTGTCAGTGACTGGAGAGTTAAAAATTTATTATATGGAAAAAAGTTCGTTTTAACAACTATAAAATGACGTACCATTAATGAGCATGCTATTAAGTCATCTCAGAAATATGTAAAGCATGAATGCAAGAATTCCCACGCTAGTGAAGCTACAAAGATTAGGAGCTATGGCCGCATAAGTAACAACGGCTCCAAATGGCGTCATATTGGTTGACGAGTAGTTATATCAGAAGTGAAACAGCAGTGCAATCTTGGTTTTCCCACTCCTCATCTAAACGACACACGCACCAACGAACGTCACAACACAACAAGGCAGTAACATCCAATTAATTGTCGTGAATACTGGAACTGTAGGGGAGCTTAGTGTACTTTTATGTTAGGTGGCGTGTGGTGAAGTATAGCGAACTATCTCTTACAGGCAGTGTTAATTTCAATCCAATCCATTTCTCGCTCCCAATTCTAAGATAAGTTCAGAAATACTCGAATGTTTCTTTCTAAATCATGGTGTTTTGTAATATAAGAGACTGGAGAACAACTAAATTAATACTCATGAAGTAATTTTGATCATTCTGACTGAGAGAACGGAAGTTTTACTTGAGTGGATTGGTCACTTTATGATTCAAATCGTTTTGATGTAAATATTTTGCTGTATTAACTTCAAAGTTTTACTGAAAGCTGAATTATTGGTAAAGAAAATTCATTTCCATAAAGTTACAATTGAAATTTAAGATGTCTGCTTCACAGCGTATGAATGTATTAAAATGGTAGCTTCCATATTGAAAGATCTGGAATTACGACCCAGCAACCATCCACAATTAAATTCAAAATCAAAACAACGTAAATAAGCTCCATCAGAACTTGGAGACCACAAAGAAAACAAGAAATACTTACTAACAATATTTATTATAGAAGAAAAATGTAAGGTGAGTCACTATCTGTTCATTTCTGAGCTGCAATCTTCGTTGTGAACTGGCAGATATAACCCCAATTTCAAAATGATGGGTGTGTGAATTCCTAAGGGACCAAACTGCTGAGGCCATTGGTCCATAGGCTTACACACTTCTTAAATTACTTAAACTAACTTACGCTAAGAACCACACACACACACACACACACACACACACACACACACATGTGCCGCGTTATCCGTGACACGGCGCCTCAAAATGTGCGGCCACTCCGCGCGGCTCAAAATGATGTCTAAGTTGTTAACATTGAGACAATGCTTTGTGAGGCATAGTGGGTGTAGCTGAGGATCAAATCCCTATATCTACTACACGCTTTGTAATAAGTAGTTGACCGCCTTTATTAGCTCGAAACAGTTCAAGTGGGGCACCTAAGGGTCAATCGAAATGCAGAAAAGTCGGTATGGTTATTTGCTAGATATTAACAGCGTCGGTGTGTCGCTGGATCAAAGGGAGATTCTTGGTTGGAGCAGGTCCGGTGGCAGAGTTTCGAGGACACAATGCTGGTAGGCTAAGGTAACACACCGCCACAATTCGGGCTAAGGATAGAAGAGACAAGAAGATGCGTCCAGCGACCTGGCGTGCAGAAAGTGGCTTGTCACCACCAGCAAACAGTAATCCTAAACCGGCCTGGTCAACGAAACGATACTAACTGAAGCTATAAACAGGAAATCTGACCTGTTGGTCGACAGCCAAAAGTCACTGTAGAACTGTGAAAATGAGAATTTGACACGCTTGTTACACAATTTGTCACTAATTGAAAATCACGGATTGAACTAATAGTAAACGATCAGAAGTGTTCAGTCGCACGTGGCATCCGTGACAGGAATTTCCGGAAAATAACTTTCTGAAGGTATTTCTTTTGTGGATCATGTTATCCATAATTTTAAAAATTACGAAGACGCGAACTTGACAAACGGCAAACTACATACTGATATCACTGACCTATTGAAAACAGTGAAACCTACTTTCACTAATCAGTTACAGGAGGCCGAGAACCGAATAAGAACAGTGAAAACTACTTTCACAACTCCTTTAGAGAAGAATAGTAAAAAATGGAGGCGAATCGTAATGGGAATATCACAGATCTAGATGCTAGTTTATCCGACAAGACGAATGTTAACCTACTCATTTTGAGTACACAAAGCGATAGTTAGTAAATCGATAAGTTTGGCAAAGTCAGAGCTAAAAGACGTACAAAAGAACATTACCGATATCGACCAGAAAATCTAACTGCAAAGAATCAGAGATGAAGTAGAATCAATATCAGATGACAAAATAAATGCTATAGTTCTTGAACAAAAAGACAAAGTTTCTGAAAAAACAAATGCGAAATTTTGAGCGACGGAAACTATCGAAAATTCCTACATAGAGCAGGAAATGTTAAGGAATACTGTGACTAAAATTCGCAATGAAATCGACTCGTTGCGTCAGTAATTACAGAGTAGAGCAGGTGGTGGTACAGGAGCATAACTTCTTGTACAAGGAGGATAAGTACGATCCGCAAAAGAAGCAAGAAGGTTGGCGCACTGCTGATGATGTAAGAAATTGTGATAAAGTTCTACTGAGTGATATTAGTGACAGAGAAAGAATAAATTTAATGATAGATGCCCTGGCAGGCGACGCAAAAAAAAGACGGTTGAAATTGAATATGGACAAGTTTTTGGAAGAATACCTTTGTATCCAAAAACAAGACAGTTTGTGGCGTGTATGTATTATCACCAAAATGTCTGACAATCGTGGAATTAATTATCTGAAGGAATTTTGCGAAACATGTTTTCGAAAAATCGAATACCTGAAAGGGAGAAAGGCTAAGTCAGAAATAATATGGGAAGTCTGGAAAAAGCTTTCATATGACTCAAAACATTACATTGGGAGTAACTATGAAACATTCGACGAGTTTAAGGAGAAGGTTGGAAATGATGATTCTTGGTGCGAAACTCACGAACAACCAAAATTGAGGCAACTAAATGAGTCTGGGAGAGATGACATTGGACAGTAAGTTAATATGCTGAGAGTGGGAGTAACTGTGTTAACTATGTGCAAGATAAAAATAATAACAACAGAATGCACAGTGATACGGTAAACTAGTTTTCGTGCAGGACGAGGGCCGGGCAGGCGCTAATAGAAGTAGTTGGCATGCAAGCAATAAAGCACAAAAGTGTAATCGCTAGGGAGTGAGTGGGATGAGGACGAAGTGTTGTCACCATGGAAGGTGGTTTCGAAAGACGAACCACAATCTGAATACAGTAGGAGTGCAAAAATCGGATGCAAGCACAGTTTTGGTTGAACAAAAACCAACTGAAGTAAAGAGTGAACAATCCAATTCTCAGGCAAATGGCGAGAAGCAAGTTAAAGCAACAGGTCTGTGTGAGAGTAGTTTGGAAGTGCCTCTAGAAACGCAGGTTGTCGTCTCGCATGACAATTTCCAGAAAATGGATGAGGCTAAAGAGGAGGAGGTATTTGTGAAGAAACTGTCAACTGTATGGTGGATTTCAGGAATGGGAAGGTGAAGAATGTAGTGACTTCAAAGGGGTTCTATTAACTTAAAGGAGAAAGGAAGAGAGGAAGGAGCATAGTACAAAGATGCTTGCCACAGAAGTTGTAGATGATAGAAACCCATTTGAAGGGGATGTAGAGAAACTCGATCCAGTTAAAACGATAACTATTGAAGGAGGCGAACACGATTCAGATATTAGATTAGTGGAAAACCATACGAACTTCGAGGTGTGTGAAATAAAGGAGGAATGTTACATTTATCAGTGATCCAGTTAGTAGCAATGATGACGAATTTGTGTTCCCTAAAAAGTCTACTATAAGGAAACTGACAACAGTGAAAGAGATTCAGACGACAGCGAGTGAAAAATATGAGGTACTGGGAAATGTAAAAGCAACTTTTCTTCTAAATACATATGTGAATGAGGAAGACACAACCACCACATGGGTAGTTGATGATGATGTAGTTTACGATTCTGATAGTTTAAGAATAGAAGAGAGTGAATTTAAGAAAGGCATACAAATTCATCGAAGATATTGCGTTATCTTCTCGGGATATGGAGAATGTGGCCAACTATAATGAGAATACAACAGAGGCAAATGAGTATGAAGAGGGAAGGCATGTAGTAAAAGATCCATTTAGTAAATTACTGTAGCTCATGATGACCCTGAAGAGATGCAGTTTAAATGTGACAAAAACGAAAGTCGGAGAGAAGATAATTTTCGTCAGAGAGAAAAGCCAATGAAAGATGTAAAGGAAAAGAGGAGGAAGAAATCTCCAGATAAAGATCAAACAGTAAAACTGGGACCGATTTCATAGAAAGATCTGGCAGTAAAAGGGGATTTGTTAAGAAAAATGTGAGCAAGCAGGCAGAAGCTAGAATTCGATGAGAAAGTTCAAGTTTGTGTACGACAGTCCATTTGTAATAGATAACAGTCCAATAAACAACGTATATTACTGGGAATTTCTGATCCCTGGAAAACCATTACGTGTAAGAGATATTACAGATTTAAGAAAATATGAATCAAGAGTTACTAATAGCGCTTATTGAAAGAGAAACTGATGTGAGAAAGCACAAAAGAAGCAACTCGAGGTCAACACGGAAGGGACTCAAAAATATGTTTACATTCAAGGAATGTCGCTATAAAAATATATTTGCAAATACGATTGTAATTCTGAAGTCTATAAATTGATTCTTGCAGGTTTCAGATTGTGTTATAAATAAGAAAAGGATTGCTGAAACAAACTGAAGAGAGAGAGGGAGAAGGAGTTTAATAAAAGCAATGTGCATGAATAGGCAATGAAGTAACCAAAAACGGTTGTGCTAAAGTTGTCTTCAAAAGTGAGCACTAGGAAAGTAATGTAAAGACAATGCGAGAAGGGACGCCTTAATAACATAGAAGTTAAAAGAATGTTGGAGAGCAAAAGGATATAAAGAACCCAAAGGATGTGTTGTCATCAGGAAAATTGTTGATGTAACATGTTGTAAGTTGAAGTGATTTTGCGAACAAAAAACTGTGAGATGACAGAAAGTTGTAGAAATTAGAGAATAAATTAGGCAGAGGTTATGTACACACATCAAAAGAGTGCAAATACCAGTGTAATATTCGTAATAAGTGTTTTTCCTAGAAAAGTTTTTAAATATCTGTCTCTACAAATATGAATTCAGCGAAATTTAGTTTATATTGCTAGGCGAAGTAAAATATAACACAAAAAACACAGTAAATCTAACACTTAAGTATAGTTTTAGTGAGTTTGTATTTTCTTCCCATTATCCTGTTTGATATATATTTTGCTGTATTAACTTCAAAGCTTCACCGAAAGCTAAATTCTTGCTGAAGAAAATTCATTTCCGTAAAGTGATGCACGATATGAATCATAATGCTACCGTCCGTACTGACAAAAAGTGATGACATCCAGGTCATTAGAGACGGATTGAGGCGGAATAAGGGAACCAGCCCGCATTCGCCGAGGCAGATGGAAAACTGCGAAAAACCATCCAGAGATTGGCCGGCTCACCGGACCTCAACAAAAGTCCGTCGGGCGGATTCGTGCCGGGGATAAGAGCGCCTGGCGGATTCGTGCCGGGGATCAGATCAGGCGCTCCTTCTCACTCCAGAAAGCCGTGCGTTAGACCGCTATTTTTTTTTTTTTTTAATATTACCGACCGGGACTCGAGCCCGCGATCTCCTGCTTACATGGCAGACGCTCTATCCGTCTTTTTTATAGCGCATTAGCGCTCTTTTTTATTTTTTTATGTATATATTTGTAGTGAACTGGTGGGGGCTCGGGGGGCAAAGTGGGCAGGGGTCGAAACCGGAGGCCTGCCCACAGTGTACTCCCACCAGCACCGAGCCTGCGGTGCTTAGGGAAATGGGAGACACAGGAATCAACAGTGGTGGAAGGCATTGTTATTTATTTATTTGCACGTGTTTTTGTAATATTTACTGATATCATGAAATTATGTGAACACATCGGTGAAAGAGAAAAGAAACATAAATTCTGGTTAAAGAAAAATAAAGGAAAAAGGAAAAACAAAAAGAAATAAAATCCGCACAATCTGCGACGGGCTTTCCCATCCGCGGAGGTCAGAAGTAAAATAGATCGTAGGCGGTTGAAACTCAGACACCGCCGGGGGAGGAGGGGTAGGTGGCCTCTGAGCCAGGCACCCCCCAACTCAGTGGAGGTCTAACAAAGACCGCTCGAAGATTGTTAGCAAATAATTTTCGGTAACGTGGCGTGTTTTCTAGAGCTGCATGGGCTGTTCCTAAATAGGTCCAGAAGTCGAGGCGAGATTTAGGTCCCTCATGAAAGAGATATGCGACCGCCCACCCTTTGACCCACGTAATAGCATGACATTTGGCGGCGGGAAAACGTCTGTCCTCCGGGTATAGAAACATTCGAGGTTCGATTGTGTCTGGTGGCACCCGGAGATAGCAGGCAATGATTTGCTGCACGAAGCGCCATACATCTTGCGATGAGGCGCATGTCAGATGGTGTTCAACAGTGTCCAGTTGCAGGCAAAGGAGACAAAGAGGGGATTCTGACAAGCCAATGTTGTGCAGGCGCTGCTTCGTGGCAAATTTCCTGTTGTCTATGTGATACCACAGTGCCCGGACGTTCGTAGGGAGGACGGTAGTCCACGCTCTGGGCCACTGGATGGAGGGATGTTTAGTCTCCATCACATTCCGGGAAACACAGCGCAGCAACAGGCTGTAAAAATCCTTAGTCCTGGGTGGGCGTGTATCTGGGAGACTGGTATGTATGTAACTGTAGTCGACGAAAAAGGTCGAAATATGGGACAAATGAGGCACGATATGGCCGACAGACACCGGTGGTGAGGTGGAAGCAGGCAGGAGGACCTCAAGCAAGCTGCGTGTTAGAGATGTACCCTGGCCCATCCACTGTTTTCGCATGGTACTCATGTACAAGGCTGCAGCTCGCATACGGACATTGACGAGCCCGACGCCACCATACCGTGAGGGCAGGGTAAGTGTCTCATAACGGACTTTAAACATTGAACCAGCCATGAGATAATAGCCAAAAGCCGCCTGAAGGTTGCGCCCAATTGCAGTTGGCAGAGGGAGAACTTGCGCGATGTGAACCAATTTTGATGCCACATAAAGATTAAGAAACTCAACCCGTTGAAGTGTGTCCTGGTGGCGCAACAGGTTCTGGCGGACGTCGTTGCGGATGACGTGTAACAGGCGACGGAAATTCGTTGCCGCTGTGCGTGTGACCGTGGGGGTAAAGGTAATGCCCAGGTACCGGAAAGTCCACACAAGCGGCAGGGGTGCCACTTCACCTTCCTGGAGGCCTCGTCCAATGTGCATTGCAGAAGATTTGGCGACATTTATGGCACTGCCAGCGGCAGCCCCATAACTGGTAATCAATTCGAGGACTTCTCGAATCTCAGAGCCGGAGCGAATGAGGAGGAGGAGGTCATCAGCATATGCCCGACATCGAAAAGTGTGTTGGCGTAGGGTGAGGCCAGCGAGCTTGGTCGTCAAGCCCCCAATAAGGGGCTCAAGGGCAATGACATACAGGAGGGTAGAGAGGGGGCACCCCTGCCGTATCGAATGGCAGATAGGTACCGGCCCTGCTAAACGTCCATTGACTTGGACACGTGAACTGGCACTGTCGTAAAGACGCCGGATGACGTCGAGAAACGGAGGGGGATGCCCATTCGGGCTGCCACCGAAAACAGGAAACGATGACGCACTTTATCGAAGGCGCTGTCGAGGTTTATAGCGACGACCGCTGCACGGAGTCTGCAGACCGCCGCCATCGCATTTAAGTCGCGGCATTCCCCTGTGGCAGTCTGTATGTTAACCTGTCCTCTAGGCGTCGTTTGCTCTGGCGAGAGGATATGAGGCAGGATTGTTCGGAGCCGCATAGCCAGTAAGCGCGCGAAAATCTTGTAATCGGCATTGAGTAGGGTGAGCGGTCTGTAAATCGTGACCATCGAACCACGAGCTGGTTTGTGGACCGGTATGATGATGCCCTCAGCAAAGGCGGGTGGGATTGCTTGGTCAGATGTCATCAGTTCTTGATACATAGTCGTCCACTGTGGTGCCATGAGGTCACGAAAGGTACGGTAAAACTCAATCGGTAAGCCGTCAATGCCGGGCGATCTGTTGACAGCACCCTGGGCGATTGCGTTGTTGACTTCGTCTAGCGTAACCGCCACTGTCAAAGCATCCGCCGACGTGTGGGAGAGGGTGCGCGTGACGTAATGCAAAATGGAGTCGTCTGCTGCAGTTTCAGCGTCTGCTTCACTATAAGTACGACGGTAGTGCTCGACGAATGCGTGGACGATGTCATTCTGAGTGGTCACCTGCGTGCCATGAGGCGTGGTCAGAGTGCTGATGATCTGTCGACGTCGCCGTCGTTTGTCGGACACTATATGATGCATAGGTGGAATTTCTAAATCCGCGTGATCGTGGCGTCGCGTCCGTATCACGACCCCTTGCAGTTTCTGGCGTGCCAGTGCAATTATCTTCGCCTTAGTTCTTTGCCGTTCCAACTGGTTGTCCGGGGTTGGCGGTTGAGCGTCCAGATCTCGGAGAATCGCATAATAGAAGTCAACAGTGGTGCGATGCCAGTCGGCCATGTCCTTCCCGTATCTGATCAGTGTCCTCCGGATCGCCGGCTTGACGCAGTCCAACCACCATGTCAATGTCGAGTGGTAGCGGGGAAGGCGTCGTTCCCAGGCTGTCCACGTTTCAGTAACTTGTTGGCGACACTCCACGTCATGCAAGTCTGAAGTATTGAGTTTCCATGGCGCACGGCTGCGCCATACTGATTGCGGCGGAAGGAGGACCGTACAGATAAAAGCGCAATGGTCGGAAAAGGCCAGCGGCCAGCGTTCGGCGCCCCGTATCGCAGATCTAAGAGTTTGTGAGACATATATCCTGTCTAGTCGGCTTGCGGAATGACTGGTAAGAAAGGTATGGCCAGAACGGTCGCTGTGTTGAACTTCCCAGGTATCGTGAAGCAGGAAGTCTCGCACCACTATACGTAGTTCCTGGCATGTAGTATAGTGGGGAATCTGATCTTTAGGATGCAGAACGCAGTTAAAAATCACCTCCTAGTAGGCAATGGTCATAACGCCCCAAAAAATAGGGGAGCGATTTCCTCGGAATAAAACTGGGCTCTTTCATGGCGTCGGTCGGTGCCTGAGGGAGCGTAGACATTAATGATGCGTGTCCCCATGGCAGTGAGTGCCATGCCCCGAGCTGATGGAAGGAAGGCGACATCGGTCACAGAAATCGCGTGGCGGACGTAGATGGCCACTCCGCGGCCCATAGGATCACTCGCGGAGGCATAGGCGGTATAGCCATTGATATCCGGGAGACAAGGTAAGTGAACTTCCTGCAGAAGGGCGGAATCAATATCCGAAGCACAGAACATCTCCTGCATAAGGCGGATTTTCACCCTGGAACGGATGTTGCTCGTGTTGATGGTTGCTATCCGGTAGGCCTGGTGTCGGATTGCTGGAGGCTGGTCCACTCCGCTGTCCGCGCAAGGGTGTGGGCGTCGCAGCGAAACGTTATCCCGCTGGCCCGCAGGGGAGTCTGGGGAGAGTATGATCAGTGGTGCGGCCGTGACGTCGCAGGGTCCCGTAACAGGTCCCGCTCCTCGACCTCCTCGTGCCACGCCGTGGAAGCGGACACTGGTGTATCTTCCATTTTGTCTGCAGAAGATGTTGTAATGGTGCGTGGTGTAGTGTCGCCTGTGATACGCTCATCATTTAGTTCAGCGTCAGCACGGGGCGCAGGCACACCGATAGATGTCTCCGCGCTCATAACGTGTTCGTCAGAAGTAGCGGGTTCTGAGGCCTCGTGCTGGTCGACGGTTGCGTCCTCTTCGACTTGTAACGTCTCCTCTTGGCCGGAAACTGTGCGACGTCATCGTTTGCGACGTTTCGGAGAACGTTGTTTCCTTGTGCGACCCTCCGTGTCCGAAGACGGAAGCGAGTCGCGTCGTTCTGGCAGAAAGGCCGCTGTAGGAACGATGAGCGAGTCGATCTCCATCGTGTTTCCGGGGTCAGGGTCAGCGTCCGGTTGCGTCGGCATCGTCGCAGCGGCGTCGATGGACGGCCGAGGCGGCGGGCCGTCCGAGGCGCTCTCCGTCGGTGTCTGGTCGGGTTCGTTGGTGGCGACGTTTGTGGTGACCGGGCTACGTTGCAAAGCGGTAGGAGAAGCTAGAGCAGTGGTATAGGTCACCGGTAGCACAGTAGGTTGCGACGTGGGTGGTTCTTCGGCAGCTGGAAGTTGCGTAATAGGTCGTTGTAGGCATTCGGATCTAATGTGGCCTTCTTTGCTGCACCCGGAACAGGTCCGAGGCTGGCCGTCGTATATACACTCCTGGAAATTGAAATAAGAACACCGTGAATTCATTGTCCCAGGAAGGGGAAACTTTATTGGCACATTCCTGGGGTCAGATACATCACATGATCACACTGACAGAACCACAGGCACATAGACACAGGCAACAGAGCATGCACAATGTCGGCACTAGTACAGTGTATATCCACCTTTCGCAGCATTGCAGGCTGCTATTCTCCCATGGAGACGATCGTAGAGATGCTGGATGTAGTCCTGTGGAACGGCTTGCCATGCCATTTCCACCTGGCGCCTCAGTTGGACCAGCGTTCGTGCTGGACGTGCAGACCGCGTGAGACGACGCTTCATCCAGTCCCAAACATGCTCAATGTGGGACAGATCCGGAGATCTTGCTGCCCAGGGTAGTTGACTTACACCTTCTAGAGCACGTTGGGTGGCATGGGATACATGCGGACGTGCATTGTCCTGTTGGAACAGCAAGTTCCCTTGCCGGTCTAGGAAGGGTTCGATGACGGTTTGGATGTACCGTGCACTATTCAGTGTCCCCTCGACGATCACCAGTGGTGTACGGCCAGTGTAGGAGATCGCTCCCCACACCATGATGCCGGGTGTTGGCCCTGTGTGCCTCGGTCGTATGCAGTCCTGATTGTGGCGCTCACCTGCACGGCGCCAAACACGCATACGACCATCATTGGCACCAAGGCAGAAGCGACTCTCATCGCTGAAGACGACACGTCTCCATTCGTCCCTCCATTCACGCCTGTCGCGACACTACTGGAGGCGGGCTGCACGATGTTGGGGCGTGAGCGGAAGACGGCCTAACGGTGTGCGGGACCGTAGCCCAGCTTCATGGAGACGGTTGCGAATGGTCCTCGCCGATACCCCAGGAGCAACAGTGTCCCTAATTTGCTGGGAAGTGGCGGTGCGGTCCCCTACGTCACTGCGTAAGATCCTACGGTCTTGGCGTGCATCCGTGCGTCGCTGGGCACGACGTGCACCTTCCGCCGACCACTGGCGACAACATCGATGTACTGTGGAGACCTCACGCCCCACGTGTTGAGCAATTCGACGGTACGTCCACCCGGCCTCCCGCATGCCCACTATACGCCCTCACTCAAAGTCCGTCAACTGCACATACGGTTCACGTTCACGCTGTCGTGGCATGCTACCAGTGTTAAAGACTGCGATGGAGCTCCGTATGCCACGGCAAACTGGCTGACACTGACGGCGGCGGTGCACAAATGCTGCGCAGGTAGCGCCATTCGACGGCCAACACCGCGGTTCCTGGTGTGTCCGCTGTGCCGTGCGTGTGATCATTGCTTGTACAGCCCTCTCGCAGTGTCCGGAGCAAGTATGGTGGGTCTGACACACCGGTGTCAATGTGTTCTTTTTTCCATTTCCAGGAGTGTAATTATTGCACGGCATCCGCCGATCTGTAAGTAGGACGGGACGTGGCATCGAAGATCAATGGCGATCTGTCGGACCCCGTTTAGGACAGGATACGTCCGAAACTGTGTCCACTTTTCCGCAGTGTGGCCGTGGACTGTGCCGTATGGGCGTAGTGCCGCGACGACTTCCTCAGCAGGAAGTTCGAATGGCAATTCGAAATGCGTATCGTTCGCATATCTAAGTATGCGTGGTCGACGGTTACCTCCCCCACATTGCCATCAGCATGACAGAAGCGGAGCCCCTGTTTGGTCTCACATAGTATGCGTTCTCACGCCGCATCGTTAATGATTTTCACATAGACCGTGCTGCTCACGATTGACAAATGTATGCCGATAATATCGGTCGCCGGGATCTTCACTTCCTCTCGCAGAAAACGTTCCACCTCGAGTGCTTTGGGTCGGGCATAATCGTTGCAGAAAGTAAATCGGAGTGTTGATTTACGGTAACGGTTCGCCATGGATCGTACAAGGTAAGCCGGCACTTAAGCAACGGCCGTCAGAATGTAAACAAGGTGAGCTCGCGCTCCGCACGAAGTCAACACGTACGCGTCCGCTCTGTTGCCCTGCCGTAGGCAGACGACCGCTCGGCTAACAGGGCAGGCTTAACTTAGCGTTAGTTAAATATCGTTGTGTAACAACTAATAATTAACAGTCTTCATTAGGTATCTACATATACATACTGGTTGGATATAAGATAACGAAAAATAGTCGCAACACCAAAAAATAATGTAGAGTAATGAAATTTCGGGAATACGTTTACTGGGCAACATATTTAAGTGATCAACATCGCAAGGTCACAGGTGAATGTAAGCTCGAGATATGCCATTGCAAACGTGAAATGCTGGTATATCAATAACCGGTGTAACTGCCAGAATTTTAAATGCAATCACGTAGATTTGTATGAAATGTATTGTACAGGTGCCGGATGTCTGTCTGTGGCCTGGATTTCCATTCCTTATGCACTTGGTCAGTTAGTAAAGGGACGGTTAATTCGGGTTGTGGATGATGCTGGACTTGTCAAACAATGACGTCCCATGTGTGCTGGATTGGAGATATATATGATGATTCACCAGGCCAACGCAACATGTCGACATTCTGAGGAGCATGTTCGATTACAACAGTGGTTTTTGGACGAGCGTTATTCTGTTGGAAAACATCCCCTGGAATTCTGTTCGTGAATAGTAGCACAGTGATGTACAAATCTGCATCACACGGTGCGTTGCATAATCACGAGAGTATTCCTGCTGTCAAAAGGAATCGCGCCCCAGGCCATAACTTCAAATGTATGTCCAGTGTGTCTAGGATGCAGACAGGTTACCTGCAGGCCCTCAAATGCCAACAGTCCAACCAACACACGTCCACCACTGGCACCGAGGCAGAACCAACTTTCATTAGAAAACAACTGATCTCCACCATGTCCTCCAACGAGCTCTCGCTTGACACGACCGAAGTCGTAAATGCCAGTGATTTGGGTTCATTGGAATGAACGATACAGAGCATCTGGGTCGGAACTGTCCTTGAAGTAACCGCTTTGCAAATTCCGTCGTGTCACTGTGGTGCCAACTGCTGCCCAAATTGCTACTCCAGACGCAGTACGATGTATCAGAGCCATATGCCTTACACGATGGTCTTCCGTCTCTGGAGTGCCACGTGGCCGTCTTGAGCCCTGTCATCTTGCGACTGTACATTCTCGTGACCACCGTTGCCATCAGTAGTGTTCAGTGACTAAATTCTTGTCACGTCTTTCTGCGCTATCGCAAAAGGAAAAACCAAATCCTCGTAGCCGTATTTCACGACTTTGTTCAGACTGAGTAACGTACAAATAATGACGTCGCTTGGTGTTGCGAGTTTTCCTTCTGTCGGTGTATAAATGTGTAGACAGTGAGGTAGTACACTTTGGCGTACACATCTCAGGATAACGACAGTGATTGGATATTCTATGAAGCAGTCAGGAATTTATAAAAAATGGAAAGAAAAACCTTGCATTATAAATTTTCAGAAATATTTTTTTAAACGTTTTGCGTAACTTACTACTCCTCTAACAAAGAGAGATGTAAAAATTTAGCAGTTAAAATTAGACTGGTTTATAATCAATTTACTAATGACGTAAATCCGTCTTACATATAGAATGTCTGTTAGCATGAATAAAATAATCCATGTATTTGATATTTCAGTTTTTTCTGGTTTTGTGTGGATTTTGCTCCATATTTTATCAATGTAACACAGTTCATACATCGTCTGAATTGTTTAGGAAGGGTTGAATATTTTGTGTTTCTGTGTGTGAGGTGTTTTGGAAAAAAAAGTTTATGAAGTTGGTTAGTGTGCATGTTTCCATAAGGCCCAGAAGTTCAGAGGAGTGCAGATAGAAAGTTGTTTAAATGAAAACAAATGCCAAGTGTAGAGCGGAATCAAGATAGGGAACTATCAGATATGGGGGTGAAGCAGATAACGTTTCCCATGGAACAGATAATTCAGAGTCTATCTGTGTTTCAAATTGAAGACATGGAGAATTTCGAGTCAGAAGGTGCAATTGTAAATGACAGAAAGGGAAAGAGGATACCACTGTGACTTCCCAACACTCAGTTGCTATTAAAAGGACCAGAGATTATCAGGTAGAGAGCAGCAGAGCAGTTTCACCACTGCAGATGCATTTTCAGTTGAGTTAAAGAGCATCAACGCCTGTAGAAGAGATGAGCAAAGTAACTCAGGGCTTTACTTGTTGCAGATGTTGTGAAGAGTCGAAAAGAAGAATGAGACAGTGAGAAAAGAAGCCTTGCATGAAATGATTGTAGTTAGGAAAAAAATAAAAGAAAAGTAGGATATTTTAGGTGAAAAAAGAGACGATTTAAAAAGATGAGCTACAGAAACAAAAGGTGGTGCTGCAGAAGCCAAGAAGATAGCGCGATCAGCTAAACAGTTGGCTGAAGACAGAGAGAAGGTGCAAGAAGGAATAAATACAAATTTACAACAACTTCCAATCCTAGAACAGGAATGACAAAGTAAACAGGATTCAGGATGAGCAGCGAACACACATGGGAGAAGTCGAAAGAAGATTAGATAATGTTGATGCTGATATTGTCGCGATATCATGTGAAGTCACAGTATTGTTAAAATTGCGCAACAATGAATTAATCTCACGTGAAATACGGAGAGGAATGGATTCACAAAATTCAAATATAGCCTCGTCCTGGGAAAGTGAAGAAAATCTATCACTGGACTATTTTAATAGAGCACAGGAAAGAAGGAACAGTAATGGTAATGATTTTCTTGAACAAAATGCGCGACATTCACTTATGGAGACTGTTGAAAATCTACGAAATAATTGTACTCCACTCATGATGACACGTGTACGCCATATGAACGAGTTTGTCTCCAGGGAAAGTAGAAGAAGTGTGAAAGTAACATAAGCGGGTTGGGCAGGGTCCTGTATCAGGACATGAGGACACAGGACAACGCAGACAGCTGATAGAATGTATACCAGGAGGAAGAAGCATTTGATTTTAAGAACTTCCTTTCTCTGTAGCAATTACGAACATACATGCACAACAGAAAATCAATTCATCACAAGGCGTAGATAGCTCGATTCAGTTTGTCAATGCCATTGTCATGGCCATTGCTGTATAAGCTAGACTTCTTGTGTGCACTCTTAGAAGGAGATCCGGTAGTCTGAGTGATATCACACAAACTTGAACCTCCAATCAGGAGTCTGAAGTTGCCTTCCCTGCAATGTATTGGATGAAAGAAACTCAAAAGCGAATCAAGCAACAATCTGGGATGCAAAACAGTTAGAATCATCAGGACAGTGGAGTCTGATGAAGTTCTTTGACAATCCTTAACACAAAAACCAGTACTGCTACACAACATATAGTTCGAGCGAAATGCTATGCTTTTGCTATATGAAATCGCTATCATATCGGCCAGCAGGTGTGGCGGAGGCATAGAAGCATTCAAAAATAAACGTATTGCAGGTGCTAGAGTTCGCTTCACAGATGATCAGGTGAAGGGAAGCTGGAGGGAAATGGAGAATAAAGGGAGCAGTCCCAATAATTTTCGTGGACTGCCACGATGGTTGAATAACAGAGGAAATAACAGGAACAAAACTCCAGCCATCAGTGCCCCGTTCCAGCCTTTCCCACAAACTGAGGGGAAGTGTTTCCAATCAAACAATCACCCACAAATTGTACCAATGTGGCCACAACCTTACGAATGGTGCAACAAGTGGATATCACGGAGATTAGGTCAGCAAATCTTCGTGTCAGCGGTCACACCGGAAATCAAAATCCACAGGGGCAAATGTAAGAAGCGAGATCGGTCATTAGGACCTCCACAGAACAATTTGGAGCAGATCTAGAAGCTGCAGCAGATACTATAAATATGTCAGAGGACGAGCAGCAAGGGAGAGAAGACGACGACGCGAGAGATGCACATTATAAAGACGATGGCAGTAATGAAAAGGAACAAGTTGTAAATAATGATGGGGATCAAAGAATAAGTATTTGTACGGTAAGCCATGATTTAGAGAAAGAGGAAAATTAGGAAGAAGAGGATAATGAAGAAAGAGTCGAAGCCAGACGATGAACAAGGCGGAAAATAATATTCACATTTCAGACACTGGAGACAAAACTGAGTACGATGAGGAGAACTGGAAAACAGTTTGTACCAAAGGTGGTAGAAAATCTATGTCAGAGCAGAAAATATGGGAAAGAAGTAAACAGTGATTAAAGAGGTGAACTCACAGAAATATCAAGCGGGTACCGAGTGTAAGTGGAATCGACAAACAGTGTCACTTTACTCAAGTGTGTAGACATGTTGTAGATCATGTTGGAAGAAAAGGAAGTGTTGTGCAGTCAGGAGCTACAGCCAGAAGTAAAGATTAACGTAGAAAAGGTGGAATAGAAGAGAATTTTGGACAGTGGTGGTCACATCTCTGCCATTTCTTACGTCGCCTTTGAAAGACGTGAGGAGAGGTAACGTTGGCCAGCGCTGTCAAGGACGCGCAAAAGGTGGGCAATAGTAGGCAAATAGACAGGAGTAAACAGACAGGCTGCAATAGAATTTACATGTCAGGGACATGAGCTAGAGCGCAATTTCGTCATTGTACATAAGCTTGCCATAGAAATGATATTCGGCATAGATTTCATGAGGGAAAACAAGTCCTCACGAGACATGGTATGTGGCATGATTACGTTGAAAGGAGAGTAAGACGTGCAAATATGTTTTCAGAGTCAAGCTGTTAAGGCACAGGTCCCAGCGAGTTGTCTAAGATTGTTCGTGAAACCAGAGACCCGTGTCGAGATGTATTTATACTTTATTTTCAGAGCATTCAGGAGGAAAGGAGATGGGGACATTCTATTTGTATATTTGTTTAGGAGCACGTGAGATGGTGGAAGTTGTGATATGTTACGGACAACCAGAAACGGAGGCTGTACGACATGAATCAACGGAAGTTGGATGACCATCAGTCAAAAATTAAGTTATAAACGTACCACTACGTACACCAATGTAAACAAAGGATGACTTATGTTGTAATGAACTTTCAGTTTCTTCGTTAGATTGAAATATGAGCGAAAATATGGAGGTTAAATCAGATGGCAGTAAAGGAACATGTCACGGAAATAAAGGTTTAAAAAGATAATGTAATGACATAGTTTATCCATTTTTGGAATTTATATTTTTTTATCAGCCACATTAGAATAGTTCGGAGATGAGAATATGTCATTTTGTGTTTCAATTTTCTTTGTTATGAGATTTTTTTAAGGAGAACTCGACACCTAGTCGCAGGAAACGACCACGTGAGGAGTAATTGGGGAAGGTACTATATGAAAACTCGAATTGAGCAGATGAATGGAAGTAGATAAAAGAGAATGATGAGGAGGAGATAATTTGTACACAGCTTCTTGTCTAAAGATGAGAAAAACTGAACTAGGCTAAAATTAACTAAGGTCATGAAGATATGTACCATTATACCAGCATAACAGTGGTGAAGGATTAATGCATGTTAAGTTATTGAATACATTAGTGCAATACAATCGAGTGCAATCAATGGTAATCGTAAAGGACTAGACGCCCATCTTTTAGTTTATTACAAATCTTATAAATGGTAACAAAGATAGGGAAATAAATATAGAATTTCTTGTATAATTTGGAATGATTTGAGACCCCTGGGCTAAAGAATTTAGCTTCTTGAAGGCTCTGGCTCTGAGCACTATGGGACTGAACTACTGAGGTCATCAGCCTCCTAGAGCTTAGAACTACTTAAACCTAACTAACCTAAGGACAACACACACATACATGCACGAGGCAGGATTCGAACCTGCGAACGTAGCGGTCGCGCGGTTCTAGGTTGTGGCGCCTAGAGCCGCTCGGCCACCCCAGCCGGCATCTTGAAGGCCATCGAGCTATTATACAGGGTGTTACAAAAAGGTACGGCCAAACTTCCAGGAAACATTCCTCGCACACAAAGAAAGAAGATATGTTATGTGGACATGTGTCCGGAAACGCTTACTTTCCATGTTAGAGCTCATTTTATTACTTCTCTTCAAATCACATTAATCATGCAATAAAAACACACAGCAACAGAACGTACCCGCGTGACTTCAAACATTTTGTTACAGGAAATGTTCAAAATGTCCTCCGTTAGCGAGGATACATGCATCCACCCTCCGTCACATGGAATACCTGATGCGCTGATGCAGCCCTGGAGAATGGGGTATTGTATCACAGCCGTCCACAACACGAGCACGAAGAGTCTCTACATTTGGTACCGGGGTTGCGTAGACAAGAGCTTTCAAATGCCCCCATAAATAAAAGTCAAGAGGGTTGAGGTCAGGAGAGCGTGGAGGCCATGGAATTGGTCCGCCTCTACCAATCCATCGGTCACCGAATCTGTTGTTGAGAAGTGTACGAACACTTCAACTGAAATGTGCAGGAGCTCCATCGTGCATGAACCACATGTTGTGTCGTACTTGTAAAGGCACATGTTCTAGCAGAACAGGTAGAGTACCCCGTATGAAATCATGATAACGTGCTCCACTGAGCGTAGGTGGACGAAACTAAAATGAGCTCTAACATGGAAATTAAGCGTTTCCGGACACATGCCTACGTAACATCTTTTCTTTATTTGTGTGTGAGGAATGTTTCCAGAAAGTTTGGCCGTACCTTTTTGTAACACCCTCTATACAGTGTGCCGAGAAACAATTTGACCAATGTGTGGGGCAGAAGGGCAGCATCAAACAAAGGAAACTGAGCGAAGGAACTTCTTTTCGACTCTGTTTGTGCAGAACAGGGAATCAGTGATCATAAGGCCGTTGCAGCATCCCTAAATATGGAAGTTAATAGGAATATAAAAAAAGGGAGGAAGGTTTATCTTTCAAATAACTTCCGGGAATTCAGCCAGGTAACACTTTCAGCGACCGCCGATATTTCGGCGGGAGAACACCCCGCCATTTTCAAGGCAAACTGCAACGGACAGGCGGCGTACATGCAAATTTAATACCTCGGTTCTCGGACCCAAATAGGAAAGATAACACACACACACTGAACACTAGTGCCACCAAAGATGGCCAAAGTCAGAGCTATCGATAGTGAGACTATGAATTCGCAGGTGAGGTAGCATTGAGTCTGTCCCTCTGTTTCTTGACAAGGGAGAGAGCCGGATTCCAAACAGAGTTTAAACAGAAACCTCCATCCCTGTTAACAAGGTTGCTCGCTAATTTAATCTCAACTGCCTCCCGAATCACACTGTTCCAATAGCTGGACGTGCATGCCAATATCTCGGTGTTATTATATAACATGGGGTGACCAGTATCCAAGCAATGTTCGGCAATAGCAGATCTATTAGGCTGCTGTAATCGTGTGTGCCGTTTATGCTCAGTACATCTGTCCTCCACGGTCCTGATAGTTTGACCAATATATGCCATGCCGCAGCTACAAGGGACACGATATACACCCGCCTTACGCAGTCCAAGATCATCCTTAACGGAACCCAAAAGTGCTCTAATTTTAGATGGAGGTCGGAAAACGCATTTCACATCGTATTTCCGTAAAATACGACCGATCTTATTGGACGTGTTTCCTACGTAAGGCAAGAAGGCAGTAGACTTAGGTGTTGACTCAGAATTATCATCAATCACCTGATGTACAGTTGGTCGATAGCGCAACGCACGTTCAATCTGTCTATCACTGTAACCATTTTGACGAAATGTAACTTCAAGATGGGACAGCTCAGCTGGCAAAGTCTCAGCGTCAGAAACGATATGTGCCCTGTGTACCAAGGTACGAAGTACCCCTTCACGCTGAGCCGAATGGTGACAACTATTAGCTTGTAAGAACAAGTCGGTGTGAGTACGTTTCCTGTAGACTGCATGTCCCAATGATCCATCATCCTTCCTCCTAACCAACACGTCGAGAAAGGGAAGGCAACCATCCTTTTCCACCTCCATCGTAAAACGAATGTTCGGGTGGATCGAGTTCAGATGTTCTAGAAAGACATTCAAATTCTCCCTACCGTGAGGCCAAACAACGAAGGTATCGTCAACGTATCTATAGAAACAGGCGGGTTTTAAAGGCGCCGACTCCAATGCACGTTCCTCGAAGTCTTCCATAAACAAATTTGCGATCACAGGAGACAACGGACTACCCATCGCAACTCCATCTGTCTGCTCGTAATACTGGTCATTAAATAAAAAATAAGTGGATGTCAATACATGCCTAAAGAGATTAGTTAAATCAGCACCAAACCTGGCTTCAATTAACCGCAACGAATCAGACAGAGGAACACGAGTGAAGAGAGAGACCACATCGAAACTCACTAAAATATCAGAGTCATTCAGCCTCAGTCCCTCCAAACGACGTAAAAAAAAAAAATCAGCTGAGTTCCTGATATGATGTTCACACCGTCCTACTTGTGGACTCAACAGAGAAGCAAGATGCTTGGATACACAATATGTCGGGGCGCCGATGTTACTCACTATAGGACGGAAAGGAACCCCTTCCTTATGAACCTTTGGAAGGCCATATAACCTAGGGGGAACCGCACTATAGGTCGGCGCCTTTAAAACCCGCCTGTTTCTATAGATACGTTGACGATACCTTCGTTGTTTGGCCTCACGGTAGGGAGAATTTGAATGTCTTTCTAGAACATCTGAACTCGATCCACCCGAACATTCGTTTTACGATGGAGGTGGAAAAGGATGGTTGCCTTCCCTTTCTCGACGTGTTGGTTAGGAGGAAGGATGATGGATCATTGGGACATGTAGTCTACAGGAAACGTACTCACACCGACTTGTACTTACAAGCTAATAGTTGTCACCATTCGGCTCAGCGTGAAGGGGTACTTCGTACCTTGGTACACAGGGCACATATCGTTTCTGACGCTGAGACTTTGCCAGCTGAGCTGTCCCATCTTGAAGTTACATTTCGTCAAAATGGTTACAGTGATAGACAGATTGAACGTGCGTTGCGCTATCGACCAACTGTACATCAGGTGATTGATGATAATTCTGAGTCAACACCTAAGTCTACTGCCTTCTTGCCTTACGTAGGAAACACGTCCAATAAGATCGGTCGTATTTTACGGAAATACACTCCTGGAAATGGAAAAAAGAACACATTGACACCGGTGTGTCAGACCCACCATACTTGCTCCGGACACTGCGGGAGGGCTGTACAAGCAATGATCACACGCACGGCACAGCGGACACACCAGGAACCGCGGTGTTGGCCGTCGAATGGCGCTAGCTGCGCAGCATTTGTGCACCGCCGCCGTCAGTGTCAGCCAGTTTGCCGTGGCATACGGAGCTCCATCGCAGTCTTTAACACTGGTAGCATGCCGCGACAGCGTGGACGTGAACCGTATGTGCAGTTGACGGACTTTGAGCGAGGGCGTATAGTGGGCATGCGGGAGGCCGGGTGGACGTACCGCCGAATTGCTCAACACGTGGGGCGTGAGGTCTCCACAGTACATCGATGTTGTCGCCAGTGGTCGGCGGAAGGTGCACGTGCCCGTCGACCTGGGACCGGACCGCAGCGACGCACGGATGCACGCCAAGACCGTAGGATCCTACGCAGTGCCGTAGGGGACCGCACCGCCACTTCCCAGCAAATTAGGGACACTGTTGCTCCTGGAGTATCGGCGAGGACCATTCGCAACCGTCTCCATGAAGCTGGGCTACGGTCCCGCACACCGTTAGGCCGTCTTCCGCTCACGCCCCAACATCGTGCAGCCCGCCTCCAGTGGTGTCGCGACAGGCGTGAATGGAGGGACGAATGGAGACGTGTCGTCTTCAGCGATGAGAGTCGCTTCTGCCTTGGTGCCAATGATGGTCGCATGCGTGTTTGGCGCCGTGCAGGTGTGCGCCACAATCAGGACTGCATACGACCGAGGCACACAGGGCCAACACCCGGCATCATGGTGTGGGGAGCGATTTCCTACACTGGCCGTACACCACTGGTGATCGTCGAGGGGACACTGAATAGTGCACGGTACATCCAAACCGTCATCGAACCCATCGTTCTACCATTCCTAGACCGGCAAGGGAACTTGCTGTTCCAACAGGACAATGCACGTCCGCATGTATCCCGTGCCACCCAACGTGCTTTAGAAGGTGTAAGTCAACTACCCTGGGCAGCAAGATCTCCGGATCTGTCCCCCATTGAGCATGTTTGGGACTGGATGAAGCGTCGTCTCACGCGGTCTGCACGTCCAGCACGAACGCTGGTCCAACTGAGGCGCCAGGTGGAAATGGCATGGCAAGCCGTTCCACAGGACTACATCCAGCATCTCTACGATCGTCTCCATGGGAGAATAGCAGCCTGCATTGCTGCGAAAGGTGGATATACACTGTACTAGTGCCGACATTGTGCATGCTCTGTTGCCTGTGTCTATGTGCCTGTGGTTCTGTCAGTGTGATCATGTGATGTATCTGACCCCAGGAATGTGTCAATAAAGTTTCCCCTTCCTGGGACAATGAATTCACGGTGTTCTTATTTCAATTTCCAGGAGTGTACGATGTGAAATGCGTTTTCCGACCTCCATCTAAAATTAGAGCACTTTTGGGTTCCGTTAAGGATGATCTTGGACTGCGTAAGGCGGGTGTATATCGTGTCCCTTGTAGCTGCGGCATGGCATATATTGGTCAAACTATCAGGACCGTGGAGGACAGATGTACTGAGCATAAACGGCACACACGATTACAGCAGCCTAATAGATCTGCTATTGCTGAACATTGCTTGGATACTGGTCACCCCATGTTATATAATAACACCGAGATATTGGCATGCACGTCCAGCTATTGGAACAGTGTGATTCGGGAGGCAGTTGAGATTAAATTAGCGAGCAACCTTGTTAACAGGGATGGAGGTTTCTGTTTAAACTCTGTTTGGAATCCGGCTCTCTCCCTTGTCAAGAAACAGAGGGACAGACTCAATGCTACCTCACCTGCGAATTCATAGTCTCACTATCGATAGCTCTGACTTTGGCCATCTTTGGTGGCACTAGTGTTCAGTGTGTGTGTGTTATCTTTCCTATTTGGGTCCGAGAACCGAGGTATTAAATTTGCATGTACGCCGCCTGTCCGTTGCAGTTTGCCTTGAAAATGGCGGGGTGTTCTCCCGCCTAAATATCGGCGGTCGCTGAAAGTGTTACCTGGCTGAATTCCCGGAAGTTATTTGAAAGTTGTATACGCCAGGAGAAACTCAGGTCTCACAAGGTTTATCTGTTTAGCGAGAGTAATAGAAGGCAGATTTCAGACTACCTAACAGATCAAAACGAAAATTTCTGTTCCGACACTGACAATGTTGAGTGTTTATGGAGAAAGTTCAAGGCAATCGTAAAATGCGTTTTAGACAGGTACGTGCCGAGTAAAACTGTGAGGGACGGGAAAAACCCACCGTGCTACAACAACAAAGTTAGGAAACTACTGCGAAAGCAAAGAGAGCTTCACTCCAAGTTTAAACGCAGCCAAAACCTCTTAGACAAACAGAAGCTAAACGATGTCAAAGTTAGCGTAAGGAGGGCTATGCGTGAAGCGTTCAGTGAATTCGAAAGTAAAATTCTATGTACTGACTTGACAGAAAATCCTAGGAAGTTCTCGTCTTACGTTAAATCAGTAAGTGGCTCGAAACAGCATATCCAGACACTCCGGGATGATGATGGCATTGAAACAGAGGATGACACGCGTAAAGCTGAAATACTAAACACCTTTTTCCAAAGCTGTTTCACAGAGGAAGACCGCGCTGCAGTTCCTTCTCTAAATCCTCGCACAAACGAAAAAATGGCTGACATCGAAATAAGTGTCCAAGGAATAGAAAAGCAACTGGAATCACTCAACAGAGGAAAGTCCACTGGACCTGACGGGATACCAATTCGATTCTACACAGAGTAAGCGAAAGAACTTGCCCCCCTTCTAACAGCCGTGTACCGCAAGTCTCTAGAGGAACGGAGGGTTCCAAATGATTGGAAAAGAGCACAGGTAGTCCCAGTCTTCAAGAGGGGTCGTCGAGCAGATGCGCAAAACTATAGACCTATATCTCTGACGTCGATCTGTTGTAGAATTTTAGAACATGTTTTTTGCTCGAGTATCATGTCGTTTTTGGAAACCCAGAATCTACTATGTAGGAATCAACATGGATTCCGGAAACAGCGATCGTGTGAGACCCAGAAAATATTAGATACAGGCTCCCAGGTAGATGCTATTTTTCTTGACTTCCGGAAGGCGTTCGATACAGTTCCGCACTGTCACCTGATAGACAAAGTAAGAGCCTACGGAATATCAGACCAGCTGTGTGGCTGGATTGAAGAGTTTTTAGCAAACAGAACACAGCATGTTGTTATCAATGGAGAGACGTCTACAGACGTTAAAGTAACCTCTGGCGTGCCACAGGGGAGTGTTATGGGACCATTGCTTTTCACAATATATATAAATGACCTAGTAGATAGTGTCGGAAGTTCCATGCGGCTTTTCGCGGATGATGCTGTAGTATACAGAGAGGTTGCAGCATTAGAGGATTGTGGCGAGGTGCAGGAAGATCTGCGGCGGATAGGCACTTGGTGCAGGGAGTGGCAACTGTCCCTTAACATAGACAAATGTAATGTATTGCGAATACATAGAAAGAAGGATCCTTTATTGTATGATTATATGATAGTGGAACAAACACTGGTAGCAGTTACTTCTGTAAAATATCTGGGAGTATGCGTGCGGAACGATTTGAGGTGGAATGATCATACCAAATTAATTGTTGGTAAGGCGGGTACTAGGTTGAGATTCATTGGGAGAGTGCTTACAAAATGTAGTCCATCAACAAAGGAGGTGGCTTACAAAACACTCGTTCGACTTGAGCATTGCTCATCAGTGTGGGATCCGTACCAGATCGGCTTGACGGAGGAGATAGAGAAGATCCAGAGAAGAGCGGCGCGTTTCGTCACAGGGTTATTTGGTAACTGTGATAGCGTTACGGAGATGTTTAATAAACTCAAGTGGCAGACTCTGCAAGAGAGGCGCTCTGCATCGCGGTGTAGCTTGCTCGCCAGGTTTCGAGAGGGTGCGTTTCTGGATGAGGTATCGAATATATTGCTTCCCCCTACTTATACCTCCCGAGGAGATCATGAATGTAAAATTAGAGAGATTAGAGCGCGCATGGAGGCTTTCAGACAGTCGTTCTTCCCGCGAACCATACGCGACTGGAACAGGAAAGGGAGGTAATGACAGTGGCACGTAAAGTGCCCTCCGCCACACACCGTTGGGTGGCTTGCGGAGTATAAATGTAGATGTAGATGTAGATGAGGCCGCAGTTGCATATTTTAGGCGCTACAGAGGACGTTTTTACTCAAAATGACATGTCATTTACAAAAGATGTATACGTAAAAATAATATTTGGACTAGTCAGTCGTCATGGTGGGTACAAGAAAACCTTGAAGGATCACACACACATGTGCCGTGCGTAGATGACGTACCATATAGCACTTCTTTAGAAATGGAAACTATCACATGTCTGTGTTTCCTAACAAGATCCAAGTAAATGATAGATGAATATGCTGTTATACATAGACTTACCATCACTTAATTCACGTAAGTATGTCGTAGAAAATGTTGAAACTGAGCACTGTTTTCACGCTGTCATAGTGCCGTAAATATTCAACTGGCACCCCTGGTCTTCACAGTCAAATCCGTTTAATGCTGTCTTTCTACCCTACACAGCTGTTCAAATTGGTTTTTGTCTCGTATGTATATCAGGTAATTTCGTACATAATTTTTGTGAGGCATATTCTCAGTATAACGTTAAGTAAGATAATTTCTTAATTATTATGAATATACAAAGTGTTCGTAAGAGTATAACGTTAGTTGCAAATAGTCTGAAAATGGCCAGGCAGATAACAAGGTACTGGAGTGGGTTTCACTGACACTCGCCAGACAGAAGGAGACCACAGCAGGGCGACCAAAGCCCACGGAAGCTTAAGTGGGTGTCCCCTTACCAACTTTCTTGGGGGCGAGACTACAGATGCGAGAACCGAGCGTCACAATACGGCATGCACGCCACCCTGTCCGGCAACGACGCCTGCGACTTCCCAACAGACTTGTTTCCTCAGGGCCAGAAAACAGTGTGCACAGAAAAACATCCAGCAAGGCAGACGCTACCGGTGGGATACGAGGTGAGCAGAAAGCAATTGTCCGTTACAACGTCCGCCAACGGCAGAGTTTGGACATTGCTAAACACTACTCGGCAAATGGCAGTGGAATTCCGGCAACGAAATGAGCTAGCACCACATGAAATGGAGTTAAGACAATCAATAATCCGGAAACATTGTCAACTTGCACCTTCGTGCCATACCATGACCAATGGTATCAAAACAGTGTATCCGGTTGACCCATTTCAAAACCTAATGCCGTAACTGTTTTCCTACACCATATCCTTATGGACTGATCATATAACTACGCTCTTCACTTGTACATGGAAAATGCAGCAACCCACAGAGCATCTTGATGAACAGATTAAGAGCAACGTCAGCCAGTAAGCACAAGAATCCAAGAGTAGAATCCTGTAATCCAGTCTACGAAGAAGACGTATGAATCCAGAATGAGATTTTCACTCTGCAGCGGAGTGTGCGCTGATATGAAACTTCCTGCCAGGAAGTTTCATATCAGCGCACGCTCCGCTGCAGAGTGAAAATCTCATTCTGGAAACATCCTCCAGGCTGTGGCTAAGACATGTCTCCGCAATATCCTTTCTTTCAGGAGTGCTAGTTCTGCAAGGTTCGCAGGAGAGCTTCTGTAAAGTTTGGAAGGTAGGAGACGAGGTACTGGCAGAAGTAAAGCTGTGAGTACCGAGCGTGAGTCGTGCTTCGGTAGCTCAGACGGTAGAGCACTTGCCCGCGAAAGGCAAAAGTCTCGAGTTCGAGTCTCGGTCGAGCACACAGTTTTAATCTGCCAGGAAGTTTCAAGACGTATGAAGATGCTGATACCGTGTAATGTTGAGAGCTTGACACCTTCATAATGACTCTCCAGCTGGCACTAATGGATGAGATGTGACGGCGAACTACAGCGACAGTGACGCATTTCTCCTGCTCAACAAACAAGAATAACTTCACACCTTTTCACCAAGCAACTGGAGCTTCGCCCTACACAGACGAACAGGAATGAATCTTCGTTCTCATAACAATGTGTTAACACACTGCGTCCCGATGTCCCGAAAAAACACACAGTGTTGTCCCATGTGACGTGTGTCACCTCTAATTCAATGTAGGGTGAAAAGTGTTTTGTGAATTAAATTTATATTTCTTATTTGACGAACGAACTAATAACGCATACAATTTTTTGTATTTTCTCTCTTTTTCAGAAAGACTGTTAAAGTTGTAAAGTTTATCTGTTACGTGAATGTCATTTACTTGTTTAAACACTACATTATTTGTTAACATTTAACATCATGTCATTTGATTCCAGTATGTCGGAAACAATGCCAAACACCACAATCTCAATAAATTCATGTATAAGCTGGAAATGATCATTTGGATATTTCTTATGTATAACAACACTAAACAATCAACAAACGAAGTACTGTTTTTCTGTTTAACTGTTGGTCACTGTTATGCTTTGTGATTTACGTGTATATTTATTATTATGTGATTCTGTAATTGTTGTTTATATGTTTGAATCGTTGCAAAAGTGGGAATCTCATCTTATTAATTTTTGAGTCTCTTTGTGAAGTACTACTGTATATGTATATTGTGACTTTACCTTTGAAAATGTTTGATTTTTGTGATATATAGTGTGTAGTTATTGTGTAACTGACTAAATTTCTTATTTTTCACATTTCATTTCAAGTAAAAGTGTTCAGATGTAGATGTGTATATGTGAGTGGACCTTGTCATATCTCGCTTACTTTGTAAGCTAACATTAAGAAGGCACCACCATGTTTACAGAGATGAGTGAATAGTTGGTGTCGTAAATAAATGCACTCTGTCCCGAAGTAAAAAATATTCAAATATGTGTGAATTCCTAAGGGACCAAACTGCTGAGGTCATCGGTCCCTAGACTTACACACCACGTAAACTAACTTAAACTAACTTACTCTAAGGACAACACACACACACCCATGCCCGAGGGAGGACTCGAACCTCCGGCAGGAGGGGCCACGCAATCCGTGACATGGCGCCTCAAACCGCAGGGCCACTCTGCACCTCCTGTCCCGAAGTAAGTGTGACTGTTTGTTTTTCAGTGAAAGAGATGGTCTGATTTTCTTTGTTGGTTGTTCAAATTCTTGTAGCTGTAACCATTCGATAACTGAACTTCTCGTATATGTGGCATTAAAAACCCGTCATGTTTGGATACAGCATTAATAGTATTCTGGTTCCCATCGTTGAAATATCTGAGTATAACGTTGCACAGCGATAAGAAATGGAACAAGCATCTGAGAACCGTGGTAGGAAATTTTAGGGAAATATGGCTCATATGTAAAGGAGACTCCATATAGGACACTTGTACGAGCTATTCTGGAATGCTTGGGATCCGTGTAAGATCGGATTGAAGAAGAACATCGAAACAATTCAGTGGCGGGCTGCTAGATTTGTTACTGACAGGTCCGAACAACTCTTAAGTGTTATGGAGATGCTTCGGGAACTCTAATGGGAATCCCAAGAGGGATGGCGATGTTCTTTTCGAGGAACACCATTGAAAAAATTTATAGAACCAGCATTTGATGCTGATCGCAAAGCGATTCTACTGCCATCAACACATACTGCGCATAAGGACCACGAAGATAAGATACTAGAAATTAGGGCTAATACAGAGGTTACAGACAGTCGTTTATCCCTCGCTCCGTTTGCGAGTGGAACAGGAAAGGCAACGACTAGTAGCTGTACAGAGCTCTCTCCGCCACACAGCACCGTATTGTAGCTTTCGGGGTATCTATGTAGAGGTAGGTGTAGGTGGAACGTATACGTAAGTGACTTTTGCATATTGAGCACCAAGGAAGACTGACTTAACGTGATTCCCGTTAGTACGAGTGTGACAGGAAAAATTATGCGTTCATTTATAAGTTGTCAATGTCTCCGTTCCCAACAGCCTTAATCAATTTTCTTTCCAAAACAGGGGGGTAGTGAAACACCTCGAAACTGGTGGTTTCACGACTTTCTCGTTATTCACATGTGATATGCAAATTATGTACCGAGGTACTAAAATCGAATAAATTTGATTTTAAAATAACTTATTTTATTAAATATTATGCATGTATTATTTTCATTTAATTATCTTACTAACAGTGACTGATAGTACATCTAGTACTTGTAGCAGTTTTGGTTTTTGAGAACTTCATCTGGCTGGGCTGGTAATTTTACAGACAGACAGCAGAGCAAAACGGAGGCAAGGGCACCATTAATACAAGTTGTAAAACAGGAGACTGCAGGTAGGACAGCATTCGCCGATGGCTGTTGTGTGCATTGAGAACGCTAGGGGGACGCCTGGGCAGGATAATAATCCGTAACTTCCCTGTGGCGGAAGGCAGTCCTTAGCACGCCGCGGAAGGTGTTGGAGAAATTCTAGACGGCCTCGCCATCGTTTTCTTTGCCTACAAAATGTTCTAAAGAATACTTACAGGTCTCTGCTAGCAGGCAGCAGCGGGCTTTGTGCAGCAACGCTGAGGGAGCACAGCGCTAGTCTGTCGACAGGAAGACAATGCACCGCTGGCCAACACGGCCCCTGTGAAAGCAACAGAGAGAAGGGAAGGCGTTTACGACCCTAGGCTCTTGGCGGGACACGCCGCGAGAGGAGTGAGGATTGCATAACGTGTGAGACCGTAACTTTCTCGTCCCAAAATACTTGTAGACGGCCTCTCATTAGAAAAGCAGATAGGAACCTTAAGATGTTTAGCGGAACATGCAGTGGTGTCAAACAATTGCCTTCTTTGAGTCACTAACAGGACAGTGGAAAAACTATTTCTCTTCTTTAGCTGAAGTCACGGAGCCCTGTGAGTGAGAAAGCACGGGAATTTCATTAGACAGACTCCTCTGACGTAGTACTTTTTGGAAAATTATTGAGAAGTTGAGGAGGCTCTCCAGCCAGATTCGCAGGATTTGCCTTTATTTCTATTTTATGGGAGAATGCTCCAACAAAACAGGTCCTTGTCATTGGACAACTGATTGTAAGATTTTTTCGATTGGCTCGCCAAGATGGGGCAGACGTGACGGGGGAGGACAGGAGGCGCCAAAGAAACACCTTGCCTCTTATTGCAGGAGAAACACTTCGAATTCTGCTCACAGATTTGGTTTCCGACTTCAGCATGTGTAGTCGTTGAGTGATTCGCATGTCTGCCTGGAGTAAGATGTGAAGCTAGGGCTAGGTAGCTGTTCGGGTTTCGCATGTATCGTACTTGACAGAGTCACAGTCTGCTGCAGACCTTTTATGATGTAGAGGCTGTGCGAATGCAAGCGCCCGTAACTAGTCAACATCAGTATTGGCAGTCATCACGATACAGTTAAAAATGGTAAAATATTCAACAGACTTCAGCGGGTATTGCACACAATGTGTTTAGTGAACGCAAGAGTTTCTCATGAGTAGGAGCAATACAGTCTTTTGGCATGCGTAAAATACGAACTAATTGCTTTCGGTGATCACTTTCGTCAGATCGCGGAAACGGATCAGTTATGGCAGGAAAGAACTGACTTTACCTATGAGTTCCTTCCTTGTATTTCCGCCAACCATAGTACGTTGTAATTGTTTCATGTACGTGTGAAAATCTTTGTCAGTGAATGGGATAATTAAACATGTTTATATTGTACTCTAATGCAACTGCTCCGTAGGTTTAAGACAAGTTCTGTAAAAAGCAATAGAATTCATAGTAACTTTGAATTTCATTATGTAGATACCCCTCCTGGCCACAAAATTAAATTGTAGTGTCACTACTTCGCAGTCCAAAATTAAGCGTTAATTAAATATCCTTGCATAAAATGTTTAATTAAGTACCAGATATAAACAATTAATGCATGATTCATTAATATCGATGGTAATGTTATTTGTATAGCATATTGTAGCTTTTTAGATAATAGTCTGTAATTATGAAGAATAAATAACTAACTCATAATTAGCAGACTTCATTGGATATCTGCATATGTATAAATACATGTATATTTGTAATAATGGTGTAAAAATTAGCAGCTACGATTTTAGAGTCTGATGGTAATAGAGAATGTAGAAGAAGAGCATTAGTGGCAGAACAACTGGGAGAAAATTTGGAATACATTTCACATAAATTTTCTCAGCATGTTTTAGTCTTAGGTGGAGATTTCAATTTACCAGATATAGACTGGGACACTCAGATGTTTAGGACGGGTGGTAGGGACAGAGCATCGAGTGACATTATACTGAGTGCACTATCCGAAAATTACCTCGAGCAATTAAACAAAGAACCGACTCGTGGAGATAACATCTTGGACCTACTGATAACAAACAGACCCGAACTTTTCGACTCTTTAAGTGCAGAACAGGGAATCAGTGATCATAAGGCCGTTGCAGCATCCCTGAATATGGAAGTTAATAGGAATATAAAAAAAGGGAGGAAGGTTTATCTGTTTAGCAAGAGTAATAGAAGGCAGATTTCAGACTACCTAAGACATCAAAACAAAAATTTCTGTTCCGACACTGACAATGTTGAGTGTTTATGGAAAAAGTTCAAGGCAATCGTAAAATGCGTTTTAGACAGGTACGTGCCGAGTAAAACTGTGAGGGACGGGAAAAACCCACCGTGGTACAACAACAAAGTTAGGAAACTACTGTGAAAGCAAAGAGAGCTTCACTCCAAGTTTAAACGCAGCCAAAATCCCTCAGACAAACAGAAGCTAAACGATGTCAAAGTTAGCGTAAGGAGGGCTATGCGTGAAGCGTTCAGTGAATTTGAAAGTAAAATGCTATGTACCGACTTGACAGAAAATCCTAGGAAGTTCTGGTCTTACGTTAAATCAGTAAGTGGCTCGAAACAGCATATCCAGACACTCCAGGATGATGATGGAATTGAAACAGAGGATGACACGCGTAAAGCTGAAATACTAAGCACCTTTTTCCAAAGCTGTTTCACAGAGGAAGACCGCACTGCAGTTCCTTCTCTAAATCCTCGCACAAACGAAAAAATGGCTGACATCGAATTAAGTGTCCAAGGAATAGAAAAGCAACTGGAATCACTCAATAGAGGAAAGTCCACTGGACCTGACGGGATACCAATTCGATTCTACACAGAGTACGCGAAAGAACTTGCCCCCCTTCTAACAGCCGTCTACCGCAAGTCTCTAGAGGAACGGAGGGTTCCAAATGATTGGAAAAGAGCACAGGTAGTCCCAGTCTTCAAGAAGGGTCGTCGAGCAGATGCGCAAAACTATAGACCTATATCTCTGACGTCGATCTGTTGTAGAATTTTAGAACATGTTTTTTGCTCGAGTATCAAGTCGTTTTTGGAAACCCAGAATCTACTATGTAGGAATCAACATTGATTCCGGAAACAGCGATCGTGTGAGACCCAACTCGCCTTATTTGTTCATGAGACCCAGAAAATATTAGATACAGGCTCCCAGGTAGATGCTATTTTTCTTGACTTCCGGAAGGCGTTCGATACAGTTCCGCACTGTCGCCTGATAAACAAAGTAAGAGCCTACGGAATATCAGACCAGCTGTGTGGCTGGATTGAAGAGTTTTTAGCAAACAGAACACAGCATGTTGTTATCAATGGAGAGACGTCTACAGACGTTAAAGTAACCTCTGGCGTGCCGCAGGGGAGTGTTATGGGACCATTGTTTTTCACAATATATATAAATAACCTAGTAGATAGTGTCGGAAGTTCCATGCGGCTTTTCGCGGATGATGCTGTAGTATACAGAGAAGTTGCAGCATTAGAAAATTGCAGCGAAATGCAGGAAGATCTGCAGCGGATAGGCACTTGGTGCAGGGAGTGGCAACTGTCCCTTAACATAGACAAATTTAATGTATTGCGAATACGTAGAAAGAAGGATCCTTTATTGTATGATTATATGATAGCGGAACAAACACTGGTAGCAGTTACTTCTGTAAAATATCTGGGAGTATGCGTGCGGAACGATTTGAAGTGGAATGATCATATAAAATTAATTGTTGGTAAGTCGGGTACCAGGTTGAGATTCATTGGGAGAGTGCTTAGAAAATGTAGTCCAACAACAAAGAAGGTGGCTTACAAAACACTCGTTCGACCTATACTTGAGTGTTGCTCATCAGTGTGGGATCCGTACCAGATCGGTTTGACGGGGGAGATAGAGAAGATCCAAAGAAGAGCGGCGCGTTTCGTCACAGGGTTATTTGGTAACCGTGATAGCGTTAGGAGATGTTTGATAAGCTCGAGTGGCGGACTCTGCTAGAGAGGCGCTCTGCATCGCGGTGTAGCTTGCTCGCCAGGTTTCGAGAGGGTGCGTTTCTGGATGAGGTATCGAATATATTGCTTCCCCCTACTTATACCTCCCGAGGAGATCACGAGTGTAAAATTAGAGAGATTAGAGCGCGCACAGAGCCTTTCAGACAGTCGTTCTTCCCGCGAACCGTACGCGACTGGAACAGGAAAGGGAGGTAATGACAGTGGCACGTAAAGTGCCCTCCGCCACACACCGTTGGGTGGCTTGCGGAATATATATGTAGATGTAGATGTAGATGTAGATGTAGAGTCATATTGATCTTTACCACCAATCTCCGCTACTAGACGAATGCAGCATGAATATTCGTCTCAGCTAATCAGGACTTGTGCCACAGCTGTCAAGCGACAATCCGGCTTCTGACCAAACCAGGTGCAACCATCTCCTCTAGCAAGTACAGATCCCTTCTGACGGACAGACAGTTGGAGGCTGAAGAAAAACAGGCCATTACGCTTTCACTGTGAATGGCCTGGACACGTTGCGTGCTACCCGAGAGAGAGAGAAGACGAATGTATGACAACTATTACGCCGCCAGACGTCAGCCACCGCAACAGTAATTTTCACGTCAGCCAACTGCGTGTTATTACAATCGACCTGTGGGACGAGGCACATCGCAATAGCCTGGACGAAGTAACTCGCCAGGATAGCGTGTTTTCCGCCATCACACAGAGGTACCAGTTGCTCGCCTAGCAGCCGACCTCAGCAAAAGTAAGCGTGGCGACCATATGTGGAGATAAGGCCGCCGCAGACGCAAAGCCTCAATGGACGAAAGTCACCAACCTGCCAGGAAATGTAATTGACGTCATATCCAATGGCATATCCCTTCGAGCGCTAGTCGTCTCAGGGCCTTCCTTTTCTGTTATGTCAGAGTCTTATCGTCGTCAGCTAAAGAAGACTATGTTCCATGATACGAAGGTGGTTGTGTTGAGAGGCCCAAATGGGAAACAAGTCCCGCCGACAACAATATCTTAGAATCACTAACACAGCACAGCATCTCGAATTTGTCGTTTTAACAGAAAGTAATCAATATTATTCTCGGATGGGACTTCTTGCAGGCATCACGAGTAGTCTTTGTGCAAAATCAGAGGGCCTGACTGAGGAACAGCGCCGGTGTGTCTTAGCCGTTCTGTGACATTATATGGATGCTTACAGATCGAAAATGGGGAAAAGACAGACCGAGAAGCCAGCGCTAAACTCATTATCAAAGCTGGAGATCATCCACCAACTATCCACTGCTCTTATGCAACGACGAATAATTTGGGAGGAGGGGGAGTAGATGCTGCAAGATGGCATGAATGAACTTTCATCCTTCGTCCTCTCATGTGGTTCTTGAGAAGGAGAGTACAAGGCGTTTCTTACGGAACTAAAGACGATTGAACAAAGTCATGAAGAAAAATGTCTATGCATTGCTGTGTATTGATACATCCTACACAACTTGAAAGGAGTAGCTATTGACATATAGCAGACAGGCGAGGTTAACTAGGCTGACCAGAAAAAAGACTACCTACATATCTCCTGATGGCCCCTATGAGAATAAAGTTATACCATTGGTCCGTGTCACGCTCCAGGTACTTTGGAAAGTGCGATAGACAACTTGGCTCGACACCTTAAACGAAGGACTTGTCCTTGCTATGTGGATAACACTGTCGTTTTTTCGAAGACAGATGAAGAATTTCTAAGCTGCCTTACAACTACCATAAAGTGTGATCAGACTGCAGGCCTCCAGTTGAATCCAAAAAATCTCTTTTTCGTCGACCAAGTAATAAACATCTTGGGAGATCTAGCGAATGCACGTTCGTGATGTAGTAAGTTACCTAGGAATGTGCTGATACTGCTAACGATTCATGAAGGACGTCTGTACAAAGATACGTCCTGTACAAGAACTACTGCAGAGAGAATTCAAATGTTCTTGTAAAGAGATGCAGGAAAGATATATCCTTGTTTTTAAGGAGGTTCTAACATCATAACATCAGCTATAGTACCAGCACAGTATTACCAGAATGCCGATACAGAACTTGGCACCTGGGCTAGCAGTTACGGCTTAGATTCAGTTCTACTGCAAATTCAGGAAGTTGCTGTGAAGGTGTTAGCGTATGCTTCCAGAGAATTCTCAAAGTCCGAAACAGACTACTCTAAAACAAAGGTGGATTGTCTTGCATTTCTTTGGGCCATCAACAAGTTCTAGCCAGGTTTATCTGGCAAATCACTCACCATTGTGAAGGATCGCCGTTCTTTATGCTGGCTGGCTAGCCTGAAGGATGCGTTACGTCAACTGACATGCTGGGCACTGAGGCTTCACGAGTACGGTGTCACAGTGGTATATAAAAGCAGAGGCAAACAAAAGGACGCAAACTGCCGTTGAAGGAATCCTTTAGTGGAACACGTCACCAGTCATTGATCTAGAGTCTGGGAGTTTTGGTACTGATTTTTACGCCCCTGCAGAAAATAGGACTATTGGAAAGTAAGTATAACTCTACTTTGCACCGCGTCGTACCTCAGTTCGCTTGTTGCACATCTATATGAAGTCTAGCATTATGTTCCTTCATCAAGAAGACAAAAGTGCAGAGACGTAGTCCATATCCTTCGTGTTAAGCCCTGCTACAGTTCAGAGGCGCATATCTACGATGAGACGTTCAAAAAGACTGAAGATCGACTCGACGATCGCGAAGATTCGGCTGGCTGGCTAACATCAATGCTCTTCATAGTAAAAAAGTTATAACAACACGAACAGAACGCGATATTTAGTGTGTCTAAATATCAGTAATGCTGGAATATTCGATGTTCCTATAAATAGCTGCGGTCCGTGTCCAGAAAGTCAGTTCTGCCCTGGCTGTACGTTGATGTTCGTCACTAACTTGCTTTGTTGTGCAGCACACTGTCGTTTTTCGAAGACATTAGAAGCATATCTAAACTGCCTTACAATTACCATAAAGTGTGATCAATTTGCAGGCCTGCGTTCGGATTTGGACTTGTAGGTGAGAAGACCATTTTTTGTGGATTCTCCTCTACGTTGTACCCCTGAAAATCTAAAAAATATACAGTTCGGCAACAGTGTTGATATCAGCCTGATAAGTTTTGGATTCCTACTGAGAGCATGTATTTTTTGTAAGGGAATACAATGGTCAGACAATCTATGATGCCATTCGGTTTAGTCATTTCACTCACGACCTTCAATTCATTCATGTTCTTTGATAACTATGTACATAGAACTAAATTCATCACAGGCTTATGCGCGCAAAGTGATGCACTCCTTTAGGTATGTTGTACCACTAACCCACATCCCTGAACGTCTTACTAATGCTAATTTGAAGCCCGATCGACATATAATTTGCCGCTCTCTCCCTCTTTGCCAGTGCAAGCCTATCCGAAGGATTTTATTCAACGTCCACAGTTTCTTTGTTATAGTTGATAATTTCTAGTATTTTATAGTTAATCTGTATATTTATATCCTTAAGGTCATGATTATCATTTAATATTTCCTGTCGTTTACTTCTTTTTCTGAACATTTGTAGTATGTTATGAATCGATGACTTTTGTGGTCACTGAGCCCTGCATTTTACCCTCATTCTAACCTGCAGCTCACAAGGGGAGGCCGCCAATTGTGAAATTCAGATTCAATTCATACTGCGCATGATGTAAGCTCATGGCCAGAGGTGTAATGTGGCAAAGCACCAAGATGCACTTCTCAGCCGTTGTCGAGAAAATCGACAGTTAAAATAAACCGTTGCGGTGAAATACTCTCAACGATTAAAAGTTGTCGATAGCGTCTGGCGCAGCGGTAAGCGCTCGGGTTCGTAATCCGAAGGTCGCCGGATCGAATCTCGCGCCATGCAATTTTTTTTTTAGTATTTGTTTGTTATTCAATTGTGTCTACACACACACACACACACACACACACACACACACATATATATATATATATATATATATATATATATATATATATATATATATATATATATATATATATTTGAATTACAAAAAACTAATAATAATAAAAAAATGTTGCATGGCGCGAGATTCGATCCGGCGACCGACCTTCCGATTACAAACCCGAGCGCTTACCGCTGCGCCACGACGCTGTATAAAACTATTAACCGTAGAGAGCATTTCACCGCAACGGTTTCTTTTAACTGTCGATTTTCTCGACAACGGCTGAGAAGTGCATCTTGGTGCTTTGCCACATTACACCTCTGGCCATGAGCTTTTATTATGCGCAGTATGAATCGAATCAGAATTTCACAATTGGCGGCCTCCCCTTGTCAGACATATTTGTTGCCAGATATAGTTATTTAGTCACTAACTGCAAGAGTTTCCATAATATTCCTTACGTCTGCCAATGGAAATAAAATTCTAACTTCCATTCAGTAACTGCTAAAATACACTGGTGTCCTAAATTAAAGCAACAAAAGGAAATTTTCCAAGGATGCGTTTATGTTGCCACAAAACAGGATAAACAGGTGGTAGCGTAGTAGAAACAAATAAAAAAATGCGGAACGCAAGCAACTGCAACATGCATAACGGTAGAGGAAAATGTTCTCCATTTTTCCAGCGGATTTGCACCCACATTCCGACAACTGGTTAAAATGGTCAGTATGGGATGTGGCCACCTCTGGCAGCAATACAAACCTGACAACGACGAGGCATGCTGTGGATCATGTCATCAGTCTCATGTTGGGGCAGTAATGCTCATTCTTCCTGTACAGCTGCTCGCAGTCTTTGAGAATGCTTGGTGGATGCTGACGTGACGCAAGCCGTCTCCCTAGTGCATCCCAGACATGCTCTATGGGATTCAAATCGGGAGAGCGAGCATGCCACGCCACGTATGCATTATCTTCCGTTTACAAGAAAACATCAACCACCTGTGCTCTATGACGTCGTGCATTATGGTCAATCAATATGACGTGTGGGCCCACAGCACCTCCCAACAACCGCAAATGAGCTCCGAAGATCTCGTCACGATACCTGAGAGCAGTTAAACCTTGACAATTCATCCGTGCAATTTCATGAAGAGGGGTTCAAGCGGTAAGTATAATCCCTGCCCACATCATTAGCGCTCCTCCTCTATTTCCATCTCTTTCCACGACGTTTGGGCCCCGAAATCGTATTCCAAGTTCCTCCAGATGCGAATCCATCGAGAATCACTCTCCAGAACAAATCGGGAATCATCTGGGAAAACAAAATTGCGACACTGTTCCATCGTCCAGGTGGTATGTTGATGGCTCCACTTTCGATGTCCCCTTCTGTGAAGACACGTCAGAGGGAGACACACAGCATGTCTCTGACAATAAATGTCACTGTGCCAAAGCCTTCTGCACGCCGTTTGCCTCTATACAACACGTCCAGTGGATGCTGCGAGCTCACATGCCAGTTGCTGTGCAGAACTAAGGTTTTGTGTTCTTACAGCCAAATAAATGTCTTCTGAAGTCACTTGTGGTCGGCCCTGCCCTGGTCTTCGGGATACAGATTCGGTCTCTATAAACTACAGCCATATTCTAGAAACAACAGAAAAATTCACATTAAGCTATAGGGCCAAATTAGTTTGCTACTGTCCCGCTTCCTTCTTTCTATGGCCCTCCATCGCAGAGAGTCTGAAAGGCATCATCTGTGTGCCATACTGCACCGGCTGTGACTCTATACACAGCGATTGTGGATGTGGGGCTACCCAGCAAACTATCTCGTTTCATAGGTGCCCTGACATCATCGGTGGTATGGTTGTCCGTTGACCGGAATGCCATTTCCTGTGCAGAACGCGATCGTACGGACAGCTGGTTGACGGTGTGTATGATTATATCGTAAATTAGACAGAGGAAGGGGGAAAACAGCGGTTTGTTGCTTTAATTTTGGACACCAGTGTAGAATGATCTCACAGTCTAGCGATTAGAGTTCTAGCTACCAATATGGAAACCGGTAGTACGATTCACGCTGACCACATCGGATTTATCAATTGTAGCAAGGTTCTAAAGCTGAATGAGAAATTAATAAATCGAAGCAATTCAGTGGCGGGCTGCTAGATTTGTTACTGGTAGGTTTTATCAGCACGCATACATAACGGAGATGCCTGGTGAACTCAAAAGGGAATGCCTGGAGGGAACGCACTATCGGCAAGGCACTATTGCGAAAACGTAGAAGCCGACTACTGAACGATTCGATTCTACTGCCGCCAACGTTCAGTAAGCGCAAGGACCATGAAGATAAGATGCGAGAAATTAGCGCTCGTTCAGACGCTCTGAGACAGTCTTTTTCCCTCGCTCTAATTGTGGGTAGAGCAGGAGAGGAAATGACTAATAATGGTAAGTGTTACCTCTCGACATGCTCCGGGCGGTGGTCTGCAGAATATGTACGCAGATTTAGATGTAGAACAGCGCAATGGATACTCAAGCCAGAGAAGTGCAATAAAATAGAAGGTCTGGGAGCCCAATGACATCGTTTATTCTACAGCTACAAGGAAATAACTGCCTCTTACTACTTTGTGATCAATATTTCTTATTTCTAGGGCCTTAAGTGTATCTGCCCAAATCATTAGTGAGATAGGAAGGATGGATGGATGGATGGATGGAAGGAAGATTGGGTTTAACGTCCCATCGACATCAGTGTCAGAGACGGAGCACAAGCTCGGATTGTGTCACTGATGGGGAAGGAAATCGGCAGTGCCCTTTCAAAGGGACCATCCTGACATTTGCCTAGAGCGATTTGCGGAAATCACGGAAAATCCAAATTTGGATGGCTGAACGCAGGTCTGAACCGTCGTCTTCCCAATTACGAGACCAGTTTGCTAACCACTGCACCACCTTGTTGGGTCATTAGTCAGTGATGCAGGTGAAAAGAAGGTGAACCGCAAGTAACAGTATCTACAAAACACTTGTCTTAGAAAAATAATAGGTATGGTAAGAACGAGACGAAGATTAATTGCATAAGCCCAGTGCCGTTAAGTACAGCGGTAAATGAATGAGGCGTGAGCAGCGGAGCTTAAGATTACTGGTGTTGTAATATCTGTACACTATATGGAATTCGAGACAATGACTGCCACAAGAACGGATCACATCAAATACTCCACACCGTCAACACTACTGCTTTATCGACGGATAAATGCAGACGCTATCAGGCCACGGGGAGTTACGTCATACAGGTACTTAACATTTCTTCGGCGTAGTTCAATGTTCCTACTTTCACGTTTAATGCCACAGTATTCCAGTCAGAGGTACCTCTATGCTACTATGGTATGCAAGACGAAGCCCGGAATTCAACTGAAAACAATAGAAAGATTACTAAATGTTCATAGACAGTACAACTTATAATGCATCTGGAAGGTTCGATCGCAATTTTTAAGGACTATATGCGAGAAATAGGTTCCTACCATGCTTATAAAGTACTGAAGAAAGTGGAATTAATGACAGAATCTTCCGAACAAACAGAGTGATTGTAACAGGTTCATCCTATTTTACAGAACTCTGTCTTCAGCATAAATGAAGATATCAACTTTGGTTGAGTCGTAACTCGTGCATGAGATTACAAATATCTTATTTTAAACAGAACATTCTGGTTCTACGAAGATATATCTTTTACATACTGCGAGGCGTAGCGCCGTATAACGATCCTGCCTTGGAGGCGGTTAAGTGGGAGATGTGTCTCAGAACTGGATAGTGACAGATTGTGATGCGAGACTGGACGCGCACGTAGTTTATGTATCAGCCGATAGAGGACAATATTGGATAGGGGGACTGTGATTCTAGTTTCGATTGTGCCCACATAAACTGTTTTAGTATTTTCGTAAAGTGTTATTATGTCTTTTTGTGTAGGTAAAATGTTATAAATGTGTTTTAGCAGTATGAATGATGCGTGAGTGTGGTTTAAGGTTAATATGAAGGTAATTATTTAACGAGTTATGTAGTAGGATTTAGTATGGGAAAATTTCGAAGAAGTATGGATATGGACAAAGGGGATTTTTGTAGAATAGATTTCTAAAGTAAGTTTACGGTAAAGAGAAAGTTAATTCAGGTATAAATAACAGTAGTAAATAACTTTATGCATAAGCAAAACTTCAGCACATTAGATAGTTACGTCGGCAAAAAGTGCAGTCGTTTGGTTTACTATTTTGCGATTGGTTATTGACGAAAAGCGCGGATTGACGCGGGAGAATGTTGTTTTGCTATTGGCTGTTGAGTAAACTGACCAATGGTAAAGCAATATTCTTCGCGCACGTTTCTCTGCTGGTAGAGAAGACAGAGTATTCTAGAGAAGAGTGGGAGTCTAGCCATGAAACAGGTCGGACGTGTGTAGTAGTAATTCCGATGGAAACGATAAGTTGCCAGATCTAGCAGTGTTTCATACATCAAAAGTGTGGTAAAGTGACGGCATAATTATTCCGATGGGCGTGTAGAACTTTCGGAATATTTAAGTGAATTTTGTGACGAGAAAAGAAATACATTCCGCGTGACGTATTGAGCAGGTCGGTGGCTAAAATCTGTGACTGCATTTGGTACCGACAGACTTAATATTTGACGAGTATTATCAATAAAAAACAATCAGTATTTTTGTAGCTATTACGTTTTCGGGAAATGAAACACCATAAACTTGCTAATGTGAGTGAAAGGGATTGTGATTGACCGTGTTAAGGCTAGAACGGGCTTGGCAGTGATACTTGTTCACCTAAGTTTCAGAATATATTAATTGAGGACAAAATTTCCAACCTTTCATTTGTGTGAAAACTTTCTCCCGAAACGTATATTAGTGACTTAAATTGCAGCATGGTTCACGTCGAAGTACAGTAGGTTTCACTCGGCCCTCCTACTAATGATCTGCTGAGACAATGTTCACAGCTAGGTGCAGGTTCGTCGTAAAGGGACGGAAGGAACCGCGCCGCCGCAACTGGCATGCACAAACGTGGGATATGTTTCTGAATTACGTTGTGAATAAAGTTTTCATATACCTTGTGTGACGTCAGGTAAAAATACGAAGGTCTGTTGTTTGGCGTTGGTTAGATTTTAGTTTTTTAGTCTGTCATTTTTAAATGCCACTGCCTTTTACAAGAGCCTTAAAATTATTGCACAGGCAGCTGAAAGGCGATTTAGAATGTGCTGTCCATAATCATCAGTCCATAAGTCAGCCTGCCGAAACCGAAATAAAACTGTCCTAGTATAATAGAGAGAAATCTGGAACTACGACGATAAACAGAAGTCTACTGTCGTTTGAGGAATCAGTATAGAATATTACAATTCGTTCTCACACGTATTAATTTTGCAATTCATTCAAGTATTCCTACTCTAACCAGGACTTCACACAGTTCAGAGACGACATCCACCTGAAGTTCCAGGTATCGTTATAATCACTCGAACTACTAATTAAGTATAATTAATTGCTCACCAATAAAGAGGGTCTCTTACCAAGCGGTTTTTTCTAACATAGCGGGCGGCATACAAAACAATACGCCGAAAACGACACACAGCCTTTCCTAGAAATAACTGATCAATGACTCTTCACTTTTATACATGGACACTAGACAAGCACGATAAGTAACTCGATAAAAATGCAACCACAACAATCTTGTCAGCCGTCTTAAATACTGTCCGAGGTTTAGTGGACACAGACACGGACAGAATCACGGCACACTCTGAAGCGTTGCGAGAAACTTCGCTTGCGACTGACGAATAATTTCGAATAATCTCCCAAGTAAAGACATGAAGACACTTTGGGCCTTATATATCCTAGGTGCTGGCGGCAAACGGGACATCTGCAGGTAGATAACTTCCAGGGTCTGCAGAAGTGCCCACATAGCACGCTTATTAACTACAAGGTCATTTATATCATTTTTTTATTGGGCGCTAACAACTTCAGTTTTCCATAGATAAAAATTGTACACTGCTTATGTTATAAAAAAGTATAAGCTTAATAACTAAAGAGCTTTATTACCATTTATTGCTTAATTAGCTTAACCAGATTAGGGCCTAAGACCATCTCCAATCATTATAATTTACACTAATAATAATAACAGTAGTGAAGAGCATTTTGAATGATATAGAATAGCTTAGCTCCCCTTAGCTCATCTGAAGGCATATTTATGGTTATCAGAAACGGAAGGGATAAAGAAACAGGAGATTGAAACGACAGTAACAATAGCATTAACTTCCTGAATTTTACATCTGAAATCGAGGGTAGATAGCACTCTCTGAACTGCCTCTTTTCTAAGTTCTGCACCTTATTGAAAATGCAGTATCACCTTGAAAGTTGGTGCAACTCCATCATTGCATGGATTAAATATAGTACTGTTATTTTGGCGTTCTATCCTTATGAAGATTGGTTACCTTAACACGTTCTTACAATTTTTGGTAAAATTATTTATTTTATATAATAATTCGAAAAGTAAAAGAGGTGGCTTCATGAAACCCGTACCAAATCTTTATACGTGAGAGAGACACTAAATGCAGAACTACAACTTTCTACCTTTAACAGTACGCGTTTTTAATATTTCATAAAACGTGGATTTTTGTGGAAACTAATCAGAATATCATGCTGAGACAAAAAAATTTGATACTGACACAGTTTTACATAATCTAGTCAAGTTTTTAAAATTATTTACATATTTAGTTTCACTATAAATTATTGGGCATCTCTGTTTGCTCTGCTCCTACACATGCCAGGTTTTACCAAGTTGACATTGGGCAAATAGTGGCGAGAAAGTCTGTCTCTCACTGGCCACCAGTCATACAGACACTCTAGCTTCCCACACATCATCCCCATTTTATTTTCTGACAATTTTTTGTACCAAATTAAATATTACAAGCAAGATTTACTAAAAACATTACCTCTATAAAATTTAATACTAACAATATCTGTTGCTTATTGGTAGGTATAGAATACACTGTTATACATACACATCAAAAGACACAAATCAACATATTATTACACATATACGCAAATATGGAAGAAAATTTGTTGTTCATATTTAATCATTCACTGCATACAGATGAAATTATCTTTGTATTTAAAATGTTTTACTTTGTTATTTCTGTCAATGTAACCTAAAGAAAAGGATCATATAACACTGAACACATACAGCTTTTGTACACATTTATAACTTTACAGACCGTAGGCACAGCATACTATCGAAAACTCACTCATTACTCACTCTGGGTAGAGTGGGGGAAGTCACTATGATGAGAGTTCTACTCGCCATTCCATAGCTTTAAAAGGGAATGGTGAGGAGACACTTTGGCTATTGTTCTCCCTGAGAAACAGATAACATAGCTTCAGCATCTGTTCTCTTAGTATACAAAGGAAGTACAAAATAAATTATAATCTACTTTCTCTTTACCTTATTTTGTTAACTATAACAGAAGTGAAGAGAAAGAATGTTTCTGTTTAAAGTATATTTCCCAGTACTGTTATTTACAGCACATTGCTCGCAAGATGCACAATGCTATTATTGTCATCTTTATTTTATCTTTGTTACTGGACCTGTTTCACGAACTCTGCTCTATATAAAAGTTTTTGCCTTTCTGTACTACCCGATATTTTACTTAGTCAAATAGCAGCTAATCTGGATTACGTATTTTTAAAATACCCGTTACGTTAAGTCGTAAGGTTGAGCAACTCCAGTTAGTTTTTACCTTTTCATGGTTCAGTTGGAATATGGTGAGTTTAAACCGAAGCAGAAAGCTCTCAGATATTTAGTGAGTCGTCAAACCTGCGTCGGGGAGACAGACTACACACATTACGAGGGGAAGTGTTCACTGTAGTTGACAAAAATATCATCTCTATTTGCGTCAAAATTGAGTGTGACAGTGAAATTATCTGGTCGCGCATAGAAGAGGTAGATGAAATCAGGTTAAGTGCTGGATGTTTTTAATAGCCACCCGATTCCATTGTGACAGTGTTAGAATCATTCACAGAAAGCGAGAGGTCAGTTGTGAATAAGTAGCTAGATCGTGTAATTCTTATTGGAAGCGACTTTAACGTACCGATTATAGACTGGGACGTCTATGGATTCACTGGAGGTGGTACGGACAGACAGTCTTGCGAAGTACCTCCGAATGACTTTCCCAAAAACTGTATTGAGTAGCTAAATCTACGTCTACATCTGAATCATACTCCGCAACCCACCAAATGGTGCGTGGAGGGGGGGGGGGGGGGGGTTCTTTCAGTACAACTACCTATCTGATCCCTCCAACCCTGTTCCACTAGCGAATAGTGCGTGGGAAGAATGGTTGTCGAAAAATGGCTCTGAGCACTATGGGACTCAACTGCTGAGGTCATTAGTCCCCTAGAACTTAGAACTAGTTAAACCTAACTAACCTAAGGACACCACAAACATCCATGCCCGAGGCAGGATTCGCACCTGCTACCGTAGCGGTCTTGCGGTTCCAGACTGCAGCGCCTTTAACCGCACGGCCACTTCGGCCGGCAGAATGGTTGTCGGTAAGCCTCTTTATGGTTCTAATTTCTCGACTTTGCTCCTCGTGGTCAATACGCGAGATGTATGTGGAGGGAAGTAAAATGTAGTCGCACTCCTCCTGAAAAGTGCTGTCCCGAAATTTCAATAGTAAATCTCTCCGTGATGCACAACGTCTCTCTAGTAACGTCTGCCAGTGGAGTTGTTTAGCATCTCCGTAACGCTCTCTCGCCAGTTAAATGATCCCGTGACCGAACGGGCCGCTCCTCGTTCGATCTTCTGTGGCACCTGTATCAGTCCTACCTGATAGGGGTCCCAGATAGATGAGCAATACTCCAGAATCGGTCGAAAAAGCCACTTCTTGCGTGGATGAGTTACATTTCCTTAAGCGACTTCCGATGAGTCTGAGTCTGGTGTCTACTTTTCCCCTACCTGTTTTATTTGATCATTCCACTTAAGGTCTCTATGGACAGTTAAGCCTGGGTATTTTACGGCAGACGCTGTCTCCAGCTGTTTGTCATTAATAGTGTAGCTGTACAGTAGTGGATTTCTTTTCCTATCTATGCACAATATGTTCATTTCTTTACGTTCAAAGTCAACTGCCAGAGCCAGCACCATTCATCAATTCTGCAAATTATTACTATCTTCAGGCGTTGCTACTTTGGTATAGACAGGTGCATCATCTCCTAATAGCCTTAAAGAGCATCCGCCGCTTTCTACTACACCATTTCTATATACTGTGAACAGCAACGTTTCTATCACTCTTTCCTGTGGTACTCCGGATATTAACTTTACCTCAGTCGATTTAGTTCCGTTAAGAGCGACGTGTTGAGTTCTGTCTGCAAGAAAGTCTTGAATTCAATTTCAGGTCCGCTCCGATACTACGTAAGCATTAAACGGCAGTGCGGGACGGTGTCAAATGCCTTACTCAAGGAACACGGCATCAGCCTGACCACCGTTGTCCACTGCGCTGTGGATCTCATGGTGGAACAGGGCGAGTTGAGTTTCGCAGGATCTCGGTTTGCGGAATCCATGTTTATTTTTATAGAGGAGATGTTACATTTTCCAAAAACATCGTAATTCTTGAGCATAAAATATGTTTCATAATTTTACAACAGATTGACGTCAACGATATAGGTCTATAATAATGTGGATTAATCTTACGGCCTTTCTTGAAAAGGGGAATGACCTGCTCATTTTTTTCCAGTCGTTAGGTACCTTTAATTGCTCAAGCGATGCACGATAAATTAAAGCACTTACTCCGATAGACTACATGCAGTGGAACCTCGGACCTCATCGACGGCGTCAGTATAGTGATGGGGGTTAGTGATCGTGTAATCATAGCGACTATGGTTACTGAAGTTAATAAACCTGTCAAGATGGATAGGAGAGTGTTTATGCTAGAAAGAGCGCATAAGCAGTTCAAATGGTTCAAATGGCTCTGAGCACTATGGGACTCAACTGCTGGGGTCATCAGTCCCCTAGAACTTAGAACTACTTAAACCTAACTAACCTAAGGACATCACACACATCCATGCCCGAGGCAGGATTCGAAACTGCGACCTTAGCAGTCGCAGTATAAGCAGTTCTCAGCATCTCACTCAGGCAGTGAATGGACATCATTTAGTCCCAGTATGATGGACGTAGAGGAATTACGGGCGAAGTTTAAGCAGACCGTAAATAACGCTTCTGAAAAGTATGTGCGTAGGTGATTATGGACGGAAAAGACCCACCATGGTTTAGCAACGAAATTCAGAAAATGCTGAAAAAGTAAACCTTGTTCTACTGTCGGTTCAAAAGAGAACGCGCAAATGACGACCGGCAGAGGTTAGTGAAGGTTCGTGCTTCTGTAAGAGTATCCATGTGCGAACCTTATAACAACTACCATCGTTACACCTTCGCTGAAGGTCTATCCGAGAACCCGAGAAAATTCCAGTGCCAGAGGCCGAGACGAGTGAACGCGCCTGGAGCGGTAGCAGCAGTAGCAGTTTTCTGTTGCACAGTAGTCTTTTATTACGTACTTGTAGGAGGAAGTGAAGTATATCAGTGTATTCCACCGCCCGAAGCGCTACGTCACTTCTTTACATTTAAATATCGTGGTAGTACACAGAATAAAGTTTATTTCTGTGCATTGGAGTTTGCATATTTATTTCCTGTAGTAGCTTTTGGGCAAACAGAGCTTCTGGTAAAAAGTTACTGTTGATAAATCCATTTTCGGTAGAGAAGTTTATATCTGTTTTAAGAGTTTCCGGATCTTGCCATATCATGCTATAGTGAGAACGCTGCAAAGCAGATTTTAGTGTTTGTTTATTCTCCTCGTTATGTTTTGCGTATGTTCCAGCCTCAATAGCGCCACCGTCAGGAAACTGTCTTTTTTGCTGAGTCTGCTATAGCTTTTTAAGTAAATCTTGACTGTTTTGTTTGTATTTTTTGAGATGTTATATCCGGTTTCTGACAGTGCGATATGGCTACGGATAGTGCTTGTTTTGAGCGGACACAAGGAGAATTGGCTGCTGTTCTTAAACAGTTGGAAGCTCTGTAAGCTATAGTCGGCAAGCTTCTGGCTAACGCACAAAGCTGCAGTGACAAAGGCGCCAGTGACAAGATATACTACACTTTTGGTGCCGTTGGAATCCTCTGGTGACCTGGCTGTCGCTGCATCTTCCGATACACAACTTATGACCCGCCTGTCCTCACTCGAGAGTGAGTGATGGACAGTGCTCGGTTAGTGCGTCACTGGACGGAAGGCGAAAGGGGGAACGCGCCCCAGGTCTGGCACATTACGCATTATGAACATGTAAGGGGTGCTACGCAGTGTTGATAATACTCCTGAGCCATCGCGAGACGCCTCTCTTGCTGGGCCAGCGGCCTGTTCTCCTGCCCACCCCGGACAAGAGCAGCGGGTGTGTATGTTGTTTTGTATTGTATCGTATCGTATGTTAATTGGGAGCCTAGAAACTACGGCGAGGCTCCGTCCCCGCCGCAGCCGCTGTGGTCCACAACCCCACGACCACTACCGCAGTCCACTTCACCCCTCCGCCGCCCCACACCGAACCGCCCTTTCAGCCTTTCAGGGTTATTGTGCGGTTCGGCCCCCTGTGGACCCTCCGCCACCTTCCCCCCCCCCCCCCTCCACGACCCCAAGGGAACGTCTCACACCAGACGAATGAACGCGTACGTGGAGAACTTGTTTGCGCAGCAATCGCCGACATAGTGTAGGTGAGGCGGTCTGGTTTCCCTTAAACCAGCCCACATTCGCCGAGGCAGATGGAAAACAGCCTAAAAACCATCCACAGACTGGCTGGCTCACCGGACCTCGACACTAGTCCCCTGGGCGGATTCGTGCCGGGGAACAGGCGCTCCTTACCAGTAGGGAAAGCCGTGCGTTAGACCACTGATGACATACCCAGCCCCTGTCGGGGGATACGCTGCGCCCACTCGCCTGCGCCGTCTGCAGCTCATACAGAACAAAGTACTCAAAATCATAAGCAACGCTCCGCGCTACACACGCATCGCGGACCTTCACCGGAAATACCAGCTAGATACCATCTTGCAGACCGAGCGAGGTGGCGCAGTGGTTAGACACTGGACTCGCATTCGGGAGGACGACGGTTCAATCCCGCGCCCGGCCATCCTGATATCGGTTTTCCGTGGTTTCCCTAAATCGATCCAGGCAAATGCCGGGATGGTTCCTTTAAAAGGGCACGGCCGACTTCCTTCCCCGTCCTACCCTAATCCGATGATACCGATGACCTCACTGTCTGGTCTTCTTCCCCAAAACAACCAACCAACCAACCAACCAACCATACCATACCATCTTGCAGGTATTCTAAAAACTCTCCACACGACTGTACAATAACACGAGACACTCGCGCAACCCGTTTATCCTTTCTGTGGGTAACTACGACCACAACCATAGATGGAAGCATAACAAACCATAAGACACTATTGGTTAGGAACGAAACATCTATGGTCCATAGCACGCTAACACGACAGTACTGGCGAGCCCCTGCAACACAGCTACTACTGGTAACCCCAGATGGTCGACCTGCCGAAAAACAGGCAACCGCAGGGAAACCGTACTGTACACAGCACGCAAACCAACCACACACACACCCTAAACTGTCTGTGAGCCGATCTATGACAGATCGCCCACTAATGTACAACGACCTTGAACTGTTGCAGGGATGCAGCAACTGCAGTAAGCCACGCAACGAGCTCCAGCAACGACAAAGGTAACGATGCACGATACCTCACACTAACATAACCACACCATGCATGCACTGTCGCAGATAGCAGACCGCTACTGCCCTTACTACCCGTCCTACTGTCGCAGAGGTTTTTATTCCTTTGGCGCTTGCCTTGGCACTTTTTTTCCTCTGCCCTTACAACCGCTACCCTTCGATCGCTTTCGTCCACTTTCTGTCTCCTGATGGACCACGTTAATGAGTAATCTTACCCAGACGCATGGATAACGTCACAGCCCGCATCCTAAGACTCCTGATTCAAAAACAAACATGTTATACGGAGGTGACAGTAGAACTTTTGGTTTGGTCACCACGTTGGTGTGGGCGTGGAGGGACCCGAACCTTGCTTGAAGCGTTAGAACGCACGACTAACCGGGCGGGCGGGTGCGTATGTTGGTCATTGGGAGCTCCAACGTTAGGCGGGTGATGGAGCCCCTCAAGGAAATAGCATGCAATATGGTAACGAATTGCAGTGTGCAATCGGTATATTTTCCTGGGAAGGGGGGAGGGGCAGGGTGACGGGGGTGAGGAAGGAACTCGTGCCGGCGGCAATCGAGAGCAATGGGTGCAACCAGCTGCAAATTGTGGCACATGTCGGCACTGACGACGCCTGGCGCCTTCGTTCCGAGGCCATCCTCGGATCCTTTCGGCGGATGGCTGATTTGATGAGGCAACGACCAGCGCACGCTAGTTGCAGGCCAAGTTGTCTATTTGTAGCATCGTACCCAGGATCATAAGCAGTCTGCTGATTTGGAGCAGACTGAACGTCTAAACAAGAGGCTAAGATGACTCTGAGATAGTATCGCGTGCGAAGTTCTCGACTTCCGTTATCAGGTGGACTGTTGAAAAGTTCCCCTAGATCAGGTGTGCACTGTATGCAGGAAGCGGTTACTAGGGTAGAAGAGTACGTGTGGTGTGCACATGGGGCGTTTTTAGGTTAGAGAAACCCACCTCGGGATCAGAGATGAATTGCCTGCCAAAATCAAAGTTACATCATGTACAATGAACTCAGAGTGCTCCTCCTCGCAGATCAGATGTAGAGAAGGTTAATATGATGTTTGTAAACTGCAGAAGCATCGAAGGAAAGGTCTCAGAAATAGTATTGCTTACTGAAGATTATAAGGCCCAGACAGTATTAAAATCAAATGGTTGGTTGGAACTGGAAGTTCATAGCAATGACGTCCCAAGTTCAGATAGGTATATTTATCATAAGAATTGGAGTCACCAGTGGTAGAGCCTACCCCCATGAACCATGGACCTTGCCGTTGGTGGGGAGGCTAGTGTGCCTCAGCGATACAGATGGCCGTACCGTAGGTGCAACCACAACAGAGGGGTATCTGTTGAGAGGCCAGACAAACGTGTGTTTCCTGAAGAGGGGCAGCAGCCTTTTCAGTAGTTGCAGGGGCAAAGGTCTGGATGATTGACTGATCTGGCCTTGCAACACTAACGAAAACGGCCTTGCTGTGCTGGTACTGCGAACGGCTGAAAGCAAGGGGAAACTACAGCCGTAATTTTTCCCGAGGGCATGCAGCTTTACTGGATGGTTAAATGATGATGGCGTCATCTTGGGTAAAATATTCCGGAAGTGAAATAGTCCCCCATTCGGATCTCCGGGCGGGGACTACTCAATAGGACGTCGTTATCAAGAGAAAGAAAACTGGCACTCTACGGATCGGAGCGTGGAATGTCAGATCCCTTAATCGGGCAGGTAGGTTAGAAAATTTAAAAAGGGAAATGGATAGGTTAAAGTTAGATATAGTGGGAATTAGTAAAGTTCTGTGGCGGGAGGAACAAGACTTTTGGTCAGGTGAATACACGGTTATAAATACAAAATCAAATAGGGGTAATGTAGGAGCAGGTTTAATAATGAATAAAAAAAATAGGAGTGCGGGTAAGCTACTGCCAACAGCATAGTGAACGCATTATTGTGGCCAAGATAGACACGAAGCCCGTGCCTACTACAGTAGTCCAAGTTTGTATGCCAACTAGCTCTGCAGATGATGAAGAAATTGATTAAATGTATGATGAGATAAAAGAAATTATTCAGGTAGTGAAGGGAGACGAAAATTTAATAGTCGTGGGTGACTGGAACTCGAGAGTAGGAAAAGGGAGAGAAGGAAATATAGTGGGTGAATATGGATTGGGGGAGAGAAATGAAACAGAAAGCCATCTGGTAGAATTTTGCACAGAGCATAACTTAATCATAGCTAACACTTGGTTCAAGAATCATAAAAGAAGGTTGTATACGTGGAAGAATCCTGGTGATACTAGAAGGTAACGGATAGATTATATAATGGTAAGACAGAGATTTAGGAACCAGGTTTTAAATTGTAAGACATTTGCAGGGGCAGATGTGGACTCTGACCACAATCTACTGGTTATGAACTGTAGATTAAAACTGAAGAAACTGCAAAAAGGTGGGAATTTAAGGAGATAGGCCCTGGATAAACTGACTAAACCAGAGGTTGTACAGAGTTTCAGGGAGAGCATAAGGGAACAATTGACAGGAATAGGGGAAAGAAATTCAGTAGAGGAGGAATGGGTAGCTCTGAGGGATGAAGTAGTGAAGGCAGCAGGGGATCAAGTAGGTAATAAGACGAGGGCTAGTAGAAATCCTTGGGTAACAGAAGAAATATTAAATTTAATTGATGAAAGGAGAAAATATAAAAATGTAGTAAAAGAGGCAGGCAAAAGGGAATACAAACGTCTCAAAAATGAGATCGACAGGAAGTGCAGAACGGCTAAGCAGGGATGGCTAGAGGACAAGTGTAGGAATGTAGAGGCTTATCTCACTAGGGGTAAGATAGATACTGCCTACAGGAAAATTAAAGAGACCTTAGGAGAAAAGAGAGCCACTTGTATGAATATCAAGAGCTCAGATAGAAACCCAGTTCTAAGCAAAGAAGGGAAAGCTGAAAGGTGGAAGGAGTATATAGAGGGTCTATACAAGGGCGATGTACTGGAGGACAGTATTATGGAAATGGAAGAGGATGTAGATGAAGATGAAATGGGAGATATGATACTGCGTGAAGAGTTTGACAGAGCACTGAAAGACCTGAGTCGAAACAAGGCCCCGGGAGTAGACAACATTCCATTGGAACTACTGACGGCCTTGGGAGAGGCAGTCCTGACAAAACTCTACCATCTGGTGAGCAACATGAATGAGACAGGCGAAATACCCTCAGGCGTCAAGAAGAATATAATAATTCCAATCCCAAAGAAAGGTGTGAAAATTACCGAACTATCAGTTTAATAAGTCACAGCTCCAAAATACTAAAGCGAATTCTTTACAGACGAATGGAAAAACTGGTAGAAGCCGACCTCGGCGAAGATCAGCTTGGATTCCGCAGAAATGTTGGAACACGTGAGGCAATTCTGATTCTACGACATATCTTACAAAATAGATTAAGGAAAGGCAAACCTACATTTCTAGCATTTGTAGACTTAGAGAAAGTTTTTGACAATGTTGACTGGAATACTCTCTTTCAAATTCTAAAGGTGGCAGGGGTAAAATACAGGGAGCGAAAGGCTATTTACAATTTGTACAGGAACTAGATGGCAGTTATAAGAGTCGAGGAGCATGAAAGGGAAGCAGCGGTTGGAAAGGGAGTGAGAAAGGTTTGTAGCCTGTCACCGATGTTATTCAATCTGTATATTGAGCAAGCAGTAAAGGAAACGAAAGAAAAATTCGGTATTAAAGTCCATGGAGAAGAAATAAATACGTTGGGGTTCGCCGATGACCTTGTAATTCTGTCAGAGACAGCAAAGGACTTGGAAGAGCAGTTAACGGAATGGACAGTGTGTTGAAAGGAGGATATAAGATGAACATCAACAAAAGCAAAACGTAGATAATGGAATGTAGTCGAATTAAGTCGGGTGATGCTGACGGAATTAGATTAGGAAATGAGACACTTAAAGTAGTAAAGGAGTTTTGCTATTTGGGGAGCAAAATAACTGATGATGGTCGAAGTAGAGAGGATATAAAATGTAGACTGGCAATGGCAAGGAAAGCGTTTCTGAAGAAGAAAAATTTGTTAACATCGAGTATAGATTTAAGTGTCAGGAAGTCGTTTATGAAAGTATTTGTATGGAGTGTAGCCATGAATGGAAGTGAAACATGGACGATAAATAGTTTGGACAAGAAGAGAATAGAAGCTTTCGAAATGTGGTGCTACAGAAGAATGCTGAAAATTAGATGGGTAGATCACGTAACTGATGAGAAGGTATTGAATAGAATTGGGGAGAAGAGGAGTTTGTGGCACAACTTGACAAGAAGAAGGGACCGGTTGGTAGGACATGTTCTGAGGCATCAAGAGATCACAAATTTAGCATTGGAGGACAGCGTGGAGGGTAAAAATCGTAGAGGGAGACCAAGAGATGAATACACTAAGCAGATTCAGAAGGATGTGGGTTGCAGTAAGTACTGGGAGATGAAAAAGCTTGCACAGGATAGAGTAGCATGGAGAGCTGCATCAAACCAGTCTCAGGACTGAAGACAACAACAACAGTGGTAGAGGCCTATTTAGCGCAGTAAAGAACTCTGTAGCATCAAGTACGGTTATCTTGCTCCACACTGTTGATAATCTGGTGAAGTTAATCAACAAAGGTCAATCAAAAATGGTAATCGGATGCTTTCATAGATTGCCTGGGTTAGGAGCTGTAGTGTTAGAGCGCTTGAGAGGATCTTACGGAATATCGTTAACATCTTTCCTGATCATGATGTTGTAATGGAGGGTGACTTCAGCTTGCCAGGCATAGATAGGTAAAGCTATGCCACCGAAACTGGTGCCAGAGACGGATTCATGTCACATTATTCTGAATGTCTTGTCCGAGAATTACTTTGAGCAGGTTGTTAAAGAACCAACCCCTGAAAGTAATGTCTTAGACCTGCTAGCAAAAAACAGACATGAACGTCTCGAATCTGTTAACGGAGAGGAAGTTACCAGTAATCATAAGGCTGTGATAGCAAATATGACTACAGTTTTACAAACATATTGAGAAAGGTCTTCACTTCACGTATTAGGAAAATTGCCTATGATAGTACTCCACGTCTTATATGGTCTTCCTACCTTTCTTCTTCCAATGCATTTATAACTGAGAGCCTTTACCGGGAATCTTTCTCCACCCATACCATCTACACGTTCCTTCTAAATGGTTCAAATTGCTCTAAGTACTATGGGACTTAACATCAGAGGTCATCAGTCCCCTAGACTTAGAACTACTTAAACCTAACTAACCTAAGGACATCACACACATCCGTGTCCGAGGCAAGATTCGAACCTGCGACCGTAGCAGTTCCTAGAACCGCTGGGCCACAGCAGCCGGCATGTTCCTTCTATTTTCTCCTATTTTCCTTTATTATTTTGTCGTTTAGACTATATATTCCCGAATCTTTACTTATAAATTCTTTCCGTTTTTCATCTTCCCTCGAACGTCCTTTCACTCTTCTTAGAAATCTCATGTCGTGAGTCTGTTCTTCTTTCTTAGTGTCTTGTTGTCACCCATACTTCATTTACAAAAGCAAGTGTTGGTACTGTTGCTGTTTTATAAAATTTTCAACGGTATTTCTTTCCTGGCTTTATTCTGCAAACGTTTTACGGTGTTTACACACATGGAAGTAAACGGATTTAATTTTTGGTCCACGTCATGGTAATATTAGTAAGTGATGTCACATCCAAGTTATTTAAAATGTTCCACTTGTTCCGAGGTTTTATTATTGAAGACTATTTGAGAGCTTACCGACAGTCTGCCCTGAAATACGATCACTTCCATTTTATCTACCGAAATGTTAGATTGTAATCAGAGGCTATCTGTTGCAATTTATAGAATCCCATCGTCTTCAATCTCTGTAATCAGAGCTAGGTATGGAGATATTTCTGCTTAGCAAGAGTGACAGAATACAAATTGCAAACTATCTGAGCAGTCAGAATTAAATATTCAGTGGTGAGGACGGAGTGTGGAGCGAAAATTCAAAAGCATCTTTCGATATGCCTTAGACTTGTATGTTTCAAATTAGGTCTTAAAGAATGTGAAAAATTCACCATGGTTTAATAGGAGTGTCAGAAAAATACTCCATAAACAAGGAGAACTTCATCACAGATTTAAGAGAAGTCAAAACCTAGCTCACAAACAAAACCTGAACGAAGCACAAGTGAGCGTAAGGAGAGCAATGAGAGAAACGTTCAATGAGTTTGAGAGTAAAATTTTGCTAACCGATTTCAATAAAAACCCTAATAGGTTTTGGTCTTCTTTAAAATCAGTAAGCTACTCGAAATCATCTCTTCATTTACTCAGTGAGCGTATTGGCACAGAAATGCCAGATAACGGAGAGAAGGCCGAAGTATTGAATTCGATCGTCCGAAACTTTCGCTACGGACGATTTTAACACAGTTCTTCCTTCCCATCATCGAAATGACAAATACTGAGATAAACGCTCTCGGAATCGAAAAGGAGCTACAATCGCTTATTAGAGAAAAGGCATCAAGACCAGATGAGATTCCTACAAAATTCTGCACACACACACACACACTGTAGCGCCAAAAAAACTGGTATAGGCATGTGTTTTCAGATACAGAGATATGTAGACAGGCTTAACACGGCGCTGCGGTTATTGACACTTATTGTGTCTGGCGCAGTTTTAGACTGGCTACTGCTGCTACAGTGGCAGGTTATCATGATTTAATTGAGTTTGAACGTGGTGTTATAGTCGGTGTACGAGCGATGGGACACAGAATCTCCGAGGTAGCGATGAAGTTGAGATTTTCCCTTTCGACCATTTCAGGAGTGTCCCGTGAATATCAGGAATCTGGTAAATCATCAAATCTTCGACATCGATGCGGCCAGAAAAAAATCCTGCAAGAACGGGACCATCGACAACTGAACAGAATCGTTCAACGTGACAGAAGTGCAACCCTTCCGCAAATTCCTGCATACTTCAATTTTGGGCCATCAACAAGTGGCAGCGTGCGAACCATTCAACGAAACATCTTCGATATTGGCTTTCGGAGCCGAAGCCCCACGACACAAAGCTTTACGTCTGGCCTTGGCCCTTCACTACCGACATCGGACTGTTTATGACTGGAAACATGTTGCCTGGTCGGGCTAGTCTAGTTTCAATTTGTATCGAGCGGATGGACGTGTTCGGATATGGAGACAACCTCAAGAATTCAATGACCCAGCATATCAGCAGGGGACTGTTCAAGCTGGTGGAGGCGCTGTAATGGTGTGGAGCGTGTGTAGTTGGAGTGATATGGCACCGCTGATACGTCTAGATACGACTCTGACAGGTAACACGTACGTAAGCATCCTGTGATCACCAGCATCCAATCGTGTCAGTTGTGCATTCCTACGGGCTTAATAAATTCCAGCAGGATAATGCGACACCCCACACGTCCAGGATTGCTACAGAGAGGCTCCAGGAACACTCTTCTGACTAAATACTTCTGCTGGCCACCAAAGCCCACAGACACGAACATTATTGTGAATATCTGGGATGCAGTGCAACGTGCTGTGCTCCACACCCTCGTACTCTTTCGGATTTGTGGACAATCTTGCAGGGTTCACGGTGTCAATTCTTTCCAGCACTGCTTTGGACATTAGTCCCGTCCATGCCACGTCGTGTTGCGGCACTTCTACGTGCTCTCGGGGGCCCTACACAAAATTAGGGAGGTGTACCCGTTTCTTTGGCTCTCCAGTTTATTATACGAAAGAACTAGGTCCAGTTCTAGTAGGTTATCCCAGATCGCTAGAGCAACGAAGGGTACCTAGCGACTGAAGGAAAGCGCAGGTCATTCCCCTTTTCAAGAATGGGTGTAGAATTGATGCACGTAATTACAGTCCTATATCGTTGAAGTCAATTTGTTGTAGAATTATGGAACATGTTTTATGATCAAGAATTATGATGCTTTTGGTGATCGAAAATCTCCTGAATAAAAATCAACATAAAACCAGGAAACATATCTTGCGAAATTCTTGACACCCAATTCCCCCATGGGGCACATAGTGCTGAAGCGCTCACGTTGATGCGTGATCCTTGACTTGAAGGCATTTGACACCATCCCACACTGCCGATTAGTGAAACAGTATGAGCTAACAAAATATCGGGCCAGATCTGCCATAATATTGTTGTAGACAGAACAGATGTAAAGGTACTTTCTGGAGTATCTCAAGGACGTGTGACAGGACTGTTACTGTTTACAATGTATATAAATGATATAGAAAGCACCGGAAGCTCTTTATGACTGTTCGCAGATGATTCGGCTGTCTATAACAAAGTAGCAACACCAGAAGACTATATCAATTTCCAGAATGACCAGCAGAGGTTTGATGAATGATGCAGGCTCTTGCTATTGATCCTGAACGTTAATAAATGCAACACATTACGCATGCAAGGGAAAGGTAGCCTCTACAGTACAATTACACCACTGATGAGAAACTGCTGGACTCTGCACCTACTTTAAAATGTGTGGGAGTAACTATCTAGAGCTACTTTCACTAGAATGACCACATAAAACAAATAGTAGGAGAGTAGGCGCAATCTTGAGTTTCATAGGAAGAGTCCTAAGGAAATGTAATTCATCCTCAAACGAAGTGGCATACAAGACGCTTGTTCGACCGGTTCTTGATTATTTTTTATCAATATTGGATCACTACTAGGTAATACTGATGGAAGGAATACAAAATATCCAACGATGAGCTGCACATTTCGTCACGGGGTCGTTTAGTCGGTGCGAGGGCGTTACCTAGATGCTCAACAAACTTCATTGGTAGACGCTACAAGAGAGGCGATGTGCATCACAGAGAGGTTTATCAATGAAATTTCGAGGGAACAGTTTCCGGGACGGGTCGAACAACTTATTACTTTCTCCCAAATACAGCTTGCGTAATGACTACAACGAGAAAATTAGAGAAATTAGAGTCAATACAGAGGTTTACCGCCAATAATTCTTCTCAAGCCCCATTCGCGAGTGGGACAGGGTAGGGGGCGTGAGTTAATGGTACCAGATATCCCCACCGCCACACACCATGAGGTGGCTTGCGGAGTATGATGTAGATAATGATCATAAGTACAACTGCTAAGCGGGCCTAAGGCTTCCATCCAGTTTCTCGTTGACCAGTCTGTTGTGGCAATAAAGGATAGCAAAAGGAAAGCTGAAGATTTTAATTTCGCGTTTCAGAAATAGTTCAAGCAGGAGAATCGTATATACGAGGGTGATCAAATGAAAACCATAAATATTTTTTAAATGATATTTATTGTGCAGAAGTGGTACAAGGCTGTATCACTTTTCAACATAATCTCCACCACGCTCAATGCAAGTCCTCCAGCGCTTACAAAGTGCATAAATTCCTTTCGAAAAAATTTCTTTTGGTAGCCCGCGCAACCACTAATGCACCACGTGGCGTACCTGTTCATCAGAACGAAACTTCTTTCCTCCCATTGCGTCTTTGAGTGGTCCAAACGTATGGAAATCACTTGGGGCAAGGTCTGGTGGGTATTGTGGATGAGGAAGACACTCAAAATGCAGGTCTGTGACTGTTGCAACTGTTGTACGGGCAGTGTGGGGCCTTGCATTGTCATATTGCAAAAGGACACCTGCTGACAGCAATCCACGTCGCTTTGATTTGACTGCAGGCCGCAGATGATTTTTTAGGAGGTCTGTGTATGATGCACTGGTGACAGTGGTCCCTCTAGGCATGTAATGCTCCAAAATGACGCCTTTTTCGCCCCAAAAGAGAGTCAGCATAACCTTCCCTTCTGATGGTTCGGTTCGAAACTTCTTTGGTTTTGGTGATGAGGAAGGGTGCCATTCCTTGCTCGCTCTCTTCGTTTCCGGTTGATGGAAGTGAACCCAGGTTTCGTCCCCAGTAACGATTATTGCAAGGACACCATCACCTTCTCGTTCAAAGCGCCATAGAAGTTCTTCAGAAGCATCAACACGTCGTTCTCTCTTTTTAGGAGTCAGCTGCCGTGGCACCCATCTTGCAAACACTGTGAAACTGGAGCACATCATGCACAATGTGGTGTGCTGACCCATAATTAATCTGTAAACATGCTGCAATGTCATTGAGTGTCACTCGGTGGTTTTCCTTCACTATGGCTTCAACTGCTACAATGATCTGTGGAGTCACAACTCATTGTGCCTGACCTGGACGAGGAGAATCTTCCACTGAAGTCACACCATTTGCGAACTTCCGACTCCATTCGTAGACTTGCTGCTGTGACAAACACGCATCACAGTGCAGACCCTTCATTCGTTGATAAATTTCAATAGGCTTCACACCTTCACTACGCAAAAACCTAATAACAGAACGCTGTTCTTCCCTGGTGCAAGTGGCAAGTGGGGCGGCCGTCTTTATACTGATACTGCGACGGTATGTGTGCATCTGCACTATGCTGCCACCTACAGACTATTCTGCACGCTGTTTGTAGCACGCTTACCAGCTTACAGGATAACGGCGCGAAATTTCGATTAGTTATTAGAAATTTAAGGTTTTCATTTGAGTCACCCTCGTATACACCGTCGTTTGACCATCGCACAGAATCCCATATGGACGATGTAGCAATAGGCATGCCTGGAGGAGAAAAACTGAAAGATTTGAAAGCGGGTCCGGATGGAACCCAAAAGTGTGTTGCGAAGAACACTCTGCAGTATTGGCCTATTACCTAGCTTGCGTTTATCACGAATCTCTCTCCCAGTGCTGTATTCCAGGCGACTGAAAAATCTCAGAAGGATAAGATAACGGACCTCCTAAATTACAGACCTACATCATTGACACTGATTTGTTGCAATATTCTCGAACATGTTTTGAGTGCGAATGTAATACATTTCTTTGAGACCGAAAAGCTTCTGTACACTAATCAGCACGGTTTTAGAAAGCGTAACTCATGAGAAACTGTTTGCGTTTTTGCCATGTGATATAGTGCAAATTAGATTTTCAAAGAGCATCTGGCACGGTGCCCCACTGCAAACCATTAATGATGATACGAGCGTATGGAATAGGCTCCCAGGTATGAGATTGGCTCGAAGATTTCTTTCGTAATAGTACCCAGGACCTTTTCCTCGACTGCTGGTGTTCATCACAGACAATAGTATCGTAAAGAGGGCGCCAGGGAAGTACTACAGGACAGCCATTATTTTCCGTATAAATAAATGATCTGGCAGACAGGTTGAGCAGCAATCTGAGGTGCTTGCTGATGATGCTGTGGCGTACGGGAAGATGTCGTCGTTGATTGACTGTAGGAGTATTCAGGATGACTTAGACAAAATTTCTAGTTGGTGTGATGAATGGTAGATAGCTCTAAATGTAGAACAACGTAAGTTAATGCCGAAGAATAGGAAAAATGAATCCATTATTGCTAAATACGCCATTAGTAGTGTCCTGCTCGACACATTCACGTCGTTTAAGTATCTCGGCATAACATCTACATGGTTACTATGCAATTCACACTTAAGTGCCTGGCAGAGGGTTCATCGTACCATTTTCATACTACTTATCTACCATTCCACTCTCGAATGGCGCGTGGGAAAGGGAACACCTAAATCTTTCCGTTTGAGCTCTGATTTATTTTATTATGATGACCATTTCTCCTTACGTAGGTGGGTGTCAACGAAATATTTTCGCATTCGGAAGAGAAAGTTGGTGATTGAAATTTCGTAAATAGGTCTCGCCGCAAAGAAAACCGCCTTTGTGTCAGTGACTGCCACCCCAACTTGCGTATCATATCAGTGACAGTCTTACCCCTACGACCTGCCCTTCTTTGCACTTTCTGGATGTCCTCCGCCAATCCCACCTGGTAAGGATCCCACACCGCGCAGCAACATTCCAGCAGAGGATGGACAATAAGTGTTCTGCCGACAAAGCGCATTCTTTGTTTCGCCTTCCGCACAATACTATCTATGTTGTTTTTCCTATTTAAGTTGCTCGTAATTGTAATTCCTAGCCGGCCGAAGTGGCCGTGCGGTTAAAGGCGCTGCAGTCTGGAACCGCAAGACCGCTACGGTCGCAGGTTCGAATCCTGCCTCGGGCATGGATGTTTGTGATGTCCTTAGGTTAGTTAGGTTTAACTAGTTCTAAGTTCTAGGGGACTAATGACCTTAGCAGTTGAGTCCCATAGTGCTCAGAGCCATTTGAACCATTTTTTTGTAATTCCTAGGTATTTAGTCGAATTGACAGCCCATAGATTTGTGCGATTTATCGTATACCCAAAATTTTTCGGATTTCTTTTAGTACCCACATGTGGATGACCTCGCACCTTTCTTTGTTTAGTGCCAATTGCCACTTTTCACACCATACAGAAATTCTCTCCAGATCATTTTGTAATTGGAATTGATCGTCTGATGATTTTAGTAGACGGCAGATTATAACGTCATCTGCAAACAATGTAAGGGGGCTGCTCAGATTATCACCTAGAGCATTTGTGTCAATCAGGAACAGCAGTGGTCTGGTGTCCACATACCCTTCATGGCTGGGGATGGTGCACTATGGCACAGACGCGCATCCACAACTGCCGCTGTGACTGTAGCGGTATTTTTTTTCGACCTCTGAACGTCGACGCCAGTGGTGTATGAGGGGATGGACGCTCTGTATGTGGACGTCTACGAGGTGAGTGCCAGCAATATGCGAGAGTTTTAGCGATCTCAGGTACCTACCGATGGCAACTACTGCTAGGGACTGGATCGTGGTTTAAGTGTGTCGTGTTTAGTGCTTCTCAATACGGTGCAGTGGACCCTGTCCTGCAGTGGTATTTGCTGTTGTCACTATCCTAACATTCAGTAGGCCTTCCTCCTTCTGAATATAGCAAAAGTACAATTTCAGTGTTATATAGTGCTTTAAAAACCCAATCGCGACGTCAGATTCACGATCGATAGGAACGCCAGATATCACTCCTGTTTTACTCGATGATTTACAGTCTATCACTACGAACTGGGACCTCTCTGAGGGGAAATCACGAATTCAGTCACACAATTGAGACGACACTCCACATGCACGCAATTTGATTAATGGTCGCTAGTGAGGAACGGTATCAAAAGCGTTCTGGAAATCTAGGAATATGGAATCAATCTGAGATCCCTTGTCGACAGCACTCATTACATCATGGGAATAAAGAGCTAACTGCGTTGCAGAAGAAAGATATTTTCTGAATCCGTGTTTTGTTATGTATCAAGAAGTCATTTTCTTCAAGGCGGTTCATAATGTTCGAGTACAGTACATGCTCCAAAATCCTACTGCAAATTGAGGTCAGCGATAGGGGTCTGTAATTCAATGGGTTGCTCTTATTTCTTTTCTTGAATATTAGTGTAACTTGTGTTACTTTCCGGTCTTGAGGAACAGACCTTTCGTCAAGTGAGCGGTTGTGTCTGCATACTCTGAAAGGAACCTGCTTAGTGTACCATCTGGGCTCTTGGTTCAAATGGCTCTGAGCTCAATGGAACTTAACATTTGAGGTCATCAGTCCCCTAGAACTTAGAACTACTTAAACCTAACTAACCTAAGGACATCACACACATCCATGCCCGAAGCAGGATTCGAACCTGCGACCGTAGCAGGCGCGCGGCTCCGGACTGAAGCGCCTAGAACCGCTCGGCCACAACGGCCGGCGCATCATCTGGACCGGAAGACTTTCTTTTCTTAAGTAATTTGAGTTGTTTCGCAACACCTAAGATATCTACTTTTATGTCACTCATGCTAACAGCTGTATTGGTTTAGAATTCTGGAATATTTACTTCGTCTTCCTTCGTGAAGGAATTATGGAGAACTGTATTGAGTAACTCCGCTTTAGTGGCACCATCATCGGTAACATTTCCATCGCTATCGTGCAGTGACGGTATTGATTGTTGAGACAATGTTTCATTGTGGAAAGTATTAAAAGCATCTCGCATTTACGTCCGCAATAAATTTCGAGCTTCAGTGAAACTTCGCCAGTCTTGGGGATTTTGCATTATTCTTAATTTGGCATGCTTTTTTCGTTGCTTCTGCAACAGTGTTCTGACGTGCTTTGTATACCATGGTGGATCAGTCGCATCTCTTATTAACCTATGCGGTATGAATCTATCTATTGCTGTCGATACTTTATCTTTGAATTTGAGCCATATCTAGTCTCCACTTACATAATTAATATCGTTGCAAACCGAGATGAAGTTGAACGAGTATGTGACGATTGTGGCAGGGAAGGCGACTGGTAGACTTCGGTTTATTGGGAGAATTGTGGGAAAGTGTGGCTCATCTGTAAAGTAGACCGCATCTAGGACACTAGTGTGACCTGCTCGAATGTTGAGGATCCGCATCAGGTCGGACTAAAGGAAGACATCGAAGAAGTTCAGAGGCGGGTGCTACATTTTTTACTGGTAGGGTCCAGAAACATGCAATCGTTACGGAGATGTTTCGGCAACTCAAATGGGAATCCCTGGAGGGAAGGTGACTTTCTTTTCGGGGAACAGTATTGAGAGTTTAAGGGATCGACATCTGAAACCGACTACAGAACGATTCTACTGCTGCCAACAAACATTTCGCGTAAGGACCAGACAGATAAGAGTAATCAGGGTTTATACGGAGTCGTATAGACAGTCTTTTTCCGGTCTATTTGCGAGTGGAACTAGAAGGGAAGTGACTAGTACAGTGGTTTGCGAAGTATGTATGCAGTTGCCTTTATCAAAAGTGTGTATCTTACATTTTCCTTTCTCTATAATCTGCATTTCCTAAACCATTTTATCTGTCCAAGTTTTGTCTGTCCTCGTTTATCAATTTCTACATCGTATTTGACCTTTTCCCTTATAGTAAGTATACGCTTTTCTAAAGCAGATTCTTGATACATGAGGGAAATAAATATGAACGTTCTTTCCATTTGTATTTCTCCATCGATTACGTCAGCCTACCTACATCACCACACATAATTCTTCCTCTGAATGGGTCATTCTAATCACCTCTCTTCCACTCCCTAACGTCAGTCCACTGACCTCTGTGCACAAATTTCTGGGATGAGCGTCACGCCACTCCCTTACATCACTTTCAAATAATACAAAAATCGCTTTTGCTTGCCCCTATATGGCACAAGCTCGTTACATTCTCTTAGCAACAGTCAGCATAATAACCAGTGTAAAATACGCCTTTATACAGACTTCATTCCCATAAATTTATAAAATTTCAGCTTTTGCGATGGTCCATATAAAGTAGTCTTATACTTTCCCACTAATCGTTGCTTTCAGATTTTTACCATCTACATTTATACTCTTGACTAAGTTACAGAATTTCATTTATAATTTGTGTGCCACAAAGCATGTTCTTCAAAATCGGTGAAACATTATTATACACTCCTGGAAATGGAAAAAAGAACACATTGACACCGGTGTGTCAGACCCACCATACTTGCTCCGAACACTGCGAGAGGGCTGTACAAGCAATGATCACACGCACGGCACAGCGGACACACCAGGAACCACGGTGTTGGCCGTCGAATGGCGCTAGCTGCGCAGCATTTGTGCACCGCCGCCGTCAGTGTCAGCCAGTTTGCCGTGGCATACGGAGCTCCATCGCAGTCTTTAACACTGGTAGCATGCCGCGACAGCGTGGACGTGAACCGTATGTGCAGTTGACGGACTTTGAGCGAGGGCGTATAGTGGGCATGCGGGAGGCCGGGTGGACGTACCGCCGAATTGCTCAACACGTGGGGCGTGAGGTCTCCACAGTACATCGATGTTGTCGCCAGTGGTCGGCGGAAGGTGCACGTGCCCGTCGACCTGGGACCGGACCGCAGCGACGCACGGATGCACGCCAAGACCGTAGGATCCTACGCAGTGCCGTAGGGGACCGCACCGCCACTTCCCAGCAAATTAGGGACACTGTTGCTCCTGGGGTATCGGCGAGGACCATTCGCAACCGTCTCCATGAAGCTGGGCTACGGTCCCGCACACCGTTAGGCCGTCTTCCGCTCACGCCCCAACATCGTGGAGCCCGCCTCCAGTGGTGTCGCGACAGGCGTGAATGGAGGGACGAATGGAGACGTGTCGTCTTCAGCGATGAGAGTCGCTTCTGCCTTGGTGTCAATGATGGTCGTATGCGTGTTTGGCGCCGTGCAGGTGAGCGCCACAATCAGGACTGCATACGACCGAGGCACACAGGGCCATCACCCGGCATCATGGTGTGGGGAGCGATCTCCTACACTGGCCGTACACCACTGGTGATCGTCGAGGGGACACTGAATAGTGCACGGTACATCCAAACCGTCATCGAACCCATCGTTCTACCATTACTAGACCGGCAAGGGAACTTGCTGTTCCAACAGGACAATGCACGTCCGCATGTATCCCGTGCCACCCAACGTGCTCTAGAAGGTGTAAGTCAACTACCCTGGCCAGCAAGATCTCCGGATCTGTCCCCCATTGAGCATGTTTGGGACTGGATGAAGCGTCGTCTCACGCGGTCTGCACGTCCAGCACGAACGCTGGTCCAACTGAGGCGCCAGGTGGAAATGGCATGGCAAGCCGTTCCACAGGACTACATCCAGCATCTCTACGATCGTCTCCATGGGAGAATAGCAGCCTGCATTGCTGCGAAAGGTGGATATACACTGTACTAGTGCCGACATTGTGCATGCTCTGTTGCCTGTGTCTATGTGCCTGTGGTTCTGTCAGTGTGATCATGTGATGTATCTGACCCCAGGAATGTGTCAATAAAGTTTCCCCTTCCTGGGACAATGAATTCACGGTGTTCTTATTTCAATTTCCAGGAGTGTAATATGAAAATTATTATTCAGTAGTAGCTTGTGTAGATGAAGACATAATTCTTACTCACTACGGTTAGAAAAGACAAAGGAACTTGAAGTGTTGGCAGAAGAGCCAACAACGTGTTGCTAGCGAAGCTACACTGACCAAGACGCTCTCATTTGCCGAGACGATAGTTAGCTTAGCCGTCAGCTACGTCATTTGCTACGACCTAGCAAGGCGCCATTACCAGTTTATATTCAGTGTAATAATGTCTAACAAGAGCGATGTTCTCCAATTGTGGATTAAAGTTAACTATTCCAAGAACTACGTTCTTTTCTTTATAGGATAATTACTTTGTTCCAGACCTCACACCAATCTGCGTGAGCTTAACGCGTGCCTTTCGGCCTCCTCTAGCAACACGGTGTTGGCTCTTCTGCCAACACTTCATATTGGCGACGAAGATTTAACGGTCGTATTGCTCTAGTTTATTTGTGTCATGGCTTCGCCACAATCTCCAGATGTACTGTCCGAATTTTATCGCTTGCAGAATCAGCAGACGCAGGCCTTATTGGATGCCCTTGGACAGCTCGTCCAGGGTCAACGTGCACTGCAAAACGATGCGGAAGCCGCCGCTTCGCCGCTACCGCAGCCACAACATGCAGTTGCACCATCTTTTCGTCCTTTTGATGCGGCACTGGAAAGCTGGACGGAGTGGTCACGCCAATTTGGATCCCATCCTCGTCGCCAATATGAAGTGTTGGCAGAAGAGCCAACACCGTGTTGCTAGAGGAGGCCGAAAGGCACGCGTTAAGCTCACGCAGATTGGTGTGAGGTCTGGAACAAGGTAAAGTAATTATCCTATAAAGAAAAAACGTAGTACTTGGAATACTTAACTTAAATCCACAATTGGAGAACATCGCTCTTGTTAGACATTATTACACGGAATATAAACTGGTAATGGCGCCTTGCTAAGTCGTAGCAAATGACGTAGCTGACGGATAAGCTAACTATCGTCTCGGCAAATGAGAGCGTCTTGGTCAGTGTAGCTTCGCTAGCAAAGTCCGCTGTACAACTGGGGAGAGTGCTAGTACGTCGCTCTAGATCTGCCGTGTGGTGGCGCTCGGTCTGCAATCACTGACAGTGGCGACACGCGGGTCCGACGTATACTAACGGACCGTGGCCGATTTAAAGGCTACCACCTAGCAAGTGTGGTGTCTGGCGGTGACACCACAGAACTAAACCTGATTAGGAAATAAGATTTCGTTCTGCTGTGTATCCGTCGTAGAGTTGCAGACTACCCACAGGTTCTCACTGCTATCATCTATACTTACCTGCTAGAACATTATGACCCCCGACATACTATCGGTATAAAACCGTCCAGGCGATAGCAGCGTCACCTGGCGAGGAATAACTGCTAGTCAGACACAGTCATGGCGCATGTAGTTCAATGAGAGCGCTGGCCGTGTGTAGAATGGGGAAGCAGCGCGATCTATCTGAGTTTGACCGAGGACAAATTGCAATGGTCCGGAAAATGAAATGATCGTCTGGCACTGTTGGCCGGGAGGCCCCATGCGGGGAAGTTCGACCGCCGTATTGCAAGTCCTTTTTAGTTGACGCCACTTCGGCGACTTGCGAGTCGATGATGATGAAGAACACACAACTTCCAGTCATCACGAGGCAGAGAAAATCCCAGACCCCACCAGGAATCGAACCCGGGACCCCGTGCGCCGGAAGCAAGAACGGTACCGCAAGACCACGAGCTGCGGACAAGCCTTGGCACGAACATTTGGAAAACTGCACGACTTGTCGGGTGTTCGTGGCGTGCTACGGTGAGTGTTTTCAACACGTGGCGAAACCAAGGGGAAAACACGTCGAGACGGATTGGGTTGTGTTGGGGGAAGAGACCAAACTGCGAGGTCATCGGTCTCATCGGATTAGGGAAGGAAGTCGGCCGTGCCCTTTTCAAAGGAACCATCCCGGCATTTGCCGCAAGAGATTTAGGGAAATCACGGAAAACCTAAATCAGGATTGCCGGACGCGGGATTGAACCGTCGTCCTTCCGAATGCGAGTCCAGTGTGCTAACCACTGCGCCACCTCGCTCGGTCACGTCGAGACGACGTGGGTTTGGGCGGCTACCACTCATACAGATGTCAGAGGTCAAAGGCTGGATCGACTGGTAAAACAGTACAGGCGGCGAATTGTGGCAGATCTAACATCAGACTTTAATGATGGAAAGAGTAAAAGTGTACACCTAACACTCCTAATCATAGGCCTCGGCAGCCGACGACTCCTGTTAACAATGTTAACACCACGACATCGGCAACTACAACTGAAATGGCCAAGTTATTATCGGCACTGGACGTTGGCAAAGGGGCTGAGCGTTGCGTAGACTGATGAACCCTGATATCTTCTTCATCATACCGATGGGAGGGCCCGAATCCGTTGTCTTCCAGCAACAGCTCCCTGACACACATACTGCGGGATGGAGACGAGCTGGCTGCGGCTCTGTTATGCTCTGGGGAACGTTCACGTGGGCATCCATGGGTCCTGTGGAGCTCGTGAGGGCCAAAGAGTATTGTACACCGGTTGCAGACCACATACACCTGTTCATGACGATCATGTTTACATACTGCAGTACATTTTTCAACAAGATAATGCACCATGTTACAAGACCAGGAGTGTGATGGAGTGGTTCAAGGAACAGGGTATCTGAGCACAATCGAACACATCTGGCACGCGTTGAAGTGGCGTCAGAGCTCATCACCTTCCTTCCCAGAATTTATGGGAATTAGGCGACTTGCGTGTACAGATATGGTGCCAACTTCCTCCAGCAACCGATGAAGGCCTCACTGCTTCCAGGCCACGACGCATCGCCGCTGTTATCCTTGCCAAAGGTGGAAATCACGGCTATTAGGAAGGTGGTCATAATGTTTCGGCTGAACAGATCCACACTGTCTTGGGAGCTCAAGTGCGTAAGGATTTCCTCGTGGCTTACCAATATTTCTAAATGTTCCTTGGTACCCATTCAATAATTCAGTGTCTTTCTCCCAGTACCCCTAATTTCATCACTTAAGGGATACCTCCCATGTCTTATTATTTTTAACAATATGCTTTCCACTTAATGGCATAGTGATTACATCAGAGTCTAGCAAAGTCAGCTCTACTTGTTTCAGATAGAAATTAATCTTTCCTTGGAACTTTGATGCGGAATCAGTGCCAATTAATGCATCGAATTTCAAGCCTTCCCAAATTAAAAATGGATATATATATATAATTACTTCACTTTCATTTACTGGTAAGAAAACCTTGTTTTACTAGTCTAGATAATTTTCCAGTCGCAACTACTATTCTTAAACCAGTCACTCTCATTACAGCTAACTTACTCCTGTTGGGAATAGAATTAAAGAATGCTTAGGGCAACGCACTTGTTTCACTGCTTTTTAAGAAGACAGCGCACTATCTTGTCGGAATTATTCACTTCTGTGATAGGCTGCCTTATGTTACTTTGTACAGTTGTCTCGTGAATCTCATCGAGCAAATTTTTCTAAAACTGTCTCCAGCAAAAGTTATATATTTCATCTGCAATTACGTTTACTATAGGTTCACAAGATTATCAGTAGTAACATTTCCAGCTGCTTTTTCTTACCCGAGTACCAGTTTCAAACCAAAGTATTTTACGGCTTCTCTTTTCGTTGGCTGTGCATCAGCTAAACATTTTGAGCAAACACGTTCCTTCACGTCACTTCTATATAAATTATCAGCTACTTCTACTTATTTGGACATACTACGAGAACTCATACTACTTCCAGTTCAACTACTAACTCTTCCTCCTCAAAACTATACAATACTGAGTCTACTTACCCCAGTGGAATCTTAGCCCGTAGATTTACATGAGTACCATAAGTGTGGACATTTACTTCAACTTCGTTACTTCATGTTACAAATGAACATCTTGACTGTTCCTTACTACTTATAACTTTTTTTTCTTGAAGCTTATCCCACTTTTCTAGTATGTTCAAAGGATAAAAGTAATTGAAACGTCCTGCGTCTCTGATGTGAATGCCACCTCTGCTTAAATTTTGAAGGAAAATCATCAACAATGGTGACCGTGAACTTCCGGCATAAGGGATCACTCTCAGTCTACCAACGGCTTTAGCAAAGAGGGCGGAGGAGCGGAAAGAGGTTGAGAGCACTTTCTTGCTGGAAGAACCAGCAATGATCAAGGACATCAGGATGCAGAAGGCAATGGGACCCATTGCATTAAAGACACATAATTTGTATTCACAGGACACGTTGCCTGTAACTGAAAATATGTCGTGATGATCTCTCCACTGACAACAGATTTCTGACTATAGTAGTTCCCCATTCGGATCTCCTGGAGGGGACTGCCAAGGGGTAGGTGACCATGAGAAGAAGGTGGAGCAACTAACGGAGGGTTAACGTTCTACGAGTCGGTGCGTGGAATGCCACAAGTCTGAACGTGGTAGGGAAGATAGAAAATCTGAAAAGGGAAATTCTAAAACGCAGTCTATAGTGTGGGCCATTGAAGTGAAATGGAAAGAAGACAAGGATTTCTGGTTATATGAGTATAGTGTAACGTCAACAGCAGCAGAAAATGGTATAACGAGAGTAGGATTCGTTATGAATAGGATGGCAGGGCAGAGAGTGAGCTATTATGCATAGTTCAGTGGCAGGGTTGATCTCACCAAAATCAGCATCGAACCATCACTGAGTACAATAGTTCAGGTATAAATGCCGACGCCACAGACAGAGGATTAAGAGAGAGAGAGAGGAAGTAAATGAGGTTATTGAACGGGTAATTCATTACGTAATGGGAGATGACAATCTAATAATCATGGGGGACTAAAATGCAATTGCTGCGTAAGGCTACAGGAGAGTATGGGCTTGATAGTAGGAATTAAAGAGGAGAAAGACTAAACCGAGTTCTACAGTAAATTTCAACTAGCTATAGCGAATACATTTATCTATAATCACAAGAGGAGGAGGTACTGTTGTAAAAGGTAGGGAGATACCTGAAGATTCCAGTTAAATTACACCATGGTGAGACATAGATTATGAAATCAGGAATTGGATTGTAAGGCGACGTAGGAGCGTACATAGACTCAGGCCAGGTTGAAGTTTAACGGACTATTCAGGAAGAAGCAATGTGCAAAGAAGTGGGATAGAGAGGTACTAAGGAATGAAGAGAAATGCTTGAAGGTGTCTCACACTATACATACTGCGATAATAAATAACTCAATAAGGAGTTATGTGGAAGAGGAACTGGCATCTCTAAAAAGGGCAATCACTGAAGCTGGGAAGAAAACCTAAGTACAAGGACAGTAACTGTGAAGAACACATGAGTAACAGAAGAAATAGGTCAGCTGATCGACGAAAGAAGAAAGTACAAAAATCAAGTTACCTTCCATTAGGAATGTGGGTGCACTCGACGACTGTGATATGACTTTCAAACGACGTAGCACAACAATCAGTCGTCCTTTTGTTTCAGGTTTTATTAGGCAAATTTAGACTTCGGCTAGCGCCTAGCCGTTATTAATGCACTATTTCATTGGATGAATGCATGTCCTAGTACGTCAGTCCGCTGTTGTTCGGCTTCTATCACAGTTCGTTCAAGACTACTAGGACACGCATTGATAACATGAAATAGTGCATTGATAATGGCTAGGCGCTAGCCAGCATCTACATTTGCCAAATAAAACCAGAAAGAAGAGAACGACTGATTGCTCTGCTCTGTCGTTTGAAAGTACAAAAATGTTCAGGGAAATCCTGGAATACAGAAATGCAAGTCACTTAGGAATGAAATAAATAGGAAGTGCAAGGAAGCTAAGGCGAAATGGTTGCATGACAAATGTCAAGACATCGTAAAGAAATGATTACCGGATTGACTGAAGCTGCATGTCAAAAAGTCAAAACCACCCTCTGTTAAATTAAAATCAAGGGTGGCATGATTATGAGTGCGACAGTAATTCAACTGTTAAACGCACTAGAGAGAACGAATAGGGACATTGATCTCCACTGTCATGGGGAGAACTTTTCCGATGACGTGACAGAAGAAGAAACAAGAGTCGACAAGGATGAGATAGGGTATCCAGTACTAGAATGGGAATTTAAAAAGAGCTTTGGGCAGCTTAAGATCAAATAAGCCATAAGCGGTAGATAACATTCCATCGTAATTTCTAAAATCATTGGTTAAGTGGCAACAAAACGAATATTGGTTTGTACAACGTATGAGATTGGTGACGTACCATGTGACTTTTGGAAAAATATCATCAACAAAGGCAGATAAGTGCGAGAACTATTGTACAATCAGCTTAACATCTCATGCATCCAAGCTGCTGAGAAAGCAGTATGGAAAAGAAAACTGAGGATCTGTTAGATGACGACCGGTTTCGCTTAAGGAGACGTAGAGGCAGCAGACGCACTTCTGACTTTGCGGTTGACAATGGAAGCATGGCCGAAAAAAATAAAGACAAGTTTTCATCATTTCTGTTATTTACATTCCTATCAGAAGGCTAACTATCAAAACGCATTAGCTCCTCATTAGCGGCCACTCTCTCTACCCATCCTGTATATTCAATGAACGTAAGTACATTACGTGCGGAAATGATTCTCTTCTGGCAATACCAAAGCATTATGCCTTCCAATCCCATTAGTATCATTTCCAGTTTCATATTTTCTATTAAATGCAACAATTGCAAAACCTACTTCCTAGAGATTCTTTAATAGATTCGCGACCAGCAGCATCTTTTACTGCTCTGAAACTCCCTTCAGACATCATTTGGTTTATTATGTGGTCAGTACTCATTAAGGAAGGCAGATTTAAATGCAAAGAAGATATTTTAAATCTTATCATTACATCAGCTGATCAATGCAAAACATTTTCCCAACAAATGGCTTTTAATAAAGAAAATTTTCTCGCGTTCAGACCACCCACTTAGCAACACATCTTCAAAATCATACCAGAACCCTACTGGGTGTGTTTTCTTGTCTGGGTCAAAACGTAATAGTTGTTAACGTTCAATGAAATCTGCGTCAACGCAAACACCATGTGACAGCTGCCTGAGGTTACACTTATATTAGCGATACTAGAGCTTGAAACCTCTACTTATAGAGTTCTACTGTTTCAATTTTTGCACGAGCATTTACAATCAGTTCATACCTTTTTGACTTCAGTTCGATAAATATTTACTTTAGTAATCACGTCTTCAAACTGACTAGAGTATAGCTCGGATTTCTTGCCTATTCCTTCTGTCGACTTCTCCTCTAATAGTTCATTTTCTTTTTTGAGTTCATTGCGAACTATCCGATTCCGGTGTAACACGTTGTGCAGTCTGGAGGAGGCTGGTAGTTCTTACCCCAAAGTTATTCTTTCCAGATCGTAACTAATATCTGCACCAACTTTGGTTGAAATTGCGCCAGGGATTATGGATGACTTATTTGTCCGTGGCTTCACCTGCGTACTCACATGTCAGTTATACGGTACATATATTTTACACATTTCATGTGTATTTGTACACAAATTTCACCAGTATCTCTTGTGAATTTCACCCTGTAGTTTCCTCTTCACGCCGCGTGGGATTAGCCGAGCGGTCTATGGCACTGCAGTCATGGACTGAGCGGCTGGTCCCGGCGGAGGTTCGAGTCCTCCCTCGGGCATGGGTGTGTGTGTTTGTCCTTAGGGTAATTTAGGTTAAGTAGTGTGTAAGCTTAGGGACTGATGACCATAGCAGTTAAGTCCCATAAGATTTCACTCACATTTGAACATTTTTTTTTTTTTCCTTTTCATGCAACTCAGCAGCGGCAGATGTAGATACTGTTTGCGATTATTTTCCTTTTTTGCGAACGAAACTAGTAACAAAGAAGTGATCAATTTAAACGTCATGCGTATTGCGGAAGTTTTACATGCATCTCACTGACTGACGTTATATCTCCTGAACTTAGTATATAATTCTGCTAGTACATTCAGTGGTACATGTGAATACTGCCCGCAAAATGTGTCACGAATACATTTACTCATAAGGAAGTAATAGATTAAAAATTCATAATTCATGTGGCTGTTTTACTGCACGAACAGATAAAATGTAGTAAGCCTAAACGATAAACTTTTTCCCTTCTTTTCATTTTGTGGGGATTGTCAGCGAGAAAACTTTTTACTAGTGCAAATCACTAAGTGCTATCATTCTAAAATAATGGATGAATGAAGTACGGGTATTCACCTCCACACCAAGGATTTTTTGGTGGTTTCTACTGCAAAGCGACTCTTTCCTGACTGCTATATGTACACCGTTTGGTTGAAATCTGTCCAGTGGTATGGAAGGAGACATGGAACATACATATGTACCTACATATACATACACCCACTGCTATAATATGTATGGGTTCATTATTATTGGATTCTAGCTCATGTGAATCTCGAAACGAGATTACAATTTATGCAATTCGACATCGCCATCTATTGTAGCGAGTAGCAACTGGGTCCAGTCTGGCATCCCTACCTTTTCACTGAGCGTTCCAACTGATCCCAAGGAGTCTGTTGCATTATCTGACGAGGCCGTATTTCTGAAACATCAAACTCAGTAGCGAACCACACATCCCCGAAATATACCTTTGCTTTCTTAACCTCAGTTCATATTACCACATATCAGAAGTTGGCCCTACTTTTACTTTAACATTTCCCTCTTCACTACATGCTGTCTTTGGTTTATTTTCTGTTTCTATCCCATCGTCGTCAGAGAGTGGTTCGATTTTAATTTTTACACCACTTTTTCCAATAAACTACTTTAAGAACAAGTTATAAGCAGTTAACAAGTACTCTTGACTTAATTTCTTGAACTCTACGAGTGATACCCGCCGGGTGTACCAGCAGACGTCTGTGCTATGCTCCCACTGTTTCCTTCACTGGAGGCCGTGGTGGCCGAGCGGTTCTAGGCACTTCAGTCTGGAACCACGCGACCGCCGCAGTCGCAGGTTCGAATCCTGCCTCGGGCATGGATGTGTGTGATGTCCTTAGGTTTGATAGGTTTAAGTAGTTCTAAGTTCTAGGGGACTGATGACCTCAAATGTTAAGTTCCATAGTGCTCAGAGCCATTTGAACCAAGAGCCCAGATGGTACACTAAGCAGGTTCCTTTCAGAGTATGCAGACACAACCGCTCACTTGACGAAAGTCCTATAGTGCTCAGAGCCATTTGAACCTTCACTGGGGCGTGCCTCTAAGTTTCGTTTCGGTACCCTATTTGTGACTATAGAGTTCACTCTATAGTGATCAGCAGACTGATCACCTTCACTGTTCACTTTCCCAGCCCACTTCGCACCATATGTGTGGTGGCGGGTGCAAATACAATATTTGTTATTAGGTTTTTGTTAGCTTTTATATTTATAGTTTGCAGTTCGTGCGACTTTTCAATACTACAGAGGCTTACAAGAGCCTGAAAATCAGTTCTATGGACAGCCAGAAAGTGAAGAACATGCTGCTCATTGTGGGGCGGCGGTTAGAAAATTTACTGTTGTATAAATGTTTGAATGTTGAAACACTTCACGGCCGATGCACCATATGTGGGGCGGCTGGTGAAATTAATTGTTTATATAAATGTTCCTGAATGCAAAACCAGTTCCTATTATTTATGCTGTCTTTTGCCGTTCTCAACACTGGCTCTCTAACTACAATATTGGCAGCCAGAAAGTGATTAGCAAAACGTGAAGCCTGTAATTAGAATTCCTAGTGCCCACTTCATCTGAGAAACACACTTATAGCTGCAGCTTATAGCTCTGAGAAATTAGGAGATTGTCTGGGATTCATAATCAAAAACGATTTTCTAAAAATTCTCTGTATTCTGAAAGTCACAGATGAGAAGAAAAAGAAAAATCCACACAATCTGACTAACAGAGCAGTTCAGAGTCTAATGTGCTGATGCCACTATAACTGTCCAAATTAAATATTTAAATGAATGCTCGCCATAATTTGATGATAAGGTTCATCAAACGCCACGCTAAATAATGGTAGAATGTCTGTCCCGCGACGGCACGTGAAAATACGACTTACGCAAACTGAAGATAGATAATTAAAATCATCCCAGAATTAACACTTCACTCGAAAATGATTTCATGGTTACGCGTATCCCGAGTAACTTACTACGGCATCCGAGGCTGTTTGTAGCAATGATACCGACGCGACGCGACTCCCGACGCAGATGGCGTGCTATTCAGCTTCTGCAGAGAACTGGGGCCTTCCTTCCTCGCAGGGGATCTGCACGGAGATACTTTTCCTCCGATGTGTGATGGAGTTCGCAGCAGTTATTGCTTTGCCTCCCATGCATGCTGATGTTGCGTCTTCACACGTGGGTTGTCTTCTTGGGTGTCTCCTCAGCACAGTTCGACAGAACCAGCTATGTAGCTAGCAGGTGTGGCCAGCGGGTGGTGACGCTGCGTTGCAATTTGTGGCCCAGTGTCCGGATTTGGGCGTTGTGCGACCGACCAGCACTGTCGTAAAAGGTGCGGGCGGTCATCTGGAAGAGGTCACGGAGTAGAGGTACTTCCGCGACGTCGTGAAGATGAGCAGTGGGAAAATCGTAAGGCAGGTGTAAGGCCAGCCGAAGGATGCGATTCTGCAGAGTCTCCAGCTTCTTCAGGTTCGTGTCGGCGGCGTTCCCCCAGACGACGGCGGCGTATTGGAGTACAGGACGGAGCAGCGCCTTGTACAGGGTGATGCCCAGCCGCGGTGGTAGTTGGGAACCAGGGTTCAGCAACGGGTACAGGGTGCGGAGCCTGTTCCGCACTTTGGCCTTCACGTCGCGAATGTGTGGAGCCCACGTGAGTCGGCGGTCAATGGTGACGCCGAGGTAATGCGCCGTTGGGCGCCACGGGACAGGGCTTCCACCGACAGCGAGCGGCTGCAGATCTGCAGGAACGAGTCGCCTGGTGACGATCAGGAACTGAGTCTTGGCACCATTGAATAGGAGACGCCACTTGACTGCCCAGGCTGCCAGGGTGTCAACGGCGAGCTGCAGACGGCGGCGCATGACAACGGCATTGAGGCTCCTAGTGTAGAGAGCCGTGTCATCCGCGTACAGGGCGAGCTGCACACGGTCGATCTTCGGCGCATCAGACGTGTACAGCGAGTACAGGAGTGGCCCCAAGACCGAGCCCTGTGGCACCCCGGCGTTGATGCGGCGGACGGAGGACAAGCCCTGCGCAGCCCGCACATGGAAGGTCCTATCAGCAAGAGAGGAAGCGATGAGACGTACGTGCGACGTCGGGACCCCAAGTTCAAAAAGCTTGAACAAGAGGCCGCGGTGCCACACGCTGTCGAAAGCACGCGACACGTCCAGGAACACCGCGCCGAAGAACTCGCGCTGCTCGAGGGCGACGAACGCATCTTCCACTAACCGAAGGAGTTGATGAACGGCTGAGTGGCCCCTGCGAAATCCGAACTGCTCTTCGGGCAGGAGGCCTTCCTCGTCGACGTGGCGCTGCAGCCGCCTGATGTACACCCTCTCAAAGACCTTGGAGACGGCCGGCAGGAGACTAATAGGTCTGTAGTTCACGGGCTGCCGCAGATCCTTCCCCATCTTCGGAATCGCCACGATTTCCGCATGCTTCCAGGACTGAGGAAAGCTGCAGGACCGGAGGATGACATTAAAGACGTCGGCAAGATGAATGACAGCCACGGGCGGCAACTTCTGGAGCAGGGCGTTGGAAACTTCGTCCGGGCCCGCAGCTTTCCTGGGGTGCAGGGCACGCAGGATGGTCGACACCTCTTCCGCCGTTGTCTCTTCAATGACGTCATCGTCGTCACGTGCCTCCAGGTAGCGTGGGAGCCGGTCAGCAACCAGGTCGTCGGTGACAGCGTCAGTCGGGTCTTCGATAGGCGTAAACGCCGCCGCAAAGACGTCAGCAAGAGCATCAGCCTTCGCAGCTGGTTCGCAGACAGCCTGACCATGGACCAGCAGCGGGGGGATACGTTGCGTGCGGCGGAGGAAACGCTTCGTCATCTGCCAGGCTGTGCCATCTTCAAGACAAAGGGTGGCGACCTTGTTATTCCAGTCGCGATTGCGATGATTGTCAATGGCGGCCCGGATGTGCCGACGCATCCTGTTGAGTAGGCGCTTGGTGTTGGCGTTTCGCGTCCTCTGCCACTCCCGGTAGACCCGGTTCTTCTCAGTGATGGCCGCAAGGATGTCCGGCGGCAGCTGTCGGGAGTAGTCAGGCGGAGGGCGGGGTCGGGGCGGCGTCGCGATGGTGGCAGCGTCGATCGTGGTTGCCGCGAAGTGCAAAAGTGCTTCGTCCGCTCCAACTTCCGCAGGGGGCGGTGCGGCGGCTAGTGAGTGCGTCACGGCTTCTTGAAACCTGTCCCAGTCTATGCCAGCAAGTGAGATACCTCGCCTGGGCTGCTGGAGGGCGTCGAGGTCGATGTCAAAAACCACAGGGACATGATCCGACGACAGTGCAGTCCTCGTCGTGGCGGTGATCTGATGAGGGATGCCCTTGACGACCGCGACGTCAATTATATCTGGGAGGCCACGAGCAGGGAAAATTGTCGGGTCGTACGCGTCAATTATATCTGGGAGGCCACGAGCAGGGAAAATTGTCGGGTCGTACGGCCCCACCACAAGCGCATGGTGACGTTCCGCTATCCGGAGCAGGCAGCGGCCAGCGGCATTGGTGATCCTGGAGTTCCAGGAGACATGTTTGCTGTTGAAGTCCCCGGCGACGAACACTGGCCCCCTCAAGGAAAGCAGAGCATCGATGTCAGCAGGGTCCAGGGGACGAGACGGCGGCCGATAGGCCGCGACGAACGTGATGGCGCCCGCCGAGGTGTGAACAACGACACCAGTGGCCTCCAGCGTCGCCAGTGGTGGAAGTTGTATCACATGGTGACGTATGCCATTGCGGACGTAGACGGCTGTCCCCCCACCCGCCGTCAGTCGATCGGTGCGATAGCTGGAGTAGTTGGCCGCCCTGACGTCTACCCCAGGCTTCAGGTGTGTTTCATTGATAAGGCAGACGTCGACGGCTTCATCGCGGAGAAATTGGCGAAGTTCGCCAGCTTGGGTGCGGACGCCGTTGGCATTCCACGCGACTACCGTGAGCCGTCTAACGCTGCCCATGGTGCGGCTGGTGAGTGTTGGCAGCGGTTGGGGCCGGAGAGGCCATCGGCACTGCAGCGGTGAGTTGCTGCGACAGGACGTCAATCAACTTCGTAGCACTGGTCACCAGGGCTGTGAGCTGCGCGACGAGGTTGGCCAGGTCAGCGGCGGAGACAGCCGGCGCGGCCCCGGCGCGGGAAAGGGGGGGGCGTGGCTGCTTCGCTGTGAGAGTCCACCTGGGGCTGCTCGACGGACGGTGCCGAGCGCCGGGTACCCACTGGGCGGTGACCCCCGCGCCGGCGGTTGGCGGGGCGCGGTCCGGCCGACGTCCCGGGAGAGGCAGTACCCGGTACCGCCACTGGCTGCGGTGGTGGAGGCGCAGGAGCCTCCGGTGTCGGGACGGCCTCGGATGCGGCGGGAGCAGGAACCGACGTAGCCGGGGCGGTGGAGGACGTCCCTGACGTTGCCGCCGCGAAAGAGACGCCTGGCCGTCTCGTTGCGAGCTTCTTCTGATGTGGCGCCGGTGTTTGGCCACGCTGGCGAGCAATGGCACGCTTCCATACCTCACACCCACGATAACTGGCCACATGAGCACCGCCACAGAGTGCACATGTAGGCTTCTCGGAGGGCGGACGGGGGCACGCACTTCCTGCATGGGCGTCGGCGCATTTAACGCATCTGTCCGGCATAGAGCAGTGGCGCGCGACGTGGTTGATTCCCTGGCAGCGAAAGCACTGCACAGGGCCTCTCCGGGAACGAAGATCTTCGGTCTGGACCGGAACGTCGGCGACCCGCGTCAATTGGTATAGTTTGCGGTTCTCCACGGTGTCAGAGCAGACGACTAGGAAGAGCGGCATATCTTCGCGTGATTTTGGCGACTTCATCTTCACAACGGCCCGTATGTAGAAGCCCAGGTCTGCGAGTTCTCGATGCAGGTGATCGGCTTCCATGTTGAACGGAAGGTCGCGAAATACGATCTTCAGGACCTTGTCAGGTGCGGAGGCGTGGGTATAGAAAGGGATACCACGCTCAGACGCCTCCTGGGTGACCCGGCGATAGTCATCAGCAGTGCGGAGTGTGACCCTGTATAGGTCCCGCCCCGCAGGCTTCACGGTGTACACGGCCGTTGTCCAGCTGCGCAACAGCTTCTGCAGTTCTCCATAGGGCGGCCGAAACTGAAGAACCACCGGCGGAAGATGGGAGTCTGTCTTCGGCGCAGGATTGCTCGGCGGCGGGTCCGGCGCGTCCTCGAGCGCATCGAAGGAGTTGGCGACGACAGTTGGTGGCGTCGTCGATGACAGCATGCGTCTTGCAGTGCGCCGGGCCGGGACGAAACCGTCAGCGTCAGGGGCGAAGTCTTGCTTGGCCCTCTTCTCAATCGGCGAGCTGCGAGCAGCAGCCGTCGCAGCTGGTGCCCTCCTCTTCTGTTTCCCGCTGCGTCCGCGTGGCCGAGGAGCGGCAGTGCTCTCATCGTCAGAATCGGGCAGCGGAGCAGACAGCGCAGTCTTCAGCGTTTCCGTAGCAGTGTCCGTCAAATCCATAGCCGTAGCAGTGGTCGTCATAGGTGGGGGGCCAGATGGGGCCGTCGACAGCGCAAGCGCGGCCGAACGGCGATCTGCCACACCCTTCGCGTCGCTAGCAGGCGCAGGTACGTCCTTCTCGCGGCTGCACATCTCAGCGACTCTGCGTGCGTGCGTCTGCCTTCCTTCCTCGCGCAGCGTTCTTATATATAAAGCCGCGGTGCGGACGGCTAAGGGAACGCCTGATCAAATCGGCTCTCCCGACTAGCCGGTGGGCTAGTAATGCACCACTTTAAGTTATTGAATAAATCATAGCTTCTTTTGCTGATGGCCGATGAAGCTCTCAATTTAAATGTGCATTCAGCACACAGGTAAGTAATCATAATAAAAGTTTGATGTGGCTTAGTTAAATCTTTTGCTCGAGAGAATTATTTTAATTACACTGCACGCAGTAGACGAGCTCTGAACTTGCCCTGCGGAGATGCGCTGTCATTATAGTTTTATAGTTATTCAAATGAAACTTCTCACATCTTTATGGTTATAGCGGATCTCCATTCTACTTAAATATAAACATCCTAGCCTTATTTATTAGCCTACTTAATCTATCTTGCTTCCTTAATTTTTAAGACAAAATCAGAAAATCATGAATTTCAACTACAATCTTAATTTGTGAGATCCAGAAGATTGTTTCTTTTAAATAATTATGAAAAATGAATCTAAATATAAATTTTTAAGTCTCTAGCTCTTTTCTGTTGCGCCAATGATTTTTACAGAAAAACGTCCAAATTTCGAAAATGGTTAAAGTTATCGAACTGACATTCAACACATATTAATTTAGTATTACTCTTGACATGCTAGAAACATTTTAGGTTATTTACTTGATTTTTAAAGTATTGCGCAACATTTATGACGCCAGAGCTAGTTACAGCGGACCGGCTGGCACACAATGGAAAGATTGATGTGAATTTACTACGGCGTGAGTAGGCTCCTTCCCTACACCATCATCCTGAGTCCACAAGTCCACAACTCAGGTAGCCGAAACTGAGATAAAATATAATACCTCTCTGAGTACAATGCAGAGAAACCAGGAACTATGACCACAAATAAATGTCAAATCATAATCAAGACAACACAGAGAAGATATCCACTCGAAGTTCCAAGTATATCTAAGTATAACTCTGATAATTAAGCACAGTTAATTTAGCGTCTTAAAAGACACGCGCTTTTCTGTAAAATAGCGGGCGACACGCAAAAGAAAACCTCGAAACCGGAGCACAGGCTTTCGAGGCTTACCATAGTAGCGCAGTCACGGACAGAATTACGGTTCACAAGTTGCGGGACGCATCGCCTACTACTGACGACAAGATCGAATAATCTCCCAAGTGAGAAAACATTGCCCTTAAACAGGGTGGTCAAAAACAGTCTGAAAATCTTGTAAGGGTGTTGCAGGGTATTATGTACTGAAAAATAAATGATGAGAAAGAAATTCGAACCGTTGTGCCGTTTCCGAGTTAATTAGCATTGATATTAGCCAAAGAGGGCGTTGACACGCAAATTCAAGAGGCCCGCGGGATACAATTAGTGTCAGTTGCTATCATACTGTAGACCAGGGGTTTCCAAACATTTCATTCTCAAACCAATTCACAAGTTTTCGTGACGCTTTTCATTGTTCCCAATCTATACGAGCTGACACAGAAGGGCACTGCGGTAGTCATTAAGCAATGAACTGCTTATTGTTAGACCTTGAGCTGTGACCTTAATCTCATTTCATATATACATTGCCACAAATCAATACTATTCTTGGAGGCAGTTGTAACGTGGTTTCACGAAACCTTGTTACTTCCGTGCCTCGTTAACATCACAGCAAGTTGTCTAGAGATGCATACGCTCTCAGCCCTGGCAGGACATCTGCCCGCCGTAAAATCCCTCGCCACGTGGCGGCAATAGTGGATACCTCAGTTCCCTGTGGTCACCGCTGGCATGGGTCAAGAAAACTTGGACTATAGTTCATCGTACGAACAGACTGTAGTGGTGAATTACGCGCAAATTTTCGTTTCACGACTAGACGGTGGTTGCGACATCTGCGAAACACGGAGCAGAGGTGGACTCAACTACACAATTTCTCTTGGCACTTAAGGGTGGGCGGCCGGTGTGGCCGAGCGGTTCTAGGCGCTTCAGTCTTCCTCGGGCATGGATGCGTGTGATGTCCTTGGGTTACTTAGGTATGAGTAGTTCTAAGTTCTAGGGGACTGATGACCTCAGATTTTAAGTCCCATAGTGCTCAGAGCCATTTGAACCATTTTTGAACTTAAGGGTGTTAGGTTATTTTACTGCCGCGATATAATCGATACGCTTGCAGTATTGTGCGCATTGTTAGGTCTTCTTCTGGCAAATATAAATATATAACAGTAACGTCTTCCGAAGAGTTAAGAAATTTAGTGCATTAATACAGCACCATCTTGTGGGTAGCGGCAACATATGCGATCTGAAAAGCAAAATATAGTCGGACTAGCGTGTTTCGTGACTACGGATTCTTAGTGAATATACCGTGTGTTTAACAGCAAGTATTTAATTAAAATGGCCTTAAAGATAAATCTAATGGAGTTCTTTCCTCAGAAGTCTTGCTCTGAATTTTATTAATTGCCGCCATTTTGATTTGCAGCTACATTCCTTTTGCGTGGATTTGTGTTAATGTGAAAAAGTGACAGGAGATAGTGAGGGCAGAAATTGTAAAGAGCACCTTGGGCATCAATATCTCGTGATTGAGTCAAGTAATAAGGCAATGTGTATATTTCGAAATGAAACAATATCAGTTCTCAAAGGGTACAATATAACTCATCATTCGACATAACATTCTTAGGGCTATTCCAAATATACAGGAAAGCAACTGTTGGAAATATGTCCAAATTATTCCATTCAAAAAATTATTGCATTCCACCGTGGCGTGGCGATACAGCAGCCTTCAGTTGCTACTATTTAAAACCGTCGTTGGTTGTACAACGTTCTTTATGAATCTAAGAACGCCGCATTTCGCCTGGATAGGGCATCAGACCATGTTAAAAAATCAAAATTTTGCTAAGAAAAATCCTGACGAAACGTACTAAAACCTTATGGAGGAGACGACTGCAGAACAGTGCAGAACAGGACCTTGCGTGCCAACTGTAAACAAAACCGTATACTAGAAGGGCCACAGAGACCAGTCTGTATTCACAAAGTGCATACATATGACAGATAGGAACTCATGGACAACATTGGGCTAGTAGTAATGACAGGCGCTATGCGGCGCTGCCGTTGGTTGTACTGTGTGAAAACTCGTAAAATTCAAATAGTAATGGACAAAATGAGAACAGAATAAAGCATGAGAGAGCAGATGGGAATATACTGAGTGCAAGACGTACTAGATCGGAATCTATGTACAGAGACACAGAAATCCTTTATACTCAAAAGCGGTGTAAAAGAATAATGAAGTAAAATATGTAGAGCAATAAAATAAATATTAGGCTACAATATAAGGCTAAAAGGCAACAAATCTAAAGAGATAAGATACAGGTGCATAAACATGAAAAGAGACCAAGACCCTGATAATAGAGAAGCATAAAATTAAAAAATTATTTAAGACTGGTAAACACGCCATCAAAGAAAACCTGATTTTTGCCTGATAACTGATCATTGAGTAACATATCCTTCTTATCGTATGAATATTTAACAATTTGGATCTCTTCAAGCAGATTACACTGCTTTCCTTTGAGATCGTGGTGTGAAACCGTTTAAGTTTCCGAGTGTAGGTGGCTTATGGCCAATGGATTTGAGGTGCTCAGCGAAGACTGAATTATGCGTAACCTACCCCTGCTTAGTGAGTAAATGCTTCTGAAGCCTCACTTTAAAACCTCCACCCTTGTGGCCAGTTTAAACTGTTTGATATTCACAATCATCGAGCATTTATACGCCCGAGGCACCGTATTTATCTCTCTAGGGACCCTCATTGTGAATGTATTGATACTGTATTATAGTAGAGATGGTGTACAATATTTTCATATTTTGACCAGATAGAGATTAGCTATTGCATAAGACATCACCTAAAAATGGTGCTTGACAATCGGATAATTCTGAGGTGCAGTGCTGGGAGTGGTTTCTCATTCGCCTCACGATGTTTTTTGCATATATCATCTGTAAATAATGGAGGGGCTGTAGCCGTTAGGAAAAGCGAAAAGCTTGCAGATCCTGTGTAATAGATCCAGCGCTAAGTCGAATTTCAGTCATAAGCTGTATCATACACTCCTGGAAATGGAAAAAGGAACACATTGACACCGGTGTGTCAGACCCACCATACTTGCTCCGGACACTGCGAGAGGGCTGTACAAGCAATGATCACACGCACGGCACAGTGGACACACCAGGAACCGCGGTGTTGGCCGTCGAATGGCGCTAGCTGCGCAGCATTTGTGCACCGCCGCCGTCAGTGTCAGCCAGTTTACCGTGGCATACGGAGCTCCATCGCAGTCTTTAACACTGGTAGCATGCCGCGACAGCGTGGACGTGAACCGTATGTGCAGTTGACGGACTTTGAGCGAGGGCGTATAGTGGGTATGCGGGAGGCCGGGTGGGACGTACCGCCGAATTGCTCAATACGTGGGGCGTGAGGTCTCCACAGTACATCGATGTTGTCGCCAGTGGTCGGCGGAAGGTGCACGTGCCCGTCGACCTGGGACCGGACTGCAGCGACGCACGGATGCACGCCAAGGCTGTAGGATCCTACGCAGTGCCGTAGGGGACCGCACCGCCACTTCCCAGCAAATTAGGGACACTGTTGCTCTTGGGGTATCGGCGAGGACCATTCGCAACCGTCTCCATGAAGCTGGGCTACGGTCCCGCACACCGTTAGGCCGTCTTCCGCTCACGCCCCAACATCGTGCAGCCCGCCTCCAGTGGTGTCGCGACAGGCGTGAATGGAGGGACGAATGGAGACGCGTCGTCTTCAGCGATGAGAGTCGCTTCTGCCTTGGTGCCAGTGATGGTCGTATGCGTGTTTGGCGCCGTGCAGGTGAGCGCCACAATCAGGACTGCATACGACCGAGGCACACAGGGCCAACACCCTGCATCATGGTGTGGGGAGCGATCTCCTACACTGGCCGTACACCACTGGTGATCGTCGAGGGGACACTGAATAGTGCACGGTACATCCAAACCGTCATCGAACTCATCGTTCTACCATTCCTAGACCGGCAAGGGAACTTGCTGTTCCAACAGGACAATGCACGTCCGCATGTATCCCGTGCCACCCAACGTGCTCTAGAAGGTGTAAGTCAACTACCCTGGCCAGCAAGATCTCCGGATCTGTCCCCCATTGAGCATGTTTGGGGCTGGATGAAGCGTCGTCTCACGCGGTCTGCACGTCCAGCACGAACGCTGGTCCAACTGAGGCGCCAGGTGGAAATGGCATGGCAAGCCGTTCCACAGGACTACATCCAGCATCTCTACGATCGTCTCCATGGGAGAATAGCAGCCTGCATTGCTGCGAAAGGTGGATATACACTGTACTAGTGCCGACATTGTGCATGCTCTGTTGCCTGTGTCTATGTGCCTGTGGTTCTGTCAGTGTGATCATGTGATGTATGTCACCCCAGGAATGTGTCAATAAAGTTTCCCCTTCCTGGGACAATGAATTCACGGTGTTCTTATTTCAATTTCCAGGAGTGTAGATCTGAAGTAACTGATCCTATACTCATAGGGACGATACGACGTAGCGTGTACAATTAAGTCGCTTGTAGGAGGCTTTCGATAAATGTAAAACTTGATGACATTATTTGTGAGATAAAGCTGCAAATCAAGGAATTCGAGAAAGCATTCCCGTTCATAACTTCGTACGTAAAGATCATTTTACTGTGACGGTTGTAAAACTCTTCGACCAGAAGCGTATTATCCGATCCTTCAAAGTAAAAAACTGTCATATCATCGACATATAGCTTGTACAAGCAAATAGTTTTGGGAATGGTGGAGGCCCAGGTGAAATTGTCACACTCCAAGTGGTTCACAAATACATTAGCAGGAAAACTCGCAAGATGATTATCCATGGCCAAGCCATCCGACTGCTTATAAAATTCGTTATTAAAAGCAAAGTAACTGTACTAAGTCAACAGCCTAAGAAGAATTATAACCTCAACAATCTGTTCAGTCCACAGACGTCGGTGCCTTAAAAGGTTATGCTAAATCATTGAAATACTCTTTTAGCGGATCGTTTGTATATAATTTTTTTTTTATATTGAGCGACAGTAAAGTGCAGCCTAAAGGGAAAAGTTTTATCTCGTATGAGTCATAGAAGTTCCTTTCTACTAGAAATGGCAAAATTTTCGTGAGCAGTGACTTCATTGCGAATCAGTTGAAGCTAATATTTAAAGACCAGCTCGGCTGGTTACCAATCATGTTAATAACAGGACATACAGAGAAATTCATCTTCTGAGTCTTTGTTTATGCCCACATCTTAGGCGCCTTAGGAATCATTACTCTAAAGTTGGGTACGAGGTCAGGAGGATGATATATTCACATCCATCTAAGCAAGCCTCAGGCTCTTTAACAGACCTCGATAGGATTATGATCTGTTTCACGAATATCATTGTCCTGGAAAACCAACATGGTTTTATCGGTGTAGTCAGTTTTATTATCTACGGAAGCAGTATTCTCCTTGTCATCGCGGACTATAATTGTATCGCCCAAGTGAACCCTTTTGTTAATACAGGTCAGAATCACACAGTCTTTATTATCATACATAGCATGTGTGTACTTCTCAATAATTTCACTGGCTTCACGAGTAGTTCTAAGTTTATCAGCTTTTTGTAATGGCTACGTCCCCTCCAGCATTGACAAATTAGACATCCAGAAAACATAGTGAGGCGAATGAGAAACCACTCTTTGCCTGCACCTCAGACTTACCCGTTTGCATGCTTCCATTTTTAGGTGATGTAGCTTATGCCATAGCTAATCTCTCCCTGGTCAAAATGTGAAAATACTGTAACCTTCTCTAATATAATCCAGTATCAATACATTCACAATGATCGTCCCTAGAGAGATAAATACGGTGCCTCGGGCGTATAAATGCTCGATGGCTGTGAATATCAAACAGATTCTATTGGCCACACGGGAAGAGATTTTAAAGTGAGATTTCAGAATCATTTACTCACTAAGCAAGGGTAAGTCAAGCATAATTCCGTTTTCGCTGAGCATCTGAAATCCGGTGGCCACGGGCCACCTACACTCGGGAAATTAAATGGTTTCACACCACGCTTCCAAAGGAGAGAAGTGCAATCTGCTTGACGAGATCGAAATTGTTAAACATTCATACGCTAAGAAGGATATATTACTCAGTGATCAGTTATCAGGCAAAAATCAGGTTTTCTATGATAGCGTGTTTCCCATTTTTAAACAACATTTTAATTTTAAGCTTTTCTATTACCAGGTACTTGGTCTCTTGTCATGTGTATGCAGCTGTGTTTTATCTCTTTAGTATTGTTGCCTTTATTTGTAGTCTAATCTTTATTTTTTTGCTCTACATAATTTACTTCAATATCCTTTTACACTGCTTTTGAGTATAAAGGTTTTCTATGTCTCTGTACATATCTTCCTGTCTAGTACGTATTGCACTCCGTATATTCCCATATGCTCTATTATGTATTGTTCTTTTCCCATTTTGTCCATTACTGTTTGAATTTTACGCTGTTTTCACACTGTACACCCAACTGCAGCGCCGGATAGCGCCTGTCGTTACTATTAGCCCAATGTTGAACATGAGCTATCATTTATGTGTTGTACTGTATGAATGCAGACAGGCCTCTGAGGCCGTTCTAGCATTCGACTGTGTTTGCAGTATACACGCAAGGTCCTGTTCAGCGCTGATATACTTGTCTCTTCCATGAGGTTGTCTGTTTTTTGTTCATATTGTCTGGCACTATACCTCCTTTGATGAATTTTTGGCAAAAATTTGATTTTGTAACGTGACCTGATTTCCTATCCGGGTGAAATTCTTCATTCATAATTTAATAAAGATCATTGTGCAACCGACAACTGTTTTTTAAATAGTAGAAATATATGCGTCTTTGAAACCTGGTTTGAAATACCAGCAAATGTTGTGATTCTTTAGTTTCTTCCAGCGTTTTTCTTGGTCGAACAGTCCATGGGTATACTGCCGATCCGTAGTGTCCAACGGGTACAATATTTTGGAGACCAGACATATCGTAATCGTCAAGTGCGCTGACGAACTGAGCTCTTGAGCAGCTGCGTGGCTTCTTCGCGAAGAAACTTCAGTCTTCGAGTAAAGTGGAGTTCACAACATATACATGTTTTGCCTCCTATTTATTCCGGTGGTGCGTCTTCTAGAGGTGATTGGCTTCTGGTTGTTTCCACTCTGTCTTCTTCTTCAGTTACAGCCTATGCCGTAAGGAGCTGGGGCCAGCGTGTGTTGGCATTGCGCCGTATCTTCTGCCCCAGAGAGCGTATGTACCGGTTCTCGGATTGCCGCGCCTGTCCGTAGAAGCGGCGGGCAACCATACGGACGTGGTCCTTGACTTTGCGGACCTCAGCGAGGTCGTGCAGTGGTCCAGATGGGAAGTCCCGCGGCAGGTGCAGCGCGAGGCGGAGAGCCCTGTTCTGCAGAGATTGTAGTTTCTTCAGGTGGTCGTCTGCCGCATTCCCCCAGACGACAGCCGCGTAATCGAAGACAGGGCGGATTAGCGCCCTGTACAACGTGACGCCCAGTCGCGGAGGAAGAGTCGACGTCGGGTTGAGCAGGGGGTAGAGCTGGAGAAGTCGACCCCTTGCTTTGTTTACGACGCCCTTCACGTGTGGGCCCCAAGTGAGGCGGCGATCTATGGTGACCCCAAGATACTGCGCTGTCGGTCGCCTGTTGACAGGACTGCCTCCAACGACGAGTGGGGGCAGAGCGGCTGGGATGACACGACGGGTTGCAATGAAAAATTGCGTCTTGGCGCCATTGAACTGCAGTTTCCACTTGACGGCCCAATCGGCTAGGGTGTCGACAGCGTGCTGCAACCTCTGGCGAAGTGTGTCCGCGCGCATACTTCGTGAGTAGAGCGCAGTGTCGTCGGCGTACAGTGTTAGATGTACACGAGGGACCGTCGGCGTATCAGCCGTGTAGAGCGTGTACAGGATCGGCCCCAAGACCGACCCTTGTGGCACGCCTGCTCTGATGGGACGGACTGTCGACAGGCCAGTTTCTGCACGGATGTGAAAAGTCCGTCCATCGAGGAAGGACCGTAGCAGACGGATGTAGGATCCAGGGACCCCCATTTCGAGAAGTTTGAAGAGCAGCCCATCGTGCCAGACGCTGTCAAAAGCACGCGAGACATCAAGGAAGACTGCTCCGAAGTATTCGCGCCTCTCCAGGGAATCGAAGGCTTCTTCCACGAGTCGGAGAAGTTGGTGCTCCGTAGAGTGGCCCTTACGGAAGCCGAACTGGGCATCTGGGAGTAGAGCTTCGGCGGTGACGTGTTGCTGTAGCCTCTTCAGGTAGATGCGCTCGAAAACTTTCGAGATGGCAGGCAGCAGACTATTCGGGCGATAGCTCTTCGGCTGCCGGAGATCTTTTCCCATCTTAGGAATAGCCACAATCTCAGCATGCTTCCACTGCAGGGGAAAGTGACCGGTGCGAAAGATCTTGTTGAAGATTGCAGCCAGGTGAGTAGAGGCGTCCTCAGGCAGTTGTTTCAGCATGGCAGTGGAGACGTCGGCAGGGCCTGCAGCTCTCTTTGGATTGAGGGCCGTCAAAGCCGCCGAGACTTCTTCAGGAGTTGTGGCCTCTATGTCATCATCGCCCTCCGTTTCCAGGTAGCGAGGGAGCCGGGCAGCGACCATCTCTTCATGTGCTGCGTCCAGTGGATCCTCTACAGTCTTGAAGTTCTCTTCAAAAACATCGGCGAGGGCATCAGCCTTCGCGTTTGGTTCACAGACAGTTCCGGTAGCAGTTCGGAGAGGCGGCATACGCTGCGTTCGCCGTAGGAAGTGTTTCGCGGTCCTCCAGGCAGACCCGTCGTCAAGCTGAAGAGTCGCCACACGGCTAGCCCACTCCCGGTTGCGGTGATTGTCCACAGCCACCGTGATTTCGCGCCGCATACGGTTGAGTTGCCGTTTGGTGGCGGGGTTCCGTGTACGCTGCCATTCACGGTACACTCTGTTCTTCTCGGCAATTTGTGCAAGGAGATCGGGGGGCAGCTGTCGAGAGTGGTCCTGGCGCTCGCGTCTGGGCGGAGCCGCTTCATTGACTGCGGCGAGGGCGGCGTCCGTGAAGTGGAGGAGGGAATCTTCAGCTTCCGCGTCGTCTACAGGTGGCATCCCAGCTAGGGACTCGGTCAGGGTGTGGCGAAAGAGATCCCAGTTGACTCCAGAGAGTGACACCCCACGCCTGGGTAACTGCAGTGGGTCGAGGTCGACGTCAAAAACAACTGGCACATGGTCAGAGGAGAGAACATTCCGTGTCGAGGCGAGGATGCGGTGCGGAATGCCTTTCACGACCGCGAAGTCGACGATGTCCGGTTGTCCATTAGCGGGGAAGATGGTGGGATCATAGGGACCCACTACCACGGCGTCATTGCGATCCACGATTCGGAGGACGCGGCGTCCGTCTCTGTTGGTGAGTCGTGAACGCCAAGCGACGTGCTTGGAGTTATAGTCTCCAGCGATGAACAGCTTGCCTCCGATGGAGAGAAGTGATTCTAAGTCCGCATCTACCCATGGATGCGACGGTGGTTTGTAGATGGCAATGAAGGTTATGGCTCCCGCTGACGTGTGCGCGACAACTCCAATCGCCTCCAGAGTCACGAGCGGCGGCAGTTGAATCTGGTGGTCACGGATCCCATTCCGTATGTAGATGGCCATCCCTCCGCCGGCAGTTGGCTTGTCAGCACGGTAACAGGAGTAGTTCGGCGCTTTGACTGCAATGCCTGGTTTAAGGCGGGTTTCGCTGAGCAGACAGATGTCCATGGCTTCATCACGAAGAAATTGACGAAATTCGCCAGCTTGTGTGCGTAGACAGAGGGTGTTCCACGCGACGACCGTGAGTCCTCTAACACTTCCCATGATGAGTAGTGGAGGAGCGTCTGGTGGCTGCCGGAGTGGCAATCTTCTGTGCAGCGGTCATTTGCTGCGTGAGGACATCAAGCAGTTTTGTTGTGCTCGCCACAAGTGCGGTGAGTTGAGTAATCAGACTGGCGATGTCCGTGGCGGAGGCGGCAGGAGCCGTATCTTCTCTGGCGCCGATGGAAGTGGCCACCTCTTCGCCATTGTATGTGGCTTCTTCTGGGGCGTTGGTTGTGCGACCCCCCGTCTTGCGCCGGCCGCCGCGGCGTTGGGGGCGTGCACCAGACGTCACGGGTAGGGCAGCAGAGGAGGGGCCTGATTCCGGGTCCGACGAATTCTGCACAGGTGGAGTGGCGCAGTTTAGCAGTGGATGTCGTGCCCCTGCGTCGTCAAAAACATCGCGGGTGTGGGAGTCTTCATTGCGGCGACGTGCCTGTGGGCCTGCATGGTCGGCGTCATCGCTGTTGGGTCGGCGGGGCGCCAGTCCTCTGGCGACAACCGTGGCGTGGGAGATTGTAGGTTCAGCCTTGGCAGACTGCTTCTGTTTCGCGGCGACTGGCTGGCCTCGCTGACGAGCACTGGCGCGTCTCCAAGCTTCACAGCCGCGGTAGCTGGCAACGTGAGCGCCCCCACAGAGAGCGCACGTTGGCTGCTGCTTCCGAGGGATGGGGCAGTCCTTCGCTGGGTGTGCACCGGCGCACTTCACACATTTTTCAGGCATGGAGCAATGCCGGGCGACATGGTTGATGCCCTGGCACCGGTAGCACTGAACAGGGCCTCTCTTGGCGCGCAAGTCTTCTGTGGTCACCGAGACGTTGGCGAGTCGGGTGAGCTGGTAGAGCTTCCTGTTCTCGATTGTATCGGATGCGATGACGAGAAACAGGGGCATGTAGTCACGTGATTTGGGCTGCTTCATCTTGACCACAGTTCTGACACTGAAGTCGAGCTCTTCGAGTTCTTCTTTAATGTGATCCGGCTCCATGTTGAAGGGCAGATGCCGGATGACAATCTTCAGGACGCGGTCCGGTGTGGTGGCGTGAGTGAAGAAAGGGATTGCCCTTTCAGACGCCTCCTGCGTCACGCGTCGGTAGTCGTCTGCTGAGCGCAGCGTAATCTTGTACATGTCTCGTCCGGCGACCTTCACATTGTAGACTGCCGTCGTCCAGCTATTGAGAAGCTGTTGCAGCTGCCGGAAGGTCCCTTCGTATTTCAGAACGATCGGCGGAAGTGGCGCATCCCTCCTTGGCGCCGTGGAAGGGCGCGGTGGTTCCTCTGGGGCATCCTCAAGGGCAGCAAAAGTGTTGGCAGTGGATGCCGGCTCGTGGGTGGACAGCACCCGTCGTCGCGCTGTATGACGTCGCTTCGGGCGAGTGAATCCGTCAGCATCGTCAGCAGGCGTTCGTTTCGATCGCTTCTCAGCCGGGGAGCTGCGCCCGCCGGTAGGGGCCGTATCGTCTTCTCTTCTGCTTTTGCCGAATTGCCGACGAGGTGGTGGTACGGCAGACGGCTCGTCTTCTTCCGACTCCGGAAGCGGAACTGTAAGCGCATCCATAGCGATATCCATCATGTCCTCATTCGTTGCGTGGTCCGTCATAAGTGGGGGGCCAGATGGGGCCGCCGACGGAGAAAGCTCCGCCGGACGGCGATCTGCCACACCCTTCGCAGTACGTAGCTCCGTTCGCTTCGACATCTCTCACGCGAATCTTCAGCCTGAGCTCTTGAGGGCGCGCGGCCGTCTTAAATCCCCTCCCCTCGCGAAACGTTCTCTCCGCGGTGCGCGCCCGCGCGTTAACGGTCGGTGAGACGCTGGCGTCGGCGTCTGTGGTGGCGTCGGTGTAATTGCCTCGTCCGTCCTTGTCACCCGTTCGTTGGCGACGTGTCTGATCGCCGAAATATTGTGCCCACTGGACACTATGGACCGGCAGTACACCCGTAGACAGTCCGGACCACTAAACGTTGTTTAAAAATGTAGATGCTGAACATGAAGCAGCAGCAGCAGCAGCTCGAGCTAGTGTTGCGCGTGGCTCACTCAATAGTAAAGCATGAATAACCCCTTACTCACGGAGAATTAATAAAGGTTTGTATGACTGCAGCAGTTTGAGAAATGTGTCCAGAAAAAAGTTAATTTACTTAAAAACATCAGTTTGTCAGCAAAGACTGTCGCTTGAAGAGTAAATGATACTGCTGGAAGTATATTAACTCAATTGTCTGGGAAAACAGTGGATAAAAAATGTTAAGTGTATAATTGTATGTATAGCTTGTTGGCGTTATAACATTCACTGCACGGCCACGGGAGATGAAAATTTTGGAGGAGGAGAAAATGCCGTTCAGAAAATAATCTTTAGTGGAAAAGCTTAACCTGTATCACAACTGACGGGGGAAGAGACATGCGTGGAAGAAATAAAGGTATCGTTGCTCTCACGTCAAAGGCGTACAAAATGACAAAGGATCAAAACCATTAATCTTACAATGCATCATTGATCAACAGTCTTCGTGGGGAAAATGGTTGGATATGTTTTAAAGCCAGTTATGTCACCTGTTAGTTATGTAAGATCACATGCTCTCAGTGATCGTCGATTTCGTGAGTTTATTGAAGACAATGAAGAAAATGACATATTATACAGCAGTACGCTGGCTTATCTATGGAAAAGTTCTGACGCAATTTTTTTAGCTTCGGACAACAATCGAAATCATCTTGAATGAAATTAAGTTGGCAACGAGCGTGTATGGAAGTAATCATTCGATACAGATTTAACTAAACATATGCACGACAGATTTAAAATTACAAACAGAGAACCAGCTACTGCCTAGTTTGTACACACATAAAAATTGTTTTGTTTTAGTCTCAGTTCAACAAAAGTGTTTCACACATTTTAATACATGCCAAACATTCAGTCAGCAATCACAGACTATTTCCCGTAGATTTCGCAAATGAAGCTTTCGGCACTTTAAAAATAAATTTGAGTCTCGTTTGTCAGATTTTCATGGAAGTGGAAACGATATCCAGATTTTTAAAAACAATTTTATCGTCAACATAGGAAGCCTTGGCCCATTACTATAAATCTAAATACTTGTTATCCGCTACTGTGATTTATAAAGATAAATACTCAAATTCATCATTTCTGGAATTTTATAAGAGTTTTCCAATCATATAGTTTGATCAGTTGCATAAGCTCTCTCGTGATCATCGAGGGGGGAGGGGGGCGCAATTCGAAGCGGGACTCACCACTGAAGACTGTTCTACTCTGATTAATGAGATTCCAGGCCGAAGTCGAATCCCGAGACGCCCCAGACAGCAGTGGGACACTAACCTGACTGTTGCCCGTGTTGCCCACCACACGACCCTACAATCAAGGGTGGTGGTCTCGGGTGGCACTTCTGCTCATAGCAGGACAACTTTGGATGTCATCCACGATATCTTTATAGCACAGCGACCTTTCGACGATATTCTACGGCCTGTTTTGTTGGCCTTCATGGCAAGCTATCCTGGGCTTACATTTCAGCAACGTAATGCCCGCCCGCAGACGTGGGGAGTTTCTAACGCTTGTGTTGGTGCTTGCCAAGCCCTACCCTGGCCAGAAATGTCGCCGGATGTCTATCCAGTTGAGAACGTTGAAACATTATGAGTAGGTCCCTCCAGCCATCTCCAAATTTTGACGATCTAACGTGCCAGTGTGACAGATTGATACGATAACTCTCACTTGCTCAATTTGTGAAGCTCTTTCTCTTGAGTAAGTCATCCAATTTTTCTGAAATTGTAATCGTTTATCTATACATGTACATTACATTTTTCGATTACCATCCCATTCGATTGTTTCCTTAGTGGTGCGTCGGTTTTCGTTTTTTTTTTTTCCTCCATGTATTAGAGTGTATGTACGTTAACGTGTATCTTAATTGGTCGTAAAATAAAATTGTTGTTGTACGTATTTGGTACAATTTATTTGTACTGTAGAATCTACGCTGTACAGCGCTACTTCGCTTAATGAGCATGATCTGTTCCTGAATCTCACTCGTAATCAACCCACGCTATGTGAAACTGTTTTCCGTAAAGCAGGTCAGTGCGATCCATTCCGAAAAACAGTTACTCAAACATGTCTAATACAGGATTTTAGTTTTTTTATTTATAGTACAGTACATCGTGTTTTAGGAGAAAGTTGTCTAGAGCTGTTTGTCTATGACTGTACATAGCATTATCGTTAATTAAATTCGTAGCGCGCATAGCTACTGCCTTGAGGGCATGTTTAAGGAATTCGTGTCACTTAGCGATGACAAATCACAATTGGAATACATAAACAGATACTGCAAAAGAAAGGCTTACTATTTGCAGAGAATTTGTAGCATCGACAAGGAAGCCGGAGCAGTGGTACAGTTGACATTGGCGGTGCGAGGTGCAATGGGATGAATATAGTTGACTGACTAGGGAGTAGTTGGAGCCTCTGCTTTACAAAGTGGTTTTTATAGCAAAACACGTGACACTGTTCATTTATAATGGTCCAAGAGACCGATCCAGACTAGGTGGTTTTTGAAAGACTGAAAACACAATCTTTATCCGAAAAGTCATTCGTTAAGCGTGTCTGTTTCTTATATTTTATTCTACTCGCTATACGAAACACTCGTCAAGAGAGGTGCTCAATAAGCAAGCTTCGGGTGTAGTAAAAAAACTGCAGCGGGCAGGTACTATGCTTGCCTGAACTGTTACCGCGGGCCGGATTAGTGGTGTTCGCGGACCAGTTTAGGGCCTGAGGGTGCGTAGTTTGGAGACCCCTGGCGCAGATGATAGCGCACGAGACTACACAGCCTATGGCTCAGGTTTGTTCCTTACTACTGTCCCATGTCCAGTTTTTGTATTGTTCATGTGGTGTCACCGCCAGACACCACACTTGCTAGGTGGTAACTTTAAATCGGCCGCGGTCCATTAGTACATGTCGGACCCGCGTGTCGCCACTGTTAGTGATCGCAGACCGAGCGCCACCACACGGCAGGTCTCGAGAGACGGACTAGCACTCGCCCCAGTTGTACGGACGACTTTGCTAGCGACTACACTGACGAAGCCTCGCTCCTTTGCCGAGCAGATAGTTAGAATAGCCTTCAGCTAAGTCCATGGCTACGACCTAGCAAGGCGCCATTAGCCTTACATAGCCATTGATAATTATCGTATAAAGCATGTCTCATCAAGAACGATGTATACAACAAGGATGGATTAAAGTTAAGTATTCCAAAAGCTACGTACTTTTCTTTATAGCATTCATTACGTATCCTGTTTCAGACCTCACGCCATCCTTCGTGTGTTTATAGCGTGCATTGCGGTCCCCTCAAATCAAACTGTGTCGGCACTTCTGTCGACACATCAGTTCAATTGTTCGGTTTCAGAAAACCAAACGAAGCTCACGTTTGGAGACACCGCCTCTGGTGGGCCGCTTGATATTACACGCGCAACTGCCTGATTGCCTAACATCAACGCTAATTAACTGGGAAACGACGCAACTTATAGAAGTTTTTCCTTAACACTTGTTTCTCAGCACAACGTACCCTGAAACACCCTTCAAGCTTTTCAGACTGTTTCTGACCACCCTGTATAACCTCGGTGTGGACAGCTAAGAGAACACCCTTAGAAAGATCGCTTTCAGCGTTTGCAGAAGTGGTCACGTCACAAAAAACAACGTTTCCAACTTTACCCTGAACAATACTGAATACTGTTTATGTTCTACCTATCCGCTTGGAAACTCTCAAATTATAACTTCGAAACATTTTAAAAATGGACTGACGGTTGACTGTGACCTGTTTCTTTTCTAATTTCTGTCACTTGATCAAATTACAGTACCATATTGAAATTTTTTTATGTCCATCCTTCTGGTAGAAGGCTAGTTGGGCTTCGGCCATCCAACAACATCGAAACGACATCTGGAGGTCTTGTACATCTTATAATTAAATATAGATTTGACTCTTACACAGAAGATTACAGCAACCAGCCAACTGTAAACTTCTGTGTAAGAGTCAGCCTATATTTTGTACACAGCAACGGGCTCAATATATCAGTTTTCTTTACAAGATAGCTTTATAATTAAATTCTCCCCGAAATATTTAAGTCTCATCTTTATCTACGATGATAATGCAACTAAAGAAATGAATTAAAATGTGTACCACGGCCGGGACTCGATCCCAGATATCTTTGCTTATAAGCAAATACTACATAATCGGTACAAGTGGAATACAGGAAAAAGCATACATAATTAAAAACATTTTCTTCCCGAAAAACCAAAATCGAACTGTTACTCTTATAGAACAGTTGCAATTAAAGGTCTTGTCTTAGGAAATATAAATTGTTTCCATTACATCTTTACTTACATCAAATTTCTTGTCTCCAGAAAAGTCAAAACAATTTCTTTTTTTCCAGAGAGCAGTGTCACCCTTATAACGCCATGTAGACATTCCATATTACTTTCGTTAATTTTTTTTCTTTATCGCAAACGGTCGTGGTGGTGCAATAGCAAATGAACAAGAAAAATTTACAGTAGTTTTTACTTGGCAAGATGGCCACTGTCGAATTAGATCCAGTTGAGCAAATTTAGTTAGTACCAAGACACCAAAATTTCAATCAGCCTAAGGACAACAACGGCCGGAACAGTTAATAAGACCAGTTTCTTCAGAAAACGGCCGTGACCCAAAACGTTAAACTGTTCAATAACCTCATCAAAATAAAAGGCGTAATTTTACGGCCGTGACTAATTGGTGGCATCGGAGTATAAATATGCAAATTTTCATTAAGGAAGGGCGGCCGTGATTAACCAGTAAAATCAATTAACTTAAATATTTAAAAAGGAATATGACATAGTATTAAGCAGGCGGCCATCACTGGTCAACAGCTAAGTGAATTAATCAATAGAGTGGAATTTACTGAGACAACGGCCTTCACTAACTGACAGTATCAGTACACGAATCTGCAAATCATTAAGCAAGGACGGCCGTAGCTGGTCATTAAAAATAGTTATCTTAAATTTTTGAAAGGAAATGTTAGATAGTATTAAGCAGCCCGCCGTTACTGGCGAACACCTTAGTAAATTAAACTCTGACCGGCCAATGCCGAACACACAACAGTTTAAGGGAATTTAGACTAGAGAATCCTACAGGCTACAACGGCTGGGACAAATTGTCAGACAAATCAGGAAATGTCAGGTACAGTTTACTTTCTGAACAAACGGCCGCGATAACCCACGGAAGAACAATTACTATTACAGTTAAATACAAAGCCTTTGCACTCCTTTCAACAGGAACGGCTGTAATAAATCAAGAGCCCAGGCACATTTAAAGGCCACGTTTCTGCAAGAACACGGCCGTGAATAACCAAGGGAAAACAAATAGCAACACGGTTAAAAGCAAGGCTCTGAATTCTCTTTAAGCAATGAACAACAGACTTAATAATATAGAACAATTTCAAGTAAAAGGCATATGAGCTTATTATAGAGTTACCTAACAGTACTCACACGCGGAGCGTCAAACAATGGCACCTTTTTAACGTAATGCCTCAGCACACACTACAAGTTACATTCAGAAGATGGCCAAATCACACATAACACTATAACTGATAGAAATGCATAAATTACGTCGCACGATTGGCACAAGGCGACCTTTACGAATGACGCTCTGTGCACAACTACGTTTAACAAAACAAAATGTTCAAATGTGTGTGAGATCTTATGGGACTTAACTGCTAAGGTCAGCAGTCCCTAAGCTGACAGAGTACTTACCCTAAATTATCCTAAGGACAAACGCACACACTCCCATGCCCGCGGGAGGACTCGAACCTCCGCCAGGACCAGCCGCACAGTCCATGATTGCAAAGCCTTAGACAGCCCTTTTTTTTTTTTTTTTTTTTTTTTTTTTTTTTTTTTTTTTTTTTTTTGCTGATCTCATTTTGTTCGTAATTGTTCGTTGTGTATCTTCTACATCTACATCTACATGATTACTCTGCAATTCACATTTAAGTACTTCGCAGAGAGTTCATCGAACCAAAATCATACTATCTCTCTACCATTCCACTCCCGAACAGCGCGCGGGAAAAACCAACACGTAAACCTTTCTGTTCGAGCTCTGATTTCTCTTATTTCATTTTGATGATCATTCCTACCTATGTAGGTTGGGCTCAATAAAATATTTTCGCATTCGGAAGAGCAAGTTGGTGACCGAAATTTCGTAAATAGATCTCGCCGCGACGAAAAACGTCTTTGCTTCAATGACTTCCATCCCAACTCGCGTATCATATCTGCCACACTCTCTCCCCTATTACGTGATAATACAAAACGAGCTGCCCTTTTTTTCACCCTTTCGATGTCCTCCGTCAGTCCCCCCCCCCCGGTAACGATCCCACACCGCGCAGCAATATTCTAACAGAGGACGAACGAGTGTAGCGTAAGCTGTCTCTTTAGTGGACTTGTTGCATCTTCTAAGTGTCCTGCCAATGAAACGCTACCTTTGGCTCGCCTTCCCCACAATATTATCTATGTGGTCTTTCCAACTGAAGTTGTTCGTAATTTTAACACCCAGGTACTTAGTTGAATTGACAGCCTTGAGAATTGTACTATTTATCGAATAATCAATTCCAACGGATTTCTTTTGGAACTCATGTGGATCACCTCACACTTTTCGTTATTTAGCGTCAACTGCCACCTGCCACACCATACAGCAATCTTTTCTAAATCACTTTGCAACTGATACTGGACTTCGGATGACCTTACTAGTCGGTAAGTTACAGCATCATCATGGTACCTGTTAAAGTTCATCGTTGACCCGTTCACTCAGTTTTTTTATTACAAAAGGCAGCTAACCCTCTGACCGAACACGCTGAGCTACCGTGCCGGCTCGGCTAATCCCGCGCGGCTGCGTTTAACATAGTAACTCCCAGTCAAATCTGCGTATTTTTAACATTTACATCAGGCCAGGGAAAACAGAACAAACACTCGCCTTCATGCTCGTCCCCCGCAGCCCAAAGCAGACCTTTAAGTCTGAAACACAGGGCCAGGTTGCGATGAGCTGGGAGAGAATCAAGGAATTCGTTTATGAAGTTCAGGAATGCTGACCGTAGTTCCAAAGGCAAGGATTAATCGTAGCCAGATCGCAGCCTCCGTCCCGTGTAGGCGACAAACCCGGTGCCGCGATCATAAGCCCAGTACCAACAGTCTCCCACGCTCTGCCACACACGCTTCGGTTGACAGCGGCCAGCCACCCGTCTCGGCTCGCGCCGTGCTGCCGCCACGGGCGTGTACACACGTGACCCCAATACTGGCCCTTCGCAGCGTCCGCTTCGTTGAAAACACCGGCCGGCCACCTCTCACCGTAATTCGTGCGCGGCCCCCCGTCAAAATCTCCACCAGCCGCCGCAGTTCGCGCCCTCTGGCCCGGCGCCGCACGTCAATATCTTTGCATGTCCGAATCGACCGCTGAGTAAAGTCGAGGGGCACGCGTCAGTTACGTTAACTGAATACTGTTATGTCAGTTTGCCTTTGCACCTTAAATATGAATGTTAGTTAATACAACATGTTTTTTTCAATTTTTGATCAAAAATCGGCTTTTTACGTAATAAGTTAAAAGGTAAGGGAGATAGCTTTTTAAAAACCTCTACCAGTTGTTATTACATTAAACAGACCCTAAATACAGAACTACAACTTTCCACCCTTAATATTACGTACTTTCAAACTTTCGTAATCGGTGTATTTTTTAGGAAAATAATCGGCTGATCATGCTGAGAAATACGAGGAGGGACTCAAAGGAAACCGGACTCCGAGGGCGTTGCCACTCGTAGACGTAGTGCAGGGTTCTCACGCTAGATGGTGTTAGTAGAGACCTTCATGAAACAGCTGTGCAGACGGCGTCAGTGTAGAGCTGAACGTGCAAGTGTCGTATTGTGTTTCTCTGACTGTTGGCGGGTTACCTCTGCGAAGTCGTTATGGAAACTTTAAAAGAACAAAGAGTGTGTGTGAAATTTTGTTTCCTGCTTAAAAAAGAAACTGCAACGGATACACACCAAATGCTTCAGGCAGCTTTCCATGAGGACGCTATGAGCCGCACACAGGTTTTCGAGTGGTTTGGGGGCTTTAAACGTGGTGAGATGTGTGTTGAAGACGAAGCTTGTTCTGGACGCCCTTCAACATCGCGAAATGAGGAGAACATTGAAAAGGTCCTCCAAAAGATCAACGAGGATCATCGTCAAACGATCGATCAAATTTCAGCAGAGACGGGAATCAGTTGGAGTTCGTGCCAGCGGATTTTGAGTGAGGATTTGCACATGAGACGTGTTGCTGCTAAATTTGTTCCGCGCCTTCTCACACAGGAGCAAAAAACCATCCGCATGAATGTGTGTCAGGACTTGAAAACAGAGATTGCACGTGATCCAAACTTCTTGAACAAAGTCATTACAGGGGATGAGAGTTGGTGTTACAGGTATGACCCAGAAACCAAGCAAGCGTCAAGCCAGTGGAGGACTCCCAACTCTCCCAGACCAAAAAAAGCAAGTCAAGTGAGGTCAAATGTGAAGACGATGATCATTGTCTTTTTTGATGTTCGTGGAATTGCGGTTCAAATGGCTCTGAGCACTATGGGACTTAACTTCTGAGGTCATTAGTCCCCTAGAACTTAGAACTACTTAAACCTAACTAACCTAAGGACATCACACACATCCATGCCCAAGGCAGGATTCGAACCTGCGACCCTAGCGATCGCGCGGTTCCAGACTGTAGCGCCCAGAACCGCTCGGCCACCCCGGCCGGCTGTGGAATTGTGCATCGGGAATTCGTACCCCCTGGCCAGACTGTTAACCAGCACTTTTACTTCGATGTTTTAAGGTGTCTGCGAGAGGATGTGAGGAGGAAACGCCCGGAACTTTGGCGATCAGGTGACAGGTTTCTGCATCACGACAACGCTCCAGCACACACGGCCTTACGAGTGACCCACTATTTGGCATCTCAGAGCTGGTCTGTCGTTCCCCACCCTCCGTATTTGCCGGACCTAGCCCCGTGCGACTTTTTCCTATTTCCACGAATGAAAAAAACGCTAAAAGGGGAGTGTTATGACGATGTGGAGGCGGTAAAAACAGATTCGCGAAGGGCACTGGACTATATCAAACTTGAAGAGTTCCAAACATGCTTCCAAAAGTGGGAAAAGAGACTTGACAAGTGTATCGCATGTAATGGAGAGTATTTTGAAGGTGACTGAAGTAATTTTGTAAAAAGGTTCATCACTAAATTTTTTATGACAACAATCCGGTTTTTTTTGGGTGCCCCCCTCGTAAATCATTAAATATTGACATTGTTTTACATGATCTGGCAAAGTCTTGTAAAATTATTTAAACATTTAATTTCTCTTTAAATTATTCTGCTACTCTTTGCATGCTCTGCTGGCACACGCGTCAAGCGATGCTGGCCTGACCTCGGTCGAGTGACACATGGAAAACCTATCTCTCATTTATCACATTAGACAAACAGAAACAGCGTTTGCTTCCTCTTGATCTTTCACAAATGTACCTCGTGCCTTTCACCAGACGCGCGACAAGTATCCAAGCGCCAATTAATCTCGTCCCATACTTCTGCGAGAATATCTTGAGTTAATGCATTCACTGCTGTTGCTACGTGTCGTCACAACGGAACAGAAATTGTCTGAAGGAGAGGCACATAGACGGAATCTTTAACTAACCCCTATGACAAAAATTAATTACCGTAAGATCAGGTGGCCATGGAGGCCCATGGTGCCATGCGAAATACGTAAGTCCCTTAAGGCTGATCCTTTTCGGAGGGAAGTGATTTTATGTACAGACGCCGGAGCTGTGGTGCTCCGTCTTGCATTATGGAAAAATACCTCTTACATATCCAGCCAGGTATGTGATTACTGTAGCCGTCTTTTCATATGAGGCTGCTGCATTCCCCACAATCTTACGTCGTGGTGGTACAACATCAGACTTAAGTCGAATGTAGCTTCATCACAGTGATGAAGGTCTTGTGGCAGCTGAATACTGTACGGTTTCAAATACAGAAGCTGCCGCAGAACACCCCACACAGACACATGAGGAATGGCTGACATGGCGAGTAGACATATGTGGAGTACGTGCAAAGTTGTTGGATGTGTACTACGTCTTGAACGAACACACTGGAGCGATCTTTTTTTTTTTCTTTATTGAATTTCGATTAGCCCCGAAGGGGGCGGGCTGGCAGCAGCTTAGTACGCCGCTCTTCAGCTTACAGACTTTGTTTTAAAAAGGTGAAGATAATATATAATAAAAACAAGCGATAAAATCAGAGACTTAAATGGTAACATGGCAAAAAAATCGTGGAACTTTAAAACATAGAACAAAGGGATGATGATGCTCATAAAATACATATGAAGCAGACAGGTAAAATAATAGACAGACAATTAAAAAAACACGACGACAGTCTGGCTTCTGTTCGCAAAAGACATAAAATTCACACCCAGCGACAGCATGGTTTCTGTTCGTAACACTTGGAAAGACGAAACAACACTGAACATTCACTGGAACACTGCACTAAAAGGTTGGCAAATATGACTTACCACAACCGAAACCAGGGTGGGGGGGGGGGGGGAGGGGGGGAACTGGACAGATGATGGGAAAATAAAAAAAGTGGGTGAAGGAGAGGAAAAGCGAAAGGGGGAGGGGGGAAAGGAGCCAATGGAGATTAAGGACCAATAAGAGGGGTGGGGGGTGCTGAGCAGACACGACAGGGAGTGGGGAAGGCAGAGGAGGGGAATACAAAAGGACTTGGGGAGGGGGAAGGGAGGTAGGGAGAGGTTAGGTGGGGAGAAACACAGGATGGAAGTGGGGGGAAGAGGGAGCCCAGGGAAAGGACGGAGGAAAGGAGGGGGGGATGAGGATCAGAGTTGATAGGGGGGATAAATGGAGGGACAGAGGGCATTGTCCAGGAGGGGGAATTGATGGAAGCCACCTTGGGAAAGGAGAAGAAGGGTGTAGAGATGGAGGGTAGGGGGGACACAACAGTGAAGGTGTGGCGGGGACGGGAGAGGTGAGGAGCAACCAGGGGGTGAGGGGGATCAAGGCGGCGGGAGTTGTATGTGGATATGTTTGGGGAATAGGAGTAAATGGGGGAAAGGAATGAGGTCATAGAGGATCCACGTGGGGGACGGAAGGTGTATACGGAAGGCGAGGCGGAGTGCATGAGGATCTGGAGGGACTTACAGAATTTGGGGGGGGGGGGGGTGGCAGAGATCCAGGTGGGACTGGCATAACAGAGGATGGGACGGATTAAGGATTTGTAAGTGTGGAGGATGGTAGAGGGGTGCAACCCCCATGTCCGGGCAGGGAGGAGTTTGAGGAGTTGGAGGCAGTTGTGGGCTTTGGTTTGGATGGAGCAGAGATGAGGGATCCAGGTGAGGTGACGGTCAATGGAGAGGCCAAGGTAGGTGAGGGTGGGGGAGAGGCAGACAAGGCGGGCGCAGACGGTAAGGGAGAAATCCAGGAGCCAGAAGGAGCGAGTGGTACGATAGACGATGATTGCCTGGGTCTTGGAAGGATTGATTATCAGGAGCCACTGGTTACACCATGTGGCAAAAAGGTCAAGGTGATTCTGGAGAAGGCGTTGGGACCATTGGAGGGTAGGAGCGAGGGCGAGGTATGCGGTGTCATCGGCATACTGCAGGAGGTGTACTGGAGGGGGGGGGGGGTTGGGGCATATCTGCCGTGTACAGGAGGTAGAGGAGAGGGGAGAGGGCAGAGCCCTAGGGCACAGCTGCAGAGGGGTAGAAGGTGTGGGAATTGTCATTATGGATGGTAACATAGGAGGGGTGGCTGGAGAGGAAGGAGGCCATCCGACGGATGTAGTTGACAGGAAGGGCGTAGGTTTGGAGTTTAAACAGGAGACCGGGAGGCCAGACACGATCATAGGCCTTTTCGAGATCGAGGGAGACACTGGAGCGATCTGGCGATCTGAGGATTCGATCTTATATAAATATCTTTGTCTAAAAACTGCTTGTGTCACTGTGCAATTGTTTCGCCTGTAGAGCGTGTAGGGTCCTACTCTCAATGAAAATAACAGCGCACCGTACTAACTAAATGGCATCTGTTGAAATGGAGAACGCAGACCGCCTCCTGTTCCAGTATTATTACCATTGAGTAATGTAAGAGAGAGAGAGAGAGAGAGAGAGAGAGAGATAACTGCACGAAGGAGACATCTATTAGCAACCACACGAACTAGCAACTTACAATTGGTTCCGAGTTAAACCTTTAGTTTCAATGTGTAAGTTAAAATTCACGCTAATTTTTTTTTTGTATCTTCCTGATTACATAATATGTAATCTTCTGTAATGTTTTTGAAAAAGCTGTTTCATTCTTGAGTGCTACGCACATGTATTTACGGCTGACACGTGACAGCCATTTCAGTCGCAGAGACACTTCCTAGTTCTCCGTTTATGACTCTGGCTTAATATCTTACGGAATGACACGCATTTTTGATCACATTTTTAAGTGAGGATATGAAAAGTAGCTTTGTCCTAAAGGCTGTACTGTAAACCTTTTATTGATTAGAAGTAGGTTTATTTTAAGTAACTGTGTACCTGCAATTTATGAAGTGAGCATTCTGTGTTTTTGTTTGAACTCCTTGATACATGGCAAAAAAATTACACTCCACAAAAAAGCAAAAGAACATGTTGAAATTTTAAATTATTATAATATGAATATGTTTATGTAAAAAGTATGTTTGTCAAAAGCTGGCTCATGCTTAGGGAACTTGTATTTGTTACATGTAAACGCTGTAGGGTAGGGAAGTCCCTCCGCAACGAAAGTGGCATGACGCGATGTAAAAGGTGGGTATGGCGGTCGAACTGCGCGACTCCTTTCTGTGAACGGCACGCAGTGTGTGGCTAGCATTATCACAGTACACCTCGACAGTGCTAAGAGAGGCAACTGGAAGCTGCATTAGAAGGGATTTGCTTAGGATGTGGATATCGCTATTATTTGGTATTCGAGGAATAATGGACTGGCTGTAATATGTTGAAAATACTACGACAAGAAGAGATTTTATAAAGCATGCACACTTCAAGAGCCACTAATCTTCACCACTGCTTCACAGACATCATACATTCATTTAAGTAATGTATATGGGCATGAAGCAGTTAATTTGTGTGTTGTTTCAATAATAATCACATAAAACGTCAATTTGTGTTCGAAACCATAACTTCAGTTCTGATCACGAACCTACACAAGGTCCTCACCTAAGTGGTACTAAAAGCGAGTATCCTGATTTAGATGAACAATTCTTGCATTCATGTGTTTAAAAGTGATTTTCTGTCTAAAGTAAAAGGAGTAGCAAAAGTTAAAGTAAGAGTAACATTTGGATGTTTTATTAACGAACTAATCCAAGTGAAATTCCTAAGGTAGGAAGTTTAAGTACAAAAATTCAAAGATCAATTAATAGGAAAGGGAAAACCTTAATTATTAAAAGCTAAAACCACAGAAGTGAAGTTGGATAGGCTTTCGCTAAAGTATCCCTAGTTTATTATAAAATATAGTTTTGCACGATTACAGTGCAAGATTGTGTAAATATTATTGCAAAGAGTACTTGCATCACAGGTGATTAAAGGTCAAGTACATATAAATCTTTAACGAACAGATTTACAGTACATTGTTAGAAGTGATGTTATGCGCATTTTCAAATATAGTGTAGTTTTGGTACCCATCATGAATGGTTTGTGTTGAAGTTAATTAAGCCCAGTGTAGTATTTTATTACCTTGCAATATAATTTAAGTGAATGATTAGCTTTTAGAGTCAGTTTTTTCTATTGCAATAATCCAAGATCCTTGGCTAGTGAAACTATACCAATTTACGGGTCCCTATCACATTCTACACCTGTTAGGAAAAAGTAGAACTATTACTGTTACTAAGGAAAACTGCTATGTGCAGAGAAGCTTAGACAGTGTATTTAAGACGTTATTCATCGTTATGTTTTTCATGTCAGTCAAGATAGAAGCCCCTCATGTCAAAAATTAGTTCTGCACTTCATGCGCTGATGTTTCAGTATTTCATTAAGTAATGCTCTTGAGTGTGCCCGTCATTAGTAAAGCTCAGTGCAATTTTGCTCCCCATAATTTACTATTGTGTGTGTTATTGGTAACTGCTGCTGCACACAGGACAGAGTGCACTGTGTCAGTTTCTATACTATTTGCTATTAAAAGGGAAACATCAACAAAAGTAACTTCAATAATTTTCTCATATATATACAAATAATGTGCCTAATTTTTTTCCATTAATCTGTGATTTTACCGCTTCTGTTCACTCCCAAGGTTAAAGCCCGTTTGGTTTTCCTGTTAACTTCACATAATTCGAAATTATAGTCCGATACACCTTTACATTAGACACAAGTACGGTCGTTCCTTGAAATCCTCTGGGAGCGCAATAGTAGCGTGTTTCACGGGACGTTAGTGATATATGTGGCGCCATGTGACAGGACATTCGTTTTCCTTTTTTTTTTCCTTTATTGTCATTTCCATTCCCCATCAATGGCGGGATGGCAGCAGCATAAGCGCTGCACTTCAGCAAAGAGACGTAAATAGACGGGAAAACATTTAAAAATAATATAAAGTAGATAGCATGGAGGAATATAGAAACAAAAAAGGAGGAATAGAAGCAAATAAGACATACAAAGCGGTGACTGTAAATCGGAGACAAAAATCTAAAAAAATATGTTACACAAAAAAACCACACACTACATTAAAAGGCACCAGGCAAAGTGCGGCCGGAGCATAAAAGTCCGTAGAACAAGTAAAACAGCCACATGACAAGCGGCGTAGCAAGGAACTTCATGGACAATAAACAGGTCGAGCACACAATTATAACCCACACCACTAGATGACACTGTAGAACGGCACCGAAACACAACACTAACGTAGCACACTGATATCGAATAAAAACCTGAGAGGATCTCTATAGGAGGGAGGGTGCGGACATGGGAAATGAGAAGAAGGGGAAGTGGAAGGGGAAGCGGAAGGAGGAGAGGAGAGGAGAGAAAGTGGAATGAGGTGGGGGAGGACATTCGTCAGTTTTACTCACTAAAATACAGAATCTAACATAAATATTGGGCATAAAATACCTGTAAGACGAGCGTTGAATGTCCAGTAGTGCGAACTTGCAATAGATAGGGCAAAAAATTAACAGAAAACTTTAAAAGTCTTTAAAAGATAAAATATAAAGTGTTAACAAAACTAAAACGGATACAAAGACGACAGTAGATCAGAAAGTGAAAAACAAAAGTACCCACAGTACTAGGTGGCAGTAGTTCACTAGAGCACAGATGACGCTACAGGACGGCAACTGGATTACGTTGAGTACCATACACACGCCAACGATCAAAATCAGATGATGAGCTTGTCGAAAATAAAACAAGGTATGAAAGATGGCACGAATGAATACAGTGGTTATGTTAATGACTGAATGGATATGTTCAGTTCATCGAATGTCAGCCGAGCTAAACACGAGAAGTAGAATCTGAGTATGAGGGCACCTTAGAACAAGACAGCAAAAAACCACTGAGCATGAAAGATATGTTAGAAATGTTGTCTGCACAAATTGCAGCATCTGTAGGCTGAAGAGCGGCATAATAAGCTGCTGCCACCCAACCCCCTTCGGGGGGAATCGAAATTCAATACAGAAAGAAAAAAAAAGAAGAAAACGCAGCACAAGGGAATATTAACAATCAGCTTAAAACACAGGCAGATGTAATTAAAAAAGAAGGTGTTAAAATCGGTAAACTGATCGAAAAGGTTGACTCAAAAGTAGGTGTTCTGAGTAATGCATTAACTGAAATAGATACCATCAGTACAAATGACACCACTATGCAGGGACAGAGTAATGACATCAACGATAGGTTCCATACTGAAATAATGAAGATTCAAGACACTGTAGAACCTCTGGTTGTACCAAAAGATTATGAAAAGGTTTTCGGCCTCAAAACCGAAATAGTAGCCGGCCGCGGCGGCCGTGTGGTTCTAGGCGCTTCAGTCCGGAGCCGTGGGACTTGGTCCAAATGGCTCTGAGCACTATGCGACTTAACTTCTGAGGTTCAAAATGGTTCAAATGGCTCGGAGCACTATGGGACTCAACATCTAAGGTCATCAGTCGTCTAGAACTAAGAACTAATTAAACCTGACTAACCTAAGGACATCACACACATCCATTCCCGAGGCAGGATTCGAACCTGCGACCGTAGCGGTCGCTCGGCTCCAGATTGTAGCGCCTAGAACCGCACGCCCACTCCGGGCGGCAACGGCAGGACTGCTACGGTCGCAGGTTCGAATCCTGCTCGGGCATGGATAAGTGTGATGTCCTTATGTTAGTTAGGTTTAAGTAGTTCTAAGTTCTAGGGGACTGATGACCTAAGATGTTAAGTCCCATAGTGTTCAGAGCCATTTGAACCATTTGAACCAACCGAAATAGTAAACAAATGTAAAACTGAAGTTTCTCAATTGAGACAAACGGTGAATGATTCTGAAAAGGAACTGAGTAAACAAGTGACTACATATGAAAAGAAGTGTGAACAGAACACTTCGAAAGTTCAAGGTAAAGTGAACGAACATGAACGGAAAATAAGAGAAGAAGCGGAATATGTTCAAAAATGGCTCTGAGCACTAGGGACTTAACTTCTGAGGTCATCAGTCCCCTAGAACTACTGAAACCTAACTAACCTAATGACATCACACGCATCCATGCCCGATGCAGGATTCGAACCTGCGACCGTAGCGGTCGCGCGGTTCCAGACTGTAGTGCCTAGAACCGCTCGGCCACTCGGGCCGGCGCGGAATATGTCACTGACAGAACAACGTTTAGCAAATTGCTAGAGTGTGAAGAACGACTCCATCAAGCTAATAGGCATAATGGATGGCACTCGTTAGAGTTTTTGAAAAACTGTGAAAGGAATTTTCCTGATTGCATAACAGACCAGGAAAAGATCATTGTGATCATTAGCACATTAGCTGGCAATGCGAAAACATGGAGCCTAGATTTGAGTTCAGAACATATGTCATTAGGCGAATTTAAACAGAAATTCATAGAGGAGTGCTGTTTCAGAGCGAGAACAGGACTGCCTATGCTGGGAGTTTATCAAGGCCAGGTTATATGACAACAGAGGCAGAAACTCAATGACGGAATTTTGTGAAATGTGGTATGAGAAACTGACACACTTGAGAAACAGACGAACAGGATACAAAATAGTGTGGGAACTATGGAAAAAGTTTTCGGAGGATACAAAACGTTACATGGGAAGTAATCACAAACGATTCTGGTCATTTTTGGAAAGAGTCGAAGACAAGGACCACTGGAGACGGAACCGAGATTATTGTCAAAATAATAACAACCGGAATCGGAATAATCACGAGAATAATGAAGAGAATGAGAACGAACATTACCGCATAAATATGATGCAGAGAGGTTGAGGCAGAGGTCGCGGTAACATGTCATTTCGCAGTAGAGGATTTGCACCACGACACTGTCAAAACCAAAATGACACAGAAAACTAAGGCCGGCATGTTTTACGGGTCAAATTCGCGTGGGCAAATAATACCGGCCCAAACTAAGGAAATCATACGGGCCAAAACAAAGTGAATTTAAGACACAAGTAACTGGCAGTGCAGCGCCAGAGGACGGTGCACGCAGAACAGCAGGTGCGGGCATGAGTGAGTCACAGGCGGCATACTATGCTACAGGGGCGAGCGTGCGAACCGAGCAACTGCGTGCAATGAACTTGGCGGAGCGATCAGCTGTCCATAGCGCGGCTGCAGTAGCGGCAGTGGGGAGAGACGACGCCACAAGGGAATTCAGTGGTCCTGCTTTGGTGGGAAATATCACCGAAATGAGAAAGGAATCGGACATGTTGTTACGTAAAACGGAAAACATCGACAACCGAACAAAGACAGAAAATTTGTGTTAAAAGGAGTCTTCAGAGATTGCGGAGTGGCATAATGATGTGTTTTACAGTTTAAAGCAATAAGAGTGGGAAGATTTTAAAAATGGTTATACGACCAGGGACTTAATAAACAGAAGAAACGAAAGTGGATATTTCGTAAAGAGGGCGTTGTCCAAAAACGAAAAGGAGATGAAAGTATTTAGCGCTGCGCAAGGTGTGCGAGCAGCGATTTCAGACGAAGAGGTTGGTAACGGAGAGGAAGGCGCCGCACAAAGCATGCGAGCTGCCGATGTTAAAGAAATTGGTGCTAGAAACAGAAAAACGTTCAGTGTAAATAAGAATCTGGAGGAGTATGAAATCATCGTTATTGCAGTGGAGGCGATTCTGGCTAACGAAGGACTTGCACAATTAGCTGTTGTTGATGGACAAGAGAACATAGATTCAGACGAGTATATGCGAACCACTGAAATTCATGATGATTGTAATAAATATGACGTTAAGGTTGACGTCATCAGAAGAGATATTGAAGATAATTTAGATGAATAACCGACTGTGATTAAAAATGAAATAGAAACTGTAGGAAAGATTCGAAATTTTGAAAATAAGAAAACTGATGAATGGTCAAAAGAGGAGCTTGCTCGTTGCTAAGAGTAGCGTTCCCGTTAGAATCAGACAGTGAATGTCAAATAAATGATAGTTCAGGTAAGGAATATGTAGAAATGAAGGAAAGGGAACAAAGTATAATGAGAGATGTATCTGAAAAGCAAAGTGAAGTCTTGTCGAAACAAAATCCGGCAGTAAATACCGAACCAAAAAAGAAAGAGCCATCAGACAACACGAAACCAGGGCAAGATATGATTAGAGTTGTGAAAGACGTCGAATGCAGAAAACCGAAGAATCCCCCAAGCATATTTCATTTGCCAGTAAGTAACATATCTTGGAGCGATCTGATGGTCGAACAAGGTTTGGTATGGGAGGAACAAGAAAATTTAGAAAATAGGACTATCAAACAAACTAATATCCCAGTCGAAATTTACGGTACTAAATAGCAAGTACTTTTAGACACTGGATCCCAAATGAGAGCCATTTCACAATCATAAGGCGTGGATATTGCTGACTTTGAAATTGCAGCCCGTCGGTGTGACCGAGCGGCTCTAGGCGCTACAGTCTGGAACCACGAGACCGCTACGGTCGCAGGTTCGAATCCTGCCTTGGGCATGAATGTACAAAAAGTACAAAAATTCAAAGATCAATTATTAGGAAAGTTAAAACCTTAATTATTTAAAAGCTAAAATCACAAAAGTGAAGTTGGATAGGCTTTTGATAATGTATCCTTAGTTTTCCGGCAGACCTCTGTCGAGGTCCGGTGAGCTGGCCAGTCTGTGGATGGTTTTTAGGCGGTTTCCCATCTGCCTCGGCGAATAAGGGCTGGTTCCCCTTATTCCTCTTCAGCTACACTATGGCGGCGATTGCTGCCAAACAAGTTCTCCAAGTACGCGTACACCACCATTACTCTACCACGCAAACATAGGGGTTACACTCGTCTGGTGTGAGACGTTCCCGGGGTGGCTGAGGGGGGGGGGGGGGGGGGGAGGGGTTCCACCGGGGGCAGAACCGCACTATAACCCTGAAAGAGTGGTTCGGTGTGGGGCGGCGGGGGGTGAAATGGACTGCAGTAGTCGTCGTGGGGCTGTGGACCACTGCTGCTGCCGCGGGGACGGTGCCTCTCCTTCGTTAACATACAATACATACAATACAATCCTTAGTGTATTCTGAAATATAGTTTTGTAGGATTAAAGTGCAAGATTGTGTAAATATTATTGCAAGGAATACTTGCGTCACAGGTGATTAAAGTTCAATTACATATAAATCTTTAATGAATAGATTTATGGTAGACTGTTAGAAGTGAAGTTACGGACATTTTCAATAATTGTACAGTTTTGGTACCCTTCATTAATGATTCCTTTTGAAGATTACTAAGCGCAGTGTAGTATTTTATTACCTTGCAAAATAATTTAAGTGAATGATTAGCTTTTGGAGTTAGTTTTTACTATTGCAATGGAGACGGACATGAGCGTTTGGCGTCATTGGCCGGGAAGCCCCTTGCGGGGCAGGTCCGGCCGCTTCGGTGCAGGTCTTAATACATTCGACGCCACATTTGGCGACCTGCGCGCCGGATGAGGATGAAATGGTGAAGAGGACAGCACAACACCCAGTCCCTGAGCGGATAAAATCCCCGACCCAGCCGGTAATCCAACCCGGGCCCGTAGGACGGCAATCCGTCAGAGTGACCACTCAGCTATCGGGGCGGACACTATTGCAATAATCTATGATCTTCGGCTAAAGACACACATCCTAATCTTTCTGTAATCAGAGCTTGTTTTCCGTCTTTTAGGATTGCGTCTTCGTCGACGAGACTTTGAACCCATACCTATATTTGTTCATTTTTAACACTTCTATGGACTGTCCGCAGTATTTTTTCTGGTAATTTCCTATAAAATGGGAAACATTAACCGAAACGTTCTCGGCCCATCAATTGAATTACATTTGTCGTACCTCGTAGAAACTGAAGTACTACTTTGACAGTTTAAGTTCAAAGCGCTTACAGTAACTGAGAATATCTATGGCTTGACCAGAAATCTAGAGGTGAAAGTAATTTATTTCCACAAAACGAAAGTAGAGCGTGACAAATGATAGTAGTGGAAGTTCCCTTTGTAAGTAGGCTGTTTATGTTTTCTCTATGTAAGTAGGCTGTTTATGATTTCTTATTGGCAACGTTACGTAGCGCTCAATATGAAAATCACTGGCTGTGCTGTGTGCAGTCTGTGGCTGCTTTGCATTGTTGTAATACTCGCCATTGTAGTGTTAGGCAGCTGGCTGTGAACAGCGCGTAGCGTTGCGCAGTTGGAGGTGAGCCGCCAGCAGTGGTGGATGTGGGGAGAGAGATGGCGGAGTTTTGAAATTTGTCATGAACTGCTATATTTATATATGATGATATCAAGGTAAATACATTGTTTGTTCTCTATTAATATCTTTCATTTGCTAACTATCCCTATCAGTAGTTAGTGCCTTCCATAGTTTGAATCTTTTATTTAGCTGGCAGTAGTGGCGCTCGCTGTATTGCAGTAGCTTGAGCAGCGAAGATTTTTGTGAGGTAAGTGATTTGTGAAAGGTATAGTTGAATGTTAGTCAGGGCCATTCTTTTGTAGGGATTTTTGAAAGTCAGATTGCGTTGCGCTAACAAAATATTGTGTGTCAGGTTAAGCACAGTCATGTATAATTGTTCAAAAAGGGGACGTTGCATATGTCGACCCTTAGCCGAGGATACCTCACTGGAATCTTCTGATTTTTTCTTGTAGTTTGTGTAATTAGTGTAGATTTTGTTTATTGCTAGCGCGTAATTGTAGAGAAAATCTCCTTTGTAGTTGCAGACTTTCATTGTTGTACAGTAAAACAGTTGTGACATGCATGTAGATTTGCACCAAGTATTTCGCAGCTGCAATTAACTAGATATTATTTTCAGTGCTATGTTAATGTGTTCTCTTATTTTTGATCTTCAAATTGTGTTTTTCTGTGTTGTCGTGTGAAATACTGTGACAATAATGGCGTGTGAAAAACGTAATACTAGGCTCCAAAGTAAACTGAGAAATGACAGTGAAAATGAAAGCAGTGTGTTAGCGCCACCGAGTAATGAATTAACTGATGTTCAAAGTAGTAATTTGGTAATTGTGCATAGGGAAATGGAGCGGGCTGCAAACAGTGGTGTAGACAGTGAAACAGGTAGTGAACAGGGATGCATTATCGATCGATCGGTCGGCAACAGCTCGCCTCAGAAATCCGAAATGACAGGACACAATTTCGCAAATACTGTAGATTCAGGTTTTGGGTCATCACCGTTTTCTCAAATAAGTCAAGACACATTTTCTGCTTGTCAAAATGTGAATGTTGCCAGTACAAATGCACTGCCGAAAAGCGTAGAGAAACAGATTCCAGACACTAATACATTATTATTGCAATTAATGCAACAAATGGAACAAAATCAGAGACAAATGGGACAAAATCTTAAAAAGTTAGACACAGTGGAACAAAATCTTAAAAAGTTAGACACAATGGAACAACATCAGAGACAAACACAGCAACAGTTAGACACAATGGAACAATATCTTAAAAAGTTAGACTCATTGGAACAAACACTTGAACAAACACTTGAACAAACACGTGAAGATTTAACTACTGAGTTACATAACATTGAATCGAAATGTCAAAAAGTCTGTAATGACGTAAAAACGCAAATTTGTGAGCATTTTCAACCTATTTTCTCGCGGCATGAAAATGCATTACAGAATCACGAAGCAGCCATAAAAGAACTGCAAACCATTGTTCATGAAAATCATGAGACCTTGTGGGCTAAAATTGACTCAGTTGCATCTACCGATTCGGTTACGCAACTTGCAAAAACTCAGGGAAACTTAAAGGACACAGTAGATTCGATTTCAACACAAATGGACACTCTGAAACTTGGTTCAGAGAAACACACTGAGGAAATGTGTTCACTATCGGAGAAAGTAGCCGAACTTTCGGATCAGGTCTTGGCCGGCCGATGTGGCCGAGCGGTTAAAGGCGCTACAGTCTGGAACCGCACGACCGCTACGGTCGCAGGTTCGAATCCTGCCTCGGGCATGGATGTGTGTGATGTCCTTAGGTTAGTTAGGTTTAAGTAGTTCTAAGTTCTAGAGGACTTATGACCACAGCAGTTGAGTCCCATGGTGCTCAGAGCCATTTGAACCATTTCATCAGGTCACTAACTTATCTACAAAGGTAGATGATGATCTGAATGACACAAGACCTGTAGCCTTCACTGACACAGAAGAGTATGAACAAATTAGAAAATTCAAACAGAATCAAAATCAAATCAATACACAGTACAAAAGAGAAATCCGGGAGGTACAAGATCAGCTGACACAGGTAATACAAGAATTACGTATTTCAGAGGATACTCGCGCCCCAATACGGGAAGAGGGACACAGAAATACGGAACAGCCACAAAATAATAACACAGGGCATTTCGGAAGTTATGAAAGAAATTGGCAATGTGCACCGAATTTTGAGATGGAACGGCCGACACGACCTAACAATGACCGATATGCGACTCGGCGACATGATGATTTTGACTATAAGCTGTTCATTACTACACGAAAATTCAAAACATTTAAGAATTCTGGCAACGACATTCATCCACAAGCATGGCTCCATCAATTCTCGCATTGTTTTCCTCCCAACTGGTCGTTAGAACACAGATTAGATTTTATGTGTGGCTACTTGGAGAATGAACCAGCTGTAAGAATGCGATCGGTAATTCACGATTGCCACAGTGAAGGAGAGTTTTACCATGCCTTCCTCTCAGCATATTGGTCTCAAGTTACACAAGACCGTGTAAAACATAGCATCATGATGATTAAACACTTTGAACAATCTGAATTTTCCAGTTTTGTCAAATATTTTGAAGACATGTTGCATAAGAATCAATATCTTTCAAACCCATACAGCCCCTCAGAACTCATCCGCATTTGCTTACTCAAATTACCTGAACATTTACGACATATTATTTTAGCAGGACGTTGCAAAGACGACATTGAAGCTTTTCAGGGACTGTTACAAGAATTAGAAATTGACTCAGACAGTCGCGGGATGCGAAAACAGGGAAACAATCACTACAGGTCACATCCGTCACAATTCCGTGACAACAGAAATGATAACTGGACGCGACAAGGCTATTCTCACAACACAAATCGTGACCAAAACAGACACCACCCGTATGACAACCGTTGGCAGAGTAGTAATAACTACAGGGAAAGATCACCTCTCCGTGGTAATGACTATCACAGAGACAATAAGAGAAACAGACAATATGGGAACCAAAATAAATACTATCAAGGGAGACAGAATAACTTTAGACGCAACGGACCAGCGCGCAGTTACGATTCAAGGAGAAATTCTCCACCATGTGACCGACAAGAAAGAAACTATGGAATCTACCGACATGACGACAGACGATATGATGGTAACGACAGACCTGAATTGCATCAGAACTGGCGGGATTCAAACAGAGCAGGGCCCTCTCGTCACGGTGAATTTGTAGAAGTTAGGTCTCCTAATCCCAATAACGACGCGCGCCAACAAAGGAACAGACAATGACTCGCACCGCAGGCAGCCACCTGCGCCGGCTGGCTCAGAGAAAAATAACACAGACGCTAACCTTGAGAAAAGATTTAACATTCCTTACCGACATATAAAACATGACAATTGCTTTTCAGTTGAAACTCTGCGTACTAGAAAGAGTAAAGGTTTACACCACATTTCACATGTAAAACCGTTTATTGAAAGTTATCTGCTTTTTAACTTTGTCATTGGCATAAAACTTTTCACTTCACATTTCTAGTATGCTTTGTCAGACTTAAGAAACTGTTAACATGCAAGAATGTTTGAAGTTAAATATCCAGTCTAGAACCTAGGGAACATTTTTAAACAGAAATTACGAATGCATTGTTATAGTGAACAGACGACAAAGTGTTGTATTTGTACATTCTTGCTTGTTAGTTGCACGATTACGTAACGACTATCAGGCTTACATACTTAGGACACATACTGGTACTGCTAATGAGATTTTAATGCAACATTTTGGTTTACTTGAAAATACATTCTGGGTTTAATGTACTTTCTGTGAGATACCAGACGACACAGTGGTTAGTTTAAGTGACAACTACACGGTTTTATCACGACACTACTAATGAGTGACCATTTACAATGTTGCTTTTGCGGTGTATCTGTTTTATATCTGCACCGTTTTTCTGAATTCTTCTGGAAATCAAAACATGTTTTATTAGTAACTTTTGTGGTATAGCTACAAGGAGACAGCCTTTTCCATAGCACAACAATACGTTACAGCACAGTACTTTCATCATCACAACAATAAGCGTAATAACTAAGATATCTCTAAACAAAGCATTTCACTTTTGTTTATCATGAGGTAAGTACATTGGCTTCTGCAGAACTTAGCTTTCGGAGGAAAATAACTACGACACTTCCACAGATATTATCTTACAACAAGATGCACATTTAGCGCTACAGGACACGCATTTCAGTGATAAATTTTGTACTTAAAACATTTATTTTTAAAGATTTTTGAATTACAAAGAAAGTTTTCCGTGATACATTTCATTCCATTGCTGTACTCTGTAACACCTGAGGGTATAATTACATTAATCCTCAGGGGGGTACACGCTTACTTTGTGTACCATGTGTGTGGCAACCACAAGGAACCCTAGCTAATATGGTATTTGCTTATACAACTTTACACATCGGTACCATATTTCTCTAACACACAAATTACACAGCTATCTGATCATTTAACTGAGAGAGTGAACATTTATTTTACTATATCAGTGACAAATGTTTACGTAATTACACAGTTGGATAACTTCACACTTATGAAACTGTATTTTGTCTGTACTTTGTAAACTGTTCATATTTTTTCGGAATCATTGTGATACTATGAGAGCTTTGAATGATGTATTTGGTATGAGATCATGATTTTTAAAGTACGTTTGAGGCAGCTGACACTTTTGACATGAGCAGAGAATTTTTTTAGGCTTAGAAATTATTGGAGGAAGTTACGACGATTTTGAGATTTGACTGAAGTGTTATGATGTTATTATTACGACGACGATGTGTATTATGTTGTTGAGGGATGTTTATTATGCTACGTATTTCTCATGATGAAATATTGAAGAAGTGTCGACGAATATGTGTATGTATAATGAGGTAAGGAATAATGAGTAGTGTTTAGGGACTCTGATTTATGAAAAAGGATGTTGGAAACCAAGAATCATACTTTAGAATTATGAAATGTGTGTACATGTGTGAATCATGTGTGAATGTATCACAATGCCACTGAAAATTTTTTTGGACACTGTTATATTCATAGGATTTTGTTTCTACACATTTGCAACGTAAATTCTCGACCTGTGAAATTTTGTATATATGACTGTCACTGTAGCGGAAACTGCTGTCGTAAATATTTCCGTAAGAAAGTTAAGTGACCACCTGCACGTAATGCGTCGCGGGCACCCACCTGGGCGACAGCCGCCCGAAAAAAAGCCATTAGCCTTTCAGCGGCACAGGTAAAAAAAAAAAAAAAAAAGGGGGGGGCCATTATACTCGCTATTGACATTTCCTTGTCGAAAGCATACTGTGGAGCTCGTAATTTATGATATTTACTGAAATGCTTATGAACTGATGGGAAATATTCTTACATCTGCAAACCTGATAATGACAAGTGTCTTTCTACGAGAGTTGAGAGCTACTGACTTATGAAATGTCACATGACTATTGAATGATATTTGTATGCTTTGGTTTGCGTAATTGCTTATTTCATTTGATACCTGTTTTCCAGCTGTGTTGCAGCATTGGTTTCATAAAATAAAATTAAATGCATTTGCTAATGTGAACACCTTCTGTCAACAGATCTATTAAATAATAATTTTGTGATCCACATTCTTCAAAAAAGGTGCACTTGGAAAGGAAAGAACAATAAGAAGGAACTAGTAACAGTAACACATAATTTTCTTTTCAAGTACATGGTAATATTTTTTTTACAATAAGTTGTTGTGGTGCACCACTTTAATTACTTAGACATTAAGATGTGATTATACATTTCCCTTATCTGCATTGTTATCTTTAGTGTACCATTTTTTCTGCTTGAGCTATGTCATGTTTAGATATAAGCTGCTGTTTGCCAGGCATAGTGATTTACTGTAGCTTGCTTTGCGATTTTCCATTTTTTTTATTGCTGTTTATATTAATTGTTTTATGTGCTGCGGCATTGCCTCGTCCCTTAGTTTAGTATCTGAGCTTAGTAGATTTAAGTTAGCTTAAGAGGGGGTAGACTATATAAGAAACTAACTATTATAAATTTATAAGAAATGCATTGAGAAGCTATCAGAAAATGGTCTGGCAAAATAAAAAAGGATACTGTACAGTGGAGAAAAACTATTATTGACAGAGGATGTGAACAGAATACAGAAAGCAGAGAGAAAAACTATTTTTGACAGAGGATATGAACAAAATTCAGAAGGCAGGCTTAGATAGGACTTTTGGGAATAATGATGAATGAAGGGAGATCTCCAAGAAGCAAAGAAAGTTTTGTTTGCAAAATACTGCAATGAAACAAACCCTGTCCTTTCCTTTTGTGTTATCCCACTATGTGTTTGGGTACCCTTGTGTATATATGTTCTTCCTGTCTTTATATGTTTACCTCATCAGACTTTTGTTGTAGAATTTTTCTCATACTCAGCTACATGAACTATGATGAGGAATACTGTTATCCTCAAATATAATTTGCATTAATAATATGTTATTTACTTTGTAAAGATGTTAGACATTATTAATTCTGTTTTGTTTTAATGCTCATGTGTAAAGTTGATGTTTCAAAAGTTATTCTGATCTTTTATGTATTTACTTATGTCATAATTCCTGTAACACTGATGTATATGTTTATTTCTATTCTTTTGTAAAGCCCCTATTACTACAAATGTTATCTGTATTATTATGTTTTTAATGATGTGTTTTGTACCTTTGTTATTGTATTCTTATGTTATAAAATTATAATTGTCACCAGTTCATGATATTATTAACTTCTTAGTTACATTTCACTGCACACGTTTCTGTTGGTCATAGTATATGGACAATATGTGAGAAGTAGGGACTGATAGTGTTTGCACGTGTGTTAATGATTCAGCAAGGGACTGGATAACAGCATTGCTGGTTCTAAGGACAATTTCAAACAAATTTTTTGTGAGTGGACAAGTGGTGGTTTATGGACTTGCTATATTATCTCCAAGACTCTTCGATGGTGTTTGTGCACCTGCACAGTCGCAGCAGATGGCTGCTGGCCATCTCTACAAGGACTACAGTGGGTCTACACCTTTGATGACTCACAAATACCATTATTTCTACAAGGACTGCAGTGGGTTTGCAGCTCTGGTGGCCCACCAATACCGTAATCTCTACCAGGACTACAGTGGGTCTGCTCTGTGATGACCTACCTACCAATATTCTTCAAAACTTCGAATGACTCTGCTGTGGGTTTGCTCTGTTGTGACCCACTACTTGTCTGCATGTCGAGAGTCAGCACTGTCTTTCCATTGGAAGGACAACACTACTTCTTGAAGACTGCATGGAAATCCACTACTTCTGTGTGCATTTTCTTCTACTGCTCAGACTTTGAGAAAAACACTACTATTTTACCGTAATGAACGATCAGGACTGTCTTTATGGACTATGAGAAAATTTTCGCTTTTGACCAACATTGTATCAATAAGTGTGTGCATTTGATATCTTTGTTATTGTAACTATGAAAAATTTTATCAAATCATTATTGGCCACTGCCCAAACCAATTTGTAAAAATTTTTTGTGGGGAGCATGGGGGCTATGTAAGTAGGCTGTTTATGTTTTCTCTATGTAAGTAGGCTGTTTATGTTTTCTTATTGGCAACGTTACGTAGCGCTCAATATGAAAATCACTGGCTGTGCTGTGTGCAGTCTGTGGCTGCTTTGCATTGTTGTAATACTCGCCATTGTAGTGTTAGGCAGCTGGCTGTGAACAGCGCGTAGCGTTGCGCAGTTGGAGGTGAGCCGCCAGCAGTGGTGGATGTGGGGAGAGAGATGGCGGAGTTTTGAAATTTGTCATGAACTGCTATATTTATATATGATGATATCAAGGTAAATACATTGTTTGTTCTCTATTAATATCTTTCATTTGCTAACTATCCCTATCAGTAGTTAGTGCCTTCCATAGTTTGAATCTTTTATTTAGCTGGCAGTAGTGGCGCTCGCTGTATTGCAGTAGCTTGAGCAGCGAAGATTTTTGTGAGGTAAGTGATTTGTGAAAGGTATAGTTGAATGTTAGTCAGGGCCATTCTTTTGTAGGGATTTTTGAAAGTCAGATTGCGTTGCGCTAACAAAATATTGTGTGTCAGGTTAAGCACAGTCATGTATAATTGTTCAAAAAGGGGACGTTGCACCTTTCCCAATACTATAGGGTCCTATTACTGTGGTAATAGTAAAAAAATAATCATTCAGGTTGATAACAGTCATTGTAGATTTGGATGCCAGGTACATTTCACGGCGCATTTCTTTTCGAACCTATAACTAGCTGTTTGAAAGGTGTAACATTACCTAAAGTTAGAGGTACTTTTATTTGAATTTGCAAGAAAGTTTCAGTACTTCCGTTTGAAATACTTATTTTTTCGATAGAAAGTTTCATACGTGTATCGACTCAGTTTAACACGATTAATGAAACAAGTAACCCAACTTGGAAAATGCAATAAAATCTGCTGCACTAGAATCTTCAGCAATATCTATGGTTCATTTACACAGACTGATATGACTACGACAAGGACAACTGTCCAGTCTTTGAAAATTATATATATATCGCCTTAACTTCGTATTTACTTGTATATCAATCTGCAGCTTATTTTTTGCAGATGCACATTTTATATTAAAAACGCTCGAGACGGAAATTCCCCAGAACTTTCTTGAAACGAATCTTTTCATCTTCGTAAAGCCAATACACCAGAATTTTTGAATGGTCAACTGTCCCACAGATATGCTCAATAATTTTAATATTTCTCTCAATACGTAATCACAGTTTCTCGCATCAAATAATTCTCACGTGTGTTTTCTGACGATAACTTGACAAAAAACACCCCTTATAGATATAAAATGTGAAAACAGATAAACCTTCACACAATCCCTCACCTCCGCCGAGAGAGTAAGTGATGTGCTAAGTATTTCTGAAGCTCAATCTTCAGTCCGTACGCTGTATTTTCAAACAATTCCCAAAAGTAAAATAAAAGAAACCTAATGTTCACAGTTGTATTTAACACAGCTTCTAAGAGAAATTCTTTTCAGTGGATCCTAAGAATAGCTGCAATTTGTCGATCACACGCATTGACACAGTTCGCACGACATCTACCTTGCGACACGCGGATAAAAAACAGTTTTACCTATTTTGTTGTGATTTGCACTAAATCAGTTGCTAACATTTGGCATGCGGAATTTACCTGCTGTTAACTACAAGTGACGAAAGTTACGAGAAGTTTCCTCATGTCACGGTAGGCCATTGCTTGGGTTTACCATAACTGACTCCAGTATAATGTTTGTTTTCACAAATCTCGTACTGAGACTTTTTCCACTGGAAAGAAAAATATTTTTATTAATTGTTTCCTTTGTATTCGCTGCCTTCGTTTAACGTTTTTTCCTAGGTATCGACTAGACTGTATCTGATGTTTGTACATTGAATATAATGCCGTATATGTCCAAGACTGTGACTTTTGATTTCGTAAAGCTATAAATGTGTGAGGTACACTCATTATTTACCCTGCTGCCGCGCAGATTCAAGTTTTCTTTTCCGATATTGTATATACAGGGTGGTCCATTGATAGTGACCGGGCCAAATATCTCACGAAATAAGCATCAAACGAAAAAAATACAAAGAACGAAACTCGTCTAGCTTGAAGGGGGAAACCAGATGGCGCTATGGTTGGCCCGCTAGATGGCGCTGCCATAGCTCAAACGGATATTAACTGCGTTTTTTTAAAGTAGGAACACCCATTTTTTATTACGTAAGACATATGAATGTTTTAGTTGGACCACTTTTTTCGCTTTGTGATAGATGGCACTGTAATAGTCACAAACGTATAAGTACGTGGTGTCACGTAACATTCCTCCAGTGCGGACGGTTATTGCTTCGTGATACATTACTCCTGTTAAAATGGACCGATTACCAATTGCAGAAAAGGTCGATATCGTGTTAATGTATGGCTATTGTGGTCAAAATGCCCAACGGGCGTGTGCTATGTATGCTGCTCGGTATCCTGGGCGACATCATTCAAGTGTCCGGACCGTTCGGTGGATAGTTACGTTATTTAACTAAATAGGAAGTGTTCAGCCGCATCTGAAACGTCAAACACGACCTGCAACAAATGATGATGTCCAAGTAGGTGCTTTAGCTGCTGTCGTGGACAATCCGCCCATCAGTAGCACACAAATTGCGCGAGGATCAGGAATCTCAAAAACGTCCGTGTTGAGAATGCTACATCGACTGCACCCGTACCATATTTGTATGCACCAGGAATTGCATGGTGACGAGTTTCAACGTCGTGTACAGTTCTGCCACTGGGAACAAGTGAAATTACGGGACGATGACAGATCTTTTGCACGCGTTCTATTTAGCGACGAAGCGTGATTCACCAACAGCGGTAACGCAAAGTGGCATTATATGCACTATTGGGCAACGGAAAATCCACGATGACTGCGACAAGTGGAACATCGACGACCTTGGCGGGTTAATGTATGGTGCGGCATTATGGGAGGAAGGATAATTGGCCCCCATTTTATCGATGGCAATCTAAATGGTGCAATGTATGCTGATTTCCTACGTAATGTTCTACCGATGTTACTACAAGATGTTTCACTGCATGAAAGAATGGCGATGTACTTCCAACAAGATGGATGTCCGGCACATAGCTCGCGTGTGGTTGAAGCGGTATTGAATTGCATATTTCATGACAGATGGATTGGTCGTCGAAGCATCATACCATGGCCCGCACGCTCACCGGATCTGACGTCCCTGGATTTCTTTCTGTGGGGAAAGTTGAAACATATTTGCTATCGAGATACACCAACAACGGCTGACGACATGCGTCAGCGCATTGTCAATGCATGTGCGAACATTACGCAAGGCGAACTACTCGCTGTTGAGAGGAATGTCGCTACACGTATTGCCAAATGCATTGAGGTTGACGGACATCATTTTGAGCGTTTATTGCATTAATGTGGTGTGTGTGAAATCTTATGGGACTTAACTGCTATGGTATCAGTCCCTAAGCTTACACACTACTTAACCTAAATTATCTTAAGGACAAACACACACACCCATGCCCGAGGGAGGACTCTAACCTCCACCGGGACCAGCCGCGCAGTCCATGACTGCTGCGCCCTAGACCGCTCGGCTAATCACGCGCGGCCATTAATGTGATATTTACAGGTAATCACACTGTAACAGCATGCGTTCTCAGAAATGAAAAGTTCAAAAAGGTACATGTATCACGTTGGAGCAACCGTATTAATTTAAAAATCATACCTGTTACCCACTGTTCGTCTAAAATTGTGACCCGAATGTTTGTGACTATTACAGCGCCATCTATCACAAAGCGAAAAAAGTGGTCCAACTAAAGCATTCACGAATATGTAATAAAAATGGGGTTCCTATTTTAAAAAACGCAGTTGATATCCGTTTTACCTATGACAGCACCATCTAGCGGGCCAACCATATCGCTATCTGGTTTCCTCCTTCAAGCTAGACAAGTTTCGTTCTTTGTAGTTTTTTCCTTTCACGTTTATTTCTTGAGATATTTGGCCCGGTCACGATCAATGGACCACCCTGTATGTAACGAAGAACACAGTTACAGTAGCGGAAGATTATACCACGCACGCCGAGAGCAGTACCGTATATTGTCATTTATGCAATTAATAAGATCTGCTTTCCCAGCTGTGGGGCAAACGTGGTGCTATCAGGAGGCGGACACACTCGGGAGAAAAGATGACACTCTTTGGTGGAAGGACAGAATTCCAGATGAAACTTTCGACTTCGAACTTATGAAATAGTTAGCAGTATGCTATACGAAGAATAATCCAGAAGCTGATTATTGTTCAGCGAGAACAGAAGGAAGGGATGGAATTTAGGAAATACAGTCGGGGAAAGGAAAACAAACTCGAATGGAGTACATAATTTTAGTAATAACAAAAATTAGATGAAAGTGGTTGAGACACGTAATCAGGTGAAGGAACAGTATATGGATTTAGGACGCTCTTTGATTGATCTCAATATATAAGAAAAGTTTGAGGATACGATGTTACAACAAGTGGGTTGATTACATTGAAAACATTTAAGGACTGTGTGGTTGCGTATCATTGTAGGACGTAATACATTTAAAAGTGTAATACAGACAATATATCTACCATCAGATCCCTAACGGCTGCTGATGCTACTGATGTTGATGTCGATAATGAAAATGGTGATGTAATATACACAGCGTAGCAGCAGTGCTGAACACGATATAATGGTTGATTTACGAAAGAAAACCTCTGCTAAAACTGTGACCATATGAACATACATTAACGTGAGATTATAGGCTTGAGAACAACAGATGATATGCAAATGATATTAAGACCCTTAAATGCAACACTGAAAGTAACTGGAACCAAAGAATCCGCGAAAGACTTCTTCGGCCTAAACTGAAATTCTCGAGACTTATCTGATAAATCTGATTCTTTATTGGTACCGAAAAGCATGTTAAGAGATTTCGTATCCCGAGTTACTATAGCAGTGTTTGCCATGCAGAAACGACCTATCGCTATGACGCCGATCTCAGTAGGGGAATCGAGGAAACAGTAGACTATCAATGTCAGCGAAACCCTACCCGATGCCTAATTAAGCGCTGCCTCCGGTAGGAGCAGGTCAGCTTTCACGAGAGGGAGGATTTCACATATGCAAGCCGTCTTTATGCTGCAATCACTGTCAAGCACTCGCCACCAGTTCATTAGCCCTCTGGATGGGGCACTCCGCGGGCGAACAATGCTTTGGTCGGGTGGCCTCGAGCAGATCACTTAAAACACGATCTCTGTGGACGGTAAGCAGAAAACAGACAAACGTACATTCGCCATATAATCTAGATTGCGAAGTAGACTGACGTTTGATTCACAAAGAGCTGGTGAGGTTGCTGCAGGGTGATTCAAGGAAACGAGAAAATTTTTAAACTGTTTTGGTAGCCTTCGAGGGTTTTTAACACAAATTAACATGTAGGAACAAGCTCACGCCATCTTCTCATTTTTTTAATATGGATACTTGGAGTTGTGCATTTGCATGATTTTTTTTTACAAAAACAAAGACAGTTTTGAATTTAAGACGTCACGATGATGTTCCAGCAGTACATGCAGGGAAAATGTAGATATTTAATTTAGAGGAAACAGTTTCAGCTCGAAACTTTCACTACCAGTCCAACAATCCTCGTCGTGCATTGTTTTTACGGTTCTATAGCTCCAGTGGTCGAAGAATAGTGGTACACAATTTACGTTACCATCCATACAAGTTGCAGATCGTCCAGGAACTGAAACCTAGTGGCCATCTAATGTGACGAAAGTTTTATGAAGAAAACTGTAAAAGGTAAACTACAACAGTGAGTTTGTTAGCCGCTGGTTGGCTGTGAACGAAGCCCATTTCAATGCATTTGTTCAGAAACAAAATTTTCGTAATAGGGCAGAGTAAGATGTTGCTCAGCTACACCAACATCCACTGCACAGCAAGAAAGCTACCGAGTGGCATTATGTGCCATCACATGATATATTTGTCTTTTTTTTTTTTTTTTTTTTTTTTTTTTTTTTTTTTTTTTTTTTTTTTTTTTTTTTTTTTGAGGAAGAGAATAGCCTTGTGACCACAGTCGCATTGGATCGGTGAATTGGTGAATCACTGCCGGTACGGGCAGGAATTTCGCTGACGTCAGAATCAGCACTTCTTCTACATCAGCCACATGAGTACTCTACAATTCACAATTAACTACCTGGTAGAGGGTTCATCGAGCCATCTTTAAAATACTTCTCTACCGTTCCACTTTCAAACAGCGCGCGTAAAAAACGAATACTTAAAGCTTCCCGCGCGAACTCTGCTATTCCTTATTTTATTCTGATGAGCATTTCTCTAAATGTAGGTGGGCGCCAAACAAATATTTTCACTATCTCTGTTTTAATTACTGCCACCCAATTCCTGTAACATATCGGTGGAACTCTCTCCCTTATTTCGCGGTAGTACGAAACGAGCTGCCCTTCTTTAAACTTTTTCGTTGTGTTCCATCAGTCGTATCTGACGCGGATCTCACACCACATAGCGGTACTCAAGAAAGGGGCGGGTAATCGTTTTCTATGTGATCGTTCTAGTTTATGTTAAATGTAATTGTAACTTCCCAGCATTTTATTGAATATAAAGACTTCAGATTTGTGTGATTTATTATGTAACTGAAATTTAGCGGATTCATTTTAGTGCTCAAGTGGATGACTTCAAATTTTTTTAAAATTTTGAGTCTATTGCCACTTTTTGCACCCTACAGATACCTTGTTTAAATAATTTTGCAATTCGTTTTCATCAACTGTTGACTTTCCATGACTGTATATGACAGCATCATCTGCAAACAGTCTAAGAGGGCTGCTCAGATTTTGTCCTAAATCGTTCATGTGGATCGGGAACAACAGAAGGCCTATAACACGTCCCTGAGGAACGCCGGTGCTACCTGTGTTTTACTTGGCTTTACGTCAGTTACTACGAACTGAGACCTTTCTGACAGAAGATCACGCACAACTGTTTCAATAATCCATAGGCACACTTGAGGGGAACAGTGTCAAAAACTTTCTGTAAATCTAAAAATATGGAATCAATTTGACATCCCCTGTCGATAGCAGTTCTTACTCCTTGAGACGAAAGAGTTAGCTGTGCTTCACAAGAACGATATTTTCTGAATCTGTGTTGGCTGTTTGTCAATAAATCTTTTCCTTCGAAGTGATTCATAATGTTTGAGAACAGCATATATTCCAAGATCCTACTACAAATTGACGCTAGTGATATAGGTCTGTAAGTCAGCGGATTACTCCTATTTCCTTCCTTGGTTATTGATGTGACTTGAGCAACTTTCCAATCTTCGGCTATGGATCTGCCTACGACCAAGCGGTTGTATATGATTGCTAAGTATGGGGCTGTTGTATCAGCGAACTCTGAAAGGAACCTGACTGGTATGGAATCTAGACCAGAATCCTAGTCTTTTGTTAGTGTTTTAAGCTGCTTCGCTAGACCGAGGATATCTACTCAAGGTGACAGTTGTTTTTCATTCGGATTCTGAAATATTTGCTTCATATTCTTTTGCGAAGGAAGAATGACTGTCGGTGAGCCTCTGTATTGGTTCTAATTTCTCCAATTTTTTCTTCACAGTCATTACGCGAGACTTATGTTGGGGAAGTAATATGTTGTCCGAGTCTCCGACTCTTCCCGGAAAGTACTTTCTCGAAAGTTCAATAGTAAATCTCTCCGCGATGCGCAGCGCCCCCCTTGTAACGTCTGCCAACGGAGTTTGTTGAACATCTCTGTAACGCTCTCGTGCTGACTAAACGATCCCGAGGTGAAATGTACCACTCTCCGTTGGCTCTTCTCTATCTCTTCTATCATTCGTATCTGGTAGGATCCCAGATAGATGAACAACACTCACTAATTGGTCGGACAAGCGCCTTACAAGCCATTTCCTTCGTGGATGAGTTACATTTCCTTAACGTTCTTCCTATGAATCGGAGTCTGTCATCTGCATTTCCCACTATTTGTTTTGTATGGTCATTCCACTGAAGGTTTCTCAGAATAGTTACTCCTAGATATTCTACGGCAGATACTGTTTCCAGCGCTGTGTCATCAATAGTATAGCTATACAGTAGTGGATTTCGTTTCCTCTGTATGCCCAATATCTTACATTTATTTACGTTCAGAGTCAACTACCAGGGCCTGCACCATTCATCAGTTCTCTGGATGTCATTCTGAAAATCGTTTCTGTCTTCTGGCGTGGCTAATTTTTTACTGGCAACCGAATCAACAGTGAACAGCCTCAGAGAGCACTCGACGCTTCCTACTAGATTATTGAAGTTATTGTAAGAAACAGTAAAGGTCCTATTGCACTTCCTTGGCGTACATCTGTACGTAGTTCCTGTAAGAGCGATGTGATGAGTACTGTCTGCAATGAAGTCTCGACTCCAGTCGCAAATCTGCTCCGATACTTGATAAGCTCGGTTTTTTTTTCACTAAACGGCAGTTCGAGACGGTGTCAAAAGCGTTTCTGAAGTCCAGGAACACGGCATCAACTTGAGCGTCGTAGTCTACGGCGATGTGGATCCAATGGAGACTCAGAGCGAGCTGAGTTTCGCAGGATATCTGTTTACGGAATCCATGTTGATTTTTCTTGAACAGATTTTTCTTCACCAAGAACGTGATAATTCCTGAGTATAAGACATGTTCCATAATTCTACAATAGATTGCCATCAATGATATGGGTCTATAACTGTGTGCATCTGTTCAATGGCCCTTCCGAAATACGGGAATCTGCGCTTTCTTCCAGTCACCCAGGCACTCTCCGTTGCTCAAGCGATTTGCGATAAATTACTGCAAGAAGGGGAGCAAGTTCTTTCGCATCGCCTTTGTTGAATCTTATAGGTATCTCCTCGGATCCTGACGCCTTTCCACTATTAAGTGATTGTAGTTGTTGTTCTGTTCTGTGATCGGTTATCTCAATACCTGTCATTTCGACGTTCGTATGACTATTGAAAGGAGGGCCCATGCTACAGTCGTCCGCGGTGAAACAATTTCAGAAGACCGAATTCAGCATTTCAGCCTTCTCTCTGTCATCATCCGTTTTGGTAACAGTGTGGTCCCTGAGTAAATGAATAGATGATTTTAACCCACTGACTGATTTTACATACTACCAATACCAATTAGGGTTTTTACTCAGATCGGTTGCAAAGTATTACCTTGAAAGCGACTGAATGATTCTCTCATTGCTCTCCTAACGCTCATTTACGCTTCATTCAGTTTTTGTTTATCATCTAGGTTTTGACTTCTCTTGAATTTGAAAAGAAGTTCTCTTTGTTTACGTAGCAGTTTTCGAACATCACTGGTGGTTTTTACCATCCCTTAAGATCTTGTATTGTATTGTGTATTGTATGTTAACCGGGGACCTAGAAATGACGGAGAGGCTCCGTCCCCGCCGCAGCCGCAGTGGTCCACAGCCCCACGATGACTACCTCAGTCCACTTCACCACTCGGCTGCCCCATACCGAACCCAGGCCCAGGGTTATTGTGCGGTTCGGCCCCCGGTGGACCCTCCCCTCCTCCACACCCCCTCCCCCCACACCACCCCCCACCACCCCAGTGAACGTCTCACACCAGACGAGTGTAACCCCATGTTTGTGTGGTAGAGTAATGGTGGTGTACGCGTACGTGGAGAACTTGTTTGCGCAGCAATCGCCAACATAGTGTAACTGAGGCGGAATAAGGGGAACCAGCCCGCATTCACCGAGGCAGATGGAAAACCGCCTAAAAACTATCCACAGAATGGCCGGTTCACCGGACCTCGACACAAATCCGCAGGGCGGATTCGTGCCGGGGACCAGTCGCTCCTTCCCGCCCGGGTCTTAAGATCTTACTCGGAACATACTTGCCTAGGGCCTGTTGCACGATTTCTTCGAATTTTTTCCATTCGTTTTCCATATCTTCGTCTTAATCACCGAAGCTGAAATCGTTATAGGTACAGAAAGCTGGCTTAAGCCAGAGATAAATTCTGCCGAAATTTTTACAAAGGTACAGACGGTGTTTAGAAAGGATAGATTGCATGCAACCGGTGGTGGAGTGTTCGTCGCTGTTAGTAGTAGTTTATCCTGTAGTAAAGTAGAAGTGGATAGTTCCTGTGAATTATTATGGGTGGAGGTTACACTAAACAACCGAACTAGGTTAATAATTGGCTCCTTTTACCGACCTCCCGACTCAGCAACATTAGTGGCAGAACAACTGAGAGAAAATTTGGAATACATTTCACATAAATTTTCTCAGCATGTTATAGTCTTAGGTGGAGATTTCAATTTACCAGATATAGACTCGGACACTCAGATGTTTAGGACGGGTGGTAGGGACAGAGCATCGAGTGACATTATACTGAGTGCACTATCCGAAAATTACCTCGAGCAATTAAACAGACAACCGACTCGTGGAGATAACATCTTGGACCTACTGATAACAAACAGACCCGAACTTTTCGACTCTGTATGTACAGAACAGGGAATCAGTGATCATAAGGCCGTTGCAGCATCCCTGAATATGGAAGTTAATAGGAATATAAAAAAAGGGAAGAAGGTTTATCTGTTTAGCAAGAGTAATAGAAGGCAGATTTCAGACTACCTAACAGATCAAAACGAAAATTTCTGTTCCGACACTGACAATGTTGAGTGTTTATGGAAAAAGTTCAAGGCAATCGTAAAATGCGTTTTAGACAGGTACGTGCCGAGTAAAACTGTGAGGGACGGGAAAAACCCACCGTGGTACAACAACAAAGTTAGGAAACTACTGCGAAAGCAAAGAGAGCTCCACTCCAAGTTTAAACGCAGCCAAAACCTCTCAGACAAACAGAAGCTAAACGATGTCAAAGTTAGCGTAAGGAGGGCTATGCGTGAAGCGTTCATTGAATTCGAAAGTAAAATTCTATGTACCGACTTGACAGAAAATCCTAGGAAGTTCTGGTCTTACGTTAAATCAGTAAGTGGCTCGAAACAGCATATCCAGACACTACGGGATGATGATGGCATTGAAACAGAGGATGACACGCGTAAAGCTGAAATACTAAACACCTTTTTCCAAAGCTGTTTCACAGAGGAAGACCGCACTGCAGTTCCTTCTCTAAATCCTCGCACAAACGAAAAAATGGCTGACATCGAAATAAGTGTCCAAGGAATAGAAAAGCAACTGGAATCACTCAATAGAGGAAAGTCCACTGGACCTGACGGGATACCAATTCGATTCTACACAGAGTACGCGAAAGAACTTGCCCCCCTTCTAACAGCCGTGTACCGCAAGTCTCTAGAGGAACGGAGGGTTCCAAATGATTGGAAAAGAGCACAGATAGTCCTAGTCTTCAAGAAGGGCCGTCGAGCAGATGCGCAAAACTATAGACCTATATCTCTTACGTCGATCTCTTGTAGAATTTTAGAACATGTTTTTTGCTCGCGTATCATGTCATTTCTGGAAACCCAGAATCTACTATGTAGGAATCAACATGGATTCCGGAAACAGCGATCGTGTGAGACCCAACTCCCCTTATTTGTTCATGAGACCCAGAAAATATTAGATACAGGCTCCCAGGTAGATGCTATTTTTCTTGACTTCCGGAAGGCGTTCGATACAGTTCCGCACTGTCGCCTGATAAACAAAGTAAGAGCCTACGGAATATCAAACCAGCTGTGTGGCTGGATTGAAGAGTTTTTAGCAAACAGAACACAGCATGTTGTTATCAATGGAGAGACGTCTACAGACGTTAAAGTAACCTCTGGCGTGCCACAGGGGAGTGTTATGGGACCATTGCTTTTCACAATATATATAAATGACTTAGTAGATAGTGTCGGAAGTTCCATGCGGCTTTTCGCGGATGATGCTGTAGTATACAGAGAAGTTGCTGCATTAGAAAATTGTAGCGAAATACAGGAAGATCTGCAGCGGATAGGCACTTGGTGCAGGGAGTGGCAACTGACCCTTAACATAGACAAATGTAATGTATTGCGAATACATAGAAAGAAGGATCCTTTATTGTATGATTATATGATAGCGGAACAAACACTGGTAGCAGTTACTTCTGTAAAATATCTGGGAGTATGCGTACGGAACGATTTGAAGTGGAATGATCATATAAAATTAATTGTTGGTAAGGCGGGTACCAGGTTGAGATTCGTTGGGAGAGTGCTTAGAAAATGTAGTCCATCAACAAAGGAGGTGGCTTACAAAACACTCGTTCGACCTATACTTGAGTATTGCTCATCAGTGTGGGATCCGTACCAGGTCGGGTTGACGGAGGAGATAGAAAAGATCCAAAGAAGAGCGGCGCGTTTCGTCACCGGGTTATTTGGTAACCGTGATAGCGTTACGGAGATGTTTAATAAACTCAAGTGGCAGACTCTGCAAGAGAGGCGCTCTGCATCGCGGTGTAGCTTGCTGTCCAGGTTTCGAGAGGGTGCGTTTCTGGATGAGGTATCGAATATATTGCTTCCCCCTACTTATACCTCCCGAGGAGATCACGAATGTAAAATTAGAGAGATTAGAGCGCGCACGGAGGCTTTCAGACACTCGTTCTTCCCGCGAACCATACGTGACTGGAACAGGAAAGGGAGGTAATGACAGTGGCACGTAAAGTGCCCTCCGCCACACACCGTTGGGTGGCTTGCGGAGTATCAATGTAGATGTAGATGTAGATGTAGAATATTTGCTCTCTGAAATTTGTATCCTGTCACTCCGCCTAAGCGAAAATATCTTCCCACTTTTCTTAATATTCTTTGCCCGACCCGTTGTCATAGATACTATCGCAGCCTCACGATCACTGCTACCTTCCTCTACGCTAACTCATTCGATATGTTGAGGTCTGTTTGTTGGCCAGACGTTACCGATAGAGATGGTTCTCTAACGATCTGCTCAAAGTAATTTTCGGACGAGACATCCAGAACAATGTCATACAAATTCCAGTCTCTGGCACCAGTTTTGATACCATGAGACTTCCAAACTACACCTGGAAAGTTGAAGTCACCCCCTAATACAGCAGCATGATCAGGAAAATTATGAACGATATTCTATAAGCTATGTGTGAAGCGCTCTACCACTTGTGCTCTTGTACCAGGGGGTCTATAAAATCATCCAATTACAATTTTTGACGGATCTTTGATACTTAATGTGATGTCACCGCCAGACACCACACTTGCTAGGTGGTAGCCTTTACATCAAACTAATTACGTCCGCTTTCTGAATTCTAATTCCTTGTCATGTTCCAGACCTCACGTCAGTGTAGTTCTTCCCTCCTCACGCCAGCCTGCGTGAGCTAGAACGCGTGTATTTCGGCCTCCTCTCGTAACACGGTGTTGGCCCTTCTGCCAACACAACACTTAAGTTCACCAACACTAATTCACAAACCGGATCCGTGATAACCTCGCTTGATTTTATCGAATCCCCTACTGCAATAAACACGCCGCCACCACTGACGACTAACCTATCCTTACGGTAAATATAAGATTTTGTTGTCATTAATGTCTGGTTCCAACCAACTTTCAGTTCCTAATGCTATCTGTGGATTGTAACCTTCAGTAAGCGACCTTTCCTTGCATGTTCCTGCAGTTTATTAAGATCATATTAACTTTTTCTGCCTCTGATATGCGATTACGAAATTTACTCCGAGGATATTATGGCTAGTTTATGAGGCAAACCGTCTTCGACCAGGGTTTCTCTAACCCGAGAAAGCCCCATGTACACACCACACGCCTGGTAGCCGCTTCCTGCGCCTGACTTACTAACGGCAACCCTACAATTCTGTACCCGATAGTCGAGGTCGAGAAATCCGCATCCGATACTGTCGCAGAGTCGTCTGATCCTCACGTTTAGACGTTCCACTCAGCTCCAAATCAAAGGACCGCAGTCAACCTAGGAAACGATGCTACAGACAGATAGCTCAGCCTGCACCCCGCACTCAGTGCTAGTTGCCTTTCCCAAATGAACCATACGCCGGAAGGAGCCGAGGCTGACCTCAGAACCCAAGCGGAGGGCGTCATTCGTGCCGACATGTGTCACTGTATGCAGCCGGTTGCACCCTTTGCTCTCGGTAGCAGCAGGCAGCACTTGTTCCACATCACGGACGAGACCGCTCCCCGTTCCCGTCCCCCGGGGCAAACATATAGAATACATACTGGCATTCTTTCCCGCCTTTCCTGCCATTTCCGTGAGGGGCTCCATCAGCTCCTTAACATTGGAGCTCCCAATGAAACGCATACCCATCCTCTGTACTTGTCCGGAGTGGCCAGGAAAACAGGACGTTTGCTCAACAGGAAAGGCATCTCGTGCTGGCTCAGAGTTATCATCAGCATTGGGTGGCATCTCGTACCAGTTGCTAAGTCGTAGGAAGCCAGCCGCGCTACCTGCTCCCTATTTCGCCTTCCACCCATTGACACCGGAACCCACTATTGATTTCCATTCACTATCGAGTGAGGATGGACCGGCCAGATGTTGAGTATCAGAAGATGCAGCGATGCCCGGGTCACCAGGAGAATCCAACGACGCCAACGGTGTCGCAGATCTCGTTCCTGGCTCCCCGATGTCGCCGCAACTTTGAGTATTAGCCAGAAGCATGTCGACGGAAGCCATAACTGCTTGCAGCTGTTTACGGACAGCAGCCAATTCTCCTTGTGTCCGCTCATAACAAGCACAATCCGTAGCCATATTGAAGCGTGTGAAAATGGATATAAGATATCAAAGGACCGTATGGAGTGTGGTATGCACGCAAAACACAATGATAACAATAAAGAAACACTAAAAACTGCTCTGCAGAGTTCTCACTATGTCCTGGTACGGCAAACTCTTAAACAGGAACAAATTTCTCTACAGAAGTGGATGTAACTACAGTTACCCATTACAAGTAACGTTAGTTACCCGAAAGCTACTGCACAAGATAAGCATGCAAACTAAAATGCACTGCTCTGAACTATATGCTGTGTACCAGCACGAGATTTTAACTTAGTGGCGTGACGCTGTGGTCTGGCTGTGGGAAAATTACACTAGCAAGCCGCGTTACACAAGGACATACACGAAGATTTACACAAAACAAATAAGTACAGTAAGTTGCTAACCACTAGTCTTCACAGTAAAATACACCGGTATAGTTCACTCCTTTGCAGAATCACATGAAAAAAATGGAAACTAGATCAAGTTACTGTGTATCAGACATCTTCTGCTCTGCTGCCGCTTCTGGTTGATCTCTCGGCTCGGCGTCTGCCGGACAGAATAAGAAGAAGGAGCCTTCCTGGCTGATTAAAACTGTGTGCCGGACCGAGACTCGAGCTCAGGACCTTTGCCTTTCGCGGGCAAGTGCTCTACCAACTGAGCTACCCACGCACGACTCACGCCCCGTCCTCAAAGCTTTATTTCCGCCAGTACCTTCCAAACTTCACAGGAGCTCTCCTGCGAACCTTGCAGAACTAGCACTCCTGGAAGAAAGGATATTGCGGAGACATGGCTTAGCCACAGCCTGGGGGATGTTTCTAGGATGAAATTTTCACTCTACAGCGGAGTGTGCGCTGATATGAGTCGTGCTTGGGTAGCTCAGTTGGTAGAGCACTTGCCCGCGAATTGCAAAGGTCCCGAGTTCGAGTCTCGGTCTGGCACACAGTTTTAATCTGCCAGGAAGTTTCATATCAGCGCACCCTCCACTGTAGAGTGAAAATTTCATTCTAGGAAGAAGGAGGTTACTGGTAGGTACTTTGCCCATTAATCTCCAATTATTATTATTAATTATGTGTGGTTCATTGTATTTACTTTTTATTGCTATTATTTTTACAGAGTATAATCCGATTCTGGAAGAGATCGCGCAGCCGTTTCCTACAACCCTGGGGCAGCCACAGCCCACAGAAAGTCTATCTGACGGATTAGACAGGTTTTCGTCCGACTACGCTGTAGCGGAGCCACTGCAGCATCAGCAGCAGTACCAGCCCGAAGCTGAGTCACAGTCAATTGATTGCAGAACACTGCTGTTCTCCAATGCATGCTATTTAGCTACGAATAGGTTTCACGTGTGAATGTATGTCTAGCACCTCACAGTGACTTTGATATGGTGATTGAAACAAAGAATGTTCAGTGTCTTGGTGCTAGTGTTCAGCATGCGTTGTTTGTATGAGACTATCTGTGTAGCATAATGGAATACATAGAGAGGAAGATGAGGAATAAATACAATGAATCGGCTACCCCCATTAACGTTATCATCTTAAAAGGTGAGACGTCAATTATTGATATGTATAGAGAGCCAGTTCTTGAGTTAAAACCTGAGGATGCAAGCATATGTGTTAAAAATTGTGGTGTGGCAAATTTAAGTAAGCTGTATAAAGCGTTACTGATTGCTGACAGAGACGGAGCCGCTGGCGTGCTTGTACGAGAGCTGCATACTATCACTTTATTGATGTTTGCGTGAAAACGGTGCGAATATAAATCAAATAGAACAGTGTATAAATGGCTATCTCGACCTGGCAAAAATAATATGTAACTATAAGTCCTATAAGGATAAAATCTGCGGAAGCCCAGTTCACTGAAGGAATGCCAAGGTATGCAGTTGCTCCTATAGATCTGAACACCATTTGGACTGAATTAATAACACATAAAAACCATGCTTCATCTTCAAAACTGAATGATTGTGTGATTTACATAATGAGAGAAGATCATGGACATTTTTCTAAATAATAACACTGATACAGCAAAAATATTACTGTATAATTAGATTAATATGACTAACAATTTATATGCAGAGATGCATTTTTCACACTAATCGTCGTCGTCGGCTGCAACTCGATTCCGAGTATGCACAGCTTCTTGCTGCATATTATGAGCGTTTCAGTTCAACTTACGGGTATGTTTCAGATAGCTGAAGAGACCAACCCTGACATGAAACATGTGTCCACATACCTCGCAGTGAACGGTTGGAGGAGGGCGGGGTTGTAACTGACAGAGCTTCCTTGCTTGTCGCTTGACCTCTTCGTGTCTGCGGCGTTCTCCTGAAAAAAATGTTGATAGCGGTGGATGTAGTGTTCTTCCACAGTGAACGGTTCACAGCACATTCTCCCCATATTTGTATGTTTACGCCGGTTATCTTCATGATCTCTTTCATCTGGTCCTTGAAGCGCTTGAGAGGGGCTCCATGAAGTCTACAGCCAAAGCAGAGTTCACCGTAAAGGATGTGGCAGGGAAGCCTTGTATCACTCATGCGATGCTCATGGTCTAATCATTTCAGCTGATGAGCAATGAGGGTTGCCTCAATACTGCTTAGATGTGCTTTCTTGAAAACCACAGTGTGGGTCGCATGATCCTCCCACTAAATGGTCAATATGTATCAGACATTCTGTTGGTGGAAGCGTTCAAATTTCTTGATATCAACAAGACAGAGTGTCCAAGTTTCACAGCCATACAGGAGCGAAGGAATGGCAACAGCTCTGTACACGGTGTGTTTAGTGTGTAGCTTTAGGTCTTTATTCATGAAGATTCTGTGTGTTAACCATACAAATGCTACTTAGGCAGCCCCAATTCTTTTATCAACATCTTGTTTGCAGGTACACCGTTTAGACAAGATGCATCCAAGATATGAGAATTGCTCGACCTACTTCAATGCCGTATCTAGGATAGAGATACTAAACACAAGGAGAGTTAATTCTGGGGCAGATTTTGCGAGTACCTTCGCTTTTCCCGAATTGATTGTAAGACCAAAGTGATAAGCTGTAGACTTAAAGCAGTTGACTGACAGTTGTAACAATGCCAAGGTTAGACCAGGAGATGCAGTGTAATCAGCATACTGTAGCTCTGTCGCCGGGTTACCTGGGTACTTTTTGGTGAACGAAGTCTTGCCGGACTGAAGACACGTCCATCAAAACGAAATTTAATCTCCATGCCCTGGTTGTTTCTAGATGATTCATATAGCATGGCAGACATGTACAGAGCAAAGATGGTTGGAGGAAGCACACAGTTTCAAATCTTGAGTGGCTGGAAACAACCCAGATGCAGCGTTACCATGCGCGGACATGCCATCACGCAGAGCTCGAATCAGGTCCACATAGTGCTCAGGATATCCACGTTGTCTCAGTACCTTCACCATGGCAAATCTAGGCACTAAATCAAAGACTTTTTCCAGGTCATAGCAAACTAAATAGAGGCTTATGTGGCTCTCTGTACGTTTTCTGCAGTTGTCTACGACAAAGGCTCATATCTTTTGTTCGTCTGTAGGTTGTAAGTAGGCTGTTTAGGTTTTCTTATTGGTAACGCCACGTAGCGCTCTGTATGAAAAATGACTGGCTGTGCTGTGTGCAGTCTGTGGCTAGTTTGCATTGTTGTCTGCTATTGTAGCGTTGGGCAGTTGGCTGTTAACAGCGCGTAGCGTTGCGCAGTTGGAGGTGAGCCGCCAGCAGTGGTGGATGTGGGGAGAGAAATGGCGGAGTTTTAAAATTTCTAAGCCTGGATGTCATGAACTGCTATGTATATTATGATTTTTCAACACTATTAAGGTAAATACATTGTTTGTTCTCTACTAAAATCTTTCATTTTGCTAACTATGCCTATCAGTAGTTAGTGCCTTCCGTAGTTTGAATCTTTTATTTAGCTGGCAGTAGTGGCGCTCGCTGTATTGCAGTAGTTCGAGTAACGAAGATTTTTGTGAGGTAAGTGATTTATAAAAGGTATAGGTTAATGTTAGTCAGGGCCATACTTTTGTAGGGATTATTGAAAGTAAGATTGCGTTGCGCTAAAAAATATTGTGTGTCAGTTTAAACACAGTCATGTATAATTGTTCAATGGGGACGTTTCATATGTCGACCCTTAGTCCAGGATACCTCACTGGAATATTCAGATTTTTTCTTGTAGTTTGAGTAATTAGTGTAGCTTTTGTTTATTGCTAGCGCGTAATTGTAGAGAGAATTTCCTTTGTAGTTGTAGTTTTTCATTCTTGTACAGTAAAACAGTTGTGGGATGCATGTAGATTAGCACCAAGTACTTCGCAGCTGCGCTTGCGATTAACTAGATATTATTTTCAATGCTATGTTAATGTGTTTTCTTATTTTGCTCTTCAAATTGTGCTTTTCTGTGTTATCGTGTGAAATATTGTGACAATAATGGCGTGTGAAAAACGTAATACTAGGCTCCAAAGTAAACTGAGAAATGACAGTGAAGACGGAAGCAGTGTGTTAGCGCCACCGTGTGATGAATTAACTAATGTTCGAACTAGTAATTTGGCAATTGTGCATAGGGAAATGGAGCAGGCGCCAAATAATGGCGTAGACAGTGAAACAATTAGTGAATAGGGAAGCATTATCGATCGATCGGTCGGCAATAGCTCGCCTCATGAATCCGAAATGACAGGACACAATCTCGCAGATACTGTAGATTCAGGTTTTGGGTCCTCACCGTTTTCTCAAATAAGTCAAGACACATTTTCTGCTTGTCAAAATGTGAATGTTGCCGGTGCAAATTCACAGACGAAAAGCACTGAGGAACATGTTTCAGACAGCAGTGCATTGTTATTACAATTAATACAACAAATGGGGCAAACAAAGCAAAAGCTTCAAAAGTTAGACACAATGGAACAAAATCTTCAAAAGTTAGAGACAATGGAACAATACCAGAGACAAACACAGCAACAGTTAGACGCAATGGAACAAAATCTTCACACCATGCTTGAACAAACACGTGAAGATTTAACTACTGAGTTACATAAAATAGAATCGAAATGTCAAAAAGTCTGTAGTGACGTAAAAACAACAATTTGTGAGCATTTCCAACCTATTTTTTCGCATCATGAAAATGCATTACAGAATCACGAAGCAGCCATAAAAGAACTGCAAACTATTGTTCATGAAAATCATGAGACCTTGCAAGCTAAAACTGACTCAGTTGCATCTACCAATTCGGTTACGCAACTTGCAAAAACTCAGGAAAACTTAAAGGACACAGTAGATACTCTGAAAATTGGTTCAGAAAGACACATGGAGGAAATTTGTTCATTATCAGAGAAACTAGCTGAACTTTCGGATCAGCTAAATAATTTACCTACAAAGGTAGATGATAATCTGAATGACACAAAACCGGTAGTCTTTAATGACACAGAAGAGTGCGAACAAATTAGGAAATTCAAACAAAATCAGAATCAAATTAATACGCAACACCAAAGAGAAATCCGGGAAGTACAAGATCAGCTGACACAGGTAATACAAGAATTACGTATTTCAGAGGCCACTCGCGCTCCAATACAGGAAGAGGGACATAGAAATACGGAACAGCCACAAAATAATAACTCAGGGCACTTCGGAAATTATGAAAGAAATTGGCAAGGTACACCGAATTTTGAGATGGAACCGCCGAAACGACGTAACAATGACCGACATGCGACTCGCCGACATGATGATTTTGACTATAAGCTGTTCATTACTACACGTAAATTCAAAACATTTAAGAATTCTGGCAACGACATTCATCCACGAGCATGGCTCCATCAATTCTCTCATTGTTTTCCTCCCAACTGGTCATTAGAGCACAGATTATAATTTATGAGTGGCTATTTAGAGAATGAACCAGCTGTAAGAATGCGATCGGTCATTCACGATTGCCACAGTGAAGGAGAATTTTACCATGCCTTCCTCTCAGCATATTGGTCTCAAGCTACACAAGACCGAGTAAAACATAGCATCATAATGATGAAACATTTCGAACAATCTGAATTTTCCAGTCTTGTGAAATATTTTGAAGACATGTTGCACAAGAATCCGTACCTGTCAAACACATACAGCCACTCAGAACTCATCCGCATTTGCTTAATCAAATTACCTGAACATTTACGACATATTATTTTGGCAAGACGTTGCAAAGACGACACTGAAGCTTTTCACAGACTCTTACAAGAATTAGCAATTGACAGTGACAATCGCGGAACGCGAAAACAGGAACACAACAATTACAGGTCACATCTGTCGCAATTCCGCGATGAAAGAAATAATAACTGGACACGACAAGGCTATTCTCACAACACAAATCGTGACCAAAACAGACACCACCCGTATGACAACCGTAGGCAGAGTAATAATAATTACAGGGAAAGATCACCTTTCCGCGGTAGTGACTATCACAGAGACAATCAGAGAAACAGACAATTTGGCAACCAGAGCTATTATTATCACGGGAGGCAGAATAACTTCAGACGCAACAGTTCAGCACGCAGTTACGATTCCGGGAGAAATTGTCCACCACATGACCGACAAACAAGAAACTACGTAAACTACTGACAAAACGACAGACCTGAATTCCATCGGAACTGGCGGGATTCAAACAGAGCAGGGCCCTCTCGACAAGGTGAATTTGTAGAATTTAGGTCTCCTAATCCCAATAACGACGCACGCCAACAAAGAGACAGACAATGACTCGCACCGCAGGCAGCCACGTACGCCGGCTGGCTCAGAGAAAAATAACATAGAGGGTAACCTTGAGAAAAATTCCAGTATTCTTTACCGACGTATACCGCATGATAATTGCATTGAAGTTGAAACTCTGCATACTAGGAAGAGTAAAGGATTGCACCACATTTCACATGTAAAACCGTTTATTGAAAGATAATCTGCTTTATAACTTAGTCTTTGCCATAAAATTTTTCACTTCACGTTATTAGTATGCCTTGTCAGACTTAGAAACTGTTAACATGCAACAATGTTTTGAAGTTTACTATCCAGTCTAGAACCTAGGGAACATATTTAGACAGTGTTTATGAGTTCATTGTTACAGTGAACAGACGACACAGTGTTATTGTGTGTACATTCTTGCTTGTTAGTTGCACGATTATGTAACGACTATAAGGCTGACATACTTAGAACATGTAATAGTACTGCTAATGAGATTTTAAGGCAACATTTTGGTTTACTTGAAAATACATTCTGAATTTAAAGTACGTTCTGTGAGATACCAGATATACCAGATGACACAGTAGTTAGTTTATGTGACAGCTACACGATTTTATCATGACGCCACTAATGAGTGACAATTTACAATGTTGCTTTTGCAGGGTTTCTGTTTTATATCTGCACAGTTTTTCTGTATTATTCTGGAAAGTAAAACATGTTTTAGTAGTAACTCTTGTGGTATAGCTACAATGAGACAGCCTTTTCCATAGCACAACAATACGTTACATTATAGTACTTTCTTGATCACGGTAAGTAACGTAATAACTAAGATATCTATACGCAAAGCATTTCACCTTTGTTTATCATGAGGTAAGTACATAAGTACATTGGCTTTTGCAGAACTTAGCTTTCGGAGGACAATAACTACGACACTACCACAGAGATTATCTTACAGCAAGACGCACATTTAGCGCTACAGGACACGTATTTGAGTGATTAATTTTGTACTTACATCATTTATTTTTAAAGATATTTGAAGTACGATGATGCAAAGGTTTTCCGTGATACATTTCATTCCATTGCTGTAATCTGTAACACCTGAGGGTATAATTACATTAATCCTCAGGGGGTACATGCTTACTTTGTGTACCATGTGTGTGGCAAGCACAAGGAGTCCTAGCTAATGTGGTATTTGCTTATACAACTTTACACATCGGTACCATATTTCTCTAACTCATAAATTACACAGCTATCTGATCATTTAACTGAGAGAGAGGCAAACATTCTTTTTTACTACATCAGTGACACATGTTTACGCAATTACACAGTTGGGTAACTTCACACTTATGAAATTGTATTTTGTCTGTACTTTGTGAACTGTTCATATTTTTTTGGAACCATTGTGGTACTATGAGAGCTTTGAATGATGTATTTGGTAAGGGAGCATGATTTTTCAAGTATGTTGGAGGTAGATGACACTATTGAAATGAGCAGAGAATTTTTTTTAGGTTTTGACATTATTGCAGAAAGCTACGCCTTTTTTGAGATTTGGCTGAGGTTTTATGATGTTATGATGACAATGTGTTGCGGTATGTTTATGATCAATAAGCTGATGCTATATGAGGAATTTGATTATGCTACGTATTTATTATGATGAAATATCGACGAATATGTATATGTGTAATAAGGTAAGGAATAATGAGTAGTGGTTAGGGACTCTGACTTGTGAAAAAGTATGTTGGAAAACAAGAATCGTACTTTCAGAGTTATGAAATGTGTCTAAATGCGTGAATGTATCACAATGCCAACGAATATTTTTTGGACACTGTTATATTTATAGGATTTTGTTTCTACAGATTTGCAACGCAAATTCTCGAACTGTGAAATTTTTATATGAGACTGTCACAGTAGTGCAAACTGGTGTCGTAAATATTTCGGTAAGAAAGCCAAGTGACCTTGACGTAGTGCGTCTTGAGCAGCTAGCTGTGTCAGACGCCTGGAGAAAAAGCCATTAGTGTGTGCCTTTTCAGAGGCACAGGTAAAAAAAAAAGGGAGGCCATTATCCTCGCTATTGACATTTCTTTGTAGAAAGCATCGCAAATACGACACACTCAAACTTGAAAACATATGATTACACTGTGGAGCTCTTAATTTATGATATTTACTGAAATGCCTAATGAAATGATAAGAAACATTTTACATTTATTGTCTTTCTAGTTGAGAGATTCTTTTGCCTTTGGAGACGCCATTTGCCTAGTGAATGACGTTTCATGCATTGCTCTATATAGGCTATATATATTTGCTCATTTCGTTTAATATCTAGTTTCTAGCTGCACTGCAGCATTGGTTAAAATAAAATTTAATAGATGTACTAATATAGACATTTTATGCCTATAGATCCAGTAAATAACCATTTTATAATCTACTTCAAAAAAACGAGGGAGCACAAAAAGACATTTCCCTTCACAGGAATTACATACATAATTTTTGTCAATGACTGCGTAACTTATTTAGTAGTGTAAGTTAAGGTGATGCATCACCCTAGTGTTAAGATGTGACATAGGTATTAAACATGCCCATTTTTAGTGTAATATTTTTTTTGCTTGAGCTTTGTCATGTTTAGATATAAGTTATTGCGTTTGCTGCTGCTGTTTGCCAGGCATAGTGCTACTAAATTTCACTTTGTATTACTCTGTTAAGCTAGTTTTACTGCTGATTTATTTTTCTTGTTGCTGCACATTGGCTCATATTAGTTGTAATGTTGCATTGTTTGGTAATTTAGATATACTGCAGCTTGCTTTGACAATTTCCATTTTTTCATTGCTGTTTGTATTAATTGTTTTACGCAGCTGCATTGCCTCATCCCATAGTTTAGCATCTGAGCTCAGTAGATTTAAGTTAGCTTAAGAGGGGGTAGACTATATAAGAGAATGAGATGCGATGAATTGGAAGAAATGCATTGAGAAATTTTACGAAAAAAGTACAGAAAGCAGGTATAGATAGCGCTTTTTGAAATAATGAAGAACGAAGGGATTTCTCCAAGAAGTAAAGAAAGTTTTGTTTGCAAGATATGGCAGTAAAACAAACCCTGTCCTTTACTTTTGTGTTATCCGTCTATGTGTTTATGTATCCTTGTGTATTTGTCTTTTTCCTGTCTTTATGTGTTTAGCTAATAAGATGTATGTTGTAGAATTTTTCAAATACTATGTTATTTACTTTGTCAAGACGTTTAGACATTATTAATTCTGTTCTGTTTCAATGCTCATGTGGGAAATTAATGTTTAGAAAACTATTCTCACTATTTTATATATTTACTTATTTCATAAATCCTGAAACACGGATGTATATGTTTATTTCTATTTTTTTGTAAAGTCTGTGTTACTACAAATGTTATCTGTATTGTTATGTTCTTTAATGATGTATTTTGTACCTTTGTTATTGTATTCTTATGTTATAAAATTGTAATTGACACCAGTTCATCAAATGAAGTGACTTGTAAGTTACATTTCACTGCACACATTTCTGTTGGTCATAGTATATGGACAATATGTGAGAAGTAGGGACTGATAGTGTTTGCACGTGTGTTAATAATTCAGCAAGGGACTGGATAACAGTATTGCTGTTTCTAAGGACATTTCAAACAAATTTTTTGTGAGTGGACAAGTGGTGGTTTATGGACTTGCTATATTATCTCCAAGACTCTTCGATGGTGTTTGTGCACCTGCACAGTCGCAGCAGATGGCTGCTGGCCATCTCTACAAGGACTACAGTGGGTCTACACCTTTGATGACTCACAAATACCATTATTTCTACAAGGACTGCAGTGGGTTTGCAGCTCTGGTGGCCCACCAATACCGTAATCTCTACCAGGACTACAGTGGGTCTGCTCTGTGATGACCTACCTACCGATATTCTTCAAAACTTCGAATGACTCTGCTGTGTGTTTGCTCTCTTGTGACCCATTACCTGTCTGCATGTCGAGAGTCAGCACTGTCTTTCCGTTGGAAGGACAACACTACTTCTTCAAGACTGCATGGAAATCCACTACTTCCATGTGCATTTTCTTTTACTGCTCAGCCTTTGAGAAAAACACTGCAATTTTACTGTGATGAATGATCAGGACTGTCTTTATGGACTGTGAGAAAATTTTCGCTTTTGACCAACACTGTATCAATAAGTGTGTGCATTTGATATCTTTGTTATTGTAATTATGAAAAATTTTATCAAATCATTATTGGCCAGTGCCCAAAACAATTTGTAAAATTTTTTTGTGGGGAGCATGGGGGCTATGTAAGTAGGCTGTTTAGGTTTTCTTATTGGTAACGCCACGTAGCGCTCTGTATGAAAATGACTGGCTTTGCTGTGTGCAGTCTGTGGTTAGTTTGCATTGTTGTCTGCCATTGTAGCGTTGGGCAGTTGGCTGTTAACAGCGCGTAGCGTTGCACAGTTGGAGGTGAGCCGCCAGCAGTGGTGGATTTGGGGAGAGAAATGGCGGAGTTTTGAAATTTGTAAGACTGGATGTCATGAACTGCTATGTATGTTATGATTTTTCAACACTATTAAGGTAAATACATTGTTTATTCTCTATTAAAATCTTTCATTTTGCTAACTATGCCTATCAGTAGTTAGTGCCTTCCGTAGTTTGAATCTTTTATTTAGCTGGCAGTAGTGGCGCTCGCTATATTGCAGTAGTTCGAGTAACGAAGATTTTTGTGAGGTAAGTGATTTGTGAAAGGTATAGGTTAATGTTAGTCAGGGCCATTCTTTTGTAGGGATTATTGAAAGTCAGACTGCGTTGCGCTAAAAAATATTGTGTGTCAGTTCAAACACAGTCATGTATAATTGTTCAAAGGGGACGTTTCATAAGGTTAGGAAACCGCATTGAGATTCAGGGAAACTCTTACCTGCAGCTGACAAAAGCGGTATTCCACGATAGTTCCCACATAAACTACTGTCGCCTTTTTTAAGATAATGAAGATAGTAGCATTCTTCAAGTCATCAGGCACTTCTCAAGTTTCCCAAATTAAGATGATCAGTGTAAAAACTCTAGTTTTCAAGATTGTACCTGCATTTCGCATCAGTATCAAAGGAATTTTATCAGGACCAGAAGCCTTTATTGATCGAGTGCTTTGCTAAACACTATATATGTGGGTGGATGTGCCATTCAAGGTTGTTGGGGTTGCTAAGGTACATTATATAGAAACTCCTTAGCAATGCAACACTGGAGGCACGATTTAGAAGCACAGATAAGTGTTTGTTCCAACACTCTAAGACTTTTTCATACTCAGTCAAAGTGATGGAATTATGACTAGTCTACAGTGTTCCTGCTGAGGATCTAATTGGGCCATACATCTCCTTTCTGCCTGCATAGAAGTTTTTCAGCTCACAGGCATCAGATAATCTCTGCAGTTCTTCAGTTCTTTTGTTGCCGTTAGTTGTTCTTGATTTACATAATTTGGGCCCAAAATTTCCCCTTAAGTTTCATGAAATGTGATTTCTTCACACTGGAAGATGGATATTGAAGAAAGGACAGATGGGCTTCTCGTTTGACATTGATCAGGTGCGTAATTTCTTCATTATTTTCATCAAAGCAATCATGTCGTTTTTTTCTTCACAAAACCAATTACTTCTTTAGCTGACTCAGTAGTAACGCCCATTCTTGATTTTCACTGTTAGTGCTGGCTCTGAATGACTAACAAGCTTGCTTGAGATTACGTTTCTGTAATCCGTACCAATGGATCTAATTTCAAGTTTAGAAGTGTCGAATTTCCGTCTGAACAGGGTTTGCAACAGATTAAGATCCTCAATCGACAGAAAATGAGCTTATTATCTGTCTAGCAGTCATCGAAATTTCTTGCTGTCCTAGTGACAAGAACATCCTTTCCACCACATTGGCTGGTGATGATGTAGTCAAGTACGTGGTAGTGCTTCGAGTGAGGATGCATCCAAGTGGTCTTATAGCGATTAGGCAGGCGGAACTAGAGCTCATGTTCAGCACATAAACCAAGGAGCAGCAGACCATTAGCGCTGCAGTTGCCAAGTCCTTGTTTCCCCATCACATTGCTCCATAGTTAATGATCTTTACCAGCTCTGGTGTTGAAAACTCCAAGAAATAAGAGATTGTCTCTAAGTGGTACTTTCGTGATGGCACTCCTCAACGGGTTATGGAACTAATCTTTAGTGTCCATATCAGCATCTATGGTGGGAGGATATGCAGAGATGTAAGTGATAAATTTACCTCCAGACAGTGGGATTCGGGGAGACATAATTTTTTCGCTGACAGCCGTTGGAGTTAGCTGATAATCATTCACCAATTAAGTCTTCATAGTGAATCCAACAACACGAATGTGGAGTTCTCCCTCAGCTTTTCCTTTCCAGAAGATCGTGTAATCTGAACTGAACTCTGTAATTTTACCTTCGCTGGACAATCTAGTTTCACTTAAGGCAGCTATATCACTGTTCGTTCGATCAAGCTCCCAGCTGGCTAGAGCTTTTCTTCTTTCAGGCTTGTTATTGCTTTTTAAGTGAAGTAAGGTTCGAACATTGCAGGTTTCGATCATTAGAGTTATGGCAATCTTTGTTTTTCGACCACATTAGGGGTGGCCTGCTGGGTGGTGCCTCCCAGCGGGCTGAGAGTGTAGCTGCCGATGTTAAGCCCACATTTTCTAGGGCCTTCCCCATTCATAATGGGCAGTGGTGATTCTTAAGAGGCCTGCCCAAAAGCAGGTGCAGGACCGAATTCGTGAGTAGTCACGGGGTCTCAGTAAGATGACCATCACACATCTGCTGCCAACCCGCCGGTCCGAACTAGAGGCTCCCACTTTCACCTAAAAACCTGTCTCCACCATACTTAACCAATCGCAGTTGGAGTTGAATTGAAGGTTAGACAGCAGGAAAACGTGCCGCAAGCGGTGTTTTGTTTAATACTCTGCGGCTGAGATGAAATGAGACGTGCAGGTTCTGGTACCGCCGCTGTAATAGATTGCCGCAGGCTGAAAATGCCATTGAGTTGCTCCTTGATGGTCAGTCCGTCTGGCATGACCTCATTCGCCTCTACGGCCGTTTAGAACCGCAGAAAGAAGATTCCTCCTCTGACGGTTTCGCCGTTGGGCCAAAAATCGAGGTTTTCTTCACGTGTCACTTCCGCCATTCCGATGGTCTCCATCTCCGCCTTCGCTATCGTTGAAATCTTCACCGTACCCTGACAAGGGGCCCTGACAAGGTACCATCACGCGGGCCAGATGAACCAAGGTTTTTTAACTAGGTGCTACTCCTCCCCTTCTCCTTTATCAGCAGGATTTGTGACCGGCTATGGCGGAGTTTCCACACTAATACTATATGGAATAAGAGTTTACTTTTGAAACGCATTATACAGGGTGTCCCACTCAAACCTCCCTCATTTCAAGGACCCAGGAGAGTAAAACAGCAGTAGATACGACAATGAAAAATGCACCACATTGTAGAGCATCTTAAAGAATTTATATTCCCGCTTCAGAAGTGCCAAGTATCGTCGCAAGAGTGCAGCATGGTCACATGAAGCGAAAATGGCGACTCCACAGTAGTGCGCAAGCAGTAGTGTGGTTCACAACAAAATCGCCGGTTACTGTGCAAAGAAATTATCGTTGTGGTTATGAATGTGATCCATCTGATGTGAAAACAATTAAGGAATGGTATAGGAAGTTTCTGGCAACATGAAGTGTTCTGAAACATTCAGATGGTGCACGTTACAGAGCTTCAGAAGAGACATTGGAGGACATCAGACAAACGTTTCTTAGAAACCCACGTAAGTCAATTCGTCAAGCATCTAGGGAACTTGATGTACCTCGATCAACAATGCATCGTGTAGTTCACCAGCATCTTCGTATGTGTGCTTACAAAGTGCAGATTCTGCAACATCTGACGCCGAACGACAAACCATGCCGACAACAATTTGCTGCGGTTATGCTACAGCGTATTGATATGGAGGCCAGCTTCCAGGAAAGAAGTCTATTCTTAGATGAGGCAATCTTTCATCTATCAGGAAGGTTTAATGGGCATAGTGTTCGGATTTGGTGTTCGCAAAATCCGCACGTTGTCATTGAACAGGTTCGTGATAGCCCTAAACTAAACATCTGGTGCGGGCTAATGCACGACAGGATTGTTGGATCGTTCTTCTTTGCAGAACAAACAGTAGATGGGTCAGTGTATCTGGACTTGTTGGAGCAGTTTGTGAAACCTCAGATACAATACTTGCAACCCAACATCATTTTTCAGCAGGATGGAGCTCCACCACATTGGTCAACGGCTGTTCACAAGTTCCTGGACAGGAAAGTCCCCAGTCGTTGGACCGGACGCGGAGGACCCATTGCCTGGCCACTACGTTTCCCCGACATTACGCCGCCTGATTTCTTCATGTGGGGATTCTTGAAAAATCGTATGAATGCGACGGAATGAATGATGTTCCTACGTTGCGACATCGTATCACTAATGTGATTGCAACAATAACAGAGGAAATGTGACAAAGAACTAGGCAAGAAATTGAATATAGACTCGATATTATTCTTGCTACAAATGGTTCACATGTAGAGGTGTTTTGACGATAAATAAATAAATTATTTGAGATGCTCTACAATGTGGTCCACTTTTCATTGACGTATCTACTGTGGCTTTTTTTCCTGGGTCTTTGAAATCAGGGAGGTTTGAGTAGGACACCCTGTATATATACTGTTCTGAGTGATAACATTCATATTGTAGCACAGGAGAGACGCAGTAGCACTTAGTTATTGCGTTCACACTGTAGGGAAGCAGCCTACTCATGCCATAGTAAATTCACATCAGTCTTTCCACTGTGTGCCAGCCAGTCCGCTGTAACTAGCTCTGACGTCATAAATGTTGCACAATACTTTAAAAATTAAGCAAATAACCTGAAACGGTTTTAGCATATCAGGAGTAATACTAAATTAATATGTGTTGAATATCAGTTCGATAACTTTAACCATTTTCGAAATTTGGACGTTTTTCTGTAAAAATCATTGGCGCAACAGAAAAGAGCTAGAGACTTCAAAATTTATATTTAGATTCCTTTTTCATAATTATTTAATAGAAACAGTCTTCTGGATCTCACGAATTAAGATTTTAGTTGAAATTCATATTTTCTGGTTTATGGTCTTAAAAATTAAGGAAGCAAGATTGATTAAGTAGGCTAATAAATAAGGCTAGGATGTTTATATTTAAGTAGAATGGAGATCCGCTATAACCATAAAGATGTGAGAAGTTTCATTTGAATAACTATAAAACTATAGCGATAGCGTATCTCCAAAGGGCAAGTTCAGAGCTCGTCTACTGCGAGCAGTGTAATTAAATTAATTCTCTCGCCCAAAATATTTTACTCAGCCACGTCAGACATTTATTATGATTACTTACCTGTGTGCTGAATGCACATTTAAATTGAGAGTTTCATCGGCCATCAGCAAAAGAAGCTGTGATTTATTCAATAACTTAATGTGGTGCATTACTAGCCCAGCGGCTAGTTGGGAGAGCCGATTTGATCAGGCGTTCCCTTAGCCATCCGCACTGCGGCTTTATATATACATGGTGTTTCAAAAATGACCGGTATATTTGAAACGGCAATAAAAACTAAACGAGCAGCGATAGAAATACACCGTTTGTTGCAATATGCTTGGGACAACAGTACATTTTCAGGCAGACAAACTTTCGAAATTACAGTAGTTACTATTTTCAACAACAGATGGCGCTGCGGTCTGGGAAACTCTATAGTACGATATTTTCCACATATCCACCATGCATAGCAATAATATGGCGTAGTCTCTGAATGAAATTACCCGAAACCTTTGACAACGTGTCTGGCGGAATGACTTCACATGCAGATGAGATGTACTGCTTCAGCTGTTCAATTGTTTCTGGATTCTGGCCGTACACCTGGTCTTTCAAGTGTCCCCACAGAAAGAAGTCACAGGGGTTCATGTCTGGCGAATAGGGAGGGCAATCCACGCCGCCTCCTGTATGTTTCGGATAGCCCAAAGCAATCACACGATCATCAAAATATTCATTCAGAAAATTAAAGACGTCAGCCGTGCGATGTGGCCGGGCACCATCTTGCATAAACCACGAGGTATTCGCAGTGTCGTCTAAGGCAGTTTGTACCACCACAAATTCACGAAGAATGTCCAGATAGCGTGATGCAGTAATCGTTTCGGATCTGAAAAATGGGCCAGTGATTCCTTTGGAAGAAATGGCGGCCCAGACCAGTACTTTTTGAGGATGCATGGTCGATGGGACTGCAACATCGGGCTTTTCGGTTTCCCATATGCGCCAGTTCTGTTTATTGACGAAGCCGTCCAGGTAAAAATAAGCTTCGTCAGTAAACCAAATGCTGCCCACATGCATATCGCCGTCATCAATCCTGTGCACTATATCGTTAGGGAATGTCTCTCGTGCAGCAATGGTAGCGGCGCTGAGGGGTTGCCGCATTTGAATTTTGTATGGATAGAGGCGTAAACTCTGGCGCATGAGACGATACGTGGACGTTGGCGTCATTTGGACCGCAGCTGCAACAAGGCGAACAGAAACCTGAGGTCGCTGTTGGATCACCTGCTGCACTAGCTGCGCGTTGCCCTCTGTGGTTGCCGTACGCGGTCGCCCTACCTTTCCAGCACGTTCATCCGTCACGTTCCCAGTCCGTTGAAATTTTTCAAACAGACCATTTATTGTATCGCTTTTCGGTCCTTTGGTTACATTAAACCTCCGTTGAAAACTTCGTCTTGTTGCAACAACACTGTGTTCTAGGCGGTGGAATTCCAACACCAGAAAAATCCTCTGTTCTAAGGAATAAACCATGTTGTCTACAGCACACTTGCACGTTGTGAACAGCACACGCTTACAGCAGAAAGACGACGTACAGAATGGCGCACCCACAGACTGCGATGTCTTCTATATCTTTCACATCACTTGCAGCGCCATCTGTTGTTGAAAATTGTAACTACTGTAATTTCGAAAGTTTGTCCGTCTGAAAATGTACTGTTGTCCCAAGCATATTGCAACAAACGGTGTATTTCTATCGCTGCTCGTTTAGTTTTTATTGTCGTTTCAAATATACAGGTCATTTTTGAAACACCCTGTAAGAACGCTGAGCAAGGAAGCAAGGCCCCAGTTCTCTCCAGACGCAGAATAGCACGCCGTCTGTGTCGGGAGTCGCGTCGCGTCGGTTGTTGTTGTTGTGGTCTTCAGTCCTGAGACTGGTTTGATGCAGCTCTCCATGCTACTCTATCCTGTGCAAGCTTCTTCATCTCCCAGTACCTACTACAACCTATATCCTTCGGAATCTGCTTGGTGTATTCATCTCTTGGTCTCCCTCTACGATTTTTACCCTCCACGCTGCCCTGCAATGCTAAATTTGTGATCCCTTGATGCCTCAAAACATGTCCTACCAACCGATCCCTTCTTCTAGTCAAGTTGTGCCACAAACTTCTCTTCTCCCCAATCCTATTCAATACCTCCTCATTAGTTACATGATCTACCCACCTTATCTTCAGCATTCTTCTGTAGCACCACATTTCGAAAGCTTCTATTCTCTTCTTGTCCAAACTAGTTATCGTCCATGTTTCACTTCCATACATGGCTACACTCCATACTCCATACTCGGTATAACTGCTATAAACAGCCTCGGATGGCGTATTAAGTTACTCGGAATACGCGTAACCCTGAAATCATTTTCGAGTGAAGTATTAATTCTGGGTTGACTTTAATTATCTATCTTCAATTTGCGTATGTCGTATTTTCACGTGCCGTCGCGGGACAGACATTCTACCATTATTTAGCGTGGCGTTTGATGAACCTAATCATCAAATTATGGCGAGCATTCATTTAAATATTTAATTTGGACAGTTATAGTGGCATCAGCGCATTAGACCCTGAACTGCTCTGTTAGTTAGATTGTGTGGATTCTTTTTTTTTTTTTCATCTGTGACTTTCAGAATATAGAGAAAGTTTTTTTTTCATGATCCTTGTTGATTATAAATCCCAGACACTCTCCTAATTCCTCAGAGCTATAAGCTGTAGCTATAAGTGTATTTCTCAGATGAAGTGGGCACTAGGAATTCTAATTACCGGCTTCACGTTTTGCTAATCACTTTCTGGTTGCCAATATTGTAGTTAGAGAGCCAGTGTTGAGAACGGCAAACAACAGCATAAATAATAGGAACTGGTTTTGCATTCTACAAACCAAACATTTATATAAACAACATAAAATTGATTAAATTCCACCCGCCGCCCCACATATGGTGCATCGGCCGGGAAGTGTTTCAACATTCAAACATTTATAGAACAGTAAGTAAATTTCCTAATCGCTGCCCCACATATGGTGCATCGGCCGGGAAGTGTTTCAACATTCAGACATTTATACAACAGTAAATTTTCTAACCGCCGCCCCACATATGGTGCATCGGCCGGGAAAAGAAACAAACTGAGTAGAGGTGAAAGTGATTTTTAAATATTCGAATTCGGGAGTGAAATGCGACACACAACTGAGTAATAGAACAGTGAAAGTGTTACATGTGCATGTGGACGATGTAATTGGATTAACAACGCATCTGGATTGACGGAGCTGGCACCGAGTCTAGCGGCGCTGCCGGCATCGTGAGAAGCCAGTTTCGCCTCATCGTAGTCGTCCGCCGGAGCACCCGGAGCCGCGCCTGCAGTTGCGGGCCACGCAAACACACAACAGCCGTCGGAGTGCCGTCTGCAGTTCAGCGCGCTGCGTCGCATCAGTAATCCTGGTACGCCACGCTGGCAACGCCATACGTCGTGCAGAAGGAACTAAGTTAAGTGAAAAGCTGTTAAAAATTTTACTAACCTGCACTAAAAGACTGTCGGCGATGGAACCGCCAAAAGAAACTGAGGTTAAACTTAAATCAGAACCTATGTCTGTTGAGGGAACTGTAAATTCAGACAACGGTTCAAGTGTAAATATGCATGAAAGTAGTAATGCCAAAGTGAAATATGAAGTATTGTCTCCTGGCAGTAGTGTAAAAAGGGGCAATGATTCAATAATAGAGACACCTGTAGTAAAACAGAAATCAGAAATTGTTAATTTATTGGATGATAGTTCACCTGATGAGTTCAAAACGAAACAGTCAACAGAGGTGGTACAGTTTAAAAAGGATAATTTAGATATGACTGATCAATCAGAAGTTTCATTTAGTTTTGATGATTCTGGTGTTGGAGCTAGTTTTTCGTCACCTGAGTGTGAAAAGAAACCAACTAGTGAGCAACCCAAAGATACTGGGGCTATGGATTTAAATGTTATATTACAGGCGATAGCTGCCAGTAATGCTAAAATGACAGCTGAATTAATATCGGATATAATTGAGGTAACTAACAGGATTGTGGCCAGCCAGACCAATTTTAATAAACGGTTTGAGGTAATGGACAATAAATTAGAATCCAATAAAGCTGAATTAGAAACTTTCTTCAAGACTGGCTGCAGTAAGTTGAAAGAGGATCTGGATAGTTTGAATTATAAAATTGATTACAACCATGAGGATATTAAGAAAAAAGTTGCTCAACAATTTTCTGAAATGTATAAAACAGTAAAATCCGAAGTTGCTGAGGTCCGCAGAGACTTCCAAATGGAAGATGCGAACAGAAAAGATCGAGGCGGAATCTGGACTGTGCTCAGATTGGTTTAAAGATGTTAATATAAAAGTAAACATATGTCAAGCAGAAGTAGATGCAATCAAAACTGATACTACTCATATTGTGCAAAGAGTAGATAATGTTGAAATGAGAGTAGAAAATATTAGTACTAACATTGCTAACATTGAGAGTAAAGTAGCTTCAGTAACTTCTGGTAATGGTAGTATGCAACAAATTGTAGCTGCAAACACCGCTTTTATCGGGTGTCGGCAGTTCTTGCGGTTCGATCCAGATAAAAATATCCACCCACTAGATTTCTGGAACGATTTTGAAGATGTGATTCCACCAGCTTGGTCTGAACGAGAGAAAATCTCATGTATTAGAAGCCATTTAGCAGGTGACGCCATGCGTTGGTCAGCTGATGTTATGTTGAAGTGTAAAACATTAGCGGAGTTTAAAACAGCTTTCATTAATGAGTATTGGTCTATCAATAAGCAAAATGAAGTGTTGAGAGAATTTTGGAGTGGAAAACGCTTCAATGCAGGCAAGGAATCTATTAAAGAGTTTGCCAGGTCATGGATCTCACGTTTGTCACATTTGGATGAAAATTTAAAACCTGAAATGATAATACTAGGTCTTGAAGCCAAACTGCCATGGTATTGGCAAACTAGAATTATATCTGCCCCTAGAGACGATCTGGATCGTTTCATTGAATATTTGAAACGTGTAGAGCGTGTGGCTGCCAATGAGGAGCAAACACGTAATAACAGAAATGCTAATAACACTAGTAGTAATTGTAAGCACGAGCAGAATGGCAACGTAAACATCAGAACAGTAGGTGTTCGCCATCCTAAGAGAGGTAGGAATTGGAGAAATAATTATCAGAACTAACAATGGCATCCAAATGATAGTAATTTTGTTCTGAACAAAATTATGCAGGTAAACAACAGTACGGAAAGCAATGCTGTGCCAGTTAACTATAATGGATATAAAGGAAACAGTAGTAGGCCGAGGCAGGAAAACTAGTTCCCGTCTATGAGGACAGTGGCGCTCACCAGGCGGCTACTTTTCCTAAGCCTGTAATTACAATAATTGGTAAGACAGATCAGAATACTCAGACTGAACATGTGGATGAAGGGTCGGTAGCATCTAAGGATACAACAGAGCCGGCCGCGGTGGTCTAGCGGTTCTAGGCGCTCAGTCCGGAACCGCGGGACAGCTACGGTCGCAGGTTCGAATCCTGCCTCGGGCATGGATGTGTGTGATGTCCTTAGGTTAGTTAGGTTTAATTAGTTCTAAGTTCTAGGCGACTGATGACCTCAGAAGTTAAGTCGCATAGTGCTCAGAGCCATTTGATACAACAGAAATATTAGATCACTCACAATATTTGATAGATACCGTGTTAGAGACGCTTTCTAAGTGGGAAAAGAAAGAGAAGGCGCAGCAGTGTAACGATAGGGATGAGCTACAAAATACTGAATTGTCAGGTGAAGAAGCAGAAGAAATTCGTGCTTATATTTACGATGAGGATGATGTGCTCTTATCTAAAGTGCCTGTGCAGGATGTTGATACTGTACTAATAGATTTAGGACAGGAGGTAAGTGAGAATGTAGAGGGTAGCCTGTTGGGGGTCGATGAACCCAGTAGCTGTGACCAGTTGTCACATGAGAAGGAACCTGACGATAATGGTGAAAGTGGTTTAGCTGTAACTAGTGTTATGCCCGGTCTGGAGGCGCAGAATCGCTCAGACTACAGTAATTTGGGTCATGTTCAGCAAACTAAAGGTAACGAAGCCGTACGGTGTTTCGATTTAAAATTAATAGACCGACTGGAAAAGGCAGCTGAAAATGTAATTCAGGAAACCCCTACACACTGTGACCTAAATGTAATGAAGACAGATGTCGATCACTTTAGTTGGAGACAAATCCAAAAGGAACTATTGGATGAGTTTGAGGAACCACCTGTACAACCTAAAATAAGCCACCCTATAATAATAGTGAATATGTTGGGTATCAATGTACGTTGTCTCTTAGACAGTGGAAGTGAAGTTAGTGCGATATCTCAGTCCTTCTTTGATGCATTGCCTGGTAAAGACAAGCTTACAGTAATGAGGGTATCAGGACTAAGAATAATTGGTGCTACTGGCAAGGTGTCTAAAACGGTAAAGCAAGAAGCTTTGCTGCCCTTTAACATTAATGGTAATTTAATTGATCAGCCATGCTTAATTGTAAACAATCTCAGTATTGAAGTTTTAATTGGCATAGATTTCTTGTCAAAATATCAGAGTGTTGTTGACTTTGAAAGAAGCCAGTTAAAAATGGTCTTGCCGATAACTGGAGTAATTACGGTACCTTTCATTGATAAACATGTAGTAACTAATGATGACAATTGGGAGCTGCCCATATGAGTTCTGAAAAATAGGAGGTATTGGGACGAAGGTGTTAATCTAAGTAAAAATAAGCTGAACACAGAAGAAGAAGAAGCAATTATTTTAGACAAAATAGAAGCTAATTTGCAGGAAATCGATAAAATTTCAGCTAATCAGAAGGAAGAACTGAGACGGGTTTTAAAAAGGCATCATACGGTATTTTCAGATCGACCTGGCGTGGTCAAAGGTTATGAATGTCAATTAAAGGTGAAACCCGGCCAAGTGTTTTTCAGGAAGCCATACCAAATACATGTAGCTAGGAAGGAGGCGGTTCGAAAGGAGATACAGAGAATGCTGGAGTGGGGTGTGATTGAAAAAGCGGTCAGTGAGTACAATAATCCTCTTGTTGTTGTACTAAAAAGAGACGGGAGTGTCAGATTGGTCTTGGACGCTCGTTGGTTGAATGAAATAGTGGTTAGGGAAAGTGATAGACCGCAGAACATGGACGAGTTATTGCAAAAGTTCCGGGGAGTAAAATTCTTAACTTCTATGGACATCACGTGTGGATATTGGAATTTGCCACTGGCGGAAAGTTCAAGGAAGTACACAGCTTTCTTGTACGAAGGAGTTTGTTACCAATACCGTGTGGTACCTTTCGGACTTAATATCTCTGTTTGTGCCTTCGTACGTGTGATGTGCCATGTTTTAGGACCAGCTTTAAGTAATAAAATAACAGTCTACGTAGATGATCTGTTAATAGCAACTCCTACCTGGGAAGAACACATAGCTTTATTAGAGGAAGTGTTAGAGGCTATTGAGAGAGGTGGCATGACCCAGGCAAGTTAGCAGTCATTGAAAAATTTGAGGCTCCCAGAAACAAGAAGTAGTTGAGATTGATTTTCGGTCTTTTCGGCTTCTATAGGCGTTTTGTTAGTGATCAGACTTTTAATGCGCCCTGTCTTCACCTCCTGCTGAAAAAGAATACCCCTTGGGTTGGGACAGCAGAATGTCAACAGGCGTTCGAGGTGCTTACACAATCTTTAATTAATAGTCCTATTACATCATCCTGATTTTGAAAAACCATTCTGCATGTCTGTTGATGCTAGTGGCTATGGTATAGCTGTGGAGGTATTCCAAGTAGAAATAGAGAACGAACAAGAAGTGCACAAGACTATAGCTTTCGCAAGTCGATCTTTACAGGCAGCAGAAAGAAATTATGGCATCTCAGAACTAGAAGCATTGGCAATTGTATTTGGGGTACAGAAGTTTGAGCAGTATCTATTAGGTCACAAGATAATTGTTTACAGTGACCATAAGGCGTTGACCTTTTTAAAGACCTGTAAGTTGAGGAATGCTCGTTTGGTAAGATGGTCATTGTATCTCCAGCAGTTTGACCTTGAGGTTAGATATATTCAAGGGAAAGACAATCTGGTAGCTGATGGGTTATCTAGAAGTGCGGAGCTCTGTGATGACGCAGGAATTACCGCAACAGACCTAAGTGAAGTACGAATGTTTGCGTTGCGCGAAGTAAAGGAAGAAAGTGCATTAAAGAGGGTGATTAAGAACTTGAGACGTGAGCAGAATGCAGATGACCAGCTGAAATTAGTGAAGAGCTATTTAGGAAATGCGAACTATCCTAAGGTTTCGCAATACTATTGTCTGCATAAAGGTATTCTGTTTAGGAGAAAATAGGTAGGTGTTTCTGAGTGGTAGCTGTGCTTTCCCTCACAACATGTAGACTTACTAATCGACTATGTACACCTGAGGTATGAGCACTACGGTGCAAAGAAGTGCATTGCAAAATTAAAAGAGAAGGTTGTGTTTGACAACATGTACCGCCGTGTGGCCAAGTGTCTAGCATCTTGTGTAGTGTGCCAGAAAGTCCGTGCTGCTAACACCAGAATACAAGGGGATATGCATTCAGTAGAGCCAACTGAAACCCTAGAATTACTGGCTTGTGATTTGTTTGGCCCTCTTCCTGTTTCGAGAGGTGGTTGCACCAATGTTTTTGTTGTTGTGGATGGATTCAGTAAATATGTCAAGCTATACCCTATTAAAAGAGCAAATGCAAAAACATTGGTAGAAAAATTGGAAAAAGATTTCTTCGTGAACGTTTGCGTTCCGAAGAATTTGCTGTCAGACAATGGGCCTCAGTTTACTTCTGATAGATTTAAAGAATGTCTGGCTAAGGCCGGAGTGAAACATCTGAAAATATCTGCGTATTTCCCCCAAGGAAATATGAGTGAACGTATTATGAGAGAATTGAATAGGCTTTGAAGAACTTATTGTGCTCGGAAACACTCAAGTTGGGCAGAGCACATTAAGTATTTTGAGAATGTAATTAATAACTTAAGGCACGATGCAACTGGTTTTGCGCCTTGCGAATTGATGTTTGGCCAAGAACCGCACAATGTGATTGCAGATATGGTAGAATTCCCTATTCTAACGCAAATATCCACAGACGAGAAGAAGTTAAAGGCTAGGGCAAATATAAGAAAAGGAGCATTGAAAAGGAAAAAGCGTCATGACGCAAAAGCTGTACCCATCAGTTTTGAAATAGGTCAGTTAGTCCTTGTCAAAACCAAGGAAAAACCAAAGAAAATAAATGCAGAAACAAAGAAATTCATGTTCGTATACCAAGGACATTTCAGGATCATAGGAAAACCACATGCCAATGCATATAGGCTAGAGTACCCTAAGAGTAAAAAGCTATTAGGTCTCAGGAACGTGATCGACCTAAAGAAGTTCATAGCTAGTGAATGATTGCTGTAGCGAGGAGGTTGTTCTGTAACCTCTACACAGTGTGGCAGCTGTGCAGTCCCAGCTGTGTGAGATCTTCTTTCCTTTTCAGGTCTCACTCACTCTTCATCTTTCCTATCCACAAAAATTTCGACCCCTTCTTTCCAATGTGAAAATTTTCTGAAACCAATGAATGCTGTAGGGAGGAGGTTGTTTTGTAACCTCTACACAGTGTGGCAGCTGTGCAGTCCCAGCTGTGTGAGATCTCCTTTCCATTTCAGGTCTCACCCATTCTTCATCTTTCCTATCCACTAAAGTTTCGACTCCTTCTTTGTAACACAAAAATTTTCCGTCATGGCTATCAAGCCATGAGTTCTGTAACCATTCTATCCACCGATTAGTGAAGGAAAAAAACCTAATGTGACAAACCTAACAGTGGCATAAACAACAGAGAAGTATGACGTAATTAAGATACAAATGTATTTGAGTAACAAGTATGTATAGAACCCTGGTAACATTGTAAGTACAAAGTGTTGTTTTACTGGAAATGGTCCCACAATAATATTTTAAAGAGATATACTAATTCGTGTACAAACAGGATCTGAAGTGACAATGAAACCTATTGTATGCTGTAAAGCTAACTAATTAATAGTAAAAGAGAGTGCTTAGTGTTATGAAAAATATGCAGACAAGTTGTAAGAATAAACTCACCTTGTGTAGCAAGGAATGGCAGTGTAATAGAACTGAACAGTGTTTGTGGTTGAGACGTGAAGGACACGTCTTTGAAATATTTATAAGGTTGGAGCTGGCCGTTATTTGTAGTAGTGTGTGACAGGACACACCTACACGTATTGAGGTTATGAGTTGGAGGCGTGAATGCGACCATAGGTACCCTTATGTTAGATGAGACAGAGCAGCTCATGGTGTCCTATAGGTTTAGGGAATTTAGCATTACGTTTGGCCATAATTGCTTAATGCACTTTAGTGGTAGGTCGAGAGAGACTGCCTGTGGTTTCAGCGTCCGATCGAGTGGAAATGGATTGCCACGTGAGCAAACTGATCAGCTGCAATACACTATAGATGTGAAATAAATGTGCTATCCTATGCGCTAAATGTTAATAGAGTGAGTATTAAATAAGTACATACACTAGCAACATATTTGAGTAACATAATAGCAGACGTGAAACATTATTTATAGCTCAGTATAAATACACTTCGATGAAGTAAGTACATAATTGCAGATGTGGAACTGACACAGCAGCTGAGGACCAATAAGTGGATTTTGTAGTCAACTAAACGTAGTGTGTTTTGAACACTCAGAACTGTACTATTACCAAAAGTTACTCACATGTACAAAGAAGCTGAAAAAAAACAACTACTAATCAAATTTACTCATACTATCTCTAAGAATAAGGTAATCAGAGATGAGTCAGTTAAGTAAATAAAATACAGATTTGTCAGGAAAGTACCGAGTATTGGTTCAGTATTCCGGCACAGAAATAATAAATTGAAATTAAATAGGCTTTATGATTGTATTCCTTGAGCATAAATTTTCTCTAGTGCGTGACTAACGGCGTTTTGAGCCATTTGTTTACCAATTTTATGACAGTTAAGTAACCGCGAGAGTAAAATTGAAAAAGTTCTGTTAACTTTGTTTCAGCAAAATATTGAAAGACAAAATGTGTATATCCCCATTTCATTGTGACCCACCCTTAGATATTAAGTGAACAGAGTCTGAGGCACTCTTTTTGTTTGTTCTTCAGGACAAACCAGATAATGGCAGCCTGGTAGCTGCGTGAAAGCGTGGAGTGACTTGGACACAACTCACAGTGACCCCTCGAACCTGCACAATGGACTGAGGAAGATATCCTCGACGGAGGGCGAAGTACTAGCGCAACAAGGCGCTTCGCCTTCTGGCATGACGGTGTGGCTAGGGAAATTTCATGGCGTTATTGTTCTGCTTGATTCTTTGTGCAATTTTTTTTGTTTTTTGTTTTTTTTTGTTATTTTTTTTTTTTTTAAAAAGAAAGAGGAAAGGATAGTAAGAGAGACAGTGAGAGACAAGGAAAACGAACGGCCCAAGTGACTGGCCGGGAATTACGATTAGTTACAGAAGAAAGGACAGAAGGAGGAATAGTGAGAGTGAGTGAAAGCGAACGGCCATTATCCTGGCCTCTTCTGCTTCGTAGCGGCGACGCGATGGCGGCGGCAGGCAGTCTTGAAATGGCGAATTGGGGGGGGGGGGGGGAAGAGAAAGAAGTCAGAGGGTGACAGTTGAAGAAGTGGAAAAAGGAAGGGCATATCATGATTAGGCCAACATTGGGGGTAGTGTGGGGGGAAGGGGGAGGCGTGTTGGGGGAGCGAATGACATGGCATGTGGGGGGGAATAATCGATGACGTGAGGGAGGTAGTCGGCATGAGATGAGGTGCCTGGTGCAGGCGAGGTCATGGGGGGCGAAATAAAAGGTCGGGCCATCGAGTGGTGGCTAGTCGGTGAACACGGGTGCCCAGGGAAAGGATTAAGGGATTAGGAGAGTGACGAGTTTTGTGGTAAAAGGAGTGGGCGGCGGACAGGATGCGGGTACGAAGGAGCGGCACTTCAGCCAGGAGGTGGAGCTCGCGGGTTGGGAAGTCGAAGGGGAGGCGGAGGGCACGCCGGAGAGCCCGGTTCTGGACGGTTTGGAGTCGGCAGAGATGGGTGGGGGCAGCATTGCCCCACACCACCACCGCGTATTCAAGGATGGGGCGAACAAGGGAGGTGTACAGTCTAACAGCAAGGTGCGTGGGGAGGGAAGAGGTTGGGTTGATGAGAGGGTAGAGCAGGCATAGCCGCCCCATTGCCTTGCGACGCACCTCGTCGATGTGGGGGCGCCAGGTTAGGCGTTGGTCCAGGGTAACACCCAAGTACTTTGCAGTACGAGTCCAGGGGACTGGGGTACCAAGGACCGCCACCTGAGGGAGCCGAACGGGAATACGGCGTCGGCAGATGATAAGGGCTTGGGTTTTGGAGGGATTAAATGCCAGACGCCAGGTCCTAGCCCAGTCGGTTAGGGAATCTGTAGCCCCCTGGAGCCGCTGTTGAAGAACTGCCGCACTCCGAGAACGAGAGAAGAGTGCAGTGTCATCTGCGTAGAGAGCTAAATGTACCCTCGGCGCAGAGGGCAGATCAGCTGTGAAGAGGGAGTAGAGTAGCGGCCCAAGTACGCTGCCCTGTGGTACTCCTGCCCTGATGCGTCGTCGCGTGGATTTCCCGTCAGGGATCCTAACATGGAAGGTGCGACCTTCCAGGTACGTGGCTATTAGCCGTACATGGGACACTGGGAAGCCAAGGGAAAATAATTTGTAGAGCAGCCCTTCATGCCAGACCGAGTCAAACGCCCTGGACACGTCGAGGAGTATGGCCCCGAAGTACTCCCTATGTTCAATGGCGTCCAGTGCCTCTTCTACTAGGCGCAGGAGTTGGTGAGTGGTGGCGTGGCCCTGCCTGAAGCCAAACTGCTCATCAGGGAGGACTCGTTCTCGGGCAATGTGGATGAGCAGTCGTTTAAGGTACAGCCTCTCGAACACCTTGGAGATGGCGGGCAAGAGGCTGATGGGGCGGTAGCTGGCAGGGGAACGAAGATCCTTCCCAGCCTTGGGTATGGCGACCACTTCAGCGTGTTTCCAGGCAGAGGGATATTGCCTGGTTGTGAGGATGTTGTTGAATGTGGCCGTCAGGATGGGAATAGAAGCTGGGGGTAATTGCTTGAGGAGGGCATTCGTCAGCTTATCGGGGCTGCCAGCTTTCTTGGATTTGAGGTACGCAATTGCAGTGCAACCACCTCTTCGTTAATGGGGGTGATTTCATCCTCAGGGTCCTGGACGGCAAGGAATTGAGGGAGGCGTGCCGTGACCAGGCGAATATGGTCGGGGTCAGTGGGGTCATTGACCGGGGTGAAGTTGCGCGCGAAGACATCAGCCAAGGCGTTAGCCTTGGCGTCTGGTTCGGACACAAAGTCATTGCCGACCTGTAGGGGGGGGGATCCGTTGCCCTCGTCTCAGAAGGCTTTTTGTGAGCCGCCAAGCAGACGGGTCACGCAGGTCAATGGCAGAGATTTTGTTGTCCCAAGCCTGATTGTGGTGGTCTTGCACCGCAGCCTTGATTTGGCGCTGTAATCTATTGATGAGGCGCTTGGTTGCCGGATTCCGAGTGAGCTGCCAGTCACGGGTGGTCCGGTTTTTCTCTGTGATGAGAGCAAGGATGTGGGGGGGGAGCGGACGCAGATGAGCCGGGGGCCGGTGCGGACGGGGAGGGGTCGCTGCTGTTGCAGCATCTAGCACAATGGTGGTGAGGTGGATGAGGGTACGATCTGCGTCCGTGTGATCGGCAGCAGGTAGTGTGGGTAGGGCTGCTTCGACCCGTCTCTGGTAGGACGGCCAGTCAATACCGCAGATGTCTAGGCCCTCCCTCGGCACGGTCGAGGTTCCAGCGAGATCGATGGAACAGATGACCGGTCGGTGATCGGAGGCTAGAGCGACGCGGGTGGCTGCAGTGATGGGGTGGGGTAGACCTTTCACCACTGCGATGTCTAGGACATCTGGGGCATGTCCACCAGAAGGGTAAATGGTGGGGTCGTGCGGGCCGATGGTGCGGGCATGACGCCGCTCTGCGACCCGGAGGAGTCGACGACCTGATGTGTTGGTTAACCTACTGTTCCAGGCAGCATGTTTGGCATTGAAGTCACCGCCAACGAAGACGTCGTTGCCGAGCGAGAGCAATGCTTCATAGTTCGGTGTTTCGAGAAGGCCTCGTGGTGGCCTGTAGAGAGCCACGAACGTGATGGGACCCCTCACCGTGTGGACGACAATGCCAGTGGCTTCCACAGTGTGAAGTGGGGGGAGGGGAATAGGGTGGTGGCGGAGGGAGTTACGCACGTACACCGCCGTGCCACCATAGGCGGTGGGCCTGTCTGTCCGGTAGCAGGAGTAGTTTGCTACACGGACAAAAACACCGGGTTTTGAGGTGCGTCTCAGCAACAAGGCAAACATCAACCCTCTCATCCAGGAGGAACTGTCGGAACTCGCCCTGTTGTTTGGGGAGACCGTTGGCATTCCAGATCATGGTTGTCAATCCGTGATGTCTAACAGCCATGACTGGTTGGAATGGGAGCGGGAGTGGCGATGGGGGACATGGATTGGGAGAGGGCGGTGGCAAGTTGGTGTGGGAGGGATTGGAGGAGGGAGGTGAAGGTGGCGGAGATGGCTGAGGTCAGTGCCTCAACAACAGTGGCGATGAGGTCACCAAGGGGGGTGGGAACAGAGGAGGGGGTGGGGAGAGGGTGCTGCTGAGAGTGTACCGGGATGGGAGAGGGGGAGGCAGTGCTTAACGCCTGCCGGGGGGATGGGGAAGGAACAGCGGAGCGTGACACCCGCTGGGAGGAGGGGGTAGCAGTGCTTGACACCTGCTGGGTGGGGAGGGGAGGGAAGGCTGTTGGAGGGGGTAGGAGGGGGAGGGAGAGGAGCGGGGGTGGGTAGGAGCCCAGAGGGGCGGGATGGGAACGAGACGCAAGGGGGGGGGGGGGGGGTGGGCCTGTGACGCCGACCCGACCAGCGCACCAGAGTAACTGGTGCCCGGGCGGGCCGCCGCCGATGTCCCCGCAAACCGTTTCTGGCTTGCCTGGAAAGACTTAATTTTGGGGCAGCCCATATAACTGCCTGTGTGACTCCCGCCACAGCGGGCGCAGGTGGGGGGCACGTCTCGGGGTTTAGAGCACTCCGAGGAGGCGTGACCACCAGCACACTTTACGCAACGCACCTCGCGGGTGCAGTCACCTGCGAAGTGTGCCAATCCCTGGCAGCGGTAGCAGACCAGGGTCATCCTCCTGGAGCGCGGCTTCTCCATCGTCACGCTAACGTGATCGAGGAGCGAGAGGGTGAGGAGGGGGCGGTTCTCCGACGTGTCAGGAGCGGAGACGAAAAAGAGAGGGGTGGGGCGTCGGGTTCGAGGGGAGATGATCCGGGATATAACTGTAGGGGTGATGTTCAAAGACGCAAGCGCCGTCCGCAGGTCATCATCAGAATACTCCATAGGGAGCCCCCTGACAACAACCCTGAGGCGGCGGGTCCGTTTAGGAGGGGTGGAGAATCCGACGTTGAACTTGCTTAGGATAATAAGGGACTTAGCAAGGTCAGCGGGGGACTGTACAAACAAGCGATAGTCATCATTACCCATCCATTTTATACGGAAGGGGAAGTCAGTGTGAGTAGTGAGGAGATCTAAAAGCACCTTGAAGGGCCCCTTGTGTTGGATGGATATGGGTGGGGGGGCAGGAGGGGTGGCCGACGGTGGGGGGGGGGGGCGGGGGAGGGGGGGGGGGGCGTCCGCGGCACCATCAATAGCCGCGAACGCGTTGCTGACGGGCACGTCCGACAAGGACGTGGTGAACTGGCGACGAGGTGCCGTTTTGCGCGGCACCTGGAAGCCCTCCGCGTCAATAACGGCCTTCTTCTTCTTGGTGTGCCCGCGGTCAGCGGGCGGAGGGGCCTCAGAGTCCGATGAGGAGGCTAACTGCCGCTTCCGGCGCTCAGCGACTGGGCGCCGATGGTCGTCATCGAACTCCATCCCGCCCCCGGTATCGCTGTCGGCGGCCGCGGCAGTCATGTTGGGGTAGAGGGCGGTCTGAAGCCGGACAGGGTCGACCTGCTGGCCCTCTTCCACTGCAGCGTCACGGAGAGCGGTGAGGTGTTCCTCCAGGCCCTCCGCGATGTCGCTGTCATCCATGAAGCCGCCAAGGGAGGCGCAGTCCGACTCCTCAGGGACATTGACCGCATCAGAAATGTCCGGCATGTCGAGGGCGGACGAGGGACGAAGGAAAGTGGAATCCTGACTTTGCCTCGGCGCGCGCGGGCTGGTCCCACGTGAAGGGGGCCCTGACGCGCCATGTGCCCTATCTAACCGCCTAAGGGCGGCGGTATCGATTTCTGAATCGATACCACATCGCCCAGAAGAATCTGCAGAAAAGGACGGCGTCGGCGGCAAGCCGCCCGCGGAGGAGACAGTACTTCCAGGCGAAGGCAGAGAATCCAGAGAATGAGCCATCTCAATGTCCGGGTGAATTGGCCGGGTTGTCGTAGGTGGGGGGCCGGATGGGGCCGCCGACGAAGCTAGCTCCGCCAGGCGGCGATCCGCCACACCCTCAGCTCCAGAACACACAACATTCGCAAGAGACATCGCAGCTCGGAATGCAGTGACCCCTCCCCTTTCCCCACGTAATTTAGAGCGAACGTTGACCCCTCCCCTTTCCCCATGTAATTTAGAGTGAACGTGAAGGACGCACACCATAGCAGCTTCCCCTCCTCTACCCTTGTGAATGGAAGTGTAGAACGCCAGCCAAAGCGGCTACAACCACGTGTGTAAAAACTATTTGTGAAATTTTCTTTCAGGTTTAGAAAAGACTGCTAAGATATAATCATCTGTTTATGTATCTTGAATAACTGTTATTTTCTTTGAATTTGTGTACGTAAAAATGTATTTAATGGATTTAAGATTTTCATAATTTTACATATTTTATGTGTTTGTTTGTCTAAGGCAATATGTATGCCAAAGTATTTCATTGACTTTGCTTAAATTTTGAGGGATAATGTTGCTTAAGAGGCAGTGAACATGACAACAATTTAAATAGTTGAAATAGGTTATCAGTTTTCTTTTAATGTTTCTATATGTTTACATTTCAATTTTAATTTTTCATAGGAAGTTAAGCTGTACTCTTGCTTCCCTTTTCGTAATTAAATTTTTTTTTCGTTCATTAACATTCAAAAACAAAAAAAATTAAGTAGAGGGTGATCTAGGGAAGCAGCCTACTCACGGCATAGTAAATTCACATCAGTCTTTCCACTGTGTGCCAACCAGTCCGCTGTAACTAGCTCTGACGTCATAAATGTTGCGCAATACTTTAAAAATTAAGGAAATAACCTGAAACGGTTTTAGCATGTCAGGAGTAATACTAAATTAATATGTGTTGAATATCAGTTCGATAACTTTAACCATTTTCGAAATTGGACGTTTTTCTGTAAAAATCGTTGGCGCAACAGAAAAGAGCTAGAAACTTCAAAATTTATATTTAGATTCCTTTTTCATAATTATTTAATAGAAACAGTCTTCTGGATCTCACGAATTAAGATTTTAGTTGAAATTCATAATTTTCTGGTTTTTGGTCTTAAAAATTAAGGAAGCAAGATAGATTAATTAGGCTAATAAATAAGGCTAGGATGTTTATATTTAAGTAGAATGGAGATCCGCTATAACCGTAAAGATGTGAGAAGTTTCATTTGAATAACTATAAAACTATAGTGACAGCGCATCTCCACAGCGCAAGTTCAGAGCTCGTCTACTGCGTGCAGTGTAATTAAAATAATTCTCTCGCCCAAAAGATTTAACTTAGCCACGTCAAACGTTTATTATGATTACTTACCTGTGTGCTGAATGCACATTTAAATTGAGAGCTTCATCGGCCATCAGCAAAAGAAGCTATGATTTATTCAATAACTTAAAGTGGTGCGTTACTAGCCCAGCGGCTAGTCGGGAGAGCCGATTTGATCAGGCGTTCCCTTAGCCGTCCGCACCGCGGCCTTATACAGTATATAAGAACGCTGCGCGAGGAAGCAAGGCATTCCGAGTTAGTATTCGCTGCTCGACTCGCTGCGACACACTTGCTACTGTCACCGCGCACGTAACGCTATGGCTGTGAAGCAGTTTGCCGCCGCACTAGAAGCTCTCATCCATGCGATGGGGTTCACCGGCCGCCGCCCACGTCCGCCGAAGCGCAGGCGAACGCAGCAGCACCGGAAGGGCCTCCAGTGCTACAATTGCCAGCAGCTGGGGCATGCCGCGCGGGAGTGCACGAACGCCGTCGCGTGCTTGAAGTGCGCGGCGGCTCACGACACCCGCAGTTGTACGAAGCCTCGTGGTATGGCCAGCAGATGCGCGAACTGTGGCGGGTCCCACGCCGCAAACTCGCGTAGCTGCGGCTACCTTCGGGAGTTCCGCCGTCTGTCCGCCGCACCACGTTCTGCGGCGGCGTCGAGCGCCACGACGGCCGCCCCGCCTCCCCGCTCCGGCGAGGGGTGCTCGCCGCGCCGACGTGAGGCCGCCACCGATGACGCTCTGGCCGGCTTCCAAGCCGCCTTTGCGGCCGAACGGGCCGCCCAGAAGGAGGAGCTCGCAGCTGTCCATCGCCAGCTCCTACAGCTGCGCGATGAGCTCCAGGTTCTCATGAAGAAGCCGCCAGTTCCCGCCGCCGCCCCCGCTGTGAGTCGTCCGGTGGGGCTCGACGTGGCCACGCAAACGACCGCCGCTCCCCCTCCCGCAGCAATGCAGGAGGTGGCGCCCATGGAAACGGATGATGTGCCGCCTGAGCTGCCCCCCTCCGCGGTGGCAGCCGCCAGCACGGGCGCTAAGGCGCCTCCTGTCTCCTCGCACGCCGAGAAGCCAACGAAGAAGTGGATTCGCCTCCCATTTCCTGACGTGCCCAACGTGCAGGTCGTCCTGAAGAACATTGCCGCGGCACTGAAGAACGGGTCCTACCCCTATGCCGACCAACCATATCCCTTCACTCCGCCAGACCAGCCCATACCTTCCCTCCTCCATCGGCCGCTCCACCTTCGCACGTACAGATACCGTGACGTGTTTATGGAAGTGCTCACGAAGAAGGAACTAGCCCTGCTAAATTCACACCCCATCTTCACCCCCTCTCAATGGGATGCCTTAGTCGACGTTATAGACGTATTCCTGAAGGAAGGGTACCGGTCTGGTCGGCGGAAGATGGACAGCGAAGCTATGGAAGCCATGGAAGACATTGAACGTAAACAACGCCAGTTTCAGTAACGGACACCACGCGCGGCCATTACCCCAGTAGCGGAGCCTTTAGCTTAAACCACCGGCCAGTCACTTCGGCCCTTCGTTTTCCATTTCTCTCACTGTCTCTCTTACTATCCTTTCATCTTTCTTTTATTTAACAAAAAAAAAAAAATGCACAAAGAGTCAAGCCGAACAATAACGCCATGAAATTTCCCTAGCCAAACCGTCATGCCAGAAGGTGAAGCGCCTTGTTGCGCTAGTACTTCGCCCCCCGTCGAGGTTATCTTCCTCAGTCCATTGTGCAGGTTCAAGGAAGCAAGGCCCCAGTTCTCTCCAGACGCTGAATAGCACGCCATCTGTATCGGGAGTCGCGTCGCGTCGGTATAATTGCTATAAACAGCCTCGGATGCCGTATTAAGTTACTCGGGATACGCGTAACCCTGCAATCATTTTCGAGTGAAGTGTTAATTCTGGGTTGACTTTAGTTATCTATCTTCAGTTTGCGTATGTCGTATTTTCACGTGCCGTCGCGGGACAGACATTCTACCATTATTTAGCGTGGCGTTTGATGAACCTAATCATCAAATTATGGCGAGCATTCATTTAAATATTTAATTTGGACAGTTATAGTGGCATCAGCGCATTAGACTCTGAACTGCTCTGTTAGTTAGATTGTGTGGATTCTTTTTTTTTTTTCGTCTGTGACTTTCAGAATATAGAGAAAGTTTTTTTTTCACGATCGTTGTTGATCATAAATCCCAGACAATCTCCTAATTCCTCAGAGCTATAAGCTGTAGCTATAAGTGTATTTCTCAGATGAAGTGGGCACTAGGAATTCTAATTACAGGCTTCACGTTTTGCTAATCACTTTCTGGTTGCCAATATTGTAGTTACAGAGCCAGTGTTGAGAACGGCAAACAACAGCATAAATAATAGGAACTGGTTTTACATTCTACAAACCAAACATTTATATAAACAACATAAAATTGATTAAATTCCACCCGCCGCCCAACATATGGTGCATCGGCCGGGAAGTGTTTCAACATTCAAACATTTATAGAACAGTAAGTAAATTTCCTAACCGCCGCCCCACATATGGTGCATCGGCCGGGAAGTGTTTCAACATTCAAAAATTTATACAACAGTATATTTTCTACCCGCCGCCCCACAACACCTTTCGTTGTAGCGAGAGGCGTCTGTGGTTCGCACATACTGCTGACGAGGAGAACACGGGGAAACATCACTCGGTGGAAGAGATGTCAAAATAAGCGAACCCGTGTGCCGACTTATCGGTAGATACTCGACAGTTCTGAGAAAATGAAGTGAAAGTTTTCGAGATAGTTTATATGTCTTTTAACGCTTAACAAGTTTAACCTTACCGGTGACACAGTGGGTAGCATCGCGGTTTTACATCTTTGGCCCGTGTTCGAAATCCGATTATTGTTTTTGTTTTCCGTTTATCTACCCTTCTCCATAGTAAATTACTACACGAAATTTTTCCCATGTATGCTGTAACGATGTTGTCGCTATTTGTCTACTAATTGTCTTGTGACTGAATGAAGGAAACAACAAGTGAATTAAAAAATTATTTGAAATTGTTTTCGGCGAAATTCCTGTAGTATATCGTGGCTAACGCCAGTTTTCGGAAACATATGCTGCACTGTGATTGGGTGGCGGTGAAAGTACTGCCAACTCTTGAAATCTTCAGTAATGTTGAAACGTTTTGTTTCCTAGTGAGATTCATACGAAAAGCAGGTGTTCATATCAGCAGAACCAGCAGTCAAGAAGAATATTGTAAGTAAATATTTCCTACAATCAATCACACAGTTGCAATTTTAACTTTAAATGTACTGCGCCGGCATTAACACCCATTCGGTGTGGTATTCAGCATTCAGCGCGCATCGTTGCCGCACCCACACTTCCGCAAGCTACCTTTAGCACCTTCGTAAATGTTTTAAGCATTCGTGCATAGAGAGGGGTAATTGTAAATTTAGTGCCATAAATAATAATAACCTTGATGAACTGGCAGTAGAAATCGCGAATAGTATATACTCATACGTATTTACAGTGATCGATAAATAGTTCACCCCTGTGAGAGAACGGTCGATGGGCAGGAACTGCCAGGTATTGTGGAAAACAGCTCAACTAAATACTCCTATACATTTAAATAGTGGTGGCCACAGTATGAGCGTAGCCACCATCAAGAAAACAACACGGAACGTTTTGTTAGAATACAGGTAGCTTAGCTCACTGTACCCAACTCAATGGAAAGATAACGCATACCACTGCAGTACTCAGAGTGAGCAGTTTGCCAAAAGGAGTGCGAATCACAATCACTTGACTGACCATAAAGGAAAATACTTAAATCCATTATGAAAAGAAATATCAAGTCCCCGAAAGGTCTTCTAGGCGTAAGTTCCACAATACTTCAAATAACCGTATAAGAAATGCTGCACATGAATACATCTCACTTCTTCGTTCCCACATAATTATGATGATGTATATTGCACGAAACATATCCCGTACTAGCCATACCGGAGCCATTACGATAGCTTGTATAAAAATCCCACATTCCAACATAATAATTCATTCAAAAATACTGTCATCACTATTTTTCACATCAGTCCCACTATAACTTCTTGCGTAATTGTTTCGGTTCGTCTCAGGGGAAAGTAAGTGTCATAACCCTGTCTCTTGCACACATGAAATGTAGTGCAGAAGAAAAATCACAAAATACAGGGACTCAGAAAACACATTATATAACGCAGGTGAAATATATAATCATAGCACACATCGCAAAGTAACTGTAGTAGTTTTCTCATCAGTATGACGTTATAACAGTCATAGTAGCTACTCTCCTTTACTGAATCTTAGTATCCCAGTTATTTCGCTTTTAATCTCAGTGGTAGTGAGATTGTTACAATTGTTTAAAAATTGCTTGTAAAATTTCCGATGTCTCGAAGGGACTGCGGGTAACCAGTTTAACGCCTCAGGAATTGTTACTGAAAGAAACAGCGCCCTACAGCTTTAGCGTCTCTAGTGCTTTCAAGCACCATTGTTTTACAATCAACTGAAGATATTGTAGTATAAAAGTGTAGTCTTTTTGAAAATCCTAGTTCTCTCAGTTTCCTATACTCACTTTTCTCTGACTTGCTTGGAAAAACCCTGTGTTTTTGGAACCCCAGATTGATGTGCAGCGACGGTCTTCCGACGGTAGGCTGCCCTGCGATGTCCAAAATGTCACATATGACACTCTTTGTACAGTTATGAAAAACTGAGGAAAGTGTGACTTTTAAAAGTGGAAAACATGTTAGTGTAGTGTAGAGCAAGAAATATAGTTCCAATTTTCTTCAATAACCGCGTTTCTTTCCAGCGACCAAATAATCAGGTTGAAGGATTCCTGAATATATTCATGGTTGACAGAAGCCGTGGCAGTGGAGTGCTGACTGGTCTTGCAAAAAAGAAAAAAATCAAACCAGAGGTCGCAAACTTCTTGTGGAAAATTAGGAAAAGAATAGTAATCGATGCATGGGAGCGGTTGTATCAGTAAGAGATTGACTGGTACACACTGCATCTGGGTTATAACAAAACATAAACCCCTTGACGTGAATGGATAGTGTCCTCGCAGAAGCTTTCAGAGCCATGGCGCAGCGGGTCGGACGAAACAATGCGCGGGACAGTGACTCAGCTGCAGTCCAACACTACACAGTTTGTGCCTGCAGTCCTCTTGGCGATGTACAGTTTAATGAAGAGTAACAGCAACTGTAATTATGCTAAATTATGAGGATGCAGAAACACGAATATGAATGCGGGGAACCGCAGTCGGTCGTTTTAATATGTAGAAATCGTTTACCGAAAACGTACAAACACAATTGTGCAAAAACGAGGTACAAAATCGTTAAGCAGTAGGTTAGAGGAGGACGGTAGTTGACAACAATTGAAAATTTCGTGGTAATGAGGACAAGTTTTACATTTTTTGGGTTCTTACCATAAAATGACAATACTGTCAATGTTACTACGAGAGTAAGAAAAATCTACTACTCATAATCTTCATAAGCACTGATTGATTTAATACAGGGCTAACGTCAGAGCCATCCTTCCCTTGTGTGAAGGTAGCAGAGTTTCACGAGAGGGAAATAAAGACGAACTACAGATACCGTCAAACAAATAAATCACTTCACAATAAGACGCACGGTCCAAGTCATTCCTACGGAATCTTCGTAACGAAGTTGGATCTGTGCTGAGGCGTCGTCTTACCTTTTTTTGTAAATATTCAGTGTCGTATACTAAGGTTTCAAACTTGGTGAGAAGTTTTACATATTTACTACTGAATCACGTGGTTTAGTGGTCAAAGTCAGCAGTGAGCAATCCGATGAAATGCAAGAAAAACGGTTAACTCAATAGGTCATTATTAACGTTAAATATCACATAGTTAATGAAAAACGACTGGTGTTTATTGAAATATTCCTTTCTGGACAACTACCTTTACGAAGTAGCCATAGTTTTAGCGAATCTCATCAACATGTGACGTCATCAGATGACGTACCGGGCCTCACGAGAAATACGGGTCTCGCAACGAACTTGTGACGTCACGTTAGTCGGTTTGTCCGCCACACTTCGCGAGCGCTCGGCTCCGTGCAGGGCCCATGAGAAATAAATAGACTGGGTTCCAAAATCATAGCAACAAACGGAAATTCTTCAAGGTGGCGTTTATTTGGCCACAAAACACTATAAACAGGTGGTAGTAAAGTAGAAACAGTGCAAAGAATACAGAACGTAAATAACTGCAACGTATATAACGGTAGACAAAAATGTTCTTCGTTTTTTTTCAACTTAACGGATTTGCACACACATTCCAACAACTGCTCAATTTGACCAGTGTGTGGTGTGACCATCTCTGGCAGCAATATAAGCCTGACAACGACGGGGCTTACTGTGAATGTCATCAATCTCGTGTTGAGGAAATAACGCCCATTTTTCCTGCAGAGCTGCTCACAAGTCTTGAAAAGTGGTTGGTGGATGGTGACGTGATGCAATCCGCCTCCGTACTGCATCCCAGAAATGCTCTATGGGATTCAGATCGGAAGATGGAGAGACCACGTCACACGTGCAATATCTTCTGTTTCCAAGAAAACATAAACCAGCCTATTGTCCATCAATAGGAAGTCTGGGCCAACAGCATCTCGCAACAACGAACGGTACATGAGGTCTCAAGTTCTCGTCACAATACCTGACAGCAGTTAAACCTTGTCGATTCACCCGTACAGTTTCATGGTCATCATAATCCCTGTCCACAGCATTTGGGACCCTCCACGGTATCTGTCTCTTCCCGCAAATTTTGGGTCCCAAATTCGTGTTCCACGCTCCCTCCAGATGTGAATCCGTCGAGACTCACTCACAACACCAATTCGGGACTCATCTGGGAAGAATATTGCCCCACTGTTCGATCGGCCAGGTGGCATGTTGACGACTCCACTCTAGACGTTCCCTTCTGAAAATACGCGTCAGAGGTACACTTACAGCAAGTCTTTGACAATAAAGACCTCTCTGCCGAAACCTACTATTCGCCGTTTTCCTCGATGCAATACGTCAAGTGGATACTGCAAGGGCAGATGCCAGTTGCCGTGCAGTACTAGGGCGGTACCATTGTCCTCTTACAGCCAAATAACGGCCTTTTCTATCAGATGTCACACGTGGTCGGGCCTCTCATGATCTTTGGGATACTATAAACTGTCACCACATTCGAAAAACAACAGAACGATTCACATGAAGCCATGGGGCCACATCAATTTGCGACTGTCCTGCTTCCATTTTTCCTACGCCTCTCCACTGCAGCGAGTCTAACAGGCGTCTTTTCTGTGCCATATTGCAGCGTCTGTGTCTGTGTACACAGCGATTGTGGATGTGGGGCATCCGAAAATCACTGTCCCGTTTGATGGGTGCCCTGACGTCACCGCTGGCGTGGTTGTCTGTTGACCGGAACACCATCTTCCGAGCAGAACACGATCGTACGTACATCTGTCTATAGTTGGTGTGACTATATCGTGACTTAGACACACAGCGGAGAAACAGAGGTTTGTTGCTTTAATTTTGGACACCAATGTATGTAACTGACAAGGTATTGATTAAAGTTCTCAACTTCGTTGTGTACCATCGAGAGCTTGCATGCATTTAAACACGCACTCAATTAAACTCGTCTGAAGTCGTCACTCGCTTCCCACCGGAGATGGATGCTGGCACTCGTAAGATCTGCAATGCCACCTACTGTGACTTAAGCTCCACGACCTGTCTTTCTCGTGGGCCTCAATGAAGTACCTCGCGACACATAAAACGACTGAGCTTGTCGATCCTACTCTCGTTCATAGGGGACAATGCTATGTAGTCAGTTCCACGATAAAGTGTACGCCGTTATCTGTATGAAATAAAAAACGCTATTATAAATATTTGTTTAAATGAAAATACCTGTTATTGCTAATTACACATTTACATAATAGTTAATCCAATCCTTGTCATTATCGATTGTAGCTTGGCACCTTTTCGGCATGCTTTTCCCCAGTTATTGTCTCGGTAACGATCTTCATATCGTCCTGATTTTATATGACAACAGTTTCGAAGTTATACTGGCTTTTCTTTAAGCTTCATCTTAATGTATGACCATCATTTTAGATCGGATTTGCATCCGGAGACTATGCAGGCCAATCCATCTTGGACACCCAATTGTCTAGTTTCTATGCTGTACAGAGACAGCTGCAACCTTTCAGATCATTATTCTGTTGAAGCATCCAGTTTCCCTAGTTCGAATAAAATAGCTTCTTAACGGACCACATTGAAATATTTGATAAATAATGCACATTTTTTCAGCGCTCATTTTAAACTGCAAGCGACGAAACAAAACGTTCGACTCTCACACTGTTTAAAAAAAATGGCTCCGAGCACTATGGGACTTAACACCCGAGGTCATCAGTCCCCTAGATCTTAGAACTACTTAAACCTAACTAACCTAGGGACATCACACACATCCATGCCCGAGGCAGAATTCGAACCTGCGACCGTAGCGGTCACACGGTTCCAGATTGAAGAGCCTAGAACCGCTCGGCCACACCGGCCGGTCACACTGTTTATCTATACACTGTGCAAAAGCGCATTGAGTACAAATTCGAGACCACTACCAGATATGTTGAGAGAGGAGAAGTTACTCTCTCACCTATTTACCGTACACGGAAAATTGTTAAAGATCTTGCTACAACCTGACACACCTAGAGCGAGACTCTAGAAAGTTAAAGGCCTGAGTAGACGTTGATAGAGCCTGGTAGGGCGCTAAAAGCATGAGGTACTTTCATTGTTCTTAGTCATAGTAACAGAATGTTGGAAGTTGAAAGCCATCCCTCAATAAATCTTGCCGGAGAGGCTCACAGCCGTACAGGGCAGACAGAGCAGCCCCTCACCGAGACAGGTCTCCAGTAGAACAACGCTGCAGTATCTGCATTGGCGCCACCGATGGCTGGGCTGCGGTCAATGGACTAAAGGAATGTGTCTACACAATGGAGTCGTAAAACGGGCATTGTGTGCAGAGACACATGTAATAAAAATTCACAAGTTTTCGTGTTCGCCGATACTGCAAATAGGCCTGTGACCTATTTCCATTGGCCACCTCGGTTGTATAAGAAACGGTGGCGTCTGAGAAACTTTTAGAGATAGAATCTTTATTACACGTCACAGCTAGCGCTAACAAGCTCAAATGCAAGGACAGTTTACGTAAATATCTTCTAGATTGTATCTGTTCACTTTCTGCCATGGGAAGCGACGCAACATCGGAGAAAATCATCCTCCCCCTCTACGAAAACTTAAAAAAGCCAGAATTGGTGGTTTCCCGCTTTTTCAGAGACGCAGGTTTCCTAACTCTTGCCCTGGTTCGACATGAGTTTGTGTTGTCGTGTGGGAGGAGAGATTTAGCGTCTCTAGAGCCCTATGACTGGCTCAAGACGGCGTGAAGGCGGTGTCGTCGTGCACTTTGCGGGAAAACGGATTCTTTTTTTTCTGGAGAGGTGTGAGGCACTCGGGTGCTGGACTCTGGTCTGGTAAGAGCACCTTCTGGTCGATGCTCTGGATGTGTCGTAGGTGCTTGCGACCTATCCTTAGACCGACTTCACGTGTGAGTAGTTTAGACTGCGGAGTTGGTTCAAATGGCTCTGAGCACTATGGGACCTAACTTCTAAGATCATCAGTCCCCTAGAACTTAGAACTACATAAACCTAACTAACCTAAGGACATCACACACATCCATGCCCGAGGCAGGATTCGAACCTGCGACCGTGGCGGTCTCGCGGTTCCAAACTGTAGCGCCTAGAACCGCACGGAGTCTGTGGTGAAGTTCTTACTGTACCCACAGCGTGACTTTAAACATCTCGGATTACTCGTTTGCCGAAGGTACTTATTCGTTTTTTGGTTTACCAGTCTTGACGTTTGGTGTCCTCGAGTGGTCTGTCGTATAAGTGAGCCAAATTGGTCCTTGGTACGACCACCGTACGGGTGTGTCACACACTGAAAGATCGTGATATCAGAGCTCTGGTAGACAGTAATTTGCGATCCGTATGCCTAATCGCTAGGCTGTGAGATTTTTGCATTTCTTTCGTGGCCGTGATCGATTCACAGGTGCCACCTCACGCCTCGCCTCCGCCGCACACATCTCGCCAGCTGCAAGTTACATCGCCGCATGAAGCAAACAGGGTAACGTACTGCTGCGGCCTAGTCAGGGCGTACAGATAATCGCCACTTGCTCGCAGCTGCACCGATAAAGAGAAACTTCTGTAGATTAGAACAATCAAAGCCTGCTCAGCGTCAGATCAATTCAGGTTGCGTTATCCACATTTTTAGGGCCAGAGTACTTGACTCACTTCTGCCACCTTAGGATCCTTGTCCATTGTAGTCTTAAACCACCCGTTAGTTGTTTACAATATTCACTCAATAACTTGTTTAACATAATTTATGTCTGTTTTTTTTTTAAATAAATGTTGTTAGAACTCTAGCAAATTTTGCACACATTCTCAGTGGTTTTATATAGTCCCCACAGCGTTAAGTCGCAATGTCGCTGCGAACATTACATTTAAAATTATGACGTACACTTCCTCGTGGCACTGACTGTACATCGCTCCTCTCTGCAACTCTGTCTTCGTAAAACTAAACCGACTCGTCACAGTCTTGTATTACCACTATCGCGACCGCTACCGTATCACATTGGATAATGAAAGAACGAAAACAGAGTATTTTAGCCGAGCAATGTGTAGTACTACCCCTACCGGCTAGGGGAGGATCGACATTTCTGTGGCAACGTATACCATCTGGTAACGTCACATGTTCAACATTTGTCATCCTCATTTGGAACATTTGCCGTCAATTGCGCCCCCATAAATCTTGTATTAAATTACTTGTCTCAGCGTCATCTACATCGGTTCGGGGTTTTTTAAGCGTTAGTAATAATCACCCTTCATATAAAACATTCTAATCATAAGGGCCCCTCTTTTCTTCTGACAGAGAAGTATTGCTCAGTCACCTAGTGTACCAAATCAATGCCCGCAGCGAGTAAATCTTCCTTTCAATATTTGCTGCTGTTATCTCAATAAATACTCGTGAAAGTTCTTGGGTACGATTGGCGGTCACTCTTTATCACTGGTTCAAATGGCTGTGAATACTATAGGACTTACCATCTGAGGTCATCAGTCCCCTAGAACTTAGAACTAATTAAACCTAACTAACCTAGGGACAGAACACACATCCATGCCTGAGGCAGGACTCGAACCCGCGACCGTAGCAGTCGCGCGGTTAAAGAGTGAAGTGCCTAGAACCACTCAGCCACACCAAACGGCCTCTTTATCACTGTTCTAAAATTGTGCTGGTTATTATTCTTCACTCTACACTGGCAATTCTGTGTGGCAAATATTACTTGAATCTTTCTGTAGCAGCTAATATAAAGCACCAAATGTTAAATTTTTGCCTTAAAGCAGTTACACATGTATGTACGTTCCTTACTTGTACCTAACAGTGGAGTAAAACAGTAAATTCTAAGAGTAAATTTTGACATAAATAGTGCAGTAAAGTCACTTATGATGGTCAGTTGAAATACAGCTCAGATGTACCAGTACTTACATGAAGCACTCCTAAGAAACATAAACAGGAACAACATAATGAGATTACAGCAGCAATAGCGTTGGGGAAATGCTAATAATTATCGATGTAACGTAATTATGTTCCTTAACAGACTAGGTATATTAAACGACCAATAGACGTTATCTACGGAAATTCTTGTAAGAGCTGTGACACTCAGCTTCTATCGGTTAAAACCCCTATAGAGAGAGAATTGTTGCAATATGTTGCTACTGGCTGTCACTACTCTCAGTAACCGTATGAAGCCACTACACAGACACAGACGCACACACACACACACACACACACACAGAGAGAGAGAGAGAGAGAGAGAGAGAGAGAGAGAGAGAGAGGGAGAGAGAGAGAGAAAGAGAAAAAGGGGGGGGGGGGGGGGGGTTGCACGCACGCTACGAAATGTTACTGGGAAAGTAGCTAGCCAGAACAAGCCGTTTTTTCGGAGTTGTATTTGCCTTGAAGTACTTCATTTCTTCTCTAATGACCAATACAAATGTTACCAATAAGTTTAGAATCGATGACAAATCTGTGCCCGCCTCACCCCCCCCCCCCCCCCCCAACATTAATAATCAAGAAGTGTAGTTCTAAGTTCTAGGGGACTGATGACCTCAGATGGTAAGTACTATAATATTCTGTGTGATAGTTTGTGTAGCCAAATATCATTCCTAATTGCCTGGAAGGTGCTGTTTTCGGCTCCTTCCATATCAGTAGGTCTTAGTATCTGCACAATGGGAACTCTCAACTGTATTACATCATTGCCCAGTAAAGCAAAGCATAATCACTGTAATTTATTTTTCCCATTTACGTTTCGCCTTTTTTTAATTCTCTAAGCCATTTTCAGTGGGATCCAGAACGATGCAGTTTTGTTTTCATATCTGTGATATTTGGATTACCAGACAGTTCACATTGCGTTTTTTTCTGTAAATAAGTGATTACTTACTGTTTGTTGGCATCTGCGTTTCTTCTCATTTGGTCTGGAGGTCGCATAACCACTTCATTTCCGAAACATAAGCTAATTTTTATATTCCGAACTTCTTCTTCACACTGTTCACCCTGTTTACCTTTATTTTTGTGGTGCACTATTACTCTTTCGTCAGTAGTTATAGATAGATGTTCGAAAACAGCGCTTTTAATGACTTAAATATTAGAGTTCATTATGTGTTTCCTCCTGTTTGGTTTGCTTCCCTGCAAGTAATTACTTATTTACATGAAGAACGCCACGTGCCTGTTTGATAATCTAATAATAACACATATCAGAACAAAACTGTATCGTTCTATAGCTCTCTGAATATGCCTTAGAATAAAGAAAACGGCGAAACGTGTCTGGGAAAAATAAATTAAAGTGTCGCAAGAAAAGGCCGTTTTATTTACAAAACAAATATTTCTGTGCTTGTTGCGAGGATGGCCACGCAAACAAACTTGTTAAACTTCTTAAAGCGTAATCAGTTTGCAGCGTTTGCTATATTTGCAATCGACAATCAGCGACCCGTAAGCAAACACATGTACCGTCTTTTTTGGATAAACGTCTATTTGTATGCACACTGTTATTCTGCAACGTCAAACACCTACGTACGGGGGCAATTTAACTGTATTCTTGACTTTCAGTTCCTGCGTCTCCCTAGCGACTGGCACACATACAGACTGCACAAACAGTAATACTACACACACTTCACACCCCCTCATTACTGCTTCCACTGTTGATTTAAAACATACCTTCTCATCACTTTAGATAGGCAGGTACGATAACTCTGTTGCTATTGATGCAGTACATGTTAAATCTCCTCCAGCGAATTGTAAACTGACTCAGAATCGGGTGTAGCATTTGGGTTGCAGATATTTCCGCTTTCGATGGCGATTCTAAAAAGTCACGGCGAACACGTCACTTGCAAAGCTCTGCTTATGGAACTTCAGTCTACAGGGAATGGCTGTTGGCCAGCTATAGGAAACAAATTGCCGGCCGGTATGCGGGAGCACCAATTCAGCAATGGACTTGCAGGTCTTGTACGGTTTGGAAGTGTGGTCAATGGGCGGCGACGAACATGTGAAAAGACTGTGGATTCTATAACTGACGCACCACTATACTTTGAAGCCACATTTTAGGCAACAATCCAGCCACTATATCATCCACAGGAAATCCATAAGATTCTGTATAATAACAACTTCCTCTCCCCACAAATTTCATCAATTCACTAGACCAAAAACTCCCAAAATCGCTTCCTATATGACCCAAGATGTCCCTCACGCAACTCTGGTGCAAATACACAGGCTGCACAAAAAGTAATACTCCACACAGTCCATTTCCTCTCTCTTTTTTTTTTTCACTTATGATACAGTCTCAAATCAGACATGCGTAATGCTGTTTCTTTACACACTCAGTTCAATTAGGGTCGACAGTTTGTATGTCGATGCTCAAATCTTTCAAACTTTGTGTAATGATGTGCTGTTGCTTCAGTCGATTCCTGTTTTGGGTATTGGTACTGATTGGAGTCCACATTACATGTAGTTGTATGTAAATTTCCCACTTTTTCCGCCCATCGACAGTGCGTTTATCCTAGCCTCCACAGTATACGTGGATCGCGGTAGTGGCCTACCTCGTTTGTTTCCGGCTACATCATAAAACAAAGCCGGCACCGTTGCCGAGCGGTTATAGGCGCTTCAGTCGGGAACCACGCTGCTGCTACGCTCGCAGCTTCGAATCCTGCCTTGGGCAAGGATGTGTGTGATGTCCTTAGGTTAGTTAGGTTTAAGTAGTTCTAAGTCTAGGGCACTGATGATCTCAGATGTTAAGTCCCATACTGCTTAGAGTCATTTGAACCATAAAACAAAATTTTCCTGGAACAGGTAAATATAGTCTGCCGGTAAACTGAAGAGCGAGCGAGCGAGTCCCCACTCTGCCTACCCAGCTACGCCACGAGGCGCTTCTACAGGCTGTTTCACAACGTAGTACTGGACCCGCCGCGGCGCGCGCTTCAAATCTGTGGCGACGCCGTGTACAGATTGATACATCTCGGCTGCGTTTATTTTTATACAAATGCATTAAGACGATAAGGAATACAAAAAAAGATAGCTTCTTCCGAAACACAACATTATAGAATAAATAATATTAACATCAGAATGGAAGTCAGGATTCTACTGCAAACATAGAACGAATTGCCTGTTCATGTGAATGTATGTTCCTCTATTGCTATTGGAAAAATGAACCCCATATAATGTAATCAGTCTGTAGAATTTAAGGCTTGTTCTTACTTTGTGTTCCTACTAAAATGTAGTAGTTTTCTTTCAAGGACTGCATTGAAACTTAACAACTCTTGCGACATGAAGAGTGTTTAAAAGGTAAGAAGAAATTTATAATTTTGTGTGTTGCATTAGATTTGCACTACTTTTTTGTCACTATCTTCATAAACATGCCTCAAAAATATGTGTACAATGTTATCCATATTGGGTATTTACTCTGTTGTCAGCTGTCAGAAAGGTTACATGTGTTTTGGTAGCATCAACGTTTATTTGTTTTGTATAAAAATAAATTGTAGAATCTGTATTAAGTTTTGTTACAAGAATGTAATAAAGTGTATGAAATTTTTAGAAATGTTAAATATTCATTTTGGTGAGCCTGTTATGGGTAAACCAAGGGAAGACAAGTGGTAGGGCCTACAAACATTTCAAAGCAGGCCTTTAAGGACAGCGGTTTTACAAGCATGGATGAGATTAAAAATGCACAGTTAAGAGGCTATAAACTAACCTGAAGAAACAGTTCCTAAAAGTGTTTCGGGAATTGGAAAAAGCACTGGCATAAGTGTATAGTATGTAATTTTGAGGATAACATTGCTGTAGATTAACAAATAAAGCTCTTACCAAAAAATAAAAATTAATATGCGAACCTAACTCGTTAGTCAAGCTTTTTTTCTTAGATGTCCAGAATCAGTGTACATGTTTCGAAGGAAATTTCACCAGTGTCTAAGAATAGCTATTGCGCACATGTTTTAAGCACTATATCTTAGAATCAGATGAATAGTGACAGAGATAGAGATTTAGTGTTCCATAAGCATCAAAGGTTTTACGTGATTTTGAGATTGTCTATAACGATGGGTTTCCTCCCAAACTTATTAACTTTCCTTCGTGGCGATTCCAGTAAACCATGCGGTTTATTTTTGCGTTCCTTCCTTATGCGTCCTATTGGGATAGGCTGACGTTTGCATAAATTGCAGCCCTTTGAATGGGACTGGTAATATTAGCCAACAGTTCTTTCTGGGTCGCCTCTTTAGTACACGCTGTAATAACATTAGAGACGATTGAACGCTTGTTACTCCGCAAATACTTCCTCTTCTTAGTATTCTGCACATTTTCTTGCAATGCTAGACTATTATCCATCACTTTCGGATATCGAAGTATATCAGTAAGTACACAAAGTTAACTCGCTGACACTGACAATTAAGATCCCACGAACAGAAACAACGTATATCAGTGCACACCAATCTACACCGCTAGACAGGTAACAGGCAACAGATTTTGGTTGCCCCTGTAGGCCGGTGGCAGCTTTCTTCCCTGAAAGGCCACTTCCCCCACCAAAAGCGCTGCTCGCTCTTGAGTTTACAAACAGACTATAGCGGTATAATTCTACATAACTGCTATTTTATAACCTTAGAAAACCTGTGAGGTATGTTAACAAAATTGACGAGAGTTACACAATGCTTCAATGAAGTATGAAATGGAACATATACACTTAGTACATTCTCCTAGAGGTTTCCAATTCACTCAAGATTTATTGTTGCAACGTTGCATATGGAGTACATGAAGTGACTACAATTATAGATCAATAGCACAAGCGGTTCTGAGGCACCAGATATCGACCGGTACTGAAACACTAGTATTATTACGTGGTCTAGCCTCCACGGTCGGTAATGCCTGCGTTGACTCTGCCGATGGCGAACACTGCGCTGGGATACGTAATACCCCGCCTGCTAGTCCTGATCACGTAGTTCCGTAAGAGTTGTTCGTTGACGTGTCGCACTGGTCGCTTCTCGTGCCATCACGTCCCACGCGTTGTTGATTGCAGATATGTCCTGAGATCGTACTAGCCAGGAAAGTTGCTGCACGTCTTGCGCAGCACGTCGAGCTTCGCGGGCTCTGTGTGGGAAAGCATTACCGTGTTGGAAAAACACATAATCTTCGTCGAAATAGATGGTTGTAACTCCGTCATAAGCTGTGTCCATTTTGAAACAGTCCGTATCGTAAGTATGGCAATACAGACGATAGCCTATGTACAAAAGTGCCACTGGAGTGATGATCATTGCAACACTATGGCCGACTCAACAACTATAAATAGACGACCTAGGACTGATATTAGAGTACAAACTGTTCCAATATACCCTTGTAGTGCACTATTATATCGTTTCTTGAACAAAAAACCTATCAGATTAGCTGTTCGAATAAATGAATAACTCTTATGGAATCACTGGTTCGGAGTCCTCGAGGGGCAAACTCAGCCGCCTAACAGGCAAGAGTTCTCTTCCTCCGTGGAACAGCACATTTCTCGCAGCACGATAGAGTTGTGTCTTAGGGGTATCTGTTGAGTGCAGGAGAATGTAATGGATGCGGGTATATGGTTCAAATGTCTCTGAGTACAATGGGACTTAACTTCTGAATGTCATCAGTCCCCTAGAACTTAGAACTATTTAAACCTGCATCTACATCTACATTTATGCTGCGCAAGCCACCCAACGGTGTGTGGCGGAGGACACATTGCGTGCCACTGTCATTACCTCCCTTTCCTGTTCCAGTCGCGTATGGTTCGCGGGAAGAACGACAGCCGGAAAGCCTCCGTGCGCGCTCGAATCTCTCTAATTTTACATTCATGATCTCCTCGGGAGGTATTAGCAGGGGGAAGCAATATATTCGATACCTCATCCTGAATCACACCCTCGCGAAACCTGGACAGCAAGCTACACCGCGATGCACAGCGCCTCTCTTGCAGAGTCTGCCACTTGAGTTTGCTAAACATGTCCGTAATGCTATCACGTTTACCAAATAGCTCTGTGACGAAACGCGCCGCTCTTATTTGGATCTTCTCTATCTCCTCTGTCAACACGACCTGGTACGGATCCCACACTGATTGCAATACTCAAGTATAGGTCGAACGAGTGTTTTGTAAGCCACCTCCTTTGTTGATGGACTACATTTTCTAAGGACTCTCCCAATGAATCTCAACCTGGCACCAGCCTTACCAAGAATTAATTTTATATGATCATTCCACTTCAAATTGTTCCGCACGCATACTCCCAGATATTTTACAGAAGTAACTGCTACCAGTGTTTGTTCCGCTATCATATAATCATACAATAAAGGATCTTTCTTTCTATGTATTCGCAATACATTGCATTTGTCTATGTTAACGGTCAGTTGCCACTACCTGCATCAAGTGCCTATCCGCTGCAGATCTTCCTGCATTTCGCTGCAATTTTCTTATGCTGCAACTTCTCTGTATACTACAGCATCATCCGCGAAAAGCCGCGTGGAACTTCCGACGCTATCTACTAGGTCATTTATATATTGTGAAAAGCAGTGGTCCCATAACACTCCCCTGTGGCACGCTAGAGGTTACTTTAACGTCTGTAGACGTCTCTCCATTGAGAACAACATGTTGTGTTCTGTTTGCTAAAAACTCTTGAATCCAGCCAAACAGGTGGTCTGATATTCCGTAGGCTCTTACTTTGTTTATCAGGCGACAGTGCGGAACTGTATCCAACGCCTTCCGGAAGTCAAGGAAAATGACATCTACCTGGGAGCCTGTATCTAATATTTTCTGGGTCTCATGAACAAATAAAGCGAGTTGGGTCTCACACGATCGCTGTTTCCGGAATCCATGTTGATTCCTACAGAATAGATTCTGGGTGTCCAGAAATTACATGATACGCGAGCAAAACAGTAACCTAAGGAAATCTCACACACCCATGCCCGAAGCAGGAGTCGAACCTGCGACCGTAGCGGTGGCGCGGTTCCAGACTGTAGAGCCCAGAACCGCACGACCACACTGGCCGGTCGATGCGGGTATAGTGTACGGTAATATTTGTGTTGTATGATGACGAGAGATGGGAGAGGCAGAAACCCAGTGCTGGTAGACACCACACTCCTCTCAAATGGCACCAAGAACCACCAAGTTTATCGTTACAATCCGAAGAACTGATCACCAACACCTCTCTCCATTAGGTGTTGTAGAAAGGTTTATAATTTAGTCCAGAATTTTGTCTCAACTTCTGGTGATCAGGAACCTTATGCCACCATTTCTTCTCCTCTTCCCAGACAAATTTTGGCAGTGAAAATTTCTATCGCGGCCTGATTTCGTCCGGCTGCCTCTGAGTTGAACGCCAACACAGTAGCGCGTGCCTCAGACATCTCCGCTGTGGATGCGGGTATGTTATCTATAATTAAATGTCACTCCCAAACTGGCAGACGACAGCGTCCTCCTACTGAAATTTATGTCTAACTGGGTGAACATACATAATATGTATATAAAGAGCAGGGTTTTGTTACCTTTTTGAATACGCGACCCCTTTCCGAGTAAAGAAATTCTGGCGACGCCTAGAACCGCAATAAAATTACGTCAGTGATTTCAGAGGCAACGTAATTAATGTTCTTTCTATTGATACCATACCGGCAGGGAAATAAAGTGCACTGTTCAAGGTAGTGACAGCGCTCTCTAGGCAGATAGACACTGAAGCGCCAAAGAGCCTATTATAGACATGCGATTTAAATACGGAGATATGTAAACAGGCAGAATACGAAGCTGCGGTCAGCAGCGCCTATATAAGAAAACAAGTGTCAGGCGCAGTTGTTAGATCGGTTATTGCTGGTACAACGGCAGGATATCAAAATTTAAATGTGTTTGAACATGGTGCTATAGTGAGTCCACGAGCGATGGAACTCAGAATCTCCGAGTAGGCGAAGAAGTGGCATCGCTGCAGCCGGAAAAAAATCCTGCAAGAACGAGACCAACGACGACTGAAGAAAATCGTTCAACGTGACAGAAGTGTAAGCCTTCCTGAAATTGCTGTTGCTTTCAAATGCTGGGCCTACAAAAAGTGTCAGCGTGCGGACCATTGAAGGAAACATCATCGATATGGGCTTTCGGAGCCGAAGGCCCACTCTCCTAGGCTCGTTTCACACTGGGACACTTGTGACGGCCACCGGTGACGGTCGCTGATAGAGATACATTCGTTTGAATTGGAGCATTCACACCGGGACACTGCACTGAGTCACCGAGTCACGGTGACCCAGCAGTGACTCACCCTCGCCACATGTGACGGACACCGACACTGTGTTCGCTGCGGTCACCGCCGGACATGCATTAGCTTGTATTGGAGTGTTCACACTGGGACACCGATCACAGACACAGCAGTGCAGAGTTGCCAACAGACAGGCAGCCGTTGCTGAGCCCAGTGGTTCTCCACACAGTGCAGCCATGAGTTTAGAGTTCATCAACACAGAAGATTTTATAAGTGAAGTGGAAAGTCGTCCCGTTATTTGGGATATGAAAAGCGATGACTACAGTAACAAAGTCATGAAAATGAAAGGGTGGCAAGAAATTATTACAAAGTTTGTGCCTGATTTCGATGAAAAGAGCATAGATGAAAGAAACAAAATTGGTAAGTTCTATATTCTTTTTTCACTTTAATACCGTATTTTTCGGACCACAAGAATAGCGAAATATATTTTCTACCCCTGTACCAGGCTAGGAGGTTAATAACCTACAAGGAGAATGCTATCCCTCACCCCTTTTCTTTTGCATTACCAATAGCAAGTGTACTGTTATGCAGTCTCAATGCGTGAAGAATGGACAAAATGGATGAGCGCAGAAAGCATGTACTCACCCCTACAGGGCGAATGAAAGTAAAATAAAATAAATAGTTTTATTTCAACATTTTCATAACAAAATTAAGGGTACGTGTTTTCGTAGTCTAATAAGGCGCTCCGCCTTATGGTCCGAAAAATAGAGTTAAAATATTATTCAAAACAGCAATAATTTACGCATATGTTGTTACTATAACAATGAATTTTATTTATTTACCATAATTCTATTGACTTAAAAGTTTTTGACACCCGAATGAGAACAGTGCTCGTGCTTGGGTTCTGTTCAATTAGGTACACACAACTGTAATATAAAAAAGTGCATTGTAATTATAATTTTAATTGCAAGTTTTAATCAGTTCAGTGAACGCAACAGTATGGTTTGTTACAGTTAACATGGTAATAATTGAACACTGCACATTTCAAATACAATTCCAATGAACATTTAGGCCTAACGACATTAATGTTCACATAACATTTCTAGCACTTAGATTTTTTGCAGCTGCCATGGCACTTCGCCTTCAGGGCTGATGAAGTAGTTGGCGTAACCTTCTCTGATACCGTTCGCAATATTTCCTCCACGGACCAAGCAAGGTGACATGTCCTGCAATCCCTGAATAGTTAACGTATCCTCAAACTGTATTCCATCACGATCACGCACAAAGTTATGGAGGAGGCAACATATCTTCACAATAGACTCTGCCAAATCTAATTTAACATCCAGTGATCGATAGAAAATGCGCCACTTGTTTGCAGGAATTCCAAAAGTACACTCGATGTACCTTCTAGCTCTGCACAGTCTATAGTTGAACACAGGTTTTTTAATGTCCAAATACTTTCCACCATAAGGGCGCAACATGAATTTTGACAATCCGAAACCTTCATCTCCTACTAACATGAATGACATAGGTCTTTCAAACGATAATGATAGTTGTTTTGGTGCAGGTAAATCTAGCGTACCATCTTCTAGTTTATTATTAACACTGTATTACCAAACACAGTTGAGTCGGACGATTTCCCATATGCTCCAACGTCTATAAATAAGAATTTGTACGTCGAATCACAAACAGCTAACAACAGAACGGAAAAATAGTTCTTATAATTATAGTAGAGTGAACCACTGGAAGTGGGTTTTACATTTCTGATGTGCTTCCTGTCCACTGCACCCACACAATGAGGAAAGTTGGCCCTCTTATGGAATCTTTCAGCTGAGGCAAGCCACAGATCTTTCGAGAGGTCGGGAAAACATTTTGACTTCATTTTACGCCATATGCCAGAGCAAACGTCTCGTATAATATACGAGATAGTTGATACTCCAATTCTGTACTGAAAATGTGAGTCCATCATGGAAGATCCGGCCCCCAAGTACTTGTAAAAAAGAGATAAAGCATATGGAGCAAAACTACAAAGCCGGCCGAGTGGCCGTGCGGTTCTGGGCGCTACAGTCTGGAACCGAGCGACCGCTACGGTCGCAGGTTCGAATCCTGCCTCGGGCATGGATGTGTGTGATGTCCTTTGGTTAGTTAGGTTTAATTAGTTCTAAGTTCTAGGCGACTGATGACCTCAGACGTTACGTCGCATAGTGCTCAGAGCCATTTGAACCATTTTGAGCCAAAACTACAAAATTATGCAGGTTACACACAAGCATACACAACGTACGCACACGTAGAGGTTATAGATAACTAGCTGAAACACCCGGCAACTATAATTTTAATAACTACTATGCCTATAACTTTCGCGCAAGTGACAAAGTTTCATCGCAATCGGATGAACGGTACGGCTGCGCATAAAATACGAACAAAACCAAACAAACATTCATTTTTATATATTAGATATTACAATACTATGGTGGTTTTTGTTTGTTGCAGGGACAATCCTCCGAAGGAAATAGAAGAGCTTAAGGGCCAGTTATACCAGAGAGTTATTAAGGCAAAAAACAGAAAAGAGTGGTTCTGCAGCAGCTGGTAGGAAGAAGTATATCTACTTCGATCAGCTGCGATTCCTAACAACTGACTGTAAGAACACTACTTCTAGTATTGACAACGATGATGATGAAGACAGAAATGAGTTTGATGAAGGAGAAAATTTAGAGAAGGAGGCACGTGAAAAAACTGCTGAGCGACGGCAAAAAACGCCACGTGAAAAGAAGAGTCTTGAAGAAGAAGATATCCTATATAACATTTTGAAGGAAAAGTACGCCAGAAAGGACAATTCATCACAGCAAGCCGACGAAGATAGCTTGTTTATGCAGTCTTTAGTACCTGAATTAAAAAAAAATTACCCAGTCATGCAAGATTGAAAATGAAATCAGATTTGATGAATGTCATTATTAATGCCCAACAATATTACAGCGCTTCTGCTTCCTCTTCGTCCCAAATAGGATTTGCGCCGGTACCAAATTACGCTACGGGGGATCCGCATCACGACAGTGCATATCATGGAACAGTTCAAGGCTACGCTGGAGGACAGTCGAGGTTGTCCGATCAGTTACCAACTGCGTGCTCGCCAGCGGCCTCCGAGTACAGTGACGAGTCGTTAATATACTTTTCAACAGCACAGGCAGAGAAACAATGAACTTAAAACTATTAGTGAAAGTTTTACAATAGTTTGTAATGTATATTAATACCAGTTAAAATCTGTAAAATGTGCTTACAATAAAATAAAATAATACTACAGTACCTACCTTAATGTAAGAGCAAGTTTTTCCTCTGGTGGGATAGCTTTCCTTAGTATAGTGTCTTTTCCTGTGATTGCTACTTTCACATTTTCTAGTAGTTCATCAAATGAAGTTTGTGATATTCGAAAATACTGAAAAAACTTCTTCTCAGATTGTCTCAGATCGTCATAAAGGTTGTAATACAATCCTTTCTCCAGCCGATCACGTAGCAGTGGATGTATGTGTAATGAGCGTTTTGTCTTCATTCTCCTCCTCCTCCTCCTCCTCCTCCTCATTACAAGTACTAACAACAGTTCCTCCTCGCTCGTGTCCATTTCACCAACTAATCAGTTGGCAACAGCTGCAGTGTGGGACACCAGTGACCCAGAAGTGTTCGCCACAGTCACCGGTGACCGTCACAAGTGTCCCAGTGTGAAACGAGCCAACTCTTGATGACAGCACCACACTAAGCTTTACGCCTCGCCTTGGCGCGTGAACACCGACAGTGGACTGTTGACGACTGGAAACATGTTGCCTGGACGGACGAGTCTCGTTTCAAATTGTATCGAGCGGATGGGCGTGTACGGCTATGGAGACAACCTTATGAATCCATGGATGCTGTACGTCAGCAGGGGACTGTTCAAGGTACTGGAGGCTCTGTAATGGCGTGGGGCGTGTGCTCCACTGATGCGTCTTGATACGACCCTGACAGGTGACACATACGTAAGTATCGTGTCTGGTCACCTGCATCCATTCATGTCCATTCTGCATTCCGATGGATATGGGCAATTCCAGCAGGACAATGCGACACCCCACACGTCCAGAATTGCTACAGAGTGGCTCCAGGAACACTCTTCTGAATTTAAAGACTACTGCTGGCCGCCAAACTCCCTTGACATGAGCATTATTGAGAATATCTGAGATGCCTTGCAACGTGCTGTTCAGAAGAGATCTCCACCCCCTCGTACTATTACGGATTTATGGACAGCCCTGCACGATTCACGATGTCAGTTCCCTCCAGCAGTACTTCAGATTTAGTCGAGTCGAGTGTTGCGTTACTTCTGTGTGCTCGCGGGTTCCTTACACGGTACTAGGCAGGTGTACCAGTTCCTTTGGCTCTTCATATTCTTTGCCGCGGTGCAGGTGTAGGGGCGAAAAGAGGTGAACGATCACATAGATGCACGTTTCCAGTCGCTTCAGTCAATTGTCCCAGTACGATAGCGAGTACGGATGTGATCACTGTGTCTTCGTGCTCCACTCCGAGGGAGCATAAAATGGAGAATTTTCTCGGAATAGTTGCGCAGCCGTCCACGTCTGGAATAACTTGCAGTGACGGAAGCGATTCAAAATCGAAGGAAATAGACTAATTATTTGTTTTTATGATTACAAAATACGTTTTCTCTGATTTCAGGTATCCAGTTGTAAGGTGCCTCTTACGCGAGGAAGACTTTTTACCAGGTTTAATAAATTATTGTCTCTTACTGATGTGTTCACGATAGTTAGGAAGTGCTGTAGTCCGTAGCCGGCCATGAGTCGGAGAGCATTTCCCACGCTGGCTGGCTAGCTGACGAAGCGACCATATGTCGCGCGTAGTGGGGCGGGGCTGGGCGCTGGACCGTAGCAGCAAGCGTCAGCCTGGGAAATATACATGACGGGAAGTACCGCCATCTTGGCGCCAAAGTCACCGATTTTGTTTATTTATATTTAATAATTGAAGTCATTTATGACAACATGAATATTAGGGGGAGCATCTGGATGTTTAAAACTATTTATCATAATTTTGCCTCGTTAAAATTCACACCCGTTCATTAACAAATGCATATCTTAGTAAGTACGAACTTGATCGGAAATCCACGAACTATGACGAAACTAGTAAGTGATAAGGACTGCGCGCCAAAGTCGGCAGTCGGCGTTAAGAGCTCTTCCTGTTTTGTTCGATGGTAGCCACGCTCTCGGTTACGAGTAGTTTGTGACATGAGTGTTTCGTTATTGATCTCATAGGAATAAAAGTGATATTACGGCATTCTGAATGTTAATTTCGAGTAAATAGATACCCCAAAGTTGATCGACAGCAATTTGAGGTAATTAGCTTTCACCGACAGAGACATCCAATGCGCCAATGAAGAATCAGCACGGGACGACATTTACGAGAGCTGCACCGCGCACAAGTAGGAGGAAATCCGACGACACCACCCACCAAGGCGGATCAAGGAAGGTCCGCTTACACTTGCAAATTGCGGGTGTAAATGCTGACCAGTCATACTGTACGTCACATATACCACCCTCTACGGACTCGCGGCTAAGCTGAGTAATAACAGTATCTGTTTAGAAGCGAGGGGATCTTGCACAGTGTCAACGAGAAAACGTTATTAAGTAGCTTCCGAGCCGCTGAGACACGAAGGCCGCATACCGATGCTGAGAATCTTATTTTGCAAACAGACCTGGATATGGTTGAAATTATGTTAGGTAAGCTGGAGGCCAACAATCTAAAAATCATACCACTGGCAGAATAAACGATATCGCCGGTGACGTTGGAGAACAGTTGGTCTAAATTCTAAAGAAGAGCCCACATTTTGCTGTGCAATTTGATGAATTTACTGATGTTTCAGATTGTGCGCAATTCATGGTATTTGTGCGCTTTGAAGGCAATGAATTTGTCATGGAGACCTTTTTATTTTGCAAAGCACTTCCTTGGAACGCTACTGGCAGTGTTTGTAAGAAATGTTGTTATAAAGGACTCTCAACTACGAGACTGATTGGACAAAGTTTTTCGCATTTGTAGCTATAGTGCTAAAGCTATGACTGGCAATAAAAACGGGTTCGCTGCGAAATTAGAATCAGTGATATCAAGTCTTTCATGGACACACTGCTTTCTTCATCGACATGCTCTGGCAGCTATGATTTTAACTTCTGATTTCAGTGATGTCCTTAAAGAGGTGCTCAAAGCTGTGGACTCTATTAAGGCCAACGCGTTTCAAAATCAACTGTAGAGAATCGTTTGTGAAGGTATGGGTCCGCTCCACCAAAATCACACTTATGACACAGAAACCAGGTGATGTACCAAAGGTAAGGCATTGACACGATTTCTGGAATTACAAGCTGAACTGTAAATGTCCTTCCACGAATCTGAATCAGGATATGTGAATTATTTTTGTGACCCTCTATGGCAATTAAAATTACTATTTCAAGTTGATATGTTTAAGTATCTAAATATTTTAAAGAAGAGCCAACAGGGGAGAGAAGGAAAAATTGTGGAGGCCAAGGATAAAACAAGGTTTCCCCGCAAAACTTCTTTTGTTGGCAACGTCATTACAAAAGATGTGTTCAGAAGATTGACAATGAAATAGCAATGGACCAGCTGACGGTGGTAAGTTCTCACATTCTTCGTATGGTACAGAGCTGGCATAATATGATACTATTAAGCTACTTTCCAGGACTGAACTCTGAAGTTGACTACGGGCATAGTTGCAAAGCAATTTCTTTTTTGAATAAATCAATACATCTGGTTGATATGAGCACGAGGATGGAAGAAACAAGTACAGAATATTCTTATACATCTACATCCACGTTTATACTCCACAAGCCACCCAACGGTGTGTGGCGGAATGCACTTTACGTGCCATTGTCATTACTTCCCTTTCCTGTTCCAGTATGGTTCGCGGGAAGAACGACTGCCGGAAAGCCTCTGTGCGCGCTCGAATCTCTCTAATTTTACATTCGTGATCTTCTCGGGAGGTATAAGTGGAGGGAAGCAATATATTCGGTACCTCATCCAGAAACACACCCTCTCGAAACCTGGACAGCAAGCTACACCTCGATGCACAGCGCCTCTCTCGCAGAGTCTGCCACTTGAGTTTGATAAACATCTCCGTAACGCTATCATGCATACCAAATAACCCTGTGACGAAACGCGCCGCTCTTCTTTGGATCTTCTCTATCTCCTCCGTCAACCCAACCTGGCACGGATCCCACACTGACGAGCAATACTCAAGTATAGGTCGAACGAGTGTTTTGTAAGCCGCCTCCCTTGTTGATGGACTGCATTTTCTAAGGACTCTCTCAATGAATCTCAACCTGGCACCCGCCGTACCAAGAATTAATTTTATGTAATCATTCCACTTCAATTCGTTCCGTACGCATACTCCCACATATTTTACAGAAGCAACTGCAACCAGTGTTTGTTCCGCTATCATATAATTATACAATAAAGAGTCCTTCTTTCTATGTATTCGCAATACATTACATTTGTCTCTGTTAAGGGTCAGTTGCCACTCCCTGCACCAAGTGCCTATCCGCTGCAGATCTTCCTGCATTTCGCTACAATTTTCTAATGCTGCAACTTCTCTGTATACTACAGCATCATCCGCGAAAATCCGTATGGACCTTCCGACACTTCTGCCGGCATGCGACGAGCGGAATTTAATTCGCAAAAGATTTACGTCTATTGAATGAAGAGAAAAGAAGAACATCCACAGGTGGCAAGGAAAGCTTTAAAATTATTCGCGCTATCCACCAGTTTCTACCTATGTGACTTAGTGTTCTCTTCAATGGTGACAATAAAGGCTAAGAAGAGCAATAGCCTTCAATTAGAAATGATTTGGTTATTTATGCCTTAATAATAGAACTACTATTTGACAAATGATTAGTAATCAAACAGGCACAGCCTTCTCATTGAAACTGTAGTATTTCTATTGTAGTGTATAACCTCCAACACTCGCTTGCTTTTATCTGGCTAAGTGGCACCCGTGACCGGTTTCGGTGGGGTCACGCTATGAATTGTAACTATTAAAAACAGTAGTTTATTTATGATCGCTTCTTAAGGATTGTGAGTCTGCCATTGTTCTTTTCAGCAATTTTTGTAGAAACTAGAGCACTTCCCAACTTTGCCTTATTTGCACGAACATATTTTTATAGTAGTGCAACAGAAGACGCAAAATTGACTACATGTTTGGCCGTTAGCGCTCCTTCCCCTTCCCCCCCGCCTGCCCATCATAACCCTGCAGGCTGCGTCACCCGGCAAGACTCGTGTCTGCAGAGCAGGCCACACGGCGAGCCGGAGAAACAGTTGTGCTTGGCTGAGTACAAGCCCATACCGCTCGGCTTACTGAAACATCAACCACGAAGTAATTTTAATCGAAGTAAATGTTCGTTCACCGGGGTCCGATAGTATACGAGGAACGAAGATTGGGTTCAACGTCCCGTCGTCACTGAAGTCTTTAGAGACGGAGCTCAAACTCGGATTGTGTCAAGCATGGGGAAGGAAATAGGCCGTGCCCTTTCAAAGGTACCACCCTGGCATTTTAATTTTAATTTTTATAACCAACAGCCTCAGTTGCACCGTTTACCTAGAATTTACCCAGGTTTCAGTTGGGATAACCCAACCTTCTCCAGAATAACTACCTTTTGTCCATAGTGGACATCGTCAAGCTAAAACTATTAATCCATGAATTATCGTCAGACTGTAAAAACTTACCTGAAACTGCCTCAGCCCCACTTCGCGACCGCGACGCGGCAGGCACGAGTGCTGTATTGGAACTGACCGTAGCGTCATGAGGCCCGTCTAGGCGGACACAATACCTTACGCCTGCGCATAAACTGTATGATAGTTGCTTGCTCGGACAAGACGCGAACTTAACTCCTGACCTTGAATTTATTAGTGAAGTGAAATAAAAGGTATAGCTGAGGAAAAGGGCGTAAGTGTTATCCTGTGCAGAACGTACTTAGATCGAGTGTCTTAACATTTATGAAGTATTCGTTGGTCATGACATGAGGAAGACATCATAAGCTTACAAGGTATGGCCTGTCTAGGAAAATTTTGTGTAGTCAACTAAAAAGAACTTAGGAGAGGGTAGGATAATATGAAGACAACATCGTCATTATTATGACTACGTCTAGATATTTTTATGACGTAATTGTGAAGCACTTGATTGGCTATGGTTGCAACGCATGAACATCCTATTGACTTAGCACACAAATGGTCATGATTGAACTTATGAACAAGTCTATATCTAATCTGTAACATACGGCAAACCGGCCACATAAAATAGATGATCATTATTCAAGATTAGTATATTTGACCTGAAATGGTCTAGATTCAAGTCAAAAACTAATGGACGTGTCTGATTGACCTTCTTGACGCAGTTATGGTTATGAGTTGCAGAAAACACTAAAGTAGGGGATAATGTGGCGGCAATGGGGTACTCAATTTGCCTTCATGGAGGTGATCCAGACACATACTGTAAAAACTGTGAGTGGACCATTGCCATCATAATTCGGGCCCTGAGACCACTGCCATTGAACTTACGGAGTGAGAGCGGAATTATGTTTAAAGTTAAAGTGTGACTTGGCGAACATCGCTCCAGTCAACACACTTAAAGCTATTGACCGACGGGGGTAAATTATGCTCAAAGCTAAAGTGGGACTTGGCGAAAATCGCTCCAGTCAACACACTTAAAATAATTGACTGACATAGGTCAATATGTACTTAAAGAACTAATCTAAATTCTGGTAGAATAACAGGAAAATGGTCAAATTATGATGTGATTTGACGAGGATCGGTTGGTAGGACATGTTCTGAGGCGTCAAGGGATCACCAATTTAGCACTGGAGGGCAGCGTGGATGGTAAAAATCGTAGAGGGAGACCAAGAGATGAATACACCAAGCAGATTCAGAAGGATGTAGGCTGCAGTAGGTGCTGGGAGATGAAGAAGCTGGCACAGGATAGAGTAGCATGGAGAGCTGCATCAAACCAGTTTCAGGACTGAAGACCACAACAACAACAACAACAAATTGAATTCCTCAAACTTTGTAAGAGATTTAAATGTAGCCATGGGCGTAGTTTCCCTAACCAGTTTTGTCAGTGTGAGAACACATTGTTGTTGTTGTTGTTGTTGTTGTGATCTTCAGTTCAGAGACTGGTTTGATGCAGCTCTCCATGCTACCCTATCAAATGGTTCAAATGGCTCTGAGCACTATGGGACTCAACTGCTGAGGTCATTAGTCCCCTAGAACTTAGAACTAGTTAAACCTAACTAACCTAAGGACATCACAAACATCCATGCCCGAGGCAGGATTCGAACCTGCGACCGTAGCGGTCTTGCGGTTCCAGACTGCAGCGCCTTTAACCGCACGGCCACTTCGGCCGGCTATATGCTACCCTATCCTGTGCTAGCTTCTTCATCTCCCAGTACTACTGCAACCTACATCCTTCTGAATATGTTTAGTGTATTCATCTCTTGGTCTCCCTCTACGTTTTTTACCCTCCACGCTGCCCTCCAGTACTAAATTGGTGATCCTTTGATGCCCACAGAACGTGTCCTACCAACCGATCCTCGTCAAATCACATCCCTTCTTCTAGTCAAGTTGTGCCACGACCTCCTCTTCTCCCCAATTCTATTCAATACCACCTCATTAGTTATGTGATCTACCCATCTAATCTTCAGCATTCTTCTGTAGCACCACATTTCGAAAGCTTCTATTCTCTTCTTGTCTAAACTATTTATCGTCCATGCTTCACTGCCATACATGGCTACACTCCATAAAAATACTTTCAGAAACGACTTCCTGACATTTAAATCGATACTCGATGTTAACAAATTTCTCTTCTTCAGAAACGCTTTCCTTGCCAGTCTACATTTTATATCCTCTCTAGTTCGACCATCATCAGTTATTTTGCTCCCCACATAGCAAAATTCCTTTACTACTTTAAGTGTCTCATTTCCTAATCTAATTCCCTCAGCATCACCCGACTTAATTCGAGTACATTCCATTATCCTCGTTTTGCTTTTGTTGATGTTCATCTTATACCCTCCTTTCAAGGCACTGTCCATTCCGTTCAACTGCTCTTCCAAGTCCTTTGCTGTGTCTGACAGAATTACAATGTCATCGGCGAACCTAAAAGTTTTTATTTCTTCTCCATGGATGTTAATACCTACTCGGAATTTTTCTTTTTGTTTTTTTTTTTTTCAATTTGCTCGAGTAGAAACTTGATGTGTGCTGTTTTTGTGTGTCATCTGTTCATTTTGACTTCGAACCTCTAGATTTGTTTAAACTGTGGATGAATTCTGCGGATATCATAAAGATATTTATTGATATCGGTTTTTGCGCTACAGTACACCATCTTCAGGGTCCTTTATGCATCGATGTAGGGCACAATAAAATCATTGATGAATTCTTTCCTGCCTGATTACTTTATTGACAGCTGCAGTTGCCCAGGAGTTGATAGAAACCTGCTGCTGTTAATGTAATTACGGTGTGCGGTGTATGTATTCGAATATAGTGGTCGTATGTACCAGCCTTTGGAAAAAAAACTATGTTTCGCGCGAAATAACCAAGGCTGGTAACCCTTATGTAGACTGATTTAGCAGTGTAACAGTGCAGAGGATTAATCTGGAAGCCACCAAACCTGCTATCCAATGCGTCGATTAATTTCTGCCACGCGCAAAATATTCGTAAGAGAGTATTCGGGCCGCGACTGTGAGTCGGACTTCACCCGACGCGTGCGGAACTCCGAGGGCGGGACGAAAGAAACAGTGTCATTATGTTGCCGTAACGAAAGGTTTAGATTCTGATGCGATAAATGACGCATATTCTTAAAATGTAGAATACACTCAAACTGTCAACCTTTGCTGCAAGTTAAATGGGTGCCTCCCAACGACTATGTACGTTGAAGTGTGGAAAAAAAAAAAAGTAATAAAGGGCGGTGTGGGGAGTGCGTCACTATTAAGTGACGTTTGAAACAGCAAATGAAGGCAGCAACTTTACATTTCCAGTAGGAAGTGCTACTCGGAGTGGAAATTGACAAAACCTGTTGTTAATTTTACCTGTGTTGATGCACTAACAATAAATGAAGACTGCTTCGCGACTGATGCAAGTAACATTACAAACTACGGAGGTGGCGTGGTTTGAAGTAATACACTGTCTGACAAAAAACATTAGAAGCGCCTAGAAGGGAAGGAGTAAGCGAACTGAAACTTAACGAGTAGAGAGGGAAAATGTGTTGTAATTTCTGTGATTACCTTAAAGAGGTAAGAATTGAAAAGAACTTGACAGTATGACCCCACTTATCATTATGACGCTGCACCCACTCTAGACTGGATACAATCACTAATTTCCTTCGTGAGGATATCGCAAAGCCGTTTTATCCCCTCCTGAGGCACGCTGGACCACAACTGCTGTCAACAGTCATTGAATGGGTACTGGCACTGGGATGGAGCTGACGTTCAGTTGCTCTATAGGGGATAGATATGGTGATGTTAATAGCTAAGGAAGTACCTAAACATCACGCAGATAGTTCTTAGAAACAAGTGCCATGTGTAGACGAGCACTGAGCTTCTGAAAAATGGCACCATCATACTGTCGCATGGGAAGTAACACAAGAGAATACACGATGCAGATGACGTATCATTGTGCCGTCAGAATTCCCTCAGTCACTTTCAGGCGTGACTTGAACCGAGGTCTCCCCACACCATGACACCTTTTTAAAACATTGTAAGAACTGAAGACTGGGGCCTATCCCCATGTCGCCGCCATAGCCACCGATGATGGTTGTCTGGGACAACGCGAACATAGTGCGACACTATTCATCAGCAGTCCATGTTTCCTGGTAAAGGCACCACTCAAAATGCAGCCGTTTGTATTTTGGTGTTAATGGCAGCCTGCACATGGAATTGTAAATCCCTTGCCCGGGTGCTGCTAGTGTCTGGCCAACGGAGAATGATGAAAAAATTTGCAGAGATTCTATTGTTTGTCGCCGAATGGCGGACAGGTAGACTAACAAAATTTGGATGCACACATAGTGTCCAGTAATTCATGCATACACCTACACTGAGCTAAGACAAGCATTTCAACCAAGTTCTGATACACAGCCACTACTTAGGGGGAAAAAAATACACACCCACATACTCACTCACTCAAAGAATAGTGTGAGTAAGATAGAATCGCAGTTCTATGTGGTTGACCAAACTCAGAGTGGTGCCTAGTGTTCAAGTAAACAACAGCTGTAATCCTCAATCGCGGGAGCCTTAGAAGCTGCGCTGTGGGCACCCTTAGCCTGTCTCTCTTTAGCACATGTCTCTGCAGGTATGTATACGTTTCTTACCTGTGTCTTACAAACCCCACTGTCGGTATATCATTCGCCTCGTCTTTCATCAGACCAGTATCCTTCTTGTTTTGTGCTGTTATTCCCAAGGATTGTATTCTGCATGTCCAGACATGCTGGATATTTCGGCACTGTGCCTAATTACTTCATATGGATCGCAGCCTTTCACCCAGTGGATGAAATTGTCTGTACCGACACAAAGCAGTTTGGGATAAGGAAGGTTTGGCTTCAAAAATTCGTAATGGAGTCCGTACACGCGGAATCTGGAGAACTCCAGAACACAAACGCCGATGTAGGCAGGCTTCGCGAACTGCACTGAAGTTGCCCATGTCCTTAATAGAAGATAGTGACCCGAATAAAATTTGGCTTGGCGACATAATCGTATGTCAATATACTCCTCCAACCAATGACGCTGCATCAAGGAGGAGCTGCGGGTGATTGTAACAAGTTTCCTCCGCCATCTAAGATACTGCTAGAGGTGTCTGTAGTGTAGAATATATCTCCGTTTTCTTCCACAGCTTTGACATTTCACATGATTAGATACTAGACGCTCTGGACGTAGCAGAAAGTCGCTTTCCGTGTCACAGGAATGGGTGGAATACGTCAGTACTGTCCCAAGGACATACTCCTCACCAGAATCAGCAGCCACCTCTTGGATCTCATGTTCCAATCTAAACGTTTCCCCTTTGGACTCCCATCAGAACCCTCCATATGGCAGAGAGTGTAACATGACGTGCCCATAAAGGTTGTTTACATCCAAGTAAAAGATTTTATACAAATCATCAGATGGCATGCATTCTATCTCTCTCATTCGTGACCTATTCACCTTGATGTACTTGTGCACACACAATACACTGGTAAAGCTCCCACGAATCCCATGATCAAAGAAGAGAAGCGTGCTATCAGTCCACAGTTTGACACTGACACATGTTCTTCTTACCACTGCGTTCCATGAAAGCTCTGGTGTGTTGTAATAGAAGGCAGGGTCCAAAAGGTATGAGCGCAGGAATACACTCCCGAATTTCTCAAAAATGTCTGCAAGAAAGTGTGCATCAGTATTCATGTACAATCTAGCATACTCCTCTAAATGAGGCAAGTTAACGTCATGCAAAACGTTGACCATGTGCTACTACTACACATCACTTATGACAGTGCCCAGTAGTTTACTGGAGAACGTGATCATCCCGTACTACGTTTCATTGAGTCTCTCCACTGAATCCGGGTATTGATTCATAAGGGTCCCATTCAACATCGGAAGCGGAAAGTACACATCATCGTGATAGTCAGCTCTGGTGATGTGCATATCTTACTGTCACGTGCCTTAACAAGTTTATGAAGAAATTTTAATGTGGAGAAATTCTTGAATGAAACGTAACGTATCAAGGATGATCATGTCGGTCTAGGAGGTTTCATTAAGTCTCCCCACTGAATCCAGGTATTGATTCGGATGGGCCCCATTCAACATCAGAAGCCGAAATTCTACATCATCGTGACATACAGCTCTGGTGATGTGCATGCCTTACTGTCACTTGTCTTAGCAAGTTTCTGAAGAAATTCTTGAATGTGAAGGAGTTCTTGAATGAAACATAGCGAATCAAGTGTGCAGAAAATTATTGAAACATACTTGTCAGTGGTGTCATGTATAACACTAACAAGGAACCCCTTGAGCCCAAGACTGCACGTTCAGTCATTTGAAAGTGTAGTGTTAATTATTACGACTCTCCATGGACATCAGGAGGGCGACCGAAAATGATTGTCTGGGAGGTGCAGAGATCAACGTTTTATGCGATGTATGTGTCGCACTTCACAAAATGAACATCGTCGATATTCAAGAAATGCTCCGAACAAACCATTAACTTGTACCATGAACACAGAATGAAAAATGGCGCACCGCAGTGACCACGAAAGTTCGTATCATGAAGATCGAAGGCGAACTCCTTGAGAGTTATAAACCGTGCAGAACGTTCAGCTAGGTATCTACTCTTACTGAATGCATATAGAATGTTAGGTGTAACGGACTGATGAGACCTGATGGAATGTGATGGTATGTAACTGAATACGAAACAACCTATCATGGAGGCCGGCCGCGGTGGTCTAGCGATTCTAGGCGCACAGTCCGGAACCGCGCGACTGCTACGGTCGCAGGTTCGAATCCTGCCTCGGGCATGGAAGTGTGTGATGTCCTTAGGTTAGTTAGGTTTAAGTAGTTCTAAGTTCTAGGGGACTGATGACCACACATGTTAAGTCCCATAGTGCTCAGAACCATTTGAACCATTTTTTGTCATGGTGCTTGTCACGAAACTGGCTCTCTTTCAAGGTTTAGCTGCAGCAATATGCTTTTTAGGCAAGGAAAATACCAACATCCAAAACCTGAATTTTTCAGTGGTTCCAGGTGGTATGAACTACAATGTCACACACTTTTCAGGAGAGATAGATTACTCTAAAGGAGTATGATTTTTACATGCAGACTAGGAATTCAGCAAATGTAAATTATATTCACCAGATATTGGTTAAAAGCAGTGGTCGTGCCATAGTTGTAGTTTTCTCATGGCCATTTTCTCACTCTTGCTAGCTGCGACGTAATTATTCCCTACTGCCCTTGTAAGATCATGCATCAGAATTGTAGCGGACAGAGTACCTCCAACTTCTCTCAGCACATTAAATAATTTTCCAGGCAGATTACCGCACAGATTAACAGTAATTTCCAGGTTTCCTTTCATATGCATTTACTCTTCAAATCTCGACTGGTCGGAGCTGTAAACAAATTCCTTACCGAACGACGGGATGAGTTTGTTTATCTCATCTACAAATTTTCGAACCGATTTCGCCGTTTACTGTGCATCGTCAAATTGACGCTTTGTTTAAAGTTTCGTTACCCTTCGTCTTACAATTCTGTAGCACTGTTTGAAGTTATGCAACCATCCACTGCTTCCGTTGAAGTCAGTGTAATGTATGTCGCGGACAAATTGATGTACATAATGTAGTAGGTCACTATCATGCACATCCTGTAAATTGTACTTACCATCGTTGAAACGTGCAAACACCAGTTGTTGTAACAAGTGCGCTTTGTCCTGCCTCGAGTATCCATTGTTTTTCTTATGCACTACACGGTAATACTGCTGCGGATTTATTCGAAATCTATTCGTAACTTTTTTCAATGTACGGAATTATGTTCAGTACCCGCTCCTCCGACAACGATTGTCCTTTACTGCGTGTTAGTGGAGGCGGGATTTGTGGCTTGCTGTCTGACAAGGATGAACGACATGGCTTGACACTTGGATACGAGTTGTGGCAGTTCGTATTTCAAGTTTCATGCATTGTCAGTTGCATCACGGAACTTCCCCGTTGAACGATAGTGCTCTCTGCATGGAGTTTCCGCTTTTCCATCTAACAGCAGCCCACAAATGTGGTAGTCAATGGCCTTCTGGTATAATGTATCATTATCCTGCTAGTAGGCAAAGGGAATATTGTTCAATAAATCTCATCACCTTCCCACTCAATTTTTCGAGCTCAGAGAGAAGCATGCTGTATAATCCGTGATGTATAATTCATGTTTCGTAAGGTTAGAGTCATATGGGCATACAACTCGATAAGATGCTGTACACAGTTCATGATTCTCTGTGCAGTTAGTGTGCAAGACATTAGGGTCACCTTCACAACACGTCACATGAGCTAGAAGGCACTTGAATTCAGCATATGTGACGAGGGATGTCGCTCCTGATGGTGGTTGTCCTTGAACTTCAAAACTTTGTATCCTGCGTAGGCATTTTCATATGTACAAGTTCTGGTTACAGCAGTCAATGATGTGTCTTTCAAAGATACTCACTCGTCGCAATCGACTTGTAGTCCATATGGGAGAAACTTCATTTATGTTCGTCTTTACTCAGCTGGAATGGAAATGATCCTCTTTCCGGGATTTAAGAAGAAAATCTCTGAGTATGATGTTCTTAGTAAATGATCCAAACCACTCTGTGATTGACTTACTCCGTCATATAACACCATTGGCCCCCTAAAACAGGACGACGCTCGTTTCTTCAACATTATGGAAAAAGTTCAAAGGCATCGTTCAAAATGCCCTTGACAATTATGTTCCGCGTAAGGTTTCAACGGATGCGAAAGATCCACCATCGTTTAATAGCCGTGTTAGAAAAGCGTTGCGTAAACAAAGAGCACTTCATCTCAGATTCAAGAGACGTAAAAACGTAGCTGACAAACAAAAGCTTAACGAAGTGAAAATGAGTGAGCAATGAGAGAAGCGTTCAATGATTTTGAAAGTATGACGTTGTCAATCGACCTGAGTAAAAACCCTAAGAGATTTTGGTCGTATGTAAAATTAATAAGTGGGTGAAAATCGTCTATTCATTCTCTCAGCGACCACACCGCCACCGAAACGGAAGATAACAGAGAAGAGGCCGAAATGCTTAATTCGGTCTTCCGAAGTTGTTTCACAGCGGAAGATCGCGGAAGATCCTTCCAATCGTCGTACGAACATCGAAATGGCAGATATTGAGATAACCGCGGAACTGAAAAGCAGCTCCAATCACTTAGTAGCGGAAAGGATTCAGAACAAGAACGGATACGTATAGAAATCTATAAAGATTATGCGAAAGAACTTGCTTCCTTTCTAGCAGTAATTTATCGTAGATCACCTGAGCAACCAAAGATACCTAACGATTGGAAAAAAGCGCAGGTCATTCCCGTTTTTAAGAAAGGCCGTAAGACAGATCGACAAAATTATAGACCTATATAGTTGATGGTTCAAATGGTTCAAATGGCTCTGAGCACTATGGGACTTAACTTCTGAGGTCATCAGTCCCCTAGAACTTAGAACTACTTAAACCTAACTAACCTAAGGACATCACACACATCCATGCCCGAGGCAGGATTCGAACCTGCGACCGGAGCGGTCGCGCGGTTCCAAACTGTAGCGCCTAGAACCGCTCGGCCAACCCGGCCGGCCTCCTATATCGTTGACGTCAATCTGTTGTAGAATTATGAAACATGTTTTATGCTCACGAATTATGACGGTTCTGGAAAATGAACATCTCCTCTAAAAAAATCAACATGGATCCCACGAACAGAGATCCTTCTAATTGTGTTGTATTGCATGGAACCGGAGATCTAGAAACGACGGAGAGGCTTAGTCCCCGCCATAGCAATAACCCCACAACAGGCTACAGCAGTCCACCACTCACCCCACCGTCGAGCCACAACGAACCCAGGGTTATTGTGCGGTTTGAGGCCCCCGGTGGACACCCCCCCCCCTCACCCCTCACCCCTCGGGAACGTCCCACACCGGACAAGTGTAGCCCCAATTTTTTGGGTAGAGTAACTATGGTGTACCCGTACGTGGAGAAAGTGTTTACAGCCGGCCGAAGTGGCCGTGCGGTTAAAGGCGCTGCAGTCTGGAACCGCAAGACCGCTACGGTCGCAGGTTCGAATCCTGCCTCGGGCATGGATGTTTGTGATGTCCTTAGGTTAGTTAGGTTTAACTAGTTCTAAGTTCTAGGGGACTAATGACCACAGCAGTTGAGTCCCATAGTGCTCAGAGCCATTTGAACCATTTTTTGAAAGTGTTTACACAGCAATCGCCGACATAGTGTAACTGAAGCGGAAATAGGGGAACCAGCCTGCATTCGCCGAGGCAGATGGAAGACCGCCTTAAAATCCATCCGCAGACTGGCCGGCATACCAGACCTCGACACTAATCCGACGGGCGGATTCGTGCCGGGGACTGGCACCCCTTCAGCCCACATAGATCCTGCTAAACTCAGCTCGCTCTGTTCTGCCATGAGCTCCACAGCACAGTGGACGACGGCGCACAGGTTGGTGCCGTGCTCCTTGACTTCAGTAAGGCTTTTGACACCATCCCAGATTGCCGTTTAATGGATAAAAAGAGCTTACGGAGTATAGGAGCAGACTAGCGACTTGATTCAAGACTTTCTTGCAGGTAGAACTCAACACGTTGCTCTTAACGGAACTAAAACGACAGACGTAAAGGTAATATCCGGAGTACCACAGAGAAGCGTGATAGAACGGTTGTTGATCTAGTAGGAAGCGTCGGATGCTCTGGAAGGCTGGTTGCAGATGATGCAGTTGTCTATACCAAAGTAGCAATGCCAGAAGATAGTAAGAATTTGCAGAACGACCTGCAGAGAATTTATGAACGGAGTAGGCTCAGGCAGTTGACTCTGAACATAAGCAAATGTAACATATTGTGCATACATAGGAAAAGAAATCCGCTACCGTACAGCTACACTGCTGATGACAAACAGCTGGAGACAGCGTCTGCCGTAAAATATCTCGGCATAACTATTCAGAAGAACCTTTAGTGGAATGACCATATAAAACATATAGTGGGAAAAGCAGGCACAAGACTAATATTCATTAGAAGAAACTGAAAGAAATGTAACTCATCCACGAAAGAAGTGGCTTATAAGGCGCTTGTACGCCCGATTCTTGAATATTGTTCATCTCTCTGAGATCCCTATCAGGTAGGACTGATAGAGCGGATAGAGAAGATCCCACGAAGAGCGGCGTGTTTCGTCACGGGATCATTTAGCTGGCGAGAGAGCGTTACAGAGATACTAAACAAACTCCACTGGCAGACGTTGCAAGAGAGGCGTTGTGCATCACGGAGAGATTAACTATTGAAATTTCGGGACAACACTTTTCAGGAAAAGTCGGACAACATAGCATTTTCCCCCACATAAGTCTCGCATATTGACCACGAGGAGAAAATCCGAGAAATTAGAGCCAGTAAAGAGGCTTACCGACAGTCATTCTTCCCATGTACTATTAGACAGTGGAACGGGGTTGGAGGGATCAGATAGTGTTACCGAAACTACCTTCCTTTACACACTATTAGGTGGCTTGCGGAGATGTTTCTGGGAGTGTGTGAGTTCGCAGTATAGAAATACCAAGAGCTGTTGATGAATTCCAGGAGCTCCCTTTACAAAATGGCTAGAGAGGCATCAAGGAAAATTTCAAAATCTCAGTATCCCACATTCTTGCTTCCAATGCATTCTTGTGAGAGCCTATCCCCAACAGCGCCAGCAACCCCAGAGTAGTCAAATGCAGCAGAAGATGTACCTGATGATCGGTAGCAGAGTGGGATGTAGGGCTGGTGGTGCTATGCCTAGGGCATTATCATGATGATCTTCAAAGGTGATGACTGCAAGATTATCCACGGCACAGAGACAATGACGACATTGGCAAACAAGCTGGTGTCATCTGGCCAATCCACATTTATGATGATGGAGCTAGCTGTAGTGTTTGCAGTCACAGCAATGGATCAGCCTAGGGCGACATACACGTCGCCATTGGGTCAAGCGATGTCTGCATAGGTCTTCTGTCTAATCTGCAAAGAAAAAATATTGGTAAGTATCATGCATAAAAATTAAGTGGCAATTCTCGTTACGTGAAATGTTATCAGCCTCTGAATAAGTCCATAGGGCTCTCATCACATTATTATTGGCCGTCACTTGTCGTAAAATCTTGTAGAGTTCATCCTGTGCATTAAGATCCATCCCATTATTATCAAGTGCGCTTCTAAACGAAAGTCCATAATTATTGCTAGGCGGTCCGGTATGAGGAGAGCATGGCTGCGTTAGCAAATGAGTTGGTGTCATTATCTGCCACCATGCCAGTGTTGATGGACTTGGCTGTGGTAGTGTTTGCAGTACATCATCGATGGATCAGGGTGCTGATGCATCTTCATCACATCAGCTACAAGCACAAACCGAGTCCACAATGCCCGTCGCATCTGCAACAGAAGAAGAAAGAATTAATCATTAGATTGATCACTAGAGTCAGATAAGAGATGCTCATTACACTTTGATGAACCGTGATGATAACCGTTTCAATCATGGTTCTCAGTCTTTGCTGATGCTGCTAGTGCTGTTGATGCTGCTGGTATCAGGTCTCAGACTTGAATGACTTTCTCACGCTAAAATGTCTCATATTTGTCGGCCCACTTAGCGGAGTAGTAACGTGTTTGCCTTCCATGCAGTGGGCCTCGGTTCGATTCCCGGCTGGGTTTTAGCTTTTCTCCGCTTGTAGATTGGATGTTGTGTTGTCCACGTCATTGTCTCATCATCACCGACGCGTAAGTCGTCCATTGTGATGTCACCTGAAATAAGACTTGCAACCTGGGGCTGCCAAACTTCCCTGGATGGTGCCTGCCGGCCAACAATGCCACATGATCATTTCATTTCTTGCCTCATATTTACTGTCGAAAACTGCTGTCCATTGTTTATTTTAAACAACATAAAGCGAGTATGCGTATCTCTAGTCACATGGTTTTAGACAAAATGACACATGCTACTGACCATTTAAGTGATAAATAGTTCACATGGCTCTGAGCACTATGGGACTTAACATCTGTGGTCATCAGCCCCTAGAACTTAGAACTACTTAAACCTGACTAACCTAAGGACATCACACACATCCATGCCGAGGCAGGATTCAAACCTGCGACTGTAGCAGTCGCGCGGTTCCGGACTGAAGCACCTAGAACCGCTCGGCCGCCGCGGCCGGCTTAAGTGACACTATCATAGCCTGCTTCGACTGGTGTTCTTCAATAAATGATCATATTTCTGTGCAGGTGTGTGCTGTGTCATTTCCATAGCTACAACTGGGCTGCAGTGGAATGCAGTCATCGATTGAACAAAATAATATTTGTTATACACTTTGCAGCCCCAGTTTACAGTGAAATATCACCTACATGTTAGAAATTCGACCTCAGCGACCACCGGTCGGCTTGCCCCGACCATTATCTGTAGAGAACTGCTCACAATTTACACCCTTCCAGTCCACGTGTACTGGCCAGTGTATACTGTGGTGAGTGACTATGCATGTCTATAAAAAGTTGGAGGCATACACGTTGAACACCACTAAGGTCCAATGTAAGAGTCAGGAATTGCTCAATGTCAGTTAGCTACCAATGTATGCATTGCTTATGCAAAAATAATAATGGAAGGTAGAAAGTGAGTATAATTATTTATTCAGCCAGTGAGACAACACCTTAGAGCTGCACATCATACATTAGTGGACAGCCACTATCACACCCAGCCCTGTTATCGCCCTGAGCATGGTGTTTTGATATATGGGGATAGAGGTTTACATCCGTATCAAGATGCTACTATCCTCGGACATGAATTAGAATATTATATAAACTGAATGGTTCGCCAATAACACTCCGCAAGGAAAAAAAAAAATCCATACTTTTAACCCTCCAACACGAAGACCAAGCCGAAAAAAAAGTTAGTGTTGTCTGCCAGTTTCATGTTTTGGCATTAAAATCATGACTCCCTAATGTTGACCAGTTTCTTTGAAGGAAATTTTATTGATTCATCTAAGTATTACGTATCTCCATTTAGAATGTGATGTGTGTGACATCAATAATTATGTAGGATAACTTGCTAACTCAGCAATAGGCTCTCTGGCACAATGTAAACTGAACAGAATGCCATGTATTTCCTCTAAACAACCAGTTTTTTAAAAAAATATTTCCAGAAAAGTCTTGCATTACATACACCTTCATAAGATAATAATCACCTCCAAATTATTTGATCTATTAGAACATACATGTACCATTGACCTATGACATAGCCATAGGCACTGTGTGTAAGTTTTATACGATTACTGGTCGTACCAGCTAAATTTTTTCCTGTTATGTCTGTTTCTGATACAGCATGGTCCATGTGAATTAGCAGAAAGTACCAGCTTTTTTCTCAATGTGGAATTTCTTCTGTAGGTGTTAAAAAGGCATTTTTAATTCGTTTAAGTTTCTATTGGCAAACCATTCAGTTTTTATCATAAGCAGCTGGGTAAAATACTACACATGGGAAAAAGACGTCTATTTTGACCTGATGACGGCATATGCCACATGGAGAATGGTGGAGATAGTGATAATGGTTTCAGTGTTGTCCACCAACATATATTATGGTGGAATAGCTATCAGATCGCCATCTGTGGCTACCCTTTAATAGTACAGAAGTTGTGGTGCAAACATATAAAGCAAATATGCAGCCATGCTACGGAGACGCAGAGGTGCTACCTACAGATAACTTAGCGAGTCTGAATCAGGCCAAATACTGGCCTTCCGAGTAGCCAGATGGTCCTTTCGGACAATTGCCACATTAATTCGAAGTGCTGCGTCGTACAGCACAGACGCCCACCCGCCAGCATTGTGAAGCCTAGTGCAGAGTTGGCTAAGATGACTGTCAGCATAAGGGAGTTATGTAGGAATTTTACGAAAGAGGATAATGTAGTGATTGTGGGTGGAGCAGGGAATATGACGTAGTTGGTAACCTGGTAGAGATAGCTACTCAAACTGGTGGCACTAAAGTGCATTTCGTGCAACTGTTGCAGCGTCACCTTAACGCTGCTGTTAGGTGTGTTAACATGGGGCTAGAGCAGGCAGCGATGTTGGAGAGCATGGCGCACATTGCAGTGGTGCCAGTTGAGTCTATCAATAGATCGGATTTCACTAGGCATGGCGTGCACCTCAGTAGGTATGGGAAGGGTAGGCTGGCAAAGCTTACAGGTGACAGTATAGTGGGTGGTGGCGGGATCACTCACGGAAAAATTCCAGTAGCAGTTGGTGTTATAGCTGCACCTTTTTTTGGCTGAAGTCATCCGATATGTATATCTGCTTAAAGAATGTCCCTCTAACAATGGAATCACCTTGAGAGGAGGTCAGGTATCCAAGTAGAGAAGGAATTAGCATATTTCGTCAAAATATAAGAGGTATTAGAGATAAAGTTAAAGAACTGCTTACAGATGTTGGCTCTGACATTATTGTTATATCGGAGAACCACTTAAATAATTGGCAGTTCAGAGGCTCCCTTTACCAGGATACAGATTAAATGGCTGTTTTTCAAGGAGTCATTTGCGGAGTGGGGGAGTGGCCATTTACATAAAAATCCATTATTTTACTTGAGTCCGTAGACGTATCACAGCACTACACTGAACAGGTATTAGAATGTTGTGCAAGGACTATTGAATTTATTGAAACTAAACATCTAACGAATGTTGTTTATAGGTCTCCTAACTCTGACGTCAGAGCATTTCTGCTCAAGCTAGAGAGGGTTCTTGGCGCACTTTATAGGAACTACCAAAAATTAGTCATATGTGGTGACTTCAATCTGAATTTCGTATGTGATTGTGGAAGAGGAAGGATGTTAGCAGATATCATAAACTCATATGGTCTCATTCAGACTTTGGTTTTTACAGTCAGGGTGCAGGGAACAGTAGCACAGCCATAGACAATACTTTTGTTCATTCTTCGTTACTAGATGGTTATTCTGTTAGTAAAAGGGTGAATGGCCTTTCAGACCATGATGAATAAATTTTAACAATAAAGGGCTTTTGCACTCAACCAAAAGTCACACGTATTTACAAAGAATGTAGGAAAGCTAACTCAACGGCAATAGAGAGTTTTTTAAACCTCGTTAAAGAACAAAAATGGTAGGATGTTTACAGTGACAATAACATAGATGACAAATATAATGCTTTCCTTAACACATTTCTCATGCTCTTTGAGAGCTGCTTTTCATTATAACGTTCTAAACAGGGTACTAGCAGTAAAAGGCTGACTGGGTGGTTGGTTAGTGAGATTAAGATTATCATGTAGAACCATGCGGGAATTATATCAAAACGTTATAAGTAGTCACAGTCAAGCTACAGTAGCCCATTACAGACAGTACTGTAAGGTGCTTAAAAATGTTACTAGGAAGGCAAAGAGTATGTGGTACGTAAACAGAATAGCTAATTCACAGAATAAAATTAAAACCATATGTCCAGTTGTGAAGTAAGTGTCTGGTCAGCAGGACAAGATCGACAATATAAAGTCAGTTCACAGTAAAAATATTTCTATTACTTCAAATGGCTCTGAGCACTATTCGACTTAACTTCTGAGATCATCAGTCGCCTAGATCTTAGAACTAATTAAACCTAACTAACCTACGGACATCACACACATTCATGCCCGAGGCAGGATTCGAACCTGCGACTGTAGCGGTCGCTCGGCTCCAGACTTTAGCGCCTAGAACCACACTGCCACGCCGGCCGGCATTTCTGTTACTGATAGGTCAGATATATTTACAGTATTTAACGATCATTTTCTGAGCATTGGTGGTGAATTAAATAAAAACGTAGTTTCTACAGGGAACCATATAAGTCTCTTGGAAAATGTATTTCTGTGATTGATGACTGAAATACCCCTCTTGTAATACTGACATAGGGGAGACTTAGTCAGTGATTAAATCACTGAAGACAAGGACTCTCATGGATACGATGGAGTGCCGAGCAGAATATTAAAGTACTGTGCTGCACATGTTAGCCCTGTATTTAGCCATATTTGTAATATTTCCTTTAAGAATGGTCAGTTTACTGAACGATTAAAGTACTCAGTAGTAAAGCCGCTTTATAAAAAGAGAACAAGGGACAATGTGTACGATTTTAAAACTATTTCTATGAAATCAGTGCTTGATAAAGTTATTGGAAAGGCTGTGTATATAAGGATAATTAATCATGTGGTGTCACATAATTTGCTGTCAAATGTGCAGTTCGGTTTTAAAAGCGACAAAATGGAGTATACTATCTTTTCTCTGTGAGGCACAGAGCTTTCGAACGCTAGGAATATTTTTTGATTTAACTAAGACGTTTGGTTGTGCTGAACACAAAATATTGCTACAGAAGTTGAACCATTATGGAATACGGGGAGTGGCTCACAATTGGTTCTCCTCTTACTTTAACAACAGACAGCAAAAGGTAATTATTTATAGTGTTGAGAATGGCTGTGATGTGGGGTCTGATGGGGCACAGTCAAATGGGTGTGTCCCAGGGATCAGTGTTCGGGCCACTCTTGTTCCTTATCTATATAAATGATTTGTCCTGTAGTGTTACAGGTAATTCTAAAATATTTCAGTTTGCTGATGACACTAGCTTGTTAGTAAGGATGTTATGTGCGACATTGACTCTGTTTCAATTAGTGCAGTTCATGACATAAGTTCATGGCTTATAGAAAATATACTAACGCAAAATCACAGTAAGACTCAGTTTTTACAGTTTGTGGCACACAATTCAACAATATCCGCCGTTTTACTTTCACATAATGAGCATATGATTAGCGAAATTGAAGAGTCCAAATTTCTAGATGTTCAGATGAATAGTAAACTGTTGTGGAAAGCCCACATTCAGGATCTTGTTCTAAGACTTAATGCTGCCATTTTTACCATCCGAACGATACCTAAAGTAAGTGATCGTTCGACTACTTAGCTTATTTTCATTCACTTATGTCATATGGTGTTATATTTTGGCATAACTCTCTCCATTCTCAAAGCACATTTTTGGTTCACAAATGGGCAGTTCGGGCTGTAAGTAGTGTAAGTTTGCGAACCTCTTGTCGACCTCTGTCCTCTGTTCACTAGTCTGGGTATTCTGACATTGGCCTCTCAATATATATTATTTACTGTCTTTTCTTGTTGACAATATCAGCTTATTCCCAAGAATTAACAGCTTTTACTCAGTTAATACTAGGCATAAATCCAATGTGCATTTGGATCGCAGTTCCTTAAATCTCGTCCAGAAAGGTGTGCGGTATACTGATACGTCCATTTTCAATAAGCTATCACAAGAATCCAAAAACCTTAGCAATAATCCACCCTCTTTCAAATCAAAACTGAAGAGTTTCCTCATGGATCACTCCTTCTATTCTGTCGACGAGTTACTTGAAAGCCGCATTGTGTGGCCGCGTTGTTTGAGCCGCGACGTAACGAATTGCGCGGCCCTTCCCGCCGGAGATTCGAGTCCGCCCTCGGGCATGGGTGTGTGTCTGTTGTTCTTAGTATAAGTTAGTTTAAGTAAGTTTATCTGTTATTTCTTTCACATTGCAATTTCATACACGGACACGTTCCATGGCCTTGGAGATTTGCTCCTCCATTTGGTCCTACGGAACTAGACGTGTAAATAAAATAAAATAAAACGATCGTCGTATTTTAAGGGCAGTAGTGGCAGATCGTACAGCTACCACAGCACAGAAAAAGTGGCTTGCGAGGGCAGACGTGTACACTCAAAGTGTTGCAAACTGGTTATTGGCAGTGGGACTATGGGCACATACGACTCTATCCTGTCTTCCACTAACGCCACAGCATCCACGTGTACTGTTCGACTGGTTCATTCGTGCAAGGCACATTGGCTCCACACTCTCGTTCGCTTTTGGTGTTTCTCGAGGGGATGTTAACCGGCACTCAGAACATGCAGAATGTTCTTGGACTCACTCTTTTGCTGCTCTTCCAACAGGATAATGCTTGCGCACTCACTGCAGGTGAAACTCAGCCTGTTCTGCAAGACGTACAGAAACTTATCTGGCCGGAATAATCTCTGGACTTATTTCCAGTCGAGCACATGTGGGATATGACGGGTTGAGGAGTTACTCATGCGACTCGTCAACCATCAATCCTTCCAGAATTTGCAACACATCACCACGTGCCCTCAGATAATTTTTTTCCCTGCTTTATTAGCTATGTACATCTAAATGAAGTGTATAAATAATTTGTATATAATATTGTAATGTATATATGTTTTAATAATTACCCGTGAGCAAAATAACCAATGAAAGAGAATGTAAAGAATTGAATTAGACGCACTGGCAAGTCAAGAAATTTCGTAATGAAAACCAAAGAGGTTATTGTTACTGTCGTACTGTCGCTGGGCGCAGAAGCGCGGCGCAGTCAGGCAGTGTCTGTATGGTGGTAACGAGATTTGGTTAGTAGCGAGTGAGCGGGTCGGACTCAAAGGAGGAATTCTGCTGCTAGAGGACGCAAGACTTGCACTGCAAGATCCCGTGGACGGTATGGCTAGGCATAATGTAGAGAAGTAATTGGGCACAGCGCAAAACATCAAGGTTAACCAGTGTTTAAGAAGAACGCTGGGGCCCAAAGTTAATTGCGGTGAAGAGCCTGTGGCCGAACATTGTCATGGTATAATGGACCTAGCCGCACCGACCGCACGGCTATGAGCTAAGACCCGACTAGTCTATCATTAAGAATTATTGATTAATAGTTTAAATGAAAGCGAACAAAAAGGTTTTTTGGACTTGCATATTAAGTGCTGATTACTGATAAATAATTTGACAAAGCAGTATAGATAACAATACTTAATGTTCAAACAATTTTGTATGAGATGTAATAGATGTAACAATAAGTCAAAGTATCGAACCTTGTAATCATTTTAAAAACCACTTATTATTGTAGAACAGTCAATTTGAATACTAAAATTACTCTTTTCGAAAAGTTTACCCTTTGCAAAACAGTTTAATAGCAGTTAGCACCCCAATGAGAAACACAGTACAGTTGCTCTGTAACTAGTAGTGTAAAGAACTAGTAATTAATACATGAAGTAGTTGCAAGTTTGAATTTGTCCGTGACGGAAATTTTTCTGGGTAATCATTGTGTTCAGATAGTGAGCGCGAGTCAGTGCCATTGCGACTGTCCACGCCTGCCAACATACTACAATAGTAATGAAATTTAATTTCAAAGTCTACAGTTTTACTTGATTTCGCTCACACTAATTGAGCTGGCGACCGATCATTTACAATAATTTTCAAACAAAGTCAAAATTAATTCATTCGTCTCGGACCAGAATTTCACTAGCTAATTTCCGTATTACTTTGTACATCAGAATGAGATTTTCACTCTGCAGCGGAGTGTGCGCTGATATGAAACTTCCTGGCAGATTAAAACTGTGTGCCCGACCGAGACTCGAACTCGGGACCTTTGCCTTTCGCCGGCAAGGGCTGTACCCACTTTTTTTTTTTTTTTTTTTTTTTTAGGAGAAACAGAAACCTTTATTATTCACAAAATAAACATAGTACGTCCTGTCACATGATAACTGTTCTGGAAGGATCCTTGCTGCCGTCCTACCATGCAGCATGAAATAACAACAAAATCGAAGTGGGGCCACCTCCGGCACCCTAAAGAAAAGTATTTTGGATATGAAAACAAAATTTGAAATACATCCATTTGATAATTGTTCAAGCGTGAGTTTTTCGCAAGTCGCATATTCGCATAGTGTTCTTAGTCGATCACTTTAACTTGGCCGGTTTCACAAGACAGCACCGCCGCTCATCTTTGCGCACCCGGCACACCCCAGGTATATGGCGGGTCCGCAAAAACCGTTACTAAGAAATTGGCATACCAATCGTTGTACTTTTGTAGCCGTAATAGTTTTGTGTGTCCATCTTGCAAGTATTGCCAGTAATCCAGGACGTTCAGTAAGTTCGTACGTGTGTCTCTATAGATGTAATGGACCGTCATACCTGTGATCCACGCCACCGCGTTCGTCTAATGACGCGGAAAATACGTTTCCTCTGGAAAAAATACTATGTCAGAAGAGACTGCTGTATAGATAGTGCGCTTCATGAACGCTATTATCTTTCTTGCGAGAGTCCAGACAGCCAATGCCTCGCCGCAGACCAGCCGATGGTCGTCCGTATCCAGCACGCCGCATTGCTGACACAAGGGCGAATCCGCCAAATGTATTGCGTACTTTTTATCATTTGTAGGGTATTTTCGGTTGACGACAAGGTACCATGTTGATCTGACTGATGTAGGTAGGTGGGGGTGGTGGACCGTGCGCCACACCACGTGCCAATTAACAGCTGGATGTTTGCGTTCCACCCTATTCCGGGCGATCTGTCGAAGGAGCAGATGGTACACGTCCTTCGATGTCGACTGTCGGGTCGTCGGTAAACGCTCTCGAACGTAACTGTGTTCCACGATGAACGTGCGCACATACGTTAAAGGGGGCGATATATGGCCGACACTGACTGGAGGAAGATGCGATGTTGGGACGAGTTCTTCGATGATCGTCCCCGTAAGCGAGTGGTTCCTGTTGCGCCACCGTTTGAGCATAGTATTAATAAACATGGCACGCGCCTTCTCGTGCACGTTCACTAAACCAACGCCCCCCTCTCGCGCTGGGAGGGTAAGCGTGTTGTACTGTACCTTAAAGAGTTGTCCCAGGCACACATAGTACCCAAAAGCCGCCTGAATCCTCATAGCCATCGTACGCGTCAAAGGGAGAAGGTGTGTCAGGTGGCACATCATGGGCGCGAGAAAAAGGTTGACGAGTAACACTCGCTGCAGCATATCCATCGACCGTAGGGCGTTTAGTCGTACTGCCGTGCGGACTCTGAGTAACAGTCTTCGGTAGTTGTCCGCAGCATTGGTCAGTAATGGCGAGACACCCATCCTGTTCATCACCGCCGCGAGGTACACATGATCCACGCGATCAAAAGCATGATCGAAATCTACAGCAACCATCGCCCCCCGGAGGCGGCATGCAGCCGCGAGGGCGACGACGTCACGATAGTCTCCCAAGGCTGTGTGGATATTACTGATGCCGCCAAGACAAGTCTGATCGGCATGTATTCGATGCTCCAGCGACTTTTTGATACGACTTCCCAGGATGCGCATGAAGATCTTGTAGTCACTATTAAGGAGGGTCAAGGGGCGATAATCACAAGGCCGTTTGCCACCACGGGGCTTCGGTATCGGTATCATGAGTCCTTCCGTGAACTGAATGTGAACCGGTACTTCTTGCCGCAGAAGCTCATTAAACATACATAGCCACATCGGTGTCATAATGGTCACGAAGGCACGGTAAAATTCCAACGGGAATCCATCTGGACCTGGGGACTTGTTGCAAGCACCTCGTGTAATCGCTTCTACCAGCTCTTCACACGTAATTTCGGATAACCCGTCTGCTTCCCCGTTCACAGTCGTCGCGTCAGGGATCTCTTCCAGGACGTTCCCCAGCTCCCTCTGACCCTCCCCGTTGCTCGCATAGAATCTGCTAAAATGATCCGTGAACGCCTGTGCTATGCCCCTTTGTGTTGTATAACGACGTCCATCGCCGAGATCGATCTCATGTATTAAATTCCTGCGTCTTCTTCGTCTTTCCTTTATCACGTAATGCATCGAGGGAACCTCGTTGGGCAGGAAATCCTGCGACCTCGCGCGTATCATCGTACCTGCCATCCTCTGCGTCGCAAGTTGTACCAGCTTCGCCTTAACTCGGTGGACGGCCGTCTGGCGTTCTGGTGTAGGTGGTTGAGCTAACAGTTCCCGGAGAGCCGTAAAGTAAAACTCAGTGGTCGTGCGCTGCCATTGAGAAACCTCCTTCCCATAACCTATTAACGTCCTCCGTAAAGCTGGCTTCGCGCACTCGATCCACCACTGCAGGATAGAACCGAAAGAATTTCGTCGACGGAGGCAGCCATGCCACGCGTCCTCCACCATGCGTGGGCATTCTGCATCTCGCAGGTGGGAGACGTTCATCTTCCAATTACCCCTCCGTCTCCACACCTGCTGTCTATCAGGGTTAACTGTACAAATATATGCCTCGTGGTCTGTAAACGCTGTCGGCCATATTTCTGCGTCCACCGTCTACACTGCTAACGCCCTTGAAACGTAGATTCGATCCAAACGGCCCGCGGAGTGGCTAGTAAAAAATGTATATCCTGGTTGGTTGCGATACTTCAGGTCCCATGTATCGACTAATTCCATCCCGTTGACCAGCTCCCTAAGTTCTTGGCTAGTAGTATAGTTAGGTTGTTGGTCCTTTCTGTCAAGCACACAATTAAAATCTCCGCCGAGTATGCAACCATCGTATCGTCCCTGGAACAACGGTGCAACCTCATGGGCGTAAAAATCTGCTCTGTCCCTTCTCTTATCCGAACCTGACGGTGCGTATATGTTGATCAAACGTATTCCTCCTATGGTCACGGCCGTACCACGGGCAGAAGGCAAATACTCTACTTCGTCTGCACGTATCCCTTCCTTTAATAGTATAGCTGTACCAACGCCTCTCTCGTCACACGGGGAACAGTAAATGTCGTAACCGTAAAAGTCCGAGGGGGGAAGTACCCGAACTTCTTGTAATAGTGCGATGTCTAAATCCGCAGCCTTTATCATGTCACTGAGCATCTTGATTTTCACCGGCGTCCCAATGCTATTGATGTTAACAGACCCTATCCGATAAGCTTGGTGCATGGCAGTCAACGTAGATAGGGTACCGTACGGTCGCTAATTTTGCCGTACATAGGCTGCTGTCGGACTAACGTCCCCCGCCGTCCATTCATATAGTCTGCCATTATTCCGTGCACCCTGCCGGTCTTACACCGGGAGAGTGCGTGGGAGCAGTTCCTCCGGCATCATCTGTTCCCCAAGGGGGTGGCTCTTCTGACCAGTCCCCTAGTGTCCCATCGTTGTCGTGCGATGCAGGCGCCGTAGCCTCCTCAGTAGCCTGTTGCCGTCTATCGAGCTCCTTCGCTGTGTCTGGAGCATCGTCAGCAGTAGGTCGTGCCGCCGTCCCGCTGGCCACCGTTGCATCCACGCGAGGTAGTTCTTCTGTATCCATGGTCGGCTGTTCTGTACCCGTAAACTTCTCAGAATTATCTACTAGATCAGAGTGATCGTTCTCCACCGTGAGGCGGTGCTTCTTCCGGCGTTTTGGTGAGCGCTGTTTACGTTGCCGGGCCTCGGAATCAGAGGTCAGCATGGTCTCCAGTTGTTCGTGGGGGACGTCAGAATCGTGCGCCGTCGTATTTTCGACGTCTCCAAGTGCCTCATCTGAAGAGGCCTCAAGCGGAACCGAAGAGAGGGCGTCCTGTGACTGCTGCAGGCGGTCCAGCGCAACGTCGTCTTTCTGTGGCTCGCCACGATCCGCCGCTGTCTGTGTGTTCTGGTACGCGTCTGTCTCGCGGCCCACGTCATCGCGTAATGCGGCGACGTAAGTCATGGGGAGCACAGTCGGATGCGGCGTGAGGGGTGGATCATCCCGTGGCAGCTGTAATAACCCTCGTTGAGCACACTCAGAACGTATGTGTCCCTCCTTCCCACATCCAGAGCACGTCCTTGGTTGTCCGTCGTAAATGACAATCGCCCTACAACCGGCGATGTACAAGTATGACGGGACATGTTTTCGGAGTTCAATCCGTATTTGTCTGACGCCATTGAGGACAGGATACGTCTTGAAGCTCGCCCATTTTTCAGCCACGTGGGATAGGACCGTTCCGTAAGGACGCAGGGCGTCTGTCACCAATTCTTCTGGCACTTCGAATGGAAGCTCAAAGACGCGGATCGTTCTGAGTCCCATGCCGGCGTGTTCAACTGTTACCGCTCCAACATTCCCGTCCGAATGATAGAAACGAAGTCCTTGTCTGTGTCGAAGTAGTAGTTCGTCACATGCCGCTTCATTTATAAGCTTGACATAAACCACGCTGCTGACTATAGATAAGTGGATTCCAACTAGAACGTCAGGTTCGATTTTCACCTCGTCCCGTAAATAACGTTCGATCTCGTAAGCCTTCGGTCGAGCATATTCGTTAACAAAACTAAATTTCAGTGTCGATTTGCGGAAGAACAACCGCTACACACGTAACGTAAACACCTCTCGCGCAGACGTGCGGCAGGGACGTAAACACCGTCCGAACCGCTGCGCCGCCGAAGGCTGACTGTGAGCTACCGAAGCACGACTCACGCCCGGTACTCACCGCTTTACTTCCGCCAGTACCTCGTCTCCTACCTTCCAAACTTTACAGAAGCTCTCCTGCTTCTGTAAAGTTTGGAAGGTAGGAGACGAGGTACTGGCAGAAGTAAAGCGGTGAGTACCGCGCGTGAGTCGTGCTTCGGTAGCTCAGTTGGTAGAGCACTTGCCCGCGAAAGGCAAAGGTACCGAGTTCGAGTCTCGGTCGGGCAGAAAGTTTTAATCTGCCAGGAAGCTACTTTCTACATTTTTTAATTCTTCCGATCGTTACTGCGTGAAGTAAATTGGACAGTGACGATCAGGTTACGACAGCAACTGACTTCTTCCGGGTGATACTTTCACTTCGGATTCGATGCCTTATATCAAATTAATATCAAACCATTCTAATTCTTTAATTAGTCTTTCTCCCGGAGAGGAAGGGGGTTTTATCAATCACGGAACAGATCGAGAAGGCGATGCATAACGTATCAGAGGACACTATTCGCCATCTGTACGATTGACTGGATGCCTGAGTCATCACCTGCATTGCCACCAGTGGACACTTCACCATGTACTAACATGGGTATTTCAGCGTGGGTCGATACTTGGTAGCTCAGAACCGCTTGTGCTATTGATATGGAAGTGTAATAATTTCATGTACTTCATATGCAATGTTACAACAATAAATATTGAGTGCATTGGAAACGGACACACATTTTTTTCCGACAGTGTATTTTAATGCATGCCCTTATACAAATGTGCGCCTGTATCTGCTGACTGCAGAAGAGCATAATCAGGGCTGTTGGGGAACTGCGTTTGATAGCAGCTGACTGATAATGCATGCTGCCTTGCACTAGCGTGTTGTCTCAATGGCGAAGTAAAAAATTAATCTCACTGGGTACATTATATTATTAGTACTGTGGAGGCAGTACTTATCGTGGTAGCTACCACACTCTGAGCCATTCCTGATGCTTACATATGACCTTTCTGGTGTTCAACGTGTATGCCGCCGTCTTTTTATAGACACACAGAGTCACTCACCTCAGTGCTCGGTGGCCAACACACGTGGGCCCACGGGATCTGAGTCGTGAGCAGTTCTCCGCCGATAAAGGAAACTGCGCGTCGGCCAGCGGCGAATGAGGCCAAATTACTAGTACATGACTAATCATCCAGCGTCAGAAATTCACAGAAAAGGTATTGCACTGAAATACCGCGAGTCCACAAAGTCTCTTGGCAGCAACAAGCCTCGTGTGTCTCGCCTTACGAGGCGTGTAAGGTTGGCAGTACCTTCAAGCCTCGCCTGTACGTTTTCCATGGACCTGCAGTGGTAGGATGGGGTATTAGTGCTCTGTGTGTGCTGGAGCTGTTAGTTGTGTTGTTGTCTAGTTCTTGTGTAAGCTGTGTGTAGTTAGAATGCTTACTTCAAATGGCTCTGAGCACTATGGGACTTAACTTCTGAGGTCATCAGTCCCCTAGAACTTAGAACTACTTAAACCTAACTAACCTAAGGACATAACACACATCCATGCCCGAGGCAGGATTCGAACCTGCGAAGGTACCGGTCGCGCGGTTCCAGGCTGTAGCGCCTAGAACCGAACGGCCACTCCGGCCGGCATCATCAACGTGGTGTGGGTGGATGACATCTGCACGTCTGACAATTCAGCCATGCACGCAGCACCGTGGACCGTCTCACAGTCGTCGCCACATGATCACCCTCAGCATAACAGCAGCAGCGCCGGAATCCGCTGTTCCGGATCATTAGGCAAGCACAGCTGTTGCATTTGACTACTCTGTGGTTGCTAGCGCTGCTGGGAACAGGATCTCACAAGATCGCAGTGACAACACGGATGTGGGCTACTGACATTCTAAGACTTTCCCAAGTGCTTGAGAAGTCATTTTGGAGAGGGAGAGCACTGGATTCGTCAACGACCCACAGTACCCCACAGTTAAGCGCAATGCAGCTCTATATTGTGAAGTGTGAAGGCGCAATATACGGCCGATTCTGTCCGTCACTCTGTGAATATTGCGCAAACATGGCGTAAAGACGATTTTCAAACCGACACGGAAGATCAAAGAGTGTCTTAGATCGGCGAAGGAGAAACGAGACCCACTTGCAATGTCGGGAATATACCGTATACCATGCACATGCGGGAAAGTTTATGTCGGAATGACTGGACGTTCCATCAACACCAGGATCAAAGAGCGTAAGCGACATTGCAGGTTGGGGCAGGTGGAGAAATCGGCCGCGGCAGAGTACGCACTGAATCTGACCGACCACGTAATAAAATTCGCCGACACGGAAGCTCTGGCTGTAGAGAAACACTATCACACGCGCTTGTTCAGAGAAGCTGTAGAAATACAAAAACACGCGAACAGTTTGAACAAGAAAGAGGAAAGTCTTAAGGTAAACGGATCCTGGCTTCCCGTACTGCAGCGAACGACCGTCGCAGGCAGCAAGAGGAGTACCGCACCAGAAATGACCGCAGAGAAGCCCTCGGACGTTGGCGCGCCGGGTACATATAGTCTGCGCCCGAGAGCTCGGCTCCAGTTCACCACCGGCAATGGAGGGTGAAGCTTTGACAATGCCAGCCACTCGTGCTGGCGAAACGTCAGAAAAATCGTTATATGAACGTCGGCCGAAGAACCCGAGACAGGAGCCAATAGGCAGTTTGTCATATCGAGTTTTATGTCCCTATAACTCTAACGTCAACAAATTTGAGTCATACATCTAGGATAATACTGCAGGCTTCACTCTGAGCATGAAAAATTGTGTGCGAAGTTGATGATCCGAATCAGAAAAAATATTTCCTTGGTCGATTCACAGGACAATGATGCATTATACTAGAAGGCAATCGATAATCAAATTTGCTATCTGCTGTTGGATAGAAAAGCGGAAACTACACGCGGGAACCACTGTCATCTACGTCGAAGTTCAGCTCACAATGCATGCAACTTAAAATGTCAGCTCTCAGCACATATACTTCCTTGTTGTGCACTTGCGTCATTTCGGCTTCAAAGGTGATAAGGTAAGTGTCATACTTGACACCGATCAAAAGTATATTTTATTTTCCAAGCAAATCGTGCCAAAAATAAATATATGCGTCCTCGTTTCGGCACGTTTATTTCTATCGTCTTTTCAGGAACTTTCTCAAACAGTGCGTCAGGAGGATACGAACATAACCAGCGTTGCATATCCCGATTGTGCCAAGTTTCAATTTTTTGACCAAGAATTGGGTCTTTCTGTATGAATACCTCGATCCGTTGCAGAGACTCCACGAAACCACGTTCCCCGAAATGACCGTATTCTCTAGCAAACTGCCCGCATCTCGTGGTCGTGCGGTAGCGTTCTCGCTTCCCACGCCCGGGTTCCCGGGTTCGATTCCCGGCGGGGTCAGGGATTTTCTCTGCCTCGTGATGGCTGGGTGTTGTGTGCTGTCCTTAGGTTAGTTAGGTTTAAGTAGTTCTAAGTTCTAGGGGACTGATGACCATAGATGTTAAGTCCCATAGTGCTCAAAGCCACTTGTCCACACTCTAGCAAACTACCTACCAGGTACTGACAAGATTAATGTGGAGTACGAACAGGCGGTATACTTTTGGCATGAATTCGACATCTATGACTGAGAGGAATATGTTACATTGTACTGCTCTTAGATATTTTTCAGAAATTCCAAAGTATGTGCACGGGAACATCCACTTCCGTCCACCCATCTATTACACATTCGTGGAACGCGATGGTAAGAGGAACACGTGTAAATGTCATTGTCGATACTGATGATGACATGCTTCACTTCTTCGAACATGAAGGCGAATAACTCACGAATGAGTGAGGAAGAGAACAGGCCATTTGGTGATTTGAGTAACATCACTTACTCAGCTTTATGAGCATGCCATGCTACAATATCTGCTGTAGGGAGGGTTCTGATGGATGTCCAGAGAGGAAATCAATACACTGGAAGATGAGATCCAAAACGTGGCTGCTGATTCTGCATAAGGATTTGTCCTGGAATCAAAACTGATACATCTTTGATGTACACACCAACATTCCTCTGTATTCGAAGTATCTAGTCCCATATAATGGTTCTGTCCTCAAGCTGTTGACAATACTGGGGAATAAGAAGAGGTATATTCAACAGTGTAGAAACTTCCAACAATGTCTCAGTTTCGGGATGAAACGAGTTAGAATCTCCTGCGGCATGTGATTCAATTAGCGTCGCTCGCTGAAAGAATACATTAAGGTAAAGACCGAACGCAGAGCTCTCGCGACGTGTCTGACTGTGAAAACGATACTTTTAAAGTAATGAATGAATAATCCATTTTTCGGAACAACAATGGAAAACTTACAGAATACCACGAAATTCATTTAGTTAACGATGGTATGAACGTCATGGGGCAAAACGTTACATCGTGAAACCAAACTTGAAGCAGGCAATTGTCTCCCATAGACCACTATCTGGCGTGGAGATGGCCAAGTTTTCAGTGCAGTTCACTGTAATCGTAGTCTCCCAGACATCACTATTAAATTTTTCTTAGTGTCTTCATTAGTTTCACAGCTTCGAGAAACGTAAGATATACAAAAGAGAAACTTTTTACTGATCTTCATTATCTCTTGTTGTTGTTGGCTACACTTCTTGCGTGTAGGGAAACATTCATGCGGCTGAAATTTTTATTTAACGTTGTGGGTTCCAGATGACTAAATAACCGATGAAGTACTATCTGTTGCTATTTCTTTTATTTTACCCCAATCTTCTGTATGGCACTGACTTCACCATATCCATTTTCATAAAACCATGAATTACATTGTTGTAAACCAAATTAAAAATATACTTGCGTTCCCATCAGAGGCATGTCCACTTCTATTTACATTCTGCGGTACTCCCAATATTCGAAGAGTTTACAATCTTTCTTGGCAAGAGAAGAATCATCACCAAGATGTGATATTATTTTATAAATGAATCCATAAATAAGTTTAATAATTAGCCTTAGATTGTGCAATAAATAATATGAATTTTAAGTATAACAGAAATTTCGTAATTTCAAATTTTTTAAAAGAAGAGTACTTTTAACTGTACATACAGAGTGTAACACTTTCCAGGCTTCACATGTACTGATTCCACTACCAGTTTCCCAAATTTTACTGATACCAAATTATTTGCAATGCGTGCAGGCAGTTTCATCTGTTCATCGACTGGTTAAAAGGCAGGGATCCATATCAAGTAATTAGGCACAATGCCAGTGCATTAGAATTGTCTAGATACGTGGCATAAAATCGATAGGGAATAACACCGCGGAAGAAGGTTATTCTTCAGATGAAAGACGAGGCGAATGGTTCACTGATTTTAGGGTTTGTAGCACTCGGGTACAAAATTTATTCGTACCATGCAGATGCAGGTGCTAACGAGAGGCAGGCTAAGGGTTCCCATTGTGTACCTTCAAAAGCTGTGACGATCAAGGATTACAGGAGTTGTCTGCTCCAGCACTATACACCACCCTACGTATGGTCCACCAAGTAGTCAATGAGTCGTGAGTCCTTCAGGTACATACTGAACAACAGCTGAAAGTCGGGCTTTCAGATCATGACAACAATCCGTTCATACGTGGGAATAGGGCTGGGACCCTACCATACTCACACTGTTCGTTGAGTGATTAAGTGTGTGGCTGTGCATTTTTCTTCATTTCTAAATACTGGTTGTGTATGTCGAATAGGTCGTTGCAGTGTGTGATAGTATATGTACATGACTGGACACTGTGTGTGCATACAACTTACGTTAAACTAAGTGTGCATGTTAATATTGTATACGAACATGTGTGAATATTCTTCACCTGGTGATGCTATTCCCTGTTCTGCATATGATTAAAGTGTAAGTACGGTGTACAGAATGGTCAAACCAATCAGAAAAAACATGACTGAATGGGAAAGATAATATTTACGTTCTTCCAACAAAAAATTCCGTAAATTACGTTTCTATATAAATCCATTAAAATATTGGAAAACATTGTTAAGGAGCAACAACAAAGTTATTATTAAAATTTTAATGCAAAAAATGTTGTTACTAATAAACCATATGCTAATTTGTTATAACACTGTAATAATGGTATAACAAAAATTAGCATATGGTTTATTAATAACAACGTAATTTTGCATTAAAGACCTAAGTCGAAACAAGGCCCGGGAGTAGACAACATTCCATTAGAACTAATGGCAGCCTTGGGAGAGCCAGGCCTAACAAAACTCTACCGTCTGGTGAGCAAGATGTATGAGACAGGCGAAATTCCCTCAGACTTCAAGAAGAATATAGTAATTCCAATCCCATAGAAAGCAGGTGTTGACAGATGTGAAAATTACCGAACTATCAGTTTAATAAGTCACAGCTGCAAAATACTAACGCGAATTCTTTACAGACGAATGGAAAAACTGGTAGAAGCTGACCTCGGAGTAGATCAGTTTGGATTCCGTAGAAATGTTGGAACACATCTACATCTACATCTACATTTATACTCCGCAAGCCACCCAACGGTGTGTGGCGGAGGGCACTTTACGTGCCAGTGTCATTACCTCCCTTTTCTGTTCCAGTCGCGTATGGTTCGCAGGAAGAACGACTGTCTGAAAGCCTCCGAGCGCAATCGAATCTCTCTAATTTTACATTCGTGATCTCCCCGGGATGTATAAGTAGGGGGAAGCAATATATTCGATACCTCATCCAGAAACGCACCCTCTCGAAACCTGGCGAGCAAGCTACACCGCGATGAAGAGCGCCTCTCTTGCAGAGTCTGCCACTTGAGTTTGCTAAACATCTCCGTAACGCTATCACTGATGAGCAATACTCAAGTATTGTTTTGTAAGCCACCTCCTTTGTTGATGGACTACATTTTCTAAGGACTCTCCCAATGAATCTCAACCTGGTACCCGCCTAACCAACAATTAGTTTTATGTGATCATTCCACTTCAAATAGTTCCGCACGCATAGTCCCAGATATTTTACAGAAATAACTGCTACCAGTGTTTGTTCCGATATCATATAATCATACAATAAAGCATCCTTCTTTCTATGTATTCGCAATACATTACATTTATCTATGTTAAGGGTCAGTTGCCACTCCCTGCACCAAGTGCCTATCCGCTGCAGATCTTCCTGCATTTCGCTACAATTTTCTAATGCTGCAACTTCTCTGTATACTACAGCATCATCCGCGAAAAGCCGCATGGAACTTCCGACACTATCTACTAGGCCATTTATATATATTGTGAAAAGAAATGGTCCCGTAACACTCCCCTGTGGCACGCCAGAGGTTACCTTAACGTCTGTAGACGTCTCTCCATTGATAACAACATGCTGTGTTCTGCTTGCTAAAAACTCTTCAATCCAGCCACACAGGTTGTCTGATATTCCGTAGGCTCTTACTTTGTTTATCAGTCGACAGCGCGGAACTGTATCGAATGCCTTCCGGAAGTCAAGGAAAATAGCATCTACCTGGGAGCCTGTATCTAATATTTTCTGGGTCTCATGAACAAATAAAGCGAGTTGGGTCTCACACGATCGCTGTTTCCGGAATCCATGTGGATTCCTACGTGAGGCAATACTGACCCTACGACTTATCTTAGAAGAAAGATTAAGGAAAGGCAAACCTACGTTTCTAGCATTTGTAGACTTAGAGAAAGCTTTTGACAATGTTGACTGGAATACTCTCTTTCAAATTCTGAAGGTGGCAGGGTTACAATACAGGGAGCGAAAGGCTAGTTACTATTTGTACAGAAACCAGATGACAGTTATAAGAGTCGAGGGACATGAAAGGAAAGCAGTGGTTGGGAAGGGAGTCAGACAGGGTTGTATCCTCTCCCCGATGTTATTCAATCTGTATATTGAGCAAGCAGTAAAGGAAACGAAAGAAAAGTTCGGAGTAGGTATTAAATTCCATGGAGAATAAATAAAAACTTTGAGGTTTGCCGATGGCATTGTAATTCTGTCAGAGACAGCAAAGGGCTTGGAAGAGCAGTTGAACGGAATGGACAGTGTCTTGAAAGGAGGGTATAAGATGAACATCAACAAAAGCAAAACGAGGATAATGGAATGTAGTCGAATTAAGTCGGGTGATGCTGAGGGAATTAGAGTAGGAAATGAGACACTTAAAGTAGTAGATGAGTTTTGCTATTTGGGGAGCAAAATAACTGATGATGGTCGAAGTAGAGAGGATATAAAATGTAGACTGGCAATGGCAAGGAAAGCGTTTCTGAAGAAGAGAAATTTGTTAACATCGAGTATTGATTTAAGTGTTAGGAAGTCGTTTCTGAAAGTATTTGTATGGAGTGTAGCCACGTATGGAAGTGAAACATGGACGATAAATAGTTTAGCCAAGAAGAGAATAGAAGCTTTCGAAATGTGGTGCTACAGAAGAATGCTGAAGATTAGATGGGTAGATCACACAACTAATGAGGGGGTGTTGAATAGAATTAGGGAGGAGAGGAGTTTGTGGCACAACTTGACTAGAAGAAGGGACATGTTCTGAGGCATCAAGGGATCACCAATTTAGTACTGGAGGACAGCGTGGGTGGTAAAAATCGTAGAGGGAGACCAAGAGATGAATACACTAAGCAGATTCAGAAGGATGTAGGCTTCAGTAGGTACTGGGAGATGAAGAAGCTCGCACACGATGGAGTAGCGTGGAGAGCTGCATCAAACCAGTCTCAGGACTGAAGACCACAACAACAACAACAACACTGTTATAATTTCTGGGCCCTCTCAGTATTGAAAGATAGAGAAAAAGTTAAAGTTAATAATAATTTCGTTGTAATGATACTCTCCCTGTGATCCAAAGACCCTGAACGCAGAGGCGTATGCAAATGAACTAGGTAGAGAGGACAAGGAGAGTGGGGGGGAGCTTTAATGTTATTTATCCAGGGACATACAAATTCCTGAACTGTGTGGGTAAGTGGGGGTTCCCTTGAGTGATTCTGAATATAACTCGCAGAAGAGAGTCAGCTGCCTGTGCTGGATGATGGGTCCTAGATGGAAGCGAGTGTGTGGGGGGAGAGGGGAGGAGTGATCTCGCCTAATTGCCTCAGTATGTGACCTGATACCCCGTAATTGCTTAACATATCAGTATAAACTGATACGCAAGGTCATGTTAATCCAAAATGAACCCTGGAGATGTTGATTTCCATACCCATCGATGGAGTGTGGCTGTACGATATTACATTGAAGCGTCAAAGAAACTAGTATAGGCATGTGTATTGAAATACAGAGATATGTAAACAGACAGAATACGGCGCTGACGTCGGCAACGCCTATATAGACGACAAGTGTCTGGCGCAGTTGTTATATGGGTTACTGCTGCTACAACGTAAGTTTATCGAGATTCAAGTGAGTTTGAACGTGGTGTTACAGTTGACGCACAGGCACCAGCATCTCCGAGGTAGCGATGAAGTGGGGATTTTCCCGTACGGTCATTTCACGAGTGCACCGTGAATATCAGGAATCCAGTAAAACATCAGATCTCCAACATCGCTGCGGCCGGAAAAAGATACCGCAAGATCGGGACCAACGACGACTGAAGAGAATCGTTCAGCGTGACTGAAGTGCAACCCATCCAGAAATTGCTGCAGATTTCAATGCAGAGCCATCAACAAATGTCGGTGTTCGAACCATTCAACGAAACATCATCGGAGCCGAAGGTCCATACGTGTGGACACAGTGCGCAACTGTGTCGAACGCCTTCCGGAAGTCAAGAAAAATAGCATCTACCTGGGAGCCTGTATCTAATATTTTCTGGGTCTCATGAACAAATAAAGCGAGTTGGGTCTCACACGATCGCTGTTTCCGGAGTCCATGTTGATTCCTACATAGTAGATTCTGGGTTTACAAAAACGACATGATACTCGAGCAACCTCGGCGACCGTCGTTTCCTAACATGCAGTTCCGTGTCGGATGGCGGACGGCTGTCGTCCGACATTCGTCGAGACGGCAGAAAAGCGGAGGTAGGTACAGCTGCATATCAACATTCATGGGGTCAGGACAACGTCTTACGACTGCTGAAGGCCATCGCTCATTTCTACTTCCACCGACGGCAGTGTAGCAGAGACAAGCAAAACGTCCAAGGCGTCGTTGAGAAATTATTCTTCTGATTCCTTTACTGTTTGCTCAATATGCAGGCTGAATAACACTGGGGATAGGCTACAAACCTCACTCCCTTCTCAACCACTGCTTCCCTTCGTGCCCCTCGACTATTATAACTGCCATCTGGTTTCTGTATCATTTGTAAATAGCCTTTCGCTCCCTGTACTTTACCCCTACCACCTTTATAATTTGAAGGAGAGTATTCTACTCAACGCTGTCAACGATCGGAGGCCAAAACCAGCATGATCAACCACGATAGCGCCAGTATGCCTGTCGGTGTATCGGAACTTGAGACAGTTGCAATGGCACCCACAACGTCGGTGCACGTCTCCTGGTGCGCCGTCTGATATTCACAGTGGTACTAATGACAGAAAAATTAATCTCGAGAACATCTTGCTATGGAAGACACATTTCATCCCGTATAAACCGATCGACTTCTTACGCTTTTGGTCGTTCATGATCGCCGACCGCTGTGGCCTAGTGGTTCTAGGCGCTGCTCCTATGGTCGCAGGTTCGAATCCTGCCTCGGGCGTGGATGTGTGTGATGTCCTTAGGTTAGTTAGGTTTAAGTAATTCTAAGTCAAGGGGACTGATGACCTCACATGTTAAGTCCCATAGTGCTTAGAGCCATTTGAACCATTTTTCGTTCATGATCGAAGGAAAAGTTAGTTCAATCATGAATTGAAAAATTCATCGGTTGCCTTCCAATATCGTTTCTGACATCCTTTAGCAAGGCGCAGTGCAGCAACTCGACGTCGCAAAGATCAACAAGTCGTAGGAACGCCCCTGATGATTTATTGAGCTATGCTGACTCTATTGCCATCCATAATTGCGAAAGTGTTGCAGGTACATGATTTTGCGCACTAACTAACCTCTCGATTATGTACCACACATGTTCGATGAGAGTCATGTCGGGTGAACTGGCTGGCCAAACAATTCGCTCCAACTGCCCAGAATGCTCTTCTACCAATCGTGAACTGCTGTGGTCCGATGACATGGCGCATTGTCATCCACAAAAATTCCTTCGTTGTTTTGGAACAAGAAGTCCATGAATGCAAATCGCCTTCCAGTAGCAGAACGTAACGATTTCCAGTCAATGATCGGTTCATTCCACGTAAACACGACCCACACCGTTGTGGCGCCACCACCAGCTTGCTCAGTGCCTTGTTGACAACTTGGGATCATGGCTTCGTGAGGCCTGCGCCACACTCGAACACTACACCAACACGTACCAACTGAAACCGGGACTCATCTGACCAGACCACGGTTTTCCAGTCCTCTAGGGTGCAACCTATATGGTCACGAGACCAGGAGAGGCGCTACAGGCGATGTCGTACTGTTAGCAAAGGCACTTGGGTCGGTCCTCTGGTGCCACAGCCCATTAACGCCGAATTTCGCCCCAACGTTCTAACGGATATGATCGTTGTAGGTCCCACATTTCTGAGGTTATTTCACAGTGTTACTTGTCTGTTAGCACTGAGAACCCTAAGCAATTGCCGCTGCTCTCTGTGTCTAAGTGAAGGCCGTCGGCCCCTGTGTTGGATGTGGATGCTTCAAATTAGCTATTCTCGGCATACTCTTGATACTGTGGATCGCGAAATACTGAATTCCCAAACGATTTCCGAAATGGAATCTCCTATGCGTCTAGCTCCAACTTCCATCCCATGTTCAAAGTCTGTTAATCCTCGTCGTGCTGCCACAATCAAGTCGGAAATCTTTTCACATGAATTATCTGACTACAAATGACAGCTCTCTAAATGCACTGCCCTTTTAGAACGTGTGTGGGATACTACTACTACCTGTATATGTGTGTATCACTATCCTGTGACTATGTATCTCGGCGTGCTTCCCGGCCGACCCACACTCATCTAGTAACACCTATCCGCAGACCCCTTGCATGAACTCCATGCTCGCTAATTGTACATTCCGACAATGGGTCGAACGTTAATATACGTCCTAACTGAAGGTTTTGGTTTCATTGTCCATCGAGGTGAATCAGTTGCACGACTGGGTGGTGTTTGTTCTTTCGGACGTAGAGTGTAAGATCATGTCTTTACAGGCCTTAAAAGTAAGTAAAGGATTATAAGTCAGTTAATAATTAATTACTCTTCTCAAGTCTCAATCCGAAGATTTATTGGCAGCATTTCGCGTTTCCTCTCTTCTCTGTTTCCTGCTATTCTTTTCATTTCCTTATACGAGCCTACCCTTGCATCATATCTGCTCTGTCTGTAGTACGGCAGCTTAGGTGTTCCTCTTCGTATCTTGCCTTGACTCATTTCATCCATTACGGTAGCAAGAAAAGAATTGTAGCGGTAGAAGGGGGCAATTGATTAATTTCTTCTGTTCTGTATGATGATGGCAGAGATCATTTTTCACCTGTTCGCTATAAATGTCTCCATCTGCGAGTTTTGTTGTTGTCCCCGACGTCTTCTGCTCCCTCCTCTAACTCCACATTTATTTTTTAACCGTAGGGCATACGTAAAACCACTTTCAATCATCTGGATAGCTATACATATCCAAAGATTAGTAAAGTAACACTTACCAACACTTCAATATAGCCCTCCAGCACAAAATAATACAGACGACTATAATTATAGGTTTTTATCGAAGTCTCTTACATAGATTATCACCCAGTTTGCCACTATCAGGAATTCTTCGAAAGAACCCTTGCAGCCATGTGAAGGAGAAATTTGGAAATTAGTTGTGAGTTCCTATGGAAACAAACTGCTGGGGTCATCGTCCCCTAGGCTGACAAACTACTTAATCTAACTTAAACTAGCTTACGCTAAGGACAACGCACACACCCATGCCCGAGGGAGGACTCGAACCTCCGACGGCGGGAGCCGTGCGAACCGTGACGAAGCGCCCTAGACAGCACTGTTACCCAGTGCGGTTGTGAAGAACATTTTGGTGCAACATAGTAAACTGTCTGTCGCTCAGCACAAAAGTCGCTTGATGATTGTAACGAATTCCCCCAGTTGGGGAGAGTGTCTGCACATCTTCCAGCACCTCATTTCGATTGCCTCCAATAGCACATGTTTCCGAGCTACACTCCAAACAAAGTTCCTTTACAGTTCTTTTTTGCTCCCTAAATTTGGCGTCCTTGATATATGCAGCACCTTTTTCTTGTAATACGCTGCTTTTCCTGTGCATTTCTGCTTTTCACGTAGGCTTAATTTTTGCCATCAGTGGAGATCATATCTCCAAAGTAGGTAAAGGATGAAACTTGGCTGTTGCATTAGCAGATTTCACTGTTTAATCTGAAATTTTCACCTTTTCATTATTTCGCGTATTACTTAACGCAGGTCTTCTGCATAGATACAGTTCTGTGCCTAGGGATCGACTGCCGACAGCGTCGATCACCTTTGGGTCTGCCTTTGCGGTGTCCAGGAAGCAGTTTTCGAGTTCCGGCTGAAATGACCAGCCAGGTCACAGTCGGCGTCGTGCCATCGTTTTGGGTTGCCAGTTGGAAGAAGCACTTTGCGTTCTGTCACACGTGCGGTTGAGTCTTGTTTCACTGTGCGGTTGCCCGTTTGCAGCTTTGCCGTGTGGTACGACGCACGAGGGCGTAGTGAAAATTAATACCTCCGAATCTTTGATGTGAAGACTATTAAGGTTTTTACATAAAACAAAAGTTATTAGCATACTGTGTACGTGAAGAATAAAAATGTAAAATATTAATAACCTTTGTTTTATTACAAAGCTTGAAGAGTTTCCACATTAAATATTAGGAGGCATTATTTTCCAGCACGCCCTCGTACTCTGAAGCTATACAGTGTGAGCGTATTAGTAGTATTTGTTCACACAAATTGTATAGTTAATGCATAAACATGTTCTCTGTCAGCATCGTGAAATTGAAGGTAAAGAATTTCACTGAGACTTTCATTCGTTATAACCGTGTCTCCAAAGTGGGGATCCTTTCTTTGTGCTTTGGTAACAACAGTACGTTCAGTACTTTGTACAGAATCTGTTTGTTTCTAATTCACATGATTTGTGTAACAATTAATTTCGTTACATTCCCTACCAATGAGGCATGCCAATGTTTCTCGACTTACACTGTCTTTGCTTTGTTTCATTTTCTCACGTGGAAGCTGTGTGTGCCACTGTTCTACATCTACGTCTACATATATACTCCGCTAGCTGGCGGAGGGCACAATTCGCGCCAAATTCATATTCCCCCTTCCTCTCCCCCAAACCCCCTGTTCCACTCGCGGATAAGGGCGAGGGAAGAACGACTGTCTGAACGCCTCAGTACGAGATCTAATTTCCCTTATCTTTGAATGGTGATCACTGCCCGATTTGAAAGTTGGTGGTAATAATATATGCTTTACATCCTCGGCGAAGATCGAATTTTGGAATTTAGTGTGCAGCCCCTTCCGTTTAGCGCGTCGTCTATCTGCAAGCGTGTCCCACTTCAAACTTTCTATGAGATTTGTAACGCTCTCGCGATGGCTAAATGTACCATTCACGTATCTCTTGAATCAGACACAACTGGTAAGGGACCCATACAGAAGAACAATACTCTAAGACTGGACGAACGAACGCATTGTAAGCAATTTACTTTGTTGAAGAACTGCATCGCTTCAGGATTCTACCAATAAACCGCAATCTAGAGTTCGCCTTGCCCGTTATTGGTGTAATCTGATCTTTCCATTTGAGATCATTTCGAACAGTCATGCCCAGATACTTGACGGATGTTACCACTTCCAAAGACTGGGCATTTATTTTGTACTCGTACATTAATGGGGATTTTCGCCTTGTTGTACTCATTAGGTCACACTTACTAATGTTGAGAGATAGCTGCCAGTCATTACACCACGCATTTATTTTCTGCAAATCCTCATTGATTTGTTCACAGCTTTCGTGTGATACTACTTTCCTGTAGACTACAGCATCATCGGCAAACAGTCTAATGTCGCTGTCAATACCATCAACCAGATCGTTTATGTAAATCGTAAAAAGCAGCGGTCCTATTACGCTTGCCTGGGGCACACGTGGAGCTACACTTGTTTCTGTTGAAGTCACCCCATTGAGGACGACATACTGCTCTCTGTCTGTTAGAAAACTTTCTTACACGCGATACTGTGATTTTACCAACTGTAGGGGCAATTATAAGGTATACAGAGAGGTGACAAAAGCTATGGGATAGCAATACGCACGTACAGAGGCGGCGGTAGTATCCAATGCAAAAGGTGTAAAAGGGCAACGCATTGGCGAAGCTGTCATTTGTACTCAGGTCATTCATGTGAAAAGGTTTACGGTGTGAATATATCCGCACAGCGGGAATTAATGTGCTTTAAACGCGCAGTGATACTTGGAACTAGATCCATGGAATTTTCTGTGTCGGAAATCGTTAGGGAATTCAGTATTCCGATCTACACAGTATGCCGAGAATACCAAATTTTAGGCATTACCTCTCACCATGGACAACGCAGTGGCTGACGGCATTCGCTTATCGACCGAGAGCAGCGGCGTATGCGTAGAGTCAGTGCTAACAGACAAGCAACACTGCGTGAAATAACCGCAGAAATCAATGTGGGACGTACGACGAATTCATCCGTTAGGACAGCGCGGCGAAATTTGGCGTTAATAGGTTATGACAGCAGAAGATCAAAGCGAGTGCCTTTGATAACAGTACGACATCGACTACAACGTATCTCCTGGGCTCGAGACCTTTTCATTTGGTCCCTAGACGACTGAAAAACGGTGGCCTGACCAGATTAGCCCCGATTTCAGTTGGTAAGAGTCGATACTAGGGCTCTAGTGTGGCGCAGACCCCCCTGAAGTCACGACCCAATTTGTCAATAAGGTACTGTGCAAGTTAGTGGTGGCTACACAGTGGTGTGGCTGTGTTTTCATGGAATGGACTGGGTCCTCTGTTCAAGGCGAACAGATCTTTGACTGGAAATGGCTGTTTTTGGCTGCTTGAAGACCATTTGCAGCCATTTATGGAATTCCATGTTCCCAAACAACAATGGAATTTTTATAGATGATAATGTGCCATGTGGCCAACCCAGAGTTGTTCGCGAATGCTTTGGAGAACATTGTGGACAATTCGAGAGACTGATTTGGCCACCATGTTCACCCGACATGAATGCTATCAAACATTAATGGCACATAATCGAGAGGCCAGTTGGTGCAGAAAATCCTACAGCAGCAAGGCTTCCGAAATTGTGGACGGCTACAAGGGTAATATGGCTCAGTATATCCGCAGGGGACTACCAAAGCCTTATTGAGTCGCTGCCATGAGATACTGCTGCACTACCTGCACTACGTCGGGCAAAAGAATGTGCGACACGATATTGGTAGATATCCCATGACTTTTGCCACCTCAGTGTATATTCAAACGTTCTTTTAAATCAATTTTTTTGCCAGTCATTCTTCTGTTCTATCGAGTGTATAATGATTCATGCTCAGCAGACAGCATACGATCACACAATGTGAAAGGTTCTACAGTCCTATGCATTTCTCACTGCAGTTGATGTAAAACCTTAGTGCCTGGCAGAGTGTTCATCGAACCGCTTTAACACTAATTCTCTATTATTCCTCTCTCGAACAGTGCGTTGAAAAAACGAACACCTACATCTTTCTTTACGGGTTCTAATTTCTCTTATTTTATTTTGATGATGGTTCCCCCCTAAGTAGGTGGGTGTCAACAAAATATTTTCGCATTCCAACGAGAGAGATGGTGACTGGAATTTCTTGAGAAGTTCCTGCCACATGTTTGTTTTAATGATGTCCACCCCAAATCCTGTATCATGTCTGTGATATTCCCTCCCTTATTTCTCGACAATACAAAACGTGCTGCCCTTTTTTAAACTCTCTCAGTGTACTCCGTTAATCGTATCTGGTAAGGACCCATCCCCTTCTCCCTCGCACAGCAGTACTCCAAAAGAGGACGGTCAAGCGTCGTGTAGACAGTACCTTAGGTAGATCTGTTGCATAATCTAAGTGTTCTGCCAAAGAAACGGAGTCTTTGACCCACTTTTCCCACAACATTTTCTATATGTTCTTTCCAATTTAAGTTATTCGTAATTGTAGTTCATAGATATTTAACGGACTTTACGGCCATCAGATATGATTGATTTATTGTGTAACCGAAGTTTAACGGTTTACTTCTAGCATTCATGTGCATGACATGGTACTTTTCATTATTAAGGCCCAACTGCCAATTTTCGCACCTTACAGATACCTTTTACAAATCGTTTTTCAATCTGTTTAGATCTTCTGATAACTTGACTAGACAATAAACAACATCATCATCTGCAAACAGCCTAAGACGGCTGCTCAGATTGTCTCATAAATCGTTTACGTCGATAAGGAACAGCAGGGGACCTATAACAGTACCATAGCGAAAGCCAGAAAGCGCTTCTGTTTTACTCAGTTACTTTCCTTCAGTTTCCGTAAGCTTATGTGAAAACTCTTTATTGTTTAAATAAAAAATCTTTATTGGCATACTACATCTTGATTCTGCATGTTTGCATAATTATTTATCGACTTTCACCCTGGCGGGGAACACATGTCTCCCAATGAGAGACCAGTTTGTTGATACTGTCACTGCGGAATGTTTGACTTTGTTGACGAAGCCACAAACTTACGTCTGCTTGCACCTATTCGTCACAGTCAGAGTGAAGTTCTTATAGATATGACCTCTCTGGAAGGAAATAACGAATCCAGTCACATAATTGTGACTGTAATCCATAAACACGCAACTTCATTACAAGCTACTTGTAAGGTACGGTGTCGAACGCCTTGTGGAAATCTAGAAATACGAGATTAATCTGAAATTCACTGTCGATAGCTCTCAACATTTCGTGTGAGTAGAGCTAGTTATTGTGGTGTCACCGTCAGACACCACACTTGCTAGGTGGTAGCTTTAAATCGGCCGCGGTCCATTAGTACATGTCGGACCCGCGTGTCGCCACTGTGTGATCGCAGACCGAGCGCCACCACAAGGCAGGTCTAGAGATACGGACTAGCACTCGCCCGAGTTGTTCGGACGACGTAGCTAGCGACTACACTGACGAAGCCTCGCTCCTTTGCCGAGCAGATAGTTAGAATAGCCTTCAGCTAAGTCCATGGCTACGACCTAGCAAGGCGCCATTAGTAACATTGCATGTATCTATGGAGTCTCACTTATATAGTCAATAGCGATGTACCAAGGATGGATTAAAGTTAAGTATTCCAGAACCTACGTACTTTTCTTTATAACATTAATTACGTATCCTGTTACAGACCTATCTCTTGCCTGCTAAACGCGTGCCTTTCGGCTACTTCCGTGGCGTGGCTGTCTTGCTACGCCACAACAGTTATCTTTCGCAAGAACGATGTTTTCTAAACCCGTGTTGACCGTATGGCAATAGACCGTTCTCTTCAAGATATTTCATAACGTTTGAACACAATGTATGTTCAAAAATGCAGCTGCATATCGACGATAATGATATGAGCCTGTAATTTAATGTATTACTGCTGTCTTCCTTGCATGTTGGTGTGACCTGTGCAACTTCCCAGGGTTTGGGAACAGATCATTTCGGAAGGCTGGGTTTAGTAACTCTGTTTTAGCAGAACTGTCATCGACAGCATTTCAATTGATATCGCCCAGAGAAGGCATTGATTGTGTCTTGCTGCTAGCATACTTTATATACGATCAGAATCTCTTTGGATTTTCTGCCAGGTTCAGAGACAAAGTTTCGTTGTGGAAACTATTATAAGCATCTCGCATTGAAGTACACAATAAATTTCGAGCTTCTGTAACAGATCGCCAATCTTGGTGATTTTCAATTCCTTTAAATTTGGCATGCTTTTTTGGTGTTTCTGGAACAGTGTTGTGACCCCATTTGTGTACCCAGGGGATCAGCTCCGTCGTTTGTTAATATATTTGGTATAAATCAAATGTTGTCGATACTATTTCTTTCAATTCTTGACAGATCAGGTCTACTGTTATCTTGTTAATTTGGATGGAGTGGAGATTGTCTCTCAGGAAGGCCTCAAGCGAATTTTAATCTGCTTTTCTTTAATAGATCTATTTTTCGTTTATTTTCGGGGATTTGGGAGTTACGGGATTCAGACTCGCGACGACAATCCTGCGTTCACCAATTCAGAAGCTGTGATCATTATATTTCGCGCTTCTGTGCATTATCTTTGAGTAGAAAGGGTTGGAAATGATGCGGTTGACAGAGTGGCAGTCCTTCATGCTACATAAAGAGTAATTATTTGATGTCTTGTAAATGGGTCCACATGCCCACATCACTGCACACGGCCATAAGCCCCGTTGGTTTGCACATTTTTCATCTTTGGTGAAATGTTTATTACGGTTATTCTAGTTCACGTAAATTAAGTTCACATTTTCTATGATCATCGAAAATCGCTGCCAGGTAATCCACACCAGCACCCTATGTAGTTATTATACATCGTGAGAGAGCAGAATGGGGAACTCCATGGAACTCACGGACATCGAACGTGGTCAGGTAATTGTCACTTGTGTTAAACGTCTGTACGTGAGATTTCCACACTCCCAAACATCCCTAGGTCCACTGTTTCCGATGTGACAGTGAAGTGGAATCGTGAAGGGAAACGTAGACCACAAAAGCGTACACACCGACTGCTGTGGCCTTCTCCAGCAGACATCACGGCGCCTACAGTATCGGCAACCAAACTGACAGCCTGCAGCCGCGGGTTGCCCACTCGCAGACACACCGAAGCACTGCACAACCGACAGGCAATATTGATGAACGGCCACAACAGCAACAACAACAACACCACTGCAAAGACACCAGCGGCCACCAGGGGCCACTACCGGCCCACATAAACATAAGGAAGAGGTCGCTGCAGATCCCGGAACTATTTTCACACGTCAAACCACGTGATGGAAAATAGTTCCGAGGTACTCATCCGCCGAAGCGCAATAAAGGCCGGCGCTCGGCCGCACATCGGCTTGGCCGCATAACGGTGGATGTCCTGGAGCCTATTGGTAGCGACCATCTCCCTGTCCTTCTCACCATTTCAGGCGGTCGTCGCCCCCGCCCCGACCCTCGTACTGACCCTCCCCCTAAGTACGTCCATGACTACTCCCGTGCCGACTGGAATGCCTACCGGGATACCCTCTCCACCAAGGTCGATAGCCACCCCTTCACCTACCACCACCCTGACGATGTAACCCATGCCGCCTCCTTTCTCCAGCAGACCTTGTCTGAGGCCATGGAGGCCCACGTCCCTACAGTCGCCATCCACCCCCACCATCCTACCTTACCCCCACGGGCTGTCCTCCTCCTCCGTGAATCCCGCCGTCTCTACCGTGCCTTCCTCCGCACGCGTGACCCGGACACACTACGATGCCACCGGCAACTTCAGCGACACATTCGTAATTTGCTCGCGGCTAAGAAACGCCGGGACTGGCGACAGACACGCTCCCGTTTAAATGCTACCCTACCTATCAACTCGTCCAAGTTCTGGTCAGCCTTCCGTCGCCTTACTGGAACTAAACCCTCCCCCTACTAACCTCTTCTCCATGACGATCACCCCTTCCCTGACACCCTTAGTAAGGCCAATCACTTTGCCTCCTACCTCTCCGATGTGTTTTCCATCCCCGATGATCCCTAGTTCGATTACTCCCTCTTCCCGGATGTCCGAGATCGAACTGACACCTTTATACCTCCCCTCGCACCTGGTTTCCAGTACTTGGACAACATTGCACACACAGAACTCAATACCCCTATCACTACACAGGATCTCATTGCTACACTCCGCACAAAACGCAACACCGCTCCTGCTCACGATCGTGTCACCTACCGTCACCTTCGTGAAGCTCCTGTCTCTTTCCTCTCCACTCTGGCCAGGCCCTACAATGTAGTCCTGTCCATCGCTTACTACCCCGACCTGTGAAAAACCTTCCGTATCCTGATGTTCCTTAAACCTGGCAAACCGCCGTCCGCCGTCTCCTCCCACCGTCCCATCAGCCTTACCTCGGTCTTCAGCAAGGTCCTGGAATCTATCCTCACCCGACGCATCCACCAGCATCTCCGCCAGCACCGCCTCCTTCCCGTTTCCCACTGTGGCTTTCGACCGTCCTTCTGTTCCGACGACCTTCTCCTTCACCTCACTCATCTCCTTTCCGAACAGCTTAATTCCCGTCCCTCCGCAATCTTCCTCTCCCTGGACCTCGAACGTGCTTATGACCACATATGGCATTCCCGTCTCCTCTTCAAGCTCCAAACCTTCGCCCTTCCCATTAACTACGTCCGTCTGATCGGTTCCTTTCTCTCCCACCGTCCTTCCTACGTCACCATCCATAACACGGATTCCTACACCTTTTTCCCCTCCGCCGGTGTGCCCCAAGGCTCCGTCCTCTCCCCCCTTCTGTACCTTTTGTACACGGCGGACATGCCGCCGCCGTCACCCCCCGTCCACCTTATCCAGTTTGCCGATGACACCGCCTTCCTTGCCATTGCCCCCACCCTGCAGCGCTCCCAACACCTTCTCCAGTCCCATCTTGACCGGTTCACCGCTTGGTGCAACCAGTGGCTGCTCAAGGTCAATCCCTCCAAAACCCAGGCGATCATTGTAGGCAAAACCACCCCTTCCTTCCGCCACCTTGATTTCTATCTCACCATCTATGGCCGTCCTATCGCCCTCACTCCCACCCTTAGGTACCTTGGCGTCACCCTCGACCGTCGCCTCTCCTGGACTCCCCATCTCCGGACAATCCAAGCCAAGGCACGCTCCCGACTCCATCTCCTCAAGCTCCTTTCTGGCCGTATGTGGGGTCTGGAACCCTCCACCATCCTCCACACCTATAAATCCCTCATCCGCCCTATCTTTTGTTATGCCCATCCGGCCTGGATCTCCGCCCCCCCTTACCTTTTATAAATCCCTCCAAATCCTTGAACCCCATGCTCTCCGCCTCGCCTATCACATCCGTCTCCCATCCCCCACGCGGATCCTGTACGATCTCATCCCCTTGCCCCACCTCCTCCTCTTCCTTGAAAGTATACAGATCCTGTACACCTCCCGCAAACTCGATCCTCCTCATCCACTTGTCTCACCCATCCTCTCCCACCCCCGACCACTGCCGCGCCTGTATTCCCACGTCCCACCCAGTCTCTATCTCTCCCCCATCCTTACCCTCTCCCAAGGTGGCTTCCGCCAGCTCCCCCTCCCTGATGATGTCCTCCTACCCTCCATCTACCCCTCCTATCAACTTTGATCCTCCTCCCCACTTTCTGTGTCCTTTCCTTTAGGCACCCTCCCTCCCTTCCTTTTCCTTCTCCCCTGTCCCCTCCCTCCACCCCTCTTCCCCTGGGCTTCCCTCCCCCTTCCTCCCTTCCCCCTGTCTCCCCTGCCCATGGCATCTGCTCTTCCCTCTCCCTCCCTCCCCCACTCCTCCTCTCTTGTCTGGTCCCCGGACTCGCACACGGTTAGTGAACATTCACGCGCTGGAGATCAACGCCTCGTGTTCTGTGTGTGCCGTCGTTTTGGGCTTAAGTGGTTCAGTGTTATTCGTTTTGTGCACCTACGTTCACGTGTGACAATTCTCGTTTCTGTCTGTGTCCAAGTGTCTGAACAATTTTATCTTGGGCTCTACGCCCGTGAACGGCACCTTGTATTTTAAAAAGTATTTGTCTCCATTTATATGTCCACCATGTTTTTTCTCTAAAGTCTTCATTTGTATATCTGCGTTTCTCTGCGGCCAAAGATCGGCGTCGTATGCTGCTGCCGGCCTACCTGTACTACAGGTTTCAAAATAACAATTTAAATTAAAAAAACCCGCACATCGGCAGTTCATCGACCGCCAGCAGACGTGGATAGCTGCCGGCCCGGCAGCCCGGCTTGGATCTTCTCGCTAATCTCTGGATTATTCTTGGTATATCGGAGAAGTCTCTGGCGGAGACTAGTAGGAATTATTTCTGTTGTTTTCTATATTACTCTTCTATGTAGTTGTGATTCGAAAACGGATCATAAGTCCCATAGTGCTCAGAGCCATTGAAAACGGATCACTATTTTGTGTTGGTGTTATACTTGAAGAATTTGTTTTGGTTAGTTGAACAGTCCAATAATTTGTTTTCGGACTTCGATCGTTAGTTTCTTCTGCTTACGCAGACATATCACCGGCCTCGTCTATTGACGGACAGAGACCGCCGACTGTGGAAGAGGGTCGTAATAGGCACACATCTATCCAGACCATCACACAGAAATTCCAAACTGCATCACGATCCACTGCAAGTACTATGACAGTTAGGCGGGAAGTGAGAAAACTTGGATTTCGTGGTCGAAAGGCTGCTCATAAGCCACAAATCACGCCGGTAAATGTGAAACGACACTTCGCTTGGTGTAAGAAGCGTAAACATTGAACGATTGAACAGTGGAAAAACGTTGATCGGGGTGACGAATCACGGTACACAGTGTGGCTATCCGATGGCAGAGTGTGGGTACGGCGAAGGTCATCTGCCAGTGTGTGTAGTGGCAAAAGTAAAATTCGTAGGCGGTGGTGTTATGGTGTGGCCGTATTTTTCATGGAAGGGGCTTACACCCATCGTTGTTTGGCGTGCCACTATCACAGCACATGCCTACATTGATGTTTTAAGCACCTTCTTGCTTCCCACTGTTGAAGTGCAATTCGGGGATGGCGACTGCATCTTTCAACACAATCGAGCACCTGTTCATAATGTACGGCCTGTGGCGGAGTGGTTACACGACAATAACATCCCTGCAATGGGCTGACTTGCACAGAGTCTTGACCTGAATGATATAGAACACCTTCGGTGTGTTTTGGAACGTGAGTTCCTGCCAGGCCTCACCGACCGTTATTGATACGTCTCCTTAGTGAAGCACTACGAGAAGAATGGGCTTCCATTCCCCAAGAAACCTTCCAGCACCTGATTGAAGGTATGCCAGCGAGAGTGGAAGCTGTCATCAAGGATAATGGTGGGCCAACACCATACTGAATTCCAGCATTACCGATATCACGGTCTTGTACGCTATTTTCAGCCAAGTGTCCGAATACTTTTGATCATATAGTGAACACGTTAAACAACACTGGTGACCATGTACATCCCTCATGCATTTCGTAGAGATGCATTTTTGTGAACAGTGACTCTTCCGTTTTTGTACGGTTACAATATTACATCTCTGCCTCCGAATTAGACATAATCTTCATCGTCATCGTCGGTTTTTCAAGTCTGTAGTTGCCGGGATGTGGTTTACGAGAGCTTTCCACTTTTGTCTGTCCTTGTACCATTGTTCACTCATCATTGTATCCCAACTGACTACTCTTACCCCTACATACTCATGTCCTTGGTCCAGCCTTGTTCTTTCACCAATCACAACTGTGTTTAGCCATTGGTTTGATATCCTTGCTTTTTCCATTTTTTTGACATGGACAAAATGTGTTCATTAAAATAATACAGAAACTCTAACGAAGGCTTTTTAAGAATAAAGTAAATAAAAGTTTGCGTATGTCCAGAAATTTTTCTATAACACGACATAACATTAAGATATGAAACTTCCTGGAAGATTAAAACTGAGTGCCGGACCGAGACTCTAACTCTGGACCTTTGCATTTCGCGGGCAAGGGCTATACCTACTTTTTTTCAGTCGAATCTAGCCTCTGTCAAGATTGATGACGATGACAAAATGACCAGGACAACACAAACACCCATTTCCCGGGCAGAGAAAATCCTCAACCCAGCCGGGAATCGAATCAGGGACCCCTGGACCCAGAGGTAGCGGCGCTAGCCACTAGACCACGAGCTGCGGACGACTGAGCTACCAAAGCACGACTCACGACGCCTCATCACAGCTTCAGTTCTGCCAGTTACTCGTCTTCTACCTTCCAAACTTCACAAAAGCTCTTCTGCGAACCTTGCAGAACTAGCACTCGAAGAAAGAATATTGCGGAGACATGGCTTAGCCAGAGCCATGTCCGACTGGCACCTTGATAGACGAACTAGCTCCATCTTCTCGTCTGGCACCAGTAGCGGTGGCTCACATCTCACCATCGCTTGCCCACATGCGAAGCTTTTTTGTGGAACACTGTTATGTATATATGTAACTACCGACTATCAGGACAGCAACGGCACGTGATATAAATCGCATCTTGACTCGACGACGGCCGAAAAATGCCGTAGAGCGCCGAGAGCCAACAGTGGCATGACCAGTGGTATGGCGTGTGGTGCACCACCCACACTTTGATTTGGGGACGCGCGCACTGTGGTATCAGGTGGTAAATGGGAAATACGCGACTCATTTCAGGTTGCACACAATTCATATGGCGGATGAGTCACTGTGTCGACTGTGCAATGTTATTGACACAGAGGAACATCATCTGACATATGGGCCTTCGGCGGACGAGTGGTGTTTGGTCCAAAAATGATCGCCTTCCTCCTTCGGGTGATGCCGCAAGCAATAGAACCACAGATACTACTTCTCCCAGATATGACCTATATCCCCGAACGAAGACAAAGGCAGTGACTTGGATTGGGAGACTGACTGCGCTTTACCTTTACAGGGAGGGCAGAAAGAATGTATTCGACTTTTGGGCCTTACTTTAAGTTTTTCAGAAATATTTTATTTTATAAACGACATCGTCTTATTTTTACAAAAAAAAAAAAAAAAAAACTGATAGAAGCAGCTTATGTTTGTTGCCTGCGAAAGACAAAGGTCCCGATTTCGAGTTACGGTCCGGCATACAGTTTTAATCTGCCAGGAAGTTTCATACCAGCCCACACTCCGAAGCAGAGTGAAAATATCATTCTGGAATCAGTAAGATAGCTTCTCTTGTTCCTCTGCTCCTTTTCAATCCAAACTGATAGTCAGCTAGATAATTAATTATCCGAAATTCATCTATTACAGAGTGATTTTAAGTCTGGAAATAAATTTTGTGTACAAAATGCGATTGAATGTTGTGCATCAGCAAGTTAATTCATCCAGGTTTATATTTTGGGGGAAAAGTAGTAATTTATTACACCTAGTGTTCTTCTGCCGGAGTGGAGTCGTCGATGAACTCTCGTATGAATGAGACGACGCCGGTCGGGGTGGCTGAGCGGTTCTAGGCGCTACGGTCTGGAACCGCGCTGCTGCTACGGTCGCAGGTTCGAATCCTGCTCGGGCATGGATGTGTGTGATGTCCTTAGGTTAGTTAGCTTTAAGTAGTTCTAAGTTCTAGGGGACTCATGACCTGAGAAGTTAAGTCCCGTAGTGCTCAGAGCCATTTGAACCATTCTTTTGAATGAGACGTGTGTTACCAATTGCCTTACGCCACTTGAGTGTTTTAGTTTGGTAACATCGATCGTGGTCATGTTGGCTATAGTAGCAGCTGTGATACTTGTTCATTTAGGAAATAAAATTGTACAAAGCTGACTGTGATTCGATCAGTTGAGTTAACAATCAGCTGACTATTAAGTCTCAGTTAGTGTAATTGTAGATTGTCACTGTTTGTTACAATGAGTGACAAAAAGAAATGATGCACCCAGAAGGGTGGGAGGAAACGATATGGATCTTCACTGGCTGAGAGTGGATGTAACGTTATTTTTGTGATTAAAAAAACGAGTCAGTTATACTAAGAAATTGGTTCTATGAGCCCATTTATGTGAATGATACTGAATCCTTTGTGGCCTGGATCTATGCAACGATTTGACAAAAAGTCGTTAAATCATCTTCTGAACCAACCTGGCCGCGAAATGTTATAATTGCTCTTTTTATCCTGGATACTGGCAGTGGTAGGGAGTTGATGTCTGAACTGCTCCCACAGATGTTCTTATAGGGACAGATCAGGCGATCTTGCTGGCCTCTGGAGTTCCTCAACATCACTCAGACGGTTCATAGAGACACGTGCCGTGTGTGGTCTAGCATTTGTGTTGTTGAAAATTGGCACAACGATAATGTCGTTTGATCGCAAGAGTGGTAACATATGAGGGTGCAGGATGTCTGTGACGCACATGACGTACGGTTGTACTGTCGCAGTTTCCTCAGTCACTACCAGACGTGTCCTCAAGTATCCACGGTTCCACACACCAAGATGTCAGGTGTAACACCATTATGCCTCTCCAAAACCTCAGAAGAATGGGACTTCTCGACAGGTCGCCGCGATAGGCACCGACGATTTTCATCTGAGGTAGTGAAGAACCTCAATTCATTATTGGACAGAATATTTCGATTCATTAGCGGTTCATGCTTCGCGATCATGGCACCACTCCAGACGCAGCCGTTTGTGTTGTGGTGATACCGGCAGCCTAACCATGAGACGGTAATTCCGTAGCCCGGCTGGTGTTAGTCTCCAACCAGTGGTGTGGGATTCCACAGATGGTTGCGGGGAGTCCATAACTCATTCCCGGATGGCAGACACACATATGAAGAGGCTACAAGTGCTACGAGTATACCTTTCTATGCAGAACAACATCAGACTACTGGCACATCAGAATGCCGCAAAATTCTGGGTAACGCACAATTTCACCAGCCGGCCAAATTGAGACCCACAGTGGGGGCTATTTCAAGCTGCCAAGTGCTGATACTGTTGTCTCACGCCAGTGCGCGGTATCAACGTTTCCTTCATAGTGATTACTCAGCACATGATGCAGTCACACGCCTTATGTACCCTGCCAGGCCTGGTAATAACACTAAACACGAACGACACTAATGCACCCTCGTGTCAGTTCTGCCACAGAGTATTGCAACTTTAATGATTTACATACCCGCCAATTCTGTGTTCATTCAACAAGTTATAATGACACCTGAAAATGTTTTCTAGATGTTTCACTGTTTTTTCAGGCTGTTTATTTCATCCTCGACGACTTACTGCTATTTTTAGAACTGACAGGGAAGTCACAGTTGTCGGAGTAATGTAGATCTTTTATAGAGATTTTCTGGGAGAGATAATATGTCTACTACTACACCTGTGAACTCAAGCAGATGCCTGATATGCTCTTTGACACTTATTCCCTGTTAACATATATATTCCATTTCCTGCAAAACTTTTCTGGAAAAGCCGGCCGGAGTGGCCGAGCGGTTAAAGGCGCTACAGTCTGGAACCGCACGACCGCTACGGTCGCAGGTTCGAATCCTGCCTCGGGCATGGATGTGTGTGATGTCCTTAGGTTAGTTAGGTTTAAGTAGTTCTAAGTTCTAGGGGACTTATGACCACAGCAGTTGAGTCCCATAGTGCTCAGAGCCATTTGAACCATTTTTTTTCTGGAAAAAATTAAAAGTGTCCTTGAAATTGGTTATCGACATGTAACTTGCGCTAACACCTGAAAACTTACATATGAATGGTCAGAAATCGATATGTACTGCGATCCTCAAGACATGTCAACAATTTTGAATGAAACAGGGTGTGCCGTTTTGCAAGTATACAATTATTGTTATTCTTTCATCCCCAAGCTTGTTCTACCACATCCCTCTGCTGGCTGATGACATGGCGTATTATCTTATACCTGTGACTGACTTTGGCTGGAAGCAGGAGGACACACACAATGTAAATAAGAGCTAAAGTATGTCGTACTTCCAACCTTTGTATCGGCACATTGAGTATACCAACATGTGCAAACTTAGCTTACCACTTAACGTGCAATTGGACAAAACATCAGAACTGTCTTCTCAAGCCCAGGGTGTCAAACAGAGATTCTAAATAAGGCCATGAAAGGCAGCTAATGTCAGGTGTGTATCGCAACAAAAATCATTATAAATGCTGCTGTCACGTACCTAGAATGCATGAATTAATAAAAGTGAAAGTTTATCGTCTATTTTAGGAAGACAACACAGCTATTCCCTTTTCTTCTACATATAATTTATCAACAGTTGCTTTCAGGGGTCAAGTGATAAACAACAATCATGTTCAGCTACTTTTGACACTCAATAACAAAATATTTAAGTCTTGGCCATATTGAAATGATGATTATTAAAAACAAAATCGTTAACTCTATACATGAAAATTTTTTATCACAGGAAAGAATGATTATTAAAAATCCTCATCAGCTCATTTAAATCTATGTTGTACCTGGTTGGTGGAGAATAAATTTACTTTTTCAACCAATAAAAAAACCCTCATGTACTGAATGTGAGTGTAGGTTAGTATCCTAGCTTTTGATATACAATGATTAAAGTGTTTGCATGTTGGAGTGAGCAAAATCTAGACTCAACATTTATTGTGACCTAATACGTGATGGTACTTTAGCAAGCAGCATCTGCAATGGCGTTGTCTCCATGCTGAATCTGAAACGCAAATTCCCTATTCTGGCCTTGACTGAATTCACTCAGTCACAACTGTCCAGCGTTCCGTAGAACGTTAACCTTTCCCTAGTTAAATAACTCGGTATGGGTTGGAGCGACGTCCACAATTTCTTTGCCCGCAAAAATTACCACAGGAATAATTAACTATCACTTATGTCACCATGATACGTGAAGCATATCGTCCTCACTCTGCAGAAAGCAAAACTCTCAACGGCCTCTCTCGTTTCCACACACCTGTGCAGTCCACCGTGAGACGAGAGAGAGACATTGATAGAGCCTTAAGGTCTCAAAGTGCTTTTATACAATGGGGATTTCCACACCGTGTCGCGTCTGTGTCGCCAGGTATGGCTTCAGTCGTTATGGATCAAGCTCTTGTAAGGTCCGTAAATCTAGACGTCTTACAAGTACATATACAATGTAAACTACAACAAAATTCGATGTAGCATATTTCTTAATTTGAATTAAAATCTATATGTATGTATTTCAGGAAAAATAAACGCAAACAACCAACAACTGTAGTGAAACAAGTTAAAGAAAAACAATATTTCTGTAATTACAAAAGGTGAACTATCGTTAATTCATTATTACTTTTTTTAACACGAGAACAGAACTTTAAATTCCATTATGAGTATTTAAACGCATGAACCACCTCAGTATCTGTGGTCATGAGTACACAGCGATTATATGCTAGGAATGTAAGAATTTCTCATCACCAGATTGTCCACTCCCACAGGAGAGTGGATGGCGGTACGCAACTTCAGATCACCAGCTGGTCAGCTAATGCCCTCAGCTCTATCCGAAACATCTCTACAGTCTCAGTGGAGTGAATTCTCGTGTAGTGGTTAAGGAAATGCAGCCGTTCGATAGCGACAGGAAGCTTGGCGGGCGTTGGAGTATGCTACGTGCAATAAACTGACTTTAACCCACTCCTTCTTCAGGCTCCATCTCTACGTAAATTAAACCACCACTACACGGCATAATACGTTGGTGCTGCCATCCACAGGATACTGAGTACTTCTCGACGCTTGGGAGAAACTTGGAGTAAGGAAATGGTAATTCGCTACTTCGAGTGCCTCGCCGCAAGGCAGTAATGACGGATTTTCGAATGTGTAATTAACAGCACCAAGTGTCTGCGCATTAGGAGCCACAGGTATTAAGAACTTATGTGGCCACTTCACTTGGTTCTAGAACGTTGTCCTAATTAACGAAGTTCTTGCATTAACAAATCGCAATGATATCCAATACATGCATCAAGCTAATTAGTCACTCCTACAATTCAGGCAGCTTTGGTGGCTCTAAATGGCTCTGAGTACTATGGGACTTAATATCTGAGGTCATCAGTCCCCTAGAACGTAGAACTACTTAAACCTAACTAACCTAAGGACATCACACACATCCATTCTCGAGGCAGGATTCGAACCTGCGACCGTAGCAGTCGCGCGGTTCCGGACTGAAGCGCCTAGAACCGCTCGGCCACCGCGGCCGGCGACAGCTTTGGTCTTTTAGTTATGTTGAAAGCAGCGTTCTGCAATGATAATGTAGTTAACTGACTGTTTAATTCTTAGAACCTGATATTCTCATGGAATGACGCAAATACAGAAGGAAATTGAATTATGACACTGAGGTAAAGTGTGGCTGCATGTAATAAATTTCATAAACTGGAATTGCGTTGAGGCACTATCTACAAATTGTCTTCGCCTGTACATTTCTTATTCGAGAGCTGGTTGGACACTAAAGGCAAACCAACAATGCTTCAGTGCTATAATGGGACTCGATTGATCTCATCAGCGAACAATAGTGATTTGACCGATGGCATATCCCTTAGTAGACTCCTACAGATTCAAAATCCGTAATCTCTCCCAAACTGGATGTGTCTATATTATGTGAACCAGCGACCTTTCAGCTCTTACCAGGCTATGCGATGCAATGGTTAAGAAATTGGAAAAGTGGTTCGACATACAACCCCGGTCAGTCAACCTGCGCTGTTTTCCTTGGTCTTTTTATTTGACTGCAGTTGTATGTGAAGATGGTACCTTCAGCAACGCCCTGGTGTGGTTTGTAGAAGGACGCAATCCTAAATATCTGTAAAAGGATATTTTCCTTCTTTACTTATTTGTTCTGTGAAACATCTACGCTCTATTGCCGAAGATATTTTTGAATATTAGTTCGGAAATGCCATCGCGTAGCGTTTTACCAGGAGCAATGAAATGAGTGTTGGGGTCAGGCGCAGTATTGCGCTACTGCTGCACTGGAAAGGAACTTGCTGCCTTCCTCCGAGCTGTTATGACGTGTCAGACGACCATCTTTGACGAGTCAAAGAATGTGATGAGCGGTTTTACGACTCAGTGCTGTGGTTGCGTTGTTATGGATGTGGGGAAGTGAGCTGGTGATACCATTTGTTGTCATACAACCGACTCATCTCGATTAGGACAGATGGCCATCAACAGTGTGGCAATAACGTCACTCTGAGGCACTCAAATTTAAACCACGACATTAATGTAAAACACCACAGTGAGAAACTAAATGCTACGACCTCTCTTCTCCGAGCTGGCCAAGTATCCAGCAGTGAAAACTTTTGTCACCATTTGAGCTTAATCACCTACCGTCGAGACTAGCACCAGCGTACAAGCCTTTGATAGCAACATAGACTACGGGGATCGACAGATGCTAGTAAAATTCATGAAGTGTAGAGGATGAAATCAAGATATATTCTGAACTCTAAACTGAGTATGTTCAAATAGTTCCCATTACTAGCAAGTAATTCACTTCCTTCTCTTGTGATATGAATCATATTTTGTGACGAAATGAGAACATACTCATCTCTCCTTTTCTGTAGCTCACTATGTAATCCGATACCTACAGTAGGTAACATTGTTAAATTGAGTGAGTTATCCAAGTTTCCGAATGTCGGTTTACTTCCAGGGATATGTTCTTATCATTCCAAATTTTAATTATTGAAGTACTTGTTCTAATTAGAACCTTTAGCAGATTGAACCCTTAGTTAATTTAGTAATTACTGGACCGATCAGTGTGCAGCAAAGATGATTCGATCCTCTCTACTAAAACAATGAAGAGTTTTGCAGACGCCTGCAATCAGTCTTGACGTCAGCCCATGCAACACTTGGCGGTATTCAAAAGGCAGGAAACAGAGTAGTTCAGAATTCATTCATTCAATGTGTTATCAGTAGATGTACCAACATTAACATTGGCGTCGCCATTGCATAAGAGACAAGTGGAGCCCACTGCTTTTTCTGACGAAACTTTCAAAGTGGTCACACTAAAAAAAATCACGATAACACCACTTCCTTTTTCATTATTACGGGCTTATTGACAGTTTGGTTACGAATAAACTTCCACCGTGGCTTTATAAAGTTCGCTTTCTCGGTAATTACTCGTGGTTTCCTTGCACATTATTGTCTCCACTGAGGCCTACCGTGTTACATCGTGCCTATTGAGATCGAACAGCAGCTAGTCACGACCAGGGCAGGTGGCGTCAGATGCCTGAGAGATATAAACTGAAGAACCAAAGAAACTGTTACACCAGCCTAATACCGTGTAGGGCCCCCGCGAGCACACACAAGTGCCGCACCACGACGTGGTGCTAGAGGGAACAGGCACTTTGAATCTTGCAGAGCTGTCCATAAATCCGTAAGAGTACGAGGGGGTGGAGATCTCGTCTGAACAGCACGCTGTAAGGCATCTCAGATATGCTCAATAATGTTCAAGTCTGGGGAGTTTAGTGGCCATCGGAAATGTTTAACTCAGAATAGTGTTCCTGGAGCCACTCCGTAGCACTTCCGGACTTGTGCGGTGTCGCATTGTACTGCTGGAATTGCCTAAGTCCGTCGGAATGCACAATGGACGTAAATGGATGCAGGTGATCAGACAGGATGCTTAAGTACCTGACACCTGTGAGAGTCATATGTAGCTCTATCAGGGGTCCAATATCACTCCAATCGCACACGCCCCACACCATTACATAGCCTCCACCACCTTGATGAGTCCCCTGCTGACATGCAGGGCCCATGGATTCATGAGGTTGTTTCCATACCCGTACACGTCCATCCACTCGATACAATTTGAAACGAGACTCGTCCGACTACGCAACAGGTTTCCAGTCATCAACAGGCCATTGTCAGTGTTGATAGGCCCATACGAGGTGTAAAGCTTTGTGTCGTAAACCTTCAAGGGTAAACGAGTGAGCTTTCGGCTCCGAAAGCCCATATCAATGGAGTTTCGCTGAATCGCTCGAACGCAGGCACTTGTTGATGGCCAAGCATTGATATCTGCAGTAATTTGCGAAAGGGTGGCAGCTCTGTCACGTTGAACGATTCTCTTCAGTCCCATTCTTGCGGGACCTTTCTCCAGCGCAGCGATGTCGGAGATTTGATGTTTTACCGGATTACTGATATTCAGGGTACACTCGTGAAATGGTCGTACGGGAAAATCCCCACTTCATCGCTGCCTCAGAGATGCAGTGTCCCATCGCTCGTGCGCCGACTATAACACAACACTTAAATCTTGATAACCTGCCATTGTAGTAGCGGTAGCCGATCTAACAACAACGCCACACACTTGTCTTATTTACGCGTTGCCGACCGCAGCACCGTATTTTGCCTATTTACTTATCTCTATATTTGAATACGCATGCCTATACTAGCTTCTTTGGCACTTCATTGTAGTCCGTATGCGATCTGGTAGGATTAAGTAGGTGATGAACACATTTTAAATTGCAGTCAAAATACTGTCATTATTGTTTGCAGTTCTGTTAGTTTAATTTTGTAATTGTTTATTAGTTACTATTGTAACTGTGCTTAGTTATGTGAGATAATGAAGGTGTGAATGTGAAATAATGGTTTATGTAAACTTTTTATCCTATACATTGAAGTAACTGGTCTCGTGAGGAATGTTCGAGAATGAAGTGTATGTTAGTCATTCGTATCGGGAATTTGTTATAAACCCTATCGTCAGTGTATGGTACTGAGGAAATGAGATTATGATTTCGGTAAACTAGTTTTGTTAAGAAAAAAATGGTTCAAATGGCTCTGAGCTCTATGGGACTTAACATCTGAGGTCATCAGTCCCCCAGAACCTAGAATAAATTAAACGTAACTAACCTAAGGTCATCACACACATCCATGCCAGAGGCAGGATTCGAACCTGTGAATGTAGCGGTCGCGCGGTTCCAGACTGAAGCGCGTAGAACCGCTCAGCCACCACGGCCGGCTATTGTTAAGAGACAGTTAATTTTATATATGTGGATTTTCAAATCTTTTTATGTTAATTTACTGTTCTGATTCAGTGACAAATTTTGATTGGTTTTGTGTATTTGAGCGGGATTTAGCGGATTTGATGCTGCTTTCCGATTGGCTGTGATGTTTCCCTGCCAATCAGAAATTAGCATATTCGAGCGTATTTCGGGAACTAGAAACTCCTTTTGTGAAGTGAGATTAGTAGAGATGGGTTGCGACCTTACAGTGATGAGACGTATTAGTAGATGCTCCGATGAAAATTATTACTATTGAGATATTTCAGTATCAAAACGTTTGAAAAGTGCCGTAAAGTGTAGAAGAGGGTTCGATTTAATGCACGATGTGAAATTCAGAATATTTGGCGGCATTTTATATAATTAAATTCTGCTTGGTGTGTTGCTTACTCACGAATGTGAATATTTTGTTACGTGGTACTGATCATAGCAACATCTGAGAGAGCTATTCTAAAAGAAACAACCAGTTTGTAAATTTTTTGGGAAGTATCATTAACAAATACCATAAATTGGTTACCGTTACGAATGATATGTGCGTGTGGATTTTTCAGACGGTGTACAGCTTAGATTAAGGCTTGGTAGTTGCCGGTGTATGCGTTCTTACCGTAATAGAGTGAAATTTTACGCACATAAATACCTTCATTTAACTGCTACTAACCTTCTACCGACAAAACAAATTCTAGTGCGACTCGTGGTTACGATGTGTACAGCTGTTTTTCTATAGCTTTTTCCGGCTGTGAACTGCATTTCAGTAACTTCAAGGAGGCGTGCGTGTGAGAAGAGATTCACCACAAGGTGAGTGAAACTTTACGGCTGCAGCGCACAACGCCTCCACACACCTCCGCAGCCAAGTTCGTAACATAGAGCTGTGCGGTGGCGCGCCACTAAGTGGAAGCCGTTTCGAATCCTAGTGGTGAAATAAGTTTTCACCGGAAGTATTTGGCCGGTTGTGGGAGGATGGGAGGAACAACTGTGGTGTAAATCTCCTGATCACTAGGCCCTACGCCATTGTCCCGATTAAAATCCCAAGCTGCCCCTTAGTGACTCGTGAAGTGAGAGCATGTGATACTGTTGAAGGCGGAGCGTCCGTGAGATGTGTACACCTAGACTGCATAAAAATTGGCCGTCGGAAGTCGTAGCCGGAGTTAAAAGTTCGGTGCAGCACTGATGTGAATGAAATGCAACATGCCATATTTTTATTACCTTTGGAACATACAGACGAGGAAACATTACTTCAGAAATTACAGGAAACTGATCTTGTTAGTATTCTGCGTCTCCTCTAAGATGGTACAAAATAGTTTTTGCAAACAGAGTATGCTTATATTATCTGTAGATATAGAGCATGTTAATGGAATACAAACAAGTTCGTAAATCGTAACTGTAGCTGAATGAACAACGCCAAGGCTTTACACGTGAAGTGTCTCGTGTTCAGGTGTATGCGATTTTTTTTTTTTTTTTTTTTTTTTTGGCATAAGAGACACATTTTTCCGGTTCACCACTTTGTTGCCTCTGAAGCTCTTATTGCATTACCAGAAAAACATTTCCATGATGTTCAGCTAATTACCCACAGAAGATGCGACGGAATTTTGGGTAAAAATTAATGAGAGTCACTTCTGGGAAGGAATGTCATCTTTGCAGTCGAAAAATTACATTTACTACCTCTATTTGGCATAATACGTGAGAGTTACTGACAAAGGCTCATTGATATTACACAGCAGTATACTATCACGGCGAGTTAGATCTGTAAGAGCGCCATTCGTTCTACAGTAGCCAATTACAGTACATGAGGAAGGTGAAATACCTGCACCACAAAGGTTACAATCGGGTACATTACCCATGCCCCGTACCTAATTGTCTACAAGCTATTTTAGACAGTGTCATTGCTCTTCTGGACAATGAGAATTTGACGGAGTCTGAGGATGGAACACGGTATGGTATTCCCGAGAGAATGAACGAAGACGGACAAAACTTTACGGAGATACTGGAGAATCCAGTAGATGTGTGGAACCGGACTTCCACGTGTAAAAATGCCTGTCCATTATAATGAACATGTCAACACTTCACGACAAAATCTTCTTTCAAATGCGGTGCAGATGAAACATACTACTGCGTTTGCTGGGTCTGTGAATAGGGTTCGGCGCCGGGTTCGGGAGGCCGGTCTTCTTAGCAACCGTGCAGCCACCAAGCAGAGACCCCGTTATGACCATCGACTCTACCGATTAGCGTTCATCGAGGACAATGTCAATCGTGACTGGCGTAAAGTGATGTTTTCTTACGAATCGGTACTGTCCTAAGTGAGTGATGGCCCAGACCGAATATACAGTCCGAAAGGTGTCCATTTCGACTCATGACTCATCACGGAGTGGCCGTGTCTCTGTGTCAGTTTGGGGATGAATGTGTTCTCTTGGTCTTGGAATCCTTCACAGGATTGATGGTCAACTTCATTCTGGCCCGTATACCTAAATTAACGTAGTAACGCCAAAAATTGCATTAAACCAGATACGAGACGAACACTGCCTGCAAAAAATGGCCTACTGTACTGCCGACTATGACACAAAGCTACGAATCAGTCCTGCCACAGCTGCCGACATTTAGATACTTCTTACCGTTCTTGACTCCACATCACGAAATGAATTGCCTTTTCTGGGACTGGAATGCAGCGAATGACGCGGTGTACTTTTCTTGCAAGTTTTTAGATGGTGCGCCTTTACGCTAAGTATCAAAAAGATGTTAATCCTTCTGCTACACTCAGAATTACACGATTTCTCTACTTTCATGAACGTATCTGCACACCTCGTACTGTGGATGGATACTGCACAACAAGGCGGGTAATTGCAGTTTAAGCCACGGGAAGTTTTTGTACAGACAAGTGTACTTTAAGCCTGGCGGTTTCCTTCCTGCTATTCATGAGGCGTAGACTATGTACCGGAACAAGATTCACCCCTCCCCCCTACTTCTTTCATCATCAAACAATACAAATCTGACACCTTACTATACACACATCCGTTCAGTTGCCTACACTAAGCATATACACTTAACGCACAACCGCACACATAAATGAGTCGTTGGGAGCGGGAAAGAGAATTCTTTCTCTGAACATTACCTCGGGGAATGCCAGTAGACAATTCTACACAGCCGGCCAGTGTGGCCGAGAGGTTCTAGGCGCTTCAGTCTGGAACCGTGCGACCGCTAAGGTCGCAGGTTCGAATCCTGCCTCGGGCATGGGTGTGTATGATGTCCTTAGGTTAGTTAGGTTTAAGTAGTTCTAAGTTCTAGGGAACCGATGACCTGAGCTGTTGAGTCCCATAGTGCTCAGAGCCAACCAATTCCACACAGCTCTTTCTTTCTTTAGTACGAGGGGCGTTCAATAACTAGTGCAACACATTATATTTCTGAGCCAATTTTGGACGAAAAAAACGGAGAATTTGTTATGGGACATCGTGGAAGAGGCCGCTTCAGCCCCTATAGTTTCATGAAAATCCGATATGTGGCGGCACTATACGTAGTCTTCAAAATGGCGTCTGTAACGGAAGTGCGTTCCAAACAGAGACCTGTTATTGAGTTGTTTTTGGCAAAAACTAGAGCATAACAGATATTCATAGGCGCCTGAAGGAAGTCTACGGAGACTTGACAGTGAACAAAACCGCACTGAGTCGTTGGGCGGCGCGTCTGTCATCATCGCAAAGTCGCGCGAACCTGTCCGATCTCTCGCGTGCCGGTCGGCCTGAAAAAGCTGTGACTCCTGCAATGGTTGAACGTGCGAACACACTCATTCGAGGTGATCGACAGATCACTGTCAAACACCTCACTGCACAAATGAACGTCTCTGTTGGTAGTCCACCAGCTGGGGTACTGAAAGGTGTGTGCCCTCTTCGTTAGTCCCAGCCTACTAAAAATCAATAAACAGCAATGAAGGACACTCTGTGCGGAATTCATTGCGCGTTACAAGACTGATCGTAATAATTTTTGTCGAACATCGTCACAGGTGATGAAACATGGGTTCATCACTCGGTTGCGGAAACATAACAGGAACCCATAGAGTGGCGCCATATGATCCCCTCTCCAAAGAAAAAGTTCAAAACCACACTCTCAGAGGGTAAAACCATGGCTACGGTCTTCTAGGGCTCTGAAAGGGTTATTCCGTTTGATGTTCTCCGTCATGGTGCCAGGTCAACTCTAAAGTGTATTGCGCTACCCTTAGAAAATTGAAGAAGCGACTTCAACATATTCGTCACCACAACTTCTCCTTCTGCATGACAATGCAAGACCCCACATAACGATGCGCACTGAGGGGAGCTAATAAAACTTCAATGAACAATTATTCTTCATACACTCCACAGCCTAGATCTCGCACCTTCCGACTTCCATCTGTCTGGCTCAATGAAGGTTGCATTGCGCGGAAAACAGTACGTGCATAATCGGAAGGTTACTGTAGCGAGACGTTGGCTTCGTCGTCGAGCAGTGGAGGAATACCACGTAGTTACGACTATGTGATCAAAAGTATCCGGACACCCCGCGAAAACATACGTTTTTCATAGTAGGTGCAGTGTGCTGCCACCTACTATCAGGTACTCCATACCGTGCGAGAGCAGAATGGGGCGCTCCGCTGAATTCGCGGACTTCGAACGTGGTCAGGTGATTGGGTGTCACTTGTGTCATACGTCTGTACATGAGATTTCCACACTCCTAGACATCCCAAGGTCCACTGTTTCCGATGTGATAGTGAAGTGGAATCGTGAAGGGACACGTACAGCACAAAACCGTGTAGACCTACCTCGTCTACTGACTGACAGCGACCGCCGACAGTTGAAGAGGGTCGTAGTGGGTAATAGGCAGACATCCATACAGATCATCACACAGGAATTCCAAATTGCATCAGGCTTCATTGCAAGTAAGCGGGAGGTGAGAAAATTTGGATTTCATGGTCGAGCGGCTGCTCATAAGCCACACATCACGCCGGTAAATGCCAAACGACGCCTCGCTTGGTGTAAGGAACGTAAACATAGGACGACTGAATAGTGGAAAAACGTTGTGTGGAGTGACGAATGACGAAACACAATGTGCCAATCCGATGGCAGAGTGTGGGTATGGCGAATGCCCGGCGCACGTCATCTGCCAGCGTGTGTAGTGCCAACAGTAAAATTCGGAGCGGTGGTCGTGTTTTTCATGGACTGGGGCTTGCACCCCTCATTGTTTTGCTTGGCACTATCACAGCGCAGGCATACATTGATGTTTTAAGCACCTTCTTACTTCCCATTGTTGAAGAGCTATTCGAGGATGGCGATTGCATCATTCAACACGATCGAGCACCTCTTCAGAATGCACTTCCTGTGGCGGAGTGGTTACACGACAATAACATCCCTGTAATGGACTGGCCTCCACAGAGTCCTGACCTGAATCCTATAGAACACGTTTGGGATGCTTTGGAACGCCTAATTCGTGCCAGGCCTCACCGACCGACATCGATACCTCTCCTCAGTGCAGCACTCCGTGAAGAATGGGCTGCTATTCTCTAAGAAACCTTCCAGCACCTGATTGAACGTATGACTTTGAGAGTGGAAGTTGTCATCAGTGCTAAGGGTGGGCCAACACCATACCTAATTCCAGCATTACCGATGGAGGTTGCCACTAAGTTGTAAGTCATTTTCAGCGAAATGTTCGGATACTTTCGATCACATAGTGTATACAGGCCCCTCCAGTAAGGTGCCAAATGGTCGTCACACAGAACGGAGATTATGTTGAAAAACATGATTTTGTAGCCAAAAGAATAGGGAATAATACGGTGTTCAAATGGTTCAAATGGCTCTGAGTACTATGTGACTTAACATCTGAGGTCATCAGTCCCCTAGAACTTAGAACTAATTAAGCCTAACTAACATAAGGACATCACACACATCCATGCCCGAGGTAGGATTCGAAGCTGCGACCGTAGCGGTCACCCGGTTCCAGACTGAAGACAAATCTGGTGCTCTTATTTTGTGATGCTGATTGCGTCCGTGCACATGAACATTAATCGTAGCTTCGTTTCAGCCCTAGCCTTAGTTACATAAATGGGACTGAAGAACATGATGGTATGAATTAGATATTTTTCTGCATTTTCGTCTCTGTTTGAGGCACGGAGGATATCTTACAGCTGGGCAACGCTGTCTCCCTAGTATTGCGAGGCGTCCGGGCCCGCTAAAGCAGGATATCGGCTCCGGAAACACGTTTTCTACCCCCCGGGGCTAGATGAGGCTTCGCCACGTGGTTGGGCCCTTTTGGCAACTCTATAACTGCTCAACTGCAGATGAAATATTCTGAACGATTTTCACCTAAGATGTGACACTGAATACTTAATCTTTTTTTACTATATAGGAATGTCGTTCCACTCAATAGCTAAAACCACTCTCATCTTCGACATTGCTAAATACTGTATTCGCCACGATTGAAGCACTCAGAGGTGCTGAATACAGCTCGTTAGACTTGTGAGAAAGCTGCTTCAACTGACGCGTTAAATATCACCGGGAAATAGTATACTTTCTCAGGGTTTCATCAAGCTGCAAAAGGTCAGAATCAATTTAGTCATCTCGGTACATAAGGAAATAAATCGTTCGTTAATGACACGGATCTATTCGCCAATGAGAGACATATCCACAGAACGAAAATTTTTGTGGGGGATTCTATAGATGAGAAAAGTATGAAAATTGTTAGCATCGGCATTATTGTTTTTGCATTAACCGACATAATATTAAGTTCCTCGTGAATTTGTAATTTGGTTGATTATCTTGTAGCATAGAATACTATGCTTTTTAATGCTTTACTGCTGTCACATTACCTCTAGATTTTCACCGTACTTCACGAATGCTAATTGTGTGTGACACACGACATCACGTCACCACAGACCATTTCGAGACAGAAAGAATGTAATACATCTGCGTGGCGTTTTGAGCAAACTCATTTAACAGTTGCGTTTCTCTTTTACTAGAACATACTTTCCTCATAAGCCAATCATGATAAGTGGGTAATTCATCTTAATTTTCAGATGAATTTTAATCTGGATGGTTTATATGCACTCTAATTGAGCTGTACGCCGCATGAGCAGTTTCGCGTGACTATCTTCGCCATATCTATGTCGAAATTTTCTGATATACAGGTTAGCATCCGCCAAGTTCTTGCAGCATTCTCCACAACGTCTTACAAAGTAGGCTATTTTTCATAATATGTAGTTAAATACCAGTCACTACATTCAAGATCAGCTTTACGTTACGCTGAATGTATTGACGGAAGACGAAATCAGACGGGCAGTTTGAAGCTACATCGGACCTGTGTTCGCTCAGTTTATTATAGACATATTTCGTGTAATTTCACACAACAGTCACTTCATATTTAACAAAGTTAGAGCAGCAGAAGACTTTGCAGACAGCGCAGACGGCAGATGGTGGCCGTCAGCTACAGGCGGCTTCCTCTGCGTCGTGGGTCACCCCTGGGCATCAGCTGGACAGACAGCTAATTACTCGGCGCGGAGACATTCTTGGATGGAACTGAGATTACTTCCGTGTCAGCAAGCGAAATGAACTAGGATACTGCTTTCACTACATACATTTATTTATATGGGTCAATATACTGATCCACCAGTTGGAGGCAATATGGCACTTACAAATGTAACCGAAGTTGAAAAAATCACTCAGTTGTTAATGATATGATTAAACTTAAGTAAAGACTAAAATATAACCCTAATGTAATCTCAATACCGTTCTAACACATCGTAAAACTAATCTACGGCAAGAACGGGCCATTCCACTGTCGCTGATAATGACAGTCGGTTCTGGGCAACCAGCGTAGGCGCCTGCCCTGAAAGTGGCCCCACCTGACACCTCTAGTCCCGTGTGTCACAGCACGTCACAGTGTACTGACTAACCAATTTTCTCAAAAATTTGGACGCTTCCCTAAATTTCTTTACTTGTGGCACCACGGCATCTGTTTGGAGTACCATAGACTGGACGTAACTGGAATAGTACTACCCCCATACCCGTGATGAAAATGAACAACATGATAATTTCAAAACTACGTAACAACTCTTTCGTAACACAAAATTCGAAAAGATGTTTTGCAGTATTAAAAAAAAAAAAGACCCAGTGGGACCCTAAACATTACTGGTACTTACAAAACACGCCATTTACCACTATAACCATTTCTTCCTCGAGTTCATCTTTCACTCGTCTATATTGGCTTCATCTCTATTAGTTCTCAACAGCAAATATGTTTTTGAAAAATTATTTGACGTCTGAAATACAAAGTATAATTAAGAATAAAAATAATTTTCAGAAAATAAAAGGAAAATAAAGTTTTAAAACCAAGACTTATTTCTAAATAAAATATCCTTGGCAGTTAGAATCTTTTTATAAACTAGATGTTCATTTGTTAATGGGAAATATTCTGAGAAATTGACTATTGTGTTAGGAACTACAGTCTGTTTGAGGTCTCTAGCCTTATCAAAGAAAAAGAAAAAATTCTAGTAAAGGAAAATTTAGTTCCTTATGTGAAATAAAATCAATCTTCTGATTCGGTGACGAATAAGCACCAAGTATTATTTTCAGTTTAGTAACTGGAAGGAAGAACCAGAACAAATCCATCCCACTACAATCTACAACAAATGATCGCTCGTGTGTAGGCAACACCACCCCCACAGATTTCCGTAGTCAGTAGCGTTTACAGACTGTGTAAGCTGTCAGTCATAGAATTCTATGGACGTGCATGTTTACTGTCATTAATCATGCAGCTCGGATTTAGTCACTGTCGCAAATTACCGGCGGCCGGAATCACGCTGAAGAGTTTACATTAGACTACGTTGATGGTGAAATTACAAGAGAATACGTTCGATGAAAAAGTGGTCAAAATATCACTTCCTCCTTCACCCCCCCCCCCACTCCACACCCCATCGAACCTCGTGAAATGATGAGGACGAAATATTTGGAGAAATTGGAGCAGATACGAAAGTTTATCGACAGTAATTCTTCCCCTGTACCACTTGCGAATGGAACACAGAAGGTATGATGGCTGGCTAAATGTAGACGTAGGTGTAGGATGACCTCGACGCAAATAAGCCTCCTTCCACTTACAGTCTGCGACGAATAGGATGTTCACACAGCATCCGTCTTTGATGGCTTCGTCGTCGACGACAGCCTAAAGCCAACATTTTCTTCCTTACTGTTTACATTAATAGTGCGATGGAGGTCGAAATACTCGCTCGCCACATAAATTTAGGTATTATCGTCGTGATATAAGACATTCATTTTGAAGAAAACTACTGAGAAAGTTTAGAGAACCGGTATTTCTAGACGACTGCAGAACAACCATACTCCCGTCAACATAAACTACTGGCCATTAAAATTGCTACACCACGAAGATGACGTACTACAGACGCGAAATTCAACCGACACGAAGAAGATGCTGTGATATAAAAATGATTAGCGTTCCAGAGCATTCACACAAGGTCGGCGCCGGTGGTGACACCTACAACGTGCTGACATGAGGAAAGTTTCCAACCGATTTCTCATACACAAACAGCAGTTGACCGACGTTGCCTGGTGAAGCGTTGTTGTGATGCCTCGTGTAAGGAGGAGAAATGCGTACCATCACGTTCCCGACTTTGAAAAAGGTCGGATTGTAGCCTATCGCGATTGCGGTTTACCGTATCGCGACATTGCTGGTCGCGTTGGTCGAGATCCAATGACTGTTAGCAGAATAGGGAATCAGTGGGTTCAGGAGGGTAATACGGAACGCCGTGCTGGATCCCAACGGCCTCGTATCACTAGCAGTCGAGATGACAGGCATTGTAACGGATCGTCAAGCCACGTCTCGATCCCTGAGTCAACAGATGGGGACGTTTGCAAGACTACAAACATTTGCACGAACAGTTCGACAGCGTTTGCAGCAGTATGGACTATCAGCTCGGAGACTATGGCTGCGGTTACCCTTGACGCTGCATCACAGACAGGAGCGCCTGCGATGGTGTACTTAACGACGAACCTGAGTGTACGAATGGCAAAACGTCATTTTTTCGGATGAATCCATGTTCTGTTTACAGCATCATGATCGTCGCATCCGTGTTTGGCGACATCGCGGTGAACACACATTGGAAGCGTGCATTCGTCATAGCCATAATGGCGTATCACCCGGCGTGATGGTATGGGGTGCCATTGGTTACACTTTTCGGTCACCTCTTGTTCGCATTGACTTCACATTGAACATTGGCCGTTACATTTCAGATGTGTTACGACCCGTGACTCTACCCTTCATTCGATCCCTGCGAAACCCTACATTTCAGGAGGATAATGCACGACCGCATTTTGCAGGTCTTGTACCGGCCTTTCTGGATACAGAAAATGTTCGACTGCTGCCCTGGCCAGCACATTCTCCAGCTCTCTCACCAATTGAAAACGTCCGCTCAATGGTGGCCGAACAACTGGCAAGTCACAATCCGCCAGTCACTACTCTTGATGAACTGTGGTATCGTGTTGAAGCTGCATGTGCAGCTGTACCTGTACACGCCATCCACGCTCTGTTTGACTCAATGCCCAGGCGTATCAAGGCCGTTATTACCGCCAGAGGTGGTTGCTCTGGGAACTGATTTCTCAGGATCTATGCACTCAAATTGCGTGAAAATGTAATCACATGTCAGTTCTAGTATAATATATTTGTCCAATGAATACCCGTTTATCATCTGCATTTCTTCTTGGTGTAGGAATTTTAATGGCCAGTAGTGTACATTTCGTGTAGGGACCACGAAGATATGATACTACAAATTATGGCTCATACGGAGGCGTATAGTCGTTTTTCCCTCGCTCTATCTGTGAGTGAAACGGGAAACGAAACGACTAGTTGTGGTACAGGGTACCCTCCTCCACTCATCGTGCGATGGCTTTGTAGATGTAGTTGGCACTGGGATAGAGCGAGCGTGGTTGTATTGAAATTATTGTCTAACGAGGAGAACGTGGCAAATTTCACTGAGTGGGATAGGAGCTAAAGTAATCGAAAACGCTAATCGACTTGAAGTGGTTCAAATGGCTCTGACCACAATGGGACTTAACTTCTGAGGTCGTCAGTCCCCAAAACGTAGAACTACTTAAACCTAACTAACCCAAGGATATCACAGACATCCATGCCCGAGGCAGGATTAGAACCTGCGACCGTAGGGGTAGCGCAGTTCCAGACTGAAGCGCCTAGAACCGCTCGGCCACACAGACTGGCGCGACTCCACATATTCGTAGATACTCAACCGTTTCCGAGAACACGACGGTCAAAGTTTTTGAGGTAATTTGTATGTCTTATATCACTCGATTATTCTCAGCCTAACTCGTGGCATAGTAGCTAGTCTTTTATGTTTGCGTCCCGTATTCGAAACCAGATTATAGTTTTTCATTCTTTATAAATTTTTGAATTCATCTGCCCATGTCCGTAGAAGGTAACTACTCGAATGGTTGTTATGAAGTTAGAGGATAGAAAGGCGTGATATTAATTGTAAAATTACAACTGGATTTTACAGTAAGTGTCATAAATTTATTATGTAATATATGTGTGCATGGTATTTTTAGGGTTTTGTTTCTTTTTAAATTCGGATATTCTTACATATAATTTTGATACCCACTCTTAATTTTCATATTTTATTCATACGTTAATTCTTCAGGAAGAGTTGGTACATTGCCTTGGATAACACAGATCGTAGAAACATAGCATTCATATAGTGTTCGCTTCTTTTGACTCCTCTTTCACTTATCGACACTTCTAGGAAATCGGGTTGTGGAACTTGCAGTGTTCTCCTCGTAAATACTATCAGAGAGGTCTTTTAACGATGGTAATTAGACTGGGAGTGTGAGCGATAGTAACTGCATTGCTGGATATTCATTCTCTCTCTCTCTCTCTCTCTCTCTCTCTCTCTCTCTATCACACACACACACACACACACACACACACACACACACACCCATACAGAAGCTTCAGTTGAAGAAAAATGAGATGTCACATCATCGTAATACAAGTGTTCAAGTATACATTCGTCTATAGAATCGAAGCAGTTGTTCAGAAGAAATTATTTCAGCTCAGAAAATAACTGTGAGTATCGATACCTGGAGATTTTGTTGAATCTATCATATAAATCCAGTTGTGGCGACGGGGGATGAAAGCATGAGCTACATTAGGAGAAACTTCGAGAACTCTAATTTGACTATGAACACGATAGCTCATAAAATGTTAATCGGAAAGATTTAGGAACATTGTTCATCAGTCTCAGATCTTCAAACGGCTGGATTAATACGAAAGAAACGACGAATGAGCCAGGTTTAATGTCACGTCGATAACGAGAATAGAGCACAAACTTGGAATGGCGAAGTACAGGAAGAAAGCCAGTCGTTTTCTGTTCTAAGGATTGACCTTGAAATTCGCCTTCAGTGATAAAGGAAGTTACAGGAACGCCTAAGCGTGAGCAGCTGGATGATGATTCGGAACATAGTCTTTTCGAGTGCTAATCTTATACACTGAAGCGACAAAGAAACTGGTATAGGCATGCGTATTCAAATACAGAGACATGTAAACAGGCAGAATATGGCACTGCGGTCGGCAACACGTATATAAGACAAGTGTCTGACACAGTTGTTAGATCGGTTACTGCTGCTACAATGGAAGGGTATCAAGATTTAAGTGAGTCTGAACTTGGAATGGGACACAGCCTCTCCGAGGTAGCAATGAAGTGGGGATTTTCCCGTACGACCATTTAATGAGTGTACCGTGAATATCTGGAATCTGATAAAACATCAAATCTCCCACATCTCTGCGGCCGGAAAAATATCCTGCAAGAACGGGACCCACGACGACTGAAGAAAATCATTCAACGTGACAGAAGTGTAAGCCTTCCGCAAATTGCTGCTGCTTTCTAATGCTGGAGCAGCAAAAAGTGTCAGCGTGTGGGCCATTCAAGGAAACATAATCGATATGGACATTTGGGGCCGAAGGCCCACTCGCGTTCTCTTGATGACAGCACGACACAAAGCTTTACGCCTCGCCTCGGCCAGTCAACACCGACACGGGACTGTAGATGACTGGAAACATGTTGCCTGGTCGAACGAGTCACGTTTCAAATTGTAACGAGCGGATGGAAATGTACGGATATGGAGACAGCCTTATGAATCCATGGACGCTGCAAGTTAGCAGCGGACTGTTCAAGGTGCTGGAGGCTCTGTGACGGTGTGGGGCGTGTGCAGTTGGAATGATATGGGACCCTTGACACGTCTAGATACGATTCTGACAGGTGACACGTATACTCTTTGACATAAAACTCGACCGGTGGCGGGCCGCTGTGAGGGTAAGTCCGCGCCGATCACGACATGTGACAAATACACTGACCAACTTGCTAAATATCTAAGGCTGGCTATCTGCAGAATCTGGCGACATGGTAGACTGTGGCACTTCCTGGAGAAAGTCTTTTCCCACATTAGACAAACCGGCGGCTGTTTACTCCCGTGGTGTAGCGGTAGCTAGTCATGTTTCTGTTTACAATGTCTGAGGATCGAAACCAGCTGGTGTAAAAAATTTTCATAGCCTCTTTTGTCTGAATGCTGAAGACGTGAATGTAATGATAGCGCAGATTAAATCTATTTCACTTTCTGACACGCCGATAGCAAAATTTTATGCAGTAACCATTTTGCGGCAGATTTCTTCCACACTGTCCTTCTCTGGACGCCATATGCGGCAAAGCCCCGGGATCCATTTGCATGCTACCGGCAGCGGCCGTGGCGACAGCAGCGGCGCAGCCCTTCCCTCCCCTGTTCTTTATCGAAAGCGCCTGCTACCGCTCATCGCTTTTGATGATTTCAAACGCTTTATTGTTATTAAATGTTGCTCCGCAGAAAATTTCTACGATTTTCATCTAGAATGCAACGAAGACAGACGCCCTGATTAGTAGATGGGTACTGTATTACATTAATCGGCAAGATCTGAGTATGGCCCGAAATTAATTTTATATACTGGGACAAAATTAAAACAACCTCACTAAATTCGATGAATTTAAAAATGCTTCACACCTCGTTTCTTTTGCTTTCAAAGTCAATTATTTGTGCAAATTTTGGCCAGTATTCGGATGTTTTCGTGGTGGTGTAAAGTATATTACAGCTTTTGTTTCATTCCTTATAGTAAATCTATGCGATAAACTGTGTGAATACCTTGCAATGCATGCTCTGTAGCAGCGCAGGAACATTGCACATTTGGACTTCCATGTATGGAACTTGAAGTATTTAATGTTGAATCGGAAGTGATAGTTAAGGTCATCAGATTCAAACCAGAAAAAGGTATCGTTTTTTTTGGTTTCAGCGCACGGAAAGGAATTGCTAACACTGGTGTCTGAAAACGTCTACGGTTAAATGCTATTGCAAAAATTTAGAAGACAGGAACTATATTAATCAACATTTCACTTCATAAACAAGCTCCTGACATGTTAGACCTATATGACGAACAAAGCTCGAATTCGTATCGTTGACATTCGGTTTGAATCTTTTCAGAAACTATTTTACAGTGAAGCACCTTGACATTTGCACAGCAGGCATCCATGATATTAACACAATTTACTAAGTCGAAATTTCACGAAGATTTATTGTAAAGACATTCTTCAGAATTCGTCCAAGGAGTTTTTACTAGCAGTTTGCAACTCTGTTAATATAAATGGAAAATAAAAGGTTGTGATCTGCAGCTTTCGTTGAGATTGGAACTGCCATCTCATATAGCACTAGCATCGCAAATCATAAGGAACCAGTGAGCTAACAACACACTGGTGACAACAGTCACTGCAATATTGCCTGAAGCTCAAAACGCAACATTAAACACGTCAACAGGTATGTGAAGAACGCCGTTCTTGGAAGCCAGAAGTAATATATATACTTTCAAAGTGTCTCATCTTACAGTGGATTCTATCGTATGAGCCCTCAATTTGAAAAACGAATGCCATGTGAATTCAGCGAAGTAACGCAGGGCTACACCCGGAAGTAAATGCACTATCACAGTGTTGACAAATACTTGCAACGACGCTGCCAAATTTCAGCTCTCTTAAACGTAACTAACATAAGGACATCACACATATCCTTGCCCGAGGCAGGATTCGAACCTGCGACCATAGCGGTCGTGCGGTTCCAGGCTGAAGCGCCTAGAAACGCACGGCCAACCAAGCCGGCAAGCGCTTTGCACCTCGATGTCGAATGTGTCCAGGTGCAATCCTTTGCAGCATACATATAGAACGTCATGATTACCACGAGAACGAAGAAATATGTTGGTAGGGATGGACTCAAGAAGAGACGCAGTCAAAAAATATTCGATTCGTCATGGAATTCATTTCATTTTATATTTAAGAAGAGGTAAAGTGGGATATTACTTTCGTTAACACGAATTATATGCCGTATACATGGACAACGAGGAAGCCTGCGTCTTCATACGTTGCCTCCTTGAGAAATGTATGCTATATTATATACTAAGTAACCTAAACATTGTTTCCGTAATGTTACCCTCTTGTTTGGCCCCTAAATGATGACCAGATTCCAAATTCAGGTCTCTGGGTGAATGAAGTTGTTCGAAACGTTCCTGAGTTCTTTTGTGTTTTTTCGCTTGGAATTCATGAAGCTAACCGCTGTGCCTCCCCCCGTCGAGGGATAGGTCTCGAAACAAAACCGTTTTTTATCCGGTGGCATAATTTATTCAGAGAGCATCAGCGCAAGACTATCAAACAAAGCCTTCCATTTACAGCTGCAACACTCTAACCAACAGCTGACCCAAGGGTAATTCAGGGTCATGGTCCGAAATTAGCAGCTCTCTGCTACTGTGGCAAAGTCCGTACTACATTTTCGATTCCGCAGTACCAGTTTGTCAGGTAACACTGTGTTAAATCAAAAGGAGTTGTTGCAGAGTTGTGCCAGCGTATCTGTCCTCCCACTGTCATCTTCATGTATCTCACTTCTCTTGTAGCATTGATCACAAGGTGCCGAAGAAAATGAGTGTATTCTGCATGTCGTAACATTCAGAATTCCCTTCTTTCATAGCCACTCTTCATGTGCATCAATACCAGGGATGTGAAAGCTCTTGTGAGTGAGAGAATGACAATAGTAATCGTAACAAGAACAAGCAAATAAAGAATGAAGTTTATTGTAATGCAGAACGAGAATGGCTGTGAAAATAAAAATCTACAAAATAAGTTGATCGTTGAGTTGGCACAATGCAGATATCTTCTTAGCACTTTGTTACTGGATTTAGTTCTGGATGTTTTGAGAGAAAAAGGAAAATTCGGTACTTCTCGCTAGTGTAATATAATGTGAATCAGGAACTACCCTTTCTTTTGAACACGACTCAAGCAGGTAACCAAGTATCTACAAAGTCACTGCTGCAGTCTGTTCCCTGACATAGCTCTGATGGCGGCTAATGCAGATAGTCCAGATTATGAAACACAAAACGTATTGCATGGTAGTTCCTAGGACCGTAATATTATATTTATGATGTAGATGGCACTTGAACGTGACGACTCTCTAAATTACTCGTCAATATAAAAAGTCAATACTATGGCAGTTTAGTAGGATTACTCAACATGAATTCTAAAATTTTATGACTGACCGTACAGGTGCTAAACTTCGTCAAAAATATACGAAGTCCCAATCGCACTAACAATATGAGGATCGTCTTCGACATCTCGCAACTTTCACATTGCTATCTCCACCCTACTCCGGACATGTGGAGCTGCACAAAGCTGTCGATGCAATGGAGGGCCATTGACACATTGAAATATACAAGCGAATTCTCTTGCAGCGTAAGCTTATTTTAACTAAACTAAAAATGATTGGATAGCAACGATGTTCTATTCAAGAAAAGTGAAATGTTACACACTGTTGACGTTAAACGGGCATTATTTACTTCCTGTCTTCTGTCCTACTCATCTATAATAAAAGGTATACTACCAAAATGATTAGATATAATGGATGCTAATGTAATGCACTAATACCAGGCGGTGGGTTCACAAACTACTGATGCGAAAATAAAACAGAAGTTCGCAAAAGTGCAGTTGTGCATTTTCGTACGTTTTCACCTCCAGATCTACCACAGATAATGCATACTAACAAACCTGGTCACCGTCCCTGTAATTTTTCCCCTCTTATTTCAGACCGAATTGATGAACAAAGTACAAATTCGTGACTCTTGCAGATACTTCGAATCTGTTCAGTAATTTTGATGTGACTTAAGATTAGTGAGGTCTACGATCATGGAAACTCGTGGCAGTTTGCTAGGGCACATCTACATGTGACAGGTAGCACCTGATTTAAAATTTACTGAAGGGAATTGATAAGACACATCTTTTGCAGCAAACGTGGAACTGCTTTCGGAGACAACTACCGTTTTATAAAGTCACTACTTTACAACTATGCTGCCAAGGAATTCCAGCATAAACACTCTCATTGCCATAATTGCGGCTACAATAGATAACTGATAACTCGCAACGTGGAGGATGAGACAAGGGGTACTTTCTGCATGAAATGACCTTGTACTGACAAAATATTACTAACTTAGTAAGATATCGTCAGAAGGAATATTCAGAATATTTTATACAGATGACAAAAAAATTTCAGGCGAATTTAGCAGCATAAATCAGTCCCACAGCTGCAAATAATTGTTATGCTAACAGGGTTGCCAAAGGACGCCTACATCGTTGCAGTATGGACCACGCTGACAGCAAGAAGAACGTGTTTTCGTAGCCTGAATATTTCATGATAGGATCCATACATCCAGTCTATCGCGAGAGATTCTGCTCTCCAAATTTTAGATATGTGGTGTGGCCATGTGCCTACAATTTAGTAATACCCTTCTGATTGATTTAAGTGATTCGGATGACGAGAAAGCCCTGCCATGGGTTATCTGTATGTCTACCGAAAGCAAGCGACATTACATAACAGCAGGAAGCCTGTCATTACTTTCAGATAAGGTTTCCTGAACCTCAGATATATATGACATTAGCATCCTTACCCCACCAAAAAGGATTTCTTGTTACTGCATTTTTGATTCCCACATAGCAAACAGTGGCTACCACTGTCATTGTCGCATGTCATAAACTAATTCCTTCAGCATCATCTGTTTTAATTTCGACTACAGTTCGTTATCCTTAATCATATGCCTACATGTCAAAAACTACAAGTATAACCTCTACCTAATGTTCACTGTGGGGCTAGTCGAGAAGCTTCTCGAACAGAAGCGAAAATCGTCTAGCGGATAGGAATTTTATTTCGTGTTACACCTCAGAACGAAAGGAACAAAACAACAGTAAGAGCAGCAGGCTCATCATATTGAGCGTGGGAACGATCAACGCAGCGCCATGAATTAGATTCAAATGGTTCAAATGGCTCTAAGCACTATGGGACTTAACATCTGAGATCATCAGCCCACTAGACTTAGAACTACTTAAACCTAACTAACCTAAGAACATCACACATATCCATGCCCGAAGCAGGATTCGAACCTGCGACCGTAGCAGCAGCAAGGTTCCAGACTGAAGCTCCTAGAACAGCTCGGCCACAGCGGCCGGCCCTGAATTTGGCCATATTCCTCCGAATTTACATCCTGATAGCCCAAAAGCGCTGTCACTACAAAAATATCAGCATATTCACCCGGGAATTGCTGTCCACATGTAATTACTAGAATACCTTGCTACGTCAGGTATCTGTTATCAGACACTCGATCTGAGCTGTTAAGTTTTATTGAACCAATCTGCTGTTGATCAGAGTAACTGGATGAGTTTATTATTTTGGTATAATGTATAAAAATCCACTTTTCCCGCTTATCCTATCCTAAATAGTCCACGATTGGGTTGAGAGCAAGGTATGTGATATGCAGTGTGGATAGAATGGTAGTGAATATTGAAACGAAATTATTAGAATCATGGGAAGGCAATGATGTATCGTTATGCAGCGACATGAGAGTTTTCTGAGGTAAAGGTCTGTCTCTGACATTGGAGAGAAAGGTGCTAGGATTGTCTGCATTCTTAAGTTAAGCTCATTGAGTAGAAAAGCGCGGGCAGATTTCATTCTGTGCTGGGGAGAAGTAAGCCGGGAGTTTCAAACGCTTGAAATTCTGGAGCCTTGATTGGCCAGGGTGCACACCACCCTCGCCGTAGGAAGGGAGAGCGGTAGCGTGGTAAGAGAAAGCACTTGCCTGGGGACTATTGAAGCAGCCGGATGGAATGAGGAAGTGGCGGAGCAAATTGCTCTCCGTAAAGGGAAAGGAAATGAGTTATTTAAGGTTTTAATGTTCCACCTTACGTGGAAACCTTCTCTTTCAGGGTAGATTTAATTTAATATACTATTTTGGGGGGAACCAAATTGTTTATAGGCAGGTAAAAGATAGACGAATGTGAGAATACTGTGTCGCAATCGAGAAGAGTAACTTGAAAGTTAACGGAATTTGTTATTTCGTTTGAGTAATTCGGTGAACAGTAAAGTGTTGGAATTCAACTTAAAAGCAGGTACGACACAAATAGGATGCATGTGACGAACTATTATAGCCTAAAGACCTGGAACTCACCACATGGGGCTGATGAAGAAAATGATGAAGAGTGGATGACTGAGTGCTGGGAACCATTAGTTTATAAGTAGGAATGTGTTCATTTACCATAATTCTTTTTAGTAATGCTCAATTTAAATTCATCATTTTGGTTAGTTTGTTTCAAAATCTGATCTGGAATGTAGGGAATCTCGTGGCCTTAACTAATCGAACAGTTAACAGAAATTCATGGTAGGAAGCAATGCTCTTAATTTTGATCTGAAAGTATTAGTTTTCAAGGAAGCCATTCGTAACTTGCATGTGTTTCAATTTGTAATCTGACGAGTTTCTGAAATTCATGGATAAAGGCAAGGTTGCTAATTTAATATGAAAGAATAAGAAGTCACCTTTTGTGAAATGAGTCAGTAGAGATTTACGTGTGAAGCTCAGTTTTAGAACAACGGGATTTGAAAGATACGTGGGAATCAGTGAGATCGCTTTCTTGAATTAAATAAAGAGGAAACAGCATAATAGTAATTGGTGAAGTCATGCTATGCACGCTATACAGGAACTGTAAGTATTCTGAAAAGTACTGTATGTGTATTTACGTATCTTTCCAGGGGAGGTTTTGGATGGTATATTATTTAATGGTGCCGAGATATAATTAGGAAATCAGTCTAGGTAACTTGTGGAGGGTTTTCTTCAGTAGGAATAACGTGCCGCGCACGAATATGAGGGGAACGTAAATTTCGGAATCGCGACCGCGCGTACTTTCCAACCACGCGAGACTTAGTTAACATCGAGGCACGTCAATAAATGAGAGGTTTTCTTGTTTTTTGGACCAGACAGTGATTGAAGAAGTTACATAATATTTCTAGTTCTGGTCCGTGTGGAGGTACGATCATTGCTTTGCCCAGTGGTAATAAGAGTGATTAGTGTGTTGCTGTGACGTTTTGACTCAAGGATTGTGGGCTGCCCTTCATTCCTTCCAGTGGGTGAGAAAAAGGTTATCCTCGTAAGGGACCATAGGAAGCAGAAGTATCTTTATATGCGCTGTTACAAGATCAGCTGTTAGGCTATTTTATTCTGTATGTTACTGGTAATACCGTTATTATGTTTTGAGAGATGAAAGTGAGGCAGAATGAAAAGAAATAGCTTACAGAACGGAGGAGCACTTACTATGCAGGCCCAGTTACGAGTCCGGTTACTTACGCATTTTCTTTAAACACAGTCGAGTGATTAACAGGTTACCAAATTTGGGGTAAATACTATAAAATCAAACATTTATCCGTTGCACATACCTTTGTTTATTTGTTTCTTTGAGTAAAGAATTTAATTAGTAGTTGCTATGTGTAACAATCACGCAGTGACACATTTAATCAGAATACACAGGGACCATTTAGCTTTAGTAGGTTCCCGGAACACTTTAGGATCTCGCAACTGGTTTGGCCATTATTTTTCTTTTAGTACCCTACCCATCCTCCCTCGTTTTCTATAATTGCTCGAAGGCGTCGGGGTAGTGATAAGGCTACATTCCTCGAAAGATTGTGATGATCGGTTATCTCCCACCATGTATTCTTTATGTTTTCCCACAGAGTTTCTGAATTCTTTGACCCCAGGTGGTAACGACCTCGTAAACTCCGCCCACGTATTTTCAATGGGGTTGAGGTATGGTGATTTTGGCACTATAGGAAGAAGTTTTCATCTCTGCTGACCTTGGAACCAATTCTGGACGGCTTTGCTATTGTGAATCGGGCTATGGTCCTGTAAAGAAATGATCATCCATTAACTTAGAAATTAAATACTTCTGACTAATATTATGAATACTTAATTTCCATAGTGTGAAAAAATTCGACAACTGCTATGGCTTTGTAGTCTAAGCTACAAGTTTATAAATTATTTGAAGGATTCCACATTCCAAAATACTATGCTGATAGCTGTTGACAAAACCTACATTGACAAGGGGAGGGTACTTGGACGGAGGTCAGAATACAGAGTGAGTGGCAATATAGTTTAAGGCGCCAGTTATAACACGCAGGTAGGCCTTCTTTCAGAATACACCGTCCTCCTTTGCTTTGGTAATAATGAGGTGGGGTGTAAATTGTTCAATACAGTGCAGCAGTCTGTTGAACTGTTAGACTCTTTTGCATGGTTGTAAAGCAAATCTGCTTCGCTTATTCAAAACGATAGCCAGCCTTCACTGTACAATTCTTTTTTCTATCTTTCCACTGACAAAGATGTATAGAAGAAACAGATCTGTTTTAAAGCGAGATAATTTCTCTGGACTTTACAAGTGTTCGTTCGCTCAATGTGTTGCATTTACAGAAGGCGACTGTGGCCGCTGACGTAGCCTGTCCACACCTCGTGTCAACGCGGGTCCGCGCTCGGAGTAGACGCCTACAGTTGAGATAAATAGCTGATTTCAGGAAAGTTAATGAAAGAAATCTTCCCTTCATATCAATGAGAACTAAATACCACTAGGAGTAGATATCTTTTCCGCGCTCGGAGTAGACGCCTACAGTTGAGATATATAGCTGATTTCAGGAATGTTAATGAAGGAAATCTTCCCTTCATATTAATGAGAACTAAATACCACTAGGAGTACGTATCTTTATGTGATGATCATTACTCAAGAACAATTCGTTTATGCAACGTTGCTGTTATGACTAAGATCATAAAAATAATCTGTAAATCGTAACCCAATTCATATATTTGCATGCTCCTACGGAATATTAAACATGGAAACAATTTGTTTCTTTGTCATATAATATTTAATCAAGGCAATGCAGGCAGTTGTCAGCTGATATCAAAACTGATTGTAAAGGATGGATAAAGAAAAAGATATAAAACGAACAAATCTCGAATCAATTGTGTATTATCCCGGAAACGTGCAGATGCGGCTAGCTCACAATTTCGAAGGATGAGAAAACAATCCTGTCCACTTTCGGAGGACGATATTTCCTGACAGAAAACAAACTAGGGTGAACGACTTTAGTCCGCACCTCGTGGTCGTGTGGTAGCGTTCTCGCTTCCCGCGCCCGGGTTCCCGGGTTCGATTCCCGGCGGTGTCAGGGATTTTCTCTGCCTCGTGATGACTGGGTGTTGTGTGATGTCCTTAGGTTAGTTAGGTTTAAGTAGGTCTAAGTTCTAGGGGACTGATGACCATAGATGTTAAGTCCCATAGTGCTCAGAGCCATTTGAACCATTTGAACGACTTTAGGTTGAGACAACACGAACCTCAAACTACGTCACCAATACGTTCACTCGCCAATTCCTAGCCCCGTCATCACTCACTTCCCACGTCAAAGTGGATGGCAGAAACGAGCGCGAACGACCTGGAATTAGAAGATACAGACCTCGCCTCTCGTGTTTGACAGATGTGTTATCATTCACCGATGCCAGCATGTGAGAAAATACACTTACGAAACGTTGAACACATTTTAATTTTACATGTGGACATTACTGGGCGATTATATTCTAAGTTACGAGAAGTGACCTGTAGAAAAAGAATGCATACCTTGGGGATATGTTATAAATGGTTCAAATGGCTCTGAGCACTATGGGACTTAACTTTTTTGGTCATCATTCCCCTAGAACGTAGAACTACTTAAACCTAACTAACCTAAGGACATCACACACATCAATGCCCGAGGCAGGATTCGAACCTGCGACCGTAGCGGTCGCGCGGTTCCAAACAGTATCACCTATAACCGCTTGGCCACTCAGGCCGGCTGGACTTAACGTCTGATGTCATCAGTCCCCTAGAACTTAGAACTACTTAAACCTAACTAACCTAAGGACGTCACACACATCCATGCCCGAGGCAGGATTCGAATCTGCGACCGCAGCGGTCGCGCGGTTCCAGACTGATGCACCTAGAACCGCTCGGCCACACCGGCCGGCTGGATATGTTATAGATCATGATTGTAATGTTAGTAAAGTACTGTAGTGTATATTTTATCTTATGCTTAACTTTAAAAGAAAAATCAGCCAAGGCAGTCAACAGTGAAAAGTACAGCTGCCTCCAAGAAGCGTACGAATATCGTACAGTTTAATAATAGGAAATATATATCGGTTTATTGGGGCAGGAATATTCCGGAACAAAGTAAGAACGACCAAATCAGTTACAGGTTTGTATGTGCTGCTAGTTAAAAGAGAAGAAATGAACCGGTAAAGAAATATTCCCTCATTGATTTAGGAATGGTTTGAAATGGAAGGTATAATTTTACTATTATGAAAAACTCTCCCGGATTGAGTTGATTAGTTCCAATTTTTGAATATATTAGAACCCAATAATCAATACAAATGGAATAAAGTAGGAATATAAAGTCTGGAAATGAGTTTGCGTGGACGTCCTTTGTCTACATATCTGCTTCCAATATAGGGTATTAAAAACAAGTGATCCATATTTCTAGAGCTGATAGAATGGACAGAAACAAGGCAAACATATCCAGTAAACAAGAGCAACGAGTCTGAAATGAATATCTTAAGAACAATGAGCATTTCTTCACCTTGACTACTGTGAAACACATCTGCTGTTCTACTTAAAACACTTCTCTTGTACTGAATAAATGCGTGTAGCTCCTACGATATGCAATTTGTCTTGATTTAGTCCATACTACCGACTCGCAAAGTATGGAATACCACTTTCAAATGGTTCAAATGGCTCTGAGCACTATGGGACTCAATTTCTGAGGTCATTAGTCCCCTAGAACTTAGAACTAGTTAAACCTAACTAACCTAAGGACATCATAAACATCCATGCCCGAGGCGGGATTCGAACCTGCGACCGTAGCGGTCTTGCGGTTCCAGACTGCAGCGCCTTTAACCGCACGGCCACTTCGGCCGGCTGAATACCACTTTCTTTAACACCGTGTATATATATTACGGAAGCAATACAAACAACGGAACAGGAAACATTAACAGTTAAATTCAAGTGTGAAGAGATACGCTGCATCACATTTGTTAACAATTTCCTAATAGTTCCAGATTTAGAAACAAAATGAACAACATTTTGCAGGAATTATCCGAAAATCGAGAAAAGAATAACACTGGAATGTAAGAACAACAACAAATGGTAATGGCAATGAAAAAAAGTAACAGACATTTGAACACAGCAATAAAAGCAGATGGCATTAAAAGTACAGCACTTCAGCCACTTCAGGACCAGAATGAGAGAGAAATAGATGCTTAAGGGGAGGTTTACTAAATTGCATTTTTGGATATCTAAAAGTGTATAGAATCCACCCCTGAAACGGTTTTTCCGAATACGGAACGGAAATGTTAGTTATTCGCGATTGAACTAAAAAATGTACCTGCCTGAAATCGGCCTTTTTCACACGCCAGTATTTTTTTTTCGGAGGACGAGTTATTGTGCAGTTGCTTGGGAGCAAACACACAAAATTCAAATGAAAGTTTGAACGCGTGTGTTTGGAAGTTAGCCCACAAGCATTTGCATTCTCGTGCGAAGACTGTCGAGACTGCGACTTTCCTGGCAGTGAGCAGCTTCGACGAAGGGTATTCAGCAATTCTGAAGACCGTGACAACGATGCACGTCACCCTGGGACTCTATTCGACGCAGTTCGCCAAGCATTCGGACGACCACCGGATTCAAGCTGCCGAAAACCGCTTGTCACCGGCCGTACGAGCGGCTCTGGAGCAACCCAGGATGGCCCAGATCGAGCAGAACGCCCTCTATGAGGAAGAGGAAGGACTAATTTATGGACCCGGAATAGCAGATTGAAAGTACGTTGCATAATATCTCATTTATACGTAGTCAAAACTTCTAACGCGTTTTTCTCGAAATGACTTTTTTTTTTTTTATCGCGCGGTATGGCAACTTCAAATCTACTGAACCGATTGACGTGACTCTTTATTTCCGACGAACGTAACTAAATTGTCTAGAAGTTGTACCACTTTTATTCCGATCCATCAATATAAATATTTTTACTTGGGCGACGAAGTCGAAATATAGATGAAAAAACCCATTTTTAATGGCCGCCATTTTGTTTCCTATGGTCCAAATAACTTAAGCGAATTGCAACTCCTAAAGAATCTTACATACTTCGTTAACGTCAACTCAATTTTGATTTCAGACTAGCCGGTTAACCTGTGACATATCGCGCGTGGAGGTCTACATCGAAATTTTGTTTCGTTCCGACGGCACTTCCGCCATTGCTCTTCGACATCTGCGGTCGAAAAAATTGCAGCTTGTAGAGGAAATATCAATAAACATTTTCACCAAATTTGGCATTGTTATCTATAACACACCCCGAGAAAATAATTATCAAAGAACAGGTCTTTTTCGGGCCAAAGATAGCAATCCTCCCCATAACAAAAGTAAAGTAAAGCGAAGAATAGCGTTAGCAAACCATTTATTTTCACGAACAATATTCTTTCATGTAAACATACATGTGATAGAAATATACACTCCTGGAAATGGAAAAAAGAACACATTGACACCGGTGTGTCAGACCCACCATACTTTCTCCGGACACTGCGAGAGGGCTGTACAAGCAATGATCACACGCACGGCACAGCGGACACACCAGGAACCGTGGTGTTGGCCGTCGAATGGCGCTAGCTGCGCAGCATTTGTGCACCGCCGCCGTCAGTGTCAGCCAGTTAGCCGTGGCATACGGAGCTCCATCGCAGTCTTTAACACTGGTAGCATGCCGCGACAGCGTGGACGTGAACCGTATGTGCAGTTGACGGACTTTGAGGGAGGGCGTATAGTGGGCATGCGGGAGGCCGGGTGGACGTACCGCCGAATTACTCAACACGTGGGGCGTGAGGTCTCCACAGTACATCGATGTTGTCGCCAGTGGTCGGCGGAAGGTGCACGTGCCCGTCGACCTGGGACCGGACCGCAGCGACGCACGGATGCACGCCAAGACCGTAGGATCCTACGCAGTGCCGTAGGGGACCGCACCGCCACTTCCCAGCAAATTAGGGACACTGTTGCTCCTGGGGTATCGGCGAGGACCATTCGCAACCGTCTCCATGAAGCTGGGCTACGGTCCCGCACACCGTTAGGCCGTCTTCCGCTCACGCCCCAACATCGTGCAGCCCGCCTCCAGTGGTGTCGCGACAGGCGTGAATGGAGGGACGAATGGAGACGTGTCGTCTTCAGCGATGAGAGTCGCTTCTGCCTTGGTGCCAATGATGGTCGTATGCGTGTTTGGCGCCGTGCAGGTGAGCGCTACAATCAGGACTGCATACGACCGAGGCACACAGGGCCAACACCCGGCATCATGGTGTGGGGAGCGATCTCCTACACTGGTCGTACACCACTGGTGATCGTCGAGGGGACACTGAATAGTGCACGGTACATCCAAACCGTCATCGAACCCATCGTTCTACCATTCCTAGACCGGCAAGGGAACTTGCTGTTCCAACAGGACAATGCACGTCCGCATGTATCCCGTGCCACCCAACGTGCTCTAGAAGGTGTAAGTCAACTACCCTGGCCAGCAAGATCTCCGGATCTGTCCCCCATTGAGCATGTTTGGGACTGGATGAAGCGTCGTCTCACGCGGTCTGCACGTCCAGCACGAACGCTGGTCCAACTGAGGCGCCAGGTGGAAATGGCATGGCAAGCCGTTCCACAGGACTACATCCAGCATCTCTACGATCGTCTCCATGGGAGAATAGCAGCCTGCATTGCTGCGAAAGGTGGATATACACTGTACTAGTGCCGACATTGTGCATGCTCTGTTGCCCGTGTCTATGTGCCTGTGGTTCTGTCAGTGTGATCATCTGATGTATCTGACCCCAGGAATGTGTCAATAAAGTTTCCCCTTCCTGGGACAATGAATTCACGGTGTTCCTATTTCAATTTCCAGGAGTGTAGAAACACACTGCAAAATGGATGATGTGGAGTACTCTTTTTCCTTGGAAGTGAAAGATGTGATCTGAAAAAATAATGTATGGTCCGCCAGCAGGTAACAGGATACTGAATGTAGTGGAAAATGACCAAAACAAGGTAGAAGAAGACAGGATCGAATCGCAGAGTCGTATAAGAAGTAACTGTGGAGAGAAGCCTAAGAAGAGAAAAGATAAGTAGGAAAATGAAATATATATGGAACGCGGCACTAAGGAAGAAATTAAGATGTTAAGATGATGCCCGGCAAAGCTACAGTATACGGCTATCAATATCAAAGCAAGGTGGAGAAATCAAAATTATACGACTGACAAAGTAGAGTAGTCGTTTCGATAAGAAGTAGAGCTTATGAAAGTAATGGATAAATCGTAGGATAAACCGGAAATACTCTTAATTTGGTCCACACGTCCACTGTTCATACCTGCAGAAGATATAATTCACTGTCTGGCTACAGAATTTCAGCACTCGGCTTCATAATGGAATTCAGTATGTCAATGTAGGCCTCTCCGTTGAGAATTCCCTCTGTTCTCCAGAGAGGACCTGCCTCATGAGCCGAGATATAGCTCCATACAGCTACAGAGAACAGTCCACTTCTTTGTCTTTCGTTAAGATCCATTGGCTGGAAGCATTGTCCTCGTGGGCGGTATACTTAAAGCAAAAAACATTTGCGTGTTAATGCAAATATTCACAAATTCAGGGGTCACATTTATTTATCAGATGAGGGACTAACTACTAAAATCATGATATGGGGAACTGTTTACATTTATTATTTTATGCCTAATAAAAATGTAAAGTCACTAACAGCATAAACTAATAACTTTATGGAGACAATTTCGTGTCTCACCTGAATAGGGGCGTTTCTACAGGAAGAAAATAATTTTTCATCCGAAAACATTATTCTACCCACTCAAAGTCGATATATTCTGCTGCAAAAGCCATATTCGGTCAATGGCTGCATTATAGCAGCTCTCCGACAATATAATCCGGCGTCTTTCAGTCTCCTCGTAAGTGTTTCCGCCGGCAGGAAGGTGATATATCTCTTTCAGGGTACGCAACTGAGGAATGGATTAGCACGTATATTCTCCAGAACACGTTCATCATCTGCTGCAGTAGACACACGGGGCCGGCCACTTCCTATTTTCCGACCTATATAGCCCCTTTCCTGGTAGTCTTTCCACCAGTATCTAGCTGTTCTTGCCGATACTCCACACTTTTCTCCAGCTTCTGTAGCCGAGTAGTTGCCACGCTCAATCAGTGCAACCACACGCAACCTACTGTCTCGATTCCACTGCGACTGCATTTCAACTGTCACCCTTGTGACGTTACCACGCGTTTTATAAAGAAAACAATTTACAACTCAGTGGAGAAACGAAGACTGACGAAATATAGCAAAATCGTTTTTCAGTTAACTGACACACAAAAATGTGAACTTCGTTAAAATGCTTCGTGAAGAATCACTATTAAGAAAGAAATGACAAGCATTAGGTAAGATATTAAACGATGCTATTGTTCATTTAAGTCAGACCACAGATAAGCAATAAAAGGTAAATGAAGGTTTCTGTCCCACTTGTAATATTCATGTAAACCATTTGACTTATTAGTTGAGTAACATGTTGAAAAAACACTGCGCCCTCTTGACACTGCCACTTGCAGCATGTGACGTGATGAGCAGTGGTGTTTGTGTTGACGAAACAGGAACGCTGCGGCAGCCACTGTGATGTAGAAATAGCAGTCGGTCTTGACCATGAGCACATCACTCGACTACCCAAAAGCCGGCCGTGGTGGCCAAGCGGTTAAAGGCGCTACAGTCTGGAACCGCGCGGCCGCTGCGGTCGCAGGTTCGAATCCTGCCTCGGGCATGGGTGTTTGTGATGTCCTTAGGTTAGTTAGGTTTAAGTAGTTCTAAGTTCTAGGGGACTGATGACCTTAGAAGTTAAGTCCCATAGTGCTCAGAGCCATTTGAACCATTTGACTACCCAAAAACTGACTCCCAATCTCAAATCCAACGGAGCTAGTGAAATCTGCGTTACCCGACTTCTCATCATCACAAAAACACCATTCCCATCGCTACCAGACTCGAATACATTCATGAAATGAGTTTTTCAAAAAGCATATAAATCACTTTTGCATCCTGTGACGTAAAACACGGGCATTGTTACTGCCTACAGTGTTGCATTCCTGGACTTGCTGCTAGCAGGCCCTTCTTCACAACTGGTCTTTGGTATTTTCGAATCTTTGCTCAAATGATTTGATGTTCTACAGTAAGTCAGAGCTTTATGGGTGACTGACTTACGGTGTGACTAACACACGATGCAACGCTTTATGAAATTTCTGAGGTAGGAAACAATGAGAAAAGTTCGAAAACATTTCACTGCGTCATCAAGGAGTGGTCTGAAATTAAAACGGCTGGTCCCAGCGGCGGTTCGAGTCCTCCCTCGGGCATGGGTGTATGTGTTTGTCCTTAGGATAATTTAGGTTAAGTACTGTGTGGGCTTAGGGACTGATGATATTAGCAATTAAGTCCCATAAGATTTCACACACATTTGAACACTTTTTAAAAAAAATTAAAGTTAGTGATGGCCGCAAGCGAAACGCATCATAACGTGACAAGTATTCTATCAATTACACGCTGCAAGTAGTTCCCATATGAGTACACTGATGCTTTTGTATCAAGATCACATTGCGGTCCATCAGGAACTGAATTCGACGGAAACTGGTCCGACTTCACGGCACTACATCAAACCCTCCCCAAGCTAACTATGGTCAACTTGCTCCTCTGAATATTATTTTCTTTCATTCGGTCTGGAGTGTGCTGCAAACTGAAAGGCTCGTTCAGCGGCTCTGAACGCTTTTATACGCACAGTTTCCTGATTACATCACGGTGAACATTATATGTAGATGTTATTTCTCTTTCCTTGGTGTATAGCCTGTAATAAAAGGGTAATGAGCACTAGTAAAATTAAGTAAGGCTATGCAGAGGGTATTAAGTCAGGAAATGAGACGATGGTAGTCGTAGGCGTGGTTTCCCATGTGGGCAGCAAATTAACTACTGCGGCAGAAGTAAGAAGGATATGAAATGTTCAAAAAATGGTTCAAATGGCTCTGAGCACTATGGGACTTAACTTCTTTGGTCATCAGTCCCCTAGAACTATTTAAACCTAACACACATCCATGCCCGAGGCAGGATTCGAACCTGAGACCGTAGCGGTCGCGAGGTTCCAGACTGTAGCGCCTAGAACCGCTCGGCCACTTAGACCGGCTATGAAATGTTGTCTGGAAATAGAAACAATTGCTCTATTGAAAAATAAAACCTGCCACATCCGAAAATGAATTCAGATATCAAGGCGTCTATTCCGAAAGTATTTCTCTCCGTTCCTGCAGTTATTTGATGATGTAGGTAATAGTCGGTAATCATGAACAGTGGTAATAAATGGGCATTAATCATGATACGAGTTACAGACGTGGGAATATTACTCAAAGGATTAACAATTAGTTTTTTGGCTCTTTTTAGACATGTAGGAATACCGCCATATCTGTCATTAGGATTGCATTGCATCCGCATCCGTTCCTGAAGAACTCCCGGTAAGAACACAGACTCTTCCTGCCACTAACGTAGTCAAGGACTCACAACGTCGTGCGCCTTATTTGGCAACTGTGTTGGTATGAGAATGATTTGCGGCTGTGGCACTGTGTTGCATCTACTACATCTGTTTAATATCTTCTTGTCATCTCGATAAAATATTGTGAATAATTACCACAGACGGAGTGGTTTTGAGTTAGGAAGCGCATTTCAGTTCCAAATGGTCGCTTCATACAAAAGGTGGCCGTACTCTCATGCTTCACGTTACAAACTGTAAACGTCAGCTACGATTATGGTAAGGGCAGTATTTACTACTGTGCGAACAACGCATAGCAGCAGCAAAGTGCTCAATTTACATAACTATAGCTGTTTTTTTCATTAATTCCAGTTTTTCTGCAAAAGCTTTATCTTATCAATTCCGTCCGCTACTGCTCTTTTTTAAGTTCTAACTGCTAGGGTCATCAGTCCCTAGACGTAGAAACTACTTACACTAACTTACTGTAAGGAAAACACACACATCCATGCCCGGGGGAGGACTAGAACCTCTGGCGGATGCGGCCGCGGGATCTGTGACACCCCGCGCGACAACTGCTGTTCTAAAGGTTAAAAATAAGGGACTATTCTTAACCCTCCGTATCATATGTGTTCTGGAAACCACTCAGGATTTGCGACAGTATCATTCTTCACGAATACCAATTTACATTAACAACAAAACAAGACTAATTCCATGAAGACACTAGAATTAACTGCCAGTGAAACGATTTTGTGTTGTTTACATCATCTCAGTGTGAAACAAAACTGTAACAGTTACTGAAGCAATAAACGAGGCTATTATTGATGTGTTAACTATGGCAGCTATGAAACTAAAAACATATGAAAATGCACATCAGCGCATTTTCCCATTGTTTCCTTTCTTCTTCATTAGTCTCACATTACATTTTTCTTTGTGATTCCACCATGTGAGTTAGATGAGTTGGACTATTATCTATAATAACACCTGATATTCTAGTCATGTATAACAAATTTCACTGAAGCTCATCAGTATAAGCACACAATTCATTCGTAGGCTTCAGTGGTATAATGTGATATCGGGTTGGCTTCTGGCAGCACAGCTCCACTAGGGCTGACAGAAAAAGGCTGTGGATAGCAGTGAGGCCTTTCTGGTCTGTCCAATGCTTTCTTCATATTGCTACTGTTTTTGGTGCCTGGCAGACGTTTTGAAAGTGTTTGGCACGCCTATGGTCATTCACTCTCTTTCAGGAATGGTGCCGAGGGATCTTGCTCAATTCCCATTATACAGGGTGAAAAGTATTTAAACCGACAAACTCTGGGAGGTTGCACGGGACATCAAAACAAATATTTTTCCCTAATGTCATTTTTTCCTATGAGGGTTATTTAAACCGGTGGAGGGCGTATTACGCTCTTCATTTGTTAGAAGCCGTATTACGATCTTCAGTTGTTAGAGGGCGTATTACGCTCTTCAGTTGTAGGCAACTGCTGTCCACCAATGAAATAGTGAATTGCCTCTGATTACTAATGGAGCTATACACCTGGAGTGAATACACTGATATGGTTGGTGCGCACCACAACAGACGAGCTGCAGAGCGGGACTATCAACAACAATATCCTAATCGCCGTATCCCGGATCATACGACCTTTGCTGCTGTGTACCAACGTCTGCTTGAGACTGGGTCACTTAGCAGATTACCTGGACAGGGACACCGTCGCACGGTAAGAACGCTGTAATTTGAGGAAGCTGTCCTGCAGCATGTGGAGTGGAATCTTTCAATCAGCACTCGTGCAATTGTACGTAACGTGGGGACGAATCAGACGAATGTAAGAACTGTCCTTCGAGAGCAATTGTTACGTCCATTTCACTTACAGTGTATCCACAACCTGGAACCAGTTGATTGTCCACCCAGTGCACAGCTCCTCTACCGGTTTAAATACTCCTTATAGGAAAAAATGACATTAGGGAAAAATATTTGTTTTGATGTCCCCTACAACCTCCCAGAGTTTGTCGGTTTAAATACTTTTCACCCTGTATTGTCTTTTTATATTGACGAGTAATCTGGATAGTCGTCACGTTCAAGTGCCATCTAAATCGGAAATTTAATATTACGATCCTAGGAACTAACCTGCAATACGTTTTGTATTTCATAATCGGAACTGCCTGAATTAACCGTCATCAGCGCAATGTCATGGAACAGAATGCAGCAGGGCCTTGTTAGCTACTTGGGGACCTGCTTGAGTCGTGTTCTAAGGAAAGGGTAGTTGCGGGTTGGCATTATATTACTCTAGCTAGAACTACCGAATTTTTCTTTTTCTGTGCAAACATCCAGTACAAAATTCGGTAACAAAATGCTAAGAAGGTGTTTGCATTGTGCCAACTCATCGATCAACCTATTTTATAGATTTTTATTTTCACAGCCATTCTCTTTCTGCATTGCAGTAAACTTCATTCTTTATTTGCTTGTTCTTGTTACGATTATTATTGTCATTAGCTCACTCGCAAGAGTTTTCACATCTCTATTTGGTATTGATGCATATGAAGAGTGGCTACAAAAGAAGGGAATACTGAATGTTACGTCATGCAGAATACACTCATTTATTCCGGCACCTCGTGATCAACGCTACAGGAGAAGTGAGATACATAAAGATGACAATGAGAGGACAAATACGCTGCCACAACTCTGCAACTGCTCATTTTGATTTAACACAGTGTTACCTGATAAACTGGTGCTGCGGAATCGAAAATGTGGTACGGACTTTGCCACAGTTGCATAGAGCTGCTAATTTCGGACCATGACCCTGAATTACCCTTGGGATAGCTGTTGCTTAGCATGTTGCAGGTGTAAATGGAAGGCTTTGTTTGATAGTCTTGGGCTGATGCTGTCTGAATAAATTATGCCACTGGATAAAAAACGGTTTAGTTTCGAAACCTATCCCTCGACGGGGGGAGGCATGGCGGTCTGCTTCATGAATTCCAAGCCAAAAAACACAAAAGAAAGCAGGAACGTTTCGAACACCTACATTCATGCAGAGACCTGCATTTGGAATCTGTTGAGCCGCGCGGGATTAGCCGAGCGGTCTCAGCCAATGCAGTCATGGACTGTGCGGCTGGTCCCGGCGGAGGTTCGAGTCCTCCCTCGCGCATGGGTGTGTGTGTTTGTCCTTAGGATAATTTAGATTAAGTAGTGTATAAGCTTAGGGACTTATGACCTTAGCAGTTAAGTCCCATAAGATTTCACACACATTTGAACATTTTGGAATCTGTTCATCGTTTAGGGGCCAAACAAGAGGGTAACATTACGGAAACAATGATCAGGTTACTTAGTATACTGATTTCAAGGAGGAAATGTATGAAGATGCAGGCTTCCTCGTTATCCATATATGCGACACATCTTTCGTGTTAACGGAAGTAATATTCCGCTTTACCTCTACTTAAATTTCAAATGAAATGAATGCCATGAGAAATCTAATATTTGTTGACTCCGTCTCTTCTTGGTTCCATCCCTACCAACATATTTCTTCATTCTCGTGGTAATCATGACATTCTATATGTATGCTGCAAAAGATTGCACGTGGACACATTCGACATAGAGGTGCAAAGCGTTTGATATCTTACATTATATTCAATTCAAATAAGCTTTCTATGTATTTTTACTTCGTTTGCATTTAGAGCTGATTATGAACGTTACGGAAAATTATCTCACATCCTTTATGCTAGATGAGAAACACTGAATCATCAGTTTTTCTGCCCCTACGTTGAAATGATATAATGGATATAATGTCGGGGTCAACAGCCTTCTTCCACGCCGTAATTTGAAACTTGTATCAATCTGGATTAATGATAACTGAATGCCTCAGATCTATACGTAGCCCACAAGGCGACGGCAGTAACTATCCGGGGAGAACGCCGCGCAAAGCCAAACATGCGCGCGCGTCTCCCCTCTGAAGAACCGTATCGTACAATCACTACAAGAATTTCGCTATAAAGCTGACTCGTAATAGAGCTGAGAATTGGCAGCGTCGTAGCAGGTATTTGTCAACACTATGATAGTGCATTCACTTCCGGGTGTAGCCCGGCGTTACCTCGCTAAATTCACTTGGCATTCGTTTTTCAAATCGAAAACTCATACGATATAATCCACTGTAAGATGAGACACTTTGAATGTGTATTTAATTTCTGGGCTCAAAGAACGGGGTTCTTCACATACGTAACGTATGTTTGTGTGTTTAATGTTGCCTTTGGAGGCTCAGGCAATATTGCAATGACTACAGTCCGTCTGTTGCCGCCAGTGTATCGTTAGCTCACAGTCAGCTGGTGGCAGTGCTATGTGGCGGTCACGCGCCAGAGCGTTGCAGGCGAGGCGAACACCGTGTTTTTGTGTTTACTTCGGCCACTGTAAGTGCCGTTTTCCTTTTAGACAACCATGGCGCACAACTATCGGAAGGAGAGATTACGTTTCAACTTTTGTTCAGACTTCGTCCGACCCAAGGTCATGGAGGTAGAACGATTTATTCACGATGAAGTTAAAATACCACCAACGGACCCAATTGGTATCCACTTGTCCATACTTAGCAGTACCGTATACGTCAAAATGATCAACGATGCGGCGTGCGAAAAGGTGCTTCAAGAGGCAAAACGTGGACTGCGCTTCTGTCATTCCGACGGCAACGTCGGACCCGTTAACGTCGATCACGTAGGTCTTGGCACACGAACGATAAGGATTTTCGAACTGCCTTTCGAACTACTAGCACACGTCGTTATCGCGGCGCTTCGTCCCAATGGCAATGTGGTGTCACCGCCAGACACCACACTTGCTAGGTGGTAGCCTTTTAAATCGGCCGCGGTCCGCCAGTATACGACGGACCCGCGTGTCGCCACTGTCAGTAATTGCAGACCGAGCGCCGCCACACGGCAGGTCTAGAGAGACTTACTGGCACTCGTCCCAGTTGTACAGCCGACGTTGCTAGGAAAGGTTCACTGAGAATTACGCTCTCAATTGCCGAGACAATGGTTAGCATAGCCTTCAGCTAAGTCAATTGCTACGACCTAGCAAGGCGCCATTTATCCTTTGCTATGTATCTAATGAAGCATGTACAGTAACAAGACCAATGTTCACCAATTGTGGATTAAAGTTAAGTATTCCAGCAGCTACGTACTTTTCTTTATAGCATTCATTACGTATCCTGTTTCAGACCTCACGCCAGCCTGCGTGAGTTTAAGCGCGTGCCTTTCGGTTACCCGTCGCTGTGGACTGGCTGTCTTGTCAGTCCACAATATTTTTGTCGACGACGATTTAACGGTCGTATTGCTCTAATTTACTTGTGTCATGGCTTCGCCGCAATCTCCAGATGTACTGTCCGAATTTTATCGCTTGCAGAATCAGCAGACGCAGGCCTTATTGGATGCCCTTGGACAGCTCGTCCAGGGTCAACGTGCAATGCAAACCGATGCGGCAGCCGCCCCTCCACCGCTACCGCAGCCACAACACGCAGTTGCACCACCTTTCCGACGCTTCGATGCGGCCCTGGAAAGCTGTACGGAGTGGTCACGCCAATTTGGATTTCATCTCGCCGCCTACAGAATTCAAGGTAACGAGCGGCAGCCCCGACGCGAGATAGCAACTCTGTCCTACGACGAAATTTTGTCTGCTTTAGATGCCTATTTCAAAGAATCGGTCAATGTAGTTGCAAAACGGTATACGTTCTTTCGTACGAAACGTACGGCCGGTCAAACTAATCGGGAGTGGGTTGCAACTTTGCAAGGCCTTACAAGGGATTGTGCTTTTGAGTGTGAATGTGGACTCCCTTAATCCGATACTATGGTGCGTGATGCAATTGCACAGAACGTTTCTGATGTTCGTATACGGGAGCAAATTTTGAAACTCGTCAATCCCTCCCTTCAACAAGTGATAGACATATTGGATAGGCAAGACACACTTGACCTTGCTCAGGAATCATTTGAAACTTCGCCATCTGTGTGTCATATTAACCGGCCGGCCGGGCGAGCTGCACGGAACTGTAAACAGCCCTCGCGCACGTCAGCGCAGCCACGTGTCCCTCGCCAGCATGCATATGCAGTACTAAAGTCATGCCCGCGGTGTGCTACTAGACATTCGCGTGAGAATTGCCCGTCACGCCAAGCTATTTGCTTTTTCTGTAATAAAAAAGGACATGTTCAGAGTGTTTGCCAGAAAAAGCTCAGAACGGACACTAAAAACCATTCCAGGCCCTTTGCTTCGCGCCAGAATCGAACCAAGAATACTCGGGCTCGAACCTTCGGCCATGGAAATTCATGTAGTTAATTCCACTCCGCCCAGTGCCACTCTCTCTAACAGTGACTGTGTTCGTCCCACAAAAAATGTGCGTCGACATCGACGGACATCACGTCGAGTCGCGAGTGATTCTGTACCAGTGTCTGTTCACGTTGCACAAAACAGTCGCTCTTGTCGTCAGCAGGACAATAAACTTTTTGTAGACTTGGACATTAATGGCAACGTGATCCCATTCCAGCTCGATACAGGAGCTGCAGTTTCACTAATCAATAAAGACACGTACAAACAACTGGGCACACCTCCGTTGCATGCCGCTAATGTTAAGTTACATAGTTATTCCGGACAGCATATCCCTGTGTAAGGACAGTGCAGCCTTCTTGCAACATACAAGGGACAAACAAAACTTGTGTCATTTTACGTCCTTCGTTCTTCTTCAGCAGTGAACTTGTTTGGTTTAGATTTATTTCAGTTGTTTAACTTGTCTATAGTCCATCAGGTCCTATCAGTGAACCAGACTGTGCCTTCAGCCAGTGTTTCTCGTCTATGTGAAGAATTTGCAGACATTTTTGCACCGGGCCTTGGTTGTGCTACGAACTATGAAGCACATTTGGAACTGAAAGTCAACGCGCAACCGAAATTTTTCAGAGTGCGCAATGTTCCCCACGCATAGCGTGATGAGGTCGCAAGAACATTACACGATTTAGAATTGCAAGGTGTAATTGAACGAGTGCAGGCTTCTCTCTGGGCCTCACCCTTAGTAATTTTGCCAAAACCTTCCGGAAAATTGAGACTTTGCGTGGACTTCAAGGCCACAGTGAATTCACAACTAGTGATTGCCACTTTTCCTTTACCCCGCCCGGAAAATCTTTTTGACAAACTGTGCCCGGGTAAATATTTTTCGAAGTTGGACCTAGCAGATGCGTACTTGCAAATACCGGTGGACGAAGAATCCCAGCGCGTATTGGTGGTTAACACGGATCTTGGTTTGTATCGATTCAAAAGACTGCCATTCGGGTGTGCATCCGCCCCTGCATTGTTCCAGCAATATTTACAAACTGTTTGTGCGTCGGTCCCTACTGCAGCAAACTATCTGGACGATATTGTGATCTCCGGAAAGACAGAAGAAGAACATTTAGCCAACCTCCGAACATTATTTCAGGACTTGCGACAAAATGGTCTTCGCTTGCGGAAGGACAAATGTGTGTTTTTTGCTCGTGACTTACCATATTTGGGACATGTAATCAATGCACAAGGCATACATCCGAGTCCAGAGCACCTCCGTGCCATACAGGACTTGCCTTCGCCGCAGAATTTGAAGCAGCTACAGAGTGTGTTGGGAAAAATTAATTATTACCATCGTTATATCCACCATGCCTCTTCCATTTCAGCTCCGCTGCATCGCTTACGCCGTAAAGGTGTTCCGTTTGTCTGGACGACGGAATGCGAACGCGCCTTTCGCCAGTTGAAATCGGCGTTGCTTTCCAATACTTGCCTTACGCCATTCGATCCCCAGAAACCCCTTTTGTTGATGGTCGATGCATCGGATTTCGGGATCGGTGCTGTGCTTGCGCACAAAGATGGATCGCATGATCACCCTCTTGCCTTTGCGTCCAAATTGCTCTCGTCTGCGCAAAGAAATTATTCCCAGATAGAGAAAGAAGCTTTGGCTCTCGTATTTGGTGTTACTAAGTTCCATGACTTCTTGTATGGTCGTCACTTTACCATCATCACAGACCACAAACCTTTGACTTCGCTTTTTCATCCGAAGAAGCCTGTACCACCACGTACAGCGCAGAAATTCATTCGCTGGTCTATTTTCCTCTCGCAGTACCGCTACGATATCTTGTATCGGTCCACTGCTAAGCACGGAAACGCCGATGCGTTGTCCCGTTTGCCTGTTGCTGAGGATAGAGCATTCGATTCTTCCGAACTTGCTTGCATGTTCATTGATTCGGAAACCGATGACGTGGTCGAATCGTTTCCGATCGATTTTCGTCGTGTAGCTACAGCCACAGCTGCTGACCCTGTCCTTGCTACCGTTTTGCGTTTTGTTGCTACGCACTGGCCCTTGTCAAAGTTACGGATCGAGGCTCCGTTCATCGCCGATTTTTTGCTCATAAGGAGAGACTTTTTGTACAACGTGGTGTTTTGTTGTTGCGTTCTGATAATGATCAGTCCAGAGTCGTGGTTCCACGTTCGTTACAGTCCTCTGTCTTACAGCTTCTCCACCAAGGACGTTGGGGTATAGTGCGAACGAAACAACTTGCTCGTCAGCACTGTACTTGGTTCGGAATCGATGCTGCGATTACGCATATGTGCTCTTCTTGCATGGCGTGTGCCGAACAACAATCCGCACCACCGCGGAAATTCTTTGCATGGCCGAAAGCCACTTCCCCTTGGCAACGCTTGCACATAGATTTTGCTGGTCCATTCTGGAATGCTCGGTGGTTGGTTCTGGTCGATTCATTCAGTAATTTTCCTTTTGTTCTCCGGATGTCTTCCACGACGTCCTCTGCCACCATCCAAGCGTTATCTGCTATCTTTTGCATTGAAGGTCTTCCGCAGACTATTGTTTCCGACAATGGCCCACAATTCATGTCCGCAGAATTTCAGTCATTCTGCAAGGCCAATGGTATTCAACATCTGACATCCGCGCCGTTTTCGCCTCAATCCAACGGTGCCGCTGAACGATTGGTCCGGACTTTCAAGTCACAGATGTTGAAGTTGAAAGAGTCGCATTCGCGGGAGGACGCGTTATTGCTCTTTTTGTCTTTGTATCGCTCTCAGCCCCGAGATGGTCGCTCGCCGGCTGAGTTGCTCCATGGTCGTCCTCATCGAACCTTGATGTCTTTGCTGCATCCGCCGCATCAGGTTCCTGTGCAGCGGCAGACGCCTGCTTTTGCTCCAGGCGACGTTGTATACTATCGCAACTATCGAGGTTCACGGCGTTGGCTCGCAGGGCGCATTCTTCGCTGCCTCGGCCGCGCTATGTATCTGGTTTTGGGGGCCACTGGTGAGGTGCGTCGGCATCTCAATCAGCTGCGCCTCTGTCGTCGCACGGGTTCTGCCGCTCCCCGTCTGCTTTCAGCGACGGTGCTGTCCGGTCAGCGCCCTGGGGACCCATCTCCTGGCTCGCCTCATCCCCAGGTGTTACCGACGCTGCCTTCCATTTTGCCCCATGGCGACGCGCCGCCGCCGCCGCCGCCGCCTGTTCGCCCGCCGGCGTCGCCCGCAGTGGACGCTTCGCTGCAGCCGCCATGCGCCTCCCTGGGTCACGCGCCGCCGATCGCTTCCCGTGACCAGCTGTCCTCCGACATGGAACTCTTGCCCGCTCCGGACCTGATGTCGTCTTCGCCCGTCGGGTGCTCCGACTCGATGGAGGTCGACCCTTCGGCCCCTCCTGACTATCTACGGGCGCATACACCGCATGTTGTCGTGCACTCTGGACTAGGTTTTCAGGAGTTTCCTAGCTCCCCTCGGACCGAATGGCCGGGTGCGGGTGGCACAGCCTCGCTTGTTGTTAGGCTCCCGACCTCGTCGCATACGCCAACATGGGGTCCTCTCCACGGCGGGCGGAAGCCTTATACCACAACCGTCCACCGATTTGCGGGGGAGGAATGTGGTGTCACCGCCAGACACCACACTTGCTAGGTGGAAGCCTTTTAAATCGGCCGCGGTCCGCTAGTATACGACGGACCCGCGTGTCGCCACTGTCAGTAATTGCAGACCGAGCACCGCCACGCGGCAGGTCTAGAGAGACTTACTAGCACTCGTCCCAGTTGTACAGCTAACGTTGCTAGGAAAGGTTCACTGAGAATTACGCTCTCAATTGCCGAGGCGATAGTTAGCATAGCCTTCAGCTAAGTCAATTGCTACGACCTAGCAAGGCGCCATTTATCCTTTGCTATGTGTCTAATGATGCATGTACAGTAACAAGACCAATGTTCACCAATTGTGGATTAAAGTTAAGTATTCCAGCAGCTACGTACTTTTCTTTATAGCATTCATTACGTATCCTGTTTCAGACCTCACGCCAGCCTGCGTGAGTTTAAGCGCGTGCCTTTCGGTTACCGTCACTGTGGACTGGCTGTCTTGTCAGTCCACAACAGGCAACGTTCTGGAACATGTCGCCGAACGACGGGTACAATTTCGAACCTATCCCCGTTTAAACCGGGTCAGACAGGTCCGCATCGAGTTGCAGAAACACGTGCCTCCCTATTCCATCAGAGGCTGCCGTGCCATTACAATGTACGACGGTCAACCACGGACCTGTTCCGGTTGCGGGAAAGAAGGTCATCTACGGTCTGAATGCATTCAACGGCGTATCGCACAGCTCTCGTTGTCGGAAGCGTCAGTCACATCCATGATGACCGCCCTACCAGTCACTTACGCATTGGCTCTCACAACGTCTACAGTTTCGTACGTCGCCCGGTCTCTCCGATCGGCACGTCCCTCCATCCCATTCACCTACGGACGGTGCAGACGTCCCACCTGACAACCTTGCCGCCGAACAGGTTCCAGCACCGCTGAGGAGATCAGTACTTCTTCACAACAACTGTTTGACAATTTCATTGTACCCACCGACGCCTTCGAACCAGGTCGACGCTCCTCCTTGCCGTCGTCCGACACTGAGGAACAAGTGCACAAACAACGATCGCCACGTAGTTGCAAACGCCGCGACCGTTCAGCCACGGGCTCTCAAAGCGTCGCCAGCCAAGTCGACGAAGACGACATCCAGCCAGACGACCTTTCCACGTAGATCTCAGCGGACATCTTTCACGATGACCAAGACGTTTCGCAGGACGGGACCACCATGGAGGTCAGCACGCACAATGAAACGATCGGTGCGCAGATTGAGACGCCTGTCTGCCCGCCGACAGCTCCAGATCTCTCTCACCACGATACAATTCCCATGGACATTGGACAGACGCATGGCACAGGAGCATGGGCCGACGACGTTGAGAAAGGTACGCCCCCTCCTCCGGATGAGTTGTCTCCCCCGGACGAGGCAGTCTGTTAACATCAAAAGCGAGGCACTGCATCAGATGGGACTGGAGTTCCTGTCGGTGCTCTCCTCATACTTCCCTAGGTGATGGTAGATGCGCGTCCACCACCATTAAAACAGACGTACCGGTTCGCCATAATGAGCATCAACATGATCGGCACTGCACCCAAGTTGCAGCTCCTATGTGACATGCTACGGGCCGCTGACGTCAACGTCGCCCTTCTTCAGGAAGTACGCGTTGCCACACTACCACCGGTCTACAGCTACGACTCATACACGTCCACATGTGATCAGTCAGGGCGTGGAGTGGCTTTATACATACGCGAAGGAATCTCACTCACGGATACGACAATCCTTCCCTCTGGTAGGGGCATGGCTGTTACCACCTTCGTCACGTGCGTCATCAACATCTACGCTCCGTCTGGCTCCACGAACCGTCGACAGCGGTCAACTTTTTTCTGACATGACGTGGCGCCCATGTTTTCTGGGCGCTATGATCGCCTTATCATGGGAGGCGATTTCAGCTTCATCCTTCATCCGTAGGATCAAATGCCTGGTTATTCGCCATGCCCGGAGCTGCTCACCTTAATCGAATATTTTCATCTAGTGGTCGTTTGGGAGAAAATTCATGGCAATTCCCCCGGTTTTACCCATTATACAGCACATTCTACGAGCAGACGGGACCGGTTTTATATGTCTGCCCACCTTCGCAACGAAGTATCCCAAGCAGAGCGACGGCCCCTCGCATTTTCGGACCATTGTGCCGTCATATGCTCCCTGGCTTTGCCACCTCAGCCCGTACGGCGCAGCAGAGGTTACTGGAAGCTTAATACCTTCCTCCTTAATGATCCACACTGCCGACAATGTATTGCCACTACATGGGCGTCTTGCGAAAGACGCCTCTCGCAGTACACATCCACGTTCCATTGGTGGTTCAAATGTGCCAAACCTGCGATCAGAGAGGTCTTCATGCAATGCGGCAAGGAAGCAGCAGCATAGCATGGAGACAACACAAATTTTCCCTACGCCGTCCTCCGTGAGCTCGATGCGCTCCCTCCATCAGCTGAAACCCATAGGGAACGACAGCGTACTAAAGCTCGTCTCCTCTCTCTGCAACGTGCTCGACTGTATGGTGTCGCGGTGCGTTCCCAACGACAGGACCTCCTCCACAACGAAACCTATTCAACAATCCATGCCGCATCTGACCATCGTCGTCGGCGTCGACTTTTCGTCCCCAACATTACGACCTCCGACGGTGTTCACCACACAACACAGACGGCAGTGGTTTCTGCCTTTGATGAACATTATCGCCAATTTTTTGACGACGAACTGATGACAACACCAATTCCTGATGATCTCCGGCATTCCCCTGATCGGACCCTCACCGTAGCGGAGTCAACGTCCAGGTCTGCAGTCACCGCAGAAGAGGTGGTTGAAGCTATCAACAAGGGGGCCATGAACAAATCACCAGGACCGGATGGTCTCCCCGTGGAGTTTTACCGGGCGTTCACCACGTTAATGCTTCCTCGCTGGACGGACATGATTCAGGAACTCATTACTCCGTCCTTCCCAATTCCACCTGAATTCGTCACTGGCATTCTTCTACCTGTGCCTTAGCCGAGGGGAGGGTCTCATGTCTCTGCATATCGGCCCCTTACATTAATGAATCCAGACTACAAAATTTATGGACGCCTCTTAGAAGCACGCATACGCACCGTCTTACCTACGGTCCTTTCACCGGAGCAGACTGCACGTGGTTGTGGGGCCACCTTACAAACAGCCCTAGGTGAACGCCGTGACCTCATCTCGTTGGCGGCAGTTTGTCACCTTCGTGCAGCTCTGGTATCCATCGATTTCACGAGTGCCTTTGATCGTACTCGACACCTATTCCTTCTCATGGTGGCGACACGTATGGGGTTCCCATTACTCTTTGTCGATGCCATTCGCCGGTTACTACCTCCCGCGATCTCGATGGTACAAGTCAATGGGAGGCTTGTCGGACCGATTCCTATATGCCGCTCTGTGCGTCAAGGATTCCCTGTGTCTACTTTACTATATGACATCGCACTTGAGCCCCTCATCACTGGTCTTACCTCTAGACTGCAGGGTCTCACTTTACGTGACTGCACCTTTCATTGCAGGGCTTATGCGGACGACCTCCTGTTTCTCACCTCCTCCTCCACGGAACTCAATGACGCTATCCAATGGATCCACCAGTATGGACGTCTTTCTGGCAGCATTCTTAATGTCCGTAAATCGACTATGATGAACAATGGGCGCGGCATTCCGGTTATGGTGCCGATCCCTCTCCCAGTCAGTAGCACCCTTCGTTACTTGAGTATCTAATTTACGAGCTCCACACACCGCACAGTGGCCCTCGCTTACCGGCGGCTTTTGCAGTCGATTCGGCACCATGTCTGCGGTCAAGTGCACCGTAACTTAAACAAACTTCAACGTGTGTCCTATGTCAAAATGTATGTCGCCCCTAAACTGGTACACATCGCCCAGATCCTCCCAATGCCGTTACTCCTTGGCCGCCGCATCCAATCAGCCTTTGGATATTTCGTGTCAGCAGGGGCACTTTTCAAAGTTTGCTACAACACTCTAACACCGACTCCTGCAAAAGATGGCCTCCGACTCGTCAACGTGGGGGCACGATCTTCTGCACTCTTTGCCCATACTGTATTGTGGCTCTGGCGGGGGCCGGTCCCGTCCTTAACATGCAGTCACTTGGATATCCTCCGACCAGCTTCTCTCGATCCACCAATCCATGTGGCACATATTTCTCCATTATTGTATCATGTCGCCAATTGTTTCATAGAACTCAGGTACGTTCGGGCCGATCTTCCAGTCACCCGTCCTCCCTGTACAAAAGACTGTTATCGTTTGTTTATGCTGTCCAATCCTTGCGACCCCATCCTGCTACAGGACCCTGACATTAAATGCCGAACGATTTTGGGGTGTGTGCATGCACCCTTTTTACCGTTGTCTGTGTCTGCCCTCTGGTATGTGGCAAATTCCCGACAAATAATCGACTTTATCGCATAAGACTGGCCACCTCCCTACTCTGCCCTGACTGTCAGCTCGCAGACACCGACGAGCAATGTCTTACGTGTCCCCTCAAACGAAACGTTTGGCTCCTCATCCAAAGGATCGTGGGCTTTTACCTCCGTGCCCCGCGAACGACTGTAACCCCAGATTTCTTGTTGTTGCCCCAGACATTTCACTACCCTCTTGCTAAGCACGATACACTCATCTGGTTTTGAGGGCAGGCTTTAGAACAACTGTTTCAGAGTGGTCCGCATACAGTCCTTGACTTCTGGTACAAAGTTGTGACCGCGCATAGCACCCTCACCCGAAAACCATCTTACTGACAAACTTTTGGTTGTTATCTCCGCAGCGACTTCCTTGACCCCCCTCACAGTTTGGGTGTGCCATGCCTACCCGTCACATGATGCAACACCCTTATCCACGTTCTCATGCATCGACAAAAAAAAAAAAAAAAGACAGAATGTTATATTTTGTTGTATTTAATTTTTTTCTAATATTTTTGTTTAACTAACAACCATTTGCCGGCCGGTGTGGCCGAGCGGTTCTAGGCGCTGATCTGGAACCGCGCGACCGCTACGGTCGCAGGTTCGAATCCTGCCTCGGTCATGCATATGTGTCATGCCCTTAGGTTAGTTAGGTTTAAGTAGTTCTAAGTTCCAGGGGACTGATGACCTCAGATGTTAAGTCCCATAGTGCTCAGAGCCATTTGATTTTTAACAATCATTTTTATATGTTTAAATGGTACCTTGAAGAACTGCTGCGTTGTTTATATATATCTACTGTTAGTTTGTTCGATAAAATTTATTTGATCTAAAAAAAGAGACAAGGAAGAAGACAGAATATGTTACATTTTGTTGTATTTACTATTTTCTAACATTTTTGTTTAACAAACAATCATTTGTATATGTTTAAAAAAATGTGGTTCCCTTATGCGTTGCGATGCTACTGCTGTATGAGAGGGCAGTTCCAGCCTCAGCGAAAACTGCTGAACACAACCTTTTACTTTCCATTTTAATTACAGGAGTTGCAAACAGCTAGTAAAAATTCTTTATACGAGATCTGAAGAATACCTTTACAATAAATCCTCGTGCAATTGCAACTTGCCAAGGTGCTTCACTGTAAAATAGATTCTGAAAAGATTCAAACCGACTGTCAACGATACGAATTTGAGCTTTGTTTGTCATATAGGTCTCACATGTCAGGAGGTTGTTTATGAAGTGAAAATGTTGATTAATATAGTTCCTCTCCTTTAAATTTTTGCAATAGCATTTAACTGTAGACGTTTTCTGACACCGGCGTTAGCAATTCCTTTCCGTGCGCTGAAACCTCAAAAACAATATCTTTTTTCTGGTTTAAATCTGATGACCTTAACTGTCACTTCCGATTCAACATTAAATACTTCATGTTCCATACATGGAACTCCAAATGTGCAGTGTTCCTGCACTGCTACAGAGCATGCATTGCAAGGTATTCACATAGTTTACCGCACAGATTTACCATAAGGAATGAAACAAGAACTGTAATACACTTTACACCACAGACGCTCACTCGGGCTTGTCGAAAACATCCGAAAACTGACCAAAAGTTGCACAAATAATTGACTTTGAAAGCAAAAGAAACGAGGTTTGAAGCATTTTTAAATTCATCGAATGTAGTGAGGTGGTTTAATTTCGTCCCAGTCTATAAAATTAATTTCGGGCCATACTCAGCTCTTGCCGATTAATGTAATACAGTACCCATCTACTAATCAGGGCGTCTGTCTCCGTTGCATTCGAGCGTGGATGGAAATCGTAGAAATTTTCTATGGAGCCACATTTAATAATAATAAAGCATTTGAAATTATAAAAAGCGATGAGCGGTAGCAGGCGCTTTCGATAAAGAACGGGGGAGGGTAGCGCCGCTGCTGTCACCACGGCCGCTGCCGGTATCCAGCAAATGGATCCCGGGGCTTTGCCGCATATGGCGTCCAGAGAAGGACAGTCTGCAAGAAATCCGCCACAAAATGGTTACTGGATAAAATTTTGTTATTGGTGTGTCAGAAAGTGAAATAGATTGAATCTGCGCTATCATTACATTCACGTCTTCAGCTTTCAGACAGAAGAGGCTATGAAATTGTTTTGCGCCAGCTGGTCTCGATCCGCAGACATTGTAAACAGAAACAACACACACTACCGCTTTCTTTTTAAACTCATTTTGTTCGCCTTCGTTCGTTGCATCTGCTTGGGGCGGACGTCGTAAGACACCCGTTTAAGTTCGTTGTTGATTGATTAACTTGCATCTGCTGGGGGCGGACGTCGTAAGACTCCCGTTTAAGTTCGTTGTTAATTGATTAACTCAGTTTTCTTATTACAGTGTTCAGCTAACCCTCTGACTTTTTATCACATTTTGTTCTATTTTGTTCATTGTATATGTTCGTGGCGGACGTCTTATGACATCTGTTCAAGTTGTTCGTTGATCCGTTCACTCAGTTTGTTTATTACAGACGGTAGCTAATCCTCTGACCGAACACGCTGAGCTACCGTGCCGGCAGCTGACCGAACACGCTGAGCTACCATGCCGGCACCGCTCGGCCACGGGCGTATACAGTCTAGGTTTGTGCAACATGGTACAAGACATCCTCGAGGAAGTGCCGCAGTCTATCGTGTTGCCAGATTGTGCAGTTAGCCGGACTTACAGAATTAGCGAGTTGGTCAGTTTATTTGTCCCATGTTGCGATCGGTGCTGATTTAGCCTCTGCAGCGGCCGGCCGCCGGTCGGGTTTTATGTCGAAGAGTGTACGTAAGCACCCTATCTGATCACATGTATCCATTTATGTCAGTTGTGCATTCCGACAGACTTGGGCATTTCCAGTAGGACAATGCTGCTCCCCGTGCGTCCAGAATTGATACAGAGAAGCTAGAGGAACACTTTTCTTAGTTTAAACACTTCCGCTGACAACCAGACTCCCCAGACATGAACGTCATTGAGCGTATCTGGGATGCCTTGCAACGTGCTGCTCAGAAGAGATCTCCACCTCCACGTCCTCTTGCGAATTTATGGACAGCCCTGCAGGACTGCTGGTGTCAGTTCCCTCCAGCACTACTTCAGACATTAGTCGAGTCCATGCCACATCTTTTTGGGACACTTCGGCGTGCTCGCCGGAACCCTACACGATATTAGGCAGGTGTGCCAGTTTCTTTGGCTCTTCAGTGTTTCTTAACCATTGTACCACCTTGTACACTGGTACACATAAAGATCAAAGAATTTACATAGATGCAAAATGGTTTTTAGACGCAAATTTTACGAAACATAACTAATAGACAGCGAAACGTCTACACTTGTGTAATTGTGAACGCGGATACTCCGAGATGGGCAGTTGATATGTACAGTATTTTGGTTGTACTTCAGGAGCAAAATAGTTTAAATCACGGTTTTATTTATCTGTAATACCAGTTTCAACCGAACTATATCAGCTGCACATCTACAACTAAATTATAGAAAGGCTACTGCTCACGCTGGCTTCATCTACGGACGGCCGTTGCAACTGAGTTGTTAAGTTAGCTCTGAAGAAATTATTATTAATTTTGGAAGATATCCATTATGGAGGGAACTACTCAGTAAGCTCTTGCAGTCTGATTCTTTTACTGGTCAAAAACAGGATCGTCAGATGCCTGAGCGCCAATGATTATACAAATAGAGATATAGATACTACGGCCTGTAGACTGATTGGAATATATTTATTATTTAAAAGCGGGTTTGCACCACGGAACTATCACAGGAAACAATGTCTCTCACATATAAGTTGGTCTTGGTAAATCCATATTCAAATGACATGAGATCAGTTGACTACTCTAATTGATATCCAGAATAATTCAGTTACCACAAATTCATTTTACAAGACCCGTGTACATGGGAAAAGCAAACATGGCGAACATCTTCGTCAAAAGTAACTACAAAACCATGAAGTATTAAACTGCCTCAGTAAAAAGTGAAGAATATTGGGAGGGTCAACAAGTTACTGGGAAATACAGTGTAAGAGAAGTTATACGTCCATAGATCGCGATTGAATGGGCTTTATTTGCTGTGGCTGGAATAATTGCGGTATCCAAACACAAAGATAGCAGGGGTTGACACATGTGAAAATTACCGTACTATCAGTTTAATAAGCCACAGCTGCAAAATACTAACACGAATTCTTTACAGACGAATGGAAAAACTGGTAGAAGCCCACCTCGGGGAAGATCAGTTTGGATTCCGTAGAAATGTTGGAACACATGAGGCAATACTGATCTTACGACTTATCTGAGAATAAAGAATAAGGAAAGGCAAACCTACGTTTGTAGCATTTGTAGACATAGAGAAAGCTTTTGACGATGTTTACTGGAATACTCTCTTTGAAATTCTGAAGGTGGCAGGGGTAAAATACAGGGAGCGAAAGGCTATTTACAATTTGTACAGAAAGCAGATGGCAGTTATAAGCGTCGAGGGGCATGAAAGGGAAGCAGTGGTTGGGAAGGGAGTGAGACGGGGTTGTAACCTCTCCTCAATGTTACTCAATCTGTATATTGAGCAAGCAGTAAAGCGAACAAAAGAAAAATTCGGAGGAGGTATTAAAATCCATGGAGAAGAAATAAAAACTTTGAGGTTCGCCGATGACACTGTAATTCTGTCAGAGGGAGCAAAGCATTTGGAAGAGCAGTTGAACGGAATGGACAGTGTTTTGAGAGGAGGATATAAGATGAACATCAACAAAATCAAAACGAGGATAATGGAATGTAGTCGAATTAAGTCGGGTGATGCTGAGGGAATTAGATTAGGGAATAAGACACTTAAAGTAGTAAAGGAGTTTTGCTATTTGGGGATCAAAATAACTGACGATGGTCGAAGTGGAGTGGCAATGGCAAGGAAAGCGTTTCTGAAGAAGAGAAGTTAGTTAACATCGAGTATAGATTTAAGGGTCAGGAAGTCGTTTCTGAAAGTATTTGTACGGAGTGTGTCCATGCATGGAAGTGAAACATGGACGATAAATAGTTAAAATAAGAAGAGAATAGAAGCTTTCGAAATGTGGTGCTACAGAAGAATGGTGAAGATTAGGTGGGTATATCACATAACTAACGAGGAGGTACTGAATAGAATTGGGGAGGAAAGGAGTTAGTGGCACAACTTGACAAGAAGAAGGGATCGGTTGGTAGGACATGTTCTGAGGCATCAAGGGATCACGAATTTAGCATTGGAGGGCAGCGTGGAGGGTAAAAATCGTAGAGGGAGACAAAGAGATGAATACACTAAGCCGATTCAGAAGGATGTAGGTTGCAGTAAGTACTGGGAGATGAAGAAGCTTGCACAGGATAGGGTTGCATGTAGAGCTGCATCAAGCCAGTCTCAGGACTGAAGACCACAACAACAACATGGTATGAAGGTGAGGCTGGACATGCATCAGAATTATTATGGGCACCAAGAGATTTAACGACAATGTCAATGGAAAACAAAGTTTCACAGCAACAAATGTTACCTCCTGAAAAGCGAATGAGTTGAAATAAAAAGTTAAAATGGTTGTGAAACGACTTCAAATTGTTCGTAAGGTTCCTAAACTTCACACAATACCGATATAAGTTAAATCCTAAAACTGCAGCATGAATACTGACCATTCTGGCTGCCATCTCGGATGTCGAACGGAGCCAACAGCCCCCCAACGATCTCGAATCAAGAAGGCCACTGTTCTCCGGCGCTCTCCGAAACAGGATCTCCTCTCTGCCGATCTCCGAAACCGAATGTTGTTCGTACTGCCTTCTGGACGCGAATGTTCTCTACTTCTTCGTTTTCTAACTCTCCGCGTTTCCACAGAAAGAATTTGTCCAAAAATTTGCGTCAGCCAGTCAGAGCTCGTGCATATTTTTTTGATCTAACGCAAGAGAGGAAATATTCCACACGAGTCCCCACTTCTCGTCTCATGACCTTAATAAGATCTACGCCACATATTAGCGGCCAATGAATGCTCTGCTTTAGCGGTAGCCTATATGACATGATCAAACGTTTGTTTCTCTCCTACCGTCCTGAATATTTTTCGAAAGCGACTTAATTCTTCCCACGGTTTTGGTAAACAACTTTGGTATCGTTTGTCTGCCACGGGCTTAACTTTCTACTTAATCCGCATGCTGTCAGTTTATGAGGAGCATTAAAATAGCTACCCAAATTCTGTTACAATGAGCTGATTATGACGGTCACAGTAAATGTATCTGTTCAGTTCACACTGAAATTACTGGTAGAAACCAATTTTAACTGACTACTCATTGCAGCAGACGGATGTCTTTGTCAAAGTGCACGTAGTGGACACACGCCAGCATCTTCCCACGTTCCTTCTATAAATCTGTCCCTTTGTCGTTTGTTGTCCCATTGTGTTTTTCATATTAGTTGGATATGAAAGATAGCGAGGAGTATGGATCCAGATTATCATTTGTGAAAGATGCACACCTATAGAAACCCATGGCACTCTTTCTTCCAAGAGGTTGGTTTTTTTTTTTTTTAACATTTAGCAACTGGCAGAAGCCAATGTACAGTTTATAAAAGCAAAAATACGTGAGAGGGATCTGACAGATCCAATCACACAAAAGCGCTTTTTCTTGCATGTGTTATTGTTTTTTCTCACCTCGCTCGCTCAAAATTATGTCCGAATTAAGGAAAACGTCGGGACTGTTAATCAGTCTGTGCTATGAAAGTAGCGACGAAGCATCAATATATCTATAAAAATCATAATTCAGTCACGCGAATAAACATCTCCAAACACAGTTCAGAAAAAATATAAAATCAGTTTACCTCGTCTGGTTTCATTAAATTGGTGAACTGGCCAAGATTTGGCCCAGCGAAAACAAAACGAAATCACTAGATGTTACTACAAAAAGAAAACTGCTATGCATGCAATCACATTAATAAACCCGCATCACAAAAAGATTACTAAGCAGGCAACAACACAGTGAACAATGAAATTGAAAAGCATGTACAAGAAAGAAGTAAAATAATGATTCCTAAAGGGTCACTGTGAGACTACAAGAAGAGTAAAAGATATGCAGGTACTCATTGTTACATACTGAAGCTAATATAGAAAGGAAATTAACGTGCATAAAATTTTTTTTATAGAATCACTTTATACACAAGTACCGATCAGTAACATTTAAAAAACAATGATAACAAATTGTGCATACTACAGAGTAACTACAAACATACAAGAAATAGGATCATGTAAATGAAGTCAAAAGGGCTAGCCCTACCAAACAACTACAGTACGTATAATCATATAAAACAAACTAGACTTGTAAGTGGGTAACAAATGCTGTTGTTGTTGTGGTCTTCAGTCCAGAGTGGTTTGATGTAGCTCTCCATGCTACTCTATCCTGTGCAAGATTCTTCATCTCTCAGTACCTACTGCAACCTACATCGTTCTGAATCTGTTTAGTGTATTCATCTCTTGGCCTCCCTCTACGGTTTTTACCCTCCGCGCTGCCCTCAAATACTAAATTGGTGATCCCTTGATGCCTCAGAATATGCCCTACCAACCGATCCCTTCTACTAGCCAAGTTGTGCCACAAACCCCTCTTCTCCCCAATTCTATTCAATACCTCCTCATTAGTTATGTGATCTACCCATCTAATCTTCAGCATTCTTCTGTAGCACCACATTTCGAAAGCTTCTATTCTCTTTTTGTCTAACATATTTATTGTCCACGTTTCACTACCATACAGGGCTATACTCCATACAAATACTTTCAGAATAGACTTCCTGACACTTAAATCTATACTCGATGTTGACAAGTTTCTCTTCTTCAGAAACGCTTTCCTTGCCATTGCCAGTCTACATTTGATATCCTTTCTACTTCGACCATCATCAGTTATTTTGATCCCCAAATAGCAAAACTCCTTTACTACTTTAAGTGTCTCATTTCCTAATCTAATTCCATCAGCACCACCCGACTTAATTCGACTACATTCCATTATCCTCGTTTTGCTTTTTTTGATGTTCATCTTATATCCTCCTTTCAAGACACTGTCCATTCCATTCATCTGCTCTTCCAGGTCCTTTGCTGTCTCTGACAGAATTACAATGTCAGCGGCGAATCTCAAAGTTTTAATTTCTTCTCCATGGATTTTAATACCTACTCCAAATTTTTCTTTTGTTTCCTTTACTGCTTGCTCTATATACAGATTGAATAACATCGTGGATAGGCTACAACCCTGTCTCACTCCCTTCTCATCCACTGCTTCCCTTTCATGTCATTTGACTCTTATAGCCGGCCGAAGTGGCCGTGCGGTTAAAGGCGCTGCAGTCTGGAACCGCAAGACCGCTACGGTCGCAGGTTCGAATCCTGCCTCGGGCATGGATGTTTGTGATGTCCTTAGGTTAGTTGGGTTTAACTAGTTCTAAGTTCTAAGGGTCTAATGACCTCAGCAGTTGAGTCCCATAGTGCTCAGAGCCATTTGCACCATTTTTTGACTCTTATAACTGGCATCTGGTGTCTGTACAAATTGTAAATAGCCTTTCGCTCCCTGTATTTTACCCCTTGCACCTTCAGAATTTGAAACAGTGTATTCCAGTAACACTATCAAAAGCTTTCTCTATGTCTACAAATGCTAGAAACGTAGGTTTGCCTTTCCTTAATCTATTTTCGAAGATAAATCGTTGGGTCAGTATTGCCTCGTATGTCCCAACATTTCTACCGGAATATGCAACAAAAATGGCCAATGAAAATAAAAAGAGACGTAATAATTCGTTAGAGATCATATTGTGAGGACAAGAAGTATCAATACATTCGTGTACTTAGGGTCTCATACTGAAGCTAATTTGAGGTGGAATTGTGCTGATGAAAAAGTTAGAGAAACCCTGGACATACAAGATCAATAATATACACAAAAAGTAACGATAGTAAACTGTGTGTACCATAGTTAACAACAAATCTACAAGTAAAAAAGTGATCTAAGTCAAGTTAAAAAGTGGACAGCGAAGTAGAGGCTGCTTATAGGCCACCTTAAGATTCACCAACCGGTGTTGTTTGGCACGAAAACATTAGAGGAAGGATACGTGACACAGTCACAAGAGAATCGCAATTACGGATGCACACGATCTAACATAATAAGTAGAACACAGACTTGCAAGCAACAGTTACACATGGTCACATGTTCATCGTGCTAAATTCGTTAATTCCACTTCACTGTTCCCTTATACCAGGCGGTGTGGGCGATTCAGTGGAGCAACTCGAGGTTAACTTGTTCAGTAGTTGACTTGGAGGAACATTTGGGAGGGTTTTTGTGGCTGCATCTCGGTGCAGAGGGGCTGCGATGACAGCAATGACAGCGATCAGCTTGGCATCTCACGTTGTACCTCAACCCATCTCCATGGTCCAGTTCACCTCGTCCGCCATCCAACAAGTGACAGCAGTGTGTCGGAATAGAGTGTATGTCGACAGGCACATATGACATCTCAGCCGCCATTATTTCAGCTCAGAAATGCCTATGACATTCACCAGGAAGATGTCGCCTCCTCGTCACCAGGTTAGTGTCGTAGACTGGTGGATGGCACAAATTAATTTAAAGATTCCCTTGCCAGCTATGGATATTCTTCTTTTCACTTCGTTCAGTAGACGTAAATCTTTTGCTAATTAAATTCCGTTTTACCCGTTCTGTAGCAGCAAAATCTATACTTGTTTCTTTCTTCCTCATGCTGAGATCGTCACCTGTACTGACGTATTCAAAAAAGAATTTAGTATCCAATTATGCCCGATGTCAGCTTCAGGATTCAGATCTGGAAAGTAACATGATAGTTTCTCTTCCAAAATATGCAAGCTCTGTATCATGCAAGGAATGTGAAAACGTACTATCACCGACTAGTCCACTGCAAATTTCTATGTCAATCTTCTGAACGCATCTTTTGTAAAGATGTTAACCCAAACGAAGTTTTTCAAGGGATCGTTTGATTTATCCTTGGCCGTTTTAGCTTTCTCTGCTATCCCCTGCAGGCTCTTCTTTAAAATTTTTAGTTAGTTAAAAAGATCAGCAAGAAATACTAATTTAACAGCCACGAGGGGTCACAAAAGAAGTTCGTATATCCCGATTCGGAATCTTGTAAAAACATTGCCAGTTCAGCTTTTAGATCCAGAACTCGTGTCAATACCTTTCCGTTGGTAAGTCACCTGATTTCTGTGTCATAAATAAGATTTTGAGGGAGCGAATCCATATCTTAACAAATGATAGTCTACAGTCCAGTTTGCAATGCTTTAGCTTTAATAGAGTTTTGATCACCTATTTAAGGACATCATTTAAATCGGAAGGCAAAACAATGGCTGCCTGAATTTTTCTCTGAAGAAAGCAGTGTGTCCATGGACAATTGGACATCATTGATTTTAATTTAGCAACGAGCCTACTTCTATTGTCAGTCATAGCTTTATCACCATCACTGCAAATGGCGATATGTTTTGTTCAATTAGTCTCGTAATTGCGGGTCCTTTATAACAACATTTCGTAGAAACCCTGCCCAGTAGTGTTTGCAGGAAGAGCTTTCCAAACTAATTTTTTCCACGTTACTTTCATCTGCTTCAAACTGCACAGACACTATGAATTATGCACAATCTGAAACATCAGTAAATCCTGTATTTACTATTAAAAACAGTCTTGATCACTATTTATTTATCAATGTGACCGGTTTCGACCACTGCTGTGGTTATCTTCAGACCATTGAGTAGGAACCTCTTTCTGTGGGAGTGATTCTCGAAGAACTAAAGAAGAACCCACGTTTTGTTTTGCAGTTTGATGAATTTACTGATTTACTTTTGAATACATAATGGGAAAGGCAGCGATCAATGTCTTACAAATATTTACTATTAAAACAGTCTTGATCACGATTTATTTATCAAGGTGACCGGTTTCGACCACTACTGTGGTCATCTTCAGACCATTGAGTAGGAATCTCTTTCTGTTGGAGTGATTCTCCAACGTGGGTTCTTCTTTAGTTCTTCGAGTACATGTTCTCTAATGTCACCGGCCATATCGTTTATTCTGCGTCCAGTGGTATTATCGGAAAGTGGTGCGCTTTCTACGTTGTTGGCCTCCTGCTTACCTAACATAATTCCAACCATTACAAGGTCTGTTGGCAAATGAGATTCTCAACATCTCTATGTAGGTTCCCTGCTCCCGCGACTGTGTAGTTAGCTAATTACGCTTACCTAAAATCAGATAAAAGATATTGTTAAATCGGAAAAAGAAATAGTCTACTTTTTTCTATTTTCATTCGCTTCCCACATTGCCACTTGTAGCAAATGTCGAGGGCTGCGCAGATCTTTTTAAGTAAATTCTCCATTTTATGCTCGCCCTCAGCGAAGCTCAAAGACGTTCCAGACTGTAGCGCCTAGAACCTCTCGGCCACTCCGGCCGGCCATCCAATATTCTTGGCACAAACAGCTCACCTCTGGACAACCAAACGCACAACATAGATATGTCAAGAAAGTATTAACATTATAAAATAAAATCAACTACAAACAAACTGTTCTCTTCCACGGAAATTTTAATCCTTCTTCATCCATTTGTTCTTTTATGGTCATCTTTCCGGCAGCAGTACCGCATTGCCGTTCCACACGAGGAATTCTCTTGCATCAGCATCAGTGCTTTCTTATCTGTGGTGACATATTCCATATGAGACAACTGCGTATCTTACATTTTGCAGACGACGCCTTCAGTATATCCTTATCTCCAAGACCATACCGTGAATCATGATGCCTTGTCACATTCCAAGGGCAAGGAGGCCAAGGAGATTGCTGTCCCACCTGCCTTACACTTTTGCAATTTGCATGAAGCACCTCCCTACGCAACTGACCCCACTCCACAGCCAACTGCATGGAAGATCAGTTTATAATAATCCGATTCCTAGCCACCAGCATCTATGATCAGCTGGGATGAAGAAGTAGGCTACAGTCCCTCTATAATAATTATTATTGTGTATGCTTTCTTGTACTTAGTTTTTTTGCCATAATAATCACAGACACACAGCAGCGGTGTAGCCCACATGATGTCTGATGTTGTTACGTTATGCTGTAGCATGAGCAGAGCAGCAGCAATGAGTGCCTGATCTAGTGCTCAACGAGGACAGTCAGGTCTTCCCACAGTCACAGCTCACAGAATGCCTTCCCAGCTTTTTGTATCTGGTTTCACCTGACTGTACTGTAGCACAATCACAGCATCCAAGTTCCACAAGAGTACTGTTATACGTCAACACACACATTGTAACTCTCAGTGTTTCTAAATATGTGAATATTGACCTAGCACCTGACAATGACTTTGATGCACTTATAGAGGTGGAAAATGTACTATGTGCCAGCGCTAAACTGCAGTATTCACGATATGAGTGGGACTGCGTTTGCAGTATTATGAAATTTATAGATGGGAAGATGACAGGTGGGTATGACTCATCTTACACCCCTACTGATACTCAAATGTCAGTAGTCGATATGTATGGTGAAGCAATGCTACAATTAATCTCTTGAGACATGGAAAAATATCTAAAATATCTGGTAACATCATTCGAGGGGAAATAGGGCATGCTCAGCAACTCTGGGATCTCAGTCTTGCTCAGTCAGCCAGCAGCAGCAGAAGAAGAAGAACCATGAAGCGTCAGCAACAGTCGCAATCCAACACAGCCCTGCAGAACAGGAGGAAACTACTATATCTTTGTCTATAATTAGCATTATTATTATTATTATTATAGGTTGTTCTCGCATCTTGGTCCATATGTAATGCTTCTTCGTCTTTGTTCAGCAGTAGCCATCAATGAATCCAAGCCTGCAGGGTCGAGGGCCAACACGCCAAACTCTACCCTGTCGGGACCTGTAGCAACCCTGGCTGGCATCTTGTCGAGACCTGCACTGACCTCTGGATCTGTGGCAGCAACAACTTCAAGCATGTCTGAACCTGTAGTGACCACGTGGGATCCTGTAGCCTACATAGCCCACTTGCTGGAGCAGGACAAGGAGCTGTAGTTGTCTGTCCCACTCATCGATTTATGTGATGAGGACATACAATCTGCACCCAACATATCGAACGCTGCTTGTGGTCCTAAACAACAGCTAGATGGAGGACAGACTCGGTCAACAACATACGACCCATTCCAGCAGAACATCCCTGTGCTAGTGCATCCACAGAGTGCAGATGCAGTGGATAAGAAGGCATCAAGTGTACCCATGCTTTTCAGTTCCACATACAATTTAACTCCCAGTGGAACAAAACGTTTAGCCGTGGGTATAGAAGCACATCATGTCTGGGGCTTGCATGCGACAACAGAAATTGAAAATGCATCGAAGGGTCTTAAAGTGCCAATTTCCGAGTTCGACTGGGACGAAATATGTCGTGCAGAGAGCTACATCAATTAACAGAAGACTACAGAGAATTATCCAATTCGTTCTCCTCCAGACATTCGTCTTACTGGTATAACACTATCTGTTACAACAGTGTATGATGATTGTGCACTATGTGTGAAATCGGGTGACAACTGTATTTATCTAAGGCACGCCTCAGTTATTGAGTTATACGATCTGGATATTGCACTACGTCTTGCTTTGGAGAGATTGAACCGCTGGTTGCCGAGCATAGACTCTGCATACAATGATGTTGTATACTTCCTACGTGTGCATAGTGTACATGTCGATGATTTGAAGCAGTACTTTTGTTTGCACATGAACGCTGAACCGAAAGAGAAACAGGTTAAATGCACGTGTGAAAAAACCTGCGTACTGTGAGGCATCCATTGGTTTGAGTGAGATACGCGTGGAATTTATTGCATGTCAAAAAGCTTCGCTTGGGAAATACTGTACAGGTGTGGAGAAGAAGATAAAGAAAGAGTCTAATGATTTTCTTGAAATAATGCATCCTATGTATGATATTTAAATAAATAAATAATGTATGTATATGTAATCTCAAACTGCGTTTGTGTTTTATTTCTCATTATAGTCAAAGTATTACGCTTATTGATATCATTATTTTTCAATACTACAACAGTTATTCTCAAAACGAATGATGAATTTACTCTTCATGGGTAATATATATATATATATATATATATATATATATATATATATATATATATGGTTTGGTTATTTGGGGAAGGAGACCAGACAGCGTGGTCATATATAGCTGATTTCTATGTGTAGTCGATATAGCTCAGTCTGTTAAGTGATGGAGCTATAGTGGCTACACGTACTATTACCGTCCCTTCGAGTGTATCTTTCTATAAATGTCAACTACACAGACAGAACATTCGACTGAACATAGATGCGAAAATTCAGGCTATTGTTCACAAAGTTGGAGGTGTGCGCAGGGAACTAGAGACGTATTACCAGACTCTTTTGAGAATGGTGAATGCGTTAATTGAGATAGTTAATGAAGTCGGTAAGAAGGTAACCGACTAAACTGAAAAGGTCGACGCTATTGAGGGGAAAATAGATGTAGAGTTCCTTGTTGTTGAGAAGGGGGAGCAGGTACATAGTAAGAGGAAGAAGAAGAGCCGATATATAAAGCCTCACGCTTCTGAGATGTCTAATTAATATACACCGAGATGTCAACGAAGTAGAAAGTGATTCAAGCGCGGAAAGCAGTTCGTGAGAAATTACGATTTCTTAGGTTAGGGCATATGGATCGACAGCAAACACTAAGAGAGACCTTTAAGCCGGTTACTGAATCTCTGGGACAGCTCTCAGCAAAAAGAAAAACACACGATAAAGATGGTGTTGCCATTGACGAATTCATTATCCGTCACACCGTGGTCAGAGAGATAGAACATTTGGCGTTAGCAGTGGAAGACCGTACATATTGGGCATGTATCCTGTAACTGTAGCTGAAGACACAATGCAGATTGGTGATAGGAGGTTTGAGAGAATACCTGGCTTGATGAATCTTTTTTTCCTAAGACCTACAGAAAAACCTATATATTATTCAGTTAATGGTAGGGAAACGTACCGTGAAATACTGCTCATGGCTGATGTACATAAGATCTCGAAAAGCCTGAGCAACAAGAAATATAAAACGACTATAAAACCTATACTTGATGGGGAAAACAATAATAACAACAACATTGGAAGCAACAGCGGTGATGGTATTGACACTGAGCATAAAGCAGTGAACAATCGAATCCAGCAGTATATATATTATGACGATCCCAATGAGCTAATAGATCGACTACGGCTGCTCAGGGCATCAGCTGCTACAAGTAATACAGCTCATTCGAATGAGGCTGTTTTAATAATCTGTGAGCTTAGAGAGAGAGGTATCATCTAATAAGTATGGAGACAGTAGCTCGAGAACTGCACAAATCAGCACGCAAAACATACCCTCGTAGGCATGGTATGACAAAGGTTTGGATGACTTATGGCAAGCTGATATTGTAGATATGAGAGAATATTCACATGAGAATTATGTGTTCAAATATATTTTAATGGTTATTGGTACATACTCCAAATTTGCCTAGGCATTACCTCTTAAAACAAAAACGGGTAGAAATGTCGCGGATGTTTTTGTGTGTTTGCTACAGACAGGGACGAATCGATGCCCAGGCAATCTAAAAACCGATCATGGTGGAGAGTTTTGCAATATGTATTTCAAGATCACTCACCTGAAGGCAAGTATCGTGGAGCGTCTCAACGGAACAATGAAAGGTCGAAAGTGGATGCGTTTTAACCCTCGCGTCTCATACAAATGGACACATATCCTCCCAGAAATAATTGCTCAGTATAATCGAACCAAACATACCACAATAAAAATGAGACCTATCGATGTTCGGGATAATGGACTCACAGATACGGTGTACTGTCGCAAAATGCTGGATCAACGTAGACAGAAATTTAATATAGGTGATTTGGTACGTATCTCAAAACACAAGGCAGCATTTGAGGAATCATACCTACCGAACCGGTCAACAGAGATATTTATAGTTAAAAAGTTGCAAAGAACGGATCCTAGAACTTATACATTGAAGGATAGTGAAGGTGAAGAAATTGCAGGCTGCTTCCACACCGAGGAGTTGCATAAAAGCTCAGAACCGGATGTGTTTCTCGTGGAGAGAGTCATAAGACGTCGGTGAAATAAAGCACTAGTCAAATGGCTTGGTTTTCCTGCTGCACAAAAGAGTTACATTGATGCCGACGATTTGTTGTATAATGGGGGCGCACAGTCCACAACCACCGCAATAGCATAACATGCGTGCTGGGATATGCATTAGAGGAGGTAGTGGTATTATAGACAAACTTCCAGTGGAATTACACATCCCAGGGTATATACCGGGTGATCAAAAAGTCAGTATAAATTTGAAAACTGAATAAATCACGGAATAATGTAGATACAGAGGTACAAATTGACACACAGGCTTGGAATGACATGGGGTTTTATTAGAACCAAAGAAATACAAACGTTCAAATAATGTCCAACAGATGGCGCTTCATCTGATCAGAATAGCAATAAGTAGTATAACAACGTAAGACAAAGCAAAGATGATGTTCTTTACAGGAAAAGCTCAATATGTCCACCATCATTCCTCAACAATAGATGTAGTCGAGGAATAATGTTGTGAACAGCACTGTAAAGCATGTCCGGAGTTATGGTGAGGCATTGGCGTCGGGTGTTGTCTTTCAGCATCCCTAGAGATGTCGGTCGATCACGATACACTTGCGACTTCAGGTAACCCCAAAGCCAATAATCGTACGGACTGAGGTCTGGGGACCTGGGAGTCCAAGCATGACGAAAGTGGCGGCTGAGCACACGATCATCGCCAAACGACGCGTGCAAGAGATCTTTCACGCGTCTAGCAATATTGGGTGTTTTTCTTTTTTTTTGGTTCTAATAAAACACCATGTCATTGCAAGCATGTGTGTCAATTTTTATCTCTATATCTACATTATTCAGTGGTTTATTAAGTTTTCAAATTTATGCTGACTTTTTGATCACCCGGTATAATGTGGACCTGGGACAAAGCTTCAGAAACGGTTGGCACGAGGTGCCATAACAACTACACAGGATAATCAGAAAAAGATAAAAGAAAACACAAGATGGTACACAATGACATACAAACACAAACTCATTCATAAAATCACCAACATTTTCAAAAGTCAGGGAATAAGCATAGCATACACAACAGACAATTCTATACAAAAATACACCCCAAAACTGACAAATAACAGAGACGTATACCACCTGACGCTTACAAATGTAATTCATTATAAGTGGGCTTACTGTGAACTGGCTGCCCCAGAGAACCATCGTATTCTCGCCTAGCCAAGACTCCTAAGAAAGGCAGACAACCATCTTCCGCAGATTCCATAGTGAACCGAATGTTGTTATGAATGCACTTGAAGTGGAAAACAGACTCCATGAATTTATCTTATTCATGAGGCAACACTATGAAAGTATCGTCCACATACCTCCAAAATAGATTTGGATTAACGGCAGCTGAGTCAAGCGCTCTCTACTCGAAATCCTCCACGAAAAGGTTGGCCGTCAAGGGAGACAAAGTGCTGCCCATGCCGACGTCGTCAGTATATTGAAAATATTCTTGGCTGATCATAAAATAGATTGAGGATAGAGTACGTCGAAACAAAGCAGTGATGTCTACCTGAAACTTTTTGCCAATTATTACCAAAGAATCAGCAAGAGGAAACTTTGTAAAAAGTGATACCACATAAAAGTGGAGAGCACCCAGTCTCCCGATAAAGTCAGTTGAGTTACGGATGTGATGTGAACATTTTTCCACTAGCGATCTCAGCAAAGAGGCGAGGTGTTTGGCTAAATCCTATGTAGGAGCTCCGATATTGCTCACTGTTGTACATAATGGAACAATTTCCTTATGACCTTTTGGAAGGCCATACATTCTCGATGGTACAAAACCATGTCGTTTTAAGCTCTTAATGGTGTCTTGAGGTAAGGAAGAGGAATACAATAGTGCAGAAGTCTTCGGTTGCACACGTCGCGTGAGGCCGTACTCAGTTCTCATATAGGCAGAGCCACTTAGCAGACCATTTCTGTTATCATCATACACTCTACGAGGTTACAAAATGGTTGTATTACTTTTATAAGCCTTAAATACCACTACAATAATATCCTCTCATTGATTTCGTAGTGCAGCCCTTACTGCGGACGTTAAGTAACTACGTTGAGGTGGAGCTTTCAAAAGAGAACGGCAAGTTTCCCTTCTCATTTCTTCTGTATCATTCGAAGGAAGGCGTTGTAGGCTTGTTCAGAACCACTCACAAAACTTACTAAAGGCCGTGCTCTAAAATTGGGCCCATTGCTTAATAAATACAGTGCAGCATCGTCCAAATTTTTCTCCGTGAAACTGGCAGCAGAACGTTGTGCAGTTACCTCTTGTTGCGACGACTGCTGTGGTAACAGACAATCAAATTTTGACAACTAACGAAAACCTTCACCATCATGGATGCAATGAAACGAGACTAAAGTCACTCCATCAACCAATGCCATGATATAGCAGAGAAATATGTTGATACCTTTAGACGTAACTGGTATAATTCTACGGAAATGGCATCCAGTCATCGTCCTGCATAGCAAATCCTATCTTTGCCAATAGCCTGACGAGCCTTCTTAGTAATCTTCTGTGTAGCGGCAGTCTTAATAAAATGCGTCATTCGGGAAAATGTTGGGATTATGCCATGGTCCTGACGTCTCAGTAAAAAGGTTAAAGAACTTGACAGTTTTGCTTTCTTACAACATAGCTTGTCGAAACATGTGAGGGCATCTTCTCTCCCTAAAGGCGTCTGATGTGAGTTTTAATATTTTTGAGACATCCTTTTACATTATTCAACATAATTCTCTATCGCCTACATCAATTACAAACTTTAGAATACCACCCTTGTTATTAAATTATTCGTTTAACTTTTATTTTGTATTACTATTTCATCAATTCGCAATTCTCGCCAATGCACAGACTATTTGACTGAATGATTTTATTTGCAACAAATTACCTGCGGGAATGAAAGCAGATGTCACCGGCTCGAGTCTATGACTACATCGAGCTATCGTTTTTAAACAGACCCGTGTACAGCCCATACACCTAAAATACGAGTGACCACAGATTAAGACGCAGCTGGTTTGCTCGTATGGGATGCTGTTCGAAAGAGCAACTACACAGTAGTAAACGGTTGCGTACCGTCACAACTGGGGGCTTGGCCGCGGTATGAATCAAATCCCCTTAGAATTACAAGCGTAATTCTAATACATTACCATATTCTTTGATCCAAGTCCAAAAGCTGTTACTTGATGGACAGTTTGCGTGGGCGCTCCGACCTTAAAATTTTGCAGCAGTTGCGTGTGTGAGGATCTGTATCAAAAGTGAGGTGTGGGGAAGTTAGGGGTGGAATTTCAAGAAAGAAGAAGAAGGCTATGCAGAGGCATGCTGAGCTATAGTCCGCAGCGGCCAGCAGCAGTTGGAGACTTCGATAGCGCGAGAGCAGCAACAGCGGCATCGTCAGGGCGGCAGCTGGTGGCGATTTTGAGTTATCAGTATCGACACTTCGGCCAGCAGCAGAACAGCGGGAGCAGCCAGTTTGACCGACAAGTGAAGTACATGCGTTGATAATGTACAATGTGTGAATGTGTGAACCAGTAGAGTTACCGTCAGTGGTGGAGCTTCCAAAGATTAAACAATCACCCAGCAACCGAGCGAGGTGGCGCAGTGGGTAGCACACTGGACTCGCATTCGGGAGGACGACGGTTCAATCCCGCGTCCGGCCATCCTGATTTAGGTTTACCGTGATTTCCTTAAATCGCTCCAGGCAAATACCGGGATGGTTCCTTAGGAAGGGCACGGCCGACTTCCTTCCCCCTCCTTCCCTAATCTGATGAGACCGATGACCTCGCTGTTTTGTCTCTTCCCCCAACCCACGAACAAACAGTCACCCAGCATGCGTAGTTTAGATAATGCTAGTGGGCCAGTTAGCCCAAAATCTGAACGTGGTGATGTTGATAGGGACGATGTAAGTCCCGCAGATAGTCCGAAATCATAGAGGGAAGATGGGCTTTCAGACAGAACGTCGTCACAATTAATGAGAATCTTGTTTCCGTTGCAGTCTAGTATAGGGGCGTTGAGTGCAGAGATACGGCAGTGCGTAGATGTGGGATTGCTGTATGCGTGAACTGGGTAATTTGACGCATATAAATTGTCCTCGGGGAGTGCAGACGGAGATTAAGACTTCCAAAAGATACTTACCAGAACATCTGCAATGGGATCTTGTCCTCCGTCCGAGAAGTGCCGTGGATGAATTGTTAGGTTTCGTTGAGAAACTTGTCTAGGAACTGAAATTCAAGCAACATAATGAGAACAGCGGAGAGGGTTCAAAAAATGGCTCTGAGCACTATGGGACTTAACATATGTGGTCATCAGACCCCTAGAACTTAGAACTACTTAAACCTAACTAACCTAAGGACAACACACACATCCATGCCCGAGGCAGGATTCGAACCTGCGACCGTGGCAGTCGCGCGGATCCAGACTGAGCGCCTAGAACCGCTAGACCACCGCGGCCGGCAGCAGAGAGGGAAATAGATACCAGAACGGGAACAACAGAAATATTCGTGTAATTATAATAATCATAACAGAAATAATTATCACCGTAACAACAATTTTCAAAGGAGAAATGGGAATTTTCGTAATGGAAATCAAAACTGGGAACGAAGTATTGAGGGGCAGGGGAAATGAAACGTCAGAAAAGGAGGTCGGGAAACTAGAGATCGTCACATTTCAGGTCGGGTGTGGCGAAATAAACCGGCTTTGAAGAGGACATGTTATTTTATAATTCTGTGGGTGTCGAAAATTTGACAAAGAATCCAAAAATTTTGGAAGTGGAGGTTACAAGAAATAAAAATAAAATACAGAATAATTTTAAGCAGTGCAACAATAAAGAGGGTAAATGAAATATTGTAAAACGGGTAAAGAAGGTTGATGATGATGATATGGCCTTCAAATATTTATTTTGCGAAGGGAACTGGATTATGGAATGAATGTAATTTTGGTGGAAAACTCTGTGACCAGAAGTATGGCTGAGGTGGATCTGAATGTTGTGGAAGTGGAACGTATGACGAATTCTGATGAGGCTCTAGAGTGTAGCTAAAATTATACTTATGTAGGTGATAGGAATGTAGATAACTGTTTTATCTCAGGAAATAGGTGAAGCTACCTGTAGTATCGTCAGCTGCATATGAATTTTATGGTGTACTGACGGAAGCATGTGAAGCTATTTGTGAAGGCAGCGTAGCAATATTCTCGTCAGCTGGTGATGAATTTTTTTATGTATCAGTGAATGTGGGTGATTTATTGTTAAAGGGAGGTAAAGATTATATTTTAGGTGCTGAAGTTACGAGGGTTGAAGCTACTAATCTAAATATCTCGGAGGAAGGAATATGTGAATTTATTTAATATTGACGGACGTGAACCGATAGCTCTTGACGGAAGCATGAATCATGAGTGAATGTGGAAGGATCAATGGATGAATGTGAAACTAATGTGTTAGGCAGTATATCAGAATGCAAAGTGTCGGAGTAGTCTCAGAGTAGAGAAAATGTAACGGAGACAAACGTAGATTTGAGATGGGCGCAACTCGAGAGTACCGTGAAGTCTAATGTGGAGCGATACAGTAGAGGCGGAGGTTGACAGAATTACTGTCGGTGATTTCTATAATGTATCGATGAATCTAATGAATGTTTTACGTAATGAATCTGATGAGTTATTGGCGAATGTTAATGGAGTTTATGTGGATAAGTTTCTAGTGATTTGGTGGGAGTGAGTGAGGTTTTGTGTAAGTTGTATGGCTAATTTTAAGTTGTTTGGTTAATTGTGAGAATATTGAAGCTACTGATACCGTTCCTTCAGAGGAAGGGAACAGTATATTTGATGCTTACGGGGATGAAAAGTCGAAGGATTTTTAGGGTGATTTAAAACTTCCAGGTGATTTGGAGGTCGATCGGGAGAATATAGAAGTGAATAGTGAGGAAAGTATTTGTTTAAGAGTCGTTAGAACTGAATGGCATCCCTAGGAAGAAAGTGACTACTACATAAATGATTGGAAATGCTACGGGGAAATTTTGAAGTCGTTAGTACCTCACTGATGGGCACAGGAGAAATATAAAGTAGAGAAAGTATTTAATTACTTGTTTGATTGTGATACTGAAACTGAAGGTCAGTGTGATGTTGTAATGCGTATAATAGATATGGAGGAGAAAGGAAGGGATATTGAAAATGATCTTTTGAGGGAGCAGCGTTTAGAGAAGGAAATCATCAACGTGCAACGTATATTAGAAATCGAAGTGAGTAATGAAAATACAAGTGCACATTTTAGATTCGGCTACTTATGTGTCGGCCGTATCAGAGAAATTTTTAAATAGAATAAGAAATGTGTAATTTTTTGGATTAACGGTGTTAATATTAAGACTGCAGTTGGTCGGCTAAGTAAACCCATAAAACATGAAATGCATTTAGTGCTGAAGTGTAGTGGTTATTGTTTTAGTATGAGATATTTTATAGTGAATGGTTTAGTTAAAGATATCATACTGGATACGTATTTCCTGTGTTGTTAACCGGGAGGTTGTGCGGACTAGGTTGAAGGGGATGTTAGAATGGGATATCGTGAAACAACGTAGGCGTGATTACTGCAATTCGAATGTAATTTCAAAAAGAAGGATAAGTCGGTTAGAGCAGTTTCAGACGCACCAAATTGAATAAGGTCTTCGTAAGAGAACTAGACCAGCTAGACAACAAGCAAGAACAGTCTTACAGAATTTTTGCAACGTAAAACTGGTGTCGAGTGTCGGTTTCACCTCTGGCTTTTGGCAAATTCCGTTGGTTGAAGGGTGTAGCCGATACACTGCTTTCCTAATCGAAGGGCAAAGTTATCGCTTCAGAGTAGCGCCTTCCCGATTAACAATATCAGTTGCAGTTTCGTGAGAGCGCTAAGTCACTTACGGGGAGATCGGTTAATGAGAAAACTTGTTGCCTATACGATGATCTTTTGATGGCACAGAATCGTGGCGCGAACGTTGGGAGTTGTTGGAGGAAGCGCTCTATGGATTAAGAAAGGGAGAAATGACCTTAAAACTCTCTAACTATGAATTTGTTAAAGCGAAATTCACTTCTTAGTTCGTAAACTCTCATCCGTAGGTATTTTGCCAAGCAGTGAGAAACATAAAGCAGTTTCAGAGTGCAAGAAGCCAACTACCAGGCCGGCCGGTGTGGCCGTACGGTTCTAGGCGCTACAGTCTGGAACCGCGTGACCGCTACTGTCGCAAGTTTGAATCCCACCTCGGGCATGTATGTGTATGATGTCCTTAGGTTAGTTAGGTTTAAGTAGTTCTAAGTTCTAGGGGACTGATGACCACAGATGTTAAGTCCCATAGTGCTCAGAGCCATTTGAACCGACCAACTACCAGGAAACAACTAAATTCATTCCTAGATTTGTGCTGTTTTCACCGAAAATATCTGGGTAATGGAGCGATGAATGCTTCAAACCTATACAAACTATTAAGAAAGAACTCGACATGGATATGGAGCGACGACTGTGAGAGAGAATTCTTGGCCATAAAGAACAGCTTTAGCAGAAGTTAAATGTTATACTAGCACGTCATGTCGTTGTCGCTCTGTCTACCTATGAACAGTTCAGATTGCGGCATTGAATGAGAGATGTTAAAGGAAAAGTTGATGGAAGAAGAGATAGAACACAGGAGTGTAGCTTTTGCCATACGTATGTTAAATAAACGTTAGCGTGGCTAAAGCATTTCTGAAAAAGAGATACCGCTGTTGTGGAGGGGTTCAGAAAGTTCCGGCTATATCTGCAGGATAGCGAGGTGCCATTGCTACCGGATCATAAAGCTTTTAGTTTTCTGCGGAATTGTATGTTGCTAAATCATCGTATTATGCGCTAGCATTGTCTTTGCAGCAATTCAACTATAGAATGAGATATATAAAAGGAGTCGAAAACTGCATAGCTGACGCACTGTCACGGCTATCTGTTGGCAAGGAACGCAGTTATGAGGAACAAGTAAGTGAACAATTTCGACGTTTATACATGATGGTAGTAGAAGTTAAAAGAGAGATTCGTGCTGCCTGCAAGGACATGCGACGAGCCCAAAATCACGTCCCCGATCATAAAAACAGATAATGGCACCAATGGTTAGGAAAAGATATCTCGATACTGTAAAATTCATAAGGGCGTTTTATTTTGTAGGAAACACAAGAAAACGGAGCGGTGGAGACAGTTCTTCCCGAAGAAGAGTGTTGCGCAGCTGATAGACTACATCCACAGAAGTTACGGGCATTGCGGGGCACAAATGTGTGTAGAAATCATTTAGGGTATGTGCACGTAAACAATCTAGCCAGATGGGTGCGCGCTCAGTTGGCTACTTGTGACAAATGCCAGCGGGTGAAAATTGAATTATCTCGTACGAGGATGAAATGCAAATTATTATGCTTAGCAAAGTTAGATAAATTGGCTGTAGACAATTTAGGACCACTCCCAAATGGTCTTGGTGGTATGAAGTACATAAATGTGGTTGTTGATGTGGTTTGAAACTTCATCAAATTGTATCTGATACGTAAAGCTGACAGCAAAACTCTGATCGCCAAACTGGAAAAAGATTTTAATAATAAAGGGATAAAACCAGAGGGGCTGTTGTCTGTCAGCGGATCAAAATACAGATCTAAAATTTGGAATGATTTCATGAATAACCAAGGCATCAAACACATAAATATATCAGTATACCACCGGGCAAGTAACCCATGTTAGCGCTATAAGCGAGAAACTAGACGCTTATGTAGAACGTTTCCAAGCAACAAACATTCAAGTGGATGGAGTTTATCAAATAATTTGAAGACGTATCAAACAGTGTATAAGCGAGAAACTAGACGCTTATGTAGAACGTTTCCAAGCAACAAACATTCAAGTGGATGGAGTTTATCAAATAATTTGAAGACGTATCAAACAGTGTTAAGAGCACTACAGGTTGCTAGCCATTAGAAGTAACGACAGGAAACAAGCCGAAGTTCTTAATTAATGAGGTTGTGAATTTTCCGCTAGGTTAACGAGTAAAGGATGCCGAAAGACAGGACGCAGTTAATATTCGAACGGAGAAGATGGCAGACGGAGCAAAACAGCAACATGATGGGCGTTATAAGACGATTAAGTACGAGATTGGGGACTGCGTCTTGCTGGAGACCAAAGAAAAATGTAGTGAAGTAGATGGAGAAAGAAAAAAAAAAAACCACTTCAAGCTATACTATGGCCCATTTGTTGTCGCTGGATGTCGACACACATTATGTACAGGTTCTGAATCCTGTATAGGGATAATTACTGTGGCTACGAAACGTGCCAGAGCTGCGATTATACATAGAAAGAAGAAAGTAGCAGGTGTGTACGAATGTGTTTCATGTATGTCTAATTTCATGTGTAGTTTTCATAATTTAGGGCGCTTCTTCTGTTTTGTAATTGGGTAAATTTAAGGTGTAAGTGATAAAGTATGGGGGCCGAACTTAATGTAATGAGAATGTCAACATTGGCCACACGATCCTTGGTGCAAGGAGGACGGTAGAACAAAATTAATTTCCTTATTTCCGAAAGAAAGGAATAAATTGTACTGCAGGTAATATTTAGCGGGATATTTAATGGTGTTATCTAAATGTGTTATTTGTATTATTTTGTATTGGTTTCTAGTGTAATATGTGTAGTTTATTTGTAATAAAGCTTTTTGGAGTATATTACATAGGTTAATCATATGATGTACGTTTGGAAGGGTTTTGAATAGGTTTATGTATGTAAAACTGTGAGGATAAATTCACTATACGTTTATGAGAATAATGTCTGAGGACAAGTAGTATTTTAGTGTTACTAAGAATGAAAATTTACTGAGTCTGTGATCCACCTGTCTGCTGAGCTAAAAACGAAATTTAAAAGTAGGCTACGATTTATGCACAGAGTAATATTTGTTCTAAGCATTCTAATTAGACACAGTAAAATTGTAGAGAAATGATAAAACGTTAGTTGATTCATGGCGTAGTACGAAATACATGTTTTGTGGTGGACAGTATGTTTGAAATGTCGAGCGGAATACAGTGTTTCGCGTATGCTATAACTCAAGGTTTACTTGCTATCCTCTTTCTGAATGTTTTGATTCCACTGGGAAGGACGTTCAGTGCCTGATGTATGGGCATTTGGTAAGTCATATGATTATTGGTAACTATACAACAGTCTTATTTCGACAGCTATCATCCTTCATCACTGACAGTGTTTGCGGATTGACACATTTTCGGCGAAGTACGTGATCAAGGGGCTCATGGAATTCTGCAGAGGCGGCTAGACTGTGAGCGAACTGAACTTGGACGTCAGAAACTCGATTGTGTACTGCCTTTGTGTTAGTGAAGTGCTACGAAGAAGTGCTCCAAGAAAAACGAGATTTGCCGACCTGTGTGGCCGAGCGGTTCTACGCGCTTCAGTCTGGAACCACGCGACCGCTACGGTCGCAGGTTCGAATCCTGCCTCGGGCATGGATGTGTGTGATGTTCTTAGGTTATTTAGGTTTAAGTAGTTCTAAGTTCTAGGGCACTGATGACCTCAGATGTTAAGTCCCATAGTGCTCAGAGCCATTTCAACCATTTTTTGAAAACGTGATTTCAAAAGAGCAAAAATCGACTTTTGCACATATTCATATGATTTCAGTTTATTTGGGCATTTAATAAACATGCCATAATTTTTATAATTTGTGTTAGATTCAGTAAATTTGGCCTTACAATAATATGTTACGACATGTCATAGGTGACACTTGCTGTTTCATACACCACAACAAAGATACTTACACTACTGTTGTGACATGAAAGAGGGGCACTCTGTTTATCAATGTTGTGAATTTATTTATCACTTAAGTAGGTCAAATTTACTGTGACTTAATATGCCAAATTATCGAGCTAATGGGCCATGTTAAGTGGAGCTGTACATATAAGATTCGACGTGTTTAGGTGAAGTAATCGGTCGCCCAGTATTGGTACGAGGTAAGGTGCAATTGTTGAATGGCTGAACGGTAGCGGGCCCATGGCTCAGGGTGCGCCGCAGCAGGTCCGGCTAGATGACTGGTGGTGACTGGTCGAGGTAAAAACCCCAAATCAGGAAATTTGGGCCGGCCGAGGTGACCGAGCGGTTCTAGGCGCTACAGTGTGGAACCGCGCGACCGCTACGGTCGCAGGTTCGAATCCTGCCTCGGGCATGGATGTGTGTGATGTCTTTAGATTAGTTAGGTTTAAGTAGTTCTAAGTTCTAGGGGACTGATGACCTTAGAAGTTAAGTCCCATAGTGCTCAGAGCCATTTGAACCATTTTTTTGGGAAATTTGGACGGCTGTTGCTCACAAGGACTTTGCAAAGATGAGGTGCCAAAAATGGCGGAGTGTAAGACAAGCTGAAAGATGGCTTCTTCGAGAACTTATTATATTTTACACTCAAGGATTGAAGGAAATCTGAATATATCTGCAATCTCAGAAAAATGAGGTACATCGAATGACACAACATTTCAATACATTTAAACCGATAGAGGTTAATATTTCACAGCGAATAAACATTTTCATAATGAACCTCTGAATTAACAACCTTTAAATGCTTCATGTGACTTCAACATTCGTTGTCTCAGACGGTAGCATTGCACTATAGCTACACTCCTGGAAATGGAAAAAAGAACACATTGACACCGGTGTGTCAGACCCACCATACTTGCTCCGGACACTGCGAGAGGGCTGTACAAGCAATGATCACACGCACGGCACAGCGGACACACCAGGAACCGCGGTGTTGGCCGTCGAATGGCGCTAGCTGCGCAGCATTTGTGCACCACCGCCGTCAGTGTCAGCCAGTTTGCCGTGGCATACGGAGCTCCATCGCAGTCTTTAACACTGGTAGCATGCCACGACAGCGTGGACGTGAACCGTATGTGCAGTTGACGGACTTTGAGCGAGGGCGTATAGTGGGCATGCGGGAGGCCGGGTGGACGTACCGCCGAATTGCTCAACACGTGGGGCGTGAGGTCTCCCTAGTACATCGATGTTGTCGCCAGTGGTCGGCGGAAGGTGCACGTGCCCGTCGACCTGGGACCGGACCGCAGCGACGCACGGATGCACGCCAAGACCGTAGGATCCTACGCAGTGCCGTAGGGGACCGCACCGCCACTTCCCAGCAAATTAGGGACACTGTTGCTCCTGGGGTATCGGCGAGGACCATTCGCAACCGTCTCCATGAAGCTGGGCTACGGTCCCGCACACCGTTAGGCCGTCTTCCGCTCACGCCCCAACATCGTGCAGCCCGCCTCCAGTGGCGTCGCGACAGGCGTGAATGGAGGGACGAATGGAGACGTGTCGTCTTCAGCGATGAGAGTCGCTTCTGCCTTGGTGCCAATGATGGTCGTATGCGTGTTTGGCGCCGTGCAGGTGAGCGCTACAATCAGGACTGCATACGACCGAGGCACACAGGGCCAACATCCGGCATCATGGTGTGGGGAGCGATCTCCTACACTGGCCATACGCCACTGGTGATCGTCGAGGGGCAATTGAATAGTGCACGGTACATCCAAACCGTCATCGAACCCATTGTTCTACCATTCCTAGACCGGCAAGGGAACTTGCTGTTCCAACAGGACAATGCACGTCCGCATGTATCCCGTGCCACCCAACGTGCTCTAGAAGGTGTAAGTCAACTACCCTGGCCAGCAAGATCTCCGGATCTGTCCCCCATTGAGCATGTTTGGGACTGGATGAAGCGTCGTCTCACGCGGTCTGCACGTCCAGCACGAACGCTGGTCCAACTGAGGCGCCAGGTGGAAATGGCATGGCAAGCCGTTCCACAGGACTACATCCAGCATCTCTACGATCGTCTCCATCGGAGAATAGCAGCCTGCATTGCTGCGAAAGGTGGATATACACTGTACTAGTGCCGACATTGTGCATGCTCTGTTGCCTGTGTCTATGTGCCTGTGGTTCTGTCAGTGTGATCATGTGATGTATCTGACCCCAGGAATGTGTCAATAAAGTTTCCCCTTCCTGGGACAATGAATTCACGGTGTTCTTATTTCAATTTCCAGGAGTGTATTATCTCCTGACAGTTAGCTACACCTTCCAGTCACTTCTCTACATTGTCGCAGCTCAGATATAGACATTTGTCGTATCGTTGTACCAACTTTCTAATATCCTCGTCATAGAAGCAAGCCGTCTGTGCCTCCTGCCAATTCTCTACGCTGGTCTACAGCTTGTCGTCTGTGGCATAACGTTGTCTTCGTAGCTAGCGGTTGTTGTGAATAGAGATGAAACTCCAGGAGAGTCAAATAAGGGCTCTATTGTGGTTGATCAAACATATCTCATCGAATACGCTGCTGGTGCATCCTCATTGCCCCTTCAGATTGCGGCCCTAGAATTGTCATCTAGAAGAAAACGTGTGACAGTTATGTTATGTGGGCTGCAAGACATCAGGCGCAGTATCACACCAGGCCCCATTACTTGGCGGGGGACACTTGCTCTAAGCGTTTTTACGTGCTCACTGTGCGCCCAGAACTGAAAACAGCAACATGATGCTATCGAGGGACATACTAGAGACACTGTCCAACACATCTGTGCAAAGTGTCATCGGTTTTTCAATGTGGTTTCCATTTTGCACCCCATCGGACCGCACTTTCCGAATAGCCCTCGTATCTATTTTATTTCTTGAGTTACTAGGTTTTTTATCTTTCCATTATGGAAATATTTGTCAGAACACCATATCCTCCACAATCACAAAGCAAATGAATACATCATGAGTACCTCACATATGTCATTCTTGTGGAATTATTTAATGAACAATTTACAATTTTGCCAGTGTCTTTATTTAAATATTATCTGCAGTTGGTAATACAAAATCATGGTAATTTAAAAAGTGGTCTGTTTTATGTGTTAGCTGACACCATGTTTGTGAAAAAAGTGCCAAGAGACGGTTTTGACAATCGGGCGAAAGTAAATAGTTAAACCTTATTTGATGTCTGTCTGTGGTCATTTATCGTAAGCGCACTTGCGCAAGAATAATAGCTTAATTATTTTTATTTGTATTTCTTGTGAGTGGTCCAAGTGTGACCGAATATTGTACTGTTGTAACATGTTAGTTTAGTTTGGGAAATGGTCATGTTGAGTCAGATTGTGTCTGTAGAGTCTAGGAACGATGTATTTTTCGTGGGAACGACCTTCAACCAATGGAAAGCAAACAGCAGCGGAGCACTATGGGAGTCTAGTGGGGGAGTTTTACATTTGTACTTGAAGGAGGACGATCTGTTTGTGGAACGAGTGGTATTTTATCATGTAGGAGATTGATTCTGAACAGTGAACGGGTCACTACTATACATTAACTTCTGAAGGGACTTTATATTTCGAGTGTTCTGAACGTGCTCCAGAGTAAGACTAATTTTTTCAGCTGGTATTATAGAACTGAGGATAGACACAGTATGAGTTACTATTATTTGTATTACGTGTCATAATTTTTAAATCATTATGCTGAACTCTAAACTGTTTTCGGCTGGTGAATATTTCGTGTATTCTGATTATGAAACTGACTTAGTTTTCGCTTTCTTTGATAACTAGCCGGTTTGGGGATTTTGCTATCAGCCTCGTAACGTTCTCACCGTAACTTTTCTGCATTCGATAAGAGTATTCTCTGCGTGTATTTTAACTGAATATAATACGACCACTTCCGGTTCATTTCAGATCTCCTTTCTTGAATAAACATTATCCAACATAATTCTCTATCATCTGGATCAATTACAGACGTTCGAATATAACATTTGTTTTTGAATTAGTCATTTAACTTCTATTTTGTGTTTCTGTATATTTCATTAACTCGCATCTCTAGCCAATGCAGAGACTATTTACTACATGGTCACACCTACGGGTCATTATTTGCAGTGTGTAGTCTATGACTACATCGAGCTATCATTTTTAAACAAAGTCGTGCATAGTCCAAGTACCTAGAATACGAATAACCGCAGGTAGAGATGCAGCCGGTTTGCCCTTGTGGTATGTTGTTTGGAAGAGCAACTACACAGCCGTAATCTTACGTACCGTTGCAAAATTAATTTGTCCTTCAAATTTCTGATTCGTATAAGATGCTAATTAGAAAAGCCAAACTTTTACAACATTCTAAGCACTCACATAGACACACACTTTCCTACAGGACGACCACCTTCTCACCACTTTGACAAAGACCACACTGACAGTAAAAGATCCACACTCACACATATAGAGCAGGATAAGAATAGGAAGCAGTATAATAAATAAAAATACGGAAAATACGCGGTGAAGGAAAAATGCCCTGCTTGGCGATAGGCACGTGATTTCTCATTACAGTTCAAGAAAAAATTGTACCTAGTTAAACCTTGCCCCCCAAATATGTTTAATGGAAATGCGATTTAAAAAACGAGGCTCTGACAACCTTGTAACTGCGTGCAGCGTGGCCAAGAACAGGTAGCACGAGCTTTGGGATGTCCTGGAACTGTCCCATGGGCTCAGTGAGACAAGGCACTGTTGGGGGGAGCCGATGTTCAGACTCGCTGATGTTCTTTCACTTTCGCGCCTTTTTCAGTTAAAGCATCAAATTTTAAGCGTCATTCTCTTGTTTACCTCTCGCCGCAGTTTCGAGTACTGCGTACCTCTTACTAACGAGCTCTTACGGCCGGGCAACGATCAAGATAACATTCCAAACAGAATATGCACGACCACGATCTTCTGAAGTTGAGAACTTTATACGGGATTCTCGTTACCTGGATCCACAGTATTTAACTGGCATTCACTTTTAAATCACTGGAAACGTTCCCAGAATGAGATTTTCACTCTGCAGTGGAGTGTGCGCTAATATGATACTTCCTGGCAGATTAAAACTGTGTGCCGGACCAATACTCGAACTCGGGACCTTTGCCTTTCGCGGGCAAGTGCTCTACCATCTGAACTACCCAAGCACAACTCATGCCCCGTCCTCACAGCTCCACTTCCGCCAGTACCTCGTCTCCTACCTTCCGAACGTACTGAGTGAAACTCTCATTCTGGAAACATCCCCCAGGCTGTAGCTAAGCCATGTCTCCGCAATATCCTTTCTTTCAGGAGCGCTAGTCCTGTAAGGTTCGCAGGAGAACTTCTGTAAAGTTCGGTAGGTAGGAAACGAGTTACTGGCGGAAGTAAAGCTGTGATGACGGGGTGTGAGTCGTGCTTGGATAGCTCAGATGGTAGAGCACTTGCCCGCGAAAGGCAAAGGTCGGGAAGGTTCGAGTCGTGGTCCAGCACGCAGTTTTAATCTGCCAAGAAGTTTCACTGGAAATGTTGTATATATCAAGATGCACACCAAAGAACTGTGTCCCAAAACTGACAGCCGCCACTACGGGAGACCTCATGTTTAAGCACTACGACGGATCCGTAGGTACCGTCGAGATTTACCATGCCGGTTTCGTCCTGCGTACAATCAAGGTCCTCGAGCTCCCTTTCGCAGTCATACCAGGCGTCGTCGTGTCGGTTTTAAAGCCGTATGGCAATATACTCAGGCACCAGGCTGGAAAATGTACCCAAGTCTCAACGGCATCCGTCAACCCAAAATTGAATTGGTGAAGTACGTGCCGTCATAACTGGTTAAAGGAGGATGCAGGGCCATCATCACTTTCGACGTGCAGCCCCTTACCTGAGCTTGCTGCAGCGAGGGAAGATGTTTCCGCCGAAACTGTGACTCCGGCTTGTACACCCATCGCTCGACGACGCAGCACCCACTGTGCCACCCGCAGTGCTTCCTGTCGCGTACACAGCGCTCACCGCACCAAATGCCGACCTTCCGCACGACCCACGAACATTACTGACGACGACTGATGTCGCAGAAACTGATCCAGCACTTGTCACATCACTGCAATCAGAGGCCTTCTCGGGAGGAGACACTTGCCTGCCTAACACCGATGGCAGCGAAATTGAGATGGAAATGGCACCTGGTGTTGTACTGGTTTCTGTCTTCATCCCATCTGACAAGGAGACGCCAGACAGCCGCTACCATTCCCATTGTGAACAGCACATAACTAAACAAAAATCACCGCGGAAGCGCCAGTGGCGGCACCGTGCACCCTCAGATGATTACCTTCGCCGAATGGGGCCGTATGATCACTGCCAAATGTCCGACGACGACAAGTCCTCTGACGCTCTGATGTAGACGGTAATGTTTCACCAATTCACCCCACGGCTGCTTAACGTCGTAGTGACATGGAGTAGTAGATACCTTCGTGCGTGCGTCTCGAATAGTGGCCCTCCTGCGGTGCCGACTCCACCTGCCTGAGCAATGGACAGCCGCATCTGTACTGACGAGCTCCTGCACGGAAGGGAGTGTCCCGAAGAAGACATCTGGCTCAGCAACGACACAATAACTGCTGACGTGATGGATGCTGCGCCTGGTCCACTCCAGACGGCCACCGCAGGAGCAGATGTCACTTTCGCGGCGGACCTGCAGACTCAACAATACCGACAGGTTCTTTTCAGAGTCAATAACATCCGTGCGCATCGTAAACTCATGATGTTACAAAATATGGTGAACGCAGCGGATGTAGAAAAAATGATTCAAATGGCTCTGAGCACTATGGGTCTTAACATCTGTGGTCATCAGACCCCTAGAACTTAGAACTACTTAAACCTAACTAACCTAAGGACATCACACACATCCATGCCCGAGGCAGGATTCGAGCCTGCGACCGTCACGCGGTTCCAGACTGAAGCGCCTAGAACCGCACTGCCACAATGGCCGGCGGCGGATGTAGACATAGACTTACTCCAGGAGGTCTATGTAGAGCATTTCGTCGGTCCTTTTGGATACGTAGCTCGTGTCTCCGACGTGTCTGCCATTGGCAGTGGCGTAACAGTCCTTCTCCGTGATGGCTTAACTGATGAAGACGTCATTTTCGTCTCTGACCTGGGAGGCATGGCGCTCATTGTTCATGTAGTCCGAATCAGAAATACCTACGCGCTCTCCTGATCGGGCCGTCACAGTGAAAGGTCCAGTTGCTTCGCGGATGCGGTCGTGCCCCTCTTCATGCGACATCTGATGCCTTAATATTCGGTGGGGATTATAACTCCACCTAGACTCCGAACGACTAACTGCCTACCTACGCTCCAAGTGCGGCGCTCTCCACCATCATAACCATCGATTGACTTGGATGCATGGGAGTACGTACATGGCGATAGGGAGGGATTCACACACGCTGAAATACGGCCCGTTGGCTTTTCTCACTGTGTGGACTATATACGCAGTGTCTCCCTGGGCCGCCGAATGGTATGGTATGGGCGAAACACCTGGAAATTCAGCGTCTCTCTCCTACATTCGCCTTACTGTCGAAAGCTCGTGGAGACAATGCTGATTTCCTGCGTCCGCCAGCGAGGGCCTTATCCGACCACATTCTCTTGGTGGCTGCTGTGCCCCAAGATGGCTCTTCTGAAGGCGCTGATTGCTCACGGCAGGGAGGTCACAGTTCGGAGGCGGCCCGCACTAGGTTTTTATTACCGGATTCTGCTTGATTATTCCGGAATGCCGCACTCTTCCGCACGTCAATGAGCAATGAAAGCCCGGATCATGACACCCACGAGGCGCACCTCAAAGGGATTATTGTTTGCGCGCGAACCGTGATTAGAGCAGACTATAAAGAGTCGTCGAAGTATCACATCATCACTGAATGCCGGCATCGGGGAGGGCACTGACCCATGCTGTAGCTTTGGCCGACGGTCACTACGTCACTACGCAACGTGAGATTGGATATTCTCTCCATACTCACTTCAGTCAACTGTTCGCAAACCACCTCATCCCGTGGACGCGATTGAGGAAATCTCTCGACGTACATGTGGCACGCTACCGCGGGATGTGCAAATGGAATTACTTGAGGACGTGATGGAGGAGGAGGGCGCTGCAGCTATACTGGACGGCGTACCTCACAAGTCGCCAGGTTCCGATGGGGTCCCATTAGAGCTCTACAGGACCTACCGCAGGTTACTAACACCGACGTGGACGGACATATGCCGTGACCTGGTGTCCCCTGCGGTAGAGCTTAGTGGTGTCCTCCTCGAAGGGTTGCTCGTTCCTCTCTATGAACCAGATGTTAGAATCTGCATCAATAACTACCGCCCCTATCACTCCTAAAATCTGACGCGAACATCGTTACCTGGACTTTGGGAGACGCCGGCTTTGTGGTTTCCATGGTGCATGACTGGGGTCTTGGCCTCTCTTGATTTCAGCCAGGCCTTCGATAGGGTTGATCTCTCCTTGATGATGCCGAATATAGGATTTCTAGACAGCTTCGTGGAAGTAATACTGCGTCTACTCTGGGGCGCGACGTCTAGGATCCTGTACAATAGTCGCTCATCCTATTATGTCTCCCTGCTCGTCGTCAAATATGGGGTGTTAGGAAACCTTCTTACTCGGATCGCTAGACAACATTCAAACAAAGCGTATTCATGAGTTTTATTACAAAATGTAAAGAGACAATACTTTGGAATTACACTGATCTGTCGCAAGCAAAGGGCGACGTATTTCTATGTACTGATTTGGCAGAAAATACTAATAAATTTTGATCTTATGTCAAAGCGGTAGGTGGATCAAAACAAAATGTCCAGACACGCTGTGACCAAAATGGTACTGAAACAGAGGACGACAGTCCAAAGGCCGAAACAATAAATGTCTTTTCCAAAGCTGTTTTACAGAGGAAGACTACACTGTAGTTCCTTCTCTAGATTGTCGCACAGATGACAAAATGATAGATATCGACATAGACGACAGAGGGATAGAAAAACAATTAAAATCGTTCAAAAGAGGAAAGGCCACTGGACCTGATGGGATACCAGTCCGATTTTACTCAGAGAACGCGAAGGAACTTGCCCCCCTTCTTGTAGCGGTATACCATAGGTCTCTAGAAGAGCATAGCGTTCCAAAAGATTGGTCATCCCCGTTTTCAAGAACGGACAGATGTGCAGAACTATAGACCTATATCTCTAACGTCGATCTGTTGTAGAATTTTGGAACACGTATTATGTTCGAGTATAATGACTTTTCTGGAGACTAGAAAACTACTCTGTAGGAATAAGCATGGGTTTTGAAAAAGACGATCGTGTGAAACCCAGCTCGCGCTATTCGTCCACGAGACCCAGGATCATAGGTAGATGCCGTGTTCCTTGACTTCCGCAAGTTTGATACAGTTCCCCACTGCCGTTTAATGAAAAAAAAAGTGAGAGCATATGGACTATCAGATCAATTGTGTGATTGGATTAAGAGTTCCTAGATAACAGTACGCAGCATGTTATTCTCAATGGAGAGAAGTCTTCCGAAGTAAGAGTGATTTCAGGTGAGCCGCAGGGGAGTGTCGTAGGACAGTTGCTATATATATATATATATATATATATATATATATATATATATATATATATATATATATATGACCTTGTGGATAACATTGGACGTTCACTGAGGTTTTTTGCGGATGATGCTGTAGTACATCGAGAGGTTATAACAATGGCAAATTGTACTGAAATGCAGGAGGATCTGCAACGAATTGACGCATGGTGCAGGGACTGGCAATTGAATCTCAGTGTAGACAAGTGTAATGTGCTGCGAATGCATAGAAAGAAAGATCCTTTATCATTTAGTTACAATGTAGCAGGTCAACAACTGGAAGCAGTTGATTCCATAAATTATCTGGGAACAGGCATTACGAGTGATTTAAAATGGACTGACCATATAAAATTAATTGTCGGTAAAGCAGATGCCAGACTGAGATTCATTGGAAGAATCTTGAGGAAATGCAGTCCGGAAACAAAGGAAGTAGGTTACAGTACACTTGTTCGCCCTCTGCCTGAATTCTGCTCACCAGTGTGGGATCCGTACCAGATAGGGTTGATAGAAGAGACTGAGAAGATCCAACGGAGAGCAGCGTGCTTCGTTACAGGATCATTTAGTAATCGCGAAAGAGTTACGGAGATGATAGATAAACCCCAGTGGAAGGCTCTGCAAGAGAGCCGCTCAGTAGTTCGGTACGGGCTTTTCTTGAAGTTTCGAGAACATACCTTCACCGAGGAGTCGAACAGTATATTGCTCCCTCCTACGTATATCTCGCGAAGAGACCATGAGGATAAAATCAGAGAGATTAGAGCCCACACAGAGGCATACCGACAATCTTTCTTTCCACGAACAATACGAGACTGGAATAGAAGGGAGAACCGATAGAGTTACTCAAGGTGCCCTCCGCCACACACCGTCAGGTGGCTTGCGGAGTATGGATGTAGATGTAGACATATAAGATAAGCAGTCTCTTCAGTATAAACAATCTGAAGTCATGATACATAGAGTGGACAAGCGAAGTAACGAGCGTTGACGCTTCTATCTAAGTCACTAGTCTTGAAGCTACTGTTGAACTGGGCCGCGACAAGTCGGGCGCGGCGCTTATATTCTCTTCGCACAGGAACTGCTGCTGTCGCGTTGTCATCCTGGTGGGCGGTCGGTCAGCGTGCAATTGGCTGTAATCTTCTCACAGTCATCTCTTCTCTATCGTTCGCGACTGGCGTGCTGGCGCTTGACTTTACGCCGTAACACATCCTAGTGCAACGATCGGTGGGGCAAGGATGCCCTCTTTCCGCGATCCTGCACGCTCTCCCAATGGAACCGTTACTTTGTGGCCTCCACGAACGCCTCACCGGTATGATACTGGGCCAGCCGTCAATGGCCAGACGCATGTTGGCCGCAGTGGGTTCCTTTGTGAGCCAAGGCATGTTATTGAAAGTCAGCTATGGGCCCCTCAACTTCCTGTATGACATAGGGAGCCTCAGTCTTAGTCATGTCCTACATCGAACAACAGCCCTCTTGTTAAGCACGCGAGTCACGATGTGGCGACGTACTCCAACTTGCCTCACCAACCTACTGATGACAGCCTCTATTCAGACCTCGCTCGTGACCCAGTTCAGCTGAAAGTTATCCCAGCATCCTTATTTTCACTTGCCCTATTTCTTTCTTGAATACATCTACATCGGAACCGCACTCCTCCCCCCACGTCTACCAACGGCCAAGATAGTGATACCTCACTACAGCCACGGCTTCCGCCGAATGTGGTTGAAGAAAACCACTTCTTCTCTTCTGGAATGTCGTGTGGCATTCAGTGCACGCCCCTACTCTTGCGCTATATGTCCAATCCACCTGGTACGTGACGGTTAACCGGAAGCAGGTATTCCAGTTATGTTTCCACCGGATACATGTATCGGCAAAGCCGTTATATGTCACGTGTGCCGTGCAAGACGACGATGGTCATCGACTTGTCCGCGACGAGGCAAGAAATATTTGACGTTTGGTCAGCCAGACGTTGTCGTTTATAACACGCACGACTCCTCATAGATTCCCCGCACAAATGCTTCTCTTACCGAACGCTATTTCGCGTGGTCGAAGGCCGTCTCAGTGACTTCGATTACCGGTAGCGCTATCCACTATGTGTTTGGTGGCTGTGACAAATGTGCAGCTGTTAAAAATTGTAAGTGCAGGCAATATTTCTCGAAATTTCTCCAGAGTGTTTTCCGCAATCGCCCTTTCAGCTGTATCATCCATGCTAGGAGCAGCTGAAATACGTTCCTTCTTCCATTTTACAGATTCTGTCCCCTAAATAGCTATTCATACACACATGCAAGAAGACGTGCGTCGACGATATGCTGAAGAGTCACCACTATTCCGGTTTCCTCCCGCTGATGTCGAAGGCGCTTCGCGAGAACTTGCTAATGCGACGGAGATGGATTTAAAAAGAAAAAGAAAAAAACATTCCTTGCGTCCTCCTTTCCTGTTTTTGGTAGACGCTTTTGGGAGTCTTTATTGACAGGAGCCTACGCCTGTAGTGTTAGAGCTTTTCTTTGGGGACGAGCTTCTTCTTAATTTAAAGGTAAAAGTGGCGATGGCATTAGCTTCTCCTCTTTTTTGTGAGCTTAAGTGTATTCAGGATTGTGAAGAACTTAATAATAAAAGAGGAAACAAGTTTTAAAAAGTTGGTAGAGCTCTTGCCGACGAAAGTCAAAGGTCCCAGCTTCCATTCCCGGTGCGGCTTACACTTTTAATCTGAAAAAAATTGCATCCAATTTACTATTCCACGATGAGGTATCTTGTGCATTTATTTCTGTTACAGTTACTTTTATTTAAAGATTAAGACATAATATGAACTTCTTACAGACATAAACGACATTTTTGTTTCGTCCATGACACAAATAAAGCCAAGAACACAATAGTTGATGTAGGAACAGCGACTGTATAAAATTTGGGACCAAAAATTCCATAGGGTGTCTACACTGGACTAAACAATACGCTACGCACAATAATTCCATTCTATTTGTTAGACATGCAGACTTTTCTATACACAGCCCCTAGGTAAACATTCAAGCAACATTCGCCTTAGATATGTTGAAAGTGATTATCTTGCATTTTCGAACACTTCGTCTCTCTCTGTATCATACCTGTCTTGGCCCTATGCTACACACCTGCATCCGTCCTGCGTTTGACGATACCGTGCAGCATACGTACGAGCAGCAGCAGTAGCAGCTTGACTACCGGATCCAGCTACCACCAAAAGCATTTCGACGTGTTCATCGTTCGTTTACGCCATCGGGAAGCAGCCCAACATGAACTTTACAGGACCAGTTATGGTTGGGCACTGCGCGTTTAGTGGAAAAATGTATGCAGTTTAATGTATCACACTGTCGTGTGATAGTTTATTAACATGTGACTAAGTGATGACTTGCTTATAAACGGCGAGAGCTAGGAAACTGACGTCTAAAAAATAAAAAAAAATGAACCTGGAGAGGATTTGAACCGCAACGGGATGGAAGACATGGGTTTGATTTCGCAGAAGTCTATTCAGACAGGTACGGCAGTACAGCGTGATACACGTTCCTTTGTACGTTCCATTCCATCCTGCGTTGTGATACGGCAACCTTCTATTGCTACTATTTAAAAAACAGTCGTACATAGCACAATATTTTTATTAACTTAAAAGCAACACGTTTCGCCCGGATAAGTCATCAACAGGTTATGTTAAAAATTAAGAAATTTCTGTCGAAAAGTATTTATTTAGTAGGCTTCGTAGAAGTAGCGAGTTTAAAATGTTTCTAAGGCCTGCAGTAATCTAATCCACTTGGTGACCTCTAGTATGTATGACTCTGTCAATATCATAAACGAATAACATAGGCCGCGTTTTGCATTATTAACGTTTTCATTATCATCCGAGGTTACTACCCTGAAGATTCTTTCACTCTCAGTGGGTTATTCCCTTTGAACTCGTGATATATTTTAGGTTTGTAGATGTATGGATGGGTGTGGGTTTCTCTCTCTTGGCTACACGGAACATGACCCTGCCCAAGGGATCTGCGAAGTTATGGAGCTGATTCACTTGGCTCTTTTACTTAGGACGTGACAGGGTCTCTATGGGATCACTGTGGGCTAGCTGACTCCCAGCGATTTCAAGATTAATTGTGGTATCTAGTTCACTCAAATTTGATGAAGTTCTGCAGTTGTGTAATGACATAATTTCTTAATTTTCCTTACCGAACGACCGTTGGACTAAATGATATAACATGCGAAGAAAATAAATTTTTACAATTGGCAGGAGAGTTTAATGATTACGGAAATCCATCCAAAGATAGTGGACGATGATAGAAAGCCTCTTTCTTCAGTTTAAGCAGTTCAGAAAGGTGTGGAGGAATTCTAACGTGCCCGTGGTCGTCTTGAAGACTACGAGTGTGAAAGATGTCATAAAATCTGCAACCACGTATAACGAGTGAAGTGCCGCAGTGACAAAACGCTGGACTCATAGTCTGGAGGTTGCCTATTCAAATTGCAGTTATCAGCGCCGTTGCGCAACCGGAACTGAATTCTTCTGCAACACGGTCCTAGTAAAACTAGGGACCGTGTTGCCCGGCAGCCTCGCTCTGCGGCTAAGTCCCGTTCAAGGTCACCCGCCTTACACAGCGGCATACGGTAAACGCACACAGCCATCAAAATAACCCATACAAGACAAAGATGCTTCAGTAGCTGAGATTAGGGTTTTCTGTAGTTTCTCCAAATCTTTTAATATAATTACTGGGATGAGTTCTTCGAGAAGAACACGATCGATTCACCCCCCCGCCCCCTATTTCTTCTCTCTGAGCTTGCGCACCATCTCCAATTGCTTCGTCATCGAGGGGTCGCTAAATCGTCATCATTTTTCCCCTATGGCGCCAATGGCAGAGAGAATAGGATATTTCGCAGTTGGCAATGGAAAGAGTGTGACATTTGATCTCCAACGCTGCTAAGAAGATATTTCTGGCTGGAAACACAAGTTTTAAAGAATTATGTTGTCTAATTTCGGAAAGGGTATTTTGTTTATCTACAATAAAAGGTAGTTTTATATTCTGCGTTCTGTTTGTCGAATGACAAATAAATGGAAACGATAAAACGTACTTTTCGACAACATTTGTACCATGGAAAAAATGCCATTGTTTCTGTGTGTCGAGTTGTTTTCATGCCAGAAGCAAAACAGTAATCAAATTAATGTGTGAAAGCCGGTGACCCTTAAAAAATGACCGAGTCCTACTACTAGGAACGTAATGCCATAGTTTCTTGGGACGCTGAAGATATCCTTCGTATTAATTATCTTGCGTAGTATGAAACCTACTTCCTTCTGTAACGGAAGGGTCAAAAATACATGAAAAAGGATCTAGATTGCAAGTGGGGCAAAAAAATCTTTCATCAGAAGAATGAACTTACTGCTAAACGGGCTTTGGAAATGAAAAACACATTTCCCAGATTTAAAACAAACAGCCTACCACCTTTTCCATTGCCTACAGGAATTTATGACTGTAAAATCATAAAATTTATGTGTCCAGTAACGTTGTTACAGCAGGCACAGAAGAGTATTTTTCTGATCTTGCAGAATAACGTTTCAGAAATCTAATACAAACTTAAGAATATCTCTAGACTAAGTGAACTAACTCGTTGGGGGCTGACTTCGGAAGAAGTTTCATCTTAGATCAGTTTCTTTCTGTTTTCTTATCACATTGGGTTTTAGCTATAACTCAAGCTTACGGCAACTTCTCCTGACTTTACTGTCAGGAGCTGATTGTCATAACGGTTTTCGTCTTAGTATTTTAGATTTTTATCTATTTGTCTAATTTGTTATTAAGCGGCCAGTTCACGGTATGATAAATGGACAGTTGTAAATTAACTTTAAAGTACGTTACTGCACCGCTTATGTGATTTAATTCGGTCTTTTGTATTTATATCACAATTTTATGATCTGAAGATTGTTAAGTTGAACGAATACGATTATCTTAAGGTTTCGGAGCAACCTTGAAGGCAAATAGACGTATTAAATACGATATCTTTACGGAGAACATGTGTCCTATAGATGAAAGTGGAAAAATCACTAAGTGTGGGGAAGAAATCGTACTGCTTCTGTGCAGCCAGTCTCACCATCTCTATAATTACTGAGGCAAAAGGTGTTCTGAAGTTTTCCTGGACAGACACTTCGAATTCAAATAGTTCAAATGACTCTGAGCACTATGGGACATCTGCGGTCATCAGTCCCCTAGAACTTAGAACTACTTACACCTAACTAACCTAAGGACATCACACACACCCATGCCCGAGGCAGGATTCGAACCTGCGACTCTACCGATTGCGCGGTTCCAGAGTAAAGCGCCTAGAACCGCTCGACCACACCGGCCGGCCACACTTCATATTCATCGTCAAGGAGAATTTTATGAAATAAGGTCAACGTGAGATCCTGCTCCATAACGATAACTCCTCAGCTCCGTGCGGCCGAATCCTGGACTCGAAGATTCTCGCGTCCAGACACTTCCTCACCCACCCTATAGCCATAGCTTAGCTTCGCGCGACGTCTTACTACACTGACGGAAAAAAGCCGAAAAACTGAAAAATAATTAATGTAGAACAATGAAATCCCGGAAATACATTTGTTTAGGTAACATATTTAGGTGATTAATATAACTAGATCACAGGTTAATGTCAGCGTAAGATAAGCGACTGCAAATGTGACATGCTGGTACATTAATAACCGGTGTTGCCGACAGAATGTTGAATGTAAGGGTGCAAACGTGCATGCACTGTGTTGTACAGGTGCCATTTGTCAGTTTGGGGGAAAGAGTCCCATGCCTGTTGCATATGGTCGGTCAGTACAAGGAGGGTTAATGCTGTTTGTGAGTAACGCTGGGGTTGTCGTCCCATGATTTCCCATATGTCCTTATTCGAGACATATCTGGTGGTCGAGCAGACCAAGGCAACATGTCGAAACTCTGTAGAGCGTGTTGGGTTACAATAACGGTATGTGGGCCACCGTTATCCTGTTGGAAGACACTACCTGGAATGCTGTTCATTAATGGTAGCACAAAAGGTCGAATCACCAGACTGACGTACAGTTTGGCAGTCACTTTGCGTGGAACAACCACGAGAATGCTCTTGCTGAAATACGAAATCGCACTCCGAACAATAACTCCAGGAATGGCTCCATTGTGTCCATCACGAAGAGAGGCTGATTAGTCCTCGAAGTAAGCGATTTGTAACAGTTCGTTGTGTCACTGTGGTGCCAACTGGCGCTCTAAATGCTACTGCAGATGCAGTATGATGAGCCAGAGCAATACGCTGAACAAGACGGTCCTCCCTCTCGATAGTGGCACTTTGCCGTCCGGAGCTCGGTCTTCTTGGTACCGTACATTCTTGTGATCACCGCTGGCAGCAACCATGTAAAGTCGCTACATTACTGCCAAGTCTTTCTGCAGCATCGCATAAGGGACATATGGCTTCTCGTCTCCCTATTACACGATCTCATTCAAACTCAATGAGGTGCTGATAATAGGCCCTTTGTCCATTAAACGCATTCTTGAGTAACATCATCTCGCCACGTCCTATCTCATAGGGAAATAACGTTCACGACCCTTCTAGCGTGTATTTAAAGCAAACCAGATTTGCATCCTCATAGAGGCGCTAGTAACACTATTATCCGATTGGCACGAAATCCGAATATACATCATGTTTCAGATATGAAAACAAGCCTACTAACTTTCGTTTATGTCACGAAACTCCTTCTTCTTGTTGTTATTTTTTTCAGTCGGTGTACTTTTGCAAAGCGAAAGGAGCAGTCACAGCGCATGATGCCTAACTAATGAACCTCCCCAAAGGAGCCTACCATCAAGGTTCCAATAAGGGTATGAACTGATTCAGCAGCATATAGAAAATCATGATGTGAATTTCAAAAAAATATGAAGATTTTAGTTTCAAAACGTAATGACTAACTTTGAAAGTGTCCCTCGTAGATTTACAGGTGTGATGTTGATTGTTAAGACAACCAAGTTGCTTTGTGGCGTGGACTGCGTCAATATCTGCGAGGCTGTAATCATGTTTACGGCTACACGGTCATAGGGAAACGCCTGGAGGGACCTGAGGGAACAGCTATGGCATACATTTGCTACAGGTCCTTGATTGCTACAATAGACGTCTACAGCTCGCCTGTACGGGTATTGTTATCGGTCGTGTATACTAAACAATTCCAGACGAGAGGAAAGGAAAACGCCAGAGCCTATAGTTGTCGTAGAAACAGAATAAACTTGGAAACGATGCTGGGGAGGTCGGTTGTGATCACATCGGTGAGTTATGGGATTTTAGGTTCGAACTACGTTGTTTGAAACTAGGAGGGCTTGTTGCTCGTGTGGGAAAATTATTACGTGAAGATGAACAAACAGATGATGCTTCGAACATGGGCTGCATTCGTGCTTGTGAATCTTCCGACTGTTCCAATACTTGATGGACCTTGATTACTTATGGTAACATTACCATAAGCATTTCTGCTATTTGAATTCGGCAGATTCTGCCACACATACAACGAATTAATAAATCCGCCTGCAAATGCTGACATTACTAGTTTGAGCAACAATGGCGATTAATAGTATGTGATTTGGTCATCCAAGAGCTGTACGATCGTCGTAATAGCATAGGAAATGGTTCAGTGTCTATGTTGCCACAAGGAAACAGAACTCAACAGTATTGAACTGTTAGCAAATGACAATATCGTTGTATGAAACGACAGCTTTACTTTTCTAGTATAACACACGATGTTTGCGTTATACTATTATAAAGAAGTAGAGTGTATAATTCTGATAAAATTTGCATGGAATGGTTACTCAGAGCAGAGGTGATTTTGTTTCCCAGTGCTTTTAGATGTCTGTATACATTCTTCAGTTGAAATGAATAGATCGAAAATTTACTGACACAAGCATTGCTACAACTTCAACACAATGATTATATCTTTTGTGACTTGTTACCTAGTAGCTGAGACAAGTCATATTTATCACAATTACAAATTGTACACCTGAATGATAAAATGGATGGTGATATTTTACCGTTAATACAGGGCAGTACTAAATACCATTTCTAATTGTAAACTAAATTATTACTGTAGCCTCAAATTAATAATTTAAGGAACGAGATAGCAGCTAAAATATTGTAATTAATAAATTATAGAGTAATTTCTTAATGTAAATGACATAAACTACTTTGTCGGTATTACTAAGGAGATTAGCTTTATACAACGTGCCTCGGGCACAAGAACATAATTTTCCACTTGTATGACACTAATTTACGTTACCTGATAAACACTATATTTCATAAGACTTTGATAGGGAATGACTGTATTTTGTACCTTCAACATAGTATGCTAGAATCTTGTCACACCAACCGAACATCTTGTACTCGTGCTTACTGCCATACAGAGTAAGTCTTTCGTATTTTTGTCCAATACATCTTTTAATAACCTGTGCCAAGTATGTTTATAAAGTGGTAAATCATTATATGGGTGAAATGTTTGGAGAAAATTCAAGACGGTATATTTTGTAAGGCTGTTTGATGTTTGCGCATTCGCTTTAATTATAGTTATAAGTGTTGGTAGTGCATTTGTCTATTATAACCGTGGGTTTTTCGTTGAAACACATCGAAGGCAGCGGGATGACTGCTAACAATAGAACTAGAACAACTATAATATACACGTGTAAGAACGTATGTTCTTAGCCTCTCCCGATGAGTGGTTACCAGTTCGAAGTAATATATTGATTCCAAATGAACAACATCGTTACTAAATGAAGTATTTAATTACATTAATTCATTAAATTGAATCCATTAGTTCTACTGCTGCTTTTTTGAGGTAGGCGACAGGGAGAGTGTATTCGTCAGCACTTGGGCTTATTTGATGTGGTCTACCTCAAATTCCTCTCCACTGCAACACTGTAACCCCAGAGAAGAACTTGCGGCCAAAGCCCATAGTTATTTGTTGGGTACATTCCAGTTGAGGGTCAAAGCGGATTCTGGCCCAAGAGTTGCTGACGCCAGCACTAGTTCTTCCGGAATTCCCTTCCCCTCGCCCATTTCCCGGAATTCCTTCTCCTCATCGCTGATATGGAGTACCTGGCTGTTCGTGGCAGCACAATAAACCGAATATGAAAAATGTATGTTTTTGATGGTGTCCGGACCCTTTTGATCACATGGTGTACATTACTGGGAACCTGAGATCATTATATATTTTCGAATGCTTTTTCTAGTTCGACAAATCCTATTATTGTGTCCTGGTTTTTCGTAAGTCTTCCATCCTTTGTCAAGCACAACATCAGAATTGCTTTTCTAATACCTTTCTGGTCCCGAAATCAAATCCATTATCACCCAACGGACCCTCAACTTTTTTTACATTTTTACAAATATGATGCAACTTGGGTGCATCAGCTGTTAATCAGCACTTGCCTGCACTTAGTACCTTCGGGATTGTGAGGATGATATTCTTGCCACAATCTGATGCTATAAATCCAGAAACTCAGAGAATACAAAACAACTTGAATTCGTACTTGGTTGCCACATTCTCTAATTACCTTAGAAATAACGAAAGACTCTGTTTGTGGATCCTCTGCGTCTTTCGCATCAAATTTCATGCCACCTTGCATTAATACTTCGTGGAGGTCTTCAGTGTACTCTCTGTACTTGTCTGCTATATTCTCTGCGTTTAATAGTGGAATTCCTCTGCAATCCTAAGGCACACCTTCGATTTTAATTTCACTAGAGGCTGTTCGGAATTATCCACAAGCTGAATCAATCGTTCCAATGCTAATTTATTTTTCGATTGCTTCGCATTTTTCTTGCAGTCATTTCCCCTTGACTCTATTGCACTTCCTGTGCATTTCATTCCTACGTGACATATTTCTGTATTTCTCTGTTTTCCTAAATATTTCTGTTCTTCTTCCTTTCGTCGATAAAGTGAATTATTCCTTCTGTTACCCAATGTTTCTTCGCCGTTGACTTCCTTGTACGTAGATATGTCTGATCAATTTGTGTGATTGGCCTGTTTTCAGTGGTCCATTCCGCCTGAACTGAGCTGGCTATTTAGATGCTCATTACTGCAGTAGGTACGGCATTAATTAATATCAAAAGCATCTCACCATTCCTACATGCACATACATACTCTGCAAGCCACCGTACGGCATGTAGCGGAGAGTATCTTGTACTATTACCGAAGTGGGAATCACCGAAACAGGCAACTCAAGATCGAACCCCCTGCGTAACGTCTTCAGATGCGAATCGCTGTGACTTGTTGCCATATTCACACTACAGCAATGAGGAGGCTAGTGCCAGTTGTAATGCTGAGCATTGCCGCGCGGTGTCGCGTATTAACGTGTGGTTACAGTCTTCCGTGGAAACGTGCTTTGGCTTGTTCTTTGCAGTGAGTGTAATGTAGGAACACGGACGAATGTCTAGTACTACACCAGTCGTGGTACGTAAAGGCAGACGAGACACTCTCAGCAGTCGTGTCGAACGTACTGATGCTTCTTACTGATCCGCCCAACAATAAGGAAACCAGGAATAATATAAATTTTGGATAGATTAATAATATGACAGTAAAAGCTTGTGGTGTTTCAGATTCAACTCTACGCAGTATTAACAGTATTTTAACATCCGCAGGATCTCCAGATGTGAGCACGTGTTCTGATTCTTCAAGAAAGGGATATAATCGAGAACAGAAATCTACGGAATTTGATGATTTTAACAATAAGTTAGTGTGCCGAACTGTACTTCTTACTTGGGACAGAGGAAAGTATCCGACAGCTGCAAAAACATAGAGTGATCTTTGTGAAAAAATTAATTATTTTGGCACAGAGACCTCCGTTTCTTTTCTTCTTTGTATACTTGATTTTCAGTTCAGAAGGTGGAGGATCATTTTTAATGGAATACAGTGGTATTGCAGCAGCAAGAGTTGAGTTTTGGGCACAATGGATTTATTCGGTGCTGCGGAGAATAGGCGTGTAGTGTATTCACATAAGACTTGGGTTTTTCAAACCCACACGAACAAATATATTTTGTTCAAGTTCAGCGGAACTCCGGAATTTGTTCCAGTGCCTATTCGTTTGTTCCGCTTATATCGGCGTTTTTAGTGTTGGGTGCAGTGATGGATGGCCTGTAACATCTGTAAATAACAAAATTTTGGGAATTAGCGAACATCGTCTGTTCTGTTATGGGAAGCTGTCCGAACAAAAATCCTGGCGGCGGCATGCAAGTAAATGCGCGCTGCCACGCACGGAGTATCTCGAAAATAAATTTATGTTCATTGCCGACAGGGTGCAGTAATTGTTGTGGCGTAACAAGACAGCTACGCCACACTGAAGTAGCCGAAAGGCACGCGTAATCTCACTTAGGCTAGAGAAAGGTCTGAAACAGGATACTTATTAATGTTATAAAGAAAAGTATGTAGCTGCTGGAATATTTAACTTTTAATATCGTCCTTGTTGTATACATCGTTCTTGATGAGACATTTCATACGATAACTATCAAACTATGTAAGGCTAATGGCGCCTTGCTAGGTCGTAGCCATGGACTTAGCTGAAGGCTATTCTAACTGTCTCTCGGCAAATGAGAGAAAGGCTTCGTCAGTGTAGTTCCTAGCAAAGTCGTCGTACAACTGAGGCGAGTGCTCGTCCGTATCTCGAGACCTGCCTTGTGGTGGCGCTCGGTCTGCGATCATACAGTGGCGACACGCGGGTCCGACATGTACTAAATGGACCGCGGCCGATTTAAGGTACCACCTAGCAAGTGTGGTGTCTGGCGGTGACACCACATTCCTCTGCCGCAAATCGGCGAACGGTCGTGGTATAAGGCTTCCGCCCGCCGTGGGGAGGACCCCATGTTGACGTATGCGATGAGGTGGGGAGCCTAACAACAGGCGAGGCTGTGCCACCCGCACCCGGCCATTCGGTCCGAGAGGAGCTAGGAAACGCCTGAAAACCTAGTCCAAGGTGCACGCCAACATGCGGTGTATGCGCCCGTAGAGAGACAGGAGGGACCGAAGGGTCGACCTCCATTGCGTCGGGATAGCCGACGCGCGAAGACGTCATGTGGTCCGGAGCGGGCAAGAGGGCCATGACGGAGGACAGCTGGTCACGGGAAGCGATCGGCTGCGCGTGACCCAGGGAGGCGCTTGGCGGCTGCAGCGAAGCGTCGAATGCGGGCGACGCCGGCGGGAGAGCAGGCGGCGGCGGCGGCGGCGGCTGCGGCGGCGCGTCGCCATGGCGCAAAATGGAAGGCATCGTCGGTAACATCTGGAGATGAGGCGAGCCAGTAGATGGGTCCCCTGGGCGCTGACCGGACGGCACCGTCGCTGAAAGCAGACGGGGAGCGGCAGAACCCGTGCGACGACAGAGGCGCAGCTGATTGAGATGCCGACGCACCTCACCAGAGGCCCCCAAAACCACATACATCGCGCGGCCGAGGCAGCGAAGAATGCGCCCTGCGAGCCAACGCCGTGAATCTCGATAGTTGCGATAAAATACAACGTCGCCTGGAGCAAAAGCAGAAGTCTGCCGCTGCACAGGAACCTGATGCGGCGGATGCAGCAAAGACATCAAGGTTCGATGAGGACGACCGTGGAGCAACTCAGCCGGCGAGCGACCATCTCGGCGCTGAGAGCGATACGATGACAAAATGAGCAACAACGCGTCCTCCCGAGAATGGGACTCTTTCAGCTTCAACATCTGTGACTTGAAAGTCCGGACCAATCGTTCAGCGGCACCGTTTGACTGAGGCGAAAACGGCGCGGATGTCAGATGTTGAATACCATTGGCCTGGCAGAATGACTGAAATTCTGCGGACATGAATTGTGGGCCATTGTCGGAAATAATAGTCTGCGGAAGACCTTCAATGCAAAAGATAGCAGACAACGCTTGGATGGTGGCAGACGACGTCGTGGAAGACATCCGGACAACAAAAGGAAAATTACTGAAGGCATCTACCAGAACCAACCATCGAGCATTCCAGAATGGACCAGCAAAATCTATGTGCAAGCGTTGCCAAGGGGAAGTGGCTTTTGGCCATGCAAAGACTTTCCGCGGCGGTGCGGATTGTTGTTCGGCACACGCCATGCAAGAAGAACACATATTCGTAATCGCAGCATCGATTCCGAACCAAGTACAGTGCTGACGAGCAAGTTGTTTCGTTTGCACTATACCCCAATGTCCTTGGTGAAGAAGCCTTAAAACAGAGGACTGTAACGAATGTGGGACCACGACTCTGGACTGATCATTATCAGAACGCAACAACAAAACACCACGTCTAACAAAAAGTCTCTCCCTGTGAGCAAAAAATCGGCGAACCAACGGATCCTCGATCCGAGACTTTGACAAAGGCCATTGCGTAGCAACAAAACGCAAAACGGTAGCAAGGACAGGGTCAGCAGCTGTGGCTGTAGCTACACGACGAAAATCGATCGGAAACGATTCGACCACTTCATCGGTTTCCGAATCAATGAACATGCAAGCAAGTTCGGAAGAATCGAATGCTTTGTCCTCAGCAACAGGCAAACGGGACAAAGCATCGGCGTTTCCGTGCTTAGCAGTGGACCGATACAAGATATCGTAGCGGTACTGCGAGAGGAAAATAGACCAGCGAATGAATTTCTGCTCTGTACGCGGAGGTACAGGCTTGTTCGGATGGAAAAGCGACGTCAAAGGTTTGTGGTCTGTGATGATGGTAAAGTGACGACCATACAAGAAATCATGGAACTTTGTAACACCAAAGACGAGAGCCAAAGCTTCTTTCTCTATCTGTGAGTAATTTCTTTGTGCAGACGAGAGCAATTTTGACGCAAAGGCAATAGGGCGATAATGCGAGCCAATTTTGTGCGCAAGCACAGCACCGATCCCGAAATCCGATGCATCTACCATCAACAAAAGGGGTTTCTGGGGATCGAATGGCGTAAGGCAAGTATTAGAAAGCAACGCCGATTTCAACTGGCGAAACGCGCGTTCGCATTCCGTCGTCCAGACGAACGGAACACCTGTACGGCGTAAGCGATGAAGCGGAGCTGAAATAGAAGAGGCATTGCGCACATTCACTCACACCTTGTGATTCTAAATCGTTTGACGTTCTTGCGACCTCATCACGCAATGCGTGGGGAACATTGCGCGCTCGGAAAAATTTCGGTTGTGCGTTTACTTTCAGTTCCAAATGTGCTTCATAGTTCTTAGCGCAACCAAGGCCCGGTGCAAAAATGTCTGCAAATTCTTCACACAGACGAGAAACACTGTCTGAAGGCACAGTCTGATTCACTGATAGGACCTGATTGACTATAGACATGTTAAACAACTGAAATAAATCTAAACCAAACAAGTTCACTGCAGTAGAAGAACGAAGAACGTAAAATGATACAAGTTTTGTTTGTCCCTTGTATGTTGCAAGAAGAGTGCACTGTCCTAACACAGGGTTCTGCTGTCCTGAATATGTATGTAACTTAACATTTGTGGCACGCAACGGAGGTTTGCCCAGTTGTTTGTACGTGTCGTGATTGAGCAATGAAACTGCAGCTCTGGTATCGAGCTGGAATGGTATGACCTTGCCATTAAAGTCCAAATCCACAAAAAGTTTATTGTCCTGCTGACGCTAAGAGCGACTGTCTCGTGCAATTTGAACTGATACAGGTACAGCATCACTCGCTAATTGACGTGATTTCCGGCGACGTCGACGCACACTTTTTGTGGGACGAACACAGTCACTGTTAGAGAAAGTGGCACTGGACAGGGTGGAAGTAACTACATGAATGTCCATGGGCGAACGTCCACGAGCCTGAGTGTCCTTGGTTCGATTCTGGCGCGAAGCAAAGGGCCTGGAATGGTTGTGATTGTCTGATCTGAGCTTTTTCTGGCAAACTCTTTGAACATGTCCTTTCTTATTACAGAAAAAGCAAATAGCTTTGCGTGACGGGCGATTGTCACGCGAATGTCTAGTTGCACACCGCGGGCATGATTTCACTGCATTTGTGTGCTGGCGCGGCACACCTCGTTTAGAGCGTGGCAGCAGCTGCGTGGACTTGCGCGAGGGCAGTTTACCGGGCCGCGCAGCGCACCCGGCGGGTCGGTTAATGTTACACACGGCCGGCGAAGTCGCAAATGATTCCTGAGCAAAGTCAAGCGTGTCTTGTCTATCCAATGTGCTATGCACGCGTGGGTTCGTATCCCATCCTCGTCGCCAACTGTTGTGGCGTAACAAGACAGCTACGCCACACTGAAGTAGCCAAAAGGCACGCGTAATCTCACTTAGGCTAGAGAAAGGTCTGAAACAGGATACTTATTAATGTTATAAAGAAAAGTATGTAGCTGCTGGAATACTTAACTTTTAATATCGTCCTTGTTGTATACATCGTTCTTGATGAGACATTTCATACGATAACTATCAAACTATGTAAGGCTAATGGCGCCTTGCTAGGTCGTAGCCATGGACTTAGCTGAAGGCTATTCGAACTGTCTCTCGGCAAATGAGAGAAAGGCTTCGTCAGTGTAGTCGCTAGCAAAGTCGTCGTACAACTGGGGCGAGTGCTCGTCCGTATCTCGAGACCTGCCTTGTGGTGGCGCTCGGTCTGCGATCACACAGTGGCGACACACGGGTCCGACATGTACCAAATGGACCGCAGCTGATTTAAGCTACCACCTAGCAAGTGTGGTGTCTGGCGGTGACACCACAGTAATTATGTCTTAAATGTTACCAAAATTAATTTTATATTCTCCTTAGCAACTTTCTATCTGGAAGTTTCTAAGACGTCCAACAGAACGCAAATTCATCACCGACGGCATTTTTCTTTACACAAGCTAAACGGTTTCACGTCTCTTACGGTATTTTATTCTTTTATCTCGGAATACTTCGACTCTTTCACGATAAAGTACTTAGGGCACGCACCTTCAAACTTTGAGAATGTTCATATATTCTTTCGGTTCAATTATTTAAGTGCTTCTGTTTTTTTCCACAGTATGGAAGAAACTTACGTTTCTTGAAAATTTCTTGAAGCTGTTGTTTTTATTTATTTAATATTTCGTGACAACTAGCAATAATTTTCGTTTGGATAATACTTCAAGTTACAGACAAAAATAAAGATGTCTAATATTTTTTTTCGAAATTTTTACTATCATTTGAAATTATTAGCGGCTAGCTAGGAATGCTGTAACACGGTAAGACGACCATAATGGACCTATTTTCGTGACGTGCTATATAGTCATTTGCTTTACATTTCCCCTCGCAAATAGAGAGAGGAGAAAACTACTATCTACAAGCATCCGTACGAGCCGTAATTTCTCATATTTTCTCTTCATAGTCCTTAATGCGAAACGTTTGCTGGCGACGGTAGAATTATTCTGCAGCCAGCTTAAAATGCCGGTTCTCTAAATTCTCGCAATAGTGTTCCTCGAAAAGAACATCTAATTCCCTCCAGGGATTCTCATTTGAATACCCTAAGTATCTCTGTAACACTTGCATGTTGTTCGGACCGACTGCAAACAAATCGAGAAATCCGACCTGGTAATGATCTGAAATACCCGAGCAGTACACAAGTATAGGTCAAACTAGTGTCTTATATGCGGTCTCCTTTACAGACGAACGACACATTCTCAAAACCCTCCCAATTAACAGGAGCCGACCGTTTGCCTTCCATACCACAGTCCTCACATGATCGTTTCATTTCATATCGCTTTGCAACGCTATGCTCAGGTATTTAAACGACGTGACTGTGCCAAACAGGTCACTATTAACGCTGAAACCGAACATTACACGTTTGGTTTCCTACTCATCCGAATTAACTCACATTTTACTACATTTATAGCTAGATGCCATTCGTCACACCAACCTGAAGGTTCGACATAGTCAACTTACATCCTCCTACAGTCACGTAACTTCGACAGTTTCCAACACTGCTCAGCATCATCAGGAAACAACCGCCAGATCATTTATGTATATACAAAATAGTAGATGTCTTATCACACTTGCCTGGGGAACTCCTCACGATAACCTTGTCTCTGATGAACACTCGCCATCGAGGAAAACATACTGGGTTCTATTCCTTAATAAGTCGTCGAGGTACTGATATATCAGGAAACTTATTCCACATGCTCGTACCTTCGTTAACAACCTGCAGTGAGGCACAATGTCTGATACTTTTTGGAAATCTGGAATATGGAATCTATCTGTTGCCATTCAGTCATAGTTCGCAGTGTATCATGAGCTTCACAAGAGCGATGCTTTCTAAAACCGTGCTTATTCGTGGACGTAAGCTTCTCGGTCTCAAGAAAACTGTTCAGTGATTCTGCAGCAAAGAGATATTACGGATATTAGTCTGTAATTTTGTCGGTCCCTTCTTTTACCCTTTTTATATACAAGAGTCACATACGCTTTTTTTTAGTCTCTTTGGACTTTGCTCTGGACAAGAGATTCACGATAAATGCAAGCTAAGTAAGGGGCCAACGTCATAGAGCACTCTTTGTAAACCCGAACTGAGATTCCATCCGGACCCGACACCTTATTTCTATTCAGCTCTTTCAATTGTGTCTCAATCCAAAGGATGCTTCTTACTCTGTCTTCCATAAGGGCGTCTGTTCGATGGTCAAACGGCGATACGTTTTGTACGATTCTACCGCGTTAACGATTTCCAAAAACGAAATTTAAAATTTCGATTTTCGTTTTGCTATCTTCAGCTCCCACACCCGGCCGATCAACGTGTTACTGAATGGAATTATATGACCTGCTTATCGACTTTACATTGGACAATAATTCTTGTCAGGTAATCGGCCAGATCCTTGTCTAAGGTAAGACGGTGATCGTTGTTGTATGCCATGCGCACAGATTTTTTCACGACCCACAATCTCTTCTAGACTTCGCCTGCCGTTATTTTCGCGTTATCTTTTGAACGGAGAGTGTAACAGGCTTTCGTTTTGTCGTTAAACCATGGTGGATCTTCTCGATGCTAAATCCACTTACTGGGCAAATACTTCTCCAGACCACGATTTACAGTCTGTTTAAACTTTAACCGTCATTCCTTTATGTGTATCTTTCTGGAACTAAGTGATAATAGTTCACTGTCTAACTGAGATACTAACGACTTCTTACCTGCCCTTTGTAACAGAAACACTCTCATAGCCTTTATTAACTTTCGTAACCACAGTTGCTATAACGACATGACTGTCTGTCTGTATCCCTCACAATGAGTCCACAGACGTCCCATTCTCTACTCGGTGGGTTAAATTCGCCTTCAAGTAGGATTGCCTGATCTAGGTATATACGTGCTACTAACTGTAGACATCCTTTTACTGACACTAGAACTGTCACTGTAGAATCAGGTGACCAGTGAAAATATATTACAACTAGTTTACTTTCACCTAGACCTGTTGTATGCGGCCAGGTAACTTGATTACCAAACTCAGCTTCGCCCTCAATAGAGACAATATTGTTGCGAACTGCAGTGAACACTCCCCTTCCTACAGCGTCTAATCTGTCTTTCCGACATACGTTCCTTAACTCGCTAAATGTCCGCCCCCGGTAGCTGAATGGTCAGCGTGACGGATTGTCAGTCCTCTGGGCCCGGGTTCGATTTCCGGCTGGGTCGATGAATTTTCTCCGCCCAGGGAGAGGCTTTAAATTGAAAGACCGGCACCCGGCGAACGGTCTGCCCGACGGGGGGCCCTAGCCATACGATTAAATAAATAAATAACTCGCTAAATATCTCAGAGCTTTCTACTTTGGGTTTCTGCGAGCTATCGGTCCCAAGAATGATATGAGCGCCAGAACTTTCCTGGAGAGCAGGAAATGTGGGAACTTTGTTAAGAGAACTTCGAAAATTTACCGATACAATTTTGACAGGAGAAGTGTCTGTACTCCGTACGCAATCTGACTTCCCATTCTGCATTTCGAGTTGAGAGTGTTCATCAGAGTACCCCAAAGTGCCGCATAGCGTAGAAGAACCCCATGTGCACTCCACGAGTTCCCTGTTACCCGAGTAGTTGCTTCCTTTGTCCAGGGAACCTATCAAGGGGAGTCCTACAAATCTAAATGTGATAATGCAGGTCTGGAAATCCGCAATCAAGACTGTCACAGAGACGACGAAGCCTTTGGCTGAGAAACTCCACTCGACAGACGCCGAGCAGAGTGGACGCGCCATCCACTGTAGCAGCAGCAGCAGTTGTCTGATACACAGTAATTTAGTAAAGTTTCTTTTTTTTGTTGCACGTGCTACTGCAAAGAAGTGAACTATATAAGTGTATCTTACTATGTAGACTAGTGGTTAGAAAATAAGTATAAGTTTGTTATTGCGTAAATGTTGGTGCATATTCTTGTGTAAGGCGACTTCCAAGTGTAATTTTCCCGTCGCCAGAAGGTCAAATTTACGCCACTAAGTTTAAATCTGGGCCGGTCGGGGTGGCCGAGCGGTTCTAGGCGCTGCAGTCTGGAACCGCGCGACCGCTGTGGTCGCAGATTCGAATCCTGCCTCGGGCATGGATGTGTGTGATGTCCTTAGGTTAGTTAGGTTTAAGTAGGTCTAAGTTCTAGGGGACTGATGACCTCAGAAGTAAAGTCCCATAGTGCTCAGAGCCATTTGAACCATTTTTTAAATCTGGTGCTGCTACACAGCATACAGTTTCGATCAGTGCATTGTAGTTTGCATACTGCAGAGCAGTTTTTAGTGTTTTTTTTATATTTCTCGTTATATTTTGCGCACATTCCAAACTCAGTAGCGGCATATAAGATCTTTTATCTATTTTTAGACACTACGATACGGTTACGGTCTTCGCTTGTTGCTAGCGGACACAAGGAGAATTGACTGCTGTCCGTAAACAGCTGGAAGCATATTTGGCTACCGTCAACATGCTTCTCGTTAATACTCAAAGTTTCTGCAATTTCGAGTCGCCGGGAACGAAATCTGTGTCACCTTTGGTACGCTGGAATCCCCTGGTGACCCGGGCGTCGCTGTATCTTCTGATACGCAACATCTGGCCGGTCCGTCCTTACTCGAGAGTCGGTGATAGTCAATGTTGGATTCGCGTGTCAATGGGCGGAAGGCGAAAGAGGAAGCAGGTCGTGCGGCTGTCTCCCTACGCCGTAGCAACAGGTACGAGTTGCTACCTACTGTTGATGATAACTCTGAAGTAGCTGGGGATGCCTCTGCAGTTTGATCAGCGGCCGATTTTCCTGCCGAGTCCGGACAAGTGCAGAGGGTGGGTATGCGTTTCATTGGGGACCAATGTTAGGCGGTCGACGGAACCCCTCTGGGTAACAGAAGGAAAGTCGCGAAAAAATGGCAGTGTGCACTCGGTATGTTTGCCGGCGTGGGGGCCTTGTCCGTGATGTGGAGGAGGCCCTGTCAGCGGCTATAGAGCACACTGGGAGCAACCGGCAGAATATAGTGGCACATGTCGGCACGAATGACGCCTGCGCGCGGATTCCGATTGTGATTTAATCTGGATGGAGTTAAGTATCAAACGTACTTCAAAATGTTAATCGGACGCTTCTATAGACTCCCTGGTTCAGGAGATCTAGTGGTAGAGCGCTTCAGACAGAAGTTGCAGAATATCGTTAATAATTTTCCTGATCATTCCGTTTTCATAGAACGTGGCTTCAACTTGCCAGGTGGAGACTGGGACTGTCATGCGATCAAAATCTGTGCCACAACAGCGATTCGTGTGACATTGTTCTGGATGTCGCGTCCGAAACTTATCTTGTGCAGATAGATAGAAAACCAACTCGTGAGACTAACATCTTATACCTCTTGGCAGTAAACACACCTGAACTTATCGAATCAGATAACGTAGAGGAAGGTATCAGTCATCATAATGCTGTGATAGCATCTATGACAATGGGTCTTACAAAGAATGTTAAGAAAGGTAGGAAGACATTTTTTCATAGTAAGAGTGACAAGATACGAACTCCAGAGTATCTGAGTACAATGCGCTGAAGGGACTTCCGGCGAACTTTTGATACAAAAATAATTATTATCTTAAAGATAGGGCGGTCGCCTACTTCGATCAATTAACTACCCCCACCCATTGATGCCATCATGGGTTTCTCCAGCCGGCATGTGGATCCACCTCAGGAAATTACCTCCCCCTCCTCTCCCCCTCCCTTGATGTAATCAAGGATGGTGACCTAGAAAAAAATGGCGATCACTGAAGCACAGGTGAACAGCTGCTGCGGGAGTGTAAGGATGCGTAATAATAATATTAGAACAGCATTGGAATGTCCCACTTATGAGTAACAGCCTGCAATCTATACAGGACTCCTCTAGCAACATCTGTTGAGAACGAAACAGACTTACGCCTATTTATGAGATACAAGTTGCATCCTAGCCAACAGTAACATGGGAAACATATTGTGCAATACTTTTTATGAATGTCATGCTCATTATCTTTCCTGAAAACAGTATCACAAGGCAAAAAGAAAACTGACCAGTCACCTCCAGTTTAATTCAGCTTCACCTAATGAGTGTACTATGTACCTGAAGCCCATCGAAGGCCAAGCTAAATAAAAACGTAAATGCCGTGTGGCTAGGGCCTCCTATCGGGTAGGCCGTTCGCCTGGTATAAGTCTTTCGAGTTGACGCCACTTCGGCGACTTGCGTGTCGTGGGGATGAAATGATGATGATAAGGCCAACACAACACCCAGTCCCTGAGCTGAGAAAATCTCCGACCCAGCCAGGCATCGAACCTGGGCCGTTTGGCATGTCATTCCATCGCGCTGACCACTCAGCTACCAGGGGTGGACAAATCCAAGCTAATACTCTACTTGCTGCCAGCTAACCACCCCACCACCAGCCATGACACAGTGCAGCCTGACTCAGAGAAACTGCAGTCCGATCCCTCACATAAAACACCCTCAGTTTAAAAAATCCCAAATGCGGATGTTCAATACACTTAGAATTTCTCACAAAAAATGTAGATTTCTGCCTTTTATTCGAGTTAGTCTTGAAAGTAGAAGATACCCTTCAACGGTCCCAATGCACCCTCCAAACCTACCTTGACCAGTTCACCACTTGGCGTCCCCAGTGGTTCTTTTGTATCAACCCTTCCAAAACCCAGGCAATCATCGTAGGCCACACCACCTGCTCCTTCTGTCTCCAAGATTTCTACCTCACCATTTATGGTTATCCCATCCAGCTCACCCCCACCCTGAGATACCTTGGCCTCATCCTCGACTGTCACCTCACCTGGACCCCTCATCTCCTGACCATCCAGCAGAAAGCCGATTCCCACCTCTGCCTCCTGAAACTCCTGTCTGGCCGGACATGGGGATTCCATCCTTCCACCATCCGCCACACCTTCAACTACAAATCCCTCACCCATCCTATCCTCTGTTATGCCAGCATTGTCTATATCTCTGCCCTCCACATCCTAGAACGCCACGCGCTCCACCTTGCATTCCATATCTGCCTTCCTTCCCCCACACGATTTATGTATGACCTCATCCCCTTACTCCACCTCTTCCTTTAACTCCGATATTTCCTCATCCTTTACACTGTCTGAAGGCTTGATCCCCACCCCTACCCCATGGTTTCCTCCTTACTCTCCACTCTCTGCCCATTGCTGAACCTCTATGGCTATATCCCTCCCTCTCTCCACCTCCACACCCTCCATCTTCTTCATCAGAGAAACTTCCAGCACCTCCCCCCCCCCCCTCAGATGTTGAACTTTGCTGTGATATCTACCCTTCCTACCAACTGTAGCCTGGCCTTGACCCCCCCCCCCCCCACTCTCCAGTGGTCCCCTTTTCCTCTCCCCTCATTCTCCAAGAGCGGATTACCCTCCTTCCCCCTCCCCCTAGTCCCTGCACCCCCTCCTTGGCTGCTTTCCTCTCTCGTCCCTTCCCTCCCCAGACCCCCGTCAGCGTGCCCCCCCCCTCATCCCCCTTTCTCTCCTCTCCCTCTCACCTCCGTCTCCCTTCTCCCTTCCTCCTCCCTCCCCCTGGCACATCCTACCAGGTTTTTATTTAGTATCATGTGTGCTGTATTAGTGTTGTGTTTGGTGTCATTATACAGTGTCATCTAGTGATGTGGTTTTAATTGTGTGCTCGACCTGTATATAGTCCATGATTGCTCATGTGCTTTTCATACTGTGGCCGACTTTTGTTTTTGCCTCCAGTGTTTTTTAAGTGCACTTCAAATTGTCAGCTGTGTTCTTTTAAATTTATTTCGACTTTTTAACTGTCTCCTAGTGCATGCCCCCATATTAGTGTGTATTTTATCTTCCATCATCTCCATTTACAGTGTTCTTATGTCCCCCTTTTTGTAAAAGTTGGTCTTTCTGTCCTTTTTTTTTGTACAGACCTTTGGCTGAAGAGCGGTGGTCTGTGCCATTGCCAGCCCTCCCCTGCCGGCGTTGGGCGGGGGAATAAAAATTACCACAAAGAAAAAAAATTTGAAGAAACCGGACCATACATGCGTTTTTACAGAGCTGAAGTCCCATTACTTGTTGTGAAAATCATGTACAATAGTATGGCATGGGTTATATTTTCTCTAAGTATTTTCTCATCAGGTACGAAAATATCTTTTCTCAACTGCTGCATCCTGCAATACACTACTAGAATGTTAAACTGATTTTTGGCTCATGACAGAGTGCTGAGAGCATACTCTAACTCTGTCACAGGATGCCTCCTCCTTTCGAACTCTCTCTTAAAGAGAACAAATGTCTCATCACGTACAACGTTTCTCAAAGGAACAGCACAGAGAAGTTGTAAATATCAGTTTTATACTATTTATCACTTTATTAATTCGGTAATGTAGCTGATTTTATTATGATGATCATCTATCCTGTGTGGGCAGGAGATTGAAATTCCATTAAGGGATCTTGCCGCAATGAGAATATGTCTGATTTCCACTACAACTTTTGAATCATATCAGTAGTATACTTGCACTTACTTCCACCTGCCTGGTAACACGTCCTTGCTATCAAATTGATAGGCTGATTAATTAAATTGATCAGGAGAGTACCATTGCATGGTGAATAATTTTTTTCCTGCAGCCAGATTACACTCGCCAGGTAAGCATTACAGACACTTCCAGGCTAGGTAATCACGTCCTCTGATACCAAAATTTCTTCTATCTTCGAAACTGACTTGCATGGAAGGGATAAATCTATATTTCACGTGACAAATTGTTGGTATATCGAACATATCCATTAGAGATTTTTTTTTAAGCTGGGGGTCTATGTCATGGAGGGGGCTGCAGAATGAGTCAGGTCGCATTGTGCCGCACTTGGCAGTGGGAGAAGTCGGGTGGCCAGAAGCAGAGGATTAGCATGGCGTGTGATGGTCAGGAGCTCCCTCGCTGGCTGGCTTTTCAGATACAGAATTTACTCGGTAGATGGCCCTGGACTAAGCTGCAGGTGACCGGCGGGGGTGGGGGAACTGGTCAGTTTCATTTTTGTACAGAGATACCATGTTCAAATAAGATAATGAGCAGTACATTCGTAAACAAGCACACAATATATTTCCTCTGTTTTTGTTGGATAGGATGCCACTTGTGACTCATAAATAGGTATAAGTGTGGTTTGTTCAAATGGTTCAAAATGGTTCAAATGCCTATGAGCACTATGAGACTTAACATATGAGGTCATCAGTCCCCTATAACGTAGAACTACTTAAACCTAACCAACCTAAGGACATCAGACACATCCATGCCCGAGGCAGGATTCGAACCTGCGACCGTAGTGGTCACGCGGTTCCAGACTGAAGCGCCTAGAACCTCTATGCCACAGCGGCCGGCGTGGTTTGTTCTGAAACGATGTTACTATAGGAATCCTGTCTATAGGACAGACTGTTAAAGGCACTGTGGGACAGTGGGTTACTGTTCTAAAATCATTTTTATCCATCCTTATGTTCCTCCCTGCAGCAGCCATTCACTTGTAGATCTGCAGAAGGCGACTTCCCTGTACTTCAGTTAGAGTTTGCTGTCCTATCATTATTTCCCATGTGGGCTAGACTGGCTGGTGCAACTCTTCAGTACTAGACTAATAGCGTAAATATTCACTTCACATTTAACAGTTATGGATGAAACAGGATGGAGCTGCAGTCCAGTGATTGATCAATAGCAACTCAAACTGTTTAAATAAACAATATACCACCATGCACAGAAAATAAAGGCTAAGTTCATCCAGCAGCACAGCACAGGCTTAGTTCTTTTCCTGCCAATTTCCAGATGGGTAGCGAAGAGGGAGAGTGGTGAGGGCGACGGGGAGGGGAGGCAGGAGGGGGAGAGGGAGGGCAGTGGGGAATGGGGAGTGGGAGAGGGCCAGCTACGCTCTGTGTTGGTGGTGGTGTTGTGAACGAGATCAGTTGGTCTCTGGACCTCAAGATAAACAAACAAAATTTGGTACACTTTCAAATAAATTTTTATATCCCATCATTTTTCCCAGGCTCCCATCTTCCCAGGCTCCCACTACTTCTGAGCAGTCAGCAGCAAATATTCGGTGAAGAACATGAAGATGGAAACAAATTTAAGGACCTGATGGAGTATGCCCTGGACAAGTATATTCCAGGTCAGGTCTTAACTGATGGGAAATGCACACCATGCTTTAGGCGTGTTAGACAACTGCTACGTAGAAAAAGAGATCTCAGATTATTCAAGGGAACTAAAAACCTAGCTGAAAAACAAAAACTGAACGAAGCGAAAATGTGGTGATGAGAACAATGAGAGAAGCGGTCAATGACTTTAAAAGTAAAATTATGCCACCCGATCTGTGTTAAAACCCTAAGTGGTTTTGGTCGTATGTAAAATCAGTAAGTGGGACAAATTCATCTATTTATTCGCTTAGTGACCATAATGGCACCAAAACGGAAGGCCGAAATGCTGAATTCGATGTTCCGAAATTGTTTCACTGCGGAATATGGTAACACGGTTCCTCTTTTGAATTGTTGTACGAACTTATAAATGACAGATATTGAGATAACCGATCGCGAAAAAGGAAAACAACCACAATCACTTAGTAGTGGATAGGCGTCAGGACCAGATGAGATACCTATAAGATTCTACAAAGATTATGCTGCTTAACTAGCTTCCCTCCTAATAGTAATTTATCGTAGATCGCTTGAACAGGAGACGGTACCTAGCGACTGAAAGAAAGCGTAGGTCATTGCCGTTTTAAGAAGGGCCGTAGCACAAATACATACAGTTACAGGCCTATATCGTTGACGTCTATCTGTTATAGAATTATGGAACATGTTTTATGCTCAAGAATTATGAGGTTTTTAGAGAATGAAAATCTCCTCCATAAAAATCAACGTGGGTTCCGCAGCAAGAGATCCTGCGAGACTCAGCTCGGTAGACAAAGGCACTGAGGTTGATGCAGTGTTCCTTGATTTTAGGAAGGCATTTGACTCCGTGTTGCTTTGCCGTTTAGTGAAATAAAATACTAGCTTATCCAGTATCGGAGCATTTTTGCTACTGGATTCCAGACTTCCTTCCAGATACAAATCAACACGTTGGTCTTAACGGAATAAATCGACAGATATACAGTAAATTTCCAGAGTACCCCAAGGAAGTGTGATAGGACAATTACTGTTTATAATATACGGGGTGAGTCACTAACTACTGCCACCAAGAATAACTCCGAAAGTATGACAGGAGCTGAAAAGTTTGTGGTACAAAAGTTGCATGGGACAACGGGGGCCATAATATGATGTTGGTTATTTGTTGCTAGGTGGGGTCCCTTCAGAGATATTAAGGTCAACTTTGGTTTTTAGATGGAATGCTGTAGTTTGATACTTACTTTGTGATAGCGGCTATCAAGACGAATCCAATGATGTGTAACAATAAGGTCTTTGAAGGTCAACGAAGGTAACAAAGATGACACGAACGTACATTTGCAGAAGGTGTTCGAAGTACGACCACTGGTATCAGTGCAATGCTGAAATCTTCTTATCATGGTTATAGAGTGATATTCCTTATCACATCGGCACTTATCGAAGCACATGCTCTGACATTTCTCTCTCGTATATCTTCAGGTATATTTGGAACGTCTTTATATGCAATGTCTTTTACGAATCCTCGCAAGAAATAATCAAGTATGGCGAAACAGCCGGTCACGACACATCTCCTCCGTGTCCAATCCAACGATTTGGAATTGTCTGTAAAACATTTCTAGCCATCAGCGAAAAATTTGCCGGACACCCATCGTGTTGATGCCACATTCTGTTCGTTGTTCCTAAAAGTATTTCTTCCAATAACAGACCTAATGTTTACTGCAGTAATGTGGTGAACTTCCTACCATTAAGATTTTCTTCGATGAAATAGGGGCCTATAATTCTGTCCTCCAGAATCCCACACCATACACTCACCGACCACGATGTTTGGTGTGCAACTTGAGGCAGTCAACATGGATTTTCAGTGCTCAGTAATGCATGTTATGCAAATTATCATTTCCATGGTTCGTGAATGTAGCCTCGTCAGTAAATAAAATCAAATTAATATGTGCGTCATCCTTCTGAATCTCAAGTTGAGCCCATCGGCAGAATTCAATGGACACATACAATCCGTACCACTTAATTCTTAGTGAAGACTGATATAGCAAGGAGGACATTTATGGCGATACAGACCACAAACAACACTACTCTGGCCCATGGCAGATTCCAACCACAGTGGCTAGAGTACCAATTTTCGTTTCCTCGTCAGTAGCTTTCCTTTGCCGCATATGTTTCGGATGAGTTAAAGATCTAGTTGTTCTCAATTTATCATACACATATCTAAATGCACGACGTGTTGGGTGAGCACGTTGAGGATATCTTAAGCATATAAGTCTCTAACTCTCACTGAATTTCGTTCACATTCTCCGTAAGTGAAAAGCATATCGACTTGTTCTTCGAAGGAATACATCATTCATATTCGCTTGATTCGACGATACTAGTCTTACCGTTCCTATTAGTGTAGTATTGCGAAACTGTCGAATGGTTTTTACATGTCAGTAGCACGTTAGATGGATACACCGTATTCGGCGAACATTTACTATTTGCACGATATACGAGAGGGAATTGTCAGAGCACGTGCTTCGATAAGTGCCGAAGTGATAAGGAATAACACTCACTCCACGATAAGAAGATTGCAGCATTGTATTAATGCCAATGGCCTTCACCCCGAACACCTGTAAATATACGTTCATGCCACCTTTTTGACCTTCATTGACCTTCAAAGACCTTGCTGTTACACATAATTGGATTTGTCTCGATAGTCGCTATCAGAAAATAAGTACCAGACTATAGCTTCCCATTTACAAAGCAAAGTTGAAGTTGATATCTCCGACGCGACCCCACCTAGCAACAAGAAATCAACGTCATATTATGGCCCCCGTTGTTCCATGCAACATTTGTCCCACAAACCTTTCAGTTCCTATCACACTTCCGGAGTCATTCTTGGTGGTAATAGTTAGTGACTCATCCTGTATGTAAATGATCTATTAGAAAACGTCGGATGCTCTTTAAGGCTGTTTGGAGTTAATGTGTTTGTCTACAGCAAAGTAGCCATGAGCGGGCACTTGTGGCCGAGCGGTTCTAGGCGCTTCAGTCCGGAACCGCGCTGCTGCTACGGTCGCAGCTTTGAATCCTACCTCGGACAAGGATGTGTGTGACGTCCTTAGGTTGGTTAGGTTTAAGTAGTTCTAAGTCTAGGGACCTCAGGTGTTAAGTCCCATAGTGCTTAGAGCCAAAGTAGCAGTGCCAGAACGTTGTAAAGATTTTCAGAATGGCTTCCAGAAAATTTATGAATGGTGTAGGCTCGGGCAGTTGACGTTGAACGTAAATAAATGTAACATATTTTGCATATATAGGAAAAGGAAATACACTACTGTGCTGCTATAGTATTGATAACAAACCGCTGTCGTAAAATATCTAGGTTATCCAGAGCGACCTTAAGTGGAATAACCACATAAAACAAATAGTGGGAAAAGTAGATGCCAGACTCAGATTTATAGGAAGAATGTTAAACAAATGTAACTCATCCACGAAGAAAGTGGCTTTATAAGGCGCTTGTTCGACCGATTCTTCAGTATTGTTCATCTGTCTGGTACCCTACCGGGTAGGAGTGATAGAAGAGACAGGAGAGCCAACCAAGAGCGGTGTGTTTCGTCACGGGATCGTTTAGATGGCGCCAGAGCCTTACGGAATACTCAACAAACTCCACTTAAGGCCGTTACAAGAGAGGCATTATGCATCACGGAGAGATTTATTACAGAACTTTTAGGAGAGCACTTTCCAGGAAGAGACTGACATCGTATTACTTTCCCCCACATATGTCTCACGTAATGACCAAGAGGGAGGAATCCGAGTAATTAAAGCCAATACCCGTTTGCACTGATGATGTCCTCAGAACCCTTGCGACAGGCGTCGTTGGTGCAGACATGAACCACAACATGTAGACCACTCACCCTGAATGCTGGATAGCCGCTAGCAACGCCGCATCCACTTCTCGGATGAGCAAGCATGCCGAGTGCACATTGGCATTCCTTACAGCCTCGAACGCTCTTCCTAAGGAACTCCATAACGCGCCTAACACTGGATCTCCCGATAACTAGCAAACCGCTGCCCACGTGTGCCTCCTTGGACCCTGCTGAAGAAACGGCCACCTGTTCATTCACAGGGCGAATGGGCGATGAGAAACCGCCCGCAACTCACACCTCTGCGGCGGCGAATCCGCCAAGAGACACCTGAGGTGTCCCATGAGACGCGCAAAAGTATTTACCACCGTTGCACCCCGAGAATTCCAAGACTGCTATGCAAAAGCAAATGGCTGACATTTTTACGCTCTATTCCTTGGATACGGTATGAGGCGAAGATTAAATTATGAAAAAACAGCAGCAAATTGCTCAAATTTTAATAGTATATTCTATAGGCATTTATCTACAAGAGCCAACCCCCCGTTTCCCAAAATCTTTATCCGTTATCGAGAAACCCAGCCGCGCATCCCGAGATGGCTATGCACAGCAAATGGCTGTAATTTTTACAAGGTTACCTAAGATCCCGATCTCGACTTTCCCTGAAAAGTTTCTTCATATCTTTGTCTATTTCCGAGATACAGAGGTTCAAAGTTACCGTACATACACATGAAATACGCACGTAAAGTCCTTTGTGAGCAAACACGTGCTTTATAAGTGACGTAGCACGAAGAAATATGGTGTAAAAAGTCTCCGTTATCATCTGGGGACCCCATGTTGTAATACTGAAGGACATGCAAAATTTTTTGCATGTGAAATCCGGTCTTTATTTCAGTTTCACGTAAGAAAGCTATCTAAATTTTTCTAACGAATATGCTTGTTCTTTATGAGTTACTTGTGCTGCTGCAGAAGGGAAAAGAAGAGCAAAATGCTCCCATCGGAGCTCAAAAAATGCGAATATGTTCCTGTTTATTGAAAAGACTGAGTAAACGTGGGGTACCAGCTGCCCAATTCCACCTTCCTCAATACTTATAAAAGCTTTCCCAAAAATTTCGGCTTTCGAACATACTGACACTTTTTTATGCTCAGAGAAGAAAACAGTGGCATTGGCATAAAGACCGAAAAGTAATAAATGCCACAAGATAGTAGATAGTTACAGTATATACACCAAATAGCTGCTTATAATGAGTAACCTTTATTAACAATTACAACAGACGGTTTTGCCTTCATCGCCATTACGACGTCGCAATAGTGGAACTGTCAAACTGCTGTCACGTCGTAATTAACATTTCATTTTAACATCTTGACAACAACATTTACTATCTTATTAAGGCAGTGACAGTTACAAAACAGCCCACTAACGACGAAGTATGGACCTCACATCAATCTAGACGTATTTGAAAATGTCGATAAAGCCGAAAAAGTCTGTCGTAAGTGGTAAATAAAGATTACTCATTATAAGCAGCTATTTGTTGTATCTACTGTAGCAATCATGTCGTTATCATACGTATATTACTCTGCTAGCCCTGAAAGAGAAAAAGTGGTTGTGTTGTAGAGAAAGCGAAGGAGACAATAACAGTGTGTCCGCCTCCGGTAGCTGAGCGGTCAGCGCGCCAGCCTATCAATCCTAAGCGCCCGGCTTCGATTCCCGGCTGGGTCGGAGATTTTCTCCAGTCAGGGACAGGGTGTTGTGTTGTTCTAATCATCATCATCATGTCATCCCCATCGACGAGCAAGTCGCAGAAGTGGCGTCACATCGAAAGACTTGCACCCGGGGAACGGTCTATCCGACGGGAGGCCCTAGTCACACAACATTTACATTTTTAATACTCAAAAATAACAGTGTGAGAGAAATAGAGAGACACGTTGGTGTGGAGCGTAGTTGATAGTGACAAAACAGTGCTAGGAAAAGAGTGAAGAAGACAGTGATAACGAGAGACAGAATATATAACGACGATAATCAAGAAGAGAGAGAGATAGTAACAGTGAGAAGAGACAGCCGTGGTAGGAAGGAAGGAATGGAATAGTAACAGTAAGAGAGAGTAAGAAGGAGACAGTGACAGTGAGAAGAGACTAATAGTAGGACGCAACGAAGGGGACTGCTGTAAAAAAGTTTGAGGAAATTTTTAAAGGTGCTGAGGAAGGCAGACTGAGACAGTTGGTGCGCCAATTTTCTGTCAAAATATTTGGAGTAAACAGCAGCGTAATCACATTATTTTTCGTGCTCTGATAGGAGCATTTTACCACTGGTACATAATATTCCTGAAATTATTGTATTTACATTTATAAAATTATCACATCTGCAGCAGGGGAGAGTGTTGTACCAAGACAATAACGTATTTAGTAACAAATCATGTGTTTTGGTCGGAACTTCAGCATGGGGACTGACTTTAGAATTACATGAAGGAATGCTCCATTGCATGTGAGGAATGTGGAAGGGAAGGCAAATGGTCGACTTCGGTTCACTGGGAGAATTTTAGGAAAATACGGTTCATCTGTAAAGGTGCCCAAGTGTGGGATGCTAGTGCGACATGTTTTGCAGTACTGCGTGAGTGTTTGGGATCCAAACCAGGTTGAATTGAAGAAAAACACTGCAGCAGTTCAGAGGCAAGCTGCTACATTTATTTCCGGTAGGTTAAAAAGTCGCAAATGTTACGGAGATGCTTCAGGAAATCACATGCAAATCCCTGCAGGAAGCGTGACGTTCTTTTTTCCCTTCGCTCTATTTGCACGTGGAACATGGAACGAAATTTCTATACTTGGTACGGGGTACCCTCCACCACGCGCCTTACGACGGCTTGTTGAATAGGTGTGTATATCTCTATGTGGATGAACATACCCCCGTAAGCAGGTCCCGCCATTTCATACAGTTTTTATTCTTCTTAGGCATGACACTATGTTTAGTACAACTTTTGTAGATATTTCGTGTTCTGCACATTTAAATATTGTTCAATATTAAAGGGCGTTTGGTATATGTTGTTAATTCTTCACGTACAGAAAATTATGGTGAGTAAAATGCTACATATTTTTGTAGCATGTGTCATACTTCTTCGGTCGTGAAGCATTTTGTATCTTGAAACGGAATATTTCTTACCATGGAACAGGTGATACTTGCAAATGAACTGAGCGTCTTTAATGTCTTAATAGTTTTATCTGTCTTGAAACTCCAAATCTGTGTAAGTATCCCACGGCTTCTATTTCAGCATTTACGAGTACGTACTGAAAAGTAATGCTTCCGAAGTTTTCAGATGAAAACTCTTATAGTTATTCAAGTAAAACCAACGTTATTAATGTTTGACACTGTTGACGGGGCCACAAGTTTACCTCTTCTTGCACCGCTTCGTCACTAACAAAGTGAAGTCCTCAAAGATGTTGAAAATAAATGAAAATCGGATGGGGACATGACGGGACTGTATGCAGGATGATAGATGAAAGTGAACCCAAGATGTCGGGTTGTTGGAGATGCCGCAGCGCTAGTATGTGGTTTGGCATTTCTATGCGAAGGATGGGGTGCTCCATGTGTGGTCGAACTTTTCGAATTCAGATGTTGGTTACACCACTCTGTTTCTCAAACACCGACATAGTTACGTTACACACTATTGTGTTACAGGCTACAATTCGGAGCCCTCTAGCGGCAGAGGGCTTTAAATATGTAGATATGAAAAACAATTATGTGACATTTGTTTTATTTGAAAAGTTTTTATAACTGGTTTCACTTAAGAAATTCAAGGGGGGAGGGGAGGGTGTCATTTTCGGTACGCCTACGCATGTAACTTGTAAATGGCTTCCGGTAATAGTCCGTTTAATTTGATTTCACTTACCGATTACTGGCGTGCAGTTGAGCAATGATGTAACAGATAAACGTTTACTGTGTTGACAACATTTTCTCGATTGTAACGCTTTTAAGTATCAATAGAATATTTAAGGTGCGTGACCATTCGGCAACTTGGAAAAAAATTTTATCAGTAATTTTAGAAAAAGAGTGTAGTCCTAAAAAAGTTAGTCCTGTCATCTAAAAACTGAATATGAAAGATCTTAAGCTGCTATTACACGGCTGGCTAGAGGAGACAGTCTGAACATGGTACCGCTCTGTCCTGCAGTTGATATTTTCTCCAGTTCGTCATCCGCAATTAATCACGACGTTTTCAGTATTATGATACGTCACATAACGACCAGAGAGAAAATGTATCACGTCGTCTGTATGGCTTATGTTCTGACTGTGTGGCTTCGTTTCGCTGCAGCAATCATTGGATTTGATGATGGCTGCGAAGCCCAAACACGTAATCAACCGGTACTCTTCACCTATTATTTAGATTTTTGCACGACTGTTGCCATCACAGTATGAGGTGTTTCTCAGTCACTGCTCTAGAAGCTGCTGCAGGTGTAACGACATTCAACAAATTTGCCTGGTGTTCAACGACATTTCTGAATGAGCAGGTGATTTGGAAATAGAAGAACGGCGGCTGTAGCGGTGGTCACCAGTAGTCGTCTTCTTTAGTGCAGGAACCTCGTCCACCTAACCCAGCACGGGAAAATACAGATGTCAAAAGTGAAACAAAGAAAAACAATGCACCGCATCTCTTTTTTTATTATAGAGACACTGCTTTATTATCTCAGTAACGTTAAGCAAATAACGACATCAGGGAAGTGCTTTGATTCAAAACAATCGCACCTATCTTTCCGCAACCTGATATTCTGAATGAAAACACATTGTTGCTTGTAAAAATTGTATGACACGTTGAACCCGGAACTTTACGTGAAATCTAAATAACAGCTAGGTACCTACACGGTTACTCCGTCAAGATCGCTGTTAAGCATTCGCCTCCTCTAAACTACTCGAGCGGTGTAACATACAGCGACAAGTGCAGTGACACTAAACTCGTTGGCTGATAGTACGAATCCATGCCATCGAAAATATCTCATCAGTAAACTGAACCACGCCGATGGCGTAAAACTAATGATCATCAGAATTTGAACTAATGTCGTGGACTATAGTCCAAACATCTCCCATGTGAAGCAGTTGAAAGAAACGAAAGAGTGGAACCAAGATTACGATCTAACGCCACGTCCACGATGACATCATTAGAAAGACAGTATAATCCCGGACTGGGGAAGAACAGCGAAGGAAATCGGTCCTCTCAAAGGAACCATCCGCCTTAAGCGACTTACGGAAATCGAGAGAACCAAAACCAGCCGACCTCTGGAATACGCGTCTGCTGTCGCACCATTGTACAACGTAGCTCGGTAGGTAGCTAGGAAGTTTAAAGTCAGGTGCCATTCGATGAAAATGTCATATGAGACGAAACACCACTGCCATAGGACACGGCTGCGAAACGAGATCGCCGTAATCTGTTAATGAAACATAAATCTGGAAGGTCGCATAGGAAGTCGAGTTTCATTGATCATTAATACGAGTCAGATGGCTTATCAAGTAAACCATATGGCATGATGCCAGTCGCGATGCTACACGTTCGTCGGACGTAGGTATGGGGCCCATTGATCCATTTTGCTCTGAGCGTGTTATATCCAGCTTCCAGGTTTCATCTTCTTCCTTCTCATTCTTTGCCAACAACACAGACGTTAAACTTCGCTCTACACTTACTCTTTACTGTCATCGAGGTTGTACATTACACTTCACATAAATAAGTCGGCGAAGTAGCGTACAGTCAAAAACATTGCTTCAAACGATAAGCCAAATGGGACATAAGATCTAGGGAAGCTACAACACATGAAAAGCGAAAATTATTATTGTTATTTTATATAATTAATAATTACGATAGATTCCAATGTAAGGTATGATTATAGCCTTGTTACAATATTATCATATATTCTCAACTGTCAACTGCCACGATGTTGTTGATGTGTTCTTCAGTCCAGAGACTCGTCTGATGCTGCTCTCCATGCTACTCTATCCTCTGCAAGCTTCTTCATCTCCGAATAACTACTGCAACCTACATCCTTCTGAATCTGCTTAGTGTATTCATCCCTTGGTCTCCCTCTACGACCTTTACCATCCACGCTTCCCTCCAATACTAAACTGGTGATTACTTGATGCCTCAGAACGTGTCCTACCAACCGATCCCATCTTCGAATTACGTTGTGCTACAAATTCCTTTTCTCCCCAGTTCTATTCAGTCCCTCCCCATTAGTTACGTGATCTACCCATCAAATCTTCAGCATTCGTCTGTAGCACCACCTTTCGGAAGCTTCTATTTTCTTCTTGTCTAAACTAGTTATCGTCCATGTTTCCCTTCCATACATGGCTACGCTCGATACAAATACCTGCAGAAAAGACTTCCTGAGACTTAAATCTTTATTCGATTTTAACAGATTTCTCTTCTTCAGTAACGCTTTCCTTGCCATTGCCAGTCTACATTTTATATCCACTCTACCTCGACCATCATCACTCATTTTGCTCCCCAAATAGCAAAACTCATCTACTACTTTAAGTGTCTCTTTTTTTCCTAATCTAATTCCCTCAACATCATCTGATTTAAGGCGATTTCATTCCTTCATCCTCGTTTTGCTTTTCTTGATGTTCATCTTATATCCTCCTTTCAAGACACTGTCCATTCCATTCAACTACTCTCCCCGGTCCTTTGCTGTCTCTCCCAGAGTTACATTGCCACCGGCGCCCCTCAAAGTTTTTATTCCTTCTCCATGTATTTTATTTCCTAATCCGAATTTTTCTTTTGTTTCCTTTACTGCTTGCTCAATATACAGATTGAATAACATTGGGGACAGGCTACAATCCTGTCTCACTCCTTTCCCAACCACTGCTTCCCTTTCATGCCCCTGGACTGCCGTCTGGTATCTGTAGAAATTGTAGATAGCCTTTCGCTCCCTGTATTTGATCCCTGACACCTTCAGATTTTGAAAGAGAGTATTCCAGTCAGTATTGTCAAATGCTTTCCCTTAGTCTACAAATGCTAGAAACGTAGGTTTGCCTTTTCTTAATAACCATACAGTAAAGCTGCATGCCTGTAGTTTCTCCTTGCTTTCAGCCATACTGCCAGGATAAAAAATAATAACTGTAATAATAAGGAAAAATGAAGTTTGAATACAGGCAGACATGCTCTTCTAGCATGCATTACATGCATTATATGCAAGATGATATCCCACACGTCCCCCCAGTGAGAAGAGCTACTGTGAATTTTTATCTTAAATGACTGTATTCCTCTGTTTTTAATGTCCGTTATTTTACTCAAAAACTGAGAGCACCTCTAGGTTAGACCTTCAGTTGCACTCCTACGGGTACCCATGGCAGAAATGAGCTATAATGCAAGCTGTCACTGTGCTGAAACCTTTATTGGTAGAATATGTGTGATTTTGTATGCACCAACCTAAAAAAACATCAACTACGTTGCTGCCTGCATAACATAAATAATATGTGCCACACTTTTTTGTTGTGGTTCTCAACATAGCAGAGTATGACTTCTGTCCGTCCATAGCAAGGTTTTTAAGTAGCTCTCTGCCCGGCCACCGGCAGTTATACGTGTGCCATGCTTTGTTGGTGTCTGCTGAACTTGGGTACTGCAAGTTGCGCTTTTGTATTGTCCCAATGCCTCCCTCCCACCTGCAGCAGTGTGCTTATGCGCCTGTCACGGTGACGGTGGGTAAGAGCCACAACAACAGCGTTATAAACTATTGCTGAGAAAATAACTTACTTTTCCTATTATGCATGCAGTAATAAGAACGTATACGGGAGATTGTGAGAATGATATACGTGTTTCAGATCTTAGTAAAGTACAATTGTGTAATCTCTACTATTCTCAAAAGCAATTCCCTAAAGCAGTTGGTTTTAAATATGAACAGAGAAGTATTTACGATCTGTTACGTAGTTCCTATTTAAGAGCCATCTAGGGGACGCAACACACTCTACAAATCTTATCTTTGCAATAATACCTGCAAGTCTTACCACGTACATCATTTAATGTGGATTTGCACTGTTTAATATGTGCCTCGCACATTTAAACATATATGCTACTGTGTAGCATATTTCTATCGTGTAACAAGCATCCGTGAGCAATATGTATAAACATATGGCCCTTTCCACAAGATGGTGTGTGTTTTTGAATATTTGAGCGATGACGAACAATCATAATGTGCTAAGTTTCATCCACTTAACATTTTGTGCCTGAGGGCAGCGTAAAATGTACATATTAATGGAAACAATGTTCTCAGATATGTAGATGCACAGGTCCTCTTCCAGTTTTTCTTTTTTGTAATATCACCGTTAAACTTGTATATCAAGTAAAACATATTCTGTATATTTCATTTTCTTATAAAATCCTTGATCTGTACCATACTTTATTACTCCAGTGTTGGCTGGATCTCTGCCCCTCCTAAATCTTATAAAGCCCTCCGAATCTTTGAACGCGATGTGCTCCGCCTCGCTTTCCGTATGCGTCTCCAGTCCTCACAAGGACCTTCTATGACATCATCCCCTTCCCACGCCTCCTCCTTTCTCTTGAACACATCCGTATCCTCTACACTAACCACCGCCTCAATCCCCCTTACCATCTGGTGTCCCAATTCCTCTCCACTCCCCACCTCGGGCCGCACATTCACTGATGTGTCACTTCTCACTCCATCTCTACACCCTCTACCTCCTCTCCCAAAGAAACTTCCACCATCTCCCCATCCCAGATGAAGTGCTTCGCCCCAATATTTATTCTTCCTTTAAACTCTGACCCTCCTACTCCCTCCACCCTTGGGCTCCCTCTCCTCCCCTTCCCCACTCGGCTGTTTCTACCTCCCTCCCCATCCTTCTCACTTCTCCTTTCCCAGTCCATGCACGCCTTCCCCATCCCCTGCCCCTTGGTGGGCTACAGCCTTAAACCCTTACCCCCACCTCCTACCTCTCTCCTCCATCAAGCCACCATCTCCCTGTTCTCTCTCCCTCTTCTCCGAACTCTCTTCCCTTGACAGGCCCTTCAGATCTTACTGCAGTTACTTTGTTGTGTTTTCGTGCTCACAGTGTATGTCATATTAGTGCAGTGTGTGTTCAGCATCGTGATTGTAGTGTCCTGCCCACTAATCTAATACATAGTGCCTAGGAAGCTGTTTTCTCGGATCGCTAGACAACAATACAAGCAAATCGTATTAATGACATTTATTATAGTGAGTTCAAATGACAGTACTTAACTATGCGTATTCACAAAGGTACGTAGCAAGCAAATGGCGACATGCAAATAATTAATGTCCTTCAGAATATACAATTTCAATGCAAGCAAAACAAAACATTTCATAAGTCACTACTGTAGAGTTTGTATGACAGCTCTTCTTCTACTCGGGCCGAAGATAGGCGCTTGTCGGTACTCCGGAACATTCCTCCCCTCCCCCCCCCCCCCCCCCCACATTCCCAAAGAGACGGACCTTCCCTCTGGCGGAAACATCCGACGGAAAATGAACAGAAGGGTTCGCGTGCACCTCCGGAGTCCAATAATCAGATGTGGAAGGCATCGGCTGCTGCGGTGTGGGTGGGTCCAGCTCCATCGGTAGGACGAGAGGAGGCGGAGGAGGCGAAGTCTCCGTCTCCATGGGATCGTCCCGTGGTGCTGTGACAACATCCTCCGGCAGCTACAGTGACTGCGGTATCCCTGGGATCTGTGAATCTGGGGGAAGAGACACAGAAGGGACACCATGCACATGACAGTGGCGAAGTTGGTTATGATGTCGGCTCTGCAGTCCATCTGAACCTGAAATGAGATACATGAAAACGCCTAGTCGGCGGATGATCTCGCCTCTCGCCCACAGTCTGCTGTCTCTAAAAACCCTGTAAAACACAATATAATGCGGCGCAAAGCGATACTTGCCGCCTCCCTTCAGTGCCGGATGCTGAGGAGTTTGGAGCAGGTGGAGCAGTGTCCGATGGCGACGACCGTGAAGCAATTCCGCCGGCGAGGGTCCATCTCGTGGGGGCGAAAGATAGGAGGTGAGAAACAGTTGCACTGCTCGATCCCTGGTGTGTGCAGAGTGACGTTTGGCCATCAGCAGCTTGAAGGTTCTGACAAAAAGCTCCGTTTCGTCGTTTGACTCTGGGAGAAACGGTGCACTAGTTAGATGCTGTATGCCATACAAATAGTGGTGGAATTTGGTGACACCATACACGATAGCCAAAGCCTCTTTCTCAGTTTGTGAACAGTTTCACTTGTAACACATATATCGATTAGGAGTAGGTTTATACACACATCAAAGGAAGTTTTGCATCGCCTCGGTTCCGAGAATTCCGGAACCTGTACAGGAAACTAGAATAGAGATCAACATAAACATCATTTCCTCCCTTCTTATTGCTCATGAAAACCTCACATTGCATACAGTAAGACCTTCAGAGGTGGTTGTACAGATTGCTGTACACACCGAAACCTCTAATCCCAGTAGCACGTCCTCTTGCATTGATGCATGCCTGTATTCGTCGTGGCATACTATCCACCAGTTCATCAAGGCACTGTTGGTCCAGATTGTCCCACTGCTCAATGGCGATTCGGCGTAGATTCCTCAGAGTGGGTCCGGCCGCTGGTGGCCGAGCGGTTCTGGCGCTACAGTCTGGAATCGCGCGACCGCTACGGTCGCAGGTTCGAATCCTGCCTCGGCCATGGATGTGTGTGTTGTCCTTAGGTTAGTTAGGTTTAAGTAGTTCTAAGTTCTAGGGGACTTATGACCACAGCAGTTGAGTCCCATAGTGCTCAGAGCCATTTGAACCATTTGAACCTCAGAGTGGCTGGTTGGTTACGTCGTCCATAAACAGCACTTTTCAATCCATTCCAGGCATTTGCGACAAGATTCATGTCTGGAGAACATGCTGGCCACTTTAGTCGAGCGATGTCGATACCCTGAAGGAAGTCATTCACAAGATATGCACGATGGGGTTGAATTGTCGTCTGTGAAGACGAATGCCTCGCCAATATGCTGCCAATATGGTTGCACTATCGGAGGATGGCATTCACGTATCGTACAGCCGTTAAGACGTCTTCCATGATCACCGGGGCGTACATCGGCCCCACATAATGCCACCAAAAACAGCAGGGAACCTCCACCTTCCTGCACTCGCTGGGCAGTGCGTCTAAGGCGTTCAGCCTGATCGGGTTGCCTCCAAACATGTCTCCAAGGATTGTCTGGTTGTAGGTATATGCGACACTCATCAGTGAAGAGAACGTGATGCTAATCCTGAGCAGTCCCTTCGGCATGTTTTTGGGCCCATCTGTACCGCGCTGCGTGATGTCGTGGTTGGAAAGATCGACCACGCCATGGGTGTCGGGAGTGAAGTTTCGCATCATGCAACCTATTGAGCACAGTTTGAGTCGTAACACGACCTCATGTGGCTGCACGAAAAGCATTATTCAACATGATGGCGTTGCTGTCAGGGTTCCTCCAAGCCATAATCCGTAGGTTGCGGGCAGCCTAAGTGACGCATGTCATCGATGTTTCCTGTCTGTCTTATCTCCTCCACGCCCGAACAATATCGCTTTTGTTCACTCCAAGACACCTGGACACTTCCCTTGTTTTAGCGCCCTTCCCATAAAGTAACAATGTGGACGCGATCGAACCGAGGTATTTACCGTCTTGGCGTGGTTGAACTACGGACAACACGAGCCGTGTAGCTCCTTCCTGGTGGAAAAACTGGAACTGATCGACTTTCGGACCCCTTCCGTCTAATAGGCGCTAATCATGTATGTTTTTTTACATGTTTGGGCGGGTTTGGTGACATCTCTGAACAGTCAAAGAGACTATGTCTGTGTTAAAATATCCACAGTCAACGTCTATCTTCAGGAGTTCCAGGAACTTGGGTGCTGCAAAACTTTTTTGATCACAAAAAAAAAAAAAAAAAATTCGCATCTGGAACCATATTTTCTATCCTGATCACGAACCTATGCAGGGTCCTCACCTAAGTGCTACTAAAACCGAGTATCCTGAATTAAATGAACAATTCTTGCATTCAAGTGTTTAAAGAATTTCTTGTCTAATGTAAAGTGAGTAGTAAACGTTAAAGCAAAAACCAGAAAGGTGAAGTTGGATAGGATTTTGCTCAAGTATCCTTAGTTTATTACAAAATATAATTTTGTAGGATTACAGTGCAAGACTGCGTAAATATTATTGTCTAGAATACCTGCTTCGCAGGTGATAAAAAGGCATGTAAGTTAAGGTCATTTTCAAAATTCGTATGGTTTTTATTCCTACCATGAACGGTTGTTTCCTATGGTCTTGCAAGGTAAATTATGAACTACTCCAAGTGAAGTGAATGATTAATTTTTCGCATTAGTCCTTTTTACTGTAATAATCAAAGAGCGTTGACTAGAGAAACTATTCTAGTTTATGGGTACCCATCATATTCTCTACCTATCAGAAAAAAATGGAACTATTACTGTTGCAAAGGAAAACTGATATATGTAGAGGAGCTTAAACTGTGTACTTATGATATTATTCATTTGTATTTATGTATTTATCTGAGTCAAGATGTCCAAATTTAGTTCTGCACTTCATGCAGTAACATTTCAGTATTTGATTAAGTAATGCTCTTGAGAGTAGCTGGAATTAGTATGAGCTTGGTTGCAAAATTACTTCCTATAATATACTGGTGTGTACGTTATTGGTAACTGCTACTACACACAGTTCAGAGGCTACTGTGTCAGTTTGTATCCTGTTTGCTATTAAAAGGGAAATCTCAACGAAAGTACCTTCAATAACTAATATTCAATATTCTTAAATATATATTTCCAAATTAATGTGCCTAATTGGGTTGGCGACCGTTCATTTTTTTCATTCGCTTACGATTTTACAACTTTCATTATCTCCCAGTGTTAAAATCCGTTTGGTTTTTCCGATAATTTCAAAAAATTCTAAATTATAGTCCACTATCTTTGTCCATTAGACACACGCGTGGTCAATCTTCTAAATCCCATCAGAGGGTAACATTAGCGTGTTTCACGTTACAGTCACATACGTTACTGTTTTACGCTGGTCTTTGGACAACACAATGGATGCGAAAGTGATACGCCTGTCTACATCACCAATTCTATGCAAAATCACTGTAGCAATTCCGTAATAGGAGGCATCAACCTGCAATACAACTGGATTGTCAGCACCAAAGTGAACTAAGCAGCGATCACTGACCAATGCAACTTTAAGTTTTTGAAAAGCTACTTGGCACTCATCTGTCCAAAAAAAATGGGACATTCTTGCGACGTAAGCTATGCAGGGGAGATGCGATTTGTGCAAAATTCGATATGAAGCAAATATAATGGTTCGTTTTCACTAAGACTGACTGCAGTTCTGTGACATTGCGAGGAACTGACACATCTCGTATGGTTAACAAATGCGACTGAAGAGGATGTACACTTTGACTGCTTATGAGATGACCAAGAAACTGCAACTCAGGTTTAAAAAAAATCACACTTTCCAGTCTACACTTTGATCCTGCTTCAGATAACTCGCGAAACAAAGCACGAAAATTTGCAATATGGTCTTCACGTGTACGACTTTCTATAACAATATCGTTCAAATAGTTTTAACCGTTTGGCAGTTGAGCAGTCAGCTGTTTCAAATACCATTGTAAAATGGCGGGTACGGAAGCACTGCCAAAAGGCAAACGCAAATATTTGATCAAGTCCAAATGAGTATTCACTACACACACATTTTGAGCTTCTCCATCGAACAATATTTGAAGATGCGCGTCGTACAAATCAATTTTTGAAAAACAGCAACCAGTGCCTAATCTGTCCATGACGTCCTCTGGGTATGGCATGGGGTACGTGCTAATCACAGTTTGTGGGTTGACCGTAGACTTAAAATCAACACAGAGGCGAATGCAACCTAATGATTTGGGGAGCACAACCACTGGACTTGCCCGTTGATTGTCTTGTATGGGCGCAGTAGCTCTGCTATCTTGCCTTTCTTTACGTCCAGCAGCGACTTTGAGCCACAATGCAAATGGAACAGTTCTGGTCCGGAAAAATTTCGGCTGCCTTCCAGAGTAAATGTGCAACCAAATTGTTAGCCTTGCCTAAAACTTCAGAAAAGTTTTTTTGGGAATTCTTTCAGCAAGCTAGCTACACTGTCTTTTGCGTGGAATGCAGACACTGACAACACATTTTCCTGAATGTTAAAACCAAGCAAATCAAATGAACCAAGACCAAATATATTCTCACAATCATGTGACCGTAGCACCTTAAGTCACTGTTCGTGTATGCGAGCGATACATGGCAGGCAAAGTACATTTACTGAGAATGGTAATGTCTTGCCCTTTATAAGCCATCAGGTGCGTGATAGTTTTAGACAGGTGTGGCGAGCCTAACATTTCATATGTGCTACAATTCAGAAATATAACAGAGGCACCTGTGTCCAACTGAAATTTCCCACATTTCCCACAAAGAAGCAAATGCACAAATAGTTTGTTGGACTCGTATATCAATGATGAAACTGCTCGCTTGCTAGGTTTGCTAACACCTGTTGCAGACTTTGAATATACCGCATTAATGACATGAGCCTTGTGACTAGATTTTTGTGATCGGTCAGAATCCTTATGTTTGTTCCATTGCAACCATACAGATTGTACATGTCCTCTCCTGCCTCAAGCGTAACAGTGTGCTTGACAGGAGGGGCAATCATGGTGTTAGTACTATGAATGACACCGAAGGCACGACTTAATTCCATTGGCGCTTGTGTAGCCGCCTGTTTAGCGAGGTGCTTACGTGACGTGGAGAGTTGTTTACACATCATGGCGAGAGCAAGCTGCCGCTGCCAAATGGGCTCGTCGCAGACAAGGGACTCTACACGACACATTGCTGGCTGCTCAAATTTATCGGCCGACAGGGCACCTGAATCGTACTGATTTAGTACTTGCACTACTTGCTGAAATGATGGATCGGACAGTTTCAAAATCTGTTCTCTGAGTCTGACATTATTTACATTGTACACGATCGCAGCGCTCAACATAACATCTGAATATAAAGCACAACAAGCAATTTTGAATTTTCATTTCGCCGTCATACCCTGAAAATCTGTTACTCACTTGCGATAAGTTTGTTCTGACGGTTTTTGATACCTAGCTGTTAACACATTCACTTCGTGGTCATAATAGTTAGCGAATCTACTACCTGATCATACGAAAGTTCACTCGGAGTGGCGTTAGGGGACAATTTTTGTAGAAGCCTAAACACTGCACTTCCTACTGTAGACAGAAAGTAGTGGCATTCACAGGACCTGGCACATTGTGAGCAATTATATTGGCTTCAAACTGTTGCAATCACTCGAGCCATTCCTCTTCTTGTTCATGAAACTGGCGAAAGGCACTAGAGCACTTGGAGCAGTTGTAGATGTTACTTGTGCTGTAGTAATAGTTCGGTTCGGCAGGAGCTGCTGTACCGTGTCCAGCTGCGAGGATATTTACTGGCTCTGAAATTGAAACATCTGCCTTAACTGCAATGTATCCAACGCTGGCCGCTGCGGTGCCTGAGCACGGTGTGGGATAGGTGGGATGGACATGCTGGAAGAGACAAATGCAACAAACAGACAACGCAAGCAAGAAAAATAAGTACAAAAGCAAAGAGAAGTCCTGCAACACACATCTGAAAACACTGATTAGCAAGGACACGATAAGAGACTGTTAACGGAAAATCACGCGGGATTAGCCGAGCGGTCTAGGGGCGCTGCAGTCATGGACTGTGCGGCTGGTCCCGGCGGAGATTCGAGTCCTCCCTCGGGCATGGGTGTGTGTGTTTGTCCTTAGGATAATTTAGGTTAAGTAGTGTGTAAGCTTAGGGACTGATGACCTTAGGAGTTAAGTCCCATAGGATTTCACACACTTTTTTTCTGTTAACGGAAGTAAACACTCCTGCAAAGATGAGACAAGAGTGAATTAAGACGCCAGCATAACACAAAAGAAAATTCCGTGGCCCCGAGGCACTGGGTTCTTCCTAAAACTCGTCGCCAATGTATTATCCTGCCCACTCGGCTAATATAGGGTGCCTAGGAAGCCGCTTTCTCGGATTGCTAGACAATTATTCAAGCAAATCGTATTAAGGGGAGACAGAAGGCAAGTGGGCTTCAAAAATTCGATTTTTAGATTATAGCATATTTGAAATGCCTGGGCTTTCCTGTGTGAAACAGTTTTTGTTTTATATAAACACGACAATTTCTTCGTGAGATATGATGGTTTTCCTGAAGCTCTGTGCAATCTGGCTTTTAAATGCCACGCCTTCCTTTTCGCACAATGCACAAATAATGCACAGCATTCTTTTACTCCTTGTATATTATTTCATGATTCTATTATTTTATCGCTTCAACGTTTCCTACCTTGTAGCTCCTATCGATACTCGTTTTTCTGATATCGTTTTTTTATTGTTTCGAGCGTTAATGGTTGTGCTCAGTGAAAATTGTTGTGAGTGAAGTACGTGTTGATTTGTATTTTCTTTGTTTCCGCGTGTTTTCATAAAAATGTCGCGAATAAAGAAAATCTGGCATAAATTAAAATTAAGAGGATATAAATACGTAAAGGTAAATGAGGTTAGTGAGTCAAAGTACCCAAGAATGTTATACATAAAGAAAATCAGCACATCAAGAAAGAAACTGCAGTGTCTTCAAGGCATTTCCTCCTAGTGAGCTTATGAAGATGAACATTCCTTTGGAGATATTATGGTGAACCTTAGCATGCTCTGTGATTTCATTTCCAAACATACTGTGTGCAGAATAGATGGTGGTGACGTATCTTTGGGTGAGAATCAGCGTCTTCGTAAAGGGATTGTGTCAAACCTGACATTGAGTTGTACGAAGTGTGGCGCAGTTGCTACAACAATGACCTCAAAAATGGCAAATAATAATTTATGGGAAAACAACATAAGGCTATGTTATTGTCTCAAATCTATTGGTAAAGGGATGGAGGCAGCCAACTCTTATGTGCATTACTTGACATTCCAAATCCTCCTGCAAAGTTTATTACTTACAAAAATATTATTGGTACTGCAGTTGCTGAATTTTGTAACATCTCAATGAAAGAAGCAATTGAACAAGTACTGACGGAAGGTGATGACAGTGAAAGCGGTGATATTTGTGGATGTTTTGACGACAAATGGCAAAAACATGGACACACTTTGTTAAATGGTGTCGTGAGTCGTAACAGCTACATCATTTGATGCCGGCATGGTAATTGATGTAGAGATTCTAAACAAGTACTGCAAAACTTGTGACAGTGGACATGAGAAAGAGGATGAAGGATGGTAACAGCAAGGTTTATGACTGGGTATGTGCAGAACAACCCTATGGTCCTAATGTCACAATTTCTAAATTCGAGTGCATTGGGCATGTCCAGAAGAGAATGGGATCCAGATTGAGAAATTATTGAAAGGAAAGTCAAAAATAGTATTGGAATATGGTAAGAAGATGCGTGGTAAAGGTCGCCTGACAAATGCTGAAATAGATAGATTACAGAATTATTATGGCTTGGCCATAAGGAGACATGTAGGGAATTTAGAAAACATGAAAAAAGATATATGGGCTATCTTTTTCCATAAGCTTTCCACAAATGAAAATCCAATGCACGGCCTTTGCTCAAATAATCCTGACACTTGGTGCAAGTACAGGAGAGGTGCCAGATATGACCACAAACATTCCTTACGTGCATCAGTAATGAAGGAAATTAAACCCATAATTAGAGACATTTGTAAAGGTCTCTTTCTAAAGATCTTTGTAAAGATATCTTGTTGAAGAAATGTCTTCATGGGAAACCCCAAAATTTAAATGAATGTGTGAATTCTGTCATTTGGAACCGGTTACCGAAAATGGTATTTGTTCATCTAACAACCCTCAAATTTGGTGTTTATGATGCTATTTTATGCTTCAGTGATGGTGTAATTAGAACACAGGATGTTTTGGAATTATTGGGCATAAAATCTAGTGGAAATACTGCAAACTCCTTGGTGCAAATAGATAAAGAGAGAATCCGCAAAGCAGATGTTACTAATTTAAAATGCACAAAAGAAGCCAGACAGAAAAGAGGAGGGACCAAGAGAAGAGGAGATCAGTATGATTAGGATGATGCTCGGTATGGTGCAGGAAAATATTTGTGGTAAGTAATTCTCACCAATAACTATACTAGAATTACAATATTAAACATTAAATGGGTTTTTCTCAAAACTACTTTTTTTTTACTTTCAGGTGCCATTATTGATTAACTGATGGGGTAAGAAACATGAAATTTGATCAATTTGTACTGCAGGTGGTAATAAGTTATTACAAGTAAATTGAGACCCACCGAACAACCAGAAACTGTTTTATAATAATTAATGTACAAAAAAAGTAAAATTTTACTAGTGAAAGAATAATATTTTGCTTCAAAACCATAAGAGGTATTACGTTCATTTTAGTTTTAATTGAGGCATATATGTTATATACATGCAGTAAAAATTTCACTGTTTTATCACTTATAGTTCTTTTGAAAGGTACCTATTCAAAGGGTAAAATAACTTTGGCAGAATGGGGGTAAAAATTGCCTCCCGTCTCCCCTTAATGGCGTTTATTAAAATAAGTTAAATTGATAATACTTAAATTTGCGACTTCACAAAGCTGCGTCACAATCAAATGGTGACATGCAAACAGTCAATGTCCTTCGGCATGTATACTTCAATGCAAAAAAAAAAAAAAGAAAATTAATTCATAAGTCACTGTTGTAGTGTTTGTACGACAGCACTTCTTCCACTCCGGCCGCGGCTAGGCGGCACGGCGTTTATGTTCTCTTCGTGTAGATGCCGCTCCAGTTTTGATGTCGTCCTAGAGACGACTATTGGCTGACGTCGTCTGACAGCTGTCTCTGGTCTTTCGTTCTTCACCGTCGTGCCGGCGCTTGTCGATACGCCGCAACAGTCATCTCATACTGTGAACGCCGTTTTTAACTGTGCTGTTCGTGCCGCCAGTGTTACCGTGCTATACGTTCATCGAGCGGCATTTTAACTGTATGTGGATTTTATGTGAATACGCCTCATCCAACTACCCTATTCTTTTTTTGGATATATTAACTCCAATCGCTTCGACCTTCTCATGTGTATATTTCATCGTCCATCCCCATATTTTATGTATGCATGTTCTCCTATGTTATTTTATGTAATCTCCTGGCTGAAGAGCGGCGAATTGTGCCACTTCTGGGCCACCCTTGCCCTCATGGGGCAGGGGAATGAAATGTCAATAAAGGAATAAAATAAATTCTTATAGATCTGTAGATGATAGCTAAGACTGCTGAAACCGGTTGTCTTGGAAAAAAGATATTTTGTGCGACCTTGGCTTTTAAATGGTTTTTAATAATATCTTATTTCCAACTCTAAACTATAAACACTACGACGCAAGATACCGTTATTTCGAAGCTAGCGCTAATACAACAGAGAATCTTGTTATAACAGAAGCAACGCTCTCTGTGTGGAGAAATTCTGAAATTAAATATACCGTCGTCGACAAGGTTATTGGTGGACCCTTTCCCAGCGTAGATGTGGTGTGGAATTGTAAGTACAGTATGAGTGACATAATTCTGCCGTCAGAAATCGTTCACCATTTCGTGTGATGTTAAATCAGGTTACGTATATATTGATGGCAGTTGGGTCAACAGCGAATAATGACAACCCATACGAAAATAATGACAGAAAATGGGAAAAAGTGACAGAGACTGAGAAATAGCGCCATACGCACTCATTATGTAGGCTGATGGACCCAGCCCGGTTGTTGAAAATGATATCACAACCTTAATGGCGGTTCATGTAAAACTTTGTGGCAGAGGAAAACTAAGAGTCAGATCGGTACGCGAATACCGAACCTTTGCTTTACGCAAGCAAGTGTTCCGCTGCATGAGCCATCCACATACGACTCACTACACGCCCTCACAGCTTTACTTCCACTAGTAGCTCTTCTCCTATCTTCCAAAGTGTGAGAACGTAGGATGCAAAAGTTAACCGTGAATAGTGGTTGGATAACTCAGTCGGTATAGCGCTTGCCGAATAAACGTAAAGACCCCAGGACGATCACAAAATTTTGATCTGTTAGGAAATTTCAAATCAGTGCGCATTCCTCTGCAGAGTTCTGGAAATTGTCATCCGCCTAGCGTGCAGTACATATAGCAAAACACTTAAGCCCAGGGAGACGGTCGCTTCAGTCGGAACGTTGAAAATTTACGATGCTACTTTGTAGGTCGCTTCAGGAACATTTATTTAGGACTTCGGACACTAATCCCGCTTTTATCTCCGATTTTTCCACGTGAGGGAACTGTGAAGGTTTACGAGCCCTTCGTGAATGAAGGCTGTCCGATAGCTTCCGAAAGCGAATTGCTTTTCCTACCGCCAATGCTATTGCAACAGATCTCGTAATAGCGTTCTCACTCCGTTGTTTCGTCGCTTATATTTCTGTTTCTAGCATCGTTATCTTACCATACGAGCAAGACATACAATTAGTCGCAATGTGTCACCTAAAAGAATCGTGTTTATATGGCGTGTTGCACAGGAGGAAGAGTTTCAGTCTGCTGCATACTACGACATTACTTCTCTGAAGAAAATACTCTTCTCATGATTACTTATAATTTTTAGTACAGGTGCCTGTAACGAAAATGGTTTGCGCTGCTCATTCGTTCTCTATTGAAGGACACGATATACTGGTCTAGCATACGACGCAAGCCAATAGAGCTAGATGTATCTATATGTATAACTTACATGACATTTAAACGTAGTATATATACACTGATGTGACAAAGGTCTTGTGATAGCGATATGCACTTAAAAAGATTACAAAGTATAAAAGGGCAGAGCACTAGCGAAACTGTCATTTGTACTCAAGTGATTCATGTAAAAAGCTTCCAATGTGGTTATGGTCGCACGTCGGGATTTAACAGACTTAAAGTGGAATGGTAGTTGAAGCTAGATGCATGGGACATTCCATTATCTATTTCACTAGGGAACTCAATACAGATCCACAGTGTCAAGTGGGTGCCGAGAATACCAAATTTCATGGATTACCTCTCACCACGGACAGCACAATGGATGACGGTCTTCACTTAACGACAGAGAACTCCGGTGTTTGCTTAGAGTTGACACTGCTAACAGACAAGCGTCACTGCGTGAAGTAACCGGAAATCAACGTCAGGCATAAGAGTAACGCATCCGTTAGCACATGGTGACGAAATTTGGCTTGAATGGGTTATTGCAGCAGATGCAAATGCCTTTGTGAACAGCCCGACATCCCTCACAGCGCCTCTCCTGGACTCTTGTCCATGTCGGTTGGACCATAGACGACTGGAAAACTGTGGCCTTCTCAGATGAATCTGTAAGGTAGCCCTTATTTGCAGATAAAGGAACATTTTACTTTATTTCCAGTTTTGGTACTTCATATACGTGAACTGAATGTACCAGCGCTGCAGTACGTATGGAGTAAGAAGCGAGCGGAAGGTTCCCACGCTGGCTAGCAGAGGCCGTTGGCCATCTGCCGCTTTCAGAGCCACTAGGAGGAGTTGCTGAATAAGAAATGACTAGTGACGTCCACAAATAGATACGTAGGGAAAGTAAATTTATTCTGGCGCAAATCAAGTTATTGCTATTCATAAATATATATACCATCTTTCAGTAAATTTACAATGCCAGGAAACGTTGATATTCATAAATAAATGAACAGTTTTGGCATTAAAAAAGTTGTACGCTCTTATACGAACTAGACCGATTCCACGCCCAAGTTACAGACTGTGCGCCATAGTCGGCAGTCGTCGATAGGATCCCTTTCGATCTAGTCATGCAGTAGACCATAGTCGTATACCGTAAATAGCTAGCTTGCAACCAGTCTTTTTTAAATTAACGCATTATAATGGCACCCGTGTAAAAATTATTTGCACAAATTCTTGTTCCCGCTTCCTTACGAAAATCTAGACAATAGTATTGTACTTCAAGAATCGGACGGCTATGACAGGCAGATAGAAGAAGTGGACAGTGTTAAATACTTGGGATTACAGCTTGATAATAAATTCAACTGGGAGGAGCACACCACAGAACTGCTGAAGCATCTTAACAAATCTCTATTTGCAATGCAAATTCTGTCAGACATAGGGCGTATCAAAATGAAAAATCTGGTATACTATGCTTACTTTCATTCCATAATGTCATATGGGATTATTTTTTGGGGTAATCCATCAAGCCAAGCTAAAGTTTTCCGGGCACAAAAACGTGCAGTAAGAGTTGTATGTGGTGTGAACTCAAGAACATCCTGCAGAAGCCTGTTTACAGAACTAGGGATACTAACTACTGCTTCCCAATATATTTATTCCTTAGTGAAATTTGTCATTAAAAATATATCACTTTTTCAAATCAACAGTTCAATTCGTAGAATCAATACTAGAAATAAGAATAATCTTCACAAGGACTTAAAGTCACTTAGTCTTGTACAAAAAGGTGTGCGTTATTCAGGAACACACATTTTCAATAACTTGCCAGCAGCCATAAAAAGCTTAACAACCAATGAAATTCAGTTTAACAGAAGCCTAAAGGATTTATTGGTGGCCAACTCTTTCTACTTCATTGATGAATTTCTCAGTAAAACCAACTAATATAACTTCTGCACAATTTCGGTGCAGTAATGTGTTCATTATATATATATATATATATATATATATATATATATATATATATATATATATATATGTGTGTGTGTGTGTGTGTGTGTGTGTGCAAGTACAATCTTATAAATAAATAAAAAAAACTTTTATTTTAAATTCGGAGCATTAGTATTTGTAAAATGACTCTTTCATATAGTGTTCATTACAAAATGACGATCATTCCACTTGGGACCTGCGGAATGGTACATTAGCTTATTTGCTTTACTTGTAAATATTTGTCATGCATTGTTGTTTTTCTAACATGTTCTACATCCTGGAGGACCTCCTCACTATGGATCAATTGGAATGTAAATCTAATCTGATCTAATCTAATCTCAAGGGGACATAAAAGTAAAAGAGCATCTCCACATAATAGGTTGGAATTCATACGAGGCGGGTCACTAACTCATTTGAACCATCTTTTGGTACGATGGATGACGAAGGAGGGTGGTAAGATTGAGGGGACAGTGTAAGTTCAATACACATGCCTCCGTCATTCACTGCCGCGGCGTCGCGGTACAGCAGGAACCTGGGCCGCCACAACCTGCGAACAACCGGTGCAGCAGCCGGCTGGAACGATGTGTGTGGTGTCACCTGCCGTGAGCTGGCTGGAGGCCGCTTACGACGGGGCCGCCATTGACAGACGATCCCAACCACGAGTCAAGACGGTACCTGTACTTTTATGGAAAGAAATAACTAATTCTGCATGTTCTTTCACTGCGTTTAACGGCGATCACAGGTCACTACCATCCTGCCGAGGAATAGCGGCAAATAGAGAACTGGGCAATACCTCCTGACACAGAACCAACTTTACTCACCCCCTCCCAGTTGTCGTCTTCTGCAAAATCTGTGTTCAAATGGTTCAAATGGCTCTGAGCACTATGGGACTTAACTTCTGAGGTCATCAGTCCCCTAGAACGTAGAACTACTTAAACCTAACTAACCTAAGGACATCACACACATCCATGCCCGAGGCTGGATTCGAACCTGCGACCGTAGCGATCGCGCTGTTCCAGACTGTAGCGCCTAGAACCACTCGGCCACCCCGGCTGGCACAAAATCTGTGTCAGAAAGTGGTCGTGCTTCTGACGTTTGCGGCATCTATATCAGAAAAGTGTACTAAATGTTTCGTACTTCGCCACTCCTGCAGTTACAGTATTGTGCGGTGAGTCACTGAAAAGCCTTGATTCTCACAGAAGAACGCTCTGCTGGTGATCATGTCCAGAATAAGATACAGTGAGTTCAGAGTATTCTTATGCAAAGCCTTGTATCTGAACTGAAGAGGAGTTACGGTAAAGTGTATTATGTACCGGTGGACTGTAAAACTTGTAATTTGCCTAGGCACAGAGCGCCTTGTAATAGGTTTATTCCTGTAATACAGTCCGCTTGCAGTATGATCATGCAAAAGAGGACTTCGTTAATTGTCACTGGGTTTCGATGGTCGATGAGTGGAAGTAATAAGTAAATTTTTGTATTCATTGTGTCGTATATTGCGTGTGATGTATAAGGCTTACTATGATGGAAAAGGGAACTGCACAAATATGGCACCAACGCGAGCAGCTGCTACAGCTGACACGGTATCAGTTATGAGAGAACAGGTGAAATTATTAAAAGAACAGAACGAGCAAATGGCACAGAAGTTACATAGTCAAATGCGAGATCCTTCATAATCAGATCTTAGTGAAGTTAAACCTATACTTTCAGTACTTTCCCCATCCATGGAGCCTGTATCCGTTAGCCTTACTTCCCTTTTTTCTGGAGAACTATGGAGGATGTCACTATTTTTATGCAGGACGTGTTATCCGCAGCCAGCTTGTGCAGCTGATGTGAACAAACATGGCAGATGGCAAAATTGTGCCTGTCGGGTGAGGCTAAGACGTACATAATGTACTATGAGGTTTCAAGTAAAATGGTTCAAATGGCTCTGAGCACTATGGGACTTTACATCTGAGGTCATCAGTCCCCTAGAACTAAGAACTACTTAAACCTAACTAACCTAAGGACATCACACACATCCATGCCCGAGGCAGGATTCGAACCTGCGACCGTAGCGATCGCGCGGTTCCAGACTGAAGCGCCTAGAACCGCTCAGCCACACCAGCCGGCTTCAAGTAAAGTAAGCACATTTACGGAAATGGCAAATGGATTAAAGCAACGGTGCAGAAACCAAATTGTGGTCCTTTCTTTCCACAGAAGTTAAGTAGTTAGAGACAACTGCCAAATAAGACTGTCGAAGCGTTTTCGAACAGGATACGCAGATTTATCTCCCAGACTTATTAGTTGACTAACAAATCTAACGCTGATGCAGTTTTATTGAGAAAGGCTGAGGACAGGGCGCTGGACGGACTTCTAAGAGGGGTTTTCTCCAGAATATTCTCGCGTAGTGAGAATGGAAAATCAGCAAGATGTAGAAGCAACGCTGCTAGTAATCAGTTATCTGCAAGAGATAGATAGTTCTACAAACTCTTGGAATGATCAGGAAACGTTTGTGTCGAACGAAGAATGTTATCGTTGCGGAATACAGGGTTATTTTAAATCACAGTGAAGCCAACTGGAATGTTTTAATTGTCAACGGATTGGTCTTAGGGGACAGGAATGTAAGTCAAAGAAACAGGCACGCAAACACGAATTGTTCGATGGTGGCTTGTTTGAAAGAGGAACAACACGAGTTTTTTGAGATACAGGGTCACATGTATCAGTTGTCAGTCTGGAACTCGTGGATAAGAGGAGACTACTAGAGCCAAGTTATAGGTTGCGTGCAATAGGCGGCAATGCAGTTAATTCGAACGGGACAGCACGGCTCTGGTTGAAAATAGGAAACACAAGGTCTCATGAGGAAATGGAACTGTTGCCATCTGTGGTACAAGGTGTCGCTGCGATACTTGGGTTAGAATTTCTAGTTAGACTTCACGCTAGGATAAACCTTTGGTAACGGGCCGTTGAAGTCAGTGGTAAGTTATTTTCGTTAGGTACAAAAGTTGCAAATGTTTCTATAACACAAGGTGCACCCACTGCAAAGGTGGCATCGGATAAACTGTATATAAGTGCAATAAAAGTTGTTTTGCATGACAAGAGTACCAGCAGGAACAGGAAAACTACATTGCACAGGGTGTAGTGTGTTTGGTAGAACCACTACCAAGTAATAACATGTTGGATGAGCAACATTGTGCTGTACATACGTGTATAACGCTCGCAAGGGATATTAATGGTCAGGTTATGGTGACTGTAAGCCTGGATGATTTTGGGGGAGATGAAGTGAGTCTTCCAAAGGTATTACTGAAAGCCACGTTAGGGGTTCTCGAAGAGGAAGATATTGAGGATTCTAGGGTACAGAGCAAACCGTCGACGTACCTGAACTGCCATAAAAAGTTGAACACCTTCAGGCTAGAGGTAGGGAGTTAATGGAATCAGTGTTAATAAGGTATAAGGATCTGTTCAGTTCAGAAGGAGTGTTACCTGCTACACCAATCACACAACACAGAATACCAACAGGTAATCACCCGCTAGTATTCAGAAAACAGTATTTTCTACTTATTCATTTACAGCCTTCAGCAGAGGAAATGGTGAATCAGCCGTTATAAGATGGTATTATAGAACATAGTAACAGCCCATGGTCAGCGAATATCGTGATTGTGGGTAAGAAGTCACCCGATGGAACAAAAAAATGTCGGTTTTGTTGCGACTACAAATTATTAAATGAAAAAACCGTAACATATGCATACCCAATCTCTAATATTACCGAAACATTAGATAATTTGTGTCAGTAAAAGTTCTTTTAACTCTTGATTTAAGAAGTGGATATCACCAAATTGAGGTACACCCCGAAGATAGACCTATAACAGCTTTTACGACGAATTCTGGTCCCTACCAATGTTGTAGGATGCTTTTTGAGCTGAAAAACGCACCAGCTACATTTCAACGTTTATTAGGTTGTCTTCAGAGGTTTAAAAAAAATTCGTGGTGTATATTGACGATATAATTATATTTGCAATAAACCTCGAGGAGCATGTTCAGCATTGGGAATTGGTATTTGACAGGTTGAGAAAGGCTCGACTTACACATAATGTCCATAAGTGTCACTTCCCACAATCAAAAGTAAACTATATGGTGCTTATAATAAGCCAAGAGGGAGTATGGACAGATCTATGCCATAGATCACCAGTACATGACTTTTTGGTCACTCAGAAGTTAAACAATTACAATCTTTCCTTGGATTGGCAAATTACTATAGAAAATTCGTGAAGGAGTTTCCTGAAATAGCATAACCACTAACAAAATTGTTGCAGAAAGGTGTTACATTTAGCTCAAGACCTGAGTCTCAGACAGCATTTCTAAATTGAAAAGATACATTAATTTCAGATCCAGGTTTGATTTTTTCAGATTTCAAAAAAGAATTCATATTGTCATGTGACGCAAGTGAAAGAGCTTTGATAACGGATTTTAGGAAAAATCATTGATGGGAAAGAACACTTAGTTACATAAGCATCGCATCAGCTTAATAAGGACGAACCATATTATTCTACCACTGAAAAGGAGATGTTAGGGTTAATATATGGTATTTCTTATTTTAGATATTAACTGTATGAATGAAAGTCCACAGTGATTACTCATCATGCAGCTTTAATAGGGCTACTATCGCGAAAAGATCCTTCAAACTGTCTAACGTGGTGGTCTTTGAAACTAAGTGAATTTCCATACAAAGTGATTCACAAATCCGGTGTTAAACACTAAAATGGAGATACATTTAGTAGGAAGATTGGGGCATTGCAAGTCCCTTGGTTTTTATCTAAAAGCCGGCCGAAGTGGCCGTGCGGTTCTAGGCGCTACAGTCTGGAACCGCGAGACCGCTACGGTCGCAGGTTCGAATCCTGCCTCGGGCATGGATGTGTGTGATGTCCTTGGGTTAGTTAGGTTTAAGTAGTTTCTAAGTTCTAGGGGACTGATGACCTGAGAAGTTAAGTCCCATAGTGCTCAGAGCCATTTTTTTATCTAAAAGATCTGAAGACAGCACAAGCAAATGATAAAGAGTATTAGCTGTATTCCAAATAGCCACAGTTAGTCATACAAGATGGAGTTTTGTGCAGATCGAGCAACTATGGACCACGTGTTATAGTTCCAGCAGCTGTGAGGACAGAAGTACTATGGCAAGCACATGATTATATGTTATCGGGTCATGGGGTTAAGAGAATAGGAGATAGAAGCTTATCAGAAAAGTTCTGGAGGAGAACAAGACATGGTGATGTTCAACAGTACGTCAATAACTGTATTCTGAGCACACAACATGCTGATTTATACCATCAAGAGATACAATTACAAAGGCTACCAGAGTCTGACTATGCATTCCAAATGATGGGAGCAGATATTTTGCTGCCATTTCACAGGATTCAATCAAGTAACAAGCATGTTTTAACAATTATCGTCAGTTCTCGAGGTATCTGATAAGATTAGAAAGCAAGCACAGTAGCCCAATCTATCGTGTATCATTAGATTGTTAAATATGTTGTACCATAAACGATTATTATGGACCAGGGCAAAAATTTCATATCCGATCTCATTAAGCAGTTTTGTCTCTTACTGAAAGTTAAGAAATTGCGTACAAGTGCATTCCACCTATAGGCAAATGGCTGTACAGAAAGAGTTCATGGTATTATATCTAAGATGCTGAGCCACTACGCGAATTCTCAAGATCTAGATAGGGATGGAGAGACAGATTTTTTCATTTGCTCGTACATCTCAGAAACTCATATGGAACAGTGTCATCATCTTACAAGGTGGTATGTGGACGCAAATGCCTGCTCCCTTCGATGTGGCAGCAGATGGCAGACCAGTATCTTCATACTTCACGGCTACACTGCTACTGTCATCGTGGTGCGATGTATGACGAAGTACGGTGGTAAGCATGAGGGGACAGAGCACCTCCCAGCCAGAGCCACGGCTGCCACAAGCGGCGAACCACCAGTGCAGCAGCTGGCTTGAACGAAGTGTGTGGTATCAGCTGCCGAGCACCGGCCGAAGACCACTTACAACGTGGTTCCTCAGTGGACGTTGACAGACGATGCGAACCACGAGACATGACGCTACCTGTATTTTTACGGAAATATATAACTAATTCTCTATGCTCTTTCAGTGGGGTTACTGTCGACCACACACCACCAGCAGCCATATTACCGAATACGGGGATTAGCTAACAATCAGTGCACCTCTTACTGTAACAACAGACAGTAAAAGGCCATTATTCACAATGTTGAGACTGGCTGTGATATGGGGTCTTAGTGGGGTACAGACAAATGAGGGGTTCCCCAGGGATCAGTGTTGGTTCCGCTCCTGTTCCTTGTTTATAAAAATGATATGCCCTCTAGTATTATGGGTAACTTTAAAATATTTCTGTTTGCTGATGACACTAGCTTGGTAGTAAAGGATGTTGTGTGTGGCACTGGCTCGGTTTCAAATAGTGCATTTCTTCACTTAAGTTCAAGACTTTTAGAAAATAAACTAACGCTACATTGCAATAAGACTCAGTTTTTACAGTTTCTAACACACAATTCAACAAAACCCGACGTTTTAATTTCACAGAATGGGCATACGATTAGTGAAACTGCAGAGTCCAAATTTCTAGGTATTCAGATAGTAAACTGTCGTGGAAAGTTCACGTTCAGAATCTTGATCAAAGACTTAATGCTGCCAATATTACTATTCGAACGCTATCTGAAGTAAGTGATCGTTCGACACAAAAATTAGTCTACTTTGCTCATTTTCATTCGCTAATGTTGTATGGTATTATATTTTGGGGTAACTCTTCCCGTTCTAAAAGGATATTTTTGGCTCATAAAAATGCGGTTCGGGCAATAAGTGGTAAGTTCGCGAAACTCTTGTCAACCCCTGTTCACTATTCTAGGTATTTTGACATTGGGCTCCCAATACATATGTTCTTCACTGTCGTTTCTTGCTAACAGTATCGGCTTATTACAGAGAGTAAGCATCTTTCACTCAGTTAATATTCGCCAGAAATCCTACCTGCATTTCCATCGGACATCCTTAGCTCTTGTGCAGAAAGGTGTGCAGTATACCACTGCATCCGTCTTCAATGAGCTACTACAAGAATTCAAAAATCTTAGCAGTAATCCATGAGATTTCCAATGGAAACTGAATAGTTTTCTCGTGGGTCATTCCCACTCTGTCGATGAGTTCCTTGAAAATTTAAGCTTATTCTTATGTTATATTGTTGATTGCTTTTACTTCAATTTATTCCTCGACTTTTTTGGGTTCATAACCATTTTATTTCTATCTATCGTTACGTTTATGTTGTAATTTCAGATGCTGACACGTTCCATGGGCTTGGAGATTTGCTCCTCAATTTGGTCCTACAGAACCTGACGAGTAAGTAAAAATAAAATAAACCTATTTGGAAGTTTCAAAGACAGTTCAGTCGGAACATATTTACATATTCGCTCTTCTTTACGTGTTAATATTAGTACTCGTGTCATGTAATATCGTGTCAAATAAAGCAACATGATGTTAGCTGTCATGTCATATAACATGACACAGGTTGTCACGTCATCCGACATGGCAGTTGTTATTTGTTTGACCCTAGAAATTCGCCAAACTGCCGTGCAAATTGACAAGTTATTTTAATGTATTTTCACTACCATTTTCGGCAGTGCAATATTATATATAGCCCATATGCACTTCTCAGACATTACTGAGAGTGCATATAGGGCTTGAAGGTGGCATACTGAAATGCCGAAACTGGTAGCGAAAATAAAATGAAATAACTCCTCAGTTTACACAGCTATTTGGCAATCTCTTGGTTAAATAGTTCACCGGCCGCTGTCCCACGTCCACAATGGATCAACAGAAACTAACATTTGTCATGTGGTGCAGTATGATACAATGTGTCATTAAATTTTAGGAGGCCTGGATCCACTGTCTGCGATACGTTCAGTTATAGATGCACCACCACTCTAGGATGCTTCCACTCTCTGGAACTACACCAATTTGTGTCTATTTTGGATTCCAGAAATTTTGTTATATTGTTCAATTTTTATTTTCCATTACTGGTTAAGAATCGCCCAGTGATTCGTCATCAGATGGTACATGGTCCCCCCACACACAAAGATATCTAATTGTGTTTTTAGCCTCCCTCCCCCCTCGGAATAAAACTATCTCCAGAAATTTTACCCCCAAGGAAAACTATTTTAGCTATTAAATGTATGCTCTTCAGCCATCTTCTCATTATCTCTTATCTTATAATGCTTATCTTATAATGTATGCAATAATAAAAAAAAATGAAGATACTGCTGCTTAAAAACCCATGTGAATAATTTTGGAGCGAAATGTTGCAACAGCTAATCGGAAATAAGTATGAGTATGATTGGCTGGAATAAGCAGAACTGCGAAAGAATGTATGCACGACAAAGTAAAATAAAATTTTCAATCATGCACGAAAACTGATGAATTTAAGTTTGTTTTTCGGAAAATAAATTTTCTACAAGGTACCGTAGTAGTTTCGGAAGAAACCGCATTACAGCATCTTCTGTTGGTTTTAAATAAGGTGACGTTTTCTGACAGTTGTTCTTATAGTAGTTTTCAGATTAGCTTAACCTTCTGTGTGGTCATCGACATAGCTTAAAAACCTCTATCAAACTACGTCATTTTGTACAGGGCTGGACATGATTGTACTTTGGTACACGCATTGTTTTGCACGTCCAAAGATTTCAGATTTTAAGCCACTGACGAATTAAATCTTTAACATATAAACATTGAATCCATAGTCAATTGTAATAACCAGTTTTTTTTTAATTCTTCCAAATTCAGCGCTTAAAATTCAACGCATTGCTACGGAACACAGTTTCAGGTGCAAACGCGTGATTCTTCGCATGTAAAATCTGAACGATGAAACAGTTGTGTATTTCCTTCTTATAACTGCCGTAAGCAATTTTTTTTTAAAGCATCAGTATCGTTTTAAACCATCTCACGACGTGCAATTCGCATAAAACCAGGTTTTACGTGCACATCATGTGCAAGTTCAGGCCGCTGTGTCGTTGCAATGGATAAAACTTTCACAAAACAAATTAATTGCGTGTATTTGTCTACCTTCTTACAAAATTTGAACCGATCTGCCCAATTCTGAAAGTTATTCGTTAACCAAAATTGACAAAAACACGTGTTTGTACGTAAAATCTGAACGAGGGTGACTGTTTTCGCACGTAAAATCCGAACGGGTAAACATACAAATGGTTCCATTAGCTGAGCATTAATTTCAGCCCAATTAAAATCTTTTACAAAGGGAATTAATCGATTGGCACGATTTGGCTGGGCGCCGGCTCCAGTTCGTCATTCAAACGTTGCTTAATGTACTGTAACATAGCTACAGTAAGACGGATGTTCGATGGCTATAGAAATGGTCGGCTGTCCGGGCTAAACAAACTTTTTAACCAGTATTACAAGAACAAATAGGAACTGAGCACTTAGACCACTCCTCCAAAACAAGAGTCTGCTCAAGGCCTTTTAGTACATATTTGTCTGAACACTTATGAAAAAACTACCGTGAACAATTTTAATGTGAAATATTAATTACGTAAGGCAGTATAGCAGTGGCAAACTTCAGTGTGAAATTGGGAACTGTTTAATTGTTAATATAAGCCTGGTTTTGTATGGGCATAGTTAGGAAGTGTTTTACTTGTAAAACGCCAATAAACGATGTAAAATGATGTATACAGTTATCCTTTAAAAACAATATTTTCACAATAAAAATTAGAAGAGTAATAAAGTAATGAGTGGCGTTTTAGTTGTAGGCTGCACGGTCAGGTTTCGCAACGAAATGTGTTCACTATGTTAACCACGCCCCATCCACGTCAGATCGTTGCATATTAACATGAAAGGAGGTAAAAATGGAGGATACGTTACTAGGAGATTAGAGGTTGACACAAGAGAGGTATTAGTGATGGGCCGCATCAAACCAGTTAAAAGATTGGTGAGCCCACCCTCCTACCTCCGAATAAAATTAGAAAGCCAGTAATTTGGTTTAGGGGTTTGTGGTTTGTATGCTCTTTGTGATGTAGACGAACAAGTACATTGCACAAAAGTGATTATGGTAAAACGTCGAATGAAGAACACAAAGGAGGAGGCTTGTCCTCTTCGTAGACGATGGGATACTTGGTCACGCTGCATAGAGCGACTGTCACGGCAGCCGACACAAAGTGCTGTGTCCACAGCAGAGTGGCCTTATGTGCGCTTGATTATCAGATGAGAAGATGGGAGAGCGCAATTTGGTGAGAGCCTTAGTAGTGAGGGTGCTCGGCGCGAGCCGTGGCTCTCACCCGTGCACTCAATTATGGAGAAGTGATACACATCGCCTCCTCTCTGGCTTCACAAGTACCGATGAGAATCGGTACTGTTTCTAGCAGAGATTCTTCATTTTCTGTATGAGAGCCCGAGTGAAAAATGTCACGCGGGGAAACATAGCGATAAGCTGCACAAATTAAACGTGTTCTCACTTTTTATATTCTAAGTTAATTATACTAGGACGATAGCGGCCGATTTGTCACAGAGTTTTATATTACTGTTACTAGAATATGTTTCAAAAAATTGGGTTCGTTTGAGTAACGATTACTACACGTCTACACAGAGAGGGTTAGACACTACAGATGTGGTTTTAACGTCCTCGTATAGCTCAAAAGACAGCCATTCTGGACTGGATAACTACTGCCACGTAAAATGCACAACGTACAGATAAGTTTTGTGAACAGATGGGAATCGTGATCCCTCAGTTTTCTGAAATTTTTCATGTCGAGATAAAGTTAATCTTAGTCACTGTACAGTTCAGTTATAAAAAACGTGATCAGCAGCGGAGAACACAAAACTGATGATATCAATATCTGGAAATGGCTCTTAAATAAAATTCACGTTGATGGCCTGCCATCTAATGACACAGCGAATTTCTTCGTTAACAGAAGCAATATAGTTTAACCGCAAATGTCAAGCGAATCTCCTAGGTAATAAACCACTTCTCATATCTATGTAACACCATAGTTTCGGAGGGACTAAATCGGCATGTAACGATAAAAAGAACAGCAAACAAATTCACTTGCAGCACACACAACAAACACCTCTATCGGAATAAAAGAATCATTCTAATATCTCTGTCTGCAATAATTGATGGCATATCTCAACAAGCCGAAAGATGAAAGAGTAAATTTAGTAGGAAATATCGGGATTAAAATGCGACAGTTGACTTTCAGTATAAAGTAAACAGGAGAAATAGATACAAGCGAAGGTAAGTTGGATAGATTTGAGATGTAAAACAGTCGAGGTAGCAGAAGATGAATAATGCGGCAGTACCTAACGGTTACTGCTGAGTAGGTGCTCTTCATAAACAGCATCCCATACGAGCAAAATAATTTATTGTTCACATGTGGTTACTCGTGCTTTACGTACTTGGCCTTTGCACGGCTCTGGTTAAAACAAACACCTCGATGTAGTTGTACACTTCTACTTTTATGCCCTGCTGCTAACTCACTCCAAATAGTAACCTGTAACTGTGATCCTGCAGTCAAATGTTCTCTGCATCGCGTAGATTTGCGAATTAATAAAAATATCCAAAATAAATGCTAACTGAATAATTTAATAACAAGCGTCCTATTCCAACGTTTGTAATTGATGTAGATGACAGATAATTATGTTGAATAATGTTTATTTAAGAAAGAACATCTCAAAGAAACGGAAAGTGGTACTATAATATTCAGTTAAAATACAGACAGAAAATGCTCTTATAAAATGCAGTCAAGTTACGTTGAGACGTTACGAGAATCGTAGCAAAATCCCGAAACTAAATAGTCATCGAAGACACGCCAAAATTAAGTCCATTTCGTAATCACAACGTAGGCAATATTCACCAGCTCATAACAGTTCAGAGTTCAACATGATGATTCAGAAATTAATACTCACGATGCACAGAATAGTAGCTCTTCCTCTGTCTATTCTCAGTTCCTTAATACAAGCGGAAACAGTTAGAGTTCTACTTTGAAGCACATTCGACCTTTAGAAATATAAAGTCCCTTCAAAAGTATTGTAGCTGCCGTTCACTGTCCAGAATCAATCACATATATGATCAAGTACATTACCATAGGCAGGTCTGCCTTCTTCCAACACTCGACATCAACTGTGGAATCGTTCCCTTGAGCTCTTCACTCGAGAAGTCCCAGTTTCTACTTGACTCCCATAGTGTTCCGATAATGTCTTCTTGTCCATTGGCTGACGGCCATCCCTACGAAAAATACATCGTTCTTACGTGTTACAGACATGATTTGACTCAACATGACCACTTCCTGGACTAAACTAATATTTTACAACAATATTTAAAAAAAGAAAGGTCATAAACATTCGGTTACACTCAAATCATTTACATTAAATGTAAGTAATAGTTTATTCATAAATAAATAAGCCAGTTCCTTGCGCAAGTGCTCTCACACAAAATGACAACAGAGTATCGCTAAGTATTTATTAAACAGTTGTTTATGCTTGCCTGCCAAAGGTGTCTTTTGGCACCCTTTCCAATAGTGGTGTCAGTTAACATACTTGCAATCAACATTCAAATAAAGTTACTGGCAAAATAGTAAACTGTTATTTAAACGAATATAGACGTATGACAATACGTGAGGTATTTATTCTGTATTCATTAAGTGTGTAAATATGGAGAACGCGAAGTTCTGACAAACCTTTTCATAATGAAAAGATACAAAAGGCATCGAACATCAATAAATAAAATAGATTCAGATACATAGCTTTCAGAGATGACAGCTATAGTGCAATGCTTTCATCTGAGATACTACTTGTTGAAATCTCATGACGCGATTGGAAGTAGTAATTCAGTCATCTATTCACTGTGAAATCTTAATTGCTATAGTTTTAATTGTATTGAAATACTTTTGTGTTATTCGATACCTCCCACTTTGTGAGATCGCAGATGTAATAATATTTGCATTAATATTTGATTGTAGGTTGATATAGACTGTCAAAGAGCATCTTTCAGCTTGTCCCAAAGTCTGTTATTGCTGGTCATTGTGTATTCTGCTAAGCGAGGGACCACTGTCCAGCTCCACTCTGATGAACGTCTGGAATAGACCTGGAGCGCTGCTGCGGTCCGCCTGAGCCCGGGCCAGCTTGCGTTCAGCCGTACATCAAACACACCTTACCTCGCAGCGATTCTGGGCGGCCCATTAGCTCGCCTAAATACGAGTAACGTCACGCACTTCCACTCACTGTCGCATATCAGCTCCCTAATTTGGCCCATTAAGTCGCACCAAATTTGACATACGTAACATAATAAATGAATACCCTACTTGCATAACAAAACAACAGAGTAAATATCTATCTTTGTGGTGATGTTTGAAACAGCATGTATCTCCTAGGAGATGCCATAACATCTTATCAGCATACATTTACTAAATCTAATACAAGTTATAAAAATTGCAGCATATTAATTAAATGCCCATCTAAACACGTAATATTTGTGTAAGTTAGGAGACATATCGATCTTTTCAAAAGTTTTTAGCTCTTTTGCGGTCATTTGATAGCGTCTTTCGCTTTTACACCTTCGTAGCACTTCACCAACACAAACAAAGCACATGATCGGTGTCTGGCGTCGAAGCTTAGATCGTTTGCAGTCCAGTCGCCATCGCAGAAATTTATGACGGCATTGGCCGAGTAAGGCGCCGAACATGTGTCAATCCGCAGTCACCGTCAGAGCTAGACGATAGCTGTCGAAATACGTATGTGGTGTAGTTAGCAATAACAATACGACTTCCCGAATCCCCATAGATGAGGCACCGAACGCCCTCCCCTATCGAATCGATCCGCTTACAAACTGGATAGTAAAAAAAAAACTGATTCTTAGCATTGACAAAACACATGATTCAGCTCGACTTTTCAAACACTATCATAATGTTCCCTCTAGCAAACATGTCTTTCGTACTTTGAAATTTGTTCGATATCATAGATCAACTAATATTTTATGATTTCTCTACAATTTTACCGCATCTAATTATAAGCATCAGAACTAATACTGCCCTGTTCACATATCGTTCATTTAACTTTCCTTTCAATTCTGAGGATACTTGCATCCTAAACTCATCAACATCCTATTTGCATAATAAAACACCTCTAAGTTATATTCTCTAAGCATATTACAAAGCTGTACCCAAAATTTAACATAGAAATCTAATCAAATCTCTTCCAAAATAACATACATTATAAAATTAACCCGCTAATATATCACCAAAATCTTTGCTCAAACTTTGCACATAGCTATGTGTTTTACTCCTACAAGTAATTAAAATTTTGACGAGGTCTAAATGGTTCAAAAGGCTCTGAGCACTATGAGACTTAACATCTGAGGTCATCAGTCCCCTAGAACTTAGAACTACTTAAACCTAACTAACCTAAGGACATCATACACATCCATGCCCGAGGCAGGATTCGAACCTGCGACCGTAGCAGTCGCGCGGTTCCGGACTGCAGCGCCTAGAACCGCACGGCCACCGTGGCCTCTTATGACATTTTTCTCGGCGGTGTATGCTCGGAACCTCACTTTTCTCGCTTTTTCACCCGGTCAGATTCGTCCCCTCTTTCCTCTTCCACCAACGGACTCCAACGTTTACAGACTTAATTTGTGACCACAGCTGGAACACCATTCTTCATCAGCATCGTTTATTTCACATACAGGTTACACATTTTAATTTCAACCCTTTCTAAAGATTACGCCCTAAAATAGTTTCAACGTCCCTTCCTTTTTCATCCATGTTAATGGTGCGTATTACCATATCAGAATAACCCTCAATCTCATAATCGATTCCTACATTCTCCCGGTCTACCTCAAACTCATCTGTAGGATTTAAATCATCCTCAGAACACGTCGTTTCATCATCCTCTCAGCATCAAATACGCTTCACTTCCTCCAAATTAATGATATCAATAGCTGTAACACTATCACAATTAACCATACAATTGTAAACTTCACCATTCTTAAACAAATCCTCACTTCTTTCAGCCAAATCACTACAAACTTTATCGTAAATAACTCTATTAACGTCCACCGATAACTCATAAGATTCATTACTTAAAACATTCGTTACATCCGTCGATATATCTTATAGGAATCACCACCAATAACTCAGTCGACCTCCGCTAATACACCATATAAATTGTCGTTATTGCATCGCCCCACAGTAGAACTCACGGCACACTTGAATTCCTCCAAACTGGGATCTCACTCTGTCTCCGTTTCATTTTCTCTACTCCCAGACGCCTCCGCCATTGATGTTTTCATAAAGAGAGACCGGTTCACTTCCATCATCAGAAATAAATACACAAATTGCTTTCTCGAAGATATCTGAATCAGTAGCTTCAACCTTCTCCATTTTAGTACCTAAGAGATCACCTTTACCTCCCTTTAACAATAAATCACCCACGTGTGCCGACACATAATAAAATTCATCACATGCTGACGAGACTATTGCTACGCCGCATTCACAAATACTTTAACATACTTCCGTTGATGCACGACAAAATTCATCTCCAGTTGACAAGACTACAGCTTCCCCACCTTCACAGATATCCTCACATATTTCCGTCGCTACAGTATCATCTATATTACTTTCACTTACATTGCTACTGTGGTATCTTCCCCACTCGTATGGTATAGGGTGCCTAATTCAATCACATAAATTAATATGGGTTACAAGTGACGGCTCTTCTAGTGCCTCTCTTGCAGTGCGCGTCTTCTAGTACTGGTCTCCTAGTCCTCCGGCTTCTACTAATACGCCCGAGGCAAGCGGCGCGTCGCTTTTATTCTGTTCGTACCGGTTCCGCTCCTGTCATTATGACGTCCCAGTCTGCGTGCTATAGGCTGACGTCGTCTCACAGTCCTCTCTGCTGTATCGTTCTTGATCTTCGTGCCGGCGCTTGTCGTTACACCGGAACAGTCGTAACTGTTGATACTGACTTGTGTCTCATTAGAATTCATCATACATTCCATCTCTACCAAATTCAGATCCACTTCAGCCTCTCTTCTGATCATGGATTCAATCTGTCATTCACTTCCTTTTCAGAAAATGAGTATTTCAACCCCATATCCTCATTATTAAATTTTTCTACATATTTTACAACCTGCCTTGCACCCCCTTTACGGCTGTGCTGCTTAATATTACTCATCATTTTATTCTTACTTGTTATAACCTCCATGTCCAACATTTAAATCTCGTTTGCCGAGTTTTTGCCATCCCTAGAGTTTTTAAAATAACGTGTCCTTTTCAACGTCGATTTATTTCACCACCCCCGGTCCTGAGATGCGGCGATCTGGAGTTTCCTGGCCTCGTACTCCGGCGTTGCATTTTGTGAGGCTCCTGCCCCTCACATCTTCGATCTCGGTTTTGATTTCCATTATAAAAGTTTCCATTTCTCCTTTGAAAATTATTATTACGGTGATAATTATTTCTGTTACGATCATTATAATTAATGTGGATATCACTATTGTTCTTGTTCTGGTACCCATTTCCCTGTTCACTGTTAACATTGAGGGGCTCGAATTTCAATTTCTTTGCAAGCTTCTCAATAAAATCTAAAAAATTCTCAATGGAATTTGTTGGGCTGTGGATAAGATCCAATTTAAATATTCTGTTAAGCGTCTATAGAGCGTCGTGATTTTGGTCAGCATTCCCAGTGGACGGTTTATATGAGACAACTAAACGAGCTCACACACACACAAATCCTGTATCAACCCACGTAAGTGATAGAAACTTGGTAAGTTCACTCACTCATTCTGAAGTCGTGTGTGCTTTGCTTCACTTCAGAATTTGTTTAGGAAACAATTCTCAAACACTTCGCAGGTAGCGAATGAAGCGCTTAATAAATCTGGTCATGAATGTGCCCTCTAGATGCCTTTTAGTGAATTAATTTTTGCCGCTTCCAACATTCCTCTCACAAAAATATCCTTACAAGCAGCAAGAAAATCAACTGCATGGTGCATTTCATAATTTGCAAAGCACTTTGTCATTTGTGAAACAACCCATGCAACATTTATCACAGTAGTATCCCGATTTGCTGCTAAACAATTTAATTCTGCCTTCATGTTTTTCAGCTGCTGTTCATACTCCACAGCTTCTTTATTTAATCTTGATTAAAAATGTTCTCTGTCTTTATGCACCTCCCCTTCTCATTCTGCTACTGCACCTGACAAATTACTAACAGATTTACCGGTCACGTTTTCAAGCGCATTTTGTCTTCACACAATTTTTCTCTTCACCAATCAGTTCGTCCTACATCTTTACCAACTTGTTTCCGAAATATTTCTCAATTGTGTCGACTCAGGTGTTAAGTAGGTCAACTTCCTCAAAAATTTTGTCTACATCTGGCCGTACAGCTTCAAGTTTTGACCCAATCCTTCTTTCTATATCTGATTTAATTTTCTTCATCTCAGCTTTTAATGATTCTAGTATATTTTTCCTTACTGAACATACCTCTGCTTTTAGTGAACCTATCTCCACACCCAGTATCCCCATTTGAGATTTCAGATTTGTCATAATTTCCCTTAACCACGCCATTGAATCCCTTGTAATTACATCTCCTTTCTCTGATTTCGGACTATTTGCCCCATTATCACTACAAAGTTAACACTTTGGATTAACTGGCCAACTGAAATTATCTGAACCACGCACTGGGTGATTGCTTAATCGCTTGAAGCTCCATTACTGGCGATAACTCAGGGGGTTCACATATATTAACACCATCGGCCCAAGTACTTAACTTCTCGGTCAAGCTAGCTGCTTCTGCTGTAATGCTGCTGCCCGGAGTGTCGATGCTGAAGACCTCGAAGTCGCCGACGGTGGCCAGCGTTGCCGTGGCCGCCGCTGCCGCTATGCTGCCGTCGAGGTCTCCGCACCTGCTGGCAGCTTCAGACTCGAAGTCAGCACGCCTCTGCGTAGACTTCTACTTCTTTCTTGAAGCTCCGTGGTAAACTTCCCCACACCTAGCTTCTGCTACCAAGTCTCCCTCCCGCAAGTGCTACGAAGTACTGGGTGATCAAAAAGTCAGTATAAATTTGAAAACTGAATAAATCACGGAATAATGTGGATTGAGAGGTAAAAATTGACACACATGCTTGGAATGACATGGGGTTTTATTAGAAAAAAAAACAAAGTTCACAAAATCTCCGACAGATGGCGCTTCATCTGATCAGAATAGCAATAATTAGCATAACAAAGTAAGACAAAGCAAAGATGATGTTCTTTACAGGAAATGCTCAATATGTCCACCATCATTCCTCAACAATACCTGTAGTCGATGAATAATGTTGTGAACAGCGCTGTAAAGCATGTCCGGAGTTATGGTGAGGCATTGGCGTCGGATGTTGTCTTTCAGCATCCCTAGAGATGTCGGTCGATCACGATACACTTGCGACTTCAGCTAACCCCAAAGCCAATACTCGCACGGACTGAGGTCTGGGGACCTGGGAGGCCAAGCATGACGAAAGTGGCGGTTGAGCACAGGATCATCACCAAACGACGCGCACAAGAGATCATTCACACGTCTAGCAACATGGAGTGGAGCGCCATCCTGCATAAACATCGTACGTTCCGGCAGGTGTTTATCAACCAGGCTGGGGATGATGCGATTCTGTAACATATCGGCGTACCTCTCACCCGTTACGGTAGCAGTTACAAACCCAGAATCACGAACTTCCTAGAAGAAAAAAGACCCGATAATGGTAGATGTGGTAAATCCAACCCATACCGTGACTTTCTCGTCGTGCAATGGAGTTCCCACGACAGTTCTAGGATTTTCGGTAGCCCAAATTCTGCAGTTGTGGGCGTTGGTAGACCCTCGGAGCGTGAAATGAGCTTCGTCGGTTACTCAACCAATCGTCATCTTCCGCCATCTTTTGAAACGCCCACACCGCAGATGCCCTCCGCTTCACTAAATCCTCAGGTAACAGTTCATGATACCGATGGATTTTGTACGGATAGCATCGGAGGGTACGCCTCAGTGCCAACCAAACAGTGGTGTATGGAATGCCGGTGCGACGTGCGACTGCACGAGCGCTGACTTCACCGTGCATAGACGAACCCGCTACAGTCTCCATTTCCTCCTGAACTGTCTCAGCATCATTACGCCTTGTGCTCGGTCGACCACTACCGGGTCTATCGTCTAAACAACCCGTGGCTTCGAACTTCGCAATCAATCTCGCCACAGCTGCATTTGTCAACGGACCTTTACCCTTCGAATCCCATTCCCATGGCGATAGGATCGTAACGCTGAACTAGCACATTCCCCATTCTGATAATACAGCTTCACTAAAAGCGCCTTTTCAGGTAACGTCAACATCCTGCGAGTGCTGGCGCATCTGATTCTCTCTCTCTCATTACAGCTCCTTTTATACACGATTGTCATGCGCACTCGCTGACGTTTTTCTGTCCACCCCCATGTGTCGGACATTTTGTGAACTTCGTATTCTTTTGTTCTAATAAAACACCATGTCATTCCAAGCATGTGTGTCAATTTTTACCTCTCCATCTTCATTATTCCGTTGTTTATTATGTTTTCAAATTTATACAGACTTTTTGATCACCCGGTATTATGATTGGAGCCCCTGCCTATCATGCAATACATTTGTGACCTGGATCACAGAATATTCTGAAGTGTTACTATTACAGTTTTCATTCTAAAGGAATTGCATTCGTATCCTGTACGAGAGTGACCCAATTGCGACGGTACGTAACGGTTACTGCTGATAGCCTGGGGTCGAGCCGCGCACGTCTGTTTTCATGCCCTGCAGTAAACTCGCTCCAAATAGTAACCAGCTTCTTTGATCCTGCAGTCGAATATTCTCTGCATCACCTAGAATTGCGAATTAATGAAAATATCCAAAATAAATGTTAAATGAATAATTTAGTAGCAAGCTTCCTATTCCAACGTCTGTAACTGATGTAGATGACAGATAATTATGTTGAATAAAGTTTATTTAAGAAAGGACATCTTAAACAAACGGGAAGTGGTATTATGATATTCAGTTAAAATACAGAGAGAAAACATCCTTATCAAATGCTGCAAAGCTACGTTGAGAGGGTTACAAGAATGGTAGCGAGATCTCCGAACTCAAGAGTCATCGAGAGCACCAGAAAATTAAGTTCATTTCCTAATCACAATATAGGCAACATTCACCAGCTCATAACAGTTCAAAGTTCAACATGATGATTCACAAATTAACACACACGATGCACAGGATATTAACTCATACTCTCTCTGTCCTCAGTATCTTAACGCAAGCGGAAAAATTTGAAGTCCTATTCTGGAGCACATTCAGATCTCTCGAAGTGTTAAGTCCCTTCAAAAGTATTGTAGCGGCCGTTCACTGCCCAGAATCAATCGCCCATATGTGTTAATCACGAAAACTACCATAGGCAGGTCTGATTTCTTCCAGTACTCGGCGTAAATTGTAGAATTGCTCCCATGAACTCCTCACTCGAAAAGTCCCAGTCTCAACTTGACTCCAGTGGTGTTCTGCCGCTGTCTGCTATTCAATTGGCTGACGGCCATCCCTACCAAAAATATGTATTTCTTACTTGTTACATAGGTAACACATGTAAATAATCCTTGTAAATTTTCCCCAAAATCTTATGTACAGAACAATTTATATTTTTCTCTTATGTAAATAATGAAGTTAATTATGTTTTGCGACCTCCGCGCACATATCAACGTTCACACTCTCCTTGCACTAAGTTGTGACTCCTTTACATCTTACATATCTTAAATTAAGTTTTTTTTTATCCTTTAAACAAGCAATTCCTACATACTATACATGAAATTATACTTACATACACACTTATATTAGTACAAGCCACGTTTTTCATTCACATGGTGCAAACCGTTGACTCTTATAACATTTTTCTCGGCAGTATGAGTATGTTCTGAATCTCACTTTTTTCGCTTTTTCACCCTGTCAAATTCGTCCCTTCCTTTTTCCTTTCACCAACGAACTCCTAGACATGGTATGACTCAACATGGCCACTTCCTTGACTATACTACTACTTTACAACAATATTTAAGTAAAGTAATATCATAAACATTCAGTTACACTCAGATAATTTACCGAAAATGTAAGTAATAGTCGGTTCATAAGTAAATAAGTCATTATTCCTAGGCAAGCGCTCTCGCACTAAATGACTACAGATTATCGCTAAGTATTGTTTCAACAATTATTTATGCTTGCTCGACAGAAGTGTCATTTTGTACTCTTTACAATAATGGTCTCAGGTAACACAAGCGACTGACCGTTTTTAAATTACTGTGGTGTTTAATAGCACTTGCAATCAACATTCAAATAAAGTTATTGGAAAAATAGTAAACTGTTCATTAACTAAATACACACTTACGTCAATACGTGAGGTGGTCATGCTGTATTCATTAGATGTGTAAATCTGGAATATTCGACGTTCTGACAAACAGTTGCATAATGAAAAAATATAAAATACATCGAAAATCAATAAATAAAATAGATACTGACACATAACAGGGATGATAGTCAGAGTCAGTGTTATCATCTGAGTTACCGTTTGTTGAAATCACATGAAGCGATTCAAATTTGTTAATTCAGAGGTTCATTCTATAAATGTTTATTCACTGTGAAATATTAACTTCTGTAGTTTTAATTATCTTGAAATACTGTTGTGTCATTGTATGCGCCTCATTTTTCCGAGATCGCAAATGTATTCAGGTTTGAATTTTTATTTGATTGTAAGTTGTTGAAGACTGTTAAAGAGCTTTAAAACACCATCTTTCAGCTTATCTCAAAGTCCGCCTTTGGGGGTTATTCTGCATTCTGCTAAGCGAGCGACCATTGCCGAGCTCCACTCTATTGGTATTTACCCACATCTGGTGATCGTCCCGGGCTGACATGGCAAGACCGCTGCGGTCCGCTCTGAGCCCCGGACCCGCTAGCGTTCAGCCGTACATCAAGTACACCTTACCTCGTAACAATTCTGTAACGGCGATTAGCTCGCCTAAATTGGCATAATGGTACAATAGGCAAAAGACAGGTACCCGCAGAAGTCTGTGGATAACACTCAAAAAACTTAATTGATGAAAAAAGATGCAATGAAAATGTAGCCGACGAAGCACACAAAGCAAATACAGGCAGACAGACAGAAAACCTCAAAATGGCTAGATGACAAATGCAAGGAGAAGCATGCACGACTAGGGGAAAGGTAACTGCCGCCTGTAGAAAAATTAAAGAAATCTTCGGAGAAAAGAAAAGAGCTATATAAATATCAAAAGCTCAGACGACAAAAAAGAAAAAGAGCTAACGAAAAAGAGCTATATAAATATCAAAAGCTCAGACGATAAGCCAGTATTTTTCGAAGAAGGAAATGCTGAAAGGTAGAAGGGAAATACATAAGGGCTATGCAATGGAAACGACCTTTAAGAGAATAATATTATAAGGAAAGAGGAAATAAATAAAGGTAAGATCGGAAATTTGATAGTTCGGGAAAAAATTTGACAGAGTACTAAAAGAACTAAGTCGAAACAAGGCGTAACGTAGCAAATTATTTCGAGTCTTTCCACCTTACAGTGAAATCTGTCATCTGTAGTTTGTCTGGTCATGTAGCAGAGAGAGATAGATAGAGAGCTGTATTTTTTGTTCCCGCATACTCCTAGCTAACGCAGTGACGCTATACTTTGTTCATCGTAAGTATAAACCTGATGTAAACAAATACATACGCGATGATTGGTCAGAACCAATAGCACAGGTACAATGGTGTTGATACGCTCTTGGAAGTTGGTGCTACTTACGTATCAGATATCTTATTATTTAGTTGCGTTAAATGAAACTTTAAGATATTCTGATGTACTAACGGCCATCAACGTTTTTGTTAATCACGCTTTAGCTATGTAGTTTTTATTTAAAAATCGTGTACAGTCACAGTCTGTGTGTCGTTGTGCTCTGATTGTCGGGCTGATAATACAAAGTATGAAAATGGTTGAGGCTGTTTCCTGCTCCGTAGTAAAACACGCGTGTGGAACACGGTTATAGAGTTCCAAAAATGGGTTCTTCTTAATGTTTTTCATAAATTTACAGGAAAAAATTGCCTTTGAAGTTTATCGAGAGAATGTATTTAATATAGTTAGGGTACGACTGCACGGTGGGTATATAACAAAATCGATAGTGCAGTAGCTTCAGAGTCTGATGCAGTTCATGGATCGCTCGATCTAGTCTCACCTCCATCTATTTTATCTTTCTATTTGTAATATTTACATCTCGTAATTGTACAATTCATCAATATTTTTTATGAATAATGCACATCTTCTTGTTTCTAATTACATATTGCACGCGATATTCATGTTTTCGTTTCAAATAAAAATTTTTAATTATCGATATTTTATTAAAGATTTTTAATAAATGTAGCTAAAATTAAGAAAACATAACAACAAATTTTTTTACTACAAAAATGAAAAAGTAAATACCCTTTATTTGGATTATGTCATTTGTTTTATACCAGATATGTAATCTAACATGGGCCAGAGTGATAAGTGTCGTAGAAACATGAAAAACAATTTTCTTCACAGCATCGAGCACACCAAACGTGCTGCATTGTTACATCTGCCACTGTACCATAACATTATGAACCAAACAGAACTGATCTGGAGGCAAGTTAAGGGATTTGACGTGAGAAATAACAAGACTGTCAAGCTGCCAGACGTACTGGAACTAACGCACGCAGCTTTTTCACACGTCACAGACGAATGCTGGCAACATATAGAACGCTACGTCATAAAAGAAAAGGTCGAAAATACGGCACCTGGGTGGTTTCGTGGATTCTGTTGTTGATTGAGTCGTTATCAATGAAGCAGGTCACAGTTCCAGAACTGAAGCGTATTTCTCGGATTTGGATAAGGAAGGAGCTAAGAGATTATCAGACGACTGACTGTAATTAATATCTTCAGTGGCTTCAGTATTCAACAATATGGTGAAATCCCTGCAGTATGCGTTTTTTATCACACATCGCTCGCTCAGAAAAATTACCCTGTTTTTACGTTAGGAATTTGGGATACTCTTGTTTGTAATTAGAATATTATGTTAGGTGAGAACGAGAGCATTTTATGATTCCCGTCTGGTGATAAATGTTATTCCATTCTCTTCAAAAATTAAATGATATTCGAAGCTATATTGTTCCTTTACTCGTCTCTTTCTACATCTGAACTACAATGCTCACGTCAATGCAGGTAAGCTGGACCAGCTGGCTGGCCAGTGCTGTATACGTATAATACGCCGCTAAAGCTATTGTCCCGCATTAGAGCTCTGTCTGTGCGCGTGTAACGCAGCATAAAACGTATCCTTATGATCATACTTGACTTTTATGGACATGGCTTTGCTTCCGCTGCACGTGAAACGAAATCCAATGAGATTCAAGCAAACGTCGAAGAATACATGGTCTTATGTCTACATCATGTTTATTCTTATGATGAACTGCGCTTTGTGGATGGCCTTATGCTTCATTTGTATGTGTGTGTGTGTGTGTGTGTGTGTGTGTGTGTGTGTGTGTGTGTCTAAAAGTCACTCGGGAACAGTCTTACTGTAGTTAGTAATGTGGAACCGCGGCACCCAAATTTTTGTTAAGATGAAGAAAATGTTAAGTTCTGTCGATTATTTTATCGGAACTGTAAATAGCCTACAGTGTTAAACCTGTTAATGAAAGTTTGGAAATATTAGTAACTTAGTTTGGAAGTTTTGTGTGAACTTTCATGACGCGTTTAAAACTCTGCGTGGTGTGTTTCGTGACCACCTCGCCTAAATGGCGTCAAATGAAAGGACTTGCACCATGGGGCCGAACTCCCCAGAAGGAGACTCCTGGATTGATATACTGTAAGCACATTACAGTTTTCTTCCAATTTCTGGCCGACGCTACCTTCCAAGGCTGAAACATAGCTTGGATTCAGTGATGATTTGCTCAGCCATATTGTGGTACTCCAGGACCCATGGTTGCTCTGTATGGTCACGTTACTGCCAAGAATTATGTGACCACTTTGTTTGATCACGTCCATTCCATGATACGATGCTTGTTCCCCAATGGTGATGCTGTGGTCCAAGACGACAGGGCACCTGTTCACATACCTCATATCGTCCAGGACTGGTTTTCTCGTGGTGGTGGTAAGTCCCTATGGGACCGAACTGCTGAGGTCATCGGTCCCAGGACTTACACACTACTTAATCTAACTTAAACTAACTTACGTTCAGGACAACACACACCTCCATGTACGACGTAGGACTCGAACCTCCCACGGAGGTGGGGGTGTGTGTGTGGGGGGGGGGGGAGCCACGCTAACCTTGGCAAGGAGCCTACGACCACGCGGCTACTCCGAAAGGTACTGGTCTTCTGAGCACGAGGATGAATTGTCACCTTTCCCGTGGCCAGCTCCGTAATCGGATCTCAGTATTATTGGGCATTTGTTGTCTGCTTTGGTGGGAAGGGTGGGTGATCCACCTTCATCATATTTAGCTGAACTTGCCACTATTTTGTGGAAAGAATGGTATTGCATTCCCTCGAAAAATATACAGAACGTGTATTATCCATTCCGGGAAAATTGGGAGCTATTTAGTATGCCAACTGCTTCTCTACATCGTATTAGGGATGGTAATGTGTTGCGTTTTTGGTGTTCCCATATTTTTGTTCACTCCCTGAATTCTTCATGATGACCGAAGAAACAGATGTTTCTGTGTTCTTTCACTACAACAATAAATTACACATGTCTAACAACTCAGTCCATCCGCAGGACTATATTACATGCAACTTGTGAGCCTGTTGACTTAGGTTACTGGACACGCTACTGCACATGCTAACATAAATTATTGATCCCCACAAGAGGAGCTTTTACACTGCAGGCCAAATCTGGGCAAGCTTGGCCAAATTCACGTTTAGGCAACTTGAGAAGCTGCTCCTTTGTTAAGGTAGGCTCCTGAGCTAAGGACAGTGAGTTGCACGCACTAACCGGTAGGCGGCAGCTGGTCAGGGTGGCGCCAAATGTAGGTAGGTGCAGTGCATTTACGACAATATCTTGAAATCCCCACCTCCTCTGAACACCCACTTACTCCCGTCGTCGCCAAGCCTAGGCACTTTCACCTCAGCAGTAGGAGTAAAAATCGTATTAGGTGTGAGAGTAGAAAGGATTTTTGCTGAAAACGTATGATTTCCAAGTTTTTTTTATTATCAGACAGGCAGATGAATATACAGATGAAGCCATATGTTTTGTTTGTCAATTGTGTCACACGAAGTGATCGAGAACATTGCTTCTGAAATCGGTCCAAAAACGGTATGCAGACAACACATGTTGCAAGGGGGACAGACATGCCGACCGAAGATCAGTTTCGATTCAGGAGGGGATTAGAATTAAGAGTGGCGGTTCTGGCACTGAGGATTCTTATGGAAATGCAATTATACACTCCTGGAAATTGAAATAAGAACACCGTGAATTCATTGTCCCAGGAAGGGGAAACTTTATTGACACATTCCTGGTGTCAGATACATCACATGATCACACTGACAGAACCACAGGCACATAGACACAGGCAACAGAGTATGCACAATGTCGGCACTAATACAGTGTATATCCACCTTTCGCAGCAATGCAAGCTGCTATTCTCCCATGGAGACGATCGTAGAGATGCTGGATGTAGTCCTGTGGAACGGCTTGCCATGCCATTTCCACCTGGCGCCTCAGTTGGACCAGCGTTCGTGCTGGACGTGCAGACCGCGTGAGACGACGCTTCATCCTGTCCCAAACATGCTCAATGGGGGACAGATCCGGAGATCTTGCTGGCCAGGGTAGTTGACTTACACCTTCTAGAGCACGTTGGGTGGCACGGGATACATGCGGACGTGCATTGTCCTGTTGGAACAGCAAGTTCCCTTGCCGGTCTAGGAATGGTAGAACGATGGGTTCGATGACGGTTTGGATGTACCGTGCACTATTCAGTGTCCCCTCGACGATCACCAGTGGTGTACGGCCAGTGTAGGAGATCGCTCCCCACACCATGATGCCGGGTGTTGGCCCTGTGTGCCTCGGTCGTATGCAGTCCTGATTGTGGCGCTCACCTGCACGGCGCCAAACACGCATACGACCATCATTGGCACCAAGGCAGAAGCGACTCTCATCGCTGAAGACGACACGTCTCCATTCGTCCCTCCATTCACGCCTGTTGCGACACCACTGGAGGCGGGCTGCACGATGTTGGGGCGTGAGCGGAAGACGGCCTAACGGTGTGCGGGACCGTAGCCCAGCTTCATGGAGACGGTTGCGAATGGTCCTCGCCGATACCCCAGGAGCAACAGTGTCCCTAATTTGCTGGGAAGTGGCGGTGCGGTCCCCTACGGCACTGCGTAGGATCCTACGGTCTTGGCGTGCATCCGTGCGTCGCTGCGGTCCGGTCCCAGGTCGACGGGCGCGTGCACCTTCCGCCGACCACTGGCGACAACATCGATGTACTGTGGAGACCTCACGCCCCACGTGTTGAGCAATTCGGCGGTACGTCCACCCGGCCTCCCGCATGCCCACTATACGCCCTCGCTCAAAGTCCGTCAACTGCACATACGGTTCACGTCCACGCTGTCGCGGCATGCTACCAGTGTTAAAGACTGCGATGGAGCTCCGTATGCCACGGCAAACTGGCTGACACTGACGGCGGCGGTGCACAAATGCTGCGCAGCTAGCGCCATTCGACGGCCAACACCGCAGTTCCTGGTGTGTCCGCTGTGCCGTGCGTGTGATCATTGCTTGTACAGCCCTCTCGCAGTGTCCGGAGCAAGTATGGTGGGTCTGACACACCGGTGTCAATGTGTTCTTTTTTCCATTTCCAGGAGTGTAGTTAACTAAACCAATTTATATTGTCTTCGTAAACCTGGTAGAGGGATTTGATGGAGTTATCGAACAAGAGATGTTCAGAGTGCTGGTCGAAAATACAAAGACATGGCGGTGGCGTACAGTTCTTAAGAGAACGAAGTGGCAGTGGTTAGCAGTTTTCGTAACGAACAAAAAGCAAATTTTAGAAAAATGTATGAGCCAAGCGTTTGCTCTCTCTCCTCTTACACTGAATGGATACATTTAGGAAGCCATGGACCTAGTTCCCGAACAAAATAATGGGAGAACCAAAAATATTGGACAGAAGATAGACATGCTGTGATACATAAATGTTTTCGTGATCAGTGAGAGCAACGTATTTTTGGTGACCAGTATAACAGGAGAGAAACAAGGGACAGATTAAAGTGATTGTCTGCAGTACAGAAGAAGAATATGAGCCTCTAACTACAAAAATCTGAATAGAGGAGTTACAAGTGTTAGAAGAATTTACCTATATGGGAAACGCGATTACACAGGATAGCAGAAGCTGGAAAGATATTGAGAGAAGAACGCAATACGCCAAAACTGCATTTCATTTGAGAAATAACTTACAAGCAAGAACATCAGTCTAGAACTAAGGAAACGGATCGTAAAAGCATTTGTTTGGAGTGTTTTCTTGTACAGGTGTGAAGTTTATACAGTAGGAAAGTAAGAGAGAAGATGGCTAGAGGACCTAGAGATTTGGTGTTACCGAAAGATGTTGAGGATCAGCTGGAGACACAGGGTCACCAATGAAGAGGTTCTTGACCGATAACAACAAACCAGATGCACATCCAACCAATAAGAGACAAACTCGTAGGACAAATTTTAAGATTCAATAGCATCATTAGGACAACAGCAGAAAAGTTACTGAGGGAAGGAACCACCAGCGACAACCAAATTATGTTATAAATGCAGCATATTACGAGGGATTTAGGGTGCCCTAGGTATGCAGAAACTGTGGTGTCACCGCCAGACACCACATTTACTAGGTGGTAGCATTTAAACCGGCCGCGGTCCGTTAGTATACGTCGGACCCGCGTGTCGCCACTATCAGTGATTGCAGACCGAGCGCTGCCACACGGCAGGTCTAATCTAGAGAGACTCCCTAGCACTCGCCCCAGTTGTACAGCCGACTTTGCTAGCGATGGTTCACTGCCTACATACGCTCTCATTTGCAGAGACGACAGTTTAGCATAGCCTTCAGCTACGTCATTTGCTACGACCTAGCAAGGCGCCATATTCAGTTACTATGTATCCTGAACAGATAATATTGTGAATCATGTACCGTCAAGAGCGACGTTCATCCCTAATAGATTAAAGTTAAGTATCAAACTAATTACGTCCGCTTTCTGAATTCGAATTCCTTGTCATGTTCCAGACCTCACATCAGTATAGTCCTTCCCTCCTCACGCCATCCTGCGTGAGCTAAAACGCGTGCATTTCGGCCTCCTCTAGTAACACGGTGTTGGCTCTTCTGCCAACACAACAGAAACGATGAGGAAGACAAATGCAAAGCGGAGACTCGTCCTAAAAAAGAATTTAAGACTTTTGACACAAAAGTTAAATTAAAAATTTATTAAGAGATATTTCTTTGCAGGATCAAGACTATGATGCTAAATAAAAGTATAAAGTTCGAATCAAAATTATATTGCGTAACGTTTCTCACATACAACACTTGTAAATTCGCTATATTCCACTGAAAGCAAGTCTCTGTATTCTCACAGCATATTTAGCAGTTCAGAGGCGACTTCTACGTTACGTTCCTACCAGATTGTCTTTCACCCTGACTAAAATTACTCAATGAAAGTTTGCAATAAATGTTCAAAATTAATGCTCGCCATAAAAGTGGGAATAAAGTCACCACTTGCCACGCAGAATTATAATTCACACGGACGGTACACTAACAGTTACCCTGGCGAATTTTAAGCGATCCAGGACGGTGTACAGTCCTCGCGAGTTCACTATCCGTTTTTACTGCAAAATACGCGCTTTGGCACAGTTCGGCTCTGACGTCATCCGAGGCAGAGCGCTTTCCGACGATTAACACACGTGGATTTTACAGTAGCTGAATGCGAAGTGAACCTTGCTACCGCCTGTCGGGCTGTATTTATTTAAGTGCCAGAGCGGACGGCCGAGGGAACATCTGTTGTCTACAGCATACTGCAGCAGCCTCCGAACGACCGCTTTCTCGGGAACATAAACTTTAACAATATAGTTACAAATTACTTCAGAAAACTCTTAATTTTCATTTGTATTCAGTTAAGTTGTTTGAAATCACCGAAAACGTTTCAGCTCGCTGGAATGAAAACTTTGCCTGCTAGAATTTTTAAAGTGTAACTAACGGTAGATCGTTACCTGTGCACCATATCTCTACTAGAACTCGTCTGCAGTATTAATACTACAACTCTCAAATTTAGTATAGCTCTATCACTTGGTATGTTTTATCATCCACTTTAATCAAATTCTCAATCACTAAAATCACAGGTACTTAATCTACAACAATTGGTTACGTTTTAGTTACAAAATAGGTTTTTTACTTAATTACTCAAAAACAATAAAAGGCAGCTTAACGTGGTATTTTAGTTATCATTTTTGGGGTGAACTAAAACATAAAACAAATTTTCATGTTTCTAAGTCCACTATTTACTGATTCTGCTTTTTCCTAAAAACGTAAATTCTGGTGTTATTTTTTGTTATATGGTTTTGGAAACCTGTGCCACTCATTTATGAGATCTAACTGCAAATTCTGGCTTTCTAGCTTCATTATTTAGCTCCACTTATTTTTCTCTTAAAACGGCATTTTGACGTAAACTATTAAGTCTAGAATATAAAGACTTGGTATTTGGAACATTATAACACTAAACTATATTTTAACAAAGTCTTAAACATAAATTTAGATTTTTAATTTCATATTTAATTGTGGTGCAATACTTGAGCGCTACGCGCAAACGCGTTAAGGTGACGTTGCGCTACTAGCATTGAATTGGGTTAAATCCCGGCACACTCGCTCGTCTCTGTATCTCACACATGATACAACCCTTGCATTGTTTCATGCTGGTAGCCAACCTCGGGGTTAAACACTAAAAATCAAGAAGAGGAATATGAAGAAACTAGAATAATTTCGAATCATTTTGTTGAAAATTGCCCCAGTAAGGTGTTGAATCTGTGTATAATTTCCCTCGTGATTTATCTTTCAGTAAGGAGAACCACATGTTAACACCCATGTCGTCACAATGAAATACCTTTGACATGCAGTTCTTTCTTTAATTCAATGTTGTATGGTACGTAGTAAGGCCTCGTCTTGAGGCAGGGCAGTAGTTAAGCCACTGAATTCATATTCTCGCTTTCGAGAAGGGTCGTTGCACTGATGTACGTAATTACAGACGTATAGCGCTGTCGTCAAATAGTCCGCAGCTCGTGGTCGTGCTGTAGCGTTCTCGCTTTCCACGCCCGGGTTCCTGGGTTCGATTCCCAGCAGGGTCGGGAATTTTCTCTGCCTCGTGATGACTGGGTGTTGTGTGATGTCCTTAGGTTAGTTAGGTTTAAGTAGTTCTAAGTTCTAGGGGACAGATGACCATAGATGTTAAGTCCAATAGTGCTCAGAGCCATTTGAACCATTTTTTGACATCAAATTTTGGCCGATTTATGAAAGTCATTTCACGCTCATGCATTATGGGCTATTTGGGAAAATGAAATATCCTCCATAAAAATCAACATCAGTCCATTAATAAGAAAATTTTTGAAACGCAGTTCGCTTTATTCGTCCGTGACAGTCAGGGTGAAGTAAACTGTTTGCCTCGAATTCCCGAAGGCGTTCGACGCAGTTTTGCGCCGTCGATTAGTGAATAAAACACGGGCTTATCGATTACCGCTCCAGAATTTACAGCTGAACTCAGCACGCCTTCCTTAACGGAGCCACATCGACAGTGGTAAAAGTGACTTGGGTTATACCAGAAGGGAGTCTTATAGTGTCATAATTCTTCGCAGTCTATATAAATTATCTAGCAAAAGGGTTGGACAAAAATAAGTAAACAATGCGAGAAATTCATGCTTGAACATCAACGCAGCTACTAGCCAATCACGCAATTGGCGCTGTAGTATCTGACTACGTAAGGCACCAGTGTAATGCTCTCAATACATTGCAGTTTTCAGTCGTGCTCAGAACAATGCTCTGTGTAGTTGTGAGTGCATTATGTCGGGCCTACGAAAATTCGAACGTGATCAAGTAGGTGGCGTTAGTATGGTGAGTACTTCCGTAACCAAAGTATCCGAAGTATTTGGTACTTCAAGAGTCACTGTGTCGGAGATTTCTACCGCATGCTGGTAAAGCGAGAGAACATCGTCCAGCTAGTCGCAACGAGGACTAATTCTTACGTTGAGTATGATGACAGGCGGCCATTGAAGAGGATTGTTACAAAACGTAACATTATGTGATACGTTTGGCTGATAATGCTCAACCCATGGTACAATATTTGTTTACCAATGGTGATGCTGTGCACCAAGACGACAGGGCACCTATTCAAACCTGATTTTGTGAGCACGAGGATGAATTATCGCATCTGCTCTGCTCACCATACTCACCAGATCTCAGTACTCAATATTACTGAGCCCTGTAGTCTACTTATTAGAGAAGGGTGCGTGATCGCTATCGATCCCCATCATCGTTCGTCCGCAGCTCGTGGTCTAGGGGCTAGCGATGCTGCTTCTGGATCACGGGGTCCCGGGTTCGATTACTAGCCGCGTTGAGGATTTTCTCTGCTCGGGGACTGGGTGTTTATGTTGTCCTCATAATTTCATCATCGTCATCAGCATTTATGAGAGTGATTAGACTGCACTGTGAAAAGAAAATGAACCGTGTAAAAAGTGGGACTTTGTACGGGCGCTGATGACCGCGTAGCTGAGCGCCCCAAAAATCAAACATAATCACCATCGTCGTTACCTGAAGTGGCCACTATTTTGAAAGAAAAATGGTATATTATTGAGTTGAAAACCATACGGGACCTGTATCTGTTCATTCCGAGACGACTTCAAACTGATTTGAATGCCAACTGTTTTCCTATACTGATTAGTCGTGGTAATGTGTTTTCTTTTGTGTCCATATATTTGATCACCCGTTGTAGATAACATATGAAACTCTGTGAGGCTGTTCGGGGATGACGCTGCTGTTTACAGGAAGGTTACAATACCATAAGAAGGTAGCAATTAGGCGAAGGTATCCATTACTGTTCGTTTAAATTGTTCAGTAATCACAGGATATACTAAGAACCATAAAATATCTAGATGTAGCAATCAGGTATAATAATCACATAAAACTACTTCTCGGAAAAGCAGAACTTAGGCTGAAATTCATTGGAAAAATGTGAAGAAAATATAATTCATCTACGTAAAGCGCGGATCACAAAAATATTGGTTCAGTCGATTTTTAAGTATTGCTCGTCATTGTTGGACACTTACCAGGTGTCCGCAGCTCGTGGTCGTGCGGTAGCGTTCTCGCTTCCCGCGCCCGGGTTCCCGGGTTCGTTTCCCGGCGGGGTCAGGGATTTTCTCTGCCTCGTGATGACTGGGTGTTGTGTGATGTCCTTAGGTTAGTTAGGTTTAAGCAGTTCTAAGTTCTAGGGGACTGATGACCATAGCTGTTAAGTCCCATAGTGCTCAGAGCCATTTGAACCATTTTTGAACTTACCAAGTTGGATTATTAGAATATATAAAGAAGATACAACAAAACGAAGTCGCATTTCGTCATAGGATCGTTCAGTAGGTGCGATAGCGTTACGAAGGTGCTCGACAATCATGTGTTGACGCTCTCTGATACGAGCTGTGCATTACGGTTAAATGCCGGCCGGTGTGGCCGTGCGGTTCTAGGCGCTTCAGTCTGGAACCGCGTGACCGCTACGGTCGCAGGTTCGAATCCTGCCTCGGGCATGGATGTGAGTGATGTCCTTAGGTTAGTTAGGTTTAGGTAGTTCTAAGTTCTAGGGGACTGATGACCTTAGAAGTTCAGTCCCATAGTGCTCAGAGCCATTTGGACCATTACGGTTAAATAATTCATAAACTTCCAAGAGCATACGTTTCTAGAAGTGTCGGACAACATATCGTTTCCTGCCATATACTTCTCGCGGAATGATCAACACACGAAAATAACGGAAGTAACAGCTCACACGGATGCATGCTCACTATCATCGCTCCAACGCAACATATACGAGTGGAACAGGAGAGGAGGAAAATGGCAGTGATGCTACAGCTATCCTCTGCCACACGCCATAAAGCACATTGCTCTGCACAGTTGTTGTTATAGATGTACTGTGGGCTTCAGATTCTTGTCCAATAATGCTGATCTAAATTATCTGTGATTTCCCAAAATCCATGAAGGTGAATGCCGGGATGCTTCCTTTGAAAATGATATGGTCGGCTTCCTTCTCCATGTCCCATGCTCCATCTCTAATGATGCCATGGACGGGGTGTTAAACTTGTAAGGTGTCAGGCAAATCCAACACCTTTCATGAAAACCCTGACATGATAAGCAAATCCAGTAGTATGTCACATAGCTCCGAATAAATCGTGACATTAAATTAACCAAAGTAATACGAGTAACGAGTGAGCAAATGGATAACCACAGACTAACACAAGAATGCCTAAATACATGTCATACCTTCCCACTGTTAGACAGACGCAGTTCCGAGGGGAGAAACGAGAACAGAAGCCGAGAGCAGAACCGTGTTAAGCTGAAGGCCCTACGATAAGGGACGTACACCCACGTCGCCAGCTAACCGCTAGGACCACCCCCCAGCCCATGTTAAAAGCTAGAGCCCTCCAGAAGAACAGTATAGATCTTACGATAACACTAAAAGGACCACACCAGCTGCAAGTTTTAGCGTGAGACTTTTTCGCGTCTCTGTTACGCTGCAAACTTTAAAAACATTGCCCCACCACGAGTAGTATAACGTTTCTCATTGGACAGACAGAATTTTTGTAGGCGGAGCTTAAGGTTAACATTGAGACCCTGATTTGTCAGATGAAAACACAGCCTGATAGTTTTTTAAACCAACTTCGGTAAATTGTAGTAAGGAGAAGTTAGGAGAGAGTTGCTTCCGAGATAGCGAGGTGAGTGGAGCTGTGATGCCTGCCGCACCCTGACGAACACGGACAAGGTAATGTACGCACGCAATGCCGCATAACAGCGCATAAAGCTTCACTCAGAACTGCAGAAGTCTCATCTGTTACACCCCCTTTTTGCGTAATACTAGTGTCGATCGTCAATTAAAGCTCATGGTGTTCACATTTGCCACTTGAAGTAAAAATCTGAAACGCGATGATTTTTCTGTTATATAGTTATTGAGAAGCCACATCAGCCACTGTAATTTACGGCAAGTTAGATAAGTAATTAAAGATAACTGAGGGTCACTGTAGACCATTTTGATAGTTTTCTCTTTTGCGAAACTTAATTTAAACCTAGATTATAGATGTGATATGGCATAGGTCATCCTTCAATCCATCGTAGAACTTGGAAACCCATTCAGGGAATATTCGTTCACATTTTTGTTGAACGCAGTTGGTTTTTACCATCCTGCATGAAAACATTTCCTTTTATCAATAGTGCAATTTATAAACAATGTTTTGTGAGTAGAATAAAATTTCCAAGGGTAAACTTAACTGCTTTTTCGACGCTATTTTACCAGCTAAATAAAAATAGGAAAGCCTTTAACCCCTTCCACTAAATTTAGTTAGTATTAAGATTTTTTTACAGGGAGTGCAGTGGAGCTGACGCTGAAATCATTAAGTATTTGGTTATATCATCGCTAGCCTCACAGAACTCTTCTGAACTCTACATGTCATGTGTGGTCTGACGTCTCCTTACCAGCAACAGGTCCCAGGTTCAGACTAGTCAATTCCCTAAAAGACACGCTCAGAGCGTCATTGCGCGAAAGTTGTAGGGAGACACGATATAGAAGAACAGACACCATGCAGAATGTTAGAGAATGGCGACCCTGCCAGGATGGTAAAATACCATGATTGAAGGTCGACCACATGCATAACTAGGTCAGAAAAATATCCTGTTAAAATTTTTTTTTTGAAAGGCATACATAGTCGAAAACAGTAGCTGCAGCGATAGATAATATGAAAGTATTCAATAAAAAGTGAGACATGCTAGCAGAGACAATAGCATAATTAAGTTATGAATTTAAAAAATTGTTAGAATTAAGTTTTCTCCTCAATGCAAGCGCACAGGTGGCGGATACATCGTTGACAAGTTGGTTCTGACCCAACAAGTAAGGGAATGGATTGTCGGTCTTGGGTATAATAAGTGTCAAGTCGTGTGAACAAAAAGTTTATGAAACGCGTGAGATCGTATGAGCGCATGTTGACTCGAAGTAGGGCGCGTGAATTGCTTTTAAAACAGAAAATAAGGGATCGGAAAGATTATCAATGGCAAATCGAGACCCTGACCGAATTGAAGTAGAGACCCAGCATGAAAATGGACAGAGAATAGAGGACAGTACAACAGACGATGCAGTATCGCGAGAAATAGGACATATAACGCACCATAACGAGGATAATGTACGTCAAGGCACAGAAAACATAAGTCAGCATACGACAGAGGAGCAGGAAAGTAGAGAGACAGTCGGTGAGGATTCTAACTTGCGTTTTGAATACGTAGAACCCATAGTACAAGTAATCAGAGCTCCCTCACCACAGAGTACAAGGAATTCGAGCAGAAACGTGTCACAGCACAGTTCAACGCAATCGGTTGCGAACCAACACTTGGGCGAAAATACAGAGCATAGGACGTCGGAAGAAAACGCAATAGGACCCACCAATCTGGCAGAATTATTACAACAAACTACGGAAACCATGATAAGGCAAAATAAAAAGATAGCGAACCAAATTCAAATTCAGAATGCAGAAACCACGAGACAAATGCGTGAGATTAAAGACCAAAACAAAAAAATTCAGTAACACCTAAGTCATTATGAAGACGAGGCAAAAGAATCTCGAGAAGTGATAGGAAACTTAATAACAGGCCACAATCAATTGAGAACAGACATTGACTAGGTACAAGCGGATGTACAAACATTGCGTAATGACATTCAGGACGAGATCAAAACATTACGTAACAACACCCAGGGAGAAGTCAAGAAACTAAAGAAACAGATAAACGACATTACCAGACAAGCAGCAGGTACAGCGCGTGAAGTTGTTGAAAACAGTGTGTTACACAAACGTATCACAAAAGCAGCGCTGAAAAGATATGATAACCGCATAGTCAAACTAGAAGCGCAAACGAAGCGACAATTTCAGAAATTGCGAACAGAGTTGTTGCAAACCATTGAAGAGCGTAGTGAACAGGATCGAACAAGCACAGAGTTTGCAACCACATCCGTATCTGTAACAGCATCGGAAAAACAAGCAATTAATGAAGATATTACGCATTTGCGATTCCAATCACAGGCGTAAAGTAACATAAGTGAAATCAGACAGCCTGCACAGCAACAAACACGTTTCGAAATTCTTGATGAACAAACGTCATCACCAACACATGCGGAACCACAAATGTATGTTTCAAGACAGTTTGGATCGTGCAATGAAGCAGCAAGGTTAGCCACACAAGATACCGAACCAATACCTGACAATGGAAAGCCAGGTCGCGAAGAGTACAGTGCAATGCATTCAGCTACACGTTCACAACCGATGGAAGAAAATTATTGCGTACCACTCCAACGATACTAAGCAAGGGTAGGCGAAAGTTACAGTGGACAATATCCAATGGATCTACCACAACCAGAAAGAACGACGGGAGAAATGATCAGAAACAAAAGTGGCGAAGAATCGCGAATTTCATATGGAACTATGACGAAGTACGACAACGATCATTTCCTCACAGTCAGAAAATGTCAACACTTTCGAGAAGGAAACTCATTACATCCACGAACTTTTATTGATCAATTCCGAGTAGGATTACCAGAACACTGGACGCTAGCACACAAATTAGACTTTATGTGTGCACACATTTCAGGAACAGTCGCAGAAACCATGCAGAATGATGCAGCGACATGCCGATCGTACGAAAATTTCAGAGAGAAGTTTCTCTCATGATATTGCTCCTGCGAAGCACAGAACAGAGTGAAGTACGAATTACTACAGAACCCATATTTTGAAATTTCAGGAGAGAAGAGTCCCGTGAAATTTTTCGAATTAATGGCAAAGAAAAATCAATGTTTAGATGTACCATACAGTGCCGCGCAGGATTAGCCGAGCGGTCTAAGGCGCTGCAGTCGTGGACTGTGCGGCTGATCCCGGCGGAGGTTCGAGTTCTCCTTCGGGCATGGGTGTGTGTGTTTGTCCTTAGGATAATTTAGGTTAAGTAGTGTGTAAGCTTAGGAACTGATGACCATAGCAGTTAAGTCCCATAAGATTTCACACACATTTGAACATTTTTTTGTACCATACAGTGACGGAGAGTTGATTAAATTATGCGCGATGAAGCTACCATTGAAATACCATACCAGCAATCAGTAGTAGGTCGCGGAGGCAATGACGTCGAAGCATTTAATGGTATTCTAAGGGAACTAGAGTTCATATTTTCGGAAGATGTCGCAAGAAAAAGACGAAGCGCACGTGAAAACGAAAGCAAAAAGCAGTGGAATCCACAAGAAACAGTACGAAGAAACAATAATTACGAACCATGTGATAACTTCGCACCAAGAAACGACAATAGATTTAAACAAAGAACCAGTTATGGATTTAGAAGAGAAAATGCCAATAACTATAATTCACCCAGGAATGGCAACAACTATTACAGAGGGAATAACGACAACCGGAACGGGTACTGGAGAACCAATAGACCGACAAATTATCAACAAAGAAACCACTATCAACAAGCTGAACAAGAAAAGAGAATACAGATAGAAGAGGTGGAGGTAAGATCACCAATCCCCGATAAACGTTCGAATTGACAGCTAAGAGCCCATGCCAAAGAGAATGACGCACCGACCCAGGACAACTGCAGCACCTTGAACAGAGAAGTAAAAATCTTATCACGAGAAGAGAAGAAGGAAGAAACAAATCTGCAGGGACCAGATGAAAACGAAGCAAGAAAATAACAATATCGTGTTGGGACGAAATTAACTGGGAGAATACTAACGTGGAAGATGAATTACCAGAGGCATGCACAACAAATGTAGGAGGAAAGGACGAAGTAATGAGTATTGCAGAGCTATTTGAGATGGAAACCAGGGAAAGCGAATTCAGTGAGGATAATGTGCAGTCGACAGAAGTTGAAAATAGGTTACGAGTGGACACACAACCCAACGTATATAATGAAGGAAGTTATGAAGCGATAATTAGAGCATTTAGATGCGATTATGTGGAAGTAGCGACGAAGAAGGAGAAGATAGACGAGGATGAGGAAAAAGTAGAGGATGCTGAAGAAAGCGTAAATGAAGGAAGAAATAGAGAAGAGGAAACAAAAGAGAGAGAAGTAGCAGTCGAAGCTTATCCTACAGAAAGATCGAATTCACAAGGGAAATTCCTAAAAAGACTCATGTATGATTCAGTGGAGGATTCGTTGATGCAAGAAGAAGAAGAACAGAACTAACCCTTTCAAATTCAACCAATTGTGAATGCCATGGTAAAGCATATCCCAGTCAATATTGTAATTGATAGCGGAAGTGAACTGACTGCGATCTCAGAAAATTTATTCATGCAGTGTAATGCCAATGAGAAATTGCCAGTTCTGAAAACACGTAAGATTAAAGTAAGAGGTCCTATTAGAAACAATGCTGTGGAAGTTACGAGACAAGCAAGGTAAACTCTTTCGCATCAAGGTCAAAATATCGAAGCCAACTTCGTGATTATACCTAAACTAACTGTAGATTTGATTATAAGTACAGATTTTTCAAATGAGAGACGAGCGATAATAGATATGGGGAAAGGTAGCATAACATTTGGGAATGTCACACTTCTCTTTGAGCAAAAGCTAGAATTAGCAGAAATACCAGTTATAAACAAACAATTAAGAATGATACGAGATAAAGAGGATGAAGAATTAGAATGGTATGCACAAAAGGGGCAATCGCCTGAACTCATGTTAGAAGTCCATAAACAAGTTGACGAAAAACTGCAAGAAGTTCAAGGTATTACGGAACGCAGTAAAAGAGAATTAGAGGGTATTTTATGAGATGACGCAGAGGTATTTTTACCTAAGACTGGCAGTATTAAACACTTTTAATACAAGTTTGAAGATTATTATATTACTGGTAAATAATCAGCACAATATTTCAAGATTATGTTGCAGATAAGATCGTCAGGAGAAAGAAGAATGAAGAGAGAAGAAGGTGGGAAAAAGAAAGTAGTTTGAATAAAAACAAAAACAAAAATAACACCAATAGTACCATAGACTAAGGTGAAGGGATAAAGCGTAGATAGTCTAACAGCATGAAATACTAAAATGCTATACACCACGACACTACACAAAAATAAAAAACGAATTTGAGGATTCTTGTAGACGTTAAGACTCAAAATATCTTAGAATTGTAACATCGAAAGGGCGCCGAAATATGTAACGCTTTTAAGAAGGTGTAAAACAATGAAGGTACTAGACATATGTTAGATGATTATAAGTAAAACATTTTGTAAGAACCATTGTAAAAACTCCAGCAAGGACGAGATGCAATGACCCACAAGTTGCAACGCGAGAAGTATCAAGAAAGGAAAGGACATAATTAGCAAGACTCGATTCCTACAAGGCAGAAGTGTCGAGAGAAGGGAAAGGACAGTGAGACCAACAGAAGGCCCTTGTAGCCGAAGTGGGCAGTAAATAAATCTGCTGCCAAGCTGAACCACAGGGTGGCGGAACCCTGCTGTGACAGAACACGGAACCACACAGTGGCGGATCCCTGCAGAGACACGACAGGACACCGAACGCCAGAAGGGTCTCCGAACGCCCCGACTCAGTGGAGCGAGCAAAAAACGGCCCGACGAGAAGACCGCTTGGGCAAGCCACCACTGGCAAAAAAAATATTAAACAGCACGCTGATGCACGAAACTGAAGAAAACTTCCACAAAGTAAAAATGACATGCCCAAACAATTTATCAAACTGTTACTAAGAGGAGAACATCATAGCGACTAGTTATCAATAAATATTTCCATATCCTGCCCAGAGAAGAACCAAGAAGCAAGTAAGAAGCAGAGAAAAAGTAGGAAGAAAAGAACTTGAAGATTCGCAAGATTGAGACCAAGCAAGAAGATGGGTGAAGAATAGACGACATACCTTCCCAAATCCCTATCCCATTGTAGACTAGTTTTCTGCGAAGTATTACAACGAAAAACGACCGCTTTCAGCGACACATAACGATGACTTTCACGCATACAAAGCAAGTAAACCACGAGATTCTGCACTCACAGCTTCATTCCATTATGGGACCTCCACAACAGCAACACACAATTGCAAAGCCAACAAGGAACAGCGAATGAAGCTGTACATCAAATACTTGCCCACATCCATCTCGCTCAAGTCCATCACCTTCATGCAAAAAGAAACATTCGCCAACCTCATACTTAAACATTCATAGGATTGTGTGAATGTGTGAAATCAAATTATGTGATGTAGGAATTGTGCAAAAGAAACACGTGAAAAACTAAATAAGTTAAGCATACCAGACAGCTAATAAACTACAAAATATCAGTCATTGACTATGGACTTAAGTAAAAAATAGACTATCGATAAAAATAAGTCATTAGTTCTGAAATGGACAGTATATAAAGAACAAAAGTAAGGCATAATAAACACTAAAACTATATGCCACTTATTTTCTCCTAGCAACAATAAAAGAATAACTATATTTTACTTATTTTCTCCTTATAAAAACAAAGAATAAAAAATTATCTTGTTGGATGTTTTCCCTTTTTTTTAACATTTGTACCATTTGTTAGGATAATATCTCAATACTTGTGTATGTATATTACTTTGTCAAAGCAATTCTTGGAAATAATTCTTATTTGTTAGTGGAACAATGTTGAAATGAGTGTCTAGAAACAAAAACATTTTACTTGTACATGATATTTAGAAAATGTGTTAGGAATAGATTTTACTTAATTACTACATTTATAAAAACAATATATCTAAGAAAATCGATGTGAAAGACTCCTCACTTTCAATAACAAACTTCTTAAAAAACATTAAGTACTTGGTTATATCATCGCTGGTCTCACTGAACTCTTCTGAACTCTACATGTCATGTGTGGTCTGACGTCTCCTTACCAGCAACAGGTCCCAGGTTCAGACTAGTCAATTCCCTAAAAAACACGCTCAGAGCGTCATTGCGCGGAAGTGGTAGGGAGACACGATATAGAAGAACAGACACCACGCAGAATGTTAGAAACTCTAAATGGACACACAGACAGTCTTTGTGGTATTCAGCATGACTCTTCCGTATCTCAACTTTGACTCGCAGCTGTGACATAGAACAGACTAAGAGCGGCTGAGAAACCTTAAATGATAACAGGCAAGAGCCACTGTCTCGTAAAGTGGAGAGTGTGGGTTTCAGTCTCGCCTCCCACGGGAGCACTGGAGTTATATGTAACGAGAGTTTGTGTGTTCAGCATTACGACTGTGGATTTGATGCAAAACGAGTATATATTAACGGGATGCGCAACTTCGAAATAATTCTTAAAATAAACTTGAACGTCGTCTTTTCAGCATTTTGATTCACTTCTCACGTATCGAATTCGATCATATTTACGGAAGTCTGAAAGGCAAACAAAAATTGTGAAGAAGGGCCAAAGTTTCTGATACAACTCAGGCAATGTCACGACACTGAGGAAACAAGAGTAAAAATAAATGATTAAGGCTTATCGCCAAGTCGATGTCGAGGTCAGCAGAGACGGAGTACAAGCTCGGGAACTTGTATGGAACCATCCCGAAATTCACTTTGTGAGGTTTAGAGTTTACAGGTGAAAATCTGTAAACAGTGATTGGTAACAGTAAACTTGTTGTTTCATTTAATGTCAGTAACAGTCACGGTACAGTCTAACCTAAAATATTCATATTTAAAGGTTTAGTGTAATCACGGAAAACCTAAATTTCGATGTTCGGACGCGGGTTTGACGCGCTGTCCTCCGTAATACGATTCCAGTATATTAACATGACATATTATGACACCGTCTCGCTCTGTTAGCCACGCGCTCCAGCGTGGTAGACGAGAGGAAGCAATCGCTAAGAGACTATCTGACGGATGGCATGTTTACCAGAGTGACACTGTCGCATACCAAGATTTTCACCTGACCAAGCATTGACTCCAACCTGAATGTATTACAGAACGTTAGAGGAAAGAAGACTAAGATTTTACTCTCATATTTGTGAATTACTTGATCTGATCGTCAATGACTTTATGTACAAATACTTGTACATTAAGAAAATTTTTTGAAAATCGTTTTCACCAAGGATGCATCACCGATCCGCAGGAACTATGAACAGCTGCTGAAATCTGGCTTCTAGCACTTTGTACCACTATTGTAAAGTATGAAAACACCAGAAATCAGAAATTACTTGCTGCAAACGATATAAAATAAACTGTATTAATAATTTATTGTTATATGGTATTTGCTCTAGTTGCACAAGGAACATGCTATTTTCCTAAGTTTCATTTCTTCAAAATGTGGGTGATACATTTGCGGAATGTCAAGGATATATCAGACTGAACAATGTCTTTATCCTATATATTTCATTTCATTCGTGAAAGTTTTAGTGTTTAACTCTTTTAAAATGATAAACATTTGTTAGACTCTATTGCTATTAAAGTAACGTATTCCTCAATGCTAAAAGTTATGTTTCCCTTATTTTTTCAGTTTCTACGTATCACACAAACACCAGCTTCTAACTTTTTACAAAAACAAATTGACAGTCTGATTAATTTGTTATTTAAATACGAAAAATATGACTGAGAAATTGTTCTTAATAAGTTTAGAGAATCCACAGAAAAACCCAAATATGGCGCGAGTTCCTGCTGTTTGTGAATTTAATGTGCCATCGGCAGCGCCAATTCACAATAGTTCAGTGGTGCTGGTTTTGGAGATCCCCGCTGAATTTCGAATGCAGTACGCCAACCAAAACCATACGCATGGAAGGACTACATCTTCATCAATATTGCCGTTGTGTGGCGGAGTGTACTTCGGGTACCGTTAACTGATTCCCCCTACCCTGCTGAATTCGCGAATGATTGTCGGTAAGTCTCTGTACATAGGAGCACTTAATTCGTTGCTCAACTCAGTCCGGTAAGCACTCTCTCGAAATTTCAAGAGAAAACCTCTCCGTGATGCACGACGCCTGTCTTGTAGTGTCTGACACTGTAATTTTTGAGCACCTCTATAACGCTCTCTCGACGACTAAGGGATCCCGTGACGAAATGCGCCACCCATCGTCGTATCTTCCAGATCTTCCACCAGGTAAAGTGTCAGATTGACGAACAGTACTCAAGAATCGGTCGAACAAGCGCCTTGTATGCCACTTCTTTAGTGGATGAATTATATTTCCTCAAAATTCTTCCTATGAAATTTAGTGTTGTATCTTCTTATCCTACAATTTTTTATGTAGTCATACCACTTAAGATTGCTCTGTGTGAATACTCCTAGATATCTTACCGTAGTTACTGTTTCCAGAAATTTGTCACCAAAAGTGTAGTGGTACAGTAGTGTATTTCTTTTCCTATGTATGCGCAATATGTTACATTTATTTTCGTTCAGGGTCAACCGCTGGTCCCTGCGCCATTCATCAATCTGTAGGCCCTTACGCAAACAGTTACTGTCTTCTGATGCTGCCGCCTCCTTACAGATAACCGCATTATTTAATAACTGCCTTAGAAAGTGTCTGGCGAATTGTAATAAATCAATATTATACATTTAAACAGTAACCGTCATATCAAACTTCCCTGGTGAACTCCCGAATTTACATTTGCACCTGTCGGTTTTGTTCCGTTGAGAGCGACATGTTCAGTTCTAACGAAATTAGAATGATATATCAATATCTTCAGCTGCTGACGGGCGTTGATATATATCAACGGGGACAGGTGAAAATGTGTGCTCCAACCGGGACTCGAACCCGGGATCTCTTGCTTACATGGCATGTAAGTATATGTGTTCAGTTCTATCCACATGGAAGTCTTGAATTCAGTTGCAAATATAGACCGATACTTGGTAAGCTCGCAGTCCGGGAGAGTGTCAGATACCTTCCTGAAATTGAGGAACACGGCACCAATCTGGTCGCCAATGTCTACAGCATTTTTGATCTTTTGGAGGAACAGTGGCCTCAGATGATCCGTGTTGTGCAGCTACAGCCCTGTCATCCGCGTAGTCACACTTCCGAAATTGTGTATTTGGAATGTCAGAAATGTAAAGTGAACAGAGTGTCAAGGACTGAGCCCTGTAGTAGCCCGTTGCTGAGTACATTGGTGGAGCTCTTTCTGTCTCCAATAAACACTATAAAAGCTCTCCCAGCAAGTTTGTTATCGATCAATTGATAGTATTGCTGCATGGAAGTATTTGAATTCGTTTGTACAACAGCCCTTGTCCCCAGAGAGTGTCATAAGCTGCGCTCAGATCTATGAATGCAGTTGATACTTTTTGCTTTTTCTGATAGCCTGCCCCTATAGAGGTTGTCAGGGAAATCACTTGGTCAGTGCAGCTTCTGTTAGGTCGAAATCCTACTTGATCGTCAGGGATTTATTGCAGTAGTTTTCGGCTCAGTCCGTTATATATGGATCTTTCGAGTAGCTTATATATATACGACACAGAGCAGTGCGACTGGTCTATAACTCTATGGCTGGTCGCAGGGTTTTTCCAGAGTAAGCAGTGCGATAATTTTTGAGTTCTGAATTTTCTCTTGGGTGTTCCCTGTTGTCATTAAATTTGTATAAAACTCTTCAAGCCATTTTTTTGTATTCTACCCACAATGAAGAACAAACTCTGGGAGTATTCCTTCTAGTCTAGGTGCCTTTCCTACCTTGGCGTTCAGCAGCGTGTGTATGATTTTAGTAGCGGTAAATTTGGAAGAATGTGGGTCCAAAGATGTGCTGTTTGTCTTACGGGCACTCTTAAGGGCACTATGTTCACGGCGTATTGTTCTTGTATGATTTTTGTCCCTTAGAGCTCTGGATCTACATCTACATCATACTCTGCAAGCCACCTAATGGTGGAGGGTACTTTCGGTACCTCTATGTGATCACTCCAACCCTGTTCCACTCGCGAATAGTGCGTGGGAAGAATGATTGTCGGTAATCTTGTGTCTCCTTTCCCCACAATCTGTTTTATATGGTCATTCCACTTAAGGTCGCTCTGGACAATTACACCTAGATATTTTACGGCAGACGCTGTCTCCAGCTGTTTGTCATCAATAGTGTAGCTGTACCGTAGTGTATTTCTTTTTCTATTTATGCGCAATGTGTTACATTTATTTACGTTCAAGGTCAACTGCCAGAGTCTGCTCCATTCATCAATTCTCTGCCGGTCGTTCTGCAAATTCTTACTACCTTCTAGCGTCGCTACTTTGGTATAAGAAAATGCATCATCTGCGAATAGCCTTAAAGAGCATCCGACGCTTTCTGCTAGGTCATTTACATATATTGAGCACAGCAACGGTCCTATTACACTTCCCTGTGGTACTCCGGATATTACCTTTACATCTGTCGATTTAGTTCCGTTAAGAGCGACGTGTTGTGTTCTGTCTACAAGAAAGTCTTGAAGCCAGTCGCATGTCCGCTCCGATACTGCGTAAGCTCGTATTTTTTTCATTAAACGGCAATGCGGGACGGTGACAAACGCCTTACTGAAATTAAGGAACACGGCATCAGCCAGAGCGCCGTTGTCCACTGCGCTGTGGATCTCATGGAGGAATAGAGCGAGCTGAGTCTCGCAGGATCTCTGTTTGCGGAATCCATGTTGCTTTTTATAGAGGAGCTGTTCATTTTCCAAGAACATTATAATTCTTAAGCATTAAACATGTTCCATAATTGTACAACAGATTCACGTCAACGATATAGGACTATAATTTTTTGGATCTGTCTTACGGCCTTTCTTAAAAACGGGAATGACCTGCGCGTTTTTCCAGTCGTTAGGTACCTTTCGTAGCTAAAGCCATCTACGATATTTTACTGCTAGAAGGGGAGCAAGTTCTTTAGCATAATCTTTATAGAATCTTATACGTATCTCATCTGGTCCTGAAGTGTTTCCACTACGAAACGATTGTAGCTGCTTTTCCGTACTGTGATCTGCCATTTCGACGATCGCACGACGATTGAAAGGAGGGACAGTGTTACGATCTTCCGCGGTGAAACAACTTCGGAAGACCGAATTCAGTATTTCGGCATTTTCTCCGTTATCTTCCGTTTCGGTGCCGGTGTGGTCACTGAGAGAATGAATAGAAGATTTTGACCCACTAACTGATTTTACATACGACCAAAATCTCTTAGGGTTTTTACTCAGGTCAGTTGACAATGTCGTACTTTCGAAATCATTGAACGCTTCTCTCATTGCTCTCCTTACGCTCATTTTCGCTTCGTTCAGCTTTTGTTTGTCCGCTAGGTATTTACTTCTCTTGAATCTGGGATGACGTACTATTTGTTTAGGTAGCAGTTTTTTAACATGATTGATGGGTGTTTTCCATCACTTAAGATATTACTGGGAAAATACTTGTCTAGGGCATATTGCACGTTCATTTTGAATTTTTTCCATTCATGTTCCACATCGTGTCCTCACCACCGAATATTTGATGCTAGTTGCTCAGATACTCCGAAATTTGTATCCCAAGCAAAAATATCTTCCCACGTTTCTTAACATCCTTTTTCAGACCAGTTCTCATAGATGCTATCACAGCCTTATGATCACTGCTACCTTCCTCTACGTTTACCGATTCAATAATTTAAGGTCTGTTTGTGGCCAGGAGGTCGAAGATTTAACCCTCAGAGTCGATTTTGTAACTATCTGCTCAAAGTAATTTTCTGACGAGACATCCAGAACAATGTCACATGAATCCCTGTCTTTGGTACCAGTTTTGACAGCATGACACTCCCAAATTATATCTGAGAAGCTGAAGTCATACCCTATTACAATAGCATGATCAGGAAAATTACTAACGATGTTCTGCAAGTTGTGTCTGAAACGCTCTGTCACTTGGTCTCCTGTCGCAAGCGGTCTATAAGCGCATCCAGTCACCATTTTTGACCGATCTTTGATACTTAACCTTACCTAGATTAAATCACAAACCCAGTTCGTGATAACCTCGCTCGACTTTATCGAAGTCTTTACTGCAAGAAACACTCCTACACCTCTGCCGACTAACCTACCCTTACGATAAACATTCCAGTCTGAACTTAAAATTTGGTTGTCATTGACTTCTGGCTTCAACCAGCTTTCTGTTCCCAATACTATCTGTGCATTATAACCTTCAATAAGCTATAATAATTGTGATACCTTTCCTTGGATGCTCTTGCAGTTTACTAAAATCATATTAATCTTTCCTATCTCTGATCTGCGAAGACGAAGATTCTCTGAGATCGCTGTGGCAGATTTAACATGTAAATCGTGTTTGCTCCTATTGGAGGGGTCCTCTAACCTAAAAAAAGCCCCATGTGCACACCACATGTACTCCGCTACCCTAGTAGCCGCTTCCTGCGTGTAGTGCACGCCTGATCTGTTAAGGGGAACACTACAATTCTGCACCCGATAGCGGAGGTCGATAAATTCGCATCCAATACCGTCGCACAGCCGTCTGAGCCTCTGGTGTAGACCTTTAACTCTGCTCCAAACCAGAGGACCGCGATCAACCATCGGTACGATACTACAAATAGACAGCTTAGACTGCAACCCGCGTGCGTTGCTAGTTGCCTTCACCAAATCAGCTAGTCGCCGAAAGGAGCCGAGGATGGCCTCAGAACCCATGCGTCAGGCGTCATTCGTGCCGACATGTGCCACTACATGCAGCCGGTGGCACCCAGTGCGCTCGATAGCCGCCGGCAGGGCCTCCTCCACATCACGGATGAGACCTCCCGGCAGACATACCGAGTGCACACTGGCATTCTTTCTCGGTTTGCCTGCTATTTCCGTAAGGGGCTCCATCACCCGCCTAACATTGGACCTTCCAATGACTGGCATACGCACCCTCTGTACTTGTCCGAACTGGGCAGGAAAATCGACCGCTGGCCCAACAGGAGAGGCATCCCGAGCTGGCTGAGAGATATCATCAACACTGTGTAGCACCTCGTACCTGTTGCTAAGACGTAGGGAGCCAGCCGCACGGCCTGCTCCCTCTTTCGCCTTCCGCCCAGTGACACGCGAACCCACCACTGTCTGCCACCCACTCTGGAGTGAGGACGGATCGGTCAGATGTTGAGTATCGGAAGCCTCAGTGACGTCCGTGCCACCATGGGATTCCAGCGACACGAAAGGTGTCGCAGGTATCGTCACTGGCGCCCCAAAGTCACCGAAACTTCGAGCATTAGCTAGAAGCCTGTCGACGGTAGCCAACGCATCTTCCAGGTGTTTACGGACAAAAAAGTGGTTCAAGTGGCTCTGAGGACTATGGGACTTAACATCGTAGGTCATCAGTCCCCTATAACTCAGAACTACTTAAACCTAACTAACCTAAGGACATCACACTCATCCATACCCAAAGCAGGATTCGAACCTGCGACCGTAGCAGTCGCGCGGTTCCGGACTGAAGCGCCTAGAACTGCTCTGCCACCGCGGGTTTACGGATAACAGATAATTCTCCTTGTGCCCGCTCACAACAATCGCAGTCACTAGCCATATCGTATTGTGTATAAAATAGATATAAGGTCTCAAATGGCGCTACTGAGTTTGAAAATATACCAGAGGTGAATAAAGTAACACTAAAAGTTGGTGTGCAGATTTCTCACTGAACTCTGAGACCGCAAGTTATTAAACAGAAATAAGATTTTGTACACGGAAAATTTACACTAGGAAGCCGCCCTACGCAAGGATATTCACAAGACTTACGCAAAAACAAAAACTAGGATTAATTTTGTATCCACTAGTCTACACAGTAAAATACAAACGTACAGTTCACTTCTTTGCAGAAGCATGTGAACAAAAAACAAAGAATAAATTAATTTACGGTTTATCACACAGGTGCTGCTGCTGCTCTGCTGCGCGTCCTCTCGGTACGGCGACATATAGCCTGTAAGTAGGCTGCAATGTTATTTGCAGAAATATCTATAGAGTAATGATGTAATCTGTTGGGTCCTCCTAGTTTTCGGAGGAGAGACCAGGCCTTTCTACTAGATGTTTTGAAATCGAGCGATACTATGGTTTAGACCCATTTCTCTCGCCGAGCATCGTCTAGGCTGTGCAGCTGGTCGTCTGCAAAAATGGTTCAAATGGCTCTGAGCACTATGGGACTCAACTGCTGAGGCCATTAGTCCCCTAGAACTTAGAACTAGTTAAACCTAACTAACCTAAGGACATCACAAACATCCATGCCCGAGGCAGGAATCGAACCTGCGGCCGTAGCGGTCTTGCGGTTCCAGACTGCAGCGCCTTTAACCGCACGGCCGCTTCAGCCGGCTGGTAGTCTGCAATCTCAGAGCCTCCACTAGCATGGAATTTTTGATATTTGCTTTCTGACTCTCATTCGGGAGGACGACGGTTCTAACCAGTGTCTGGCCATACTGATTTAGGTTTTCCCTCATTTCCCTAAATCGCTTCAAGCAAATGCCAGGATGGTTCATTTTGAAGGGCGCGTTCGACTTCCTTCCCCATCTTTTCCTAACCCGACCGATGACCTCGGTGTTTGCTCCCCTGCCACAAATCAGCCACCCAATCAATACTTCCTTTCACACTTTTTGTCCCAGCGTGGTACATATTGTATGCGGAACCTCCATGGGACAGCGGCTTTTGCTGCACTTTTAACTGAACCTATGAACCGGTCATACATACTGGTTGGTGGTTGGATCTATCCCAAGCATTTATCCAGTTTCTCCGCGTAGATATTCCACTTTGCTTATCTGGAAGTCCACCTTGGGCGTTGTATGGTTGTTGTTGGTGGTATATTAGTTTCAATTTAGATCAGGACTGGACGATGTTGGCTGTGAGATAAGTTTGTTAATACGCATCTTGTAGAACTTAGTGGCGTTTGGTTTTTGCCAGTCGTCACAAAGAAGAGATCTGCGCTGTATTCCTTTCTCCAAGCGGCTGACCTGTATGTTCCTCGGTCCTTTGGGTCGAAAAGTAAGAACAACTCGTTATTGTCTGCCCAGTGAACAAGGGCCTCGTCAGTTCCATCAGATGTCGCGTGTTTGCACATGGGATGGTGGCTATTAAGGTCCCTCACATATATGACTGGATGTTGTAGGTGGGCCAGGACTTCTTGAGGCCAGGTGGTTTGTACACATTACTCACTGACAGTTGTCCTATATTGACAACAACTTCATGTATGTCATCGTGTACTGGGCATCTCCAGTCGTAGACCGAACATACGTGGCCACGCTATTTATTTATTTATTTATTTATTTATTGTTCCGTGGGACCACATTTAGGAGAAGTCTCCATGGTCATGGAACGAGTCAATACATGAAATTATAACACGATTGTAGAAACAGATAAAATGAAACAAGTCGTTAGTTTAAATAAAGAAAATCAAGAATGTAACACTGGAATTTGCTTAATTTTTTATCTCTTCCAGGAGCTCCTCGACAGAATAGAAGGAGTGAGCCATGAGGAAACTCTTCAGTTTAGACTTAAAAGTGTTTGGGCTACTGCTAAGATTTTTGAGTTCTTGTGGTAGCTTATTGAAAATGGATGCAGCAGAATACTGCACTCCTTTCTGCACAAGAGTCAAGGAAGTGCATTCCACATGCAGATTTGATTTCTGCCTAGTATTAACTGAGTGAAAGCTGCTAACTCTTGGGAATAAACTAATATTGCTAACAACAAACGACATTAAAGAAAATACATACTGTGAGGGCAATGTCAAAATTCCCAGACTATTGAATAGGGGTCGACAAGAGGTTTTCGAACTTACACCATACATAGCTCGAACAGCCCGTTTTTGAGCCAAAAATACCCTTTTTGAATCAGAAGAATTACCCCAAAAAATAATACCATATGACATAAGCGTATGAAAATATGCGAAGTATACTACTTTTCGTGTTGAAATGTCACTTATTTCAGATACTGTTCTAATGGTAAATAAAGCGGCATTTAGTTTCTGAACAAGATCCTGAACATGGGCTTTCCACAACAGCTTACTATCTATCCGTACGCCTAGGAACTTGAACTGTTCCGTCTCGCTTATAACATGCCCATTCTGTCTGATTAAAATGTCAGTTCTTGTTGAATTGTGAGTTAGAAACTGTAAAAACTGAGTCTTACTGTGATTTAGCATCAAATTATTTTCCACAAGCCACGAACTTACTTCATGAACTACATTATTTGATAATGTTTCAATATTACACACAAGATCTTTCACTACCAAGGTGGTGTCATCAGCAAACAGAAATATTTTTGAATCACCTGTAATACTAGAAGGCATATCATTTACATAAATAAGGAACAGCAGTGGCCCCAACACCGACCCTTGGGGAACGCCCCATTTAACAGTGCCCCATTGGGACTGAACATCATTACCACTCTCAATATTGCGGAGGATTACCTTCTGCTTTCTGTTCTTAATGTAGGAGGCGAACCAATTGTAAGCTACTCCCCTTACTCCATAATGTTCCAACTTCTGCAGTAATATTTTGTGGTCAACACAGTCAAAAGCCTTCGTTAAATCAAAGAAAACACCTAACGTTCTCAACCTTTTATTTAATCCGTCCAAAACCTCACAGAGAAAAGAGAATATAGCATTTTCAGTTGTTAAGCCATTTCTAAAACCAAACTGTACATTTGACAGCAAATTATGTGAATTTAAATGCTGCAGTAACCTTGTATATACAAGCCTCTCGATAACTTTAGCAAACACCGATGGCATAGAAATAGGTCTATAATTGTCAACATTATCCCTGTCTCCCTTTTTATAAAGTGGCTTCACTACCGAGTACTTTAATCGGTCAGGAAACCGACCACTGCTAAAGGAAAAGTTACAGATATGGCTAAGTACTGAGCTAATATACGTGGAACAATACTTCAGTATTCTGCTAGATACCCCGTCATATCCATGAGAGTTCTTGGTCTTTAGTGATTTAATTATTAACTCAATCTCCCTCTTGTCAGTATCATGGAGGAGCATTTCAGGTAACAGTCTCGGAACACTTTTTTCTAAGAGCGCTATATGATTCCCTGTTGGGACTAGGTTTCTATTTAGTTCACCTGCTATATTAAGAAAGTGATTATTAAGTACTGTACATATATGCGACTTATCAGCAACACGGACATCCCCACTACGCACTGATTCTATATCCTCGACCTGTCTCTGCAGACCAGCCACTTCCTTTACGACTGACCATATGGTTTTAATTTTATCCTGAGACTTAGCTATTCTATCTGCATACCACATACTTTTTGCCTTCCTAATAACTTTTTTAAGCACCTTACAATACTGTTTGTAATGGGCTGCTGCATTTAGATTTTGACTGTTTCTAACGTTTTGATATAATTGCCACTTTGTTCTACAAGATATTCTTATCCCTTTAGTCAGCCACCCAGGCTGCCTGTTTGTGCTAGTACCCTGTTTTAAACGTTCTAACGGAAAGCAACTTTCAAAGAGCACGAGAAAAGTCTTGAGGAAAGCATTATATTTATCGTCTACTGTATCAGCACTATAAACATCTTGCCAATCTTGTTCCTTGATAGGCACGATGATACGTTGCGCCAACTAGATTGTAACCTATGATCGTGCCTCTCCGTTTGAGTTGATCTTCATCTTCAGCGTGTGTTTCCTGAATCGCAATCAGATCGATGTTGTCATCCCACAAAATCGTACTTAATACTTGGCATTTATCCCAATTTGTTCCTTCTACGTTAAACTGGCAAATCCTCATGATATGTCCATGGGGCCTCGTCCATGGTCTCTGAGAAGGGTCTTTTCTATAGCCAGGCTTGCCTGTGTCTGATATCAGTGATAGTCGATGTATAATTAGCCAGGAGATCAATGATCAAGATCGAGGATTGTTTGACTGCCTCAAAGTGACTGTTCCTTAGCACTACCCAGTGGACATGGGTGGATCAGTTATGCTACGGACGCGAACAGTCGTTATCCCCCACTTACTGAGAAAGATCAAGCAGACGCTGCAAAAGAGAAAGTCATAGGACTATGGGACTATTAAAGTTGGGACGTAGGCAAAATAAAAATGAGAATAATAGACAAATGTGAAAATCTGCTCCGCTGTGTACTCATTGTAGTCTAAGATCGCAATTTCTGAACCTTTAAACAGAATTTACATTTATCTGCTGAAAAAATGGTTCAAATGGCTCTGAGTACTATGCGACTTAACTTCTGAGATTATTAGTCGCCTAGAACTTAGAACTAATTAAACCTAACTAACCTAAGGACATCACACACATCCATGCCCGAGGCAGGATTCGAACCTGCGACCGTAGCGGTCTCTCGGCTCCAGACTGTAGCGCCTAGAACCACACGGCCACTCCGGCAAGCTATCTGCTCACAAAAGATGTACTAACAATTACTCACCACTAAAGACTCGGATTTTACAAAAGTTACTGCAGCAAATAAATTCGTAGGTGAACATTAGCCAGTCACAGAAATACACATATATTGTTCAGTTCTTACCATAAGTTCGTTTAAAAAAAGGCACTGATCTAAACTAGACGAGGTGTACTGGCACAAACGGCTGGCGCTGCCGCTGCTATACGCTCCTTCCACTTGGGTGGCTGTCTCTAGATGGTCCGTAAGACAGATGCCGAATAAACTAGTACCACTTGAAATCCACATGTGGCCCCATCAGCCAGCGCATTATCAGGCAGAGAGAAGGAACCTGTAAGCTTCGCTGTGTACGCGCAGGGACGATTCCCCTGTGTGCAGCGGGATGCTTACGTAGCGGTAGTTAGGGGCGGAGCTAGCGGACACTGCACAGAAGAGATAAGCGCGCTGCTCCTCTAGCACTGACCTCAGAGGGCCCTCAGCGAAGCACAGTTACGCTGATAACCACCAGCCCTGTCACTCCGCTTCTGAAGCTCGAACGAAGTTCACCTCGTCTGATGAGTGACGCTTCATGTTCGTACAGCACATGCAGATGCAGAGGAATAACGTTTTGGGGAAGGACTTTTTCATTTATTTATTTACTTCTCAAGAAAAGACTTCTTGCCTGTTGCTGTATAGCAGGTCGCACATTTTGTGATTTTTCATGTTATATCACAGAAATTCCATTTTATAACTAGCATACTTTTTGTGCGGTTTACAAAAGTATAAAATAAAAAATCGGAATAACAGTTTTTTAGTACAAATATATAGGACTGTCCATTGTCTCACAATTCCAATAAATGTACATCCACATACACCATCATGTTGAGAAGTATTCGAAAGACACTAATTGCTTTCAGGCCTATTTGTATTCAACCCACATAACTTAACCTTCTTGCAAGTCCTCTAATATCTTTTCGGAAGAGACGTCTGACTACATAAAATTGTTACTACGAGAGACCACTATTGAACGCTGCTCACTATGTCCCTCAGTCAAGATGTAAATTAATACCAAGATAACGTAAATATCGGAAAACATGTTTTTAGAGATGACACAGTTTTAACTGCTGTAAACTCAAATTTATTACAATAAATTACATTTCGCAAACGAAGTTTCAGCTTGAAATTATCTGACGATAGTATTTGTTCAGGACCGGGAACCAGCACACCCACGTAGCTACTATTGTACTTGATAGAAAACCACCAAAGACTTTCAATATGTATGATATACAGGTAACAAAATGTATGTGTGGATATGCATGAAATGTCGTGACGTGAAGTTAGTGTTGGACGGGAATTCGAACACATCATCTAATCGGATAAGTAACTAAGCACAATCAAATGCCAGAATCGAATGTTTTCAATAGTAGTGAGATGACTGAAATTGAAACGTTGAGACGAAAACCTTTTTTTTTTCTATGTCATTGAAAGAAGTTAGTAAGGTATTGCAAGCCCTATGTATACATTTGCTCGAAAGTTGTACTATTTATGAAATCAGTGCCGCATGGTGTGTAATTTCACGTGTCAAACACTGCTCCTGTCAATTTGTCTGTTTTACCACAAGACGCATTTTCCATTGCTGGCGATCATTTTATGAGACTGCTGTGAGCATAGCATAATTTCTGGATTGAAATCGGATGTAAGCACTGGGCGATATACGTACCTGGAAAGTTATACTGTCTATGTATCACAAGGAATAGATGTTTTTCTTTGGTGTAGAAGGAAGTAATTTTACCATCTTAGAGTTTGTCACCATAGTGAGTAGGATAGACAACTAGCTGGGTGGATGTATGTCAAATGTTGGAATTTATGTCCTGAATTAGAGTATTAAGAGCGTTGCACTCCGCAAGACTAATATTTCGGAAGCCACATGGCTTTAATATTATAACGTGTTCAAGAGCAGAACTGTGTAGCCTTAGGAGTGAGTGTGTTTATGTTCTACATTCATTTCTCTCTTGGCAATAGCTTCTTGGTAGTGACCCCAGGTACTAGAACAATAGTTAAGAATTGATAGCACAGTTGATTTATGTAAAACGCTTCAAACTCCGTCTGTCTGGAGCTCCATAACGCATTAACCACACGTTTCTCCTTAATTGTCTGTTATATCATCACAGCACTTTCATATCCACTAGACACCGATAAGATGCATCATCTTCCTCGACATCGAGCATCTGGAGAGGTCTTGTGCACTCGGATGGGTGCCGTGAGTAAGATTGTTGCGGAACAGTCTTCTCTGAAAGGCAGTTATGGACTCAGCTCGTTCTGTTGCTTCGTGAGACGTGAAATGTGGCGGCTATAGTACCCTCCTACCTCTGGTCAGTTGCAAATTAAATTGGCGACATTGTTGCAGGGAGTGTTGATGAATGACAGTTCGGAGAGATATTTCAATCTCCTACTTTATCCTATGAATACGAGAATACTTCGTGACTCCCACCCAAAAAGAGAAAAATGGCCAATCGTAATCGTAAATTACGCACTATCAAGAGCGTGTTTCTACATATAAAAGATGATGTATACTTACATTCGGCGCCAGTTGCATAAGAGTGATGTTAGCAGTGCCACTATGAGGATGCAAGTGATGTTTGCCTTAAATACACGCTGTAATGATCGTAAGCGTTAGTTACCTTTGGAAATGGACGTGGTGAATTGATGTTAGTCAAGAATACCTTTAAACGACAAAGATACCATTATCGTTCAAATGGTTCAAATGGCTCTAAGCACTATGGGACTTAACATCTTAGATCATCAGTCCCCTAGACTTAGAACTACTTAAACCTAACTAACCTAAGGACATCACACACATCCATGACCCAGGCAGGGTTCGAACCTGCGACCGTAGCAGCAGCGCGGTTCCGGACTGAAGCGCCTAGAACCGCTCGGCCGCAGCGGCCGGCTCACTATTATTACCTCACTGAGCATAAACGAGGTCGTGTAGAATGGAAGACCACCATCTTCGGCATATGGCTGTGGCGCATCGTACTGCATAGAGAGCAGCAGTCTGAGGAGCAGTTGACACTATAGTGACACAACAAACGTTTACAAACCGGTTACTACAAGCTAAATGTCATATAGCGTTCATTTCACTGGCCCAAATCACTGGCATTTGTGAGTTCAGTGGTTTCATGCGAGAGCTCATTGGAGGGCAGGGTGAAGGTCTGTTGTGTTCTCTGATGAAATGTAGTCCCTCCTCGATGCCAGTGATGGCCGTGTTTTAGTTACAGGGAGACCAGTTGAGGGCCTGCATCCAACCTGTTTGCGTGCTAGACATATTAGACCTACACCTGGAGTTATGGTGTGGGTCGCAATTTCGTATGGCAACAGAAGCACTCTCCTTGTCATCCCACGCAACCTGACAGCAAATCTGTACGTCAGTCTGGTGATTTTACTTTATTACACGAGAAGTAAAAATCATACCCCTAGATTAACATTTCTTTTGTTTTCATTGTGGATTTTCACTGCTATATTTAAGAGAATCGCGTACTGTCAGTACTTTCCCTTTATGTGGTCCCATTACAGACGGTATTAATAAGGAAAAGGAGTAAGTCTTCGTGAGGTAAGTTAAATTTAATATATCCAGATGAAATTAAAGTGATTCCTCTCGTTAAACTTACAATAATATTTTTAAGCGAAGTGATAATTTCACTACTTCACTGTGTATCAATTACAATGGTTTTCTCTTCCATTAAAATAAATAACCCTTTATTAATGGAAAAAAATTTAACAGGAAAGAAAAATTAAAATCAATGTCAACCTGATGAGTGGCGTTCCATAGCTGCAAGTTTTATTATAAAATCAGAGCAAGTGACAAGACAGTGTCAACAAGAAAATATCACCAACTTAACCTCGTATTTCATGAAGAACGAAGCACTCGTACAGGATATCAGCCCCAGCAATCGATCCCGCTCGAAAATTTGGGCCTTAGTTCTGACAGTATTAGTTACGACGTTCTGAGAATACAGCTTCTAACATCCGCGCGCATCAGTTGCCACTCGCTCACTCGAACTGCAGCCGCCTAATGCTAGAGCGCGATGTACTGCACTGTGGAATGAATAAGGGATTTGTAAAATACTATTAGGACATTGGCAAGACAGTTTATTTATTGTGTCAAAGTGCTCAGTTTCTAACCAATAGCCGGTGCCATCGATCTGCTTGCTTTGAACATTTTTACGTTGCAATCCACAACGATGTGCAAATAGATGAAACGAATAAGTGTCGTTATATAAATAGTGGAGCGCTATTTCTTTTCTAACATCAATGTTTTGCATTACGTTCTTCGGATTTTAAAGCTCACAGTGTTAAAGTGTGGTACTTCTGCAGGAATTCCACTATTTTTCAACTTGGTTGGCGAGACAAATCTGTAAACTGAAAATCATTACCTTCATTTCATAATAAGTTTTCGGCTGTTTCGGTCTTCTCATTTCTTCTTGAGGTGTACATATCTGCAGAATATCCATACGAGAATATTCTTAAAATAATATTCAACACATATATACAGGGTGTTATAAAAAGGTACGGCCAAACTTTCAGGAAACATTCTTCACACACAAATAAAGAAAAGATGTTATGTGGACATGTGTCCGGAAACGCTTAATTCCCAAGTTAGAGCTCATTTAATTTCGTCAGTATATACCTTACTTCCTCGATTCTGATGATCAAATTGTAAATTTTCACAATCAACATGTGTGGGCTGACGAGAATCCGCATGCAATTGTGCAATCACGTCATCAACACAGATTTTCTGTAAACGTTTGGGCAGGCATTGTTGGTGATGTCTTGATTGGGTCCCATGTTCTTCCACCTACTCTCAATGGAGCACGTTATCATGATTTCATACGGGATACTCTACCTGTGCTGCTAGAACATGTGCCTTTACAAGTACGACACAACATGTGCTTCATGCACGATGGAGCTCTTGCACATTTCAGTCGAAGTGTTCGTACGCTTCTCAACAACAGATTCGGTGACCGATGGATTGGTAGAGGCGGACCAATTCCATGGCCTCCACGCTCTCCTGACCTCAACCCTCTTGACTTTCATTTATGGGGGCATTTGAAAGCTCTTGTCTACGCAAACCCGGTACCAAATGTAGAGACTCTTCGTGCTCGTATTGTGGACGGCTGTGATACAATACCCATTCTCCAGGGCTGCATCAGCGCATCAGGGATTCCATGCGGCGGAGGGTGGATGCAAGTATCCTCGCTAACGGAGGACATTTTGAACATTTCCTGTAACAAAGTGGTTGAAGTCACGCTGGTACGTTCTGTTGCTGTGTGTTTCCATTCCGTGATTAATGTGATTTGAAGAGAAGTAATAAAATGAGCTCTAACATGGAAAGTAAGCGTTTCCGGACACATGTCCACATAACATATTTTCTTTCTTTGTGTGTGAGGAATGTTTCCTGAAAGTTTGACCGTACCTTTTTGTAACACCCTGTATATGTGAAATTGATAAATTGAGTCTCATATTTCTTACCTATTTTTCGCGTAGAATAACAGGTGCTCTCAAACAAGATTTCGTTACACATTGGCCAAACATGTACTCTTCCCTCCCCCCCCCCCCCCCCCCGTCTCCCAGCCTTTTTCCTCGCCTTCAACATTCCGTGAACAGGAGGGGTCTAGGGGTCTAGTTGTCTCTCCTTTTACAGTACTTCGCGCTTTGGCAGTAGGAGGCAGCATTAGGACGGAACGAGTGATAAACAACAGGTGCTCGCGAAAATCAAATGCTCTCCATTCAGAATGTCATCACTGCGTATTATAAAAATTATGGCCCAAATTTTCGTGCGAGATCGCTTGGTGGGACTGATGTCCCGCACTCCTTAAAATATGAGATCAACTCAGTAATTTTTCCTCTTACGAACTGAAACTGTAAATTATAGCTGAGTCTTCTGGCGAATGTAATAAGTCTCAGATACAACCTTTTCGCATTGCTAAGTGTTTTAGGTTGTTAACCAGGAAAATGTTTCTCAGTTAGATTAGGTTCCGGTAGGTATTAAAGGTGGAACTCTTTCATCGGATGGTTGAGAGATGGGTGTCTAGAACGGTAGGACTGCCAGCGAAGTTTTACTTTGTTGTTGGTCCCAAACGACTATATATATTAATGGTTGTATTTGTTCCTAGTTTATTACTATTTGGCACCTTTGTTTCCCTTAGATTGTCCTGGAAACTTTTGCAACTGGTTTCATTATTTAAAATTATAGGCGAAAGGTATTTACAATATAACCATGTTAACACTGTCACTTCTGCGCAGGAAGGCTCGAAAGTCTAACTAAATCAGCTTCCTGATCGGTATATCTTGTAGCTGCTCCTGTAGCATGTCTGCGCATCCTTGCTTTTTCCATTTCGAAACGTCTACGGTTTTCGAACACCCAACCATTCTACGTATGGCGATGTCTCTCGTATGTCAGTATTGACAGCATGGGTCACGCTCCAGGTGGATCCCGCATCGTATCTCTGCGGTGAGTAAAAGATCGTTGGCGAAGATGTGTACATACGAGTATACTTGTAAAGCTATACAGTGATCAGAGAGATGTTGCCTTGCAGTCTTCCAGTGAACATCTAATATTTTAAACTGAATGTGCAATGTTACTACCCTAAGTTTTTCTTTTGTTTCTTTTACTGCTTGCTCAATCTACAGATTGAATAATATTGAGAATAGGCTACAACCCTGTCTCACTGCCTTTCCAACCACTGCTTCCCTTTCGTGCCCCTCGACTCTTATAATTGCAATCTGGTTTTTGTACAAATTGTAAATAGCCTTTCACTCACTGTATTTTACCCCTGCACCTTTAGAATTTGGAAAAGAGTATTCCAGTCAACACTGTCAAAAGCTTTATCTACGTCTACAAATGCTATAAACGTAGGTTTATCTTTCCTTAACCTGTCTTCTACGTAAAGTCCCAGGCTCAATATTTCCTCGTGTGTTCTTACATTTCCATGGAATCCAACCAGATCTTGCCCGAGTTCGGGTTCTACCAGTTTTTTCATTCTTCTGTATAGGATTCGTGTTAGTGTTTTGCAACCGTGACTTATTAAACTGATAGGTCAGTAATTTTCGCACTTATTAACACCTGCTTTCTTTGGTATTGGAATGACTGCATTATTATTGGAGTCTGCGAGTATTTAACCTGTCTCATACATCTTGCTCGCTAGGTCGAAGAGTTGTGCCATGGCTGGCTCTTCCAAAGTAATCAGTAGCTCTAACGGAATATCTACTCCTGGGACCTTGTTTCGACTTACGTCTTTCAGCGCCCTGTCAAATTCTTCACGCGGTATCATATCTCCCTTCTCATCTTCATCTAGATTCTCTTCCGTTTCCGTAATTCTACTAGCCTTCGTCATTTTACCTACTTGCCCCTTTGCTGCCTTCACTATTTCGTCTTTCAAAGCTACCCATTCTTCTTCTACTGTATTCCTCCTCCCCGTTCTTGTCAATCGTTCCCTAATGTTCTGTCTCAAACTCTCTATTACCTCTGGTTCTTTCAGTTTATTCAGGTTCCATGTCCTTAGATTCCCACCTTTTTGTAGTTTCTTCACTTTTAACCTGCAGTTCATAACCAATAAATTGGGGCCAGAGTCCACATCTTCTCCCGGAAATGTCTTACAATTTAAAACCTGGTTCCAAAATTTCTGCCCTACCATTATATAATGAATATGAAACCTAGAGGTTTCTCCATGTCCTTTCAACGCATACAACCTTCTTCCTTGACTCTTAAATCAATTATTAGCTATGATTAAATTATGCTCTCTGCAAAGTTCTGCCAGACGGCTTCCTGTTTCGTACCTTTCCCCTCAGTCCATATTCACCTACTACTTTTCCCTCGTTTCGAATTCCAGTACACCATGACTATTAAATTTTCGTCTCCATTCACTGTCTGAATAATTTCTTTTATTTCATCATACATTTACCCAATCTCCTCAACGTCTGCGTAGCTAGTTGACATATAAATTTGTACTACTGTGATGGACGTTGGCTTCGTGTGTGTCTTGGCTACAATAATGAGTTCAATATGCTGTTCATAGTAGCTTACCCTTGTTAATTTTTTTTATTCATTATTAAACTTACTCCTCCGTTACTCCTATTTGATTTTGTATTTATAACCCTGTACTCACCTGATCAAAAGTGCTGTTCCATCTGCCACCAAACTTTACAAATCCACACTATATCTAGCTTTAACCTATCCATTTCCCTTTTTAAATTTTCTAACCTACCTGCACTATTAGGGGATCTGACATTCCACGCTCCGATCCGTAGAACGCCAGTTTTGTTTCTCCTGATAACGACGTCCTGCAGAGTAGTCCCCGACTGGAGCTTCGAATGGGGGATTATTTTACCTCCAGAATATTTTACCGAAGAGGATGCCATCATCACTTAAGTATACAGTAGAGCTTCATGTCCTCGGGATCAATTACGGCTGCAGTTTCCCCTTACTTTCAGCCGTTCACAGTACCAGCACAGCAAGGTCGTTTTGTTTAATGTTACAAGGCCAGATCAGTCAATCATCCAGACTGTTGCCCCTGCAACTACTGAAAAGTCTGCTGCCTCTCTTCAGGAGCCAAACGTTTGTCTGGTCTCCCAACAGATACCCCTCCGTTGTGGTTACACCTACGGCGCAGCTATCTTTATCGCTGAGATAAGCAAGCCACCCGACGAACGGCAAGGTCCATGATTCTTTAATAATGTGGGAGAAAACGGACGTGGTTGTGCAGTCTTAGCAAAGTGAGGTTTGTAAATGAGTCATATTGAGTCTAATCCAGAGTTATGGGTGATAAAATGAATAATCCGTACTATCACTTCTGTAAATCTGTATGATCCGTCGGCATCAAACTAGAAAGGGGCTCGACAAACTGTTTTCCAGGAAAATGTCACCTATTATTCATAGACTGATACTTGGAGGTTTGTATGATTGTGTGTTACAAACAATGGAAACCAAGAATAACACTCCAACCTGTGAGCCCGTGCGAGATGTAACAGCTGCTGCGGTGTGAAAGATGTGGTCAAAAAGAACTCATTACACCAACGTTAGCTCAAAAGCAGCGTGCCTCCTGGACAGGTTTTATGTTTCGGTGCAGACAGATACGAAGTCATGCCACTCAAGGTAACTGATAACCACGCAGTTCTAATTAAAGTCCAAGGATTACTGGTGTCAGTCCTGCATGGTGACAGGTACTGGAAAGTAAACACTAGCGTCCTAAATGACAATTGTGTAGAAGGTAACTTCAGCATTGTGTTCTCCAACTGGAAAATAAAGAAGCGATTTTATAGAAATCACAGTGAATGTGGGAGAAGATAGCTATATCAGTTACTATAAGTTTTTCTACTTAAATTCTTCATACCAAATATAGAGAGAAAGACATCATACATCCGAAGTTCATGACAGCGCCTTGCGGGGAATACAAAAGCAAATAGATGGTAGCGATGATAAAGTAGATGAAGTGAAAATGGTCAAAGAGAAAATATTCGAATTACAGGCGGACCGACTGATAAGGAATACTGTTAGATCCAAAGATAACTCATCTTATACTGATGAAAAGTGAAATCTCTAGCACTACGGGAGAGAAACAAAGAACGATAACAGCAACGACTAGCAAGTCGCAGTACTTGGCGGCGATAATAGATAATGAGCGAGGTGGTGCAGTGGTTACCACACTGGACTAGCATTCGGGAGGACGACGGTTCAGGCCTGCGTCCGGCCATCCGGATTTGTTTTCCGTGATCTTCCTAAATCGATTCAGACAAATGCCGTGATGGTTCTTTGAAAGTGCACGACCGAATTCCATACTCATCCTTACCTAATCCGATGTGACCGATGACCTCGCTATTTGCTCCCCTCTCCCGAATCAACCAACTAACCAATAATACATCATACAGGCATGTATGCATGTCGGAAGGAAAAGGCACTACGGTGAGTACAGCCGTTATGAAATACATGCATTGTATTCGCAGTTGCGAATATGGGCAACAATTCAGCTGTGAAGTGGACTGATGACAATGGAAATTTCACCAGATCGGGACTCTAGTCCGGATTTCCTGCTTATCGCGAACGGTTGCCTTATTAGTTGCCTAACGGGGCAGGAGTCACAGCCAGACCCAAACTTCCGTAAGTCGTCAACAATGCGTCTTCAAAATGTATCCGTTCATCCGTTATGTACATTCCCGTCCAGGAAGACATTTTACTTGAAAATCACGTGTCCAGTGACTTGAGAAGAGATTTGCCTGAATCAATAATACACACTGTATTACCGATAAAGACAGGAAATATTTCAAGTGTCCAAAAGAAGGATTAACTAACAAAGTGACATTCAGTAAGGGGATCTATTAGATAAGGGTGCCCGCTGTTCACGGCTTTATTTATTATGTTCGTAGAGTAATTAAAACGTGCAGTGCATAAACACATTCAAGGTAAAGGGATTGAAAACTGCAGATTTACAATTAATTCGTTAGTAGATGACTTATCCATAACATCAAAAAAACTCGTTGAAAATATACGAATTAATCACTTATTGGAAACGTAAGAGTTGGCACGTCGTGCACGTACTAATATCAGGAAAAGCAAAAACTCAGAGTAACGAATCACATACACCTCGGGACTCATTCCTTTGAAGAATGTGCCGAAAGAAAAATAAAAGGACCTGCTGAAAGCCAATGCCTCCGATTTTTTACGTGAAAGCTCTTAAAGCCTCTTGAATAAAACCTACGTTATTAACATTCGTCATCTCTATTCTTCATATGTAAACATTGTTGGGTCCCTGTCTCTGTAGGGCGCCCAATCGTTGCGCGTAATTTGGCGGTATGTAACGTAACTATGACGGTGCATGAGTAACAGTGTGGTGTAATCCAGTTTCGAATTCTAAGAGTTCGTCCACACACGGACAGTGTAGTGCCAGAACACACACGAGCGTGGCGACATCTGCAACAATCCGGCGCCATGGATTCATTGTTATCGACCATCATTCATACACTCCCAACTTGGTTCCATCCGATTTTCATCTCCTTCCAAAACTTAAAGAACACCTTCGAGGGCTTCACTATGATAGTGATTAAGAAGTGCAAGAGGAGGTGGGTTGTAGCTCCGTCAACAGATTCGAATGTTTTACAGTGACGGTATCAAAATGGCTCTAAGCACTACGGGACTATCTGAGGTCATCAGTACCGTAGACTTAGAACTACTTAAACCTAACTAACCTAAGGACATCACACACATCCATGCCCGAGGCAGGATTCGAATCTGCGACCGTAGCAGCAGCGCGGTTCTGGACTGAAGCGCCTAGAACCGCTCGGTCACAACGCCCGGCTGTGACGGTAAGAACAAATTGGCCTCTCACTAGGAGAAATGTGTTCGTCGCCAAGTTGACCATGTTGAGAAATAAATATGTGGACATAATGAAAAAATAGTAGACTGTTAATAACATTCGCTTTATTTAAAAAGCCTTAAGAGGTTTCCCGTACAGAATTCGGAGGAATTACTTTTCAGTACACCCTTGCATTAGACATTCGATTTGGACAAGAAAGAGGATTAGTTCTCGACGGAGAAGGCAAAATAAATTCTGCAGAACCTTAGAGGAGTTGTGATATGCTTACAGCAAAAGCATCTAAACATAAAATTACGTGTAGAATACCTTAAAACCTACACGCTGTCAAAGTCGTGGTACACACCACAGGCACTTTCACAAAAATTAATATGTTGCCAGGAGTAAAAACATTTTGAGGTGGTTCCTATTAAGAGGGGTGCTCTTCCGCATGGCTATAGAACTATTAATGCTCCGATGAATGAAGGCGGGATCGACATGGTAGACTTCGATTACAAGTCAAGAGCACGGTTTGTGAAAAACGTAGTTCATGTACTGCTAGGCCCTGGCGATGACATTGTAATTTTGTCAGAGAGAGCAAAGGACTTGGCAGAGCAGTTGAACGTAATGCACAGAGTCTTGAAAGGAGGACATAAGGTGAACATCAACAAAAGCTGAATGAGGATAATGCAATGTAGTCGAATTAAATCAAATGATGCTGGAGGAACTAGATTAAGAAATGAGACACTTAAAGTAGTAGATGAGTTTTGGTATTAGGGAAGCAAAATAACTGATGATGGTCGAAGTAGGAAGGATATAAAATGTGAACTGGCAATTGCAAGAAAAGCATTTCTGAAGAAGAGAAATTTGTTAACTATATTAAATTTCAGCCTCAAATTGCATAAGCAAAGAAATTTTACCTAGATTTCGACTATAATAATGTAGCCTTCTTCATAAATATCACAATATAAAAATAAAATTAAAACATGTCAGATATTGGCCCTGTCAAACTTAAAATGTTAGTACTACAGTAAACAGTCATAAGACTGCGTCACTTCTACTAATGTTTTGCCGATAGGCCACGCAAACGGGCCCTACAGGTGGGCCGCAGGCGCTGAGTCGTAACTGGGCGCTGCGGCAGCGACGCAGCGAACTCAGCTGGTGGTCGCGCGCATGCGCGTGCGGAGTAATACTGACTTAAAACCAGAAAATGTTATCTGAGAATACTTTGGCAAATAGTTTATTACAATAGTTCGGACTATTAATGGCATTAAAACAGTAAGTCACAAATTAACATTCCATAAAAGGCAAAAGACGTATAACAAGTGTACTGCACATACGTAAGAATATACATTAATTGATAACATTATTTGTTACAACATATAAAAATGTTACTAGCAAATAAACCATAATAACTGAAGGTACAGTTCTATGAGAGGCAAATAACATTATATAGCGTAAAGGAACATTTTAATAAGAAAAGGCCTTAATTTAAGGTTAACAGTGCCTGAAATACGTGGAACTTAGCTAAGAATTAACAGCTGTAAATGATAATAAGGACAATTGTCACATACAGCTTAGCGTTTGGCTATACAATATGTGATCAGCAATTAATACATAAGAAAACCAGTAGGCTGTATGTCACAGCCAGCTACTGACGTAGGTAGAAAATCGTATAAAGTAATGGATTTTTCGGATATTAGGTTCGTGCAACGCCACAAAACGTTATGAAGACAGAATAGCCAGTGGAGTTATATGCAAACTTTATGATTCTCTTAAATATAAATACCCCATTTGATGCGTAACAAATTGTGAAACAGCATGGAACATAGGTTAGTGTATTAAATATGCATTGTCTAATCGGGGAATACTCGAAGCTACTAATAAGAATAAAAAAGGCTGTACGTTGTAGCCAGGTACTGGGTAGTAAGCAATATACAGTATTAGATTTAACGGGTTAATAAGTAGTACGTAGGGACGTACCACGCCACAAGTTATTATAAAGGCAGTTGCAAGAAGTCATGTGTATGCAAACTTCAGGAAGATCGAAATTAGAGATACATCACTTGACGTATATCAGTTATGATAAAAGCCTTAAACTTATAGTAAATAACAACGATTACGTGAAATGCGTATGTAAACATAAAGATAAGAGGGCACTGGCATCGAGCGACATAGAAAGTACCGCATCATCATGGTAGACGAAGCAAGGGCTGAAATCCTTCGAAGAAGGTCTTATTTTTCAACTGAAATTGGTCATTAAGCAAGTTGTCTTTATCATAAAGGAGGTGCTTGAAAATTTGCAGTTCTTCGAGTGTATCTAGCATGCATCCTTTAGCGTCTTGGTTTAAGACCTCTGTGTTTATAAGTGGGTTAGGGGCATGGGCCATTTGTGTTAGATGTTCTGCAAATGTTGATATACGGGTGCCATCTCCACTTTTTGTGGGTAAATGTTCCTTGTACGTAGCCGATAAATCTCTTCCTGACTGACCTATGTAACAACTAGGGCAATCGCTACAGGTAATTTTGTAAACATCTCATCGTGAAAATTTATAGTTAGTGTTGCCTAGAGAGTGGATTAGGTTCTTTTTAAGGCTATTATTAGTGGAATAGACGAGTTTAAAGCCCCGACTCTTTAAGATGCGCCCTAGTTTGTAAGAAGCTTTGCCTATAAACGGGATAGAAATGAAATTAATGGAGTAATCTTTATAAGCGGTACCTAGTGTAGATAAGTTCGTAATGTTTATATGTGTTTTATTGTCATGGATCTGTTTCACGATGTTTGGTTTTGTAACCATTATTTTGGGCAATATAGGCAAGTGTCTTTAATTCATTCTGTAAATTGTCTGAAGAAAGCGGGATAGATAGTGCTCGGTGTATACTTGAGTGGAAAAAGGCCATTTTGTGAGCTTGGGGGTGTGTGGAATCAGCAGGAATAATATTATTGGAGAATGTGTCTTTACGGAAAATGTTAAAACTTATTTTGTTGTCAGATACTGCCAAAGTTACGTCAAGGTAATTCAAATGTCTATTAGCTGTTTCAGTTTGTTGGGTGACGCTTATTTCCTCGTGGAGGTTATTAAACGCGGTATAAATCTGATCTATGTGAACGTGGGTGCCTTCAATTAAAAATATTAAATCATCTAAGTATCTTGCATAAAAAATTATTCTATTCGCTAAATCAGTGTAATTTTGAAAGAAAAAGAGTGCTCCATAGAATTTACAAAAATTTATAACAAAATGCCTGTCAACGGGCTGCCCATGGCTAGACCAAATGGTTGTGAATACAGTCTGTCATTAAATGAGAAACAGTTGCACTTAGGAATAGTGTGTAAAAGGGTCATTAATTCGTCTACTTCGATAATGGATAATTTTTTGTGAAAACGAACATTGGCTTCTAATATATCCAAGATTTGGTCTACTGGGAGGTTTGTGTATAAACTTCTGATATCGAAAGACACGATTTCAGACAAATCATAACAGGCAGTTGTAACAGATAATGTTATCAATTAATGTTCATTCCTACTTATGTGCAGCACACTTGTTATACGTCTTTTGCCTTTTATGGAATGTTAATTTGTGACTGATGGTTTTAATGCCATTAATAGTTCGAACTATTGTAATAAACTATTTTCCATAGTATTCTCAGTTAACATTTTCAGGTTTTAAGTCAGTATTACTCCGCACGCGCATGCGCGCAACGACCAGCTGAGCCCGCTGCGTCGCTGCCTGCGGCGCTCAGTTGCGACTCAGCGCCTGCGGCCCACCTGTCTGGCCTGTTTGTGTGGCCTGTCGGCAAAATATTAGTAGAAGTGAAGCATTCTTACGATTATGTACTGTAGTACTAACATTTTAAGTGTGACAAGGCCAATATCTAATATGTTCCAATTTTAATTTTTTCTTGTGACATTTCTGAAGATGGCTACATTATTATAGCCGATACCTAGGTAAAGATTCTTTACTTATGCAACTGGAGGCTGAAATTTAGTATAGTTTTATTATACAGTTGCTGACTCTGCTGCACCATGCTAATAACAGGCTATTCAAATTTGTTAATATCCCTTACAGATTTAATTGTCAAGAAGTCCTTTCTGAAAGTATTCGTATGGAGCGTAGTCAGAAATTTAATATAGTTTTATTATACAGTTGCTGACTCTGCTGCACCATGCTAATAATATGCTATTCAAATTTGTTAATATCGATTATAGATTTAAGTGTCAAGAAGTCCTTTCTGAAAGTATTCGTAAGGTGTGTATTCATGTATGGAGGTGAAACGTGGACGAATAACAGTTTAGACAAGAAGGGAAAAAAGAAATGTTCAAATGTGTGTGAATTCCTAAGGGACGAAACAGCTGAGGTTATTGGTCCCTATACTTAGACTGACTTTAACTTTTGCTACGAACAACACACACACCCATGCCAGAGGGAGGACTCGAACCCCCGGCGGGAGGGTCCGCGCAATCCGTGACATGGCGCTTCCACTACGTGCGGCTCAGGAAGAGAATAGAAGCTTTTGAGATATGGTGCTACAGAAAATTCCTGAAGAATAGGTGGGTACATCACATAACTATTGAGGCCGTACTGAAGAGAAGTGGGGTAAAGAGAAATTTGTGGTACAACCTGACTGGAAGAAGGGATCGGATGGTAGCGCAATTTCTGAGGCATCAAGGGATTCCCAATTTAGTACTGGAGGGAAGCGTGGAGCGTAAAAATCGTAGAGGGAGACCAAGAAATGAATTCAGTAAGCGGATTCAGAAGTATGTAGGTTGCAGCAGCTACTCGGAGATGAAGAGGCTTCCACAGGATAAAGTAGCGTGGGGAGCTGCATAAAAGCAGTCTTTGGACTGAAGACTACAACAACAACATTGTAGATGTCATATGCGGGTGTAATGGAAATGTCTTGACATACTACTTCTGCAGGAAGAACTTTCCCGAAAACTGCCCATTTGGACGAGTTGATAATACTAGAGATACTGAGAGCTAGGGTCGTAACTACCATATCGACGTTGACAATGAAGTGATGTGTCGGTACGGTTATAAATTTTCAGTGACAGATCCACTTTCTGTCATGAGCAGTTGTAGCACTTCTTTTTGCTGCACTGGTTTGTATGTGATCTCTGCCATTCCGTTTCAGATTTTCATTACTGCTTGCTGCATAGTCGAAGTTACGCTCCATCCATGTGTTCATCATCTGCCTAGGACACGTTTTGCTCCTCAGCCATATTTTTCAGCTCATGGAATTCTTTGACATGCATCATTCAGGCTGGCGCGACTTCATCGCCATTCTGTCCCGTTTTATGTTTTTTGAAATTCGAGATAAGGGTTTGCCATTCGTTCCTCAGCTTCTTCGCCTTATACAGGGTGATTCAAAAAGAATACCACAACTTTAAAAATGTGTATTTAATGAAAGAAACATAATATAACCTTCTGTTATACATCATTACAAAGAGTATTTAAAAAGGTTTTCTTTTCACTCAAAAACAAGTTCAGAGATGTTCAATATGGCCACCCTCCAGACACTCGAGCAATATCAACCCGATACTCCAACTCGTTCCACACTCTCTGTAGCATATCAGGCGTAACAGTTTGGATAGCTGCTGTTATTTCTCGTTTCAAATCATCAATGGTGGCTGGGAGAGGTGGCCGAAACACCATATCCTTAACATACCCCCATAAGAAAAAACCGCAGGGGGTAAGGATCAGGGCTTCTTGGAGGCCAGTGTTGAAGTGCTCTGTCACAGGCTGCCTGGCGGCCGATCCATCGCCTCGGGTAGTTGACTTTCAGGTAGTTACGGACAGATAAGTGCCAATGTGGACTCTCCATACAGTTGATTGTGGAATTTGCAGCTCTCTGCTAGCTCTGCGAGTCGATTTTCCTGGGCTGCGAACAAATGCTTGCTGGATGCGTGCTACATTTTCATCACTCGTTCTCGGCCGTCCAGAACTTTTCCCTTTGCACTAAACTGTTTATACCAACGTTTAATACACCACCTATCAGGAGGTTTAACACCATACTTCGTTCGAAATGCACGCTGAACAACTGTCGTCGATTCACTTCTGCCGTACTCAATAACACAAAAAGCTTTCTGTTGAGCGGTCGCCATCTTAGCATCAACTGACGCTGACGCCTAGTCAACAGCGCCTCAAGCGAACAAATATACAACTAAATGAAACTTTATAGCTCCCTTAATTCGCCGACAGATAGTGCTTAGCTCTGCCTTTTGTCGTTGCAGAGTTTTAAATTCCTAAAGTTGTGGTATTCTTTTTGAATCACCCTGTATATTGTATGTTTTGAACTAGATTCTGTTGCTTACTTACCCAATAAATATTATTATGACTAACGCAGTGCAGTAGAGGATATGTTATTTCATCCATTTCCCACAGGTTTTTTCAGCATGGTACCTTTGTTGGTCGAAGATTCTTCACCACATTTGGTTTCTGCACTTTCAGGATAGTGTCTTTCACAATTAATAAATTGTTCTTTGTTTTCACAACATTTGTTACCATTGCAACATGCTCTTCTACTTCAAGAGTCCAATTCTGATGTTCCCCAAAATTTGAGTTGTCAACATCAATTGTAACAATGAACACCATTCTAAAACTACTCTTTCATTTTCTTCCATTGGCTACAAATGTATATAGCGAAGGCATCTATCTACATGTACACACCCAGGTGGCTATTAGCTTTGTGCACAGTTAAGTCATCATGTTGCAGCAGTAAGAGTTAATGAAAGGTTAGAGGACATACTATGTTTTGCTACCACTTACTGAACAATTGTGACTAAACTTTTTCACCTGTGTGTGTGCTAGACACAACTCTTTCTGCCCCTCCCCCTTTTCTTTGCCCAGCTCTTCCTCCCTCTGTCTGTCCACCTTATCCCCACCTGTCTCTCTTTTCCTCCCCACTCTTTGTCTTAATCTTCTCCTCTCCCTCTCTTTGTCCATTTCCACATCCTTCTCTCACTAACACTGTCTATCCCCTCTTCTTCGATATCAAAACCATCTCCAGCCATTTTCACCAGGATGTGTAGACCTGCCAATATAGTTTAATAAAGCAGCTGATAGTAATCCCACAATGTGCCTGTCATGCAACGCAAGCTGCACATCAGAGGCTTGAAAATTGCTTATGTGTCCCTGACATACAGGCTACTATGTAAAGTAGGTTGATAATAGCAGGCTGATATTACTCCAACAGAACATATCTGTCATGCATGGCAGCCTACATGTCAGGGCCCAGAAACCCACTTCTTGCCCCTTACATGTAAGCCGCCCTGCAAAGCAAGTTACTTTGGCAGGTCAGTACTGTTCCCACACAATATATCTGTTGTGCAGTGCAGTGTATATGTCAAGGGCTGAGAAAAATATGTTTTTACCCATATTCCCACTCCTACTGGACCTAGGAGTTTATAAAGCCCATAGTACTGATATATGTAAGGCTTGCTGTATCTGTTCCAAATTTGGCTGAAATCTATCCAGGGATTTTGGAGAAGTTCCTCGACATACACATACATCCTATTTTATATACAAAACAAGTGACTAGTTACACAGAGAATTATGTATCAAGTAGTGTTTATTCACAAAAATGTTTCATACTTAAATAATATTGTGTATAAAATAAATAAGTAGATGTTACTTTCAAAGAATAAATATAACTAAAAACAGAGTAAAGTCTGTAGAGAGAACAGCAATGTATGTCAGTTAGGGGAAGAACGATGATCAAAGATCAGATTATCATCCCACCTTTTCAAGGGTCTTCTTTTTGAGTCTATGCAGTCGATAAAGGTGTTTGTAGTGAACAACATGGACCCAGCTTCTAGTTTATTGTATATAAAATGCTACTGCTGAGCCGTCAGTTACATTCCAACCACACACCAACATCATGGAGATTGTTAGTAAAATTTTTGTTCAGTTTTAACAAGCAACTTATGTAAGGATGAAACAGACATCACAACTTGGCTTGGGCTTTTAGCTGGCTAGCTACATAAAGGAAGCAGCAGATCAAATGGAATATGACTTGTTGAATACAACCAAATATGTAAGATACTGCAGCTGTCGAAATAACGTAGCACATACAATAAAGGCACAAAGCTACTGACTAACATGACAACAGACCTTAAGTTTTCTTATCACAAGTGTTGTGCAAACAGTAAATTCGTTTACATGACCCTTCTACGCAAAGTCAAATCTTTTTTACTATCGCAAAGTCAACCTCTCTCAACTGTATGGTTTTATTTGAGTAATTATTGGATTAGTTAATGTACGCGTTCTATTCAGTACGTAGTGAGTGTTTTCCAGTCCTATGTTAAACGTGCTAAAGTCAGTTTACATTTTATAGTCATAAAACCAGAATATGGTACCTGATATATCGACAAATTCTGTGTTCGAAAATGCTGTGGGTTTATATCGGCGATAAACAAATTTTATGTGAAAGATGTCTGATGAGTTGTGAAGGTGACAATGAAGCTTACTTCAAAAGTCCACAGTCTGAATTCATTAATATTCGGCAGGTGTAATCTCAGGTAATAATTCCAGTGAAAATAGTTTCTTTCAGTAGATGTGATGAAGTTAAATCATTAATTACCCAAATTTTACCCTTCAGTGACACATTCAACTACATTTTCCAAAATAATGATTGTAAAATGAAATATTTAAAGCCACTATGTGTAAATTGAGATGTTGCTCTCACTAACACTCAAATGACCAGTCATCACATTGCGCACTCTACTCTCTGAGCAATGCAGGTTAGTCATATATTTACTTGCTGAGTATATATACATATACATATATATATATATATATATATATATATATATATATATATATACTTTACATTCTACATCTATAGAACAATTAATTCCACCCGCCGCCCCACAAGGGTAAAATTTTATACAGGGTGAGTCACCTAACATTACCGCTGGATATATTTCGTAAACCACATCAAATACAGACGAATCGATTCGACAGACCGAACGTGAGGCGAGGGGCTAGTGTAATTAGTTAATACAAACCATAAAAAAATGCACGGAAGTATGTTTTTTAACACAAACCTACGTTTTTTTAAATGGAACACCGTTAGGTTTGTTAGCACATCTGAACATATAAACAAGTACGTAATCAGTGCCCTTTGTTGCATTGTAAAATGTTAATTACATCCAGAGATATTGTAACCTAAAGTTGACGCTTGAGTACCGCTCCTCCGCTGTTCGATCGTGTGTATCGGAGAGCACCGAATTACGTAGGGATCCAAAGGGAACGGTGATGGACCTTAGGTACAGAAGAGACTGGAACAGCACATTACGTCCACATGCTAGCACCTTTTTATTGGTCTTTTTCACTGACACACGTGTACATTACCATGACGGGTGAGGTACACGTACACACGTGGTTTCCGTTTTCAATTACGGAGTGGAATAGAGTGTGTCCCGACATGTCAGGCCAATAGATGTTCAATGAGGTGGCCATCATTTGCTGTACACAATTGCAATCTCTGGCGTAATGTATGTCGTACACGCCGCAGTACATCTGGTATAATGTCGCCGCAGGCTGCCACAATACGTTTTTTCATATCCTCTGGGGTTGTAGGCACATCACGGTACTCATTCTCCTTTAACGTACCCCACAGAAAGAAGTCCAGAGGTGTAAGATCTGGAGAACGGGCTGGCCAATTTATGCTTCCACGTCCTATGAAACGCCCGTCGAACATCCTGTCAAGGGTCAGCCTAGTGTTAATTGTGGAATGTGCAGGTGCACCATCATGCTGATACCAGATACGTCGACGCGTTTCCAGTGGGACATTTTCGAGCAACGTTGGCAGATCATTCTGTAGAAACGCGATGTGTGTTGCAGCTGTTTGGGCTCCTGCAATGAAGTGAGGACCAATGAGGTGGTCGCCAATGATTTCGCACCATACATTTACAGTCCACGGTCGCTGTCGCTCTACCTGTCTGAGCCAGCGAGGATTGTCCACGGACCAGTAATGCATGTTCGGTAGATTCACTGCCCCGTGGTTTGTGAAACCCGCTTCATCGGTAAACAGGTAGAACTGCAACGCATTCTCTGTTAATGCCCGTTGACAGAATTGCACTCGATGATTAAAGTCATCACCATGTAATTGCTGATATAGCGACATATGAAACGGGTGAAAGCGGTGACGATGCAGTATGCGCATGACACTACTTTGACTCAGTCCACCGGCTCTCGCAATGTCCCGTGTACTCATGTGTGGGTTCATGGCAACAGCAGCTAACATACCAACTGCACCCGCTTCTCCTGTGACGGGCCTGTTACGGACCCGTTTGCGTGCTACGACCATACCTGTTGCATACAGTTGGCGGTAGATGTTTTGCAATGTGCGGCACGATGGATGCTCTCTGTCCGGGCACCGTTCTGCATACACCCTGCAGGCTTCAGCTGCATTTCGTCGACACTCGTCATAGATGAGTATCATCTCCGCCTTTTCAGAGTTCGAATACACCGTGGTCACAGTTCCTACAACACTACACTATCACAGACGTCTAGTAACACGGTGAACTACAGTTGGTCTGCGTGCGGAGACGAATGCAGAATAACAATAGCAGCAAGCGCTACATGCGGACACTGCGACAGTTAGACCAAACCACAACAGTGCACTACAGCCACACTCGTAAACACGGCCGTCATCGTAAACATGTCCCTGCAGATGCTGCTCGCCGACCGTGGCCCGTGTTTGTTACAACACGCAACTGAACGTCGGAGGTTTCAAGCGTCATCTTTAGGTTACAATATCTCCGGATGTAAATAACATTTTACAATGCAGCAAACGGCACTGATTACGTATTTGTTTATATGTTAAGATGTGCTAACAAAACTAACGTGGTTCCATTTAAAAAACGTAGGTTTATGTTAAAAAACATACTTCCGTGCATTTTTGTATGGTTTGTATTAAACAATTACACTAGCCCCTCTCCTCACGTTCGGTCTGTGGAATCGGTTCGTCAGTATTTGATGTGGTTTACGAAATATATCCAGCGGTAACGTTAGGTGACTCACCCTGTATGTATGTATATATATATATATATATATATATATATATATATATATATATATATATATATATATATACAGTTGAAGGAAATCAAAATAATGATGTAAATAAATTCTAGCGCGCCATTTCACGAGCGCTTCGCAGTCAATAACCATTTAGCCTCGTGGCAAGCTCCACTGCAGGGGTCGTCCCTTGCCCAGTACTCCCCAAATGTGAGGGGGCTTCATGAAGATACTTAGCAAGTCATTTGCAAAAAAGTTTTTGATGGCAACGAGTGTGCTCAAGTGTGGTATGATAGTATTGGAGATATTACCAGTAGTCAAAAACTATCCTCTCATCATCTCGGAATAAGTAATAAATAGACATGCCTTTAAACTATGTGATAGCATGACTCTATGCAGTCGAGAAGTAACTATTCTTCAGGCATAGGAGGTGCCAGGGGTCAGTCGTGCGAGGCGGGGCATGAAGATAGCATGTGAGGATCTTCTGTACAAGCATCCACACGTCAAACGCTGAACCACATGTTACACGGCGTTTGTGGGTGTCTGGGAGGTGCCATTGCAGGCAGAGGGGAGACTTCGTCAGCTCGATAGCGTGCAACCTGTTTCTCATTACATTATCCAGTATGGTATCACGTTGCTCGTACCCCATGTAGGGAAAAAGGGCTGTGGGACTGCTCTCTACACTGCAGGTGATACTATGGCTGGCCTTTACTCTGAACCACGTTGCAAGCAATGTGTGCTTCAGTTTGCAGCCTGTCAAGGAGGGAAGTGCACGTGCACAGTCCGGCTTCCGACCTCACCTCCCACTTCTACGCTCTAAAACTGCCCCCTTCACTCTGCTTTAACCCCAGAACACAACTCACGTAACTGGTGGCAGTATGGATGGCAGTATCAGTTCATGCAACAGGCGGCCTGCAGATGAAGTGTATTAACGTGTCCAAATGTTTGCGATCGTACACAAACGCGAGGCTACAACCTTCACTCTTACGTTTATAATTTATAGCACGCCCACATACAGAGGAAGACTGAGGGTGTCATAGTGGAATTTAAACAGGAACCCAGCACTGAGGTATATCAAGACGCCGCATGCTGCCTGTGTGCCATTGCTGTTGATAGAGGGAGAATCTTAGTCCTGTGTATAAACTTGGTCGGCACGTGGATGTTCAGGTATCTGACTAGCTGTTTGGGGTCCATATGTCAAAGTAGGTTACAGCGAACTTCTGTGCATATTGTGTGCAGTAGTCGTCCATAGTTCCTGGAAACAGTGCAGCGGACATGCCGTGTAAATGTAATGCCCAATATCTGATCAAATCCAGCGGTAGTACGGGCGCCACGCAGCCCTCCTAGAGTCCTCTTGCAACAGACATCACCGTCGACATGGCTATATTCACTTGGCTTCTGGCCGCCACTCGATATCGCTTGATCGATTCGAGCACAGGTGTATCTCATCACGTGATAGAGAAAGCAGTAGAGTGTCATCAGAATTTGCTCTGTATTGAAGGTGTGGCTTCTCAACGTAATCCTAGAAAGTCTTTGTTACAGCCTTCCTATGAGCGGTTACAGTGCGTTGGCGTAAAAAATCATGGAGAGTAGACATCCTTGTCGAACCGAGCGCTAGATGGGCAATGGACCCACCGTATTTCCATGTAAAAGAGTATATTGGATGTATCTTCGCGTAAGGGGTTCGAAACTACGTCGAAGCATTCAGGTTGGAAGCCCATTCAGGCCAGAACTGGCATAACAAACTTGTGATGCACTCCGTCGAAAACGTCATCGAAATCAGTTGATATCACAGCACCTAATATGCGACAGGATATGGCGAAAGCGATCAAATTCCTACATTCTCCAGTGACTTTTGCACGTTTGTCTCTCTCCCTGTGCCTTTTGCTCCATTGAAAAGGGTTAGTGGCAGGATAATCTTCATGCGTGCTGTCAGAAGCTGGGCGAAGATCTTATATCCCGAATTTAACATCGTAATCTGGCGATAGCACTCGATCGTCCGATCCCTTGAAGACTTATGTGTCGGTACGAGTAGTCTACCGACAAAGGCAGATGACACGCAAAAACGTGGGGGGGGGGGGGGGGGGTTCAGTCCTCAGTACATGGTGATCCAAAGTGGTACCATCAGGGTGCGGGAAGTCTGATAGAATTCGAATACCAGTCCGTCTGGTCAGGGCGATTTGTTAAGCGCACCCTTGTCCAGCGTGTGCTTAACATTGTCTGGTATAATCTCCGCTAAAAGCGACAATCCTAATGAGTCGTGGAGGGTATGAGATAAGTGCTGCAAAAATCATTATCGCCCCCACCTCCACCTTCTCCTCCTGATAAAATCGATCATAATGGTCTGCAAAGGCTTCCACAATGTCTGCCTAGGTCCTTAAGGATCATCCATTCGGCAAGGTAAGGTCTGTGATCAGCTGTGATCAGCTGCCTTCGGCCTCGACGGGTATCGACCACAATGTGGTGCACAGTTGGGATTTTCCGCTTTCTCCGTCTTGACGCCCCAACCGCACGACGACCCTTTCCAGTTTTCATCGCAGAAGAGCCAATATTTTGGATTTAATTCGGGGTCTTATCATCTGTCAGTCTGGTGACGGCGGTTGGAAAGCGAGTTCGAGAAGCATCGAGTAATGAAAGGCGAAAGTATGACGGTGCCAAGCAGTCATGTCCTTCCCATATGGTATTAGCACTCGCCGGAACAATGGGTTTGCATATACCATCCACCATGCCAACGTTGTTCGCAGTCCGCCCGTACGTAGTTTCAATTTTCATCTGCTAGTGGACAGTAGCGGACAGGAATAAACAGAAAGAACTATAATGTAGTTATGGATTTTGATCACCAGAATCCAGTAATGCTGAGAGACATTAAAGAAACAGGTTAAGAGAATGTTTTTGTGGATTTTTCTGTTTATTTCTTGAAGGATGTTTTGGTTATTAATGTTTATACAGTTTTGTATATGCTTTTAGTTGCGTAAATGTGGTCTGAAGTAAATATGTAGGTCATTGTTCTACTGATGAACGCTGTACGAATTACTGTGAGATAGTTTTAAGACAGTGTGAATGCAGAGGACGGGGAATTTTGTATGATCAGATGTTAAGTAAGTTTATTGTAAAAGGAAAGATAATTTGAGTGCAAGTGAAAATAGTTAATAACGTAAAGTAATGTCGCAGAAGAGGTGCAGTAACGCAGTCGCCGCAGTGCAGTGGTTATGATACAAGATTGTTGCATGGAGAGTCGTGAGTTCAAAACTCACCTGAACTGAAAAACATTAATTTCTGTATTCGGTTCGAGTACATTCTAGAAGTATCCACAAAAGGCAAGAAGCATAGTACAGGAATGTTCTGTAGCTGTATATATACCGTATGTGTTCTGGCCGGAGGCATTTTGCTCCGCGCTCTTGTATGTGCAAGTGCTGAATAAAGATTCGTTAAGTGAATTTAGTGTTCGTCATTCATCTAATTACACCTTCTTCTACCTGACGATATTCTGGTGGAGACGCTGGGTATTGGAACTTGTGACAGCGTACATTATCGGCGACAAAGTGGCTCCCATCACGCCACGACAGAGCCGCCGTTTACGTGGCGAGAAACCCGAGTTCGAGCCATATTCAACAGATCGCAATCTATCGGAGGCAGAAGAATGAGAGGTCGTCACGATGACAGCAACGGTGTGCTACCTATTGAGACATCCTTCCGGATTCTCTGGTGACGATGACCAAGATTCAAACAAGCGGCTGAAGATATATAAGCGTATAGCCAAATTTAACAAATGGGATGAGACCGTGTGTTTGACTAACGTATTTTTCTTCTTGGAGGGCACTGCCAAGCAATGGTATGAGAACAATGAGGAGAATTTCTTAAGCTGGGAAGTATGACAGGTGGGACTGCACAAGTATTTCGGCGACACACCATGACAGCAGTGCAAGACTGATGATAAATTAAAGTGCAGGGCACAGCGTCCAGGAGAAACTACAGCATCCTACATTCAAGACGTCTTGGAGCTGTGTAAAATAGTGGATCCAAGAATGAAGGAGGAACATAAGGTTGCACACCTCATGAAGGGTGTTGCTGAGGATATGCATCAAGCCCTACTCCTGAATGAGGTTTCGACAGCAGCCGACTTCATAAAATGGTGCCAGTATATCGAGAAAATGCATCAAAAAAGAATTACACGCAAGAAGTTTGAACGGCTTCCAAACGTCGTATAGATGTCTGTGATGGAGGAAGTAACTGCTTTCGCAAGTGTTCTTCGTCAGATAGTGAGAGAGAAAGTTCAGAAGGCACTTGCATTGCGCGGCGAGCAGAAAACCGAGACGCTTCAAGAGGTCAAAAGGGAGGGAGTGGAACAGACATCGAACCGAATCTCTCGTCCTTTATTTCTCTTTAAAACGCTAAAAAAGTTGAAGTTACGTTCCAGCAATGCACATGAGGAACCTGTTTGGACACATAGGAAGACTGATGTCTGGAGGACCCAGGGTAACCAAACAGTATGTTTCCACTGCGGACGACCGGGACATGTGATGCGCTATTGTCGAGAAGGACGGCGGATATTTGATGACGTCCGCGCCGGAAGACAGCAGACCGATCTTAGACGACTCCAACTCCGGGATAACGAAGATGAACAAGAAGATGTGGGTGCAGGACGACGTAGGTCACCATCGCCGCAAGCTAGCCGCTGGAGAGGACACTACACAACACGCCGATCAAGGTCTCGATCGCCGTTTAGAAGCTCCAGCCGATCACCTAGCCGCCGCAACCTGGAAAACCAAAGGGTGCGACCTTTTTTCGAGGTGAGGCCACCCAAGAGAAAAATCCTCCACCGTGTCAGCAAAAATGACAGGAAACTACATCGATATCCTCATGGATGGCCCAAGCTCTTGTGGACTCTGGAGCATCATATTCAGTCTTCTCGGAAAAGTACCGTCCCCAGGCTCAGAAAACCGTATTCGTCGACAGCAAAACATCTCTGCTAAAGGTAGCTAATGGGAAATATGTAAAACCTACATTAAGATGTCCCATTGGTGTGGATATAAGTGGCCATAGATAGCCCATAGAATTCATCGTCTTACAAGAGTGTAGTCATTACGTCATTTTCGGATGGGACTTTTTGAAAGCTTCTCAAGCAATTATAGATTGTGGTCACTCGAAGATAATGCTAGACGAGATGAGATACTGTGGACAGAAAGATGCGCATCCGCGTGTGTGGAGACTATTTGAGCTGGATGAAGTGATCGATTCCTGCAGTCAGCGCTAGAAAGGTAGCTGTCACGTGTCCTGCCATGCATCAACCCATGGATCTTGTAGTTTAATGTAAGAGAAGCATACCACAGAAGAGTAACTTGGCCATCTCAGCCTCTGTCGTCTCGTTTAAGAACGGATTCGGTGAATTGTGGATAGTTAACTGTCGCCAAGAACCACAGATCCATCCAAGACGCATGTGCGTAGCTAATACTGAGCCGTTAATTGCAGAACAGCTGAGCGTCATAGAAACCTCCCATGCCGAGTCTGTGGGCGAAATTAGCGCTACCCCTACGAGGCAAGGTCTTCTAGCATGAATATTACCAGATCTCACTAAGGAACAACGGAAGAAGCTACTTGCCATTCTTCAAGAGTTCTCTGAATGCTTCATTCCACAGATGAAAAGCAAATTAGACAAATCGACGGTGAAGCACCGGATTAGCACTGGAGACGATCAACCCATAAGCCAGAGAGTATACCGCGTGTCAGCAACGGAACGTCGAATAATTCGCGACGAGGTAGGGAAATGATGAAGAATGACATCATTTAGCCTTCGCAGAGCCCATGGTCGTCACCAGTGGTTCTCGTCAGGAAGAAGGATGTCAGTTGGCGCTTTTGTGTTGGTTACAGGAAGATTAATAAGACAACTAAAAAGGACGTTTACCCTCTTCCACGGATTGACGATACACTAGATTGTCTGAAGGGGGCTAAGTTTTTCTCAACCATGGACATGTACTCGGGATACTGGCAAATCGACGTAGATGAGGCTGATCGTGAGAAAGCTGCATTCGTCAGCCCTGAGGGCCTGTATCATTTTAGTGTAATACCGTTTGATTTGTGTAATGCACCAGCAAATTTTGAACGAATAATGGATAATCTCCTAAGGCACCTGAAGTGGACGATGTGTCTTTGTTATTTAGATGACATTATAGTGTTCACAGAAACATTTGATGAATACATAAAAAGACTGAGGGCCGTTCGCAAGTGTCTCCAACAAGCCAGACTGGAACTTAATCCAAGAAAGTGTCTCTTTGGAGCAAAATAAATCAAAATACTTGGTCACCTTGTGTCAAACGAAGGTGTGCGGCCAGACCCAGAAGAGGTGAGAGCTATAACGGAATTGCCTATTGCTAAAAGTATTAGAGACGTGAGAAGCTTCCTCAGATTGTGTTCTTATTATCGTCGTTTTACAAAAGACTTTTGTGTCAAGCCAGGCCACTGCAAGGGTTGTTAAAAGCCGATGCTTAATTGATCTGGGGTGGTGTTCAACAAGATTCTTTCGATGTGCTACGAAAAGCTCTGATGACTGACCCTGTACTTGGTCAGTATGATGCACCTACAGAGCAACACACAGATGCCAGTGGATATGGGATCGGTGCTGTTGTGATGCAGATTTCGGATAGAAAAGAGAGGGTTATAGCCTATGATTCTAGGACACTTACAAAAGCCGAGAGAAAGTAGTCAACTACCGAAAGAGAATGTCTTGCTGTGATCTGGGCGATGTGTAGATTTCGACAGTATCTCTATGGAAGGCCATTCATAGTTGTTACAGACCACCTTTCACTTTGTTGGTTGGCAGGTCTCAAGGATCCAACAGGACGACTCGCCAGGAGGGCACTACGTCTTTAAGAGTATGACATTACCATAGTGTACAAAAGTGGAAGAAAACACCAAGATGCCGACTGTCTCTCAAGAAACCATGTGCAAGACCATCAATAGTTTGATGAAGATAGTGACTGTCTCGCTGCACTCCAGGATCTCTCTGTTGAGCAGAAGGAGGACGCCAAGATATCTCAAATTATGCTTGCCTTAATTCGGTTAGAGGATTTAAAAGGACAATTTAAGGTAGTTAATGGATTACTTTGCAAGAAAAACTTTCCGTTAGGAAAGCGGTGGCTACCAGTGATTAGTAAACACATGCGCTTAGATGTTCTACAGAAATTCCATGACACATCTGAGGCTGGACATTTAGGATTTATTAAAACATACGATAGGATCCGCAAGAGATTTTTCTGGCCAGGTTTATTTAGGAGTGTCCGTCACTATGTGTCGCGCTGTCGAGAGTGCCAGAGGAGAAAGGCAGTTCCTCAGAAACCACCTGGCCGACTCATACCAATTCCACCAGCCGAAACTCTTTTCCAGCGTGTTGGGATTGACTTCCTCGGTCGATTTGCAACGTCTGCTAGTGGAAATAGATGGATTATTGTTTGCACTGATTATCTGACACGCTATGCTATTACAAAAGCCGTGAAAACAGCCGAAGCATTCGAGGTAGCCAAATTCATCGTGGAAGACATTGTATTAAAACACGGTGCCCCAAGGTCGTTAGTTACGGATCGAGGAAAAGTTTTTCAATCGAATCTTGTGACAGAGGTAAACCGTCGGTGCAACATTACTCACCACATGACGACTTCCTACCATCTGAAAACTAACCAGCTTACTTAACGCCTTAATAAGACCTTGGCTGACATGCTACCAATGTTCGTCAATTCTGAGCAGAGCAACTGGGATGGAGTGCTACCTCTCGTGACGTTTGCCTACAACACCGCCAAACAAGACACAACAGGATTTACGCCATTTTTCCTGGTGCATGGGCGTGAGGCGGCGACGACGGTGGACACTGTGTTTCCATTACACCCTGATGACGTAGACGACGACTACATCAGCCAGGTGTTAAACAGTGCAGAGGAAGCTCGGCAGCTAGCTCGACTCCGCACGCTGCAGGCTCAAGAAAACGATCGTCAAAGGTATGACGCGAGCCGCCGCCCTGTTGTCTACCAGCCCGGTGACCTCGTCTGGATCTTCACTCCTGTTCGGAAGGTTGGTCTCCCTGAAAAGGTCCTCAGGCGCTACTTTGGACCTTATAATGTTGTAAGACAGTTGTCTGATGTTGCGTATGAAGTTGAAGATATCAACCCCGACACAAGACGACGAAAGATCAGAGTTACGGTCCACGTAATTCGAATGAAGCACTTTAAGCATCCTGCAACCCAGGGTAAATTCGAAGGTCCAGCGACAGGCAACAAGCGGAAAGGCAACTAAGAACGTAGCGGCAAGGGAAGTTCTAAGAAGATCATCGCCATAGCGAACATCAGTTCCGGACTAGGAGGATGTAACACCAAGACGCTGTTCCTTTCAGGAGGGAGCAATGTCGCAGAAAAAGACGAGTAGCACAGTCGACATAGTCTAGTTGTTGGCTGGCACGGTAGATCAGCGTGTTCGGTCAGAGAGTTAGCTACTCTCTGTAATGAAAAACTGAGTGAACGGATCAACGAAGAACCTAAACGGGTGTTATCGGACGTCCGCCCCGAACAAATTCCACGAACAATATAGAAAAAAAACAAAAAAAATTGCCGGCACGGTAGCTCAGCGTATTCGGTCAGAGGGATAGCTACCCTCTGTAATAAAAAACTGAATGAATGGATCAACGAAGAACCTGAACGGTTAGAATTTTTCTAACAATATGTTATTTTCTTTGTAAAGATGTTTAGACTTTATTTATTCTGTTCTGTTTTAATGCTCATGTGTGAAATTAATTTTTCGAAAACTATTCTCATTGTTTTATTTATTTACTTATGTCATAATTCCTGTAACACTGATGTACATGTTTATTTCTATTCCTTTGTAAAGTCTGTATTACTACAAGTGTTATCTGTATTATTATGTTTTTAATGATGCTTTCTGTACCTTTGTAGTTGTATTCTCATGTTATAAAATTGTAATTGACCCCAATTCATCAAATTAAGTAACTTGTAAGCATTCACTTCACTGCATACATTTCTGTTGGTCATAGTATATGCATAATATATGAGAAGTTAAAAAAAAGGGGGACTGTTAGCGGTTGCAGGTGTGTTGATAATTCAGCAAGGAACTGGTTAACAGCACTGTTGGTTCTAAGAACATTCCAAAAAGTGTGTGATTGCACAAGTGGTGGTTCATGGACTTGCTATATTATCTGCAAGACTCTTCAGTGGTGATTGCGCACCCGCATTGCCGCAATGGATGGCTGCTAGCCACCTCTACAAGGACTACAGTGTGACTGCACCTTTGATGGCCCACCAATACCATAATTTCTACAAGGACTGCAGTGGGTCTGCACCTCTGGTTGCCCACCAATACCAGGTCTACAGTGGGTCTGCTCTGTGATAACCTACTTACCAATATTCTTCAAAACTTCGACTGATTCTGCTGTGGGTTTGTTCTGTTGTGGCCCATCACTTGTCTGCACGTCAAGAGTCAGCATTGTCTTTCCGTTGGAAGGACAACACTACTTCTTCAAGACTCACGGAAATCCACTACTTCCGTGTGCAATTTCTTTTACTGCTCAGACTTTGAGAAAAAAAAGAAAACTGTAATTACTATTGTGATAAATGATGAGGACTGTCTTTATGAGAGCAATTTTTGCTTTCGACCAACATTGCACAAATAAGTGTGTGCATTCGATATCTTTCTTATTGTAATTATGAAAAATTTTATAAAATCATTATTGGTCACTGCCCAAAACAATTTGTAAATATTTTTGTGGGGAGCATGGAGGCTATGTAAGTAGACTGTTAGGTTTTTATGTTGGTAACGCCACGTAGCGCTCAATGTGAAAATCATTGACTGTGCTGTGTGAAGTCTGTGGCTGGTTTGCATTCTTGGAATATTTGCTATTGTAGTGTTGGGCAGTTGGGTGTGAACAGGGCGTAGCGTTGCGCAGTTGGAGGTGAGCCGCCAGCAGTGGTGGATGTGGAGAGAGAGATGGTAGAATTTTGAGAGCGGACGATCTGGACGTGTGTCCATCAGAAAGAGTAAATTTTTAATACTGTATATGATGAACTGATATATATATATCATGAACTGATATATATATATATATATATATATATATATATATATATATATATATATATATATATATATATGATGACTTTTGAATATTATGAAGGTAAATACATTGTTTGTTCTCTATCAAAATCTTTCATTTGCTAAGTATGCCTATCAGTAGTTAGTGCCTTCAGTAGCTAGAATCTTTTATTTAGCTGGCAGTATTGGCACTCGCTGTATGGCATTAGTTCGAGTAACGAAGATTTTTGTGAGGTAAGTGATTCATGAAAGATATAGGTTATTGTTAGTCAGGGCCATTCTTTTGTAGGGATTATTGACAGTCAGATTGCGTTGCGCTAAAAATAGTGTGTGTCAGTTTAGTGTTGATCAGGATAAGTAAAGAGCGAAAAGTCTGAGTACATTCAGTTCTGCTCAGCTGTTTCAAAATCAAATAACGTAAGAGGTTTATCAGCACAGTAATTCACTAATTTTTCTAAAGGGATGTTCCACCTTGATCAGAATTTAGACATTTAAAGTGACATATAACATAATTACAAATTTGTGGGAAGAAAATTTTTTTTATGTAAAAAAGGTATAAGTACTGACTAACAATACAAGACGGAGACAGCACTTACATGTCACGCATAAAATAAATAACAGGCCAGAAGGTCTATAGTCACAAAACATTTTAATGGAATGTTTGAAGGCTAGCCTCTAAGGACTGCTCATATCCGTACAACCACAGGTTGCATTACAAGAATCTCCAGGAAGTGTATTTCACCCTCAAAACAGGTACCTTACAGAATCTGTAAGCATATTTCGAGTAGCGCTGATATCGATTATGATGACAGTGCTATGGTCGCTTCTTTTTATTTCGCACCAGAACGAGCGAGGGAGTCACGAGGAGGTGTTTAACCGTGTGCCTGGTGTGAAAATGTTAAGGAATCACGCTAAGAGAACAAGTACATTTTGTGACTATAGAGGTGTTTGATGCTGTGTAATCATTCGTGTACCTCTCGAGACGTAATCCGCGGTTCGCGAAAATAAAAACCACGAGAACAATAAAGAGAAAATCATTAGATGCCGCGAGCATCTCATCCGCGCCGGTAAATGAATCTTGGATTACCTATATTACCGCGAACGCCGCATCTGGATTGCAGTGTTCAAAATGGTTCAAATGACTCTGAGCATTATGGGACTTAACAACTTAGAACTACTTAAACCTAACTAACCTAAGAACATCACACACATCCATGCCCGAGGCAGGATTCGAACCTGCGACCGTTGCGGTCGCGCGGTTCCAGACTGAAGCGCCTAGAACCGCTCGGCCACACCGGGCGGCGATTGCAGTGTGGGATGATGTATTGTGGTGTAGTGTTACTGTATGTATCAGTGTATCGACATATTTGTTACTTTGTGAAGCGTATAACAGCGCAGCCCTGTGTAGTGCAAGTGCTAAAGAAATACATCAGTGGATCATACTAAGCTGAAACTTAAAAAAAATGGCTCAAATGGCTCTGAGCGCTATGGGACTTAACTTATGAGGTCATCAGTCCCCTACAACTTAGAACTACTTAAATCTAACTAACCTAAGGACATCACACACATCCATACCCGAGGCAGGATTCGAACCTGCGAACGGAGCGGTCGCGCGGTTCCAGACTGAAGCGCGTAGCACCGCTCAGCCACCACGTCCGGCTGATGAAACTTAAATTTCGGTAGTTGGCACTTTTTTACTCCCCTTGTTAGTTATAATTTATTACAGCAACACTGAAGCTGCTGCTCCTAGACTGCAAGAGAAGAAGCGAATGACGATTAGATTTACGAGGTGAGTGGGAAAGACTTCCAAATACAGACGAAACAATAACCCCACCTTCCCTCATTCATTTACAAACCCTCGTTCCACGAATTCCTGAATACCGGATAGTTATAATTAAACCTTTTTCCTGTTTAATACGTTACAACACGGAAACTAATTATCGTACGAGGAACAAATTTGGTAGCATTAGTGTCAAGGACATGGGGAGATAATTCAGAATCAGTTCAGTTGAAACACTTTTAATGGGCTGCTACGATCCATCATACCATTACATACCGGTACCAATACTGCTACAAAAGGGACTCAATATGCCACCCGTAAGTGTCCAGAGTTGTCTGAGACCGCAGGATTGCTTTCTGCACAGCAGAACGAAATACGTCCGGAGGTATTCTAGCTACCTCTCTTGATATCCTGCGCTGCAGATCAGCACATGTGGGAATGTTCCGCCGGTAAACCCTGTCCTTGAGGTAACCCCACAACCAGAAATCGCAGGGAGTGAGATCAGGTGATCATGTCGGCCAAGCATTTGGAAAAGCGCGGCTGATAATTCGACCTTTTGCAAACGTGTTTCGGAGAAGCAGGTGAACTTCACGAGCGATGTGCGTTGGGGCACCGTCTTGCATGAAAACTGTTGAGTTCAATACGTCTCTCTCCTGTAGGGCGGGTATGACGTACTGGCGAAGCATATCGCAGTAACGCTACCAGTCACACTGCACGTCTTTTTTCCTTGAGTGCCAACTTGTTCAAAAAAGACTGGGCCAACGATGAATGTAGCCGTGAAGCCACACCATACGGTGACACGTTCACCATACAGAGGAACTTCATGTATAGTTACTGGAAGTGAAGATCCTCACCCTTGGTAATTCTGTATATTCACCTCACCCGTCAAAGAAAAACGAGCTTTGTCTGTCCATAGAATGGTCCAGGGCCAGCACTCGTGAACTTCAATTCTTGCGAGAAAGTGGAGAGCGTATTCAACACGTCGTTGTGCGTCCTGTGGTGCAAACTGCTGTACGATATGGATCTTGTACGGATACCATATGAGAATGGTTCGAAGCACCTTTCGTACAATGGACCACGGGATGTTCAATTGTCGTGACACAGCACGCGTTCTGCCTGACGAGCGGGAATTGCACGCAGCGCTGTCTGCCATAGCAACACTTATTTCATCAACCACCTGTGGTACAACCGGTCGTCGGCCTCTTCCCTGAGCGACGCACAGTTCTCCAATTCGTTCAGACTTCTCCACCATGCTCCAAACAGCAGGTGGAGAAAGAGGACCCTTCTATAATCCTTTCAGCCGGTGATATTCTGGAAGTGCAGGTGCAGCATTACTGTTGTTTTGATAGTAGATGTTCAATAATAATGCTTTGCTCCTTTTGTCCGAGCTCATATCGATACGTCAACAAGGCGACTGGCCAAGTGTGTGAGAGTATGAATCACGATGACTGTTGACGGCACGTGGTGGCCATAGTTCGAACTGGAAAGTGGCGCTGTGACGCATGGAATTCATACAACCCATACTCTAGACATACATGTACCAAGTTTGGTATTAGTACGGTAATTAGTTTCCGTGTTATAACGTGTTAAATAGGGAAAGTTTAATTATAGACACCCGGTATTTCTCGTCAGACTGGCATCCGTACCACATAGGAAATGGAGAAAATCCAATATAGTTGTGCGGTTTTCATTACAGTTTCATTTAGTAAACGCGGGTGCGTGAAACACACGTTCGGCCAATTACAGTGGTAGACGCTCTACGAGACGTGATCTGCTTCGTGGTGTAGTTTACTGTTAATGTTACGAAACTGTGCGTTCCTAGAAGTGTGCAAGCAATATACAGGGTGATTATAATTAAAGTGAAACTTTCAAACCGCTGTAGAAATAACACTACTGGTCAGAAGTGCGTCAAATTGCAACGGAATATTGTCGGTGAAGGGGGAAAACGTATGACAGAAGATAAATAAATAGTTACAAAACGTAGCAATTAATGGCGCTGTAAGCATCATAATTTAATAATTAATAAATGAATCATACAACAATGCCTAAGGTGAACGTTTGACGTTAAACAAACTGTACAGTTGTGATACTGTTAGTTACGTAAGCCCATCCACCACGGCAAGGTCATACCCTATTGGATGGGAAAATCGGTTTTTAATTGTTCTGAGGCTAAAACCCACACAAAAATCATCAATCACATCGGTTTCTAATTGTCCTTAAGCCAAAAACTGCATAAAAATCATCAATCACATCGGTTTTTATCTGTCGTGAGGCCAAAAACCGCATAAAAAGCATGAGTCAAAATCAAATCGGATTATTAATTTCAGTGTGACTGGGGCAAAACATGTTCAATAAGCTGTCCACCGTTTTCTGCAACAAGTTGAAATCGAGAAACAGCATGTTCCACAACTGATAGAAGTGTTTCCGAGGTCATGTTCAGAATGTGTTGCGCAATGTGTGCCTTCAGCGCAGCTAAGTTTGCAATCGGAACACTGAACACAACATCTTTCAGACAGCCCCCCAATCAGAAGTAACACGGATTAAGATCAGGTGATCGGGAGGGCCAGGCTGTAGGGAAATGGTGGCTGATAATTCTAGCATTTCCGAAATGACACTTCAGCGGCTGCTTAACTGGATTTGCAATGTGCGGAGGTGCTCCATCTTGCATAAAAATGATCCCATCCACACAGCCACACTGTTGGAGAGGTTGCGCAAAAGACACTCATATTGTAGCGGTTGCCAGTTGACGGTACAGGTAACAGGACCGGAAGAACCTGTCTCTTAGAAAAAATATGGCCTTATGGTAAATAATGCCGTAAACCAGCACCACACAGTGACCTTTTCAGGACGAAGTGATACTGGCTGATTTGCGTGTGGATTTTCAGTTGCCCACATTCGACAATTCTGTGTATTGACATATCTTGTCAGATGGAAGTGGGCTTCGTCTGTCAACAAAATCTTCCACGGCCAATCATTGTCCTCTTCCACTGGAGCAATAAATTCTAAAGGAAAGGTTTCTGTTGATGGCAGATCAACGGGAAGCAACTAGTGCGCATGGGTGGTTTTGAATGGTCAGCAAAGGATGTTTCGTAGGATTTTACGCACCGTGCTCACGGGTATGTCCAATGTGCAGGTAAATGTCCGTTCACTACACGTTTGCACACCACCACTCGTCTCCTCCTACATTGGTGTGGCCACTGCTTCCACTACGTCGAATCAATTCGTTTCCTCCCTCTACCAGGTTGCACACCGAAAGAACCCGTCTTTTCGAATTTCTGAATCAATTTCTTCAGACCCACGGCAGTCATCGGACCAACGCCTTTATTCAATGTCCGGAACGACGTGTGCACAGTCGTCATTCTTGTAATAAAGCGCGATGCTGCATTGAGACAGTCATAGTAAACGTCGCAGACGCGAATGGAGGAAAAGCCGTGTACCCGACATGTTTATACCAACATCAACGGGTCGTGCGCATGACAGATGTTGTTATTTACGTATTCTGACAAGTACAGCGTCATCTATTGATCAACTTTCACACTATTTTTTTCTTCTCCATATGTTTTCCCCCTTCTCTGATAACATTCCGTTTTAATTTGACCTCATTCTGACTTTAATTATAATCACTCTGTATTCCATCCTCCGACGTATATCTCAAGAAAAGACTGTGAATGTAAAATTAGACTGCAGCTTACACGGAGGCTTAGCAACAATCTTACTTCCCACGAATTTCGCGACCTGAATGGGAATGGGGAAAGTGACAGTAGTGCACGAAGTACCCACTGCCACGCATCATAAGGTAGCTTGTGGAGTACAGATATAAATGCCGAAGTAGTACACCGTTATAACAGACCACTGTATGTCATTTGTGTGCAGGGTATCAAAGGCTTCCGATCTCTATGTCGACATATCTTTAAGTTCTTAACTTCCATCCTTCCTTATTCCAAGCGCTCTCCGAAATGGAACGCCAATTATTATATTTAACTTTAGCAATGATGTCGCAATATGCAGTGATGGAGGGAATTGGCTGCGCTGAGGTATAATCTGCGACGCCGTCGGTGCATTATGCGAGACGCTCGGCGAACGGTCGCGTAGATTGAATTGTGCGTTCCGAGTCTGGGAATTTTCGCTGTGCTGAGTCGGCTGCGGTGCCAGCGGAATAATGTCAAGTTATCGGGAAGAAAGGAAATTTAGCATAGCAGATGTGTTGCTTGTCGCAGAGGAAGACGGCGGCAGTGCAAAATTTTCAACAGCATGCGTGGGGCGTGTTGTGCTGCGACTGTGCCTGTTTCTTATTCTGTGACAGCAAAGGTTCTTTGGAATAAGATGTCGTTTTCTGCCACGAATTGGTATGTACGTTTTCCTTTAATGTGCCTGAGAGTGTTAGGCTTTGTTGAGGTGTGATCGTCTGTGTGGGTACGTCACGGACAGAATCGGTCGCATGGTAACCAAAACATTAGCTATGCGCGGCTGGCTCCCCTCTGGTGTACGACGATAGCGAAGATGAAATATTGAAACCGTGCCGTTTAGTAGAGTTGGAATACACATTCCACACCGTTGTTCGATTATCAAGCGGGAGTCTTGTGCCTTAAATGGCAGCATGTACATACGTCCGAAGATCTAGTTCCATTAATGTGTTTTGTGAGAGCGTCTCACTATATTTACTGAAACGCAATATTCAATGTTAGTGACTATTTTATCTTATGTAATGGTGATAAAGAATTGAAACTAATGCCTAAACGTTATCGTGACATCTATTCATTAGGTTTGATCATCTTACTGTTAACTGTTATATCAATCAATGAAGATAAGAATGCGCAGATGCAGTCTCAGTTTTAACACAAACACAGATTGTAGAGATGTTGAAAGTTTTGCTATCCGCATTCCTAATTATTTATCTTAACATTATGCCCAACCATTGGGTTGAAAGGATCCAAGTTCGGGTTCTTGCCATCTAAAAATGTAGTAGACAGGCACACACCAGGAAAATCGTATGAATTCGGAAACAGTTCTTTGCATGCGTTAGCGGTGCTGCTAGCACGTATTCATACGAAATTTCCGGATTTGGTGGTAGTGTTTTAAGGTTGTTCGAGTTCATTTTTAAAATAATATTCGTAGGGCCACTTACTTTTAATGGAAAAAATGCACAATCGAATACGACACTGTTCTTAAAATTTTATTGAGTGTCGAAAATGTTAGCTGGGTCACTCAAAACATTGTATGGATTTTTAGTGTACTGTTTTCTTTATTAATCGGTTCTTCTTATAACACAGTTAGAGAACTGTTGTAAAGATACTCGACTGCCTACCTTACAAAACAGCGGCACAGGATAGAGTCTGCCAGCTATGAACTCTGCCAGTGCTACCAACATAATACTTGAATGCAGCTGAGCTGCAAGCACGCGTGCTGTGCGTATGGCTTATTGCTTGGCGGGTAACCCATTTAAACTCGAAATAGGTGAACACCATTGTGGTGTCACCGCCAGACACCACACTTGCTAGGTGGTAGCCTTTAAATCGGCCGCGGTCCGTTAGTATACGTCGGACCCGCGTGTCGCCACTATCAGGATTGCAGACCGAGCGCCGACACACGGCAGGTCTACAGAGAGTTCCTAGCACTCGCCTCAGTGGTACAACCGACTTTGCTAGCGATGGTTCACTGACAAAATACGCTTTCATTTGCCGAGACGATAGTTAGTATAGCCTTCAGCTACGTCATTTGCTACGACCTAGCAAGGCGCCATTACCAGTTACTATTGATGCTGTAAAACATGTACCGTCAAGAGCGACGTTCACCATTTATGGATTAAAGTTAAGTATTCCAGCAGTTACGTACGTTTTTTTGCTAAAGTCTAATTTCCTTGTCCTGTTCCAGACCTCACGCCAGCCTGCGTGAGCTAAAACGCGTGCCTATCGGCTTCCTCTAGTATACCGGGTTGGCTCTCTTGCCAACCCACAACAACCATGAAGTGGAAGTGTGTGCATTTTTAGACGTAAATTTCTTAAAATGGTATTAATTATTATCCTACGACGTAAATAGCTTGGAGATATTTTGTTAAAGACACGTAATTGATAAAATATATAATAATCTGATTTGGACCCTATGTCAGGATTAACTCGTCTAAATTAATCTGCGAACGTGACATTTAAGCTGTGACGCCAGACTACGTAAGAGGGTTACAGAACATATGTACTGCATTTTCCTTATGTGTATGAGACAAACTAAAACAATGTTAAATGAATTAAGCGTTGTTATTTGTCTGAATGTGATCTCAGTGCGGGACAGTGTTTTTAGTTATTTTACTTGTCCTGCCCAAGTTAGGTTGTAATACACTAAATGATAATATATTGAGTGGCGTTAAAGTACACTGCCCGCTTCGAAGTCCCTTATCTCAGCCAGGTAGTTGAGATGTTATACCCAAATAGATGCTGTTGTGACTCTTTAGTTGGAAAAGGATGTTAATGTAATAAGTATGGAATAGATCTGAAGAAGTTTAGTGTTTCTTAGAATAACAACAAGTAGCAATTTTAAGGCTTTCCTCGAAGCGCCTATCATTGGCATGAAGCTACTAACTTCATTCTCCATTGACACTATCATTTTATCAGTAGCCATTGTAATGGTTCCGGAATTAAAAGTAATTTTAGAGCATGCAAGATATTCCCTCCGAATATGTTTCCTGTATAACTGACCTCAGCACTTGTTAGCCAAACGTGGTGACGAAATACACAAATTTGTCAGTGAATATTTTTCAGTACAGGAGAATTGTAATCTCGTTACTACGCTTCCATATTAATGTTGTAACTGATCACTTATGGCATAGAGTTTATATCAGAGCTGAGGATATTGTTTGCTTCGGCCACTTAACTTGATTCTGTTGTCTCCGGTATTGATTCCGGCTCTAGGACACTGCCATCTTGTGTCACTCAAACAAGCTGGTGATTTGTTTACGCCTACTGTTCGACAGTAGTTGGCCAGCTTTTGAATTACAACCGTTCTAGCAGCGTACATCCTTTAGATGTGGAAGACACGGTCAGCAACATAAGATCCGTCAGTCTCTACTTCCTTTATTGCTACTAATATGCTCTTTATGTATGACGTATAGTTGAGATGTCATGAATGTTTACAAATTATCTAGAAGCCTATGATCTAACCGTTACTGTTTCCACTGGCCTCTGTAGCCTAAAAATACACTCCTGGAAATGGAAAAAAGAACACATTGACACCGGTGTGTCAGACCCACCATACTTGCTCCGGACACTGCGAGAGGGCTGTACAAGCAATGATCACACACACGGCACAGCGGACACACCAGGAACCGCGGTGTTGGCCGTCGAATGGCGCTAGCTGCGCAGCATTTGTGCACTGCCGCCGTCAGTGTCAGCCAGTTTGCCGTGGCATACGGAGCTCCATCGCAGTCTTTAACACTGGTAGCATGCCGCGACAGCGTGGACGTGAACCGTATGTGCAGTTGACGGACTTTGAGCGAGGGCGTATAGTGGGCATGCGGGAGGCCGGTTGGACGTACCGCCGAATTGCTCAACACGTGGGGCGTGAGGTCTCCACAGTACATCGATGTTGTCGCCAGTGGTCGGCGGAAGGTGCACGTGCCCGTCGACCTGGGACCGGACCGCAGCGACGCACGGATGCACGCCTAGACCGTAGGATTCTACGCAGCGCCGTAGGGGACCGCACCGCCACTTCCCAGCAAATTAGGGACACTGTTGCTCCTGGGGTATCGGCGAGGACCATTCGCAACCGTCTCCATGAAGCTGGGCTGCGGTCCCGCACACCGTTAGGCCGTCTTCCGCTCACGCCCCAACATCGTGCAGCCCGCCTCCAGTGGTGTCGCGACAGGCGTGAATGGAGGGACGAATGGAGACGTGTCGTCTTCAGCGATGAGAGTCGCTTCTGCCTTGGTGCCAATGATGGTCGTATGCGTGTTTGGCGCCGTGCAGGTGAGCGCCACAATCAGGACTGCATACGACCGAGGCACACAGGGCCAACACCCGGCATCACGGTGTGGGGAGCGATCTCCTACACTGGCCGTACACCACTGGTGATCGTCGAGGGGACACTGAATAGTGCACGGTACATCCAAACCGTCATCGAACCCATCGTTCTACCATTCCTAGACCGGCCAGGGAACTTGCTGTTCCAACAGGACAATGCACGTCCGCATGTATCCCGTGCCACCCAACGTGCTCTAGAAGGTGTAAGTCAACTACCCTGGCCAGCAAGATCTCCGGATCTGTCCCCCATTGAGCATGTTTGGGACTGGATGAAGCGTCGTTTCACGCGGTCTGCACGTCCAGCACGAACGCTGGTCCAACTGAGGCGCCAGGTGGAAATGGCATGGCAAGCCGTTCCACAGGACTACATCCAGCATCTCTACGATCGTCTCCATGGGAGAATAGCAGCCTGCATTGCTGCGAAAGGTGGATATACACTGTACTAGTGCCGACATTGTGCATGCTCTGTTGCCTGTGTCTATGTGCCTGTGGTTCTGTCAGTATGATCATGTGATGTATCTGACCCCAGGAATGTGTCAATAAAGTTTCCCCTTCCTGGGACAATGAATTCACGGTGTTCTTATTTCAATTTCCAGGAGTGTAGTATTAATGACAACATACGTTTACTGAATGGCAGTTTCAAAACGAAAACAGTATCTTTTGCTTGAAAGGGAGCGCATAATAACAGTTTATCACCTAAGTGAATTTGTTTATTTGTTTTCATTCGAGAGAATGACACATAATCATGGACCAGAACTGTTGCAGAGAAAAGTTCTGTACGTGTGGTGCCAAGAATTTCAAAGGGCATCTCCAGGGTATGTGTGAAAGTCCGAGGGCTTAGACTCAAGGGATGCAGAGAATGAAAGGATAAGCCTTACGAAAAAGTAGATTTAGTCCTCAATGAAAACAAAACAATTATCAAAATAAACCCTGACTTGCGTGTTTGGATGAAAAGACATTAATGACGACTGACACCTGTCCAAAATTAATGCGAATACATTGGCGTCAGCAGTGTTAGGTGTAGATATACTGCCTATTAGAGATATATGAAAATTTTTGCTGGACCGGGACTCGAACCTGGATTTCTAGCTTAACGCGAGCCGTCGCCTTGATTGCTTCAGCTATGTTTGCCCGCCTTCCGGACCGATATAAACTTCCATAAGTCACACAGCCTACATCCCTACACTATTGTCTTCTACATTCATCTCTCAATGCTGGCAGCTCTGCTATGTATTCCAGCACTGGTAAAAAAGAAATTTTGAGGACTCGAAAGTCCTGATATCATCGTCCTGTGCCCTTCTTGGCGTGTAAGATTTATTTGCATGTCTGGATGAACAAACATTAGCGGCGATTGACAGTCGTCCAACATTAACTCGAAATAAGTTCGCTGAATGATATCTTGTTATCAGCAGTGTCGATATACGGTAGTACCTAATAGTGATATACGAAAAATTATGCCGGGCAATGTCTGTTCATCCAGACATGCTAGTAAATATTACGTGTGGAGATGGGCACAAGACGATTTTCTCATTGGTGCGGAAATACAGAGTAAAGGTGCCAGAATAAGTTATAAGTGTAGAGGACTGTGATATGGAGATTTAGATAGTGTGACTTATGGAAGCTTTGGTCGGTGCGGAATACGTTCACTGATAGCGATGGTCGGTATAGAAGAGTGTGGAGGCGGCCTGGTAACCAGTGCACGGTTCAGACATGTGATTCTCCGAATTCAGAATGGAAGTGGGTCCTTCACGTTTTGGGCCTGTAACAAATACAGATGTCAAATGCGATAAGCGGGAAATCAATTGTCGAGTCCCGATTCGGCACAAATTTTCATATGTCACTCATAGGTAATATATCTATACCAAACACAGCTAATACCAATATATTCGCAATCAGTGAATTTATTTCGGAGCAAAATAAAGCTGTTTGTTTTGTGACTCCCTACTGCGGCTGACAGTTGAAGTGGTGCCATTGTGGTGTGGACCACTTCGGTGTTCGGCTTCTGTGCTGACAACCCTTCTTACAGTAAACTCAAACTGTCTAGACAGAAAATGACACTTCGAGTCATTTTTAGAGAGACTTCCGTGTACACAAGCCCCATAGCTCCGTTTACGAATTAAGAGATATCGGGCACCGTAGAACAGCTATGATAATGCTGGTTTCTTTCACCTCCATTACACCTGTTTCCAGTGTTCAAAATATAACTGAGACCGACGTTTCAGATCAGCAAGACAAAAACATTGAACTAATGGCGTGGACAAAATTTTTTGAGCAGTTTATCTGGTAAGATTGCACTTTGCAGGCTTGATAAAGAAACTTTCCAATTGTAAGCTTGGCTACATTGAGATAATGTGTCGTTACAAAATTACAATGAGAGGAGTTTTTGGTTATAATTGAGAAGGCTATCCAAAAACAATATTAAAACAATGAGAAAAACTGGTGTTCTTCAATGACATTTATTATTGCAACAATGATAAAATTAAAGAATGAAATTGAGAAACTGGAAAAAAAAGATTGTACTTTTCCCATTTATATGAGGGATTCAGGAGATACAGAATTACAAATATTCTAACGTCCTTTAACACTGCCCTGTGTGGCAATAACACGATTCTGATGAGTATCTAAAGTGCGTCATGGACGCAGCTATATATCTGAAACCAAAAGATGCCGCACCTGATTTATTAGACTGAAGTCGGGAGACCTCGCGAGCTATTATACATTCCATACATCGGCCAATGATAATTATGTGGCCCCCATAAGGAGGGTCGTCCATCCTCATCTGAACAAACTTTTCGCCAACTCGTACAGCGAAGTCGCAGAAGATTTTGGCAGCAGAGAGGTACTGTAGAGGAATGCAGTAGGAGTTTTTAGATAACGATATGTAGAGGCTTCTGTAGCATGCTACTGGTTGTGGACACCAGCAGCATGCAGTCGTAGGCGGAAAGGACTTGCACTTCCTGGCAGATCAATGTTTTGTCCATTTCTGTAGTCGAAATGGATGAATTTAAAATGCTAGCATTAAAAAGGCTCGCTTTCAGTTCCTAGTAATCTTTTTACATCATTATAATGCCTGCGACACTGTCATGATAGATGACGAGGAAAATGTTTTGTCTTTCTGTGTTTTTCATAATTTCCCGAAAATTGTAATTACTAAAGGTGGGGTGATGCCATTCTTCAACAAAACAATGCAAACTCATTTGGCACATCCAAATCGGATGAAACTTCAAGCTTGCTACGATTGATTTAATGCTTTTTATGTTTTTTTGTTTTTGACTAAAGCATACAGAAGTTCGGAAAACTTGACGATTTATTTGGATACAATGTAGCAGGAACTGGTAGACTATTATTCAGTAAGTAACTGTAGTTTTTCATAATTTTATTGCTTACTGAGGATGAGCTACTCGAAGTTTTACCTTAAATGGGAAAGCTGTAGGTGAGAAATGTGGGTTATGCACTGGAAACCTGAGATGATGATGATGATGTTGATGTTTGGTTTGCGGGGCGCTCAACTGTGCGGTTGTTAGCGCCCGTTTTTGTTTTGTTTTTTTTGTCATCAGTCTACTGACTGGTTTGATGCGGCCCGCCACGAATTCCTTTCCTGTCCTAACCTCTTCATCTCAGAGTAGCACTTGCAACCTACGTCCTCAATTATTTGCTTGACGTATTCCAATCTCTGTCATCCTCTACAGTTTTTGCCCTCTACAGCTCCCTCTAGTACCATGGAAGTCATTCCCTCATGTCTTAGCAGATGTCCTATCATCCTGTCCCTTCTCCTTATCAGTATTTTCCACATATTCCTTTCCTCTCCGATTCTGCGTAGAACCTCCTCATTCCTTACGTTATCAGTCCACCTAATTTTCAACATTCGTCTATAGCACCACATCTCAAATACTTCAATTCTCTTCTGTTCCGGTTTTCCCACAGTCCATGTTTCACTACCATACAATGCTGTACTCCAGACGTACATCCTCAGAAATTTCTTCCTGAAATTAAGGCCGGTATTTGATATTAGTAGACTTCTCTTGGCCAGAAATGCCTTTTTTGCCACAGCGAGTCTGCTTTTGATGTCCTCCTTGCTCCGTCCGTCATTGGTTATTTTACTACCTAAGTAGCAGAATTCCTTAACTTCATTGACTTCGTGACCATCAATCCTGATGTTAAGTTCCTCGCTGTCCTCATTTCTACTACTTCTCATTACCTTCGTATTTCCCGTAACAAGTCACAATTTTTTACACATTAATTTTTTTACCCAATCGAATCTACCCACTGTCACGAATGATTATGATGATGTTGATGAAGACAACACAAACACCCAAGCCCCAAGCCGGCTGGAATCAAACCCTGGGAGCCCGTGATCCAGAGGCAGCAACGCTAAACCACGAGCTGCGGACGGAAACCTGACCTGGGACCCCGTGATCCAGAGGCAGCAACGTTAGACCACGAGCTGCGGACAGAAACGTGAAAGCCATACTACCATGTAGTCGAGAACTATACCTGGCAATTAAATAGCTCGGCCAATCTGAAGACTGATTTTAGCACTCACCAAATCAAATAATTTCATTTGCAATAATCGCATGCAGGCAACAAAAAAAATTAGATGTTTAAGAAATGTAGCGTTAAATCGATTGAAGGCGACATTGTTCCTCTAAAGTTTGATTTATGAAAAGCTTTTCACAGCTACAAAAATCTTTTCTACTCAAAAAGACATTTTAGAGAGTTTTACCAGAATATGATGCCATACCCATTAAAAGGGCAGCAATTTCAGAACACACCGTATCGTTAGGGGAGGTTTACAAATTATTGCCATATCCAAGCGCGTGGCAACTTGTCCTTGACAAACACTAAAATATGACTTTTTTAGCTGAAATTAATTGTGTAACTAATAAGAGGTTTTCAGAGCTATTACATTCTACAAGGGAAATTGTCGCTTTCATTCAACAGATGTTTGGCTGTCGTGACTGATATGAAGAAGGTCGTACGGAATCCAACCATTTCTCGATTCACGGTACTTATTTAATTTTTGTGGTAAGTTACTTAAAACTACACATATATCTGTTCTCCTAAAGTCACCGAACGAGTGTTGGTGAGTGTTACACATTGAATGGTACTATTTTAAACCTTTCCTATCCCAGTGATGAATGGCACGTCTCTACCTCTCTGTGAAAACGTAAACATCTCCAATTATGTTGTCGTGGCTACTGCAAAAGATATATGGATAAAATAGTTTGTTTACTGCCTCAGTATGGAACGTAGGCACATGGATATCTGAGAGATTTCTGCGAAGCAGGACACGGTTTTTGTAACGTAAGCCTTACGCCTTATCTTAGAACATTTCACTTCAGTGTCCGCACTGTTGACTGCATCTGGGCTTCGTCGTCGTGTTTTTGGACTTGCCGCCTGTGTCAGAGTGTGCCCAAAGGTATGTCGTGCAGGCAGACAGCCGCAGTATACACAGAGTTGCCGAAAGTCATGGGATAGCGATATGCACGTATACAGATGGCAAAAAAATGGCTCTGAGCACTATGGGACTTAACATCTGAGGTCACCAGTCCCCTAGAACTTAGAACTACTTAAACCTAACTAACCTAAGGACATCACACACATCCATGCCCGAGGCAGGATTCGAACCTGCGACCGTAGCAGTCACGCGGTTCCGGACTGAGCGCCTAGAACCGCGAGACCACCGCGGCCGGCTCGAAAAGGTTTCCGGCGTGATTGTATCTGCACGCGGAATGATAGTTGGAATTAGACGCATGGGACATTCCATTTCGGAACTCGTTAGGGAATTATTTATTCATAGATCTACGGAGTCAAAGTAAGCCGAGAATACAAAATTTCCCGGAATTACCTCTCACCACGGACAACACAGTGCCCAACAGCCTTCACGTAACGACCGAGAGCAGCAGTGTTTGCGTAGAATTGTAAGAGCTAACAGACACGCGACACTGCCTGAAATAACAATAGAAATGAACGTGGGACGTACGACTAACGTATCCGTTAGGACAGTGCCGGAAAATTTGAGGTTAATGGGCTGTGGCAGCAGACGACCGACGCGAGTACCTTCGCTGACAATACGACATTGCCTGCAGCCCCTCTCTTGGGCTCGTAACCGTATTGACTGGACCCTAGAAGACTATAAAACTGTGGCCTGGTCAGATGAGTCCCGATTTCAGGTGGTAAGAGCTGATGGTAGGTTTCGAATGTGGCGCACTCTCACCGAAGCCATGGACCTCAACTTGTCAACAAGGCACTGCGCGAGCCGGTGATGGCTCTGTAGTGGTGTGGACTAATTTACATAGAATGGACTGAGTCCTCTAGTCCAACTGAATAGATCATTGATTGGAAATGGTCATGATCGGCTACTTGGAGACCATTTGTAACCATTCGGGACTTAATGTTCCCTAATAAAGACCAAATTTTTGTGGTTGCTTTGCGCCCCGTCACCGGGCCACAGTTGTCCGCGATTTGTTTGAAGAACAGTCTGGACTATTCGAGCGAATGATTTTGTCAACCAGAGCGCCCGACAGAATACTATCGAACATTTATGGGAGACAATCGAGAGGTTAGTTCGTGCACAAAATCCTACACCAGCAACACGTTTGCAATTATGAACGGCTGTAGAGGCAGCATGGCTCAATAGTTCTGTAGTGGACTTCGAACGACTTATTGAATAATGCCCCTTGGTGTTGCTGCGCTACGTCGTGAAAAAGGAAGTCCGACACGAAATTAAGGTATTCCATAACTTTTTCCATCTAAGTGTACAAACACCGTAGCATTTCTGTCAAATAATGTCCGCTGTTATGTGGTTTTGATGGTGTAAAGGTGTGTGGCTCGTTTTATAAATGTACGCTCTAATATTTAGAGAGCAGAAAACGACTGATTATATGAGCAATGATAGGGGTCATGGAGTATCCATACAGCAATCCAGGGTATTTATTGAAATGTGTGAAATACTATGGAGACGATGTGGGCCAGCTCATGTAACTTACAGGATGACAATTATTGAACTATATGAAATGAAACATAAATTAGTTACAAAGTGGCATGCACACACTGTATTCAACACGTAAAGATAACTACAGATATTCAGATTTAGGTTATGACATGTTCGATATGCCTCCCATTATTGGCGATGATGTGGCGCAGACAAATAGCGAAATTCTGCATGACACGCTGAAGTATCGGAACATCAGTGGTGTCGATGACCACCTGAATTGTAGTTTTCTGTTCAGCAATGGTTTGGGGTTATCGCTCTACACCTTGTGTGGGTGTTCAAAAAGTCTCTCCGCAGTGCCGTATGATTCTTCGCCTGCCTGGGTTACATCCCTTCAAGTGGACTCTCCCAACATTCCACTGTTTCGATTATCTCAGTAAAAATGAATATTCAATCAATTAATAACTTGAAGTTCACTGAGTTTCATTTCGGTATATTCACTGTGGGAAACGGCACGTGCGGCTAACTACCATACTGCACTGCGGAGAGGCTTTTTGAAAACCCCGTAGTTCCACAGATAGGGCCGGCAACGCCAGTAGCGTATGGGTACCCCAGAGACGGAATGCGATCCCCAAAGCACTCCGCCAGGACATCAAACACTCTCCTGCTTCGATGGGGTCGAGCTCCGCCTTGCACGAACCACATCTTTTCGAATTCAGAGTCACTTTGGGTAATGGAGATGAAATCATCTTCTCAAACCTTCACGTACTGTTTGGTAGTCAATGTGCCATCAAGGAATATCGCATCGATGATTCCATGGCTGGAAATTGCACAGCACAAAGTCACTCGCTGAGGGTGAGGAGTCTTCTTGACCGCAAAATACCGTTTCTCAGTCCCCTAAATGCGCCTGTTTGCTTATTGACGAAATCATCCAAAAGAAAGAAGGCTTCGTCCCATCATTCCCTGCAGCCAACCGTGCTTTTTGTACTTCCTAACGTAAGCCGTTCAGAAGTTATGACGATTTTATTTCATAGAGTTCGGTAGCTATCACCCTGTACTTTCTGATGTTCGGGTATTGGCTTGGACCACGAAACACGCTGCCAGCGACAGCGTCTGTTATGTAACGATGTCAGGATCGAAGCTGCATTACGAAGCGGGCAAAACTGTAAAGTGTAATGGCATGTAGTAGGCAACAGGTAAATTGCAAACACGATACTGGCACACACAAATTTGCAACGATAGGAAATGTTGCGTGCTGCGTTAAAGCATGTGGAGGCAAGCGGCGTATGTTGCAGAGGAGCGACTTAATTTCACTTGCTATGCCACGTTGGCGGAGCAGATTTCATACTGAACGCGGCTGGGAGTTCGCAAGAGTAGCCCTATAATGCCACAATAGTTTGGTGCTAACGATTCACTACAAAGGTAATTAAATATGTGATTAAATGTTTAAGGTCGAGCGGCGAACCTTATTAATGTATTGAATGTTGTTATTGTCGTTATACATAATTACTTCCGCCATATTATGCAATATACGAATATACTATCGTCCCTCATTAACATTAGTACGACAATGTTAAATTACATATCACAATCGACAGTGAAGAGCTTGGCTGTAGAAAACTATACTGTGCAGGTCGCCTAGCCTGTCTGTTGCGTATTTAAGAAGTATTTTAATTTCAACTTTTCCTTTTAATATTTCCATGTCATGTTAAAGTACAATTTTCTGTGACTCTCATGCCTAGTAGGAGCGTCGCTTCAAGGAAGTTTATTTGTAAAAGAAGGGAAGAAGATTAGAATTGAAAGAGCCCTCAACAGCGAGGTCAGTAGACGTGGAGTATAATCTTGGATTAAGGAAGAATGGAAAAGGAAATCTTCCATTTCGTTTCCAGGGAAACATGGCGGCGTATGCAGTAAGCAGTCTAGGGAAGATACGGAAATCTAAATTATGGATGGCGAGCGGGGTATTTTGAACCGTCGTACTCCCGAATGTGTCTCCAGCGTGCTAACCACTTCGCCACCTCGCTAGGTATGATTCTTTATTCGTGTGGAGTGTGACCTGCTGAGAACAGTCCCACTATTCACCAGCTGTGGGTAGCAAACAGGAGAAGTGGAAGATAAACCTCAGATGAATTACTTGCCGCAACCTGGAGCTTTGGGTTTTAGCTGGACGCTCACTCTGCCTCCCTTTTCGGCTAGCAGTGACATCATTACTTTCCTGCTTCTTTTTTCTCAGACCTGGCTGTAACATCGATATTAACTTCTTGATATCACCATTACTAACACTTTACAAACCAAAGTGGTTTCTACATTTTGGCCCACGAAAATTTACACCCTGTAATTCAGAGTCCCTAAAGGATGCCCCCACCGAGCCTCTGCTGGCCAGATGTCTTCTGCATCTGTACAGCATACTGACTTTTCAGGAGACGTTCGAACTCGCAAATCACTTCGTGGTCATCCTAGACATTCGTGCATCACAAACGTTTTTCCATCCGGGAAAATAACAAGGAAACACTTAATGCTGTGCCAGGATAACAGGGGAGGGGGTAATCAAATTTTGAAAGGTGAAAGAAGTAGCATATGTCACTGAGTCCTGTGGAGAAGGAGCTGGGGCGTTGTCGCGGAGCAAAACGCTCCCTCCCACACCTTGTGACGCTTCCTCACGACGGCCTCCTGTAAACTCGTGAGAACATTTCCGAAGTATGATGAAACAGTCCACGGGTGTACTGCGGGTTCATAGTGACCAACGAACTGACATAGTAAGCTCGCATGGCCGACTAATACCGCCGTCCCCGCGAGCCGCTCCATCCACGGACTGCGTCCGCGGCCGCTCGTCGGCTTCGGCGGTCGCGAATACGGTAGCGTCGGCGTCTTTGATGGCGGTGATGTAAGCTCTCTGACCACCCTTGTCGCCATATCATTTTACTTCCTAAGAGTCTTCTTAATTAAACTCAGTGCTAGTTCCCAACCTTTGTTAAGATTATAGCCGCAACCTCGGTTGATGATATCGTTCCTTGTACGGATTTGTATGGCCTCTCTAACCACTCTGTCCCAGTATTTGGAAGTCTGTGCCAAGACCCTGGTACGTTAGTACTCCATCACGTGATTCTCGGATAAACAGTGTTCTGCGACCGCTGATTTGTTGGGGTACATCAGTCGGGTGTGATTCTAGTGCTCTCGGCAACGATCTTCGACAGTGCGCATCCAAATGGAAACCCACGTGTTTTTCCCGTTATGTGGATGACACGTTTGTCATCTGGCTCCATGAAAGGGAAAAAAATGGTTGAAATGGCTCTGAGCACTATGCGACTTAACTTCTGTGGTCATTAGTCGCCTAGAACTTAGAACTAATTAAACCTAACTAACCTAAGGACATCACACACATCCATGCCCGAGGCAGGATTCGAACCTGCGACCGTAGTGGTTGCGCGGTTCCAGACTGTAGCGCCTAGAACCGCTCGGCCACTCTGGCCGGCGGAAGGGAGAAACTCCTTGACTTCCTTACACATTTGAACTCCATATAGCCCAACATAAAATTCATTGTGGGAATCGAAGCAGAAGGAAGATCACGATTCCTGGACCTCATGGTCGAGACAAGAGCTGCTGGCACCCTAGGCCACAGTGCGCATCGGAAGAAAAACGCACACTGACATTTGTTTGCATGCCGAGAGCTGCCACCACCCTTCGTAGAGGAATGGGGTACACAGGGCTAGTACACAAAGCGCACACCATTTCAGACGCAGAAAGTCTACCCTAGGAGCTGGAACACATTACAGCTGTATTCCGAGAAAACGGGTAACCAGAATGGCAGATTAGGCGCACTTTCCGCCTCACAAGAAGAGCACAACCTGTGGAGCCGGAAGAAACCGCGGAGGAAGAGGTAGCCACTGTCTTTATACCGTACACTGGGGCTCTATTGGTAAGAATCGGACACATATTGAAGAAGAACCGAGTAAAAACCGTCATTTGCCCGCCCAATATAACGAGAGTATTATTGGCAAGTGTAAAAGATGATCTCGGTTTGCGGAAGGTCGGCGTATACCGGATTTCATATAATGTGGGATGACATGTACTGGACAGAGAGTGCGCAATGTCGAAGGCCGACGCCGAGAACATAAGAGGCACACAAGGCTGATGTATCTCTACAAGTCGGCTGCCGCAGAGCACTGCTTGTCTGAGAATCATGCGATGGAGTGCGAACGTACCAGAACCTTGACACAGACTTCCAGATACTGAGACAGCGTCGTTAGAGAGCCCATAGAAATTCGATCACTTCAACCGAGATTGCGGCTGTAATCATAGCAACGCTCGGGAATCAGCAATGAGTTTATTAAGAAAAACGATATGGTGACCAGGGCTTACAGAGAACTTAAATCATCGCCATCGAAGACGCCAACGCTAGCGTCTCCGCGACCGCCGACGCCGACGCCAGTGGCCACGCGCCCTGCCGAGAATGTTTCCACTGAAAGGTGGAGGTGAAACAAATGCGAAGGCTGAAGCAGAGGCAAATGCGTTTGCTGAAACATTTACGCCGATTGATAACCCGTCAGATCTAGACCATATCGCTCTGGTCTATGAGCGACTGCCTGCGCTCCTGGCTGCAAGAGATGACGAGGACCACATACACCAGTCAGAGCACAGGAAGTTAGGAAGCAGCTTCGCTACCTACACTCTCGAAAAGCAAGAGGAGTAGACCTCGTCTTCAACGTCATACTGAAACCACTGCCACCGGTATCCGCAGAATACTGCTTCTGTTTGAAACAACATTCTGGAAACTGGTATCTTTCCAACATTCTACAAGGACGCAGAGATTTGCTATCCCCAAACCTGGAAAGGATCCACATCCCCCAATTAGTTATCGCCCATCAGCTTACTTCCAGCCCTGCCGAAAGTTTTCCAACAAATATATATGTGCCGACTACTTCATCATGTCACATAAGAGGGCATCCTACCTGATGAGCAGCATGGATTTTGTCTAGGTCACTCTGCAGCTTACCAGCTTCTCCGCTTAGTCGAAGAGGCTATGGACGCTACAGATCGATCAGAATGCTTTGGTGCTCTCCTGCTGGATGTTACCCGAGGCTTCGACTCTGTGTGACGCGAGGGTCTCTTATAGAAACTATGCACCCTGGGAATACCGACCTCTCATCTACAAGTCCTAAACAGTTACTTGCATGGCAGAACACTTTATGTACGAGCCGTTACAGACATCTTCACCCGACGCCATATCCAGACTGGCGTTCCACAAGGGTCAGTACTTGGGCCCCAGTCGTACATATCGTACACTTTGAGCCAATCTCGTACACCTAGAATACACCTTGCACTTTGAGCTGATGACACGACGATCTACACAAAAAGCAGAGCATCGTATCTAACTCTGCTTCGATTTCAGCAAGCAGTGGATGATGTGTCTGAATGGACAACAACCTGGAGATTGTCCTTTAATGCTACCAAGACTCAAGGCATCATAAACGCAAAACATATTCCAGCAGAAATTCCACCAGTTGTCATCCGCAGAAGCCCAGTAGAGTGGAAGGAAACAACAAGATATCTGGGAATTACGATCGACCGCAGAGTAACATGGAGACACCGTATCAAGAAGCGCGATGTAAAGGGTTAGGATGACTGAGAAATCTCTACCTGGTCCTCAACAAGTCATTGACACTTCCACCGCATCTTGGCGTTACCTTATACACGTGTCTCATCCGGCCACTTCTGGGATATGCGGTTGTAGTGTGGGGCAATGTTGCGGATACCCATGACAACAGACGAGAGTGTCTTGAAAACAAAGCCCTTGCTGCAGCATGCAGGAGCTGCATGACCTAGTTGAAGCGCAGCCTCTCAAAGAAAGAATCAAGGAAACAGCGAGTTCTTTTTATGAGAATTGTCCACGATCAAATAATGAAAACATCTGCTTCCTTGGTCAGCGGTTACATTCGATTCCAAGAACAAGATGGCCTGACCTGTTACTAGAATAATCGACACAAGCGGCACTGATCGGTAAAAACACCAACATGCCGGATGATATAATCAAGTAAAGGTAAACATCCTAAGTCGTCAAGACATTATCAAACAGCTAAGACCAGATATCTCTCGATAACCGAAGGTAAAACACAAAGTATTGATACTTCACATAAAAGCATAATATGAAGATCCTATCAGTAAGGAGAGCGTAGTCGTCAGGAGCTTGTTCGTTAGGGTTCCTGATGATGGCGACATGCCTAATCGCCGAAATATTGTACCTGTTGGACTCTATGAACCGGCAGTACACCCTTGGACTGTTCGATCAACAAATACGCAGGGAGAAACTGAAGAATCACATTTCCGAAGTATACTCTTGTGATGGCTTTCTCCTTACGAGCATAATCTGCTGCAACCACACAACGGCAGTCTCGTCATTATCGACGATGATGCATTCACACGTAACTGCTGCTTGCTTTCTCCTCTGTCTCGGGGCCGTAGTACGAAATGCTCAATAAGTAATTCAACACATATCTTCCTGAAAATTGTATTTTTTATTCAGGATTCCAGTACACCATACTGTTCACCACTGCTTCGGCTACAAAAACCTATTTTTCAACTTAATCTCCGCCCAGTGTGTCGGCCTTACACAACCTTACTGATAGGGCCTATATGCCTGCATCAGTAACCTCCCCATCATCCACATACTGCTTCCCGCGGATGAACCATTCATTGGCCCAAACATATGGAAGTCGGAAGGAGCGAGATACGGGATGTAGGGGGGATGGGGAACAACAGTTCGTGGCCGAGAGCTTCTAGACGTTACATTCTGTAACCGCACGACCGCTACGGTCGCAGGTTCGAATCCAGCCTCGGGCATGGTTGTGTGTGATGTCCTTAGGTTAGTTAGGTTTACGTTCTAGGGGACTGATGACCTCAGAAGTTAAGTCCCATAGTGCTCAGAGCCATTTGAACCATTTTTGAAGAACAGTCCAATGAAGTGATCTCCTCTCGCGTGAACAGACTTGTGTGAGGCCTTGCGTTTTCTTGCCGGAGAGTAAGCTCGTTTCCATTTACGTGGCGGCGAACACGGTGAAGTCGTTTCTTCAGTTCCCTGAGAGTAGCAAGGTACACTTCAGAGTTGACTGTTGATTCATGAGGGAGGACACCAAACGGAATAACCCCTCCAGAGTCCCAGAAGATCGTCGTTGATAACTTTAACCACTGAGAGCACGGCTTTGAGCATTTCCTTCTGAGGAGAGATGGTGTAGCGCCGCTCCGTGGATGGTCAATTTGTTTCCGGTGCGAGGTGGTGAACCCATGTTTCGTAATTCCGCACAGATAATTCTTCGTTGCTCTTTATGGTCTTCTATTAGACAGCGAGGAACTCAGCGGGCACACACCACAGACTACTTAGCTCATGGACGAGGGTGTCATCACTACCAACAAAGACGCCCTTATTGTGATCCGTCGATGACATCGAATGAAAGTGTCCGCACGTTCCAGCATTGCAGGAGTCAGCTTTGTGCGGCCTGTAGGCACTCCGGAGATCAGACAGCAGTGCACAGTCTTGTTTCGATGATGACAGACGCCTCACGAAACGATTCACCATGCTTTTGTTCACTGCCAGGTTTCCGTAGACTTTCTGCAAGCACCTATGAAAATCTGCCTTGGAACGCGCCTCCGTTAACACATGCCATTTTGAAAGTTATGTATAGCGCTGCTACCGATCGGAAGTTCATGAAATTTGAGGGGCTTCAGCGAGAATATTCCATGATATTCCACAAAAGATTCAGAATTTTCCAACCGAAATAGACCGAGAAAAAATATGTGTTCTGTCACTTACTGAAGGCCTGTCGCAACTGCCCCGGTTCTGTCATTTCCAATGGGTGTGAGCAGTCGTGGACTCCAACGGGTGTCCACTTTTGTCATGTTCAAAATGTCATACAACACGCTGAAAACCGATCCACGATTAATTTTGAATCTTTTCAGTATCACTCCGATTACGATATGCCGGGCTTCGAACACGTGTGCCTCCAGATCTGTTGCGATTCGCAGTTCTCCACAGAGATATATATGCCGACTCGTTCTTCGTCATTAACAATTCTAGAACTACTCTGGAAACGTCTGCGCCGTTTAACAACTGTGTAATTAGGTTGTAAATTTCTACTGCATGCATCTACCAACTTAACGTGTACTGTTGCCACACTGTTCCCTTTCAAATGCAGAAAATGGGTCATCCAGTCGTACTTCAGTTTATCAACATGATGGAACATTTTATCCTGAATCCTCTACTTGCGTGCTGGGGTACCGTGCGGTGCAGAATTCAGTCTGCACCAGGACTGAAGACACATACAAAAAAATTAAAAAATAAAACATTAATTACGCAACCAATTTATTCGAAGTTATAATTAAAATGTTGTGACTATTCCTTGTTCATGACTCGCACATCTGGAGAGGTTAAACTTAATGCTCACAATCTAAATACGGACGCTAAGTAGATTATCTGTGGAAGTAAAGTGGGAAAACTGTGGCTAACGTACTGTCTGAATGAAACAGTGAAATGCGAGAAAACATTAAGAGTTCTTTTATAGTAAAATGGGAGAAGCACAATAACGTGAAACGATGTTATGTTCTTGCATTGAAAGTTACACGATGTGACCTGAGTAGACGACGAAAGGGTTTTTAGATTAACGTCCTATGTCGGATCTGAGACTTAGGCTGCGCTTCCAAAGCGACCATCTGTTACCAAGAAGCTAAAGCGGCAGGTGTTATTTGCATAGCTGGTTCACTTAGACAATACCTGCATTTAGAGAAGCATTGATCTCTCAGTTGAATGTCCTGACCCATGTTTCACTTCAAACCTAAAATGAACGTCAGCAAACTTTTTTTTTTAATAATAGAAACGTTCTTCAAAATATGGACTTTTGTCCAAAGCAGTGAATCTTTCATGTGTAAGGGTTGTAGCTCCATAAAGAGCTTTCGTTATAGGCAAGAAATCTGACCTATGGTGAATCTCTTTAATGTTTAATGAACCATTCAATGTGTGGAAAACATTTTTGAGATACTTAAATTATGATGCAAAGCTAAGTATTCTGATCTAAAGTCAGTGCTCACAATATTTTACCGACAGACACTTTATTTTTTAAGTGGGGCAAAGTATTTTAACAATATTTTGAACGTGGCTTCAGCAGTGGTAAGAGATAAGTAAATTAATCCTTAGCAGCCAACCAGTAGCAACGAAACGTGGTTTGATTCAGTCTTTTACCACGGCTTCAACAGATGTAAATCCGTATTCTTCAGAAAGATATATAACCTGAAGGCACTGCAATACCAGTAATTACAAACTCGGAATTATGCATCTCAAAATGAAGCGTCATAATAAGACTATATTCCCACAAACTGGTGGGGATATTATCTATATCGCCGGCCGGAGTGGCAGAGCGGTTATAGGCGCGTCAGTCTGGAACTGCGCGACCGCTACGGTCGCAGGTTCGAATCCTGCCTCGAGCATGGATGTGTGTGATGTCCTTAGGTTAGTTAGGTTTAAGTAGTTCTAAGTTCTAGGGGACTGATGACCACAGCAGTTAAGTCCCATAGTGCTCAGAGCCATTTGAACCATTATGTATATCGTAAAACATAACCAAAAATATAAAACTAGTACTTATGAAATTTCGCATTTTAAAACCAAATAAGGAACTGATATGACATCTGTCCAATGTAAATATGTTGTCAGTGCACATCACTGTATGCATTATAAATATGCTGGCCCCTATGATCAGGACTTGTGAAATAAAATAGCTAATATCCAAAAACAAAACTAATCAAATAAAATGTCAGGTCATGTTACGTGCTACACGCCGGTCTACGGGAAATGGTGAGCCACCTACAAAACAAGAAAGCTAGCGCGTCTGCCGAGATCGAAGTACGTTTGCGACATTAACGGCAAATAAGTGGAAATACATTGAGGGAGGGGAGGGGGGTGAGAGAACAGTGAGAAAGAATGTTAAAGTGCTCTATTGTAAAGTGAAATATGCTAACTTACATTAACACTCTTGTAAGAACACAAGTACGTTATTGTAGGAACAGGAATAAGATTGTGATTCTTCAGTTTGTCCCGGCGTATTTCCTGCTCGAACAGTCCACGGGTGTACTGCCGGTCCATTTCGGCGATCAGACATGTCGCCATCGTCAGGTGCGCTGACGAACTGAGCTCCTCGCGTGGAACTTCACGGAGATAACTTGTCCTCCGATGTGTGACGGAGTTCGCAGCAGTTATTGCTTTGCCTCCCATGCATGCCGATGCAATGCGTCCTCACGTGTAAATTGTCTTCTTGGGTGTCTCCTCAGCAAAGTTCTGCAGCGAGGCAGCGAGCAGGTGTGGCAATCGGGTGGTGACGCTGCGCGGCAGTTTTCGGCCCAGCATCCGGATTTGGGCGTTGTGCGACCGGCCAGCACGTTCGTAAAAGGTGCGGCCGGTCGTCTGGAAGAGGTAACGGAGCAGAGGTACGTCGTGAAGATGAGCGGTGGGGAAATCGTAAGGCAGGTGTAAGGCCAGCCAAAGGATGCGATTCTGCAGTGTCTCCAGCTTCTTCAGGTTGGTGTCGTCGGCGTTCCCCCAGACGACGGTGGCGTATTGAAGTACAGGGTGGAGCAGCGCCTTGTACAGAGTCATGCCCAGCCGTGGTGGTAGTTGGGAACTGGGGTTCAGCACCGGGTAGAGTATGCGGAGCCTGTTCCGCACTTTGATCTTCACTTCGTGGATGTGCGGACCCCACGTGAGTCGGCGGTCGATGGTGACGCCGAGGTAATGCGCCACGGGACAGGGCTTCCACCGACGGTGAGCGGTTGCAGACCTGCAGGAACGAGTCTTCTGGTGACGATCAGGAATTGTGTCTTGGCCCCATTGAATTGTAGACGCCATTTGACTGCCCAGGCTGCCAGGGTGTCAACGGCGAGCTGCAGACGGCGGCGCATGACGACGGGATTGAGGCTCCTCGTATATAGAACCATGTCATCCGCGTACAGGGCGAGCTGCACACGGTCGATCTTCGGCGCATCAGAAGTGTACAGCGAGTACAGGAGTGGCCCTAAGACCGAGCCCTGCGGTACACCGGCGTTGATACGGCGGACGGAGGACAAGCCATGCGCGGCCCGCACATGGAAGGCCCGATCTTCAAGTTAGGAACGGATGATACGGACGTGCGACGCCGGTACCCCAAGTTCAAAAAGTTTGAATAAGAGGCCGCGGTGCCACACACTGTCGAAAGCACGCGACACGTCCAGGAATACCGCGCCGAAGAACTCGCGCTGCTCGAGGGCGACGAACGCATCTTCCACTAGCTGAAGGAGTTGGTGAACTGCCGAGTGGCCCCTGCGAAAGCCGAACTGCTCTTCGGGCAGGAGGCCTTCCTCGTCAACGTGGCGCTGCAGTCGTCTGATGCACACCCTTTCAAAGACCTTGGAGACGACCGGCAGTAAACTAATAGGCCTGTAGTCCGCGGGCTGGCGCAGATCTTCGGAATCGCCACGATCTCTGCATGCTTCCAGGACTGAGGAAAACTGCAGGACCGGAGGATTTCATTAAAGACGTCGGCGAGATGCGTAACAGCCACCGGCGGTAACTTCTTGAGAAGGGCGTTGCAAAATTTCGTCTGGGCCCGCAGCTTTCCTGGGGTTCAGGGCACACAGGATGGACGACACCTCTTCCGCCGTCGTCTCTTCAATGACGTCATCGTGCCTCCAAGTAGCGCGGGAGCCGGTCAGCAACCAGGTAGTCGTGGACAGCGTCGGTCGGGTCTTCTATCGGCGTAAACGCAGCCTCAAAGACGTCTGCGAGGGCATCAGCCTTCGCAGCTGGTCCGCAGACAGCCTGACCATGGACTATCAGCGGAGGGATACGTTGCGTGCGGCGTAGGAAACTCTTCGTCGTCCGCCAGGCCGTGACATCATCAAGGCAGAGGGTGACGACCTTGTTATTCCAGTCGCGATGGCGATGGTTGTCAATGGCGGCCCGGATGTCCCGACGCATCCTGTTGAGGAGGCGCTTAGTGTCGGCATTTCTTGTTCTCTGCCACTCCTGGTAGACCCGGTTCTTCTCAGTGATGGCCGCAAGGATGTCCGGCGGCTGCTGTCGGGAGTAGTCAGGCGGAGTGCGTGGTCGGGGCGGCGTTGCTATTTTGGCGGTGTCGATCGAGGTTGCCGCGAAGTGTAGAAGTGCTGCGTCCGCTCCAGCGTCCACAGGGGGCGGCGTGGCTGCTTGAAACCTGTCCCAGTCGATGCCAGCAAGTGAGATGGCTCCCCTGGGCTGTTGTAGGGCGTCCAGGTCTATATCGAAAACCACTGGGACATGATGAGAAGACAGCGCCGTCCTCGTCGTGGCAGTTATCTGATGAGGGATGCCCTTGACGACCGCGATGTCGGTTATATCCGGGAGGCCACGGGCAGGGAAGATAGTCGGGACGTACGGCTCCACCACGAGCGCATGGTGACGTTCTGCTACCCTGAGCAAGCAGTTTCCAGCAGCATTGGTGATCCTGGAGTGCCAGGTGACATGTTTACTATTGAAGTCCCCGGCGACGAACACCTGCCCCCTCAAGCAGAGCAGAGCATCGATGTCAGCAGGGTCCAGTGGACAGAACGGCGGTCGATAGGCAGCGACGAACGTGATGGCGCCCGCCGAGGTATGAGCGACGACACCAGTGGCCTCCAGCGTTGCCAGTGGTGGAAGTTGTATCACGTGATGACGAATGCCATTGCGGACGTAAACGGCTGTCCCACCACCCGCCGTCAGTCGATCGGTGCGGTGGCTGGAGTAGTTTGCCACCCTGACATCGGCCCCAGGCTTCAGGTGGGTTTCGTTGATAAGGCAGACGTGGACGGCTTCGTCTCGAAGAAATTGGCGAAGTTCGCCGGCTCGGGTGCGGACACCGTTGGCATTCCACGCGACGACTGTGAGCCCTCTAACGCTTCCCACGGTGCAGCTGGTGAGGGTTGACAGCGGTAGGGGCCGGAGAGGCCATCGGCACAGCAGCGGTGAGTTGCTGCGACAGGACCTCGGTCAACTTCGTGGCACTGGTCACCAGGGCAGTGAGCTGCGCGACGAGGTTGGCCAGGTCGGCGGTGGAGGCACCAGGCGCGGCCCCGTCGCTGGAAGGGGGAGGCGTGGCTGCTTCGCTGTGAGAGTCCACCTGGGGCTGCTCGACTGACGGTGCTGAGCGCTGGGTACCCACTGGGCGTCGACCCCCGCGCCGGCTGTTGGCGGGGCGCGGTCCGGCCGACGTCTCGGGAGAAGCAGCTCCCGGTTCCGCCACTAGCAGCTGTGGTGTAGGCGCAGGAGCCTCAGGTGTCGGCACGGCCTCGTGTGCGGCGGGAGCAGGAGCGGCCGACGCCGTCGGTACGGCGGAGGGCGCCCCTGATGCTGCCGCCGCGAAAGAGACGCCGGGCCGTCTCGTTGCTGGCTTCTTCGGACGTGGCGCGGGTGTTTGGCCACGTTGGCGAGCGATGGCAAGCTTCCACACCTCACACCCACGGTAACTGGGCACGTGTGCACATCTGTCCGGAATACAGCAGTGGCGCGCGACGTGATTTATCCCCTGGCAGCGAAAGTACTGCACTGGGCCTCTCCTGGAGCGAAGATCTTCGGTCCGAACCGGGACGTCGGCGACCTGCGTCAATTGGTAAAGCTTGCAATTATCCACGGTGTCAGAGCAGACGACCAGGAAGAGTGGCATATCATCGCGTGACTTAGGCGACTTCATCTTCACGACTGCCCGAATGTAGAAGCCCAGGTCAGCGAGTTCAGGATGCCGGTGATCGGTTTCCATGTTACACGGGAGGTCGCTTATTACAATTTTCAAGACCGTCAGGTGCGGAAGCGTGGGTATAGAATGGTATACCATGCTCAGACGCCTCCTGAGTGACCCGGCGATAATCGTCAGCAGTGCGGAGTGTGACCTTGCACAGGCCACGCCCGACAGGCTTCACGGGGTACACGGCCGTTGTCCAGGTGCGCAACAACTTCTGCAGTTCCCCATATGGCGGCCGAAACTGGAGGACCGCCGGCGGAAGATGGGAGTCTTTCTTCGGCGCAGGATCACGCGGCAGCTGTTCCTGCGCGTCAGCTAGCGCGTCGAATGAGTTGGCGACAGCAGTTGGAAGCGTCGTCGATGACTGCATGCGCCTTGCAGTTCGCCGGGCCGGGACAAAACGGTCGGCGTCAGGGGCGAAATCTTGCTTGGCCCTCTTCGCGATCGGCGAGCTGCGAATAGCGGACGTCGCGGCTGTTGCCCTCCTCTTATTTTTGCCGCTTCGTCCGAGTGGCTGAGGCGAGGTGAAGCTCTCATCTTCAGAATCGAGGAGCGGAGCAGACAGCGCTGTCTTCAAGGTTTCCGTAGCTGTGTCTATCAAATCCATAGCCATAGCACTGGTCGTCGTAACCGCGGGGCCAGATGGGACCGCCGACGGCGCAAGCGCGGCCGGATGACGATCTGCCACAACCTTCGCGTCGCTAGCAAGCGCAGGTGCGTCCTTCTCGCGGCTCCACATCTTAGCGACCGTGCGTGTGAACTGAGCTCCTGAGGGCGGTTGGCCGTCTTAAATCCCCTCCCCTCGCGAGGCGTTCTCTCCGCGATCCGCGCCCGCGCGTCAGCGGTCGGTGAGACGCTGGCATCGGCGTCTGTGGTGGTGTCGGTGTAATTACCTCGTCCCCCCTAGTCGCCCGTTCGTATACTTTGCTGAGCGTATTTTTAATTAGGCTCAATGCTGGTTCCCTTGTCCTGCTGAGATTGCAACCGCATTTTCGGTTGATGAGTCCGTCCCTGGTACGTCTTTCGATAGCCTCTCTAACGACGCTGTCCCAGTATTTAGATGTCTGTGTCAGGACCCTGGTATGATGCTGGTCCATTTCGTGATTTTCGGACAAACAGTGCTCTACGTCTGCCGACTTGTTGGGGTACCCAAGTCAAGTGTGCCTTTGATGTTCTCGCCAACGATCTTCGATGGTGCGCAGTGTCTGTCCAATATAAGTCTGCCCACATTGACACGGAATATGGTTCAAATGGTTCAAATGGCTCTGAGCACTATGAGACTAAACTTCTGAGGTCATCAGTCGCCTAGAACTTAGAACTAATTAAACCTAACTAACCTAAGGACATTACACACATCCAAGCCTGAGGCAGGATTCGAACCTGCGACAGTAGCGGTCGCACGGAATCTGGTACATGCCGCCCTTCCGCAAACCGAGATCGTCTTTGACATTTCCCAACAATGCTCGCATTTTATTTGGTGGGCAAAAGACTGTTCCTACTCGGTGTTTCCGCAACATTCGACCTACTTTCCCCGATAATGCGCCAGTATACGGTATACAGGGTGGTACAAAAAGGCACTGCCAAACTTTCAGGAAACATTCCTCACACACAAATAAAGAAAAGATGTTATGAGGACATGTGTCCGGAAAAGCTTAATTTCCATGTTAGAGCTCATTTTAGTTTCGTCAGTATGTACTGTACTTTCTCGATTCACCGCCAGTTGGCCCAATTAAAGGAAGGTAATGTTGACTTCGGTGCTTGTGTTGACATGCGACTCATTGCTCTACAGTACTAGCGTCAAGCACATCAGTACGTAGCATCAACAGGTTAGTGTTCATCACGAACGTGATTTTGCAGTCAGTGCAATGTTTACAAATGCGGAGTTGGAGATGCCCATTTGATGTATGGATTAGCACGGGGCAATAGCCGTGGCGCGGAACGTTTGTATCGAGACACGTTTCCAGAACGAAAGTGTCCCGACGGGAAGACGTTCGAAGCAATTGATCAGCATCTTAGGGGGCACGGAACATTCCAGCCTATGACTCGCGCCTGGGGAAGACCTAGAACGACGAGGACACCTGCAATGGACGAGGCAATTATTCTTGCAGTTGACGATAACCCTAATGTCAGCGTCAGAAAAGTTGCTGCTGTACAAGGTAACGTTGACCACGTCACTGTATGGAGAGTGCTACGGGAGAACCAGTTGTTTCCATTCCATGTACAGCGTGTGCAGGCACTATCAGCAACTGATTGGCCTCCACGGGTACACTTCTGCGAATGGTTCATCCAACAGTGTGTCAATCCTCATTTCAGTGCAAATGTTCTCTTTACGGATGACGCTTCGTTCCAACGTGATCAAATTGTAAATTTTCACAATCAGCATGTGTGGGCTGACGAGAATCCGCACGCAATCGTGCAATTACACCATCAACACCGATTTTTTTGTGAACGTTTGGGCAGGCATTGTTGGTGATGTCTTGATTGGGCCCCACGTTCTTCCACCTACGCTCAATGGAGCACGTTATCATGATTTCATACGGGATACTCTACCTGTGTTGCTAGAACATGTGCCTTTACAAGTACGACACAACATGTGGATCGTGCACGATGGAGCTCCTGCACATTTCAGTGGAAGTGTTCGTACGCTTCTTAACAACTGATTCGGTGACGGATGGATTGGTAGAGGCGGACTAATTCCATGGCCTCCACGCTCTCCTGACCTCAACCCTCTTGACTTTCATTTATGGGGGCATTTGAAAGCTCTTGTCTACGCAACCCCGGTACCAAAAGTAGAGGTTCTTCGTGCTCGTATTGTGGACGGCTGTGATACACTACGCCCTTCTCCAGGGCTGCATCAGCGCATCAGGGATTCCATGCGACGGAGGGTGGATGCATGTATCCTCACTAACGGAGGACATTTTCAACATTTCCTGTAACGAAGTGTTTGAAGTCACGCTGGTACGTTCTGCTGCTGTGTGTTCCCATTCCATGATTAATGTGATTTGAAGAGAAGTAATAAAATGAGCTATAAGATGGAAAGTAAGCGTTTCCGGACACATGTCCACATAACATATTTTCTTTCTTTGTGTGTGAGGAATGTACCTTTTTGTAACACCCTGTATAGGCAGTGGCTATCTCTTTCTCCGTGAATTCTTCCGTCTTCACACGCTGTACTGTAGAGGTGGGATGGAGAGCGCGTCTGATCTGCCATTCCGAGTACCCGTTTTTCCGGGATACAGTTATGAGGTGTTCCAGCTCTTGGGGCAGACTCTCTGCATCAGAAATGGTGCGCGCCCTGTGTACCATTGTTTTTAGCACCCGATTCCTCTGCGCAGGGTGGTGGCAGCTGTCCGCATGCAAATACAGGTCGTTGTGCGTTTTCTTTGTTGTAGCGTAACAAGCTAGCTACGCCACACTGAGAAGGGAGCCGAAAGGCACGCGTACACACACGCCGACTGGCGTCAAGTAACGTTCTTCTTGAGACATTTATACGATAACTCTCAAACTAGGTAAGGCTAATGGCGCCTTGCTAGGTCGTAGCCATGGACTTAGCAGAAGGCTATTCTAACTGTCTCTCGCCTAATGAGAGGGAGGCTTCGTCCGTATTGTCGCTAGCAATGTCGTCCGTACAACTGGGGCGAGTACTCGTCCGTATCTCGAGACCTGCCTTGTGGTGGCGCTCGGTCTGCGATCACACGGTGGCGACACGCGGGTCCGACATGTACTAAATGGACCGCGGCCGATTTAAGCTACCACCTAGCAAGTGTGGTGTCTGGCGGTGACACCACATTCCTCCCCCGCAAATCGGCGAACGGTCGTGTGTTAAGGCTTCCGCCCGCCGTGGGGAGGACCCCATGTTGACGTATGCGATGAGGTGGGGAGCCTAACAACAGGCGAGGCTGTGCCACCCGCACCCGGCCATTCGGTCCGAGGGGAGCTAGGAAACGCCTGAAAACCTAGTCCAGGGTGCACGTCAACATGCGGTGTATGCGCCCGTAAAGAGACAGGAGGGGCCGAAGGGTCGACCTCCATTGCGTCGGGGCATCCGACGCGCGAAGACGCCATGTGGTCCGGAGCGGGCAAGAGTTCCATGGCGGAGGACGGCTGGTCACGGGAAGCGATCGGCGGCGCGTGACCCAGGGAGGCGCTTGGCGGCTGCAGCGAAGCGTCCACTGCGGGCGGCGCCGGCTGGAGAACAGGCGGCGGCGGCGGCGGCTGCGGCGGCGCGTCGCCATGGGACAAAATGGAAGGCATCGTTGGTAACACCTGGGGATGAGGCGAGCCAGTAGATGGGTCCCCAGGGCGCTGACCGGACGGCACCGTCGCTGAACGGGGAGCGGCAGAACCCAGGCGACGACAGAGCCGCAGCTGATTGAGATGCCGACGCACCTCACCAGAGGCCCCCAAAACCAAATACATCGCGCGGCCGAGGCAGCGAAGAATGCGCCCGGCGAGCCAACGCCGTGAACCGCGAGAGTTGCGATAGAATACAACGTCGCCTGGAGCAAAAGCAGGAGTCTGCCGCTGCACAGGAACCTGATGCGGCGGATGCAGCAAAGACATCAAGGTTCGATGAGGACGACCGTGGAGCAACTCAGCCAGCGAGCGACCATCTCTTGGCTGAGAGCGATACGAGGACAAAAAGAGCAACAACGCGTCCTCCCGAGAATGCGACTCTTTCAACTTCAACATCTGTGACTTGAGAGTCCGGACCAATCTTTCAGCGGCACCGTTTGACTGAGGCGAAAACGGCGCGGATGTCAGATGTTGAATACCATTGGCCTTGCAGAATGACTGAAATTCTGTGGACATGAATTGTGGGCCATTGTCGGAAACAATAGTCTGCGGAAGACCTTCAATGCAAAAGATAGCAGACAACGCTTGGATGGTGGCGGAGGACGTCGTGGAAGACATCCGGACAACAAAAGGAAAATTACTGAAGGCATCGACCAGAACCAACCATCGAGCATTCCAGAATGGACCAGTAAAATCAATGTGCAAGCGTTGCCAAGGGGAAGTGGCTTTTGGCCATGCAAAGACTTTCCGCGGCGGCGCGGATTGTTGTTCGGCACATGTCATGCAAGAAGAACACATATTCGTAATCGCAGCATCGATTCCGAACCAAGTACAGTGCTGACGAGCAAGTTGTTTCGATCGCACTATACCCCAATGTCCTTGGTGAAGAAGCCGTAAAACAGAGGACTGTAACGAACGTGGGACCACTACTCTGGACTGATCATTATCAGAACGCAACAACAAAACACCATGTCGAACAAAAAGTCTCTCCTTGTGAGCAAAAAATCGGCGAACCAACGGATCCTCGATCCGAGACTTTGACAAAGGCCATTGCGTAGCAGTAAAACGCAAAACGGTAGCAAGGACAGGGTCGGCAGCTGTGGCTGTAGCTACACGACGAAAATCAATCGGAAACGATTCGACCACTTCATCGGTTTCCGAGTCAATGAACATGCAAGCAAGTTCGGAAGAATCGAATGCTTTATCCTCAGCAACAGGCAAACGGGACAACGCATCGGCGTTTCCGTGCTTAGCAGTGGACCGATACAAGATATCGTAGCGGTACTGCGAGAGGAAAATAGACCAGCGAATGAATTTCTGCGCTGTACGTGGAGGTACAGGCTTGGTCGGATGAAAAAGCGATGTCAAAGGTTTGTGGTCTGTGATGACGGTAAAGTGACGACCATACAAGAAATCATGGAACTTAGTAACACCAAACACGAGAGCCAAAGCTTCTTTCTCTATCTGGGAATAATTTCTTTGCGCAGACGAGAGCAATTTGGACGCAAAGGCAATAGGGCGATCATGGGAGCCAACTTTGTGCGCAAGCACAGCACCGATCCCGAAATCCGATGCATCTACCATCAACAAAAGGGGTTTCTGGGGATCGAAAGGCGTAAGGCAAGTATGAGAAAGCAACGCCGATTTCAACTGGCGAAAGGCGCGTTCGCATTCCGTCGTCCAGACGAACGGAACACCTGTACGGCGTAAGCGATGAAGCGGAGCTGAAAGAGAAGAGGCATTGCACACATTCACTCACACCTTGTGATTCCAAATCGTTGAATGTTCTTGCGACCTCACCACGCAATGCGTGAGGAACATTGCGCGCTCTGAAAAATTTCGGTTGCGCGTTGACTTTCAGTTCCAAATGCGCTTCATAGTTCTTAGCGCAACCAAGGCCCGGTGCAAAAATGTCTGCAAATTCGTCACACAGCCGAGAAACACTGTCTGAAGGCACAGTCTGAGTCACTGATAGGACCTGATTTACAATAGACAAGTTAAACAACTGAAATAAATCTAAACCAAACAAGTTCACTGCAGTAGAAGAACGAAGAACGTAAAATGACACAAGTTTTGTTTGTCCTTTATATGTTGCAAGAAGACCGCACTGTCCTAACACAGGTATATTCTGTCCTGAATAACTATGTAACTTAACGTTTGCGGCACGCAACGGAGGTGCGCCCAGTTGTTTGTACGTGTCGTGATTGAGCAATGAAACTGCAGCTCCGGTATCGAGCTGGAATGGTATGACCTTGCCACTAAAGTCCAAATCTAAAAAAAGTTTATTGTCCTGCTGACGACAAGAGCGACTGTTTTGGGCAATTTGAACAGACACTGGTACAGAACCACTTGCTAATTGACATGATTTCCGCCGACGTCGACGCACAGTTTTTGTGGGACGAACACAGTCACTGTTTAAGAAAGTGGCACTGGACGGGGTGGAAGTAACGACATGAATGTCCATGGGCGAAGGTCCACGAGCCTAAGTGTCCTTGGTTCGATTCTGGCGCGAAGCAAAGGGCCTGGAATGGTTGTGATTGTCTGATCTGAGCTTCTTCTGGCAAACACTTTGAACATGTCCTTTCGTATTGCAGAAAAAGCAAATAGCTTGGCGTGATGGGCAATCTTCACGCGAATGTCTAGTAGCACACCGCGGGCATGATTTCACTGCATTTGTGTGCTGGCGTGGCACACCTGGTTTAGAGCGCGGCGGCAGTTGCGTCGAAGTGCGCGAGGGCCGGTTACCGGGCCGCGCAGCGCGTCCAGCGTGCCGGTTAATGTTACACACGGCTGGCGAAGTTTCAAAAGATGCCTGAGCACAGTCAAGCGTGTCTTGTCTATCTAATATGTCTATCACTTGTTGAAGGGAGGGATTAACTAGTTTCAAAATTTGCTCCCGTATGCGAACATCAGAAACGCTCTGTGCAATTGCATCACGAACCATTGTATCTGAATAAGAAAGGCCACAGTCACAGTCAAAGGCACAGTCCCTAGTAAGTCCTTGCAATGTTGCTACCCACTCCCTATTAGTTTGACCGGCCGTACGTTTTGTACGAAAAAACGTATACCGTTTTGCAACCACATTAACTGTTTCTTTGAAATAGGTGTCCAATGCCAACAAAATTTCCTCTTAGGACAGAGTTGCTACGTCGCATCGGGGAAACAATTTCACTATCACACGGTACGTTTGCACCCCTACACACGACAATAAATGAGGCTGCCGCTCGTTACCTTGAATTCTGTAGGCGGCGAGATGAAATGCAAACTGGCGGGACCATTCCGTCCAAGTCTCGTGGGTTTGGTCAAACTGGCGAAACTGCGGTGCAACTGCATGTTGTGGCTGCGGTAGCGGTGAAGCGGCGGCTGCCGCATCGGTTTGAATGGCACGTTGACCCTGGACGAGCTGTCCAAGGGCATCCAATAACGCCTGCGTCTGCTGATTCTGCAAGCGATAAAATTCGGACCGTACATCTGGAGATTGTGGCGAAGCCATGACACAAATAAATCAGAGCAAAGCAAGTAGAAAGAACACGATCCTTTAAGCCTCGTCGCCAATCTGTTGTAGCGTAACAAGCTAGCTACGCCACACTGAGAAGGGAGCCGAAAGGCACGCGTACACACACGCCGACTGGCGTCAAGTAACGTTCTTCTTGAGACATTTATACGATAACTCTCAAACTAGGTAAGGCTAATGGTGCCTTGCTAGGTCGTAGCCATGGACTTAGCAGAAGGCTATTCTAACTGTCTCTCGGCAAATGAGAGGGAGGGTTTGTCCGTATTGTCGCTAGCAATGTCGTCCATACAACTGGGGCGAGTGCTCGTCCGTATCTCGAGACCTGCCTTGTGGTGGCGCTCGGTCTGCGATCACACAGTGGCGACATGTACTAAATGGACCGCGGCCGATTTAAGCTACCACCTAGCAAGTGTGGTGTCTGGCGGTGACACCACATTCTTCCTGTATACCTCGTGTCCCATGGTGCCATCTGCTTCTCTTTTGACCATGACGTCCAGGAATTTTAATCTTCCTTCTGCTTCGGACTCCGTAGTAGCTCTGATGTTCGGATGTATGCAGTTCAGGTGTGTAAGGAAGTCTAGGAGCTTGTTCCTTCCATGGGTCCAGATCACGAACGTGTCATCCACATAAAGTAGAAAATAAGTAGGTTTCAATTTGGATGACGCCATAGTTTCCTCCTCAAAGTACTCCATATAGCAATTCGCGACCACGGGCGAGAGTGGGCTCCACATTGCGACTGCTTCTGTTTGTTCATAGTATTCTCCATTAAAGAGAAAATACGTGGAGGTCAGAACGTGCTTGAAAAGGTCGGTCGTCTTCTCGTCAATAAGCTCAACTGACTCTCGAAGAGTCACCCTGGTGAATAATGAAACTACGTCAAAACTCAACAGGATATCTGAGTCTTTGAGCTTGAAGTTGTCGAGACGTTTTACGAAATCCACAGAATTACGAACGTGATGAGGGCATTTACCCACATAAGGGCTTAGTAATTCGGTCAGGTATTTGGCCAGCAAATATGTAGGAGCCCTAATGTTGCTGACAATTGGGCGTATACGCTCCCCCTCTTTGTTGCCTTTAGGGAGTCCATGAAGTCTTGGCGGTAAAGGTCCTTGAAGTGTTAATTCCTTGACAACATCCTCTGCTAAGTCTGCGTCCTTGAGAAGAGCTCTAGTATTGTTCTCCACCTTCTTAGTATGGTCCGCGTTGATCTTCCTGTAAGATTCGTCCTTTAGCAGGCTCTGCATCTTCTCAATGTAGTCCTTATGGGAAAGAACAACCGTAGCATTGCCTTTGTCAGCGAGTAAGACAACAATCTCAGAGCTCTGTCTCAGGTCTGGAATGGCTGCCCTCTCCCTGCTGGTAATACTCGACACGATCGGTTTAGTTCTCGTCAGAGCACGGCAGGTTTCCCGGCGTCCTTCTTCAGCTGTTTCAGGTGGTAGTCGCGCAGCAACCTGTTCGACTGCACTGACAATGTCCGCTACCAGCGTGAACCTAGGTGTGCGAGCAAAATTAAGTCCAAAATGATGATGACGGACACGCAGCATCCTCTCCCTTGCCTGGAATCGAACCCGAGCACCGTGCGTGGTTGTCGGTAACGCTACCGCTACGCTACGGAGGCGGAATAAAGTTAAAGCGTAAACACACTGTAATAAATTTTTTATTAACATTCGAAACCTCTTGAAAAGGATGACTTATTCAAATAATGTTGTTTATGACTTGAAGAAGAACGTTTCACAAAAATAAACGGGGCAAATTTTAATATACAAATGAGTAAATTCATAATGCGCAAGCCGCCGTAAGGTGCGTAGTGGAGGGTACCTTGTGACACTACCAGTCATCTTATTTCATGTTCTACTCGCAAACATAGGGAAGGAAAAACGACTGTCTATATGCCTCCATATGAGTCCTCATTTGTCTTATCTTCGTGGTCCTTACGCGAAATGTTCGTTGTCGGGAGAAGAATCTTTCTGCAGTTACCCTCAAATATCGGTTCTTTAAGTTTTCTCGCTAGTGTTCCTCGAAAAGAACGTCGTCTTACTAGGAGGGATTCCCATTTGAGCTCCCGAAGTATCTCCCTAATAATTCCCAGTTGTTCGAACTTACCGGTAACTAATTTGACAGTCCGCCTCTGAATTGTACCGATGTATTCCTTTAACATGACCTGACGGGGATCCCAGACACTCTAACAGTAGTCAAAAATAAGTAGCACTAGTCTCCTACGTTCGGTCTCATTTACAGATGAACCCTGCTTTCCTAAAATTCTCCCAATAAGTTGACGTCGACCATTCGCATCCCCTACTACAATCCTTAACTGCTCATTCCATTTCATACCACCATGGAAATTTACGCTCAAATGTTTAAACTATCTGACTGTGTCAAGTATTATGGGTTTGTTTCTCTACTCATAGGCATTAACCTACATTTTTCTACATTTAGAGATAACTGCCATTCATTACATCAACAAGACGTTTTGTCGAAGTTATAATGTATTCTCCTAAAGTCACTCAACGATTACACGTTTCTATACATCATAGTACCATCAGTGAGTAGCCGCAGATAGTGGTGACGTCGAAAATCAGATCGCCAATCCATTCTGAAGCAAGCCCGGCGATTATGCTTCTCACCTTTGAGTCATGATGTGTGACAATACGGTAAAATATTCCGGACTTAAATTAGCTCCACATTCGAATCTCCGGGTAGCAGCTGCTTTTATGTCACAAAATCCTAAGTATACGAAACGGGAGAAGCAGAGCTTTCAAATATGTACAGATAAGTATCGCTCGCTACTGGGAGAGGACAGAATGACAGAAATAGAAGAGGAATTAGGAAAACTTTATTGAAGCATTGTTTACTTAAGTGAAGTACGCTGTAAAGGTGAAAACTGCCTTCGACTGAATTCGGGATATCTCTTCTATTACTACGATGAACGAAATGGAAAACTATATGGCGTCAGGTTTTTGGTAAACAAAACTAAAGTAGACAACAAATGTTCAAATGTGAGTGAAATCTTATGGGACTTAACTGCTAAGGTCATCAGTCCATAAGCTTACGCACTACTTAACCTAAATTATCCTAAGGATAAACACACACAGCCATGCCCGAGGGAGGACTCGAACCTCCGCCGGGGCCAGCCGCACAGTCCATGACTGCAGCGTCCCTGGCCGCTCGGCTAATCCCGCCCTGCAAAGTGCACAACACAGCAGTATTAAACGTAACTTCAGGCAGAAGTCCACTTTTGGTCATCAAAATATCAGAAAGGTATAAAATATAAATAGTTCATGCATATGAATCTACTTCTAGTCACTCGGATGAGATGAGAGGATCCTTCTATGAGTGCCTGAAACAAACCTATGGAAAAGGTCGAGACTGCTGTTATACATTTTATAATTGATGACTTTAATGTCAAGGCTGGAACGTACAAGAAAAGTGATTCACTTGTTGGCAAATATGGAATACATGAAAGAAATCACAGAGGTGAGTGACTGGTTCAATATGTGGAATGTGTAAAAACACCTATTATGAATACGTTCTTCGAGAAACATTCTAGACGCAAATGGACATGGAGGGATCCAAAATGAAATAGGCTTCATTCTTACCAACAGGCCTGAAAACGTTAAAGGTCTCTCTTTGCTGAACAGGTCAATGCAAACAGTGATCATCAACAAATAAGAGTAATATTTGAAATGAATAGAAAATATGAAATACTGAAACTAATTAAAAGCAAAAGGAAAAATTTTAAATTTTCAAAATCACGAAGCATGGAAAGAGGAGTTTCAAGAATGAATTAAGAGAAAATTAAAACAATATGAAGCAGAAGCAGTAAAAAAGATACTAATCACAACAGCTGAAGAAATGGGTGGTTTGTGAAAATCTCAAAGCCAGCCAAAGAAACTCACAAATAAGATAATAATTCACTTGTACAATAGAAGGAAACTGAAAGTAGTAAAAGGTAAAGAGTAGATAAAATGTGCAGAACTGTGCAAAGCTCTGAGAAAGAGCATGAATGATGCTATCAAGAAGTATGAAGAAGATAAGCTAAAGCCGTCTTGAAAATACATGTAGTATAAAGATGGCCAAGCGCAAGCTTATGATCGGAAAGAACCAACTAATAGCATAAGACTCAGACCTATGCCGAATCACAGATAAGAGAGAAATACTCAAATACGTTGAGAATTTTTATATTAACCTATACAGTAGAGTCAACGATGATATGTTAATCCTAGACTAATTGGATGCCTCTGTTTCCCAAATCCCAGAAATATTCCCCTCAGAAGAAAAACGTACTAAGAGAAAGATGAAAAAAGGATCCGCTCAGGAAGCGACAAACTGTAAGTCGATATTTTAAAGATGATGGATGACAAATCTATAAATCATTTACCTAAAATATTTCTAAATTGTCTGCACAGTGGAAAATTACCAAGAGATCGGAATAAAGCGAAAATAATTCTGCTAAATAAGATAGGTGGTACTTAAGATTTAAGGAGCTATCGCCCTATCAGTCTCCCGCCCTTATTGTACGAAGATTTTCGAGAATTTTGACTACTGAATTGAGCACTATGCTTGACCCGACCCAGCTAATTCAGCAAGCCGTGTTCAGCACAGGGTTTGATACTGTGGTATCGATAGCTACGATGCCACAACGTAGGTGCGCTCTGCTAGGTTGGCACTACTACGAGACACCGACGAGAGCGCCCTCTAGCAGGTGCTGTTGAGGTCTACGAGCTCCGCGACTGCTTCAGCCCACTTGATCAGGTGCAGCCAGCCAGGACACTTCGCTTCAGCATCGTACCTACGTATAAAGTTACGTAATCGTTTATCACCTTGTTTTTGCACCAGTAAACCACGTTCTTGCAGTACCGACTTGCATTACCTTTTCCCGTTCCTACCCACGCGCTGCCTCCCAGGCGGGATACAAAAAATACAATCGATCATATCCTCACTGTACACGAGACAATTAGTGGAACAAATGAATACCACCTACCTCTTTTCCTTGTCTTCATAGATTTTGAAAAGGATTTCAGTTCGATGACTAACCCAGCGGTGTTTGTGGCCTTAGCAGAGCAAGGAATAGAGCACACTTGCGTTAAGTTCTTATAAAAAATATAAATAGCCTCCATAGCGTTTGTGAATGTAGTTGAAGAAAGCAATGAATTTCCCATCGAAAAGGGCGATAAAACAAGATGACACTGGATCTAGAAACTATTTTCAGCAGTCTTCGAAATAGCAATGCCTAAATTAGATTTGGAAACAAAGAGAATTCAAATTAAGACTTCCAATAACCTGAGATTCGCAAACGATATTCTACTATTTGCAAATAGGATAGAAGAACTTCAAATACAGGTTAGTGAACTTGCGTCAGTCTGCATGGAGTTGTCCCAATAATGAACTATCATAAAGACAAGATCATGCTGAATGAACTGATTACCGGAAGGAAATACATCTATTGGCAGTACACAATTGCAAAATGACACAGAATATGTCCGTCTGGGTCAGCTGCTAAATGTAATAGGAGACCTAAAACCAGAAATATTTCTGCGTATAAATTAGGCTGGCAAGCTTATGGAATATACTCTTCAGTTTTGAAGTCCAGGATGTCGGTCGACCTCAAGATAACAGCTTTTGTCCAAATTATATTGCCAGTAATAACTTGTTGCAGTGAGGGATGGACTTTGAATGAGTTCATTGTTAGGAAACTAATAGTAGCCCAAAGGGGAATGGAAAGATAAATGTTGGGCTACAGAGACAGACAGAAAGAAAGAAGACTGTGGTAGAGAAAGTCTGTGACATTTCACAGCCAAAAAGTTACCAATAACAAGTAAGTACAAAATCTAACTGTTAATTGCATTCGATTTTGTGGTGCTTTGGAACTTGCCCTCAGGTGACACGATGAGACTGTATTATTTCCCAGTCTTGTCGTTTTTCCTGCCTTGATAAATTTTAGCGCTGAATTAGGTTTGGGGCTGGTATTAATGTCGCATTCAGCAAAAGAAACAGTTTCCAATGACACTTCTAAAACCATCCAGAATGAACGCTTCCAAGAGGAAGTCTGAAAGGAAATTAAGAGTCCGGAGTTTTTGGCTGAAGGAACTGACGAAACCAGTGACATAGACTGCATTTTCCTGATGGTATTAATACATGCAGACATAATTAGTGCAACACCAGTTGAAAACTGTTATGAAGACCTAGCACCAGGAGCATGATGCCCAGATTTTGGCAACGTACATCGTAGAACAGATAAATCGTTTTGAACAAGTTAATTAATTAATTATCGGGTAAGATCTTATGGGACCAAACTGCTGAAGTCGTCGGTCCCTAAGCTTACACACTACTCAATCTTACTTAAACTAACTTACGCTAAGACAACACACACACCTATTCCCGAGGGAGGACTCGAACCTCCGACGGGAGGAGCCACCCGAACCGTGACAGGACGCCCTAGACCACGACGTTACCCCGCGCGGTTTGAAGAAGTGTTCACACAAACTAATAGCACAAATATAAGATCGTGTTTCAGTCATGAATGGTTCGTCACACGATGTGAAGGTCGTGTAAAAGGAAAGTTCTCTAATCAACCGTACATAAATTGTTGGACCACTATGTGAATCTCATTTTGCTCACAGTCATTTCGATTAATCAAAATGAGCGAATGTTTTTCACCAAAATTCAATGACATTGCAGTAATTTTCGATGAAATAGTACGAAAACGACTGTCACATTGAGTTTCCACTCGTTGGGATTTGCAGTGAATGTGAGTCAATACCGGATTCGAATATAGGGAAGATATTGTCAAGTGCGTGAATGATATGACCAGTGGGGAAAAATTGTGTAAGCCTGCGACATAGCAATCGCTTTGAAGGGGAATGGTTCTTTTTATGGCTCTCGGTTTCCTTTTTTTTTTGGGAGAGTTATGATCTATTTCGAAATTTTGTATTCAAGCTACAGAAAAGGGATAATGACCCAACTTACTCATAAAATAAGCTGACAGGTTTTGAGCATAAAATTACAAACATTAGGGAAGGTGTGACTGAAAATTCAACAGATTTGCACGAATATTATAAAAGACCGAGAAGTGAAGACGGATAATCTACTGCAAGAGTCAAAACAAATATGGATGTTGAAACTTCCTGGCAGATTGAAACTGTATGCCGGATCGAGACCGGTAGAGCACTTGCCAGTGAAAGGCTAAGATCCCGAGGTCGAGTCTCGATCCGGCACACAGTTCTAATCTGCCAAGAAGTTGCATATCAGCGCAAATTCCGCTGCAGAGTGAAAATTTCATTCTGGAAGTATGGATCTTGTAAGTTACGAGGTGAAAGAAATATTTAAATTTACTAGAAACCTAGTTACAGCCTCTCTATTTGTACCAGAGAAATTCACACTTGTTGTTGTTGTTGTGGTCTTCAGTCCTGAGACTGGTTTGATGCAGCTCTCCATGCTACTCTATCCTGTGCAAGCTTCTTCATCTCCCAGTACTTACTGCAAACTACATCCTTCTGGTTGGTTGATTGATGGGGGGAAGGAGACCAGACAGCGAGGTCATCGGTCTCATCGGATTAGGGAAGGACGGAGAAGGAAGTCGGCCGTGCTCTTTGAAAGGAACCACCCCGGCATTTGCCTGGAGCGATTTAGGAAAATCACGGAAAACCGAAATCAGGATGGCCGGACGCGGGACTGAACCGTCGTCCTCCCCTACATCCTTCTGAATCTGCTTTGTGTATTCATCTCGTGGTCTCCCTCTACGATTTTTACCCTCCACGCTGCCTTCCAATGCTAAATTTGTGATCCCTTGATGCCTCAGAACATGTCCTACCAACCGGTCCCGTCTTCTTGTCAAGTTATGCCACAAACTCCTTTTCTCCCCAATTCTATTCAATACCTCCTCATTAGTTATGTGATCTACCCATCTAATCTTCAGTATTCTTCTGTAGCAATACATTTCGAAAGCTTCTATTCTCTACTTGTCTAAATTATTTATCGTCCATGTTTCACTTCCATACATGGCTACACTCCATACAAATACTTTCAGAAACGACTTCCTGACACTTAAATCTATACTCGATGTTAACAAGTTTCTCTTCTTCAGAAACGCTTTCCTTGCCATTGCCAGTCTACATCTTATATCCTCTCTACTTCAACCATCATCAGCTATTTTGCTCCACAAATAGCAAAACTCATTTACTACTTTAAGTGTCTCATTTCCTAATCTAATTCCCTCAGCATCACCCGTCTTACTTCGACTGCATTCCATTATCCTCGTTTTGCTTTTGTTGATGTTCATCTTATATCCTCCTTTCAAGACACTGTCCATTCCGTTCAACTGCTCTTCCAAGTCCTTTGCTGTCTCTGACAGAATTACAATGTCATCGGCGAACCTTAACATTTTTATTTCTTCTCCGTGGACTTTAATACCTACTCCGAATTTTTCTTTTGTTTCCTTTACTGCTTGCTCAATATACAGTTTAAATAACATCATCGGGGACAGGCTACAACCCTGTCTCACTCCCTTCCCAACCGCTGCTTCCCTTTCATGCCCCTCGACTCTTATAACTGCCATTTGATTTCTGTACAAATTGTAAATAGCCTTTCGCTCCCTGATTTTACCCCTGCCAACTTTAGAATTTGAAAGAGAGTATTCCAGTCAACATTGTCTAAAGTTTTCTGTAAGTCTACAAATGCTAGAAGTGTAGGTTTGCCTTTCCTTAATCTATTTTCTAAGATAAGTCGTAGAGTCAGTATTGCCTCACGTGTTCCAACATTTCTGCGCAATCCAAACTGATGTTTCCCGAAGTCGGCTTCTATTAGTTTTTCCATTCGTCTGTAAAGAACTCGCGTTAGTATTTTTCAGCTGTGGCTTATTAAACTGAGTGTTCGGTAATTGTCACATATGTCAACACCTGCTTTCTTTGGGATTGGAATTATCATATTCTTCTTGAAGTCTGAGGATATTTCGCCTGTCTCATACATCTTGCTCACCAGTTGGTAGAGTTTTATCAGGACTGGCTCTCCATAGGTTGTCAGTAGTTCTAATGTAATGTTGTCTACTCCCGGGGCCTTGTTTCGACTCAGGTCTTTCCGTGCTGTGTCAAACTCTTCACGCAGTATCGTATCTCCCATTTCGCCTTCATCTACATTCTCTTCCATTTCCATAATATTGTCCTCAAGTACATCGCCCTTGTATAGACCCTCTATACATTCCTTCAACAATTCACACTTACTCTTCCAATTTTCCAGAAATTTCTTTCGGTGCTGTTACTGAATGCTATTCTCTGTTGAAAGCAAAGAAACATGTAACGAAACTCTGTTGTGTATGGACGAGAGGAGTACGGAAGTATGAGTGGAGCTTTGAGCTTGTTGGGTTTCATTTTTCCTATGAAATGAGAATCAGTTTAGTAATTCCTGAGTTCAGAGAGTGATTGAAAAATTTAGAAATATGAAGGAAATAAAGAACGACATTCCGGTGCAAGTGATTTGCAACTACATCAAACGGCATTGATACAATAGAATGGCGTTTACATCGGTTTTGCAGGGAAGGGTGAATATGGGAGGCCTAGTAGTTTATGGGTACATACAATTACCGTTCATCTTACTCTGTTTTATTCCTGAAGTAATATTTTATGCTGTGTACATGTTCTGGCGTTATTACGCCTACTAGTTTATATGGGTATAGAGTAGCAATTCATCTTAATTCTGTTTTATTCTCCAAAGAAATTCTTTATACTGTGTGCATGTTCTGGTGTTATGTTGCAGAGACATGAGCGAGCGATCTATTTACATCATGGATTACCAAAATATGAGCACTAAGCGCATTTTTTGTCCTTTGTAAATTGTATCCTTGATGAGCAAAGTGCACCACCATCATTTCTGGACTGAGTCTATCCTCGGTGTGTTCAAGTCACCTCCAATTAAAATTGCGTGAAATCGACACTTCCGCGCTTCTGTGTGTAGACTTCCTTTTGAGTGGTTCTGCAACTGTTGTGGCCGGCCGCTTCAGTCCGGAACCGCACTGCTGCTACGGTCGCAGGGTCGAATCCTGCCTCGGGCATGGATGTGTGGGATGTCCTTAGGTTAGTTAGGTTTGAGTAGGTCTACGTCTAGGGGACTAATGACCTCAGATGTAAAGTCCCTTAGTGCTTAGAGCCATTTGAACCATTTGTGGCAAGTGTTCTGGCGGTATTACGTGCCTGGCAAAAAATCTGATGATTATCTTGTGTTCACATAGGTCGGATAGTCGAGTCCAGATAAATTCAGAGACTTAATTTCGACCTTGATAGACACATTATTATAATCAACTGCAATGAACACTCCATCTGCTATGGTGAGCAACCCGTCGTTTCGACATGCGTTCTATGCCTCGTTAAATAGTTTTGAGCATACTTCTTCGGGTAGCATACAGCTCTCGGTTTCGAGTACGGTATAAGAGCGTTAATTTTCATGGCCTGTTTTGTCATTCGAAATTTCTTTATCTTGTATGTGAACTGATTCCGTTGAATCAGCTTCGATTGTCGATCTTTCATTGGAGTACTTCAAACAACTGCCTAGCCTAAGAGCCCATCATTTGCTCTCCTTTTCACTAGTCGAGTAACTGATTCCTTTGAGAAGTGCACTCCTCACCTATCTAGGGGAATCCTGCAATTCTCCATTCCATAACGCAAGTCTAAAAATCTGAAACCAAGACCATCACAGAACCGATCGGCCCTTTGGTTGAGACCCTCCAGTCGGCTCCAAACAAACTGACCATAGTCAATTTTGGGAACGATATAGCTCTGCGTGCACCCCATGACCGACACCAATTGTCTCCTTAACTTCTACTGAACGAACTGAAGATGGCCTCTGAACCTAAGCAACTCGTGTCTTTAGTGCCGACGTGAGCCACAACATGAAGATTAGTGCACCTTGCACCCTCGATAGCTGTAGGTTGGGCCTCCTCCACATCTCGGATAAGGCCACCCAGCAGGCTTACTGAGCCCATACGGACTTCTTTCGAGTCCTAGAGGATATGTTTCTAAAAGGGCTAAATAATGTACCCAACACAGAAACTCCTGACCGGATCGGACTGAACAAACAGTCGCTTGTTGAGTCATCAGGCGAATGTACAGGGTGGTCAGAAACCTTCGAAAGAGCTTCTAAGGGTATAGCAGGGCATAAATCATAGTTAAGAAAATAATCAGAACGTTGCGCCATTTCCGAGTTAATTATCGTATGTTGAAGTTAGGCAATTAAGCCATTGCGTGAGCAAATTCATGCTGCCCTCCTGAGACGGTGTCGTCAGACATGCTGCCTCTTTGATTTCCTACAACCAAACATGAGACTGATACAAAAACTGAACATGGGACGGTAGTAAGAATCGAACCACATGGCAAAGGCTGAGCAATCTCCTGTGCGATCATCTACGCTATGAAAAAAATTATCACTAATTGTATCAGCCAGGCCACTTGAATTAGCGTGTGCAACGGCCTAATTGGAGAAATTTCAATGCTAATTAACTCGCAAATGGCGCAAGGGATCGGAATTTTTTCTTAATCATTATTTCTCAGCGTGGCTCACTCAGCAACACACTTTCAAGCTTTTGAGACTGTTTAGGACCACTCTGTATACTCCTATTCACACTCCGCTTGAAGCGACGCGAACCAATTTCAGCAGGGCAGTCACTCTGCAGCGAGTGCTGTTCCCCACATCGGATACACCACAAGGCGCCTCGGCAGCAGAGCGCATGAACGAACCAAGCGACATTTAAAGTGTACCCCGCCACCACTAGGCAGCAGCGTGCATACGTCCATTATGTTCGGCAGCGTCACTTCTACGTAAACTATTGTTCCTAAAAGTTGCAAAACCCTGAAATAATTGTCGGAGGGGATCTAAACTCAGAGAATGCATAGCCAAACGTACCAGTAACAACCAAACAAGTTTAGTGTGTGTTGGCTACTGTAGGCTCAGCAGTGGTGACACTAGTGTTTGGAAAAATAAATGTAGTTCGTCTGTAGCGACGAGTTCGTTATGGTCGACACAGGGTCCCAACAGAAAGGTAAATAGACATATCAAATCATACAGTTTAGTCTACGAAGACGACTCGGCGATGGAGCACTGTAGGGATGTTCGTATAAAACAGTTAGGCTTGTTAATGACAAAAGGATTCAATGTTCGAATAATATGTTATACAGGAAAGTATGGAATTCAATGGAAAACAAATTCGTACATCCTTTTAGAGGTTTCCAGTTCCATCAAGATTTATTGTTGCAATAGTGTATATGGAGTATATGAAATGATTACCTATACAGATCGATAGCACAAGCGGTTCTAAAAGTGCCGAGTATCGACACATGCTGACACACTTATATTATTGTGTGGTGTAACTTATATGGGCAGCAGTGCATCTAGTCGATCGTACAGATGGCAAATACTCGTCCTGGGATACGTTATGCTAACCCTGATCGACCTGTTCACGTAGCTCTGTGAGAGTTGTTGGCTGAAGTGTTGCACGAGTCTCTTCTCGCCCCATCATATCCCATGCGTGATCTATTGGGGACAAGTGTGGCGTTCATGCTTTTCATGGAATTTGCTACATGTCTTGCAGAGCGCGTTGTGTTACCCTCGAAGTGTGTTGTAGAATTTATTTATTTTATTTAATCGTATGGCTAGGGCCCCCCGTCGGGCAGACCATTCACCGGGTGCAGGTTTTTCAATTTGAGGCCTCTTCCGCGACCTGCAGTCGATGAGGATAATAGGATGATGGTGAGGACAGCACAACACCCAGTCTCTGGGCAGAAGAAATTCCCCGACCCAGCCGGGAATCGAACCTGAGCCCAGAGGATTGACAATCTGTCACGTAGACCATTCAGCTACGGGGGGCGGACTTTTGGCGAATATTACCCTGCTAGAACAACACATCATATTCCATTTGCAAGAATGTCAAAATAACGTATCTAACGACATTTTGCACATATCGAGAACTGGTTAGCTTCCCATCCAGAAACACAAAAGGTGAACGAGAGTTGTAATTTATCGCATCCGAGACCATAAGAACTGCAGTTGGGTCAGCGTTTCTTCGGCAAATGCACTCTACGAGACAGCGCTCACGAGGTCTACATTGTACACGCAAACGACCATCACTTGCTTGCAGACAGAATCTGCTTTAGTCGCAAGAATAATCTTCCAAGAGATTCTCTGATGGCACCAGTGTAGCTGTGCACCTCGATGTCATGGCATGAGTAGAAGACGGTCCAAAGTGTCTACCACGCACACAAGTTTGTTGCAGATCCTCAACCAGTCTTTTACCAACCAACACATGGCCATCACTGACACCGAGGTAGAACCAGCTCCCAGCAGAAAAACCTACCATCTAACGAGGTCTCGCATGACATCACTTATGTGGCAAATGATGATGGTGTATAGTCAATGGAATTCACGCTACACGGCATCTGGCTCCGAGCTGTCCTTCAAGCAACCGATTTTTAACAGTTCGTTGTGTCACTGAGGTGCCATCTGCTGCTCAGATTGCTAGTGTAGATGGTCTTCCCTCTTGCAGTGCCACGTGGCCACCCAGAGTCTGGTCTTCTTGAAACTGTAAATTCTTGTGATAACCGCTGACAGCAGTTATGCACAGTCACTACTTTTCTGCCAAGGATTTCTGCAGTATCTCAGAAGGAATATCAGCTTCTCGCAGCCCTATTACACTGCCACGTTCAAACTCAGTGGGGTGTTGCTAATGACATTCCTGTCGCCCTAAAGGCATTCATGACTAATTTCAACTCTCCACGTCCAGTCTCAAAGGTAACTAACGCTCATGATCGTTACAGCGTGTATTTAAAGCAAACATGTTTTGCACCCTAATAGTCACTCTACTAGATGATGATGATGATGTTTGGTTTGTGGGCGCTCAACTGCGCGGTTATCAGCGCCCGTACAAATCCCCAACCTTGACTCAACCCAATCTCGCCACTTTCATGAATGATGATGAAATGATGAGGACAACACTAACACCCAGTTATGTCGAGGCAGGTGAACATTCTTCTAGTGCCACTCTTGTGTGACTGGTGCAAAATCTGAGTAGACATCGCCATTCAGATGTCGAATCATGCCAACCATCTTTCGTTAATGTCGCAAAACCCTTTCTTCGTGTATCAATTTCTTTTTCCGCCAGTATACTATTAAGAAAGTGGCCGAAGAACGTTATATACAATATCTGCACGACAAACAGCAGCCAGTTGCTTATTTACACTGAGATACATTGTTCTACTACTACTGTAGATTTTCATTTCTGCTATTTACACTGCATGGAGGCTATCAGCTACATGTGAAGAAGTAAAAATGGGAAAATTGTGGTAAGTTCAATTGGACCAAACTGCTGAGGTCATCGGTCCCTAGGCTTACTCACTACTTAATCCAACTTACATTAACTAAAGCTAAGGACAACACAAACACCCATGTCCAAGGGAGGACTCGAACCTCCGACGGAGGCAACCGCGCAAACCGTGGCAAGGCACGTTAGACCGCACGGCTACCCTGCGCGGCGTGAAGGAGAAAGAACTTCACATATATACCTTAGCACACATATATACAACAAATACAAGCACACATAGCGTGCAAATGAAACATATACACAATAGATACTATAATACTACATTCAATTTCGAAGCGAACATTTTGTGCAGTCATTCATATGCATACACACAACTACAACAAACGTTTCATGTGTCTGTTCCGCGTACACACATAAACACCCACATATGGACACATGCATGTATACAGTCATCACACAACGTGCAACCTCTGTCATTCTGGAGCGAAGAGTGTGAAAATGGGAGTGCCCCGACCCAATCTACACAGATGAAGCATTTGTCGTCATGGTGCGACAGGTCGACTTTCAGCTACAGTGCAGTTTAAACTTCTTGAACCTGTTAATTAACACGATTTTCCTCAGGACTGTAACTAATGTCTTCAAATACGAGGGATGTTCGGAAAGTAAGGTTCGATCGGTCGCGAAACGAGAATCACTTTTAACAGTTTTTTAACAACTTTTTCAATCTAAATTTGAATAAAGTTGCTGCAAAAATAATAAACTGTTCATTAAATAACTACACAAGTACAACAAAATATGAGTTATTGATTCTCTGCTCATTTGCTGTGTAAATGTGGAGAATACGATGTTCTGACAAACACCTGCGTAATAAAAAAGATATAAAAGCCGTAATTAATCAAGAAATAAAATGGATACAGGTATGTAGGTTTGGAAAATTATAGCTATAGGGTAATACTATCATATGCGATATCGTTTTTTGACATCGCATGAAGTGATTAAAAGTTGTTAATTCAGAGGTTCATAGTGAGAACGTTTATTCACTGTGGAGTATTAACTTCTATAGTTCTAAAAGTATTGAAATTATTGTTCTGTCGAAGAACGCACCTCGTTTTTCTGGGATCGCCGATGAATTAGTACTTGCATTAATATTTGATGTGATCTATTGTTGAATCTCAAAGAGCCATCTTTCAGATTGTCTGACTCTCCGCCATTTTTGGAACATTGTCTCTTACACCAAGGCCATACGAGCAACAGCCGTCAAATTTTCGTGTACTGGGTTTCTCCGGTACACTGCTAGTCCTTGTACCTGTACCCACTCATACCAGTCATCTAGCCGGAAACCGGAACTACATCGGCGGGCCCTGAGGATCGGTCGGGCCAGCATTCATCCATACAACAAATTCATCTCACTCGCACCAATACTGGCAGTCCGATTAGTTCACCTAAATACGCGTAACGTTGCAGTCGGTACATGCAGAGTTTTGAGACATCAAGAATACACATGCCGATATACAAAGTTTCGCGAACTTCACTGAAACCTTAGCAATCTCCATAGGTACTAGCTACACACTGAACATTGTGGCCCACTTTGAGTTTGGCATGGTTGTGTAATCTCTCGCGTCATAATGGCCATCTCAGCGGTAAACGAAATGAAATGGACATTGGTTCGTAATATTCTCCATGGTTCTGCCAAAAACTGAATTATTAATTTATTTACAAAAATCCTTTTCAAAATTACACGTCGGAAGAGACCTCTTTTCAGAATTAACATCAATATACTCATTCAGTCAGGGACGCTGTTTGAAAGAGATGCACCCAGTGATTCTACTAAATGCCATACCCAACTTGAGACATTGCTGGAGGTTTCTATAGTGTAGACGTATCTCTGCTTATTCCCCTGAGTTGTCATCAGCTTGAATATGGAACTATTTCACTGCGCTCCTAACACAGCAGCAAACTACTGTGAGCGTCATGGATACTGGCGAGATATTTAAAGTCTGTCCCCTGGACGTATCCCATACCAGCGTCATTGTCTTTTTTTCCTGTCTGGCAACTTTCTCATTGGACAAGCCATTGGAACCCTTGAAACTGCAGAGTTTATTGCACGGCAGGGCCCTATAGATTGTTCCAAATAAGGGACGTAGCTCAAATCGATACCCCAAAATTTGTTTGTCAGGAGCGGAAAGGGCGTTATCTGTTGTACGGCATTGTAAGTTTTTCGCCATTGCACTATGATAGCCTGTAACAGCAACAACGCTGTACTATTGTACATATGATAATTTTTTACTTCTGATTTTCGATAAATTAGTGTAATCAATGTTCTGATTTCATTTCTTTTTTGTTTCATGTCATTATGTTAAAGAAACTGTAAACAATTTTCGATGTGAATATTAATGTTTATGTCAAATTGCAAGCAATATTATAACAAAATTGAAACGTAAGAAATGTTGAAACTGTTGTAAGATGTTAAAGTTGTAATTGTGCGCCTGTCCATACGTAGGCAATGTATTAGGATATGTAGAATGCAAAACCTCGGGTGAATACCCTGTCTGTAGGGGAGCGGTAAAAGGTGGATGGCAGGCGAGCGCGGGGAAATGCACACGGGCGCTGCACGGCACAACGGGCTCAGCAGTAGTAATCGGAGTTGGGCATCGGTCTGAGAAACACGTTCTGGATCGAGGAGGCTCTCCAGGAAAACGTGATTTCGTTGAGCCTCGGATGTGCCGTTTCCGACGCCTATACAGCATGGCAATATTCCATAGGCACTAAATGGAAAAGTATTGCGACGCTAAGAAGAAGCAAAGTGCCGATACATCAAGAGCCATTGCTGTGATTGTATGTGTGCTCGGTGCCTCGCCATCTCGCCGCCCGCCAACCGCCGCATCGATACGAACAGGTTGAACTTTTAGTACTGTATTCGTGTGGACCAGTGTTACTTTTGTTCCATACTGTTCAATAACAACTTAAATTATACCAGAACTGTCCTATCATTTAATTATCCTCACAACTAACCTAGACAGGGTCCTTTCCACATGTTGTGCAATCCGAGTGTCCCGAGATGAAGAACTAAAATTTATGTTAATAATAAATACCTGCAGACCTAGCTATGTTAGAATGATGTTTAAAGAACTTTGTTATTAATGAAATAATAGACAAATAATATAGGTCTGACAAAGTTGGAAGATAATGTTGCAATTGGTTTAGTAATGAAGTTTAATTAATTTGAGACAAAAATAATGGTAGTTAAATGAGCAGGAAATATGATAAAAAGAGTAGTAATTCATGTATTGGAAATCTTGAGTGCTTAATGCTTTCAATAGTTAATAGTTTCATTACAGTGATCATAACAGTTTCAGCCCCCCCCCTCTTTTTTATTCATTTGAATTCTGAAGTGTTCTAAACTGATTAGATCAGTAAAGTTAAAGCCAATATAAAACCCAAAATTTATCACTGTTTTACATTTATCAAAATCGACATTGTGTGTATGTTTCAAAAGTGCTATTTCTAGGGTAACCTATGCCCGATTTTAATCAGATCAATGGACAGTACGAAGTTTTGTAGTAAACATTATAGTGTAATGTTGTGTATTTATGGCTTGTCCATATTAGTACAGAAAGTGAAATTATTAGTTCAGTAGATTTTCTGGTTCTAAAATTTACCATATTATGCAGTGTTATTACTTGTTGTTTTGTATAAACGTACAACTTGTACAGGGAAGAAACTCACTTGATGCCTAATTAGGCTGGCGACCATATTATCAACAATTTGATAGCATCTGCTGTGTTGTTTCTTGTCCGTCCTAACGTGTGGTTGCACTTCTGACTTGCTTGCCGTATCATTATTATTACTGAGTGGGTGTAAGTCTGATTTTGCCTCCATTTAGGTACACGCGGTTAATATCTACACAAAAATCCTTACTCTTAAGGTGAAGCCCGTCATCTTACCATAGTACCGGCTTTAATGTGTATCGTGCGCCCGAGCGTAGTGTTACAAGCCGAAAGTATTTTCTTGCAATTTCTTTATCGATGTTGATCTGGCTGCTTATAGCTCTTTCACAGAACGCATAAAAACGTTACACTCAGAGAGACTGGAACCGCGAAACATAACAGACGCTTTTTTACAAGCCAATACCTCACAACAGGGCTAGCGAAGAGCTAATGGTCTGGTTTCGTCTTACAAGGCCAGTAGTGGCTAGAACTCGTAAACTGCTATTTAATGGACGAGATTAGTTGAGATTTCCACGCGCAACGACTTTCCTGGGCTGAAAACCGTAAATTTACAATCTTTTGTTACACCTCAAGCGATAATAACTCAGATTATTCAACGGAAATGACAGGAAAAAGCATATAAACTTAAGGTTTAATTCCGTACACACCAGGAAGTAACTCGTCGATCTCAGAGTTGCCAAACATACTTGCCTTGTTGCCAAATCTCAATTACAGCACCGGCAGGAAGAAGACGAAGCGATGAGATCCTACAGCGGGCTGAGATGTGACCATAGCTGGCGTCTCAATGATGGGGCTGCTACAGCCTGGAATACGTAATGTGTCTTATTCGCATTTCGGTAACTAGGTTTATGGACTGGAGCGTAGTTACTAATAATACTCACATCTGACTGCAAAGTAAGCATCATAAATCAGGAACTCTCATAGTTGTTTATATATTTCTTTCGTATGCATACTCAAAACTAAGAAACTCATTCACGGGCGTTTTCGAGCCTCGCCGATAGTGGAGCATAACAAACAAATAAAAATAAAAAAGAATGTGTGTGTGTGTGTGTGTTTGTGTGTGTGTGTGTGTGTGTGTGTGTGTGTGTTTTTGTGTGTGTGTGTGTGTGTGTGTGTGTGTGAGAGAGAGAGAGAGAGAGAGAGAGAGACAGAGACAGAGCGATAAAAATAAAAAAGAATGAGAGAGAGAGTACAAAATTGTTGTAAAGAAATTGAATCATGGTACGTAAAGAAATCTTTCATTAAAATGACATGTTCCACATGATTACGAAATGTATTCATGATCTATGGAACAAGTATTAATCTAATCTAATCTAATCATATATTTCTGACTAGCCATGAAGAGTCATGAATTACCGAAATTTTTGCCAATATCAGTAACAAAACCTAAACTTGAAAATAAAATACGACAGTTTTTGTAATAAACCAGGACTCCTTTCAAGACCCTTTCGTTCCTGTTAACTAAAGACGAGAGATGTCTGGTATATCTCCATTCATAAGTAACAATGTGTGCATATATTTATAGATGAAGCGCATGATGTGAAGTTCTGTGATGGAGATACGAGCCCAACACGTAATCAGATTGTTAACTAAGTAAAATCAAATGTTACGTATCGGTTTTTCTTACCACCTGCTAGGTGTTGCAATCTAAAGTAAGGATACAAATTTTTGTGCCTGAGCGACAATCGAACTGCACGCCTATCGACCTTCTTTATCATCCACGAATATAGCATAAGTATTAATTGCTTACTCACCGACAGTACGATGTGTGCGTGTTTGACCAGAAATATCGACACCTATTGCGATTGTTGGCAACACGTGAACAGACATTAAAAATGCACGTTAATTTTCACTAGCAGGCCGGTGTGCACGTGATAGGGCTTGAAATGAAATTAGGAATATTTTTGTACTGGATCAGGATTCGGATCCACATATTTACCTTTGGAGGAGACCTAGAGAAGACTACAGTCTTGGGAAAAGGAATGAAATGATTGAACTATACTGTTCCGAGAGATTCAGATCCTTGAAAGAGGATATACGAATTTGAATCACAGTCCACCACCAAATTTTTCAACGTCTCTAGTTCAATGGAGTAGACGTAAAATGAGAGCCCTGGTCCTTTAAATGGCTATCGGTTCATCAAATAAAATAAAATTTTCTAATGTAGGTAAGTTTACTGGCGACAGTATTTCTGTTTACCACGCCTTCCGCATATGTCATTTCCCAACGTAAACCGGATCTGCCCAGTTGGTAATGAAGGAACGTGATGTTTCGTGCGGATTCTGTATTATAACGTGTTTCTCTTGAGGTTTACCAGAGGTAAAGTAAATCTGTTTGTGCCTCTTAAAAGTAAATGCCTGAACCCACGCACTGCACCTGCCATAGTTCGTTCCACCATTTTTATGTACTATTTTTATGTGCCTTTTTGACACTTATTTCCTCTCGGGCAGTGTGAAAATTGCCGAGTTGCACTGTGGTCCAAAAGCCACGTTTAACTGTAGGTTTCCCTATTAACTGTATAGGTAAGTCAACTCAAAGGTCGGAGGAAGGTAACGGCATACCACGCCGAACAAGACCAAGCCTATTAAAGCTCTGTGGTGTTCAAACCAATCTTCCGACTGATGACTGCTTTACTTTACTATGGGTTCCAAAGGTAATGATCTTCGGTTTATTAACATTTTTGTGCTTTCATGCTGTAGCTTTGATATCAGTAAACGTAAGTAACCTGCCGAGCACTGTCACCGTTCGTGTCGTCGAGGTGGTAGACGACGATGCTGTCGACCCCAGTTACAATCTTGGTCATGTCTATGTTCCAGTCGTATACCTCTATGTGCCTTTCTGTGTATTTCTAGATACAGTTTTATACACTAGGTACGCATCCAAACTGATATCTGGCAGAGCTATATTTAGCAACACGAATCAGATATTTTTCCGAGAAATATATCGGCAACACGTCAGTTCAGCGAGATTTCGTTTGTGTGTTGGGCGTGGTGCAAGAAATATTTGTGTTTGGTTTGCTTCTGTGACAGGTTCCCACCCACTGAATGCAAGCAGGGTCACGAATAGACTGTCAGTAACTGGAATTACACATTAATCCACTTAAAAGTTGTATTTTTGTATTATGTATCCCGATGAAAATAACTGTAAATAGATTATATGCCTACTTGCTTATTACTCGCGCTTCTTGATGCTTTCCTCAAAAAATAAAACGAAAATTAGGAGATAGGGAGATAGAGAGAGAGAAAACAGATATGTATTTCAAATATCAGCTTGGTGATGCCATGTTCGTCTCGTAATGTAAAGCAAGTATAGTTGATAGGTAATATCTCATTGTACTAGCGATATGTATGGCTACAGGGTTCTTTCTTTTCTCTCTGCAAACAACCAGAACAAAATTCAGTAACGAAGTGGTAAGAACACCTATGCAGTGCGCCAATTAAACACTCAGGCTTTCTTCGCTATTTTGTTACTTGTTAACAATTGTTTGTTATGCAGTAAATATCCTTGATTACTGATTTGTTATTACTACCATTGTTATTGTTATTCGTCACCTCACAAGAGCTTTCCTATCACTCATTGCTGCCCATGCACGTAACGAATGGATCAGGATGAATGGAATGTAGGGTGTTTCGTCACGGAGAATATACTCATTTGTCTCGGCGTCTTGTGTTCTGGGAAATACGAAAATCTCAGTAAGAGAAGATGCCGGTGATGCAGGCAATTATACCCAGCTATTTCTGTCGACTTAACACCATGACGACAGACAAATTGGTGTCTCAGTGTATTGTAATTATAATTCGTTAGCCTTCTTGCAACCTCATTCTAATACCTCGTGGGAGAAGGCATAATATTTTGCTTTTTGAACACCGAGCAATAACACACAAAGACAGTAGATGGAAGGATACAAAGAAACAATCAGACTCATGGGTGTGGATCCAGTTCATTAATAGAAGACTAAACAAGAGGGAAACATTACGAAAGCAATGAATACGCTGGTTAGTAAACATTATTTGTATAGATCTGAAGGTGAAAAGCGAAGATCTGCACAGTGCCTGCATCTGCATTTTAGTTTCTGTCTTAATGGGTATAATTTTTAGTTTCTTCTCTTCTAAATTTTCAAATGAATTGATTATTATGTGGCACAGTATAATTAGTTAACTGTGTTTCTCATAGCTTCCATTTGCACCAACATTTTTCTACACTCTCGTGCAATTCATGAAATTCTACTTATATGATCACAAGACTGCACATAGATGCAATCGATTTCGAGGTGCAAAGTGCTTGTAATCTTACTTTTCGTGACAGGTGGACAAAGTTGGTTTCCAACGATTTTTTATTGTACTGTCACAAAGTAACAAGGTAAGTGTTTTATTCGTATATATTTTGTGAGAAACTGTAATCGTAAGGGAAGATTATACACCTGAATGTTTGACACAACTGCTAGGACAAAACGCTGCATATTAACCAAACCCTGCGCCTCCTCTCCGTATCCTCCTACGACACGAGCACGGGATTCTCCTCCTATAACGCTACAGAGCTCTTCCTAGCACAGCTGAGAATTGGCAACATCGTCACAAACATTTGGCAACAATGTGACAGTGCAATCACTTCCGCGTATGGCCCTGAACTGACTCACTAAATTCACTTGATATTCCCTTTCCATTTGAATGACTCGTGTTATATAATCCTCATGTTAACTCAGACACTGAGACTGAAAATTCAATTTTTTGGCTAAAGAAATGCTATTCTTCACATAAGTAACGACTTCTACTATCTTTCACGATACGTTATGAGGCTGACCGACTAATACCATGATGAGAGTGACGTGCTGGCAGCAGTGTGTCCGTAGCACCGTTGTATCGCCCGTGTCTCGTCTCGCGACGGCTCAGTGAGTCGTCAGTTCTAACCGTGGTAGGGGCCAACGTGTGCGAGCTTTTTTTTTCTAATTTATTTTACGGAGGTGTGAATTTCCAGAAAAAATTCTCTGACGAAATCGGAAGAAAACCTTTACACATCAAGTCCTCCTGGTAGCTCGACACAGTAAGTTGTGTTAATGGTCATATATCTTGGCTTTCTGACTGACAAGCTGCTTCACAATACAGGCGTTTCTGAAGAAATTCGACCTTCAACGATACGAAATTCAGTATTGGTCTTCACTTAAGACTCGCATACCAGGGTGATAAGGAAAGGAACCTCTTGATTACTACAGGGCCTCTATGCTAAATTTCCGCAATAACTATTAGGAACTCTCTGCAGACATTTGCTAACAGCGGCTCTAGCAACTTACTTTTTTTCTGGGTAGCTTCAAACATGGGCAATTTTGTTGCCTTAAATCCAATTGAATATTTTAAACACCACTTTTGAACAGCGTTCACTTTTCCATTAATTAATATATTAATTAATATATGGACCTCAAAGCGCAATTTGCCTCAGCAGCTATAGAGCAGGTTCTGAAAGGTATTGACACAATGTTCTGCATCCATTTACTACAGGGAATAAAAGAAACAAACCAAACACATACATTGCATATACTCTCTGTACCTTGACTAATACATATGAATCCTTGACAAAAATAAATTATTTGGAGAATCTCCTGTGAAAGGAAAAAGAACAGGATGTAACGCCTTAATTATAGCGAACTGGATCAGAAACAAAATAATTCTGTGCCACATTGATGTATTGCATACTAGTGTAATAAAATACTCGTCAAATAAAAACGGTTTTGTGCCTCTGATGCTTTCGAGTGTGAAACACAAATCGTAGACAGATTTTATGGGTCACCACTCAATAACATTAAAGCATTTTACACCGTCGAGAGTGGGGAGTGGAGCAGACATTGTCGACAGAAGGTGAGACAGCGCAGTGCCTTAGCCCCCGCCGGAAGGCAGCAAACGGGTCCCAGAGAACTCAGACGCATGCCGTGTTCAGAGGCAGAAGGTCGGCCAAGAAATCTCTCGCTAAAATATACTTGAACCACACTGTTATTACCAATGTGACAGAAAGCGAAATACATTGCAGATTGGCTTGAATTACACTCACAGCTTCAGCACTTAGAGGAAAGGGGCGATAAACATTTTGTCGACGTGTCCTTTCGGTTGCCAGACGTCGTATTAGCTAGTCTCGCGTTTTACCTGAAGACTACGATCGTTGTCCAGAGTGATGTACTCAGACTATAGTCAAGACTTCCTCCGGGATGTGCCGCAGTCTACAATGTTGGCAGATCCAGCATAATGCTCTACATGGAATTCTGAGGGGAGCACGACTGTATTGTCCACCTTACGTGAGCGACTCAGTGGTCAATTTTTTTGTCTATGACTGTATCTACCACACATATTGCACGCTGAAGACCCATAAGAATTAAAAAAACAAAATTAGTTTATGAGAGCAACGTTAACTATAGCGTTCGAAGTATTAATAGTACTGTATACTTGTGTGTAAGCGCCTTCCAATGCCCACTCAAGGAAGACACTCTAGCTTCAATGTTATAAATACGCCTTAGTTTGTGGATGAACTCAGACTTAGGTTGATAATCATTTTGAATATTTAGCAGTAGTGTACCCATTGGTGTTAAACTCGTTTTCAACCAATGATTCTCACAGCTACAGGAACACAACTTGTGATGCCTCTTAGACAAAATACACTCCTGGAAATTGAAATAAGAACACCGTGAATTCATTGTCCCAGGAAGGGGAAACTTTATTGACACATTCCTGGGGTCAGATACATTACATGATCACACTGACAGAACCACAGGCACATAGACACAGGCAACAGAGCATGCACAATGTCGGCACTAGTACAGTGTATATCCACCTTTCGCAGCAATGCAGGCTGCTATTCTCCCATGGAGACGATCGTAGAGATGCTGGATGCAGTCCTGTGGAACGGCTTGCCATGCCATTTCCACCTGGCGCCTCAGTTGGACCAGCGTTCGTGCTGGACGTGCAGACCGCGTGAGACGACGCTTCATCCAGTCCCAAACATGCTCAATGGGGGACAGATCCGGAGATCTTGCTGACCAGGGTAGTTGACTTTCACCTTCTAGAGCACGTTGGGTGGCACGGGATACATGCGGACGTGCATTGTCCTGTTGGAACAGCAAGTTCCCTTGCCGGTCTAGGAATGGTAGAACGATGGGTTCGATGACGGTTTGGATGTACCGTGCACTATTCAGTGTCCCCTCGACGATCACCAGTGGTGTACGAACAGTGTAGGAGATCGCTCCCCACACCACGATGCCGGGTGTTGGCCCTGTGTGCCTCGGTCGTATGCAGTCCTGATTGTGGCGCTCACCTACACGGCGCCAAACACGCATACGACCATCATTGGCACCAAGGCAGAAGCGACTCTCATCGCTGAAGACGACACGTCTCCATTCGTCCCTCCATTCACGCCTGTCGCGACACCACTGGAGGCGGGCTGCACGATGTTGGGGCGTGAGCGGAAGACGGCCTAACGGTGTGCGGGACCGTAGCCCAGCTTCATGGAGACGGTTGCGAATGGTCCTCGCCGATACCCCAGGAGCAACAGTGTCCCTAATTTGCTGGAAAGTGGCGGTGCGGTCCCCTACGGCACTGCGTAGGATCCTACGGTCTTGGCGTGCATCCGTGCGTCGCTGCGGTCCGGTCCCAGGTCGACGGGCACGTGCACCTTCCGCTGACCACTGGCGACAACATCGATGTACTGTGGAGACCTCACGCCCCACGTGTTGAGCAATTCGGCGGTACGTCCACCCGGCCTCCCGCATGTCCACTATACGCCCTCGCTCAAAGTCCGTCAACTGCACATACGGTTCACGTCCACGCTGTCGCGGCATGCTACCAGTGTTAAAGACTGCGATGGAGCTCCGTATGCCACGGCAAACTGGCTGACACTGACGGCGGCGGTACACAAATGCTGCGCAGCTAGCGCCATTCGACGGCCAACACCGCGGTTCCTGGTGTGTCCGCTGTGCCGTGCGTGTGATCACTGCTTGTACAGCCCTCTCGCAGTGTCCGGAGCAAGTATGGTGGGTCTGACACACCGGTGTCAATGTGTTCTTTTTTCCATTTCCAGGAGTGTACTTACGCAGTGCTATGAGACGAAAAGATCAACCTGACACAAACTGTGGGAAGTTTGTTTCACAACCTTCGTACCTGGATAAAGAGCTTTTCCTATTTGAGATATCTGTGAACGTTGCTGCATAAGACGATTTATGAAGAAACTAAATTCCTTCAGCTACGACAATGTTTGAAGAAATCGTCTTAACGGCACTAAATCGTGGTTTGTGAATCGTTTACCGGCCGTACTCTTCGGCATTTCGCTAGCTGGAAGCCAAAAAGCTTACTGACAAATTTCACAGAAGGAAAAGGGGGACGAAATGTCTCCCACTGGAAGGTCATGTTGTTTTATTTAAATTATTACAAAATCAGGTGAAACGAACAGTGAGGTTGTCAGTATAAGCACATTATTGTGGTCAGTATGATGTTGGACTGCCGAGGGCCTGTAATGATAAATGGCCCCTTTGGGTCAGGCATATTGTATACAGAAGTGGAAGAGAGAGCAGCACTAAATTCTTCAATCCGTATGCATTGCATACACATAGAAATTACTGTTACAGTCTACTTATGGAACCCAATGAGTGAACTGCGTATTTTCCGATGAGAAAGAGCACTGGCAAACAGTCTTCGCTACATTAGGTTACTTAAACTAGTCTCACTCTGAGCTAGAATTTATGGTCAGCGACGAAGTCTAAGGTCAATGAGTCGGATGCGGGTTTTGAAACTGTGAATTACTTTCCTAAATTATAGCAGCGAATATTAAATTTGAACTAATATTGCGGAAATTTTGAACTAGGATAGCTTAGAATGAAAATCTTTCTGTTTATTGCAAAGGAAAACTATTGGTTTTCTAAAAAATTCTCTGTCATACACAACTTGAAACAGGTCACGTCGACCAAATCACATGGAAGAACTGGCAGCGACGTACATCGGGAGGCAGTAAGATCCCTTGGCTTTTGGTTTGGCAGTATTCGACAGCCATTTCTAGGACCAAGTAAATGAAGAAAGGCAGCACGTTTTTGCTATCAAGTAACGTCTTCACCAATTACTATAGTCTTAATGTAATATACGAGTAATTGCTGATGTTTGATATTAACGTGAAAAGGATTCCGTAAACAGAGAAAGAACCTGTTCTTGGGCAACTACAGGGTGGTCCAAAAGTCCGGAAACACCCTGATAAAATCCAAATGGAGTAGCAAACAAGGAAACATAGTCCCTACACACGAGGAACGGGAAGGGGGAAACTTTATAGGCTATGCCACCAACATGGTGGCCATCTTGAAAGCCGCCATCTTGGATTCAACTCCAAAATTTCAAATGGGAATGTGGTCATGTGACATATCAAACAGATAGAGAATTTCACCAGAAAAACAATTCCGTTGTTATTTTAAACATAGCTATATTCATTCTTGGGTTATAGCCAATTACTTGCGGCAGCAGTGGGACGCTCGGCAGCGTTTATTACGCACTGAGAAGTCATAAAATGGAGTCTGAAACGGTGCAAAGTGACTATCCCATGCCTGATACGTTACATGTGTTTAACTGTTAGGTATCTTTTACTCACGCTAACGTTTTAGTCATTGTTTCCTTATTTACAGGTTACAAAATGTGCTTAACTTATGAAGAGTGCATTGAAATCATCTTGATATCAGGAGAAAGATGCACACGGGTCATTGCTGAGGATTTAAACAGTCGTCACCCAACCAGACAGCCCATCATTCACAGCGCAGTTGCCAAGCTTTTGGCCAAATTCCGAGCAACAGGTTCTGTTGAAGATAAACATAAGGCTGGAAGACCAAAATCCGCCACCAAAGAAGCAACAACAGTGAGCGTGTTGGCATCATTTAGCAGGAGTCCGTAACGGAGTACTCGTCGCCTGTCACAAGAATGTGGGGTTAGCCGTACCTCCATACTGCGAATTTTATCGCAGTACAAATGGCACCCGTACAAAATTCAGCTGCTCCAGCACCTGAACGAGGGTGAACCAGACCGTCGGGTACAGTTCGCAGAATAGGTGACACAGCAGCTGCAGATACACCCACGTTTCCCCTATCAGGTGCTGATCAGTGATGAAGCCATTTGGTTTATCAATGGTGAAGTGAACAATCAGAATCACAGATACTGGTCCGACACAAATTGGCATTGGATTGATTCTTCCAAAACGGTCGACTCACAAAAAGTGATGGTCTGGTGTGGTGCGTGGGGTACCAGAGTCGTTGGACCATTTTTTTATTGATGGTACGTTAACAGCCAACGGTTATCTGAGGTTATTGTATGAAGAAGTGTTTCCCTCATTGTTAACGGAGGACGGGACATTTTCGGAATGCTTCCACCATGAAGGAGCCCCACCACATTATGGGCACAATTTGCGAGCATACCTGGATGTGCAGTTCCCTCAAAAGTGGATTGGTCGTAGGGGTGCTGTGGAGTGGCCACCACGTTGGTGGTCTCTCGGGACTGTGTAACATCAGCGTAATGTCTCTTCGGCACATAACACACATGCTGCCGAGCGCCCCACCGCTGCCACACGTAACTCACCCGAGAATGAGTAAAGCTAAGTTTAAAATAACAACGGCATAGTTTTTCTGGTGAAATTCCCTATCTGTTTGATATGTCACATGACCACATTCCCATTTGAATTTCTGGAGTTGAATCCAAGATGGCGGCTTTCAAGATGGCCGCCATGTTGGTGGATTAGCCTATAAAGTTTCCCCCTTCCCGTTCCTCGTGTTTAGGGACTCTGTTTCCTTGTTTGCTACTCCATTTTGATTTTATGAGGGTGTTTCCCGACTTTTGGACCACCCTGTACTTCTATAATGACGAAAAGGCGTTAAATGATCTTCAAGCACATGTGTTGCAGGAGCGGTATGAAAAAAATGATTGTAATAATGACGGTAATAATCGAATTATTCGGTAACTTCACACTTCACAGTGGATTAACTCAAACTATGAAATTTGCTGAAATACTGAAAATTTCAAAATGGCTTCACATCGAGGCTATGATGCCTAGAAGAGTCTTTACATCCTGCTGACATGAGAACAGCTTAGTCTCCGCATCATAAGCTTTGTCCAATAAACCATTTAATAGACTCGCATTTTTTCCACCGTGACTAATTTTGTAAGGTAAGCACATCTTTTCTTACAGCACACTAAGGCGGCTGGGAAATTTGGCCACAATGGTCTGATGGAATGAACTATCACAGGTGAAATTCGCAAGTTCAGGCATTTACTATTAAGAGGCACAAACAGATTTACTTTACCTCTGGTAAACCTCAAGAGAAACACGTTGTAATCCAGACTCCGCACTAAACATCACGTTCCTTCACTACCAACTGGGCAGAGCCAGTTTACGTTGGGAAATGACATATGCGGAAGACAAGGTAAACAGAAATACTGTCGCCAGTAAACTTACTTACATTAGAAAATTATATTTTATTTGATGAACCGATAGTCATTTAAAGGACCAGGGCTCTTATTCTACGTCTGCTCCATTGAACTAGAGACGTTGAAAAATTTGGTGGTGGACTGTGATTCAAATTCGTATATCCGCTTTCAAGGATCTCAATCTCTCGGAACAGTATAGTTCCATCATTTAGTTCCTTTTCCCAAGACTGTAGTCTTCACTAGGTCTCCTCCGAAGGTAAATATGTGGATCCGAATCCTGATCCAGTACAAAAATATTCATAATTTCATTTCAAGCCCTATCACGTGCACACTGGCCTGCTAGTGAAAATTAACGTGCATTTTTAATGTCTGTTCATGTGTTGCCAACAATCGCAATAGGTGTCGATATTTCTGGTCAAACACGCACACATCTTACTGTTTGTGAGTAAGCAATTGATACTTATGCTATATTCGTGGATGATAAAGAAGGCCGATAGGTGTGCGGTTCGATTGTCGCTCAGGCAGAAACATTAATATCCTTATTTCAGATTCGAAAACCTAGCAGGTGGTAAGAAAAACCGATACGTAGCATTTGATTTTACTTAGTTAATAATCTGATTACGTGTTGGGTTCGTATCTCCATCACAGAACTTCACATCATGCGCATCATCTATAAATATATGCACACATTGTTACTTATGAATAGAGATATATCAGACATCTCTCGTGGTTAGTTAACAGGAACGAATGGGTCTTGAAAGGAGTCTTGTCTTGGTTTATTGCAAAAACTGTCGTATTTTATTTTCAACTTTAGATTTGGTTACTGATATTGGCAAAAATTTCGGTAATTCATGACTCTTGATGGCTAGTCAGAAATATATGATTAGATTAGATTACATTAATACTTGTTCCATAGATCATGAATACGACATTTCATAATAATGCGAAACATGTCGTTTTAATGAGATTTCTTTACGTACCATGATTCAATATCTTTACAACAGTTTTTTACTCTCTCTCTCATTCCTTTTTATTTTTATCGCTCTCTCTCTCTCTCTCTCTCTCTCTGTCTGTCTCTCTCTCTCTCTCTCTCTCTCTCTCTCTCTCACACACACACACACACACACACACACACACGCATTCTTTTTATATTTTTATTTGTTTGTTATGCTCCACTATCGGCGAGGCACAAAAACGCCCATGAATGAGTTTCTTAGTTTTGAATATGCATACGAAAGAAATATAAAAACAACTATGAGAGTTCCTGATTTATGATGCTTAGTTTGCAGTCAGTTGTGAGTATTATTAGTAACTACGCTCCAGTCCCTAAACCTAGTTACCGAAATGCGAATAAGACACATTACGTATTCCAGGCTGTAGCAGCCCCATCATTGAGACGCCAGCTGTGGTCACATCTCAGCCCGCTGTAGGATCACATCGGTTCGTCTTCTTCCTGCCGGGGCTTTAACTGAGATTTGGCAACAAGGCAAGTATTTTTGGCAACTCTGAGATCGACGAGTTACTTCCTGGTGTGTACGGAAGTAAACCTTAAGTTCACTTGATTTTTCCTGTCATTTCCATTGAATAATCTGAGTTATTGTCGCTTGAGGTGTAACAAAAGATTGTAAATTTATGGTTTTCAGCCCAGGAAAGTAGTTGCACGTGGAAATCTCAACTAATCTTGTCCTTTAAATACCAGTTTACGAGTTCTAGCCACTATTGGCCTCATAAGAGGAAACCAGAACACTATCTCTTCGCTAGTCCTGTTGTGAGGTGTCGGCTTGTAAAAAAGCATCTGTTATGGTTCGCGATTCCAGTCTCTCTGAGTGTGACGTTTTTATGCGTTCTGTGAAAGAGCTATAAGCAGTCAGATCCAACATCGATAAGGAAATCGCAAGAAAATACTTTCAGCTAATAGTGCAATGGTGAAAACCTTACAATGCAGCGCAACAGGTGAACTTTATCTATTTAATGCCACATTTGCATACCTCTTGAGTATGACACAGGATACCAATTAAACACAGACCAAATCGAAATATAAGTAGTATTTTACTATTTCGTGCCGATTGAGGCACACTTGTGTACAGATACTCAGTTTTATTAAAACAGGCTTTCGTCATAAGGTTATCGTGGGTAGTTTTGTTTCATTTCTTATAATACAGTGCAAAATTTTCGTAAGGTCTCTTTTAGTGTTGTTAAAACAATAGTAAATATGAGATAGAAATTAATCATCAATGATACATGAGAAGTCTCTGATGTAATCTGTAACAAGCTGACATGCAATTTATTGATTAAATGCATGTAGAAACCTTGTTCTGAGTTAAAGCTGTCAAACAAGGTTTGAAGAAGAATAAAATGCTACTACCATACGACAACTAATATCGAAAATACTTTGTCTGACGTATTTTGGCACGATGCACTTTCCCCACACATAATACAAAAGTTTCGAGATGCATCTGCTGCCTGGCCGTCAACTCTGCCTCAAAAGAACAAAATGTCACAGAAGTTAGCCCTTTTACCACATGTGACTATTTTGGGTTGAGAAGTGAAGGGAATTATGTTCAAAGTTCCATCAGATTGATAACTCCAGCAGTCAGCAAAATGCGTTTTAAAAGAAAGTAGCAGTGAATGTACACGAACTCGCGACACCTTACTGACGGTGCACGACGCTTAGCGTTATGCTATTAGCTGACTGAGAGTTAGAGGAGCTACAAAAGTCAACAACGATTCCTCCATAACTTCCGCATTCCACAGTGCTGTGAAATAAAGCATATGGCCGGATCTAGACTTCTGAGAGACAGACAGTTACAGCTTTTCTTTTGCAGCGGACGACGTTTTCAACAAACAGATAGCGCAATAGAGCAGCTCAAGTGGAAAGGAACACTTCCCATTTAAATTTCTGAATCCTACACTGTTGGCAGTTCTGTGTAGGTGCCAGTTACGTGATTTTATTTCGGTGATTACAAAATAGAGTCGAATGTATGCACTGGGTAGCCGAGGTAGCTAGTTTACGGCGATTCAGTCAATCAAGTAAATGAACGAACTGAACATGCTGCAAACCACTACAGGGAAACTGTGTGTCAGATTTCTCATCCAGTGTGGCGCAACAGCGTTATGATAGAAAAATGAGTCTGAGAGCAGAGGATTTGGTGCTCTGTTGGATTGATGATAGGTTTATATACTTCCAGTCTGGGTTCGATTCCAACTTCTGCAGATGATTTTTGATAGGAAGAAACATATTCTATTCTCTTCTGGCTACACCAAGTGAACATTCCATTTTCTGCAGATGATTTTTGATAGGAAGAAACATATTCTATTCTCTTCTGGCTACGCCAAGTGAAGAAGGTATAATAAAATTGTGGTCTGAAATTCTCATTAAACATGATATTCATTCACTACCATGTAGACGTTAGGTTAAACCACAATAAAGATAGGAGTGGTGACATGTAGAACCTCTATCGCCAGTAACCTGTCTTATACTACTTATTTATTTCTAGTGACGAAACAAGCGCTATGTAGGGTCACAGGACACTTATTCCATCTTTTATTTGAGCTTCTGTAAGTCGATAAGATTGGTTTTGAACTGGGAATGTAACTCAGACCACCCTTAACGCAGAATTTGATCCCTTCGTGACGATGCAGCTCAACTACAATTTGTTGTTTCTTCAAAACTACAGATTCCTCGACATCTCCACATACTGGGCGTGAATGGGTTCGAATCCTGTCCCGGCAGTAAAGTTTTCATTATGTATTATCAAACTCTAGCATGAGAACACATATCTGCTGGTGGATAATAATTTTGATTCTTAATGTATTTTCATTCGTTGTCAACACTAACGATATCTGACGTTTTTTACTCCCAGTGAGACGCAGAACTATTTGCGAGATCACTGTAAGTTCAAGGATATTATTCCGAGCTGCTGTTGGAGAAAAATTCGGTAGCTGACGTCCCTTTGTGTGTAGTCAACAACGACATGTGTGGGGTTCGATTCCCAGTCACCACTGAACTCTTCGTCTTATTATTTCTAGTTCAAGCATGCTCACTTGTCGCTGCTGGTGTCACAACTCCATATTTAACGTTCGTTTTCTCGAGAATATAACAGTGATAGGTGCCGGGTTGGAGTCCTGGCAAAGAAAAAATTAATTTTTCGACTTGTCATTTCAGTTAAAACATCTAGCTACTGCTGAGAAAATGCGATATGTCACAGATGATTGTGCTTCGACATCAATCCGATTACGTTCTGGGTTCGAATCCCTGTCCCACACAAAGCTTGACCTCACGACATTTCAAGTAAGTTACTTGTGATGAAGCAATGTTTAACATCTCTCGCAGTCCGTTAATGGGGACAAACGATTGGGGTAGGAAATCGCGTCCGTTAAAAATGTTTACGTTATATAACTTAAAGTTGATATTTGCTAACTGATACTGTCTAAAATCGAAGTATATCACTCTCTGTATACCTAATCAGGAATGACTGTTAGTTTCCGTCAGTCACGATATCTTTGCTTAGTGTGCATGACCTGCGTTTGAATCCATATGCTGAACGAGACGGTTTGTCGTGACATTTGATGTTCATGCATATTCTCAAGTAGCTTCTCGTGAATAACTTAAATTTTTAATGTTATTTTGTGTTAAATAATAATTACGGTATGTTACTTTGAAGAGGAAATCATGAATACCACGAACTTACTACGTGCATTAAATATCTGATGTAATAATGAGGGTGGTAACATTTCAGGTATGTCATGTATTGTAATAAATGTGAGCTACCAAACTTAAAGACCATCTTACCTGTGGTAAGGTGTTCCCTGATATTTGTAGTATCGTGGTATTACATTACATCTTGAGTTATTGCGATACAGAGCAGTGTTTTCTGGTGGTTACTTCTTGGGACCATTTTCAATAGTCAAACGACTGTACCGAAGGGCGAGTAGAGTACCTGCTAGACAAATGCGTTATGCCAGTTGCATGCGAATCAGGCGAAATACAATTCAGGTCGTTCGGATACTTTTGAGCACGACTGTACGTCTGCAAGGAAGCTGGCATTGTAACGATACCTTCACAACACGTAAAGTGTTCCAAAATGATTCTTATAACTTAGATCATGCATATTCCACAAAGAGGGATCGGTAGCAAGATGCGGTTTGTGGCATAATGTTCACACACCACAAAATGTTTATAAATTGTTCAATAGAAATCAGTGTCTGCACCAGCTGCAACGCGCAGAGTACCTCAGCGATATTCCAGTTCCTTCCAAGTCCAGCCTAGCATGTCTTCATCAATGTGTGAAGCTGCTGCTCTGTTGCGAGATTGCAGTTCTTGCAGGTCCCACTCCATCCATAGCCTTACTAACGATCTATGGTCTACACGGAGAGGCGCCATCCTGCACCAGCATGATATCAGGCTGCGGTTCTTTGACCCGTGGAAAAGCAAACTTTTTCAACATGTCAAGATAAACAGTTAAGGTTATTGACGCCTCTGCAAAGGAAAATCATCTTACAACTCGGTCATGAAGCAGACCACATGACAAGTTACATTTTTGGACTAATGTGCACAATTTCCGTGCTAAAACAAGGGTTTTATAAGCCACATATCCACATATTATGTCAGTTTGGCTCCCCAGACATACGAAAGCAAACCATTTTCGTCAATAACTAACCTGAAAAAGCAAATACAAAACTTTAGGTGAGTGTGAATACTAAGAAGCAAACTGTGTTTTTCTACCTTTCCACATTTGTGAAATATACATGACAATGTTTTAAATATCATGTTGGAACACCTAGTATATTCGCTAGTTGTTTTTGTTGTTGTTGTGGTCTTCAGTCCTGAGAATGCTTTGATGCAGCTCTCCATGCTACTCTATCCTGTGCAAGCTTCTTCATCTTCCAGTACCTACTGCAACCTACATCCTTCTGAATCTGCTTGGTGTATTCATCTCTTGGTCTCCCTCTACGATTTTTACCTCTCACGCTCTCCTCCAGTACTAAATTGGTGATCCCTTGATACCTCAGAACATGTCCCTTCTTCTAGTCAAGTTGTGCCACAAACGCCTCTTCTCCCCAATTCTATTCAACACCCCCTCTTTAGTTGTGTGATCTACCCATCTAATCTTCCGCATTCTTCTGTAGCACCACATTTCGAAAGCTTCTATTCTCTTCTTGGCTAAACTATTTATCGTCCATGTCTCACTTCCATACGTGGCTACACTCCATACAAATACTTTCAGAAACGACTTCCTGACACTTAAATCAATACTCGATGTTAACAAATTTCTCTTCTTCAGAAACGCATTCCTTGCCATTGCCAGTCTACATTTTATATCCTCTCTACTTCGACCATCATCAGTTATTTTGCTCCCCAAATAGCAAAAGTACTTTACTACTTTAATTGTCTCATTTCCTACTCTAATTCCCTCAGCATCACCCGACTTAATTCGACTACATTCCATTATCCTCGTTTTGCTTTTGTTGATGTTCATCTTATACCCTCCTTTCAAGACACTGTCCATTCCGTTCAACTGCTCTTCCAAGTCGTTTGCTGTCTCTGACAGAATTACAATGTCATCGGCAAACCTCAAAGTTTTTATTTATTCTCCGTGGAATTTAATACCTACTCCGAACTTATCTTTTGTTTCCTTTACTGCTTGCTCAATATACAGATTGATAACATCGGGGAGAGGCTACAACACTGTTTTCCTTTCATGCCCCTCAACTCTTATAACTGCATTTTGGTTTCTATATAAATTGTAAATAGCCTTTCGCTCCATATATTTTACCCCTGCCACCTTCAGAATTTGAAAGAGGGTATTCCAGTCAACATTGTCTAAAGCTTTCTCTAAGTCTACAAATGATAGAAACGTAGGTTTGCCTTTCCTTAATCTACTTTCTAAGATAAGTCGTAAGGTCAGTATGGCCTCACGTGTCCTAATATTTCTACAGAATCCAAACTGATCTTCCCCTAGGTCGGCTTCTACTAGTTTTTCCATTCGTCTGTAAAGAATTCGCGTTAGTATTTTGCAACCGTGACTTATTAAACTGATTGTTCGGTAATTTTCACATCTGTCAACACCTGCTTTTTTTGGGATTGGAATTATAATATTCTTCTTGAAGTCTGAGGGTATTTCGCCTGTCTCATACATCTTGCTCACCAGATGGTAGAGTTTAGTCAGGACTGGCTCTCCCAAGGCCGTCAGTAGTTCTAATGGAAGGTTGTCTACTCCCGGGGCCTTTTTTCGACTCAGGTCTTTCAGTGCTCTGTCAAACTCTTCACGCAGTATCATATCTCCCATTTCATCTTCATCTACATCCTCTTCCATTTCCATAATTTTGTCCTCTAGTACATCGCCCTCTATATACTCCTTCCACCTTTCTGCTTTCCCTTCTTTGCTTAGAACTGGGCTTCCATCTAAGCTCTTAATATTCATACGAGTGGTTCTCTTTTCTCCAACGGTCTCTTTAATTTGCCTGTAGGCAGTATCTTAATTACCCCTAGTGAGATAAGCCTCTACATCCTTACATTTATCCTCTAGTCATCCCTGCTTAGCCATTTTGCACTTCCTGTCGATTTCATTTTTGATACGTTTGTATTCCTTTTTGCCTGCTTCATTTACTGCATTTTTTATTTTCTCCTCCCATCAATTAAATTCAATATTTCTTCTCTTACCCAAGGATTTCTACTAGTCCTCGTCTTTTTACCTACTTGATCCTCTGCTGCCTTCACTACTTCATCCCTCAAAGCTACCCATTCTTCTTCTACTGTATTTCTTTCCCCCATTCCTGCCATTTGTTCCCTTACGCTCTCCCTGAAACTCTGTACAACCTCTGGTTTAGTCAGTTTATCCAGATCCCATCTCCTTAAATTCCCACTTTTTGCAGTTTCTTCAGTTTTAATCTACAGTTCATAACCAATAGATTGTGGTCAGAGTCCACATCTGCCCCTGGAAATGTCTTACAATTTAAAACCTGGTTCCTAAATCTCTGTCTTACCATTATATAATCTATCTGAAATCTGTCAGTATCTCCAGGCTTCTTCCGTGTATACAACCTTCTTTTATGATTCTTGAACCAAGTTTTAGTTATGATTAAGTTGTGCTCTGTGCAAAATTCTACCAGGCGGCTTCCTCTTTCATTTCTTACCCCCAATCCATATTCACCTACTACGTTTCCTTCTCTCCCTTTTCCTACTACCGAATTCCATTCACCCATGACTATTAAATTTTCGTCTCCCTTCACTATCTGAATAATTTCTTTTATTTCGTCATATATTTCTTCAATTTCTTCGTCATCTGCAGAGCTAATTGGCGTATAAACTTGTACTGCTGTAGTAGGAGTGGGTTTCGTGTCTATCATGGCCACAATAATGCGTTCACTATGCTGTTTGTAGTGGCTTACCCGCATTCCTATTTTTTTCTTCATTATTAAACCTACTCCAGCATTACCCCTATTTGACTTTGTATTTATAACCCTGTATTCGCCTGACCAAAAGTCTTGTACCTCCTGCCACCGAACTTCACTAATTCCCACTATATCTAACTTTAACCTATCCATTTCCCTTTTTATATTTTCTAACCTACCTGCCCGATTAAGGGATCTGACATTCCACGCTCCAATCCGTATAACGCCAGTTTTCTTTCTCCTGATAACGACATCCTCTTGAGTAGTCCCCGCCCGGAGATCCGAATGGGGGCTATTTTACATCCCGAATATTTTACCCAAGAGGACGCCATCTTCATTAACCATTCAGTAAAGCTGCATGCCCTCGGGAAAAATTACGGCTGTAGTTTCCACTTGCTTTCAGCCGTTCGCAGTACCAGCACAGCAAGGCTGTTTTGGTTAGTGTTACAAGGCCAGATCAGTCAATCATCCAGACTGTTGCCCCAGCAACTACTGAAGAGGCTGCTGCCCCTCTTCAGGAACCACACGTTTGTCTGGCCTCTCAACAGATACCCCTCCGTTGTGGTTGCACCTACGGTACGGCTATCTGTATCGCTGAGGCACGCAAGTGGCCCCACCAACGGCAAGGTCCATGGTTCATTGGGGGTGGGGATTCGCTAGTTAAAATCGTAATAAATAATCTATCACAGTTTGAGAAGAATAGTGAAGCAAAAATACCCTTTATTATCCATTATGAAAGCTGTTATGTTCTAAGGCTAGAGATCAGTACGCATCTACAAAAATCTTTCAACATTTGCCCATTAACATAAAATGAATCACAGGTAGCAAAGAAAGTTTTAATCTACTCTAGAATCTTTTTTTTTTCCTGGTCTATTCCACAGCCGAATTTTTGTCTTACACCTGGTAACGAATAAGAAGGACTAATTTGTAAGCACTGTTGCACAATTAGGACTGAAACATAATACTTATTGATGTTAAAATTAATAATTTACACATATTGTGTAAACTGACTCGTTGCGGTAGAAAATTCTTTTTAATGCCTATAGACCGTGTAACTAACTTTCAGTCTCCCCACGAGAGTCGCTGTATTTCAAAGATTTCTTGTAAGTTTTAACAGCGCAGTGCAGTGACACGGGGATAGTGTGGTCTCTTGCTAACACAGTCCAAGAATAATTGGCCACGCTCATTGTTAAAAGTTTTAGAAACGAAGTGAAGTGTTGAGGCAGTGACTTTTATTTAATGAGGTCGTGCCATCGTGTTGAACTTCAGGGGCTATTGGGACGTAACTAACGTTTCCCCAATTTTGAAGATTTTCTCTCATAACCCTAGGGGTACTTGTCACTAACTAAAATGTTTGAAAGTCTGATGATAATCCATAATGAGAACCTGCGTGGAGGCTAAAGTAAACTTCGTGACAAATGCTTTTGATTGTACTTTTTCTGTGGCAAAGTGCGTACATAGCTTAAGATGTATTTTGTAATGAGCTTGCACATAATGCTCAGTGCCAGGTAACATAAAACCTTTTATTTACGCCATTTCAAAACCCTGCTACTTGTTTTTTTTTTAGGTTTTTCCTTATACACACATGAAAAAGTTTTTCACCACCCCTGTTCCCAGAACTCCTGAAGATAGACGTTGACTGTTGATATTGTATCACAGAGACAGCCACTTTGACTGTTCAGAGATGTCGCTAAGCCAGCCCAAAGGTGTAAACAACCATGCATGAGCGGCACCTATTAGACGGAGGGGGCCCGACAGCCGATCAGTTCCAGTCATTCCACCAAGAAGAAGGTACACGGATCGTGTTGCCTGTAGTTCCACCATGCCTAGACGGTCAATACCACGGTTCGATGGCGTCCGCATTGTTACTTTGTGCCAGGAAGGTCTCTCAACAACGGAAGTATCCAGGCGTCTCAGAGTGAACGAAAGCGGTTTTGTTCGGACATGGAGGAGATACAGAGAGACAGGAACAGTCGATGACATGTCTCGCTGAGGCCGCCCAAGGGCTACTGCTAGAGTGAATGACCGCTATCTACTGATTATAGCTCGTAAGAACCCTAACAGCAACCCCACCATGTTGAATAATTGATTTCGGCAACCACAGCGCGTCGTGTTACCACACAAACTGTGCGCAATAGGCTGCATCATGCGAAACTTCACTCCAGACGTCCATGGCGAGGTCCATCTTTGCAACCACGAAACCACGCAGTGTGGTACAGTTGGGCCCAACAACATGCCGAATGGACCGCTCAGGATTGGCATCACGTTCTCTTCGCCGATGAATGTCGCATATGCCTTCAACCAGACAATCGTCGGAGACGTGGTTGGAGGCAACCCGATCTGGCTGAACGCCCTAGACACACTGTCCAGCAAGTGCAGGAAGGTGGAGGTTCCCTGCTGTTTTGGGGTGGCATTATGTGGGGCCGATGTACGCCCCGGTGATCATGGAAGACGCCTTAACGGCTGTACGATACGTGAATGCCATTCTCCGATAGTGCAACCATATTGGCAGCATATTGGCGAGGCATTCGTCTTCACAGACGACAATTCAACCCCATCGTGCACATCTTGTGAATGACTTCCTTCAGGATAACGACATCGCTCGAATAGAGTGTCCTGAATGTTCTCCAGACATGAACCTTGTCGAACATGCCTGGAATAGATTGAAAAGGGCTGTTTGTGGACCACGTGGCCCACCAACCACTCTGAGGGATCTACGCCGAATTGGCATTGAGGGGTGGGGCAATATGAACCAACAGTGTGTTGATGAACTTTTGGATAACATGCCACGACGAATACAGCCACGCATCAATGCAAGAGGATGTGCTACTGGGTATTAGAGGTACCGGTGTGTGCAGCAGTCTGGACCACCGCATCTGAAGGTCTCGGTCTCGCTGTATGGTGGTATAACATGCAATGTGTGGTTTTCATGAACAGTAAAAAGGGTGGAAATGGTGTGTATGTTGATCTCTATTCTAATTTTCTGTACAGGTTCGGGAACTCTCGGAACCGAGGTGATGCCAAACTTTTTTAGATGCGTGTCTATGCTTTTTGTGATTAAATTAAGGGATCACTTCAGTTTCTGGCCACATGTTCACTGACATCAGCGTCCCTGTAACTGACGACATCAGCATCAGCTTTCAAAGAATCGCTGACGCCACCACTCCCACTCTGAAATGATATCATCCCTTCATCCCTCCCCCTCTCCCTGTAACCAATGTGATGTGGTTACGCCGACGGACCCCGGGGCACAAATAATGGCGTACAAGCGTTACTCCTCCCCCCCCCCCCCCCACACACACACACCCGTCGAAAAATTTTTATTTTTATTGTTCGATTTGCTCGATGTCATTTGTGATCTGTAGATTTAATTGGACCTTCTCGCTTTGTTGGCTTCGACTGCAATACAACCAACAAAAAATGAGCAAAGTTTGTCATTTATAAACAATGCGACTATTTTCGTGATAACAGAAAATGAGCAAGTGGTGTTTAAAAACAATATGTGTTACTTAAGTTTTGTTCTTGTTGGTTTAGAATTTTTTTTACTAGGTTGTCTAGTTCGATTATCTCGTTTCCTACGAGAGGTTGGAGTTGTTGGTTTCATAATATATGTACCATTAAATATAATAACGAAGCAGGAACTCTAGTTTCACTTCAACTCTTCTAATTTGTATCGATTCATTCAGATCAAAAAATTCAAAACCCTTTACACATATCAAAGAAAACATTTACAAAACCAGTATTCATTACACTACATCATGACTGCTTGCCTCTCATTCCATCATAGCTGTACGATACAAGATCCAGAGTTCAGATAACTATGTTATCACACAACTACTACTGACTCACAACTCGAGAAGATTCTGACTACTGTTTGGTACACATGTAAATCAGCAAGTGCTTGTAGTTCGTAACTATACTGTACTGATACACAAAAATCAGCAACAAAGATATCACAGCTCGCAGCTCAGAGAGATCTGAATACATCTGTCTTTACATCCAAAGATTTGTGTAAAGTATCAGTATTTAATACTTCTGTATCTGTTGCCCGTGGTCAAGTTTAAGAGACGGTCTTCGGGACCTAATCTAGTCAGGTTGAATAAGCAGTAAATACATAAACAAAAATATATGTAAGCCATAGTTTTTTTATATTCATCATTATTACCACTGACATAATGGTTTTCTCGCCGATATACATTTCGACATATGGCTGGGTGAACAGTTTATCGCCAGCTGTAAATACATAAGTTTGGGTGTAATGGGAAATACTACTATCTTTGACACTAAGTGGAATACTCATTTTCATCTTAGCAGTGAGTGTAAATCCAAGTGGGTAAACCTTGTTATAGGAAGTTATGCAATTCAATTGGTATAAGAGATTTCAAGTTCTGAGTATTCTATATGGCTGGTGTGTGCTCTGGCTGCGTGCTGATTCATGCCCCATACTCATAGGAACTTCAAACACAATCTGTAACTGATTCTTGCTTAGTGGGAGGATGGACAGACGTTTTAAAAAGTGTATACATTTCGAACAAGTGCCGCACTTCATGTTGGTGGACCTAATGAGATAATTCATCTTAATGTTGTTATGTTGGATTGCCATTATTTGTTGAACCACATTCCTCTTGTCTGCAGTCATATGGTCTTCCGTTATCATGCCTTTCTGTTCTCAATGTAGTAAGCTGTGAGTACATTTCTCTAATAGATATTTACAACAGATAGATTTGATAAAGCTCAAGTGTCTCGTCAAAGAAACACATATGTGCAAACAGCGAAGAAGTGACAGTGCTCACACAATCGAATTATGAAAATTAAAACTGCTAGAGGCGTGAGGGGCATCTTAGCTTCAACACCACTGGTGCTCTTGAGCCCAACGCTTTTGACTGAGAGTATGATGATATCACGTAACGTCATTGGCCTATTTAAATAGTACCACATTCAAATGATTAGAGCTCTGCTGTGACATATGAGGGTGCTCGAAGGGGGACATTGGGCCAGTCACCATGGGATTGGGTGGTCTTCACAGAGCAGTGACATGATGATGTCACAGCCTTGGTGCAATTGTGCGGACTCGATGATGTCAGACTTCTACAAATGCTCATGCTGATGACAGCGAAATATAGCAAGCATAACTGCCTGAGAATCATGTGGTGGTGTCATCAGTTCCTGTAATGCTGATGCTGATATCTTCAGTTCCACTACTTCTGATACTGACGTCAGCAATTTTCTGCCCAGGACTCCTGCATATTGTCCATGGTGTCCTTACCTATTACGTCAGAAAGGGTATTTAACTGTTGCCCTGGCCAGTACATACTCCAGACCTCTCTCCTAATGAAAACATTCGCTTATGGTTTGCTGAGAGCCTGGCTCGCCACCACTCGTGAGCCACTACGATTGGTAAACTAGTGCATAGAGTTGAAGCAAGATGGAATTAAATAACTGTACCTTCAACCAAGCGTATTTCGATTCGATGCCTAGCCAGGTTACGGCATTTGCTCATGTCAAAGGTCGCATCCGTGTGTACTAAGTGCTGCATTCTGTATAATCCCAAGCCAACTACTGTTTAATCATGTATTCTTCCTACTATACCATATGATGATGAAGTCCCATGCTTCTTGACAGAGCGTAGGGTTACGATGCGGGAGACCTGCACCGCCCTACTAGGCAAGGTCCTAATGGCGGTAGTTTGCTGTTGCCTTCCGCCGACCATAATGGGCATGAATGATGATGATGATGAAGACGACACAACACACCTATTCATTTGGAGGCAGGTAAGAATCCCTGACCTCGCCGGGAACCGAACCCGGGACCCCGTGCGCGGGAAGCGGGACCACGTGCGCGGACACTATATAGTATACACACAGTAATCAAAATTTCATTGTTTGCTACTCTTCTTGGTGATGTAATTTTAGTGGCCAGCGGTGTAGCTAATAAGCCGTAGAACACAGGTTAGAGGAGAGACTTTATGAGAATCTAATAACGAGAAGAGCTTCCATTGCTGACATACGAATTTGTAGAAATCTGCTGGTGAGAAGTAGCTGACGGAAACTGTTTTCGCCCGCGGATGTTGGCGCTCTGTCCCCCTTGGATTAATTGACCTCTGCTACGAAGAAACGGTACTGTAGGTAAAACAATAATAGATCCTGCTGAGGCCGGATATGAATGCCGACAGACTGAACGTTCTGCAGCACAATAAAAGCGACCCAGCTAACGCCATCTCAGAAATAAAACGCCTTACAAAGGTCTCTATTTGCACGTGTCTAGGGAGTTTTCGCTTTGGCTGGTAACCGCTGTCAACACGATGAATTGAGCAGTTTGATTAACCATTGTCAGAAAGAGAGTGGGGAATTGAAGGTGAGTCAAAAAGGACTTTACAACTTTGGAATGACATAGAAATTTATCGAGATAACTTACAGAATCGGTAGATGTGTAATTTTGTAGCAAACAAACTCCAGTTTCACATAAAGGTGTCAAAGGACATTTCGGTTCAGTGGGACTACCATTTGTGATGCGGCAAACATCCCACAGGCAACCAATTTCTTCCCAAACTTGTTGCAGCAAATCGGACGTAACTTGCGCAAGGGCGGGGTAGATTCGATTTTTCAGTTCAGCTGAATTGTTTGGGAGGAACATACACACGGTATTTAATGAAACCCCAGACAACAAAATCCAATGTGTCAAGTCGGTGGAGCAGGGCAGCCACGTGATTTTCTCTTCACAGCCAGTCCACTGACCTGGGAAATTTACGTCAGGAAATGACGTGGTGCACCGTCTTGATGGTAGCAAACGATCCCATCTCCGTCATCTTCATAGACTTATGAAATTAAAAAGTTTTCAAGCATATCCAGATACACAACACCATTGACACGAGGGCCACCTGGTGATCTATCGCGTTCCAGTGAACAACTGGCCTCACCAAAATTCTTGTGCTACGAGTAATTGTAGGCCAGCGTGGAGGTGTTTTAACGTATTCTGTGCAAAATTTACTCCGAACAGTTCTCTCAAAGTTGGTTCGAGGAAACCAAAACACACAGCGAGCACACTCCGCACCAGTGAAAGTAGCCATTTTAACTGTGCACTACGTTCACGGCCCTGGTGGCTGAGTGGAGTACTGTATTTGATTTGAGGTTGTTTGCTACAAAATGAAATATCTACCGATTCTGTAAGTTACCTCGAAACATTTCGATATCAATACAAAGTTGTAAGATCCTTTATGTCTCACCTTGAATTATGTAACCACAAGAATGAATAGAGGATGCACAAATCGCAAGAGAACTATGACGTCTGTTCCAGATGATAAGAACCAGTGAGCCTCCGTCTCTAATGACCTCGTTGTCGACGGGACGTTAAACACTAACCGCCACCACCACCAGTGAGCCTATTGAAGATGTGAAGAAGACCGCATGGACTTAAAATCCCATTCGAATGCAGTCTCAGTACGGGTAGCATTCTACGTCTACATGACTACCCTGCAGCTCACACTTATGTGTTTGGCAATGGATTCGCCGAAGCATTTTCAGACGATTTTTTTACCGTTCCACTCTCGAATAAAATGTGGGAAAAACGAACACCTAAATGTATTCCTGTGAGTTGTAACCACAAGAATGAATAGAGGATGCACAAATCGCAAGAGAACTATGACGTCTGTTCCAGATGATAAGAACCAATGAGCCTATTGTAGATGTGAAGAAGACCGCATAGACTTAAAATCGCATTCGAATGCTGCCTCAGTTCGGGTAGCATTCTACGTCTACATGACTACCCTGCAGCTCACACTTATGTGTTTGGCAATGGATTCGCCGAAGCATTTTCAGACGATTTTTTTACCGTTCCACTCTCGAATAAAATGTGGGAAAAACGAACACCTAAATGTATTCCTGTGAGTTGTAACCACAAGAATGAATAGAGGATGCACAAATCGCAAGAGAACTATGACGTCTGTTCCAGATGATAAGAACCAGTGAGCCTATTGTAGATGTGAAGAAGACCGCATAGACTTAAAATCGCATTCGAATGCTGTCTCAGTACGGGTAGCATTCTACGTCTACATGACTACCCTGCAGCTCACACTTATGTGTTTGGCAATGGATTCGCCGAAGCATTTTCAGACGATTTTTTTACCGTTCCACTCTCGAATAAAATGTGGGAAAAACGAACACCTAAATGTATTCCTGTGAGTTGTAACCACAAGAATGAATAGAGGATGCACAAATCGCAAGAGAACTATGACGTCTGTTCCAGATGATAAGAACCAGTGAGCCTATTGTAGATGTGAAGAAGACCGCGTAGACTTAAAATCGCATTCGAATGCTGTCTCAGTACGGGTAGCATTCTACGTCTACATGACTACCCTGCAGCTCACACTTACGTGTTTGGCAATGGATTCGCCGAAGCATTTTCAGACGATTTTTTTACCGTTCCACTCTCGAATAAAATGTGGGAAAAACGAACACCTAAATGTATTCCTGTGAGTTGTAACCACAAGAATGAATAGAGGATGCACAAATCGCAAGAGAACTATGACGTCTGTTCCAGATGATAAGAACCAGTGAGCCTATTGTAGATGTGAAGAAGACCGCATAGACTTAAAATCGCATTCGAATGCTGTCTCAGTACGGGTAGCATTCTACGTCTACATGACTACCCTGCAGCTCACACTTATGTGTTTGGCAATGGATTCGCCGAAGCATTTTCAGACAATTTTTTTACCGTTCCACTCTCGAATAAAATGTGGGAAAAACGAACACCTAAATGTATTCCTGTGAGTTCTGATTTCTCTTATTCTATTACGATGGTAATTTCTTTCTATGTAAGTGGGACTCAACAAAATATTTTCTCATTCCAAGGAGAAAGTTGGTAACTGAAATTTCGTGAAAAGATCTCACTCGAAATAAAAACGCTTTTGTTTCAAGGATTGCCACCACACTCGGCGTATCATATCTGTGAGACTCTTTACCTTATTTCGTGACAATACAAAACGAAGTGTCCTTCTTTGAAATTTTTTCGGTGTCCTCCGTCAATCCTATCTGGACCCCGCACTGCACAATATTACTCTAGCAGAGGGCGGACAATCGTAATGTAGTGTCTCTTTAATAGATTTCTTGCATATTCCAAGTGTTATGCCAATAAAAATCAGTCTTTGCTTTACCTTCATCACAACATTTTGTAGGTGATGATTGCAATTTACGTTTCTCGTAACTGTGATCCTCAGGTATTCAGTTGAATCGATAACCGCTTCACCAAAACACCCTAAAAACATCCCCAAACCATTTCCCAAATCTTTTCCGGTGATTGAGGCTTCACTCAATATACTCCATTCTAAGTTTAATATTTCACTGCTTTTTACTTCTGGTTTCTGAACCTTTCTGATCCACGCATCGCTTGTGCCATGACTGACGTTGGGAGGGAAGGAGTATTAGGGTTTAACGTCTCTTCGACGACGAGGTCAATGGGGGACTGAGCACAAGTTCCGAACTGAGAAAGGAACCTCTTTCCTCCTTCTCCTCCTCTTTCAAAGGAACCATCTCGGTATTCGCCTTAAGTTATTTAGGGGAGCGGCGGAAAACCTAAATCAGGGTGACCTGACGGAAACTTGAATCGCTGTCCTACCGAACAGGAATTCAGTGTCTTACCGCTACGCCAACTCACTCGGTAGTGGTTCTGGAAACTTATTCAGAACTCTTCTGCAATTAATTGTATTTAGTTCCTAAATGGTCAGGTATTAGTCATAGAGATGGATGCAGAGGGTTGTTCGTGTTGCACTTTGCCCATGTTTTGGATAGAATTATTTGATGGCTGCACTGGTTGCTTTATCACGGAGGCCGAACCCACTTGTCATTACCCAAATCCGTGTGACATGTAGGGCCTGGCCAGAAATGAAAGCGACAGAAATGCGAACTCAAAATATCCAAATGCCAAGAAAAAGCAGCATTCCTGGCGCAACACTGTGAGAAAAGAGACACCCATGCCAGCACAGCCGTCACGCAGAACTAGATGCTACTATCACCGTAAATTTCAATTCAGATGCAATGTGAGTTGCTAGTTCACTCCGTCACTGACCTAAGTATTTTAAATTTTGTTTCAGTGTGCTATGATCTTTGACAGATGAGTCACATGAGTGATGCCATAACTAAACTAAACTCCATCCGACCAGGTCTCGGAAGATCGTAACGGTACTGACCGATCAGCATGTCGTCCTCAGCTTATTCCTCAGCCTATAGGCGTCACTAGATGCGGGTATGGAGGGGCGTGTGGTCAGTACACCGCTTTCCCGGCCGTGATACGGAAACCACACACGTCATTTTGGGAGTGCCATAACCAAGTCACGCAGTTAGTTCAGCAACCTCGATGACTGTGCCGTACCCGCCAGATGCGTGCCACTCGCCTAACTGCAAACGGCTGTCACGTAATACTAACCAATTTTGTCGGTCGTTCATGCTTTTTCGACTCGAAGATCTTATCCATTTACAGGTCTTGCTTCACACCTTAGACGAAAAAAAGCCATGAGACCTTCAATATGTAAATTCATATGCTGGCGTCAGTTTTCTTTTGATGGTTAAAGAAAACTTCAACATTCCTGCACTCTTCGTTTGGAACATATGTAACTTATTAATTGGTTTTGTTATACTGCATATATGAATGTTTTCCGTGCCCGCACATGATGATATTAAATGTTCTAAAAGGAATTAGTACGCAGTTAAATGGATAAATCAAATGTTTTAATCAGCAATAATTTAACTCGTACGTGACCAGTCAGAACAGCACTATACATCAAGCTTCCGACAACAGAGTATTGAGCAAGGTAGTTAGCAATAGCCGCGCGATGCGGCCGTGCGGTTCTAGGAGCCATTACACGGATTGCGCGACCCCTCCCAGCGGAGATTCGAGTCCTCCCTCGGGGATGGGTGTGTCTGCTATTCTTAGGAGTAGTTAGTTTAAATTAGTTTAAGTTGCGTGTAAGTCTAGGTACCGAGCAATTCACATACACACACACACACACACACACACACACACACACACACACACAGTTAGCAATTGCCGAAACCTGAAGTAATTCAGTAACTGTGTTAGAAGCTGGCTGCGCAAATTGAGAGCTTCATTATGAATTTAAACAAAGGCAAGAACCTGCTGACATACGAAAGCTCGAAAAAATCGAAAATTAGCGTAAAAGGACCAACGAGAAAACCGTTCAGTTACACTGAAGGGGAAATTCTGTCAACCGATCCAACGAAATATTCCAAAAAATTCAGTCTGGCGTAAAATCACACTGGGACTTAAACGCAGGGCGAGAATGAGAATGTCAAACTTCTGAATTCCATCTTCTATGATCTGTTACAGTGAGAAAGATTATAGCACAGTTTCTCCTTTCTGACTGCCACACGAAACTCAAACGACAGATAGAAATATGAGAAACTGAAACACAAATGTACAAGAAAGGTAAGGCTACTGGAACAGACGGGATACCGCAACAATTTTAATTAGATTATTTGAAATAATATTTTCATTTTCGTCCAGCAATTAATTGTTGGACGCTTGAGACAAGTGGTGTTGGTCGGCCGGAGTGGCCGAGCGGTGTTAGGCGCTATAGTCTGGAACCGCGCGAATGCTACCGTCGCAGGTTCTAATCCTGCCTCGGGCATGGATGTGTGTAATGTCCTTAGGTTGATTAGGTTTAAGTAGTTCTAAGTTATAGGGGACTGATGTCCTCAGAAGTTAAGTCCCATTGTGCTCAGCGCCATTTGAACCATTTGAACAAGTGGTGTTCTACGCGATTGGGGAAAGAGGCAGGTAAAAGCCTGTTTCAAGAACGGTACACAGACAAATGAGCTTTTACGGTATTACTGAAGGTTTTATGCTCACGTATTATGAAATTCTTGGAGACTGAAATCTATCTTGAAATCAATCTCGATTCAGCAAAAACTATGCGAAATACAGGTCTCTCTGTTCGCCCATAATATTCACTGAACTGGCCATAGTCACGGAATAGCGATATGCACACATACAGATGTCGGTAGTATGGCATATACAACATATAAAAGGACAGTTCATTGACGGAGCTGTCATTTGTACTCAGGTGATTCATGTAAAAATGTTTCAGGCGTGATTATGGCAACACGAAGAAATTTAACAAACTGTGAAAGTGAAGTGGTAGTTGGAGCTAGACATATGGGCCACTCCATTTCGGATATCATAGGAAAATTTAATGTCCAGAGACCCACAATGTGAAGAGTTTGCCAAGAACACCAAATTTCAGACATTACCTCTGTAAGTAGGCTGTTTAGGTTTTTATATTGGTAACGCCACGTAGCGCTCTGTATGAAAATCACTGACTGTACTGTGTGCAGTATGTGGCTGGTTTGCATTGTTGGAATATTTGCTGTTGTAGTGTTGGGAAGTTGGATGTGAACAGCGTGTAGCGTTGCGCAGTTGGAGGTGAGCCGCCAGCAGTGGTGGATGTGGGGAGAGAGATTGCAGAATTTTGAGAGCGGACGATCTGGACGTCTGTCCATCAGAAGTAAATTTATAATTCTGTGTATCATTAACTGATATATATATATATATATATATATATATATATATATATATATATATATATATATAATGACTTTTGAATAATATTAAGGTAAATACATTGTTTGTTCTCTATCAAAATCTTTCCAATGCTAACCATGCCTATCAGTAGTTAGTGCCTTCAGTAGTTAGAATCTTTTATTTAGCTGGCAGTATTGGCGCTCGCTGTATTGCAGTAGTTCGAGTAACGAAGATTTTTGTGAGGTAAGTGAGTCATGAAAGGTATAGGTTATTGTTAGTCAGGGCCATTCTTTTGTAGGTATTATTGAAAGTCAGATTCCGTTGCGCTAAAAATATTGTGTGTCAGTTTAGTATTGATCAGAATAAGTAAAGAGAGAAATGTCTGAGTACGTCCAGTTCTGCTCAGCTGTTTGAAAATCAAATAACGTAAGAGGTTTATCAGCACAGTAACTCATTAATTTTTCTAGGGGGGTGTTTCACCTCTCACCATTGACCGATGGCCGTCACTTGATGACCGAAAGCAGCGACGTATGCGTAGAGTTTTCTGTGCTAACAGACATCAACACTGTATGAAATAACCGCAGAAATCAACGTGGAGCGTACGACGAACGTATCCGGTAGGACAGTGCCGCGAAATTTGGCGTTAATGGGCTGTGGCAGCAGACGACCAGCGCGAGTGCCTTGCCTAACACCACGACGTCCCCTGCAGCGCCTATCCTGGGATCGTAACCACATCGGTTGAACCGTAGAAGGCTGGAAAACTGTGGGCTGGTCAGAAGAGTCCCAATTTCAGATAGTAAGAGCTGATGGTAGGGTTTCAAAAAATGGTTCAAATGGCTCTGAGCACTATGGGACTTAACATCTTAGGTCATCAGTCCCCTAGAACTCAGAACTACTTAAACCTAACTAACCTAAGGACAGCACACACATCCATGCCCGAGGCAGGATTCGAGCCTGCGACCGTAGCAGTCCCACGGTTCCGGACTGCAGTGCCTAGAACAGCACGGCCACCGCGGCCGGCTGGTAGGGTTTCCGTGCACAAAATCCGCATAATTGTGAACGACTATAGAGACAGCATGGTTCAGTGTCTCTGCAGGAGACTTGCAACGACATGTTGAGTCCACACCACGTTGAGCTGGCACACGACGCCGGGCACAAGAAAGTCCGACACGATATTAGGAGGTATCCCATGACTTTTGTCACCTCAGTAGATAGTGGTTTGGTTGATGCCGTTTTCCTTGACTTTCAGAGGGCTTCGAGGCAGCTCCGCGGTGTAGAGTTGTGACCAAAATTTGAGTTTGTGGAATTTAGGACGATCTTTGCGATTCATTCTTAAGAGGGAAATATAATCACGTACTTACGAAACTTCTGTTAAACAGAAAAGATTGTGATCATAGATGTAAATTAAAGGAAACTTTTAGAGTACGTTAAGAGAACTTTATAGGACCGTTATTGACCACAGTCTATTCAGGGGGGTGAAAAAGATGTTCCACAGTTTGTGAGGTGGTAACATGGACCAAAACAAGAAAGAAATGAGCAGTAAACACGGACAATAAATTCCATACCGTAAATCGCTAACACCGGAATAACTTTCTGCTTGAAAGAAAAAATCAAAACCATATTTTGTAACAAGTACTAAATTGTTACTGAGTATTAAAGGTCAAATCTAATTTATGTTTTTACACTCACTGCTTATGTCGCTAATTTATGACAAAAGGTGTTTGAGAAAACGAACATTTACAACATTTCATTTAGAAAAAGTATTTGACCATACATTGACGAAATTTACATGGTTAAAAATCAAAACTACATGGCGAGCTGTATTTTAAATAATCATGTGTGTGATACAGTACAGCTTTACTTCTGAAATTCTCGGGAGCAGTCTATTCTGTTGTTTAGAGCCAGTGTAACGTTAAAATTAGAACGTGTGAGTATTGTTTGTCCTTACAGTTTGGTCTTTTACATCTTTGCCTTGTGTCTGTAACTTGAGGCCAATGATCTACTGCATATATTTGGGTGGGCACATCTGGAAACGATTCTTTAGTACCCTGATGCTTCTTGCATAGCACTGGCTATACTGGCTGAAGTCTACGTCTCTTTTTATTTGTCATGTCTTCTTCCTGCTTGCAGAGTTCCTTTACATTTCTCGAACTGGATTCTGGTACACGATTTTCTTTGGTACGGGGAATTTTGAAACTGGCACAGTTATCTCCGCACGTGTTACACGAACTTTGAAATCTCCGTACACATTTCGTGGAGCACAGAAACTGGGGTACGCACCGCTAATGAAATAAAAGATTGAGAGTATTATCAGTTCATTATAATTTCCACAGCGCAATAAAAGGGAATTGTAATCGGTGAAAACAGTGAAGTGGTCGGTTGTTCATATGAATTGTGGGAAACCTGTAATGAACTGATGTATGAATACGTGAACAATGAAGTAAATTAGCCACTGAAGTATTCTGGTGCTACAAATTAAAGGAAATAATTGCTTTACCTTCACTTGATTTAATTGTTTGCATGCGCTCATGAAGATAAACGAACGTCGAATAATGCATATTTTACACAAACTGTATTTTCGAATTCATTTCCACAGTCAATTAGTTCATTACATCAAAATTGGATTTGTGTTGTGTCACAGATATTATAGAACAAATAAACAATTTACGGAACTGAACTTACGGCTCTGCCTAGCCGTAATGGTAGAAACAATGACGATAACTTCTCGTGTGTGTGTCTTGAACAAAGGCACGAACAGCCAGTCGCTCTACAAGTACCAAAAGCACTACGGAGTTTCATAGGCGGTGGTAGGCTCATGTAAAATCTACACCATCCGCCACTGGCACCCAAAGATAATTAACCTTCAATTTCTTGGAGTCACTTTGGTGTCATGTGAATACGAGATGCTCGGCATTAACGAGTTAAGAGCTTTGAGCACTTGTTCATCTTCGCTACTATGAAACACATCTCCTCCACTGCGAGCCCAGTCCTTTTATGAACGACCTACAGAATGCAATACACAAATAACGAGACATTCCTCTGATTTTGTCGCAGATGCAGGATGCTGTAAACGTCTGTTAGTGTCAACACTGTAAACTGTATTCACACTTCTGCGTAAGTGCGCTGCATACATTAGTTCTAAAGAAATCAGTTTGCGTTGTGATAAGTTTTCAAATTTTAGTTTTGTCTTTGTACCTACTCGCATAGTGGAAACCTATTATTTCACTCGGTAAATGGCTTCACGTTTGCTTCCATTTGTCATACCAAAACACGTCTGTAATTTTTCATATGGAAAGCAGGTATCCGTTATCCCGATAAGTGTAGAAACAAAATTAAACTGTAAAGGCGTTTCACAAGCATATCAACATGCAAACTGATTCCATTACAACTAATTAATGCAGTGCACTTATCCAGAAGTGTGAATACAGTTTATAGTCAGACACTAACCGATGTGTATTGTGCATTGCGCCGATAATGATGATGATGTTTAATTCGTGGGCGACCAACTGCGCGGTCATCAGCTTCCGTACAAAGTCCCAATTCATTCACAGTCCAATCGAGCCACTGTCACGATGGTGATGATGATGAAATGATGAGGACAACACAAACACCCAGTCCCCAGGCAGGGATAATCCCCAACTCGGTCAGGAATCGAATCCGAGACTGTGTGACCCAGAAGCAGCAAGGCTAGCCACGAGACCACGAGCTGCGGACGCATTGTGCCGACCATATTTGTTTGTTGTTTGCTTTCGCCTAAATTATCATCTCTGGTAATATGGAATACTTTTTTTAAGCAGTCTGTATAAATATCCTGATGACCTGATAGATGACGTAAAAGCCCATTGATACTCTTAACTGTTCTGATTGTAAGAACATTAAAGGAATGTATTTCAACTAATTAAAAAAAACACTGTTTTTGTCTTGTTTCACAGTTTTGTTATTAATGTTACTGCATAGCCTATGTATTGGATTATAAGCCCATTTACAAGCACATTTTTGATATCCAAACATGATAATGCACAGATAAACGCGATGGAAGGGAAGATTATGATTCCAGCTTCTTAAGGTATCGATCCATAGCTTCATATAAAACTACGTCAGTGACCATTTTTAACAAATTGTATACCTAATTACACAATTCAGCAATTACACTAACTTGGCAGGACTAAAGTTATGCATCGGCTAAGAACTTACTAACTACAATGGACGGAGACCCAAGGGTTTGCATCCATCCTGGGGTTGTGATCTCATCTAAGAGAGGTGAGTAACTCTATTGGGCTTGGTCGTTTAATAAAAGGTGTGGGGAAGTACAAATCTGTCTTTTAATTTCTAAAGTTTCTAATTGGATGAGTTTAACCTCCTTTCACTCCGTGGGTATCACTTGTACATCTATTACGTATTTGTGGTTGTTATTCAGGCTTGTTCCGCAAAGACTGAATCAGGCTTTTTCAGTCTCCAGCTTCTGTGGTGTTCTTTAAGTCTGGTGCAGATTGGCCTCCCCGTCTGTCGAATGTGTTTTTCTGTGTCCCTCAGACAATAGGTAGTTGCTTGTTCAATGTGAAAGACAAACAACCAGCCATCGCAAAAAGTTGGGTTTATAAAATCACATGCCGTGAGTGCCAGTCTTGCTACATTAGACAGATGGGAAGGTCAGTCTGCACCAGGCTTAAAGAACACCACTGAAGCTGGAGATTGAAGAAGCCTGATTCAGCCTTTGCGGAACATTGCCTGAATAACAACCACAAATACATAATAAATGTACAAGTCTTAACACACAGGGGAAAAAGGGACTCAACTCAAACAATTATAAATTTTAGAATTTAAAACACAGGTGTGTACATCCCCACATCTATTATTAAACGAGCAATCCCGAATTCAGTTATTCACATCTTTTAGATGAGATCACAAACCCAGGATAGAAGCAAAACTTTGGACCTCAGCCCATCGTAGTTAAAAAGTTCTTGGTTGATGCATAACTTTAGTCATGCCAGTGAATAGAAGTATAGGAAGAAAACTTATTTGATTATAAATAAATTATGTGAAATTCCCTTCCCCTCTTTGTGGCTTCACGGCCTCTCACTATCCTTTGCAATTCTCACCATTTCGTATTGAAGGAACACAATGAATTAATTCAGAGGCATGTTGCTAGATTTGTTACCAGGTGGGTCGATCACAATGCAAGAGTTACGGAGTTGCTTCATGAGCTCAAATGGGAATCCTTGTAGAGAAGACGACTTTCATTTTGTGAAACAACATTGAGAAAGTTTAGAGGACCGGCATTTACTACTGACTCCAGAACGATACTACTGTTGTCAACGTAAACGTCGAGTCATTACGGTGAAGGCAGGATAACAGAAAAGAGGCTTTCTACCGAGGCATGTATCCTATCGATCAAAAGTATCTTGAGACCTATAATATGTAGTGTGTCCACCCTTCGTCATTACGATGACTTCAGCTCTGCTGAAGACTCTTTCAGTGAGATTTCTGAATGATTTTGGAGAAACAGCAGCGCATTCTTCCTCAAGAGTCGCAACCAGAGAAGGTAAAGATTTTGGCATTGGAGTCTGGAGCAAATACGGCGTTCTCACTAGTCGCAAATGTATTCCACTGGACTGAGGCCGGGAAACTGGGCAGGCCAATCGGTTTCATTTACGTTATTGTCTACAAATCATTCGCTCACATTTGATATTTTATGAGAGTATGCATTGTTATGCTAATACAGTTGTCGTCTCCGAAATGTTGCTCTACAGTACGCAGTACAAAATTCTATAAAATGTGTTCGTATCATTCCACAGCTAGCGATTTGTCTTTAGGGTGACCTCATCTCAATCACAAGAAACACCCCCCATACCTTAAAATCACCTTCTGCATACTTAACTGTCAGCACTACACATAATGGCAGATAACGTTCCCCAGGTATTCGCTCATCCCAAACCCTTCCATCGGATTGCCACAGGGTATGTCACGACTTGTCAGCCCAAATCTGCCGTTTCCAACCATCCATTGTCTAGTTGCGTCGCTTAATACACCACCTCAAGCGTCGCTTAACACTGACTACAAAACTGTTTACTTACGAGGAGCTTCTTAACAATTATACCACATTATTTTCAACACCTTGCGCACAGTTAATGGGCTAGCTGAGCTACCGATAACACTTTCGAACTCAGGAATGATTACTCCCACAGATTTCATGCGTTGTTTTTACAACTATTCTCCACATTACTCGATGGTGCCTGTGGGTCACTATGTGACGTCAGCCTAATCTCGCTTTGGATGTTGTTGTTCTCTCCCGTTTACACTTCTGAATCAAACACCAACAGTTCACCTGGGCAGTCTTAGAAGTGTTGAACTGTCTCTGATGGTTCTGTCAGTTAGGTAATATCCAGTGTCTAGTCCACGCTCGAAGTCACTGAGTTCTCGTGACGGACCCATCCTGCTGTTTCTGCTTCTCTACGGACAGCACAATACTCTCTGCCCGCATTTATATTAGCGGCTCTAGCAACCATGACATGAAGTAGTCATTTCGGCGTTACACAGAGGTCTCTGGTTGTTTCCGACCAGATTGTATGTAGCATACGCGATAGCGTTACGGAAATTATCAATAAACTCCAATGGCAGGCGCTAAAAGGGAGGCGACGTGTATCACAGAGAGGTTTACTGCTAAAATTCCGATAACGTAAGTTCGATGAAGTGTCGGCAAACTTATCACTTTCTCACACAGTCTCACTTATCACATGCCCAGTCTCGTGAAGTGAACATAATGAGAAAATACGAGTTCATACCGAAGTTTATCGACTAATTGTGAATGCAACAGAGAAGGGTAAAACGATAGTGAATTACCCTCTGCCGCAGAACTTGAGATGTCTTACGGAGTTTGGACGCAGATATAGAAATAGGAAGTAGTAACACTGTAAAATTATAGCTAAATGTAGGAAGGCGTACAGAGGAGCGCCGCTGTGCCAGGGACTGACAGTTGATCCTCACCAGAAACAAGTATACCGACAAAGCTAGATGGAAAGAAAAGATTAGAGTTTGAATCCGCGACCGGTACTCAATCACAGTAAACAATCACAGATATTAGATACTTAGACGTACAGGTGTGCGACAGTTTGAAGAGTGATAGTCGCGTGAAACTAGTAGTATTGCGATTCATTGGAAGAATCCTAAGGAAATGTAATCCACTCTCCTCAGTATTACACTTCATTCTGGGTGCTTACTCCGCAGAATGTGTAAAGACGACATTGGTAATGAAAACAAAAGTAGCTCTAATTGTTATGTGTTCGTCTTCTCAGGACCAGAGCGAAATCTAGCGTTAGAGACAACAGGGGAGGTGTTATGCATGTCGGAGAGGACACTAGTAAAGGATGACAATTATTGAAGTATATGAAGTAAAACTGTCATAGTTTATGAACGGTTTGTGTCAGGACGTTCAAACTGCACAGTTGGCCGCGGGGAATTATGGGAACTAGTATGCGCACCGTTTGGTTTAGCGACGAAGCCTACTTTCATTTGGATGGGTTCGTCAATAAGCAAAATTGGCGAATTTGCAGGACTGAGAATCTGCATTTTGCGATCGAGAAGTCTCTTCACCATGAACGGGTGCCTGTTATACGTGATGCCACGGAATAGTGGGAGCGATTTTCCTTTATGGCACGCTGACTACCGAACGGTACGTGAATGTTTTGGAAGATGATTTCATCCTCATTGTCCGCCCTGATATCGATAAGATGTGGTTCATGCAATCCGTAGCTCGACCCCATCGCAGCAGTAGAGTATTTGATGTCCTGGAGGAGCTATTTGGGGACCCCATTCTGGCTCTGGGGTACCCAGAGGCCACTGGTATCGGCCTCGATTGGCCGCCATATTCTCCGTATCTAAACACATGCTACTCCTTTCTGTGGGGCTATGTTAAAGGTACTAATCCCAAAACAAATGCTGAGCTGAAAGCAGCCATTCAGGAGGTCATCGACAGCATCGATATTCCGACAGTTCAGCGGGATATGCAGGATTTCGCTATTCGCTTGCGACACATCATCGCCAATGATGGCAGGCATATCAAACATGTCCTAACCTAAATCAGAATATCTGTAGTGACGTTTACGTGTTGAATAAAGTGTGTGCATGCTGTAGTTTGTAACTAATCTACGTTGTCACCCAGTATGTGTCCGTCAGTTCGTCCTCCAACAGCATATCGTTCCCACATACATCTAATTAAACATGATGGTGAAATTGAAAAAAGTTGAGCTGACTCGGAGGCTTGCAGGCGATGTATCATGGATCGCACCATCCGAGAACGGACCGTGAAAAGACACTGATGGGCAAAACAATTTACGTCATACATTGCACGTTTGCTTGCGGAGAGTTGGAACTATTTTCAGAATAGAAATGAGGTATGACTGGTACACTAATGTGGGTCAGGTTCCAAGTTCCTAGGACAGAAACGTTCCTAACAGTACTTTGGAACAACAGACGGCCATTTAATTACTGGCCCAAGTGACATCTGGCTCCGGTCGCAATTGTCGGTTGCCGTGCAGCCCACGGACCGCAGGTGGCAGAGAAAATGGTTGGTTGGTTTAAAAGAGGTGGGGGGAGGGGGAAGGACCAAACTGCTAGGTCATCGGTCTCTCGTTCCGATTAAAATAATGCCCCAACCGTGGCAGTAAAACAATCGAGACATACAAAACACAGCTGGAAGAAAGGAAAAAAACCACAAGAACAACAAAAATGGTTCAAATGGCTCTGAGCACTATGGGACTCAACTGCTGAGGTCATTAGTCCCCTAGAACTTAGAACTAGTTAAACCTAACTAACCTAAGGACATCACAAACATCCATGCCCGAGGCAGGATTCGAACCTGCGACCGTAGCGGTCTTGCGGTTCCAGACTGTAGCGCCTTTAACCGCACGGCCACTTCGGCCGGCCACACAAGAACAACAGAAGGGCAACAAACAGTAAATTGTACAAAATTGTACAAGAAAACCACAGAGAGACGCAAGAAACAGGTAGAAGGGATAAAAATAAGAAAGCAGATTACCGTGGTTGGCTGACCATGAGAATACAATGGAGAAGCCAGCCACTCTGCAACACATTAGAATCTCGTCCCTAAAAGCACTAGGTTGGAGGACTCAGAGGGATAAAGGAAATGAGCTAAAACGTAGATCAAATGATAAAACCCAACCTCACGAATAAAACGTAAAACTAGATCAGACAATGAGGCGTTGTCAGATAAAATTAGCGGCAACGAGTCCGGTAATCGAAGATTTCGTTGCAGGGCAGTCAGAGGAGGACGGTGCACCGGAATACGGGACACTGTCAACCGGGAGCCGCACAGACACTGAGGCGGCACTTCAAGGTGCAGGAGGTAGTCGTGGGTCGCCCAAGCGTGGCCAACGCGGAGTAGACGGACAACCACAGAGTTCCTGCGAGAGGCCCGCATGGAGGACTTACACACATTCATAGTCTCCTTAGTGACACGTAGTTTGTCGTGAGTACGGAGGTTACGCCATTTCGTTTTCCAAAGTCGAAAAACATGGCGGCGTAATAATGAATGCAGGTGAGATTCAGAGATGCCTATCTCTAGAAGCGGTTTACGTGTAGCCTGTTTGGCCAGCTTGTCAGCAACTTCGTTGCCAGCAATTCCGACGTGTCCAGGGGTCCAGACAAACACCAGGGCATAGATGGACTCCTGGATGGTCGCTGCCAAAGGATGACGAGGGTAGCACTGGTCGATAGCTTGCAGGCTGCTCATGGAGTCAGTATACAGAAGAAACGTCTCCCCAGGACATGAACGGATATACTGAAGTGCACGAGATATGGCCACCAGCTCTGCAGTGAATACACTGCAGCCATCGAGCAAGGAATGCTGTTCAATATGGCCTCTGTGTACATAAGCGAAGCCAACATGACCATCAGCCGTCGATCCGTCGGTGCAAACCACTTCAGAGCCTCGGAACACGTCAAGAATCGAGGGTAAGTGACAGCGGAGATCCGCTGGGGCAACTGAGTCTTTAGGGTCATGCGAAAGGTCCAGACAAATCTTCGGCCTAGGTGTGCACCATGGAGGTGTATGCGGAGGGAACTGGATGGGAGGCGGTGAAGGGAAGGACTCCAGCTGCGATAGAAGGGATCTGACGCGAATCGCAATCGTGAACCCTGACCTGGGCCGCGGATGCGGTAGATAAACCACCTCGAGTGGGAAAAGGAAATGGTAATACGTATGCTCATGAGAACTACGAACGTGTGCAACGCAACTGGCGAGCAGTTGTGGACGCCTAACCTTCAATGGAGGGACTCCAGCCTCCACCAGGACGCTGGTCACCGGACTCGTCCTAAAAGCACCCGACGCTAGGCGAACACAACAGTGGTGCACTGGGTCGAGTAAACGCAACGCTGAGAGCGCCACCGAACCATAAACAAAACCCCCATCGTCAAGGCGGGATTGAACTAGGGCTCTGTAGAACTGCAGCAGCGTAGAGCGATCCGCACCCCAGTGAGTGTTGCTCAGGCAGCGGAGGGCACTAAGGTGCTGCCAGCACACTACTTAAGCCGACGAAGGTGAGGAAACCAAGTCAATCTGGCGTCGAAAACAAGTCCTAAGAATCTATATGTCTCCACTACAGTCAGTGAAGCGTCATTACGGTACAGTTCCGGTTCCGCATGAACGGTACAACGCCGACAGAAGTGCATAACACACTACTTTGTGGCTGAAAACTGGAAGCCGTGGCCTAGAGCCCATGACTGCGCCTTGTGGATGGCTCCCTCTAGGCGTCGCTCAGCATCAACAGTACTGGAGCAACAGTACGAAATGTAGAAGTAGTCTGCATACAGAGAAGGTGAGACGGATAGCCCTACAGCTGCCACTAGGCCGTTAATGGTCACTAAAAATAGAGCGACACTCAGTACAGAGCCCTATGGGACTCAATTCTCCTTGATGTGGGTGGGTGGGTGGGTGCGGAGGACCGTGGGAGGGTCTGGAACCGCAAGACCGCTACGGTCGCAGGTTCGAATCCTGCCTCGGGCATGTATGTTTGTGATGTCCTTAGGTTAGTTAGGTTTAACTAGTTCTAAGTTCTAGGGGACTAATGACCTCAGCAGTTGAGTCCCATAGTGCTCAGAGCCATTTGAACCATTTTGAACCGTGGGAGGCTCCAAACTTGACACGGAAAGTATGGAGCGACAGGAAATTTTGTATAAAAATCGGGAGCGGGCCCCGGAGACCACACTCATACAATGTGGCAGGGGTATGTTGTCGCCGAGTCGTGTCGCAAGCTTTTCGTAAGTCAAAAAATACGGCAACAAGGTGTTGGCGTCTGGAAAAGGCTGGCAGACTCGAGGGACACAAGATTATCAGTGTTAGAGCGACCCTGGTGGAAACCGCCCTGGCATGGAGCCACTAGGCCACGTGACTGCAGGACCAAACCCAACCGCCGACACACCATACTTTCTAGCATCTTAGAAAGAACATTGGTGAGGCTGATGGGCCGATGGGCCGATAGCTCCACATGAAGTGGGTTGTTGCCAAGTTTGAGTACTGGTATGATGGTGCTCTGCCGCCATTGCGATGGAAAGACGCCATCGTACCAGATCCGGTTGAAGATGATGAGGAGATGTCACTTGTAGTCAGACGAGAGGTGTTTAATCATTTGACTGTGGATCCGACCTGGCCCAGGAGCTGTGGCGGAAAATGAAGGAACATCAACGCGAACAGCGAATGTCAGAAATCGAAATCGACTACGAACCTCCGTGCGCTACCAACTATGGCTCAGTGTACTTGGAGCCTTTAACCTGCAATTTACCTATTTCCTTAGAGCGTTATTATTGTTCCGAAGTGGTAACTCGGAGAAAAAGTAACATCACATATTCATTGTTGTTGGTAACATATTAAGATATTAAGTCTATCGATTTTTCTTTTTTTTTTGCAAAAGTTGACCAGCAATCTGATATACCTTGTTAATGGTGATAAAAGTCTTAAATGGCTTCATTTTATTTCCTGCTCCCTTTTATTTACACCATGACATTGCATATTTTGCAATCTACTGCACGTTTGTTAATAATCCTAACGCAAGTTAGCGACGAACTATTAGCAGTTCAGAGTACGAATAACAAGGGACTCTGAACTGAACAGCTGCAGAAGGAATGTCCATTGAACTTCAGTGTCATCGCAATGTCAACCTTGAAACATATTCTTATATAAGCAAAACCGATAGAACGGTTTCAAAATAATAGCAACCCCAAAAATATTTCAAGGTACGAGAATAATGAGATTATGCTCAGTTACAGTAAGGAAAGGAAACTTTGAAACGAAGCTTTTGCCAGGCATTGCAACATTACCCTCAACAACTGAGCGTGCTTATCAAATTATAATTCCTTTTTTTGTACCTGTGCATTTAACCAAACACTTTTCTAAATTAAAATAACTGTAAAAATAAATAAATTTTGGTTACTCCTTACATGATTTCTTTACTAAGAGGGTCGTATAGGTAAAATTAATTATGTTAGTTTCCTGCGTGTACAGATACAGCCTGCAAAATCACCTTAAACTGTCTCCGGATGGTGCTTTTAGTACCACTGTCCGACTATTATCTCCTCCTTTTCCAGTTCGTATTCGCGAATGGTGTGCGGGAATACCGATGGTCTGTAAGCGTGCGTACGGGCTATAATTTCCCACATTTTCTTGTTGTGATCATTTCGCCACATTTATTAGGGGAAAGTACAGTTTCATGATTTCTAGGAACATATATTCTAAGAAATTTCTCGGGAAACTTCTCTGTAATACACTATGACTCACTTGTAGCGTCTGCCACCGGAGTCTCATGAGTATTTGCGTAACGCTATTGCGCTTAATAAACCAACTCATGACGAAATATTTTGCTCTTCCTTGAATTTTCTCTATCACCTCAGTTAATTCAACTGGTAAGACTTCTAGACTGTCTAGTAATAAGAACTGGAAGAACGATCATTTTACAAACCAATTAATTCTTTGTTGGAATTTGCTTCCATACAAGTGTTCTAATGAATCTGAACCTGGCATCTGATTTTTATGTTACTGACAGTTAATCTTAGATATTTTGCGGCTGTATCTAAATCCTGTGACTTATACTCAACAGTGTGAACATCCCAACGCTTTTTGTGCAGTACGTTGCATTTATTTACCTTGATTGTAAAATGCCTATCTTTCTACAAAACGACGATCTTCTGCAGTTCTCCTCGAATTTTTCTACAGTTTCCTTCCGTTGCAGACTTTTTATATACACATCTGTACGTAAAGATTGCAGCATCAAAAAGGATGAAGAGGAACGAAGTTTTACTTGTTGTGCGAGTACGGTATAAAAGAGGGAACACACGGTTAAATTTTTAGGTGATTTTGACGTTTACAGGATGCAAAGTTTATTGCACAGATATTTCTACTCTGGCAATATTAGTGACATTAAGCTGACTGGGCATCGAGTTGAACAGAGCTTGGAAGGCAGATACGGGTACATTTGTCCATACTGCTTCAAGTTAGTGCCTGAGTTTATCAATCGCAGAGATAGACCATATGTTTTAAACGGTTTAGAAATCTGATAAACGTGCTGCCCATTTGAACACTTTCTTTATTGATGTGGGTCAGGACAACGGGGCAACGTGAGGCCAGGCTTATTTTGTTGAAAGTTAACCTCATGCGGACCTCAAAGGAATGGTATGGTACTGGACTTATCAGGTCACAAATGTAAGGCCTGCTGTCCAAATTACCAGATGTAATCGTCATGTGTACACAATGGCAACGCGCATCACAACGTCAGGTACTGGGATCACGCGATGATGCCAAGTGTAAACTGGCATTGTTCCTTCTACTCGGAGCCGGACATGGTTACTGGCGTGTCACGATTATGTGACAATGTCACACTTCCCAAACAGCATGGCGGTGGCCTACCGCTTGACTCTTGAAGCAGGCCAGTGGCAACAGACAAGCGTTCTGCGAACCTCAAGGGCCAGCGTCAGATAGCCCCTTCATCGCGGAGGTCACGCGGCAAGGGCGTAAAAGGAATACTAGGGTTTAACACCACGTCGTCATCGAGGTCATAAGTGACGGAACACAACCTCGGACTGTTTCAAGGATTGGGAAGGAAATCGGCCATGTCCTTTCAAAGGAACCATCCCGGAATTTGTCTAGAGCAATTTAGTGAAATCACGGAAAACCCAGATCAGGATGACTGGACGCAGCTTTGGACCGTCGACTTCACGGAGTCGAGTGTGATAACCACTGCCCCACCTCGTTCCGTGGAAAGGACGTACGCGCACTGCCAGCTTCATCGTGGAGATTTTTGCATAACATTAGCTTCTGCGAACACATCCTCCCGCTAAAATGAATCCTGTATGCATCCACCGCCAGCGTATTTAGGACAGCACTGGCGGCTCTGTAAGGAGTTTCGTCGCAGACAGCTACCCGATGCCGCCGACGACACAGCCTGTCACTGTCTGACGCCGCGCCGCCCGCTTCTCATCAGCTCTGTCTGCCAGTGCGCTGTTCTGCTGGAAGTGTCTAATTTTAGCCGAACTGATCGGCGGACTTGTATCAAGTGGCCTTAGTAGGCTTTAAGCTTACAGAGGCACTTTAAGAGCAGACTGTAGTCTTTTGCCAGTATAATTCAGACCTGTCCTCATACACCAACGAACTGACTTACTATTCTCATTGTATATCCTTGCTAGTATATTGCCCAACAGACAGTGATTCGTATTGAAAGTAGTTATGCAAGAATTAATTAATTGTAGTTGGAAGACACTATATTCTTTCGTTTAGAAATTTCCATGAGAAGAACGTTTGTCGATTCCATTTTCAACTTGTTTCTTTGTGGTGGAGTGATAAACCTTCACTTACCAATTTGTGCCTCAAATATTTAGAAATGAAACTTAAAAATAGAATATGTTACGTCTTGGGCATTGATGTGTTCTTGTTGGAGTGTCCCCACCGAGGGACACATCAGATACGCCCAATCAGTTCTTTTCGCGGAACCGGGACTCCTTTGAAAAGGCGAAATGATGATGCTCTTGTGTCCAATTTTATCATTGGGCGTGCCACTGTTTGCGAGCCTTTCTATACTGCTGCATTAAGGGAAGCTGACACAGTTATTGCAGTGCTGACAATGTTTAGTGCTGCCGACGTCATCGTACAGTCAACATGGATACCTGCCGTGCTCCAATCAAGGCCTTCTGTTGTGTCACGATACATGACGTTGCTGAACGATCATGCGTGGCTTGTCCTCTCGGGTACTAATCGCGTTTGGCGTTTGAGTATGGCCCTCCTGTACCTATCGAATCCGTACTGGGATTACGGTTTTCGATTTTAGAGCTACATAAACATCAATAAATATTGCAAAAGCTAAACAACAGTCTCGAAAGGCCACAGTCCTCCCGTTGCCGATTCTCTTTCTTACTCGAGGCATAACACGACCCTCTCACAAACAAGCTTTCAGATGCGATTTTTGAAGGAGAAATCCTAATGGTAATGTTCCCACGTATACAGAACGTATATAGCATCACTCACATGCGTTAAAAAGATAATCATTTGCTTGTCAACACTCATAGTACCCTTTATGACAGCTTGACGTTGCTTGCATGCTAGTTTCATAGTGTATCTATTTTAATGATGATCAGCAGCGTACAATGCCTTCGTCTGCGAGCAGCCTCACAAAACTTCCGACGTTATCTACAAGATCATTTGTAGCTATCTTGAATAATAGCTGCTTCTTAGAGTACTTCTTAAGATTCTTCAACTGTTCTATATAATGCGTTACTGCTACACGTTCAAACGTAATACCCTACATACAGAGTGTTCCGTAATTCCCGTTATAAACTTCTGGGTTTTGTAGATAGGAATGAGAAAATAATATTTGTAACAGGCACCTATGTCCGAAAATATATTGTTTCCGTTCTACTACGGTTTCAATTCGATGTTTAATTCATATACTTCTGCTTCCTCGTGATGACTGTGTGTTGTGTGATGTCCTTAGGTTAGTTAGGTTTAAGTAGTTCTAAGTTCTAAGGGACTGATGATTATAGATGTTAAGTCCCATAGTGCTCAGAGCCATTTTGAACTTCTGCTTCAGGAAATGAATTAGGCGTGACGCAGTACAGTCATTAGGAAACAGTTCGAAACATTCATTTATCACTCAAACATATTTGTTTGTTGTTGTTGTCTTCAGTCCAGAGACTGGTTTGATGCAGCTCTCCATGCTACTCTATCCTGTGCACGTTTCTTCATCTCTAAGTAACTGCTGCAACCTACATCCTTCTGAATCTGCTAAGTGAATTCATCTCTTGGTCTCCCTCTACGATATTTACCCTCCATACTGCCCTCCAGCACTAAATTGATGATTCCTTTATGCCTGAGACATGTCCTACCAACCGATCCCTTCTTCTAGTTAAGTTGTGCCAAAAATTCCTCTTCTCCCCAGTACTATTCAGTGCCTCCGCATTAGTTGCGTGATCTACCCATCTAATTTTCAGCATTCTTCTGTAGCACCACATTTCGAAAGTTTCTATTCTCTTCTTGTCTAAACTATTTACAGTCCATGTTTCACTTTAATAGATGGCTACACTCCATACAAATACTTTTAGAAAAGATTTCCCTACACTTAAATCTATACTCGATGTTAACAAATTTCTCTTCTTCATAAACGCTTTCCTTGCGATTGCCAGTCTACATTTTATATCGTCTCTACTTCGACCATCATCAGTTATTTTGCTGAAACTTTATGGCAGATTAAAACTGTGTGCCGGACCGACACTCGAACTCCCGAGTTGGAGTCTCGGTGCGGCATACAATTTTAATCTGCCAGGAAGTTTCATATAAGCGCACACTCCGCTGCAGAGTGAAAATCTCATTCTGGAGTTATTTTGCTCCCCAAATAGCAAAACTCATTTACTACTTTAAGTGTCTCATCCCCTAATCTAATTGCCTAAACATCACCGGATTTAATTCAACTAAATTCTATTATCCTCGTTTGGTTTTTCTTGATGTTCATCAAATATTCTCCTTCCAAGACACTGTCCACTCCGTTTAACTGCTTTTCCAGGTCCTTTGCTGTCGCTGACAGAATTACAATCTCATCAGCAAACCTCAAGGTTTTTATTTCTTCTCCCTGGATTTTAATTTCTACTCCTAATTCTTCTTTTGTTTCATTTACTGCTTGCTCAATATACAGACTGAATAACATCGGGGATAGGCTACAACCCTGTTCCACACCCTTCTCTACCACTGATTCACTTTCATGCCCCTCTACTCTTATAACTGCCATCTGATTTTTGTAATAATTGTAAATAGCCTTTCGCTCCATGTATTGGAACCATGCCACCTTCAGAATTTGAAAGACAGTATTCCAGTCAACATTGTCAAAAGCCTTCTCTAAGTCTACAAATGCTAGAAACGTTGGTTTACCTTGCCTTAAGCAATTTTCTAAGGTAAGTCATAGGGGCAGTATTTCCTCAGGCGTTCCTACATTTCTACGGAATGCAAATTGATCTTCCCCGAAGTCGAATCCTACCAGTTTTTCCTCTTGTCTGTAAAGAATTCGTGTTAGTATTATGCAGCCGTGACTTATTAAATTGATAGTTTGGTCAATTTCACGCCTGTCTACACCAGCTTTCTATGTGATTGGAATTATTATATTCTTCTTGAGATCTGAGGTAATTTCGACTGTCTCATACATCTTGCTATCCAGATGGTAGAGTTTTGTCCCAAGGCTGTCAGAAGTTCTAATGGAATGCTGTCTACTCCCGGGGCCTTGTTTCGACTCTGGTCTTTCAGTGCCCTGTCAAATTCTTCTCGCAGTGTCATGTCTCCCATTTCATCTTCATCTACGTCCTCTTCCATTTCCATAATATTGTCCTCAAGTACATCATCCGATGCCACAGCGTAGGTTGGCACTACGAGAGCGGAAGATCTTCCCCGACCACAGCGCCCTCTAGCCGACGCTGTGCAGCTCCACGAACGCCGCTCCACTTTCGCCCAGCTCATGAAGAGCAGACGGCCATAACCATCGCTTTACCTTAGCTTGCTATTGAGACTTCCTTATTTGGACTTTCGCTGCACATCTACGTGCTCATCACCTAAAGTTATGCAATATGTTTTCATATGTTTATACTTCAGTAAAACCACTTTTACTTTACTTGCAGTACCGAAAGCTTTACCTCACCTGCTCCTAGTTGCTTACTTAATTCGGCCTCTTTGTCAGATTTCAAGAGCAGACCCACGCGCCGCCTTCCAGGAGGGGTACAGAACAGACCCTCCATATACTCCTTCCACCTTTCTCCTTTGCCTTCTTTGCTTAGAACTGGTTTTCCATCTGAGCCCTTAATGTTCATGCAAGTGGTTCTCTTTTCTCCAAAGGTCTCTTTCATTTTGCTGTAGGCAGTATCTATCTTACCCCTAGTGATATACGCCTCTACTTCCTTACATTTGTCCTCCAGCGCTGCCTGCTTAGCCATTTTGCACTTCCTGTCGATCTCATTTTTGAGACGCTTGTATTCCTTTTTGCCTGTTTTATTTACTGAATTTTTACATTTCTACTAGCCCTTGTCTTTTTACCCACTTGATCACTAATTCATCTCTCAAAGCTACCCATTCTGCTTCTACTGTATTTCTTTGCCTCATTCTTCTCAGTCGTTCACTAATGCTCTATTTCAACCACTCTAAAACCTCTGATTCTTTCAATTTATCCAGGTCCCATCTCCTTAAATTCTCACCTTTTTGCAATTTCTTCATTTTTAATCTACAGTTCATAACCAATAGATTGTGGTCAGAGTCCACATCTGCCCCGGGAAATGTCTTACAGTTTAAAACCCAGTTCCTAAACCTCTGTCTTACCATTATATAATCTATATGCAGACGCATAGCCCGCATCTCGTGGTCGTGCGGTAGCGTTCTCGCTTCCCACGCCCGGGTTCCCGGGTTCGATTCCCGGCGGGGTCAGGGATTTTCTCTGCCTCCTGATGGCTGGGTGTTGTGTGCTGTCCTTAGGTTAGTTAGGTTTAAGTAGTTCTAAGTTCTAGGGGACTTATGACCACAGCAGTTGAGTCCCATAGTGCTCAGAGCCATTTGAACCATTTTGCAGACGCATAAGTCGTCGACGTGGCGTCAACTCGAAAGACTTGCACCAGGCGACCTGTCTACCTGACGGGAGGCCGTAGCCCCACGTCATTTATAATCTACCTGAAATCTTCCAGTGTCTCCAGGCCTCTTTCACGTGTACAATCTTCTTTCATCATTCTTAAATCAGGTGTTAACTATGATTAAGTTATGCTACCAGATGGCTTCCTATTTCACTCCTTACCCCAATTCCATACTACTTTTCCTTCTCTTCCTTTTTCTACTGTCGAATTCCAGTCCCCCATGACTACTGAAATTTCGTCTCCGTGCACTATCTGAATAATTTCTTTTATCTCATCGTACATTTCTTCAATCTATTCGTCATCTGTGGAGGTAGTCGTCATATAAACTTCTACTACTCTGCTAGGCGTGGGCTTCGTGTCTATCTTCGCTACAGTAATGCCTTCACTATGCTGTCCGTAGTAGCTTAGCCGCTCTCCTACTTTTTTTTCATTTTTAAACCTACTCCTGCATTAACCCTATTTGATTTTGCATTTATAACCTTATATCCACCTGACCAGAAGTCTTGTTCCTCGTGCCACCGAACTTCACTAATTCCCACTATATCTAACTTTAACCTATCCATTTCCCTTTGTAAATGTTCTAAACCTACCTGCCCGATTAAGGGCTCTGAAATTCCACTCTCCGATCCGCAAATCACCAGTTTTGTTTCTTTTGATAACGACACCCCCCTGAGTCGTCCCCTCCCGGAGATCCGAAAGGGGTACTATTTTACCTCCAGAATATTTTACCCAAGAGGACGCCATCATCATTTGACCATACAGTAGAGCTGCATGTCCTCAGGAAAAACTACGCCTGTAGTTTCCCCTTGCTTTCAGCCGTTCGCAGTGCCAGCACAGCAGGGCCGTTTTGGTTAATGTTACAAGGCCAGTCCGTACTGTTGCCCCTGCAACTACTGAAGAGGCTGCTGCACCTCTTCAGGAACCACACGTTTGTCTGGCCTCTCAACACATACCACTCCCTTTTGGTTGCAACTACGGTACGGCAGTCTGTATCGCTGAGGCACGCAAACCTCCCCACCAACGTGAAGGTCCATGGTTTCAGGGCGGGTTTGTTTGTATTAACAATTAAACAGTGTCTGTTTATATTGTTTCAAAAGAAAGACTGGACCAAGATAACCTTACGTACAGAACAGTACTGCTGCAGTACAACAGCGGTTCGATGTAGTGACAGCCGATGTTGTTACAGACATCCCATCTCCTCGACTGCACACCAGAACAAGCCACTCTGAGACTTTTCTCTTTACCCCAGCAGACGTGGATGTGTTGCACATCTTACCTGATATCATCGCAAAACGGAAACGGTACGTTTTCGGATGTGTATTAACATTCAGAATATTGTGTACTCACTCGCCTCTACAAGTCCTAGAAATTTGTAACGAGAATTTCGCAACACCCTGTATGTACAGCAAATATGCAGGTCTTCCATGCATCCGGTGAAAATACGTACGGGACAGTCCAGCACAATGTTTGACATGGTATGTGCAACTTCACAGGAGTAATAATTGGTAAATGGGTGTAAGTAAACACTTGAGAGGTATTAAGAAACTCTGAGCATGGAGAAGCTCACGCTCTTCTGTCCCTTAGGGGACGACAGGAGTTTTTGCATGGAAATATCATCATTTTTCCAGAGAGAGAAGTGCAGACTAATGCAAAGCACAACAGTTTTGAGGAAAACAGAGGCAACGGAATGACAGATAGAAATATTGGCAATTCAGCCTCATTTTCATAAAGTAGGAGCACATTAGATACACACAGAGTCAGCACAGGAAATCGTGATTATTAATTGCTATAAGAATGGAGAACCTCAGGGCATGATTAAGGTCGAGTTACGTAGTAACAATATTTTCTTAAGGCCAGAGCGAATTTCCGCCTTCGAGCTACGCTCACGTGTACGACTGTACCCCCACTCACTGATTCTGCATTGCATTGGCCAGAGAACAGTTGGAATAGCTGCCAAAGTGGAATCTAACCTACTTTAATATCACTCCTGATCAATCCTGATCTTGTACACTCCTTAGAAACACTGACAGCATCTCAGGGAAGCAAAATTTCCACGGGGAAGAGGTTGCAACATATTCACCAATACAGAGAGCTTCGACACTGGAAAGTGGTAACAGTAACCATTAAAACCACTAATTTTGCCGTGTTTCTGATGGCAATTAGTGTGCTATCCTTTTGTCTCAGAAACGTAACCCGGGAACCATAGCCTGAGAAAGCATTGAAATTGGTGTAACTTGAAAAGCTGAAACAGATATAATGTAGCATGACTGTAAAAAAGGTTCAGCAAACCGAATCAAAAAATAATAATACAAAATTAGAAAACAAAGAGCCAATCCATGTAACTCGTCTTTCACGAGCAAGAGAGTTGGTGCTATGGGTACAATGTCCAATTACGTAAGCAGATCTCTAATATTAGTACAGAAGATAAACAAAGCAAAATTCGGGACAGATTTTTTGAAACAGGGCAGGAGCGTAGGGCAGCAGAATAATTTTCATGTATATGTTATCACATTTCCGAAAGTTCACCGAGGCAGGCCCAGAACAGAGGTTAGCCCTGATCGATAATGGTCTGCCTGCTGTATGCTTGCCGACTTCAACACCGAGACGCAGCCAAGCTGATGCATACCACAGCTGTAGTCTTCTGTTGCTGTCTGCTGCATCATTCCGGAAGAGAAGACTGGCGCTAGGCTAACCCTCCTGGACTATGGGTCTTCACAGATGATCAGCAAGCTTTCATCTCTACACCGACCATGTATGGTGAGTTCGTCGAGCCTCCTGGACGCCTCCTGAATATCAGCTAGTATCTTGATCGATTCATGGTGGAAGATCAGGGCCTAGTATTCACGAAAATTGACATATTGGGCCGCTATGACCTAGGCAGTCTCTACCAGAGCATATGTCGGATATCCTTCGAGGGCAATGAGGTGGGAGTCGTGGAACGTTCGTGGAGGAAACATACTCATCCCTACACTGCTGGCACCACAGCACGCGGCCGTGGCACTGACCTATGGGAAGATGTCCCAATTCACTGACGAGTTACCAGCAACGCCTAAGGGCATACACGTTTATGCCCGGTCGCCTACCGCCTCTTTCAAGACACTTAGAACTCAATCACTTTTCACGAGAAATACACTGAAGCGCCAAAGAAACTGGTGTCGGCATGCGTATTCAAATACAGAGACATGTTTACAGGCAGAATACGGCGCTGCGGTCGGCAAAGCCTGTATAAGACGACAAATGTCTGGGGCAGTTGCTAGATCGACTACTGCTGCTACAATGACATGTCAAAATTTTTGTGAGTTTGAACGTGGTGTTACAGTTGGGGCACGAGCGATGGGACACAGTATCTTCAAGGTAGCGAAAAAGTGGGGATCTTTCCGTATGTCCATTTCACGAGCGTACTGTGAATATCAGGTATCCGGTAAAACATCAACTCTCCGACATCTCGGCGGCCGGTAAAAGATCCTGTAAGAACGGAACCAGCGATGAATGAAGAGAATCGTTGAACGTGACGGAAATGCAAACCTTCGGCAAAATGCTGTAGATATCAATGCTTGGCCATCAACAAGTGATAGCGCACGAACCATTTAACGAAACAACATCGTTATGGGCTTTCGGGGCCGAAATCCCTCTCGTATACCCTTGATGACTGCACGACATAAAGCTTTACGCCTCACCTGAGCGCGTCAACACTGAAATTGGACTTTAGATGACTTGATACGTGTTGCCTGGTCGGACGAGTCTTATTTCAAACGTTATCAAGCGGATAGATTTGTATGGGTACGGAGACTGCCTCATGAATACACGGACCCTGCGTGTCAGAAGAGGACAGTTCAAGCAGGTGGAGGCTTTCTGATGGTGTGGGATGTGTGCAGTTGGAGTGATATGAGATTCCTGATACGTCTAGATACGACTCTGACAGGTCACACGTACGTAAGCATCTTGTCTGATCACCTGCTTCCATTCATGTCCACTGTGCATTCCAACGGATTTGCACAATTCCAGCAGAACAATGCGACACCTCACACGTTCATAATTGCTACAGAGTGGCTCCAGGAACACTCTTCTGAGTTTAAACACTATTGTTGGCCACCAAACTACCCAGACATGAAAATTATTGAGCTTATCTGGGATGCTTTGCAACTTGCTGTTCAGAAGAGATCTCCACCCCCTCGTACTCTTACGGATATATGGACAGCCCTGCAGGATTCATGAAATCAGTTCCTTCCAGCACTACTTCAGACATTATTCGAGTCTATACCACGTCGTATTGCGTCACTTCTGCGTGCTGTCGGGATCCCAACACGATATTTCACAGAAGTATCACTTTCTTTGGCTCCTTAGTGTATATGTTACTGTAGATACTACTGCGTCACTGACAGCTCCCGGCATGTACTGGATCACTCGCTCGGCCTGCTATTGACAATGGAACCAAAACTCTGCGGGTCGCAACGGTTTTGTGCATGATGTCACGAATGGTTATCTAAACATTGAATTTTATATATAAATCATGTACGCCGCGGTTTAATGAAAGTAATAACAGTAACGAAGTACTTAAAACAGGTATCAATACAACCACTATTTCTTTGTTTGGTGGTAGAAACTGTATGAAGGATTTTGAGTTCTATAAACAAACATTTTGTTCTCATGTCCAATCTAGAAAGCTTACTGGGAGGAGTTGATAGTTAGACAGACTCTCCACCATGCCTCCCTCCAGCGCCCGCCCACCTCCCAATTCCACTTCTGCACCTGCATACATAATCGGCAAGCCATCACTTGGAGCATGACGGTTGCTTCAAGTTACCGCTACCCATCGTTTCACCTCCTCTTCTGCGTGAAAATGGAGAGAGGAAAATCAGCTGGCTACACTCTCTGATCAGATGTATCCGGACATCCTATGTAGTGCAGAATTGACCAGTCGAAGTCACGAGAGGCGGACCCATGAGTATAAAAGGAGACGGGGAGTATTGTGACGTCAGTCACGCACGCACGCACATTCCGAGTTGCGATGTCGAGGCGGAAGGACGTGTTTGACGATCGAGCGAAGGGTGTGGCGGATCGCTGTCCGGTGGGGTCAGCTCAGGCGACTGAGTTGCTCCCGTCGGCGGCCCCATCCGGCCCCCCACTTATGACGAACCGGCGCCGACTACCTGACAATGACTTGGATGTAGCTTCTGGTGACGTTTCTCGCTCCCAGGAGCGCATGCTTGTGCGCATGCACAAGCTTGCGCATGGGGGTGACTACCCCGGTCGTGAGGACGACGTAGCTGCCGTGCTTGCATACTGCAGGATCCGGAAGGCTGCTGCACTGCCGGGCACGGGGCGACAGGAAGCAGGTGAGCCGGTTGGGGCCTCGCCAGGCGCAAACTCTGCGTCCCTGGCGACGGCGGTCTCACTGGGGGCGCCACAGGGGCCGACCAGGCAAGAGGTCGGTTCGCTCGTGGCTGCTGCTACGGCCCTGCAACAGCAAGAACCCGTAGCCACGCCAGTTTCTGCCCCGCCCTGCGCGAAGGGCACTACCGCGGTCTGGGCGGGTGCAAAGCCAGCTCAAGAGGCCGCCGTGATTGCCGCCGACGAGGAATTGCCAGACGCAAATCTTGCGGAGGCCATTGCTGACGCAGACAGACGTGACGCTGACGATGCTAGCGCGCTCCGGAAGCGCCGTGCTGACACGGCTGACGACTCTGACGTCCGCTCTCAAGCCTCCGACACTGCTCGGCCGCGGAAGAAGGCCCCTAAGGCCTCCCGAGCCGCTGCTGCCGCCGCGGACCAGACGGTCATGAAGACGTTGCGCGCGAGGGAGAAGCGGTCCTCCACAGGGCCTACTGATGAGGACGGTTTCGTCACCCCTGCCAGGCGGCACACAGCAAGGGCGGCTGGCCTACAGGCTGCGCTGCCGCTGCCGACCGCCAACGCCTTCCAGGACGCGTCTCATGACGTCCCAGACGACGCCGGGGTTCCGCCCTGGACAGCAGCGCCGCGCCCCCCGCCAATTGTGGTCCAATGGGACGGCCCTTATAAGCCGTTCAAGCAGAAGATCACTCAGGTGGCGCCCTCTGCCAGCGTCAGGACTGCCGGCAATGATCTTTACCGGCTCTCCATGACCTCTGTTGAGGACTACCGTGCAGTCATGGATGTCATCTGCAAAGATGGCCTCCATTACTACACGCACCCGTCAGAACCGCTCAAGCTGCAGAAGGTGGTGTTCCGTCGCCTCCCCTTCCAGTTTGGGGCGGATTACCTACGCGAAGAACTGGAGGACATGGGCTTCGGCATCCGCCACATGGGGCTCATGAACTCCCCACGCACCCACCGCCCCATGCCGCTGTACCAGGTCGTTCTTGTCGACAACCTGGAAAATCGCAAGATCTTTCAGGTGCGGCGGGTTGGGCGGGTCGACGTCGAAGTGGAGCCACTGCGGGCCAAAGGCAGGAGGGCCCAGTGCTTCTCTTGCCAACGGCTTGACCATGTGTCTCGCTACTGTTCGATGCCGCCCCGCTGCGTCAAGTGCGGGGCACAGCATCAGAGCAAGGAATGCTCGCTCCCACAAGAGGATAAGCCGACATGCTGCAACTGCAGTGGCGCGCACGTCGCGAGCTACCGGGGCTGTCCGGCCTTCCAGCGTGGCCGACATCAGCACCGTGGCCGGGCTGCCCCTTCCCGCAAGGTACAGCCTGGCACCAGCTTCGCTGATGCCGACAAGGGGGGGGGGGGGCCGCCCGCCCCCTTCACTCAGCCGCCTGCTGCCTTGGATGGCGCTGCGCCGCAGCGGCCTGCCTCGTCTGATGCAGCTGCTGCCCCTACACCCACGTCTCCCGCAGCTGCCGTCCCCCGCCTGTGCCGCCGTCGGCCGCGGCTTACCGCCCCCGCGGCGGAACGTCCGGCCACTGATGCCCCGCAACGGCGGCGGTCTGCCCCTCGGGCTGTGCCCCCGCAAACGCCGCCTCCTGCGGTCCCACCGCAGCCTGCTGTTCCTGCCTTGGAGGCCGCCCCGGCATGTACTGGATCACTCGCTCGGCCTGCTATTGACAATGGAACCAAAATTCTGCGGGTCGCAACGGTTTTGTGCATGATGTCACGAATGGTTGTCTAAATATTCAATTTTATATATAAATCATGTACGCCGCGGTTTAATGAAAGTAATAACAGTAACGAAGTACTTAAAACAGGTATCAATACAACCACTACTTCTTTATTTGGTGGTAGAAACTGTATGAAGGATTTTGAGTTCTATAAACAAACATTTTGTTCTCATGTCCAATCTAGAAAGCTTACTGGGAGGAGTTGATAGTTAGACAGACTCTCCACCATGCCTCCCTCCAGCGCCCGCCCACCTCCCAATTCCACTTCTGCACCTGCATACATAATCGGCAAGCCATCACTTGGAGCATGACGGTTGCTTCAAGTTACCGCTACCCATCGTTTCACCTCCTCTTCTGCGTGAAAATGGAGAGAGGAAAATTAGCTGGCTACACTCTCTGATCAGATGTATCCGGACATCCTATGTAGTGCAGAATTGACCAGTTGAAGTCACGAGAGGCGGACCCATGAGTATAAAAGGAGACGGGGAGTATTGTGACGTCAGTCACGCACGCACGCACATTCCGAGTTGCGATGTCGAGGCGGAAGGACGTGTTTGACGATCGAGCGAAGGGTGTGGCGGATCGCTGTCCGGTGGGGTCAGCTCAGGCGACTGAGTTGCTCCCGTCGGCGGCCCCATCCGGCCCCCCACTTATGACGAACCGGCGCCGACTACCTGACAATGACTTGGATGTATCTTCTGGTGACGTTTCTCGCTCCCAGGAGCGCATGCTTGTGCGCATGCACAAGCTTGCGCATGGGGGTGACTACCCCGGTCGTGAGGACGACGTAGCTGCCGTGCTTGCATACTGCAGGATCCGGAAGGCTGCTGCACTGCCGGGCACGGGGCGACAGGAAGCAGGTGAGCCGGTTGGGGCCTCGCCAGGCGCAAACTCTGCGTCCCTGGCGACGGCGGTCTCACTGGGGGCGCCACAGGGGCCGACCAGGCAAGAGGTCGGTTCGCTCGTGGCTGCTGCTACGGCCCTGCAACAGCAAGAACCCGTAGCCACGCCAGTTTCTGCCCCGCCCTGCGCGAAGGGCACTACCGCGGTCTGGGCGGGTGCAAAGCCAGCTCAAGAGGCCGCCGTGATTGCCGCCGACGAGGAATTGCCAGACGCAAATCTTGCGGAGGCCATTGCTGACGCAGACAGACGTGACGCTGACGATGCTAGCGCGCTCCGGAAGCGCCGTGCTGACACGGCTGACGACTCTGACGTCCGCTCTCAAGCCTCCGACACTGCTCGGCCGCGGAAGAAGGCCCCTAAGGCCTCCCGAGCCGCTGCTGCCGCCGCGGACCAGACGGTCATGAAGACGTTGCGCGCGAGGGAGAAGCGGTCCTCCACAGGGCCTACTGATGAGGACGGTTTCGTCACCCCTGCCAGGCGGCACACAGCAAGGGCGGCTGGCCTACAGGCTGCGCTGCCGCTGCCGACCGCCAACGCCTTCCAGGACGCGTCTCATGACGTCCCAGACGACGCCGGGGTTCCGCCCTGGACAGCAGCGCCGCGCCCCCCGCCAATTGTGGTCCAATGGGACGGCCCTTATAAGCCGTTCAAGCAGAAGATCACTCAGGTGGCGCCCTCTGCCAGCGTCAGGACTGCCGGCAATGATCTTTACCGGCTCTCCATGACCTCTGTTGAGGACTACCGTGCAGTCATGGATGTCATCTGCAAAGATGGCCTCCATTACTACACGCACCCGTCAGAACCGCTCAAGCTGCAGAAGGTGGTGTTCCGTCGCCTCCCCTTCCAGTTTGGGGCGGATTACCTACGCGAAGAACTGGAGGACATGGGCTTCGGCATCCGCCACATGGGGCTCATGAACTCCCCACGCACCCACCGCCCCATGCCGCTGTACCAGGTCGTTCTTGTCGACAACCTGGAAAATCGCAAGATCTTTCAGGTGCGGCGGGTTGGGCGGGTCGACGTCGAAGTGGAGCCACTGCGGGCCAAAGGCAGGAGGGCCCAGTGCTTCTCTTGCCAACGGCTTGACCATGTGTCTCGCTACTGTTCGATGCCGCCCCGCTGCGTCAAGTGCGGGGCACAGCATCAGAGCAAGGAATGCTCGCTCCCACAAGAGGATAAGCCGACATGCTGCAACTGCAGTGGCGCGCACGTCGCGAGCTACCGGGGCTGTCCGGCCTTCCAGCGTGGCCGACATCAGCACCGTGGCCGGGCTGCCCCTTCCCGCAAGGTACAGCCTGGCACCAGCTTCGCTGATGCCGCCAAGGGGGGGGGGTCCGCCCGCCCCCTTCACTCAGCCGCCTGCTGCCTTGGATGGCGCTGCGCCGCAGCGGCCTGCCTCGTCTGATGCAGCTGCTGCCCCTACACCCACGTCTCCCGCAGCTGCCGTCCCCCGCCTGTGCCGCCGACGGCCGCGGCTTACCGCCCCCGCGGCGGAACGTCCGGCCACTGATGCCCCGCAACGGCGGCGGTCTGCCCCTCGGGCTGTGCCCCCGCAAACGCCGCCTCCTGCGGTCCCACCGCAGCCTGCTGTTCCTGCCTTGGAGGCCGCCCCGGCATGTACTGGATCACTCGCTCGGCCTGCTATTGACAATGGAACCAAAATTCTGCGGGTCGCAACGGTTTTGTGCATGATGTCACGAATGGTTGTCTAAATATTCAATTTTATATATAAATCATGTACGCCGCGGTTTAATGAAAGTAATAACAGTAACGAAGTACTTAAAACAGGTATCAATACAACCACTACTTCTTTATTTGGTGGTAGAAACTGTATGAAGGATTTTGAGTTCTATAAACAAACATTTTGTTCTCATGTCCAATCTAGAAAGCTTACTGGGAGGAGTTGATAGTTAGACAGACTCTCCACCATGCCTCCCTCCAGCGCCCGCCCACCTCCCAATTCCACTTCTGCACCTGCATACATAATCGGCAAGCCATCACTTGGAGCATGACGGTTGCTTCAAGTTACCGCTACCCATCGTTTCACCTCCTCTTCTGCGTGAAAATGGAGAGAGGAAAATTAGCTGGCTACACTCTCTGATCAGATGTATCCGGACATCCTATGTAGTGCAGAATTGACCAGTTGAAGTCACGAGAGGCGGACCCATGAGTATAAAAGGAGACGGGGAGTATTGTGACGTCAGTCACGCACGCACGCACATTCCGAGTTGCGATGTCGAGGCGGAAGGACGTGTTTGACGATCGAGCGAAGGGTGTGGCGGATCGCTGTCCGGTGGGGTCAGCTCAGGCGACTGAGTTGCTCCCGTCGGCGGCCCCATCCGGCCCCCCACTTATGACGAACCGGCGCCGACTACCTGACAATGACTTGGATGTATCTTCTGATGACGTTTCTCGCTCCCAGGAGCGCATGCTTGTGCCCATGCACAAGCTTGCGCATGGGGGTGACTACCCCGGTCGTGAGGACGATGTAGCCGGCGTGCTTGCACACTGAGGATCCGGAAGGCTGCTGCACTGCCGGGCACGGGGCGACAGGAGGCAGGTGAGCCGGTGGGGGCCTCGCCAGGCGCAAACTCTGCGTCCCTGGCGACGGCGGTCTCACTGGGGGCGCCACAGGGGCCGACCAGGCAAGAAGTCGGTTCGCTCGTGGCTGCTGCTACGGCCCTGCAACAGCAAGAACCCGTAGCCACGCCAGTTTCTGCCCCGCCCCGCGCGAAGGGCACTACCGCGGTCTGGGCGGGTGCAAAACCAGCTCAAGAGGCCGCCGTGATTGCCGCCGACGAGGAATTGCCAGACGCAAATCTTGCGGAGGCCATTGCTGCCGCAGACAGACGTGACGCTGACGATGCTAGCGCGCTCCGGAAGCGCCGTGCTGACACGGCTGACGACTCTGACGTCCGCTCTCAAGACTCCGACACTGCTCGGCCGCGGAAGAAGGCCCCTAAGGTCTCCCGAGCCGCTGCTGCCGCCGCGGCCCAGACGGTCATGAAGACGTTGCGCGCGAGGGAGCAGCGGTCCTCCACAGGGCCTACTGATGAGGACGGTTTCGTCACCCCTGCCAGGCGGCACACAGCAAGGGCGGCTGGCCTACAGCCTGCGCTGCCGCTGCCGACCGCCAACGCCTTCCAGGACGCGTCTGATGACGTCCCAGACGACGCCGGGGTTCCGCCCTGGACAGCAGCGCCGCGCCCCCCGCCGATTGTGGTCCAATGGGACGGCCCTTATAAGCCGTTCAAGCAGAAGATCACTCGGGTGGCGCCCTCTGCCAGCGTCAGGACTGCCGGCAATGATCTTTACCGGCTCTCCATGACCTCTGTTGAGGACTACCGTGCAGTCATGGATGTCATCTGCAAAGATGGCCTCCATTACTACACGCAGCCGTCAGAACCGCTCAAGCTGTTGAAGGTGGTGTTCCGCCGCCTCCCCTTCCAGTTTGGGGCGGATTACCTACGCGAAGAACTGGAGGACATGGGCGTCGGCATCCTCCACATGGGGCTCATGAACTCCCCACGCACCCACCGCCCCATGCCGCTGTACCAGGTCGTTCTTGTCGACAACCTGGAAAATCGCAAGATCTTTCAGGTGCGGCGGGTTGGGCAGGTCGACGTCGAAGTGGAGCCACTGCGGGCCAAAGGCAGGAGGGCCCAGTGCTTCTCTTGCCAACGGCTTGACCATGTGTCTCGCTACTGTTCGATGCCGCCCCGCTGCGTCAAGTGTGGGGCACAGCATCAGAGCAAGGAATGCTCGCTCCCACGAGAGGATAAGCCGACGTGCTGCAACTGCAGTGGCGCGCACGTCGCGAGCTACCGGGGCTGTCTGACCTTCCAGCGTGGCCGACATCAGCACCGTGGCCGGGCTGCCCCTTCCCGCAAGGTACAGCCTGGCACCAGCTTCGCTGATGCCGACAAGGGGGGGGGGCCGCCCGCCCCCTTCACTCAGCCGCCTGCTGCCTTGGATGGCGCTGCGCCGCAGCGGCCTGCCTCGTCTGATGCAGCTGCTGCCCCTACACCCACGTCTCCCGCAGCTGCCGTCCCCCGCCTGTGCCGCCGACGGCCGCGGCTTACCGCCCCCGCGGCGGAACGTCCGGCCACTGATGCCCCGCAACGGCGGCGGTCTGCCCCTCGGGCTGTGCCCCCGCAAACGCCGCCTCCTGCGGTCCCACCGCAGCCTGCTGTTCCTGCCTTGGAGGCCGCCCCGGCATGTACTCGATCACTCGCTCGGCCTGCTATTGACAATGGAACCAAAATTCTGCGGGTCGCAACGGTTTTGTGCATGATGTCACGAATGGTTGTCTAAACATTGAACTTTATATATAAATCATGTACGCCGCGGTTTAATAAAAGTAATAACAGTAACGAAGTACTTAAAACAGGTATCAATACAACCACTATTTCTTTGTTTGGTGGTAGAAACTGTATGAAGGATTTTGAGTTCTATAAACAAACATTTTGTTCTCATGTCCAATCTAGAAAGCTTACTGGGAGGAGTTGATAGTTAGACAGACTCTCCACCATGCCTCCCTCCAGCGCCCGCCCACCTCCCAATTCCACTTCTGCACCTGCATACATAATCGGCAAGCCATCACTTGGAGCATGACGGTTGCTTCAAGTTACCGCTACCCATCGTTTCACCTCCTCTTCTGCTTGAAAATGGAGAGAGGAAAATCAGCTGGCTACACTCTCTGATCAGATGTATCCGGACATCCTATGTAGTGCAGAATTGACCAGTCGAAGTCACGAGAGGCCGACCCACGAGTATAAAAGGAGACGGAGAGTATTGTGACGTCAATCACGCACGCACGCACATTCCGAGTTGCGATGTCGAGGCGGAAGGACGTGTTTGACGATCGAGCGAAGGGTGTGGCGGATCGCTGTCCGGTGGGGTCAGCTCAGGCGACTGAGTTGCTCCCGTCGGCGGCCCCATCCGGCCCCTCACTTATGACGAACCGGCGCCGACTACCTGACAATGACTTGGATGTATCTTCTGGTGACGTTTCTCGCTCCCAGGAGCGCATGCTTGTGCGCATGCACAAGCTTGCGCATGGGGGTGACTATCCCGGTCGTGAGGACGACGTAGCTGCCGTGCTTGCATACTGCAGGATCCGGAAGGCTGCTGCACTGCTGGGCACGGGGCGACAGGAGGCAGGTGAGCCGGTTGGGGCCTCGCCAGGCGCAAACTCTGCGTCCCTGGCGACGGCGGTCTCACTGGGGACGCCACAGGGGCCGACCAGGCAAGAGGTCGGTTCGCTCGTGGCTGCTGCTACGGCCCTGCAACAGCAAGAATCCGTAGCCACGCTAGTTTCTGCCCCGCCCTGCGCGAAGGGCACTACCGCGGTCTGGGCGGGTGCAAAGCCAGCTCAAGAGGCCGCCGTGATTGCCGCCGACGAGGAATTGCCAGACGCAAATCTTGCGGAGGCCATTGCTGACGCAGACAGACGTGACGCTGACGATGCTAGCGCGCTCCGGAAGCGCCGTGCTGACACGGCTGACGACTCTGACGTCCGCTCCCAAGCCTCCGACACTGCTCGGCCGCAGAAGAAGGCCCCTAAGGCCTCCCGAGCCGCTACTGCCGCCGCGGCCCAGACGGTCATGAAGACGTTGCGCGCGAGGGAGCAGTGGTCCTCCACAGGGCCTACTGATGAGGACGGTTTCGTCACCCCTGCCAGGCGGCACACAGCAAGGGCGGCTGGCCTACAGCCTGCGCTGCCGCTGCCGACCGCAAACGCCTTCCAGGACGCGTCTGATGACGTCCCAGACGACGCCGGGGTTCCGCCCTGGACAGCAGCGCCGCGCCCCCCGCCGATTGTGGTCCAATGGGACGGCCCTTATAAGCCGTTCAAGCAGAAGATCACTCGGGTGGCGCCCTCTGCCAGTGTCAGGACTGCCAGCAATGATCTTTACCGTCTCTCCATGACCTCTGTTGAGGACTACCGTGCAGTCATGGATGTCATCTGCAAAGATGGCCTCCATTACTACACGCACCCGTCAGAACCGCTCAAGCTGCAGAAGGTGGTATTCCGTCGCCTCCCCTTCCAGTTTGGGGCGGATTACCTACGCGAAGAACTGGAGGACATGGGCTTCGGCATCCGCCACATGGGGCTCATGAACTCCCCACGCACCCACCGCCCCATGCCGCTGTACCAGGTCGTTCTTGTCGACAACCTGGAAAATCGCAAGATCTTTCAGGTGCGGCGGGTTGGGCGGGTCGACGTCGAAGTGGAGCCACTGCGGGCCAAAGGCAGGAGGGCCCAGTGCTTCTCTTGCCAACGGCTTGACCATGTGTCTCGCTACTGTTCGATGCCGCCCCGCTGCGTCAAGTGCGGGGCACAGCATCAGAGCAAGGAATGCTCGCTCCCACGAGAGGATAAGCCGACATGCTGCAACTGCAGTGGCGCGCACGTCGCGAGCTACCGGGGCTGTCCGGCCTTCCAGCGTGGCCGACATCAGCACCGTGGCCAGGCTGCCCCTTCCCGCAAGGTACAGCCTGGCACCAGCTTCGCTGATGCCGCCAAGGGGGGGGGGGGGGCGCCCGCCCCCTTCACTCAGCCGCCTGCTGCCTTGGACGGCGCTGCGCCGCAGCGGCCTGCCTCGTCTGATGCAGCTGCTGCCCTTACACCCACGTCTCCCGCAGCTGCCGTCCCCCGCCTGTGCCGCCGACGGCCGCGGCTTACCGCCCCCGCGGCAGAACTTCCGGCCACTGATGCCCCGCAACGGCGGCGGTCTGCCCCTCGGGCTGTGCCCCCGCAAACGCCGCCTCCTGCGGTCCCACCGCAGCCTGCTGTTCCTGCCTTGGAGGCCGCCGCAGGGGCCCCCATGGCTCCCGATGCGGCTGATCTCCGTACGCTCCTGCGTTCGTTGAGCCAGGTGCTCGAGCAGCTCCCGGTGCTCGTCACCGCCGTCACGTCGGCTACCGTCCGCTGAGCCCGGTCCTCCGACCACCTTCCAGTGGTCTACGACATGGACGTCGTCGGCGCCTCCCTGCCGCCTGACCGCCGCACCTTCCGCGGCATTGACGAGGCCCGATTTCGGGCTGAACTGCTCGGTCGCTTTGACGGTGCTCCGGATCCTGCCCTGGAGGGGGTCGATGCTGCACTGGCCTTCTTTACGCGGCACACTCTCAGCGCTGCTGCCGCTGCGTCTCCCCGACAGCCGCGGCGGCGTCGCGAGATGTCCCGGCAGCTTCCACCGCACATCTTGGAGGCTATAACGGCCAAAAACCGTCTCTTCCGTGAGTGGCAGCTCACTCGCCAGCCTGCGACCAAGCGCCGCCTCAATCGGGCACAGCGCGACATCCGGGCCGCTATCGACCAACACCTGAACCGTGACTGGGCTGGCCTTGTGGCCACCCTGAACCCGACTGATGGGAGTGCCTGGCGGACCGCCAAGCGCTTCCTCCGCTGCCATCAGCCTGTTCCTCCGCTCCTCGTCGGCGGCAACGTTGTCTGTGCCCTGGACGCCAAGGCCAACGCCCTCGCCGACGTGTTCGCCGACAATTTCCGCCCGATCGCGGACGTCTTCGATGCCGACCACGTCCGTCTCGTGGAAGACCGCCTGCCGGTTATCCTCGCCGCCAGGGCCGCTGACGATGTGATCGCACCCATCACTGCCGATGAGGTTGGACTCCAGCTCCGCCGCCTCAACCCCAGGAAGGCGGGTGGCTCCGATGGTGTCACGAACCACCTCCTGTGGTTATTGCCGCCGGCACTCCATCAATCACTGGCGGACACTTTCACCTGCGTTCTCCGCTCCGGGATCTTCCCTTCCGCGTGGAAACACGTGGAAGTGGTGGCTATCCCCAAGGCCGGCAAGGATCCGCGTCCGGTGCAGCACTACCGGCCGATCAGCCTGCTCCCGTCTCTCTCCAAGATCTTTGAGAGACTGTACGTGGAGCGGCTGTGGCACCACGTCACTGCTGAAGGGCTCCTTCCAGCGGAGCAGTTCGGATTCCAGCGGGGCCACTCGACCACGCATCAGCTCTTACGCCTGGTGGAACAGGCGATGCGAGCGCTGGAGTCGCGGGAGTACCTTGGGGCGGTACTCCTCGACGTCTCCAAGGCGTTCGACTGCATGTGGCACGAGGGCCTCGTGTACAAGCTCCTTGTACAAGGGGTTCCGACGTCCCACGCCCTTCTGCTGCTGTCCTACCTCGCGGGCCGCACCTTCCACTTCCGGGCCGCCGCCGGCACCTCCACTGACCGGCCGATTCGTGTGGGGGTACCGCAGGGGTCGGTTCTCGGCCCCCTGCTGTACACCTTGTACACCGCTGACGCACCGCGGGTGGCGCACGTGGAGTTGGCTCTTTATGCCGACGACACTGCGCTGTTCACCCGCAGCATGAACGTGGTCACGATGCGCCCCCGACTCCAACTAGCGTGCGACGTCCTGGGGGCGTGGTTCACCAAGAGCGCCTCAAATTTAACGCCTCCAAGAGCCAGGTGGTCGTCTTCACTCGGAGACGGCTACCTCCTGCCCTGCCGCCTGTCTCGATCTCGGGAGGCCCCATCCCGTGGTCACCAACCGGCAAATACCTTGGTGTGACGCTGGACAGGTATCACACCTGGCTGCCGCACATCCGAGACATCAGGGGGCGGGCGATTGGGCGTCTCCGGGCGCTCTACCCGCTGCTGAACCCCGCGTCCACCCTCCCCCTCGGCACGGCCTGACCGTGTACTTGGCCCTCGTCCGGCCGGTACTCGAGTACGCCACCGTAGTGTGGGGGTATGCCGCTCCATCGCACGTTGCGATGCTCCAGCGTGTCCAGAATCGGGCGCTGCGACTCGCTCTCCACAAGCCGCCTCGTTACTTCATGAGGAAGCTGGCGTCCCGTTGTTGCGGGATCGCTTCAGGCAGTCCGCCAGGGTGTTCTAAGCCTCTGCAGAACACTCTGGCAGTCGTCTTATACGCGGACTGGGACACCAAGTCCACCGCAGGCCGACCACGCGTTGGCCTGATCTGCTGCGGGAGTAGTTTCTTCCCTATGCCGCTTTTGACGCAGCGTCCGCCCCCACGCGGCCGCTCACATAGGCCAATCCTAACCGTGAAGCCAAACAATAGTTCTTGAGGTCCACACAGGGACAGCAGCTTCGCTGCTTAGCCTGTCTCACTCCTGGTAGATGTAACCAGAGATTTGCAGTGCAGTGCAGTGCAGTGTGACGTCAGTAGAGAAGCAGTAACACCAGAAGTGGACGGTCGAATGGCTCTAAGCACTATGGGACTTAACGTCTGAGGTCATCAGTATCCTAGGACTTAGAACTACTGAAATCTAACTAACCTAAGGACATCACACACATCCATGCCCGAGGCATGATTCGAACCTGCGACCGTAGCAGCAGCGAAGTGGTCGGTCTGGTGACCTGCGTGTGTTCGAACGTGAACCAGTCTTTGAATATTACTACAGTACCTCAGGGACATTTCAAACCTTAAATAACAGCACAAGTCGGCTGTTGATAATGTGAGTGTGAAGTGGAAACGTGAAGGGACAAGTACAGCTAAACCAAGAACATCGAGACCTCACGCACTTACGCACATTGAATGTTGAGCATTGCGAATGGTGGTTCTAACAAGTTACATGAAATCAACGTAATGAAGCACTTGAGAGTTCCAAAGTGCTATATCCTGTGGCATTCCGATTTAAGGGTTTGAGTTCGGTGAATGCCTGTAGAACGTTACTTGCCGTCATGTGTAGCGACAACAGTGAAGTTCAGAGGCGATGCCGTCACTGTAGGGGGTGCTTTTCGTGGTCAGGGTGTGGTCCCCTCTTGCGCTTCAGGGATCTCTAAACGCAGAAGGATATAAACACATTTTACAACATTGTGTACTGAGTAATGTAGGGGAAAAGTTCGAAGGCGATGGCTGTTTGTGGTAGCATAGCAGTGTATCCTGTCATAAAGCAGCTTCTGTGAGGCAATAGTTTTATGGACAACAACATTCCTGAACAGGACTGGTGTGCCAAGAGTCCCGACCTAAGTCCAATGGAACACCTTCGGGATGAGTTAGAATGTGGACTCCAGTCTAGACTCCATCGCCCAACATCAATACCTCTTCTAGATCCACTCGGTTGCAATGGCCGACGAAATGTTTCATACCTCCAGAAAAAATTGAGATCAGAAAGGGTTCATGCCCGTTAATAGATGTTTGGACACATTTGATCAATAGTGCATACTACAATGGGACACCCGTTTCTAACATAACCTTTTTTCTTTTATAGAAGTAGCCGATACCAGGATTTATCCCGAAATTGTCGGCTGTTTCACTGAAAGAATTTCATCTGACTTTGCGTGCGATGTATTAGATTTCAGGCTAAAATGTACAGAAAGAATTTAATTTGTTACAATAAATATGTACCAATGCTTAAAATTTATCTTCTTTTAGAAATATTTGACATTACGAAATTTGTGACATACTTAAAATTCATATTATTAATTGCAGAATCTAGCGCGAATTATTAAATTTATTTCCGGATTCATCTGTAATATAAAGATATAATGTGGAAAGATTCTACTTTTGTCAAGAAAGTTTGTAAACTCTTTTGCTTTGTATACTCTTTGGAATATTTTGAGTACCGCAGAATGTAAGTAGTTGTGGGCATGCCTCTGATGGAAACGCACATGTTTTTCAGTTTTGTCTGCAACAATGTAATTGATGGTTTTATGAAAATGGAGATTGTGAAGTCAGTATGATTTTGACGAATGGGGTGAAATAAAAGAAAATCATAGCAACAGATAGTACTTCGTCAGTTATTTAGTCATCTGGAATCTAGTAAGTTAAAATTAAAGCCTCAGGAATGTACCCCTAGACGCAAGACCTGGAGCCAACAACAACAAGCGAAAATGAAGATGAGTAAAATGTATTTCCTTTTGTGTATCTTACGCCTTTCGAAGTTTTTGAAACTAATGAAGACAGTAAAAACAATTTAACGGTGATGTATGGGAGGGTAGGATTACAATACACTGAGGCTACAAAAGTCAAGGAATAGCGATATGCAAATCTACAGACGGTGGTGGTATCGTGTACACAGTGCATTGGCGGACCTATCATTTGCACTCTACTGATTTGTGTGAAAAGGATTCCGACGTGAATATGGGGACACTTTGGAATTAATACATTCTGAATGCGGAATGGGCCGACCGTGGTGGCCGAGCGGTTCTAGGCGCTTCAGTCCGGATCCGAGCGACTGCCTCGGCAGTAGGTTCGAATCCTGCCGCGGGCATGGATGTGTGTGATGTCCTTAGGTTAGTTAGGTTTAAGTAGTTCTAAGTTCTGGGGGACTGATGACCTCAGATGTTAAGTCCCATAGTGCTCAGAGCCATTTTTGAATGCGGAGTGGCAGATAGAGCTAGACGCATGGATCACTCCATTTCGGAAGTCGTTAGGGAATTCAATATTCCGAAATCAATGGTGTTCAAAAAAATGGCGCTGAGCACTATGGGACTCAACTGCTGAGGTCATTAGTCCCCTAGAACTTAGAACTAGTTAAACCTAACTAACCTAAGGACATCACAAACATCCATGCCCGAAGCAGGATTCGAACCTGCGACCGTAGCGGTATTGCGGTTCCAGACTGCAGCGCCTTTAACCGCACGGCCACTTCGGCCGGCAATCCATGGTGTGAAGAGTGTGTTGAGAACAGTAAGTTTCAGGCTTTGCTTCTCACCACGGATAACGCAGTGGTCGACGTTCTTCACTTAACGACGGAGAGCAGCGGCGTTTGCTTAGAGTTCACAGTGCTAACGGACAAGCGATACTGCGTGAAATATCCGTAGAAATCAATGTGGGACATACGACGAACGAATCTGTTATGACATGTGCGGCGAAATTCGGCTTTAATGGGCTACAGACGACCGACGCACGTACCTTTGGTAACAGAATGGCATTGCCTGCAGAGCCTCTCCTGCGCTTGTGACCACATCGGTTGGAGCCTAGAAAACTTGAAAACTCGATTTCAGTCAGTAAGAGCTAATTGTTAGGTTCGAATGGCTCAGTATTTCTTCAGGGGACTTCCAGTTCAGTCGAATTGCGGCACAACGCCGGGCACGAGGAAGTCTGTCACGATATGAAGAGGTATTCCATGGTTTTTGTCATCTCAGTGTATACCTCCACACAAGTTGTAATTTCTCTTTATCTTGTCTTCGCGGTCCTTACTCGAGAACTAGGTTGATGGCAGAGCAGTCATTCTGCAGTCAGTCGCAATCGCCGCTTCTTTGAACTTTCTCAGTACCGTTTCCCGTAAAGGACGACGTCCTCTCTCCAGGGATTCTCAAGTGAGTTCATGAAGCATCTCTGTAACACTTGCGTGGTAATCGATTCTACAGGTAACAAATCTACCAGCAAGATTCTGAACTATTTTTTGTCTTCTTTCAGCACGACCTGGTGGAGATTCTGAAATGTGGTCAAGGACCAGCGACTCGTCAAGTGGTAGTCGTTTTAACTTAATAATTAATTTCCTTCATGATATAAGCAGTGCATCAATGGCACAGGGAAATTTCCCAGGCAAGTTAAAACATGCAATTATTAAACAACTTCGTGAGACAGGTGATAATATAGACTTAAACAATTATCGTCCAATTTCCTTACTGACACATTTTTCCAAAATATTCGGAAAAGTAATGTACTCAAGAGTAGTTGCACACTTAAGCGGAAACAGTTTACTTAGCACGTCACAGTTTGGATTCCAGAAATGCTGCTCGACTGAGAATGCTATTTATAAATTCATTCGTCAAATAATACAAGCCCTAAATAGTAACAGTTCTGCACAAAAAGTATGGTCATGCCAACAAGTGATGTAGCGCATGAGTAAAAGTCAATAAGTAAGGTGGAACGACTGAAATTTTTCTGTGTACATACTGATGAAAACTTGAACTAGAAGAAGCACATGACTGAGCTTTTCAAAGAATTAAGTTTAACTACTTCTGCCCTTCGTACCGCTGCTATTCTTGGAAGCAAACGTATCGACCTCCTGATTTATTTTGCATATTTCTTGTCAATAATGTCGTATGGAATAATTTTCTGGGGTAACTCATCACTTAGGGCGAATGTATTGATCGCACAAAAGCTAGGAGCTAGGCATGTTAACTGGGCCGTCACGATACAGTTATTCACTGATGAAATTCACTATAAAATATCCATCACAATTTGAGAAGACAGTGATGTTTATACCTACAACACTATAGGGAAAAGTGATCTTTATTATCCATTGTTAAAGTTGCCAGTGAATTAAAGAGCAGTTCAGTATGCAGCGACAAAAACTTTTGGTCATCTGTCCATTAATCGGCTGAGAGGTTGAGAAACAATATTACTTCCACTTTAAAATCATTTCTCTTGGACACCTCCTTCTATTCCATGGATGATTTTCTATTTGAAACCTGGTAGACAGTAAAAGAAATGTTTTAAATGTAATTGCATGTGTAGGAATAAAATGATAATGTGTTCATTAATGTTAACACTAGGCACGTATGTATATCCTTTAAATTGACACGTTCCACACCATTTCGATAAAATAATTGTTCAAATGATCGACGGAACATGTAAATAACGAACTGACTATCTATCCTTCACCGTGGGGTCTCTGTTCGTAGAAGCGTCCATCATGATGCTGTATGCGAAACCTGGTTTCTCTGAAAAGAAGACGTGCTGCCACTTTAGTGCCCAGTGATATCTTTGGGCGCACCAGTGACGAAGCTTCTTTCTCTGGTGTCATGCGAAGAAGCAACAATGGTCGCTGTGTCGGCAGTCCAAGGTGCTCTAAAAGTCGTCCCACCGTCAGTGTGGATACCTGTAGTGCTGCTAAAGAGGTCAATTCTTGACGCAAGCCACGAGATGTGGTTGCACGACCAAGCGTACAACTTGTCTGTCATTTCGGGTGTAATCGCGTAGGGCCTTCGAAATTCTGCATAACGTTGATTATGGGCCTTCTCAGCCCATCGATTCCGTATTCACATGAAAGTTGTGGGATCTGGAACAACACCAGCAGCCACACCGTAGATCGATAAACCACAGTTCCAATAGATCGTAATCCTGGAGTTGTTTAGTCTGACACGTACTGCTAGAAATTACTTTCTCTTACACCAGGCATAACAAATACTTCTCACAAACAATCAGCAGTCAAATGTGATTTCTTGATGCAAAACTCGCTACATAATATTTCCTTGCATGCGGAATGTGGATGATGTTACTCTTAACTGCTTTGTGCAGTTGCAGTGAAACACACATCATTTGCATATCCAAGCAGGCAGCACGCACCATGTAAATTTTAAACTTGTTGAGTGCCACCTTCCTGGTGTTTCAATTGTACAGCTCGGCAGTGTATTTAGGGGAGCTGACAACGGCGACTATACAGAGAGGGAAAGAAATTAAAGTAATAAATTGTTCTGGGCTTCTACTAATAAACGAAAAGCGGTTTCCAAAACTAAGCTTCCTAGGAGTCGAAATGGAAATGAGTTTTGAGTTATGACTATGACCATGATGTACGAATATGAAAAAGAAATGGAGGTGGACAGGCAAATAGATAGTCGATGGAGGAAGTGCGTATTTGGATTAGAAGACGCAAAAATGAAAAAAATTGTGATAACGTATTAGAAGCTGGGTCCATGACATTAGAAAATATACAGGCCCGACATAAACTGAAGCGCCAAAGAAACTGGTGTAGGCATTCGTATTCAAATACAGAGATATGTAAACAGGCAGAGTGCGGCGCTGCGGTCGGCAACGTCTGTATCAGACAACAACTCTCTGTCACAGTTGTTAGATCGGTTACTACTGCTACAATCGCAGGTTATCAGTATTTAAGTGAGGTTCAACGTGGTGTCATCGTCGCAGCACGAGCGATGAGACACAGCATCTCCGAGGTAGCGATGAAGTGGGGATTTTCCCGTAAGACCATTTCACGAGTGTACCGTGAATATCAGGAATACTGTACGGCAAATATCAAGTCTGCGACAACTCTGCGGTCGGAAAAACATCCTGCAGGAATAGGACCAACGACGACTGAAGATAGTCATTTAACGTGACAGAATTGCAAACCTACCGTAGATTGCTGCTGCAGATTTCAGTGCTGGACCATTAACAAGTGTCCGAGTGCGAACCATGGAACGAATCATCAACGATATGGGCTTTCGGAGCCGAAGGCTCACTCGTGTACCCTTCGTGACTGCACAGCACAAAGCTTTACACCTCGCCTGGGCACGTCAACACCGACATTGCGCTGTTGATGACTGGAAACATGTTGCCTGGTCGGACGAGTCTCTTTTCAAATTGTATCGAGCGGATGGTCACGTAAGAGTGTGGAGAAGACCTCATGAATCCACGGAATCAGCAGGAGACTGTTCTAGATGATGGAGCCTCTGTGATGGTGTGGGGCGTTTGCAGTAGGAGTGATATGGCATCCCTGATACGTCTACATACGACTCTGACAAGTGACATGTACGTAAGCATCCTGTCTGATCACCTGCATCCATTCATGTTCATTGTGCATCCCGACGGACTTCGGCAATTCCAGCAGAACAATGCGACACCCCACACATCCACAATTGCCACACAGTACCTCCAAGAACACCCTTCTAAGTTTAAATACTTCCGCTGACCACCAAACTCCCCAGACGTGAACATTCTTGCCGGCCGAAGTGGCCGTGCGGTTAAAGGCGCTGCAGTCTGGAACCGCAGGACCGCTACGGTCGCAGGTTCGAATCCTGCCTCGGGCATGGATGTTTGTGATGTCCTTAGGTTAGTTAGGTTTAACTAGTTGTAAGTTCTAGGGGACTAATGACCTCAGCAGTAGAGTCCCATAGTGCTCAGAGCCATTTGAACCATTTTTTTGAACATTCTTTGGCGTATCTTAGATGCCTTGTAACGTGCTCTTCAGAAGAGGTCTCCACACGCTCGAACTCTTACGGGTTTATGGACAGCCCTGCAGGATTCGTGGTGTCAGTTCCCTCCAGCACTACTTCAGTCATTAATTACGTCCATGCCACGTCGCGTTGCGGCACTTCAGCGTGCTCGCGGGTGCCCTGCACGATATTAGGCAGGTGCACCAGTTTCTTAGGGTCTTCAGTGTTTATACGTGAAGACGAAGACTGTAGTTTTCCCGTAAGCTACAGGAAGTCGTTATCAGACAGTGGATGTCAAACGGCGGTTGCTGCGACTGCTGATAAGGCTAATAATGATGATGACACGACGAAATACAGTTAAATAACCGTTGAAACACAAGAGATAAACACGTAAACAGTAGAACTGCGTAGTGGTTTGGTGAATCGATAGCGATGGAGATGTCGATATGCGTTGTCTGGAGGACGCTTGTTTATGGAGAGGAGGCGCAGGCGGCTTCTGTTTCCCGAGGGTAGCGGCCGTGGCTCAAGCACAGCGGGCCCTTCGATTTCTGTATCAGGCCGGCCTGATCTCCAGGGCGTCTTCCGGGGAATTGAGGAAGTACTTGCGGAGGAGAGAAGCTGACCGCCTCCACCCTCTTCCCTCTGTCCTCTGCTGGGCCCGCAGTTTTTGCGCGCGCTTAGAAGATTTCCGCTGCTACCCGCAGATCACACACTCTCCTTACAGTCGATTTCCATCGGAGTTTCAAATTCTACTGGCGATTTGAATCACTGTGATTATTTCGTTGTTGATGGCAAATCGTACCTCTGTAGACAGATAATAAAATTCAACTTAATAGCAAATTGTATCATGAGGAGTATTTCGAAACATATTTACGGATCAAAACAATGAGACGAAAACTTGGACGTTTATTTCATTTAGTTTCTCCTTGTTCCTAAGTTTATTTGGTCATTTATCTGTTTTTACACATGTTATGAGCTTCCGTGCTTTTAAATAAATACGTAGTCTAGTCAACCGATTCTGTGAATAGAATACATGTGTTACTTGTTTGGAGCCGGTGTCTACAGGTTTAGTTCCTCGGGATATCTTCAGTGCTGAGGTTTGTTTTTTTGTGTCCACAGAGAGAATTCTTCAAAGTAATAGCCGACGCTACCACTGAGTCACTCACAAAGAATTTTGGCGGAAATCAATATCGACAACATAATAACTGTTACACGCACGCACTGCGAACTATAAGTTAAATGATTTGTGCACATCCACACATCCTTTCGTATCATATAACTCCCCTATTTATTTCTTTGTTAATTGTGACTCATTACGTCACTCCTCGACCATAAAACATGTTGTACGTTACGATGCCTCTTTCGTCAATTAATATTTAAGCTAAACGTCGGTATACCGTATTATTCGGTAATTAATAACAACAAAGGGTGTTCCTCGAAGGGCTTCGACCCTTCGTTTATGTACAGGGTGAAAATTACCGAACTGTATGAAGAAAACGTAAATTAGTTAGAAACTACGGCGTGCACACACTTTATTCAACATGTAAACGTCACTACAGATGTCCCGGATTTACGTTATGACATGTTCGATATGCCTGCCATCATTGGCGATGATGTGGCGCAGGCGAATAGCGAAATTATGCATGAGCCGCTGAAGTGTCGGAAAATCGATGCTGTCGATGATCACCTGAATCGTTGTTTTCAGCTCGGCCAATGTTTATGGGTGCTATTGCTGTAAACCTTCTTTTTAATCCAGCTCCACAAAAAGGAGTCACATGTGTCCAGATCCAAAGAACACGGCGGCCAATCGAGGCCCATGCCAGTGGCCTCTGGGTATGCCAGAGCCAGAATGCGGTCCTGAAAGTGCTCCTCCAGGACGTCAAACACTCTCCTTCTTCGATGGGGTCGAGCTTCGTATTGCATGAACCACATCTTAGCGAAATAAGGGTCACTTTGGATAATGAATATGAAACCTCTTCCAAAACCTTCATGTACCGTTCGGCAGTCACCGCGCCATCAAGGAATATCGCACCAGTACGCCAATCGCTACAGTTTTTCTTATTGACGAATCCATCCAAATAAAAGTGACCTAAGTCGATAAACCAAACCGTACAATCCCGATCATGCCCCGCGGTCAACCGTTCTGCTTGAACGATCTAACGCAAACCGTTTAGAAGTTATGACGATTTTATTCCATATAGTTCAATAATTGTCACCCTATAGATCGTTTTTAAAAGGAAGCTATTGAACTGGCCAAACATACTTGTAATGGTGTTACAAATACAAAGAGAATTAAAAAAATACGTGTAATATAATGGATATGAATACCACACGATGGCATTTTTTATGGAGTCATATATTCTCTAGGTGGCGCTTATGATAAAATAATAATCAATATAATATCGACGTTTTAACTATCACATGATGAAATCTTTCTAGGAAAGCTAAGTGTCTGAACTGAAGTATTTTGACCAGTTTCAACTGAAATACCTCGGTTACTCCGAAATTCAGTCTGTGATATGTAGCCACTAAAATACTCTGCACTTATTTCATATTAAAGATTTGGTGGGTTAGGTGCATGGGAGCTACTCTCTACAAAGCTTTTTTTTTTAATTGTAGACAAATAGTGATTAAGGAAGCAGAAATATGTTAGCCTTATGAGTAATTACCTCAAAAAAGGAAAATTGCAGTGAAATCCTGATTCATATGCTGATATTTGGTGGAATTAATTATATAAAATAGTCAGTACTTTTTTTTTTAATGCAGGGGATTATAAGGAATCCTAAGTTGAATCCTAAACTGCATATTGTATTCCACCACGAATAACAAACCAAAAGGCTTTATAGCAACACAACACAGTGGATTATCGATTTTTCGCTTTATTGTGTGGTTACAGTTGTGCATAATTTTTTCTGTAATATTTATGCTGTGAATATTTTTATTAATGTTATTTGATTCAATGAGCTATGTGTCAATACATTAATGACAAATATTTATAGACACGCTAGTATAGTCAATGGTGTAACATTATCTCTAAGAGTATCAGTCGGTAGGCCTTATTAACGCCTTAGACGCGACTGCACGAGAATTAGTTCTTGGTGAGACAGCCATTGTACTGCCTTACTAGGCTGCTTCTGGTTCAAACGTAAAATGTATTATAGTCAAAGTGTGCTGAGACTTGTGTGTGCTTATGATGATGCTTAAATGTTCGTCGTTATGCTGCAGTGAGAAGGTTTTGTGTGGACAGTCCATATTTGGAATTATGTGGGCACAACACAAAACTTCAAGAGCTTAACTGGCAACAAACCGTAGTGTGGTCCAAATGCAGTACATTGTAAATCGACGCCATGAGAGCCTGTACCATTGATTGCTACACAATGTTTTCCGTCGAAGTACTTGAGATGATTCAGCGCAGAATAAGGTCTAACCATTTTATCGTACGAGTTTGTACAGTCATTTCAGCGTTTAGGACTCTCAGTGTAAAAATTAAATATTTTCATTGTGTTAGTAATTGTTATGTTTTAACGCGAACATCTTCCATGACACGACCATTCCTTTCCTTGAATGAAATGCCGAGTTGTATTAAGAAAAAGAAACATCTTTAAATGAGTGAACAACAGTCTAATAACATTTTTTGCGATCAGTTTGAAACAGTCGAAACTTTGAAAATGCCATCTCTTAACTGCTCATAACGGAACGACAGTTAAATAATAATTACAGTGTGTTCTGTCTTTTCTGAAATTAAAATGTAATATCCTTAATTTCTTGCAAAGCCTATTCAAAAAGTACTTTATAAAAGTAACTGATCATTCTCAGATTAAATGATTTTAACAACAGTCTGTACCATCAAGTTCCCAGTGATAGCATTTTTATTAAACGCCGGCCGCTGTGGCCGAGCGGTTCTAGGCGCTTCAGTCCGGAACCGCGCTGCTGCTACGGTCGCAGGTTCGAATCCTGCCTCGGGCAAGGATGTGTGTGATGTCCTTCGATTAGTTAGGTTAAAGTAGTTCTAAGTCTAGGGGACTGATGACTTCAGATGTTACGTCCCATAGTGCTTAGAGCCATTTGAACCATTTCTTTTATTAAACATTATTTCCTGAATAGAAAGGGCATTATGTTTCAACTGTCAAAACATGAATGTCAGTGTTTGATTTTACATTATTTGTTACCGATTAACGAAGTAAGCGTATTAAGCGTTGCAGTGAGTATTATGCTACAGTTTTTGCTTAAGTCACTACACTAGAAAATATATTCCATTATTGCTCCATTTTCAAATCTAATATCTAAGAGCAAGTGCGAACATATTCCCAACATTAAGCATTAAGGGTAAGCAACTTCGTAATGGGAATTCAGTGGGCAGTGACAGTGCTTTGAGCAGCCATTCTGTTTAACAGCTAGAAAAGAAACCTCCATTTCGCTGTAGCATTTCCATTTCATAACCGTTTCAGTGTGTTGTGAGAAGGTGAGAAGTGTCGTATGCTAATAACAATACGAGCTGAGTTACGGTGCTATTATCATTATTTCAATATTTCAGTATTTTCGAGTTGCTCATGAGCGAGCTGGCGACCGTAAGATTGTTTCTGTTAACTCTGCATATTAATGAACAGGAAATCAGAAACCAGTAACGACTAAAATTTCAAATCCACCTTTAAACAATATTTCAGCTAACCGACACTGTGTTTATCGTCATTAGTAGAAAGGTAACTCATTACTAATCGGTTATAACACCCACTACGTTACTACAGGACAGTTTTACTTCGAATCACGTGCCTTATTGCATATTGTAGGTATCATTAAGAGCACGTGTCATTACAAAGAAAGTGTAGTATATGACTGGGGGTGTTACAGCTTGCATTCGAAGCAATCCAGGAGTTTTCGACTGCGTGCTTGCTATTGAGTACAGACAGCAGGGAATTCGTGAAATTCATATTGCGTTCCTATCTGTATTTATATGGCTTATGTACAAAAAATTGATTTATGAAACAAAGCCGGATAACAAGAATATTTGAGATAGGCTGGAATCATAATTTCGGTCAGAAACATACAGATAATGTCTTCTGAAGTAAAGACGTATTTCCAGATGCTATAAAAACCACCAAGTTCAGTTTCACTCAAAAGACTAGTATTTATGAGGACCGGTAATAAACTCGCCTTCCAGCCATCCTCTTTTGCGTTTCCCGCGGTTTCATTAACTCCCTCATGGGAAACTCCGAAATAGTCCCTTGGAAAAGGACCTTGCCGAATGGCTAGATCGGTATCAACTCAGTCCCTCTCTGCTTACCTTGAAGTCGACTGGGACAATAAACATTAATCTTACATCCATCGTTTTAGGAGTTCAGAACCAGCTTTAGCCATTTCAGGAAGAATGTTATGACTAGGTGTAAATTTTAACTGCACTTACAGTCAGATTTTGTATGTGGAAAAGAATGCAATAATATTTAACAAAAAATGGTACAAATGTCTCTGAGCACTATGGGACTTAACATCTATGGTCATCAGTCCCCTATAACTTAGATCTACTTAAACCTAACTAACCTAAGGACATCACACACGTCCATGCCCGAGGCAGGATTCGAACCTGAGACCGTAGCAGTCGCGCGGCTCCGGACTGAGCGCCTAGAACCGCTAGACCACCGCGACCGGCTAATATTTAACATCTCAACGATAGCGAGGTAATTATAGATGGCGAATAAGCTTGGAAAAAATAACGAAGGAGAAGGAAATCGGCTGCATCATTTCAAAAGGTATGATTTCAGCATTCCCCTCAATCTATTTTGGGAAGTCGTGGACGATATAAATTATGCCACTCCGGTTTCTTCTCTGAATGCGAAAATATTTTATTTACTCTCTTCTACTTAGGAAGAAATGACATTGTAATAAAATAAAACAAATCAGTGTTTTCCTGGAAAAATGTCGGTATCCATTTTTCCCCACGAGCCATTCGAGAGATAGTATGAAAATTCTCTGTGAACCCTCTGCGAAACACCTGGATGTGATCTGCTGAGCAGTTACGTAGATGCAGATGCACATAGAAAGTCTTAAGTGAAATCCCTTGGATGTCATAGAGAGAATGCGTGAAACCTCCAGCACGTACCGTAGCAAAATACAGCAGGATCACTTTCACAATAACAAGATATTTTGATTGTCTACTGAGTTTGCCATTGACACAAAAGCTAGTGTCCAGGTACTAGTAGATTATACGGGAAAAGGAAAGGAAATTTGCCAAATGAAAATCAAAATGTTTTATTTGGTATTAAGATTTTCTTTGAAAAAATATTTTCGTCAGTTCAACAGCAGAACGTGTGCAAACATGGGTGAAATAGAGATGATCTCTGCCAGTAGTCAAGAGCAGCTGAAATCGCTGAAACGCAACAAATCCTCAGGGTCCGTCGGGATCCCTGCTGGTTCCAATGAAGAATTTTTATTTGAATTATGTCCATTTGCAACCATAATTTCCGCAAGTCCCTTGGGTTGTGAACTGATCCTAATGACAAGAAATATCCATGGGTCTATAAAGAAAGGCAGCACAAATGAGCCCCAGAGCAGCAGCCCCATATGACTCACCTCTACTTTTAAAAGGGTTGAAATGGCTCGAAGCACTGTGGGACTTAATATCTGAGGTCATCAGTCGCCTATTCTTAGAACTAATTGAACATAACTAGCCTAAGGGCATCACACACATCCATGCCCGAAACTTTCTTGGAAACATTTACAATGTCTAGTTCTTAATACAGTATCAGTTTATAACCTTGCTTCACAGAAACTGTTTTGGTCAAATACTCTAGTCAGCGTTTTCTGACTTCGACCTCTTCCATTTCGTGTTTACGCTGTTACACACAAAAATGCAGATGTTTTGTAATTTAATGTGAGTAAATCCCTAAGGGAACAAACTGCTGACGTCGTCGGTCCCTTGACTTACACACTACTTAAACTAACCTATATTAAGAACAACACACACATACACATGCCCGAGGGAGGACTCAAACCTCCGGTGGGAGTGGCCGCACAGTCTGCGACATGGCGCCTAAAACCGCGTGGCCACTCCACGCGGCGATGTTTTATAATCTATAACATAGATTAAACCTCAAAGATGCGATTGGGGCTAAGTAAAACGGATCTTTACATAAAAGTAATTTCTGTAACAGGGTATAGTTCAAGTATTCAGGGTGTTACAAAAAGGTACGGCCAAACTTTCAGGAAACATTCCTCACACACAAATAAAGAAAAGATGTTACGTGGAAACGCTTAATTTCTATGTTAGAGCTCATTTTAGTTTCGTCAGTATATACTCTACTTCCTCGATTCACCGCCAGTTGGCCCAATTGAAGGAAGGTAGTGTTGACTTCGGTGCTTGTGTTGACATGCGACTCATTGCTCTACAGTACTAGCATCAAGCACATCAGTAAGTAGCATCAACAGGTTAGTGTTCATCACGAACGTGGTTTTGCAGTCAGTGCAATGTTTACAAATACGGAGTTGGCAGATGCCCATTTGATGTATGGATTAGCACGGGGCAATAGCCGTGGCGCGGTACGTTTGTATCGAGACAGATTTCCAGAACGAAGGTGTCCCGACAGGAAGACGTTCGAAGCAAGTGATCGGCGTCTTAGGGAGCACGGAACATTCCAGCCTATGACTCGCGACTGGGGAAGACCTAGAACGACGAGGACACCTGTAATGCACGAGGCAATTCTTCATGCAGTTGACGATAACCCTAATGTCAGCGTCAGAGCCGGCCGCGGTGGCCGTGCGGTTCTGGCGCTGTAGTCCGTAACCGCGGGACTGCTACGGCCGCAGGTTCGAATCCTGCCTCGGGCATGGGTGTGTGTGATGTCCTTAGGTTAGTTAGGTTTAAGTAGTTCTAAGTTCTAGGGGACTTATGACCTAAGATGTTGAGTCCCATAGTGCTCAGAGCCATTTGAACCATTTGAATCAGCGTCAGAGAAGTGGCTGCTATACGAGGTAACGTTGACCACGTCACTGTATGGAGAGTGCTACGGGAGAACCAGTTGTTTCCGTACCATGTACAGCGTATGCAGGCACTATCAGCAGCTGATTGGCCTCCACGGGTACACTTCTGCGAATGGTTCATCCAACAATGTGTCAATCCTCATTTCAGTGCAAATGTTCACTTTACGGATGAGGCTTCATTCCAACGTGATCAAATTGTAAATTTTCACAATCAACATGTGTGGGCTGACAAGAATCCGCACGCCATTGTGTAATGATGTCATCAACACAGATTTTCTGTGAACGTTTGGGCAGGCATTGTTGGTGATGTCTTGATTGGGCCCCATGTTCTTCCACCTTTGCTCAATGGAGTACGTTATCATGATTTCATACGGGATACTCTACCTGTGCTGCTAGAACAGGGGCCTTTACAAGTACGGCACAACATGTGGTTCGTGCATGATGGAGCTCCTGCACATTTCAGTCGAAGTGTTCGTACGCTTCTCAACAACAGATTCGGTGACCTATGGATTGGTAGAGATGGACCAATTCCATGGCCTCCACGCTCTCCTGACCTCAACCCTCTTTACTTTCATTTATGGGGGCATTTGAAAGCTCTTGTCTACGCAACCCCGGTACCAAAAGTAGAGGTTCTTCGTGCTCGTATTGTGGACGGCTGTGATACAATACGCCATTCTCCAGGGCTGCATCAGCGCATCAGGGATTCCATGCGACGGAGGGTGGATGCATTTATCCTCGCTAACGGAGGACATTTTGAACATTTCCTGTAACAAAGTGTTTGAAGTCACGCTGGTACGTTCTGTTGCTGTGTGTTTCCATTCCATGATTAATGTGATTTGAAGAGAAGTAATAAAATGAGCTCTAAGATGGAAAGTAAGCGTTTCCGGACACATGTCCATATAACATATTTTCTTTCTTTGTGTGTGAGGAATGTTTCCTGGAAGTTTGGCCGTACCTCTTTGTAACACCCTATATAAGATACGTTTCATCTTTTACTTAAGACTTGTGGAACATTATTCGTGACAACCAGTGTTAATTTGGCAGTATCTGATGGTACTGTGGAAAACATTCTAATGTAGCAATATCTACACTGAAGAGCCAAAGAAACTCGTGTACCTGCTTCATATCGTGTGAGCACGTGGAAGAGCCACACCGCGACGTGTTGCGGATTCGACTAATGTGTGGAGTACTGCTGGAGGGAATTGTTTCCATGAATCCTGCAGGGCTGCCCGTAAGAGTACGAGGGGGTGAAGAACTATTCTGAACAGCACGTTGCAAGGGATCCCAGATATACTAAATAATGTTCATATCTAGGGAGTTCAGTGGCCAGCGGAAGTGTTTAAACCAAGAAGACTATTCCTGGAGCCACTGTGTAACAATTATGAACGTGTGGGTTGTCGCATTCTCCTGCTGGAATTGCCCAAGTGAGGCTGCATGCACGATGGACGTGGACAGATGCAGGTGATCAGAAAGGATGCTTGCGTACTTCTCACCCGTCAGAGTAGTATCTAGACGTATCAGTGGTCCCATATCACTCCAACAGTACACTCCCCACACCATTACAGAGGCACCATCAGCTTCAGCAGTGCCCTGGTGACACGCAGGATCCATGGATTCGAGAGATATCCTCAGTACTTTTACACGTCCATCCACTCGATACAATTTGAAACGAAACTCGTCCGACAAGGCAACATGTTTCTAGTCATCGACGGTCCAATGTCAGGCAAGGCGTAAGGCTTTGTGCCGTTCAGTCATGAAGGTTACACTAGTGGGCCTTTGGCTCCGAAAGTCCATATCGATGATGTTTCGTTGAATGGTTCGCACGCTGACACTTGTTGATGGCCCATCGCTGCAGCACTGAAATATGCCGCAATTTGTTGGAGGGTTGCACTTCTGTCACGTTGAACAATACTTTTCAGTCGTTGTTGTTCCGGTTCTTGCAGGATTTTTTTTCAGGCCCACGGGATGTCGGAGATTTGACGTTTTACCGAATTCCTGATATTCACGGTACACTCGTGAAATGGTCGTATGGGAAAATTCCCGCTACATCCCTACCTCCGAGATGCTGTGTCCCATCGCTCGTGGTCCTACTATAACACCACGGTCAAACTCACTTAAATCTTGATAATGTGCCACTGCAGCAGCAGTAACCGATCTAACAACTCTGCCACTCCCTTGACGTCTTATATAGGCGTTGCCGACCGCAGCGACGTATTCTGCCTGTTTACATACATCTGTATTTGTACACGCATGCCTGTATCAGTTTCTTCTGCACTTCAGTGTATATTTCATGGTACGCGCAAAATTATGTCCTGGACTGAGCAATAAGTGTTCCTCTAGCTTTAATGCTGCTCTTGTATTATCCTCGTTGTAGTCCGTGTTGAGAAATCTGGACATAGCTTACTGGTGACCAACTGAAACTATAGGAAGACAGACAAAATTTATAACATTTTCTCGGTCTTAATTTTCTAGGACGTTTACCTGTACGTCAGTGAAGTTCCGTGTATTCTTATTGGTCCAGGAGGCACAGAATATTATTAAAGACAATGCGGCAAATGTTGCGTAATCTGTAGGATTGACTAATCCCCATAGAAGCGATAGGCACTAAGTAAAGCATAGTACACCGTAAATATTGTTAGTTGGTATTTTACACACTTTGACAGCCTGCCACGGGGTTAAACTAATAATCCAATCAGTAAACATAAATTGTAAGCTCATTTGGTTAATACCATGATCTTAAGCCAACGACGAAGTAAAAGTTTCTCATAGACACATATCAGTGCACTTTATAGTAAGGATAAGTTGTTACTGATATTATTCACTCCAGGGAGTTTAATTTCACATATGAATTTGTCATACATATTTATTCTACAATTGGAGCTTATCTACAGTACACTATTTGTTCCAAAGATCTTATCGTTGTTCACAGTAATACTGCTGTTTCCTTGGTAGGCTCCTCGCACACAGAAGTCATGCTTTGGTGTCAGGTAATTACATATATCAAAAAGAGTCGTCTTCCACGTCGTACGCCCACGAGTCACTGGAGAGAGGCTGCCTGTGTGTTACAGCCGCTACCAAACGGATGTCCTGGAGAAGAAGAATGCATGATCTCAGTTCCGAAACGGTAATCAATGTCGGTAGAAGCCTCTCTAGCAAGTGCGTCCACGGCACGACCGAGATCAGTATAATCGCTTGTGTCTGTCCGCAAGACACAGTCTCCAGAAGGCGCCTGTAGACGTTTCTTTTACTTGCAGGGAGAACGCTGCTTCCGGACGTGCGTCTCCGTGTTGGTAGTGCGTGTAAATCTGACTTCCATGCGCCTTGTGACAAGAAAGCTTGAGTTGACTCGACTCGTCGATCATCATGTCCTTACAGTGGCAGTTGCTGTTTGGGGCAATTTGTCGACTCCCTCTGTAGCGAGAAGATGGCATGTGCCTCGTCAATAACGTGTACGTCCGTATGCCGTGGTAACCTATCCTGACCCACACCGCCAGACGTCGTAAACGTGCATAAGGAAGAGATACACTACTCGCCATAAAAATTGCTACACGACGAAGATGACGTGCTACAGACGCGAAATTTAACCAACAGGAAGAAGATGCTGTGATATGCAAATGATTAGCTTTTGGGACGATTCACACAAGGTTGGCGCCGGTGGCGACACCTAGAACGTGTTGACATGAGGAAAGTTTCCAACCGATTTCTCATACACTAACAGCAGTTGACCGGAGTGGCCTGGTGAAACGTTGTTGTGATGCCTCGTGTAAGGAGGAGAAATGCGTACCATCACGTTTTCGACTTTGATAAAGGTCGGATTGTAGCCTATCGCGATTGCGGTTTATCGTATCGCGACATTGCTGCTCGCGTTGTTCGAGATCCAATGACTTTTAGCAGAATATGGAATCGGTGGGTTCAGGATCCCAACAGCCTTGTATCACTAGCAGTCGAGATGACAGGCATCTTATCCGCATGGCTGTAACGGATCGTGCAGCCACGTCTCGATCCCTGAAGCAACAGATGGGGACGTTTGCAAGACAACAACCATCTGCACGAATAGTTCGACGACGTTTGCAGCGGCATGGACTATCAGCTCGGAGACTATGGCTGCGGTTAGCCTTGACGCTGCATCACAGACAGGAGCGCCTGCGATGGTGTACTCAACGACGAACCTGGGTGCACGACTGCCAAAAAGTCATTTTTTAGGAAGAATCCAGGTTCTGTTTACAGCATCATGATGGTCGCATCCGTGTTTGGCGACATCGCGGTGAACGCACACTGGAAGCGTGTATTCGTCATCGCATTATTGGCGTATCACCCGTCGTAATGGTGTGGGGTGCCACTGGTTACACGTCTCGGTCACCTCTTGTTCGCACTGACGGCACTTTGAACAGTGGACGTTACATTTCAGATGTGTTACGACCCGTGGCTCTACTCTTCATTCGATCCCTGCGAAACGCTACATTACAGCAGAATAATGCACGACCGCAAGTGGCAGGTCCTGTACGGGCCTTTCTGGATACAGAAAATGTTCTACTGATGCCTTGGCCAACACATTCTCCAGACCCCTCACCAATTAAAAACGCCTTGTCAATGGTGGCCGAGCAACTGGCTCATCACAATACGCCAGTCACTACTCTTGATGAATTTTGACATGGCTAGGCCCGCACGTTCAACGGTAAAAGTGCCGATGTATCCAGTCTTCTGGTCCAGACTGAATACCAATTAGGTTCCTTTCGGAGTATTCTGATGCATTAGCTCCATACTTACAGGGGAACCTCCCCATCGCACCCCCCTCAGATTTAGTTATAAGTTGGCACAGTGGATAGGCCTTGAAAAACTGAACACAGATCAATTGAGAAAACAGGAAGAAGTTGTGTGGAACTGTGAAAAAATAATCAAAATATACAAACTGAGTAGTTCATGGCAACATAGGCAACATTAAGGACACTAGGACCGCAGGAGCGCCGTGGTCTCGTGGTAACGTGAGCAGCTGCGGAACGAAAGCTCCTTGGTTCAAATCTTCCATCGAGTGAAAGCTTTAATGTTTTATTTTCAGCTCATGTGACAAACTCTTATGTTTTCATCACTTTTTTGGGAGTGATTATCACATCCACAAGAGAACCTAAATCGGGCAAGGTAGAAGAATCTTTTTACCCATTCGCCAAGTGTACAAGTTAGATGGGTCGACAACATATTCCTGTCATATGACGCACATGCCGTCACCAGTGTCGTATAGAATATATCAGATGTGGTTTCCTGTGGACGAATCGGTTGACCTATGACCTTGCGATCAAATGTTTTCGGTTCCGATTGGAGAGGCACGTCCTTTCGTCTACTAATCGCACGGTTTTGCGATGCGGTCGCAAAACACAGACACTAAACTTATTACAGTGAACAGAGACGTCAATGAACGAACGGACAGATAATAACTATGCAAAAATAAAGAAAGTAAAATTTTCACTCGTGGGAAGACTTGAACCAAGGACCTGTCCTGCTGCAGCTGCTCACTCTACCACGGGACCACGGCGCTCCTTAGCTCGTTTTTCTCCTTGATGTTGCCTATGTGGCCCATTAACTACTCAGTTTGTATATTTTGCTTATTTTTTCACAGTTCCACACAACTTCTTCCTGTTTTCTCAATTGATCTGTGTTCAGTTTATCAAGGCCAATCCACTGTGCCAAGTTATAACTAAATCTGAGGGGGGTGCGATGGGGAGGTTCCCTTGTTAGCAATCATATACAACCGTTCGCTCGACGAAGGATCCGTACCTAAAGACTGGAAAGTTGCACAGGTCACGCCAATATTCAAGAAGGGTAGTAGGAGTAATCCTCTAAATTACAGGCCCATATCGTTAACGTCGACATGCAGCAGAATTTTAGAACATATATTGTGTTCGTACATTATGAATTGCCTCGAAGGAAACGGTCTATTGACACACCGTCAACATGGGTTTAGAAAACATCGTTCTTTTGAAACACAACTAGCTCTTTATTCACATTAAGTGTTGAGTGCTATTTACAAGGGATTTCAGATCGATTCCGTATTCCTGAATTTCCGGAAGGCTTTTGACACTGTACCACACAAGCGGCTCGTACTGAAATTACGTGCTTATGGAATATCGTCTCAGTTATGTGACTGGATTTGCGATTTCCTGTCGGAGAGGTCACTGTTCGTAGTTATTGACGGAAAGTCATCGAGTGAAACAGAAGTGATTTGAGGCGTTCAACAAGGTAGTGTTATAGGCCCTTGGCTGTTCCTTATTTATATAAATGATTTGGGAGACAATCTGAACATCCGTCTTTGATTGTTTGCAGATGACGCCGTCGTTTATCGACTAATAAAGTCATCAGAAGATCAAAACAAACTGCAAAACAATTTAGAAAAGATATCTGAATGGTGCGAAAAGTGGCAATTGACCCCAAATAAAGAAGAGTGTGAAGTCATCCACATGAGTGCTAAAAGGAACTCGTTACACGATAAATCAGTATAATCTAAAAGCCGTAAATTCAACTAAATACCTAGGAATTACAATTACAAACAACTTAGGAAATGTCGTGGGGAAGGCTAACAAGAGACTGCGTTTTATTGGCAGGACACTTAGAAGATGTAACAGACCTACTAAGGAGACTGCCTACACTACGCCTGTCCGTCCTCTTTTAGAATACTACTGCGCGGCGTGGGATCCTTACCAGACCGGACTGACGGAGTACATCGAAAAAGTTCAAAGAAAGGCAGCACGTTTTGTATTATCGCGAAATAGGGGAAAGAGTGTTACAGAAATGATACAGGATTTGGGCTGGACATCATTAAAAGAAAGGCATTTTTCGTTGCGACGGAATCTTCTCACGAAATTCCAATCACAAACTTTCTCCTCCGAATGCGAAAATATTTTGTTGAAAGCGACCTACATAAGGAGGAACGATCACCACGATAAAATAAGGGAAATCGGAGCTCGTACGGAAAGATATAGGTGTTCATTCTTTCCGGGCGCTATATGAGATAGGAATAATAGAGAATTGTGAAGGTGGTTCGATGAACCCTCTGCTAGGCACTTAAATGTTATTTTCAGAGTATCCATGTATATGTAGATGTAGATATAGATCAGAGGACCTGAACTGGAGCTTTCTGGCAAAGCCGGTAACCACCTTTGTGCAAACTTCTTCGTTGATCATCTTAACATTGACGAAAATAGCCGTGATCGAAAATAGGATACCACTGATGTCCTGTGGATTTAGATTTAGTTCCTCATGCAATAAGTTTTCTATTTCAGATGCTCGGGGTCGTGGATATTCTCCTTGGATTGTAATCTTAATAGTGTCTTTGTCATAGGAGTCCGCCATATTTATTTTTGAACTTGTAGTAAGCGACTCGCACCCGAGGGAAGTAAACACGCTCACGTACGCCACTAGACTGGCGGGACCTAAGCACATGTGCTCGCCGCTCCGCAAACTGCCACTCACCTACGGAGGTGGACGAACAACATAAGTGTTGTAAATATTTACTCAAGAGTACCTTATTACGTTAGAAAACCCTTGCCGCATTGTTTCGGAATTCAGTCAATACCTTCTGCATTTGCGTCTCACAGTGAAATATAGCATTAGTTTCAAGACACTTAGATTTTCTATCTTTGAAAGGAAATTTTCCTGGCTAACACCTACACGCTACAAATGACAGCCTTAAATGCGGAAAACAGAACGCACTCCAGACCCAACAGCATTACAAATACTTGAAGAGAATATAAAGTACACTTTCATTGGTGGTGGTGGCTCTGAGCACTATGGAACTTAACATCTATGGTCATCAGTCCCCTAGAACTTAGAACTACTTAAACCTAACTAACCTAAGGACAGCACACAACACCCAGTCATCACGAGGCAGAGAAAATCCCTGACCCCGCCGGGAATCGAACCCGGGAACCCGGGCACACTTTCATTGGCAAACTGTGTAAATTTCTGTTGAAAATTTGTTTCCACAGCGCCAGGTCCACACTGTATCCACTTCCATTACCTTTGTAGCACCCGCAGTAAATAATTTACTATTATTCATGGAGGCAGTTTAATCAAAATTCATGCATATGCAGGTTGTTTAGTAAGTTATTCGTCACATTTGTTTCTATTCGTGCAATAGATTAAAATATTCTGACTTTGTGACATGATGCAATATATTAAGAATTGTCACTTCCACTATGTAAGTGGAATACGATATAATAGAAAAATGTGACCAATTGTAAACTAGATCAGACAACAACTCTTAATGAGACAGTAGTAAAATGATGAAGGTGACCGTCAGTCAGTTGTTATTATGCAAATGCAGATTATTTTGAAAATAATTTTGTTATCCATTGGCTTCGCAATAATTTTTATTAGAGCGTTAGGAAGTATTAGACTCTGTGGAGAAGAGAGAGATGGAGAGAGGGTGGGGAATGGGTGGGGGAGAGGGGGGGGAGGGAAGAGAGTGAGAGACTCCGAGGCTGTTGAGCTGATAATTTCAAAAGTGGGAAGCTACTAACTGAATGAATATTACATTACAAATATGGCCCTGGTTCTAATGACTCTGAGTACTATGGGATTAAATATCTGAGGTCATCAGTCCCCTAGAACTTAGAACTACCTAAACCTAACTAACCTAAGGACATCACACACATCCATGCCCGAGGCAGGATTCGAACCTGCGACCGTAGCAGTCGCGCGATTCCGGACTGAAGCACCGAGAACCGCTCGGCCACAACGGCCCATTACAGATAATAAATTCTGTTCATATCGTATGTGGATAGTAACGGCGCGATAGAGATACGCGGGAATGACAAAATGGAGGATTTTTCAAATGTCCGCAAAATGGCTCTGAGCACTATGGGACTTAACTGCTGAGGTCATCAGTCCCCTAGAACTTAGAACTACTTAAACCTAACTAACCTAAGGACATCACACACATCCATGCCCGAGGCAGGATTCGAACCTGCGACCGTAGCGCCTAGAACCGCTCGGCCACTCCGGCTGGCAAATCTCCGCAGGCTAATCGAATACATAATACTAATTTCAATTAACAAAACTTCCTCGTTGGTGATGGAAAGCCGTCGACGACGTCGTCGTGTAAGAAAGTAATCCAGATTTTTAACTGTGAAGCAGATGCATCTTATGAACCACACAGAAGCTGCCACATTACAGCTTCATCATCGAGTTTTTAACTGCAATATGTGAGTATAGTGATGATACTTCAAGTAAGCAGTCATTCCATAATTTTTAATACATTTTTCGATCCAGTTTCACGCAGCAGTAGAGTGTTACTCAACACATCTTCAGTATATTATATAGACTATGTTAGTTTACATTTACTTTCCACGTGTAGTCCTGATGATATGAAAATAGAAATGTTGTTGCAGGCTTACCTACTATCTGTGCACAGGATCCTGAACAACGGATCGATCCGTTGAAGCAGCACCTCCTAAAAGCCTGCACACAAGAAGTGACGTCATTGAACGTAGTCCGAGACCGGCCCGTCTGATAATTTATGGAATGGCAACATTTCCTCTTTGAAATGACGAAATTGTTTTATTTTTCCATTCATTTCTGAGTACTCTTAAACGGTTTCGAAACAAAGTGACGTATTAAAATTGAAACAAACGAACCCTCGATCACAATTTTTAGTCTTATTAACCAGGTTTCAACACTTCGAAGAGTGCCTTCATCAGAATTTAATGGAATAGAAATTTCTTACATAAAAGTGTAAGTACTGACTAACAATAGAAGACAGAGACAGTACTTACATGTCACGTATAAAATAAATAACAGGCTAGAAGGGCTTTAGTCACAAAATTTATCAAAAGGAATGCATGAAGGGGAGCCATTATGGGCTGCTCAAATCTGTACATCCACAGGTTGCAACCAAGATGGCGGCAATAGATATGGCAACGTCGCAATGACGTCGTGGTGGGAAGTTCCAATTTTGGTGGGAAGATAGGTCAGTTGAACTACCTCCATTAACCTAGGCCCCTCCCCTCCCCCCTCCCACCTCTCCCCAGAAAATGGTGGGAAGTTCAAATCCCAGCAGGACAAAGAAACACACCAAGGCTCCCTCTACTAACCTAAGAAACGGCGGAAAAAAGGTCACTTGGGCTACCTCCACTAACCTAAGTCATTTGACCGCAACCTTTTCCTAGGAATTGGTGGGAAAAGGACTCAGCCTTTGCTGGCTAGGGTGTACATAAACCTTTGCTGTGGATGCAGTGATTATTTAAACAATTTGACGCAGAGGCTCCATCTTGTGTGTTCAACATGAGGTCTGAAGACCAACTGACCTAGTACACAGTAGTGCCACCAGAGGGCACTGTCGTCCCTCCCGTGACACAATCCTAGATGGCGGTCTGGGGAGGGGGAAAATGTCAGGAAAAGGCCTCAGAATGTTCTGGGCTGCTGGAGAGAGGAAGGAGTGTACTTTATTTATTTTGGAACAATTTATTTAGGGACGGATTTGAAATAGCATATTTATTATGCTGATAAAAAGACTCACCCTGACGTGCTTGAGGTCGCAGAAAATAGTCTACAGACCTGCTAACTACTCGTAAATAATACAGTACACTCATGTGCAGAGATGCAAACAACTTGTAAATTGCCGAAATAATGCAGTACATAGCGTACCGACGTGGAAACTACTCGTAGATCACCGAAATAGTGCATGTAAAAGGCTCTGCAAACACGCTTACACCGCTTAAACTACCGAAAGTAATGCAGTGCACAAACAATCATTGCACATGAAAAAAAAAAACGCTTTCGAGCAATCGTCAACCGCGACATACAGTGAACTGTTCCAAGGCACGCATGCGCAGACGTCGCTGCAAGCTCCCAGCAGATGCAAGCCAGCACCTAGCGTGAGCTATTGCTCTCAGGCTGCTGACTTAACCACGTCGTCCTCTAGAGACGGCTGAATAGCGAACTAATACTTGGTATGTGTTGGACAGCTTTCACGATCACGTGAAAATTTGAGAAGATGCAATATGGGCATGTGTTTGCTCTGGACCATTATTCCCTGCAATGTAAATTGCCTGATAGACTGCTCCATCACATTTCCAGTCTTTTTTTGGTTGAGAGAACCGCGATTGTGGTGCGTGTTGAGTGCATCTAGCAGGTGAAAGACGGGTGGAGGATACGTTTGCTGGTTTTCTAGACATGAGAAAAAGCTTAGTTGAGTTTGTAAATTATAAGGATGATTTCTAATGTGTTATATCACCGACATCGGTATTTGCTAGGAGAAATACCAGTTATGCGCGTTTTCATGTAAAGGTCATCGCAGACGGGATAAGTTCCTATTTACTCAATGGTTTACAGCACGCTTCACCTCACTAAAGTTTCGGGTTTGGAGAGAAATAATTTCCAGACTATATCTTCGGAATTATGTTGCGTCAGCGATCGGTAGAATATTGCTATGTAGTTGATAGCTATAAGTATAGAATATATGGTATAATATTCTGGCAAACAACGTGAAAATACATGTGTTCTTGTAATCCCAGAGTCGGGAGATGTGTGTAGAAAGCAAGCAAACAAGCAAATAGGTCAGGGCCAGAAGCAGTAACGCCATAGTGTCTAGGGGAACTGACCCAGCCTCTGTAAAACAGTCTTCGAGGTATATGTATGAGTGTCTGGTGTTCGCTACTGCTTGTCCTATCATGTGGAAGGTATAGATTCAGCACATCGAAAGCCATAAGGGGAATGAAAGATTTATTTCTTTTTTTTCGTGGATAATTATGTGTGCTATAGATACTGAGATTCACACCACAACCAAGGACGTAAAGACGAGACATATCTAGTATATTGCTTGGTGTCCTACTGCGGTAGCAATCCTAGTATTTAATTGTAGTTACACTGATAAATATGTGTCTGGTTCTGAATATTCTTGTGAGTCTGTAGGTTGCCGTAGAAAGTGTAGCAGCAAGCAAACAGGTCGGAGCCGGAACATTAACGCCTTTGTTCTGAGATGGGGCTTGCCCATCCTTTGTACATCAGGTCAGAGAGTCTGAGAAAGCTTATGGCTTATGACGATTTTGCTCGTGGCTCCCTTTGGACAGGTGATTAGTGAACTAATACCCAGTTTGCATTGAATTGCCTTCGGGACCGGAGGTGTCATGTGTATACTCTGTTGAAATTTGAGTAGATTCAACGATTAGTGATTTTGCTGGCAGTATTGATAGCTTTCTCCCGGGATGTGGGGTAGTTCGTGGCTGGCTGGCCTCTCTCTCTCTCGTAGGCCGGCCGTGGTGGCCGAGCGGTTCTAGGCACTACAGTCTGGAACCGCGTTACGGTCGCAGGTTCGAATCCTGCCTCGGGCATGGATGTGTGTCATGTCCTTATGTTAGTCAGGTTTAAGTAGTTCTAAGTTCTAGGGGACTGATGACCTTAGAAGATAAGTCCCATAGTGCTCAGAGCCATTTGAAGCCCTCTCTCTCTCGTTGACACACTCTTGTGCAGCTGTGGTCATGAGTTGTGTATCTTGTCTCGGCGCTGCACAGTGGCATGGCGAATACAACTTATATCACTTTTGCAGGGTTAAACTGTCAGTGTAATATGGTGATCTGTACAAAATTGTTTTTTGGTGCTGAAAGTCTCATCTGGAGTAAAAAAGGTGGACAGTGCTTCCACAGCAGCAGCATTAGTAATTTGGCGGGTAAGTTCAGTAAGAGCCAATCAGAATGCTCCATTCATTCACAAAACATTATTTGTGCTGGGGCATAGGAGCCTCTACATAGTGGTGAGAAAGTTTGTGTTTCGGAGATGTTTGTTGAAAGGAGGACTTAACGATTTCCAGGAAGGATAACACCTGATGGACGGGGTGCCTCCTTAGGACCATCAGGAAGATTGCAATCAGTGTTACTCTGGGCTATTTTCGTTAATCGGTCCTGTTAGAACAGCAATTTCCATTCAGACAAGCTAAGACATCACGATAGCTACAACAAAAGCGAGGGCTAACTATTTCTATGTCTGTTTACCAATTCCTAGAAGGTACTGATAGGTAATGGACAGGCTGTGCTGTTAGGATCGCGAGGGAGAAGGCATTAGGTGTTATTGTGGGCTATTTTCGTTAATAGTTTGTGAAAGCATTGCAGAACATTTCTATAGTGCGTCCAGAGGGGGGCTTGGATGTTATTTACATAGTCCCGAGACATCAGTATAACATTGAGAGCATTTAACTGCACCTGCAAAGGTGAGTTGCTACGCAGATATCTCTCATTTGGCAATTAGATCTGCGGTGGACTAAAAGGTATGCGAAGTGGCTGGGTAAGCATGTACACAGCCGGAGGCGTTTCACATGTTCCATTAGGTTTGTAGGAACAATGCACCTTGTGCTGTTCTGGGAAGCATTGGAACAGATTTCTGTAATGTGACCTGTGACATCAGTATCCCCAGGTAGAGAGGTTTCGCACCAGCAATGGTAAACACACGAGCGTGGTCCTTATTTACATAGACACGTGACGTCAGTATAGCACTCGAAGAATTCTAACTGTAGAGGCCACAGCGGCTGGCCAGGGTGAGTGTTTTGATTCAGCATAATAAATATAATATGTCAAATCTGTCCCTAAAGAAATTGTTCCAAAATGAATAAAGTACACCCATTCCTCTCTCCAGAAACCCAGAACAGACTGAGTACTTTTCCTGCCATTTTTCCTCCTCCCCAGAGCGCCATCTTGGATTACATTGTGGGAGGGACGATGGTGCCCTCTGGTGGCAGTACTGTGTACTAGGTCAGTAGGACTCCACACCTCGTGGTGAACACACTAGATGGAGCTACTGCCTCAAATTGTTTAAATAAACACTGAATGCAAAATTAGGACTTACATCCATCCCATCCAGCACAGGCTCAGTCCATTTCCCAACAGTTACTAGGAAGAGGTGGCGGTCGTGTGACTTAGGTTAGTGAAGGTAACCCAAGTGACCTTTTTTGCCGCTGTTTCTTAGGTTAGTAGAAGTAGCTGTGATTTTTAGCATTGTTCTGCTGGAATGTGAACTTCCCACCATTTTCTGGGGAAGCGGAGAGGGGGTTAAGTTAGTGGTGGTAGCCCAGTTGACCTATCTTCCCGCCAAAATTAGAACTCCCTGCCATGATGTCACTGCGATGTTGCCGTATCTATCGCCGCCGTCATGGATCCGCCATCTTGGATCCACCATCTTGAATACATTGTGCAACAATGGAGAGTGGGGAGATGTGTACTCTGTCCCACTACTCTCATATTGTCAAAAGCAAGAGAAATAATGAGAAGATTTATGTCTATGTTGTTCTAATTTTAGATGACACTTTTTGTTAGCACACACGTAAAATTCGGAGCAAAGATATTCATTCAGTGTCATCTTCATTAATGGAACACTAGGGGTAGGCAAGATATCACGTATCTGTTACCCATCACAGTGGCTGAGAAGTTGCAGTTCTCATAATAACAGCATTATGACATCTGGATGAGATTTCTGTGTCATCTAGGTCACTACCAAGTAGTAACAAAAAGTGCTATTTAAGCAGTATAATATTCGCCGCAGTGTATCTGAGGTTCGTACTTCGTTCTAAGAACTTCGTGTCTCGTGCTGTTACTGCATAACCTGCCTATGGCATAAGAAATGAACCAAGAAGCTAATTTGTCGTAAGAACATTTTTCCATGTGGTGTTTCATGTAAGAACATTTTTCCATGTGGTGTTTTATGTGGCAGCAGCACTTGATATATTTGACTAGAGTGTGACGTGTGACACTGAACTCTCTCCCCTCGTTTCCAATCCCCAAATCATAGTTGCATAGTGTAGCCCGAGGTCTAGGTTGGGTCCAAAAGTGGTGATTTGGCTGAGAGTTGGTGAAGCCCAAGAATTTGGATGCCACGTGGAAGATGTGGTAACAGATTAACCTAAAGGATAGCGTAATCTTTACATTCGCCCCATAGTTACACATTTAATGCACTTTCCAGCATAAAAAATGGTACTGCGAGGTAAATTAAGAAAACATTTATTAGATAAAGGACAAGCAAAATCGCGTCTGTCTTCCACAACCGTCGCTAAACTGGTGTTAGCTACAGTAATGTCATATATAGATTGTAAGAGTAAGTACAAATTATGCGGAATCCTATTTCAACGTTGAGAAATACATCGACTATGGAGGGTGAAATCCCAGCACAGCAAGAAATTTTTAATGAAGAGATGGTTAGAAAATGAATACTTATCTTCATTGGACATCTCATTTGTACTGCAGTCACCAAAAATTCAACCGATATGTAAACACGTGCAATACCTGAATAGAAACTAACAGGCCTTGAACTGCATTGTGCTTTTAAAATTAAATGTGAAATCTGACTGTTGGCAGTGTTATTAAACACCTGATAGAGAGCAGTGACTGTCGAAATATATGACAATGGATAAACTAAACAGGTTTATCTTGGAAACTGTTTGGTTAGGTGATCGACGGAGGGGACCAAAAAGCGACGTCATCGTTCCCATCGGATTAGGGAAGGATGGGGAAGGAAGTTGGCCGTGTTCTTTCAAAGGAACTATCCCGGCATATGCCTGAAGTGATTTAAGGAAATCCTGGAAACTCTAAATCAGTATGGCCGCATGCTGGTTTGAACCATGGTCCTCCCGAATGCGAGTCAAGTACTTCAACCACTGCGCCACCTCGCTTTCTCTGCAAACTTTCTGAAGCAAATGGCCCATAAAAATAACACTGAAGCATATGGGAAAGTCATATTGATCTGAAGACAGATCAGAAACGGCACGATAGGCTGTCTTAATCTGTTATGGACATAATGAAGCCAGCTTACAGAGATCTTTCTGACAGAGAACATATATGAATGTGCCTACGTTGTTGACACAGGATCATAGAGCGAGATTACGTGAAATGGCAAATAAAAACTTTGAGACCCATTTTCATTGCATTTGTATCAAACCTGTTAGAAACGGTGACGCAAAGTATGTAATATACTAAGCAGTAAAATGAAACTAAAATAAAGCAAAGATTCTAAATATTTCAGGTGTGATTTTTCTTTTTTCTTTTGAGAGGTGTATGGACGAGGATGGGGTGTGGGAGATTCTTTATCATCTTGTAGAAAACAATGTAAAACAGAAAGATGGTTGATGAAATGTTGTATTCAGGAAACACTACAATTGCATATTAACGGTTTATTTATCACTCTGCGCCAATTACACACAGGAAATATCTGAAACAGAAAGTGTTCCATTGGTACACATTTAACTAACATAAATACAAAAAAACAGTGTCGTCTTCGTTCTGGGCCAGAGCCGGCGAAATACTGCACACTGTGCAAAAGTGCGACACAGGTGCGCACCTTCCAGCCAGCGGGCAAAGGCGAACAGGGACATGTGTAACTAGACACGCATACCTAATGTCCGGCGACGGTTCCGCGTCCTTGTTAACGCAGTACCAGAAGGACTGAAGCATACCCAGTCTTGCTACCTTCTGGCGACTATAGCCTTACATGAGACGTATTTCGAAACGACGAGTACTGCAAAAAAGCAAAGAAAGGGACATATGTTCTCAGTTATTTAAACATGACTGGAATTGCAATTCTTGTTTATAGCAGGAGGTGAAAACCAAGAACGTTTGCTGTGCCGCCGGATAATAGGCGATCAGCGCAAGTTCAATACTGAACGACACTAGATCTCATCACATAAGGACGATTGTAGTATACTAAACTGTAAACAACCGCAAGCCAAATTAAGTGCGCTTAAGAAAATCGATGAGTCATATCCACAGTTTTTAATGTAAGACACAATAATTGATGTCTCTTGAACTCTTCGTTTCTTGTATTACATTCGTATCTGCACTGAAGCGCCAAAGAAACTGCTATAGGCAGCGTATTCAAATACAGAGATATGTAAACAGGCAGAATACGGTGTCACACCTATATAAGACAAAAAGTGTCTACCGTAGTTGTTATCTCAGATACTACTGCTACAATGGCCCGTTTTCAATATTTGAGTTTGAACGTGGTGTTATGGTCGGCGCACGATCGATGGGACACAGTGTCTCCGAGGCAGCACTGGAGTGGGGATTTTCCCGTACGACCATTTCACGAGTGTACCATGAATATCAGGAATCCGGTAAAAAATCAAGTCTCCGACATCGCTGCGGCCGGGAAAAGACCCTGCAGGAACGTAACCAACGACGACGGAAGAGAATCGTTCAACGTCTCAGAAGTGCAAACCTTCAACAAATTGCTGTAGATATCAATGCTGGGCAATCAACAAGTGTCAGCGCGCGAACGATTAAACGAAACATCATCGATATGGGCTTTCGGAGCCGAAAGTCCACTCGTGTACGCTTGATGACTGCACGACACATACCTTTATGCCTTGCCTAGGCTGGTCAACACCGACAATGGACCGTTAATGACTGGATAGATGTTGCCCGGTCGGACGAGTCTCGTTTCAAATTGTATCGAACGGATGAGCGTGTACTGGTATGGAGACATCCTCATGAATCCATGAACCCTGCGTGTCAGCAGGGGACTGTTCAGACTGGTGGAGGTTCTGTAATGCTATGGGGCGTGTGCAGTTGGAGCGACCCCTGATACGTCTAGATGCAACTCTGACAGGTGACACGTACGTAACCATCCTGTCTGGTCACATGCTTCCATTCATTTCCATTGCGCATTCTGTTGGTCTTGGGCAGTTCCAGCAGGACAATGCGACACCCCACATGTCCAGAATTGCCACAGAATGGAACCAGGAACACTCTTCCGAGTTTAAACATTCCCTCTGAACACCAAACTCCCCATTACTGAACATATCTGGGATCCCTTACAACGTGCTATTTAGAAGAGATCTCCACCCTCTCGTGCTCTTCCGGATTTATGGACAGCCCTGCAGGATTCATGGTGTCATTTCCCTCCAGCACTACTTCAGACATTAGTCGAGTCCATGCCACGTCATGTTGCGGCACTTCGGAGTGCTCGCGGGGGCCCTGCACGATAGTAGGCTGGTGTACCAGTTTCCTTGGCTCTTCAGTGAATTTTACTATACAACGTACCGTTTTTAGTTTTCCAGATTGATTATCACACTACATATTCACTGCGAACGAGTATCAAAACTGCATAAAAAGCAGAAAGATCCGGGAAACCGGTTTCTGATGAGGAGTATTTGTAGTGAAAGACTGTCTCACTGATGCTGCAAAATTTTTCTACCCCAAAAACGTTAACAGGTTTAAGAAATCGACTTTTTCAAACAGTGACACGACGTATAAGTGCTAATGCCGGCGATATGCCAGGCTGTTAATAAATAGGGCTATGGACTGTTGCTTTCTCTGTTGCATTGGTTGAAGCAACGGATCTTGCAGACATAGCTCAAGTAGTAACATACATACGAGGTGTCTATAATGCTCTGCGTGTAAGAGGACATTTTGGAATTAGTGCCTTTGAAAGGGCCAACAACAAGTGTAGACTTACTCCAGGCTGTCGACTAAGTGATTGATGGTGTCGGTATGAACAGGCATCGGTTAATCTCAGTGATCACGGATGGAGCACCGGTAATGTGAGACTATCAGAGGGGACTCATAGAACTCCTGTGGAAAAAGCCAGTTCGCAGAGATGAGACGTTGTATGGAATTCACTGCGTTTTACATCGTGAAGGCTTTGTGGGAATCAGTAACGTCAGAAAAAGTCATGCAAATTGTTTGCGTACTGAAACTATCACAGAACACTTGGACTTACTCATCGCCAGTTTCTGCGGGTGTTGGAGGAATTAGGAGAGGAGTAAGACTTACTATGTAGCACAAACCTGGCTGAGTCCAGGTAAAATGCTAAAAAGATTTTTTGAAAACACTACATATTTACCTACCCATTTTTGGCTCCACGAAAGTAATGGATATCAAGAACAGGCGTCATAATTGTAAAAAATAACGAGCAATTTACAGCACGATTTGTAGATATGAGCCGAGCGGTCTAAGGCGCTGCAGTCATGGACTGTGCGGCTGGTCCAGGCCGAGCTTCGAGTCCTCTCTCGGGCATGGGTGGGTGTGTTTGCCCTTCGGATAATTTAGCTTAAGTAGTGTGTAAGCTTAGGGACTGATGACCTTAGCAGTTAAGTCCTATAAGTTTTCACGCACATTTGAACTTTTTTTTTGTAGATATTATGAGTGTGTATCCCACCATATTTCGTTTTGAACTACCGTTTCCAGCATCATTTTAAAATGCTCCGAATCATCTACGGGTGGAACTGATCGACCTGCAGTGCAGTGCACGGCTGTCGGACAAGTTCTATGCAGTAGGAAGTACAAAAGAATTCTACGACAACTTTCCACACAAGAATTTCCATAATGAGATTTTCACTCTGCAGCGGAGTGTACGCTGATATGAAACTTCCTGGCAGATTAAAACTGTGCCCGCGAAAGGCAAAGGCCCGGAGTTCGAGTCTCGGTCCGGCACACAGTTTCAATCTGCCAGGAAGTTTCAAGAATTTCCATGCCTGCATCACGAAGCCGCAAGAGATATATCCATGTTCGGATCTACTTACGAGTCTGTAAGATTTTTTTGCATAAGGAAAATCAATAAATCAAGGGTTCGATCGAGTATTAGTGACGAAAATCTTATCAACAGCTTGCGTTTATCAAAAAATGGCTCTAAGCACGATGGGACTTAACATCTGAAGTCATCAGTCCCCTAGACCTAGAACCACGTAAATCTAACTAACCTAAGGACATCACACACATCCACGCCAGAGGCAGGATTCGAACGACTCCGGACTGAAGAGCCTAGAACAGCTCGGCCACAGTGGCCGGCGCGTATATCAACGTGCCATCCTTTTGTGCCCGACATTAACTTTGTCGTTTGTCATCATCAACGATAAACACGTTACAAATTTCATTTTCTTTCCAAATTTGAAAGTGTTACTTGCTAAGTGAGCCTCATCCTGCTCCATGTGGCGTAGGCGAACATTGTTACCTGAAATATTTTGTATTAAACCGGTTATTCAAGGTATATTTACATGGTTAAAAATTGTCCTTTAATTATTGAGAGACATATGTGATATCCTATGCAGTATCAATGACCGCACCGTGGCCCACAGCTTTTCGCGGCCAGGGATCAGACGGCGTTCAGATTACGGCTGATAGGAGGCGGCACCACCCACGCTTAACGGGGCAGGCGCGACCGCCCCTAAGCCGCTTCCACGGTAACCCCACCAGTTCCAGCCGCCGTACAAACGGAAAATAGCAAACTACCGACTACGCGCCAAACCACGCCATGCCAAGTCACGTCCCGCTCACTGGCAGCCTGTGTACTCCTACACGCCCTGTCTAGTTGAAAGCAGCACGGACGGCAGTGCAAAGTCAGGCTGCAGTCTCGCGAAGTGTTACGACTTACCACTTGTAACTTCGGACATATAAAGACTTTATGTGACGGTGTTGTATGACTGTGATGTGGACTCAGTGCACAATTCCGTTTCACAGTTTTTGTATTGAGATCTTGTGTGAAGCCGGCCGAGGTGGCCGAACGGTTCTAGGCGCTACAGTCTGGAACCGCGCGTCCGCTACGGTCGCAGGTTCGAATCCTGCCTCGGGCATGGGTGTGTGTGATGTCCTTAGGTTAGTTAGGTTTAAGTAGTTCTAAGTTCAAGGGGACTGATGACCTCAGAAGTTAAGTCCCAAAGTGCTCAGAGCCATTTGAACCATTTAACACGATACTTTCCCGTGATTGCATTACATTCTGAAAAGAACACGAGAGTGCCCCAGGTAAAGTCTATCCTGGCTAGTGGGTAAAGTGAAGTGGCGACGTCTGTGCTTACAAGGAAAACTCCCCATCCCACTCCCGTCAGATTTAGGTATAAGATGGCCTAGTGGATAGCCCATCAAAAACTGAACACAGATCAATCGTGAAAACAGGAGGAAGGTGTGCTGAACTGTGACAGAAATCAAGATAGATATAGTGAAAGGTACAAGCCTAACAAGTGGATATTGAGCAAACCTGAACAGCCATTGTGTCGTCGGTAAGCGCTCATGGTGTTGGAATGCAAACCCGGCGAGCCGTGTTCAAAACTCCCTCCTGCCATAATTTTTTCCGATCTGGTCATTGAAATGTTTGTTCTTTTTCTGCAGTCTTGGCAGTTGTCTTACTATGCATTGGATATAGAATATGATTTATGTGGTAAGAGTACATTACCGTCGCCAGTAAATAGTGAGAGCAGCCGAGATACCATATAGACGTCTCACAGAAATAAAACAACAAATAAACGGGTGTGAACTATGTTACAACAAAGGAATCGAAGAGTAAAACCTTCCGAAACGGGTCCCAACTTCCAAAACGTTATAAACATATATTCTGACAGAATACAGAGAAACTGTGTCTGAAACTGTAGCGTTCGTTTTTCTCAGCTTTTGTGACAAGCTATTATGATTTCATCATTTCCTTGTGAGTGATCGCAGTCACATTCATACGAACACCTAAATCGGGCAAGGAGACATATCTCACTCACTTACTTACTACGTGTACAAATTAGGTGCGCCGATAAGAGCTTCCTGTCATGTGACACACCTACTGTCACTAATGCCGTGTATTTCCGGTGGAGGATTCGGTTGACTTGAGCCGGCCACGGTGGCCGTGCGGTTCTAGGCGCTCCAATCCGGAGCCGCGCTGTTGCTACGGTCGCAGGTTCGAATCCTGCCTCGGGCATGGGTGTATGTGATGTCCTTAGGTTAGTTAGGTTTAAGTAGTTCTGAGTTCTAGGGGACTGATGACCACAGCAGTTGAGTCCCATAGTGCTCAGAGCCATTTGAACCATTTGAACCAATCGGTTGACTTGAAGTCTTGTCATAAAATCTGAATAAAGCAATCATCGAAAGAAAATTGGCAAAGATGGTTTTAACACGCGTCTCCTACTCAACAGTTCAGCACCATGATCACTCAAGGGTACAGGGTATTTTATGGCTCAATATTATGTAAAAATCAACTCCTAATTCTTTCAGGCACTGTTTATAATGTACATGTTTACAGATTTTATGTTGATATCAGGTAATGCAGAACACTTTCTAAACACATTAGAAGCATTTTGAATACTTTTGAACCCTCTTAGTGTTATTACAAAAATTACAAAGAAATTGATGCAGTTTCTTTTTCCAAAATGCTTCCTCAAATTGAGGTACAATTTAATCCAATATTATACATTTGAAGGAGAAAAATTTTTTACCAGATATGCATGACATGATGGCTGATGTACTAGACCTATTTCATTCCACCTATTATGTATAGTATAAGGATAAAAAAATATATCTTACATTTTAATTTTTAATTTTTTTCTAACAAAAATTATTTTTTCAGTAATTCAATTGATTCTGCAATAAAGCTTAGGGCTATCACATAAGTATGAACTATTGCAAGTTACAGAAAAAGAATTAGAGCAATGCTTTATAAACTTGGAAATATTTGTACCGGAATGCTGAAAAATACAACTTGCAGGAAATTGCGATTGAAGATATGAGTCCAATATAATTGTGCCTCAGAACATTCCTGAAGCACAGTCTTCATCCTGCAGCATTTCTACATCTTCAAATTTCCTCTTCCCATTCTTTTCAGCACTTCTTGCTTCTTTGGTAACTTGAAGAGCGAATGTTTCAGCTTCATGCACCTGTTGTCTGTCACAAGCAAGCAGTTGATCTTCCATATTAGAGCCACATTTTATACCTAAATTTCTCAGGACTAACAACCTTCCTACCACTCCATCATTGAAACATATCACTGCATCTAGGACACCAACGTTCAATGTATTTAGTCCTACAAACACATTCTTGGGTAATCTTTCCCATATGCAATTGTTGGAATTTTCATTTGTATTCTGAGTGCTCCCGTGAAGACATTTACTAAGAAAAACAAGGTCACTCACGTCTCTAAATAATGTTTTCATTTCATTCATAAGAGGCCCAGGAAGAGTATGCTTATGATGGCACATTTCACCACTGTTTTTGGCTTTTTGGTAACCACACCAAGAATCTGCTCCTTTAGGGCAAAGTCCGTGAACAGTGTGGTCATCACTGGACAACTAATGAAAGTAGGTGGGCAATGCAGCTTTTTGCATTGCTGTAACACCATTCAGAGGTGCAGTTCGTCTAATGGCCAGTCCATAATAACTCTGAAGGAGGTCTGTTTCAGTTTCTGTCAATCTGCCTCGGCCAGACAGAGATTTTCCATCAGATAGCAACTTTCCTTTGATTTCTCTTTGTAGCCTCCTCAATCTAGCACCAATCCCCTTTTGCACATGTCCACAACACTCCAGTTTTGTTACGAAGGTATCATCATAAACACTGAACTCATTAATTTTACTGAAAGTTTTAGAGTCCCCATCGCCTAGGTCCTTCGTATATCTAACGTTATAAACGGGCAACGACCTATTGAAAGTCTTAGAGTCCCCATCGCCTAGGTACTTCGTATATCTAACGTTATAAACGGGCAACGACCTCTAAAATATTTTTAGAGTTCCATCACACTCCATACCTCCACTGTAACAATCATAATTCTTAGAACACTCATGTTCAATATGTCCTTCAGTGTTGCCATGGCAGATGTGTCAGTACTTAGATAAGACTCAACATCAACAACTTTTCCATTCTCCAGAGAAGTAGCACTTACAACACCATTCAAGGAACGATGTCCTCGACGTTGCCATGTCCCATCAAGTGCAACAGCAATGCCCCTGGTTCCACTAAGGTTTACAGTTTCTCGTACTGCACGTTTGATGGATGCTTTAGACACAACCGTCAAGGCACGTAAAAGTACTTTTATGTACTTGCTGAACCTACTGGGAGGAGGAGGAGGAACGTCCATCAAATCACAAAACGTTTGAGCACCCTTTTTCCCTTCTTCTATTGCGCGCATTGCATACACTAACTTCAAATTCACAACATATGAGTTATGCACAATGTTCGAAGTCATTTTCGAGGTAGATTTATTTCAGGATCTACACAGAACAACTAATTTTGACGCTAAATCCTTCCTGCTAGTTTGTTGTTCAGTTATTTTCAGACAACCCACAGCATCACATTGTTTACATTTCGCCACTTCCTTTATCAAAGAAGATAAGATGTCCACACCAACAACAAGAAATCCACTACAAACAGCGTCATAGTTAACATAAAAATTTGAATCACCAGGAGGTGTGCCATGTGGGAGTTTCTTCCCTGAAGAACTGATACATAGGTTACTTTCAACATTGTGGCTTGCTTTGTTTGTGAACGGGTTACCACGGAATTTCCTTTTATTGAATTTCTTGATGCCCTGCATAGTTCGTATTTATTGCAGACTAAAGGATATGTACTTCCACAAATATATGTAGCACATGAGCAACAAACATTCAGTAACACGTTAACAAACTGCTTCAACGAAACAAAAGTAAATACTAGCAGAGATAATCATTTACAGACATTTGAAACCTGCACTGTTACCAACATACACAATATATCATACATGTAATCGCTGGAAACAGAAATTTCAGTTCTTTTCGAAATAAAACTGGTTGCTGTAACAGAAATAAAGGGGGTATGGCGGCATACATGACAGTAACTTTAAAATTTGGTATATGTGTAGCTCTTTTTTCATTTGAAACCCTATAACGTATATATCAATTGTGGTGTGCGTACTGTAAGACCTTCAGTACACAAACCATCAGATTATTTGACTTGTCGCTCTAACGAAGTAGGCGAGTGCCAGTAATATGTCTCGTGGTTTTATCGTGGCGTGTTTATCGTCTGCTGTTAGGTCAGACGATAGAAATGCTACTTGCATGCTTAGAGTAGCAGATTGACGGTGACCAACTTTAAACAGAACTTGATTAATTTTCACACACATTTATTAAAATAATAACAAGCATAAAAATTACTTAACTTGGTTCTGGATGCTATTTACAATTGACAATCTGAAGTTCCATTGGTATTCGTACGTTAATCTTATTCTCACATATATCTCTGACACTTGACAAAAGTGTCTATACATTTATCTTCATGGCTATGTACAGGAATATGGTAATCGTATTAGGCGCAGACTGAAACTGGACTATAGACTGGTACAGACAAATGTAGAACTTGTACAGACTGTTGCAGACAAATGCAGACTGACCAGTCGGAGGTCTGTACTAGAGGTCTGCATTATCTCCGATTTTTACTGGCGAGTCCCGCTCGACCCTCTGGCTCTCGGGAGTACGCGGCCGAGCGTCCTCTTCCGCCGGCTGTGGGCAGCCGATCGCCAGCGCTCGGCCGAGTGCGCCAAACGCTCGGCCGGTCGCCAGTAACCGGTGGACTCAGTGCCAGCGAGCGGCGCTTCGTCACACTCCTTGAGATCAAAGGCCACCGCTTCACACTAACCATACACTTATTTCTTTTACAAATGTCTTTCGTTGCTTACTACCAGTTATATTACCTAAACAATACACTTGTATATGTTACATTTGATGTTTGTTAATATGTTGCAGACTGCTGAATTTTCGCCTTTGAGGTTATCATGTATTCCAGTAATTGTAACGTTAAAAACTGTAATGTCTTTATTTATTATTTTGTTCCGTTCGGTAGACAAACGGGAACACAGTAGACACAGTAGACTATGCGTAGCCTATCTCCAAACTCGGCCACGTATACGTTGTACTAACACTGAATACAGGATCGGGAAGGAATGACGGAGTTAAAAGTAATACTCACGAAATTTTGTTGCGCAAACGTTAATTTCTGAACAAATTATGACCTGTAAATAACGTTACAAGTGAATCATGACTATACAATTCATTTTTCGTCATTGTTGCTCCCTGATACACAGGCGTCATTTGTGTTCCTGGAGCTATTACTACAGCTGGCGGTTTGAACTTCTTCCTGTGAAGTCAATGAAAGTTGAACCATACATTTATAGAGTTTGAGGAATGTTTCCTTCCTTGTGATTACGTGGTATGTTGTGAATACTTATGTAATTGTGATGGATCAATAAGAGATCATCCACCTTGTCTGATACCAGGCACGATCTTTTGCTGGACAGCAGGTGACGGGCCTGGCTACAATTTCTCTCGCTGGCAGCACTGGTGGCAGGAATACAGAGAACTCTTCTGGCTACTACCGACAGCGTAGGAAATAACCCCCCGTGCGTTTTCCACCACCGCAAAATTTGTCCTTCGGCACAGCTACAGTCGGATTTGGAGAGCGAAAGGTACCTGTCGAGTTCATTGGTAGTATCTGTGTGTCCATCTTCGTCGTCCTGTTCCGAACTCCAGTCAATCCTGGACTTTTTCATGGGAAGAACTTGGTCACTGTTTGCTTGAATGGACTCTAAACATGAATGAAAACATCCGTAAGGTATTCCTGTCACCTTCCAATATGTATACACCGTAGTTAGAATTACTGGTTACTAAACGACTATATTTACGGTGACATTTTATATACATCGCACAAATTACGTCAAAACGCATTGTGGAATGTTTAAGCTGCGAAAGCTTTCCCAAATATCACATTGTAGACGTAATAAATGTTGATCTAACGAAATATGGCACATTAGACAAACAAACATTCGTTTACTAATTGGTTTCAGTGAATGAACCTTACCATTTACGGGAAGTTCCGAGTACAATCGTCGAACTTCAGCATACGCGGCTTGCTTTTCGTCTGCTGTGAGTTTCTTCAAATGACGCCGTGATGGCCATAGAACCGTGGCAACGTAATGGATAGCCTCAATTTTGCACTTCTCTGTGATGAAGTATGCTGCTCTCCTTTTTATTTTCGCCATGAGCTGAAAAGGAAACCCAATATACATAACTGCACTCTGATAATTCAACAGTTGTATAAAGGATCGTAACCTATAGAAAGTGTTCTTACCTCATTGTCACTGCCTATTGGTTCACATTGATGTAGCAGACTCTTGGACCACGGCAGCACACGTTCCAGTGTTGTTACCTTTGCAGTTTCCAAATCCAAACTCGCTTCTTTAAAGGGGGTTAGAAAAGCGACAACGTCTCGTACGCATCCTTCTTGGAAGGTTTCTAAGAATGTCGATTGTCCCCGGGATTCTAGTAGATCTCGAATATCGTCGATTTCACTTATGACGGAATTGAGCATTAACAGTGTTCTGTTCCACCGAGTTACAGCTTCTTGCTTCACAGAGTGCCGCAGAAGCCCCGAGTGACGCGATCTCTTCAAATAGCCTACTATAGCTCTTGCTGATAGTAGACACGACAGGATTTCAGGGGCTTCGTCTTCTAAAAACGTCTCTTGAAATGTGTGACGAAGCGCAGTCATCAAGCAGTGATCAAAGCAAGGCAAACGGTCGCAAGATTCAAGTGCCTTCTCCATATTAGCTCCTTGGTCGGTGACAAAGTAACATTTCGTAAGATCATTCTTGTTAATTCCTAACTCAAGCATCCACTTTTCGATTTAGTGCCGAATGTTCTCTCCTGTATTAGGTACGTCCGGAAACTCGGCTGTTATCAAAACAAGCGTTTCTAGCTTGTCACATATTGCGACGTCACAGTCAAAAAATTTCTCTTCTTGTAGTTATCAGACCACAGATCAGCGTGTAAAGCGCACATTTTGTTCTTTAAGGCACATATTAGCTTGGGCGCCATTGTAACTCGTATTTTGTCTGCCTTTTCTTTAATATGCCGCGATAAAGTGGTAGGGTGCGGAAGAACATCTTCTATACTGACTTTGCCGTAAGTGACGCCAACATTGATGAGCTCCTGCGAATAATTCTTGAAGCCAATCTTACTACAAGTATTTAACGGTAGCAAATCTATTCCACTCATATCGACCAACCTATCAACAACAACGTAAACTTTCCTTATGCTTCTTGGTACTGCAAGTGGCCGGTGGACTTCTGCTCCGCATTTACTTTTGCAGTGCCGAATCATACCTGTTGTGCTTGACTGGTACGAAAGTATGGTATCACATGTGGTACATTGCACGAAACCAGCAGAAGCCAGCGTGACAGGATCCACTACAAGTGCATACGATTTCCAAGCTTCACTTTTCGCCTCCTCTTCCGACATGTCTTTCTTCTTCAGGACTAATGAGCCGCTCCTAATTCTCTCCATAATACTTCTCTTCGTTTCATGAATGGAACGTTTACGACCTATACGTGGTTTATCCATAACGCTGTCTGCGCTGCTCAAAGCCAGGTCGTCAACTGCGTTTACACACGGTTTCTAATGCGATTCGGCACTGTAGATCGCGCGGCGGTTGTCTGTCACCGGCCGAGATTATGAGTACGCTCGAGCGCCCGGCAGTGGTCGACAGTCCAACCGGTAACCGAGAGGTGGAGGATAACCGGCCACATGGTGCATTAGACGGCCACAGCCGTATCGGAGCGTGGGCCTTTCCCAGCCGTCGAGCAGCGGCACGAAATGGGAAATGCTCGAGCGGTTGTTTTCATCGAAATGCAGAGCTCTAGTCTGTACACTCGTTATAATACCTCGCGCGTTCATGTATGACTGCGCGAGTGTGATCCGTGAGGAGAGAAGGTTCTACGTTAGCAGCAATCTCATTGGCTGCGCTACATATTAATGCACGGGTCGGCGGAAGAAGAATTTGGTCCGTCTCTATGGCAGCGCTATCTCGTAGTGCGGAGACGGACGAGCGCTGCGCCTGCGCTGTTGTGTTTAGTGGGGCGCGCTCCAGTAGGAAAGTTGTGTACGCGCTGACTACGCGGAACTATGTACACAACATCAATGTAATGAGGAAAGAATACAGAACTGAGTAAAGTCATAAAAATCGATTTTTCTACTATTTATAAGTACCCTGTATCCTTAACCACGATGGAATTGTTCTTTCAAGCTTCTCTGTATTGCACGTGTTGTTCATGGAACGTTCACTGTTTCTCTTTTGCTTTTTTCGCAGTTCTGTACACCTTCTTCCTGTTTTCATGCTTGATCTGAATTCAGTTTTGTAGGGCTGTCCACTGGGCCCTCTACTACTAAATATGAGGAGGGTGCGATGGGAAGATTCCCTTGTTAGAGACGTACACGGTTCCGTTTCCCTGTTCACAAGTCTAGTAAGTGTGCACACTGTGGCCAGGAAGCTGCACGTCTGCAGCAGCTCCTCACATGTGCATAAGTTCTGACCAGCTCTGTTCTAGCGCTTTGCATTTGAGTTCACGAAGCATCTACGGAGTACTGCGTGCTCATCTAACCTACCACTAACGTAAATCTAGCAGTACGCCTATGACTTGCTTCGATGTATTCCCTTAACCTGAGGTGGTAGGGATCCCTAACATTCGTGTTGTCTCAATAATAGGTCGCACTAGAGTTTTATACGCCGTCTCCTTTATGGATGAGCTACACTTTCCATAAATGCTCACAATAAATCGAAGTCGACCATTCGCCTTCCCTCCTATAAACCTTAAGTGATCATTCCATTTCATATGGCTTTGCAACGTTACATCTAGGTATGTAATCGATGACTGTGTAAAGCGGAATTAGAACGGTATGGCATTATTTTTCCGACTGATCCGCAGTAACTTACATTTTTCTACATTTGGAACAAGATGCCGTTCATCACACCAACTAGAGATTCCGTCTAAGGCACCTTCTATCACTCAACGTCGACACAATCCCTTACACCACATCGTCATTAGCAAACAGACATAAATTGCTTTTCACGCTGCCCGTCAGGTCAGTTATGTGTATAGAGAATGGGAATGGTCCTATCACACTTCCGTGGGGCTCTCATGGCGAATCCCTTGTCTTTGATGAACACTCACCGTCGAGGACAACGTAGTGGGTTCTATTACTGAAAATGCCTTCGAGTCACTCGTACATCTGGGACACTAATCCGTATCTTCGAACCATCTTCAGCTGTCTACAGTGGGGCTCCACGTCAAACGCTTTCCAGAAACCTGGGAATAAGGAATCTGGCTGTGGGCCCCCATTAATGCTTTGTACGATATCTTGTGAGAAAATGGGAAGTTGAGATTCCCACGAGCGGTGCCATCCAAGCCCTCGCTGGTGTGGACAGAGCCATTTCTGTCTCAAGAAAATTTATTATATTCCAGCTCAGAATGTGTTGAAGAACTCTGCAGCAAACCTATGTTAAGGATATTGGTTTCACATTATGCCAGTCCATGCTTTTACCTTTCTTATTGACAGGAGTCACTTGAGCTTTCGTCCAGGCACTCGAGACTTTGATTGCGCGAGAGATTCGCGATAAATGCAAGCTATATAAGGGGCGAATGACGCTGAGTACACTCTGGATAACCGAATAGGGAATACATCTGGACATGGCAACTCATTTGTTTTAAACTCCTTCAGTTCCTTCTCTACGCTAGTGATGGCTATTTCTACGTCGTCCGTGAGGGGTTCGGTGCGACAGTCAAACGACAATATGTTCATATGATCCTCCTGTGTGAATCATTTCTTAAACGTGAAATTTAAAACTTCATGTTTCCTTTTACCATCTTCTACTTCCAGCCCAGACTGGTCGACCAGTAAGTGGACGAACGTCTTCTCCCAGCTTAGTGATTTTACGTACAGCCAGACTTTTCTAGGGTTCACGGTAAGATCTTTTGTTATAGTATGAAGGTGGAAGTTGTATGCTTCGTAAATTGAACTGCACACGAATTTCTACCACATTTTGCCTGTCGACATTCGCAGGTACATACCACATCTACATGAAGGCTCTGCAGTTCAAACTTAAGTGTCTGGCAGAGGGTTCATCGAAGCACTTTCAAACTATTCCTCTTCCGTTCCACTCACGAACAGTTCGAGGGAAAATCGAATACTTAAACTTTTTCGCGTGACCTCTGATTCCTCTCGTTTTATTAAGATGAACATTTCGCCCTATGTAGGTGGGCGTCAACGGAATATTTTCGCGTTCAGAACAGGAAGTGGATGATTGAAATTTCGTGAAAAGATCTGGCTGCAATGAAAACCGCCGTTGTTACAAAGATTACCACACCACTCGCCCATCATATCAATGACACTCTCTTCCATGTTTCACGATATTACAAAACGAGCTGCCCTTCTTTGAACTTTTTCGATGTCCTGCCTGAATCTCAGCTGGTACGGATTTCGTACCGCACAGCAATACTCGAGCAGAGTATGGATAAACTTAGTGTAGAGTATGGATAAACTTAGTGTAGGCTGTGTCTTTAGTGGATCTGTTGCGTCTTGTAAGAGTTCTGTCAGTAAAACTCAATCTTCAGTTCTCCTTCTCCACAATATTTTCTAACTGATCGTTCCAATGTAAGCTGTTCGTAATTGTAGTCCCTAGGTATGTAGATGCATTGAGAGTCTTTAGATTCGTGTGATTTCCAGTGTAACCGAAATTTAGGGGATCATGGGAATGACTACACACTTTTCATTATTTAGGGTCAACTGATACTTTTCGCACCATTCAGATATCTTGTCGAAATCATATTGCAATTTGTTTTGGTTTTCGGACAACTTTATTAGAGGGTAAATGGCAGAATTATTTGAAAACAGTTTAAGATGGATGTTCGTATTGTCTTCCATATCATTCATATAGATAAGGAACAGCAAAAAGCCTATAACACTTCGTTGGGAACGCAAGGTATCAACACTGTTTTAATCGATTACTCTCCGTCAGAAGAACTGTAACCTTTCTGGCAGAAATCACGAATCTAGGTACACCACAGGCACACACTTCGGTAGAAGCCGCTTTTGAGGAAATGCATCAAAAGAATTCTGAAAATCTATCTATACTCAATCAATTTTAGATCCTCTGCCGATAGCACTCATTATTTCATGAGAATACAGAGTTAGTTTTGTTCCATAAGAACAATACTTTCTGAATCTGTGCTGCGTATGTTTCGATAGATCGTTATCTTCGAGATAACCCATCATGTTCGCACACAATATATGTTACAAAATGGTGGTGCATATCGACGTAAATGATATAAGCCTGTAGTTTAGGGGATTACTCCAATTGCCTTTCTCGAATATTGTTGTGACCTGTGCAACTTTCCAGTCTTTGGTACATATCTTTCGTCGAACGAATGGTTGTATATGATTGTTAACTATTGAGCTATTGCATCAGCATACTCTGAATGGAACCTAATTGGCATACAGACTGTACCAGAAGATTTGCATCTATCAAGCGATTTAAATTGTTTCACTACTCCGTTGATATCTACTTATAAGTTACTCAGGTTGTCAGCTATTCCTGATTCGATTTCTGAAATATTTATTTTGTCTTCTTTGGTGAAGGAATTTCGGAAGGCTGTGTTTAGAATCCCTGCTTTAACAGCACTGTCGTCGATAGTAATTCCTTTGTCGTCGAGTGGCACTGATTGTGTCTTGCGACTAGCATGTTTTATATACGACCAGAATCTCTATGGATTTTCTGCTACGTTTCGAGACTAACTTTCCTTGTGGAAGCTACTAAAAGCTTCAATCTTCTGTAAAAGGTCACCGTCATTAGTTATTTTGGATTCTTGTATATTTGGTACAGCGTTGTGACGTGTTTTGCGAACCATGGGGATCAATTCCGTCTACTATTAATTTATTTGGTATAAACATCTCAACTGATGACAATACTATTTTTATCAATTCAAGCTACAGGTGGTGAACGCCCATATAGATCATTTGGAAAGATTGGAGATTGTCTTTTAGGAAGATATCACGTGAATTTCTATCTGACGTTTGAGAAAATGTATTTTACTTTTGTGTTTGGTTGACATTACATTAGTCAGCTTCACTTAAACTACCTTGTGGTCACTAATCTCTGTATTCGTCATGTTACTCTCTATTTACTGAGTATTATTTGGTGCTATGTACATTTTCGCAACCACTTAACACTTCGAGTGGGATCCTAAGATAACTGTGCAAAATAATTTCCTAAAAAAGCACTTAGTTCAGTGTCAGACGATGTTTTGTGTCTACCACCTGCTCTCAACGTTTATCTTCGCCACCATATCGGTGGTATGAAACTTCCTAGCAGATTAAAACTGTCTGCAGGACCGAGACTTGAACTCGGGACCTTCAACTTTCGTGGGCAAGTGATCTACCGACTGAGCTACCCAAGCATGACTCACAACCCGCCCTCACAGCTTCATTTTTGGCAGACCCTTCCACACTTCACAGAAGCTCTTCTGCGAACCTTGTAGAACTAACACTCCCTGAAGAAAGGATATTGCGGAGACATGGCTTAGCCACAGCCTGGAGGATGTTTCCAGAATGAGATTTTCACTCTGCAGCGTACTGTGGGCTTATATGAAACTTCCTGGCAGGTTAAAACTGTGTGCCGGTCTGACACCATCAAACACAGTTGAATGACATTGGTACCTATTTTAGATGATACTGAAGTTTTCAGAGAGGATGAGTCACTCTCTCACTATTTTTCATATTAAAGGATAATTTTTAATGTTAATTTTACACCCAAGACATCATGTTTGTGAGACCACAGGAAGTTATCAACACGAGCAGCCATTGATCGTAGCATGCAGGATCTTTACGGTGGCTCTCCTTCGAACAGTATTTTCTGGCGTTGAGAACAAGCAGGCAGTTTGTTAAATTAACAGTAAATCTTGCAGGGGACGCTTGGGGCTTGGAAGCCATGTGCACCTATTAGGGGAAGGAATATCTCGAAGCATTCGAGAGAATGCTGGTCCAAAGAATTTCTCGCAGTGGTGTGCAGTCAACGCTTTCCGCCGAGAAGGCGGAAGAACTGCCTACCTGAAGCTACCTGTTATGCGCCTCTAGTCACAGCAGGGGCATGGGTGTGAGAGAGATTTAGGTCGCCCGGGCAAGGTGATTCGACTGTGTCGTGACCCAGCAATGGCGGAATTTGAGACAATCTGAAAGATGGCTAAGTGACAGCTCTTAGAAATTCGACAATAAGCTGAACACATCTGCGATATCAGAAAAATGAGGCTCAGCCAAAGACACGGTATTTTCAATTCAGTAAAAGTACGGATGTAAACATGTGACTAAACAGTGAACCTATGAAGTAACAACTTGTAAACGCTTCAGTTGATTTCAACAAACGATATCTGAGATGATATTATTTTACTACAGCTGTCATCCCTGAAAGATACTTATCAGTACTTAATTTATTTCTTGATTTATGACGTCTTTTATGTCTTTTTTACTAAGCAAATTTTTGCTGAAAATCGTATTCTCCACAATATTACAGCATGAGAACCTCATGCGTTGACATCATTGTGTACTTATTTCATGAGCATGTTACTATTTTGATAGATATTTATTTAACTATTGACTACAGTTACTAATACAAAGTCATTGTAATTTAAGAAGCTGTCAATCGCATGTGTTGGCTGATATTATTATTGTAAAGACTGCCAAATGGTGCTTGTGTAGAGAAAGCCTAAATAATTGTTTCAACAATATTTAACAAGAATCTGTTGTCACTTAATAGGGCAAACTTGCGGAAAATGCTGGCTTATTTATTTACGAACAAACTATTATTTATGGTAAGGTTGCCATCAGTGCACGGTGGTTCATGTATGAACCATCGTCATGGTTTTGTTTGGTCGATAGCTGCTGCCATCTAGCTATGCTGAGCTGACTAACCAGTTGACAAATATCCCACCGATTTTCTTCGAAGGTTTAGGTTACACTGTAGACCTGATGTAAATATATGAAGAAAATTGTGTTATTTAATGTAACGGCGGATTTAAACTGGATTGTAAATGGGGATAACATCGGCTATTCAAAAAATGTTCAAATGTGTGTGAAAACTTACGGGACTTAACTTCTAAGGTCATCAGTCCCAAAGCTTACACACTACTTAACGTAAAGTATCCTAAAGACAAACACACACATGCATGCCCGAGGGAGGACTCGAATCTCCGCCGGGATCAGCCGAGCAGTCCATGACTGCAGCACCCAAGACCGCTCGGCTAATTCCGCGCTGCAGCATCGGCTATTCCAGGTCTACTTGGCATATGCCATTGGTAAATGAACCGTATCTACTTTTCATGAGTATAAACTGAGGAGGCAAAAGTAATGGGATTCCACCTAATATCGCGTTGTAACTCTCTTTTGGCCGACATACTGCAGCAACTCGACGACTTGGTATGGACTGAACAAGACTGCAAGTCCCCTACATAAATAATGAGATATGCTGCCTCTATAGCCGTTCGTAATTGCGAAATTGTTGCCAGTGCAGGTTTCTGTTCACGAGATGACCTGTCGATTATGTCCAATAAATGTTCGATGTCATTAATGTCGGGCGACCTGCGTGGACAAATCCTTCACTCGCATTTGTCCACAATATTTTTCAAACAAATCGCGGACAGTTATGGCCCAATGACTTCGTTGGTTGGGAAATTGAAGTCTGTGAATCAATCCAGCTAGCGAAACAACGCCATTTTCACTCAATGATCGGTTCAGATGGACCAGTGGGCACATTCCATTGCATGTAAACACAGCTCACACCATTATGGGTCACCACCAGCTTGCACAGTGTCTTGTTAACAGCTTGGGTAGATGGCTTTGTGGCATCTGCCCCAGACTCGAACCCTATCATAAGCTCGTACCAACTGAAATCGGGACTCATCTGGCAAGGACACGTTTTTCCTGTCTTCTAGGGTCTTCTAGAAATCTGGTATTCTCGGCTCACTCTTGACACTGCTTCTCTCGGAGTACTGATTTCTCTAACGATTTCCGAAATGGAATGTCCTAGCTACAACTAAAATTACGCTTTCACAATGCGTCGTGCAGCCATAATCACGTCGGAAACGTTTTCACATGAATCACCTGAAAACAAATAACAGTTCTGCCTATACACTGCCCTTTTATACCTGCGCACGCGATATTACCGTCATCTCTATACGTGCATATCGTTGTCCGATGACTTTTGTTGCCTTACTGTAATTAGATTCGCATTATTTGCCACAAATTACAATCTACTGGCGTGCATAGCGGATGTTACGGTGTTGCCACGATTGAACAACTAGCTCCCATGAACGGACCACTGTTCCATTCAAGGAAACTATACCACTCTTCACTCACAACCGAAACTTTAGTCCTGTCACGTGAAAGGCCACATATAACACTAACATGCTGTGAAACACCCTAATGTTACCATCTGCTAGGATTTTGAAGTTCGACCGCGCGTGTGTCCAATGAACAAGGGAATCGAACTATAATTTCGAATCTGGTGAAATAACAGAAAAACCAAACGGGCTTTAATCTTGGGAGTTAACGAAATTGCTAAAATCATAAATGAATAAAAAATGAACTGTCGCCAGCCCAGTTAGGCACATTAATTTGGGAATATATATATATATATATGAGAAAATTGAATATTGGTTATTGAAGTTGCTTTTGTTGAGATTTCTCTTTCAATAGCAAACAGGGTACAAACTGACACAGTAAATTCTGGGGAGCCAATTTCCATCAAACTCATACTAAAGACAGCCACACTCAAGAGCATTATTTAATGACATACTGAAATGTCACTGCATGATGTTCAGAACTACATTTGGACATGAGGGGCTTCTATCTTGAATGATACGAAAAACACAAATAATGATGTATACCATAAGAAATACACTGTTTAAGCTCCTCTACATATGTCAGTTTTCCTTAGTAACAGAAATAGTTCCATTTTTTCCTAATTGGTGGGGAATATGATGGGGACCCATAAACTAGTATAGTTTCACTAGCCAAAGCTCTTTGATTATTACAATAGTAAAGACTAACTCTGGAAGGTAATCATTCACTTCACTTGGAGTAGTTCATAAACTACTTTGCAAGAAGGTAAAATCAATACTGGGTTTAATTAACTTCAAAAAGGAACCTTTCATGATTGGAACCAAACGTACACTTTTTTTTAGAATTGTGCATAATTCTTCTTCTAACAATACTATCGTAAATCTGTTCATTTAAGATCTATATATACTTGAACTTTAATTACCTGTGGAGCAGATATTCTTTGCAATAATATTTACACAATCTTGCACTGTAATCCTACAAAACTATATTTTATAATACACTAAGGATACTTTAGCAAAAGCCTATCCAACTTCACTATTGTGGTTTTAGCTTTAACTTTTACTACACCTTTTACTTTAGACAAAAAAATCACTTTTAAAAACATGAATGCATTAATAGTTCATTTAAATCAGTTTGATCGGTTTTAGTAGCACTTAGGTGAGCACCCTACGTCGGTTCGTGATCAGGATTGAAAATATGGTTCCGCACAAGAATTTATGTTTTATGTGATTGTTATTGAAACAACACACAAATTAAATGGTCCATGCGTATATATATTACTTAAAAGAATATATGAAGTTTGTGAAGCAGTAGCGAAGATTGGTGGCAGGCGACATGGCGGCTAACTGTACACACGGCTATTGATGTACGAATTCTCTATAAAATCTCTTCTTGACGTCGGATTATCAACATATCAGAGCCATTCCATTATGATGTGAATACCAAATGATAACCAGATCCACATTCGAAGTAAATCTCTTACAATGCAGATTACGTTTGCCTCTCTTAGCACTGTCTAAGTGTACCGTGCTAAGGCTAGCCACATACTGCGTGTCGTTCGCACAAAGGAGCCGCTCAGTTCGACCGCCAAACCCATCTTTTACATCACGCCATTCCATTTCCTTTGTGGAGGGACTTCCCTACAGCGTTTACATGTTACTAATACGGGTGCCCTAAGCATATACCAGCCTTTAATAAACATTTTCTTTTTATAAATATGTTCGTATTGCAATAATTTACCATTTCAACATATTCTTTTGCTTTTTCATATATGCATTACAAAACTCTAATTTTCTTGCCATAGACCAAAGAGTTTAAACAACACAGAATACTCACCTCATAAATTGCAGATACACAGTACTACTTCTAATCGGTATAAATGTTACAAAACGCCTTTCTAAAATCTGTCTTTATCGTAATGTCTAATTATTGCAGTACTTATCATCTACGAATATATACTGTGTGTTTGGATTTTCCCAAGTGTACCTTTGTAATTGTTTCTTTCACTTTTTTAATAGATGTAGTGTAGCACGCCTACAAAAACATATGAAAGGAAAATATGTAGACTGACTGATTAGATGTAAGAGTGGGTCTGATGGCCCTAATCTTGACACGTTAAATCAATCAGTCAGTAAATAAACAAAGGAAAATTAATAAAATTAATTTATGATATTGTCTGTAACAACATATTAGAATTTCCTTATCTTACTGGCAAGAAATTCGAAAAAGACGCATAAGTATGAAGTTCCAACACAATTCTCAAGGCTTTGAAGTTCATTTTATAGATTGTCTTTCCTTACAATTATATATTCAAACCATTTTTTGGCGTTCTGAATATGCTGCAATGTGTTAAATACTGAAAACGGAAGGAAGAGAAGATGCAGCATGCACTCGATGTTGTGCGAAATGATGATCTCGGTTTGAATGCATTGAAAAAATTGACATACTGAGGAGGGTGAGGAAGCAATCAGCAGTAATAGTGACTTGTCTTCTGAAGTGGAGCAGGAGATTTGTTAACATGTGTTCCTATTCGAAAAACGCATTTTGGACAACACGCCTACGGTCCTGCGATTGATATTATTCGAAGTAACCGATAGAAACAATATACAGCACATATTCAACCATGGGAAAATTGTGTCCGGCAAGAAGTGGTGTTACAATTTTGTGAAGATTCATAAAGAACTCATCATGAGACAACCAGAGGTCACATCCATGGCTCGTGCCACTGTTTTCAATAAAGAGAGGGTTCTACATCTACAACTACATTTATACTCCGCAAGCCACCCAACGGTGTGTGGCGGAGGGCACCTAACGTGCCACTGTCATTACCTCCCTTTCCTGTTCCAGTCGCGTATGGTTCGCGGGAAGAACGACTGCCGAAAAGCCTCCGTGCTCGCTCGAATCTCTCTAAGTTTACATTCGTGGTCTCCTCGGGAGGTATAAGTATGGGGAAGCAATATATTCGATACCTCATCCAGAAACGCACCATCTCGAAACCTGGCGAGCAAGCTACACCGCGATGCAGAGCGCCTCTCTTGCAGAGTCTGCCACTTAAGTTTGCTAAACATCTCCGTAACGCTATCAGGCTTACCAAATAACCCTGTGACGAAACGCACCGCTCTTCTTTGGATCTTCTCTATCTCCTCTGTCAACCCGACCTGGTACGGATCCCACACTGATGAGCAATACTCAAGTATAGGTCGAACGAGTGTTTTGTAAGCCACCTCCTTTGTTGATGAACTACATTTTCTAAGGACTCTCCCAATGAATCTCAACCTGGCATCCACCTTACAAACAATTAATTTTATATGATCATTCCACTTCAAATCGTGCCGTTCGCATACTCCCAGATATTTTACAGAACTGCTACCAGTGTTTGTTTAGGTATCTTAGAATCATACAATAAGGGATCCTTCTTTCTATGTATTCGCAATACATTACATTTGTCTACGTTAAGGGTCAGTTGCCACTGCCTGCATCAAGTCCTTGTCCGCTGCAGATCTTCCTGCATTTCACTGCAATTTTCTAATGCTGCAACTTCTCTGTATACTACAGCATCATCCGCGAAAAGACGCATGGAACTTCTGACACTATCTACTAGGTCATTTATATATATTGTGAAAAGCAATTGTCCCATAACACTCCCCTGTGGCACGCCAGAGGTTACATTAACGTCTTTTGACGTCTTTCCATTAAGAAGAACATGCTGTGTTCTGTTTCCTAAAAACTCTCCAATCCATCCACGCAGCTGGTCTGATATTCTGAAGGCTCTTACTTTGTTTATCAGGCGACAGTGCGGAACTGTATCGAACGCCTCCCGGAAGTCAAGGAAAATGGCATCTACCTGGGAGCCTGTATCTAATATTTTCTGGGTCTCATGAACAAAGAAAGCGAGTTGGGTCTCACACTATCGCTTTTTCCGGAATCCATGTTGATTCATTCAGAGTAGATTCTGGGATCCCAGAAATGTCATGATACGCGAGCGAAAAACATGTTCTAAAATTTTACAACTGATTGATGTCAGAGATATAAGCCTATAGTTTTGCACATCTGCTCGACGACCCTTCTTGAAAACTGGTGCTACCTGTGCTCTTTTCCAATCATTTAGAACCTACCGTTCCTCTAGACACTTGCGGTACACGGCTGTTGAAATGGGGGCATTGATGTAAATGGTATCCACAAACTGACCTTTACACAAAATAAATCACCATTTGTTCCTCAGGGTGTTAAATGATTACGGTTAACTGTGGATTTCCTTCAATTCGAGACAAAACTGTGAATGTCCGTTGATGACAATCTTACCCTATGTTTATTGTAAATGATCTGAGTGTGACCAAATGTTTATAACATTTCATTTATTTGAATGTTGTTGCAATATATATTAGTCTAGTGCAGAAAGTGGTCAAGCTGAGTCAGTTCACATCTGTGGAAGTTAAGAACGACGTGAAATGAAGATCATTGAACTATATGAAACAAAATCGTTATAAATTCCTAACGGATTGCGCAAGAACGTTCAAACTGCGTGGTTGGCTGTCCCATTTCGCGACCGAGAAATCTCTTCACCCTCAACGGGTGACTGTGGTGTGTTATGCACTCCGTCTTCAGGCCACAAGTGACCCATCGGGACCAGCCGACCGCCGTTTCATCCTTAGCTGAGGATGCGTATAGGAGGGCCGTGTGGTCAGCACACCACTCTCCCGGTCGTTATGATGGTTTTCTTTGACAGGAGCCGCTACTATTCGGTCCAGTAGCTCCTCACTTGGCATCACGAGGCTGAGTGCACCCCGAAAAATGGCAACAGTGCATGGCGGCTCGGATGGTCACCCATCCAAGTGCCGGCCACGCCCGACAGCGCTTAACTTCGGTGATCTGACGGGAACCGTTGTATCCACTGCGGCAAGGCCGTTGCCGTGGTGTGTAATGCCACGGAATAATCGGTGCGATTTTACTTGATGGCACGCTGACTACCGAATGGTACGTGAAAGTTTTGGAAGATGGTTTCACCTCCATTATCCAAACTGACCCTGATGTCGACAAGATGTGGTTCTTGCCAGCCGGAGCTCGACCCTATCGAAGCAGGAGAGTGTTCGATGTCCTGGAGGAGCACTTTGGGGACCGCATTCTGGATCTGGGGGACACAGAAGCCCCTGGCATGGGTCTCGATTCGCCGCCATATTCTTTGTATCTGAACACATACGACTCTTTTTTGTCGGGTTATATTAAGGACATGGTGTACAGCAATAACCACAAAACGACTTCCGATCTGAAAACAGCCATTCAAGATGTCATCCACAGTATCGATGTGCCAACACTTCAGTGGGTCATGCAGAATGTCGTTATTCGTCGGCACCGTCATAACGCAAATCTGAATATCTGTAGCTACGTTAACATGTTGAATGAAGTGTGTGCACGCCATAGTTTGCAACTAAATTACGTTTTCTTTCATGTATTTCAATAGTTGTCGCCCTGTGTTTTTGGTGGGGATACCCTTAAGCCAATGGGTTCCACCACTGGAATGAAGTTGAGACAGACATTTTTCGAGTTGTGCGCTGAGGGAAACCATTCTGGACGCTTCAAGAACACTGAAATGCCTGTGATACACTACTGGTCATTAAAATTGCTACACCAAGAAGAAATGCAGATGATAAACGGGTATTCATTGGGCAAATATATTATAACAGACCTGACATGTGATTACATTTTCACGCAATTTGGGTGCATAGATCCTGAGAAATCAGTACCCAGAACAACCACCTCTGGCCGTAATAACGGCCTTGATATGCCTTGGCAGTGAGTCAGAGCTTGGATGGCGTGTACATGTACACCTGCCCATGCAGCCTCAACACGATACCACAGTTCATCAAGAGTATTGTGATGAGCCAGTTGCTCGGCCACCATTGACCAGACGTTTTCAGTTGGTGAGAAATTTGGAGAATGTGCTGGTCAGGGCAGCAGTCGAACATTTTCTGTATCCAGAAAGGCCCGTACAGGACCTGCAACATGCGGTCATGCATTATCCTGCTGAAATGTAGGGTTTCGCAGGGATCGAATGAAGCCACGGCTCGTAAAATATCTGAAATGTAACATCCACTGTTCTAAGTGCTGTCAATGCGAACAAGAGTTGACCGAGACGTGTAACCAATGGCACCCCATTCCATCACGCAGGGTGATACGCCAGTATGGCGATGACGAATTTTCGCTTCCAATGTGCGTTCACCGCGATGTCACGAAACATGGATGCGACCATCATGATGCTGTAAATAGGACCTGGATTCATCCGAAAAAATAAAGTTTTGCCATTCGTGCACCCAGGCTCGTCGTTGAGTACACCATCGCATACGCTCCTGTCTGTGATGCAGCGTCAAGGATAACCGCAGCCATGGTCTCCGAGCTGATAGTCCATCCTGCTGCAAACGTCGTCAAACTGTTCGTGTAGATGGTTGTTGTCTTGGAAACGTCCCCATCTGTTGACTCAGGGATCGAGACGTGGCTGCACGATCCGTTACAGCGATGCGGATAATATGCCTGTCATCTCGAGTGCTAGTGATACGAGGCCGTTGGGATCCAGCACGGCGTTCTGTATTACCCTCCTGAACATGCCGATTCCATATTCTGCTAACAGTCATTAGATCTCGACCAACGCAAGCAGCAATGTCGCAATACGATAAACCGCAATCGCGATAGGCTACAATCCGACCTTTATCAAAGTCGGAAACGTGATGGTACGCATTTATGTTCCTTACACGAGGCATCACAACAACGTTTCACCAGGCAACTGCTGTTTGTGTATGAGAAATCGGTTGGAAACTTTCCTCATGTCAGCAAGTTGTAGGTGCCGTCACGGCGCCAATCTTGCGTGAATGCTCTGAAAGGCTAATCATTTGCATATCACAGCATCTGCTTCCTGTCGGTTAAATTTCGCGTCTGTAGCACGTCATCTTCGTGGTGTAACAATTTTAATGGCCAGTAGTGTATTTGGTCGAGTAGGTGACTGATTCTGGTCGGTGAACGGCCTCTACAATACTTTAATTTCTGAAGCCACTTTACGTCGATGTTCTCAAGTAAGTGGACCTCCGTGAGGTGAAGTGAGATATTAGCTTATGTAGCTAACTGATTCTTGGCGGTGAACGGCCTCTGCAGAGCTCTAGCTTTTCAGACTGCATTATGGAATTGATACTAGACAGAGCTTAGGTTTCTACTGTTATCTCGTATATGTTAGTTTGTAAATCGTCATGTTGAGCTTTAAACTATTTTGAGCTGGTCAATATTTAGTGTATTGTTATAACGAAATTGACTTAGTTTCCGCACATTTTTGACGACTATTTAGCTTGGGGTTCTGCTACAATTCTCGTGATGCTCTCAGTGTAACTTTACTGAATTCTTAAGAGTGTTTCCTCTCTCTATTTTAATTGGATGGTGTATGAGTTCCACTTTCTTGAATAAAACATTACTAAGCATAATTCTCTGACATTTAAATAAGTTACAGATATTAGAATAGAAGCCCTTTTATAAAATTGTTCTTGTGTCTTTTATTTTATATTACTGTATTTTTTATTAATTCGCAATGACAGCCAATGCGTAGACTATTTAATTCCGGGGTCACAACTACAGATTATTATTTGCAGAAAGTCTCCTACTGGGGACGAAAGCAGAGACGTATGTGACTCGACGCTGTGACTACCCCAGCTATTCTATGTAAACAAAGCCGTGCATAGCCGATGCATCTAACTTACGAGCAACATCAGGTGACTTTGCAATTGTTTTCCTCGTATTGACTACTGTTTAGAGAGCAAGTAGTCAGCAGAAAAAGGTTAGGTAACGGCGCAAAACAGCACATGGATCTGTTTCTCAGACTAACTGCGGAGGCCTTTCGATCGGCCCCCGGAAATTCTGTCACATAACATTATACATGTCTGTGTGAGATGTATTGGTTCAAAATGGCTCTGAGCACTATGGGACTTAACATCTATGGTCATCAGTCCCCTAGAACTTAGAACTACTTAAACCTAACTAACCTAAGGACAGCACACAACACCCAGTCATCACGAGGCAGAGAAAATCCCTAACCCCGCCAGGAATCGAACCCGGGAACCCGGGCGCGGGAAGCGAGAACGCTACCGCACGACCACGAGCTGCGGACGTGAGATGTATTATATGACCTACTTGATCCTATATTTTATTTTGTCTGATTCGAAAACTTTTACTGTACACTGGACACCCAGAAAGAATCAGACATTTAGCTGATAGCAAACTTCAGTCGTGTGTGTGCTTCATACGTCAGCCATTTAATTGAAAACTGATTTTCGTATATGTATTGTCTGAGGTGTAACTAAATTGTGGATAATTTGCTTCCTTCGGATGACGTCTACTTTTCTTCCTTTCTATTCAATGGAGAGTTAACTTTTCTGGTAGAAATTTAGCCACCACCCATTTAGAAGTTTTCGTATTTATTACGTGCATTGTGAACTGATACTTTCTTAGCATACTTTACGAGGACGGTTGACTGGTGAAGTTACTCATCGCTAGGAGGCGATTTCTTTCAGAAGAGACGGACAATAATATGAGATTCCTGTGTTAGTGCCAGGTGCCGGAGAGAAGATGTTATACCGTAGTGTGATGTATCTACCCTTGGAAAATCACAAACCACAACGAAACACTTATACAAAACATCGTGAAAATAGGCCTTTTAGAAATTACCAACACAGTTCATCCTCCCTTAATAAGACGCAATGAAATTAGGCTAGTAGCACGTAGTCGTCAAAACAGTTCTCATATGAACAACTCGTATTAGAGGATATGTGCTTCGTCAGTATCTCCACGAGAGTCGCTTATTGCAGATTGTGGTTTCGATGCAGAAAACGAAGTGAGTGGTTTACATTGCATGACATGATTTAGTGTGTTTGATTCAGAAACTGATAGTAATACCGTTGTGGAGTCCCTATTGCTTACGTATATATATCAAATTTCGTCTGTGATGAAAGGGCAGTCATGTTTTGATGTTACAAGAGAGACTGCCGATACAAGGGTATCGTACTTCATACTACCGCCCACGTCTGCAGTGTATTGACTTGGAACGCCTACATAAGCCATTTCTCGTTTAATTTGAATGTACTGAGAAGAGCGTCGACCGTTTGATGTGTATTGCGTCCAAATAGTGGGCACAAATAGCAGAGCGATCGTATCGCACGCCGTCGTGTCACGATGTGGACGCTCCTTTGAATGGTTCTGCGCTGTTCACTACTGCGGCCAATTAGACGTCATTTGAAGCACTGCCTAGTACTCTAGTGGACGGTGTCACAGAGCAGCGGACACTGCCAATACAAACGAAGAGGGTCTTCTCTATGACCTTAGTGTACCAGTGTACACGAGTGAGGGAATATAAGTTTTTACATCACCTTTTTTTTAACCCCATGTAAAAATTTCTGACCTACCGAATTTTAACTTCACATTTAACCACACTCAGAATCTGTTCCTCCGGTTGCAGAGTTAATGACGTGTTGTACATTTGGTACTCCGTAGCTTGTAGAAATTGTAAGTATGTGAAAATAATATTTAATCGTTCGACGGAAGCTGCTTGTTGGTTGTATTTTATGTTACCGAGTTAGATTCGGGTGTTGTCCGTCATCAGCGGTATCTGTATTACACAAAAGACACGTATTTATTATAATACGTTGCTTACAAAGTATACAGTAGTGTTTCATGCATATGAGATATTTCAATTCATGTTAATGTGGCTTTCCTTGCATTTAATGTTCTGTACCGTATTCCAGTGACAATGAAGTGTATCGAAAGTAATCTCTTCATGTACAGCAATTACCGAAGGCAACTGCATGTATTCTCGTAAAAATTCTTTATACAAATTATATGCAGGGTGTAATGGGTATAAGTGCAGATATATCTTTTAGTGACTGAGGACAGTGTACTGAACAACATTATATCAGTATTTACATCATTTGTACACTGATAGTTACAGCTGGTACAAGTCGAACGTTTTTAGGTTAGTTAATACCTCCAAGTACACGCAAGAACAAGCCCTTAACCCTTATTTTCCCAAGGGCAATAAGGTCAGCTGCTGAAGTGTGGACATGTCGATACCAAAGAGTAAGTCTCAGTGACGGGCGTAGTCTTCTTAGTGGTGCAATTACGACCATGTATAAAACATCAGGTGGTAAGGTACGTAACGTGTTTGTGGAAGACTGCTCGATGCAGAGAAAAAACAAACCAACACATTGATTTTTGTGCATATTAAGGTACCACATATAAAAATATTTGCACTCATTCCCGTTATACGCTGTATATATGTACATATAAATCACGTAATCATATTATTACATAAATGTTACAAAATACTGTCGTTGGCATACAGTAGGGAGCGTTACATCAAGACAAACCTCATTATAGTGAATTGATATGTATCATATGCATAAAACACTACTATATAATACCTGGCTGTTGTGTAATAAGGATATGAAGATGAGCAACATCCGAAAGAATTTCAGTAACATAAAATACTACCAACAAGCAGCTTCTACCGAACAACTGTTTTCTGCTGTGATGTATTTAAATGGTAAGATATTACAATAGATAGCTTTCTACATTGGCATGAACTATGGAAGGTAGGTGTCAAAATGTTTTCTAAAGATCAATTGGTGGATGACATGGATATTGTCTGGCAACAGTGAATCTTTCACTCTGCAGACGAGTGTGCGCTGTTATGACGCTTCCTGGCAGATTAACACTGTGTGTCGAACCAGCACTTGAACCTGGAATCTTCCTCTAGCTGGTAGTGCTCTTACCCACTGAACATCCAGGCTGACATGGTTCAGATCAGTTTGATACGTTTCTTATAAGCCCTATGGGAATTATTTTCGTGATATCTCTAGTCCTCTTGTTTTCTGCTTCTTCCTGATCTTCTTCTTCATTCTGCATATAGTAGTAACTTGCTGTTATGATCTCTTGGTTAAAATTATTGATCCTTCTATCTCTTCCTCTGTCTACCTACAGACCCACTGGGTAATAATTCATGATTAATTTTGGTATTCAGTCGCCTCGAAATTTCTCTCGTGGTCGTTCCAGCTGTTTCTTTATTCCTTACTGTGCATATTTTAAGCGTTTCGCTCCCAGTTTTTCTATGATGTCAAGATTCCTCCTCCTGTCGGTAAGTGTTAACCCAGCTATCTCTTTTAAGAATCGCCTTCCGATGCTTCTATTGTTCTTTCTTTCCTTTTCTTTTCTTTTTGTTTTTGTCCACGACTCACTCCACCACTTCAACAACTATTATCCACTTCTCATTTTCCTTATGTTTTAACTTCGACATCCAATACATACGCAAACGCAATGTTGTCTTCGACCACGCAATTAATTTCTACGTCTGTGGGTCGGCAGTCTAAACGTAACTTCTGAAAGATAAAATAATTTTAAAAAACCACTGTCAGTTCTGTTATTCAATATGTCCTGATTTCATCCCGTATGTGTATGACATCACTGGTCACATTCGGCTGTGGGTGTTTTCAAATGTGCAGGATGTGCACTGTTGCGAAACACCTGCATTACCGACGCGATAAATTTGGATATGGCCACATGACGAAACTGGCCAGTTGTGTCATATAGATACATGGCGCAATAAAGGCATCTTGCATAAAGGAACTACCAGCAGACGACGGTGATTTAAAAATGGTTTCATTATTCAGAAGTTTAACAATGCGATTCGCACAAATTCAGTTAAACGATTTGCAGTAATCACAGGGATTCCGTGAGATCCTGAAGGATACCCTCTGAGATGACTGCGAAACACGTCAGGTTACGCCCACGTACTAAAATGGTGTTTCAACTGGTCCCAGAACTACAGTCCTGTTTCACTCATTTACGTCTGTCTGTAACAGGATTCTAGAACGTATTCAGAGTTAAAACATGATGCACCGCAGGGACTGTAATTGTTTTATTACTCTTTATATTATACATTTAGTACCTGAAAGGTAGTATCAGTTGTACCAACCCGTAGAGACCGTGAAGACAAAGTTCTACTAATTATAGCTTACATACAGGCCTTTAAGGAATCGTTCTTTGCATATTCCACTAGTGATAGGAACACGAAGAATCTGTAACATGTGGTACAGTGCTAAGTACCGTCTGTGATGTACTTAATAGTGGTTTGCACAGTAGGTACATAGATGTAGATGTTTCTTGTGATCTTTGTGGTGTCACCGCCAGACACCACACTTGCTAGGTGGTAGTTTTAAATCGGCCGCGGTCCATTAGTACATGTCGGACCCGCGTGTCGCCACTGTGTGATCGCAGACCGAGCGCCACCACAAGGCAGGTCTCGAGATACGGACTAGCACTCGCCCCAGTTGTACGGACGACGTCACACTGTCGAAGCCTCGCTCATTTGCAGAGCAGATAGTTAGAATAGCCTTCAGCTAAGTCAATGGCTACGACCTAGCAAGGCGCCATTAGTAACATTGCATGTATCTACAGACTCTCACTTGTATCGTCAAGAGCGATGTACCACAAGTATGGATTAAAGTTAAGTATTCCAGAAGGTACGTACTTTTCTTTATAGCATTCATTACGTATCCTGTTTCAGACCTCACGCCCATCTGCCTGAGCTTATCGCGTGCCTTTCGGCTACTTCCGTGGCGTGGCTGTCTTGCTATGCCACAACAGTTGGCGACGAGTCAAAAAAGGGTCTTGTTCTTTCTACTTGCTTACATTTACTTGTGTCATGGCTTCGCCACAATCTCCAGATGTACTGTCCGAATTTTATCGCTTGCAGAATCAGCAGACGCAGGCGTTATTGGATGCCCTTGGACAGCTCGTCCAGGGTCAACGTGCACTGCAAAACGATGCGGCAGCCGCCGCTTCACCGCTACCGCAGCCACAACATGCAGTTGCACCCCCATTCCGTAATTTTCAAGCGGACGTGGAAACATGGACGGAATGGTCACGCCAATTTGGATCTCATCTCGCCGCCTACAGAATTCAAGGTAACGAGCGGCAGCCTCACTTATTGTCGTGTGTAGGGGTGCAAACATACCGTGTGATAGTGAAATTATTTCCCCGACGCGACGTAGCAACTCTGTCCTACGAAGAAATTTTGTCTGCTTTAGATGCCTATTTCAAGGAAACAGTTAATGTAGTTGCAAAAAGGTATACGTTCTTTCGTACAAAACGTACGGCCTGGCAAACTAATCAGGAGTGGGTTGCAACTTTGCAAGGCCTTACAAGGGATTGTGCTTTTGAGTGTGAATGTGGACTCCCTTATTCAGATACTATGGTACGTGATGCAATTGCACAGAACGTTTCTGATGTTCGTATACGGGACCAAATTTTGAAACTAGCCAATCCCTCCCTTCAACAAGTGATAGACATATTGGATAGGCAAGACACACTTGACTTTGCTCAGGAATCATTTGCAACTTCGCCAGCTGTGTGTCACATTAACCGGCCCGCCGGTCGAGCTGCACGGAACTGTAAACAGCCCTCGCGCACGTCCGCGCAGCTACGTGTCCCGCGCACGCACGCAAATGCAGTGAAATCATGCCCACGGTGTGCTACTAGACATTCGCGTGAAAATTGCCCGTCACGTCAAGCTATTTGCTTTTTCTGTAACAAAAAAGGACATGTTCAAAGTGTTTGCCAGAAAAAGCTCAGATCCCACACTCTTAATCATTCCAGGCCCTTTGCTTCGCGCCGGAATCGAACCAAGGACACTCAGGCTCGTGGACCTTCGCCCGTGGACATTCATGTCGTTAATTCCACTCTGTCCAGTGCCACCTTCTCTAACGGTGACTGTGTTCGCCCCACCAAGCGTGTGCGTCGACGTCGACGGAAATCTCGTCCGGTCGCAAGTGCTTCTGTACATGTATCGGTTCAACTTGCACGAGAAGGTCGCTCTTGTCGCCAGCAGGACAATAAACTTTTTGTAGATTTGGACTTTAATGGCAAGGTCATACCATTCCAGTTCGATACCGGAGCTGCAGTTTCATTGCTCAATCACGACACGTACAAACAACTGGGCAAACCTCTGTTGCGTGCCGCAACTGTTAAGTTACATAGTTATTCAGGACAGCAGAGCCCTGTGTTAGGACAGTGCACTCTTCTTGCGACATACAAGGGACAACCAAGCTTGTGTCATTTTACGTTCTTCGTTCTTCTACTGCAGTGAACTTGTTTGGTTTAGATTTATTTCAGTTGTTTAACATGTCTATAGTAAATCGGGTCCTATCAGTGCATCAGACTGTGCCTTCAGACAGTGTTTCTTGTCTGTGTGAAGAATTTGCAGACATTTTTGCACCGGGCTTAGGTTGCGCTCAGAACTATGAAGCACATTTGGAACTGAAAGTCAACGCGCAACCGAAATTTTTCAGAGCGCGCAATGTTCCTCACGCATTGCGTGATGAGGTCGCAAGAACATTACACGATTTAGAATCACAAGGTGTACTGGAACGTGTGCAAGCTTCTCTCTGGGCCTCACCCTTAGTGATTTTGCAGAAACCTTCCGGAAAATTGAGACTTTGTGTGGACTTCAAGGCAACAGTGAATCCACAATTAGTGATTGCAACTTATCCTTTACCCCGCCCGGAAGATCTTTTTGATAAACTGTGCCCGGGTAAATATTTTTCAAAGTTGGACCTAGCAGATGCGTACTTGCAAATACCAGTGGACGAGGAATCCCAGCGCGTCTTCGTGGTTAACACGCATCTTGGTTTGTACCGATTCAAAAGACTACCATTCGGGTGTGCATCCGCCCCTGCATTGTTTCAGCAATATTTACAAACTGTTTGTGCGTCGGTCCCTACTGCTGCGAACTATCTGGACGATATTGTGATCTCCGGAAAGACAGCAGAAGAACATTTAGCAAACCTCCGGACATTATTTCAGGTATTGCGGCAAAATGGTCTTCGCTTGCGGAAGGACAAATGTGTGTTTTTTGCTCGTGACTTGACATATCTGGGACGTGTAATCAATGCCCAAGGCACACATCCCAGTCCAGAGCACCTCCGTGCTATACAAGACTTGCCTTCGCCGCAGAATTTGAAGCAGCTACAGAGTGTGTTGGGTAAAATTAACTATTATCATCGCTTTCTGCGCAATGCCTCTTCCATTTCAGCTCCGCTTCATCGCTTACGCCGTAAAGGTGTTCCGTTCGTCTGGACGACGGAATGCGAACGCGCCTTTCGCCAGTTGAAATCGGCGTTGCTTTCTAATACTTGCCTTACGCCATTCGATCCCCAGAAACCACTTTTGTTGATGGTAGATGCATCGGATTTCGGGAACGGTGCTGTGCTTCCGCACAAAGATGGATCGCATGATCGCCCTATTGCCTTTGCGTCCAAATTGCTCTCATCTGCGCAAAGAAATTATTCACAGATAGAGTAAGAAGCTTTGGCTCTCGTATTTGGTGTTACTAAGTTTCATGATTTCTTGTATGGTCGTCACTTCACTATCGTCACCGACCACAAATCTTTGACATCGCTTTTTCATCCTAACAAGCCTGTACCTCCACGTACAGCGCAGAAATTCATTCGCTGGTCTATTTTCCTCTCGCAGTACCACTACGATATCTTGTACCGGTCCACTGCTCAGCACGGAAACGCCGATGCGTCGTCCCGTTTGCCTGTTGCTGAGGATAGAGCATTCGATTCTTCCGAACTTGCTTGCGTGTTCATTGATTCGGAAACCGATGACGTGGTCGAATCGTTTCCGATTGATTTTCGTCGTGTAGCTACAGCCACAGCTGCTGACCCGGTCCTTGCTACGGTTTCGCGTTTTGTTGCTACGCAATGGCCCTTGTCAAAGTCACGGATCGAGGATCCGTTGGTTCGCCGATTTTTTGCTCATAAGGAGAGACTTTTTGTACGACGTGGTGTTTTGTTGTTGCGTTCTGATAATGATCAGTCCAGAGTCGTGGTACCACGTTCGTTACAGTCCTCTGTTTTACGGCTTCTCCACCAAGGACATTGGGGTATGGTGCGAACGAAACAACTTGCTCGTCAGCACTGTACTTGGTTCGGAATCGATGCTGCGATTACGAATATGTGCTCTTCTTGCATGGCGTGTGCCGAAGAACAATCCGCACCACCGCGGAAATTCTTTGCATGGCCGCAAGCCACTTCCCCTTGGCAACGCTTGCACATCGATTTTGCTGGTCCATTCTGGTATGCTCGATGGTTGGTTGTGGTGGATTCCTTCAGTAATTTTCCTTTTGTTGTCCGGATGTCCTCCACGACGTCTTCTGCCACCATCCAAGCGTTATCTGCTATCTTTTGCATTGAAGGCCTTCCACAGATTATTGTTTCCGACAATGGCCCACAATTCATGTCCGCAGAATTTCAGTCATTCTGCAAGGCCAATGGTATTCAACATCTGACGTCTGCGCCGTTTTCGCCTCAGTCAAACGGTGCATCTGAACGACTGGTCCGGACTTTCAAGTCACAGATGTTGAAGTTGAAAGAGTCGCATTCTCGGGAGGACGCGTTGTTGCTCTTTTTGTCATCGTATCGCTCTCAGCCCCGAGATGGTCGCTCGCCGGCTGAGTTGCTCCACGGTCGTTCTCATCGAACCTTGATGTCTTTGCTGCATCCGCCGCATCAGGTTCCTGTGTAGCGGCAGACTCCTGCTTTGCTCCAGGCGACGTTTTATTCTATCGCAACTATCGAGGTTCACGGCGTTGGCTCGCAGGGCGCATTCTTCGCTGCCTCGGCCGCGCGATGTATTTGGTTTTGGGGGCCTCTGGTGAGGTGCGTCGGCATCTCAATCAGCTGCGCCTCTGTCGTCGCCTGGGTTCTGCCGCTCCCCGTCTGCTTTCAGCGACGGTGCCGTCCGGTCAGCGCCCTGGGGACCCATCTACTGGCTCGCCTCATCCCCAGGTGTTACCGACGCTGCCTTCCATTTTGCCCCATGGCGACGCGCCGCCGCCGCCGCCGCCGCCGCCTGTTCTCCCGCCGGCGACGCCCGCAGTAGACGCGTCGCTGCAACCGCCTGGCGCCACCCTGGGTCCCGCGCCGCCGATCGCTTCCCGTGACCAGATGTCCTCCGCCATGGAACTTTTGCCCGCTCCGGACCACATGGCGTCTTCGCGCGTCGGGTACCCCGACGCAATGGAGGTCGACCCTTCGGCCCCTCCTGTCTCTCTACGGGCGCATACACCGCATGTTGACGTGCACCCTGGACTAGGTTTTCAGGCGTTTCCTAGCTCCCCTCGGACCGAATGGCCGGGTGCGGGTGGCACAGCCTCGCCTGTTGTTAGGCTCCCCACCTCATCGCATACGTCAACATGGGGTCCTCCCCACGGCGGGCGGGAGCCTTATAACACGACCGTTCGCCGATTTGCGGGGGAGGAATGTGGTGTCACCGCCAGACAGCACACTTGCTAGGTGGTAGTTTTAAATCGGCCGCGGTCCATTAGTACATGTCGGACCCGCGTGTCGCCACTGTGTGATCGCAGACCGAGCGCCACCACAAGGCAGGTCTCGAGATACGGACTAGCACTCGCCCCAGTTGGACGGACGACGTAGCTAGCGATGCACACTAACGAAGCCTCGCTCATTTGCAGAGCAGATAGTTGGAATAGCCTTCAGCTAAGTCAATGGCTACGACCTAGCAAGGCGCCATTAGTAACATTGCATGTATCTACAGAGTTTCACTTGTATCGTCAAGAGCGATGTACCACAAGTATGGATTAAAGTTAAGTATTCCAGAAGCTACGTACTTTTCTTTATAGCATTCATTACGTATCCTGTTTCAGACCTCACGCCCATCTGCGTGAGCTTAGCGCGTGCCTTTCGGCTACTTCCGTGGCGTGGCTGTCTTGCTACGCCACAACAATCTTCAGTCCGAAAACTGGTTTAATGTCGCTCTCCATACTACTGTACCCTGCTCATGCCTCTTCATCTCCGAATAACTACTTCAACTTACATGCTTCTGAATCTGCTTACTGCAGTCTCCTCTCGGTCTCCCTCTGCAAATTTTACCCGTCACGCTTCCCTCCAATATTAGACTGGTGAACCCTTGATACCTCAGAATGTGTCCTATCAACGGATCCCTTTTTCTAGTCAGATTGTGTCACAGATTTCTTTTCTCACCAATTCTATTCAGCACGTTCTCATTACTTACGTGGTCTACCCACGTAATCTTCAGCATTCTCCTCTAGGACTACATTTCAAAAGCTTCAAATTCCTTTCGTGTCCAAACTTTTTATCGTCCATGTTTCACATCCTTACGTGGCTACACTCTATACAGGTACTTTCAGAAAATACACGGTACCACTTAAATCTAATTTTTGTGTTAACAAATTTATCTTCTTCAGAAACGCTGTTCTTGCCACTGCCAGTCTGCATTTTATAACCTCACTACATCGTCCATAATCAGTTCTCTTGCTGCCTAAATGATAAAACTCATCTACCACCTTGCCTCGTTTCCTAATCTAATTCCCTCAGGATCACCTGATTTTCTATTCTCTTCTTGTCTAAACAGATTATTGCTCATGTTTCACCTACATACATGGCTACACTCTATACAAATGCTTTCAGAAAATACTTCATAGCATTTAAATCAATATTCTGTGTCAACAAATTCATCTTCCCCATAAACGCTTTTCTTGCGATTGCCAGTCCACATTTTATAACCTCTCTACTTCGTCCCTCATCAGTTTTTTTGCTGGCCAAATAATGAAACTCATATACCAATTTGCCTCGTTTCCTAATCTAATTTACTCAGCATCACCTGATTAATTAGACTACATTCCATTATCCTTGTTTTGATTTTGTTGATGTTCATCTTCTATCCTTCTTTCAAGCCTGTATCCATTCCATTCAACTGCTCTTTTAAGTCGTTTTGCGGTCTGTGACGGAATAACAATGTCATCGGCAAGCCTCAAAGCTTTATTTCTTCTACGTGAATTTTTTTTCTCAATGTAGAGACTGAACAACATCGGAATTAGGCTACAAACCTGTCTCACACCCTTCTGAAACACGACTTCCCTTCCACGCCCCTCGACTCTTTTAACTGTCGTCTCGTTTCTGTACTAGTTGTTAGTAGCCTTTTGGTCACCGTATTTTACCCCTGCTATCTTCAAAACTTCAACAACAGTCGACATCTTCAAAAGCTTCCTCTGCGTTTACGTTTGCTATAAACGTAGGTTTGTCTTTCCTGAAATCTATCTTCTAAGACAAGTCGTAGGGCCAGTATTGCCTTTCGTGTTTCTACATTTTTATGGAATCTAAATCGATCTTCCCTGAGATCGCCTTCTACCACTTTTTTCATTCATCTGCAAAGAATTCGTGTTAGTATTTAGCAACCATAACTTACTAAGCTGATGGTTCGGTAATATTTATACCTGTCATCACCTGCCTTCTTTGGAGTTGTAATTATTACATTCTTCTTGAGATCTGAGGGTACTTCGTCTGTCCCACACAGCTTTCATACCAGATGGAAGAGTTTTGTCATGAGCGGCTCTCCCTTGGCTATCAGTAGTTCTGACGGAATGTCGTCTACCCCCGGAGCCTTCTTTCGGCTTCGATCTATCAGTGCATTGTCAAATTCTTATCCATATTATAGGAGTGGAAGAGGACGTAGATGTGGAAGTAACCTGGAAGATTATTCGCTTTCGTTGACAACAGCATGTAACGCCAAACAACAATATGATTCCTCGTCTAATATCCGCCAGTGAATTTGTACAACGGGAAAGAAACGAGATCACTGAGCCACGGATAACGTGGTAGGACGTCCCTCGGTGTTAGCTACATGCGTGCAGCCAGTACCGCACACGTCGGTGCGTGGCGGCTAACAGCTGCTGCCCAGCAACGCTTGGTCAGCGCGGGGTCAGGACCGCACTACGTCAGAGAGTAGTGCCCGGGGCCGAGGTGGTGACACAGGCCAGAGGTCTCAGTCCGCTATCCAAACGTCACACAGAGGAGGTGTGTCTGCTCTCGCTGCTCCTCATAGAACACAGCCCAAAAACGGACTTCGCTGCGTGCACAGGAAATCTGTAGTACACCTTGCAGGTTAGGACAACGATCTGCTTTCCTTAAAGTGTAAGCCGTAAACAAACACTAATAACAACATAAACAGCAGTTGTAGTTACTTCCAACTGCATTGGGGAAGTAGAGTGACACGAAATACTGAAAACAAACTACTGATAACATGGAAAATGCCGACTTACATAATTGTGCTCACTTCCTGCACCAACGAAAGCCGCAAAGTAAGGTAAGAATCGAAGCCAAAAAAACAAATGTGTCATTCACAGAAACTGTAGATGACGAAAATGAGAAATATTTTAAAAAGTGCTTCGTGTGGCTAGTAAGTGAAACACAGGAGCAACAGATCTGCAAACCAAATAGAAATCATAGTCATGAAAACTGAGAAAGATGGGAGCAAAATAAAGGAAAATCCATAATTAAACGGGTAAGTGTGTTATAAGGCACCAAATGGAAAGCGTCACATTCGTCCCGATTTACAACCAGAGATGAGCGACAATAAGTTTGTGCATACGTTAATTACCAACATTTTCAGATACGTTAGATAAACGAAGGGTTACAAAAGAGCTATAAGACAGATTTAGAACAAGATGAAAAATAAATTACAATGTTCACCAACACTTCGTGCTACTATAAAAAATTAAAACGTGTATATATTGGCTTTCGAGCAATAACACTGAAATAATTTCTGGTGATTTCAAAACGCCTTGGCACACCTATAATGATCATGCATGTGTCGCTAAATGCTGTAAATCTAAAATAACAGCATTTGGTCAATGCTTAGAGGAAGGGTACCAAAAGATAGATTCCCCCCACGGATAAGCAACTAACTGAATGCAGTCTTGTGCCAGAAGACATACGATTGTAAAAAGAGCGAAACATATGAACTAACTGATAAGAAGGAAATCACATCAATAGTTTAACTATGAACAGCGGACGAGTAATGAACTAGAGGAATACGACAACAGAAAGGAAGAGGCATAAACTGATAAGAATCTGAACAAGAAGCAGAAATTTTTGTCAACTAAACTAGACGACTGGTATAGGATAGCAACTTTCAGGCTCAAATAACAGCCGTTTTGATGGAAGGTGCTGAGTATAAAATTCGTTAGATACTTGAGTAGAAGTTCTTACGATATCAGTCGTGTAAACCTAACAACTACAATATACTTCAGAGCTACGTAGATCTATAATATAGAAGTAAATTCCATCAATTTTACCGCTGACAAAGACAACATAGACTTCAGATGTAGACAAACTTAGTAACAAGACCCGGGAAGCCCAAATATGGAAGAATTTACGGAAAGCAAAGATAAGCAACAAAATTAATTAGAGGCCATCAACAGGAAAGCAGAGGTCAGCCAAAGATTGCCTCAGTTGGAGGAGCTCAAAATAATTGTTACACTAGAATATGTTGAATGGCAATTTGTGACAAAACGAGGTTGACTCTCAAATACCTACTCTGCACGCACTCCTATTTGGTGTAATAAGGTCTATGAATACATAAAACTTTCCCGCACTTTCTCTTCAAATGACATGATTATTTATTTTAAAAATTCCGCAGTTAGGGTTCCTACATTAATCACATCTTATGCAAATCGTCAAGACTGTAAACAAATGCTTCCACAAAACATTATTATTCCCATAATTCAGTTTGTTGTTTTGATGTCAATGAGACGGTTAGTTTCATCAGAAATGATGGCCATCAAAAATTATGATATCATAAAAATTCGTACATCTTGAAAAAGGGAAAGTCTTATGAACTAATATGTAAACTCAGAATAAAGGACCACTTTCAAATTAAAGAGCTATTTACCCTCTTTTCAGTAAAATACTTACAGTAAAGAAAATTTAATTAGTGTATAAGATATTGATGACTGAACATTTCACCTGGTCCAAACTTTAACTGCCAATTATCGCCCAAACACTGTAAATTTCCGGGATCTATTGATATACTTTTGATCAGCTATTCCTTCTGAGTCTATTGCAGCCTATATTAATGGACAAAAACCCTTGATTAAAAACTGATAAAACTTTAATAATTAAATTTGAGTGTCTAAAATGGATCTCATTATCATAAAACCGGGATTCGCAACTGCGTAAGCATACATTGGTACTGCATTTTTCAATAGAGTCTGTTCATGATAAATAATATACAAACAAAGTATGACAAAATCAACAGCTGATAAAAATTGAGCTTTCTGATTTACAGAATTTGAAACGTATTATAAACAAGCAAAGTGCGGTAATATCCTGGAGCGAGTCTTCGTGAGGCATAAGCTCGTGCCATTTTGTCAGTCTGCTCTTAGGTTTCTGTCATTCCGTTCATTCTGGTCTTCATGTGTTATAGCTTCAGATGTGCTACTCTGTATTTTAGATCACCTTTGGCAACTGTTCGAATTTCCTCTCCTTAAGTTCAATTTAAGTTGAGAAAATATACATTATAATTAGAAGCAACTGACATCAAAATGAGTGTTTTAGGTCATTTGAAGAATATTTGTGGCTATAGCAACAGTTCTGCGATTTTTCTACTTAACGGCGTGTGAAGAAACTTCATTTTTAATAAGGGCTCTTTTACTTTCTGACCAGATAAGAACAATTGATGTCTGCATATTTCCATACTAACTGCCTGTTTGTAAACATTAGAGACTGAAAGACATCTGGTCATAATCGGCAGGATCTTAAGGACGCGATGAAAGATTGTTGAACTTCCTATTTTTGAACTTAAAGAAAGAAGCTTCTGGTTATTCATTTTAAGAATAAGTCCTTGAGCAGCACTTTCTGGTGGTGGTCCAGCGCAACAGCGCATGTTCCAAGGGTTATTCCATAAAAGGAATGACTAGTTACGCGACCTTTGGTGTCCCAGGTGAACACCCTCCTATTTTAGCACGGTTTGTGAACTCATTAAATTTTAAGAAGGTGTAGATACTGACATTTGGCGCACTTATAGCGCCGCAAGTTGTTCCGAGCGAACGTTTGTTTTAGGATAGCTTGCTGTATGTAACTTCGGGGGCTGATATCTAGCGGCCTACCCAGAAGAAACACGTCCATCTGTCACTGCCATCTGTGGGAAAGCTATTCAATGTCTCTTAACGCGTACGTTCACCACCTATAAGAATCTAAATAAAGGATAGTAGTTTTTGTGTAATCGCTTTCAAAATTTCTATACTGCCCTTTGTTACTAATAGGAAGGTGGTGTGAAAATCTCAACATTCCAACGGACATATTTTCGGAGATTTACTTTAAAGTTAAGAAAACTACTCTTAAGAAAAGAAATTCACCTGGGAACATTTATGACATGTTTTTGGCTGTCAGTTGTAATACTCACCTGAAGTATTAGGATATAGACTTATTAATTGAAATTTAATATAAAAAATTCAAATACCTTACAATTTTCATAGAATGAAACCTAGAATAACTTCAGAAAGAACTATTAAAATCAATATTTATTTTATTATGTGTCATGTGAGCCTGTGAGTAAATGAGAGTGTGTATGTGGGACATTCGTCAAATTTAAGTATTGCATTACATACCGTCTTAAGTAACGTCCAAGAATTACACTAGCCTATCGTGGGAACATTATCGCAGGCGATTTACTCACTTTTCTAATGACGTCTGAAGAAAAAAGTTAAGTAGTGTTTTACTTCATTGTGTGTGTGCTAGAAAAAAAAAGACAGTCTGAAGTGGCTGAAAGTAAGCAGAATATTGTACATGAGGAGCAGAAGAGAGAATTAAATCAAGGAAAGGAAGAAAATGATGAATAAATTTTCGTTTTGATATATCGCAATATAATGACAGTGGTTTACCTGAATCAATACCTTCTAGCTATGAAATAGATACTGAACAAAATGTATCGAAACCCAGTGTCCCCTATCTACCTGTTGTGGTAAACGAAATCAAGCCAGAACCAGTGTCAGGTGATTGTGAAACAAAAGACAGTGTGTCAGGGATGTTAATGAACATTTTGACCAAGGTGAATGGGTTGGGTTCCGAAATTGAAACGTCATTGAGTTCTGATATTGACGAAAAATTCGGTAAAATGGGTTCAGAAATTAAAGTTCTGACATTGATACTAAAATGAATAAACTACACTACTGGCCATTAAAATTGCTACACCACGAAGATGACGTGCTGCTGACGCGAAATTTAACCGACAGGAAGAAGCTGCTGTGCTATGCAAATGATTAGCTATTCGGAGCATTCACACAAGGTTGGAATCGGTGGTGACACCTACAACGTGCTGACATGAGGAAAGTTTCCAACCGATTTCTCATACACAATCAGCAGTTGACCGGCGTTGCCTGGTGAAACGTTGTTGTGGTGCCTCGTGTACGAAGGAGAAATGCGTACCATCACGTTTCCGACTTTGATAAGGGTCGGATTGTAACCTATCGCGATTGTGGTTTATCGTATCGCGACATTGCTGCTCGCGTTGGTCGAGATCCAATGACTGTTAGCAGAATATGGAATCGGTGGGTTCAGGAGGGTAATACGGAACGCCGTGCTGGATCCCAACGGTCTCGTATCACTAGCAGTAAAGATGACAGGCATCTTATCCGCATGGCTGTAACGGATCGTGCACCCACGTCTCGATCCCTGAGCCAACAGACGGGGACGTTTACAAGACAACAACCATCTGCACGAACAGTTCGACGACGTTTGCAGCAGCATGGACTATCAGCTCGGAGACCATGGCTGCGGTTACCCTTGACACTGCATCACAGACAGAAGCGCCTGCGATGGCTTACTCAACGACGAACCTGGGTGCACGAATGGCAAAACGTCATTCTTTCGGATGAATCCAGGTTCTGTTTACAGCATCATGATGGTCGCATCCGTGTTTGGCGACATGGAGGTGAACGCACATTGGAAGCGTGTATTCGTCATCGCCATACTGGCGTATCACCCGGCGTGATGGTATAGGGTTCCATTGGTTACACTGACGGCACTTTGAACAGTGGACGATACATTTCAAATGTGTTACGACTCGTGGCTCTACCCTTCATTCGATCGCTGCGAAACCCTACATTTCAGCAGGATAATGCACGACCACATGTTGTAGCTCCTGTACGGGCCTTTCTGGATTCAGAAAATGTTCGACTGCTGCCCTGGCCAGCACATTCTCCAGATCTCTCACCAACTGAAAACGTCTGTTCAATGGTGGCCGAGCAGCTGGCTCCTCATAATACGACAGTCACTACTCTTGATGAACTGTGGTATCGTGTAAAGCTGCATGACACCTGTACCTGTAGACGCCATCCAGGCTCTGTTTGACTGAATGCCCAGGCGCATGAAGGCCGTTATTACGGCCAGAGGTGGTTGTTCTGGATGCTGATTTCTCAGGAACTATCCACCCAAATTGTGTGAAAATGTAATCACATGTCAGTTCTAGTATAATATTTGTTCAATTAATACCCGTTTATCATCTGCATTTCTTCTTGGTGTAGCAATTTTAATGGCCAGTAGTGTAGGTTTGGATATAAATGAGTTACATAGTGAGGTTGTAGAAAGGAAATCCAAAATGGAAACTATAATTTCGAATTTGAGGGTTCTGTGGAAAAATGACCTGACATTGTTTGGACATAATATTAAGAGCGATATTAATCAGGTCAGGCTAGAATGTAATGCTGCAATTGTAACAGTGGAAAGTGAACTAACTTTCCAAATTAAGCAGGTTGCTGAGGATAGCGAACAGTTCAAAGAATATGTAAATTCAGAAATGGATAAAATTCATGAACATGTGCAGAGTATAGGAAATTTCTGTGAAGTTAACCATGCTGCTTTATAAAGTAAAATTAAAAAAGGGAAACACAGGTGTACAAAGTTTGGAGCACAAGTGGCTAATAAAATCACTAACCTAGAAACTAATATTAGTCAGTTAGGTACCAGTGTGAATGAGCAGTTGTGTGAACATGACTGTAGACTAACAAAAGTACAGTGGTGTGTCTACAGCAGTAGTGGTAGTATCCTATGTAACAGTGTAATCGACAAGAATGTGCACCTGAAAGAATTCTGGAGCGACTTCGATGATGTATTACCTAAAGTATGTAATAACAAGTAGAAAATAGATTTTTATTACATCTAATTTAATGGGAGAAGCTAGAATTTGGGGTAATTTAGCTTCTGATATGTATGATAAGTTGGCGGACCTCAAACAGGCATTTTTTGAAGAATATTCGAGCAAGAGGAAACAGATGGATGTTTTGAATAAATTTTGGTCAGTTGTGAAATACGATCCCAAAAAAGATAATATTAAAAGGTTTGTAAAAAACATGGGTAACTAATTTATCGTATCTAAGTTCAAAAGTAGAAACTGAGCAAATAATTATAGGGATAGAAAATATGCTACCATTGTACTGGAGAGACAAAATAATTTCAGCTCATAGAGATAATCTTGGTAGATTTATTCACCATATGGAAAGGGCAGAAAGTATTTTAAAGGAAGAAGAAAATGCCAGGAGAGAATATAGGCCTGCTGTCAGGCAGAATGATAGTGGAGCGAAGTTAATGTACACAGAATCAGCGTCCAAATAGGTAATGGATACAGAGGTAGATTTAGAGGACGAGGAGGTACTAGTGGGAATAGGTTCAGCGAACGGGTTCAGTATTACGACTGCCGTCAGCTGTCGGCTGATGACGTAACAGAGAGGCGGTGCCCGTCTGATGACAGGCATCTTAGACATATTAACAACACCCGACAGGAAAGTTGTTAGCAGTCTGCGATGAAGCTCGCGCTCGCAGATGGAAACGTTACTCGTCAAACGCGCTAACTACACCCTTTGTGAGGAAGACGCCTACGAAACAATATATTGGTAATAGTAATTTAGCTACTAAGAGAGCAGAGGAGAGTGACACGGAGAAACTAAAGGTACACCCAGTAAATAACGTAGCTTTATATGATAGAGACAGTACAAATAAAGATCATAAGGAACAAGTAAATTTAAGTGAAGATTCAGATCAGGAAATGGAGGTGAATCGGCACTGCCAAACAGATGAGAGGCTACCAATTAATTGTGAAATTAATGCGGGAGTTAGGGTCGAGGAAGTTTTGAGTAAATTAATTGAAGTAATTTCTGAAAGTGAGAATGGAGAATCGGAAAAAGGGGAAGAAGAAAGTGGTGTAGAAATTTGTGACAGTACCTTGGAAGGGGTTGCAGAATTAGAGGAAAATTATGGTGAGAAGTTGGAGGAGTATTTTAAGTTGTCTATAGTGGACAGACATGTGGAAGCTGCCACTACTTTTAATAAGCAAAAGGAGGACCCAGTAAATATAAGTATGATTTCCACAAGTGAGGTAGGATTCGACGGACAAGAGGTGGTGCAGGATTTGTTAGAGGAGTCTGAGACTGTAATCAGGAGAGAGTATGTATGACAACCCATTACTGAAGTAAGGATTTTTGTAGACAAAGTTCCTTGTCTATCTGATACCGGTTCGGAAGTGTGTGCTGTGTCACAGAATTTTGCAAATGATCTTCCAATGAATAAACAAATAGTTATAATGTCATTCAGAGGGCTAAACATTACTGTAGCTACTGGAAAAACTAAGAAAGTGGTTAAACAAGAAGTCCTATTACCCATAACTGTAAGTGGGGTAGCAATAAAACAGAATTTTCTAGTTATAAATGGACTCAGTGTTAAAATGTAGGTAGGTGCCAACTTCTTGCATAAATATGAAGGATGGGTAAATTTTTGGTCCAGTGATGTAATTATAAGAATATGTGGAAAAACTGTAGTTATTCCATTCATTGGTAAAAGACAGAGTGTAAACGAAGAACAAAGTGGCATTCCAATACGATACTGCAGGGCGGCTGCATTGATCAAAGGCTATAATGAATGTGGTGAAAGGGAGGAAGTGGATCCTTCTGAACTAGAAAATGTCAGAATCAGGATAGAAAAAAATCTAGAGGAACTTACTGAATTAAGTGATATACAAAAGGACGACTTGAGACAAATTTTGAATAAACATTGAGAGGTATTTTCAGATCAGACTGGATTAGTTCGAAATTACGAATGCTATTTAACAGCGAAAGAAAATGTACATTTTTTTCAAAAAAACAGTAGCCGTTCCAAAAGTGCATAAGGAAGCCGTTCGAGACTAAATACAGAAAATGCTCGATTGGGGGATAATTGAAAAGGCTGTTAGTGTATACAATAAACCATTGGTTGTAGTACCTAAGAAGAACGTCTCAATTAGGCTGGTTTTAGACGCTAGGGCGATGAATAAGATTGTTTTATCAGCAAGTGACAGGCGAGATAACATTGAAGAACTATTACAGAAGTTTAAAGGGCCTAATTTTTTTTTTACATCTCTGGATGTTACTTGTGGATACTGGAATCTACCTCTGGCTAAGGAATGCAGAAAGTATACAGCGTTCCTGTTTAAAGGGCGATGTTACCAGTATAAGGTTGTGCCTTTTGGGTTGAATATCAGTGTTTGTGCATTTGCCAGGGCAATGTCTTAGGCTTTAGGTGATCAGTTATTGAGGCGCATTACTGTTTACGTGGGCGATGTATTGATTTCGACGCCCACTTGGGAAGAGCACTGTTTGTTGTTAGACTGTGTATTAAATGCTATTAAAATTGGAGGGATGAAATTGAAGTTAGATACGACAGAATTTGTCATAAAAGAGATAGAATTCCTGGGACATATAGTAAGCGGTGAAAGAATTATACCCGATCCAAGTAAAATAAATGCTATTAGGGACTATGCAGCACCGACCACACATAAGGAACTAAAAGGAATGTTTGGTTTGTTTGGATTTTATCGCAAATTTGTGGCAGGGCAATTATTTAATGACCCTTGTGTAAGGGAACTGTTGAAGAAAAATGTTCCCTACCCTAAAAGTTGTCCCCGGAATGTCAAACCGCTTTTCAAAAACTTTAGGAAGCACTAGTGAACAGCCAGATTTTGAATCATCCTGACTTTTCAAAACCGTTTTGCTTAGGATCAGATGCCTGTGGTTAAGCTCTGGGGGTAGAATTGTTCCAGACTGAGATGGTTGGAGAAACGATAGCATTTGCAAGCCAATCGTTACAACAAGCGGAGAAAAATTACAGCATCTCTGAACTGGAAGATTTAGCGGTTATTTTCGGTTTGGAGAAGTTTGGGCAATACCTGTTAGGATATAAAGTGTTGATTTTTACGGACGATAGTGCTCTAACCCATTTAAATATTTTTCAGCTCAAACATGATAGACTCAGGAAGTGGTCTATGTATTTGCAACAATTTAAGTATGAGATGTAGTATATAAAGGGTTCTGAAAACGTAGTGACAGATGCACTGTCCAAAAGTGTAAAGAATAAAGAGCAGGGGGTGTATCCTGTAACGAACAGGGATTGTGAGGAGATATTGATCGCAGTCTTTCAACTACAGGAAGAGGGACCAATTAAACGCATCTGTAAGAACCTTAGACGGGAACAAAATCAGGATGATAATCTCAAATTGGTGAAAAGCTCACTCCGATTTTCCAAAGCTGGCAGAATATTTCCAAGTTTATAAAGATATTCTTTTTAGGAGGAGAAAGAACACTAACGAAGATTGGCGTATTTGTCTCCCTGCACAACATGTGGATCTGTTAATTGATTTGGTACATAATAAATATGGGCATTATGGAGTATGTAAATGCATTGCCAAGCCATGTGAAGTTGTGATATTTGATAACATGTGGCACAGAGTACAGAAGAGGCTGGAATACCGTGACAGGTGTCAAAAGGTATGAACTAGCAACAGAATTTTACAGGAACAGATGTACTCTGTGGAACCCCAAAACAAACTAGATTTAGTAGCAATAGATCTTTTCGGTCCACTACCAGTTTGAAGAGGAGGTTGTGAGTATGTGATTGTACTGGTTCAAAAATGGTTCAAATGGCTCTGAGCACTATGGGACTTAACATCTGAGGTCAGCAGTCCCCTAGAACTTAGAACTACTTAAACCTAACCAACCTAAGGACATCACACACATCCATGCCCGAGGCAGGATTCGAACCTGCGACCGTAGCAGCCGCGCGTTTCCGGACTGAAGCGCACTAGAACCGCTCGGCCACCGCGGCCGGCGATCGTACTGGTAGATGGATTTACTAAATATGTGAAATTTTAGCCGCTTAAGAAGGCTGACTCTAAGATTATTATAAGTAAACTAGAGAAAGTCTGTTTTGTCAGCATTGGTGTGTCAAAGTCTATTTTGTCAGATAATGCTCCACAGTTTATATCTAAGCGCTTTGAAGAATGTTTAAGTAAGAAAAGCATAGAGCACATCGAAATAAGAACCTAACCGTCTCTGTAGGACATACTGTCATAAGAAGCACTCAGCATTGGTTAATTACCTGGGGTACTTTGAGGAAGTAATTAATAATTTGAAACACGAAGGCATAGGTTTTTCTCCAGCAGAATTAATGAGAGCGATTAGACCAAAAAACATCCTATTTGATGTAGCAGAATTCCCTAAAATCACAGAATTGACTATGGAAGAAAAGAAGAAGGTAGTTGGTGCCAATATTAGAAAAAAGGCGTTGGAAAGGAAAAGGAGACATGATGCGAGAACTAGTCCGACGAGCTTTCAGACTGGTCACCTAGTGCTGGTAAAGACTAAAGATAAATGTAAGAAACTTACGGCTGAAACTAAGAAATTTACAGACGAGTATTTAGGACCCTGCAGAGTTATAGAGAAACCGCATGCTAATGCCTATAGACTGGAGTATGTGAAGTCACATAAACTATTTGGATTAAGAAACATTATTGATTTAAAAAATGTCCGAATGTGTGTGAAATCTTATGGGATTTAACTGCTAAGGTCATCAGTCCCTAAGCTTACACACTACTTAACCTAAATTATCCTAAGGAGAAACACAAACACCCATGCCCAAGGGATGACTCGAACCTCCGCCGGGACCAGCCCCACAGTCCATGACTGCAGGGCCTGAGACCGCTCGGCTAATCCAGCGCAGCTATTGATTTAAAGAGATACATTCAGAAAGAAGACTAAAACCGTAATAACTACACTGGACTATTAACCTATTCTCCGTCCTTTTTCCTCCAGGGCCGTGTGTCTTGCACGTTGCGGCTAGTGCCCGTAGAATGCCCAGCCGATCGATTTATTCCTTCAGTTTTCGTTTTCGTAAATAAACCGCTCGCCTATCTGTCTCTTTAACCTATGCGTCCCTGATTCCTCCCCCCCCCCTCCCGCTCCCCCCCTTTGGGAGTGGGGAAGGAACACTTTTATATCTATACCAACGCGTTACGGACCTGTTGAGTGATATGAACAACGCGTCAACAATGCTTCCCTCCTTTTTCCCTGGGATGAGGAGGAACAGAACCACGTTCCAGCACTGTTTCTTGGTTAAACCATTGACAGCGTCCTTAAATGGTCTTCCCATTCCTGCGCACGCCATTGTATGGAATCGTGACGATACCATCTAGATACAGACTTGTTGAAAGTAAAAGAGACGACTGAGGCAACAATGCTCCTCCTTCTTTTCCTTGGCATAGGTGATTCCTTGTACTGCCACTCAGCACTACCAATGCTCCTCCCTCCTATCCTCGGCGTAGGTGATCAGCAGAGCGGTTATTCAACCAAACAGCAAAAACTTACGTTGTACAGTAGTTCTAGTAGTGAACTAAGACACTGACCTAACCTTACATAAAGATAAATGAGATGACTTGAAAGCCACAGAGAGGTGGAGTTAAGTGTATTTAATATTTTTAATAATGTATGTTTTCTTAAATGTAGTGTACCATATGGGTTTGAGAGCCACGCAAGTTGGCATGAGTCGTACTTAATGTTTTTTCTACAAGGACCTGTTTTTGTATGTACTATATATATGTATATATTGTAACTTGGATCATGAGATGACGAAGAACCACAGTAACTGACTGGTGTTAGAGGAGTTTTGGGAGCCATAGAAGTTGGCTGGAGTTAGCTTCAGTAATGTTTAATGAAGAGCCAAAGTAATTGGCTAGTGGTTTCAGTACTTTACTCTAAGAATATCTTTTTTCTTGAATAACAATATTCAGAGGTACAGAGCCACAGAGGTGGCATGAGTTATGTTAAAGTTTCCTACATCGACTTTTGGTATTCCTTGCCAATAATAATGCATTCCTTCTTAAATTGTGTCTAATGTGAGGACATTGCTAAAACCACAGAAGCCGGCAAGGATAATTTGCATTAAATTTATATGGAATTTCTGTAGAATAGGTATTCTTTGTTTACAGTAGTATGTAAGATGTGCCTCAGAGCTACTGAAGCGGACATAAGCAAATTTTAGTAACGTGATAAAATTGTTTTCTCTCTTGTATGATGTATACAGGAGGTTCTGCAGGACTGCAGGAGGTGGACTGAATTGTTTTCAGTGCTTAATGATTTTGTATTTACTTAGGTAATGTGTAATGATGCTTTTCAGAGCCCAGATGGTGGCAGAGATAACTTTGCAGGATAGTTTATGATATTGTATTTAGTTCTTTGTGTACAATAGCTTATTAGTGTACTCGCATTCGGGAGGACGACGGTTCAATCCCGCGTCCGGCCAAGCTGATTCAGGTTTTCCGTGATTTCCCTAAATCGCTTCAGGCAAATGCCGGGATGGTTCCTTTGAAAGGGCACGGCCAACTTCCTTCCCCGTCCTTCGCTAATCCGATGAGACCGATGACCTCGCTGTCTGGTCTCCTTCCCCAAACAACCCAATCCAACCCATTATTAGTGTAAAGTTAAACAGTGAATTTGGTTTTCTGAAAGGAAATTACTAGAGAAAAATATTTATGGATTTTTGAATCAGCAATATTTGTAACAGCAACTTGCATAATGTTTAAACAAATTTTCAAAAAAGAATTCAGTCGTGGTGCCAATTCTGGGTACGGTTGATGGTATTGAGGGACAGGTAATTCTCTTTCCACTGAGGTGATTAACACTAAATATAACTACTGTATATAAAATGATGGATTTTATCGGAAAATGAACTTGTCTGAGAAAAAAGCTTTTAGTAAGGGAGAGAGTATATTTAAAAACAACAGTAAAGTTTTCCAAAAATTTTTCATGGAGTTCTTTGCTTTTGAACTGAGAGCAGCAATTGCTGACTATAGTATATATGTGTATTAGGTTAGGATGTAGATACTAAGCATGGACACTTAGACGTACTATATTTTGCAGGTATGAAAAAACTGTACAGAACCTGATACAAGGCTGAGACAAAAACCCAATGTATGACTGAGAGCTGGATTGTGTACCGCAGTGACGAGAATGTAATGCTACGGATATGTAAGTGTTGAACTGAAGAAACTAGCATCCATTTTGTTTCATCGGAGACAGTTATCAGAACCCCAAAGTTTTGTGAAGAAAGTGTTAAGTAATAGAGACGACTCCCATATCGCAGTGAAGACGACCCCCATAACGAAGTGAATAAAGCGGAGTATTGAGTAATTCCTTTTTTTTTTTTTTTTTTGTTCAAATTCAAAATGAGAGAGTAAGAATTTTGTTCAGACAAGATGTTAATTTCAAGAAAAGTACAATATAAATATTTTGCTTATTCAGTGTTGAGAAAAATATTCAAGAGTATAATTTTGTGAGAAAATGTTATAGTAGAGAAAGATGGAAATTTTTGGTAAAATTGATTTGATTGTGTGCTATTCAGTCCTAGCTTTTAATATTCTATGTATTTGTATATAATACTGCCATGTAGTTTAGATATTTAGCTAATTGGGGAAAACAAATTTTCAAATGGCTCTAAGCGCTGTGGGACTTACAATCTACATCTACATATATACTCCGCTAGCCACCAAGCGGTGTGTGGCGGAGGGCACAATTCGCGCCAAAGTCATATTTCCCCCCCTCTGTTCCACTCGCGGATCGTGCGAGGGAAAAACGACTGTCTGAACGCCTCAGTATGAGCTCTAATTTCCCTTATCTTTGAATGGCGATCACTGCTCAATTTGAAAGTTTGTGCCCTTGTGGGGCAGGGGAATGAAATTACAATAAGAAAAAAAAAACAGTGGGCTCAGTCTCAATCTCTCAGACACTTGCTTAGTCATTAGCTCAGTCACTATTCTAGTTGTCTTCTATCAGTACATTGCTACCAGATAAATGTACATAGCAGGACTTGTACTTTACCCATAGTGATACCAAAGTTTGTTATGGCTAGAATACCGATCCTGTCTGTAAGAGGACTATCACAGAAGAGCTTGGACTCTCTTAAAGATAAGTAGCTTCATGTTTATGTAAATAAACAACTCTGTTAATGTGTTGTGCAGTTGTACTGTACAAAGAGCTCAATGGCCACCATACAACATCCTCTCCCTTTTTTCCTATGGTACAAGACTACAGTTAGTTCTAACGGAGAATAAAAAATACAGTTGTTTGTCACGTTGTAAGAACACTACCACCTACATATAAAACGCATACAGAAATTATCGAAATGATAATTTTCATTTTATTATACACAACCAACAAATCAACATCCAAACACATTAGCAATATCACCTATCGATTATTGGATTATGTCGCTCCCATAGTATTCTCATTTATAAGAAAAAGGCTCTATTAATAAAGCTCACCTCTAATTCAAACGCATAGAAATACCTTAGACTTATCTCCCATTTTGATCTAGTCACTACTCTGCCTATGTCATTAGCTTCAATACCCTCAAATCTCTGTTTTCTCTGGATGTTTTTCTTCCTCTCCCATCCTCTCTCTGCACCACGTATCTTACCGCTTATAACCGTCGAGATCTTAATCTCTTGTGAGCTGTTTGCACTCCTGCTGTTGTCCCATCGTTGTAATTACAGCCATCTTCAAGCTATATAAGCATCAGGTCACTAACAGCATCAGCAACACCAGGAATGAAGTATCACAGCACCATCATCTCCACCAGCAATAGCGCAAGTATCACCATCTTCTGACAACATATATCCCTATTTACAGCACTTGCAAATTCTAAAATTAATGAACATGATGTGAGTACGAAATCACATAACAGCCAGTTTTATGAACTAACAAATTTTGTGACTTTCTCTATATGCACTGTCTGACAAAAGAAGTGAAGTACTCAGAAGACATTGTTGAATCTCAATTTAACTTCATACATGAACACATAATTGGCAGGTATGTAAATGATTGGAGTTACAATTCTCTATGACAGGTTGAACAGACATCAGAATGCATTAGTCTTGTTTGTGTTTAGTGTTGTTAATAGAGCTGGTAGGGTATGCACTGAGGCGACAGAAGTCATGGGATAGACATATGCACATATACAGACGGCTGTAATATCGCGTACACAATGTATAAAAGGGCAGTGCACTGGCAGAGCTGTGATGATGATGTTTCGTTTGTTGGGCGCTCAACTGCGTGGTCATCAGTGCTCGTGTTAAGTCCCAATTTTTTCGCAGTCCAATTTTTTGCACAGTCCAATCGTGCCACTGTCGCGAATGATGATGATGTAGAAATGATGAGGACAACACAAACACCCAGTCCTCGGGCAGAGAAAATTCCCAACCCGGCTGGGAATCGAACCCGAGACCCCGTAATCCAGAGGCAGCAACACTAGGCACTAAACTACGGGCTGTGGACTGGCAGAGCTGTCATTTGATTCAAACGAAAAGGTGTCCAACATGCTTATGGCCGCTTAACGGGAATCAACAGACTTTTTACACGGAATGGTAGTTGGAGAGACATTCCATTTCGGAAATCGTTAAGGAATTCGATGTTCTGAGATTCACACCATCAAGAGTGCATCAAGAATACCAGATTTCAGGCATTACCTCTAGCCACAGACAATGTAGTGGTCACCGGCCTTTACTTGACGACTGAGGGCAGCAGCGTTAGTGTAGAGTTGCCAGTGATAACATACAAACAACACTGCACTGAAAAATCGCAAAAATCCATGTGGAATGTATAACGAATGTATCCGTTAATACATTCCGTAATCCGTTAATAGAGGTCATCATCCCATAGACATAGAAGTACTTAAAACTAACTAACCTAAGGACATCACATGCATCCATGCCTGAGGCAGGATTCGAACCTACGACCATAGCAGCAGCGTGGTTCCAGAGTGAAGCGCCTAGAACCGCTCGGCCACAGTGGCCAGCTGAACAAATTTTGATTAACAGTGTCATGGTAACTAAGATTCAACTTTTGGACGCAGCAAGAGCCATAAAATGTAATTAAAAGAAATTTTAGGTTCTTAGGGGGGGTGTAGCATCGCAAGTTGTTCCCAGCGAACGTTTGTTTTAGGATAGCTTGCTGCATGTAACATCGTGGGCTGACATTCAGCTGCCAACTCCCGGGAGACACACATGCATCTGTTATTGCCTGCCGCAGTAAAGCTAATCAATGTCTCTTACTGAACGCGTACATTCACCACCTATAAGAATCTAAGTAAAGGGTAGTAGTCTTTGTGCAGTCGCTTTCAAAATTTGTATACTGCACTTTGTTATTAATAGGAAGGTGGTGTGGAAATCTCAGCGTTCTAGCGGGTATATTTTCGGAAATAGAAAAATTTACTTTAAAGTTAGGAAAACTACACTTAAGAAATGAAATTTACCTGGGAACATTTATGACTTGTTTTTGGTTGAAATACTCCCCTGAAGTATTAGGACATAGCATTATTAATTTCAATTTAATTTAAAAATTTAAAATACCTTACAATTTTCATAGTATGAAATATAAAATAACTTCAGAAAGAACTATTAAAATCAATATTTATTTTATTATGTGTTATGTGCGCCTGTGAGTAAATGAGAGTGTGTATGTGGGACATTCGTCACATTTAAATATTGCATTACATACCGTCTTAAGTAACGTCCAAGAATTGCACTAGCCTATCGTGGGAAAATTATCCCAGGCGATTTACTCACTTTTCTGATGACGTATGACTAGGTGTGAATACTACTGTAAAAGAGCAGCCAGAAAGTCAGCTGGAGTAAAATCTGTATCTAAGAATATTTCCAGAATTATTGTCTTTTCGTTTTCGTTTATTAAACATTACTATCATGTTTGTATGTCAGATTAACGCAAATGCGTCTGTGTATAAGGATCGGTGCAGGCCAGTTTTGGCACGAGTGTGATCTTGAGCTAGTATTCTGATTGGCAGTCAGTATCGTCAGCCAATCAGAGTTGAGGCGGTTTCCACTCGTTACCTGGTAGTCATACTGGGAGTGAGGATGAAAAAAGGAAGTCGCTCGCTAGCTTTGAACGCGGACGACCATGTTACTGTTGCTAGTAAAAATAATGTGTAAGATGAAGAATTACTTAGTGTTTTAGTTACTGGCAAGTTAAGTCGATAGCAGTTGTTGTTGAGGACTGCTTTGCAAAATTTCAGAGCTTTTGACTAAATCTGTTGGACAGATATTTGATCGTGAAAATTTGGCTTTCATAATATCCACGTGGCATGTTTCAGTATTCAACTACTGAGCATTTTTGGTAAGCAGTTTCTTTTTTAGAAATCCACAAGAAGGACCCAGCGTAATAACTCATATTAGTTAAGACTGAGAAAACGTTGTTTAAGTTGGTTCGGGTTTGGAAAGATTTTTGGCTGTTGTGCTTGTGAAATGTGTGTATGAATCGTGAACTGGAAGAAAATAGCCAATAGTTTAAATGTGGACTGAACAGTACCTTTTCTTTGAAAATCAAGGACAAAATAAACATTATTGTGTGGAAATTTCGGACATTAATTTTCAGAAGCCAATCCATTTTCTTACTGCCCGATAAAATTGGATGACAATATTTCTACAGAACTTTCTTTCATAACTAGAGTTGCTGTGCTTCAGTACTTGTAGATATTAGGTGGTGTTTTTCATCAACGCTGCTTTTACATCATGTTGTAAGTATCTTTGTTGCCGAGTGAAGGGACATTGAGCAGATGCCATTCTGAGGTAGGTATATTTTAATATGCAGCCTGCACAGAGAAAATACAGCCCGACCCGCCGCACACTGGTGCCGATACCTTCCTGTATTAGCACAATGTGCCAACTCTGAAATATTCCGGACGTGTTGATACATGGCATTTGGTGCACACGGATGAGGGTACCTTCCTGTTTTGGCACGGTGTACAAACCCACTAAATTTTAAATAAATATAGTTAAGTGACATTTGATGCGCGCCTGTGAGGGCACATTTCTGTTTTGATGCGGTGTGTGAACTCATAAAAGAATGAGAGGCAATATGACATAAAGTGTTCGAGAGGATGAGAACATGTATTAACGTTTTACAGCGTTTCTGTCTCTATGCTGTTCATTTTTGGAACACAACCTATGATCTACATCTACATTTATACTCCGCAAGCCACCCAGCGGTGTATGGCGGAGGGCACTTTACGTGCCCCTGTCATTTCCTCCCTTTCCTGTTCCAGTCGCGTATGGTTCGCGTGAAGAACGACTGTCTGAAAGCCTCCGTGCGCGCTCTAATCTCTCTAATTTTACATTCGTGATCTCCTCGGGAGGTATAAGTAGGGGGAAGCAATATAATCGATACCTCATCCAGAAACGCACCCTCTCGAAACCTGGACAGCAAGATACACCGCGATGAAGAGCGCCTATCTTGCAGAGTCTGCCACTTGAGTTTGTTAAACATCTCCGTAACGCTATCACGGTTACCAAATAACCCTGTGACGAAACGCGCCGCTCTTCTTTGGATCTTCTCTATCTCCTCCGTCAACCCGATCTGGTACGGATCCCACACTGATGAGCAATACTCAAGTATAGGTCGAACGAGTGTTTTGTTAGCCGCCTCCTTTGTTGATGGACTACATTTTCTAAGGACTCTCCCAATGAATCTCAACCTTGTACCCGCCTTACCAACAATTAATTTTATATGATCATTCCACTTCAAATCGTTCCGCATGCATACTCCCAGATATTTTACAGAAGTAACTGCTACCAGTGTTTGTTCCGCTATCATATAATCATACAATAAAGGATCCTTCTTTCTATGTACTCGCAATACATTACATTTGTCTATGTTAAGGGTCAGTTGCCACTCCCTGCAACAAGTGCCTATCCGCTGCAGATCTTCCTGCGTTTCGCTACAATTTTCTAATGCTGCAACGTCTCTGTATACTATAGCATCATCCGCGAAAAGCCGCATGGGACTTCCGACCCTATCTACTAGGTCATTTATATATATTGTGAAAAGCAATGGTCCCATAACACTCCCCTGTGGCACGCCAGAGGTTACTTTAACGTCTGCAGACGTATCTCCATTGATAACAACATGCTGTGTTCTGTTTGCTAAAAGCTCTTCAATCCAGCCACACAGCTGGTCTGATATTCCGTAGGCTCTTACTTTGTTTATCAGGCGACAGTGCGGAACTGTATCGAACGCCTTCCGGAAGTCAAGAAAAACAGCATCTACCTGGGAGCCTGTATCTAATATTTTCTGGGTCTCATGAACAAATAAAGCGAGTTGGGTCTCACACGATGGCTGTTTCCGGAATCCATGTTGATTCCTACATAGTAGATTCTGGGTTTCCAAAAACGTCATCATACTCGAGCAAAAAACATGTTCTAAAGTTCTACAACAGATCGACGTCAGAGATATAGGTCTATAGTTTTGCGCATCTGCTCGACGACCCTTCTCGAAGACTGGGACTACCTGTGCTCTTTTCCAATCATTTGGAACCTTCCGTTCCTCTAGAGACTTGCGGTACACGGCTGTTAGAAGGGGGGGCAAGTTCTTTCGCGTACTCTGTGTAGAATCGAATTGGTTTCCCGTCAGGTCCAGTGGACTTTCCTCTGTTGAGTGATTCCAGTTGCTTTTCTATTCCTTGGACACTTATTTCGATGTCAGCCATTTTTTCGTTTGTGCGAGGATTGAGAGAAGGAACTGTAGTGCGGTCTTCCTCTGTGAAACAACTTTGGAAAAAGGTGTTCAGTATTTCAGCTTTACGCGTGTCATCCTCTGTTTCAATGCCATCATCATCCCGGAGTGTCTGGATATGCTGTTTCGAGCCACTTACTGATTTAACGTAAGACCAGAACTTCCTAGGATTTTCTATCAAGTCGGTACATAGAATTTTACTTTCGAATTCATTGAACGCTTCACGCATAGCCCTCCTTACGCTAACTTTGACATCGTTTAGCTTCTGTTCGTCTGAGAGGTTTTGGCTGCGTTTAAACTTAGAGTGAAGCTCTCTTTGCTTTCGCAGTAGTTTCCTAAATTTGTTGTTGTACCACGGTGGGTTTTTCCCGTCACTCACAGTTTTGCTCGGCACGTATCTGTCTAAAACGCATTTTACGATTGCCTTGAACTTTCTCCATAAACACTCAACATTGTCAGTGTCGGAACAGAAATTTTCGTTTTGATCTGTTAGGTAGTCTGAAATCTGCCTTATATTACTCTTGCTAAACAGATAAACCTTCCTCCCTTTTTTTATATTCCTACTAACTTGCATATTCAGGGACGCTGCAACGGCCTTATGATCACTGATTCCCTGTTCTGTACATACAGAGTCGAAAAGTTCGGGTCTCCTTGTTATCAGTAGGTCCAAGATGTTATCTCCACGAGTCGGTTCTCTGTTTAATTGCTCGAGGTAATTTTCGGATAGTGCACTCAGTATAATGTCACTCGATGCTCTGTCCCTACCACCCGTCCTAAATATCTGAGTGTCCCAGTCTATATGTGGTAAATTGAAATCTCCACCTAAGACTATAACATGCTGAGAAAATTTATGTGAAATGTATTCCAAATTTTCTCTCAGTTGTTCTGCCACTAATGCTGCTGAGTCGGGAGGTCGGTAAAAGGAGCCAATTATTAACCTAGCTCGGTTGTTGAGTGTAACGTCCACCCATAATAATTCACAGGAACTATCCACTTGTATTTCACTACAGGATAAACTACTACTAACAGCGACGAACACTCCACCACCGGTTGCATGCAGTCTATCCTTTCTAAACACCGTCTGTACCTTTTAAAAATTTCGGCAGAATTTATCTCTGGCTTCAACCAGCTTTCTGTATCAAGTTAGAGACAGAACTGATTACACTTTCTGCAGGATCTGACCATCATTTTGCAGGACAATGCTCAAGCACGTACAGTGCTAGCTGTTACTGATTTGAAACTTCCTGGCAGATTAAAACTGTGTGCCCGACCGAGACTCGAACTCGGGACCTTTGCCTTTCGCGGGCAAGTGCTCTACCAACTGAGCTACCGAAGCACGACTCACGCCCGGTACTCACAGCTTTACTTCTGGCAGTACCTCGTCTCCTACCTTCCCGCGAAAGGCAAAGGTCCCGAGTTCGAGTCTCGGTCGGGCACACAGTTTTAATCTGCCAGGAAGTTTCATATCAGCGCACACTCCGCTGCAGAGTGAAAATCTCAATCTGTTACTGATTTGTTTGACTGAATGGGACTGCTAAGTGGTATACCACATAGTGCACTCCCCTCACTTAAGCCCTCGTGAGTTCAACTCGATTTCTAAACTGAAGGAAACACTTCACGGCATTCGTTTCAGAACTGCTACAAATTAGTCGGGCAATAGATCGCGCCGCTCGAACTGTCAGCACAACTGGCAGTGCTAAGACTATCCTAAGACTTCCACATCGCTGGTAACGGGTTATACACAATGCTAGTGACTAATCTGAAGGTCAGTAAAACTTTGAAACACATATCTGTTTTGTATGAGTTATAAACAAATAGTTGCTACTATTAAAGCTCCAACCATCATAGATGGTAGCACAAGACACAAATATAGTTCTAAGTATGAGCTTGAGAATAAGGTGTTTGGTAGGATAGTTGTAGAGGGGCTGTAGCTGAACAGGGAGGTCCTTGTAATCGCAAATAGTAGATCTGCCTTGGGCCATGGGGAGTGGGTTATCTGTCCAGTAGAGAATGTATGGTGAGGTGCGGATAGTATGATGAGGTTTGTGAAGGTTTCATCCAGGATGAATGAAATTTTGTGTAGGATGTGTGGCCACTGGTAGGGTGGATGTTTTGAAGAACTATGGACATAAAACGGATGATGTCTTCAGCTGTGGGAGGTGGGTGGAGGGAGTTTTTGGGGTAGAGTAGTTCATCAGAAGGTTTGATGGGATCTGTCAGCTCAAGGTTTCAAGGTGGAGGTGAAGAATAGGTTGGGTGAGGTAGATTGCAGGTATTACATGAGGGATGGGGAGCAAGGTTAGGATATTTCTTGAGGAAATGTTGCGATTTACAATGGGGGTAGGTGGGAGGCTTTCTGCAGTCAGTGGTTAGGTTGTCACTGTACATTAGGCATCGTTAGCAGCGACAGGATTGAGGGCGGGATATGGATGGCTCAGCATAATGTCCTCGTTTGTAGATCAAAGTGCCATGGTGAGGAAGGTGGTCAATGGTGGATCGGGATTCTGTGAAGTTGCACACTTGAAGGTTGGACCAGAATCATCAAAGATATAGAGTCCTTCCCAAGCTTTGATGTCGGGATGGGAGATGAGCTTGGACTCCACCTCCTCCATCGTAGTCTCAGAGATGATCCATTTGATCATCGCAGTGAGTGTTGGGAGATGGTGGGGAGGTTGTAGTTGCTCGGTCTGAGTGGCCGTGAGGAAGGTTGTGAGGTTTACACAGGGACCTAAGGTGACGTGGGGATTTTCAGGATGTGTTTGATGTGTAATTCAGGACCATGATATTTGAAGAGGAGAGTGTCGTTTCTAGGGATGATCTGAGTTATGGATAACGAAGGGATATCTTTTCTGGTTTTGAGGATGAGCGTGTAGAATTTGAGGAAGCTAGAGTGAGGATGGGAGAAGAGGAAGGTGTGAACTTCTGTAGTTGTAGTTGCAGATAGGATGACCTGGCATTCCATCAAGTCTTGGCATTCCGTTTGTTCATCTGTTTTTTTGTTTTTTTATTGGGGGGGGGGGGGGGGGGGAATCAAGGGTGGCTGCAGCGTCAGTCTGAGGCTTTTGGCAGTTTTCCTGATGGATGTAGGTAAGGAGGGGGTGGTGGGTAGTGCTGGTGATAAAAGGTGATGCGATTGTTATAAAGTGGTTTGGATGAAGATGGTACCACAGACCAGGGCGATAACGAAAGCGGTGGCGGCAGCAGCCGCAGCGACTGCGACCGCGATCTTGGAACAGTGACGAAACGGTGATGACACGGATACAGTGATGACCATGCAAAAAACAGAGTGACGATAAACAGGCAGACAGACACAGGAATTCTCAAAAGCAGTATAAAATGACGGCGAACAGGTACACACACGAGCGCGGAGAAAGTCTCTAAGGCACAATAAACTACACGAATGAACAGACACAAGGTATAGGGGAGTTGCCCCTACCAGTCAAGGGTATAGGAAGAGTACCAGCAAGCGATCTATAGATAGAGTGTACACAAGCCCATTGATACCTACCGAAGGATGTGGCTATAAAGTTTACACAACAGAACTAATGCCAGAAGGTGAGAGTGCAGTCAGTCTAACTAAATACAAATAATGACGACTTTGTAATTTGTTTTTTAAAAGCTTTTTACAAATATTTGTTGGAATTAATTCAGTTTCTCGTTAATATAATGGTTACAATACTATATTCCAGTATAGTTCATGCTACACCACGTAAACTATGCGATGAAAAGTATCTGGACACCCCCAAAAACGTAAGTTTTTCATATTAGGTGCATTGTGCTGACAATTACTGCCAGGTGCTCCATATCAGCGACCTCAGTAGGCATTAGACATCGTGAGAGAGCAGAATGAGGCGCTCCGCTTCACGGGCTTCGAACGAGGTCAGATGTAAGTGTTGAAAATGGTTTCCATGTGTCTCAACGCTTGCACTCTAACGATCTTCAGACAGCTCAAGTCGCCGGCCGCTGTGACCGAGCTGTTCTAGTCGCTACAGTCCGGAACCGCGCAACTGCTACGGTCGCAGGTTCTAACCCTGCCTCGGGCATGGATGTGTCTGATGTCGTTAGGTTTAAGTAGTTCTAAGTATGTGGGATTGATGACCTCAGATGTAAAGTCCCATAGTGCTTAGAGCTATTTGAAAGCTCAAGTCCGTAACCCAGAAGATTTTCCGCGTCACACTGACTTCTGAAAAAGGTTTTTGGATCGGTATGCCATTCAACCTGATTTCCTGGACCGTGCAACAACTGGGACTTTGTACGGGCGCTGGTGACCGGGCAGTTGAGCACCCCATAAACCAGAAATCATCAACCTGAATTCCCACACTTTGTACTTTTTATGGATGAGAAATTCTTTACAAAGGAGAATGTCTTCAACAATCAAAACGTGTTGATATAGAAAAAGTAGCATGCCGCATTTTTCGGGGTCACCAAGAGTGCTGGGTTGTCAACGTTTGCACTGGTCTGGTAAGCGATAATCTGATGGAACCATTCATGCTCCCTCGACGACAGGAAACAAAGAGATACTTACTGCCAAGGTTACTGGAGCACATGCTTCAGCGCACTTCGCTCACGCTCTGCGAAATAATTCTGATGAGATATTTGGTGAGAAATGGAGAGGGCGCAGTGAGCCGATGGCGCAGTCTGCACGTTCCTCCGACTTGACGTCTCTTCATTTTTGCGTCTGGGGACACCTGATCTGTTTTTTATGAAACAGCTATCGAGATGGAAGGAGACCTGACAACGTGAATTATGGCAGCCTCTGATGCAATTCCTACTTAGTGAGGGGTGTTCGAAAGGGTGCGACAATCACTCGGGAGTTGTCGCATGGCGTGAATTCATGCAGGAGGGAGTAATTTAGAGCATTTTTTTAACTGTTTGCAAAAAGAGTCATGAATCGTCAACCCCAGGTATCTTTTACGGTGATGTCCCAAACAAATTGAAAATGTTGATCTGTAGACCTGCTACCACGTCGACTCGATGGCGGGTTGTGTGCCTATCTTCTCGGTGGCAAGCAATGCTGATAAATGACGCCTAGCGCTGAAAGCTGTAGGATGTGAACATGGGTTGCTAGGTGAAACTTCCTTGTTATGACCCACTGTACCAGCCTTCCCGTTTTTTATGTTCATTTTAGAAAGATTCCCTAAGACGGCTTAGTGGAACAAAGCACAGCCTACCCCTAATTTTCAGACGAACCGTATACAAAATTTATGTTTTGAACGAATTCATCCCAACTGACGATTGATTTCACAGTAGTCATGAGTTATTTAGGACCCCGGTGAAGTTGCAATTACTTAGCTCTCGCTCCATATTAAAACAGTCTTAGCTAGCCCTTTTGCAACCGAAATGACCCTAGGTAGAGAAGAAGGTGGAAAAAATCATCCTGTGTACAGTAACCAGTTCACTAAAAACGAACTGCAGGCACTGCTTACTATAATAGAATTTATTGTCTAAATATATTCTAACTCCCATTCTGTTACGCTAAAACTTCGCAAGACCCAAACAGGAGCACATCGAAATAATCTCCGCACTACCACTTAAATACATATAGCTCACTGGCCGCTCGAACCTTACCAACGACCTTACCCAACTAGGCACGAATATCAAAAGACCACGAAACCATTCTCTGCTCGGTTATATAAAACTTCTGTCACGTGACCACTAAAGTCAAGTAACATCTCGTAAATGGGACACCATTTTAATGAGTAAATATTGTACAATATTTACATATCGTAATCAAATGTAATATAAATTTCAATAAATTACAAACATCAGCTATGTACGGGACGTTAATTGAATCAACGGGGAGAGTTGAAATTATGTGCCCAACCGGGATTCGAATCCGAGATCTCCTGCTTACTAGGTAGGTGCTCTAACCCCCTTCCCCCCTCCCCCTTTTCTTTGCATTTTGTTCGTTATTGTTCGTTGTAATTGGTCGTAGCGGACGCCACATGACACCTGCTGAAGTTCGTTATTGATCCCTTCACTCACTTTTTTTTATTACAGAGACCAACCCTTAAGCCACCACGGACACAGGAATTAGCGGTCCTGCGCCGACGTATCTCAAGCACGCCCCTCCAGCAGACTCACTTTCTCAACATACTCCACGCACTACGAAAGTAGTGCTCCCTGCCCAATAATCTCAACGCTCGTGACAATGTCTACTCCCGCATGAGTTCAAGCGTATGAGTGCACCCGCACAGAAATGATCCTTGGCTTGTGATCGCCGTAATTACGGTGTCTGTTTTTTCGGACATGTCCGAAAGAACATCCATCCGTTACCCAAACCAGAAGAAGTAGAACTTTTCATTAAAGAAAAATTAAACCTCGCGCCACAAAACAAAGTAGGTCCATTTATAAGAACAAACTGAGCAGTTTTACCTACTCCCCTTACTTCGTTCTTTTTCCCCTTGGAGGAAGATGTAGAAGCACCAAGAGTGCCGTCCACATTTACAAGTGTTTTGTAGACAAGCAATCGCCGGCGACGACGATAACAACGTCTACGTTTTTTCGGACATGTCCGAAAGAACAGACACTGTGCATACATAAATGTAAGTCAGCCTAGATTCGTAGACAATTTCCAGACATATACTGCTTCATAACACGTTCGACATAGCAGAATAATCAACCTTGATTTATATTTCGTACATCCTAAAACGGAACAACAAGAGCTAATCAAACTCATATCGTTATTGGATTTACCCTTGCCGTACTATCATACTTAAACAGTCGTCATTCTATAGCTGACTTCAAGACCTATGCGTTGGATGTGATACTCATATGTAGTGTGTCTGTAGATTTTGTAACTGTTGTTATAAACAGTTGCTAGCATAAATGTTATTAAGTTTCTTAATATTTATTTTATAAATATGGTAATTATTTCATTGAATTCGCCTCCCTATTGCGATTTCAGCGCTGTCAGCAGACTTCCTGTAGAGTCTGGAAGTGGTTTTCGCGTTTCTAGTGAATATTTGAAGCTTTTAGTTTTAGCACATCCAGACTTCGGCTTTCACAAGTATGTGGCAGTACAATTTACCTCATCATGATGGGAACTGAAAGTTGCATCCGCCCGCTGCACGACAATGCCCCAGGTCGTTTTGTGCTTGCAGCTGTGGCTCACAGCATTCTCCCAGCGCACGCTTACCTCCGTCATCCAGCCGCCTCACGGCTGTTTCTCAGCTACATGAAGCTCAGTCAAACACAACATTTTCGAATACACAGTACAGCGGACATACAGCTTGTTACACAAAAGGGTCGAATACATTATTAGTAAAACACAGTCCGGACACTCAATATTCCACCCACTAATCACCAATGCATGTAGCCTGCTGGGCCACTACACCCATATTCCACTTTCCGTGCACCTTCACGCCTTATACATTCCCTCTCACCGTATATTGATCCAACTTGTACTCCACAGCGACGAAGTGTATCCTAAGATATACCTCTCCTTCCAGCTTTAGTCACACCATCCTTCCTTTTTCCCCCTTACCGTTGCTCCACCTTGTTGACTTTCAGTCGTTACATGCGGTTCCACAGGGCCGAATTCTATCTCCATGATCATATTCATGCGTCTCCGAAACGCTATAGAATCATTCTCTCTATCATCAGTGATTATGTGTTGACTGTTATGGAAAATCATCAATAAAATTTTAAAATCATCATTAGTACCCACCATAGTGACTAAAAACACCCACTTCATTTACTGTCATCCCCTTTTACGTAAAAATTTTAGGTATTGCCCAAAAACGTATTTTTTTAAATAATCATTTATTTTCATCTTTGTATTATGTATTTTAAAACACCTTTTCTAGTTCGAACAGCCCGCGGGTGTACTGCTGGCCCATAGTGTCTAACGGGCGCAATATTTCGGCGATCAGATATGTCGCCATCGTCAGGTGCGCTGACGAACTGAGCTCCTGAGGGTCGGCGGCCATCTTAAATCCCCTTCCCTCGCGAGGCGTTCTCTTTGCGTTCCGCGCCCGCGCGTCAGCGGTCGGTGAAACTCTGGCGTCGGCGTCTGTGTTGGCGTCGGTGTAATTCCCACATCCACCCTAGTCGCCCGTTCGTTTCCTTTGCTGAGCGTCTTTTAAATTAGACGCGATGCTTGTCCCCATGCCCTGCTGAGGTTGTAGCCGCAATCTCGGTTGGTGAGTCCGTTCCTGGTTCGAATTTCGATAGCCTCTCTAACGACGCTGTCCCAGTATTTATATGTTTGTGCCAGGAACCTGGTATGTTGGTAGTCCATTTCGTGATTTTCGGACCAACAGTTCTCTGCGACCGCCGACTTGTTGGGGTACCCAAGTCGAGTGTGCCTTTGATGTTCTCGGCGACGATCTTCGATGGTGCGCACTGTCTGTTCAATATAAGCCTTCCCACATTGACACGGAATCTGGTATATGCCGGCCTTCCGCAAACCGAGATATTCTTTCACACTTCCCAAGTCGCTACCAGATGCAGCCTTGTGTACAACTCCCAGGAACTACTGAAACTACATCTACAAGTGTACACTTTACCAGACGCAGCCTTGAATACAACTCCCAGGAACTACTTACACTACGTCTACAACTACCCAATCATTTTAGTTTCGGGACCTGGGACTGGATTGATGGTGTTACATGGGAGATCGCCCATTCTGCACATAACAAGACCTCTGGACGTCAGATATCTAAATTATCTCGTCTCTCTGGCAAACCATCGCTGGAGGCTCCACGCAAGACTATCATGAATCTCACGGACATTGAACTGACTAGGGATGCAGTTTCTGTTCTGGAGAAGGGACTTAATTTTGCTCCCACACGTAGGTTCACGCCTATAGCGGACATTGTCAGTGCAGTTGAACAGGTTGCTGTGCGACTACCACCTGAAGCAGCTTAAAAAGTACGCCTAGGAAACCTGCCGTGCTCTGACGAGAACTAAACCGATGAAGTCAAATACTACCAGCAGGGCGAGGGCAGCCATTCGAGACCTGAGACAGAGCCCTGAAATTGTTGTCTTACCGGTTGACAAAGGCAATGCTACGGTTGTTCTTTCCCATAAGGACTACATTGAGAAAATGCAGAGCCTGCTAAATGACGAATCTTACAGGCAGATCAACGCTGACCCCACAAAGAAGGTGGAGAACAAGACTAGAGCTGTCCTCGAGAACGCAGATTTAGCAGAGGGTGTAGCCAAGACATTGAGGCCTCAAGGAGTTGTACCGCCAAGACTTTATGGACTCCCTAAAGTCCACAAAGAAGGGGTGCCGTTACGCCCAATTGTCAGCAACATTAGGGCACCTACATATTTGCTGGCCAAATAACTGGCAGAATTACTAAGCCCTTATGTGGGTAAATGCTCTCATCACGTTAGTAATTCTGTGGATTTCGTAAAAAGTGTCGACAACTTCAAGCTGAAAGACTCAGATATTTTGGTGAGTTTTTGAAAGACTCAGATATTTTGGTGAGTTTTGACGTTGTTTCATTATTCACCAGGGTGCCTCTTCGAGAGTCAGTTGAGCTCATTGCACAGAAATTTGACGAGAAGACGACCGACCTTTTCAAGCACGTTCTGATCTCCACGTATTTTCTCTTTAATGGAGAATACTATGAACAAACAGAAGGAGTCGTCATGGGGAGCCCATTCTCGCCTGTGATCGCGAATTTGTATATGGAGTACTTCAAGGAGGAAGCCTTGGCGTCATCAAAATGGAAACCTACTTGTTTTCTACGTTATGTGGATGACACGCTCGTGATCTGACCCCATGGAAGGGACAAGCTCCTAGACTTTCTTACACACCTGAGCTCCATACATCCGAACATCAAATTCACTATGGAGACAGAATTAGAGGGAAGATTACCATTCCTGGACGTCATGGTCAAAAGAAGAGTGGATGGAACCCTGGGACACGGGGTATACAGGAAGAAAACTCACACTGACCTGTATTTGCAAGCGGATAGCTACCACCATCCGGCACAGAGGAATGGGGTGCTAAAAACACTGGTCCACAGGGCGCGCACCATCTCTGACGCAGAGAGTCTGCCCAAAGAGCTGGAACACCTCAAAACTGTATTCCGGAAAAACGGGTACTCCGAATGGCAGACTAGACGCGCTCTCCGCCCCACCTCTACAGTACAGCGTGTGGAGACGGGAGAAGTCACGGAGAAAGAGATAGCCCCTGCCTATATACCGTATATTGGCGCATTATCGGGGAAAATAGGACGAATATTGAGGAAACACCGAGTAGGAACTATCTATTGCCCACTAAATAAAACGCGAGCATTATTTGGAAGTGTGAAAGACAATCTCGGTTTGCGGAAGGCCGGCGTATACCAGATTCCGTGTCAATGTGGGAAGACTTATATTTTACAGAGAGTGCGCACCATCGAAGATCGTTGCCGAGAAAACGAGAGGAACACTCGACTTGGGTACCCCAACAAGTCGGCTGTCGCAGAGCACTGTTTGTCCGAAAATCACGCAATGGACAACCAACATACCAGGGTCTTGGCACAGACATCTAAATACTGGAACAGTGTCGTTAGAGAGGCTATCGAAATTCGAACCAGGGACGGACTCATCAACTGAAATTGCGGCTACAACCTCAGCAGGGCATGGGAACCAGCATTGAGTATGATCTGAAAGACGCTCAGTAAAGGAAACGAACGGGCGACTAGGACGGACGAGGCAATTAAACCGACGCCACCACAGACGCCGACACAAGCGTCTCACCGACCGCTGACGCGCGGGCGCGGAACGCAGAGCGAACGCCTCACGAGGGGAGGGGATTTAATACTGCCGCCCATCCTCAGGAGCTCGGTTCGTCAGCGCACCTTACGATGGCGACATGTCTGATCGCCGAAATATTGTGCCCGTGGGACACTAAGGACCGGCAGTACACCAGTGGGCTGTTCGAGCAAGTAATACGTCGGGAGAAACTGAAGAATGACCTGTTCTACTCTTCCAACAACTGTCTGAGGATCGGTTGTACCGGCTACCAGCTCCTCTCTTCTAGGGGAACTGAAATAACAATTCAAAAGAAGAAAACAGTCTCCCGATACAAGTAAGAAGCTACACACACAACGAGCTTCCGAAATTAGAGCCAAGTAGATGGTTAGGGTAGGGATTATTTACACACAGGCACCGTTGTATGCATTGTAGCTGTTATTGCTACAGACGTCGTTGTGGCTGTTTCTGTTGATGGTGTGATTGTTGCCGTCGATGGCGATACCGCTGCTGATGACGTAGCAGTCAATGATACTGCTGGTGCTGCGATTTCTGACGGTAATGCTGCCTTTGCCTGGACGGCTGATGGTTCCGTTGGTGGTTCTGGGGTCTTGTGTAAAGATTCTGCGGACACCCGGTGGGTAGTCGTTGTCCATATTGTTCTCCAGATAGCAGGCGGTGTCTAGTGGATTAGGTGACTGTTCTCGTAGTAGTGATTCCAGACGATGTCCATGTTCTGAAAGCTTGGTTGTCGTAGTGCGGTCCGACGACAGAGATAGCCTTCGTCCGCGGCCGGATAATCTGACCTCTCGACGTTGGAAAGATGAATACGGCTGGAGATGAATGTAGTGACGGAGATAATGTTCCGATGATATGAGAAAGCGGTTTTAATAAACATATTTCGAATAAAGAGCGTAACTTCTAGCAACTCGGTGACTGAGAATTAAGGGACTCCCACTCTTGTGTGTACGGTGGTTTCAGTTACTTTTGTCATGTACTATATACGACGGAAACACTTATTTCAAAACTGGAACGTATAGTTTCAATAGTTATTTAACAGTGAAGCCAATTTAAATTATAGCTCTTTTTTATTACTTTAGCCGCACGGGATTAGCCGAGCGGTCTTAGGCGCTGCAGTCATGGACTGTGCGGCTGGTCCCGGCGGAGGTTCGAGTCCTACCTCGGGCATGGGTGTGTGTGTTTGTCCTTAGGATGATTTAGGTTAAGTAGTGTGTAAGCTTAGGGACTGATGACCTTAGCAGTTAAGTCCCATAAGATTTCACGCACATTTGAACATAATTACTTTTTTAGCTCATTCTATTTTGGCTTATGTAGAATTTTAAACATCCTTCCCTGACTATGTTACGCGTCATTGTAAACTGGCCATAAAGTGAGTGACACATAGCGATTAAGCCTCCTGTGCTCTTTTTATCGCACTGTCAGCACAGAATGCTAACGGCGGTCCGGCACCACCGGCCATGAATGTTCATCACAGATTCATCATGCTATTATATTTGTTGGCGATGTCAGTCACCGCTAAACAAATTATTTTCTTCTTCTGTTAAGTTTAAGGAGACATGTATGTTATTTATTACACGATTCATAGGTCATGTGTATCAGCGCTACTGTTTATGGTTTGATGGTTCAAATGGCTCTGAGCACTATGGGACTCAACATCTTAGGTCATAAGTCCCCTAGAACTTAGAACTACTGAAACCTAACTAACCTAAGGACATCACACACACCCATGCCCGAGGCAGGATTCGAACCTGCGACCGTAGCAGTCCCGCGGTTCCGGACTGCAGCGCCAGAACCGCTAGACCACCGCGGGCGGCACTACTGTTTATATCGGTTTAATTTATCACAATGCTCTTACTCATAAGCATAGACATCCTTCCCATTTTTATATATTTTATGACGGTCGTAAGGATGTAAATCAGTTAATGAAGTGAATTAACAATATTCCGATCAAAGACCGTTTAGGTTTCTCCGCATTTTTTACATTGGACCACTGATAAGTCCAAGATACTCCTGACACTCCTTGTGAAAACCGCTGTTTTAAAACAGCAGTACTCGTGTTTTAAAATCAGGAGCCCTCTTTAAAATTTTCACTGAAGTTATCTTCCAAAACATATATTGGGTGATACAGATGCGCAATTAATGTATGTTCACTCTTACGTTCAGTCTGTTGCACTATCGATTTTTACTCCTCCTGAGTATTATCAGTATCATAGCATCGATCGGCATGGCAACACAGCAGTCACAATGGGTAGGATTACCTGGGTGTATCGTGTAACGCAGCAATTTGTTGTGCACTACTGTCCGGTAATTCTAGTAATCTTAGAGAACGAGTTCTATTTTCTTGCTAATTTGGTAGCAGCATCCGAAGTCCACTGATATTAATTTTTGAATAAAGGGCATGTTCTGGAGTAGAATGTCTTCTGAGCCATACGTGGATGGTAGAGTTCGAATTACGAGTACAAGTTTTTGCCTTGTCCATTGCCAAATTTCAGACTTCTCGTGATTTTTAGGTGATGGTGTATGATATCCTTCACGCTATAACAAATACACATTGACAGGGGCTAAGCTCTATTTAACGTAGTTTACTGTTTGTGATAATCTTTTGGTGGATAACACAGATATCGTGTATATGGATTTATCAGCGGGTTGTGGATATTTGCTCATATCTTCTTCCGGTTCTAGGACCTGCTGGCACTTTCTACTTTCTTCTTACATTTTGGGCGTATTACATTGTGTAACTTCCTAGCTGAAGGGTTCTCTGGACTTGATCTTCCTATACAACCTGCGAAGAATTTGCGTAGGTGTCGAAGATGGGGATTGATGCGGCCTATGTCAGTTGGGAGTTCTCTACTTTTTGGCTCTATGCCATAGATTACATAACTTGTAAGTGTTCTCCGAAGCTGTTGACGATGATGAAGCATGTTTCGCAAATAGATGGCAAAATATTTTTCTCTGATACACACGAGTTGTAATCCTCCCTTTTCAAACAATATCTGCATTGTAATGTGCGGAATTTTAAATGTTTCACCGTTCTGAACAAACCACCTTACAGCCCATTACTTATGCACTGTATTTCTAGCACGGTAATGAGCTCTCTGCGCGAGTACCTTCGCAATTCCCCTCTTATAATGAGTTTTTGATGTTGCTGAGCAATTATTTTTAAATGAACACACCGTCATTGAACTGCATTGTTATTTATGTAATTACAACCCAGTCCGCGCGGGATTAGCCGAGCGGTCTAAGGCGCTGCAGTCATGGACTGTGCGACTAGTCCCGGCGGAGGTTCGAGTCCTCCCTCGGGCATGGGTGTGTGTGTTTGTCCTTAGAATAATTTAGGTTAAGTAGTGGGTAAGCTTAGGGACTGATGACCTTAACAGTTAAGTCCCATAAGATTTCACACATACAACTCACGTTTTGCCCTTTTATGCCATTTTCAAGTGACTGAGTTAATGACACAACCCATCTTGTAGTTCCTAGACTTATTCTCCAGTTGATCCGCTAGCTCGCTGTAGGTGTTTTGTGAAACGTAGGCTTGATATATGCATAGTCAAGAGGTTTCTATCCAGTAAGCTAAAATGCGGTTTGAGTGAGGCCACAATTGTAGATTTTCGAATGTTTATTATTGCATTATTGGCTTCGCAGTAGCTGCCAGTTAGCTTTCGCAGCTTTTCCGTTTCTTCGTTCTGTGTTGCTAATAGTATGATACCATGACAGCCAGTTAGTTTCTCGGTGAATAGCGGAAAATAATTGCTCAAATGCCGACCGGTGTGGCCGTGCGGTTCTAGGAGCTTCAGTCTGGAACCGCGTGACCGCTACGGTCGCCGGTTCGAATCCTGCCTCTGGCATGGATGTGTGTGATGTCCTTAGGTTGTATTAGGTTTAAGTAGTTCTACGTTCTAGGGTACTGCTGACCACAGATGTTAAGTCCCATAGTACTCAGAGCCATTTGAACCATTTGAACCAATTCCTCAAATGCACCAGCCAACAGTGTCATGGACAACGGACAGCCCTGTCTGACAGAATGGTTGATCCTGATCAGGCTATTTATGGTTATCTTTATATGAATTATTTCACATATCACGGCGTGGATTGTGTTGCAAAATTCTTGACATAAATTAATTTTCTTCAAAGTAATATTCAGGTAATAATGCTTCACACGGCCAAATGATGTGTGAAGATCAAGGGACAGAACTGTCGATGTAGCGCTAATAGTATACAACCTGCTGTCGTGTCTGTGACGTTGGTTAGGGTGTGATGTGAATGATGGTCCTTCCGTTCCCAACACAGGCCTTATAAATATCGATTGGATGTTGTGCTACGAGTTTCGTTCTTCCCATATTTATCGGGACAGTATCTTAAAACTAGAATTAAGGAGAGTGAGTGGTCTATACTAATCGTTGTTTTCCTTTTCAGCTTCTTTAGGTTTCATGACTATCACTGTTTCTCGAATTTCAGTAGGAACATGACTCGTTTGCAGCATCTCATTACACATTTAGGTAAATAGATTTGTCAACAGTTCCCCATATTCCGCGTAAAATTCAGCGGGTGAGTCGTCAGGCCCGGGTGTCTAGCCTTTAGAGATCTTATTAATCACATCGAACACATGTAGTACTTTGATTTGCTCCATCGAAAACGTATTTATCTTCTCGCTGTCGTCTTGCCTATATGTAGCTTAGACATATGTGATTGTCGCCAGAATTTATCGCTAAGTGACTAAGTGCTGATCCTTCTCTCATCCCCCCCCCCCCCCCCCCGAAGAGTTGTTATTGCTTCGGATATTAATTTTCTATTCGAGTTAAACTTTTCTTGGTGTACTTCGTAAGCAGAAGTTCTTTCAGTTTGTATCGTGGAATGTTCTCTGGCTCTCACTTGCTATAATAATGTTTGCTTCGGTATAAGTTTGACAATTTAGACCTTTATTATCAAATGTCTTTCGAGGATTTAATTATATCGTTTTTCTTCTGTAAATATATCAGGGCGTGGAATAGAAATTCAGTTGTACTGTTTTGTTCTATCAGAATGTGTGTGTGAAATCTTATGGGACTTAACTACTAAGGTCATCAGTCCCTAAGGTTACACACTACCTAACCTAAATTATCCTAAGAACAAACACACACACACACCCATGCCCGAGGGAGGACTCGAACTTCCGCCGGGACTCTAGCAGAATGTATTATTGTTCTTCTGAGTTTGGGCTTTGTGCATTTCATCCACGAATTCGTTATATTTGCATAGCTATGCATTTGCCTTGTGCATTGTTCCCCGTTACAGCGTGCCTCACCCTTTACGTGCTTGTTTTCTACAGGGTGTTTCAAAAATGACCGGTATATTAGAAACGGCAATACAAACTAAACGAGCAGCGATAGAAATACACCGTTTGTTGCAATATGCTTGGGACAACAGTACATTTTCAGGCAGACAAACATTCGAAATTACAGTAGTTACAATTGTCAACAACAGATGGCGCTGCGGTCTGGGAAACTCTATAGTATGATATTTTCCACATATCCACCATGCGTAGCAATAATATGGCGTAGTCTCTGAATGAAATTACCCGACACCTTTGACAACGTGTCTGGCTGAATGGCTTCACATGCAGATGAGATGTACTGCTTCAACTGTTCAATTGTTTCTGGATTCTGGCGGTACACCTGGTCTTTCAAGTGTCCCCACAGAAAAAAGTCACAGGGGTTCATGTCTGGCGAATAGTGAGGCCAATCCACGCCGCCTCCTGTATGTTTCGGATAGCCCAAAGCAATCACACGATCATCGAAATATTGATTCAGGATATTGAAGACGTCGGCCGTGCGATGTGGCCAGGCACCATCTTGCATAAACCACGAGGTGTTCGCAGTGTCGTCTAAGGCAGTTTGTACCGCCACAAATTCACGAAGAATGTCCAGATAGCGTGATGCAGTAATCGTTTCGGATCTAAAAAATGGGCCAATGATTCCTTTGGAAGAAATGGCGGCCCAGACTAGCACTTTTTGAGGATGGAGCGACGATGGGACTGCAACATGGGGCTTTTCGGTTCCCCATATGCGCCAGTTCTGTTTATTGACGAAGCCGTCCAGGTAAAAATAAGCTTGGTCAGTAAACCAAATGCTGCCCACATGCATATCGCCGTCATCAATCCTGTGCACTATATCGTTAGCGAATGTCCCTCGTGCAGCAATGGTAGCGGCGCTGAGGGGTTGCCGCGTTTGAATTTTGTATGGATAGAGGTGTAAACTCTGGCGCATGAGACGATACGTGGACGTTGGCGTCATTTGGACCGCAGCTGCAACACGGCGAACGAATACCCGAGGCCACTGTTGGATCACCTGCTGCACTAGCTGCGCGTTGCCCTCTGTGGTTGCCGTACGCGGTCGCCCTACCTTTCCAGCACGTTCATCCGTCACGTTCCCAGTCCGTTCAAATTTTTCAAACAGATCCTTTATTGTATCGCTTTTCAGTCCTTTGGTTACATTAAACCTCCGTTGAAAACTTCGTCTTGTTGCAACAACACTGTGTTCTAGGCGGTGGAATTCCAACACCAGAAAAATCCTCTGTTCTAAGGAATAAACCTTGTTGTCCACAGCACACTTGCACGTTGTGAACAGCACACGCTTACAGCAGAAAGACGACGTACAGAATGGCGCACCAACAGACTGCGTTGTCTTCTATATCTTTCACATCACTTGCAGCGCCATCTGTTGTTGAAAATTGTAACTACTGTAATTTCGAAAGTTTGTCCGCCTGAAAATGTACTGTTGTCCCAAGCATATTGCAACAAACGGTGCATTTCTATCGCTGCTCGTTTAGTTTTTATTGCCGTTTCAAATATACCGGCCATTTTTGAAACACCCAGTAAGATCGATGTGTTTAGTTCAAATGGTTCAAATGACTCTGAGCACTATGGGACTTAACTGCTGAGGTCATCAGTCTCCTAGAAGTTAGATCTAGTTAAACCTAACTAACCTAAGGACGTCAGACACATCCATGCCCGAGGCAGGATTCGAACCTGCGACCGTAGCGGTCGCGCGGTCCCGGGCTGTAGCGCCTACAACCGCTCGGCCATCCCGGCCATCGATGTGATAAGTTTCATCAAACTTCGATACGTATAAATATTCTGGCGTTGTAGATTTATATTACAATGTGGTAAGCAGTGTGTTTGGAAAACGTAGTGGCCAAATTTCTATAAAAGTCAGTTTGGACAGTATGTTGCAGGATACGTAAATACGTTTGATGTATTCAATACGAGGTCTGTTACATACGTGTATCCGAAAGCGCCGTCGTGACCTACCACCAGGTGTCCCACGCATCTAGATTTTTAATGAGATAACCAAGTTCTTCGCTGTTGTTGGAGTTCGGAGTCTGACCTTTCGGTGACAAAACACGATTAAAATATTCTGGTATAACGAGGTCATCATGAGGGTTCCCTCGTAATCTAAGTGTTTGAGCTTTATAGAAATTCTTCCGAGCTTCCCTATCTTGATTTACAGACAGACGTACACTTTAACGAGGAGTGTTGCTGCTATTACACACGACAAATCGCTACCATTATGAAGAATTTTAACTTGCGCCGCATGAAGTCTTTTACTGTCGTTTTAGCAGCTACTGTGGCGCAGAGGTTCCCGGAGTTCTATATTGTCTCATATCCATTTATTTTATTTGGAATCGCTTCTTGCACTAGCGCTGTATCGACCGCCACTACGTATAAATATTCCTATACACGTTTCATCTGACGTACGGTTTGCGTTATACAGATGATACAGATGTTTGGCGTTGCTATGCAATATGTGTGTCTGTAAGGGCTGTTATTCTCTGGTGAAATGAAAGGAGTCTTATGCGCGAATAAAAAGCGATCTATGTACGTTTTTCCTGTTATCATGATCCATATTATCCTATTCATACCGCAACTGATACAATATTTAACTTGTCTGTCTACGAAAGTGCGAAAAGAGGCGACACGGTTCTTATATCTTGGTTTCATCTGTACCGTGGAGTAGACAGTAATGAAGCTGTCTCATTAGATCATCCGCCTATCTGACTGGGAACGTCGCCGCCTTAGACGCTTCCGATGTTGCCATCTGCCCCGGAATTTATCACCTCTTGGGTTTGGTTATGATTTCGTCTTTTTGGGATTTCCTTGCTTTAATGTACTATGGGAGTATGTGTGGGTGGGTGGGGGGAGGGGGGCTGGGGGGGGGGGGAAGATTTCCTGCCATTTTTTGCCTTTGCCAGCACAGTTTTATTCTGTTACTTTCTTTTTGACACGCTTTCGACTAACGAAAATGCTTTCAAGGTGCTGAACTTCTCTTGTTGTTTAGCGACAAGTTCCTTCGAAGGGGTTGATCAACTTGCATTTGTGCCACTTCTTGCGGAGTGTCATTGTTTCCTGTTTATTTTCCCCTCTGACCTTGTAGTCGGTCCTGGCAGCTGTTGAGAATCTATATACATTTCTGTCAGTCTTGTTTGATTCCTGGTGTACAGAGGAACATTGTCGCATCTGTTAGTGATCTATAACTCTTCAGATTTTTCCAGTTCACACTTTTTACCGTTTGGTGCAGCGCTAACAGTACTTGTACAAGTTGTGTTCGAAGTGGACGCTTCCATAGGCGTACGGTCCGTTACCACTTGCTCATTTTGCATTATTTTTCAAAGAGTTTCTACCTAAATTGCTGTACGTGCAGACGCAGCGGCTCCTGGTCCCTGTGGCTTAACACAGGCTCAGGTACTGGCGTTTCCGGGAGGGAGTTGTGCAGGCTATTTAGGAGGGCAGTTACTACACAGGTCAGCGCACGATCATGTGTCTGCGGCTGGCCAGTGTACGATACAAAATCCCTGGGAGCTCCTACTATCGAAAAGGATGGCACGTGATTTCTCATATCGATTATAACGTTTCTTACGACCCATCTGTACATGTATTAGAAGTGCGTCTTTTTCACACTGAGTACAGTTTCATAGCAACGCAGTACCTGATTAATTACATTATTTGGACATTTAAAAGCCAGGATATTTATGTCCTAATATTCCTGACACTGTATATATCCACGGTGCTGCATTAGTACATCACGGTCGCTGCAGTGTCTAAACTTGTGAAAGTCTTCATTTTCTTACACAATCCGTTAAGTAAAAAAAAAAAAAAAAAAAAAAAAAAAAAAAAAAAAAAAAAAAAAAAAAATGGAATCTCTGACCACAGCAGTTGTAATTCACTTTTGATCCATTCCTTGATCTGAAAAGCAGATGGACGCTGATGGTTTCTGTCAAAGCTGTACTGCGTGGTATCTACACCATTGATAACAGGCAATGTATAATTTTGAATGTGTGAGTCAGTAAAGTCACTTAACTTGGAAATGATATGGTGACTGCACCGATGTACAACATCGCCCCAGTTGCCTGTTGCCAAACATGTGTGTGCAGTACTGCTGCCTCTGGCAGACTGAAATCGAGAAGCAGGCAACAGAATCATTGTGCAACTAAGTAATACTCTTACCGATTTCTGTTACCTGCAGCAGAAAGTTTTTAAGCAATGAAGACTATCACTGGATGCGGAACAAGTTTTCCACGAGTAAGCTGCATCGCCCACGAGAACAGTTTTCGGTAGTGCTCCGTCGTTTTAGAGGGAACACAATCAAGAATCAATTTTTCGCTCAGTTGACTTCAAACTTCCCTACGGATTAAAAGCGTGTGTCGAACTCGGAATCGAAATCTGGATCTTGTGTTTCCCCGGAAATGCTCTTACCGATCGAGCTATCGAGGTATGACCTAGGACGCGCTCTCATAGCATTACTTCCGACAGTACCTGTCTCTGCCATTCAAATTCACAAAAATTTTCGTGCAGACCTTGTGGGACTGACACGTCTCGAAAAAAATAAAAGAAAACATCTCGATTGATCCTTCCCACTATTTGTCTTGGGCCATTTAGGGAAATCATGGAAACCCTACATCCTGATGACTAGACAGAGATTTTAACCACCGTCCTTTTAGGTATTCGTTGTCGTGAAAATCAAACGTCATGACGACTGTCGCCATTGATTAACAGACAAGCAGATTCTCTCAGCATAGAAGAATTCTATAACGCTGTTACGTCAACGCCTTCCCTAGTAGGCTCCACAATCTGTAGCGTCCAGGCCAACTTCCTGCCTTCGGTTCAAAAAATGGCTCTGACCGCTATGGGACTTAACTTCTGAGGTCATCAGTCCCCTAGAACTTAGAACTACTTAAACCTAACTAACCTAAGGACATCACAAACATCCATGCCCGAGGCAGGATTCGAACCAGCAACCGTAGCAGTCGCGCGGTTCCAGACTGTAGGACCTAGAACCGCTCGGCCACCCCGGCCGGCTCCTGCCTTCGGAATTTCGCTTCAGGGCCAGAATACTGCAGAGGCGGCACTGTATAAGACACCGTTCGGCTGCTAAAATGAGTTGGGTTACCACATTCCGCACTGCGTTGGCCTCCCTATGTGACCGGATGCGCACAGCGGTCCAAAGGAAGCTGCACGGACCTATCAGTATCTGTCGTCGACTGCTAACAGCCGTCGACCCGATATGGATTATTCACGCTCACTTGCAACTAGCCAGTCAATGAAATTGCTGAGGCCGCAACTGGCGCCGTGCAACTAAGACCTCCTGCAGGCTGCTGCCAACAGACTCCTGGGCATCGCCAAGGGGTCCGCGGTTTGCAGACCGTGCCTGGGTGGATCCCGCACCTGACCTGCGGCGAGCTGCGGGTGGAACGCCTGACGTAGGCACGTGCAGCCAAGGCGCTGACGCTGCACCGGAGCGGTGGCCGCCTTGCTGCTGCCGGGGCCAACGCGCTGCCCGCCAAGTTCTATCGCGTAGTTTGATGCACTGAGGTGAGCCCCGCCACACAGGCTCAATGCACACAATCGAGACGTCGCCTTCAGCGCTTGTATGAGTAATTACTGAATAAAATATGTTGCTCATACAGCTGAATTTCTGATTTCACGACCGCCTAGGAAATCGCTGCTGCATCCACCGCCTAATCAACACCCTGAGACATCTTCCTGACATTTAACAGTGTCAATAACTTGCGGGAAACTCTGGCACAATAGCAGAGCCGCAATGTGCTTTTTCTGGCGTTCACATGTCTTTTCCGTTTATTTTACAACATATATTATATCAACTGTGGTGTCACCGCCAGACACCACACTTGCTAGGTGGTAGCTTTAAATCGGCCGCGGTCCATTAGTACATGTCGGACCCGCGTGTCGCCACTGTCAGTGATCGCAGACCGAGCACCACCACACGGCAGGTCTCGAGAGACTTACTAGCACTCGCCCTAGTTGTACGGACGACTTAGCTAGCGATGCAACACTGACGAAGCCTCGTTTATTTGCAGAGTAGATAGTTAGAATAGCCTTCAGCTAAGTCAATGGCTACGACCTAGCAAGGCGCCATAGCAATTGATAGTTATCGTATGAAGCATGTCTCATCAAGAACGATGTATACAAATGATGGATTAAAGTTAAGTATTCCAGAAGCTACGTACTTTTCTTTATAGCATTCATTACGTATCCTGTTTCAGACCTCACGCCATCCTGCGTGAGCTTATAGCGTGCATTTCGGCCTTCTCTAGCAATATAACATCAACTGCTTTGGTGCCCCAGGGCATGCTAAAATCCTTATTGTGACCCATTCGTTGTGACATAAATAAAGAAAATAAAAGCGAAAATATAGATGCTTTGCGGCCTTTTATTCTTATAGTCTGGACTTCAGGAATGGTAAAGGAAGCGCAGAAGTAAACGATGGAAGGATGACTCATAGTGTGAACATTAAAGAACTAGAGACGGCATTAACGTACAGAGCGACGATTATTGAACTATGAACTGACCCTACGAAATATTTTAGAAAACAGATTAAGGAAAGGCAAACCTACGTATCTAGCATTTGTAGACTTAGAGAAATCTTTTGAAAATTTTGACTGGAATACTCTCTTTCAAATTCTAAAGGTGGCACGGGTAAAATACAGGGAGCGAAAGACTATTTACAATTTGTACAGAAACCAGATGGCAGTTATAAGAGTCGAGGGCCATAAAAGGAATGCAGTGATTGGGAAGGGAGTGAGACAGGGTTGTAGCCTATCCCTGATGTTATTCAATCTGTATATTGAGCAAGCAGTAAAGGAAACAAAAGAAAAAATCAGAGTAGCAATTAAAATCAATGGAGAAGAAATAAAAACTTTGAGGTTCCCCGATGACGTTGAAATTCTGTCAGAGACAGCAAAAGACCTGGAAAAGCAGCTGAACGGAATGGACAGTGTCTTGAAAGGAGGATGTAAGATGAACATCAACAAAAGCAAAACGAGGATAATTGAATGTAGTCGAATTAAATCGGGTGATGCTGCGGAAATTAGATTAGGAAATGAGACACTTAAAGTAGTAAATGAGTTTTGTTATTTGGGGAGCAAAATAACTAATGATGGTCGAAGTGGAGAGGATATAAAATGTAGACTGGCAATGGCAAAGAAAGCGCTTCTGAAGAAGAGAAATTTGTTAACATCGAGTATAGCTTCAAGTGTCAGGAAGTCGTTTCTCAAAGTATTTGTCTGGACTGTAGCCATGTACGGAAGTGAAACGTGGACGAATAATAGTTTAGACAAGAAGAGAATAGAAGCTTCCGAAATGTGGTGCTACAGAAGAATTCTGAAGATTAGAAGGGTAGATCACATAACTAACGAGGAGGTATTGAATAGAATTGTAGAGAAAAATTTGTGCCACAACTTGACTAGAAGAAGGGATAGGTTGGTAGGGCATATTCTGGGGCATCAAGGGATCACCAATTTAGTTCAAATGGTTCAAATGGCTCTGAGCGCTATGGGACTTAACATGTGTGGTCATCAGTCCCCTAGAACTTAGAACTACTTAAACCTAACCAACCTAATGACAGCACACACATCCATGCCCGAGGCAGGATTCGAACCTGCGACCGTAACAGTCGCGCGGTTCCGGACTGCGCGCCTAGAACCGCCAGACCACCGCGGCCGGCACCAATTTAGTATTGGAGGGCAGTGTGGAGGGTAAAAATCGTAGAGGGAGACCAAGAGATGAATACACTAAACAGATTCAGAAGGATGTTGGTTGCAGTAGGTACTGGGAGATGATGAAGCTTGCACAGGATAGAGTAGCATGGAGAGCTGCATCAAACCAGTCTCTGAACTGAATACGAAATGAAATTGTAATAACTTCGGAACAGTTTGCGTTAGGACGTTAAAACTGCACTGTTCGCCGCAGGGCATGATGATACTTAGTATGTGCAGTATGGTTTGGTTTAGTGACGAATCCCACATTCATTTGGATTGGTACGTCAATAAGCAAAACTGGCGCATTTGTGGTACTGAGAATCCACATTTCGCAATCGAGAAATCTCTTCACCCTATGTGGTCTGCAACGTCTAGTCACGGAATATTCGGTACGATATTCGTTGATAGCACGGTGACTGCCGAAAGGTACTAGAAGGTTTCCGAAAATGATTTCATCTCCATTATCCAAAATGATCCTGATTTCGACAAGACGTGCTGCATGCAAGACAGCGCTCGATCCCATCGAAGCAGGAGAGTGTTTGATGTCCTCGAGGAGTACTTTGAGGACCGCGTTCTGGCTCTGGCTCTGGCCATTGACAGGGGCCTCGATTGGCCGGCATATTCACCGGATCTGACAACATGTGACTTTTTTCTGTGGGGATGTATTAAAGAGAAGGTGTACAACAATAACCGTAAAGCCATTGCTGAGCTGAAAACAGCTATTCAGGAGGTCATCGACAGCATCGATGTTCCGACACCTCTGCGAATCATGCAGAATTTCGCTGTTCGTTTGCACCACATCATCACCAATGATGGCAGGCTTATCGAACGTGCCATAACCTAAATGCGAAAATCTGTAGCGGAGTTTACATGCTGAGTAAAGTGTGTGCACGCCGTAGTTTGTAACTAATTTACGTTTTTACGATACAGTTCATTAATTGTCACTCTGTATCTTGAGCAGCACACAAAGGCTAAATCAGCCGGAGTGTCGACATGTGGTTGATTACTGGGTTAGTGAACGTCATTCACCAGGCAAGCAGACATTGCTGTCAAGCCTCCTTTCTTAACACATTTTGTGAGATACTGCAAATAATAGTGAACTGATAAACTATAAATCACGTCATTCCCTCAGTAATACAGTATTTACAAATTATTCTGTATTTTCCGACATTTTCTGTTGTCTGACATAATCCAAGTCCAGTTAACGTCAGATAACGGAAGTTCTTCTATACCACAGCATTGTGAGACGCCATTTAAGTTCTTAATCATTTTAAAAGCAGTAAGTTAACCATCGGAACGATTATGATGTCACTATCTCGTCAAACCAAAGCTGACTGTCATCAAATCACCCAGTACAGTCACCTAACATGGGGCTACATTAAGATTGAATCAATGATTACAGAGAATACAGTTCAACATAATCTATATACACTCCTGGAAATTGAAATAAGAACACCGTGAATTCATTATCCCAGGAAGGGGAAACTTTATTGACACATTCCTGGGGTCAGATACATCACATGATCACACTGACAGAACCACAGGCACATAGACACAGGCAACAGAGCATGCACAATGTCGGCACTAGTACAGTGTATATCCACCTTTCGCAGCAATGCAGGCTGCTATTCTCCCATGGAGACGATCGTAGAGATGCTGGATGTAGTCCTGTGGAACGGCTTGCCATGCCATTTCCACCTGGCGCCTCAGTTGGACCAGCGTTCGTGCTGGACGTGCAGACCGCGTGAGACGACGCTTCATCCAGTCCCAAACATGCTCAATGGGGGACAGATCCGGAGATCTTGCTGGCCAGGGTAGTTGACTTACACCTTCTAGAGCACGTTGGGTGGCACGGGATACATGCGGACGTGCATTGTCCTGTTGGAACAGCAAGTTCCCTTGCCGGTCTAGGAATGGTAGAACGATGGGTTCGATGACGGTTTGGATGTACCGTGCACTATTCAGTGTCCCCTCGACGATCACCAGTGGTGTACGGCCAGTGTAGGAGATCGCTCCCCACACCATGATGCCGGGTGTTGGCCCTGTGTGCCTCGGTCGTATGCAGTCCTGATTGTGGCGCTCACCTGCAAGGCGCCAAACACGCATACGACCATCATTGGCACCAAGGCAGAAGCGACTCTCATCGCTGAAGACGACACGTCTCCATTCGTCCCTCCATTCACGCCTGTCGCGACACCACTGGAGGCGGGCTGCACGATGTTGGGGCGTGAGCGGAAGATGGCCTAACGGTGTGCGGGACCGTAGCCCAGCTTCATGGAGACGGTTGCGAATGGTCCTCGCCGATACCCCTGGAGCAACAGTGTCCCTAATTTGCTGGGAAGTGGCGGTGCGGTCCCCTACGGCACTGCGTAGGATCCTACGGTCTTGGCGTGCATCCGTGCGTCGCTGCGGTCCGGTCCCAGGTCGACGGGCACGTGCACCTTCCGCCGACCACTGGCGACAATATCGATGTACTGTGGAGACCTCACGCCCCACGTGTTGAGCAATTCGGCGGTACGTCCACCCGGCCTCCCGCATGCCCACTATACGCCCTCGCTCAAAGTCCGTCAACTGCACATATGGTTCACGTCCACGCTGTCGTGGCATGCTACCAGTGTTAAAGACTGCGATGGAGCTCCGTATGCCACGGCAAACTGGCTGACACTGACGGCGGCGGTGCACAAATGCTGTGCAGCTAGCGCCATTCGACGGCCAACACCGCGGTTCCTGGTGTGTCCGCTGTGCCGTGCGTGTGATCATTGCTTGTACAGCCCTCTCGCAGTGTCCGGAGCAAGAATGGTGGGTCTGACACACCGGTGTCAATGTGTTCTTTTTTCCATTTCCAGGAGTGTATATTGTAATTCTAAGGGCCTGCAGCGTAGTAGATGCTTTGTTAAGACGTTTTATACAGGGTGTTACAAAAAGGTACGGCAAAACTTTCAGGAAACATTCCTCACACACAAAGAAAGAAAAAATGTTATATGGACATGTGTCCGGAAACGCTTACTTTCCATGTTAGAGCTCATTTTATTACTTCTCTTCAAATCACATTAATCATGGAATGGAAACACACAGCAACAGAACGTACCAGCGTGACTTCAAACACTTTGTTACAGGAATTGTTGAAAATGTCCTCCATAAGCTAGGATACATGCATCCACCCTCAGTCACATGGAATCCCTGATGCGCTGATGCAGCCCTGGAGAAGGGGTATTGTATCACAACCGTCCAAAATACGAGCACGAAGAGTATCTACATTTGGTACCGGAGTTGCGTAGACAAGAGCTTTCAAATGCCCCCATAAATGAAAGTCAAGAGGGTTGAGGTCAGGATAGCGTGGAGGCCATGGAATTGGTCCGCCTCTACCAATCTATCGGTCACCGAATCTGTTGTTGAGAGTCTGGAGCCGAGCGACCGCTACGGTCGCAGTTTCGAATCCTGCCTCGGGCATGGATGTGTGATGTCCTTAGGTTAGTTAGGTTTAATTAGTTCTAAGTTCTAGGCGACTGATGACCTCAGAAGTTAAGTCGCATAGTGCTCAGAGCCATTTGAACCATTTTTTGTTGTTGTTGAGAAGCGTACGAACACTTCGACTGAAATGTGCAGGAGCTCCATCGTGCACGAACCACATGTTGTGTCGTACTTGTAAAGGCACATGTTCTAGCAGCACAGGTAGAGTATCCCGTATGAAATCATGATAACGTGCTCCATTGAGCGTAGGTGGAAGAACATGGGGTCCAATCAAGACATCACCAACAATGCCTGCCCAAACGTTCACAGAAAATCTGTGTTGATGGCGTGATTGCACAATTGCGTGCGGATTCTCGTCAGCCCACACATGTTGATTGCGAAAATTTACAATTTGATCACGTTGGAATGAAGCCTCATCCGTAAAGAGAACATTTGTACTGAAATGAGGATTGAGGCATTGTTGGATGAACCATTCGCAGAAGTGTACACGTGGAGGCCAATCAGCTGCTGATAGTGCCTGCACACGCTGAACTTGGTACGGAAACAACTGGTTCTCCCGTAGCACTCTCCATACAATGACGTGGTCAACGTTACTTTGTGCAGCAGTAACTTCTCTGACGCTGACATTATGGTTATCGTTAACTGCACGAAGAATTGCCTCGTCCATTGCTGGTGTCCTCGTCGTTCTAGGTCTTCCCCAGTCGCGAGTCATAGGTTGGAATTATCCGTGCTCCCTAAGACGCCGATCAATTGCTTCGAACGTCTTCCTGTCGGAACACCTTCGCTCTGGAAATCTGTCTCGATACAAACGTACCGCGCCACGGCTATTGCCCCGTGCTAATCCATACATCAAATGGGCATCTGCCAACTCCGCATTTGTAAACATTGCACTGACTGCAAAACCACGTTCGTGATGAACACTAATCTGTTGATGCTACGTTCTGATGTGCTTGATACTAGTACTGTAGAGCAATGAGTCGCATGTCAACACAAGCACCGAAGTCAACATTACATTCCTTCAATTGGGCCAACTGGCGGTGGATCGATGAAGTACAGATGGCCAGAAGACTCTGCGCCGAAATATCGTGGCAGAACGTTACTGATATCCGGCAGTTCTCCCGTGTTTTTATTGAACAATCAGTATGCCGGGAAAGCTTTAAACATCACAAGTACAGTACATACTGACGAAACTGAAATGAGCTCTAACATGGAAATTAAGCGTTTCCGGACACATGTCCACATAACATCTTTTCTTTATTTGAGTGTGAGGAATGTTTCCTGAAAGTTTGGCCGTACCTTTTTGTAACACTCTGTATTCAGGATGTACATTTTATGTAGACAAACCGGAATAACTCGAAAAATAAACTTCACACGTAAAAGTGTGTAGAATCCAAAGTTGATTATTTTCGAGGGGGACATACTGGTGCTAAAATTACCCCGCCACAACATCCCCATTGTGGTGGGGTGGGAGAAAACTTTAAAATTTCAAATGGGAACCCGCATTTTTGTATTGCAGAATCAGATTCTACATAGAAACTACGTACGTTTTGTCTTAAACATTTGCTTTGATTCTTGGTAGTTGGCACTGCAATTCAAGAAAATCCATGTTCTCAGTTTTGCGTGGACAACCGTTACGTATAAATAAAAAATACTTATTTAGTTCGTAAATTTTGATTTGCTAAAACTAAAACTCTCCCTCTCTCCCCAAATACTGTATTAATTTTTTCCACAGATTCGGATAAGTTTTGTTTGTTTCATGGTCATGAGGCCACACAACTTTTAATTATGAAACAAATCATTTGATTAACTAATTAACCAAACATCCTACTTACTAACGAGTGAACTCGATTTTTATTATCCGTAACCATTTTCTTTGTATAGCTTTATGTGAGCAGTCCTTGTTTATCATTTCATTTGTTACCATCTTCTAAAATGTATACCAGTTAATGTTCATTTTAAGGAAGAGGGAAAAGCCCATCCAAGGGTACAATGAAAACTTTTGTCTCAGATGTGTAAAACTCATGGAATATCAGTTACGCACCAAATGTGAAATATATTTAAATCATCAACTCTGAGTTAGCCGGAAACGTCACTAAAACTGCACTAACAACGTGTAGACCATAAACATCAACAAAACGTATTCTTTGTGGGAGCTACGCAAACTATATCTTAGCCAATAAGAGTTATTGTCTACAGTAACGCATGGGACATTATCTCGCATTCGCTGTATAGAAATATGAGGCCGTTTTAAGAAGCAACAGGTCGCTGTGAACGAAGCAACAGTTTATTATCAACATGACACTGTAGACGTTGTGTTTTACATGTATAAGACAAAAACGTAATCGTGTAATTGCCTGAACAACCGAAAACACTCGTCTACCATCACGCAAGGTAAGCCTCATAAGAGATACAGCGAAAAGTTATCCCGGCAAGTGTGTCACTGACATTGGAAACAAAGTTCTATTTATGAAGCTGCCGCCAGAAATTTAACCTCGGCACCGCGCAGCGACGCCTCAAAGCGTGGAGCTTACTTTAAAATATTCATGGCTTCTTCGCGGAAGTAGTATTGATCCAACCAAGAGGGTACTGTATGACTGATTCTGGAACCATCGATTCCTCGAGAGGTTACTGTCCATTTCTCTTTGTGCGGCCTTCGTTCAAATACGGACGCTGCAGTGATTGACGGGACTTCGTGCTATATTGTGTGGAAGATTTATTGGGACGCTAAGTACACTTTATCAGCGTTCCTGAAAAATGAAAGCACTATTATGTGGAATCAACTGATAATCTCAGTACTCGAAATTGTAATAGCCTTAGAGAATTTGCTTACTACTTAAATCATCTTCACTCCCATGCAGTCATAAGCGGTATACTGAGATGGAACACTATGCCACAGAATTTAACAATTTGACCCTCCTCCGTGGGTAAGTGATCTGATAAGAGATCGGCTTACCTAAGAAAAGAAAGAGGAATTTGTTGACATGGAATATAGATATAAGTGTTAGGAAGCCTTTTCTCAAGATGTTTGTTTGGAGTGTAGCCTTTTATGGCAGTGCAATGTCCAATATTAACAATTCCGACTAGAAGAGAGTAGAAGCTTTAGAATAAATGTGTGCACAACATGACTAAAACAAGGAATCGGCTGATAGTGCCCTGAGACATCAACGGATCACCAATTTAGCATTGGAGGGAAATGTGTGAGGTGCGAGAAGGTAAAAATTATACAGGCTGATTCACGAAGATATGCAAATATTTTAATATGTTGCTCTACAAGTACAACTAAAGGAAAAGTGCATATAAACATAGCTCAGCAAATGTTCAGTTACGGGGTTTCGGCTAATAAAAGATTTTTCCTGAAATTTTGCAACTTCGCTAATATTTAGCCATCGCAAAACCGTAGGAGGTTAAAGTAAACTACGATTTCAATTGATTTTGTAGTTATTGATCTGGTGAATCGATTGAAACATGTCCCAGACGTGTATCTGCAGTAGTTTTACAGAACATCCAGCGAAGCAAAGATTATTATACACGAAAATTTGTTTACTTTCTATTAAATTTGTAGAAACGTTTATGTAATTGTTGGCAACGGTTAGTGAGTCTTTTCAGTCGTTTCGTAACCTTGAAACGAGCTAGTTTTCTGTATGGTTCAGTGAAAGAACATAATAACCACAGTGTATGTAAGAGAAACCACATAGTAACTGTTGTAGTTTGTAGATTATTTATGAAATACGGATGCCTTTCAAATTACGACACAAGAATACGCCATATGGTGTTTATTTATGGTAATTGTGATGGTAATGCTATGGCTGCAGTTAACAAATATCGCGTACGTTATCCAACTTTGAGGATTCAGAATGCACGAACCATTAGCGGAGTATTTCTAATGTTATGGGAGACAGGTTCTCTGGATGTTCTGGAGGTACACGTCTGGGACATGTTTTATTAGATTCACCAGATCAGTAACAACAAAAGAAATGGGAATCGTGCTTTACTTTAACCTCGTACAGTTTTACGATGACCTAATATTAGAGAAGTTGCTAAATTTCATGCAAAATCTAGTATTAGCCGTAACTCCGTTACTAAACATCTGCTGACCTATGTTTATACGAACTTTTCTCTTTAGTTTGACTTGTAGAATAACATATTAAAATATTTGCATATCTTCGTGAATCACCCTGTAGAGGGGGACCAAGAGATGAATAGTTAACAGGTTCAAACGAATGTAGATTGCAGTCGTTATTCAGAGATTAAGAGGCTTACACAGGCTAGAGTAGCGTGGAGAGCCGTATCCAGACCCGCATGTAAGGTGAGTGTGTGTGTGTGTGTGGGGTGGGGGGAGGGGGGGGCAGAGGGGGCGGCGGCAAGGGCACGTGTTCCATCCCGTGGAATGGAATGTTTGGGATTATACAAGATACAATGGAAATTGTCTAGTACGAAAGTGCTTACTTAGAGTACACATCAAAAAAGTTTTGCATTACCTCGGTTCCGAGAGCCCCGGAACCCGTACAGAAAGCTAGAATCGAGACCAACATAAACATCATTTCCGCCCTTTTTATTCCTTTTGAAAACCACACATTGCATGATGTACCACTATACACTGAGACCTTTAGAGGTGGTGGTCCAGATTGCTCTAATACCCATTAGCTCTAAAACCCATTACCACGTCCTCTTGCATTGATGCATGCCTGTGTTCGTCGTGGCATACTATCCACAAGTTCATCAAGGCAATGTTGGACCAGATTGACCCACTCATCAACGGAGACTCGGCGTAGACCCCTCAGAGGGGTTGGTTGGTCACGTCGTCCATAAAAAGCCCTTATCATTCTACCGCAGGCACGCTGTAGAGGGTTTATGTGTGGAGAACACACTGGCCACTCTAGTCAGATGATGCCGGTATCCCAACGGAAGTCATTCTCGAGATGTACGAGGTGGGGGCTCGAACTGTCGTCCATGAAGACGAACGCCTCACCAATGTGCTGTCGATATGGTTGCACTATCGGTCGGAGGATAGCATTCACGTATCGTACAGCCATTACGGCGCATTCCATGACCACCAGCGGCGTAGGTCGGCACAACATAATGCTACTCCAAAACAGCAAGGAACCTCCACCCTGCTGCACTCGCTGGACAGTGTGTTTAAGGCGTTCAGCATGACCGGGTTGCCTCCAAACGCATCTCCGACGATTGTCTGGTTGAAGGCATATACGACCCACATCGGTGAAGGGAACGTGATGCCAATCCTGAGTGGTCAATTCGGCATGTTATTAGGCCCATCTGTACCGCGATGCATGTTGCCGTCGTTGCAAAGATGGACCTTGCCATGGACGTCGGGAGTGAAGCTGCACATCATGCAGCCTATTGCGCACAGCTTGAGTCGTAACACGACGTCCTGTGGCTGCAGGAAAAGCATTATTCGACATGGTGGCGCTGCTGTCAGTGTCCCTCCGAACCATAATCCGTAGGTAGCGGTCATCCACTGCAGTAGTAGCCCTTGGGAGGCCTGAGCGAGGCATGTCATCGACACTTCCTGTCTCTCTGTGTCTCCTCCATGTCCGAACAACATCGGTTTGGTTCACTCCGAGACGCCTGGTCACTTCAATTGTTGAGAGCCCTTCCTCGCAGAGAGTAACAATGTGGACGCGATCGAACAGCGATATTCACCGTCTAGGCATGGTTAAACTACAGACCACACGAGCCATGTACCTCCTTCCTGGTGGAATGACTGGAACTGATCGGCTGTTGGACCACCTCCGTCGAAGAGGCGCTGCTGACGCTTTGTTGTTTACACGTCTAGGCGTGTTTAGTGACATCTCTGAACAGTTTAACATTGTGATGAGACAATTACATACGCGTTTTGCCTACGTATGCATCAGTAAATTACGTCGGATGTATCATAAGACAGGCTCACACACCTCGGGCCACGAAGAAGAAAAACAAGTCTTGATCGACCCATGTGTTTTATAAAACTGTTGGCAACACTTCACACGAGTGAATCACTTGATGCCTGTGGAAATCTATAACACAACACTAAATAAGTTGAGGATTCATCCCAAAACCAATAACATAACGCTGGACTTGTTAACGATAGAGTCAATCACATGCCTGAAAACATTATTGTGAACCGACATTAACAGCCAACGTAAGCCGAGAGAAATTAGGACTCGTACAATAGAGACGCTTCCCTCGCTCTCTTCATCTGTTTTTTAGAGTGCCACATGGTACCATAAGGAATATATGTGTGTGTGTTTTAGAAGTTTTCAGAATAGACTCATCATCGCGTCGTACGCTTATAAGCGACGTAAAGTTCGGACAGACTTCAAAAAGATCACGATTGCAATACGTGTGGGATTGCTATTTTTCTGCCAGCCATAGGTGCGGGTGTATAATTAGTCATGTTGGCCAGTCTTAGTTCTATAGGAAGTAAGGGGGCATACGAATTGGTTTCAGTCAGCCGGCAGACTAACCCAACGTTAGATCGTCTACAAAACAGCTGCTACTGTCGCTGTTCCGTGTAATCGATTTCCGCACTAGAAAAACAGGCATACAGTGCACAGTTTTATAAACCATTATAGATCCTGATTGTCGTTTTTCTTAGAGTATCGAGGTACGGTATTACTTCCTGCTATTACCGAATAATTCGTTAAAACAATAGTCTTCCTTAACTGTACATATCTATACAGATCCAGTAAAAATGTAAAACTTACGGTATCTAATTTTAGGAGTCATAACCAAAAATGACGTCATGATGACGAAATCAAAACATCTAAGCTAGTCAGTTATATTCTTGTAGTACGGGTCCTCAGCTTCAAAATGGTTCAAAAGGCTCTGAGCACTATGCGACTTAACTTATGAGGTCATAAGTCGCCTAGAACTTAGAACTAATTAAACCTAACTAACCAAAGGACATCACACAAATCCATGCCCGAGGCAGGATTCGAACCTGCGACGGTAGCGGTCGCTCGGTTCCAGACTGTAGCGCCTAGAACCGCACGTCCACTCTTGCCGGCGGTCCTCAGCTTCTATAGATTATTAAAGGATTTCATCTAGCTTTCAGCTGTTATAATTTAATTTGTAATCGAAAGCATCGTGAAATCCTAATAGACAAAATTGCAGAATGACATTAGGTATACGTATACGGAAACTTTAATAGGTAATGATCTGAGTGTGCTCGAGATGCATTGTTTTCTTTTCGTATCAGTAAGGTATAATTTGTTCTATGTCTCCGCCAGCAAGGCAGTGAAGAACTCTAGAGATGCGTTCTCGTACTTACTGTCACTAGAATTTTTCATATTCATAACGCTAGGAGAAACAACTATAGGGGGTTATTGTATCCCGTACTGATTTGTTTACGACGAATTGACTGTCATAGAGCCAGAGCATAACTGTCAGCATCAGTGTTTGGTAGCTTATTTAAAGGATTTCCAGGTAATTATTTAAACTTATAGATACTTATTGAGCGCACGGTAACAACACGTCTGGTCGCATAATCTTCTGGCCATATCTCTTAAATGGGATGGGACCTGCAGTTCAGATACACTATTTTGTGTGTGCTGCCACATGGATACTCCAAGGCCATGGGGGTGGGGCGTGGGGTCCAGCAACGACAAGCAACATGCAAAGTGCTGCTCTGTGTACCAAAAACGCAAACTTAACAGTGTCTGTTTATTAAAGTATCAGTCCTGATGACTATAAAAAATTTCAGATGCTGCCTCCAAGCTCGACAACCATATGGAAGAAAGTGATAATGCAACTCCAGCACAGAGGTCTCATAACGTAAGTGTGACTTTGATATTTTTTTATATAGAGCATAGTTCTATAACGAATTGTTGGCACATCCATAGAATTCAGCAGTATTTACTTTAATTTTGTGGAATATGCTTGTTTAGACACCATGTCAGTCTACTTTAGTATCAGTAGAAGTGTAGGACAAACACTGGCATTCCTCTTAGCACGGCAGTATGAGCACAAACAGCAAATGCTTTTCTTTACTAATGATAATTACTCACTATAGTAGCAAAAAGTTTGGGGTGAAGGTCTTGCTGACAACACTACCAGTCAGGTGGTCTTCTGGCCATACCTTCTAAATGTGATTGGACTTGCAAACCCATTACACTATGATTTTGTGTGTGTGCTGCGACATGAATACACCAAGACCCTGTGGTGGGGTGTGAGCCCAGCTATGACAAGCAACATACACACAAGATGGCATCTCTTTCTGTCATACCCACTCATTGTGTATGTAATTTCACTCATACCAAAATGTTAGGGGTAGGGTGAATGTGATTTTATCCTGTACGCGTGACGTTACCCAAAATGCATACTAATGGAGGAAATTAAATTTAAAGACACACAAATCACTTCATAGTGAGGAAGTGATGGCTTATTTAAATAATAATAATAATAATAATAATGTATGACTGTAAAATGTTAAAAAGAGGATGGCTACAAGATATCGAAGGCTGGCATATAGATGGAGCTACCAGTGACCCTGGTTGACTCAGCAGCGTGTGAGACGTAACCTACCAAAACGGGCCTGACGACGAGATATGAAACAGTATCTGCGCTGTCTCTAATTCGGCCTTCTCTATCTCTCTCTCACCAATGTGCTTTCAGTCTCCTCCAAAACACCCAATTCTGTATACGCTGAAAGCAGTAAATTTCTCAAAACTTTATTGTCACAAAGAACAATCGAAAAAATTGTTAAATCTACGGTCAATAGTTTTCAAAAATTATAGAAATGATGAGCTATGGTCGTAGGTGCTAATATAATTAATTTAGATAAAAAATTATGCTACCCATGCATTACTCTCCATCCAAATACTTTCATGACTCCTAATACACATAGCCTGCTATTCGCATGTATTCGGTGGAGAATATCACAGCATTCAGAATAAAATGGGAGAATGACTGTGTCGTCTTGTCACCATACCTCTCTAGAATGAAGCATCTTTGTTATACGAAAGCATATGTGGTGTCATCTCTCTCTTATATCAATTCTTTTCATGCCAAATGTTCAAATGTGTGTGAATTTCTAAGGGACCAAACTGCTGAGGTCATCGGTCCCTAGACTTACACACTACTTAAATTAACTTGTGCTACCAACAACACACACACCTATGCCCGAGGGAAAACTCGAACCTCCGGCAGGAGGGGCCGCGCAGTCCGTGAAATGTCGAATCAAACGGCGCGGCCACTCCGCGGAGCCGTTTCATCTCTCTCTACCATTTACCCCGCCTGTATAATGCTTTTATTTTCAGTTCCATGTACATGTGTGACGTCATAGCTGTAACTTCCTCGCTCTGTACGAACAACAAAATCTGTTTTTTAATAGGAGTCTACAAGTTCTCTCTCAACCTTTAGCTCAGATCTCTGTCAGTTTGGAAGTAGATGGTGCTGTGATTCTCTCGTCCCTGTAACATTCTAGGAATTTGTAAAAGTGATCTCCAGGCTCTTTCATCAAGTTCTTAGGTCTTAAAAATTTCGGCTATTCTCTACGAATAAATACACATTTCCTGTATGACCTTGTAGTATCCAGATTTCACCGAAATTTTTAAATTTTCCAAATTGTTTTCCGTTTTTTCGGCATTCCTCCACTATGACGAACAGAAATGTAGTCTTCTCAGATATTTTCTGTTAATTTTTTAAACGTTTGTCCACGCCCTAGGTTGCTTATAAGTAGTTCATGCAGTCATGATGCCTATTCCTAAAATTTTTTTAGAACACACACATATTCCTTATGGTACCATGTGACACACACAGAAGTTGATCTACAGAAAAAGAGTCTGTACGAGACTTAATTTGTCTTCTTTTATGTTGGCTGTGAACGTCGGCTCACAGTAGTCTTCTCGAGCATGTTGACTGAATCTAAAAACTAAAGTAAACTAAACTCCATCGGAGTAGGCCTTGGAAGGTCGTACGGTACCGACCGGCCGCCGTGTCATCCACAGCCCACCGGCGTCACTGGATGCGGATATGGAGGGACATGTGGTCAGCACTCCACTCTCGTGGCCGTATGCTAGTTTACAAGGCCGGAGCCGTTACTTCTCTATCAAGTAGCTAATCAGTTTATCCCACAAGGGTTGAGTGTACACCGCTTGCCAACAGCGCTCGGCAGACCGGATGGTTACCCATCCAAGTGCTAGCCCAGCTCGACAGCGCTTAATTTCGGTGATCTGACGGGAACCGGTGTTACCACTGCCGCAAGGCCGTTGGCCCATTTAGATTGAATCCGCTGGTATTAATTCCAGCATAACGTTATTGGTTTTGCAAGAAGTCCTCAAGTTATAAACGTAGTTTTAAAGCGTTTTTGCAACCATCAAAAGATTCACTGTGACAAAATGTGGGCAGAAAACATAAACCTCATAAGCTGATCATTACTCGTTTTTCTTCTGCACTGGAAACAGTGTGTGATCATGTACTGTGATACATCGATTGTATCACTGAATATGTCATCAAAATGCGTATTTAATGATCCAGTTACTGTGGTAAAAATGCCAGAAGATAATGCATATTTTTTCTTCTTAGTCTAATGGGCTTAATTAATTCTCACTGTGTAGGTTGACTCTGCTACCGTCAGTTCTTTGTCATCTCTATATTTATTATTATTATTATTATTATTATTATTATTATTATGAGAGATATATAATACGAAAAAAATGAGGACGTGTTTTTCATGCAGTGTTTGTTAACTATTTCACGTTTTGATGGATGACACGCAGGTAGTCTTATCAAGCAGATTCCTGCTATCAGAGACGCTGTCATTAGAGCGTGGGCACTGTTTGTCTTATGTTGTATAACGGTCATAGAGCAGCCCGTGGACAGTGTAATGGATACTCATATATGTAGGGGGAGGGAATTTTTTGTCCGTTACTGCTAGGAACACACAGAGATCGGTGATTGGCACCATTTACAAGTTGGTATAGATCATTTTCCATGGTTGCCATTAGCCAGTGTCCACAGTTTGAGGCTGTAGTGATTCTTACCCAGGGCTAGTCGTTCCATTTATGCGGAAAGTACCGTGGTAGCAATGATAGGTCGTCTGGCCAGTCAGTATTCACACGCCTTTCTCCGCTGGTGTCAGCGTCGGAGGCGGGTGGTAGTGTCGCTGACTCCTGCAGAGAGGAGCTTAGCATCTCATCTGAAATTTTCTTCAGGGGATTATCGACAGACAGCACTAGAACGCAGGAGCTTCTTTGAATGAATTTCATCATGTAATAATTATGATGCGCATTGTTAGGCCGGGAGCCGACCTGCGCGGAGCGCGACCGTCTCGTGCAAGTCTTTTTAGTAGACGCCACTTCGACGACCTGCATGTTGATGAGAATGAAATGATGATGAAGACAACACAACATCCAGCCCCGAGAGGAGAAGATCTCAGACTCAGCTAGGAATCGAACAGCATCCTTCACATGGCACTCTGCCTCACTGACGACTCAGCTATGGAAGCGGACTGTCCTTTGTACAGCAAGAGAGTTGTTGTGATTTATGTGAGTTAGCGACTTTGTAAGCAGAAATCGTTCATTTCCTTGCTGCTCGGTATCAATTGTGTGTGTGTGGCGAATATACTGAGTGGTTATGCACTGAAGAGCGAAGAGATATGCCTAATATCGTATAGGGCCCCCTGCGAGCACGCACAAGTGCCGCAACACGACCTGACATGGACTTAACTAATGTCTGAAGTAGTGCTGGAGGCAATGGACACCATGAATCCTGCAAGGCTGTCCATAAATCCGTAAGAGTATCAAGGGGTGGAGATCAATTCTGAACAGCACGTTGCAGGGCATACCAGATATGCTCAATAATGTTAATGTCTGGGGAGTCTGGTGGCCAGCGGAAGTGTTTAAACTCAGAAGAGTGTTCCTGCAGACACTCTGTAGCAATCCTGGACCTGTGGGTGTCGCAGTGTCCTGCTGGAATTGCCTAAGTCCGTCGGAATGCACAATGGATGTGAATGGATGCAGGCGATCAGACAGGATGCGTACGTATGTGTCACCTGTCAGAGTCGTATATAAACGTATCGGGGGTCCCATATGACTCCAGATGCACACTCCCCACACCATTACAGACCCTACATCAGATTCAACAGTCCCCTGCTGACATGCCGGGTTCATCGATTCATGAGGGTGTCCCCATACCCGTACACGTCCATCCATTCGATACAATTTGAAACGAGACTCGAAAGATCAGGCTACATGTTTCCAGTCATCAACAGTCTAGAGGCGTAAGGCATTGTGTCGTGCAGTCATCGAGAGTACACGAGAAGGCTTTCGGCTCCAAAGCCCATGTCGATGATGTTTCGTTGAGTGGTTCGAACGCTGACACTTGCTGATGGCCCAGCACTGAAATCTGCAGCAATTTGCGAAAGGGTTGCACTTCTATCACGTTGAACGACTCTCTTCAGTCGTCGTTGGTCCCGTTCTTGCAGGATCTTTTTGCGGCGGCAGCGATGTCGGAGATTTGATATATTACCGGATTCCTGATATTCACGGTACATTCGTGAAATGGTCGTACGGGAAAATCCCCAGTCATCACTATCTCGGAGATGCTGTGTCCCATCGCTCGTGCGCCGACTGTTACACCACGTTACAACTCACTTAAATTGTTATAAACTGCCATTGTAGCAGCAGTAATCGATCTAACAACGGCGTCAGACACTTGTTGTCTTATATAGGCGTTGCCGACTGCAGAGCACTGTTCTGCCTGTTTACATATCTCTGTATTTGAATATGCATGCCTATACCAGTTTTTTTGGCTCTTCAGTGTAATTAAAGTACAACTACTTACACAGGTCGAGTATGGGCTGTAGTCATCGTATGGCAGCTAAACTTCGTAGATATTCTAATGCGTTAATGTGGAACCGATTTACGCTGGAAAAAAATTAGTTCCAGTTTTGACCATTACGTACAAATCTGGCGCTATTATTACAAGAAAGACGTCTAGAAACGCCTGCATATGTAATGGATTAGGAACGGGATGTGGGCACAAATGAGAAAGTCACAATGTTGATTTTACTTTTAACTACCGCTTACACAGTTTGTTCATTTGGAGTACTGGAGATGTCAACGAGAAGCTGCATCCCTAGAACTATGTTATTAACAGTTGCTGGCAGCAGTTCCGGTGGAATTTGAGTAATATGTTATTGAATGTTGGATTTAAGATCAGGTACGAACCGAAAGTATCTCCGATAAAAGTGTCCTTTTAGATATTCCCAGAGCAAAAAGTCACATGGATTCAGGTCACGTGATCTTGCAGGTCACACATCAGGAAAACATCTGGGGATAACACGTCAGCGGAAGGTTGCATTAAGCAGCTCTTTCACTGGGCGAGTGACACAAGGTGTCGCCACATCTTGCATGAAATGAGTGGTTTCAACACAGTTGCAGTCTTCCAAAGTAAGAATCACAAGCTTTTCAAGGGGGGCTCGATAATGTGCTAATGTCATTGTGGCCGTCACATGGGGCGAGTGAAGTGGCACTTTGTGCACACCACGCGGTTTAATAGTACCCCAAATTTGGCAGTTCTCTTTACTCACAACACCCTGTAGTGTAAACCGTGCCTCCTCATTCCATACAATGTTGCCCTGCCGCATAACATCAACTACGATCGTTGACAGAAATCGAAGCGCAAATCCAGAACGTTCCAGAGGAACATGAGGTTCCAGCAGCTTACAATCTGGATATTGTGTGGTACGAGTGTAAAACACACCGCGAAATGTTCCATACTGTTGACCATGGACAGACCATTGTCGTGACACTGCACTGTCTGGAGCATGTGCTGCACGGTCAGTCACAGCATCAGCAACCTCGTCAATAACTTCCACCAAAACAGAACGCCTTCCTCTTCTGGGTGACACTCCAAGCTTAAACCATTTAATGACACTGGGTCTCTCCACAGACCTTTCAGTTGGTGATACTCTCTCGATGTAGTACTGTAATTGCTTACATTCACATAAGCAGTTTCACTAATAGCACGACATCTTTATTCCCGACAGCCGTGCTGTTGACTCGCATTATGGAATAGAGTACAGTGTCAAATTTGCACCTGGTGGCCACAGCTGGAACTAACTTGTTTTTCACCTTAAATCTGTTCCACATAAACACATTAGCATATCTATCAAGAATCGGTGCCATACGATAACTGCTGCCAACAGCGGACCTCTGTGAGCAGCTACACTTAAATTACCACCCAGTGTTTTGTATCTGTTCCATATCTCAATTAGGATACCTTCCATTCAGAAAGCTGTTGCACTCAGCGACTGTTTTATTGACTTGTAAATTATAGATTGTAGCGATCAGTTTTATTGTGCAGATCTAGATTTTGGCTAGAAGCTAGCCATTCTCAATGCACTATTATTTTCGCTCAATGCATGTAATGCCTGTCGGCCGGGCTTCATCCACAATTCATTGAATACTCATTCAATGAACTGTGGATGAAGCCCAGCCAACAGGCATTACATGCATTGAGCGAAAATAATAGTGCATTGAGAATGGCTAGCTTCTAGCCAAAATCTAGATCTGCACAATAAAATTTTTTAAAAAGGACGACTGATCGCTGCAATCTATAATTTACAATTCCATATCTACTTATTAGTGTTATAGTGATGTCGCACACTAATAGAGTGAGAGTTACAAGCCTTTTTTTGTGCTTGGGAACTCAAGCAGATCTCGTTCACAGTCAAGAGCGCTTCCAGTAGTGCATCTAGGTGTCTTATAGCCTCGTCAGAAACTAATGATATTGTGGGGCCTCTCTGCGTAGCCGTCGTGTTGTGGTGGGTTATTAGTGGTAATATCTTGGCTTAATACTATTTAATCATTTTCTTTGAGCCTTTGTCCCACTGCAACGTGGGATCGGCCTTGTTCCTATGGATTTGGCGATGCTAGTGTCAGAGGGTGGCCGGATGTCCTTCCTGTGGCCACCCTATACCCCCCGGGACGGAATTAACATACCATAGCTGTCTGCGTCCAGCGTAAGCCATGAAATACTGTGAACGTTTTCAAACGTCTCCGAGTCGTGTAACTGAGGCGGAACGTAGAATCCAGCCCAGTACTCAACTTTTGGGATGTGAAAAACCATCTAAAAACCACATCCAGTCTGGCTGGCACATTGGCCCTCGTTGTTAATCCGCTGGGTGGATTCGATCCGGGACCTGCGCACTTATCCGTGTTCAGGAAGCAGCGCATTAGCGCTTTAGCGCTTTAGCGCCCTCGACAAACCTGGCGGGTCGTTAAGCTTATAGGGTGGTCCATTAATAGTGACCGGGCCAAATATCTCACGAAATAAGCATCAAACGAAAAAACTACGAAGAACGAAACTCGTCTGGCTTGAAGGGGGAAACCAGATGGCGCTATGGTTGGCCCACTAGATGGGGCTGCCATATGTCAAACGGATATCAACTGCGTTTTTTAAAATAGGAACCCCCATTTTTTATTACATATTCGTGTAGTACGTAAAGAAATATGAATGTTTTAGTTGGACCACTGTTTTCGCTTTGTGATAGGTGGCTCTGTAACAGTCACAAACATATAAATACGTGGTATCACGTAACATTCCGCCAGTGCGGACGGTATTTGCTTCGTGATACATTACCCGTGTTAAAATGGACCGTTTACCAATTGCGGAAAAGGTCGATATCGTGTTGATGTGTGGCTATTGTGACCAAAATGCCCATCGGGCGTGTGCTATGTGTGCTGCTCGCTATCCTAGACGACAACATCCAAGTATCCGGACCGTTCGCCTGATAGTTCCGTTATTTAAGGAAACAGGAAGTGTTCAGCCACATGTGAAACGTCAACCACGACCTGCAACAAATGATGATGCCCAAGTAAGTGTTTTAGCTGTTGTCGCGGCTAATCCGCACATCAGCAGCAGACAAACTGCGCGAGAATCGGGAATTTCAAAAACGTCGGTGTTGAGAATGCTACATCAACATCGATTGCACCCGTACCATATATCTATGCAACAGGAATTGCATGGCAATGACTTTGAACGTCGTGTACAGTTCTGCCACTGGGCACAAGAGAAATTACGGGACGATGACAGATCTTTTGCACGCGCTCTATTTTGCTACGAAGCGTCATTCACCAACAGCGGTAACGTAAACCGGCATAATATGCACTACTGGGCAACGGAAAATTCACAATGGCTGCTACAAGTGGAACATCAGCGATCTTGGCGGGTTAATGTATAGTGTGGTATTATGGGAGGAAGGATAATTCGCCCCCATTTTATCGATGCCAATCTAAATGGTGCAATGTATGCTGATTTCCTACGTAATGTTCTACCGATGTTACTACAAGACGTTTCACTGCATGACAGAATGGCGATGCACTTCCAACATGATGAATGTCCGGCACATAGCTCGCGGGCGGTTGAAGCGGTATTGAATAGCATATTTCATGACAGGTGGATTGGTCGTCGAAGAACCATACCATGGCCCGCACGTCTACCGGATCTGACGTCCCCGGATTTCTTTCTGTGGGGAAAGTTGAAGAATATTTGCTATCGTGATCCACCGACAACGCCTGACAACATGCTTCAGCGCATTATCAATGCATGTGCAAACAATACGGAAGGCGAACTACTCGCTGTTGAGAGGAATGTTGAGAGGAATATACGTTTTGCCAAATGCACTGAGGATGACGAACATAATTTTGAGCATTTATTGCATTAATGTGTTATTTACAGGTAATCACGCTATAACAGCATGCATTCTCAGAAACGATAAGTTCACAAAGGTACATAGATCACATTGGAACAACCGAAATAAAATGTTCAAACGTACCTACGTTCCGTATTTTAATTCAAAAACCCTACCTGTTACCAACTGATCGTCTGAAATTGTGAGCCGTATGTAAGTGACTATTACAGCACCATCTATCCCAAAGCGAAAAAAGTGGTCCAACTAAAACATTCATATTTCTTTACGTACTACACGAATATGTAATAAAACTGGAGGTTCCTATTTTAAAAAACGCCGTTGATAGCCGTTCGACCTATGGCAGCGCCATCTAGCGGGCCAACCACACAGCCATCTGGTTTCCCCCTTCAAGCTAGACAAGTTTCGTTCTATGTAGTCTTTTCGTTTGATGCTTATTTCGTGAGATATTTGGCCCGGTCACGATCAATCGACTCCCTGTATATATATTTCCATTAAAATTGCTACACCACGATGATGACGTGCTACAGACGCGAAATTTAACCAACAGGAAAAAGATGCTGTGATATGTAAATGATTAGCTTTTCAGAGCATTCACTCAAGTGCGGCGTCGGTGGCGACACCTACAACGTGCTGACATGAGGAAAGTTTCCAACCGATTTCTCATACACAAACAGCAGTTGACCGGCGTTGCCTGGTGAAATGTGGTTGTGATGCCTCGTGTAAGGAGGAGAAAAGCGTACCATCACGTGTCCGACTTTGATAAAGGTCGGATTGTAGGCTATCGCGATTGTGGTTTATCGTATCGCGACATTGCTGCTCGCGTTCGTCGAGATCCAATGACTGTTAGCAGAATATGGAATCGGTGGGTTCAGGAGGGTAGTACGGAACGCTATGCTGGATCCCAACAGCCTTGTATCACTAGCAGTCGAGATGAAAGGCTTCTTATCCGCATGGCTGTGACGGATCGTGCAGCCACGTCTCGATCCCTGAGTCAACAGATGGGGACGTTTGCAAGACAACAACCATCTGCACGAACAGTTCGACGACGTTTGCTGTAGCATGAACTATCAGCTCGGAGACCATGAGTGCCGTTACCCTTGACGATGCATCACAGACAGGAGCGCCTGCGTTGGTGTACTCAACGACGAACCTGGGTTCACGAATGGCAAAATGTCATTTTTTCGGACGAATCCAGGTTCTGTTTACAGCATCATGATGGTCGCATTCGTGTTTAGCGTCATCGCGGTGAACGCACATTGGAAGCGTGTATTCGTCATCTCCATCGGCGTGATGGTATGGGGTGCCATTGGTTGCACGTCTCGGTCACCTCTTGTTCGCATTGACGGTACTTTGAACAGTGGACGTTACATTTCAGATGTGTTACGACCCGTGGCTCTACCATTCATTCGATCTCTGTGAAACCCTACATTTCAGCAGGATAATGCACGGCCGCATGTTGCAGGTCGTGTACAGGCCTTTCTGGATACAGAAAATGTTCGACTGCTGTCCTGGCCAGCACATCCTCCAGATCTCTCACCAAATGAAAATGTCTGGTCAATGGTGGGCGAGCAACTAGCTCGTTACAATACGCCAGTCACTACTATTGATGAACTGTGGTATCGTGTTGAAGCTGCATGGGCAGCTGTACCTGTACACGGCATCCAAGCTGTGTTTGACTCAATGCCCAGGCGTATCAAGGCCGTTATTACGGCCAAAGGTGGTTGTTCTGGGTACTGATATCTCTGGATCTATGCACCTAAATTGCGTGAAAATGTAATCACACGTCAGTTCTAGTATAATATATTTGGCCAATGAATACCCGTTTATCATCTGCATTTCTTCTTGGTGTAGCAATTGTAATGGTCAGTAGTGTGTATATATATGCCATGTCGCTCATTATTGATACACATAAGTTTTCTTAGCAATATATTTTTTAAATACTGCAGTATTAGTTGCCTAGCATGTGTCTTTGGAATTCCAAGAATGAACCAAATTTATTTTAATAGTAATGGCCATACTCGTATTTTCCTACGGTTAATATTGAAGCCTTATATCAATATCGCATTTTCTAATAATAATGCAGAGCTTATTTTGTTTAGACATTGTGATTACAATTATGCGCCCTTATTCCACCTGGCAGTGCTGTCTGGCTGAAAATGGTGTCGCTTACGCATTAGGTCTTGTTAATTTCTACTGTTCCAAAGAGAAAGGGGTAAGGGAAGGGACTGCTTGACGCTTAAACTGTTTGCAATGTTTATCTGCAAAATCGTCATCAGATGTCAGCTTTTAACTGCGTAGGCGGCTGAAAAGTTACCACTGGTTCTCTGTGGAGCGACGTCCCATCCGTAAGTGACTGATTTTATAGCAGTGCCTTTTGCGCCAGCCACCAGGTCGCTCGCGTTGGACACGATTACATACAGATATTGTAAAATAATGCCCATTTTTGTACCATTCCTGGAGGGGGGGGGGGGGGGCTTGGTCTAGTGTAGTGTTGGGCAGTCGTGTGGAGCCCTCCTGTTTTTGCCCAGGCATTCGGTGGCAGCCCAGGCGGCATCTAACTTGGACTGTTCAACCTGCATAATGAGGCGAATGCAAGAGGGAGGGGACAGGGGAGTTCCTCATAATCTAGGTGTGTGTTTGTAGCTGTCCTTGATATTTCCACCGATATCTTGGGTATTGTTTTGCTGTTTTTATCTTGGCAGTGACGTATCCCATTGATTTGTCATCAGCAATGACATTTTCTGCTAACAGTCATGTCGGATGCGATTATGTATACATTGTACAAATTGCTCAGTTACTGCTATCTCGGTGCTAGTAACTGTACCCCTCAGGTAAGTGATAGAGGGGTGGACTACCTGCCAGGTGATATACGTTTCGCTGGTGTGGTTGCACATACTGGTCAGTTTTCTCTCTACATGCATATTTTGTAGTGCTGTTTTACAGACAAAGTATCTTTTGTTAGGAGCATCAGAATCTGGGTATGGTGTCACAGAATATAATTACGTGGTGGTGGCTTAGCAGGGGGTTTATTAATCATAGTGTGGTGTTTCTAATATACGTAATATCTTTTATTGGAAAACTGCAGTGCTTATAGATTTAGCTCTGGCGTCATTGATATGGTGTCACATCATTATTTCTACCAATGCATTCGTTTCTAACACGTATACAACGAAGTCACACACAGTAGTAACGTAGAGGTGTCTCAGCAATGATAAATAAATCTGGCTCATGATGCATTGCGATTGACTGAGATGTCAAGACAGAAGTCACATAATTCGATAAAATATGTAAAATTGTGAACAATATGTAAAAATATACAAAAATAACAATCTAGATTAAAATACGAGCTGCGCGAAGCGGCCGTGCGGTTTGAGGCGCCCTGTCACGGATTGCGCGGCCACTCCTGCCGGAGGTTCGAGTCCTCCCACTGGTATGGGCGCGCGGGATTAGCCGAGCGGTCTAGGGCGCTGCAGTCATGGACTATGCAGCTCTTCCCGGCGGAGGTTCGAGTCCTCCCTCGGGCATGAGTGTGTGGGTTTGTCCTGAGAATAATTTAGGTTAAGTAGTGTGTAAGCTTAGGGGCTGATCACCTTAGCAGTTAAGTCCCATAAAACTTCACACATACTTGAACATTCGGGCATGGGGTGCGTGTATTGTTCTTAGAATAAATTAGTTTCAGTTAGCTCAAATAGTGTGTAAGTCTAGGGACCGATGGCCTTAGCAGTTTGGTCCCATAGAAATTCACACACATCTGAATATTTTTTTAAAAATACGACAAATTCGGGAATAATGAGAGTATTTACATATTCAGCTGGGTATGGTCTTTGCTGTTGCCTCTCATGACGTAATATTAAATTGTTATTAACAAATAGCCCTCGAGTGATGTAACTCGTTATTAACAAATAGACACAGCATACAGTGTCTTCCTATGCTACTCACGCAAGCGTCCCAGTAACAAAAGATAATGATGTGGAGGGTGTTATTCAGCAGCAGTGATAAATTATTCTGACACATGCTGCATTATGATTGTCTGAGAGCATCATGACGTGGACGCAACGTCGGGACCAGTGATACGGCGCTCTCAGAATTGGATAAAATACGAGGAATTGTAGAAATATACATAAAATTGTGGAAAATACGGAAAAATTCGGAAAGGTGTGACATTACGTAAAATTGGAGAAAATGCGAAGAAAATGTGGTGAATACTGATGAATACATAAAATAGTGGAAGAATGAGAGTACTTACATACCTTCCAGAGTGTTGTTCGTGTTGATGTATCGAATGACGAAACAATAATTTGTTGTTAACAAATAGACCTCAAGTGATGTGGCTCAAGTTAATTTTGTCATTATCAGATAGAAATAGCCCGATTTTCTTCCTATGCTGCCTAGCGCCAGTGCGAAACCCACCCACTCAGATGTCCCAGTTATAATAGATAAATATTGGTAGGAGGTGCTAGATCCTCATTGGTCCAGGAGTGTCGGAAGTTCCATGCGGCTTTTCGCGGATGATGCTGTAGTATACAGAGAAGTTGCAGCATTAGAAAATTGTAGCGAAATGCAGGAAGATCTGCAGCGGATAGGCACTTGGTGCAGGGAGTGGCAACTGACCCTTAACATTGACAAATGTAATGTATTGCGAATACATAGAAAGGAGGATCCTTTATTGTATGATTATATGATAGCGGAACAAACACTGGTAGCAGTTACTTCTGTAAAATATCTGGGAGTATGCGTGCGGAACGATTTGAAGTGGAATGATCATATAAAATTAATTGTTGGTAAGGCGGGTACCAGGTTGAGATTCATTGGGAGAGTGCTTAGAAAATGTAGTCCATCAACAAAGGAGGTGGCTTACAAAACACTCGTTCGACCTATGCTTGAGTATTGCTCATCAGTGTGGGATCCGTACCAGATCGGTCTGACGGAGGAGATAGAGAAGATCCAAAGAAGAGCGGCGCGTTTCGTCACAGGGTTATTTGGTAACCGTGATAGCGTTACGGAGATGTTTAATATACTCAAGTGGCAGACTCTGCAAGAGAGGCTCTCTGCATCGCGGTGTAGCTTGCTCGCCAGGTTTCGAGAGGGTGCGTTTCTGGATGAGGTATCGAATATATTGCTTCCCCCTACTTATACCTCCCGAGTAGATCACGAATGTAAAATTAGAGAGATTAGAGCGCGAACGGAGGCATTCAGACAGTCGTTCTTCCCGCGAACCATACGCGACTGGAACAGGAATGGGAGGTAATGACAGTGGCACGTAAAGTGCCCTCCGCCACACACCGTTGGGTGGCTTGCGGAGTATAAATGTAGATGTAGATGTAGATGGGTGTAGAGGGGAAGAGGGGGAGGAGGGAAGGAGGTTTGGCTCCTATAGATGGCCTTGAGCAATTACCCGTGATTCCAGGGGCGAAGGGCGTGGGTAGTGGCCTTGAATATAACTAGTCCAAGTGTGTAACCTGGCACTCGAAGTTCTTTTCAGCGGCCTTGAGATAAGAAATCAGTTATAATTTGGTCTGGGTTAGAAGGAATATATGTTGATAACCTACTCACACACACACACACGCACGCGCACACACACGCACACGCACACACACACACACACACACGCACACCCACACACACACACACACACACACACACACAAACACAACTTCTTTGAAAACAGCATTTCATTTATTTTAAACTCTTATTCCTACCCAAAGAATTTCTAATAACAATGTTAACATACACACACATTCGACGTGTTAACAAGTCAGACGACACTACAAGGAAGAAGTAAATGAGGATCAAGTCTAATACCTACATGGTGATTAATTACAAAAATAAATCTTTAGCAGTTATCGAAAAAGTTGTGTCATAGAAATCATCGTTCATCTGCGCAACTCGTTATTAGTTTATAAAAGCAATTTTTAATGACGGCAAGAATGCACAAATATCACGCTTTTTGATCGCAGACACGTGGCAGTGACTTTGTTGTGTGATCGGTTTTCTCTAGACGAAGAATATACTCGTACTTTCCTCATGGATGACGTGAAATAAAGAAGAATACAGTCATTTAGTTTGAATTTGACGTTTATTGTGTGTCCTCTGTCTGAAACGTGGGCTACAACACCGCACATTCTCCAGACACGACTGTTCATATTATTAGCGCCTCTGTAATAGTATACACTGTATAGCAATCCTTTTCTTTCCTAACTGTTGCTATTTACAATATATATATATATTGTAAATAGCAATCCTTTTCTTTCCTAACCACTGTTTATTTGAAGCCAGAGAGTCTCCCAATTACATTTGAAGAATATTGCGGTTCTTTTATTTTTATTCGTAGCGAACCACCCCTATTTTCCCGGCCACATCAGTATAACTATGATTCGGATAATTACAGTGTGTACGGATTAGCAAGGCTGTCCTTAAGAACTTCGTCTATAAGAAGGTTAAACATCGGGGTATGTGGCACTCGCAGCATTTCACAAACATAAGATGGTCGTTGGCATGCTGCCCGCCTAGGGTCGATGGTAAAATATTGATGTATAGATATACTGGTATATTTTCCAAGAAATGTCAATATAACTCGGCGATATCTTTTCCAACAACATATCGATATCAAAATGACAGTACTAAGTGCAGATATTTTTATTTGATATTACATTTTTTCCACAACTTTCGGTAAATATTTGAAGGTGTTCTTTTGAAATTGTAGCAGAACATACTTTTACTTTCACTGTGTAGGAGTCTTGCTCCTTTCTGAGATTTCATCGCATCCAATTTTTCTCTTTGACTATGTAAAGCAAGCATATGTGTGGCAAAAGGGGGGTGAATAGAATAGCATTATTTCAAATGTGAAGAAATAGAACATCCGTTACGTTTCTCGACATATGAAGAGCCGATATGATACTTGTTTTAAATATCGATATATCGGCCTCCCGATATTTTTATAAATATCAACAGTCCTATGCCCACCTTGGTAAACCGAGTGAGTGACACCATTGCACTCAAGTAACTGGTCACTGGCATCTAATCAGTACGATTCAAGATATTTACGTTTTGAAATTAAAATGATAGAACTACCAGTTACCGAGACAGTCAGGTGGGACCTACTAATACTATTTATAATAGTTCACCGTTCCTGCTAAAATCCAAAATGGCGCATGCAGCTGAGAAAGTGTTTGAAAATCATGCGATTAGCAGTGAAAATAACAGCTAAACTGTTCAACAGTGACGATAAAATAATTTCCAGAAAGTAGAGCTCATATTACAGAATCAAGTACGAAAAAATAGTTAACGTTAGCCAAGAAAAAGTAATGTTAAACCGTCGGGACTTAGTGAGGACGAGGATCAGAAGTCTCCAGTCCGAGCCAATGCGCGGAGTCATTATCATATACTGAGTAGCATTAGTCAGCGTAAAAATATCGATCTCTCGCCGGTTGCGGAGGACATCAGCGGCGACCCTCGGAATGCAGAACAGTGTGTCCAGAAAGTTCAGCGCGTAACCGGGTGGCTAGCAATTCCTCGCTTCACCGCCAACTGAGGAGAGATGCCGCCGTGCAGCAAGCCGGCTGAGTGACAGAATACCTACAGCAGAGCAAGCTACGCCTGTCGGCAAGACGACCAACAACCCGCCGCAGGGAATCGCCGAGTAACGATGCAACAAAAACTTAAGTAATAGAAAATTTTTATTTGCTGGGAAATATCTAAGTTATGTGTGGAAAACTGGCTGAGCAAGCAGACACGTATAAGTTTCCACCTCTTGATGAGTCAGGCGAACAGTCCAATAGTAATACACTGACAGAAAAGAGCGCGACACCAAAACATAATTAATGTAGAGTAACATATTTAAGTGATTAACACTGCAAGGTCACACGTTAATGTAAGTGCAAGATAAGCCATTGCTAATGTGAAATGCTGGTACATCTATAACCATTGTAGTGCATTGTGTTCTGTAGGTGCAAGATGTCATTTTGTGGGCTGGAGTTCCATGCCTGTTGCGGTTGATCGGTCAATACATGGACGGTTAACGCCATTTCCGGATAACACGAAAGTTGTCGTCCGATAATGTTCCATATGTGCTCGACTGGAGATAGATCTGGTGACCGAGCAGGCCAAGACAACATCTCGACGAGCTGTAGAGCATGTTGTGTTACAACAGTGGGATGTGGGCGAGCGTTATTCTGTTGGAACACACCACTGGAATGCTGTTCATGAATAGCTGCACGCCTTAAGAGCAATCTTCACTGACGTCAGCTCACCTCGTCCAATCTCAAAGGCAACTAATAACGCACACGACCATGAGGGCTTGTATTTGTAGCAAACCTGATTATGCAATCTCACAGCAAAGCTACTAGCGCCACTCTTACGCGCTCGGCGCAAAATAGGAATTGGCATCATCTTCCAGATGTAGAAACACGCCTACCAACTATCGTTAATGTCGCAAAACTCCATTTTGGTGCAGCGATATTTTTCCGTCAGTGTATTAAGATTAAGCAAGAGCCACTTGATAGGAGGGCGCCGAAAAAAATGAAATGAAGCTGTGTACGTAGTTACCCAAGTATACAGACTAAGAAAGAAGAAATTGGGGAATGGATAATAGATGATTCAGGCCCATTAGCATGCTGAATAAAACTCGGATTCTATAAGAGCCTGAGCAGCCTCAATTTTCGGAACAAATGCTTGCTGGGGATGGAACTAACCATCTTATGTCATTTCTGAGTTCTTTAAGCGCTCAAGCAACTGCGGTAAATAGTAATATTGCGTCGGTAAATTCTAACGTTAAAGCTGTACGTTCAAATTTACAGTAAAAAATAGAATCTGTACATTCAAACATAGAGTCAAAAGTGCAATATATAAATTCAAATATAGAGTCAAACATGGAATCTATAAAAGCAGTGTTGAAAACGGTGGAAAGTAAACTTTTGGGTGAAATGGTTAATTTATGAACAGAATTTGATACAATTGTTAGAAATTAATTATAGCTGAAGAAATTACCCTCGACTAGGCTGTTGTGGGTAAATTAGTGTCAAAACAAAATTCTGAAATGCTTCAGGGAGCAGTGTCGGAAATGAATCGCGTGGAACGTCAAACCCGGGAATCGTTTCAGGCCTCACTGTTTGCTGATAATGTATTGCTGGACCAACAAATCGCTAATCTTTCTTAAGAAGGCTGTGGACTGTTTTGTAAAGTTGTGTATAGTTCAACTTGTGGGTCTATAGTCGTGGCAGTAATTAGACGTAGAAAATTTGATTACCTTGTTCCTAAGGGAAATGTGCATCCAAAAGAAATCATTCAACTTTCTGAACATATTTTACCAAAATCTTAGAGTGTAAGTCATTAAATATGCTTCATTACCGGATACTTGAGAGAAATATGCGGTCGTATGCGCAAACGGTTTCTCAAATTCCTGTAAAATCGAGAAAGAATTTCAGGAGTTGTTTCTACAGAAGTACTGGTCAGGGGTTCCTTTAACGGAGGGACTTATCAATCAAGGTACAGCTCATTAGTTTGTTTCTATGAACATTGGTGGGGAAATGCAAAGTCAATAGAGACTGGCTTGGACATGTAATCGTTCAGTTGTAATCTGGAGCGATCTCTGTTTATATGACACAAGAACTACCAGCACCGCGAGATACAAATGAACTCTATCTGCCTTACCTTAGTAGGATAGAACATTTACAGATGTACAACAGCAGCGTACGAGACCGGCAGCCGTCTGGGAGCCGCTGAGGCAAGTAAACATTGTGTGTGCGCAACCAGCGCGCTCAAATAGGAGCGCGGACGTTGCTGGCAAACGCCCACGCCTAATTACAGTTTAATGACTTCTACACGGAACAGGGAGTACAACTAAGGAAGGTCTCAGTGCGGGATCGATTAGAGACAAAACGATATAAGAGGTCCCGAAGTCATACAAATCCTGTGAGTGAAGCTAAAATGCCGCGTGATTTGGAGACAGAAGCTGGGAGCGGCGATGCAGTCGAAACCAGTAAAGCACAGCCAAGTCACAAAGTGTTAAAGGCGTGGGTGGGAGTGCAAGCCGCAAAATGTACTCCACTCGCAGTGCATCCAGCCAGACTCACCCCCGATCACCAGTTAAAACAAGACAATGATACAAAAATAAATAAGGGGATTAAAAGGATGCGAAAACGGATTTTGGACAGTATTTACGATCTTTCTGAATTATTCAGTGAGCAAGTAATAGAAGAATTGGTTGATACATCATGGGTTCACGTAATTTCAGCACCGTAGTATGGAGTATGTGAGCTCCTGAAACTGAAGAACAGTTGCAAAAGGAACGTGAACAGGTAAGCGATGGTGATAGCACGTTGATCAGTGTACATGGAGTTAGTAATAATCGAGTGACTATTAGTAATAAGGAAGATATTAGGGAATCTATTTCTGAAGAGGAAGATGGTAATGAATATGAATTTGTTTCTGAGACAATAATTAGTGATAAGGAGCTTAACGTTTTGGACACACAAAAGCGGTGGAGTCAGGCACAAAAATGTGCAATCCATCGCTTCATGATAGGTTGGCCTATCATCATCGTTGTTTAACCATTTTTACCAATAATAAGGAATCGAGGGATTATTCTGGTTTTCGTAGGAAGGAAAAAATTCAGTATGTGAGGAAGGACAGGATGATAAAGAAAATGCTATGAATTACGTAAACTTCTTAATTACAGCCCAGTTAGTACGTGTCACTGCGGATATTTTAGTGGGTAATGGTTAAGAGGTGTCTGCGGTGTCTGAAGAGTTCTTTGTACGGAATTAATCAATCTCTGAATGATACGTTGTACAGCAGCCGTGCGTCCCCAGCTGTCGGATGATTTTCTTCGCCTTTGATAACCATTAGTCTCCCACTCTTCAACAATTACTCCATAACAATTGTACTCCCGTGATACAGCAGCAATTTCGTGAATCTCTATTACGACAATTAGGTAAATCGGGGATTTAGTCGATCAAGAAGTAGTACTTCGCTGTATGTGAAGAGGTGTAGTACGTAAGACTTTTTTTTGGTTGAAATAGTTTGGAACATGGAATTTTACAGTGTTTAGGAAATGTACCCATTCACAAAAAGTGTAAGTGAATACCTATAGTGATGTAGAATTAGAAAGGCGTATGAAGAAGAAAAAAAAAGAAAAAAACGAAAGCTCAGCCATTAAAATTCTGCAGAGAACTTTGGAGAGATAGATTTAAGTTGTGACAACTAGTCAGAAGTTTCTACCGATGAGAAAGCTAAATTTCAATTAACTGTGTAATATTAGTATGTAAATGAGACAATTTTACCAATAAAGAGGTTCACAAGCTGTTACCTAACTCTCTTTTAGGAGAAATGAGAAAAACAATTATATTCAATTACATGATACATATTTCTTAAGAGTTAAAGTATTTTATTTGATGAGTAGATAGAAAATAAGCCAATACTTAATCTGAATGAGCAAACTTCTAAGAAGTGGCCAAGTGGTTCCAGATTTGTTTTTACCCTTAACAGATTTATTAATGAAAAATTATCAAAAGCAGCCAAAATGATTCCCAATTTGTAGATTATTTCGACTTACTTATGTATGTGTAATGTTAATACGTCCATAATTTTCAAGGGTAGCCGAAAAGGTTCATGCTACGTACATTTAATTATGTTGTATCTAAATGTTTGATGGCAAAATCAAATTTCTAATCTAAAAATTCTGTGTCATGTAAAGTAAGCAAGGGAATGCACAATACTTTGTTTTTTATGTTGTTGCTTCTGACGTTGATGGAAAGTAGTAGCTAAATAATTTGAATGTGGCTTTGTAAGGTTTAAAAGTTTCAAGGGATAAATATTCAATGGTAATGCAGGAAGTGCTAAAATTCTGTTCAAGGTGTGATTTCTTTCATTTTTTCAAAATTATTCAAAACTGACTACTTATGGAATGAAATGATTATCATCTTTTAATACGTTGGAAGCAGGTTTTAACATAGCCACCTATCAGGGACATAAAATAAGCTATCTGCCTTGTACTCCAACTAAAGTAAGTGGGAGCCTGAAACAGAACGGAGGCGGGCTACTGAACGTTATGTATGGAAGGCAGTGAGTTGCCTGGAGTGGGAAGGAGAGAGTGAAAGAGCCGAAAGTTATATGAACATGGCGTGTGTGGGAACACAGGAGATGACTCGATTGTTCTAGAAGGATTTTCGCGTGAACTTAAAAGCGTGCGGTACAGTTGCGCTGAAGGGGAATCCCAGTGCTGCTCTGCTATACAACAGATCGAGATATTGCACATAGACATATAATAGTCCCAGGAGTTATTAACCCTCCATGTTAAAAACTACACTCCTGGAAATTGAAATAAGAACACCGTGAATTCATTGTCCCAGGAAGGCGAAACTTTATTGACACATTCCTGGGGTCAGATACATCACATGATCACACTGACAGACCCACAGGCACATAGACATAGGCAACAGAGCATGCACAATGTCGGCACTAGTGCAGTGTATATCCACCTTCCGCAGCAATGTAGGCTGCTATTCTCCCATGGAGACGATCGTAGAGATGCTGGATGTAGTCCTGTGGAACGGCTTGCCATGCCATTTCCACCTGGCGCCTCAGTTGGACCAGCGTTCGTGCTGGACGTGCAGACCGCGTGAGACGACGCTTCATCCAGTCCCAAACATGCTCAATGGGGGACTGATCCGGAGATTTTGCTGGCCAGGGTAGTTGACTTACACCTTCTAGAGCACGTTGGGTGGCACGGGATACATGCGGACGTGCATTGTCCCGTTGGAACAGCAAGTTCCCTTGCCGGTCTAGGAATGGTAGAACGATAGGTTCGATGACGGTTTGGATGTACCGTGCACTATTCAGTGCCCCTCGACGATCACCAGTGGTGTACGGCCAGTGTAGGAGATCGCTCCCCACACCATGATGCCGGGTGTTGGCCCTGTGTGCCTCGATCGTATGCAGTCCTGATTGTGGCGCTCACCTGCACGGCGCCAAACACGCATACGACCATCATTGGCACCAAGGCAGAAGCGACTCTCATCGCTGAAGACGACACGTCTCCATTCGTCCCTCCATTCACGCCTGTCGCGACACCACTGGAGGCGGGCTGCACGATGTTGGGGCGTGAGCGGAAGACGGCCTAACGGTGTGCGGGACCGTAGCCCAGCTTCATGGAGACGGTTGCGAATGGTCCTCGCCGATACCCCAGGAGCAACAGTGGCCCTAATTTGCTGGGAAGTGGCGGTGCGGTCCCCTACGGCACTGCGTAGGATCCTACGGTCTTGGCGTGCATCCGTGCGTCGCTGCGGTCCGGTCCCAGGTCGACGGGCACGTGCACCTTCCCCCGACCACTGGCGACAACATCGATGTACTGTGGAGACCTCACGCCCCACGTGTTGAGCAATTCGGCGGTACGTCCACCCGGCATCCCGCATGCCCACTATACGCCCTCGCTCAAAGTCCGTCAACTGCACATACGGTTCACGTCCACGCTGTCGCGGCATGCTACCAGTGTTAAAGACTGCGATGGAGCTCCGTATGCCACGGCAAACTGGCTGACACTGACGGCGGCGGTGCACAAATGCTGCGCAGCTAGCGCCATTCGACGGCCAACACCGCGGTTCCTGGTGTGTCCGCTGTGCCGTGCGTGTGATCATTGCTTGTACAGCCCTCTCGCAGTGTCCGGAGCAAGTATGGTGGGTCTGACACACCGGTGTCAATGTGTTCTTTTTTCCATTTCCAGGAGTGTATATGAGATGTAAGTGTTGCACCATCTGACAGTGGAAAGACTAATTTTATTCTGTCACTATTAAACATCCCAAGGGAATTCGCTTTAGCCATGTATATGTATTTTCAGAAACAATATTTCACCCACTACACCAGCTATTATTGGAGATTCTTACATGGTACTGACGGAGTTACATATCAGACCTTAGTGAGAGCAGTGCCATCCCACTGCCAGAAACTGTAAAACACAACAGCGTCTTTATATCTGATGACGTCACTGTGGAGAATCAGGATAAGATATTAAGATATTTCTACTTTGGCCGACGTGTAATAATGGATGTGTTTTATTTGAGCCAGACGTCTTCCTGGATTCTGAAGCAGTTAGTTTATGATTTTGCTAACTTTGTGGAGGTTTTCACAGAGGAGATTATGAATTTAAAACATATTTACAACCCGTTTTAGATACTGACATGACTTCTAATGAATTTATAAACATCTGTTGAGTTTTCAGAAATTACACACAATATGGGCTTCTTTGACTAAACTACAAAATTAAATTACGTTTGGTATAGATGAGACTTCCAGGTGGCTTATATTATTAAAAAATATTTACAATATACAATATGCAATCATCATGTTCGGATGTACACTATGTGATCAAAAGTATCCGAACATCTGGCTGAAAATTACTTACGAGTTCGTGGCGCCCCTCATCTGTAATGCTGGAATTCAGTATAGGGTTGGCCCTCCCTTAGTCTTGATGACAGCTTCCACTCTCTCAGGCATACGTTCAATGAGGTGCTGGGAGGTTTCTGGAGGAATGGCAGCCCATTCTTCACGGAGTGCTGCACTCAGGAGATGTATCGATGTCGGTCGGTGAGCCTAGCACGAAGTCGGCGTTCCAAACATCCCAAAGGCGTTCTATAGGATTCAGGTCAGGACTCTGTGCACGCCAGTGCATTACAGGCACGTTATTGTTGTGCAACCACTCCGCCACAGGTCGTGCATTATGAACAGGTGCTCGATCGTGCTAAAAGATGCAATCGTCATCTCCGAATTGCTCTTCAACCGTGGGAAGCAAAAAGGTGCTTAAAACATCAATGTAGGCCTTTGATGTGATAGTGCCCCGCAAAACAGAAAGGGGTGTAAGCCCCCTCCATGAAAAATACTACCACACCATAACACCACCGCTCTGAATTTTACTTTTGGCACTACACATCCTGGCAGATGACGATCACCGGGCATCCGCCATACCCACAACCTGCCATCGGATCGCCACATTGTGTACCGTTATTCTTCACTCCACACAACGTTTTTCCACTGTTTAATCATCCAGTGTTTACACTCTTCACACCGAGCGACACGTCGTTTGGCTTTTACTGGGGTGATGTGTGCCATATGAGCAGCCGATCGACCATGAAATCCAAGTTTTCTTACCTCCCGCCTAACTGTCATAGTACTGACGCAGTTTGGAATTCCTGTGTGATGGTCTGGATAGATGTCTGCCTATTACACATTAGGATCCTCTTCACCCGTCGGCGGTCTCTGTCAGTCAACAGACAAGGTCGGCCTGTATTCTTTTGTGTTGTAAGTGTCCCTTCACGTTTCCACTTCACTATCACATTGGAAACAGTGGACTTACGGATGTTCAGTACTGTGGAAATTTTGCGTTCAGACGTATGACACAAGTGACACCTGACCACGTTCGAAGTCCGTGAGTTTCGCTGAGTGCCCCATTCTGCTCTCTCACGATGTCTAATGACTGCTGAAGTTGCTGTATGGAGTACCTGGCAGTAGGTGGCAGCACAATGCACCTAATATGAAAAACTTATTTTTTGGGGGTGTCCGCATACTTTTGATCACATAGTATATATCAGCAGTCCGATCGATAGGAGGACTACGCATAGACTGAACATCCGGAGGTGAAAACTGAAACTATCAGTGGAAATCTTAATCGTCATACTACGGAAATGCAGTGTTTGGGCAATGTCACGCAAAAGATAACTGTAAAGTTTATCACTCCCTAGATACTGCTGATACAGTCAATGCATGTGTAATCTCTCCCTCATGCCAAGAAGGACAGGTTTCAACTTTTCAGATTACAGTCAACTGGGCACCCTTTCTGAATGAAGTACGTATTTTTAACATTTCCCATCCCCTATCACAAATAATTATAACTTATTACTACTCATCATGACGATTTCTAACATCTAATCAGTAGCTGTTATTTTCAATGTTAAAAGAAGGACAGGTGTCGTTTAAGAAACAGGGCATTCTACAGCATTATTGGGCAAAACAAAATTAGAAAAAAATAAACAAAAAAGAATCCTAGACCCGGAATAAAACTCTCGAACTTGGGTATTCTAATGAAGAACACTACCCACTCCACTAATTTCTTTTATTTTTTTTTAAATCACATATTTGTGTTGCGGTTATTAACATGCAAATCAAATGTATTCAACAAGTTTCCACAACTAATGACTATATTCATATTCAATCGATACAGATGTAACACGCAAAACTTCAGAAGGTTTCTAAAGTCTTTGATGTTTTGTTAGCCAGCTTGGGTTGATGTTCCACTTTTTCTTAAATTCTTTCATTTCACCTTCATTCACTCCTCTTAACCAAACGGCTGGCATCGCATCAGTATGGGTGATGACTGTATACATATTGCCTTCAGTTTGTCAAGTTATTGTTGTTTCTTTATTGCCTTGATTGTCTCTAACAGTTTTATCATATTCTATAGACCCATCGCGCCAATGGCCTTACCGCAGTGGTAACACCGGTTCCCATCAGATCACCGACGTTAAGCGCTGTGGAGCTGGGCTAGCACTTGGATGGGTGACCATCCGGTCTGCCGAGCGCTGTTGGGAAGTGGGGTGCACTGAGCTATTGTGAGGCAAACTGTGAAGCTACTTGATTGAGTAGTAGCGGCCCCGGTCTCGTAAACTGGTATTCGGCTGGGAGAGCGGTGTGCTGACCACATGCCCCTCCATATCCTCATCTAGTGACGCCTGTGGTCTGAGGATGACATGACGACCGGTCGGTACCGCTGAGCCTTCCAAGGCCTGTTCGGACGGAGTTAGCTATACAACCATCAGGTTTGTAAACAGCTTGTTAAGATTTTCGCAAAGACTCATCTTTATGGTTCTCGTGGTGGCAGCTGCTCTACAACACCGATTCCTAACGGAGGCTTTGTAGTCAGTATCTCAGCTAGAGCTGAACGTCTCAGAATTTCTTGTCTTCCAAGTACACTTCAATGCCTGTATGTTTATAATGATTGTCAGGTTTAAATAATTCATCTCTTAAACGTGTACTAGTCTTTCGACTCTGTCACCATCATCGTCAATAGGATTTGAGTCAAACTCTTGGATGGTTTTGATTATTTCATTCATTATCTTTGGGATTCCACCTCTCAAATTTTAGTAGGTCCTGGATTTTGAAGGGGAATGATATACGATTAAAGTTATAACACCGATGGACATCATTCATTCCGTTTTTAGTATAACGGTCTGCATTCTAATTTCTATCAGAAGCCGGAAGCGACCACGCGAAGCAAAATACAACCCTCACAGCAGAAGTTTGGACATTGATACAGACCAGTTTAGCGGTTGTATCTGTCATCACCCGCCTTATTCGAAGTAGCGTGATTGCCTTTTCAATTTACGATTGGAATTGAAAACATCTGACTATGAATTGGATGTAAGTTCAACAAAACAGATAAAAAACTACAATACGAAGTGGGTGTAACCGAACCTGCTCACGACATCGAGATCGGTCACATTGGTTGCAGCCACTGAGGCTAACGGAGGTAGTGTATACGCTTCTTAGACTCAGTCACATAACGATGGGCGATTGGAAACGGTCTGAGAATACATTTTTACAGCATCCATGTGATACGGAAATCGCAATCATCAACACCGTTGTTACTGAAGACTTCAATATTTATCAAGAAATTAAGTCCTAATTAGGCCTCAGACCAGGATGTTGTGACCACGACTTTCCAATACTGTTTACGTTCACGAGCGTCTATCGGGATATCACCGCAGGTTATCAGCCATTCGTCAACCCAATTAGAGATGGTGCTGGAAGCCTCAGACGTCTTGTGCTTAATTCGAACTTCCATTGCGCGTATTTCAACGTCAGTTGGGAAAGAACTGTGCACCATATTCCATTAATTATTACAAACCCTCAGTCGTGGTCGTTTTGATTCTAGCAACAAAGTTAATGAATCATTATAAGACGTAACAGACTTGCTCAGAGAAACACGTTAGTGCAGTGGTAATGCACAGTATGAAATCGCTGCCATATTGAGCTTTTTTCTGTAAGCACTACATTACAAGATTTCGAGACTAATTCTTTTTCTTGTATTAGATATGTGTGTAGCAATGTCACTGTTTCTGCTTGGATAGGAAAGTATACTGATGATGCTGCTACGATGCTCATCATACACTGTATATAGGAGCGTTTATTGGAGTGGATATGATTGCAATAGGCAGGCGGCTAGATTAGCATCGTCCAGCACATACACTTGCAGTAGGTTATCTTTAGTGAGATGTTTAATGCTGCTCCACACTGACAAACACACAATTAGGTGAGAAGAAAAGTGTTGCTTTTTCGATATTTCTTAATTTATCAAAATTAGAATACTACGTCCCTTCTTCTCCCGCCTCCTGCGCAGTTATAATCTCCAAGATGGTCTCCTTGATGTCAGCCATCTAGACAGCCATCTCATCGTCATGTGTTGTAATAAATAAAAAAGGAAACGACAAGATTATAAATAACTTTGTTTACTTCCAGTCATATATCACTACTATATAAAACGGTGATATGCTGAAACTGCATCAACGAAGTGGCACAAACACTAAGCATTTATTTCGTAATACACATCTAAGTTCCTGCACTGTACTGTTATATTACAGCCATAACCCAACAATTGTGTAATTAATTTACACTAAATCTGTAACTGGGTTTTCTCAACTAGGGTAGTCGACCAGTTAGTAAATCACGACCATACTGCTTGAAGACAGAAGCTGTATTTCAGCGAGTTACGTCTTGCTATACCAGTGGTCAGTAAAGAAGGAAACATTAGCAAGATGTTGCTTGAATGTGATGGAATTTCCGTATACTTTACTAACATCCAAGTAGAAGTATCACCGTCATCAGAAGCCTTGTACTCCGCCTTAGTCATTCGTCAGATATACACCCACTGACAAAGTCCTCCCATGAATCCTGTGCTCGACAAAATATTAGCATGTCAAAAACTCGGTGCTGACACGCCTGTGGCTTAGCATTGCGTCCCACGAAAGCTCTGGCGCGGTGGAGGATTCGAAGAATACATGTCCGAGCATACACTCCGAAACTCCTGAAAATGTTCGGGGGATATCATATGTCGATGCTCATATATAACCTTGCATATTCATTTAAATTAGGGATATTAAACTCTTTCCAAACATTCACCACATGTCTACACTCTGCAGTTGTTATTTCAGTGTCTGCGAGTCTACTGGTGAATGTGGCTATGCTGGGTAATGGGAATTTCCTGAATCTCTCCCATTAATTTAGGTACAAGGCTCCTTCTTCCGCGCAAGCTGAAACTTTGCATCATTAGCATATACTGATCTAGTGATACTCCTAGGCTCTTGACACATTGTCTCAGCTAGTTTCCGAATGGACGTGGGCATGGAACGAAGAGAATTCCGGAAGCGGAGCGCAGTTCTAAGTGTGATCCGCTTGGATAATGAATTGTCCCGTTATCGGTGTCACACCGACATTATCTCTGAAGCTGAAATCACACACCAAGAAATAGAGCATCATATTCACTCAAATTATGGCTCTGAGCACTATGGGACTTAACATCTATGGTCATCAGTCCCTAGAACTTAGAACTACTTAAACCTAACTAACCTAAGGACATCACACAACACCCAGTCATCACGAGGCAGAGCAAATCCCTGACCCCGCCGGGAATCGAACCCGGGCGTGGGAAGCGAGAACGTTACCGCACGACCACGAGCTGCGGACACACTCAAATTATGAAAGAGAACGGGTATGTGATGTGTTGGCTGATAATTTAAGTTGCATACGTTATTAACTGTGCCACCGAATTTCACGATTAAATGTCCTTTACACGCCCTGGTTTCTTTGATGAGGAGATTCACTTATTTAAAGGAGAGCGCATTTTGACCCACATATTAAATGACTAGCAAATTCCCCATATGCTGGACGACGAAGTTAGACGTACACCCCTGGAAATGGAAAAAAGAACACATTGACACCGGTGCGTCAGACCCACCATACTTGCTCCGGACACTGCGAGAGGGCTGTACAAGCAATAATCACACGCACGGCACAGCGGACACACCAGGAACCGCGGTGTTGGCCGTCGAACGGCGCTAGCTGCGCAGCATTTGTGCACCGCCGCCGTCAGTGTCAGCCAGTTTGCCGTGGCATACGAAGCTCCATCGCAGTCTTTAACACTGGTAGCATGCCGCGACAGCGTGGACGTGAACCGTATGTGCAGTTGACGGACTTTGAGCGAGGGCATATAGTGGGCATGCGGGAGGCCGGGTGGACGTACCGCCGAATTGCTCAACACGTGGGGCGTGAGGTCTTCACAGTACATCGATGTTGTCGCCAGTGGTCGGCGGAAGGTGCACGTGCCCGTCGACCTGGGACCGGACCGCAGCGACGCACGGATGCACGCCAAGACCGTAGGATCCTACGCAGTGCCGTAGGGGACCGCACCGCCACTTCCCAGCAAATTAGGGACACTGTTGCTCCTGGGGTATCGGCGAGGACCATTCGCAACCGTCTCCATGAGGCTGGGCTACGGTCCCGCACACCGTTAGGCCGTCTTCCGCTCACGCCCCAACATCGTGCAGCCCGCCTCCAGTGGTGTCGCGACAGGCGTGAATGGAGGGACGAATGGAGACGTGTCGTCTTCAGCGATGAGAGTCGCTTCTGCCTTGGTGCCAATGATGGTCGTATGCGTGTTTGGCGCCGTGCAGGTGAGCGCCACAATCAGGACTGCATACGACCGAGGCACACAGGGCCAACACCCGGCATCATGGTGTGGGGAGCGATCTCCTACACTGGCCGTACACCACTGGTGATCGTCGAGGGGACACTGAATAGTGCACGGTACATCCAAACCGTCATCGAACCCATCGTTCTACCATTCCTAGACCGGCAAGGGAACTTGCTGTTCCAACAGGACAATGCACGTCCGCATGTATCCCGTGCCACCCAACGTGCTCTAGAAGGTGTAAGTCAACAACCCTGGCCAGCAAGATCTACGGATCTGTCTCCCATTGAGCATGTTTGGGACTGGATGAAGCGTCGTCTCACGCGGTCTGCACGTCCAGCACGAACGCTGGTCCAACAGAGGCGCCAGGTGGAAATGGCATGGCAAGCCGTTCCACAGGACTACATCCAGCATCTCTACGATCGTCTCCATGGGAGAATAGCAGCCTGCATTGCTGCGAAAGGTGGATATACACTGTACTAGTGCCGACATTGTGCATGCTCTGTTGCCTGTGTCTATGTGCCTGTGGTTCTGTCAGTGTGATCATGTGATGTATCTGACCCCAGGAATGTGTCAATAAAGTTTCCCCTTCCTGGGACAATGAATTCACGGTGTTCTTATTTCAATTTCCAGGAGTGTATTTTCCACCACTATTACTCATTTTCCGTAACAAGGTCTGAATTTCTGCCACGACTATCTGTATTGATGAGGGACGTAACATGTTGTCGAGTGTAACTCCCCGTGATACACACACTGTCCTCAGCCAGACTACAGTCACCTGGATAAAAATTTGCATACCTCCCACTGCCGGTTCCAGTGGTACATACACATCCGTGTCTGGTGTACAGTCATCCACCTCTTGTGGAGGGTATCTCTTACCCTCCATCTCGGAGTCGTGGTGCTGTGGAATATAATAAGTAAGTTTAAAATATATATTCACTGCAGTCTAGTAGTTGTAAATTTACACCCTCACTGAACTAAAAATTATTAATATTACTTGCCTTCCCTAGGTCCTGACGTTGCCCTTATTCACTGTTGGCGATTTGACTTGGAGAGAGCAGGCTACTGGTGGCTCAGTCACCCCACCAGCCATCCATCCCCCACACAGGACGGGTAACTTTGTAGTTTTGCTTAGATACAATGAAGCGACGATAGTAAGAGGTGTAAGTTTTACACAACTGTTTTCATTTTCTGTATGGATTATACTGGTGTGGTCGTAGAACTTGATCTGTGTACCAAGATAGGGAAAATTCTTTACAGGAACTCAACGCTACTGGGAACACAGTGAATCAACAGAAAGAGCTTACGAAGCTACGACGCTATCTGCTCTACCCATTAATGAGCAAATTGTGATTCTCAGCAGCAAACCGGTCAACACGTCACAGGGGGCAGCGATACTGCAGGTACTGCAAGAGCTTGAGATGAACAAGTTGTTTTTAGCATGTCACAGGCCCAGTTGTGCTCTACTCGGTGTGTTTGTGGTACGGATTCGTTTACATTCTCAAGCGATGAATCAAGTGCATGACCAATAAGTGTGGATTATTTATGGGTCATCTCATTATTTTTAAATAATTTCTGTTCCTATTGTGCTATCTGAGAAAAAAATTGTACCATTATTTCGTATAAAAAACTTTTTTTAATATTTATTTCTCCAGTTTAGTGGGCAGTTGTTACAATTAAGTTTTCTCTCCAATGCAAGCGCACAGGTGGCGGATACATCGTTGACAAGTTGGTTCTGACCCAACAACTAAGTGAATGGATTGTCAGTCTTGGGTATAATAATTGTCAAGTCGTGTGAACAAAAAGTTTATGAAACGCATGAGATCGTATGAGCGCATGTTGACTCGAAGTAGGGCGCGTGAATTGCTTTTAAAACAGAAAATAACGGATTCGGAAAGATTAGCAATGGCAGATCGTGACCTTTTTGACATGCCTCTGGTAATTCATCTTCCTCGTCAGTATTCTCCCAATTAATTTCGTCCCAATACGATCCCTGCGGATTTGTTTCTTACTTCTTCTCTTCTCGTGATAAGGTATTTACTTCTCTGTTCAAGGTGCTGCAATTGTCCTGGGTCGGTGGGTCATTCTCTTTGGCATGGGCGCTTAGCTGTCAATTCGAACGTTTATCGGGGTTTGGTGGTCTTACCTCCACCTCTTCTATCTGTATTCTCTTTTCTTGTTAAGCTTGTTGATAGTGGTTTCTTCGTTAATAATTTGTCGGTCTATTGGTTCTCCAGTACCCGTTCCGGTTGTCGTTATTCCCTCTGTAATAGTTGTTGCCGTTCCTGGGTGAATTATAGTTATTGCCATATTCTCTTCTAAATCCATAACCGGTTCTTTGTTGAAATCTATTGTCGTTTCTTGGTGCGAAGTTATCACATGGTTCGTAATTATTTTTTCTTCGTACTGTGTCTTGTGGATTCCACTGCTTTTTGCTTTCGTTTCCACGTGCGCTTCGTCTTTTTCTTGCGTCATCTTCCGAAAATATGAACTCTAGTTCCCTTAGAATACCTTTAAATGCTTCGACGTCATTGCCTCCGCGACCTACTAATGATTGCTGGTATTTCAATGGTAGCTTGATCGCGCATAGTTTAATCAACTCTCCGTCACTGTATGGTACATCTAAGCATTGATTTTTCTTTGCCATTAGCCGGCCGAAGTGGCCGTGCGGTTAAAGGCGCTGCAGTCTGGAACCGCAAGACCGCTACGGTCGCAGGTTCGAATCCTGCCTCGGGGATGGATGTTTGTGATGTCCTTAGGTTAGTTAGGTTTAACTAGTTCTAAGTTCTAGGGGACTAATGACCTCAGCAGTTGAGTCCCATAGTGCTCAGAGCCATTTGAACCATTTTTTTCTTTGCCATTAATTCGAAAAATTTCACGGGACTCTTCTCTCCTGAATTTTCAAAATATGGGTTCTGTATTAGTTCGTGCTTCACTCTGTTCTGTGCTTCACTGGACCAATATTGTGAGAGAAACTTCTCTCTGAAATCTTCGTACGATCGGCATGTCGCTGCAACATTTTGCATGATTTCTGCGACTGTTCCTGACATGTGTGCACATATAAAGTCTAATTTGAGTGCTAGCGTCCAGTGTTCTGGTAATCCAACTCGGAATTGATCAATAGAAGTTCTTGGATGTAATGAGTTTCCTTCTCGAAAGTGTCGAAATTTTCTGACTGTGAGGAAATGATCGTTGTAGTACTTCGTCATAGTTCCATATGAAATTCGCGATTCTTCGCCACTTTTGTTTCTGATCATTTATCCCGTCGTTCTTTCTGGTTGTGGTAGATCCATTGGATATTGTCCACTGTAACTTTCGCCTACCCTTGCGCAGTATCGTTGGAGTGGTACGAAATAATTTTCGTCCATCGGTTGTACACGTGTAGCTGAATGCATTGCACTGTACTCTTCGCGGCCTGGCTTTCCATTGTCAGGTATTGGTTCGGTATCTTGTCTGGCTAACCTTGCTGCTTCATTGCACGATCCAAACTGTCTTGAAACATACATTTGTGGTTCCGCATGTGTTTGTGATGACGTTTGTTCATCAAGAATTTCGAAACGTGTTTGTTGCTGTGCAGGCTGTCTGACTTCACGTATGTTGCTTTCCGCCTGTGATTGGAATCGCAAATGCGTAATATCTTCGTTAATTGCTTGTTTTTCCAGTGCTGTTACAGATACAGCTGTGGTTGCAGACTCTGTGCTTGTTCGGTCCAGTTCACTACGCTCTTCAATGGTTTGCAACAACTCTGTTCGCAATTTCTGAAATTGTCGCTTCGTTTGCGCTTCTATTTTGACTATGCGGTTATCATATCTTTTCAACGCTGCTTTTGTGATACGTTTGTGTAACACACTGTTTTCAACAACTTCACGCGCTGTACCTGCTGCTTGTCTAGTAATTTCGTTTATCTGTTTCTCTAGTTTCTTGACTTCTCCCTGGGTGTTGTTACGTAATGTTTTGATCTCATCCTGAGTGTCATTACGCAATGTTTGTACGTCCGCTTGTACCTTGTCAATGTCTGTTCTCAATTGATTGTGACCTGTTATTAAGTTTCCTACCACTTCTCGAGATTCTTTTGCCTCGTCTTCGATATGACTTAGGTGTAACTGATTTTTTCTGTTTTGTTCTTTAATCGCACGCATTTGTCTCGTGGTTTCTGCAGTCTGAATTTGAATTTGGTTCGCTATGTCTTTATTTTGCCGTGTCATGGTTTCCGTAATTTGTTGTAATAATTCTGCCAGATTGGTGGGTCCTATTGCGTTTTCTTCCGACGTCCCACGCTCTGTGTTTCCGCCCAAGTGTTGGTTCGCAACCGATTGCATTGAACTGTGCTGTGACACGTTTCTGCTCGCACTCCTTGAACTCTGTGGTGAGGGAGTTCTGATTACTTGTACTATGGGTTCTACGTATTCAAGACGCAAGTTAGAATCCTCATCGACTGTCTCTCTACTTTCCTGCTCCTCTGTCGTATGCTGACTTACGATTTCTATGCCTTGACGTACATTATCCTCGTTATGGTGCGTTATATGTCCTATTTCCCGCGATACTGCATCGTCTGTTGTACTGTCCTCTATTCTCTGTCCATTTTCATTCTGGGTCTCTACCTCAATTCGGTCAAGGTCTCGATCTGCCATTGCTAATTTTTCCGAATCCTTTATTTTCTGTTTTAAAAGCAATTCACGCGCCCTACTTCGCGTCAACATGCGCTCATACGATCTCACGCGTTTCATAAACTTTTTGTACACACGACTTGACAATCCATTCACTTACTTGTTGGGTCAGAACCAACTTGTCAACGATGTATCCGCAACCTGTGCGCTTGCATTGACGAGAAAACTTAATTCTAACAATTTTTAAAATTCATAACTTAATAATGCTATTGTGTCTGCTAGAATGTCTCACTATCTGTCGCTGCAGCTACTGTTTTAAACTATTTATGCCTTTCAAAAAAAAATTTTTTATTACGAAAATTTTTTAACAGGATATTTTTCTGACCTAGTTAGGCACGTGGTCGACCTTCAATCATGGTATTTTACCATCCTGGCAGGGTCGCCATTCTCTAACATTCTGCGTGGTGTCTGTTCTGTACCGTATCTCCCTACCACTTTCGCGCAATGACACTCTGAGCGTGTTTTTTTAGGGATTTGACTACTTTGAACCTGGGACCTGTTGCTGGTAAGGAGACGCCAGACCACACATGACATGTAGCGTTCAGAAGAGTTCAGTGAGACTAGCTATGATATAACCAAATACTTAATGATTTCAGCGTCAGCTCCACTGCACTCCCTGTAAAAGATTCTTCATACTAACTAAATTTAGTGGAAGGGTTTCAAGGATTTCCTATTTTTTGTTAACTGGTAAAATAACGTCGAAAAAGAAGTTAAGTTTACCATTGGAAATTACAGGGTGTTTCAAAAATGACCGGTATATTTGAAACGGCAATAAAAACTAAACGAGCAGCGATAGAAATACACCGTTTGTTGCAATATGCTTGGGACAACAGTACATTTTCCGGCAGACAAACTTTCGAAATTACAGTAGTTACAATTTTCAACAACAGATGGCGCTGCAAGTGATGTGAAAGATATAGAAGACAACGCAGTCTGTGGGTGCGCCATTCTGTACGTCGTCTTTCCGCTGTAAGCGTGTGCTGTTCACAACGTGCAAGTGTGATGTAGACAACATGGTTTATTCCTTAGAACAGAGGATTTTTCCGGTGTTGCAATTCCACCGCCTAGAACACAGTGTTGTTGCAACAAGACGAAGTTTTCAACGGAGGTTTAATGTAACCAAAGGACCGAAAAGCGATACAATAAAGGATCTGTTTGAAAAATTTCAACGGACTGGGAACGTCACGGATGAACGTGCTGGAAAGGTAGGGCGACCGCGTACGGCAACCACAGAGGGCAACGCGCAGCTAGTGCAGCAGGTGATCCAACAGCGGCCTCGGGTTTCCGTTCGCCGTGTTGCAGCTGCGGTCCAAATGACACCAACGTCCACGTATCGTCTCATGCGCCAGAGTTTACACCTCTATCCATACAAAATTCAAACACGGCAACCCCTCAGCGCCGCTACCACTGCTGCACGAGAGACATTCGCTAACGATATAGTGCACAGGATTGATGACGACGATATGCATCTGGGCAGCTTTTGGTTTACTGACCAAGCTTATTTTTAGCGGGACGGCTTCGTCAATAAACAGAACTGGCGCATATGGGGAACCGAAAAGCCCCATGTTACAGTCTCATCGTCCCTGCATCCTCAAAAAGTATTGGTCTGGGCCGCCATTTCTTCCAAAGGAATCACTGGCCCATTTTTCAGATCCGAAACGATTATTGCATCACGCTATCTGGACATTCTTCGTGAATTTGTGGCGGTACGAACTGCCTTAGACGACACTGCGAACACCTCGTGGTTTATGCAAGATGGTGCCTGGCCAAATCGCACGGTCGACGTCTTTAATTTCCTGAACGAATATTTCGATGATCGTGTGATTGCTTTGGGCTATCCGAAACTTACAGTATATATATATATATATATATCAGATCGTGACATCCAGTCTTACAAATTTTGTTTTTCTGACAGACACACGTCCAGATCGTCCGCTCTCAAAACTCTGCCATCCCTTTTCCCAAATCTACCACTGCTGGCGGCACACCTCCAACTGCGCAACGCTACGCGCCGTTCACATCCAACTGCCCAACACTACAATAGCGGATATTCCAACAATGCCAACCAGCCACAGATTGCACACAGTCAGTGATTTCATACAGAGCGCTACGTGGCGTTACCAACATAAAAACCTTAACAGCCTACTTACAGTGTATAAGTTAATAAAGAGTTTATTAATAGTAATAGTTATGCATGGAAATGTAAATGTCATAATAAAAAGGTGTAAAAAGTAAGAGATAAGCTATTAATAGAAACCTTTTACGATGATAAAGTGAATAAAGCAGGACATAGCGTGAAAGGTGCTTAATGAAACAATAAGTATTTAATTACAAGTCTCGATGGTCGATAGCGCCGTCAGAGGACAATCCAGCTGCCGCCACCTCGTGGCCTCCCTGTTCAATGTTTCCACTGTTCTGTGGTCGTACTTGCGGATGGAGGCTACTCTTCATGTCCTTGGCGGCCACTACACACAGTAGTAGGCCGGCCTGCTGTTACGGCTAGTGAGTTCCTGAATTCAAGAAATAGGTATTCAAATAAGATTCACTTTCTTCGTTAAGCAATAACCCCTTGTGCCGTCACCCATGTACATAGCTCTCCATTTGCTCCAAGAGATTATTTATGGATATTATTGATGCACATAATCCAGCTGGACCTGAAGATTAGTCAAGGGGAAATAGTAGATCTTACGGTCATTTCAGAACATGTGTTTTTAATTTTTTTTCTAAATTTAACGATGAGAGTTTTTATCATACTATCGGACTCACAAGTGGCAACAGTTTGGCAGGTACATTAGGTGAGTTTCTGATAAATGAATTTCAAAGTAAGTTTCTTAAAGAAATTGTAATGTATGAAAAAACAAATAAGTTCATAGTACAGGCGATGTGGATGTCAGGTTAACTAAAAGGGATAGAAGACACAAAATTAGTATATTTAGGAAGACAGCACCCATTGACACGGTCATCAATCTGAAGTCGTGTCACCATAGAAAGAAGAAAAGGGTATGTTTCATAGTAATGCTCAACCCAATATTAAAACTATTACTTCATCGTAATGACGAAGCGGAAGAACTGAACGATATTAAACAAGTAACCAAGGTGAACGGATATAACGACCACGATGTGACGAACTTATATAAAGAGCTAAGGTCAAAACTACATGACAAGACGAAGACAGTAAGTCTAGACGACAAGAGGTTTGTTACACCGTCATACAATGTAGCACTTCCTGATAGAGCGTGTAGAGCTGTAGGCTTGTAGAAAAACGAAAGTCAAGATTGGGTTTCGGAAAAAAGGTGCAACAGGTTCTTCAAATGGTTCAAATGGCCCTAAGCACTATAGGACTTAACATCTGTGTTCATCAGTCCCCTAGACTTAGAACTACTTAAATCTAACTAACATCAGGACATCACACACATCCATGCCCGAGGCAGGATTCGAAGCTGCGACCGTAGTAGCAGCTTGATTCCGGACTGAAGCGCCTAGACCCGCTCGGCCACAGCTGCCCGCCGCAATATATTCTAGACAACACCAGATGTTGAGAAAAGCAGTAATAATTGTTTTTAGTCCAGGAAAAACTGCCAGTACTGTGGGAGGTTTTGTACAGGTCAGGTGGGAAGTAGTTTTAAGACTCTTCAAAGAACATACGAATAGTCACAATAAGAGCGTATTAAGTAAATATTTGAATTAGAAAAAATATGTATCAGCGATAATTCAGGTTAATTTGGATGTGTTCCATTTGGCAACGAAAGGAAAATTATTGAGCTTAGTGGAAGAAATTTAAATCTACGTACGGTGGAAACGACAGTCAGGCAAATTGCTGATTGAGTTTCACTCGAGTGCCTATTTCATAAAATCTTGAACTTACTAGTGTGAAAGAGCAGCTCGTTATGCGGCCGTGTACACTATCAGCGACAAGAAGAGTGGGCCTCCTTCCGCCAGCAGCACTACTGGCAAACAAAAATATTCTAGAGAGAAACCAGGACGCGGCGCCAGTTGGATTCTCCTCTGAATGCGCGATCGACTCTCGAGACTTTTAATTAAATTATTATTGATTCATTAACCAGCTTTCACACAATGTCGTGTTTTATTGCCTTTGTCATGCTGAAAGGTTTTCTGTTAATAGTATGTTTCTTAAAAAAATGGATCAATTGGCTCTGGGCACTATGGGACTTAACATCTATGGTCATCAGTCCCCTAGAACTTAGAACTACTTAATCCTAACCAACTTCAGGACATTACGCAACACCCAGTCATCACGAGGCAGAGAAAATCTCTGACCCCACCGGGAATCGAACCCGGGAACCCGGGCGCGGGAAGCGAGAACGCTACCGCACGACCACGAGCTGCGGGCTCTGTTCCTTAATTTTGACACCATTTGTTATGATTTTAACACAATGTTATGTCTTATTTATTTTGTCAAGCTAAACTGTTTTCTACTAATTGACTCTTTACTAATTTTTATGCGTTTTATTCACATTTTAAGTACAGGTTTTTATTCCAGCATATTGTATTTCATTTACTATTTTGTTGTTAGAAGCCCTTTTCGTATTGTGAAATCATTTTGATTAATGAGTAAGAATATTCTTTTCTAAGCTACTGAATTTATGATGCTGATCACTTATTTGCCTCAGTACTAGTGCCCTCTACTGGCTATAGCTATGTTTGTATAAGTATAGGACTTGCCTAGGCCGTCATCAGCTCCTGTCATGTACCTAAACATACTATGTGTTTTACGTTGATTACTGTATCAGAATACTTTCAATGACATGTGTGGCTGTCAGCCATGTTACCTTTTCTATTTATCCCTAAATTTTATGTACATTTGGATCTGAGAATAACTGAAATTATTTTAGTCACATTAGCGTTTCTTATTACTTTGCAGCATATCTGATGACGGCAGTAAACCGAAACCGGTCATTGCAAATTGTGTGGCATATGTGATCAAGACAGACATTTATCAACAAAATGCTGTGTTTCTTATGACATCAACGTCAAAAGAAATTCGTTTTTAACCGTCCTTCTTTGTTTCTTCTGTTTGATATGTGTAATAGTAAGCTTATCTCTGCCAATTGTAGAACTTAAAATTTCTACCGATGGTCAAAAGACGCTGCATGCTTCGACAGAACACTTGACAGCACACAGTGTGGTGACATGTAGGTGAGATTTTAGTATTAGTGTTGTGATAGTGTAAGATATTCCCTCCTGCACACTAGGTATGGGGCAACTAACTGCTTGCTGCCCGTTTCAGCAAGGAAGCGCTTAAAAAAAATGGTTCAAATGGCTCGGAGCACAATGGGAGTTAACATGTGAGGTCATCGGTCCCCTAGAACTTAGAACTACTTAAGCCTAACTAACTTAAGGACATCATACACATCCATGCCCGAGGCAGGGTTCGAACCTGCGACCATAGCGGTCGCAAGCACTTCAAAAAAGTCGTTCAAATGGCTCTGAGCACTATGGGACGAAACATCTGTGGTCATCAGTCCCCTAGAACTTAGAACTACTTAAACCTATCTAACCTAAGGACACCACACACATCCATGCCCGAGGCAGGATTCGAACCTGCGACCGGAGCAGTCGCGCGGTTCCGGACTGAGCGCCTAGAACCGCTAGACCACTGCGGCCGGCGCAAGCACTTCAGAAGAGCAACATGGGCAGCAGGAGTTTACGCACTACAGAGCAATTCTTGTTAACGTTTGAAAAAAACTCGTAGCGTCATTGATGACGTTGAGACAAGTAATTTTATACAATACATATGGGTCCGCAAATGTAAGGATACACTCCAAAAGCATATTGACAAATGTTGTGATGTCACATCCAAAATATGGAGGATATTTTCCAGTGCCTGCATGAAGGGATAGCTGAAAGATGCAATACTTGCATTCAAACAAACGGTACAAACTTCGAACAGCCCCAGCTGTAACTAAGCAACCGCTGTTCTTCTTTTTTTTTTCTCTTTCTTTTCCCTTTTCTAGTTTTGTATACAGACGTAATGCAGTAATGAAAACGTAGGTCATTTACTGGGAATGACGCAGTTTGGAAGAATATATTCATTCAGCTGTGATGCAATACGGTAGGTTTTTGTTTTACTGTACTTTACAATAATCGAGCGGAGACGACAAGACCGGTAAATGTATTAATAAATTAATACATAAGTGTGCTACGCAGCGAAAAAAATACTGCCTGTTACATGCATGACTCGAATCGTGAACACCACGCTCTAAAGTATCGCGGAGACACGCCGACATGAATACTTTAATTGGGTTGGGATGATCAGGTGCGCCTGACCGATAGGCTCAACAGCTGTTCGTGCGGAGAGGTACGTTACGCGGTCCACGAGAAAAAGAGGCCGCGGCTCGTACGTCACGAACGTAGGCCTGAACCAAAGCCTTCTAGATACAAGGCCTACGCACAGCGGCCATATTGGCACGTGACGTCACAAACTGTTGGCCATCTTATCTTGAGTTGCAGGCCTGTTGGCGTGTATCTTGCGTTGAAAGTGTGTGACACGTGAAAGTGACTTATATTTCATACAGTATTCGCCTACAGTTCTTCGAAGTATGGGATACAAGTGCTGCGTTCCCTTTTGCCAGGGAAATTATAAATCTCAAAAAGCATCAAAGTGCACACGTTTCGATTTCCTAAATGTGTGAAGTTGAGAAATTGGTAGATTGCAGCTATTCACAGACAGGAATTTGTGTCTACGCATCATTCAAGGGTAAGTAAATGACAAAAAATTTGTAGCGTGTTATTTGTTTCCACTGCACCACATTTGCCAATTGTTTTTAAATGCGGTTATGTATCACGTACCAGTATCATTTGTTTCTTAATTTTGGACCATTGCTGCGAGGTTAATACGAAGCTAGCTATGGAATGTCTCTCATATTTGCAACTGTTGTCACACAAAATAGTTATATTAAATAGTGTAACTCGAAAATGTTTAGTATTCCTTATCATTCCTTCCAGATTATTGAGTTTCCAGTACTTTTATTTGGAAGAGCTACAGAATGATTTTGTTCAGTTTTACATATACAGCCATTCGGAAATAATTTCAATTTGAGTAAACTACCTTAGAAAATTGCTTTAATGAATTCAGTGTTCGACAGATTAAGCAGTATAGAAAGCAGAATGTCGAGGTAAGTGCATTATGATTAAATTAACAGTACTCAGTGACACGAATTTCAATCAAGGATATAGGAGAATAATCTTTTCATATTTAAGGTTCTAAAGTTCTGGAGAAATAGGGAGCCGGCCGGGGTGGCCGAGCGATTCTAGGCGCTACAGTCTGGAACCGCGCGATCGCTACGGTCGCAGGTTCGAATCCTGCCTCGGGCATGGATGTGTGTGATGTCCTTAGGTTAATTAGGTTTAAGTGGTTCTAATTTCTAGGGGACTGGTGACCTCATATGTTAAGTCCAATAGTGATCAGAGCCATTTGAATCATTTGAATCAAGAAACAGAAAAATAAAATATTTTTCGGGTTTTTTGATTTATTAAACATTATGTCAGGAGGTGCTCCATTTCGTCGAATGATTTGAGTTTCGTCTGAGATCAGCAAATTTTGAAGCGGAGAGGAAAATTTACGAAAATAACCAGGGAAACAAATTCTTAAATTCTGTAGGAGCTCCAGCTGCTTTATTTAAAACCGAAAACGTCTGCTTTTTGTTGCATATCGCCTATTTTGTACTGCAAGGACGCGTTGCTCCTGAGGTATTTAAAATTACAGTTTGTATTCAAGCCTAGAAACGCGTATTTAAGGGAAATCGTCAAAATGATTTTACGTCTTGAAATAACATAGGACAGTTTTGTTCAGTTACTTTACTCAGTGATATAACTTTCCATACTTTCATTACAAGGACATGTAGGAGTATCTCTATGCGGTCTCAGCTCTAAAACTCGTAAATTTCGTATAGCTGCAGAGTGCTTAACAGGTGCGCTCCGATACAGACCCGGCCATCAGTATGTGACGTCACAAGAGCACGCGCAGGGCTGAACTCGCACGCTCACAGCAGACGAAATGCCTTTCTAAACCTGTTAACTCGCAGCTGGGCGTCTACGTACTAACGAGAGTGGCATTTTCTACTGGAACCTGCTGTTATAACCTCTTTGTGATTGACAGTACAACAACAAAATTTAAGATCAGTACTTGATATAAATGATATAACGGCTTGTTTACAGCAGTTAAAAAAATGGCTCTGAGCACTATGGGACTCAACTGCTGTGGTCATAAGTCCCCTAGAACTTAGAACTACTTAAACCTAACTAACCTAAGGACATCACACACATCCATGCCCGAGGCAGGATTCGAACCTGCGACCGTAGCGTCGTGCGGTTCCAGACTGTAGCGCCTTTAACCCCTCGGCCACTCCGGCCGGCTTACAGCAGTTAGTCTCCTCTGCATAACAGTCCTCATTTCATACAAAAAGCAGTGCCTTAGGCCACTGATAATCATTTTGACATTATTTTAATTTTATTTTATCCAAGTACAGCAGTAACAAATCATAAGTAGGCCTATGGACTTCAGATCATTGAAGGAATAATGACAGTAAGACTCCATAATAGCGAATTCCAGTAGAAGATGCGATTTATTTGAACGTATACACCTAGTTAGGAGTTAACAGGTGTAGAAACGTAATTTGTATGCTGATTTGAGCAAGCGAGTGAGCTCGGTCTACCTTCGTGACGTACACCCAGCGGCCTGTCTTTCTCGGTACGTCATCTGGTGACCTCACATGTTGAACATCTCTCATTTTTTGGAAGTATTTCATGACATTTGTGGCCGCATGTTTCTCATATTAGATTACTTGTCTCAGCGTCATCTACGTTGCTTCGCAGTTTTTTCAACATTAATAAGGATCACCCTCTATGTTGCGGCAGTAAGGTAAGTGGATGTTTAGCTGGGGACTAGCGGATGAACGTTGCTCATCGAACCCACTTCGAAATTTCGTGGAGGTCGCACTATGGTATTCTACACAATGACTGTGGAGGCTACGTCCTATACGAAGACGAGCGAATGCAACTTCATTGTGTCTTTGTTACATGAGAGGAAACTCTATGTGCAGTTTGTAAATTTTACTATCTGCAGCTTGTTGTTGGTCTCGTCTACCTACGTTTCCTCTCGTTGGTGAATGGCTTTCTATCTCAACAGAAGTATTACAGCATTAAAGCGAGTGGTATAGTGTTGGTTTCGACCATGTCCATAGGCTTCATAAGCAGCTATATCAGCTAGCTTGTATCTCCCCATTTCTGTGTGGTTCGCTGCCCGGAGCAATGCTGCCTCCTTCCTCTGCTGCTGCAAGGGAGGAAAGTATTCTTGTGGTTTCTGGACCATTTTCTATGCTGGGTGCATTTTCTAAAGACCGCTAATAAAATGGGATTGAATGAGGAGCTTCATCTCTCCGTGATACCTCACCTGTTCCAGTGCATTGTGGATTATTGCGGACTATGAATGTATATGGTAGGCGAATACTTCGATACAGACTGAGAGAACCACTAATCATCCGAGAGAATCACATTGTTTCGGTCTATCTCTGTACTGAAATTATGGGGCGAATCTAAAATACAGCGTATTGGCCGGCCGGAGTGTCCGTGCGGTTCTAGGCGCTACAGTCTGGAACCGAGCGGCCGCAACGGTCGCAGGTTCGAATCCTGCCTCGGGCATGCATGTGTGTGATGTCCTTAGGTTAGTTGGGTTTAGTTAGTTCTAAGTTCTAGGCGACTGATGACCTCAGAAGTTAAGTCGCATAGTGCTCAGAGCTATTTGAACCATTTTGCAGAGTATTGTGCATACCCTGCAGACGTTTCCTGGAGTGTCGCATAGGAAACTAAGCCGCGGTAGGTTGCTCGGGTCACCGTGTGAAGCTAAGACAATGTGGCAGACGGCATATCTCGTTTAACCGGGAGTATACTAGATGAGTTAGGAAGGGCTTTAAATGCAATCCTAGAAACTGTTTGCCCATTTAGCATGTCAGACTGGTGTGTAAGTTACATATTATAAGTTGGCCGGTCTTTCTGACGATTTTATGGATTATTTATTTTCTTGACCTATTGTTTACTGTTGTATTGATTCGTCATCAGACTATTTTTTAGGCAGCATTTTCGAACAACCCACTCCCGAGGTAGACTTATCACCGTAACAGCTTCAATAACCGTTTGCCTATTTGACATGTGTTCCCTTAATCTGCTACTGCCACTCTCGAATATAACTAAATTAACGAATATACTACGATGAAAAGGATCTTGAAATTAAACAGTTTGTGATTAACTTTGATTTGTTATGAGCTAATTTCATGAAAAGCTCCTTACGCCTGTCTAAAGTGCATTCAGAGTACATGGACTCTCACACTACTCACATTTCCATTAGAGTTAGCCTAAGATTCCGTTCGAACGCCGTGAAGAGAAATTTACTGTTTCGCACCACATGTTAACCATAAAATACTCATTTCTGGTTCCTGTTCGTACCAACGGAGACACACACCAACTCGTACATGGCCACTACAGGAGCCAATATCGCAGCCTAAATACTTACGCGCCTTTGTTGTAGACGCCGAGGGCTCACCCCACTCACCACGTTACGATGCATTCCCACGCCACCTTCAGCAGAGATGAGTGAGGGTAAGATTTTATACAGGGTGAGTCACCTAACGTTACCGCTGGATATATTTCGTAAACCACATCAAATACTGACGAACCGATTCCACAGACCGAACGTGAGGAGAGGGGCTAGTGTAATTGTTTAATACAAACCATACAAAAATGCACGGATGTATGGTTTTCAACACAAACCTACGTTTTTTTAAATGGAACCACGTTAGTTTTGTTAGCACATCTGAACATATAAAAAAAATACGTAATAAGTGCCGATTGGTGCATTGTAAAATGTTAATTACATCCGGAGATATTGTAACCTAAAGTTGGTGCTTTACTTTCCTAAATATAATTAAATAAAAGAAATAAAAATAAAAATGACCTGGAGCTATGAGGTTCCAGTAACAGCGATTTTAAATATTTGTCACACATATTCCTTAAATGTAGTCCTTTTAATGAATTTCCGGGGACCTAGTTCGCAGATACAGTGGCGGTCGAAATAATAGAGCCACCTCTATTGACGAGATTAAGAACTAGGATATCTATTAGTTCGCGAAATCGCCACGAGTGCCGTGTTGTCAGTCCCTTGTAGACAACATCAGGGAATACGTTGCTGCTATCTTTAGTCGTCCGAAAGGAAGCGTTTGAGCTAGACGTGTGAAAAGAGGCATAAAGGTAAGAATCTTATGGGTCAAAATAATAGAGCCGCTTTACACATGTGCCTTTAAATTGATTGTTATGCAGTTGTTTTGTATGTAAATTGACGTGTGGTTTTGTTTACATTCGTCTAGATGGGCAGAGCAAAGCATACCAGTGAAGATGAGCGTATAGTAATGTTCCGGATGTTCAAAAGTGGGATGTCCATGAATAAAATAGCCAATGTCTTGCACGTTTCGCGAAAACGAGTCCAGAACGCCATGAGACGGTCAAAACAAACAAAGCCGCAGGTGGAGAACAGGGAGCGACCTCGTGTAACTACTCCTCGCGTAGACAGACTCATCACTAGGGAAGTGAAGAAAAACCCATTTTTGTCAACACCACGACTGAAAGCCATTTTGTTTAGCGACGAACATGATGTTCAACCATCAACCTCAACGATTCAAAGACGACTGAGATCTGCAAAATTGAATGGGCGCATTGCAAGAAAGAAGCCACATGTTTCACAAGCTAATGTTCGGAAAAGGTTAGCCTTTGCCCGGAGAAATGAACAAAAACCTAATACTTGGTGGAGGAACATCCTTTGGTCCGATGAATCCAAGTTTAATAGGTTTGCCTCAGACGGAAAAGTCTATGTGCGCCGCCCACCAAACCAGGAATTTAATCCCAAGTACACTTTAAAAACTGTGAAATACGGTGGCGGAAGTGTTATGGTATGGGGATGTTTTTAGTGGTACGGCATTGGTCCAATACACCGTATCAACGGCATAATGAACGCAGAAATGTACAAAGACATCTTGGCAAATGTGATGCTGCCTTATGCTGAAGAGGAAATGCCGCTGAAATGGAAATTTCAGCACGATAAAGATCCAAAGCATACTGCAAGGATCATAAGGCAGTTTGTTCAAGAGCACAATATCGAAGTATTAGAGTGGCCACCTCAGTCCCCTGACGCATCACCCATTGAGAACTTATGGGAGATCTTAGACAAGAGAATTGACCGCTCAAAAGCTACATCGTCAGAAAAACTGTGGGAAGAAATCCAGAGAGCCTGGTATGCGATCAGTAGTGACGAATGCAGGCGTTTAGTAGACTCTATGGGTAAGAGGTGCAGGGCAATCCTCAAAAATAAGGGTTACCCCACGAAGTACTAATGCAGTCCTATGCAAAAAAGACTGTTCCTGTACGTTTCATAAGACTGAGATCAAGTACAATATATTTGTTTCAATTGGCTCTATTTTTTTGACCCTGTGGTCTGGTATTCTTTTGAATATTATCGATTATTACTGATTATTTTGTGTTGTGTTATCGATATAACTGACTATAGTACAATGTGACTCGGTTGTAATGGTTTCCATCATAGTTCAAACATGTCAAGTAATAAATGTGCACTTTATTCCAAACTTTTGCCAGGTGGCTCTATTATTTTGACCGCCACTGTAAATACGGAACAGTCGCTCCATAGGTGGACGCGCAACGGTATCGTTTGCAGAACACCGGGGTACAGAATACATTTTGAATGCTTATCGCACCGTGAGGAGTTGTCATCTAATGCAAAGTGTCGCCTCGCCACCTCGGCGCAGATCCAGATAATTGGGCTCATCGTCCTAAACGCCCTCTGGCCAGTGTAATTTCCTCTCGGAGAATTGCGTCCAGTACCTTCTTGTAGACTGCTTCAGCAGGTCAGTGCACCTCGCATTCGTAATATGTCAGGAACAGTAGAGGACTCCTTAAAGCTGTGACAATGAGGCTCGCTTTTTATCTGGGATCCTGAGTATAGTTAATGTGCCATTACTATGTTTCATTTAATTATTATTGTTTATTGGTTTTAGACAAAACCCTTTCACAAGATACAATTATGTCACATAATGCTTAGAACAGGACATATGTCTGACTTCATTACAAAATGTAAAAAAAAATATATTACTTAAATTGAACTTTACATTTGTTGGATAAAAAGTAGTGGTAGCACGGCCGAAACGTGAAGGACATGCGTCGCGTGTCATGTCCGCTGTCTGGTACTGACAGCAGATGTTATGTTGAAGTAGTGCAGTGAGCGGCGATGGCTGTCTTTCAGTCAATTACTGCGTGTAATGTCTGGAAGTGAGTAGGCCCATCCCAACAGGACGTTTAGGAAACACGAAAAACATGAGTCAGTCAAGTCTGGAGCGACACGTGATCGGAGTGCACAACAATGTTTCCATCTGCCAATGAATCCCGTCAATCTTCATGACAGTGCACAGTGCCACACGGCGAACCCTGTGCAGCAGGTCCTGCGATATGTGGGAGTAGGACATATTGGAACATTCACCATATTCACCCGGCAAGACTCAATGCAATAAGGTGTTTTCGCCAAAATCAAGGAGCCTTTTCGCGGAACGTGCTACAACACAAGAGAAGACAGCATCCGTGCCATAGGGCGGTACTTGTGACACATCGAGAGAGTCGGACGCGCTGACGGAGTTCCTCACCTTTCATCCCTGTGGGGGAGGGTGATCGAGGTATGGGGCGATTATATTGAGAGCATGTTATATGGTGGACGTCTGTAAATAAATTCTGCTATGAATTATAACCATCTTGCCACTACTTTTAATCAAACCCGTGTATAAACGTAAGGGAGCGATTATGCAAAAGGCTTAGTCCAAACATCTTGCTATACGAGAACATATAGAGGTACGCATGAGAGAAATTAGGAAATTCTCCTCAGATTTTTAATTGCCTTTTTGTATAGACGGATGAAATAGAAAAGCAACATACTTATTCATGGAACTAAGAGATACTTCAAGAGAAAAATGATTCCTAATACTTCAAAATCATACAATATAGGTGTTGGATGAATGTCTCTGTTGATCAGTTGTCTACACCTACATCCACATGGATACTCTGCAAATCACATTTAAGTGTCTGGCAGAGGGTTCATCGAACCACGTTCACAATTCTCTGTTATTCTAATCTCGTATAAAATCTTACCATCACTCATCTCTGCTGAAGGTGGCGTGGGAATGCATCGTAACGTACTAAGTGGGGTGAGCCCTCGGCGTCTACAACAAAGGCGCGTAGGTATTTAGGCTGCGATATCGGCTCCTGTAGTGGCCATGTACGAGTTGGTGTGTGTCTCCGTTGGTACGAACAGGAACCAGAAATAAGTATTTTATGGTTAACAGTAAATTTCTCGTCACTGCGACCGAACGGAATCTTAGGCTAACTCTAGTGGGAACGTGAGTAGTGTGAGAGTCTATGTACTCTGAATGCACTTTAGACAGGCGCAAGGAGCTTTTCATGAAATCAGCTCATAACAAAACAAGTGTTAATCACAAACTGTTTAATTTCAAGATCATTTTTCGTCATAGTATTTTCGTTAATTCAGTTGTATTCAGGAGTGGCAGTAGCAGATTGAGGAGGCACGTGTCATAGAGGCAAACGGTTATCGAAGCTATTACGGTGGTACGTCTACCACGGGGGTAGGTTGTTTGAAAATGCTGTTGTATTCAGGAGTGGCAGTAGCAGATTCAGGAGGCACGTGTCATATAGGCAAACGGTTATCGAAGCTATTACGGTGGTACGTCTACCACAGGGGTGGGTTGTTTGAAAATGCTGTCTAAAAATAGTCTGATGGCGAATCAATACAACAGTAAACAATAGGACAAAAAAATAAAATATCCAACAACCGGCAGAAAGACCGAGCAACTTATAATATGTAACTCATACACCAGTCTGACATACTAAATGGGCAAACAGTTCCTCAGATTGCATTTAAAGCCCTTCCTAACTCGTCTAGTGTACACCCGGTTAAACGAGATACGTCATCTGCCACACTGTCCTAGCCTCACACGGTGATCAGAGCAACCTACTCTTGGTTAGTTTCCTGTACAACAGTGGAGATAACGCCTGCGCGGTATGCACAATACCCTCTATGTTAGATTCGCCTCATAATTTCAGTACAGAGATAGACCAAAACAAAGCGATTCTCTTGTATAATTAGTTGTTCTCTCAGTCTGTGTCCAAGTATTCGCCTACGGTATACATTCATATCCACAGTAATCCACAATGCACTGGAACAGATGAGGTGTCATGGAGAAATGAAGCTCCTCACTCAATCCCATTCCATTAGCGGTCTTTAAAATTGCACCTAGCTGGGAAAATGGTCCTGAAAGCGCAAGACTGCCTTCCCCCCCTTGTAGCAGCATAGGGAGGAGGCAGCAATACGCCGGGCAACGAACTGCAAAGAAATGGGAGGAAGCAATCTAGCTGATATAGCGGCTGATGAAGCCTACAGACGTGGTCGAAATCAACATAATGCCACTCCCTTACATGCTGTAATACTTCTGTTTAGATGGAAAGCCATTCACCAACGAGAGGAAACGTAGGTGGATGAGACTAACAACGAGGTGCGAATAGTAAAATTTACAAACTGAGCATAGAGTTTCCTCTCAAGTCACCAAGACACAATGAAGTTGCATTCGCCTTTCTCCGTATAGGACGTAGCTTCCACAGTCATGGTGTACAATACCATAGTGCCACCTCCACGATATTTCGAAGTGGGTCCGATGAGCAACGTTCATCCGCTTACCTTACTGCCGCAACATATAGGGTGATTGTTATAAACGTTGAACAAACTCCGAAGTGACATAGATGACACTGAGGCAAGTAATTTGAGACACATGGGACCACAAATGTCAAGAAATACCATCAAAAAAATACAAATGTTGAACATGTGATATCACCAGATGGTGTACCGTGGCGTACGAGAAACACAGTCCGCGGCGCGTACGAAACGAAGGTAGGCCGAGGTCGCTCACTCGATCAACTCAGCAGACCGACTACGTTTCTACACCTGTTAACTCCTAACTAGGTGTGTACGTACAAATTAATCGCATCTTCTACTGGAATCCGCTATTATGGAGTCTTATTAGTCCATAGGCATACCTATGATTTGTTACGACTGTAGTGGGATAGAATACAATTGAAAACATGCCAAAATAACTATCAGTTGCATAAGGCACCACTTGTTAAATGAAATGAGGACTGTTATGCAGAAGAGACTAATTGCTGTAAACAAGCCGTTAAACCATTTATATCAAGTACTGATCTTAAATTAAATTTTGCTGTAGTACTGTTAATCACAAAGAGGTACTAATAGCAAATTCCAGTAGAAGATGCCACTCTCGTTAGTACGTACAAGCCCAGCTGTGAGTTAATAGGTTTAGAAAGGCATTTTGTCTGCTGTTAGCGTGCGAGTTCAGGCCTACGTTCGTGACCTACGAGCATCGGCCTCTCTCGTGGGACGCGTGACGTACCTCTCCGCATGTGCAGCGGTTGGGGCTATCGGTCCGGCGCACCTGAACATCCTACCTCAATTAAAGTATTCACGTCGGCGTGTGTCCACGATACTTTAGATACTTTAGAGCGTGGGGTTCAGGATGCGAGTCATGCATATAACAGGAAGTATTTTTTCACTGTGTAGGACAATTTTATATTAATTTATTAATACATTTACCGGTCTTGTGGTCTCCGCTCGTTTATTGTAAAGTACAGTAACATAAAAAGCTACCGTATTCAGTCACAGCGGAATGAGTATAAGCTTCCACAATGGGTCATTACCAGCAAATGACCTACGTTTTCTTTACTGCATTACGTCTGTATACAAAAGTAGAAAAGGGAAAAGAAAGAAAAACAAAAGAAGAACAGCGTTTCCTGAGTTACAGCTGGAACTGTTCGAAGTTTGTACCAATTGTTTGAATGCAAGTATTGCATCGTTCAGCTATCCCTTCATGCAGGTGCTTGGAAAATATCCTCCGTGTATTGAATGTGACAGCATAACATTTATAAAAAAAATGTTCAAATGTGTGTGAATTCGTATGGAACTTAACTGCTAAGGACATCAGTCCCTAAGCTTACACACTACTGAAGCTAAATTATCCTAAGGACAAACACATACACTCATGCCCGAGGGAGGACTCCAACCTCTGCCGGGACCAGCCGCAACATTTATCGATATACTTTTGGATTGTATCCTGACGTTTGCGGCCCCATGTGTCTTGTATAAAATTACGTGTCTAAGCGTCATCTGTGATGCTACGAGTTTTTTCAAACGTTGATAAGAATTACTCTGTAGAGCGTAAACACCTGCTGCCCATGTTGCTCTTCTGAATCGCTTCCTTGCTAAAACGGGCAGTAAGCAATTAGTTGCCCCATCTCTTGTGTGCAGAAGGAAATATCTTACCCTATCACAACACTAAAACAAAAATCTCACCTACATGTCAACACAATGTGTGCTGTCAAGTGTTCTGTCCAAGCATGCCGTGTCGTTTGACCATCGGTAGAAAATTTAAGTTCTACAACTGGCAGAGATAAACTTGCTGTTACACATGTCAAATTAGAACCGAAGAATGAAAGAAGGTCGGTTAAAAATGATTTTCTTTTGACGTTAATGTCATAAGAAACACAGCATTTTGTTGATAAATGTCTGTCTTGGACACACATGCTAAACAATTTGCAATGACCGGTGGTTTCGGTTCGTTTTCGTCATCATATGTGCTGCAAAATAAGAAGAAACGCTAATTTGACATAACTAAGTTCATTTATCTCAGACATAAATGTACATAAAATTTAGGGATACATAGAAAAGGTAACATGGCTGACAGCCACACGTGTCATTGAAATATTCTGATACAGTAATCAAAGTAGAACACTCCATATATTTAGGTACACGACAGGAGCTGATGACGGCCTAGGGAACTCCTATACTTATACAAACATAGCTATGGGCAGTAGGGGGCAGTAGTACTGAGGCAAATAAGTGATCGGCATTATAAATTCAATACCTTAAAAAAGAATATTCTTAGTCATTAGTTAAAATGATTTCACATAACGAGAAGTGCTTCTAATAACAAAATAGTAAATGAAATACAATATGTAGAATTAAAAACCTATACTTAAAGTGTGAATAAAACACATAAAAATTAGTAAAGAGTCAATTACTAGAAAACACTTTAGCTTAACAAAGTAAATTAAACTTAACATTGTATGAAAATCATAATAAAACGTGTCAAAATTAAGAAAAAGTCTATTAACAGGAAACCTTTCTGCATGACAAAGGAAATAAAACACGACATTGTGTGGAAGATGGTTGATTAAACAGTAATTATTTAATTAAAAGTCTCGAGAGACGATCGCGCATACAGAGTACAATCCAACTGGTTCCACGTGGTGGTTTCTCTCTAGAATATTTTTGTTTGCCAGTAGTGCTGCTGGCGGAAGGAGGCCCACTCTTCTTGTCGCTGGTGGACAGTGTACACGACCGCACGACGAGCTGCTGTTTCACACTAGTAATTTCAAGAATTGATGAATTAGGCACTCAAGCGAAACTTAGTCAGTGTGTCAAGCGAGGAGCCTGACTGTCGCTTCCTCCGTACGTTCATTTCAATTTCTTCCACTAAACGCAAAAATTTTCCTTTCGTTGCCAAATGGAACACTTCCAAAATATCCTTAATGATCGCTGATACATGTTTTTGCTTATTCAAATATTTACTGAATACGCTCTTATTGTGACTATTCGTATGTTCTTTGAAGAGTCTTAAAACTACTTCCCACCTGACCTGTACAAAACCTATCACAGTACTGGCACTTGCCCCTGTACTAAAAAGAATTATTACTGGTGTACCCGACTTTTGGTGTTGTCCATAACCTGTTGCGGCTGGCCGCTGTGGTCGAGCGATTGTAGGCCGTACAGTCGGGAACCCTGCTGCTGCTAGGGTCGCAGGTTCGAATCCTGCCTCGGGCTTGGATGTGTGTGATGTCCTGATGTTAGATAGGGTTATGTAGTTCTAAATCTAGGGGACTGATGACCTCAGATGTTAAGCCCCATAGTGCTTGGAGCCATTTGAACCATATGAAGAACCTGTTGCACCTTTTGTCCCAAATCCAATCTTGCCTTTGGTCTTTCTGCAAGCTTCTGCTGCTCTATCAGGAAGTGCTCCATTGTATGACATTGTAACAAACCTCTTGTCGTCTAGACTTACTGTCGTCGTCTTGTCATGTAGTTTTGGCCTTAGCTTTTTGTATAAGTTCTTTACATCATGGTCCTAGCAACTTCTCGCCTTCGTTACTAGTTTAATATCGTTCAATTCTTCCTCTTCGTCATTACGGTGAAGTAATGGTTTTAACATTGTGTTGAGCATTACTATGAAACATACCCATTTATTCTTTCTATGGTGACACGACTTCACATTTATGACCGTGTCAGTGGTTGCTGACTTCCTAAATATGCTAATTTTCTGTCTTCTATCCCTTTTAGTTAATCTAACATCCACATCGTCTGCACCAACGAACCTACCGGGTGATCAAAAAGTCAGTATAAATTTGAAAACTGAATAAATCACGGAAAAATGTAGATAGAGAGGTACAAATTGACACACATGCTTGGAATGACATGGGGTTTTATTAGAACCAAAAAAATACGAAAATTCAACAAATGTCCGACAGATTGTGCTTCATCTGATCAGAATAGCCATAATTAGCATAACAAAGTAAGACAAAGCGAAGATGATGTTCTTTACAGGAAATGCTCAATATGTCCACCATCATTCCTCAACAATAGCTGTAGTCGAGGAATAAAGTTGTGAACAGCACTGTAAAGCATGTCCGGAGTTATGGTGAGGCATTGGCGACGGATGTTGTCTTTCAGCATCCCTAGAGATGTCGGTCGATCGCGATACATTTGTGACTTCAGGTAACCCCAAAGCTAATAATCGCACGGACTGAGGTCTGTGGACCTGGGAGGCCAATCATGACGAAAGTGGCGGCTGAGCACACGATCATCACCAAACGACGCGCGCAAGAGATCTTTTACGCGTCTAGCAATATGGGGTGGAGCGCCATCCTGCATAAACATCGTACGTTGCAGCAGGTGTTTATCAGCCAGGCTGGGGATGATGCGATTCTATAACATATCGGCGTACCTCTCACTCGTCACGGTAGAAGTAACAAAACCCGAATCACGCATTTCCTCGAAGAAAAAAGACCCGATAACGGTAGATGTGGTAAATACAACCCATACCGTGACTTTCTGCTCGTGCAATGGAGTTTCCACGACAGTTCTAAGATTTCCGGTAGCCCAATTCTGCAGTTGTGGGCGTTGACAGACCCCCAGAGCGTGAAATGAGCTTCGTCGGTCCACAACACGTTACTCAACCAATCGTCATCTTACGCCATTTTTTTAAACGCCCACACCGCAAATGCCCTCCTCTTCACTAAATCGCCAATTCATGATGCCGATGGATTTTATACAGATAGCATTGGAGTGTGCGCCTAAGGGCCAACCAAAGGGTAGTGTATGGAATGTCGGTGCGACGTGCGACTGCACGAGCGATGACTTCCCCGTGCATAGATGAACCCGCTACAGTCTCCATTTCTTCCTGAACTGTCTCAGCAGCATTACACCTTGTGCTTGGGCGGTCACTACGGGATCTATCGTCTGAACAACCCGTGGCTGTGAACTCCGAAATCATTCTCGCCACAGCTGCATTTGTCAACGGACCTTTACCCGTTCGAATCCACTTCCTATGGCGATAGGGTCGTAATACTGAACTAACACATTCTCCATTCTGATAATACAGCTTCACTAAAAGCGCCTTTTCAGGTAACGTCAACATGCTGCGACTGCTGGCGCATCTGATTGTCTCTCTCTTTTTTTTTTTTTTACTTTATTGTTATTTTGACACCTGAACAATCAGGTAGGCTGGCAGCAGCACAATACGCCGCTCTTCAGCCGAAGAGAGTACAATGAGATAAACAGAGAAGAGACATCACTTAGAAAAACGGCGGGAAAAAACAGTAGACACATGAACATAAAAACACAAGAAGCCGTTCACACTCGATGACAATCCACACTACGAACTGTTGACACGACGCACAAACACTGAAGAATACGATGGCACTGGTGAACAATGGAGTGTGACGGTGAACACTGAACACTAAACATGACGGCACACACGATACACTGATGGCGGTGATCTCCGTCGCGCGAATGTCCACTGAGTGTGTGCGAGTCCGGGGAACTGCCAAGAGGGGAACAGGGGTGAGGTGGGGCAGAGGAGAGAAAAAAAGCATGCCAATGGCTTAGGAGACGGGGGCAGGAGGAGAGGGACAGGGAGGGGAGGCCCGGGGGAGGGGGGGGGAGAAAAGGAGGAGGGAGGGGAAAGGGAGAGAAGAGAGGGAGGGTGCCCAGAGGAATAAGTACAGGAGGAGGGCGGGAGGATCAAAGTTGGTAGGAGGGGTAGATGGAGGGGAGGAGGGCATCATCAGGGAGAGGGAGCTGGCGGAAGCCACCTTGGGAGAGGGTAAGGAGGGTGGAGAGATGGAGGCCGGGTGGGACGTGCGAATACAGGCGCGGCAGCGGGCGGGGGTGGGAGAGGATCAGGGAGACGAGCGGGTGAGGAGGATCGAGTTTGCGGGAGGTGTACAGGATCCGTATCCTTTCAAGGAAAAGGAGGAGGTGAGGGAAGGGGATGAGATCATACAGGATCCGCGTGGGGGAGGGGAGACGGATGCGATAGGCGAGGCGGAGAGCATGACGTTCAATGATTTGGAGGGATTTATAAAAGGTAGGGGGGGCGGAGGTCCAAGCCGGATGGGCATAACAAAGGATAGGGCGGATGAGGGATTTATAGGTGTGGATGATGGTGGAGGGGTCCAGACCCCACGTACGGCCGGAGAGGAGCTTGAGGAGACTGAGTCGGGAATGTGCCTTGGCTTGGATTGTCCGGAGGTGGGGATTCCAGGAGAGGCGACGGTCGAGGGTGACGCCAAGGTACTTAAGGGTGGGAGTGAGGGCGATAGGACGGCCATAGATGGTGAGATAGAAATCAAGGAGGCGGAAGGAAGGGGTGGTTTTGCCTACAATGATCGCCTGGGTTTTGGAGGGGTTGACCTTGAGCAACCACTGGTTGCACCAAGCGGTGAACCGGTCAAGATGGGATTTGAGAAGGTGTTGGGAGCGCTGCAGGGTGGGGGCAAGGGCAAGGAACGCGGTGTCATCGGCAAACTGGAGGAGGTGGACGGGGGGTGACGGCGGCGGCATGTCCGCCGTGTACAAAAGGTACAGAAGGGGGGAGAATTCTCTCTCTCATTACAGCTCCTTTTATACACGATTGTCATGCACAGTTACTGTTGTTTTGCTGTCCAGCACCATCTGTTGGACATTTTGTGAACTTTGTTTTTTTTTTAATTTCTAATAAAACCCCATGTCGTTTCAAGCACGTGTGTCAATTTTTACCTCTCTATCTACATTATTGAGTGGTTTATTAAGTTTTCAAATTTATACTGACTTTTTGATCACCCGGTATTTGTTTTTTCATACATTACGATTTCGTCAAGAAACTTAATTTCTATTTCATTTACCAAAAACTCCCCTAATGTACCTGCCAAACTGTTGCTAATTCTGAGTCCGAAAGTTAGATAGAAACTCTCATCGTTAAATTTAGAATAAAATGAAAAGCACATGTTCTGAAATTGCCGTAGGATCTACTATTTCCCCTTGACTAATCTTCAGGTCCAGGTATATTATGTACATCTATATTATCCTTAGATAATCTCTCGGAGCAAATGGAGAGCTATGTACATAGGTAACGGCACAAGGGGTTATTGCTTAACGAAGAAAGTCAGTTTAACTTGCATACCTATTTCTTGAATTCGGGAACTCACTAGCCCGAAACAACAGGCCGGGGTACTGCTGTGTATACTGGCCGCCATGGACATGAAGAGTAGCCTCCAACCGGAAGTACGAACACAGGACAGTGGAAACATTCTACAGGGAGGCCACGAGGTGGCGGCAGCTAGAATGTGCTCTGACTGCGCTATCGACCACCGAGACTTGTAATTAAATAGTTATTGTTTCATTAAGCATCTTTCACACTATGTCCTGTTTTATTCCCCTTATCATGCTAAAGGGTTTCTATTAATAGCTTATCTCATACTTTTTACACCTTTATATTATGACATTTACATTTCAATGCATAACTGTTACTATTAATAATCTCTTTATTAACTTTTACACCTTTCATTGAGATTGTAAGTTTTTCCAGATCACATTTCGGTTGACTGCTTCTGTTATCAGTTTGACGGAAAGCTGAAGATAATTCGCTTCATTTCCTATCCTACCTGCAATAGCAAAAACTTCTGGAAACTATGCCGCCAAATAGCTCGTGACAGTGTCAACATTAGAAAAGTTTACGCTCGATCGATTCCTCTCCCTACGGCGGCCACCTTCTACCAGCCGCCCACCCGGCGCCTAACGCCAAGCACAATCCGCCAGATGAATGCACAGCGGCGCTATGAGTGTATTATCAGCTGTCAGTTTCTTATTTGAGGTTCTAGTATTTATGTTGCAGTTAAATACTGGAATCTGCACGCTTGAAATTCATGAAAGGTTTTCAAGAGTTGCACAAAAGTTTCGTAAGTGGAAAAAGGTCTAACGTTTGCGACCCTCGGAACCTTTGTATTGTATATGGGTCGAGTGTCCTTGGACAAAACACGTCAGAGAAGGATGTTCTTTTTTCACGAAAGATTGTTCTGGTATGAATGATTTTCTACATTCAGGAAGTCTGATGGCAGAAATATGTGGTGAACTGCATGTGATGAACTACGGCCATTGAAGTGTCGTGCTACATTCGATTTGAATAGGCAAGTTTGAGAACTCAGGTGTAGGAGTACTCCATTCTCTAATAGAACGCAACAAATGTCAATGCTGTGTTTATTCCTGCATTTCTACTTGAACGCCACCAATTCATACGTTGAGCATTATTATGCTTAATAACACTGGTGGCAAGTTATGATGCCTTTATGTCAATATCTTAAGAATATTTTAACTGCTGAGCCGTAACAAGAGACATACATGCGAGAAAAGGTCATTGTAAACATATTTCGCATCTGTTTGCTGAAAAAAAACATGCTGTGCACTATGAACTCCTCCCAAGGGGCGTGTCCATGATAGCTGGTAGTTGTTGCCAACAGCTCAGACACCTTTCGGTCACAGTTAGAAAAAGCAATAGATAAAACTTCCTCGCCCGTTGCTACTGTAAGATAACACACTCTACTGATTTCAAAAACCAGCCTATCCAAGAGGTTGTTTGCGAAGTCATCCCTTAAACGCTTATTAATTTGACCTTATGCCCTCAAATGTTGACCTTTCCTACTACTTATGGAACAACCATCAAGAAAATTTGTTTACAGACGAAAATGCTCTTCAAACCTGGTTTGATAGTGGTTCAAATGGCTCTGAGCACTATGGGACTTAACATCTAGGGTCATCAGTCCCCTTGAACTTAGAACTAATTAAACCTAACTAACCTAAGGACAGCACACAACACCCAGCCATCACGAGGCAGAGAAAATCCCTGACCCCGCCGGGAATCGAACCCGGGAACCCGGGCGTGGGAAGCGAGAACGCTACCGCACGACCACGAGATGCGGGCAGGTTTGATAATGTGTTTAACGCAGAACCAGTAGGTTTCTACATGAGTGGAATCGGTAAACGACCTGAACATTTTCACACGGTTTTGATAATGCGAGCGAAAATATTGTTGAAGATTGATTAATGTTTACTGTTTTGTTCCACAAATTAATGGAAAACGCTGCTATAATATGCACTGTAGTAATAAAAATGAAATACAGTTTACCAGAGTAACATTACAATGGAAGTCTATTTTAAATAAAAGATGAAGTATCCCTTACATGAGCCGCGCGGGATTAGCCGAGCGGTCTAGGCGCTGCAGTCACGGACTGTGCGGCTGGTCCCGGCGGAGGTTCGAGTCCTCCTTCGGGCATGGGTGTGTGTGTTTGTCCTTAGGATAATTTAGGTTAATAGTGTGTAAGTTTAGGGACTGATGACTTTAGCAGTTAAGTCCCATAAGATTGCACATACATTTGAACAATGTTGATCCCTTATATGAGTTTTCCTGTAACAGCATTAATTAGCAACATTTTATTCACTTTGTGCTTCGAATTGATCTGTGTTTACTGACAGTCCTGTGTCATACTGAAGTAATATGGAAATGTGTAATTTCAAAAATAAATTAGCATATCCACGAAAACCAAAACTGATGTCAGCAGAAGCAGAAAGAGCCATTATCAACTGTACAGTGTCATAAGTTTTTTACTCTTACAGTATGAGGTACTCTAAGTGGCGAGACGTTATTTAATGGAGAAATTTTCTTAAAATAACCCAATCGATTTTCAATGTTGCTGCTTATAACTCTGTAACAGAACAACTAAAAATATGGGCTTTAGCAAGTCTGGTACCGAGAGCCTACGCAGCCTCCTTTTCAGTGCGACAGTGCTTCCCTAGAGCTAGTGAAGAGCTGCCACAGATAAATTGCAGCGTGAAAGACGAGATCTGTTTCAGTTTGCATGTGGAATGACTTTTCTAGAGTGAAAACTATAAATTGATAACCCCATGTCTTACTTCGAGTGAAAATTATGAAAATCGTTCAATGATAATGATACAAATGTATCGTATATGAAAGCGTAGTGTCTATTCTTTCCTAGCCGGCCGTAGTGGCCGAGCGGTTCTAGGTGCTTCAGTCTGGAACCGCGCGACCGCTACGGCCGCAGGTTAGAATCCTGCCTCTGGCATGGATGTGTGTGATGTCCTTATGTTAGTCAGGTTTAAGTAGTTCTAAGTACTAGGGAACTGATGACCTTAGAAGTTAAGTCCCATAGTGCTCAGAGCCATTCGAGCCATATTCTTTCCGACACCATAGATTGCAAAGCGTGGTGATGGACATGTCCGAAAGAACAGACTCCACACTGAATCAGTAGCTGCGCAATTAGCGGCGACGAGCGAAAGTATGTGTGGGACTGGGAGTCGAACTCAGGACTTTCTGCTTAATATGGAGCTGTGTTAATCACTTTTTTTTATTATCAGAATGACTTGGTGCTATCATGATTCTTTAGTAGACCATTGCCAAACTATCAAGTAATAAAAGCTGCAAAAGTGAGAAAAAATTAATTATGATAACAGGATAATAAATCTAAAAGTAGAAGGAAAACGAAACAAGAGTGCATTTGAAATATGCAAACTAAGAAAAATCCCAATCTGAGTGCAAGGCGTATATATGCTCATGTGTATCTATACTTCATCGATACACATTTGACAATAGAACTGGAGCGATGCTGATCACAATACAAAACAAAACGAAAAGGATAACCATGACAAGACAAGCCGAAGCAGATCAGATGGGAACATACGTAACAAAGAAAAACACTTATCATCAGAATAAATTAAATTAACCAACACCTTGCCGACGTAAAACAAGATTCAACATGTTGGCGAAGAGGTCTCGAGATCGAGGCATTCGCAAGCATGTCCAATAGGCAGTGGTCATATACTGCATGAAGTTCATGGGATCTTCCCCGTCACCTTCTACAACGTAATGAACGAAGTGTCCCAGCAGCCATATAACGTATAGGATTGCGACAGTGGAAAGAAAGAATAATCTCGACGCAATGTGATGTTCGTAGTGTAGGCAGTCTCAGAAGATCGAGTAAGGAACGCCTATTGTGTCCTGATCCAAGACCAGTTTGCCTGATGACCTCCACAAGTAAAGCGATGTCGTATGGTATATGGAGACGTACAACAACTACATAATTCCGTGTCACTAAGCTCAATACGGAAAAGTCACTCGTTCGTTGGAATCAAGTTATTTATCACCTTATACCACGAAGACGTCACGCACATCTTCAAAATCGGAAAACTGATATTGAACCAAACTGTCGTCCAGGTTGTTTGCGGCGCGACTCTTTCTACGATGTTCGGGCAAGCGACTGCTTCCACACGAGTCAGTAGGAATTTCACGGTGAGAACAGGTGTCCATAAGATGTCATCCCAGAAATAGCTCACCGCAAGATAAAAGTCACTAATATGTTTTGACTTATAATTTATGCCACCAACATCAATAGGGGGTTCAAGAATAGCAGGACGGACACAGATAAATAAATGAGATGGAATGTGTGAGTTTCTTGAGTCATCGTCAAAACAGTACGACGCGCATATAGTATCTGCGACTTTCTTCCTATATCAGTCAGGTCTAGCCCCCCAAAGGAGCTAGGTTTCGTGATCACCTCTAACGTAACGAAAGATATGTCTTTTCCATAGCAATCGACCAGACATTTGTTGTAGTTTCTTCGCCGTCATCGTGGGAAGCGGATAAACTTGGGCCACGTTTTAACCTTTGCATAAGACATATGTACCCAGTATTCGGATTTTATGGAGCAGACTAAGAGATTACATTTCATGCTCCAATATCGCTCCCTGAATTTTTTCCGTAACGGCGTTCCAGTTGAGCACCGCCGTTTTGAGTGGACAACGATCAATGATGATACCGAGGGACGTATGCCGATCCACCACAGTATCCCATGGAACAACCGCGTCATCAAAACCTCGCAAGGCAAGAAGCTTGCATTTACCTTCATTACGTTTTGCACCTGAACTCTGACAAAAATCATCGATGACAGCCTTCAGTCGATGTATCTCACCAGGATTGCAAAGTAGAACGATCACGTCATCCGAGTATGCACGAACAGCTATAGCCCCGCCGGAAAGCGTCCAACCTGTCAGCTGGGATGCTAGAATCCGAAGTAGGGGCTCCAGAGGCAACACAACAAAGTCATTGACAGCGGGATTCCTTGAGGAACTCTCCTACACATATTTACTGGGGGCGTCCCTTTGGCCATTAACAACAACCGAAGCCGAAATACCCGTAAACAGATTTGAGGGCACTCGCCGTGTGTCAACAGTGAAACCAACTGTCGCCACAATCCGAACCAGAAAGTCGTGATTAACTCGATCAAATGCCTTATCGAAGTCTACAAAAACAAGGGCACAAGGGACGGACGTTATAGCAGCAACCGAAATCACGTCACGACACTCGACTGTAGGGGTAAGACATAGAACTACGGAGAGCCTTCGTTCCGCCGTAGCCCTCAGCGGTTCACAACCACACAACAGGCCACAGCAGTTCACCCATCTCACCACCGCCCCACACCGAACCCAGGGTTATTGTGCGGTTCGGTACCCACTGGACACCCTGAACCCTTCCCCCCGGGAATGTTTCACACCAGACCAGTGTAACCCCAAATGTTTGAGTGGTAGAGTAATTATAGTGTACGCATGTGTGGAGACAGTGTTTGCGCAGCAATCGCCGACACAGTGTAACTGAGGCCGAATAAGGGGAACCAGCCCGCATTCGCCGAGGCAGATGGAAAACCGCCTTAAAATCCATCCAGAGGCTGGCCGGCACACTGGACCTTGCCACTAATCCGCCAGACGAATTCGTGCTGGGGACCGGCACGCCTTCCCGCTGGGGAAGCAACGCGTTAGACCGCTCGGCTAGCCGGCGGGCCAAACAGTGCCTTACTCGTATTTCTTTCTATGGCCTACCTGTGAGCTGTTCAACTTTTCACTCTTTACGTAGGGATCTTTCGAGGAGTGAGTGGTTGTATATGATTGCTAAGTGCGGAGCTATTTTATCAGCATGCTCTGATAGCAACTGACATGTAAACAATCTGGAGCAGAACGAATCGCTTTAAGCTATTAATGAAACATACAATTAAAGCCACTGACCATTTTACATGCACAGTATTATCCATTTATTAACGCTTTCGGTATTTCCTACTCTATTGACAAGATAATTCAAGTTTTAATGTTCGGAATTTACATGCCCCCCGGTAAATTAAAAAACGTAATTTATACAAAAAAACCTATTATATAAGTTCGACAGCGCTTAGTGACACCCATCCATAGACACTACATTTGGAAGAATAGCTAAAGGCGTCATAGATACACTACTGGCCATTAAAATTGCTACAGCACAAGGCGACGTGCTACAGACGCGAAATTTAACCGACAGGAAGAAGATGCTGTGATATGCAAATGATTAGCTTTTCAGAGCATTCACACATCGTTGGCGCCGGTGGAGACACCTACAACGTGCTGACATAAGGAAAGTTTCCAACCGATTTCTCATACACAAACAGCAGTTGACCGGCGTTGCCTGGTAAAAAGTTGTGGTGATGCCTCGTGTAAGGAGGAGAAATGCATACCATTACGTTTCCGACTTTGATAAAGGTCTGATTGTAGTCTATCGCGATTGCTGTTTATCGTACCGCGACATTGCTGCTAGCGTTGGTCGAGATCCAATGACTGTTAGCAGAATATGGAATCTGTGGCATCAGGAGGGTAATAAGAAACGCCATGCTGGATCCCAACAGCCTCGTATCACTAGCAGTCGAGATGACAGGCATCTTATCCGCATGGCTGCAACGGATCATGCAGCCACGTCTCGATCCCTGAGTCAGCAAGTGGGGATGTTTGCAAGACAACAACCATCTGCACGAACAGTTCGACGACGTATGCAGCAGCATGGTCAATCAGCTCGGAGACCGTGGCTGCGGTTACCCTTGACACTGCATCACAGACAGGAGCCCCTGCGATGGTGTACTCAACGACGAACCTGGGTGCACGAATGGCAAAACGTTTTTCTTTCGGATGAATCCAGGTTCTGTTTACAGCATCATGATGGTTGCATCCGTGTTTGGCGACATCGCGCTGAACGTACATTGGAAGCGTGTATTTGCTATCGCCATACTGGCGTATAACCGGGCGTGATGGTATGGGGTGCCACTGGTTACACGTCTCGGTCACCTCTTGTTCGCATTGACGGCACTTTGAACAGTGGGCATTACATTTCAGATGTGTTACGACCCGTGGCTCTACCCTTCACTCGATCCCTACAAAACCCTACATTTCAGCAGGATAATGCACGACCGTATGTTGCAGGTCCTGTACGGGCCTTTCTGGATACAGAAAATGTTCGACTGCTGCCCTGGCCAGCACATTCTCCTGATCTCTCACCAATTGAAAACGTCTGGTCAATGGTGGCCGAGCAACTGGCTCGTCACAGTACGCCAGTCACTACTCTTGATGAACTGTGGTATCGTGTTGAAGCTGCATGGGCAGCTGTACCTGTACACGCCATCCAAGCTCTGTTTGACTCAATGCCCAGGCGTATCAAGGCCGTTATTACGGCCAGAGGTGGTTGTTCTGGGTACTGATTTCTCAGTATCTATGCACCCAAATTGCGTGAAAATGTAATCAAATGTCATTTCTAGTATAATATATTTGTCCAATGAATACCCGTTTATCATCTGCATTTCTTCTTGGTGTAGCAATTTTAATGGCCAGTAGTGTATATTAAAGGTAGTTTTCTATACGAAATACTCGTATTTAACGTTAAATAACTCAAATACTACGATTCGTAGCAAGGGCAAATCTTCGCTCGTCACTTTTTTTGTTTGTTTTTAGTACTAGTTGTTCCGTCACTGGTTGGGTTTAGTTTACACCAGGCAATCCACACATGGGTCGATATACACTCGTCACGGACGCGAGTCGTTCTCGACGCGATTCTTTCCGTATTCGACTGCAGACGTAACGTAATGGTTGGCGGGGCCAACGAGATTACGAGTCCTGCAACGAACTTCTGACGTCACGCTAGTCGACTTGTCCGCCACAATTCGCGAACGCTCGGTTCCGTGCAGGCCCCACGGGAAATCAATATTTATTTGAAAAGGTGCCCGCTAAAGGTGTTAGTTCTGTCGTGTACTGTCGAAAACTTGCATGCATTTAAACGCGCAGTCAAGAATTATTAAACTCGTCTGAAATAGTTATTCGCTCCATGCGGCAGACGGCTACTGGCACCCGTTAGACATACAGCGTCACGTGCTGTGATGTACGAGCCACGGCCTGTCTTTCGTGTTTTTAGTTTTTTTTTTTTTTCGTTTTGTTCGATGTAGTTCGTTGCGTTTGGTCTGGGTGGACGTCACAAGACATCCGTTCAAGTTGATCGTTGAATGCTTGACTCAGTTTTTTTATTACAGAGAGTACGCAGCCCTCTGACCCAACACGGTGAGCTACCGTGCCGGCTGTGTTGGAAGATGGGTGACCGCCAACGGATCAACTCGTAATCTTCTAGAAGTCCTTGCGGGCGACTCTCGTCTTTTGCGTCCTGCAGTGCACGGGAAGGCTGCAGCGTGACAGACAAAACATCACAAAGTTGTTTTGTCTTGAAGTCGTCCCCTGTTTTTAAATGTCGAGTGCATGAAACACTTTGCAATAACTGAAATAAAATTTTAATAAATAAGTAAATACATAATATATAGTACAATGTGGCAAATGCACAAATTCTGGATTGTCTTCATCAGAATTAACAAGCAATAGTTTCACAGAGTAGGTGCCAACAAAATCAGATCCCACAGTGAATAACAGCGATTCAGAAATTACATTCAAGCGTTCCCGCAGATTGTTTCAGCACGACGGAATAACAGGTCAATAACAATACAAATGAACTACTTCTTCTAGTTGTTCACCACCCAAACTACGTAGAAAGTGAGGAAACATTCTGCATTGTACGTTTACACCCTCCAAGGATATTCAAAGAGATATTGTACGGATAAACAATGGAATGAGGTTACCAAAGAAGTAAACTTGAAGGGTACTGACACTCAGTTTTATTTTCATTTTATACTTTTCCGTACCTCGGTATATCATTAAATGCGAACAAAACATATAAAAATAAAGAATATTTAAAAAAATGCACTGTCGAGTGTAATCAACAAGTACTTAATTCCATATGTATCTTCCAAAACCAAAAATGCCACCTCCAATTTAGTGATGGCCTTTGGAATCAGAGAATAATTTGATAAATGGTCTCTAATTTACAGTGGTTGTTTGTTTTGGCTCGAGGTGGTAACGCAAAGCTAATGAGGTTTGCAGAATCAGTGATGTTGACACTTTAGGCCATTTGTTGCGCTGTGTACTGACACCCCTCTCTCTCTCTGTAGCGTAGTAATGAGGTACGCAAACACATTTTAATTGTTTTGTAAATTATAGATTGTAGAGATCAGTCGTCCTTTTTAAATTTTATTGTGCAGATCTAGCTTTCGACTAGAAGCTATCCATTCTCATTGCACTATTATTTTCGCTCAATGCATGTGATACCTGTTGGTCGGGCTCCATCCACAGTTCATTGAATATTCAATGAACTGTGGATGAAGCCGGCCAACACCAATAATAGTACATTGAAAATGGCTAGCTTCTAGCCGAAATCTAGATCTGCACAGGAAAATTTTTAAAGGACGACTGATCGCTGCAATCTATAATTTACAGGTGAGTATAACAGTCGCTGAGTGCAATAGCTTTCTGAATGAAAGTTAACCTAATTTTATTTTGAGTATATATATTGGCCACGACATCTTGGTAGATGATTGTTGCAGTGTCTGTGTGTTTATGGGTTGCATTTTTTCGTATGACTTGTTAAGCCAATGGCAGCACGGCATCTCTTGCCGAAATTGTCACAAGTGTATCTGGCTGCTGAGGCAGGAGCAGTGGTAGCATTGCGAAGCTTTTTCTGCCTTAATCTGTCTAACAAGCCTTCATCATGCTTCGACATTCCAGATGATACATCACCACGCCACTCTGGTCTCATGCTAGCCCGTGCCTCCCATCTGTTTGTGTCGATTCCAAAGCTCTCCATATCTCGCTTACAGGAGTCCTTGAACCTCAATACAGGACGTCCTACAGGTCTTTTGGCTATAGAGATCTCTCCAAGCATCACCTCACGTGGTAATCTGTCAGGATCCATACGGTGGACGTGTCCCAGCCAGCGGAGTCGTCTCTGCTTCAAGATAGCTGAAATACTGTTGCAGTTAGTTTTAGATAGCACTGCTTCATTGGTCACTCGGTCCTTCCACGTTACTCCGAGGATGGATCTCAGGCATCGCATGTGGAAAGCATTAAGGCGACGTTCTTGTTTGGCATAGGTAGTCCATGTTTCTGATGCATACAAAAGGATGCTGAGGACTCAAGTTTGATATACAAGAATTTCGGTGGTCAAAGAGAGTTTGTTCCTTTTCCAAACACGTGTAGAGAGTTTGCCAAAAGTTGTCGCAGCTCTTCCAATGCGAGCATCAATTTTCTTGTCAACAGACATGTTTGATTCTATAGTAGATCCAAGATAGCAGAAGTTACCTACGACTTGCAGAGTAGTGCCATCTAGTATGATACTCGGCTTTGTGTTAGTACACTGAACCATAATTACGGTCTTACTGCTCTTTACACTCATTGAGAATAGGTGGCATGCGTGACTAAATCTTGATACTAGCTCTTGCAGCTCTTCTGCGGAGTTCGCAACAATTGCAGCGTCATCAGCATACAGGAGTTCACGAGCGACTCGTAGAGCTTTGTCTTACTCTTCAGAAGACTGACGTTGAAAAGCCTTCCATCTTTCCTAGTATGCAGATGTACTCCAACATTGCAATTCTCGAAAGCCACTTGGAGCAGAGCCGAGAGGAAAATTCCAAAAAGTGTAGGTGACAACACAAAGTCTTGTCTTACGCCACAGTTCATACAGAATGGTTTAGATGTACTGCCATCGAAGATTACAGAACCACGCATATTGTCATGAAAAGATCTTACTAAAGACAGCAAAGTTGGGGGACATCCAATTTTCGGGTTCCCGTGTACGATTCCCGGCGGGGTCAGGGATTTTCTCTGCCTCGTGATGTCTGGGTGTTGTGTGATGTCCTTAGGTTAGTTAGGTTTAAGTAGTTCTAAGTTCTAGGGGACTGATGACCATAGATGTTAAGTCCCATAGTGCTCAGAGCCATTTTTGAACATCCGATTTTTTCCAGTATGCTGTAGAGTCCCTCCCTACTGACGGTGTCAAAGGCTTTGTTGAGGTCAACAAAAGCCACATATAATGGCATTCTGTGTTCGCGGCACTTCTCTTGTAGTTGGCGCAAGGTGAATATCATGTCACTTGTTGATCTGCCAGTTCGAAATCCATACTGTGACTCAGGGTAGATCCGAGCAGACAAGGTTTCCAGTCTCTTCAGGATTATCCTTGCATACGCTTTTCCAGCAATGCTCAAGAGAGATATTCCTCTCTAGTTGTTAAAAATACCTCTGTCGCCTTTTCCCTTATAGATTGTTACTATATTTTCATCTCGCATGTCTTGAGGTACTGTGCCTTCTTCCCACCAGTGCAGTAGGATTTGATACAATATTGGCAAAACGCAGTCAAGTAAGTTCTTAGTAAATATCGGGGTAACGGGAAGGCTTTGTGTCCCTTAAAGTAATAAGGGACAACACAGTCAACATAGTCACCTGAGGGAAGCTTAAACTAAGCTGGTATTTAAGTAGAGAATTCGATAACAAGCTTTTAACTGCCGTGGCTCTGAAAATACTTAAATCGCCGTTTCTACCAACGTACCCAGTTTCAACCATCGTTAAAATACCATCGGCAACACAGAGTCTTAGGGGTACAACGGAGCCGGCCGTGGTGGCCGAGCGGTTCTAGGCGCTTCAGTCCGGAACCGCGTGGCTGCTACGGTTGCAGGTTCGAATCCTGCCTCGGGCATGGATGTGTGTGATGTCCTTAGGTTAGTTAGGTTTAAGTAGTTCTAAGTTCTAGGGGACTGATGACTTCAGATGTAAAGTCCCATAGTACTCAGAGCCATTTGAACCATGTTTGAGTACCACAGAGTAGTACGGTTTGCAATTAAAATTAAGCTAACTAGTATTAGGAGTTTTCTCAATGCCAACATGTTTCCCATCTATTGTCCTTATACAGTTTGGAAGGTTCCATAGCGACTGAAAACTCTCAACAGTTCCTTTGTCCCGATCTTGAGGAGGGCATATTATGCAGGCGTCTTTCAACTCATTCCTTGTGATATGCGCGTTCTCAGATACTATTCACCCAGATGTAATCTCTCCCGACAAAAGGAGAGTCCCAGCGAAACGAATGTACATCCTGTAGCCCAATTTCTGAAATTAAACATGCAAATAAGTGAAAAGGTTGTTATCTTCAAAACATGGTGAGTAAAAATATTTATTTATAAGCAATTGAACCCTTATCAGCCAATAACTATATACTTACATTTTAGGTTACATGGCTGAGTTAAAAAAAAAAAGGAACCTGCTGAGTACGTTCGTGAAGACTCTCAAGCCCTAACAAAGTGGTATCGGGGCAACACAGAAGAAACCTTATTACTTGGTGGATGCAATACAATTTGCTATTCTTCTCGTAGAATTTATTGGCGTCCCCATTGGTAATTACCCTACAATCCGTCATCCCTCACAAACACCAGATGTTTTCGAAATGGAAAATCACAACAAAATAACCCTCTTCTCAGAAAATATTTTTTCCAAGTTTTAAATTGTCAGAGCTGACCAGTAACAACTACCCTCCACCCCACCATCATGGCAACCCACACCTACGGCAACACCAGTTGACTCCTCTCCTGTCATGATGCCACCACAACTTTCGGCAATTCATGAGGACAGGGTGACATTATCTGATCCCATCGGTACGAGAAGACGAATCAGGAAGAGTAAATGTTCAAACTTTCAAACAGAGGAAAACGAAGTCTTTGCTGAATATTTTTCAACAAAGGCGGCTAAAATTTAAAACACCTCCACTGAAAAAGATATGAGAGAGGCCAGTATACACAATTTTCTGGTCAGCATCGTCCTAGACGTCATGCGTACGAGCGATGTTCAGTTGAGGTATTATAAAAGAAAGACATTTCTCCTAACAGACAAGGTTAGAGGTACCTCTCGGGAAATTTTGCACCATACCAACAGAAGATTGGCGCTATCTTACCACAGCACCGCAGGATTCAGCTTCAACCGAAACCAGTTTCAACAATCTGCCCTTACTGAAGAAAGACTAGCGGGAAGTTGTTTTTCCATGTTAACAGAGCCAGCAAACCACAGTCAACACTCTGTCTCCTCATCAACGAGTGAAGCAATTTTCCACTATTTGAGATGTGTTTGATTTACTTTAACCTTCTACTACTGTATAGTATAATATTTACCTTCAAAAAATTTAATATGGTTATAATATCTACACGGATAATCTCTTTCGTGATTTTATAAGTGTGTTACAAAGGTAGAGTGAAAGGATTACCTTAATGTCGCAAGTGTTTGTTCTTCTGCCCCCACATATTACACCATTTTTATATTCATGGGCTGAATAGCTGGAGCTACAGTTTTCACTAGGGCAATGGAGGGTTGCTTTAACGTTCTGTAGAGCGCTAAAAATTATGACTCACACTTTTGCAGCTCTCTAGCACCAACGAACAACCAATGATGAAAATTCCGTTCTACGTACAGATGCACCCATAACTTTCTCCATGTCTTTCCTTTGCTTCGCGGGCACCAGAACATCACAGCATTCCCCTCATCACTAGAACTGTTCGTTATACAGGTAGTTACTGAAGGAAATACCTACACAGTTTTGTAACTCCCTGCAATCGCGCCCGCGACGAGGGCCAATCGACCCGTGTGTGGAAGGCCGCAGCTTACATCGTATATTTCGTACAAGCCGCACGCGACCGACGAAATGCGAATCGCGTCCAAAACTAGAGCGGATGGACTTAGAGTTACTCTTATTTGATATATCCTCTATTCAGCCAAACCATTCATGACTGATAATCTTCGAACTTCATGCTAACAGGACCCGCTGGCCTCCGCGGACACACACATCTGTGTCTCCATTTAAAGTTCCTTGTACCCTTTCTGCCATGTACCATCTCAATAGCCCCACTTTATATTCCAAATTTGGTTCAAATGGCTCTGAGCACTATGGGACTTAACTGTTACGGTCATCAGTCCCCTAGAACTTAGAACTACTTAAACCTAACTAACCTAAGGACAGCACACAACACCCAGCCATCACGAGGCAGAGAAAATCCCTGACCCAGCCGGGAATCGAACCCGGGAACCCGGGCGAGGGAAGCGAGAACGCTACCGCACGACCACGAGATGCGGGCTTTATATCCCATAAACGTAGTTCTAGGTATCAAAAGTATCATCAAACACTTACTTACCCACAAAAAATTTTACACATATCCCTTTACACGGAAAATTAAAGAAAATCTTATCAGTTAACGCATGCGGCAGCATCACTTACACTAAACATTATCCTAAACGTGTTTACATATTTGTAACGCTGTGCACGTAAAAAAAGTTCATTGTCATTTTGTAAACAAAACATAAACATCAAAATAGATCCTAGCAGCCTAATAATTCTAACCGCCTGTGTTTTTATGTGTATACCTGATTACAAACTTCCTGACATTCACAATAAACAAATGAAAATCAAAATTAAAATTAAACTTCTGTATTCACACAGCTGTCACCAAATTTGCTTATAGTCCCCTATATATAATCGTATTATACTTTGTAATTGCTTATTAGTTTGCGCATTTTACATCATTGCCCATTTTATATAGCATTAGCTGAGTGGCCAGCAGTGAATAGGAATGTATTTATTACAACCTTCTATTAGTCCATCTCCTTCTACAGTCTCTCTTTCTCCATCTACTCTGTAACAACTATAACGCCAATTGTAACAACTAGAACGGCTTCTGACACCCAAATGTAACAGTTGTGTTACTAAACGTGACACTTCTGTCACTAAATGTAACTGGGTTTTCTCTTTTGATGCTGTCAATTGTCAGGATGAGCATTCTAAAGCATTCTGTCAGGGTGAAAATATTAAATAAAATTAACTTTTCTCTCTTACAACATGTGGGCAGGGTGGGTTCTCCCTTGGCTCGGGTATGAGGTCGAATGAAACATCATTTTTACATAAGATAACTTTTATTGAAGATTTCGTACAACTGTATCTTACTGGGACGTTCTGGTTCGGAGAGCGGCAGCCGTGTCGTTTGCGTAGCTTCTGCTGCGGCAGCGGCGGCGGCGGCGGCGGCGTCTGATTACGCGTAGCGGTGTGTATCTCGTGTCGCCGTCTCGCCCAGCTGACCGGAGACGCGCAGCGCGAGGTGGCCCGTTTAATTATTGCGAGCGACGTCGTGCATCGGATGGTGATACCTTGAATGTGGCGTCCCAGTGTTTCTCTTCTCTAAGCGGCCGCGTGTGTTGTGCGTCGACCAGCGGAGCGGCGCGGCGGGGGAAGGCCAGTGTCCCGAACTCGAACCACGGACTCCCGCTTGCCAGTCTTCGGCTGTCAGGTCTTCATCCCAGCTCACATGTGACTGCTGAGGTGAGGCCGTCTCCTTCCCGTCCTCACGAGTCACCCGGGTATGTAAAAACCAGACTTCAAATACCTTTTAACTTCTGTCTTCTGGCGCCGCGGCTGCTGCTTGCTATTCCATTACAGCGGCGGACTTGGTGCGTCTGTGCATGATGCAGTCTCTTCTTGCATGACGGTCTTCAGCAGCGAAACTGACTGAACACTACTGCTACTCTTCTTTTCTTCCTTCGTCTCTCGTCTTCGTCTCCGTTCCCGTCTCCGTCTTCGTCTTCGTCCCCGTCTTCATCTGTCTTCCTCTGTCTTCATCTGTCTTCATCTGTCTTCCTCTGTCGGGCCCACCGCGTCTCGCGTATTTATTCACTTCAGTTCACTGGAGGTGAACGACTTCACGGCCATTGCCTCTTCTGTCACGTTGAAAAGCTTCTCGAAGAATCTTCTTGACCTCGGTCATTGGCTCTTGGAATGTAAGTGGGGGCCTCTGATCGCATGTGACGACTGAGAAACACGTGAGCAGGTCATTGCCTCTTCCGTCACGTTGAAAAGCTTCTCGAAGAATCTTCTTAACGTCGGTCATTGGCTCTTGGAATGTAGGCGAGGGCCTTTGCTCACATGCGACAACTGAGAAACACGTGAGCCGGTCGGGCGATGCCCTGACGGCTGAATCGACAGCGCCCGTTTATGTGGAACTTGCTGACTTCATATGGTCATTGTCTCTTCTGTTCTGCCCGCTGAATGCCAGTATGTAACTCTCTAAACTAAACCAAGTTTTCGATTTATATTCTAATTTCTAGTTCACTTTGATTTCACTAATTTATTTACTTAAGTAACACTCAACATTCCTCCACCCTTCGGAGAAATTCGCCCTCGAATTTACCACTCAACATTCCTCCACTCTTCACACAGAAAAAGCACAAGCACTGAAAACTCTCGACTTAGAAGATTACACACGCTTCACATTAAGTATGTGGAAAATACTTTATCACTTTACAAAAGCACTGTACGGTCAGGAATCACCTAGTTCTTACATAAATGGTTGTAATAAGTGTAACAAATCTTGATGACAATGAACAAACAAAAAATAGGTTTTGCACTTAGAAAATTACAGAGCAACAGCTGTTTAATCTACCCTATACTAATGCAAGAATATCTGTTCTACAGTATTGTTTATGCTAACAAGAGACTGTTTAATAAAGAATGAAGTACAAGAAATAATATTAATACACTAATGCTCAAAAGTAACTGCTGAAGTACACCAGTTAAGAGTGTGGTATCCAGTTAACAGGGATTTGATGAAGTGGTATATTATTATTTGTCTTATTTTTTCGTCTTAAATAAAAGAAAACTGTACAAAGCAGAAACACCAACACAAAGGTTGCAGATATACCCGTTTCTAGCATTATAATTTTAGTTTTGTTCACCTTTTAATTGTAAGACATGTTGCATCATAACATTGGCATCAATTTTGCCTTGCTGCGAGTTTATGAACATATCTAATGACTTCAGAAGGGAACTGTCAAGGGAGTCTTTGAGGTAGGATAGGTTTTGTGTAGGAAATGCTTGCATGGCGTTTTCTGAAAAAAGCAAACATGGTTATAGACCTACGAACCTAGTAAAAACAAAAATAAAGAAAAGAAGGAATACATTGTTAACCACAAGATCTACATGTTTCTACGTTCAACTTTTTTTTCTTAAAAAATAAACCATTATAATTTATTAATTATTTACATTTGTATATTATCCACAGTCTACTAAGATTCAACTAGGACATTCGCACTCTTGGTCGAAGATTGTATGGTGCCATGTCTGTATGTTGTGCTGGCGTGGCCACTCTTTTTCCTTTACGGGAACTTCCTCCACCCTTCGGAAAAGCAGACACTATTGTTGAAGGAATTACATCTGGAGCGCCCTTAAAAGGTTTTATACGACTTGCATGGACAATGGTAGTTCGGGTGGGCAGTTGCAATTTAACGTTGACTGGTGACGTGATCTCAATAATTTGATAAGGACCTCTGTAGTTTGTTACAAATTTCTTCGTTTTTCCTTTCGCTATGTAAGGAGTTGAAAGCATAACCCACTGACCGATTTTGTAATTTGGATATTTAGCTTGGGCATTACCTAATCTTTCCTGTCGTTCCAAAGCCTTTGTATTAGATTTTTGAACCTTTTTCCATACATCCTTCATCATTCGACTGAAATCTCTTACTGTTTCTTCGACTTTTCCGTTTTTCTGCCTAACTACATCAAAAGGGGACGGCATTTTTTTCCCATAGACCACTTCATAAGGTGACATGCCAGTTGCTTCATGAGTTTTGGCGTTGTATACCGACACGATTATTGGTAAATACGTATCCCAATTAGAATGTTGTTCGTTAATATAATAACTAAGCATCTTGCCAATTGTCCGATGAACTCTTTCTGTGCGCCCGTTGCACTGAGGGTGTAACGGAGTTGTGCGTAATTTGCGTATTTTTAATAAGTGGCATAGCTGTTTCATTAATTCAGACATAAAATTAGATCCCTGATCTGTGATAATAGCTTCAGGTACGCCAAATTTAAGTATCCAGTTGTTAACTAAAGCTTGGGCAACTGTATTTGCTTGCTGATCTGGGAGACTCACCATAGCTAGATAGCGTGAAAAGTGATCTATAATTGTAAGGACATACTTATTACCAGCAGGTGTTTTATGAAATGGCCCGTAGAGATCTACTCCGCAGATTTGAAATGGACATGAAGCCTCGGGGAGCCTCTGTAAGGGTATTTTTGAACGAGAAAGTTCAGCTCTATGTGCGCACGCAATGCAATTACGAACGTACTGCGTAACATCCTGCTTTCTGGTTTGCCACCAAAATCGCTCTGCTACTCGTCTTTCGGTTGTCCGCTGTCCACCGTGTCCTGCAAGGATATGATCGTGGGCCTCTGCCATTATTTCTTGTCTAAGGTGTTGGGGAACAACAATTCGCGGTCCAAGTTTTGTTTTACGGCATAATACACCATCTTCAAAGCAAAATTGTTTTTGAGTTGCGTATTTTTTACATTCTGTATCCTCATCTTGTGCCTTTCTCCAGTCCTCAGTATCTCGGCCTGTTGCTTCCAAAAGTGCTATTTTCCGACTTAGGCAATCTGCATTCGTGTGTTTTTTGCCTGGTTTATGGATAACTTCGAAATCCATTTCGGAAAGACATAGGGCCCAACGCGTGAGACGACTAGATGGATCCTTTAATCCCAGCAACCATTTTAAAGCTGCGTGGTCTGTAATGACCTTGAATTTCCTACCATACAAGTAGCATTTAAAGTATTTGATACCATATATAACACTTAACAATTCTTTCTCCGTTGTGGAATAATTTCTTTCTGCCGTTGTTAGTTGTCTCGAAGCATAGGCTATGGGGTGTTCCGCGTCATTAATATTCTGACTCAAAACAACTCCTACTGAGTGACCACTTGCGTCACAGGATAAAATAAATTCTTTGTTATAATCTGGGTAGGCTAATACTGGACTGTGTGTTAACTTATCTTTAAGGGTTTGAAATGCAGATTCACAATCTTCAGACCAATGAAATTTTGCACCCTTTTTCAATAATTGGGTTAAGGGTCCGGCAATTTCAGCAAAATTTTGAACATATTTTCGGTAATACGATGCGAGACCAATGAAACTTTGTACTTCCTTAACGCGTTGTGGTGTTGGGAAGTCCTTAACTGCCGAAATTAATCGAGGATCTGTTTTAATTCCTTTTTCACTAATGACATGCCCTAGGTATGTAACCTCTGTCAATGCAAAACTACATTTTTCCATATTTAATGTTAATTTAGCTTTTCTAAGTCTCTGAAAAACGTTACGCAGACGCACAGCATGTTCATTAATGTCTCTCGAGAATACAATAATATCGTCTAGATATACACAACATTGCTGAGTTTTGAGTCCTCGCAATACTCCATCGAGTAGTCTTTGAAAAGTTGCTGGTGCATTTTTCAAACCGAAAGGCAATCTTTTAAATTGCCAGTGACCTCCAGGGGTAGAAAATGCTGTTTTATGCCTATCTTCAGGTGCAACTTCCAATTGATGATATCCGCTACGTAAATCGATTGTTGAAAAGTATTTACTGCTACCCAAACTGTCAATGATATCTGTAACGTTTGGAAGAGGATAAACATCTGAGATTGTTTGTTTGTTAAGGTGTCTGTAGTCACAACAGAATCTATACCGTTTCGTATCGTCGGGAGACTTCTTTGGAATAATTACAATATTTGAATTATAAGGAGAATCAGAATATTCTATAATTCCATCTGTTAGATGCTGTTCTATAAATTCATCCAGTACTGGCTGTAAGTGATGCAGAACTCTATAAGGCTTCCTATAAACTGGGGGGCTATTTCCTGTTGGGATCCTATGCTGTGTGATGTCTGTTGCTGGCAATGGACCTTCTGCATTAAATAAATCTTGGAACTCAACTAAAACTGCTTCTATCGTGTCTCTATCCTTTCCTTTCAAATGCTCAATCTTCTGGCGCAATGCGGTCTTATAGGCGTCTGGTTTCTGACCATCGTTAATATCTGACCAAATGAAATCTTCTTCTTCAAAAGTACTGACTGTAGCTACTAATATTCCCTTATGCAACTCTTTGTCCTCCACTCCGAAATTGTCAATATGTACCGGTACTTTTCTTTCTCCCTCAACGTCTTGAACCCGTACAACACTCCTACGTACAAAACAATGTGATACATCTAATTCCTCATTTTCCTCTAATGGCTCTATTAGACACACTGTATCTGTAGGTACTTCGTGGTCAACGGTCATCCAGAAAAGCTTTCCTGAGCCAGATGGTATCTGATCCCGTGAATCAACCTTCAAGGACGTTGCACGCAGTATAGTTGATTTCGCCTTCCGGTTGGGGAAATCTTGCGGCAGAGGGCCCTTTGCAGCGGTGTCACCTAGCTGAAACACTATTCCGCTAAGTTCTACAGTTTGCTGTCTGAGGTCGATTTTAGCGTGATGTTTATTCAGGAAATCCAACCCTAGGATCGCGTCGTACCCGTCAGTTACCTTTGTTACCACTTCTACATCTTCTTGAAATTGTACACCGTGAATATAGAAAATCAATGATGTACATCCTACTGACTTCACTGTACCTCCTCCTACTCCATTCAATCTATACCTTGGAGGGTCATATTTCTTTTCTCCAATACATTTATTACTTACTATTGATACGTTTGCGCCTGTATCCACCAGTATCCTTGCCTCTTTATCCTGTATGGTAGCAGATAACCAGCATTCCGCCTTCACATTCGCCTTAATGGCATGAAATTTTATTGGGAACGCCTGGCGGCGGTTCCGACATTCCCGTTTGAGTTTAACTGATTTCTATTTCCAAAAACTTTCTTAGACCTGCATTCCTTGAATGTGTGACCTATTCTTTGACAATTAGTGCATTGAGGTTGTCTGCAGTTTTTTGCTATATGTCCATGTCGATCGCACCGAAAACATCGCACTCCTGCTGGAAATATATTTCGCTCCTCCTTGTATCTGGTGGCAATGTCAATTTCTTCAAAAGCTGTCGCCACAGATACAGCTTCTGCTAAATTTTTAGGAAACTCTGCCCTGACACGACGGGACGTTTCAGGAGGTAACCCACGTAAAAATGTATCCAGAGCTCTATCTTCTGCCTCTTGTAAAATAACCTTATTTGCTTCATCACTAGTTGTCAACTGATAGGTGTTAATATTAACTTTTCTAATCCTATCTACAAAGCTTTCTAACGACTCGTTTTGCCTCTGAGTGATAGTGTTTAACTGTTCCCTATAAAATCTACAGCTGTTCTGTTTTTGAAAACATTTAAGCAATCCTTTCTTCAATTCCTCAAATGTTGAAGCATTCCGTAAATCTTCATGGTATAAGACGTGTGCTTTAGCCTCTCCTGTCAATCTTAACTTTGTCATTTGTAAGAGCCGTTCATCTGACCATGATCCTAACTTTGCAGCTGCTACTAAATCATCAAAAAAGGCTGTTATGTCCTCGCCAGGTTTACCTGAAAAAGGAGTTACTAAGGCTGCTGCTGAGGAATCTAGGGTGGGAGGGATTGAACTGGTTTGCCTAACATCACTCAACTGTATAAATATGCATTATTATCATTTTTAAGCTGTGCTATTTGATTAACTAAGCTCTGAATAGCTTCCTCAGTAGAAACCGCTTGTGGTGCTGACTCTGACTTTGTACGATTTCGTGTCATCATTTTACAAACTGTTAGTTACACAATCTTCCTATACTGAATTTAAAAGATGTTTAAATATTTCCGACATACTCTTAAACTCATGAGAGAAAATATACTTCTAAATAAAGAAAATATTACGACTGCTATGCAAACCTCTATCCCTTCACACATTAAAAAACACTAACTGTGGACCTTTAGTGACTGTCATTCACACCTCATATTGAGCCAAGGGTTTTTTCTCTGACACCAAATGTAACAACTATAACGCCAATTGTAACTACTAGAACGGCTTCTGACACCCAAATGTAACAGTTGTGTTACTAAACGTGACACTTCTGTCACTAAATGTAACTGGGTTTTCTCTTTTGATGCTGTCAATTGTCAGGATGAGCATTCTAAAGCATTCCGTCAGGGTGAAAATATTAAATAAAATTAACTTTTCTCTCTTACAACATGTGGGCAGGGTGGGTTCTCCCTTGGCTCGGGTATGAGGTCGAATGAAACATCATTTTTACATAAGATAACTTTTATTGAAGATTTCGTACAACTGTATCTTACTGGGACGTTCTGGTTCGGAGAGCGGCAGCCGTGTCGTTTGCGTAGCTTCTGCTGCGGCAGCGGCGGCGGCGGCGGCGGCGTCTGATTACGCGTAGCGGTGTGTATCTCGTGTCGCCGTCTCGCCCAGCTGACCGGAGACGCGCAGCGCGAGGTGGCCCGTTTAATTATTGCGAGCGACGTCGTGCATCGGATGGTGATACCTTGAATGTGGCGTCCCAGTGTTTCTCTTCTCTAAGCGGCCGCGTGTGTTGTGCGTCGACCAGCGGAGCGGCGCGGCGGGGGAAGGCCAGTGTCCCGAACTCGAACCACGGACTCCCGCTTGCCAGTCTTCGGCTGTCAGGTCTTCATCCCAGCTCACAGGTGACTGCTGAGGTGAGGCCGTCTCCTTCCCGTCCTCACGAGTCACCCGGGTATGTAAAAACCAGACTTCAAATACCTTTTAACTTCTGTCTTCTGGCGCCGCGGCTGCTGCTTGCTATTCCATTACAGCGGCGGACTTGGTGCGTCTGTGCATGATGCAGTCCCTTCTTGCATGACGGTCTTCAGCAGCGAAACTGACTGAACACTACTGCTACTCTTCTTTTCTTCCTTCGCCTCTCGTCTTCGTCACCGTTCCCGTCTCCGTCTTCGTCTTCGTCCCCGTCTTCATCTGTCTTCCTCTGTCTTCATCTGTCTTCATCTGTCTTCCTCTGTCGGGCCCACCGCGTCTCGCGTATTTATTCACTTCAGCTCACTGGAGGTGAACGACTTCACGGCCATTGCCTCTTCTGTCACGTTGAAAAGCTTCTCGAAGAATCTTCTTGACCTCGGTCATTGGCTCTTGGAATGTAAGTGGGGGCCTCTGATCGCATGTGACGACTGAGAAACACGTGAGCAGGTCATTGCCTCTTCCGTCACGTTGAAAAGCTTCTCGAAGAATCTTCTTAACGTCGGTCATTGGCTCTTGGAATGTAGGCGAGGGCCTTTGCTCACATGCGACAACTGAGAAACACGTGAGCCGGTCGGGCGATGCCCTGACGGCTGAATCGACAGCGCCCGCTTATGTGGAACTTGCTGACTTCATATGGTCATTGTCTCTTCTGTTCTGCCCGCTGAATGCCAGTATGTAACTCTCTAAACTAAACCAAGTTTTCGATTTATATTCTAATTTCTAGTTCACTTTGATTTCACTAATTTATTTACTTAAGTAACACTCAACAACTCATTTCTCCTCTGTCAGTTTGCTTCTTCCCCCTCTGCACATCTCCTCCTGCCCCTTCACTTTGTTCATATCTTCTCCTGCCTCTATTCTTTTGATCTCCTCTTATCTTGCTCAGTACATCTACTCCTCTCCCCTCTCACAGTCCATCTCCTCCTCCCCCTCTCTCCATCCACATCCTTCTTCCCCCTCTCCTTGCTCATTTCCTCTTCTCTCCCTCTTTCGCTTATCAATCAATCTCCTTCAGTCCTCCCCCCCCCCCCACTCTGCCCGCCCCATCCACTTCCTTGCACTGTGCACTTCCTCCTCCCCTACTCTTGGTTCATCCCCTCCTCCCCCACTCTCTTCCTGTTTCATCATCGCCCAGTCTCTGTCCATCACGTCCTCTTTTCTTTCTCTGTCCATCTCCTCTCTCTCTGTACATTCCGCCACCCCTTCTCTCTGTTCATCTCCTCTTCTCCCCTATCTGTGTCCATCTTCTTCTTCCCCTCGTTGTCTGTGTTGAACTGATTCACAGCAGAGGTAGCACTGAATGTATTATCTCTGACAGAGCAGACACGGCGTGAAAATTGTGTGCTAAAAAATTTTCTGGGATGTGCTAGAAATTCGAGTGTCCGAGAGAGAAGAAATCTCGTTATAGACAATCTGGAAAAGAGATCTAAGCCAGTCTCTAGCATTCTGTCATTACTACCCTGGTATTTGCCTGGAGTGATTTAGGGGAATAATGGAAAATTTATATCTGGATGAGCGGACGCGAGTTTGAACCTCCCGAATGCGGGTGCAGCGAGCTAACCACAGCGCCTCCTCGGTCACATGGATAGATACAGTGCTCGAAATGTTTTGGTATATGTTGACATACCACACTGAGACACTACAGTTTCAGCAAATTTTACAATAAAATTTACTCTGGTATGTCGTTTACAGAATTGGCTTTTATCTTTCGTGACAGAGTGTAATTAAGTTTTTGCCTAACTCAGAGCTATAGTCTTAAATTACTAGTTATATTATTTTATAGCTTTATGTGCTCCTATTCGTCGCGAAGATTCTCATTTGTTTAGAGTACAGATAAATGTTAGATTCGAATTTGTCATGTCATACTCTAGCAAGCTATTTCTTGTCCACGTTTCCTGGGCTTTTGAGCACAATAGTTCTGATCGATAATTGTCGGCGGAGGCTGTAAAACGTCAGTAGCTGTAGATTGACTAAGTAGCTAGAAAACTATAGGAATGTTCGCCTTAGTCACTGCGCGGACAGCGTCGTAGATTACTAACCGAAGTGGCCCGGGTTCGATTGCTGGCTGGGTCGGAAATCTTCTCCGCTCAGGGACAGGGTGTTGTGTTGTCCTTACAATTGTATCGCCTTAATTAACGTTACACTGTAGAGATGGCTGAATGGACACTGCGAGAAAGCCAATAAATTGAAAAAAAAAATTGATCATGCGGACTTTTATTTCCGTCTACGTGCTCTGATGTAAACAGTCAGATGGAGAACTGTGGGCGCAGCTCCACTTGCACCCACTTACCGTTCACCTGCATCACAGTCACTACATGCGTCTCAGCACAGAAACGGCCGTAATCGAGCGTTAAACTTCAGCAGCGGCATTGTCCGCGGGTTGGGGTTGGACATATAGTGTAATGCCAAAAAACATATTATCTGTGCCGATCGTCAGATATGGTAAAAACGTCAGATCCAACAAAAATGAGATTTTGCAAAGGGTAATTTTCAAACCTCTCATTCTTAAATGTGGTACGTTATGGCAGTAACAACAGCATACACAGCTCATGTACAACACTTCGTACCGAACACTACAGATATTAAGATTTGGCATTGGTAAGAGGAAGCACAAATTAGATCGAGTTCTACCGACGTTTCCCGAGAGGAAATAGAGCTCTGCATCTCATTATGAAGTTCTCAAAACTTCTTTTACCGACATAATTGTGAAAGATGTTTTATCGCACGTTTATTGTCTCATGACAATAAGAGTCCATATGCTTTACGCAGTTAATTTGTCACTGTCGTATTTTAACACAGTGGAGTTAAATTCAACTGGTAAATGTAATGGCTGAAGAATTGCAGATATGCTTTTCGGTGACAGCAAGCCAGCAGCCGTGCCTGTTATATTGTTGTGACACTTACCTATACCATGTTTCCGAAACACGTAACTGCAGCGGCATGAAGTTAGGGCCTACAATGCGAACGGGCCTGGCACTTCAGGGGCCTGCAGAAAAGGAAATAAAATATTTTGTTATTACTATTATGATTAAAAATAAAGAATGTAGATATACAAGGGGCCCACATACGCCGTCCTTCGTTGACATAATTTAATTCTGGATACCACAAACGCTGAAAGGTTTGCTTAAGCAGAACATTAAAGTGGACTCCACACCGAAAGAGAGGAGATTCTGCTAAAAGTAAGACCGGCGCTTGCTTGGAAACAAACACTGTACAGCTATAACTGGTCTCATACCTCGTAACTAGGAGAGTTCCTTGCTGAAGGGGGGGGGGGGTACTGGGTTCGATTCTTGGGCTCGATGAAGGTGTCTGTGAAGAAGACTGATTCTCCCTGACCAAATTAATACGCACAAGGGCCAAAGCACATTAATTATCTGTTTCGATGTATATAAAAATTTAACAGATAATTTATTAACAACACGTTATGCACCAATTCGTGCTCCAGAATTGGAAGTATCATATCTTTGATTGCAATGAAGAACGATGAATATAATGAACATCATAATTGATTTTTTAAACCTACGTTATAGACTGACAGACCTTTATAATTGCATTATTCATAATATGAATGTTCAAATGCATGTCCGCGTTGTTGGATGGTTTGATGTACAGGGTGTTTCAAAAATGACCGGTATATTTGAAACGGAAATAAAAACTAAACGAGCAGCGATGGAAATACACCGTTTGTTGCAATATGCTTGGGACAACAGTACATTTTCAGGCAGACAAACTTTCGAAATTACAGTAGTTACAATTTTCAACAACAGATGGCGCTGCGGTCTGGGAAACTCTATATTACGATATTTTCCACATATCCACCATGCGTAGCAATAATATGGCGTAGTCTCTGAATGAAATTATCCGAAACCTTTGACAACATGTCTGGCGGAATGGCTTCACATGCAGATGAGATGTACTGCTTCAGCTGTTCAATTGTTTCTGGATTCTGGCGGTACACCAGGTCTTTCAAGTGTCCCCACAGAAAGAAGTCACAGGGGTTCATGTCTGGCGAATAGGGAGGCCAATCCACGCCGCCTCCTGTATGTTTCGGATAGCCCAAAGCAATCACACGATCATCGAAATATTCATTCTGGAAATTAAAGACGTCGGCCGTGCAATGTGGCCGGGCACCATCTTGCATAAACCACGAGGTGTTCGCTGTGTCGTCTAAGGCAGTTTGTACCGCCGCAAATTCACGAAGAATGTCCAGATAGCGTGATGCAGTAATCGTTTGTCATCTGAAAAATGGGTCAATGATTCCTTTGGAAGAAATGGCGGCCCAGACCAGTACTTTTTGAGGATGCAGGGACGATGGGACTGCAACATGGGGCTTTTCGGTTCCACATATGCGCCAGTTCTGTTTACTGACGAAGCCGTCCAGGTAAAAATTAGCTTCGTCAGTAAACCAAATGCTGCCCACATGCATATCGCCGTCATCAATCCTGTGCACTATATCGTTAGCGAATGTCTCTCGTGCAGCAATGGTAGCGGCGCTGAGGGGTTGCCGTGTTTGAATTTTGTATGGATAGAGGTGTAAACTCTGGCGCATGAGACGATACGTGGACGTTGGCGTCATTTGGACCGCAGCTGCAACACGGCGAACGGAAACCCGAGGCCGCTGTTGGATCACCTGCTGCACTAGCTGCGCGTTGCCCTCTGTGGTTGCTGTACGCGGTCGCCCTACCTTTCCAGCACGTTCATCCGTCACGTTCCCAGTCCGTTCAAATTTTTCAAACAGATCCTTTATTGTATCGCTTTTCAGTCCTTTGGTTACATTAAACCTCCGTTGAAAACTTCGTCTTGTTGCAACAACACTGTGTTCTAGGCGGTGGAATTCCAACATCAGAAAAATCCTCTGTTCTAAGGAATAAACCATGTTGTCTACAGCACAATTGCACGTTGTGAACAGCACACGCTTACAGCAGAAAGACGACGTACAGAATGGCGCACCCACAGACTGCGTTGTCTTCTATATCTTTCACATCACTTGCAGCGCCATCTGTTGTTGAAAATTGTAACTACTGTAATTTCGAAAGTTTGTCCGCCTGAAAATGTACTGTTGTCCCAAGCATATTGCAACAAACGGTGTATTTCTATCGCTACTCGTTTAGTTTTTATTGCCGTTTCAAATATACCGGTCATTTTTGAAACACCCTGTAAGTGCCCCCCCCCCCCCCCCCCCCCGGTATTAACATGGCCACCTCGTAACGTTTCTGCTCATACTAAAGCGCAAGCATGACGTATTGTGTTTTTCAACACATATGGATTTTCCGCTTCCGTTTCGTAAGCCCTGGATTTAATATAACCCTAGAAGAAAGAAACAAACGGCGTTAAATCAGGAAATCACAACGACCGAACGACCGTTAGGGGTGCACATTGTTTTGATATTCCCTAACCCATTTTCAATGATGGGGTAGTGTGCCATTGCACTGAAACCAGTGTCTCACAAGTAAGTGAAGTGGAATGTCGCTTGGGAGATGTCCAAGATACAGCTCATTCTGTAAGAATTGCAACAGCCAACGAATTAGAATGGGAGCCAAATAAAGTCGTCCAATGATGTCTCCTAGAACTCAGCACTCAGGGCCCTTGCATTCGATGTGGTGTTAATCAGTGAGGATTTGCATGAGCCCATTAAAGTAGACTGTGTCTATTGACAGTAGTGTCAGTCGTGAAATAGCATTCATCTCCCCATAAAATCTGCCTGATGAATTCCGGCTCCACGGATACTTTATTTACAAGACGTCTGCATAAAGATACCCGATTTTGGAATTCGTTTCGATATAGCTGTTAGTGAAGGTGCAGCTTACATGGATCCTCCAGAATCCTTTGTACCGAAGATCTCGATATAACCAGGACTGCTTCAGTTCTTCTTTTCCTAATTACGATGAGAAATAGATATTACTGGACGAGATATAATGACTTTCATAATATTAGTAATAGTGATTATACTATTGTTATTATTATTATTATTATTGCTGTTACTGTTGTTATTACAGGTACAAATAATACTGCAACCTAAGTGCAATAGCACCATAAGACATTCGTGTAAACTAAATTCAAAAAAATGGCTCAAATGGCTGTGAACACTATGGGACTTAACATCTGAGGTCATCAGTCCCTTAGACTAACAATTACTTAAACCTAACTAACTTAAGGCAGCCGACACATCCATGCCCGAGGCAGGATTCGAATCTGCTACTGTAGCAGCAGCTCGGTTCCGGACTGAAGCACTTAGAACCGCTGGGCCACAACGGCCGGCTAAAATACACTCCTGGAAATTGAAATAAGAACACCGTGAATTCATTGTCCCATGAAGGGGAAACTTTATTGACACATTCCTGGGGTCAGATACATCACATGATCACACTGACAGAACCACAGGCACATAGACACAGGCAACAGAGCATGCACAATGTCGGCACTAGTACAGTGTATATCCACCTTTCGCAGCAATGCAGGCTGCTATTCTCCCATGGAGACGATCGTAGAGATGCTGGATGTAGTCCTGTGGAACGGCTTGCCATGCCATTTCCACCTGGCGCCTCAGTTAGACCAGCGTTCGTGCTGGACGTGCAGACCGCTTGAGACGCCGCTTCATCCAGTCCCAAACATGCTCAATGGGGGACAGATCCGGAGATCTTGCTGGCCAGGGTAGTTGACTTACACCATCTAGAGCACGTTGGGTGGCGCGGGATACATGCGGACGTGCATTGTCCTGTTGGAACAGCAAGTTCCCTTGCCGGTCTAGGAATGGTAGAACGATGGGTTCGATGACGGTTTGGATGTACCGTGCACTATTCAGTGTCCCCTCGACGATCACCAGTGGTGTACGGCCAGTGTAGGAGATCGCTCCCCATACCATGATGCCGGGTGTTGGCCCTGTGTGCCTCGGTCGTATGCAGTCCTGATTGTGGCGCTCACCTGCACGGCGCCAAACACTCATACGACCATCATTGGCACCACGGCAGAAGCGACTCTCATCGCTGAAGATGACACGTCTCCATTCGTCCCTCCATTCACGCCTGTCGCGACACCACTGGAGGCGGGCTGCACGATGTTGGGGCGTGAGCGGAAGACGGCCTAACGGTGTGCGGGACCGTAGCCCAGCTTCATGGAGACGGTTGCGAATGGTCCGCGCCGATACCCCAGGAGCAACAGTGTCCCTAATTTGCTGGGAAGTGGCGGTGCGGTCCCCTACGGCACTGCGTAGGATCCTACGGTCTTGGCGTGCATCCGTGCGTCGCTGCGGTCCGGTCCCAGGTCGACGGGCACGTGCACCTTCCGCCGACCACTGGCGACAACATCGATGTACTGTGGAGACCTCACGCCCCACGTGTTGAGCAATTCGGCGGTACGTCCACCCGGCCTCCCGCATGCCCACTATACGCCCTCGCTCGAAGTCCGTCAACTGCACATACGGTTCACGTCCACGCTGTCGCGGCATGCTACCAGTGTTAAAGACTGCGATGGAGCTCCGTATGCCACGGCAAACTGGCTGACACTGACGGCGGCGGTGCACAAATGCTGCGCAGCTAGCGCCATTCGACGGCCAACACCGCGGTTCCTGGTGTGTCCGCTGTGCCGTGCGTGTGATCATTGCTTGTACAGCCCTCTCGCAGTGTCCGGAGCAAGTATGGTGGGTCTGACACACCGGTGTCAATGTGTTCTTTTTTCCATTTCCAGGAGAGTACATAGCTCGTACGCGTTGTTTGCATTTAACCTATGCTTACCGTGCGTGGGATGTGCTCCAAAGTACTCAATAACGTTCCGAGCAACATCGGCTGCGTCGCGGATTGGTCTTTACAGTACACGTCGTACCTGGAAAGCTCCCATACTTCTTAAACGCATCTCTGTACGTCTAAAACCGTGCACAGAAGCAGACGTCGCGTTGGAAAACATTAACGCTGACCTTCAGCTGAATTGCGATTGATCTCCCCATAAATGAGAATCACATCGGTGTAGTCTTCGCTTGAATACATTGCAGTTGTTACCCGTCTGACTGTAAGACCTGATTTGAACTACAATAAGACGGCCACGCGGCCTTATCAGAGCGGAAGCAGGGGGAAAAACGCACGCAAATGGCGGCACAGCTCGGTGGAGGTTCTCTGGAACATGCACTTCCCCTTCGGACAGCTGTGAGGTGGCAACCATCTATGTACTAACGTCTGTGGGAAACAAAAAACTATAGAGGACGGCTTGCGTGGGCCACGTTGTGTAAAAATCCATGGCGAATCACCTAAGTTCTGGCGCTGCAGTCCGAACCGCGGGACTGCTACGGTCGCAGGTTCGAATCCTGCCTCGGGCATGGGTGTGTGTGATGTCCTTAGGTTGGTTAGGTTTAAGTAGTTCTAAGTTCTAGGGGACTGATGACCTAAGATGTTGAGTCCCATAGTGCTCAGAGCCATTTGAACCATTTTGAATCACCTAAAACTTGACAGCAAATAGATAGTACTATTGATGTGCGGTTTTCACAAAGTCGACTGGTAGTAAGGGCTCGTCTTGTTAGCCAATCAATAGACTCTAAAGATACTTAGGAAGTGTATTTTTTTGTGCAAATACGCCCGTTTTTAGAATAACTAATGTCCATTGACACTAACTAACTAAACGTAGCCCAACGGTTCTAGGCACTTCAGTCTGGAACCGCGCGACCGCTACGGTCGCAGGTTCGAATCCTGCCTCGGGCATGGATGTGTGTATGTCCTTAGGTTAGTTGGGTTTAAGTAGTTCTAAGTTCTAGGGGACTGATGACCTCAGATGTTAAGTCCCTTAGTGCTCAGAGCCATTTGAACTAAACGTAGGATAAATTAGAATATTAATGGTGTTTGATGCAAGAATCTAGCGCAAATCGTTCGCAAGATACCAAATTTTGTTCCCTCCCCCCTCTCCTCGTCACTTGTGCAATACCTGTGGTATCACACAATAACGAACAAAACAAGTGTGTATTCACGTTCTGGAGATTCTCACCAATAAGGTGACAACTGACCATCACAGATTGTGTGTTCAAAATAACAACCAGCTGCGTCAATACACGTTTCCAGTCTGGTATGGAACAACTCCTGCACAAGTGCTAGCATTTCAGGGGAGACGTTCAAGCAGGCTGCAGTAATACGTCGTCGCATAACATCAGGCTTCATTAGTATGTCCTTTGTAGACAGTGTCTTTCAGCTTTCCCCACAGAAGAAAAGTCTACAGGCATCAAATCCGGGCCAGCCGTTGTGGCCGAGTGGTTCTAGGCGCTTCAGTCTGGAACCGCGCTGCTGCTAAAGTCGCAGGCTCGAATCTTGCATCAGGCATGGATGTGTGTGTAGTTAGGTTTAAGTAGTCCTAAGTCCAGGGGACCGATGACCTCAGATGTTAAGTCGCATAGTGCTTAGAGCCATTTGAACCATCAAATCCGGGGAATGGACTGGCCAAGGTACGGGTCTTTTGCGTCTAATCCAGCGATCTGGAAAACATTCGTGAAGAAAGACATAGTGTAGTACTTCGTGCATTATGGGCTCGAAAGCCATCGTGTTGGTACCACAGGTTCATCCTCGTCAGCAAAGGAACGTCTTCTTACAACCATGGAGGATGGTCTGTTACGAGACTGTAATACTTCGACGTGTTCACTTTTCCGTCTATGAGCTGGTAGTTCACTATCCCACATCACACGTTGTCACTCTATGGACGCTGACTTCAGTCCGACAAAGCCAAAGGCAGTTAAGAGACCAACAGTGTCTGGCCAAATGGTAAATGTGGCTTAATCACTAAGCGTGGGTATCCTGTCTTAATGAACCTGTACAGAATTAACACCTTTCTCATAATCATTTCAATGCAGCTATTGATGGAGAGGAATGGGCTATGAATGGAATCTATGTCGATGGAGAATTCGTAGGACACTTAACCTGACCCATGCCACTTCCTCGTGCGATTACACGGGAGCTAACGTGCGAATCAATTGCACAGCAGCAAGTTCCCCCACTTCTGCCGTCACATGATCCCATCTGTTACGTTGCCTAGGTGTTACAATACCACTTGCACATAACTGGTTGAAGAGGCTGATAAATACATAACTGGACATTAAAATTGCTACACCACGAAGATGACGTGCTACATACGCAAAATGTAACCGACAGGAAGAAGATGCTACGATATGCAAATGATTAGCTTTTCAGATCATTCACACAAGGTTGGCGCCGGTGGCGACACATACTACTTGCTGACATGAGGAAAGTTTCAAACCGATTTCTCATACACAAACAGCAGTTGACCGGCGTTGCCTGGTGAAGCATTGCTTTCATGCCTCGTGTAAGGAGGAGAAATGCGTACCATCACGTTTCCGACTTTGTTAAAGGTCGGATTGTAGCCTATCGCGATTGCAGTTTATCGTATCGTGACATTGCTGCTCGCGTTGGTCGGGATCCAGTGACTTTTAGCAGAATATGGAATCGGTGGCTTCAGGAACGCCGTGCCGGGTCCTAACGGCCTCGTATCACTAGCAGTCGAGACGACAGGCTTCTTATCCGCATGGCTGTAACGGATGGTGCAGCCACGTCTCGATCCCTTAGTCAACATATGGGGACGTTTGCAAGACAACAACCATCTGCACGAACAGTTCGACGACGTTTGCACCAGCATGGACTATCAGCTCGGAGACCATGGCTGCGGTTGCCCTTGACGCTGCATCACAGACAGTAGCGCCTGCGATGGTGTACTCAACGACGAACCTGGGTGCACAAATGGCAAAACGTCATTTTTTCGGATAAATCCAGGTTCTGTTTACAGCATCATGATGGTCGCATCCGTGTTTGGCGACATCGCGGTGAACGCCCATTGGAAGTGTGTAGTCGTCATCGCCATACTGGCGTCTCACCCGGCGTGGTGGGACGGGGTGCCATTGGTTACACGTCTCGGTCACCTCTGATTTTCATTGACGGCACTTTGAACAGTGGACGTTACATTTCGGATGTGTTACGACCCGTGGCTTACCCTTCATTCGATCCCTGCGAAACCCTACGTTTCAGCGGGATAATGCATGTTGCAGGTCCTGTACGGGCCTTTCCGGATACAGAAAATGTTCGACTGCTGCCCTTGCCAGCACATTCTCCAGATCTCTCACCAATTGGAAACGTCTGGTCAATGGTGGCCGAGCAACTGGCTCGTCACAATACGCTCTCGATGAACTGTGGTATCGTGTTTAAGCTGCATGGGCAGCTGTACATGCACACGCCATCCAAGCTCTGTTTGACTCAATGCCCAGGCATATCAAGGCCGTTATGACGGCCAGAGGTGGTTGTTCTGGGTACTGATTTCTCAGGATCTATGCACCCAAATTGCGTGAAAATGTAATCACATGTCAGTTCTAATATAATATATTTGTCCAATGAATACCCGTTTATCATCTGCCTTTCTTCATGGTGTAACGATTTTAATGGGACGTAGTGCAATTGCCGAAATAGTTGACGTCTACTGGGATATCTTGTCGCATACACCGTACAAAAAGGAACTGCATTCTTTCCACACTTTCCATACACCACGAGCATGTCTACTTTTTCTGTACTGGTAAACCCCATCTTCCCCTCACGACATTCTGCTTGGAGTGTCAAACACTGACAGACTATCAGGTCGCATTGCACTCAAGGAATACAGGAGCACACTGTGTGCAAACGTGACAACATCGTACGTAGTTACTACGCAGTTTGAATGACACAAACAAGTGTTGGTGTGGAACCGTTTCAAAACGCCACATTCCGTAAACGACTTGCAACTGAATCCTGAAACAAATACCACTGACACTTTAATTTATCCAATTTTTACTTTGTTAATGTCAATAGGCATTGTTCCATTTAAGGAAGTTTATGTTAGCACAGAAACTACACTTTCCAAGTACTCTTACTATCAAGCCCGCCTGGCTATCCGCGCGTTCTAACACGCTGCTTCCCCAGTGGGAGGGCGTGCCTGTCCGCGGCACGAGTACGCCCTTTGGATTAGTGTTGATGTCCGGTGTGCTGTCCAGCCTTTGGATGGTTTTAAGGCGGTTTCCCATCTGCCTCGGCGAATGCTGGCTGGTTCCCCTTATTCTGCCTCAGTAACATTATGTCGTTGATTGCTGTGCAAACACTGTCTCCGCGTATGCGTACACCATAATTAAACATTTGGGAATGCACTCGTCTGGTATGAGACGTTCCTCAGGGTGAGGGGGGGGGGGGGTTCCACAGGGGGCCGAATGGCTCAATACAATAAGTATGGGTTCGGTGTGGGGGCGGCGGTTTGGTGGGTGGACTGCTGTGGCCTGTTGTGTGGTTGTGAGCCACTGAGGGCTACGGCGGGACGAAGCCTCTCCGTGGTTTCTAGGTCTCCAGTTCGACACACACACACACACACACACACACACACACACACACACACACACACACACACATTCTTACTGTCTGTTTATTGGCTAACAATACGAACTCCTGATTGCGTATGTTTGCACAAGAACTACACTTTCTAAGAATTATTAATGTGTGTTTGCTAGCTAACAATACGAGCCCCTGACTACCAATCAATTCTGTGGAAACCTCACGTCAACAGTACTTCCCATTTCAGCAATATTTGCGGTGAAAATTTTTGGTGATTGACCCTGTGTAATTACGGAAATATGTACAATATAATTGTTGTTGTTGTTATTGCAGTTGTCAGTTTGTACACTGGTTTCATGCAGCTCTCCATGGCATCCTATCCTGTGTGATCCTCTTCACCTCTGAGTAACTACTGCTCTACTGCTACCTACATCTTTCTGGATCTGCTCACTGTATTCATCTCTTGGTCTCCTTCTACGATTTTTAACCCCGAAACTTCCCTTCAGTACGAAGTTGGTGATCCCTTGATGTCCTAGAATGTGTACTATCAACCGACCCCTCCTTTTGATTCAAGCTGTCCCACGAATGTCTTTTCTTCCCAATTTATGCAGTAATTCCTCATTAGGTACGTGATCGACCCATCACTTTTTGTCTAAACTGCTTATCGTCCATGTTTTACTTCCATACATGGCCATACTCCACACAAATACCTTCAGCAAAGATTTCGTAACACTTAAATCTATTTTCGATGTTAACAAATTTCTTTTTTCGGAAATGCTTTTATTTCCGTTGCCTGTTTACATTTTATATCCTCTCTAGTTCGGCCATCGGCAGTTATTTTGCTGCCCAAAAAATCGAAACGCTTCTACTACTTCAAGTGTCTCGTGTCCTAACCTAATTCACTTAGCATCACCTGGTTTAATTCGACTACATTCCATTATCCTTGTTTTGCTTTAATTTGTGTTCATCTTATATCCCCCGTTAAAGACACTGTCAATTCCGTTCAACTGCTCTTCCAAGTCCTTTGCTGTATCTGGAAGAATTCAGTGTCATTGGTAAGCCTCGACGCTTATATTTATTCGCCCTGACTCCGTTTTCAACCAGTGCCCACCTTTCATGTCACTCGACTCTTATAACTGCCGTCTGGTTTCTGTACAAGTTCCTGTATATTACCCCAGCTGTCCTAAGAATTTCTAAGAGGTTATTGTAGTCAACACTGTCAAAAGCTTTCTCTAAGTCCGCAAATGATAACCTATCCAAAAATGTTCAAATGTGTGTGAAATCATGTGGGACTTGACTGCTGCCCGCATCTCGTGGTCGCGCGGTAGCGTTCTCGCTTCCCACGTCCGAGTTCCCGGGTTCGATTCCCGGCGGGGTCAGGAATTTTCTCTGCCTCGTGATGGCTGGGTGTTGTGTGCTGTCCTTAGGTTAGTTAGGTTTAAGTAGTTCTAAGTTCTAGGGGACTTATGACCACAGCAGTTGAGTCCCATAGTGCTCAGAGCCATTTTGAACTTGACTGCTAAGGTCATCAGTCCCTAAGCTTACACACTACTTAAACTAAATTATCCTAAGGACATACACACACACACCCATGCCCGATGGAGGACTCGAACCTCCGCCGGGACCAGCCGCACAGTCCATGACTGCAACGCCCGAGACCGCTCAGCTAATCCCGCGCGGCTTAACCTATCCTCTAAGGTACGTCGTACGGTCAGTATTGCCTCGCACGTTCCACATTTCTCCGGGATCCAAACTGATCTTGGCCAAGGTCTGCTTCTACCAGTTTTTCTGTTCTTCTGTAAATAATTCGTGTTAGTATTCTGAAACAATGACTTATTATAGTGATAGTTCGGTAATTTTTCACATCTGTCAGCAACTGATTTCTTTGGAATAAGAACCTAGTACCTAAATTATGCTTGTCATTGCCGTCTCTATCAACACTAGGTTTGCACCACGTTCCACGGTCGTTACGGCAGATCGGCACATATTAGTTATTACAAAACAATGACAACATTTAGGCAGAGAAACATTTTTTCTTGAAGTATAGTACAACTGAGATTGTTCTATGTACCTCTTTTCTCAGCATTTAACTTTTGTCACGGCTTTTTGGACAACACTGTCAGTTAGAAAATTGTTGTTGTGTATTAACTACCAGTCGGCAGCCAACTCAGTTTCAGACGAACTCTCTTCGCTGGAAATTAATAACGGGTGTAATGTTAAGTGGTGCAATATTTTTCAGACTTGACTTCCTGGCAGATTAAAAGTGTATGCAAGATCGAGACTCGAACTCGGAACCTTTGCCTCTAGCGGGTAAATGCTCTACCGATTTTTTTTTCTCTACTTCCTCCTGGGGAGTAGAGAAGGGATTCATGGAAAAGAAAAGAAAATTGCCACAGCCGCTTTTGCCCTAAGTAAAAAAAGGAAAAGAACCTCCACAGCAGGTGTTCGCACCTATTTAACACTACTCCCAGTACGACTAACCTAAAGGTTTGAGGGAGCGAGAAAAGATAAAAGGGAAAAAACCGCAGGGGGCCATGAAAACTGAACATAATTAGAATTTTTATATACGGGAACCCCATGAGTAGTGGATCTTGCGTCGGCCAGCACGTCCAAACGTGCATTCTCGTGGAGTGGACGTAGAGTCCGTTATCGGTTCTGTTCGGTTAAGGTAGGTTCAGGTCAGTTTACAGCTTCTCGTGGCTTGGACGTTCCATCTGCGAGGCGGATCAAAAATGATCAAGTGTGTGTGAAATCTTATGGGACTTGACTGCTAAGGTCATCAGTCTCTAAGCTTGCACACTACTTAACCTAAATTATCCTAAGGACAAACACACGCACCCATGCCCGAGGGAGGACTCGAACCTCCGCCGGGCCCAGCCGCACAGTCCATGATTGCAGCTCCTGAGACCGCTCGGCTAATCCCACGCTCGCGAGGCGGATCGTTGAAGATGCTCTCTACGAAATTGGAGGAGTATTGCTTGTAGCGTGTGTACCGTGTTAGGAGGTAGTGTCGTTCGTTGAGAACTCCAATATCCTAGCACAGACTTACTGCCAGAATTAAAAAGGTAACTGTTGGTGTGATCACATATCCAGTTCACAGAGTGAGTTTTAGTGGTGAGGTAAAAAGTGTATGGATTCCGATCTGAGAGGGTGTTTGGCATGTAAGAAACTCCAAAATACACCGCACAAGCGTCCACACATTGGACGCTGGACCACTATGGAACCGGTGATCGTCTGTGTTGTCCACACCACAGTGGGTGCAGAGGAGCGAATCGGCTAGATGCGTGCGATACAGTCGATGTCGGTTAACTTGACTGCCATTCACTGCGATCCAAGCTGATTGGACGCCTGATTCGAGAAAGTGTGCGTGAACCGCTTCCCATATGTGCCCCCACACACACTGGGGACACTTATTTCCGATGAGGTTGGGCGGTCGGCACTGTTGTGACGCTCTGTAAACTGTTTTCGCCTGGTACAGACCTATAGACATAAATGAAGTCCATGAGAAATCGTAGAAGATCATAAAATGGGTATGGAATGGTCTATACCAAAACCGGGTCAGACAAACAGACTGGCATGAAGTCTTGGAATAGGAGGCCAGTGAGGCTCTATGGGCAACGATGTCGGAGTTTTTGATGGAAGCTGACGTGCAGCGCTTTGACTCTGATCGGCACGTGTATTAGTCCCGCCCTACCACGGTCCCGTGGGAGTGCAAGGGAGTCATATTGCACTATGAATAACATCCCTGAGCTGACGAAAGAACCCAATACCATCAACAGACGTCTGGGAAGGAAGATTGAGCCACGTGTGATATACGGGAGGCGTAATAGATATTCATATATTACGCTCGTTGGATAATGTCGCGGGTTCATAGCTGGTGGTCTGCAAGGCTTTCTCTGATTATCTGTAGCAAATGCCTACCATTGATACCCTCTGAGCGACGGAGATTGGCTGTGAATGCAATGCCAGGACATCTAACGATGGTGGCGACGCTAAGGGGGCGACGCTTCTCTCCGGTAGGCCCTCACCAATAAGCAAGACCTTGGGTTTCGATACGCTGAGAGCTGCCCGATGCTTCGCCGTAAGTCGCCTACCATGTCAGGGCTGCTCGAACTCCATCCGCACTGCACAGATAAAGGACTAGATCGTCTACATTGGCCATCCAACAGAAACGGTGCCCGTGCAGCGTCATACCTTCCAAATGCTGACGCAGTTGAAACAGGGCTTTCAAAGTGAAAGCATATAAAATCGTGGAAAGGGACCAGCCTTGACGGACAGATCGTGCTATGGCCAGGGGCGGAGTGAAGCGACCGTTGTAAATGATTTTGGAGGGCGAACCTATCTAAAAGCGCAAAACTGTAATGATAGTACCTCCGGGGAAACCCATATGCTGAAGAAATGTCCGCAAATAAGAGTGGTCAGCACGGTCGAAGGACTGGCAATGCCAAGGCACCAGAGAGACGTTGGCAGCGAGCAAATGCTATCATGTCTCGGTAGCGGCAAAGGTATTAATCCCCCATATTGTTGTCGCATTCTATTGAAGTCTGGTCGCAGGATGTGAAGTAACGTGTGATCTTTTTGAGTCCCGATGCCTGGAGCCGTGTAAATATATTCATATCGCTGTTCAGCAACGTGACTGCTCGATAATCATGGACACTCGATCGTCCGCGCGATTTACGAACGGGGATAATAATTCCATCGAGAAAGGCGTTAGGTACCACTGTCATCGGGTACACCAGTACTTGTGCGATGTCGTCCATGTGGAAGCCAACAAAGAGTTAAAACATATGTAAAATTCGGTGGGGATCTGTTATCAGATCCCGTCTTGATAGCACCGAGTACGAGGTGCATTCAAGTTCTAAGGCCTCTGATTTTTTTTCTAATTAACTACTCACCCGAAATCGATGAAACTGGCGTTACTTCTCGACGTAATCGCCCTGCAGACGTACACATTTTTCGCAACGCTGACGCCATGATTCCATGGCAGGGGCGAAGGCTTCTTTAGGAGTCTGTTTTGACCACTGGAAAATCGCTGAGGCAATAGCAGCACGACTGGTGAATGTGCGGCCACGGAGAGTGTCTTTCATTGTTGGAAAAAGCCAAAAGTCACTAGGAGCCAGGTCAGGTGTGTAGGGAGCATGAGGAATCACTTCAAAGTTGTTATCACGACGAAACTGTTGCGTAACGTTACCTCGAAGTGCGGGTGCGTTGTCTTGGTGAAAAAGCACACGCGCAGCCCTTCCCGGACGTTTTTGTTGCAGTGCAGGAAGGAATTTGTTCTTCAAAACATTTTCGTAGGATGCACCTGTTACCGTAGTGCCTTTTGGAACGCAATGGGTAAGGATTACGCCCTCGCTGTCCCAGAACATGGACACCATCATTTTTTCAGCACTGGCGGTTACCCGAAATTTTGTTGGTGGCGGTGAATCGAATCTGTGTGCTTCCATTGAGCTGACTGGCGCTTTGTTTCTGGATTGAAAAATGGCATCCACGTCTCATCCATTGTCACAACCGACGACAAGAAAGTCCCATTCATGCTGTCGTTGCGCGTCAACATTGCTTGGCAACATGCCACACGGGCAGCCATGTGGTCGTCCGTCAGCATTCGTGGCACCCACCTGGATGAGACTTTTCGCATTTTCAGGTCTTCATGCAGGATTGTGTGCACAGAACCCACAGAAATGCCAACTCTGGAGGCGATCTGTTCAACAGTCATTCGGTGATCCCCCAAAACAATTCTCTCCACTTTCTCGATCATGTCGTCAGACCGGCTTGTGCGAGCCCGAGGTTGTTTTGGTTTGTTGTCACACGATGTTCTGCCTTCATTAAACTGTCGCACCCACGAAAGCACTTTCAGCACATCCATAACACCATCACCACATGTCTCCTTCAACTGGCGATGAATTTCAATTGATTTCACACCACGCAAATTCAGAAAACGAATCATTGCACGCTGTTCAAGTAAGGAAAACGTCGCCATTTTAAGTATTTAAAACAGTTCTCATTCTCGCCGCTGGCGGTAAAATTCCATCTGCTGTACGGTGCTGCCATCTCTGGGACGTATTGACAATGAACGCGGCCTCATTTTAAAACAATGCGCATGTTTCTATCTCTTTCCAGTGCGGAGAAAAAAAGTCGGAGGCCTTAGAACTTGAATGCACCTCGTACTTCATCTGTGATTACGTCTTCCTGGTGCTCATGTGCTACCTCAACCGGGAGATCACTCATAGTAAGTCGTGCGACCTCCACGATCAGTTCCACGGAATGCGGTACAATAGCGTACAATCCGGCGAAATTGTTGTGGAAAGCACAACCGATGATTTGTTGGGTCTCATGCTGGTGGTCTTCCACATCAGTGAGGACGTGGATCAGAGCCCTGTGTCGTAGTTTTCTTTCATGGAGCAGGTGGTCATCGATGGATGTTCTTGAGGTATACGACTAGAGGTTAGAGATCGGAAAACAGTTCCTTCCAGGTGACGGCGCATAATCAAGGAGATCTGCGCCTTCGTTCGATGTACCTTCGTCTGCCAGGCCAGCGAGAGAAGCATCGTCTCACAGTCACAGAGAATGGAGTAATAGACGTCTAAAGTATTAGTTAGCAGTGCCGTGACTTCCTTACCATAACTCATCAATTTTTTACGGAGGGTCTGTTTTGCATAGGAAAGCCACCAAGATAAGGTGGATTCATAGGCGTCGTTGCGCATTCTCAATCATATGGTAACACTCTGGAGAGGTCAAGTGGTCGACAATGAATTTCCACAGACTATTACTATGCCAGACACGCCTTTGGGTGAGAGTGACATCGCAGATGTGTGCTTGATGGTCCGAAAAGGGTATGGGCCAGGCTTCTGCATGGCGGGTGCCATCAGCAAGTTGTCAGGTGAAGTATGGTTCAAATGGCTCTAAGCACTATGGGACTTAACATCTGAGGTCATCAGTCCCCTAAAACTTAGAACTACTTAAACCTAACTAACCTAAGGACACCACACACATTAATGCCCGAGGCAGCATTCGAACCTGCGGCCACACCGGCCGGCTCAGGTGAGGTAGATGCTGTCTGTGTGACTTGACGGGCGAGCGGTGCAAAATGTGTAGCCCGGATGGGTTCCGTGGAGCTTCGTCGAACTGTCAACGCGTCGCAGGCGATCGATGATTACGGAAAGAACCGCACAAGATGAATGTCACAGTATTGCCCTTGTGTCCCTTCTGTGCTCCAGATCGGCTCGCGGGCCTGTCAAGAACGGTGTGACGTCCTCAGTGAAGAATGAATGTCATTCATGACGGTAGATAGAGCCAGACGGTCAATAGATATTGATGATACGCATGCCAAACAGGGTGAGGGCCATACACTGTCCTGTGGGCAGCCATACGACGTCCTCTGTAGGGATCCCGTCGCGTAGAAGGATAGCGACACTGCTGCAAGTGTCGAAGCCATGAGAAACATAGGTGACGTATGACGTGGGCATTTGGAAATCAGCAACGAATATCTCGTGCAGGATTGCAGTATCAACATCCGCAGACTAGATGGTGTCTCGGGACATGGCCACTTCGTGAGAGAGTTGAATGGTGGCAAGATTCACGTGGCGACACGATATTGCTGTGTATGGTCGCTTTCAGTCGATGCGTGATGGAAGCACCTGTTTCCTGATATATGGTCCCGAATCAGAATGTGTTCGCCCATCGTCGGATGCTGCACCCGTCTGCAGAAAGACAGAGGTCGGCACGACATCTGGTTCGACGTCCATGGTTCTAACAGCGTCTTCCGCCACGGTCCTGCCATTAGATGGACCTGGTGGGAGCATTGGAGGTGGCGCCATGCTGGTCTCGTTGGCGCGGTGTGCTACGTTCGGTGGCGTTGACGAGACTTCAGGTGTGTGCTGGAGTATAGTGGCAGGGTTCTTTGTTACCACCGAGTAGGTGACGGGTTGGGACGTGAGTGTCGTTACTGGAGTCACCACCCAGCGATGTTTGTGTCAAATGTTGGCGTAAACATTCGGACTGGACATGTCCTTCCTGCCCATATCCTGCGCGCGTTCGTGGCTGGCCAGCGTACATGACGATGGCCCGCACACAGGCAATCATAAAGTACGATGGGACGCGTTTCGTCAGATTTGTTTTGATATGTCGGTCGCCATATAACAGGGGATGGGTTTTTAATGTTTGTAACTCTTCAGCTTAGTTTTGATATGAGGTAGGTATTAAATGCTTGTGACTTCTTTGCGAGGTGACCCAAGACGTTGCCACATGACTGGAAAGCTGTAATGACAATGTCTTGACGTACTTCGTAGGGGAGCTCAAACACCCAGAAGGTCCGGAACCTGAATCGCGCATGGTCGACATCTTGATGTATACATCACTTCCTGTGATGCAAAAATGTTTTCCGATCACGTTCAGGTGTTTCAAACTGCACCCGTAGTATGAACTGTTCAGCTTCAAACGTTCGTGGTCATGGATGTTCGACCTGAAAGGTTACTTCAATTGTCGCACGGCGGCAACAGTGCGCCATGAGGTACGTTATTAGTCGACTCTATAGACACAAATACCGCGACGCGGAAGTAAACAACTCCGTGAGCGGAGCGCTGGCCCGCGCACGGAGCAGTTCCACTCGCTATCACGGTTAAGAGCCGACTGTGGAAACCGCCTGAGCTACCCAAGCACGATTCAGAAGCCCTCTTCACGTCTTTACTTTCGCAGTACCTCGTCTCCTACCTTCCAAAAACAGTTTTAATCTGCCAGGAAGTTTCATATCAGAGCACACTCCTCTGGAGAGAGAGAGTTTCATCCTTGATTTGAACACCTTCAATATAACATTTTTTTCATATTTATACGTGTACCTTTATAGAATAATTAAACCTTTTAAAGATAAGTTAGAAATTCTATGCGGCTCACGAAAAATAAAGTAGAAGATAAAAAAAAGAAACAAATTAATGAAAATAAGTTTTTCTTTCCTCTCTTGCTAGAGGTTACAGCAGTCTGCAGAGTCACAAGTGAGTGAGCTTCTCAAATGATAACAGTTATTGCGAAAGTGAAAAGGACGCTTGTAATAAAATCAATATAAATATACACTACTGGCCATTAAAACTGCTACACCACTAAGATGACGTGCTACAAACGCTAAATTTAACCAACAGGAAGAAGATGCTGTGATATGCAAATGATTAGCTTTTCAGAGCATTCACACACGATTGGCGCCGGTGGCGACACCTACAACGTGCTGACATGAGGATAGTTTCCAACCGATTTCTGATACACAAACAGCAGTTGACCGGCGTTGCCTGGAGAAACGTTGTTGTGATGCTTCGTGTAAGGAAGAGAAATACGTACCATCAAGTTGCCGACTTTGAAAAAGGTCGGATTGTAGCCTTTCGCGATTGCGGTTTATCGTATCGCGACACTGCTGCTCGCGTTGGTCGAGATCCAATGACTGTCAGCAGAATATGGTATCGGTGGCTTCAGGAGGGTAATACGTTACGCCGTGCTGGAAACCAACGGCCTCGTATCACTAGCAGTCGAGATAACAGGCATCTAATCCGCATGGCTGTAACGGATCGTGCAGCCACTCTCGATCCCTGAGTCAACAGATGGGGACATTTGCAAGACAACAACCATCTGCTCGAACAGTTCGACGACGTTTGCACCAGCATGGACTATCAGCTCGGAGACCATGGCTGTAGTTACCCTTGACGCTGCATGACAGACAGGAGCGCCTGCGATGGTTTCCTCAACGACGAACCTGGGTGCACGAATGGCAAAACGTCATTTTTTCGGATGAATCCAGGTTCTGTTTACAGCATCATCATGGTCGCATCCGTGTTTGGCGACATCGCGGTGAACGCACATTGGAAGCGTGTATTCGTCATCACCATACTGGCGTATCACCCGGCGTGATGGTATGGGGTGCCATTGGTTACGCGTCTCGGTCACCTCTTGTTCGCATGACGGCACTTTGAACTGTGGACGTTACATTTCGGATGTGTTACGACCCGTGCCCCTACCCTTCATTCGATCCCTGCGAAACCCCACGTTTCAGCAGGATAAGGCGTGTTGCAGGTCCTGTACGGGCCTTTCTGGATTCAGAAAATGTTCGACTACTGCCCTGGCCAGCACATTCTCCAGATCTCTCATCAATAGAAAACGTCTGGTCAATGGTGGCCGAGCAACTGGCTCGTCACAATACGCCAGTCACTACTCTTGATGAACAGTGGTACCGTGTTGAAGCTGCATGGGCAGCTGTACCTGTACACGCCATCCAAGCTCTGTTTGACTCAATGCCCAGGCGTGACAAGGCTGTTATTACGTCCAGAGGTGGTTGTTCTGGGTACTGATTTCTCAGCATCTATACACCCAAATTGCGTGAAAATGTAATCACATGTCAGTTCTAGTATAATATATTTGTCCAATGAATACCCGTAAATCATCTGCATTTCTTCTAGGTGTAGCAATTTTAATGATCAGTAGTGTAGTAGTACAGGGTACCCTCCACCTTGTACCATCTGGGGCTTGAGGAGTATCTGCGTAAACGTAGATGTAGAAGCTTTCAGAAAAAATTTGTTGTGTTACTTATTGAACACCCCTCGTGCCTTAGGCCATCAGTTCTAAGTGAGCTGATAAATGTCCTCTATCACTAGCAGTTGACGAAGTATCTATTAATGACATTCTAGCTGTCCCATTCTTTTCTGTTGTTACAGGTAAATAACACAGGACATTACAACAACAACAGAAAAAGAAATCAATTAACTCACTCATTCAAATAAGTTAGTATCACACGACGTCGCAGAAAAGTCTGTTAGGTTTCCGTGAAATGAAAGATGAAAGTGCATGAGGAATAGAGAAGGAAATAGTGCGTTGAATAGTCGAAAAAGAATTCTTATAGACTAAACGCCATGTTCAGCTTTACGATGGTTGTACCAATATATCACACATATACAAAGGTATTAGAATGAGAATTCAAAGAAGATAAAGAACTGAAAAATATATGCATTGTGAAGCGCGTGGTACTTAACGATGTCACATACGGAATTCAGAAAGCCAGGACGTTTCATTACACTGCAGAAGCATTCTATCTTTTCTTGTCATAGTGTTAAAAGAAGTGAAGTTTTGGTATCCTTTTGCACGTCAGAAAAGCTTTGCGCAACACATTGGTCTTGGAGAAACCGGTCTGCTAAAGTCATTCGTTATGCTTATCTCGAAGTACTAAGGCTCTATCGAAAGTAATACTGACGTCTAAGACAGGAGAAGAAAGAGAACGACCTGTTTTAAAAACCGATTAGAAAAATTTGAATTAATTTTTCAGACAGTGCTACAATCAAAGCTTATAAAAGGTACTAATTCAGCATCTAAAATTATGGTTCCGTAATGTAAAGTTCTTTTGTTCAGAATGAGACTGATAATTCACCAAGCTAGCGCAGCACTGTCATCAGCTACGTCTTTGACAAAGAAAGGGGGCATTTAACAGTATTTTCAAAAGTAAAAGAACTCGAAAAGTGAAAAACACTTTGATGAATTCCGTCAAGAAGAACCGCTAGTGAATCAGAATACGCACTTCAGAACCACTGTTTTAGCCTTATTGGAGCCCAGTTAAAAAGCGTGTTTGACGGTATGGATAATTCTACCACTTCCTCAAAATTATTATGGCAGTTTTCTAAATTGTTCTTTCGAAAAAGAGATTTACAATACAGCCGCACTTCTTAAAAATCAATATGTGGACCATTTATTCCGATTCCAGGTAATAACATTCAAAAACGCTCAGAAAAACTCCAGTACCCTCTGTAGTTGACTTGCAAAAACTATTAGTGACTGATAATTCGATCGTAGCTGCTAGCGTTCCAAATTTATGTACAGCATTTTTTCTGTTTTTTATCGATTCCCAGGGGCCTAGATACTTCTTCTAATTTTCGAAAACTGTTTCAACGTTTAGAATTGGAACACAGGTTACATGTGTTGAAAATTGTGACGCCGTGGTGGTAGTTTGGAGTGGCAGTGCTAAGTTGAGAGGTGCGCAAGATCGTTCAGGAAACATTTTTATTAATCGCATAAAATATTAACTGGCAAAATCAAGAGACGCCCCTCCACCCCCCCCCCCCTCCTTTTCAAACAGTTAACCATAAAATAAAATACACTGCATATACTGACCTCAATACACGGCCATCAAAGGAAGTACAGAGATAATTACTTATACAGAAATCTATCAGACTGGATTTTTACGCTAGCCAATTGCTAATACCACAGTCACAATATCCAATATATCTTAGCTCTATAGCGTCATTTACATCTGTCTTTTACAAAACAAGACGTAACATTCATTGGTGTTTCCAATTCAGCTACAACTTTCCAAGAAGAAAACCATCTTCAAACAGTTGCATCGTGAGGTTTTAAAACAGTATAGTCAAAATAGGGCTCCCCAAAATACTTTATACTCAAAACATTAGGAATAACGATGGCTACCAAGTATCATAGAAGGGCTTAGAAAGAAGCACGCCTACTTTCATTCGAATGGCAACGTGAGTTAACACAAAATTGCCATAATATCACAAACGAAAAACTTGCATGAAAGCACTGCAGTAGAAAAATTCCGACACATAGTGATGTTGATGTAAATCTCAAGTATATTTAGCATCTTTAAACTGCATGTTATGTAAAAGTTCACTTCAAACGCTTTCTTTCTCAGCATGGTTCATCTGGAAATAAGACACTCTACAAAAATTTGGTACGCATCTTAATAAAGGAGCAATTCATTAGTCTGGCTGGGGATTAGTGTTTCTGAAAACTTTTTCAGAGCTAAATATAAGAAACCTGTGCGAATTACTGATGACATCCATACGAAGTACACTGTGCATTCATATTCATGTGACTGCCTGTCAGAAGCCTTAGTAACAACCTTCTGCATTGAGGACTGCAGCAAGACATGCAGGAAGAGATTCAGTGAGGTTCTAGAATTTACCAACAGGGCTGTGGAGCCATGCAGACTCCAGTACCGTGCACTGCTGCGGTAGGTTTCTTGATTAAGGATCCATGGTGCGAACAGAACGATCGAAGTGGTACCAAAGATAATTGATTTGGCTTAAATCCGGGATTGAAAATTTGTGCAGGTAATTAGCAACATCTGTGAGATATTTATAGAAAAGCATTTTTATTTGCCATCAGCTGTTTGTATTAAATTTATTCGTGACCGGTTTCGTTTACTTCAATCATCATGAACTCGAAGAGAAAATATAACACCTGTTTGTTTCTAAAAGTCCGGGGAGATTTGTGTGGTCAGGCGTGGAAGAGGAAACTCATCCTGGTACTCTGCGAACGACACACGTAACCTGTGAGCTGTGTAACACGTTGCGTTGTCCTTTTAGTAGATGCCATCGTGCCAAACGAAAGCAAACTGCATGTAGCGGTGGATACGATCCCCAAGGGTAGAAGAATATTTGTGTTGATCTATTGTGCCTTCCAGATTGACGAGACCACCCAGGGAACGACATGAAAGTATTCCCCAGAGCATAGCGCTCCCTCCTCGTGTCTGTATCTTTATGAAGTGTATTGCAGAGTGTTTGCTTTCTGTCCGATGAAGCATAAAACGTGATTCATCTGAAAAGGTCACCTGTCGCAACTCGGTCGACATCCCGTTGCAGTATTGGCGTGAAAATTCCAGGCTTCGTCGCTGATGAACAGCAGTCAGCATGGTTGGATAAATCACGTACCTGCTACGTGTGTAGAATTGGACAAGGCAGAGACAAATGTAGCAGCTAACGGTCTGCGAAGCAGAGCAGCGCTGACAATTCGCAGCAAATGATGGCCCTGAAACTGACATAGCTGAAGGTGGAAAGAAACTGACAGATGAGGAAAGTAACAGTATTCCTATAAGCTACCGCAGGAAAATGAAAAATTTGGAAGGGTATAATGAATAAGGTGAACAAATGGAATGGATACAGAGTAACTGTTCAAAAATGGTTCAAATGGCTCTGAGCACTATGGGACTTAACTTCTGAGGTTCAAATGGTTCAAGTGGCTCTGAGCTCTATGGGACTACATCTGAGGTCATCAGTCCCCTAGAACTTAGAACTACTTAAACCCAACTAACGTAAGGACATCACACACCTCCATGCCCGAGGCAGGAACCTGTGGCCGTAGCGGTCACGCTGTTCCAGACTGTAGCGGCTAGAACCGCTCGGCCACCCCGGCCAGCAGAGTAACTGTTGACAGTAGCAACTAAAGTAGAGAAAACAGTTGATAACATTCGTGAATTAGACGAACAACAAAAGAGAGAGTGAAAAGAGGTTTTCTTTGAACATTAAAATGTTTTCTCGGATCAGCCAGGTGCACTAAGAGACTATGAATGTTATTTGACTTTCGAAGAAGATCCACAGTTTTTCAAAAAACCGACAGCAATTACTAAACAGTATAAGAAAGCTGTAAGAATTTTTATTCGAAATATACTTAAACGAGGAATCATTGAGAAAGGTGCCAGTCTAATCTGTAATATTGCTGATTAAAACAGATGAATCTGTGAGAATGGTGTTAGACGCTAGAGCACCTCCTCTTAGCTTTCAGATTGGAGACGTAGTCTTAGTCAAAAACAAGCGAAAAATCATAAAAAGGTAACGATAGGAATGGATAACCTTACTGATGGGTACATGGGTCCATTTACGGTGACTGAGTAACCACGGCTTAAGGCCTACAGGTTAGAATATAGGAAATCAGGAAAATTCTTAGTATCAAGCAATATTATTGACTTAAAGAGATGTATGTACGTCAAAGATAGGAGCTACGTAAGGATCTCACAGAACACTGCACTCTATGCAACGTCAGGTGACTGACGATCACCAAGTAAGAGCTATTGGCAATACTATTTAATTTTTCTTCCATATTGTCAATATTCCTGTTCTACCATTCTGAACTTCGTCTATCATCTTTTACCTTCTTCACTACGGAGAGAAAATAGACGTGTTGGGTGTGTTGTGCCTAAGTTAATTATTGGAAGGGAAAGAAATTCATAGTAAAGAAAAGTAGTAAGAAATTTGGAAGAGTAATAATGAAGTCTATGATTATTTAAGAATGTAATTAGCGAGACAATGAAGTAAATTGTTGCTGAGAAGCGTGTGTCGTAGTGTTGAAATATAGATAATGAATATTGAAGTAGTGGTGTACAGAATACTAGAGGTGCCATGTGAACGAAAGTTTCAGTACAAGGAAATTAATGGTGGAATGATATGACTTCTGGAAAAAAGGGGATGTTATTGAGTAGGAAAATTGACAGGATATTCGGGAACAGTGAAGTAAATGATACCTGATGTGTTTTATCAGGAAACTAACTAATATGCACTTATCACTCAAAACATGACCACTGCCCACCCACGTGACACGCTAACAAATGGTTCAAATGGCTCTGAGCACTATGGGATTTAACTTCTAAGGTCATCAGCACCCTAGAAGTTAGAACTACTTAAACCTAACTAACCTAAGGACATAGCACACATCCATGCCCGAGGCAGGATTCGAACCTGCGACCGTAGCGGTCGTGCGGTTCCAGACTGTAGCGCCTAGAACCGCTCGGCCATCCAGGCCGGCCACGCGATGACAAAAGCATGTAAGCCGAGCAGGCACGGACGGAGGATTACTCTAGTAAAGATATGGACTACAGGTGGGAAAATCCATTGAGATGAGTGACTTTGACAAAGGGTAGATTAATATTAGGCAGAATCTGTGAAAGACTATCTCGACAACGGCGAAGCTGGTCGAGTATTCACTTGTTACTGCCGTGAGCATCTACGGAAAGAGGTAGGACAGTGAACTAGCACTAGACGCAAACGGTTGGACGTCAACAACTCTTCAGAGAAAGTGAACTTCGGAGGCTTGTCTGCTCTGTAAAGATGGACAGACAGATGGTGAACAGTGGCATCTCTTCCGAAAGAGCACAATTTTGGTGCACGCACAAGTGTTTCGGAGCACATCGATCGTCGTACGTTGTTAACATGGAGCTCCGCAGCAGATCACCCCTACGTTTTCTCAAGCTGACCCAACGGCTGTGTCAGTTACGATAGCAGTGGTCACGGGACCATCTGGATTCGACTGCTGATCAATGGAAACGTGTCGGCTCCTCGGGTGAATCACATTTTTGCTGCATTTGGTCGATGGTAATCTCCATAAAAGTTGTCATCGAGGTGAACGGGATTTCAAAACGTGCAGCGCGCCAAGGACGTAGGCTCAAGGGAGCGGTATTATGCTGTGGGAGGCAGTCTCCCGAGGGGACTTATGACCACAGCAGTTGAGTCCCATAGTGCTCAGAGCCATTTGAGCCAGTCTCCCGCGCTTGCACGGGACCTGTGGTAGTAATCGCAGACACGCTGACCGCTGCGGACCACGTGGATACCTTCATGCTTGGTGTCTTCTCCGACGTCATTGTCATCGTTCAGCATTATAATCGCCCGTGTCTCGGAGCCGGAACCGTGCTACAGTGGTTTGAGGAGCATTATCGTAAACTAACGTTGACGTCTCGGCGACCAAATTCTCCTAATGTAAATCCTATGAAACCCATCTGCGTCGCTACGAGTACCATCACCTCGTACAGAAATCAGTGGCCGTTATTTATGCGAAGTACATGTCGTCTGCGTAGACATCTAATACTACACATCTCCAGAAACCTACCAACAAACTATCTGATCCCTGATCCGCTGAATCAGTGATATATCTCGTTCCAGAGACGGACAAACAAGATATTAAGCAGATGGTCATAATGATTTGTCTCATCAGTGTATCTAAACTAATTAGTTACTGCAGAAAAGCGTGTTTTTATGATGAAAAGTGACTAATAGGTTTTGGAGCAGTGACGAGAAACTTACCCGATGTGACTATTTGAAGTAAACTGAGTAGTGTAATAAAGTAGAGTTTTAGAGTGGGCACTGAATAGTTATCCTAATACGAGTAAGCCCAAGTGTGAGACATAAGAACTGTTATAAAAGATTCTGTAAGTAAGTTCATAATTTTGGACGCAATTTCTTTATTTATTAGGTCAAATATTTTATTGTGATAATTCTGAGAGGCAGTGTGGATTACTTACAATACATGGGACTGTATATAAACTGTGTAGAAAAGCTGGTAAATACAGTGATAACTTTGTAAAGGAATGAATTGGTTTAGGTTTCTTGAAAGATTTTGCAAAACCTAGTTAGTTAAAATTTATTTACTTAGTTAAGTAAATCTAGAAAAAGCTTCCACTGGCAACCTGTTTTACTAAAACTATTAATGTTTCTAACTTTGGGAAGTAAGTTTTTGCAGTAGTTTCATATTTGCTAGAATTGATTAAATAATTTAAAATTATAATTAACACATATAAAATATTAGTTTAAAGGAAAATATATGTACTCTTTAATAAGATACTGTGTATAATAGTAGCCTTACACGAAAGTATGGTTTCAGGTAAATCGGCATGTAACGGCAGCCTGGACTGTATTTCAAGCAGAGGTGGAGTGTTATGGACGCCACATGAACAGTCTGCTATGACAATGCAGGGAAAACGATTGAAAATGTAGGACACTAGTGAAGTGCTGTATATGAGGTAGAAATGGAACTATAGTTATACACAGACGTATTACTGAGAACAATGTATAGAACAACTTCCAGATGAAGTGAAAAAAAATTTCGAAATTAAAAGAATACATAAATTCATTGATTAACTAAAGTGGTCTAAATAATCTAAACCGCTCTCAAAACAGGAGTTAATCTGTTGCTTTGAAAAAGAATTTGTATAGTTTATGATTTTGTAAGGAAGGGAAAAAGAGTTGTAAAATAATAGACTAGGCTTATTTTATTACTGCCAAGTCCGGAGTAAGAATTATGTACTTCAGTTTATTAAGACTGCCTTTGGAAATTTATTATACATGTTGAAAGTAATAGCGATGTTGTATATTTATTAAGAATTTGTTTGCATATATTTTTTATAATAATATGGGTGCGAGGCGCATCGCTTCATATTAACTAAGAGACGGTAGCCGGCAGACAGCCTCAGGCAATGAGTCATGGCCATCGCATGACAGATGCGTTCTGATCCAAGTACGAGGGCAGTTCAATAAGTAATGCAACACATTTTTTTTCTGAAACAGGGGTTGTTTTATTCAGCATTGAAATACACCAGGTTATTCCCCAATCTTTTTGCTACACAACACTATTTTTCAACGTAATCTCCATTCAATGCTACGGCCTTACGCCACCTTGAAATGAGGGCCTGTATGCCTGCACGGTACCATTCCACTGGTCGATGTCGGAGCCAACGTCGTACTGCATCAATAACTTCTTCATCATCCACGTAGTGCCTCCCATGGATTGCGTCCTTCATTGGGCCAAACATATGGAAATCCGACGGTGCAAGATCGGGGCATGAGGAAGAACAATCCACTGAAGTTTTGTGAGCTCCTCTCGGGTGCGAAGACTTGTGTGAGGTCTTGCGTTGTCATGAAGAAGGAGAAGTTCGTTTAGATTTTTGTGCCTACGAACACGCTGAAGTCGTTTCTTCAATTTCTGAAAAGTAGCACAATACACTTCAGAGTTGATCGTTTGACCATGGGGAACGACATCGAACAGAATAACCCCTGCAGCGTCCCAGAAGACTGTAACCATGACTTTACCGGCTGAGGGTATGGCTTTAAACTTTTTCTTGGTAGGGGAGTGGGTGTGGCGCCACTCCATTGATTGCCGTTTTGTTTCAGGTTCGAAGTGATGAACCCATGTTTCATCGCCTGTAACAATCTTTGACAAGAAATTGTCACCCTCAGCCACATGACGAGCAAGCAATTCAGCACAGATGGTTCTCTTTTGCTCTTTATGGTGTTCGGTTAGACAACGAGGGACCCAGCGGGAACAAACCTTTGAATATCCCAACTGGTGAACAATTGTGACAGCACTACCAACAGAGATGTCAAGTTGAGCACTGAGTTGTTTGATGGTGATCCGTGGATCATCTCGAACGAGTGTGTTCGCACGCTCCGCCATTGCAGGGGTCATAGCTGTGCACGGCCGGCCCGCACGCGGGAGATCAGACAGTCTTGCTTGACCTTGTGGCGATGATGACACACGCTTTGCCCAACGACTCACCGTGCTTTTGTCCACTGCCAGATCACCGTAGACATTCTGCAAGCGCCTATGAATATCTGAGATGCCCTGGTTTTCCGCCAAAAGAAACTCGATCACTGCCCGTTGTTTGCAACGCACATCCGTTACAGACGCCATTTTAACAGCTCCGTACAGCGCTGCCACCTGTCGGAAGTCAATGAAACTATACGAGACGAAGCGGGAATGTTTGAAAATATTCCACAAGAAATTTCCGGTTTTTTCAAACAAAATTGGCCGAGAAAAAAAATGTGTTGCATTACTTATTGAACTGCCCTCGTAGTTACGACTATGGCCGAAAGATGTAAACCTCTTCGTGAATACAAATAATGGCTTGAAATGAGAAATTAAACGTAAAATTAGTGTTGCGACGAAATAATATGCTTCTTCTCCATACTGACATATCGAGGTCCTTCTTTCTTTTGACGAGGTTGTCTATCACCTCCAGTGGTGTAAGACATACTGAACGATTAGTGTACATGAGGCCTAATTCCTTTAGTCTTCCCCGAAACGATTAAACACTCTTACCAGCTTAACTCAAGTGATACAGCACCCATTAATTATTTTTACAAATTGTAAATATTAATAAAGTATAATATAATGATTGTTACGTGACTAAATGCGGTGAAATAAGCTTTAAAACTTTCCTTTCATGTTGAATTTTTGCAGGTATGTACTGATTCTCTTTAAAGTGGATATAAACTGTCTTTTCTTGTTAACAATATCAGATTCTTCACTAGAATTAGCGGCTTTACTCAGTTAATATTAGGCAGAAGTCCAATCTACATTTGGATAGCACTTCCTTGACACTTGTGAAGAAATGTGTGCAGTACACTGCTGCATCCATTTTCAATAAACTACGACAAGAATACAAAAGTCTTAGCAGTAATTCACGTGCTTTCAAATGGAATCTGAAGAGTTTCCTCATGAGTCAGTCCTTCTATTCTGTCGAAGACTTCCTTGAAAATTAAGCTGTTTCCTGAGTTATATTGTCGATTGCGTTAACACAAACGTATCACTAGTCGTTTTTGAGTTCATAAACATTTTATTTTATCTGTTATTACTCTTATACTGTAATTTCATGTACTGACACGTTCCGTGACCTTGGAAATTTGCTACTCAATTTGGTCTTACGGAACTAGACATGTAAAAATAAACAAAAAAAAAACAAAAAAACCTCTCTGCAGTTGCTGTAGTTACAAGAAGTGTGGCCAATTTCTTCATAAAGCTACCGATATGTTGATAGATATCTTGGTTGCATTATTACACAGTGCTCCCATGGCAGATGTAGGTCTGGAATCTCCCTTCACAGATTTCCTTCTCCATAAATGTAACTCAGCAAGAACGTCTTCAACTTACCATTCAATATGTACAATGCGAAATTCAGTTAAGCCCTTGAACTATTCTCTTTCATCACTATTTAAGCGTACTTCACTGAATGAAACCCGAAACAGTGAAGAAAATCCAGACAGTACGTTGTTATGTTCTGTAAACTTTAACTTTCATTCCGTCATAAAACAATATAAAAATGGGGTAATGACCGCCCGTGGACAGTTCTCTTCGCGACAGTGTATCAAGTAGTGTCGTCTGTTTTTTCAGATCTTAACCAACCGGGGAAACAAGACTGAGATGACCGACTGTTGACAACTCAAGCACAGTGTTTGTTTTTGGACTCACATTTACACTCTTAAAGTGTTTTCCCGCCACGAGCCTCTCTTTTGGAGCAGTACTCTTATTTTAATGTATCTAAAAGGCCACTAGAAACAAACAATTTCTGGTTTTTCAGCGCGCTATTTATGGTAACTCCAGAAATACTGAGTGGGTGATACAAAAGCTGTGGTCATGTATGGTTAGTATGATTAAATTAGCACAGTTATTTAATAACACTTCTCTCTTCCAAAATACCTATAAATAAAGAAACTTACCCTGAACTATCACTTTAGGTAAAGTGGGCAAACGACAGAACTCAATCACGTTAAGTACTGCAACTTACTTCTTTCTATCAGAAGAGTTTTAAAATTTCCACAGACTCTGTTCGTCCTTTAACCCTCTTGTAAACAAGCACACGACCAATGATTGGTCAGTGACCCTAGAACACAGTCATCGGTTGTTGTTACGCATTTGGAAGTAGGTCCAACTTACGTGTTATGTATAGCATTGTTGCTTCACTACAAATGAAACTCGGAGACACTCTAAAGTCTAAAGCATTAAACGACTTCTTGTGTTTGGTGACTACTGTCTTATTTAAGCTTAGTTTCTTTGATATCATATTTTAGTGATCTCAGGCGCAGTAGTTCCATGCTATAGATATCGACAGAAGCCAATGTAAGTTTTAAGTACTAAGTTAACTTTCATCCACAGTGGAGTGTGGGGTGGGAAAGCAGGCACAACTTCGTCGCTACGTTCTGGAGGTACCTAAGACGGGGAATGTTGTACGTTTGCTATAAAAGGGATACAACTTTAGACATGTGTACGCGCAGATAAATCAGCAGCTTGTCATTGAGTCATTCATATTCGAACACACTCATTACACCATTTATTTTTCAGTTGACACACGACAAGAGTTTGCTGCCCTGCTTTAGCGCTGCAGCTGTTAGGTCACTAAAATTGGCAGCATTCGTAATCATAAGAAGTCGTCACGAAGTGTAGTGGCTTTTACAGATAATAAGCAGGAAGGCGAAGCTTATCATAGTATCGACAACTAATATACATGGTGGTATTTCTACCCGCTGCAAACTTTGCAATCTAAGAGTCATTGTAGGTGTTCAACAGCCAATATGGAATCTCTTATTCATTACAACTAATATGTGCGACCATACACCCGCATTAAGATAGAATTCTCTGATTTTCCTTAGCGGTGGGGGGAGAGTGGGGGGGGGGGGGGGGGGAGGACTGGCCCATCGTCCTCAACCTCCATCCTATATAACGAACAGAGTTAGTGAACTCAACCTCCTCGGAAACGAAAGTGAAATATCCATTGATGTCAGTGAAATCATCAATGCCTTCTCACAGGAAGCACGGCACATGTTCCAGTTTCGCTGGAGGTCAAGCTGAGTACAGAGAGGTCTTATACGTACCAGAACGTTAGACAACAGATAGAAGTATAGGACTATTTTTATTGGTAACGGATATCAATCGCAATGATGTATTTCATTTTTAATAACGTTTACAAATATTAATAATTTTCTTTGATACTTGAAAAATAGGGAATGAACAACAGATTTCTTTGTACAACATACTGCATTAAATTTGTGCTTTTGCTTGCTGTAATTAGAGTTATGTTAGTTGCTGATAGGTTATACATTTTATTTTAGGGAGCCAGGACTTATATTTTTGCAGGTGAACCGGTTCTGCCTACGTTACGCCTCTGCATAACGTGTGGACGCAGCTCCAGTTACGAAGGTGCGTCATTAACATACGACGCGTTTTGTGGTTGTATGGGACGAAGGGTTTCTTCCTCGCTACCATTACTTTTCTCTTCTTCTTTTTTTTAAGAAAAACTTATTATAATGGCCTGTCTTTTTCTCTACCTGTCACTCATTACAGTATCACTTTACCAAAAACGTCAAGTTACTGTTAGTTATAGTATTCGTAGACTTCCGCATAATCTCTGCCTGTCACTCATTATAGTATCACTTTACCAAAAATATCAAGTTACAGTTAGTTATAATATTCCTAGACTTCCTCATAATTACTGTGGTATTATGTAGTTCGACAGCCCAATCAAATTAAAAGAGTACTGTAACCAGCGTAGCTGCGTCGTTATCAAATAACGCACTGAACACAATGCAGAAGTGGAAAAACAGCGTATACTAAAAGGTCACCCAATTACATGTCAGAATTAAACAGCCGGTAATACGACGCTCGTTGCTCGTTAAATTTGACATTCCCTCATGGCTCAAAAAGCAGATTTTTTGAGTGTAGAGTTGAATTGAATCAATTTCTTTTACAAAAAACATGATACATTTTCAAGACAGGTTTTTAAGTCAACAAGATTATATATAAATGTCTTTTAAGGAAAAATTCCTATCATGAAAAATCTTTCTACCTGACCGTGGGGAAAAATGCCGTCGAAGTTTCTAATTTGGAAGAACTAAAATTCAAATAGCAGCAACAATTTATGTTGATTTAGAGTAATGGTTATGAGTCTCTAAATCTTTCTCGAAAACAAATTGTTCTGTGAGCTTGACTGATCCTGTGTCAGGACATCAAATATCTTCAAAGTAGAGCTGTGACGTAAACAGCATGCAACATGTAGCCATTTTCGTAAGTTCTCCATGGATTAGTGGTAGTGTCTATTCATTTATATATTCAACTAGCTTTTACCCGCTCGTGTGTCAGTAGTACTGTTACGAGGAGTAAATACCTGCGAAACAGAACTCGGTATGTCTACCGTCCCCTTCGCTGCCCCTTAGCACGAAGTCACGTGTTCTGTTTACCGTCTTTCTACATCTATGGCATCACTGCTCCGACACGAATACATCGGCTTCAATGCAGTTCTTTTCTTGTATCATTTAAGAAACGGCTAGTTTAATCAGAATTGGGCGACGTGTGTTTCATGAAAGTTTGTTCAGCCGTTCAAAGGCCATCTGCTCTGTATAGTAAAGAGTTTGCCGGCAACAACACGCTGCTTAGTCGATATGTGGTGCATAATTTTATGTCGTCCTAAAGTATCGATCTCAAAAATGTCTTAAGAAGTGTTCACGAGAACATATGTTTATCTTTTATAGTTCACTTACGTGCACCATTTTTGCCGTTTCCATTCGCTGCACCTGGGACAACGAAAAGAGTAATATGGTGATTATGGGTGAAACGTAAAAGATAAGCATATGCTCTCATGTACTTCTGAGTAGATGTTTTTGAGCTCCACAATTTAGTACTTCCAGTTTGACGTAGCTTAAATCGCGTGCGCAGCGTATTGCAAAAGAGTGCATCGTAAACAGCTTTCTGCTGCCATGATTCGCTGTTGTCATCGTTTATCATCTCTCCCTTCTGATTTAATTTTTTAAGTAGCCTTTGTTCATCCTAAGGTTTCAAGCTATCTCCATACCAAACTTCGTCAAACTAGATTCAATGTTTCTGCTCTGAATAGGTGACAAAAAGAGTTACTTATACATTTTCAATATTGATACCTTATAGATTGTTTTCACCAAGAAGTGAAGTGCTGCATCATGATTGAAATACGGTGGTTCATGATACAAATCGCAGACAGAACACGAGGTACTGTTCGATAAGAAGAGGACTTTGACACGATATCAAGACGTAGAGAACAACAAATGTACTGACTGTAAGAAGCCTGACGATGATGGACAATCGATACGTGTAGCTTCAAACAAAGCTGTTTATAGCAAATGCTGACAGTACAGTTTCCTATTATCTATGAAAAGAATCCAGGGAGATAGAATATTAACCGAAAATATCAGTATGTGTGTGTCTGAACGCAGCCCTAAAATTGTACAAGTTTTTCACAAAGCAAAAGATTTAAGGGGCTCGAGAAAGGCTCAAAATCATGAAAAGTTCAATTTTTACTTTTTTACGTTTTCTGAATCTGCAGACTATTACATTTTAATAGATATATAATTTATTCAATTTCGAAGACTAAAACTATTTTTAAATTTTTTTTTTAAATGTGTTCTACATGGGCGTGACCCACTGTGGCGCTGTTAAACTGCTGTCAAATGGTGTTATTATTAACGTCCGTGTTCATCAGGTACATTTTAGTGATGTGAGATGAAGTATGTGTTGTGGCTACCCTGTGATGGTTCAATATATATCGCTGGTGTGATTGTCGATTGTTTCATGTTTATTTACTCTGTCGTTATCTCGAAAATATTCGTAAAGAATTCTGTTTCTTGAGTCTCTGTTTTGTTGAAGTATAATAATGAGTAAAAGTAAAGTTATTAGAAATCCTCTGAAGGCTTTTAAGAAAAGGAGAAATGTTGGAAAGCCAAAGGTATGTGTTATTACTGTAAACAATAAAGACGATAACCAAGTGAGTGAACCGAACCTCTCAAGTACACCTGCCCATAGCAGTCAAAGTGGGAAAGAAAATACTTCACAGAAGAAGCTTGGTTCAATGAGTGAAAACTGTGAATGTTTTATGGGCGAATCGGATGTGAATGAAATATTTGATATGTCGGTTCTCAATGGAATTTTTTCAAACTGTGTAAGATGTATTCATTGTAGTGAAGTTGGTCTGGAACTCTCCATAATAAAGCACGTAGGACTTGGTAGTGAAATACAACTGAAATGTGATAAGTGTTCATACATGACCACCTTTTGGAACAGTGTTGCAGTAACTGCAACTGAAGAAAATGGTAGCAAAATCTACGAACACAACAACGAGCCATGCTTGCTTTAGACAAGGAACGCCTTCGGGCTGCCGACAGGGCTGTAAAGAGTCTAGAAATACAAGCAAGAGTAAACAGGAGGAGGAACAAGAGGAAGCTGGAGGAGGAGTTTGCAGAGGATGAAGATAATCCATCCTATGGACCTGGAATGCACTAAAAAGTTAATCCAATCTTTGTCGGTCAGTTCCCAAAACTTTTATTTTCTCATACTAATTACATGTTTTCTAAGGATCTTCCAAACATATTTGTTTCAAACTTTCAGTAAATGTTACACAGTACCTTCTGCATAATTTAACACAGCCTTTTTCCAAAAAACTGTATATTTTTGAATATATAAATAAAAAATTGCCAAAAAAATTTGTGAATTTTCATTACAATTGAAAAAAAAATCATCTTTAATAATGGAACTAAAATTTTGTAAAATCCCTGTGTTAAGTTGTTGCCCATATTCCAATAAATAATCTGTAAAAAGTTCAACTTCCTACCTCAAATACTTTGTGAGGAAGGATGTAATTTATAAGCGTTATTTTAACATTGCAAGTATAGGGCGTTTCGGAGCCCCTTAACTTCAGAAGCCTAGCGCGTAAAACCTACACAATAGCTGATTTATTTGCTACGCAATCACGAAACTATTTACGACTTGTTTTGTTGCACCTGTATCGTACAGTCTGATAAAAAAATTAATAAGAAGCAATAAAATGGAGGCACAACGCAGCAGATCACACTTACCTTTCGTTAAATACAGGCTTTTTGCTTTTTTTTAAACTCACAGTTACATGTTGCCCATAAGTAAAAATTGTGATTATTTCGATATTCACCCCCTCTCTCCATCTCCCTTTATTTCTCGCAAACTCTCTGGGGATCGGTGGGGGATGAGGGTGGGGCTGATGGATGAAGGCCACGTGGCACCATACACCCGAGGGGGCTTCACGTGCCATCGTACACCGCTACCCTGAATCCGCTCTTCATTGAGACCACTCATTTTCAAGTCATTATCATTTCAACCTACCACACTCAAACAGTCGTTATCTCGCTAATCATTTGTCATATATCAATTAACCTCATACCATATCGATCAGTGTATGGATAGTTAACGGCATACCTTGGCGCAAAATATGAAGGAAATGCCAATTTCAGGCTCATGAAGATGTGCACTCCTAGTGACGTAAGTAATGGGAGGACGGCTTCATTTCTAGGAAAGCAAAATTCCCGTGACGTAAGAGTATATTCTACTTCATGGGGCACGTACACATATAGTAGTTTCGTCACTCAGATAATGAGCTGCTTCATTGCATTTTATTATAGCTTGGAGTGTCTTTGCATGCAGTCTTTCTTTCTTTATGAGCTATTCATTGTTCACAAGTAGAAAAATCTCGAACATTCTGGCTATAGAAATGTAAATTTAGTGTTGTGTTCTACGTCTTACAGATCCCGTACTGTACTTAGTTTACCAAGGAGGATGTCATTTTTAAGCTGTGTGTAACGTCCATTTATGATACAACAATTCATGGTTGTAATGTTGACAAGAACGACCAATACACGTGCCTCAGGGTAAAAACCAGAAAAGTTGCTGTAGAATGCTTTACACGTATTTAAAGTAAATTGTGTTCATCTGCTCATCACCATTGTTGCTTCACTTACTATGTTGTTATCTTGTACCAGATTTAGATATTAAAACAAAAAAAGTCGTTATTGAACATATCCGTTCGTGACATATCGATATCTCTGGGAGGACTTTTTAGATTCGTTTTCCTAAACTAAGGGCCATTGTCAGTTGGCACGCTCTAACAATTTGAGCAAATGTTGAAATATTTTCTGCTGGCTGTCAAAGACTGAACTAGTTCTACAACGGCTATAGAAAAATTTATGTATGACTTCAAAGAAAGAGATTTCTGCAACACGAGCACAGCGATTTTAAATCAATGATACTTTTTGTAACTTCATTTCCAGCCGCCTGTTTCTATAGTTTATTTTATAATTCACTTTACATGTGTTTTACATCATTTTACTCGGTTTTATCGCCTTTGCAGGTTATTTCAGCGACAATTTTCAGGGTATTTTAGATCCTAAAAATCTGAGCCCTGTAGTTAAACATACTTTTTGATATTTATAAAATAAATGAATTCTCACTATGGACAGCTATAACCACTGGCACCCCCTGCAGACGCCGTTCTCAGAGACATCTTTAGGCTTGCCATAGAATCCGTCGACCCCTTAAGAAGAGGAGGAAGTAGATGCTATTGGTGATTTCATTAAACATTACAGTGATAGCTGGATTGATAGAACATACGGAGTAAGCATAGAAAAAGCATGTACATGCTATGTACTCAACCTAGAAGTTTAACCAACACTGCAACACAGATCAGTGACAAAAAAAAAAAAAAAAAAAAATTGAGAAACACCCGGTTTACTGAATCTAATACTGTTGAAAACTACGAAACCAGACTGCTATTCACCAAAAGATACTGAAAATTATGGTCAGATATTTCGAATGGCGGAAGCATGTAAGAAAGCCAATGGAGAAGATGGAGTAGGAGCAAAATGCACCAACACTTCGAAATACAAACAAATTATTAAAATGCGTTAGCAGACCTATTTGGCAGTGGCATTATCGACATTCAGAATTAAAAACAGATACCCCAAATGCAGGTACATCAGTTACGATGACTCAAACTAAATAGAACAACTACGGCTTCTTACAGTATCATCTGCAGCTGGGAATACAGCACATTGAAATTAAGTCATTTCAGTAACTTCAGAAGTGGAGAAAGATTTACCATCGAATAATTATAGGGACAGTTATTCAAGATTTCCATAAACAAGTATGCAAGGCATTCCCATGTAGACAGGTTATAATTCAAGGCTTCGATGACTTATGGCAGAAAGATCTTGTAGATATGAGGCAATGTTCATGGGAAACCTTAATGGCAAGCCATGGAAGAGAGGGGAACTATCTTGTTAAATATCTCGGATTTCTTTCATCACATGACAGTTGGGTGGACCACACTGATTTGATGTACACTCCTGGAAATGGAAAAAAGAACACATTGACACCGGTGTGTCAGACCCACCATACTTGCTCCGGACACTGCGAGAGGGCTGTACAAGCAATGATCACACGCACGGCACAGCGGACACACCAGGAACCGCGGTGTTGGCCGTCGAATGGCGCTAGCTGCGCAGCATTTGTGCACCGCCGCCGTCAGTGTCAGCCAGTTTGCCGTGGCATACGGAGCTCCATCGCAGTCTTTAACACTGGTAGCATGCCGCGACAGCGTGGACGTGAACCGTATGTGCAGTTGACGGACTTTGAGCGAGGGCGTATAGTGAGCATGCGGGAGGCCGGGTGGACGTACCGCCGAATTGCTCAACACGTGGGGCGTGAGGTCTCCACAGTACATCGATGTTGTCGCCAGTGGTCGGCGGAAGGTGCACGTGCCCGTCGACCTGGGACCGGACCGCAGCGACGCACGGATGCACGCCAATACCGTAGGATCCTACGCAGTGCCGTAGGGGACCGCACCGCCACTTCCCAGCAAATTAGGGACACTGTTGCTCCTGGGGTATCGGCGAGGACCATTCGCAACCGTCTCCATGAAGCTGGGCAACGGTCCCGCACACCGTTAGGCCGTCTTCCGCTCACGCCCCAACATCGTGCAGCCCGCCTCCAGTGGTGTCGCGACAGGCGTGAATGGAGGTTCGAATGGAGACGTGTCGTCTTCAGCGATGAGAGTCGCTTCTGCCTTGGTGCCAATGATGGTCGTATGCGTGTTTGGCGCCGTGCAGGTGAGCGCCACAATCAGGACTGCATACGACCGAGGCACACAGGGCCAACACCCGGCATCATGGTGTGGGGAGCGATCTCCTACACTGGCCGTACACCACTGGTGATCGTCGAGGGGACACTAAATAGTGCACGGTACATCCAAAGCGTCATCGAACCCATCGTTCTACCATTCCTAGACCGGCAACGGAACTTGCTGTTCCAACAGGACAATGCACGTCCGCATGTATCCCGTGCCACCCAACGTGCTCTAGAAGGTGTAAGTCAACTACCCTGGCCAGCAAGATCTCCGGATCTGCCCCCCATTGAGCATGTTTGGGACTGGATGAAGCGTCGTCTCACGCGGTCTGCACGTCCAGCACGAACGCTGGTCCAACTGAGGCGCCAGGTGGAAATGGCATGGCAAGCCGTTCCACAGGACTACATCCAGCATCTCTACGATCGTCTCCATGGGAGAATAGCAGCCTGCATTGCTGCGAAAGGTGGATATACACTGTACTAGTGCCGACATTGTGCATGCTCTGTTGCCTGTGTCTATGTGCCTGTGGTTCTGTCAGTGTGATCATGTGATGTATCTGACCCCAGGAATGTGTCAATAAAGTTTCCCCTTCCTGGGACAATGAATTCACGGTGTTCTTATTTCAATTTCCAGGAGTGTATAACAAGGCGTGCACACCTCAAACAGCGCAGTAGCACAACATTCATGATAGGAAACGCATCAGCAGATGTGTGGTATTCTCGGTAAATTGTCAATAGGACATCATATTCCTACTTATAAGCTGGACCAAATCTCGAGAAACGACTTGCACATAGCAACACGTGAATCAGTCTCTTGGATGAGGCCAGCACACGTCGTCATACCGTGTATCCAGCAAACTAGGACCTCATAGAACATCACGCTGTATATAGAATATTAGCCGACTATGATAAGCAAATAGGTCAAAAAGCGGTATCAGGGCTGCTCAGCATATCGCCTCACTCTTAGCAGATAAAGCAATACGCGCAAATCTTAAACTGAGTACGGGAATAAATTTCAGTCACGTTATGAATGCCACCCGTCGCCCACTAAAGAATAAAATGAAGACGGGCATGTCAGGGTGTAAAAAATGCATGTAATTATCATTTCCAGCAGATAAAATAGCCTACAAAGGGAAACTGATTAAAAGTGCCACAGACCTATCACTGCCTGTTTGGCGTGTCAGGTGGCATCCCACTGTTCTTAATTGCAGATTTTGCGGGGCTTTCAGCGATTGGTTCTTTATACGATGGTGTGGAAACTATCACCAGAGCAGTGAAAAACGCGGAAAAGGCAAAGCAACAGCTTAACGGGGCCAACAGGAATGATAAATTCATGGAATCTGTGACTATTGGGAAAGGATTATGTCTAAAACAACGCAAGTAAAGGCTTGCATTGTTCAATAAAAAAAAGCTGTTAGCTATACTGCCTGATGGATTATTTACAAATACTTAGCTGCTGAAATTCGCCAAAAAGTGCTCTATCCAGTAATTTCGCAGAGTTCTAAATTTAGACATTGCAGGAGGCCTTGGAACTCGCTGGGTAGTGAATCTTAGAAAAAGAACTCGAAATAGTGTCTATTACTTCGACTTACTCGGCGATTCACAGCCATCATAAGAATTACACCGCTACTTTACCGATAACCATATGTTTTACAGTTTTCAGTAGTAAACACATACCTTTGCAGACGGGTGTGACTCATGTTTATACCGATGGCTACACTGATAGTGAAGGAAGATACCTAAAAACCGTTATAATGCACACCGGACTAGTAGCTGAGATTAATGATCGATATCACACCGTTTGACTTTAAATGGTCGATCATCAGCATGAGGTGCGAATTACTCCCCACCAACCGAACTAAGCGAAGGGAACTGGAGTATTGCGTTGACATCCTTAGAAACGTACCACACCATTCCTAAAATCACAACATTAAATTGCAGTATGCGCATGGGAAGTAGTAAAGACACGCAAGTGCCTCACAACGCATACCACAATGATGATTTAAACGAATATTTAAAACGGGGAGTAACAGGTTTCGATTTATGGACGAACGTCAACGCACTTAAAAACTGAAATAAGAACGACTGAGCACATAATAAACTTCTGAAAGTGGAATTCAAGAGGAAAGCTACTCCGTTTCTCAATGGGTCAAATTCTGCGCCCCAAATAAGTTTTACGAGTAAATTTAGTCCCTCTATATACTACCAGTTACCATAATTCAGGTCGAGTGCAATATTATGACAGTGCCATTTCTCAACAACAAACTGATTCATACAATGTTCAGTAGGTACAGCATACAGGGTGAACATTAATAAAACCGACAAACTGCAGTGGCGAATTCCTGCAGGTGAAGTTAGTTATTGAACAATTTCTTCCTTATGTACTTCCAAAATCTATTGCTCACTCAACAAACGTGTTACGTTTGTAGCAGAATTATAGAACACACCACAAAACATAACGAGTGCATTCACAAAATTACGTCAGTGCGATCACAAATTGGAGTATTGCGCTGACAGCCTTAGAAACGGCTGTTACGTTCGCTAATATTTCTTTCTAAATAATTATAGAAACTGAGAATGAGTGCAGGAGCACCTGCCAAGGGTTAGAGCGAGACATCTGTACAATATATTAATATGAAATGAGTCCAGTTTTCGAACTACAGGAGGCTCGCGCATCGACAAAATCGCAGCCCGACCTATACTCGGTGCGGGCTTTTTTAACACAGTGATGCGGCCCGAACTATGCCCAACCACAGCCCACTTAATAGAATTGTACGTAGACCTGTATAAATAAATAGGTGTGCCATAATAGCGAAACCATTTTGCGATGACACCTCAAAATGTTATCATTACAACTGACGTGAATGTCTTTCTTCATGAATATGGACATTTATTATTTGAAGACCTCAGATTTATCACCTTCATGAACGATGGCTGTGTTACCGCAACCTTTTCATCAATCATAGCTCTAAGTATGCCTTTCAGAGCCATCTACTGTCTCAAAACGTGAAAATATGTGTTATGGTTTAGTCACTATTACCATGGTAACAGTTTGGAAGAAGAAAGAATGATTATTGAAGAGATACTGACACTAATTCGAAATTTCTATCATACATACTCGGTTGATTACTGAAAGTTCATGAATAATCTTTATAGATTTGTTATATTTACAAGAACGTCTCTGTTACAGAGCTGCAAAGATATTGATGTCCTCCATTGCATTGCGTTTGGCTGAGAAAGAATGATGATAATTGTTTGGTATGTGCATTAGATAATGTAATAGTACTGTTTACTTTCATAATATGTAAATGAATTTCAAACTATCGTGCCTTCTTGTTTCACAAATTCGCCCCTGGTACTCTACCCTAAGATCCATCACAACATGCCTCCACTCCCGGTGGATTCTGGAAGAGTGCTGGCTGAACTCTATCCCTACCACCACTGGATTGGCCACACCTATTTAAGATGGTCCAGAAAGCTTAGTTTCACATCAGTCTACTCCTAGTATTCGAAGAGGAAGATTGTACCGAGCATTCATAACCCTAATGCAGTAAGGCTGTGACAGTAAAGGCCGGTTCCCACTAGAGCGCGGAAGCGCGGCGTGCGGCAACGGCAGCGACAAGCGTTTTTCGGTTTGACGCGGTGGCTCGCGGAACTGGCGTTTCCATCTGGAAGCGGCAGACGCTAGCGGTAGCTAATGACGGACAGCCACTGAGGTACGGGGCAGGGACCACTGCAACGCTCGGTGCGTTTGATTAACTATGTCTTACACCTAAATGAAGGAAAGACGACGTTGGGTGAAGGCATACCAATTTTTCTTTTTATGTACAATGTACTCTTTCACATATTTCATTATTCTTTTTATGTACAATGTACTCTTTCACATATTTCATTATTCATGTTTTCTCATTTCACCATAAACACATTTCATGACTACCGTTCATGATTGTTCACTATCTCCTAACACATTGAAACAATGCACGATAAAAGAGATTATTCAGATAGTTAAGCGAGACAAAAATTTAAAATGTTATACGGTAGCAGGTACACGAAAACAGTAAGAACACAAAGGCTAGGGGGAAGGGATGAAAGTGGAAGCCACCTGATAGAATTTCCCACAGAGCATAATGTAATCATTGCCAGCACTTTGCTTAAGAATCACGAAAGAATAATATATATTTGGAACAGAGTTTTCGAAACCAGATTTTAAATTGTAAGACATTTCCCGGTGCAGACGCAAACCTACAATAATTTATTGGTTACGAGCTGCCGTTTACAACTAAAGAAACAGTAAACGGTAGCAAATTAAGGAAATGGAACTTGAATAAGTCAAGACCCACAGTTTTTCGATAATCTTAAAGTTACTGTAATGCAACGACTGACTGAAACAGAGGAAGGAATCCGCTTGAATACGAATGGATATTTTTGAGAGAAGAAGTGGTGAATGCAGCAGTATGTGAACGGGAAAAAGGTACAGTAGAAATCGTTAGATAAAACGTGATATATTAAATTTGACAAGAGGGAAAAATACAAAAATGCAGCAAATAAAGTAGGCCATAGGAAATAGAAATGTCTAAAAATGACGTTGATAGAAAGTCCAAATTCGCAAAAGCGATTTTGCACTTGCAAAACATAGTAGAATGAAAATGAGAAAGAAGAAAGAAAACTTTGCTCAAAGGAGAAGCAACTGTCAAGAACTCACTTGGCAAGCCAGAACTAAGCAAATAAGAGAAGGCTAGAAACTGGAAGGAATATGTAGAGAGGAGAGGGGAAGGGGTTGTATAAAATAATATAAGCACAATGTTAGATTCCTGTGAAATGTCTGAACACACAAGGCAATACTGATCCTACCACTTAGCTAAGTAGGCAGACTGAAGAACTGTGCAACTGTCTTTATATTATTTGCATGTTTAGAGAAAGGTTTTGACAATCTTAATTAAAACATTCTTTGAAGCTCTGTAGATGTCATCGATAAAACACAGGGGCACAAGATTATCTACAACTTGTACAGAAACTAAACTGCATTTCTAAGATTTCAGTGACTTGACAGGGAAGCAGTAATTGAAAAGGTAGAAGTAGAGGGGATATAAAATGAAGACTGTCAATAGCAAGAAAAGCGTTCTGAAAAAGAAAATTTGTTCACATCGAATATAAATTCTAATGGTTGGATACTATTTTACAAAGGTATTTGTGTGGAATGCAGCCTTGTATATAAGTGAAACGTGGACGATGAACAGTTCTGTCAAGAAGACAATGGACACTTTCAAAACGTGGTGATCAATAAGAATGCTGAAGATCAGATGTGGGGATCGTGTAACTAAAGAAGAGGTACGGAATTAGATAGAGGAGGAAGAGGAAATCACGGCACAGCTTTGACTACAAGACGGGTTAGCTGACAGAACATATTATGGGGCGTCAAAGAGTGAGGACAAAGGGATTGGGTGATAGTATTCCGATAATAATCATCTGTTGAAATGCTGTTCTACTATTTCATCGATTAATGTAAGTTGTGAATTAACTCTTCCATGTACTCCTCCACAAAACAATTAAACCAAAACTTAAATCAGCTGAACACCAAATCTTTCAACCACTGTCTGACAACTACTGCATTCACTTTCAACTTTTTAGAACTATCACTGGCTAACCACACACACATACATGCAGATATATGGAGAACAGAAATAAACAAACATTAATTTTCAGCATTTAATTCTTTAGGTTGGCAACATGTACATAAACAAACCAAACCGGAAGGGACATGAGGTCAACACACTGTAGTTGCGACTTCAAATCAGAGTTTTCGGTAAAATGTCTACTGCTAGTGACAGAAGAAAAAAGAGCGAACATGAAAATGTGCTTATGTTCCATAATCTAAGTTTTAGTTCAACCTCCAGCATGCGACCAGGTGAGGGGAAACGTATATGTCCGCCGAAAACTCGATTCACTGTAAGTAATCAGTTATTCACATAAGAAAAGATGTGAACTGTTTTATAATCTGCAAGTATCACATATCAAAACAAAACTGAACATTCTAGATTCCACAGAAGATGCCTTAAAGTAAAAGACGAAACGCGTCTTGAACCAATAAAGTACACTGGATCAAGAAAAAAACATTTGTTACTTACCAAAGGATATAATCAATAGCTGTAGATACTTAGCAAATTACATCTTATGACATACCAGCAAATTAGTTTCGATTTAACTTTTCATTCCACATGCTATTAAATGCCGTCTAAAATAATTCATCCATCCCGTCTGAAAAACTGTAGTCACTTTCATATCTTGGTAGATAAATAGATTTTGGATATTTATCATGCGACGAAATTCATGACTTTTTAGAAGTTATCGTTTAGAAAAAACCATGTTTCGATTTCTTGAACCGTTTACGAAATTTGTGGTTGATACAACCACATGGTTTACGACGAGCAGGACAAAGTATCGGTCGCATCGCGAGCGGTCTGCGGCGGCCACCGCACAGCCCGTCCGCCGACATGTCATTCAATATCTCGAGAACGGTGATAGCTATCGTTCTGCTCTCAGCTTTAAAAACAATTTCGATATATCGACTAAATTTCATATGCAATAATGTATTACCTAAATTGAACTGCACGCAAAGACCACGCAATGCGTTTTTACCTCTGCACACACATTAAAGTTTCGTGTAAAGGTTTACGTAAATGCGATGCAGCAAGTAACCACAACGGATAACGAAAAAAAATTCGGCCCTTTATCGAGAGAAGATACCTGGCTGTAACATGCACAAGAATCAAATTTTCTTACCAAATAGTTTCCATGGAATCGGATGATAAGTATTTCATAGCTGTCGCTGCGTCCGCGCCAGCGGTTCGGCGAAAGTACTCTCTTTGACATAAAACTCGACCGGCGGCCGGCCGCTTCAGAGGCTAAGTCCGCGCCGATCGCGACATGGGACAAATAAACTGGCCAACTCGCTAATTCTCTAAGTCCGGTTATCTGCACAATCTGGCAACACTGTAGACTACGGCAATTGGAGGAAACCTTGTTCCAATATAGAGAAACCATAGGCTCATTACGCCTGTGGTCTAGTGGTAGCGTGCGTTGTTTCTGTTCACAATGTCAGTGGATCAAGAGCAGCTGGCGTAAAATATTTTTATAGCCTCTTCTGTCTGAATGCTGAAGACGTGAATGTAATGGTAGCGCAGATTCAATCTATTTCGCTTTCTGACACACCGATATCAAAATTTTATCCGGTAACCATTTTGCGGCAGATTTCCTGCAGACTGTCCTCCTCTGTACGACATATGCGGCAAAGCTCCGGGATCAATTTGCTGGCTACCGGTAGCTGCCGTGGCGACAGCAGTGGGTCTGCACTCCCCGGTTCTTTATCGAAAGCGCCTGCTACTGCTCGTCGTTTTTGATGATTTAAAACGCTTTATTATTAAATGTTGCTCCACAGAATATTTATACGATTTCCATTTACGCCCAAAAGCAACGGAGACAGATTAGTAGGCGGTTATTATATTACATTAATCGGCAAGAGTTGAGTATGGCCCAAAATTAATTTTGTAGACTGGTACGAAATTAAACCACCTCACTGCAATCGACGAATTTATAAATGCTTCATACCTCGTTTCTTTTCCTTTCAAAGTCAATTATTTGTGCAACTTTTGGCCAATATTCGGATGTTTCCGTCAAGCCAGAGTGAGCGTCTGTGGTGTAACGTGTATTACAGTTTTTGTTTCATTCCTTATGGTAAGTCTATGCGATAAACTGTGCGAATACCTTGCAATGCATGCTCTGTAGCAGTGCAGGAACACTGCAGATATGGAGTTCCATGTATGGGTTCATGAAGTATTTAAAAAAAAATGGTTCAAATGACTCAACTGCTGAGGTCATTAGTCCCCTAGAACTTAGAACTAGTTAAACCTAACTAACCTAAGGACATCACAAACATCCATGCCCGAGGCATGATTCGAACCTGCGACTGTAGCGGTCTTGCGGTTCCAGACTGCAGCGCCTTTAACCGCACGGCCACTCCGGCCGGCTATGAAGTATTTAATGTTAATCGGAAGTGATAGTTAAGGTCATCAGATTTAAACCAGAAAAATTTATCGTTTTGGAGGTTTCGGAGAACGGAAAGGAATTGCCAACGCCGGTGTCAGAAAACGTCTACAGTTAAATGCTATTGCAAAAATTTAGAAGAGAGGAACTATATTAATCAACATGTGCACTTCATAAACAACCTCCTGACATGTTAGACCTATATGACGAAGAAAGCTCAAATTCGTATCATTGACAGTCGGTTTGAATCTTTTCAGGAACTATTTTACAGTAAAGCACCTTGGCATTTGCAAAGCAGACATCCATCATATTAACATAATTTACTAAGTCGAAATCGGACGAAGATTGATGTTTAAAGGCATTCTTCAGATTTCGTATAAGGAATTCTTACTAGCAGTTTGCAACTCCATTAATTAAAATGAAAAATAAAAGGTTGTATTCAGTGGCTTCCACCGAGATTGGAACTGCTATGTCGTATAGTACGAGCACCGCAACGCACAAGGGAACCTCTGACCTAACGTCACACTGCGATGTTGCCTGCCCCTCAAAACGTAACCTTCAACACACTAACAGGTGTTACTTATGTGAAGAACGCCCTTCTTGCAGGCCAGTAATAAATATACTTTTTAAGTGTCTCATCTAACAGTGGATTATATCGTATGAGTCTTCGATGAGGAAAACGGATGTCAAGTGAATTTAGCGAGGTAATGCCGTCCTGCACCCGGAAGTAAATGCACTATCACAGTGTTGACAAATACTTGCTACGATGCTGCCAATTCTCGGCTCTCTTACGAGGCAGCTCTTTAGCGAAATGCTTGTCGTGATTGTCCGATACGGTTCTTCAGAGTGGAGGCGCGCGCGCACGTTTGGATTTTATGCGGCGTTCTCCCCTGATAGTTTCTGACGTCGCCTTGCGGGCTATGTATACATTTGAGACATTCAATTATAATTAATCCAGAATGCTACAAGTTTCAGCTTCCGGCGTGGAAGAACTGTTAACGCCGACATTTTATCATTTCATCGCAGGGAAAGAAAAATGGATGATTCAATGTTTCTCATTCAACATAAAGCATGTAAGATAATTTTCCGTAACGTTCATAATCATCTAAAAATACAAACGAAGTAAAAATACATCGGAAGCTTATTTGAATGGAATATAATGTAAGATATCAAACGCTTTGCACCTCGATGTCGAATGTGTCCACGTGCAATCTTTTGCAGCATACATACAGAATGTCATGATTACCACGAGAATGAAGAAATATGTAGGTAAGGATGGAAGCAAGAAGAGACGCAGTCAATAAATATTCGATTCATCATGGCATTCGTTTCATTTAAGATGTAAAAGAGGTAAAGCGGGATATTACTTTCGTTAACACGAAAGATATGCCGCACATGTGGATAACGAGGAAGTCTGCGTCTTCATACGTTTCCTCTTTGAAATTTGTATGCTGTATAATATACTAAGTAGCCTGATCATTGTTTCTGTAATGTTACCCTCTTGTTTGACCCCGTAACGATGAACAGAATCCAAATACATGTCTGTGCATGAAAGTAGTTGTTCGAACCCTTCCTGCGTTGTTTTTTGTGTTTTATTGCTTCGAATTCCTGAAGCAGACCACTGTGCCTTCCCCCCTCGAGGTTTAGGTCTCAAAACTGAACCGCTTTTTATCCAATGGCATAATTTATTCAGACAGCATCAGCACAAGACTATGAAACAATGCCTTCCATTTACAGTTGCAACACTCTAACCAGCAGCTGACCGAAGTGTAATCCACGGTCTTGGTCCGAAATTAGCAGCTCTCTGCTACTGTGGCAAAGTCCGTGCTACACTTTCGATTCCGCAGCACCATTTTATCTGGTAACACTGTGTAGTTGCAGAGTTGGGCCAGCATCTCTGTCCTAACACTGTCAACTTTATGTATCCCACTTCTCCTGTAGCGTTAGTCACAAGGAGCCGAAGTAAATAAGTGTATTCTGCATGACGTAACATTCAGTATTCCCTATTTTCATAGCCACTCTTCATGTGCATCGATACCAAATAGGAATGTGAAAACTCTTGCGAGTGAGAGAATGACAATTACAATCATAACAAGAACAAACAAATAATAAATGATGTTTATTCCAATGCAGAACGAGAATGGCTTTAAATATAAAAATCTATATATATGTCTATTGATCTTTGAGTTGGCACAATGCAAATATCTTCTTAGCATTTAGTTACTGAATTAAGTTCTGGATGTTTGCAGAGAAAAGGAAAAGTCGGTACTTCTCGCAAGTGTAATATAATGTGAACCAGCAACTACCCTTTCCTTAGAACACGACTCAAGCAGGTCCCCAAGTAGCTACCAAGGCACTGCTGCATTCTGTTCCCTGACATTTTGCTCTGATGACGGTTAATGCAGATAGTTCCGATTATGAAATACAAAACGTATTGCAGGTTATTTCCTAGGATAGTAATATTAAATTTGCGTTGTAGACGGCACATGAACATGACGACTATCCATATTACTCATCAAAATAAAAAGACAATATTGTGGTAATTTAGCAGAATTACTCAACGTGAATTCTGAAATTGGGTGACCGACTGCACTGGTGCTAAACGTCGTCAAGAATATACGAAGTCCCAAACGCACTCACAATATGAAGATCGTCTTCGACAGCTCGCACCTTTCACATTGCTATCTCCACCCTACTCTAGACAGCCCTCGGTGGAGTTGCACTACGTTGCCGATGTAATGGAAGGCCTTCAAACCGACAACAGACCACATATTGAAACATACAAGCGAATTTTCTTGCAGCGTAAGCTTATTGTAACTAATCTAAAAATTATTGGAGAGGATCATTGTCCTATTCAAAAAAAGTAAAATGTTACACACTGTTGACTTCAAACGGACATTACGTGTGTCCTGTCTTGTGTCCTACTCATCTATAATATCAAGTGTACTATCAAAATGATTATATATAATGGATGATAATGTAATGCATTTATGGTGGGTTCACAACAGTATTGATGCGAAAGTAAAACAGAAGTTCGCAAAAGTGCAGTTGTGCATTTTCGTATGTTTTCACCTCGAGATGTACCACAGATAATGCATACTAACAAACTTGGTCACTGTCCCTGTAGTTTTTTCCCTCTTATTTCAGACAGAGGTGATTAAAAAAAGTACAAATGCGTGACTCTTATAGATGATTCGAATCTGTTCAGTAATTTTGTTATTAATTTTGATGTGACTTGAGATTAGTGAAGTCTGCGGTCATGGCAACCCCTGCGAGCTTACTACGACAGACTTACATGTGACAGGTAGCACGTGATTTAAAACTTACCGAAAGGAACTGATACATCTTTTGCAGCAAACCTGGAACTGCTTTCGGAGGCAACTACCATTTTATAAAGTCACTACTTTACAACTACGCTGCCAAGGAATTCCTGCATTAACACACTCATTGCCATAATAGCGGCAGCAGTAGATAACTAATCTAAAAATACAAAACGTGAAGGATGAGACAAGGGGTAGCTTATGCATGACTCAAGGATGGTCAAGATGGTGTACCCAGTGATAAAACATAGTATTAGGATTTTACCAGAAATATTGACCCTTAGACAATGTGTCTAATAGTGTATTTCAAATACGACAGTAAACCATCTTAGGCACTGTATAACATTAAAACACTTGATAATGGCATTTAAGCCGAAATCATGATCGTATAAATGTAACACTGCAAATAGAAAAAAGTAGTCTAATGGCGGTACTGACTTTAAAGCCACACGTAACTGCTAGAATACCTTGCTACGTCAGGTATCAGGTACCTGTTATTAGACGCTCCATCTGAGTTGTTATTTTTTATTGAACCAACCTGCTGAGTTAAGGAAATTGATCAGAGCTACTGGATGAGTTTATTATTTTGGTATAATGTATGAAAACCCACTTTTCCCACTTATCCTATCCTAAATAGTGGACGATTGGGTTGAGAACAAGGTAAATAGTATGCAATGTGGATAGATTGGGAGTGAATATTGAAATGAAATCATTAGACTCATGGGAAGGCAATGACGTATCGATATGTAGCGACATGAGAGTTTTCTCAGGTAAAGGTCTGTCTCTGACATTGGAGAGACGGAGGCCTAGGTTTGTCTGTATTCTTACGTTAAGCTCATTGAGTAGAAAAGCGCGGGCAGATTTCATTGTGTGCTGGGGAGAAGACAGCAAGGAGTTTCAAATGCTTGAAATTCTGGAGCCTTGATTGGCCAGGATGCACACCACCCTCGCCGTAGGCAGGGAGAGAGCGGTAGTGTGACTTGCCTGGGGACGACTGAAGTAGCCGGATGGACTGAGGAAGTGGCGGAGTAAAATGCTCTCCGCAAAGGGAAAGGTAATGAGTTAGTTAAGGCTTTAATGTTCCACCTTACGTAGAAACCTTCTCTTTCAGGGTATATGTAATTTAATATAATATTTTGGAGGGAACCAAATTGTTTATAGGCAGGTAAAAGATAGGCGAATGTGAGAATACTATGTCGCGACCGTGAAGAGCAACTTGAAAGTTAACGGAATTTGATATTTCGTTTGAGTAGTTCGATGAACAGTAAGGTGTTAGAATTCAATTGTAAAGCAGGTACGACACAAACAGGAGGCATATGATGAACTATTATAGCCTAAAGACTTGTCACTCTCCAGATGGGGCTGATGAAGAAAATGATGAAGTGTGGATGACTGAGTGCTAGGAACCATTAGTTTATAAGTAGGAATGTGTTGATTTACCATAATTCTTTTTAGTAATCGTAAATTTAAATTCAAGATTTTGGTCAGTTTGTTTAAAAATCTGATCTGGAAGTGCAGGAAAATATTATCTCGTGGCTTTAACTAATCGAGCTGCTAACAGAAATTCATGGTAGAAAGTAATGCTCATAATTTTATCTGAAAGAATTGGTTTTTAAAGAAGCCATTTGCAGATTGCATGTGTTTCAGTTTGTAATTTGACGAGTATCTGAAATTCATGGATAAAGGCAAGGTTGCTAATTTAATATGAAAGAATAAGAATTCAACTTTTGTGAAATGAGTCAGTAGAAATTTACGTGTGAAGCTGATTTTAAGAACAACGGGACGTGAAAGATACATGGGAATCAGTGAGATCGCTTTCCTGACTTAAATAAAAGGGAAGCAGCACAATAGTAATTCGTGTAGCCATGCTATGCACACTATATACGAACTGTAAGTATTCTGAAAAGTTCTGTGTGTGTATTTATGTATCTTTTGGAGGGGAGGTTTTGTATGGTATATTCTTTAATGGTGCCGAGATATAATTAGGAAATTAGTCTAAGTAGCTTGTGGAGATTTTTTTTCAGTTGCAATAACGTGCCGCGCACGAATATGAGGGGAACGTATATTTCAGAATAGAGACCGCGCGAACTTTCCAACCACGCGAGACTTAGTTAACATCGAGGCATGTCAATAAGTGAGAGGTGTGTCTGGGATCATACAGTGAGTGAAGAAGTTACAGAATATTTCTAATACTAGTCCGCGTGGAGATACGATTTTGCTTTGGCCAATGGTAATAAGAGTGATAGTGTGTTGCTGTGACGTAATGAATCAAGCAGTGTGGGCTATCCTTCATTCCTTCTCGTGGGTGAGAAAAAGGTTGTCTTCGTAAGAGACCATAGGAAGTAGAAATATCTTTATATGTGCTGTTACAAGATCAACTGTTAGGCAATTTAACCCTGTATCTTACTGGTAATACCGTTATAATGTTTTGAGAGATGAAAGTAAGACAGAATGAAAAGAAATAGCCTACAGAACGGAGAAGGAGTTATTATGCAGGTCCAGTTGCGATTCCGATTACTTACGCGTTTTCTTTAAACACAGTCGGGTAATTAACAGTGTACCCAATTTGGGGTTAACACTACAAAATCAAACTTTTATCCGTATCGCATACATTTGTATATTTATTTCTTTGAGTAAAGAGTTTAATTAGTAGTTGCTATGTGTAAGAACCACACAGTGACACATTTAATGAGAATACCCAAGGACCATTTAGCTTTAGTAGGTTTCCGGAACACTTAAAGACCTCGCAACAGGTTTCACTTTTATTTTTCTTTCAGTAGCCTACCCATCCTCGCTCGTTTTCTATAACTGCTCGAAGGCGTCTGGGAAGTGATAAGACTAAATTACTCGAGAGATTGTGATGATCGTTTATCTCCCACCATGTATTCTCTATATTTTCCCACAGAGTTTCTGAATTCCTTGACCCAGGTGGTAACGACCTCGTAACCGCCCCCCACATATTTTCAATGGGGTTGAGGTCTGGTGATTTTGGCACGAAAGGAAGAAGTTTTATTCTCTGCTGACCTTGGAACCAGTTCTGGACGGCTCTGCTATTATGAATCGGGCTATGGTCCTGTAATGAAATGATCATCCATTAACTCAGAAATTTCAATACTTCTAATACTATGAATACCTAATTTCCATACTATGAAAAAATTCGACAACTGCTATCGCTGTGTAGTCTAAACTACAGGTTTATAAATTATTCGGAGGATTCCACATTCCAAAATACTTTGCTGACAGCTGTTGACAAAAACCTACTTTGACAAGGGGAGGGTGCTGGGACGGAGATCAGAATACAGAGTGAATGGTAATATAGTTTAAAGCGCCAGTTATAACACACAGGTGGGCCTTCTTTCGGAATATACCGCCTCCTATGCTTTGGCATTGATGAGGTGGGGTGTAAGTTGTTCAGTGCAGTGCGGCAGTCTGTTGAACTGTTAGACTCTGTTGCATGGTTGTAAAGCTAATCTGCTTCTCTTATTCAAAACGATTGCTAGCCTTTACTATGGAATTCTTTTTTCTATCTTTCCACTGACAAAGATATATAGAAGAAACAAATCTGTTTTATAGCGAGATATTCTCTATGGACTTTACACGTGCTCGTTCACTCAATGTGTTGCATTTACCGAAGGCGACCTTGGCCGGTGACGTCGCCTGTTCACACCTCGTGTCAACGCGGCCCCGCGCTCGGAGTAAACGCCTGCAGTTGAGATAAATAGCTGATTTCAGGAATGTTAATAAAATAAGTCTTCCCTTCATATTAGTAAGAACTACACTCCTGGAAATGGAAAAAAGAACACATTGACACCGGTGTGTCAGACCCACCATACTTGCTCTGGACACTGCGAGAGGGCTGTACAAGCAATGATCACACGCACGGCACAGCGGACACACCAGGAACAGCGGTGTTGGCCGTCGAATGGCGCTAGCTGCGCAGCATTTGTGCACCGCCGCCGTCAGTGTCAGCCAGTTTGCCGTGGCATACGGAGCTCCATCGCAGTCTTTAACACTGGTAGCATGCCGCGACAGCGTAAACGTGAACCGTATGTGCAGTTGACGGACTTTGAGCGAGGGCGTATAGTGGGCATGCGAGAGGCCGGGTGGACGTACCGCCGAATTGCTCAACACGTGGGGCGTGAGGTCTCCACAGTACATCGATGTTGTCGCCAGTGGTCGGCGGAAGGTGCACGTGCCCGTCGACCTGGGACCGGACCGCAGCGACGCACGGATGCACGCCAAGACCGTAGGATCCTACGCAGTGCCGTAGGGGACCGCACCGCCACTTCCCAGCAAATTAGGGACACTGTTGCTCCTGGGGTATCGGCGCGGACCATTCGCAACCGTCTCCATGAAGCTGGGCTACGGTCCCGCACACCGTTAGGCCGTCTTCCGCTCACGCCCCAACATCGTGCAGCCCGCCTCCAGTGGTGTCGCGACAGGCGTGAATGGAGGGACGAATGGAGACGTGTCGTCTTCAGCGATGAGAGTCGCTTCTGCCTTGGTGCCAATGATGGTCGTATGCGTGTTTGGCGCCGTGCAGGTGAGCGCCACAATCAGGACTGCATACGACCGAGGCACACAGGGCCAACACCCGGCATCATGGTGTGGGGCGCGATCTCCTACACTGGCCGTACACCACTGGTGATCGTCGAGGGGACACTGAATAGTGCACGGTACATCCAAACCGTCATCGAACCCATCGTTCTACCATTCCTAGACCGGCAAGGGAACTTGCTGTTCCAACAGGACAATGCACGTCCGCATGTATCCCGTGCCACCCAACGTGCTCTAGAAGGTGTAAGTCAACTACCCTGGCCAGCAAGATCTCCGGATCTGTCCCCCATTGAGCATGTTTGGGACTGGATGAAGCGTCGTCTCACGCGGTCTGCACGTCCAGCACGAACGCTGGTCCAACTGAGGCGCCAGGTGGAAATGGCATGGCAAGCCGTTCCACAGGACTACATCCAGCATCTCTACGATCGTCTCCATGGGAGAATAGCAGCCTGCATTGCTGCGAAAGGTGGATATACACTGTACTAGTGCCGACATTGTGCATGCTCTGTTGCCTGTGTCTATGTGCCTGTGGTTCTGTCAGTGTGATCATGTGATGTATCTGACCCCAGGAATGTGTCAATAAAGTTTCCCCTTCCTGGGACAATGAATTCACGGTGTTCTTATTTCAATTTCCAGGAGTGTAGATACCACTATGTGTACGTATCCTTATGTAATGCTCATTGGTAAGAACAATTCGTTATGCAACGTTGCTGTTTTGACTAAGAGCATAAAATCTGTAAATCGTAATCCAATTCATATATTTGCATGCACCTATGGGATATTAAACATGAAAACAATTTGTTTCTTTGTCATATAATTTTTAATCAAGGCAATTCGGGCAGTTGCCAGCTGATATTAAAATTGAATGTAAAGGAGGAATAAAGGAAAAGATATACAAGAAACAAATCTCGAACCCATGAACAACTGTGTAGTATCCTGGAAACGTGCTGATGAGGCTATCTGATAATTTCAAAGGATGAGAAAACCATCCTGTCCACTTTTCGACGACGACATTTCCTGACAGAAAGCACACTAGGGTGAACGGCTTTAGGTTGAGACACCAGGAACCTCAAACTACGTCACCAGTACGTTCACTCTCCAATTCCTAGCCCCGTCATCATTCACTTCCCATGTCAAAGTGGCTGGCAGAAACGAGCGCGAACGACACGGGATTAGGTGATACAGTCCTGGCCTCTCTTGTTTGACAGTTGTGTTATCATTCACCCATGCCAGGAGGTGAGGAAATACACTTACGAAAATGTTGAACACATTTTAATTTTACATGTGGACAGTACTGCATAATTATATACTAAGTTACGAGAAGTGACCTGGAGAAAAAGAGTGTATACCTTGGGGGATATGTTATAGATCATGATTTTAATGTTAGTGAAGTACTGTAAAGTATATTTTATCTTACACTTAACTTTATAAGAAAAATCATCCAAGGCAGTCAATAGTGAAAACTACAGCATGATTCCAAGAAACTTACGAATATCGTACAATTTTAATAAAAGGAAATATAGATCGGTTTATTGGGGCAGGCTTATTCGGGAACAAAGTAAGAACAACAAAATCAATTACAGGTTTGTATGTTCTGCTAGTTAAAAGAGAAGAAATGAACCGATAAAGAAATAATTCCTTCATTTATTTAGGAATGGTTCGAAATGGAAGGTGTAATTTTACTATTATAAAAACTGGCTTGGATTGAGTTGATTAGCTCCAATTTTTGAGTACATTACAGCCCAATAATCAATACAAATGGAATAAAACACTGTAACTGCTTTGTTCGGATGCAGGCTGAGTTGGCATCCGACGTTCCCAGCTTTAGGCAGAGTTGGCTTCGGTCACACAGCTTGAGGCTGTTGCCAATGGGCATCACTGTGGGGGTCCGGATGGGGGTTTGTCGGGGACGGCCAGCTCGTCCCACGCATGCCCCGATCGGGCTACGACTGTGGCTGCTCGGGATACTGCCCACATCGAGGCTGATCCCTCACCTGTGGTAGAGTGGGAGGTCGTCTCGAGGTGTGGCAGGGGGTGAAAGACATTCCAGAGGGCTGAACGGAAGGCCTCTCCAGTTTGTCTGACGAACCGGTTTCAGGCGCTGTCTCAGGCTGATACTGATCTTCGGCCGGACATGGCTGCTAGAGGTTGCCCCTCAGTCTGCAAGATCCGGGCGGTCGCAGAGGGTGGGCTTACTGGTAGTTGGGAGCTCCAACGTCAGGCGCGTAATGGGGCCCCTTAGGGATAAAGCAGCAAGAAAGGGGAAGAAAACCAATGTGCACTCCGTGTGCATACCGGGGAGAGTCATTCCAGATGTGGAAAGGGTCCTTCCGGATGCCATGAAGGGTATAGGGTGCACCCATCTGCAGGTGGTCGCTCATGTCGGCACCAATGATGTGTGTCGCTATGGATCCGAGGAAATCCTCTCTGGCTTCCGGCGGCTATCTGATTTGGTGAAGACTGCCAGTCTCGCTAGCGGGATGAAAGCAGAGCTCACCCTCTGCAGCATCGTCGACAGGACTGACTGCGGACCTTTGGTACAGAGCCGAGTGGAGGGTCTGAATCAGAGACTGGGACGGTTCTGCGACCGTGTGGGCTGCAGATTCCTCGACTTGCGCCATAGGGTGGTGCGGTTTCGGGTTCCGCTGGATAGGTCAGGAGTCCACTACACGCATCAAGCGGCTACACGGGTAGCAGGGGTTGTGTGGCGTGGACTGGGCGGTTTCTTAGGTTAGATGGCCTCGGGCAAGTACAGAAAGGGCAACAGCCTCCAAGGGTGCGGGGCAAAGTCAGGACATGCGGGGACCAAGCAGCAATCGGTATTGTAATAGTAAAGTAATTGGCAAAGTACCGGAACTTCAAGCGCTGATAGAAAGCACCGAAGCTGAAATCGTTATAGGTACAGAAATCTGGCTGAAGCCAGAGATAAATTCTGCCGAAATTTTTACAAAGGCACAGGCGGTGTTTAGAAAGGATAGATTGCATGCGATCGGTGGTGGCGTGTTTGTCGCTGTTAGTAGTAGTTTATCCTGTAGTGAAGTAGAAGTGGATAGTTCCTGTGAATTATTATGGGTGGAGGCTACACTCAACAACCGAGCTAGGTTAATAATTGGCTCCTTTCATCGACCTCCCGACTCAGCAGCATTAGTGGCAGAACAACTAAGAGAAAATTTGGAATACATTTCACACAAATTTTCTCGCCATGTCATAGTCTTAGGTGGAGATTTCAATTTACCAGATATAGACTGGGACACTAAGATGTTTAGGACGGGTGGTAGGGACAGAGCATCACGTGACATTATACTGAGTGCACTATCCGAAAATTACCTCGAGCAGTTAAACAGAGAACCGACTCGTGGAGATAACATCTTGGACCTACTGATAACAAACACACCCGAACTTTTCGACTCTGTAAGTGCAGAACAGGTAATCAGTGATCATAAGACCGTTGCAGCATCTCTGAATATAGAAGGTAACAGGAATATAAGAAAAGGGAGGAAGGTTTATCTGTTTAGCAAGAGTAATAGAAGGCAGATTTCAGACTACCTAACAGATCAAAACGAAAATTTCTGTTCCGACACTGACAATGTTGAGTGTTTATGGAAAAATTCAAGGCAATCGTAAAATGGGTTTTAGACAGGTACGTGCCGAGTCAAACTGTGAGGGACGGGAAAAACCCACCGTGGTTCAACAACAAAGTTAGGAAACTACTGCGAAACCAAAGAGAGCTCCATTGTAAGTTTAAAGGCAGCAAAAACCTCTCAGACAAACAGAAGCTAAACGATGTCAAAGTTAGCGTAAGGAGGGCTATGCGTGAAGCGCTCAGTGAATTCGATAGTAAAATTCTATGTACCGACTTGACAGATAATCCTAGGAAGTTAAATCAGTACGTGGCTCGAAACAGCATATCCAGACACTCCGGGATGATGATGATGGCTTTTAAACAGAGGATGACACGCGTAAAGCTGAAATACTAAACACCTTTTTCCAATGCTGTTTCACAGAGTAAGACCGCACTGCAGTTCCTTCTCTAAATCCTCGCACAAACGAAAAAATGGCTGACATCGAAATAAGTGTCCAAGGAATAGAAAAGCCACTGGAATCACTCAACAGAGGAAAGTCCACTGGACCTGACGGGATACCAATTCGATTCTACATAGAGTACGCGAAAGAACTTGGCCCCCTTCTAACAGCCATGTACCGCAAGTTTCTAGAGGAACGGAAGGTTCCAAATGATTGGAAAAGAGCACAGGTAGTCCCAGTCTTCAAGAAGGGTCGTCGAGCAGATGCGCAAAACTATAGACCTATATCTCTGACGTCGATCTCGTGTAGAATTTTAGAACATATTTTTGCTCGAGTATCATGTCGTTTTTGGAAACCCAGAATCTACTATGTAGGAATCAACATGGGTTCCGGAAACAGCGATCGTGTGAGACCCAACTCGCGTTATTTGTTCATGAAACCCAGAAAATATTAGATACAGGCTCCCAGGTAGATGCTATTTTCCTTGACTTCCGGAAGGCGTTCGATACAGTTCCACACTGTCGCCTGATAAACAAAGTAAGAGCCTACGGAATATCAGACCAGCTGTGTGGCTGGATTGAAAAATTTTTAGCAAACAGAACACAGCATGTTGTTATCAATGGAGAGACGTCTACAGACGTTAAAGTAACCTCTGGCGTGCCACAGGGGAGTGCTATGGGACCATTACTTTTCACAATATATATATATATATATATATATATATATATATATATATATATATATGACCTAGTAGATAGTGTCGGAAGTTCCATGCGGCTTTTCGCGGATGATGCTGTAGTATACAGAGAAGTTGCAGCATTAGAAAATTGTAGCGAAATGCAGGAAGATCTGCAGCGGATAGGCACTTGGTGCAAGGGGTGGCAACTGACCCTTAACATAGACAAATGTAATGTATTGCGAATACATAGAAAGAAGGATCCTTTATTGTATGATTACATGATAGCGGAACAAACACTGGTAGCAGTTACTTCTGTAAAATATCTGGGAGTATGCGTGCGGAATGATTTGAAGTGGAATGACCATATAAAATTAATTGTCGGTAAGGCAGGTACCAGGCTGAGATTCATTGGGAGAGTCCCTAGAAAATGTAGTCCATCAACAAAGGAGGTGGCTTACAAAACACTCGTTCGACCTATACTTGAGTATTGCTCATCAGTGTGGCATCCGTACCATATCGGGTTGACGGAAGAGATAGAGAAGATCCAAAGAAGAGCGGCGCGTTTCGTCACAGGGTTATTTGGTAACCGTGTTAGCGTTACGGAGATGTTTAGCAAACTCAAGTGGCAGACCCTGCAAGAGAGGCGCTCTGCATCGCGGTGTAGCTTGCTGTCCAGGTTTCGAGAGGGTGCGTTTCTGAATGAGGTATCGAATATATTGCTTCCCCCTACTTATACCTCCCGAGGAGATCAAGAATGTAAAATTAGAGAGATTCGAGCGCGCACGGAGGCTTTCAGACAGTCGTTCTTCCCGCGAACCATACGCGACTGGAACAGAAAAGGGAGGTAATGACAGTGGCACGTAAAGTGCCCTCCGCCACACACCGTTGGGTGGCTTGCGGAGTATAAATGTAGATGTAGATGTAAAATAGGAATATAACGTCTGGAAATGACTAAGCGAGCACGTCCTTTGTCTACATATCTGCTTCGAATATAGGCTATTAAAAACAAGTAGTCCATATTTCGAGAGCTGATAGGATGGACAGAAACAAGACAAACATCTCCAGTAAACAAGAGCAATGAGTTTGAAATGAATATCTTAAGAGCAGTGAGCATTTATTCACTTTTACCACTGTGAATCACATCTGTTGTTCTACATAAGACACTTCTCTTATACTGAAGAAGTGCGTGTAGCTCTTACGATATGCACTTTGTCTTGTTTTAGTCAATACTACTGACTCGCAAAGTATGGAATACCACTTTCCTTAACATCGTGTGTATATGTATTACAGAAGCAATACAAACAACGGAACAGTTAACATTAACAGTTAAAATCAATTGTGAAAAGATACGCTGCATCACATTTGTTAACAATTTCGTAATAGTTCCATATTTAGAAACAAAATGAACAACATTTTGCAGGTATTATCCGAAAATCGAGAAAATAAGAACACTGGAATGTAAGAACAACAACAAATGGTAATGGCAATGAGAAAAAGTAATAAACATATAAACACAGCAATAAAAGTTGATGCCATTACAAGTATAGCACTTCAGCCACGTCAGGACCAGAATGAGAGAGAAATAGATGCTTAACAAAAGTAAAACGAAGAACAGCGCTAACAAACCATTTATGTTTACGAATAATGTTCTTTCCAGTAAACATACAAGGCACAGAAATATAGAAACACACTGCAAAATGGATTATGTAGAGTACTCTTTTCTTTGTAAGTGAAAGATGGGACCTGAAAAAATGAAGTATGGTCCGCCTACAGGTAACCGGATACTGAATGTAGTGGAAAATGACCAAAACAACGTAGAAGGATATAGAAACGAATCGCAGAGTCGTATAAGAAATAATTGTGGAGAGAAGGTAAGTAGGAAAACGAAATTTATATATATCCATTATTTAAACAAGGCGTCTTCCTTACACATACAATTATGGAACGAGGCACTAAGGAAGAAACTAAGATGATGCCCGGGAAAGCTGTATTTCACGGCCATCAATATCAAAGCAAGTTGGAGAAATCAGAATTATACAACTGACAAAGTAGAGTAGACGCTTTGGTAAGAAGTAGAGCTTATCGAAGTAATGAATACATCATAGGATAAACCGGAAATACTCTTAATTGTTCCACATGTCCACTGTTCATACCTGCAGAAGATATATTTCACAGACTGGGTACTACATTTCAGCACTCGGCTTAATAATGTAATTCAGTATGTTAATGTAGGCCTCTCCGTTGAGAATTCCCTCTGTTTTCCAGAGAGGACCTGCCTCATGAACCGAACTATAGCTCCATACAGCTACAGAGAACCGTCCACTTCTTTGTCTTTCATTAAGATAACATTGGCTGGAAGCGTTGTCCTCTTGGGCGGTATACCTAACGCAAAAAACATTTCCGTGTTAATGCAAAAAAATGGTTCAAATGGCTCTGAGCACTATGGGACTTAACTGCTGTGTTCATCAGTCCCCTAGAACTTAGAACTACTTAAACCTAACTAACCCAAGGACATCACACACATCCATGCCCGAGGCAGGATTCCAACCTGCGACAGTAGCGGTCGCGCGGTTCCAGACTGTAGCGCCTTTAACCGCTCGGCCACTCCAGCCGGCGTGTTAATGCAAGTATTCACAAATTCAGGGGTCATATTTACATATCAGATAAGGGATGAACTACTAAAATCATGATACAGGGAACTGTTTATATTTATTATTTTGTGCCTACTACAAATATAAAGTCACTAACAGCATAAACTAATAAATTTATGGAGAAAATTTAGTGTGTCTCCTGAACAGAGGCGTCGCTACAGGAAGAAAATATTTTTTCATCCGAAAAGACTGCATTGCGACTGTCGCCCTTGTGACGTTACCACGCGTTTTATAAAGAGAACCATTTACAGCTCAGTGGAGAAAAAGGACTGACAAAATAAAATAATATCTTTTTTTAGTTATCTGACACACAAAAATATAAACTTCGTTAAAATGCTTTGTCAAGAATCACTGTTAAGAAAGAACGATAATCATTAGGGAAGATATTCAAATGGTTCAAATGGCTCTGAGCACTATGCGACTCAACTTCTGTGGTCATCAGTCGCCTAGAACTTAGAACTAATTAAACCTAACTAACCTAAGGACGTCACACACATCCATGCCCGAGGCAGGATTCGAACCTGCGACCGTAGCGGTCGCTCGGTTCCAGACTGTAGCGCCCAGAACCGCACGGTCACTCCGGCCGGCTAGGAAAGATATTAAACGATGATGTTCATTTAGGTCAGACCACAAATAAGCAATGAAAGGTAAATTAAGGTTTCTGTCCCATTCATGTAAAGCATTTGACTTATTACTTGAGTAACATGTTGAAAAAACACTGCGCCCTCTTGAGACTGCCACTCGCAGCATGTGACGTGGTGAGCAGTGTGCTCAGTCACGTGGTGTTTGTGTTGACGAAACAGGAACGCTGCGGCAGCCACTGTGATGTAGAAACAGCACTCGGTCCTGATCATGATCATATCACTCGACTACCCAAAAACTGATTCCCATTCTCAAATCGAACGGAACTAGTGAAATCTGCGTTACCCGACTTTTTATCATCACAAAAACACCCTTCCCATACACTACCAGACACGAAAGCATTCTTGAAATGAGTTTTTCGAAACGTATGTAAATCACTTCTGCATCTTGTGACGTAAAACATGGGTATTGTTACTGCCCACAGTGTTGTATTCCAGGACCTGCTGACAGCAGGCCCTTCTTCAGAAGTGATCTTCTGTATTTTCGAACCGCTGCTCAAATGATTTGATGCTCTAAGGCAAGTCAGAGCTTTATGGGTGTCTAACTTACGGTGTGACTAAAACTCGATATAACGTTTTAAGAAATCTCTGCGGCCGGAAGCAATGAGAAAAGTTCGAAAACATTTCAGTGCTTCATCAAGGAATGGGCTGAAATTAAAATTAATGATGGTCGCAGGCGAAACGCTACCTAACGTAACCAGGTATTCTTTGAATTACGCCGGCCGGTGTGGCCGAGCGGTTCTAAGCACTACAGTCTGGAACCGCGCGACCACTACGGTCGCAGGCTCGAAACCTGCCTCGGGCATGGATGTGTGTGATGTCCTTAGGTTAGTTAGGTTTAAGTAGTTCTAAGTTCTAGGAGACTGATGACCTCAGCTGTTATGTCCCATAGTGCTCAGAGACATTACTTTATTTCAATTACACGTTGGAAGTAGTTCCCATATGATTACAATGATGCTTTTGTATCAAGATCATATTTTGGTTATCAGGCACTAAACTCGACGGAAACTGGTCCAACTTCAATGCACTACATCAAACCCTCCCCACGCTCGCTATGGTCAACTTGCTCCCCTAATATTATTTTCTTTCATTCGGTCTGGTGTGTGCTGCAAATTGAAAGGCTCTTTCAGAGGTTCTGAGCGCTTTTATAAGCACAATTTTCTGATTTCATCACTGTAAACATTAGATATAGATGTTATTTCTCTTTCCTTGGTATATAGCCTTTAATAAAAGGGTAATGAGCAGCAGTAAAACTAAGGCTATGCAGAGGGTATTAGGTCAGGAAATGAGATGATGGTAATCTTAGGCGTGGTTTCCAATGTGGACAGCAAAATAACTGCTGCGGAAGAAGTAAGAAGGATATATAATGTTGTCTGGAAATAGAAACAATATCTTTATCGAAAAAGAAAACCTACTACATCCAAAAATGAATTTAAATATCGGGGCGTATACTCCGAAAATATTTCTCTCCGTTTCTGCTGTTATTTGATTATGTAGGTAAGCACGAACAGTGGTAATACATGGGCTTTAACCATGATACGAGTCACAGACGTGGTAATATTACTCAAAGGGTTAACAATTAGCTTTTCTGCTCTTTTTAGACATGTAGGCATACCGCCATATCTGTCATTCTGACTGCATTGTATCCGCATCCGTTCTTGAAGAATTCCTGCTAAGGAAACGGAATCTTCTTGCCAGTAACGTAGTCAAGGACTCACAAAGTCGTACGCCTTTCTTGGCAACTGTGTTGGTATGAGAATGATTTGCGGTTGTGGGACTACATTGTATCTGCTACATCCATTTAATATTTTCTTGTCATCTCGATGAAATATTGTCAATAATTATCACAGAAGGAATGGTTTTGAGTTAGGAAACGTATTTCAGTTCAAAATGGTAGCTTCATGCAAAAGGTGGTCGTACTCTTCATGTTTCACGTTGGGAGCTGTATACGTCAGCTACGATTATGGTAAGGGCAGTATTTACTACTGTGCGAACAAGGCACTGCTGCAGTGAAGTGCTCAATTTATATAACTATAGCAGTTTTTTTCATTAGTTCCAGTTTTTCTGCAGAAGCTTGATCTTATCAATTCCTTCCGCTAGTGCTCTTTTTTAAGTTCTAATGCCGAAAGGACCAAACTGCTAGGGTCATCAATCCCTAGACGTAGAAACTACTTTCACTAACTTTAACTTATTCAAAGGACAATACACACATCCATGCACGGGGGAGGACTCGAACCTCCGCCAGAAGCGGCCGTGAAATCTATGACACGCCGCGCGGCAACTACTATTGTTCAGGTCAAAACTGAGAGATTATTCTTAACCCTCCGTATCGTATGTGTTTCGAAAACCTCTCAGGATTTGCGACAGTAGTATTCTTCGTGAATGCTAATTTACAACAACAACAAAACAAGAATAAGTCCCTGAAGAGACTAGAATTATCTGTCAGGGACCCGAATTTGTGTTGTTTACATCATCTCGGTATCAAACAAGACGGTAACAGTTACTGAAGCAATAAACGAGGTTATTATTGATGTATTAACTATGGCAGCTATATCCTAGTCATGTATAATAAAATTAACGGAAGCTGCTGAGTATAAGTACACAATTCATTGGTAGATTTCAGCGGTGTAATGTGCAATCGAGTTGGCGTCTGGCAGCGCAGCTTCACAAGGGCTGACAGAAACAGGCTGTGGATTGCTGTGAGGCCTGTTTTTGGTACTTGGCAGACGTTTTGAAAGGGTTAGGCACGCCTGTAGTCATTCACTCTCTTTCGGGAATGGTGCCGAAGGACATTGCTCAATTCCCAAAATATTGTCTTCTTATATTGACGAGTAATCTGGATAGTCGTATCACGTTCATGTGGCATCTACATCGCGAATTTAATATTACGATCCTAGGACCTAAGCAGCAATACGTTTTATATGTCATAATCGGAACTATCTGCATTAACCGTCATCAGAGCAACGTCAGGGAACAGAATGCAGCAGTGCCTTGGTAGCTACTTGGAGACCTGCTTGAGTCGTGTACTAAGGAAAGGGTAGTTGCTGGTTCACATTATATTACACTAGCGAGAAGTACCGACTTTTCCTTTTTCTCTGCAAACATCCAGAACTAAATTCAGTAACAAAATGCTAAGAAGATATTTGCATTCTGCCAACTCAAAGATCAACCAAGATTTTTATATTCACAGTCATTCTCATTCTGCATTGCAATAAACTTCATTCATTATTTACGTGTTCTTGTTACGATTATTATTGTCATTCTCTCACTTTCAAGAGTTTTCACGTCCCTATTTAGCATCGACGCACATAAAGAGTAGCTATGAAAGAAGCGTCTACTTCAGGAATTCCAAGCAATGAAACACAAAAAACAACGCAACAAGGGTTCGAATAACTACTTTCATGCATAGACATTCATTTAGAATCTGTTCATCGTTACGGGTTCAAACAAGAGGGTAACATTATTGAAACAATGATCAGGCTACTTAGTATATAATACAGCATACAGATTTCAAAGAGGAAACGTATGAAGACGCAAACTTCCCCGCTATCCACATGTGCGGCATATCTTTCGTGTTAACGAAAGTAATATCCCGCTTTACCTCTTCTTACATCTCAAATGAAATAAATGCCATGAGGAATCGAATATTTGTCTCTTCTTGCTTCCATCCTTACCTACATATTTCTTCATTCTCGTGGTAAGATGACATTCTATATGTATTCTGCAAAAGATTGCACGTGGACACATTCGACATCGAGGTGCAAAGCGTTTGATATCTTACGTTATATTCCATTCAAATAAGCTTCCGATGTATTTTTACTTCGTTTGTATTTTTAGATGATTATGAACGTTACGGAAAATTATCTCACATGCTTTATGATGAATGAGAAACATTGAATCATCCGTTTCGCTTTCCCTACGATTAAATGATAAAATGTCGGCGTCAACAGTTCTTCCACGCCGGAAGCTGAAACTTGTATCATTCAGGATTAATGATAATTGAATGTCTCAAATGTATACATAGCCCACAAGGCGACGTCAGAAACTATCAGGGGAGAACGCCGCATAAAATCCAAACTTGCGCGCGCGTCTCCACTCTGAAGAACCGTATCGGACAATCACGACAAGCATTTCGCTGAAGAGCTGCCTCGTAAGAGAGCCAAGAATTGGCATCATCGTAGCAAGTATTTGTCAACACTGTGATAGTGCATTTACTTCCGGGTGCAGGCCGGCATTACCTCGCTAAATTCACTTGATATCCGTTTTCCTCATCGAAGACTCATACGATATAATCCACTGTTAGATGAGACACTTAGAAAGTATATTTAATTTCTGGACTGCAAGAAGGGCGTTCTTCACATAAGTAACACCTGTTAGTGTGTTGAAGGTTACGTTTTGAGGGGCAGGCAACATCGCAGTGTGACGTTAGGTCATAGGTTCCCTTGTGTGTTCCGGTGCTCGTACTATATGACATAGCAGTTCCAATCTCGGTGGAAGCCACTGAATACAACCTTTTATTTTTCATTTTAATTAATGGAGCTGCAAACTGCTAGTAAGAATTCCTTATACGAAATCTGAAGAATGCCTTTAAACATCAATCTTCGTCTGATTTCGACTTAGTAAATTATGTTAATATCATGGATGCCTCCTTTGCAAATGCCAAGGTGCTTCACTGTAAAATAGTTCCTGAAAAGATTCAAACCGACTGTCAACGATACGAATTTGAACTTTCTTCGTCATATAGGTCTAACATGTCAGGAGGTTGTTTATGAAGTGCATATGTTGATTAATATAGTTCCTCTCTTCTATATTTTTGCAATAGCATTTAACTGTAGACGTTTGCTGACACCGGCGTTAGCAATTCCTTTCCGTTCTCCGAAACCTCCAAAACGATAATTTTTTCTGGTTTAAATCTGATGACCTTAACTATCACTTCCGATCAACATTAAATACTTCATGAACCCATACATGGAACTCCAAATGTTCAGTGTTCCTGCACTGCTACAGAGCATGCATTTCAAGGTATTCGCACAGTTTATCGCATAGACTTACCATAAGGAATGAAACAAAAACTGTAATACACTTTACACCACAGACGCTCGCTCTGGCTTGAGGGAAACATCCGAATATTGACCAAAAGTTGCACAAATAATTGACTTTGAAAGGAAAAGAAACGAGGTATGAAGCATTTATAAATTCGTCGATTGTAGTGAGGTGGTTTAATTTTGTCCCAGTCTACAAAATTAATTTCGGGACATACTCAACTCTTGCCGATTAATGTAATATAATACCCGCCTACTAATCACGGCGTCTGTCTGCGTTGCTTTTGGGCGTGAATGGAAATCGTAGAAATTTTCTGTGGAACAACATTTAATAATAAAGCGTTTTAAATCATCAAAAGCGACGAGCAGTAGCAGGCGCTTTCGATACAGAACGGGGGAGTGCAGACCCACTGCTGTCGCCACGGCCGCTACCGGTAGCCAGCAAATTGATCCCAGAGCTTTGCCGCATATGGCGTCCAGAGGAGGACAGTTTGCAGGAAATCTTCCGCAAAATGGTTACTGGATAAAATTTTGAAATTGGTGTGTCAGAAAGCGAAATAGATTGAATCGGCGCTACCATTACATTCACGTCTCTAGCATTCAGACAGAAGAGGCTATAAGATATTTTACACCAGCTGCTCTCGATCCACTGACATTATGAACAAAAGCAACGCACGCTACCGCTAGACCACAGGCGTAATCAGTTTATGGTCTCTCTATCATGGGACAAGTTTTCCTCCAGGAAGTGCCGCAGTCTACAGTGTTGCCAGATTGTGCAGATAACCGGACTTATAGAATTAGCGAGGTGGCCAGTTTATTTGTCCCATGTCGCGATCGGCGCGGACTTAGCCTCTGAAGTGACCGGCCGCCGGTCAAGTTTTTTGTCAAAGAGTGTACGTGTGGCCCGGGGTTCCGTACCTGACGTCACGCTCAGCGCAGTCTGTGATCGGCGGCGCGGACTTGGAGCGCGGCACGCGGCAGATGCAGCGGTTCGACATGGTCAAACCGCGACGCAGAGCCCGCCGCGCCGCGCTGCTGACGGCGTTTCCATGGCAACCACGCCGCTGCCGCGCGGGTTTACACGCGGCAGCTCTAGTGGAAACCCGCCTTAATAGCAGTAGCAGCAACAGCAACAAGCGCTCTCGTTACGAGGGTGTTGTCGATGATGACAGTGTCCCATTAAACCTCTTTGGTAACGAGATGTTTGCGGCTTAAATACACTGTGCTGGACAAGACAAGAATCATGAACATAAATACCATAATTTTTTTGTATTTTCGACACTTGCTAACTATTATGTTGCTGTTTTAGGATTCATGCACGTTTTCACATGTAGGGCAACCCCCTTTGCGTATGCTATCACAGGAGTCTAATGTCACTGATTTAACTACACCATCCCTGGAACATGCTGATGATGTCTCTCTATATATGTGTGAGTTCTTGTATTTTTTCTCACGTTTTAACTAACCAGTATGGTTCATCCTGTTTTAGAATCGAGCTGTTGTTATATTCCACCACCCACGCCAGTCACAGTGTCAGTAGTACTGGAAAGGTGGTGGGTGAATGTCACTCCCCACATTGACATGCTGGATACACTGTCTCAAGATGTATATCATATACACATGTATGTGTTTGTGTCTATATTTGCCTCACACATTTTACTTAGGTCGTATCTTTCCTGTTGTTTCAGAATCACTTACAGTTCCTGCAACTACCCTGTTTTCAGCATCACCAGCATTGGTGGCTTGCAGGTAACCCTGTGTATTCAGGTGGTGGCCACCACCATCAAAAGGCCTGATGATGATGATGATTATGGTGATACTGAGTTTCTCATAGCTCTTATAGTTGTGTGTGTGTGTGTGTGTGTGTGTGTGTGTGTGTGTGTGTGTGTGTGGGTGTGGGTGAAAATTTTGTGTACTAACACCCTGTTGTGTTGCTTGTTTTGAGAAATGCTTGACGAATAGGAGCTGCCGCCTTTGTAACTAACACAAGGCCAACACAAGCACTGATGTCCACAATGCTGACTGCAGCCATGGCACAGCACACAACCGGTCCATCATGGTCAGCGATGCTGACAGCTGCACTTCAGCCTCCTCGACAGGTACTCGTCGATCCTATACAAATGGTGCCATGACAGATCATGTGGCCAGCCAGTCCCAAGCAGCAGCAGCAGCAGTTCTGTCAATGTCAGCATCAGCACTGCCATGAGCTGCAGCGCTAACATTGCCAGTACCTGGGCCACCAGGATGGAGTCTTCATAGAACTAGTGGCCAATGGCCAGCAGACCCTTCACCTGTTCTGACAGTGAAGGTGAGGGCGTTCAGGTATGTCACACATAATTTCTGTTTTCAGTGATTGAAGGTGCACTTGGAGACAAGCTCTTGCTTATCCACATCCATTACATGATCGACTACGAAGATTTGATTATCTCCACGAATAGGTGCCTACCAGTTCTGGAAAGGGAAGTTTCCCTGATCTTAAACGATCTATGGTATGCCACTATTAATTGCAGTACTAGGATATGCCATGAGTTCATTCTCCCGCATAAGGAAGGCGTCTCAAAAAATGTCTTCGTACATAAGCAAAGTGATAACAGCGAGATATCATGTGGCACCTCAATTGAGTCGTTTGATAATTATTCCTGAAGCCAATGCTGACCTGGCTCTCTGAATCCGAACAAAAAGTTTTGGAAACAACTCTCTGAAGAGTCCTGTATTTGGATGTTCACATACATGTGTGTGACCCAGCACATGGAGAGTCTGTGCGTATCTGCCTTCCAAGGAATATAGATGATAAACATGCTATTTTCAACGTCCAAAATAAATTACTGCCTCCTGTAGTCACATCTGCCTTGCGACAGAATTTTGAAGAAATATGTACAGCAACCAGAATAACAGCATGTGGATATTAGTGCGTTCATTCACATAATGGTATTAAACTCCCCATGAGCCTTCACGAAATCAGGAAATCTGAGAGGCAGAATACCAATATATCTATTCATGTATATGGTCAGGAGGAATGCAACTCATTTGATTGTGTGTGTGTGTGTTTTTTTTAAATATTTTATGGGACTTAACTGCTAAGGTCATCAGTCCCTAAGCTTACACACAACTTAACCTGAATTATCCTAAGGACAAACACACACACCCATGCCCAAGGGAGGACTTGAACCTCCGCCGGGATCAGCTGCACAGTCCATGACTGTAGCGCCCTAGACTGCTCATCTAATCCCGCGTGGCGATTGTGTGTCATACATATAGTTGTTTGATCACTTTACTTTCCCGTGACTCCCGGCTCATCATGCGAGAAATGTAGGTTTCTTGATATCCAGAGGTGACAAGCAACACAACTGCAGAATAAAAAGCATGTCCCATCTCCTCTCCTCCTAAATGTCGAAGCTTAATGATAAATGCCCTTTTTACCCAAGGTGCCTTAGGTCGCTTACTGCAAGTGAGCTATTAGCTAATTATCTGTTGGATTTCTCTACCAAGGACCCAGTACATCTAGAAAAAAATCTTAAAATTTAACCGTTGTTGTATATGTCAACTTTGAAGGTCTTCTAGTTGCTGTGGCAAACTGTAAGGGCGATCCTACTGCATCATTTACCACTGTCACAGAAGGGCATATACCTTTTGCAGGAGCATACCAAGTTGCTTGGGTGTATGTTTCAAGTATGTCAGTTTTACTCGTACATTGGGGTTAATCTTATGGCTGATATCTGAGCTTGAAACCCTTGCAAGGAAAGTTGATAATATTTGTAACAACATCGTTCCTATAACCGAAATACAGAAGGATAAATACTGTACCTTAAAAGAGTTGAGTGTTATATTAGTGCGCAGCTGATGGAAAAGAAGGAGAATCACCAAGTAGGGAGCAGTGACATCTAACTTGCAAATTTTTCAGTCCTGCACACCATGTACACAGATTTTACTATAAATTCTCAAAACACGCACAGCTATTTTCATCCATAAGTTAAGCAGGTTTGATGCTCACGTCCTAACTGAGCATTTGACTGATTATACAATGAGCAAAATCGTTTAGTGTCCTTCCTAAGACCACCATAAGATACATTTTGTTTTTGAAGAGAATCACCAATAAAGGTCGCCGCACTTGCTTCCCTCACTGTGATTCAAGGAGACATCACTACGGAAACGCTCTGAAAGAATGCATCAGCTGGATTTACATCTCACCTCATAACGAAGAAGGGGGTTTTCCTATAGAAATACACTCCTGGAAATTGAAATAAGAACACCGTGAATTCATTGTCCCAGGAAGGGGAAACTTTATTGACACATTCCTGGGCTCAGATACATCACATGATCACACTGACAGAACCACAGGCACATAGACACAGGCAACAGAGCATGCACAATGTCGGCACTAGTACAGTGTATATCCACCTTTCGCAGCAATGCAGGCTGCTATTCTCCCATGGAGACGATCGTAGAGATGCTGGATGTAGTCCTGTGGAACGGCTTGCCATGCCATTTCCACCTGGCGCCTCAGTTGGACCAGCGTTCGTGCCGGACGTGCAGACCGCGTGAGACGACTTTTCATCCAGTCCCAAACATGCTCAATGGGGGACAGATCCGGAGATCTTGCTGGCCAGGGTAGTTGACTTACACATTCTAGAGCACGTTGGGTGGCACGGGATACATGCGGACGTGCATTGTCCTGTTGGAACAGCAAGTTCCGTTGCCGGTCTAGGAATGGTAGAACGATGGGTTCGATGACGGTTTGGATGTACCGTGCACTATTCAGTGTCCCCTCGACGATCACCAGTGGTGTACGGCCAGTGTAGGAGATCGCTCCCCACACCATGATGCCGGGTGTTGGCCCTGTGTGCCTCGGTCGTATGCAGTCCTGATTGTGGCGCTCACCTGCAGGGCGCCAAACACGCATACGACCATCATTGGCACCAAGGCAGAAGCGACTCCATCGCTGAAGACGACACGTCTCCATTCGTCCCTCCATTCACGCCTGTCGCGACACCACTGGAGGCGGGCTGCACGATGTTGGGGCGTGAGCGGAAGACGGCCTAACGGTGTGCGGGACCGTAGCCCAGCTTCATGGAGACGGTTGCGAATGGTCCTCGCCGATACCCCAGGAGCAACAGTGTCCCTAATATGCTGGGAAGTGGCGGTACGGTCCCCTACGGCACTGCGTAGGATCCTACGGTCTTGGCGTGCATCCGTGCGTCGCTGCGGTCCGGTCCCAGGTCGACGGGCACGTGCACCTTCCGCCGACCACTGGCGACAACATCGATGTACTGTGGAGACCTCACGCCCCACGTGTTGAGCAATTCGGCGGTACGTCCACCCGGCCTCCCGCATGCCCACTATACGCCCTCGCTCAAAGTCCGTCAACTGCACATACGGTTCACGTCCACGCTGTCGCGGCATGCTACCAGTGTTAAAGAGTGCGATGGAGCTCCGTATGCCACGGCAAACAGGCTGACACTGACGGCGGCGGTGCACAAATGCTGCGCAGCTAGCGCCATTCGACGGCCAACACCGCGGTTCCTGGTGTGTCCGCTGTGCCGTGCGTGTGATCATTGCTTGTACAGCCCTCTCGCAGTGTCCGGAGCAAGTATGGTGGGTCTGACACACGGGTGTCAATGTGTTCTTTTTTCCATTTCCAGTAGTGTATAAGGGTTGGCAGGAATGTTCATCCAGATTTGGATAATTTCGAAAAACGAGTCTGAAGGAATGATTAATGAAAAAGGAGTGTATATTTGAGGCACTAGGAAAGCAACTACTGCCTGGAAAGCTGACCACTATGACCATGTAACACTACACCCCAATAGAACAAATCGTGCTGTCACGTTAAAAGCCACATATACCACTACTATACGGGGAACTGAGCATATATGTAGCGTACACGTCATAAACATGCCTACTTCTCACAACTGTCGTGTAATATTATCCCTTCTACAGGATTTGACCGTGATGTATTACTAATGAATATGGAAATCAGACTATTAGTTCTTTTCCTAAGCGTTTTCTAGCTGTTAGAAAGCAATGCAGTAAATATGGAATAATACTGGAACTAGAACATTTGTGTACTAAGTTCATTAAGTAGTTTGTCTAATGGATTTACGGTCGTTAGCCTACATTTTTGATCTAGAAAGGCCACGAATTATTAATCATCACTATGTGCGAAAAAATTTTGGCCTGAGGGGACTTCTATGTTTGCGTTTTGTATAACCAACAATTTAAATACCAAAATAGTTTAATAGCATTATGCAACCAATTAAATTTATTACTACACTTTGCTTACACCTTTATCTTAACAAATGATTTGTTAAAAACCAGAAGTAAGTTGTGGTCACTCTATATCGCCATTCAGTATTTTTATGCAACGCTATTTCAGTCTTATTGAGCCACATAAGCAACTTCCTTTTTATAACTCTTTGTACTTTATCGAATTTCAGTTATAAATGAAATGTTCAAATGTGTGCGAAATCTTAGGGAACTTAACTGCTAAGGTCATCAGTCCCTAAGCTTACACTCTTAACCTAAATTATCCTAAGGATTAACACACACATCCATGCCGGAGGGAGGACTCAAACCTCCGCCGGGACCAGCCGCACAGTTCATGACTGCAGCGCCTAAGACCGCTCGGCTAATCCCGCGTGGCTAAATGAAATGACTTTATCTTTACTTTACTCAAATTTTAAATTTGCAAAACCCCAGTATATACGCGTGACAAGTTGGTCTTTTTTCAGCAAAACCTGTCTACTCACTTTCACTTATTACCATGAAGGAAATGTAAAAGCAAGAGAGGAATATTCTGAGAAAGATCTATGTGCCAGTTCAGAGACAGGGGATCTGGAGAAAAGGACCGACAAAAGATCTGTACAAACAAGCAGAGACAATTATCAACAACATCAGAAAAAGAAGGGCTAAATTTTATGGGAACATTTATAGAATGAATGAAAATGTGCTGATCAAGAAGATTTTTAACGTAGTGATGAGTAATACCGTGAAAACTAACTGGGCAAAGAAAACCATGGAAGACCTCAACAAACTAAATATCTCCACAGAAGAAATAACCAACAAAGAAAAATAAAGAGCAAAAATCAGGAAACAAAAATTCGGTAAACACCGAAAGGGGAGAAACCAGGAAAGAAATGGACAGAAGAGAGGAAGAAGAAACACACTGAAAATATGAGAGGTATTTGGGAAGATAAAAGAAAGAGACAAAAAAGTGCCATGAAAATTGATTGTGTTTTAACGCTCTCCTAAATGGGGAATTAACGATAGTAATAATAATATTACCATAAAAAGAGTAAGAATGCAGAAATCCTTAAATTTGTCTGAAAACATCTCTGTGTGTGTGTGTATGTGTGTGTGTGTGTGTTTGTGTGTGTGTGTATTCCTAAGACATCAAGCTGCGGGGCTCATCGGTCCCTAGACTTCACACACTACTTAAGGTAACTTAAAGTAACTTTGCTAAGGACGTCACACAGACCCATGCCCGTGGACGACTCGAACCTCCGGCGGGAGGTGCCGCGCAATCCGTGACACGGCACCTCAAACCGCGCTGCCACTCCGTGAGGCTGAAAACATCTACTTCAGTACTTAAGAAAAATTTCACTTCAGCACTTCTGCTACATAAATGACACAGTGCCCTTACTCGCACTTCAAAAATTAGTCCACAACAATTATTTTCGGATATTTCTTCAAAGATGAAAATTAGTGCTTGTAGATTCTGAATCAAGCATATGAAATATTTTTTATAACATGTTTACTCGGAATAATCAAACACCAGGAAAGGGCAATATATAGGTGAATGATTAGGAATAAAATACCAGGGTGAAGCAAAATTTATGTTTAACGCAATGATTATTAAAAAATGTCACTTTTGGATTAATGGTTCACGCTCCTACAATTCTAATTACACAATTCGTAACATGTTGGCTCTAGTCGCTGTGTGTCTTGGATAATAGTGGCGGCTACACTACACATGGTACGACGTACACGTTTCTTGAAGTATGGACCAATTAATTCTTCTTGGCATCGTCTGAACGTCCGTAACATAGCCCAATCACTTGTACCAATCCCGTAATAATTCATCATTCGTCGTTCAAGGCTATTGTGGAACAACTTCCAGACAAGGCATCGCCTGTTCCATCCGAGTGTTGCCTCTTTCACTACTGCCTACAGACTGTCATCTCATCCCCACTCGCTATGCAGGTAGCATGCAAAAAACGCAAGCCACCCTTTACACTTCTCACAGTAACTTCCATACAGTACAAAAGCACTTTAACTTTTGCATAACACATGTACCAAACATTGTCCCTAAGCGTGTACATTTTATGGAAATGACAGTTTGCATAAATATATAAAATCACATACACGAACAGTTCCATTTCATTAATCCATGACAGAATATTATTCACTAAATTATACGTTCTACATATTTCTTTACATAAGTTACAAACGTACATTAGCAAAGCCCACTTAACATCACACATATCACATTTTCCATGCACTCTTTGCATATCACAGTTATATGACCACAAAGTTAGAAGAGAAATTTTTTTATGAATTAGATGTCTGATTCAATGACAGAGTTATAAGCAGAATGTGTTGGATGGCTTTGGAGAGAGGGGGAGGAATGTGTTAGTTGGTCCGGCACTGGCGAGTAAGAGAGCATAAAGTCCCCGCTGAGTCCAGTGCACGCACACACCCGCTGCACTGTGTGACACTGTCCAACTGTGGCCAATGATGGCGAAGTAAGGACACTGAAGGCACCCCTTGTTCAGCAATCGTTACTATGAGAGTTTTAACAGGTCAGTACGATGTGCTGAAGCCATGGGAGATTGTAGGTGGTCTGCCCTGCATCCAAGCTTGTGGCAATGAATTACGTAGTCTCAATAAAAAATTGAAAAGAAAAATACTCTCTCCACCCTCTTCAAGCGGGTGGGTCCTGCACATCCTTCCCCCTTCCACAGGAGTCGATTTCCGGCAGAGACACAGCGGCAACAGGATAATAACCAATTTTGCGACATCTTACAAGTTCCTAACCAGGAGAAAATTATATATTTTCATCTGTGTGCTTTGGTACTTTAATTTTTGAGTTTCTGCATGTTAATTTAATATTTCGTTGACACAGTTCTCGAGTTTTCGGTTGTGTCGGAAAGTAACCGATTTTGTGACATTTTACAAGTTCCTAACGAGGAGTGAATTATGTAGTCTCACCTAGTTTTTGAATCTTTGAGTGTTAATATGAATTACTAGTAACAGTTCTTGCATATTCGTCAGTGTCTACAGTAGGGTTTCAAGGCGAACGTCGGTAGTCATTTCTTTGCCTGTGTACCGTAGTTCTTAACTCTCTTTAGTAGGGATAGGGACTGTCATTGCTCTGTGTGGAGGCGAGCTAAGTTGGTGACACTTGGTTCTCAGCTCTAGGCTGCCTTGACTTTAGTTACACAGCTTGAGGCTTTACAGGACGGACATCACTATTGTAGACCAGCCGTGAGGATCCAACGGAAGTCCAGCAAGACCCAAGGGCCCGCCGATCGGTCCGCACCGTTGGTCAGCCCAGTTACTGCTCGGATTGAGGTTGACCTCTCACCCTTGATCGAGTGGAAGGCCGTCTCAGGGCGTGACAGGCTGCCAAAGATTTCTTAGGGGGTCGAATGTAAGACCTCTCCTGTTAGTCTGACAAACAGGTTTCAGGTGCTGTCTGTGGCTGACAATGTCCCTCAGCCAGATGCAGTCGCTCGTCCTGTTTCAGAGGCAACCTCTCAGCAGGCAAGAACCGTACAGTCACAGAGGGCCGGTTTGGCCAAGCGGTTCTAGGCGCTTCAGTCTGGAACCGCGTGACCGCTACGGTCGCAGGTTCGAATCCTGCCTCGGGCATGGATGTGTGTGATTTCCTTAGGTTAGTTAGGTTTAAGTAGTTCTAAGTTCTAGGGGAGTGATGACCTCAGATGTTAAGTCCCATAGTGCTCAGAGCCATTTGAACCATATTGGTAGTTGGGAGCTCCAGCGTTAGGTGGGTTATGAGGCCCCTTAGGGATATGGCTGCCTTGGAGGGGAAGGAAGCCAGTGTGCACACCATGTGCATACACAGTAGAGTCATTCCAGATATGGAACGAGTCCTGCCAGATACCTTGAGGAGCACAGGTTGTAGCCAACTGCAGGTTGTGGTCCACGTGGTGCCAGTGATGTGCGTCACTTTGGATCCGAAGAGATTGTCTCTGGTTTCGAACGGCTGTCGGAAGTGGTAAAGGCTGCTAGTTTTGCAGCTGTTTGCAGCATAGTCGACAGGAGCGACTGTGGACTTCTGGTACAGGGCCAAGAGGAGAGTCTGAATTAGAGGCTCAGACGGGTTGCAGATTATTGGACCTTCGCCATAGGGTGGTGGGGTTAGGGTCCTGCTAAATAAGAGGTGGCTATATGGGTAGCAGGGGCTGTATGGCGTGGACTTAGTGATTTTTTAGGTTAGAGGGTCTCGGGGAAACACAAAAAGCGCTTCAGTCTCAAAAGGTGCCAGTCGGACACAGGAAGAACATAGACCAAGGAAGTATCGCTATAACAGTTTAGGGGCCCCGGAAAGGTTCAAAATCATGAAATGTTCAGTTTGCACTTCTTTGCATTTTAAAAATCTACAGACTTTCCACTTTCAATTGATATATAATTTATTCAGTTCAGAAGACCACAACTATTTTTAAAATATTTTTGAAATATGTTCTGCATGGGTGCGACCCAATATGAAGCTGTTAAACTGCTATCAAATGTTGTACTCATGTACATACATGCTCATCAAGTACATTTTAGTGATGTGAGAGAAAATAAGTGTTAAAAAATAAGTATAGTGGTTAACATGTGATAGTTCGATATGTATCTCTCGAGTTTCATGTGTTTCCTGTTTATTTACGCTTTTGTTATACTGAAGGTATTCGTGGTGAATTCTGTTCATTGAAGTCCTTGTTTAATTGAAAGATAATGATGGGTAAGCGTAAAGTGACTAGAAATCCTCTGAAGATTTTTAAGAAAAGGAGAAATGATGGAAAGCCAAAGGTAGGTGTTATTACCGTAATCACCAAGGACGATAACCAAGTGTGTGAACCTAACCTTGCTGTTAAACATGCCCATTGTAATGAAAGTGAGAAAGAAAGTACTTTGCAGAGGGAGCTTGGTTCAGTTAGTGAAAAGTATGAATGTTTTATGGGCGAATAGAATATGAATGAAATACTTCATATGTCAGATCGCAACGGAATTTTTGCAAACTGTATAAGATGTATTCAGTGTAGTGAAATCAATCTGGAACTCTCTATAAAAATCACGTAGGACTTGACAGTGACATGTGGTAAGTGTTCATACATGACCACCTTTTGGAATGGAGTTGCAGTAACTCCAGATGAAGAAAATGGTAACAAAATCTACGAACACGACATTAGATTTGTGTATGCCTTGCGTAAAATTGTTAAGGGTGCTACTGCAGGTGCAGTTTTCTGTGGCATGATGAATCTTCCAAATCCCCCAACCAACTTTACGAGCTGTAGTAGATTCATAGGGTCTAAAGTAGAAAATGTCTCTATACAATCAATGAAGAAAGCTGTGGGAGAGGCAGTAATAGAAAACAGTGGTAGTAGAGACTTGATTGCAACATTCTACGGTACCTGGTATAAACGGGGACATGCATCTCTTCATGCTGTAGTATGTGTCGCCAGTATGTAAACAGGGAAAATTTTAGATGCAGCAGTAATATCTAAATATTGTAGGTGTCCACAAAAAAACGAAGGGACACATGAAAATAATTGTACAGCTAACTACAATGGCAGTAGCGGAGGAATGGAAGTGACTGGTGTTCCTGGTATATTTCAACGTTCTGTTGCGTGTGATTAAGTGCGACATACGAATTACCTTGGTAATGGTGATTCAAAAAGTTTCAAACATATTCAAGAACTGAAGCCCTGTGGTGATGGGTGTTGTAGTGTATAAATCTGAGTGTATTGGACACGTACACAAGCGAATGGGATCAAGACTTCGGGGACTGAAAGCTTCGTACAAAACACAAAAACTCAATGATGGTAAAAGGTGTTGTGACGTAACAAGACTGTTACGCCACACTGAAGTAGCCGAAAGAAAGGCACGCGTACACACACGCCGACTGGCGTCAAGTCTGGAACAAGATACGTTATGACTGCTATCAAGAAAATACGTAGCTTTGGAATATACTTAACTTTATTTACTCCTTGTGATACATCTCTCTTGACTATACAAATGCGACTCGTAAGATACATGCACTGTTACAATTGGCGCCTTGCTAGGTCGTAGCCATGGACTTAGCAGAAGGCTATTCTAACTGACTCTCGGCAAATGAGAGGAAGGCTTCGTCCGTATTGTCGCTAGCAATGTCGTCCGTACAACTGGGCGAGTGCTCTATCGTATATCGAGACCTGCCTTGTGGTGGCGCTAGGTCTGCGATCACACAGTGGCGACACGCGGGTCCGACATGTACTAAATGGACCGCGGCCGATTTAAGCTACCACCTAGCAAGTGTGGTGTCTGGCGGTTACACCACATTCCTCCCCCGCAAATCGGCGAACGGTCGTGTGATAAGGCTTCCGCCCGCCGTGGGGAGGACCCCATGTTGACGTATGCGATGAGGTGGGGAGCCTAACAACAGGCGAGGCTGTGCCACCCGCACCCGGCCATTCGGTCCGAGGGGATCTAGCAAACGCCTGAAAACCTAGTCCAGGGTGCACGTCAACATGCGGTGTATGCGCCCGTAATGAGACAGGAGGGGCCGAAGGGTCGACCTCCATTGCGTCGGGGTACCCGACGCGCGATGACATCATGTGGTCCGGAGCGGGCAAGAGGTCCAAGGCGGAGGACAGCTGGTCACGGGAAGCGAGCGGCGGCGCGTGACCCAGGGAGGCGCTTGGCGGCTGCAGCGAAGCGTCGAATGCGAGCGGCGCCGGCGGGAGAACAGGCGGCGGCGGCGGCGGCGGCTGCTGCGGCGGCGCATCGCCATGGGGCAAAATGGAAGGCATCGTCGGTAACACCTGGGGATGAGGCGAGCCAGTAGATGGGTCCCCAGGGCGCTGACCGGACGGCACCGTCGCTGAAAGCAGACGGGGAGCGGCAGAACCCGTGCGACGACAGAGGCGCAGCTGATTGAGATGCCGACGCACCTCACCAGAGGCCCCCAAAACCAAATACATCGCGCGGCCGCGGCAGCGAAGAATGCGCCCTGCGAGCCAACGCCGTGAACCTCGATAGTTGCGATAAAATACAACGTCGCCTGGAGCAAAAGCAGGAGTCTGCCGCTGCACAGGAACCTGATGCGGCGGATGCAGCAAAGACATCAAGGTGCGATGAGGACGACCGTGAAGCAACTCAGCCGGCGAGCGACCATCTCGGGGCTGAGAGCGATACGAAGACAAAAAGAGCAACAATGCGTCCTCCCGAGAATGCGACTCTTTCAATTTCAACATCTGTGACTTGAAAGTCCAGACCAATCGTTCAGCGGCACCGTTTGACTGAGGCGAAAACGGCGCGGATGTCAGATGTTGAACACCATTGGCCTGGCAGAATGACTGAAATTCTGCGGACATGAATTGTGGGCCATTGTCGGAAACAATAGTCTGCGGAAGACCTTCAATGCAAAAGATAGCAGACAACGCTTGGATGGTGGCGGAGGACGTCGTGTAAGACATCCGGACAACAAAAGGAAAATTACTGAAGGCATCGACCAGAACCAACCATCGAGCATTCCAGAATGGACCAGCAAAATCAATGTGCAAGCGTTGCCAAGGGGAAGTGGCTTTTGGCCATGCAAAGACTTTCCGCGGCGGCGCGGATTGTTGGTCGGCACACGCCATGCAAGAAGAACACATATTCGTAATCGCAGCATCGATTCCGAACCAAGTACAGTGCTGACGAGCAAGTTCTTTCGTTCGCACTATACCCCAATGTCCTTGGTGACGAAGCCGTAAAACAGAGGACTGTAACGAACGTGGGACCACGACTCTGGACTGATCATTATCAGAACGCAACAACAAAACACCATGTCGAACAAAAAGTCTCTCCCTGTGAGCAAAAAATCTGCGAACCAACGGATCCTCAATCCGAGACTTTGACAAAGGCCATTGCGTAGCAACAAAACGCAAAACGGTAGCAAGGACAGGGTCAGCAGCTGTGGCTGTAGCTACACGCCGAAAATCAATCGGAAACGATTCGACCACTTCATCGGTTTCCGAATCAATGAACATGCAAGCAAGTTCGGAAGAATCGAATGCTTTATCCTCAGCAACAGGCAAACGGGACAACGCATCGGCGTTTCCGTGCTTAGCAGTGGACCGATACAAGATATCGTAGCGGTACTGCGAGAGGAAAATAGACCAGCGAATGAATTTCTGCGGTGTACGTGGAGGTACAGGCTTGGTCGGATGAAAAAGCGACGTCAAAGGTTTGTGGTCTGTGATGATGGTAAAGTGACGACCATACAAGAAATCATGGAACTTAGTAACACCAAACACGAGAGCTAAAGCTTCTTTCTCTATCTGGGAATAATTTCTTTGCGCAGACGAGAGCAATTTGGACGCAAAGGCAATAGGGCGATCATGGGAGCCAACTTTGTGCGCAAGCACAGCACCGATCCCGAAATCCGATGCATCTACCATCAACAAAAGGGGTTTCTGGGGATCGAAAGGCGTGAGACAAGTATTAGAAAGCAACGCCGATTTCAACTGGCGAAAGGCGCGTTCGCATTCCGTCGTCCAGAGAAACGGAACACCTGTACGGCGTAAGCGATGAAGCGGAGCTGAAAGAGAAGAGGCATTGCGCACATTCACTCACACCTTGTGATTCTAAATCGTTCAATGTTCTTGCGACCTCATCACGCAATGCGTGAGGAACATTGCGCGCTCTGAAAAATTTCTTTTGCGCGTTTACTTTCAGGTCCAAATGTGCTTCATAATTCTGAGCGCAACCAAGGCCCGGTGCAAAAATGTCTGCAAATTCATCACATAGACGAGAAACACTGTCTGAAGGCACAGTTTGATTCACTGATAGGACCTGATTTACAATAGACATGTTAAACAACTGAAATAAGTCTAAACCAGACAAGTTCACTGCAGTAGAAGAACGAAGAACGTAAAATGACACAAGTGTCGTTTGTCCCTTGTATGTTGCAAGAAGGCTGCACTGTCCTAACACAGGAATTTTCTGTCCGGAATATGTGGTTAGCTTAACATTTGCGGAACGCAACGGAGGTTGGCCCAGTTGTTTGTACGTGTCGTGATTGAGCAATGAAACTGCAGCTCCGGTATCGAGCTGGAATGGTATGACCTTGCCATTAAAGTCCAAATCTACAAAAAGTTTATTGTCCTGCTGACGACAAGAGCGACTGTCTCGTGCAATTTGAACAGACACTGGTACAGAATCACTTGCTAATTGACGTGATTTCCGGCGACGTCGACGCACACGTTTTGCGGGACGAACACAGTCACTGTTAGAGAAAGTGTCACTGGACCAAGTGGAATTAACGACATGAATGTCCATGGGCGAAGGTCCACGAGCCTGAGTGTCCTTGGTTCGATTCCGGCGCGAAGCAAAGGGCCTGGAATGATTGTGATTGTCTGATCTGAGCTTTTTCTGGCAAACACTTTGAACATGTCCTTTCCTATTGCAGAAAAAGCAAATAGCTTGGCGTGACGGGCAATGTTCACGCGAATGTCTAGTAGCACACCGCGGGCATGATTGCACTGCCTTTGTGTGCTGGCGCGGCACACCTGGCTTAGCGCGCGGCGGCAGCTGCGTCGAAGTACGCGAGGGCCGGTTACCTGGCCGCGCAGAGCGTCCAGCAGGCCGGTTAATGTTACACACGGCTGGCGAAGTTTCAAAAGATTCCTGAGCACAGTCAAGTGTGTCTTGTCTATCCAATATGTCTATCACTTGTTGAAGGGAGGGATTTACTAGTTTCAAAATTTGCTCCCGTATGCGAACATCAGAAACGTTCTGTGCAATTGCATCACGCACCATTGTATCTGAATAAGAAAGGCCACAGTCACAGTCAAAGGCACAGTCCCTAGTAAGTCCTTGCAATGTTGCTACCCACTCCCTATTAGTTTGACCGGCCGTACGTTTTGTACGAAAAAACGTATACCGTTCTGCAACCACATTAACTGTTTCTTTGAAATAGGCATCTAAAGCAGACAAAATTTCCTCGTAGGACAGAGTTGCTACGTCGTGTCGGGGAAACAATTTCACTATCACACGGTAGGTGGACACACCGACACAAGAAAGCAAAAACGGCTGCCGCTCATTACCTTGAATTCTGTAGGCTGCTAGATGAAAGGCGAACTGTCGGGACCATTCTGGCCACGTCTCGTGGGTTTGGTCAAACTGGCAAAACTGCGGTGCAACTGCATGTTGTGGCTGCGGTAGCGGTGAAGCGGCGGCTGCCGCATCGTGTTGCAGTGCACGTTGACCCTGGACAAGCTGTCCAAGAGCATCCAATAACGCCTGCGTCTGCTGATTCTGCAAGCGATAAAATTCGGACACTACATCTGGAGATTGTGGCGAAGCCATGACACAAAGATATGTTAGCTATCAGAAAGAGCACTTCACTCGTCGCCAATCTGTTGTGACGTAACAAGACTGTTACGCCACACTGAAGTAGCCGAAAGAAAGGCACGCGTACACACACGCCGACTGGCGTCAAGTCTGGAACAAGATACGTTATGACTGCTATCAAGAAAATACGTAGCTTTGGAATATACTTAACTTTATTTACTCCTTGTGATACATCTCTCTTGACTATACAAATGCGACTCGTGAGATACATGCACTGTTACAATTGGCGCCTTGCTAGGTCGTAGCCATGGACTTAGCAGAAGGCTATTCTAACTGACTCTCGGCAAATGAGAGGAAGGCTTCGTCCGTATTGTCGCTAGCAATGTCGTCCGTACAACTGGGCGAGTGCTCTATCGTATATCGAGACCTGCCTTGTGGTGGCGCTAGGTCTGCGATCACACAGTGGCGACACGCGGGTCCGACATGTACTAAATGGACCGCGGCCGATTTAAGCTACCACCTAGCAAGTGTGGTGTCTGGCGGTGACACCACAAAAGGTAGGATGAGAAGGGAAGGTTAACTAATAGTGTAATTGATAAAATACACAACTATTATGGAATGGCTACTAGGCAAAACCCAGACAGTGTCGACGAAATGAAGAAGACTGTTTGGGTTATTTTTTTCATACTTTTTCAACTGATGAAAGTCTCCATGATTACTTGTCTACCAAAGGAGAAAACAGTTGGTGTAAGTACAAAAAGGGATTGCTAACTGGTGAAATGTAGACTCATAAACATAGTCTGACCGATGTGGTAATGGAGGTGATAAAAACTATTTTCAGAGACTTAGAAACACTTGAACTGCTGAAAATAGTGTTCGTGTAAAAACTGAAAACCCCGATGAAAGTATAAGTAGTGTTAGATGTTCCAGAATTCCCAAGACGCTTCTTGTTGGAATAGAAATACTTCACTATGCTGCTGTTGCTACTTTAAATAATGGCAAGGTTGTAAAGTGCGAAGTATTTCGAAATATCGGAATGAAGGTAGGTTTCAACATGGTACTAACGATGCCTGCTTTATACAAAGAGCGTCTTCAGGCTGCTGACAGGGCCGTCAATAGACAAAAATACAAGCCAGAGTAAACAGGAGGAGGACAAAGAGGAAGCTGGAGGAAGAGTCTGCAGAAAATGAAGATAATCCATCCTATGGACTTGGAATGCACGAAAAAGTTAATCCAAACTTTGTCGCCCGATTACCAAAAGTTTTATTTTTTCATAGAAATTACATGCTTTCTCAGGGTCTACCAAAATATTTTGGTTAAAATTTTCAGGAAATGTTACACAGCCTTTTTCCAAAAACCTGTACATTGTTGAATTTATAAGCAGAAAATGGCATAAAAAGTAATGAATTTTCACTACAATTGAACAAATTAATCTCTAACAACTGAATTCACATTTTAAAAATCTGTGTGTTAAGTTGTAACAAATGTCCCAATAAACAACCTGCAAAAACTTCATCTTCCTAGCTCAAATACTTTCTTAGAAAACATAGAATTTAAAAGCTCTATTTTAACACTGGAAGGATTTGGCTTTTTGGAACCCCTTAAAACTAGTCGAAGCTGTGTTGAGAAAGCACCACAGCTGCAAGCGCTAATGGAAAGCACTGATACTCAAATCGTTATAGGTACTGAAAGCTGATAAAGCCGGAGGTAAATTCAGCCGAAATTTTTTCGATGGACCTAAGGAAGGGAAAGGCTAAATAAAGTTGACAGTAGCGTGTTTATTGCTATTAGAAGTAGTTTATCTAGATGCGAAACTGAAGTAGATAGTTCCAGTGAGTTATTATGGGTAGAAGTCATTCTTGGCAACCGAAATAAAATAATAACTGAATCCTTTTACCGATCTCCCAACTCAGATGATACGATTTCTAAAAGGTTCAAAGAAAACTTGAGTTAAATTTCAAACAAGTACCTGCCACATACAATTATAATTCGTGGTGACTTCAATTTACCATGTATATGATTGCGAAAATACATTTTTAAATCCAATGGTAGACATAAATCATCATCCGAAAATTTGCTAAACTAATTATCTGAAAATTATTTTGAGCAGTTGGTTCATGAGCCTACTCTAATAGTAAACGATTGTAAAGCACACTCGGTCTCATAGCAAGAAATAGCCCTGAGCTACTAATGAGCATAAAAACGGGTGCAGGGATTAGTGAACGCAGGGTTGTCATAGTGAGACATAATACCGTAACTTCCAAATCCACAAAAAATGAATGAAAAGTATACCTTTCCTTATCCAATAAAAATTCGCTTTACGCTTTGGTTCAAATGGCTCTGAGCACTATGAGACTTAGCATTTGAGGTCATCAGTCCCCTAGACTTAGAACTACTTAAACCTAACTAACCTAAGGACAGCACACACATCCATGCCCGAGGCAGGATTCGAACTTGCGACCGTAGCAGCAGCGCAGTTCCGGGCTCAAGCACCTAGAAACGCTCGGCCACAACGGCCGGCCTTGACACATTCCTGAGAGACAACCTCCACTTCTTTCAAATTAACAATGTAACTGTAGACCAGATGTGGCGTGAATTAAAAGATATAGTATCGATGCAACTGAGACATTTATAACAAACAACGGAGTAGATGCCCCAATGTAACAAATCAGGTCAGAAAACTGTTGCGGAAACAAGGGAAAAATCATGCCAAATTAAAACGAACGCTAAATCCTAAAAATTGGCAATCTTTCAGACAAGATCGAAATTTAGCGTGGATATCAATGCGAGATGCTTATATGAGTTTCCACAACCAAACTTTATCTCGAAACGTTTCAGGAAATGCAAAGCGATTCTGGTCGTACGTAAAGTATGCTAGCGGTAAGATGCAATCCATGCCTTTTGTGCGCTATAGCAATGGAACTACTATCGTTGACTGTGTTGCTAGAGCAGAGTTACTAAACACACACATATTGTGTTCGAACATTATGAGTTACCTTAAAGAGAAAGGTCTCTTGACACATAGTCAACACGGACGCAGAAAATGTTCTTCTTGCGAAACGCAACTAGGTCTTTACTCAGACGAATTGTTGAGTGCTATCGGCAAGTGTTTCAAATTGGTTCAGTATTTCTAGATTTCCAGAAGACTTTTAATACCGTATCTCATGAACGGCTTGTAATCAGATTGCTTTCTTATATAATATCGTCTCAGTTATGGGACTGGACTCGTGATTTCCTTTCAGAGAAGTCACAGTTCGTAGTAACTGATGGAAAGTCACCGAGTAAATTGGATGTGATTTCTGGAATTCCCAGGGTAGTGTTATACGTCATTTTCTGTTCCTTATCTATCTAAACGATTTAAGAGACAATCTGAGCAGCCGTTTCACATTGTTTGCAGATGATGCTGGCGTTTATCGTCTACTAAAGTCATCAGAGGTTCAAAACCGATTACAAAACGATTTAGATAAGATATCGGTATTTTGAAAAGAATGTGAATTGATCCTAAATAATGGAAAGTGTGAGGTTATCCACATGAGTGCTAAAGTGTATCCGTTGAACATCGGTTACGTCATAAATAAATCAAAACTAAAGGCCGTAAATTCAACTAAATATGTAATTACTATCTATGAGAACTTGAATTGGACAGAACACATGGAAAATATGGTGGGTAAGTCGAATCAAGGATTGCGTTTTATTGGCAGAACACTTAGAAGACGCAACAGACATACTAAAGAGACTGTCAACACTATGCTTCTCTGTCCTCTTTTGGAGTACTGCTGTGCGGTGTGCGATTGTTGCCAGGTAGGATTAACGGAGTGCATCGAGAAAGTTAAAAAAAGGGCATCACGTTTTATATTATAGAGAAACAGGGGAGAGAGTGTCACGGACATGATACAGGATTTGGGGTGGACATCATTAAAACAAAGTCGTTTTTAATTGCGGCGGTATCTTCTCAAGAAGATAATAACCCTCGATAGCAACATGTAAACGTAAGTAAGTCATAGTGATTCCAGGAATTAGTCAACCATGAGCAGAGTCCGTTAAAGGTAAACGTTTCTGTAAAAGTGGCAGGTGACAGTTCATGTCAACAGGGAGTTGCCGCATACAGGTGGCTGGACCAAGACATATAAGCAAACAATCCAGGTCCTATCTGTCAGGCTCTCAGTTTGTACTTTGCACAGTAATCATCAGCGTGATGCGTTTGTTTATAGGCCGTGACATTCGCAAATGCCTGGTTAAGTGAGAAGATTAGTTCAACATAGATATCCTTAAGTTGCAAAGCTTGTAACAGCAAACTAAGTGGTGCAGACATGCCTTGCTGTACGTCACAAGTAGAATGGTGAGAAATACAACAAACTTCGATTTGAGTTACAGAGTGGGGGGAACAATCGTGGATGAACGTTTTAGTTTATTTATAATATCCGATTTTACACAATGTTCAGTTGATGTTGGCCCGTATCAGAGATATTTTTTCATTGTCGAAAGGAAAAAGTTGGTAAATCTGAAACAACAATCGACGGATACTTCCTATCGCCACACCCACCTTTAACAACGAGTTGTCCCACATGAGTGTCTCCCTTATCTCCCATTAACATGAGCTTACTCAGAAAGTATGGTTCACAGAGCCTTATTAGAATGCAATCCTTAACCGTAGCTCATAATACATAAATAGAGTGACTGTGCTTCCATTACCTGTTTCCCCGGCCTGTGCCAGCTAACCACCGGACTGGCAACTGATGCATTGGTGGATCTGTAGACTGTGTATGTTTGCATTTATTACAGAAATGAAATATGCACATATCTTGTAGAAACATGCCACAACTGGTACCGGAGATGCTTACCGACATGATCTTGCACTCATGATTTTTTTGAAAATTTGAACATGCTATAACATCTGACCCATTGAAAGTTTCCCCTGCTGTGACTCGGTAAATTTCTCTAATGGATACATAAGTACAGTAAAATTTAACTTACCAGATTGTCACTCTCAACCCAGAATTATTCAAATGTGCCACTCTATGGCCTTGGTGCAGCAAGTTTAGTGATATATTTTCAGCAATAAAAATAGTCTAGATTGGAATACCAGTATAAGCTTTATCGACGCATTTTCCCTTTTCACGGCATCTTCAGGATTTTTACATGGAAAAAATACATAAAAAGACATTAGGGTTATGGTCCTATGTAGCAAGACAAGGTGAAAAAAAATTTTATATAGTATAAAACGCAGGGTGAAAGGGGACTTGCGTTTATGAACTGCAGGTGATAGCCGGCCGGTGTAGCTGAGTGGTTCTAGGCGCTTCAGTCTGGAACCGCGAGACCGCTACTGTCGCAGGTTCGAATCCTGCGTCGGGCATAGATGTGTGTGATGTCCTTAGGTCAGTTAGGTTTAAATAGTTCTAAGCTCTAGGGGACTGATGACCTCAGATGTTAAGACCCATGGAGTCGCCAATCAATTCAAATGAAATGTCTCACCTGTATGAGAATATACATAATGGATGTAAGAGTGCAGGTTGTAGACATATGGTTGACGACATATGGAAATTTAGGTATCACCCTGAGTCGTGTACGGATAGCCAAATTGTAAAGCGACCACTCGGGAGAAGCGGGAAATGCGGGTACGAGGCCGGCCGGAGTGGCCGAGCGGTTCTAGGCGCTTCAGTCTGGAACCGCGCGACCGCTACGGTCGCAGGTTCGAATCCGGCCTCGGACATGGATGTGTGTGATGTCCTTGGGTTAGTTAGGTTTAAGTAGCTCTAAGTTCTAGGGGACTGTTGACCTCAGATGTAAAATCCCATAGTGCTCAGAGACATTTGAACCATTCTGAGCGGGTATGAGTCCCGAGCTGGCACAAATTTTCACTGTCGTCTTTGCATTCAGCAGCTGATGTTTGTCCATATTGGCAACTGAAAATACATTTCGTGTCTATAAGACAAGGTAAAAGATAGTTGGTGGCACTGCAGTCACTAATGAAACGAGTCCGGACCTCAATATTTTCTTCTCTTCGCCATAGTGCCAGTTTTCTCTGCAGTACTGAGCTCTGAGCACTATAGGACTTATCATCTGTGGTCATCAGTCCCCTAGAACTTGGACTTACTTAAACCTCACTAACCTAAGGACATCACATACATCCATGTCCGAGGCAGGATTCGAACCTGCGACCGTAGCAGTAGCGCGGTTCCGGACTGAAGCGCCTAGAACCGCTCGGCCACATCGGTCGGCTAACGACTCTGTCTACCAATGCCAAGCCGAATAATGAATTGTGTAAGAGCCATAGGTGAACGGGTTATTGTATTGATCAATTTGTGAAGCTCTTTCTCTTAAATAAATAATGAAATTTTTCTGAAATTTTAACCATTTGTTTGCCTATACACGTGCATACTACCGACTTCTGTCCATTCGGATAATTGCTTCGTAGTGCATCTTTTTTTTTGTAGGGGAGGGGGAGGGGGAGAAGGGGAGCTAGAATGTAGAAATGGCTACGGAAGAGTGACTGTGCATTTCTAATACGAACACATACATTAGAAAAAAAACAACACATTTTGTTGTTTCCCTTCTACAGCGAACACAGCGTAGTTTAAGAAAGCGTTATCTGAAATAAACATTGTTATTTAGCATATTTGTTCACAGTTAATGAAGCTTAAACTAAGCGAAACATGTACATGAGACTCAGTTTGAGTAATACAGAAAAAATGCTGCTATAAACGTCAGAGTTCGCACTTAATTCACAATCACAAGACGTTCCGTGGAGGTTTTTTTAAATATGATCAGTAAATTCTCCACGCTTCTCAAGAAGTACACCACCTCGTCCTGCGTGAGTGGTCTGGTGCGAATTTGGTGCTTCACGGGACCGCGCGATAGGCGAGTGAACCAACGTGATGCAGTGCGATGCGGTAATTATCACCTACGTGCGCAGCCCAGTAGCGCGGCGCTTGTTATCTGTTCTTGAGAAAAATTAGTTTTCCGATTTCCATACTGCAAGAGGTTCTGTATCTTAACGAAGCAAAGCTACATCAAATCCAGGAGTTCGTTTGTTCGGTAAGATTCTCCTTTCCCTTAAACAGTTAGAAACACTTATTTCGGTTTTGCGCATTTTCTTCGGTATATGATGCTTCTCAATCGATTCTGAGAAACTTTTTCGCACACTGAATTGATGTTTTTCGTATCTTATAATTTCACAACACGGTCTGATGAAGTTTCTGTTTCTTCGATATATGTGATAGTTTTCGTGATACATAATTCCTAAGCAGGCTGTTGCATAAAATGTCAAGCGTTTACAGTGGAAAATGTAGTCGCTGGTTACTTTACGTTTGGTACATTTTAAATGATACGTTGCTGCGCAGTAAATACAGCTAAAATATCTCAATCGTTTTTAACGCTGAAACAAAAGCCACGTCTCACAACAGTGTGGAGAAAATATAAGTTGAAATATTTCCTTTGAGTGTACTGGCGCCGAGTGCGCTGCTTGAGCAGTTCATTGTCTGTTGTGAAGAGTTCGTGGAAGCAAAAGGTTATTCCGCCGTCAGCAAGACGCACAAGTCAACAGAGCACATTAACTATAAACGGATGAAAGACAAAACATTTTTCACGGAAAAATCGTATCTTAAATATCAGTTACTGCATCATCATTGTCTACGATAAAGGAATGATACTAATATTTCCACCGGTATACGGAGAGGCATATTGACGGAGAATTCCATCAGTTGTATGAAGAAATGAAATGTTGACCTTTGCTATTCATGGAGTATGCTCCAATGTTACCTACAACGTTTGATTATATCGTGGACACAGTAAAACGTGTTCTGCAGCTGAATTCAACTATCACAGTTGCGTTAACTACCTTTTTCTTTTATAATTTCATAAACAAATATTTTCACAATCGTTGTAGCAGTTAGTAAAACTATGAGGACAACACTGTTAAGAAATAACATACCAGAGTCAACGGAAAATTATTTTAAAAAGTGTTCAGTAGTTTTGGAACAAATGGCAATTTCGTAATTGTCTTGGAAGTATTGAGTTTTTGCAAGGTACAGTGACGGCCAAGGAGTATTATACTCTGGCTGCAGACCACGTACAACCCTTCGTGACTATCATGCGTCGCGACGGAAGTCGCATATTTCAAGAAGGTAATGCATCATAGCAAAGTTCAAATGGCTCTGAGCACTATGGGACTTAACAGCTGAGGTCATCTGTCCCATAGATCTTAGAACTAACCTAAGGGCATCACACACATCCATGCCCAAGGCAGGATTCGAACCTGTGACCGTAGCGGTCTCGCGGTTCCAGACTGACGCGCCTAGAACCATACGGCCACACCGGCCGGCCTCATATCACAAGGCCAGGAATATGATAGAGTGGTTCGAGGAACACAGTGGGGAGTTCCAATTGATGTGATTCCTTCCGAAGTTGCCAGATCTGAATCCGATCGATCACATCTGGCATGTGATTAAACGCGACGTCAGAGCTCATAGATCCCCTTCCCGCAATTTACGGACTTGTGTGTGCAGATGTGGTACCAACTCACTCCAACGACCTACCAAGGCCACATTGCTTTCATGCCGCGACGTGTTGTGGGGCAGCGGGTGGAAATTGTTATATAAATGTTTGTAGAATGTAGAAACACTGCATTTCCCATTATTTAGAATTTTATTTATGCTGTCTTTCGCCGTTCTCAACACTGGCTTTCTAACTACAATATTGGCAACCAGAAAGTGATTAGCAAAACGTGAAGCCTGTAATTAGAATTCCTAGTGCCCACTTCATCTGAGAATACACTTATAGTTACAGCTTATAGCTCTGAGGAATTAGGAGATTGTCTGGGATTTCTAATCAAAAACGGTCGTAAAAAAAACGTTCTGTATTCTGAAAGTCACAGATGAAAACAAAAGAATCCACAAAATCTAACTAACAGAGCAGTTCAGAGTCTAATGCGCTGATGCAACTATAAATGTCCAAATTAAAGGTTTAAATGAATGCTCGCCATAATTTGATGATTAGGTTCATCAAACGCCACGCTAAATAATGGTAGAATGTTTGTCCCGCGGCGGCACGTGAAAATATGACAATACGCAAACTGAAGATCGATAATTAAAGTCATCCCAGAATTAACACTTCACTCGAAAATGATTTCATGGTTACGCGTACCTCGAGTAACTTAATACGGCATCCGAGGCTGTTTGTAGAAATGATACCGACGCGACGCGACGCGACTCCCGACACAGATGGCGTGCTATTCAGCGTCTGGAGAGAACTGGGGCCTTGCTTCCTCGCGCAGCGTTCTTATATATAAAGCCGCGGTGCGGACAGCTAAGGGAACGCCTGATCAAATCGGCTCTCCCGACTAGCCGCTGGTCTAGTAATGCACCACATTAAGTTACCGAATAAATCATAGCTTCTTTTGCTGATGGCCGATGAAGCTCTTAATTTAAATGTGCATTCAGCACACAGGTAAGTAATCATAATAAAAGTTTGACGTGGCTAAGTTAAATATTTTGGGTGAGAGAATTAATTTAATTACACTGCACGCAGTAGACGAGCTCTGAACTTGCCCTTTTGAGATATGCTATCGTTATAGTTTTATAGTTATTCAAATGAAACTTCTCACATCTTTGTGATTATATCGGATCTCCATCTACTTAAATATAAACATCCCAGCCTTATTTATTAGCCTACTTAATCTATCTTGCTTCCTTAAGTTTTAAGAGAAAAACTAGAAAATTATGAATTTCACCTAAAATCTTAATTTGTGAGATCCAAAGTACTGTTTCTATTAAATTATTATGGAAAAGGAATCTAACTATAAATTTTTAAATCTCTAGCTCTTTTCTGTTGCGCCAATGATTTTTACAGAAAAACGTCCAAATTTCGAAAATTGTTAAAGCTATCGAACTGATATTCAACACATATTAATTTAATATTACTCCTGACATGCTAGAAACATTTTAGGTTATTTACATGATTTTTAAAGTATTGCGCAACATTGATGATGTCAGAGCTAGTTACAGCGGACTGGCTGGCACACAATGGAAAGACTGGTGTGCATTTATTACGGCGTGAGTAGGCTGCTTCCCTACAGTGTCACCCCTGTTATCCGTGCCAAAGATGCAGATATCGGCTATGAGGTAGGTAGTCGTAATGTGCTGGCTGATCAGTGTACTTGAGCTCGACACACTGCTTTCTTTAGACAGCTATATCGTTACTATCAAGAGAGGTATAAATCCAATGTGTATTATCAGAATTACTGCCACTATGCTTTTCCATATTCCTCTGACGCTTTTGCCTGCCACAGTAAATGTAAATAATAAAATATGTTTCGCAGTCTTGATTCTGTATCATGTATCCGACCATCGTGAAGTTGCTGACGAACGGACTTCTACAATACCTTGTTCTGAAGACTCGCTTGGGGAATGGAAGATGCTGAGCTTCCCAAGTTTCTTTGGGTCGTACCTCATACATTTTTCCGTATAGTGCCAGAACACACCTGTGGTAAACGTATGTGCTGAACTGATTGATTCTGATAAACTTGTCACTGAGTTTGGGGTCAATTCAAGTTTGAAAAGCTTTTGTTCTAACTGTGCCCCAACATACTGCTCTAGTACCTTAGTAATGCGAACACATCGATTCTTTGTGTCACAGTATTGTTCACCTGCACAATGGACTTGTTTAAATTATTGGTATCAGAAACCACCACAGCTGTATCACCTTAAGCGATTTAGGGAAATTTCGGAATTCCGTGAATTTCGATGGGGTGCTGGTGATTTGACATACCCAAATCATTTAATAACAATAATGGCTACCTTTCTTTGAAAAGGTACAGCAGATTTCCTTCCCCATACTTCACCAATCAAAGCATGTGCTCCGTCTGTAATGACCGCGTGGTTGGCACACATTAAACGCTAATCATATTTCCCTCCATCTTACCTCCCTAAATTTCCTTTCTCAGACGGACATCTGTGGCAGATACCTCTGACCTCTGATGTGGTTGTGTGCTACATAGCTAGAGTGCCATACATTTCATTCTGCGAAAAATTTTCATCCTTATTTGAAATCGTGAAAATTATGAAAAGTTAGAAATACTGAATATTTTCAGTTGAAGCGAAGAAGTTTTCTCGTAACTACTTGCTTGCGAAGTATTCGCCTGGTGTTTCTTCTCTCTCTAAAGGTGAGAAGGAACGGGAGATTGAATTTATTTTCGCAGAGGCCCCGGCTTGTGTGTGGCGGAGCGGGCACTGCTGTTTATTAATGCAACAAGCTGCAGCGGCTGTGCGATGGCATACCCGCCACGGGGGAGATGAACGTCGTGAGGCAGTCTACATTCACGCACGGTGGGGCACATTTGTATTTGAAGCCACTAACTACCACTTGTATGTGGTGCAACTTGGCTCGTGATTAGCGGGTTTAATTCTTTTGACATGGCATGGTCCTTGAATAACTTAGGTGTCGGCAGGGGGCATCTGCGAATGCGGAGAAGAGGGAAAAATAAGAACGAGCTGTCTCCCACGGCCTCCTACGTAGCCCTTGTACACAGAATATTACATCTGAATCCGATCTATACAAAGCTGCAGGAGACCCCGAAAGCTCTGTGTACTTAAAGCCTAGCGAACAATATCACAAACGTGCTGCTTGTAGGATACAAAGGAATGAGCCGCAGTGGCCTTTGCAGCGTGCTGTTCGTACAAATAGTGAGTAGAATGCTACAGCTGTTGCAAATTAAGAGGGAGCGTAGGGCCTAGTGAAAGTGAAGTGGTCAATGCCTGTGGAGCTCATACCGCCATCATCAGATGTTCACATTCACGTCAACACTCACACTTACAACGCCAGCTAAACGACGGAAAAAATGAATTGCTGTTTTCACATCTGGCGCTTATGGTTCCTAAAATCGTACCACGCTACACTGCATCGAAATATTTTTACGATTCCAGAAACATATGGCATGCAAACCACATGTATTGCAGGAAAATACCACAACATTCTGAATTCGAGTATAATTCAGGGTGTCCCAAAAAAAATAACCCGATTTTAACTTGTAATAATATTGAGACAAATGTCACTAGGTAACTGAAACAGAATTAGATGTAATTGGCTAGATGTAATAGTCTAGACTTTCAGAAAAAATCCGCTAGATGCCGCTACGAGCGCTGCCCTGTAGCGTGCAGCCAGTCTCGCGCAATATGGAGTCCGCGCAACAGCAGGCGTATTGTGTTATTGAATTTAGTCGCACTCAATCAGTAATCGCAGTTCAGCGGGCGTTTCATATTCGATTTCGAGCTAACCCACCTTCACCAAAGAACATTCGACGGTGGAATAAACAGTTTGAAGAAACAAGGCGCCTCTGTAAAGGCAAAAGTACTGCCCGGACACGCGTTCCTGAACAGAGTAACGAATCATATCTTGCAATGCTACGGAGCTGGTTATTCCCACAACTTATAACGCCCCAAGTATAGAACCCATAATGACCACGCTTTTGTTGCGAAAGAAATAGCAAAATTAGACATCCTGACAGTGAAGGCAGCTACTGACAACCGAATTTACACTCTTGTCAATATGGTTAACAGCGATGGTATAAATATACTAATAATTATCCTAAATAAAGGACTGAATGAAACAATAACATACGAGTCAAAACAGAAACACTAAAGAAAGAATTCAAAAATGATTATTTACGAAAGTTAAAGCCCAGACCATAAATCGACCAAACATATCATTTATCCTAGAAGAGAGATGTAGACGCATCGAGCTGTAAGTTCGCTGTGACTACAATGTAACTCGGCAAAGGAGATGTTAACTTCACTTTTCTCTTGTACGCGGGCAATAGTAGTACGCTTGTTAAGCGCTGCTAGATTGTTTCAAAACTGATTTGAAGTTTAAAGTTTATCATATAGACTGGAAATATTAGTCAGAAGTCGGACTAAAGCAGGATCATCTTTACCGTTAGACAAATAACGGGATTTTGATGTGTATGAGAGAGAAGTGAATCGTGTGATTACCGATTTGTTATGGGACTTAGCCTTCGTGATACTTAATAGTCACGAACATCTAAGGACACAGAAAGAGACTGATCGCCAACATAAACTCGATTATTAGACTTGAGTAGGCTAAAACTAAACGCAATCACGAAGAAATTACAATTTCGCCGTGTTCTCAGAAGTTAATGTGAAGGGCAGAATTACTGAGGTTACCATATGCAGTTCGTTGAATGACATGTCGGTGTATGTGCTCAGAATACGGAAAGACAATAATTACGAAGAACAATAAACCTTAATTCAAATTTAATTCTCCGTGTCGCCTACATCTTTTAAGAGACATTTAAAGCGTATTCCTGAAATTAATTGATTATTCTTATAACATAAAGGTGCCAAGTGATTTAGTGACAATTCAACTGTAAACGGTAATAGCTTTACACTAAAAATACGAAGCATTCTGAACATTGGTCAAGGGTATGTTATCTCTGGAATTATGTCGTGTGGTTGTTGAATACGCGACGTAGCGACGGAATAATAATTAACAACTTAATATCCTCCAAAATTCATAATGTGGCCTCTGCTTTGGTGATGGAATGATGATTCAGGCCACTATTTTTTAACGTTTGAATAATCATTCTCAAACCGGGCATGAGAGCTATAGTCAGCAAGTTCGCGTTAACTGAAGGGTCTGTCGCGAATACGCAAGGGACTTTTGGTTATTTCAGATCGATGGAGGCATTGCGTTATCGAGTGGTGCAGTCGCTACATTTATAAGAGAAGATGATCGAAAAAAATGGCTCAAATGGCTCTGTGCACTATGGCACTTAACATCTGGGGTCATCAGTCTCCTAGAACTTAGAACTACTTAATCCTAACTAACCTAAGGACATGACAAACTTCCATGCCCGAGGCAGGATTTGAACCTGCGACCGTAGCTGTAGTGCGATTGCAGATTGAAGCGCCTAGAACCGCTCGGCCACATCGGCCGGCTAAAGAAGATCGACAGACAACTAATACAGTTGCTTTCATTACAAGCAAGGGCGGCGCACACACTCCGGCATGTTGCTTCATCGAGACAGTGATATACTTTTCGAGATACAATATCTGAAAATAACCAAACCACGCGAGGAGTTTTTTTTTTTTTAATAGTTACAAATTGGCGTTGTGATCGATGGACACCGTTCCACGTCACCTCGAGTGGGCACCCATCACCATCGAGCCAAGAGACAACATCGCCACATTATTTGGCGCCACAACGTGCGGAGGCCGACGCTACAACGACTGCAACGAGCGGGTCGACGCTTCGCGACTACGAGTAACACGAGCACATTTGCAGAGGGAGTGACACAACGCGTTGGAGAACTGAACCAGAGCAGGAGTTGGTCGAGAGAGCGACATCGGCTGCCGACAGTGACGTGAACGTGACTACAACAGCACGCAAGCAGGCGATAAATAGTAATCACTACTCAAAATAAGTGATTATCCAAGTACGGCAATTTTTTTGCTTTACCAAATTGATAACAGTAAGAATTTCATTGTGCTGGTGTCAAGTAGAGGTAAGATTAATATTGTGTGACGAGTGTGACCATAGCTAGTGTGGGTACTAGTAAAGAGTAGTTAATACGATTTAAATCATGTCAAGAAGAGGGAGAAGGTTGCGTAGCGATTTCGAGAAAATTGTCTAGGAATCCTGCGATGAATTAAGTGAAGTTTCAGACCATGAGGATACCAATAGAACGATTGTCAATGTGGGAGTAGAATCTTTTGCCGAGTCAGACAGAATTAACGTCCCTAGCGTATATGACACTGGGCTAGAAAGTAAGGAAAAGATAGCTGATGATAATACTTCCGATCCTAAGGATAAAGGTGTCAATGAATACATGACGACTATTGCACCAACGGCATCAGGAAATTTAGATGTCCTTAGTGCTATCTTAGCAAAATTGACTATGTTGGATGTTTAAAATGAAGTTCGCTGAACAGCAAGCGACTTTAAATGTTAAATTCTCTGACCTGGACCGTAAGTTAAGTGAACAGCAAGCGTCTATAGATGCTAAACTCATTGATCAACAACAGGCTTTAGAAATTAAGTTTGCCGAACAACAGGCTAATTTAATTGCGATTTGGGAGGCTAAACTAGCTGAACAACAGGCTAAAGTCGGTTATAAATTTAACAATCTGGAGTCAAGGTTAGCCAACAAAGAAAACGAGAATATTAGAATTATTGCTCGTGTAAATAAAATCAATGAAAATCTTAATACTCTTTCAAAACAATTTGGGGTTATGTCTGAAAACGTTAATGCCTTGGCCGAGAATAACATTTGTATCACGGAAAGAGGAGAGGGATTGACAGGTCGTATAATTGATTTGGAGAAAAATGCGTTGGGTAAAGTGGATACTTATATGTTAGAGCAAACTAAGAAACTGGACGAAGATCTATCCGAATGGATAGAGAACCAAACTGTAGAAATTAACGGAAATGTACGTTCGGCCATAGAGAGCGCGCAGAATCAAATTAATAGACAGGTGACCAACAATAATCAATTGATAGAGACTTTTGTTAATGAATTTCGTCAAATTAAGGATAAAATAGTTGACGAATGTATCAAGAATTGCAAATCAACAGTTGGTAACGCGCGATCTTCCGAGCATGTCATGAAGCGATTCCTGCTGCTGCTGCTGCTGTAGAACTCTGGCGACATCTGCCAGGTGTGGAGGCAGGGTAAGCAGCGTAGCTGCTGTTCCTGCGTGGACCTCTCTTTTGTATTTGGTTCCCTAACTTCTTGGATTGTCCTCAGGGAGCGCCTCTGATTAGGGAGGCGCTCTATGTGGCAACATCGACTCCGTGGGAATTTTACGGATTGTCTAGACGACGGCATAATACGTCTATGAAGTCTGGATTTTGTTCAATGAATTGGCTCGTTCTCTCCTTGGTGACGTTCTTTCCGAGCTCCAGGAATTTCTGGTATGCTGGATGCTGTTGCACTTCCGGACGCACTTTCCCAGCCGCTGCGCCCCGGGCTGAGACCACAAAGATGTGTTCCCAGTCCATGGGCGTGAAGACGGGGTGCTGGTTGATGATGGTCAGGTCCTTCCTCGATACCAGTCCTCTAAGGGCCTCGTTGTTCCTCACTGGTCCGTAAGGCTGGTGCGGGAGGGCCGGTTTCGTCCTGTCGGGTGGAGTAAATGGATAGGGGTTGTCCAGGTGCGGGCATGTCCCGTCGCGAAGAGACGCGGCGACCTTCTGCAGCACAGGCTGCACGCTGTACTCTGTAGGGAGCGGCAGGCATTCAGTCTCTGCCGCAGCAAGTGGGAGTGTCTCAGTGTGCGTCTCCTCGTCGTGTGCCCGCGGCTCGACCTCCCCGTCAGGAGGGAGAGCAGGCTGCTCCACTTCGATGTCCATGGGTGCCTCTACACCGCCCGTCACGTCAACTGGCGGCGCGGGTGGCTCCGTCTGGGTGGAGGCATCGACCGCCGCTGACCGACTCGCAGTGGAGCTGGCGGTGGGGGTAGGCGTCTTCCTGAGGACCCGCAGCTCCTCACGCAGCTGTTGCAGCTGGCGGTGAACAGCCACGAGTTCCTCCCTCATGGCGGCCCTCTCGGCCGCAAGGGCGGTGTGGAAGAGGGCCAGTGCGTCGTCCGTGGGTGGCGGCTTCGCGACGGCACGGTCCACCACCCCCGCGGGAACGGGGGGGGGGGGGGGGGACGTCTCGACGCCAGGTACCTCTGCAGGGCGTGGGGCGGCCATCTTCCTTCTGTAGCCCCGCACGTAGGCGCAGCTGCGCGAGTTTGCGGCGTGGGCACCGCCGCAATTCACGCACTTGGCAGCCGCGTCGCGGGGCTTGGTGCAGTTGCGTGTGTCGTGTGCCTCAGCACACTTCAGACACGCTAATGTGCCCCTGCACACTTTTGCAATGTGCCCCATCCTTTGGCACTTGAAGCATTGCTGCTCAGTGCGCTGTTTCTTCTTGTGGCGCCGTCTGCGTCCGCGATCCTTGCCGATCGCATCGACCAGGAGTTCCAGCGCGGCCGCAATCTTGCTGCCCTTCCTGCGTCCGGCCATGTCCGATCGTCAGTGTGTGGAGGTGCGTGCGCGCCGGCTTCTTCTGCTGCCTCGTGTGCAACGTGCCTGTGCGCTCCGTCCGCAGTCTCCCGCGCCCACTCGGCCGGATCGTATGAAGCGGAAACTGTCGACTTCTGTAAAAACTATGTTCCACTTTTAATGACGAAATGCATACTCTCCGAACGTAAGGATCATACTCCTCATCTGATTAGCTATTCGATTCCTACGGTGCACCTACAGACGTACTATGTTGCATTAGCGGGAATTTTCTCTCGCAGTTAGATTTCACGTTGTCGTGTATTTGTTCGTTTTCCTCTTTGGAATCGCTTCATTCCAAAGAGGAAAACGAACAAATACACGACAACGTGAAATCTAACTGCGAGAGAAAATTCCCGCGAATGCAACATAGTACGTCTGTAGGTGCACCGTAGGAAACGAATAGCTAATCAGATGAGGAGTATGATCCTTACGTTCGGAGAGGATGCATTTCGTCATTAAAAGTGGAACATAGTTTTTTTCAGAAGTCGACAGTTTCCCACAATTTCAAATGAAAAGAACAACATTAACCCCGGAGTGTTAATCAATTCTTTTAAAAGAATATTTCCCTGTAGCTGGACGGAATATGATAAATTACAGTTTATCTTGTCGAAGACTGTAGGAGAGGCAGCGTTATGGGCCGCTGCAGTTAGCGAGACCTGTAACACGTTTTCCGAATTTGAGAGACTATTTCTAGCTAAATATTGGTCTTCAAGTAAATAAGAGAAACTGCTATTTGAACAAAACGCGTTATTGGACAGAACCAATTTCGAGTAGAGGAGTTATTCGAACATTGAAATGTAGGTTACCTTTGAATATTTGAGAGAAATTAATTCATGTTCCCGATTCTGACGTTGAACAGTTCTTATCAGTGATTGATTCAATTGATATGCTTATGGAGGATGCAAAACAGTGGCATGATAACAACAACAATCATTATTATGCTAAGAACAACACTGGTAATAACACATGGAATAATGGCAATCAAATTAACAGTCACTCTGGAGAATTTAACCGAAATCACGCTAATTATAAGAACGGTAATGATCATTTGGATCGATCGCAAAAGAAAAATCAGAATTGGAACACGAATTTATCAGTAAACACTTCCGGGATAAGTTGCCGTGGTCGATCTGTAGAAATTCTTCTCCCTGACGTTTCGTTCTCAACTACGGAGAACATCTTCCGAGGTGAGTCGACGACTGGCTGCTAGGAGCTGGGGCTGCCGCTTATATGGAAATCGTAGAGGGCGCCACCACACGTCACGTGGCGTCGATGTGTGGCTATCTCTGGCTATCGTCTGTTCTCTCGATTGCAGGCAATGCAACGTCGACCGCCATATATTGTTCAATTTTAATCCTTCTTCTTTACGATTAAAATTGTATTGATGTTTGTGGATTTCAATTGCCTCTCTATACATACGTGTATAATAGTGCGACGTCCTCGCTAGCACGCTTGTCTCACCAAATTTTATTTCGTGATCTCCATCCTTAAAAACATGTTCCGCTACTGCCGATTTGTCGATATGTAACAAGCGACAGTTTCTTTTGTGCTCCGTCAACCGTGTATTGATGCTTCTTTTTGTAGTTCCTATGTAAACCCTGCCACAACTACACGGAGTTTTATATACCTCTGGGGTGGCTAGGGGGTGACGCCTGATAAAGACGCCGGCCGTGAAAGCCTACATGGGATGATTGGAACACGAATTATCAATATTCAAAAGGGAATCTTGTGGGAAACAATAACAAAGTGCTTGTAGCGGGAGGTTTTCAACGAGTTAATGTTGTAAACACTAACAGAAAGAGAAAGTATTGGGGGCGGCAGTCATTGAACCCTCAATATTGTGATGAAGTCAGTAGGAACACTTGCGCTCCTATAAATCCACCGAATAAATCAAATTGGGGAAACTGTCCGAGGCACAGTGTAAGTTGGGGAAATTCAAACACTACAAGTGTATATTCCGGGTCCAATAGACCCATACCTTTGTCAGATGGAAGAGGTGTAGTTATGGATAATTCGTATCCACAAACGGGAAACGAAATTCATATAGATGAAGTACGTGAAGAGCCGAGGGACCGAAAGGATGGACGGTCAAACTAATGCCAGTCATTTTAGGCCTTCTTCGGGTGGCTGGTATTGAGGAGGGAGGCCAACGTCGCGAGTTAGTAAATATACAGGACTATAATAAGGAAGTTGATATTCTTGAGGACGTCCGCAGCTCGTGGTCGTGCGGTAGCGTTCTCGCTTCACGCGCCCGGGTTCCCGGGTTAGATTCCCGGAGGGGTCAGGGATTTTCTTTGCCTCGTGATGACTGGGTGTTGTGTGATGTCCTTATGTTAGTTAGGTTTAAGTAGTTCTAAGTTCTTGGGGACTGATTACCATAGATGTTAAGTCCCATAGTGCTCAGAGCCATTTGACCCACTTTTTGAGGATCTCATGTTCGAACCGAAACAGGAAACAAATGAGAGTGAATATATTTTGCAAGCAACTGTCGAAGTAAAAATTAATGACGTATCGATTAACGTGCTAACAGACACAGGAGCGACAGTTAGTGTGATGACGATCAGTTGTCTAAATATGGTTAGTAAACAACGAAAGTTACTCACCTTACCGGTAACGGGCCGCCCGGTGTCAGGGGTGTTTAGCGCAAAAGCGTAGCGCATTGTTAAACACATACGAGTGACGGTAGAACTACAAGGGATAGCCATTGAATGCACTTTCTTGGTAGTATCTCGAATGTCAACGCCGTGTATTTGGGGAATGGATTTATTTTGTCTGAGTACAGTGCAATGATAGATTTTGAGGAGGGTGTATGTACTCTCATAGTTAAAGCTAAACCATAGAGGGTAACTTTATTAAAAAGAAAGATTATTTTGGGAAAATATTGCCAAAATGTAACAGTTAACTGTCTAGCTGTAAATGCTTTGCATTTGAAAAGCATTGATTGTGTAGGACAGAATGATGCTGAGATAGATGTATCAAGCATCGTAGAAAAGGTACCGTACGCGAATAGGAATGTCTATCAATAGAACTACAACATGAGTTGAGAAAGGTCTTACAACAATATTTGTATGTATTTAATAAGAAATCAGGCGTCATTAAAGATTTTGAATATTGTATTCAAACGTATCCACACTCTACGTTATGTAAAACCACTTATTCAGTTCCCTGCTCAAAAAGAAAAGCCGTGGCAAAAGAAATAAAAAGATGATAGACTGGGAAATAATTGAGACATCAACTTCTGAATACTCAGGTCCATTATTAGCTGTGACTAAACCAAATGGTGATATTCTGCTAGTTCTTGACGATCGCGACATTTAAAAAATTATCAAACCGGTAAGAACTCTTCCTGAAAACTTAGAAGAGCTATTGCAGAAATTCCACGGGGTGAAATTTCTGTCCTCCCTCGACCTGCGAAGTTCCTACTGGCAAACTAAAATATCAAAGGAATCGAGAAACTATACAGCACTCAGTTTTCTGGGATGGAGTTACCAATTTAAGGTGATGCCGTTTGGTCTTACAATTAGCGATATGTTTTCATTACTGCTTTAGATACCGTGCTCGAACCCGATTTATTAGAACGTGTCACTGTATATGTAGACGATCTACTGATCGCCACAGAAATTTGGAGCGAACATATCGAATTAATTGATCATGTATTTAATGAATTTCTTAAGTACGGCGTCACGATGAACTTGACGAAATCCAAATTTGGAAGAAATCAAATAAAATTCTTAGCGCATATTGTAACTCCACCAGGGATTGTACCGAACCCTAAGAAGTTGGATGCCATTAAAAATTGTCCGTAGTCACAAAATAAAAAACAATTAAAGTCATTTTTAGATCTGACATCTTTCTTTAGAAAGTTTGTGCCGCACCAGTTATTAAATAAAGACTATTTGTAACGTCTGTTCACGAAAAATGTTCCATGGCAATGGACGGAAGCGTGTGGTTAAGCTTTCGATGATATTCGAAATGCTTTGATAAATGCTCCATTGCTACATCATCCCCAAATCAATAAAGACTTTTATGTAGCGACAGAAGCGGCTGAAACAGGATTAGGTGGTACACTATTCCAAATGGAAGATGAAAATAATGTAGAAACCATAAAAATTATCGCCTTTGCAAGTCGAACCTTACCAGGTTGCGAGAGATCGTACAGCACGACTGAGAGGGAAGTGCTGGCAATTGTCTGGCCCCTTAAAAAGTTGCGATATTTCGTATATGGGAAACGAATTATAATTAATTGTGACCATATGGCGGTAACGTTTTTAATAACAAGTCGGATGCTGCATGGCCGATAACACGTTGGGCATTGTTGCTACAGGAATATGACATAACACTTAAGCATGTCAAGGGAAGGGATAATGTCGTCGCTGACGCATTGTCAAGGTTACCAACTGAAAATGTAGATGAAGAAGAAAGGGTAACGGACCTTAAAGAATGATGTTCGGAATACTTCCGTATAGGAGAAAAGTGAAAGAAATATGTTCGCAAATAAGACAAATGGAACCATCAGATAATAAATGGAGAAAAATTAGAAATGAATTAAGAGCAGGAATTCATAGTAACGTTAATGACCATTACCTATTGCGAGCAGATGTATTATTTTATCGTAGAACCGAGAAGGATGAGAGGAAGATATGTATTCCCTCACAGTGCGTTGAGACATTATTATGGTTCACACATGCAAGATGGGGACATTTTGGAGCTCACAATCTACATCTACATCTACATTTATACTCCGCAAGCCACCCAACGGTGTGTGGCGGAGGGCACTTTACGTGCCACTGTCATTACCTCCCTTTCCTGTTCCAGTCGCGTATGGTTCGCGGGAAGAACGACTGTCTGAAAGCCTCCGTGCGCGCTCGAATCTCTCTAATTTTACATTCGTGATCTCCTCGGGAGGTATAAGTAGGGGCAAGCAATATATTCGATACCTCATCCAGAAACGCACCCTCTCGAAACCTGGCGAGCAGGCTACACCGCGATGCAGAGCGCCTCTCTTGCAGAGTCTGCCACTTGAGTTTGTTAAACATCTCCGTAACGCTATCACGGTTACCAAATAACCCTGTGACGAAACGCGCCGCTCTTCTTTGGATCTTTTCTATCTCCTCCGTCAACCCGATCTGGTACGGATCCCACACTGATGAGCAATACTCAAGTATAGGTCGAACGAGTGTTTTGTAAGCCATCTCCTTTGTTGATGGACTACATTTTCTAAGGACTCTCCCAATGAATCTCAGCCTGGTACCCGCCTTACCAACAATTAATTTTATATGACCATTCCACTTCAAATCGTTCCGCACGCATACTCCCAGATATTTTACAGAAGTAACTGCTACCAGTGTTTGTTCCGCTATCATATAATCATACAATAAAGGATCCTTCATTCTATGTATTCGCAATACATTACATTTGTCTATGTTAAGGGTCAGTTGCCACTCCCTGCACCAAGTGCCTATCCGCTGCAGATCTTCCTGCATTTCGCTACAATTTTCTAATGCTGCAACTTCTCTGTATACTACAGCATCATCCGCGAAAAGCCGCATGGAACTTACGACACTATCTACTAGGTCATTTATATATATTGTGAAAAGCAATGGTCCCATAACACTCCCCTGTGGCACGCCAGAGGTTACTTTAACGTCTGTAGACGTCTCTCCATTGATAACAACATGCTGTGTTCTGTTTGCTAAAAACTCTTCAATCCAGCCACACAGCTGGTCTGATAATCCGTAGGCTCTTACTTTGTTTATCAGGCGACAGTGTGGAACTGTATCGAACGCCTTCCGGAAGTCAAGAAAAACAGCATCTACCTGGGAGCCTGTATCTAATATTTTCTGGGTCTCATGAACAAATAAAGCGAGTTGGGTCTCACACGATCGCTGATTCCGGAATCCATGTTGATTCCTACATAGTAGATTCTGGGTTTCCAAAAACGACATGATACTCGAGCAAAAACATGTTCTAAAATTCTACAAGAGATCGACGTCAGAGATATAGGTCTATAGTTTTGCGCATCTGCTCGACGACCCTTCTTGAAGACTGGGACTACCCGTGCTCTTTTCCAATCATTTGGAACCTTCCGTTCCTCTAGAGACTTGCGGTACACGGCTGTTAGAAGGGGGGCAAGTTCCTTCGCGTACTCTGTGTAGAATCGAATTGGTATCCCGTCAGGTCCAGTGGATTTTCCTTTGTTGAGTGAATCCAGTTGCGTGATGAAATTATAACAACTGTGTTTTTATCCAAATTTATTAAGGAAAACTCAGGAGATACTCAATAGATGTAAAATTTATCAAAGAGCAAAGCCGGTTGACTATTGTATGAAAGGTGTATTACATCCCATTATACCAATGAAACCACTGAGCATCGTATCATGTGATTCGTGTGAGCCGTTTCCCTCAGCTAAGGGAAATTTTAGATATATATTCGCTATGTATGATTTATTCTTGTATGTATGATTCATTAACTAATGAGGAGGTGTTGAATAGGATTGGGGAGAAGAGATGTTCGTGGCACAACTTGACTAGAAGAAGGGATCGGTTGGTAGGACATGTGCTGAGGCATCAAGGGATCACAAATTTATCATTGGAGGGCAGCGTGGAGGGTAAAAATCGTAGAGGGAGACCAAGAGATGAATACACTAAACAGATTCAGAAGGATGGAGGTTGCAGTAGGTACTGGGAGATGAAGGATCTTGCACAGGATAGATTAGCATGGAGAGCTGCATCAAACCAGTCTCAGGACTGAAGACCACAACAAAAACATGATTTATTCACGAAGTATGTGAAACTTTACGCCTTGCGAACAACTAATGTAAAACCCATGCTGAGAAAGATTACGGATGATTATTTGGTGAATGTAGGAAAACCTGGACGGCTTATTTCAGATAACGCCTCATATTTACGAAGTAAAGCGTGGAAGGAAACAATGAAGGTATCTGGAATTCCTCATGTATTCAAAGCCCACTTTAATCCATCGGGAAACCCAATAGAAAGAGTCTTTAGAGATTTAAATAGATTTTTTGGAACTTATGTACCCAATAAACACCGTAGGTGGATCGAATTAATTGAAGATTTTGAAAAGGTATACAACGAATTACCCCATGTGTCAACTGGGTATTCACCAAATGAGATTCTATTTAATAAGCAAGAGAGTGATAATTGGCTTGGTAACCTAACACGTATGCAAAGTGAACCAAAAGATCTTGCTGAAATTATAAAAAAATGTATACTAGAACTTACAATATAAAGCAAGTATTCAGAAACGTCAAATTGACCAACAGCTACACTTAAGAGTTAATAATAAGGTTGGTGACAATTTTGTCTTGAAGAATCATCCAAAATCTTCAAGGATAAGAGAATTAAATCGAACATGTAGCAATTTGTGTAAAGGACCATATAGGATTGTTAAGATACCACATGAAAGAAACTACATGTTGGAGGATGAAGAAACCAAGAGGTTAAAAGGGGTGTACCCTCATGGAGAGTTAAGGAAATACTTTAGTTAATTAAAGGTTTAAATTTCAGGTATGCAAAATAGGAATAGTTATAAAGCAGAAAGATGTTGAAAGAAAGTTTGTAAATTTTTTTCTATGGAGAATTAGTGGACAATGAAGTTTTAAGGAGTTCTTGCAAAAAATAAGTTCAGTTTACTTAGGTAATTAAGAAAGATTACGAGCTACGAGTTCGTAACAATAACTATTTTGTGTTCATTGGAAATGTTTGTTAAGAAAAACAGTTAAGTGGACATTATGATGTTAATAATTTATGTTTTAATATTCTTATGGTAATATGCCTCTACATGTTGTTTGACAAACGAGGGATCAGTTTAAAAATAAGCACGCGAGCACAATGAAAAATCTTATCTTGGTCAATCGGGAATAGGGGAATTTATTCGAACAAAGTCACTTACTTTGAGGAAGGAGTAGATGAGACACGAATAAGTGTGAATAGGAAATAAATGAATGAACCAATAAGACTTGAAACCAGGGAAAAACTAACTAATCGGAACCATAGAACGGTAGTGGTGTGAGGAATGTTGTACGTGTTTATAAACTGATAGTACAAGTGTGAACGTGAATATAGATTAATTAGACCTATCACAAACGTTATTAATTAAATGATGAGACAATATGCAACGATGAACGTTCAGAACTGAAGTAACGATATATAATTTCATGTTATGCATCGAAAAGAGAATTGGTCTAAATATTTCAGCATACTCAACAGTGGTGGTGCGGACTATCTTAGGCTATATTGTGCTGAGGTGTTAGTGCAGTCTACCGGGAGCGCAGCCACTGGCCAACGAGAGTAACCAGAGGAGCACGCGTAATCGGATCGTACTCGCTACCATGTACGATCCGATGCTGTTGCAGCTTCAGCATGGTCGACAGAGGAGAAGGCACTGGCATCGAACCGGGCCATGTTTGCAGCTTTGCATGGTCTGGTGCAGGTGCAGCGACGGTGTGGCGTTGCGACGAAAAACAAAAGGTGACAGTGAAATCAAATTATGAAATATTTAAGAGACATGAACCCTAAGTTCATATAGATGTAAAAGAAGTACTGCAATGATTCGATTCTAGAACACATAATGACCACCCTTTTGTTGCAAAAGAAATAGCAAATTAATAGGAATGGTATATAAACACTAATAATCATCATAAAGAAAGGACTGAATGAAAGAATAACATAGATTCAAAACAGAAAATTTAAAGAAAGAATTCAACAATTATTATTTACGAAGGTTAAAGCCCAGGCCATAAATCAACCAAAGATAACATTTATCCTAGAAGCGAGATGTAGACGCATCGAGCTGTAAGTTCGCTGTGACTACAATGTAACTCGGCAATTGAGATGTTAACTTCACTTTTCTCTTGTACGCGGGCAACAGTAGTACGCTTGTTAAGCGCTGCTAGATTGTTTCAAAACTGATTTGAAGTTTAAAGTTTTACCATATAGACTGAAAATGTTAGTCAGAAGTCGGAGTAAAGTAGGATCATCTTTACTGTTAGACAAATAACGGAATTTTGACGTATGTGACAGAAAAGTGAATCGTGTGATTACCGATTTGTGATGAGACTTAGCCTTCGTGGTACTTAATAGTCACGAACATCAAAGGACACAGAAACAGACTGATCGCCGACATAAACTCGATTATTAGACTTGAGTAGGCCGCAACTAAACGCAATCACGAAGAAATTACAATTTCGCCGTGTTGTCAGAAGTTAACGTCAAAGTCAGAATTACTGATGTTAACATATGAAATTCCTTGAATGACATATCGGTGTGTGTGTGCTCAGCATACGGAAAGACAATAATTACGAAGAACAATAGACCGTAATTCAACTTTAATTCTCCGTGTCGATTACATCAGTTAAGGGACACAAAAAGTGTAATCACGAAATTAACTGATTATTCTGATAACATAAAGGTGCTAAGTTATTTAGTGACAACTCAAATGTAAACAGTAATAACCTTACACTAAAATTACGACGCATTATGAACATTGCTCAAGGGTATGTTATCACTGGAATTACGTTGTGTAGTTGTTGAACACACGACGTAGCGACGGAATAATAATCAACAACTTAATATCCTCGCAAAATTCATAATGTGGCCTCGGATTGGGTGATGCAATGATGATTCAAGACACTATTTTTTAACGTTTGAATAACCATTCTCAAACCGGGCATAAGAAATATAGTCAGCAAGTTCGCGTAAACTGAAGGGTCTGCACGAACACGCAAGGGACTTTTGGTTATTTCATATCAATGGAGGCATCGCGTTATCGAGTGATGCAGTCGCTAAATTTATAAGTGAAGAACGTCGACAGACAACGAACTCAACTGCTTTCATTACAAGCAAGGGCGGCGCACACACTCCGGCGTGCTGCTCCACCAAGACAGTGATATCATTTTCGAGATACCGTATCTGAAAGTAACTAACGCACGCGAGGAGTTCGTTTTCTTTATATATATACCGGGTGATCAAAAAGTAAGTATAAATTTGAAAACTAAATAAATCACGGAATAACGTAGATAGAGAGGCACATGTTGACACACATGCTTGGAATGACATGGGGTTTTATTAGAACAAAAAAAAAAAAAAAAAAAAATACAAAAGTTCAAAAAATGTGCGACAGATGGCGCTTCATATGATCAGAATAGCAATAATTAGCATAACAAAGTAAGACAAAGCACAAAGCAAAGATGATGATCTTTACAGGAAATGCTCAATATGTCCACCATCATTCCTCAACATTAGCTGTAGTCGAGGAATAATGTTGTGAGCAGCACTGTAAAGCATGTCCGGAGTTATGGTGAGGCATTGGCGTCGGATGTTGTATTTCAGCATCCCTAGAGATGTCGGTCGATCACGATACACTTGCGACTTCAGATAACCCCAAAGCCAATAATCGCACGGACTGAGGTCTGGGGAGCTGGGAGGCCAAGCATGACGAAAGTGGCGGCTGAGCACACGATTATCACCAAACGACGCGCGCAAGAGATCCTTCATGCGTCTAGCAATATGGGGTGGAGCGTCATCCTGCATAAACATCGTACGTTCCAGCTGGTGTTTATCAGCCAGGCTGGGGATGATGCGATTCTGTAACATATCGGCGTACCTCTCACCCGTCACGGTAGCAGTTACAAAACCAGAATCACGCATTTCCCCGAAGATAAAAGGCCCGATAACGGTAGATGTGGTAAATCCAACCCATACCGTGACTTTCTCGTCGTGCAGTTGAGTTTCCACGGCAGTTCTAGGATTTTCGGTAGCCCAAATTCTGCAGTTTTGGGCGTTGACAGACCCTCGGAGCGTGAAATGAACTTCGTCCGTCCACAACACGTTACTCAACCAATCGTCATCTTCCGCCATCTTTTGTAACGTTCACACCGCAAATGCCCTCCGCTTCACTAAATCGCCAGGTAACAGCAGTTCATGATGCCGATGAATTTTGTGCGGATAGCATCGGAGGGTACGCCCAAGTGCCAAACAAACAGTAGTGAATGGAATGCCGGTGCAACGGGCGATTGCACGAGCGCTGACGTCCCCGTGCATAGACGAACCCGCTACAGTCTCCATTTGTTCCTGAACTGTCTCAGCAGCATTACGCCTTGTGCTCGGTCGGCCACTACCGGGTCTATCGTCTTAACAACCCGTGGCTTCGAACTTAGAAATCATTCTCGCCACAGCTGCATTTGTCAACGGACCTTTACCCGTTCGAGTTTAGCTTACCAGGGCTTAAGTCATGGGAGTGCTGTAGGTGGTATAGCACTTAGCAGGTTTAAGTATTTCTAAGTTCTAGGGGACTGATGACCTGAGTAGTTAAGTCCCATAGTGCTCAGAGCCATTTGAACCATTTTTGAACCTCTTGTCGGGTGCAAGTCTTTCGATTTGACGCCACTTCGGCGACTTGCGCGTGGATGGAGATGAAATGATGATAATAAGGAGAACACAACACCCAGTCCCTGAGTGGAGAAAACCTCCCACTCAGCCGGGAATCGAACCCGGGACATTCCGTCGCGCTGACCACTCAGCTACCGGGGGCGGACATCCAGATTGCTGTCAAAGGGTTATACACAATGCTGGTGACTACTATGAAGGTCAGTAAAACTTTGAAACACGTATCTATTTTGTACGAGCTGTAAATAAATAGTTGCCATTATTAAAGTTCCAACCCTCGTATATGTTGCGACCACGTTATATCTGAATATGACGTCATTTTTGGGGCTCGTAAATTTACATTGAAAGGGAATTTTAAAATGCTTAAGATCTTAATTTTTCATTGTTCAGAGATGAATTATGTGGAAAATTTTCAGTTCAGCGTCCGACATTGACAAAAAATGTCACATGTCCATAAAATTAGCATTTTAGCAAGTTTAATTTAATTTCAACTAGGCACTGCAGTTATTAACCCTTGTTACTTGCACGTGTCTTTTCTAGCACAGGAGATGAAGAGCACGGTAGCAGAGACATTCCTGCACCCTGCGGTAGCCTAAAAAATTCACAGGTCCACAATAGGATTTGTATTTTGGAAATTTGGAAATTTATGGTAAGTTCGTATAGGACCAAACTGCTGAGGTCATCAGTTCCTAGGCTTACACACTACTTAATCTATCATAAACTAACTTACGCGAAGTACAACACACACACCCACACCCGAGGGAGGACTAGAACCTCCGACGGGGGTAGCCGTGCGAAGCGTGACTATGCGCCTCAGACCGAACGGCTATCCCGCACGCTTAGCATTTGTAAAAATCTATATTAAACAACTATTTTTTTCATTTGTACGTCACTAAAATCATGAAACTTTTGTACGGAAAATATTGTAGAAAAAGGAAGCTATTTGTGATATAATACTTGATCTAGACAAAGAATTCACTGTAATATATGCATAGCGGGATAAGTGTTACTCCCAGATACCTGTATTGGCTGACTCATTTCAAAGACCCCATCAATAAGCTGCATAGTATTACCACTACACACACACACACACACACACACACACACACACACACACACACACACACACGAACACATACTAAAGTGGGAACAAAATCGGTACTTAAATGGGACCTCAAATTCCTGTGCTGTTCCGGCAATATCCTCGTATCGACTGGTCTCTATCATGACGATTAGTATTTCTATTGTATTGTTTCCTAGAAGCAGGCTATCAACGCCATGTAATTCGTACCTGTAGCTTCGTCGACCAAACGTGGATGCTTACCACTATCTTCTTCAGTTAACTGACTGGATTATGACGATCTGCTCATTGTAAGCAACGGAGTCAACAGAATGCGGAACCCATGAGTCAGTCATGCCTTTCGTCAGCCCATGGGACGGATAACTGAAGGGAGATGTTGGAGGTCAGCACCATATGCCAGATGGAAATGAGCGTATGGCATCATTGGCCGGGAGGCCGCTATTCGGGGAAGTTCGGCGGCCAAGTGCGAGTCTTATTCATTCGACGCCACATAGGGTAACTTGCGGGCCGGTAATGAGGATGAAATGATGATGAGGACAACACAACACCCAGTCTTCGAGCGGAGAAAATCTCCAACCCGACCGGGAATCGTACCCGGGCACACTTGCGTGGGAGGCGGGCACGTTACCACCCAGCTAAGCAGGCGGACCATGTTGTTGTTGTTGTTGTTGTTATATTTAGTCCTGAGACTGGTTTGATGCAGCTCTCCATGCTACTCTATCCTCTGCAAGCTTCTTCATCTTCCAGTACCTACTGCAGCCTACATCCTTCTGAATCTGCTTAGTGTATTCATCTCTTGGTTTCCCTCTACGATTTTTACCCTCCACGCTGCCCTCCAGTACTAAATATGTGATCCCTTAATGCCTCAGAACATGTCCTACCAACCGATCCCTTCTTCTTGTCAAACTGTGCCACAAACTCCTCTTCTCCCCAATTCTATTCAATACCTCCTCATTATGAGAGATAATTTGAGACGACATCTGTGGTTAGTGCCTGTGACTACTTATTATGACATTAGCAGGAAGCAATAATTATAACAAAAAACAGTGGTCTGTATTTTTCCCTGACTGTAGTGGACAAGTGCAGAAATGTCTTAGCAGGAAATGAGCCATCTGTCTGTGATCTGGAACATGGTCTTCCGTATGCTCAACCGTCATTATTGGTATGTAATGGGGAAGTGAAATCCTGTCAGGACAAGTCCAAGCAGGAAGCACAGTTTTCTACTGTGCTATAAACCATTTCTGGTCTACTATATGCACATCTGCCGAAAAATAAACGTTACGTGTTATGCGGTGTAATGTAACCAGTCTGCATGATAATTTGGTGAGGACCAGCTCCGCAGATGCGAAATAACGAGTAATGAACAAAATTTTCCATTACAGAACACAGCATAGGCTGGACGCTGCGATGAGTCGCGGCAGGAAATAATTGGCTCAAACACCTGCTCTGCCGGTGGGCGTGGTGGGGTGAGGCGGTCGAGGCCCGCCCCCGCGTCATTCGGCCGCGGGCTGCCGAGTTGAGCGGCAGCTGTGGGCTGGCCGACTGTGGCTGTGCCGCGCTCCCCGCCTAAACACAGCACGCGTTCAGTGCCTATGCAATATGTAATAAATGCTTCTCTAATGCAACTGCTGTTTTGTTCATGTGTCCCGTCTTTTTCTGTCGTAATATTTTTGTGTTTTGTACCTTTCTTCGTAATTTTAGTGTCGTAATATAATGGCAGAATTTGTATTCTCTTTCGTAATATAGTGAAATTTCATCATTTGTGTGATGTGCCGTAGTTCTTTTCAGTGTAATATACAGAGTGTTACAAAAAGGTACGGCCAAACTTTCAGGAAACATTCCTCACACACAAAGAAAGAAAATATGTTATGTGGACATGTGTCCGGAAACGCTTACTTTCCATGTTAGAGCTTATTTTATTACTTCTCTTCAAATCACATTAATCATGGAACAGAAACACGCAGCTACAGAACGTACCAGCGTGACTTCAAACACTTTGTTTCAGGAAATGTTCAAAATGTCCTCCGTTAGCGAGGATACATGCATCCACCCTTCGTCGCATGGAATCCCTGATGCGCTGAAGCAGCCCTGGAGAATGGCGAATTGTATCACAGCCGTCCACAATACGAGCACGGAGAGTCTCTACATTTGGTACCGGGGTTGCGTAGACAAGAGATTTCAAATGCCCCCATAAATGAAAGTCAAGTGGGTTGAGGTCAGGAGAGCGTGGAGTCCATGGAATTGGTCCGCCTCTACCAATCCATCGGTCACCGAGTCTGTTGTTGAGAAGCGTACGAACACTTCGACTGAAATGTGCCGGAGCTCCATCGTGCATGAAGCACATGTTGTGTCGTACTTGTAAAGGCACATGTTCTAGCAGCACAGGTAGAGTATCCCGTATGAAATCATGATAACGTGCTCCATTGAGCGTAGGTGGAAGAACAAGCTAAAATGAGCTCTAACATGGAAATTAAACGTGTCCGGACACATGTCCACGTAACACCTTTTCTTTATTTGTGTGTGAGAAATGTTTCCTGAAAGTTTGGCCGTACCTTTTCGTAACACCCTGTATAGAAGTAAATTTCGCATCGTCATTTCGAAATATCAGGGTCACAGTGTAATGGAGAAATTTTAACGCGCCATATTTCGTAGTTATAATTAATCTGTTGCGTTGTCTGTACCTTCATGTGCGTGTGGTATCAGCAGCTCACGTTTTTCTACGCGTTTTTTGGTCTTAACATTGGATCATCGTTTCTGTGTAATGTTCACGTCTTAATGTCAGTGTCGTAATTGTATTCGTAAAAAAAAGCACTCCGTCTTCAGGCCACGAGTGGCCTACCGGGACCATCCGACCGCCGTGTCATCCTCAGTGGAGGATGCGGACAGGAGGAGCGTGGGGTCAGCACACCGCTCTCCCGGTCGTTAGGATGGTATTCTTGACCGAAGCCGCTACTATTCGGTCGAGTAGCTCCTCAATTGGCATAAAGAGTCTGAGTGCACCCCGAAAAATGGCAACAGCGCATGGCGGCCTGGATGGTCACCCATCCAAGTGCCGACAACGCCCGACAGTGCTTAATTTCGGTGATCTCACGGGAACCGGTGTAGCCACTGCGGCAATGCCGTTGCCAATTGTATTCATATTTTTGCTATTTGCGGTAGTTGAGCCAAGACACTTCCAGCAGGATAACACTCGAACGTTTTTTTTCTAAAATACTTGTGTAGCGCAAGTATCCGATAAAATGGATCGTCTTTTTTCCGCCACCATCTTGTGTGACGTCAAAACATGATTGCCTGAAAAGGGGGGACCGGGGTTGGGAGGAAATGTGAGGGTGGGATAGGGGGTGTTACCTTGATCCTGATCCTGACACCCTATTTGCATAAGTGTGAATAAATTAAAGTTTCCCATCTCCCTCTTTGCTGTACTATTTATAGCAAGTTGCAGTTTACGAAATTCGCTTCATTAACTAATCTTGTGAGTATTAAACTGACCGTTAGAACACAGAGTTCCTCTGATAATTATGATCCCCTTGTCAACAGGAATGTTAGTGTTCAGATTCTGTCTATCGGAAGGAAGCGACACAAAAGGCTGGTGTAAAGACTTTTCCTTACAGTTTTTGAATTAATTCTTCCCCATTCAAGAGATATGACGAGATAAAAGAAATTATTCAGGTAGTGAAGGGAGACGAAAATTTAATAGTCATGGGTGACTGGAATTCGTCAGTAGGAAAAGGGAGAGAAGGAAACATAGTAGGTGAATATGGATTGGGGGAGAGAAATGAAAGAGGAGGCCGCCTTGTAGAATTTTGCACAGAGCATAACTTAATCATAGCTAACACTTGGTTCAAGAATCATAAAAGAACGTTGTATACCTGGAAGAATCCTGGATATACTAATAGGTATCAGATAGATTATATAATGGTAAGACAGAGATTTAGGAACCAGGTTTTAAATTGTAAGACATTTCCATGGGCAGATGTGGATTCTGACCACAATCTATTGGTTATGAACTGCAGATTGAAAATGAAGAAACTGCAAAAAGGTGGGAATTTAAGGAGATGGGACCTGGATAAACTGAAAGAACCAGAGGTTGTAGAGAGTTTCAGGGAGAGCATAAGGGAACAATTGACACGAATGGGGGAAAGAAATACAGTAGAAGAAGAATGGGTAGCTCTGAGGGATGAAGTAGTGAAGGCAGCAGACGATCAAGTAGGTAAAAAGACGAGGGCTAATAGAAATCCTTGGGTAACAGAAGAAATATTGAATTTAATTGATGAAAGGAGAAAATATAAAAATGCAGTAAATGTAGCAGGCAAAAAGGAATACAAACGTCTCAAAAAAGAGATCGACAGGAAGTGCAAAATGGCTAAGCAGGGATGGCTAGAGGACAAATGTAAGGATGTAGAGGCTTGTCTCACTAGGGCTAAAATAGATACTGCCTACAGGAAAATTAAAGAGACCTTTGGAGAGAAGAGAACCACTTGTATGAATATCAAGAGCTCAGATGGAAACCCAGTTCTAAGCAAAGAAGGGAAGGCAGAAAGGTGGAAGGAGTATATAGAGGGTTTATACAAGGGCGATGTACTTGAGGACAATATTATGGAAATGGAAGAGGATGTAGATGAAGATGAAATGGGAGATAAGATACTGCGTGAAGAGTTTGACAGAGCACTGAAAGACCTGAGTCGAAACAAGGCCCCAGGAGTAGACAACATTCCATTAGAACTACTGATGGCCTTGGGAGAGCCAGTCATGACAAAACTCTACCATCTGGTGAGCAAGATGTATGAGACAGGCGAAATACCCTCAGACTTCAAGAAGAATATAATAATTCCAATCCCAAAGAAAGCAGGTGTTGACAGATGTGAAAATTACCGAACTATCAGTTTAATAAGTCACAGCTGCAAAATACTAACGCGAATTCTTTACAGACGAATGGAAAAACTAGTAGAAGCGGACCTCGGGGAAGATCAGTTTGGATTCCGTAGAAATGTTGGAACACGTGACGCAATACTAACCTTACGACTTAACTTAGAAGAAAGATTAAGAAAAGGCAAACCTACGTTTCTAGCATTTGTAGACTTAGAGAAAGCTTTTGACAACGTTAACTGGAATACTCTCTTTCAAATTCTGAAGGTGGCAGGGGTAAAATACAAGGAGCGAAAGGCTATTTACAATTTGTACAGAAACCAGATGGCAGTTATAAGAGTCGAGGGGCATGAAAGGGAAGCAGTGGTTGGGAAAGGAGTGAGACAGGGTTGTAGCCTCTCCCCGATGTTATTCAATCTGTATATTGAGCAAGCAGTAAAGGAAACAAAAGAAAAATTCGGAGTAGGTATTAAAATTCATGGAGAAGAAGTAAAAACTTTGAGGTTCGCCGATGACATTGTAATTCTGTCAGAGACAGCAAAGGACTTGGAAGAGCAGTTGAACGGAATGGACAGTGTCTTGAAAGGAGGATATAAGATGAACATCAACAAAAGCAAAACGAGGATAATGGAATGTAGTGAAATTAAATCGGGTGATGCTGAGGGGATTAGATTAGGAAATGAGACACTTAAAGTAGTAAAGGAGTTTTGCTATTAGGGAGTAAAATATCTGATGATGGTCGAAGTAGAGAGGATATAAAATGTAGACTGGCAATGGCAAGGAAAGCGTTTCTGAAGAAGAGAAATTTGTTAACATCTAGTATAGATTTAAGTGTCAGGAAGTCGTTTCTGAAAGTATTTGTATGGAATGTAGCCATGTATGGAAGTGAAACATGGACGATAACCAGTTTGGACAAGAAGAGAATAGAAGCTTTCGAAATGTGGTGCTACAGAAGAATGCTGAAGATAAGGTGGGTAGATCACGTAACTAATGAGGAGGTATTGAATAGGATTGGGGAGAAGTTTGTGGCAGAACTTGACTAGAAGAAGAGATCGGTTGGTAGGACATGTTTTGAGGCATCAAGGGATCACAAGTTTAGCATTGGAGGGCAGCGTGGAGGGTAAAAATCGTAGAGGGAGACCAAGAGATCAATACACTAAGCAGATTCAGAAGGATGTAGGTTGCAGTAGGTACTGGGAGATGAAGAAGCTTGCACAGGATAGAGTAGCATGGAGAGCTGTATCAAACCAGTCTCAGGACTGAAGACCCAACAACAAACAACATTCAAAATAGAAACGTTTCTTCCGTATAGAAATGCTTTGCGTATTATTTTCAGTAAAAAAGCTTGGATTCACCCGAATTCCCAAGTCTGTTCACAATCAAGCAATCTGCGGGCGAAGAGCTGAAGCTCTTGGGTTCATTAGTTTTATTCTGTATAAATTCTCAAGACTGATAATATTGCTACACTTAAGAATGGACATCTCAAGGTCCTTACTGTAAGCGTTACGTGCATCATGATCAATCTGTGTGATGTTCTCTTCAAAAAACTCGTCCATCTACGCAAAGTAACTTTTTTATGGATGACAACAGCGGTGCTAGCCTTGTCTACCCTGACAGTCAAAGATTCGTTGTATCCAAGTTTTAAATTAACTTAATTCATGACAGACAGATCCCTATTTGGCATCATAGTTCGAAATGCATTCTCTATAAAATCACTAGCTTCACAAACAAATTTAAGTTTATCCGTCCTACTGTCAACCATGTTATCAACTGCTGTTTCCAAGTTAGCTACAAGGTTAGTAACCGTTGTGTCGTCTAATCGGAGTTGCAGATTATGTTTAAGCTCTTTCGTCAACAGCTCTTCAAAAACGGCTCTACGCACTATGAGACTTAACATCCGAGGTCATAAGTCCTCTAGAACTTAGAACAAATTAAACCTAACTAACCTAAGGACATCACACACGTTCATGCCCGAGACAGGATTCGAACTTGTGACCGTAGCGGTCGCGCGGTTCCAGACAGAAGCGCCTAGAACCACTCGGCCACATCGGCCGGCTAAGGGCTCTTCCTGGTGAGCATTGCAGACAACAGATGTTAAGTTGACCATGGGTTTATAAATAAACATGCGGACAGTGTTCTATGTCTTACGTTGGGCAGACTGGCAGTATGTTCATAAGGAGATTTCAGGAACATATGCCCACTAAAGAACGTATAATTCAACGTAACTTCTCGTTCGCTGAGAATTTGAAAGCTAGCAGACACATAGAACGCGTATCAGAATCGTTCCATAGTTTTCATCGTGCACTTTCATAGGGAAACTGGAGATTGTGAAACACTCTCATGCAGCTAAAAATTTAAGTCTTGCAGAGAAATTGATTACTAAGAATCAGAAGTTTTATGTTTCAAGGATGCGAGCTAACATCGCAAAGATGTTGGGGTTCACATGCGGTTCCTCTTCGTCGAAATGTCTTGGCTCAATCTCGTCTAGGGGTTGAACCGCACGTATCGCATTACACGCCCTAAGTTAGACACTTGTGACCCTTTGGTTAAATTGTATGGCTGATGGTAAGTTTGCGAAATACAAAGTTAATATAACATATAATAACAGTAATAATAGTATTGGGGTCTAAATTACCGACTCATAAATGATGTAGGCCACACAGTCGCGATTTGATCAGAATAATGTTTATTCACAAAGAGAACTAACAGCGAAAGTGGTCGTATTTAGAGCTACTGTTACACTCGAGCGCATATCCATTTGACACAGTTCGATCATTCACAATCTCATCGCGAAATACAAGTCCAATGCTACACCTCGTTATTAACGCGAAAGTTCGAGTTCATACCAGGCGCACTGCTGCTCACCGCTCAGAGACTTAAGTCCCGCAATACCACACAACGCGAAATCCTCTAAGTGGTTTCACTTCCTAGTAGCTACCTACAGACGGACCGTCAGCTTTCGCGTCTCAACCGGCTCTGACCACTTTAGTGTCTCCAGCCCAACTGCCCCCTATCGCGTCTGCACCAGCACTACCCCCCTCTGCCCGTCCCCGGCCACGTTTCCCGCGCGCGGAATATCCTCGCTCAATTGACTATGGCATTTTCCTTTCCTGAAACCGTCCCTCTGATTCCCTACAGCTTATTCCAAATTATATTACAATTTAATCTATTTAAATAATCAAAGCTTGACCACATTCACGTTCTACGTAAAGTAACAATAATATCCATTACAGAATAAACGTTAAATTCTTTTACATAAACCAATACAATTTCCTTTTTAACGGTGAATGTCACGGCCAGTAGCCTTGCACCAATGTGCTTTCTGGTAAATAGGTAAAGAACAAAGTAACTATTATGCACTAAACTTTACAACTAATATTCTATTACCTAATGATTCAATAAGGTGTCGTGCTGTCATTGTTCAATGTGTTTTGTGTAGAGGAAATGATGATCCGATGCTTAACGGAAAATACTGATAATTTGAATTCACTATACCTTTTAAACAAATAAAGTTACAGAGTTGGCATTTACAACATTTGTCATTTCAATGATGCGCTTCTATATGGAATGTCGATCGTTAACTTCGACCAAAGTATTCAGATTTTAACATTCAGGTTTTGTTACAAAACTTGTTAGTTTTACTTTAACAGGATATCCTAAACTATTATAGATATGATCAATATTGAAGTTTTACCGGTATTACCAAGAAAATGTCCGCTCCTGGTAGCTGAGTGGTCAGCACGACGGCTTTATGTCATACCTAACGGTTCGGGATCGGTTCTTAGCTGGGTCGGAGATTTACTCCGCTCAGGGAGTGCGTGTTGCGTTGTCCTTATCGTCATCATTTCATCTCCACCGACAAGCAAGTCGCCGAAATGGTGTCAACTCGAAAGACTTGCACCAGGCGAACGGCTAGCCAACGGGAGGCCCTAGCCACATGGCATTTATTTACCATGCTAATTTATAAAGGATGGTAGATTAAAATTACTGTGGCTTCATTCCTTGAATCACTACAGAATTAAATAGATTTCCTAAATGTTTCACTTTATGGACGATCTTAGGCCCGCCATATTTAACACGGTTACACCTCCTTGGTCACAAACAGCTTCTACGGGGTTTCCCAATGACATAGGTTCTCGTCTGTCTCACTTGCACACTACAGCGCTTAGGCATCATTCAGCACAATAGACGTCTGTGAATTTACCCATCTCATGGTGAATCTGCGCTCTTTGTGGCACACGGTCCTGGAAGACAGGGTTGGTTTCACAATTCGTGAGGGCTGACTCTTTCGGCCATATACTCAAATCAGAGTGAAATGTTCGTTAACTCACAAAGTTGACAATTTGTCAAAGACTCCCCATTCATACTTAACTGGAAGAATGCAGAAGGTCGAAATTTAATTCATACTTAAGTGTAAGACTGCGGAAGGTTGAAATTAACAGTACAGATAGTCTGCAAAAATCAGCAGAGTCCTGTAACGTGGGAGGTACCAAGAATGGTGTCCCACAGGGTTCAGTCATGAGCCCCTTATTTTTCTTAATATATATTAATGACTTGCTACTCTATATTCATGAAGATACAAAGCTAGTTCTTATTGATGATTACCTAAGTATAGTAATCACACCCAAAAAGCAAGAGTCAATTTAGGAAATTGTAAACAATTTCTTTCAGAAAATTGTTAAGTGGTTCTCTGCAAATGGACTCTTACTAAATTTTGAGGAAACACAGTTTATACAATTCTGTACAGTAAATCGTATAACGCCATTGATAAATATAGGCTTTGAACAGAAGTCTGATGCTAAGGCATAATACTTAAAATTTCTGGTTGTGTGCATTGATGAGAAATTGAAGTGGAAGAAACACCTTGACGCTCCGCTGAAACGGTTCGGTTCAGCTACTTATGCTATTAGGGTTATTGCAAATTTTGGTGATAAACATATCAGTAAATTAGGCTACTATGCCTATTTTCATTCACTGCTTTCATATGGCATCATATTTTGGGGCAATTATTCACTAAGAGAGAAAGTTACCATTGCACAAAAGCGTGTAATCAGGATAATAGCTGGAGCCCACCAAAGATCACCTTGCAGACATTTATTTAGAGAACTCGGGATGTTTGCAGAATCTTCGAAATACATATATGCACTTATGAAATTTGTCATTAATAACCCATCCCAATTGAAAAATAACAGCGAAGTGCGTAGCTACATGACTAAAAGAAAGGTGATCTGCACTATTCTGGCTTAAATCTCACTTTGGCACAAAAAGGGGTGAATTATGCTACCACAAAAATCTTTGGTCGTTTGCCAAATAGTATTGAAAGTGTGACAGATAGCCAACCAACATTTAAAAACAAATCAAAAGAATTTCTGAATAACAACTCATTCTACTCAATAGATGAATTCTTAGATATAAAGTAGTAACTGAAAATAATAAATAAAGAAAAAAATTAATTATTTTGTATAAAGAAAACTTATGTTAAAGTGACACGTACTACATCATTACGAAAGGTCGCATTCATGATCTATGGAACAAGGATTAATGTATGTTTGTGCGTATGTATGTCAGTCTGTTTCTTTACTCTTGATCCCAAAAGATGGCACCATATATTAGGTATTTTATTCCTTCTTTAATTGCTTTTACATCCATTTTATTTGAGTAGCCTACTTTCACACTGCTTTAAATCCATTTTTCATTTGCATTGGCTTCAATAACCAGTACAAGTTTTACTTTATTCTTATTTATTGTACTTCCAAACATGAACATCCTTCCAAGCACAACTTCCATCCGATGCATCGGCGACCTCCTGCCACGCAGTCTTACGTAGCGTGCATATACGTGGTCATGTATTTCACTCTAAAAGCTCTCCTCCATCCGAACAGGCGTTGGAAGGCCCAAAGGTACCGACCGGCCGTCGTGTCGTCCTCAGACCACAGGCGTCACTGGATGCGGATATGGAGGGGCATGTGGTCAGCACACCGCTCTCCCGGCCGTATATCAGTTTACGAGACTGTAGCCGTTATTTCTCAATCAAGTAGCTCCTCAGGGTTGTCTCACAAGGGCTGAGTGTACCCCGCTTGCCAACAGCGCTCGGCAGACCGGATGGTCACTCATCCAATGGCTAGCCCAGCCCGACTGTTCGTAACTTCGGTGACCTGACGGGAACCGGTGTTACCACTGATGCACGGCCGTTGTTTGATGTATTCATAGCTACTACGATATATATTCCAATATTTATGTTTCAAGATTAGAAGTATGGCCCTATCCCAGCATAGCTGCATACATTCAGGCCACTATGTATCTGACTTTTCGTTGCTAGTCTAGGGCAACGTTTTTTTAAAAAAATCTTCTATTGTTGAACACTCGGTGCATACAAAAAATTTTGGTTTAATACTAATACCTTCTCCGCAGCTCATAAACGTAAGTCCCCCTTCACCCTGGTTTTTATGGTTTTAAATTTTTTACCCTCTTCTCGTGGTGAATAGGACAGTAGCGCTAATCTTTTTCCATGTATTTTCCCAGTTATAAATTCTGAAGGTGCCCCGAAAAAGCGAAACATATCAATAACGCTCTCTTGTTATTGCGACTTAGACTGTTTCTGTTACTGAAAATGAATCACTAAGATTGCTGCAGCAAGGCCACAGAGCTGGAGTATTTGAATTTATTAAAGGTTGAGGATGGTATTCATGTAATTTAAATTTTGGGTAGGTAGTACCCGTAGAGACCATTTTGGCCAATCCAATGTATTTCGCGCCAATGCCAGGACGGTAGTAACAGTGAACGCAGGCGGAAGGCGGAAATTCGTCCCAGTCATCTCACAGGCCGTACCGTTAATGATAACAATACTGCCGTGTACCTCTAACCTTCTCAAACTCTCAGGTTTCCCTTTTATATAGCGATTTGACGACACGGATTCTGGCGAGAGAACCTAGTGCAGCCAATTCATCTCCACCTTTTGGAATTAAGACAACGTGGGCAAGGTTTCCTTTTCGCAACTTGCGTCATTCGGTTTCCCCAAAAATATTCGCTTGTCAATCTCTACCGGTCTGTCTGGATAGACAACAATACTTCCCTGAGTACGTTTCTCCAACGATATAACTACAATACCTTCTTTATACTTCGAAATCAGCAATAACTCCTTCGTCCTAACACGTATCAATTCCCCTGTGGCCCCCATTTCACCGTATTGTCCTGAATGGTGCAACACTGAAATTTCGCACTAACACCTGTTACAGATAAGTGATCTTATATGCACATCCGTGATCCACCTGCTCTTAGTTTAATCCTAACTACGTGGAAAAACAATGCTAAATTATTGTCTGTTACTTCCGATGTACACTCCTGGAAATGGAAAAAAGAACACATTGACACCGGTGTGTCAGACCCACCATACTTGCTCCGGACACTGCGAGAGGGCTGTACAAGCAATGATCACACGCACGGCACAGCGGACACACCAGGAACCGCGGTGTTGGCCGTCGAATGGCGCTAGCTGCGCAGCATTTGTGCACCGCCGCCGTCAGTGTCAGCCAGTTTGCCGTGGCATACGGAGCTCCATCGCAGTCTTTAACACTGGTAGCATGCCGCGACAGCGTGGACGTGAACCGTATGTGCAGTTGACGGACTTTGAGCGAGGGCGTATAGTGGGCATGCGGGAGGCCAGGTGGACGTACCGCCGAATTGCTCAACACGTGGGGCGTGAGGTCTCCACAGTACATCGATGTTGTCGCCAGTGGTCGGCGAAGGTGCACGTGCCCGTCGACCTGGGACCGGACCGCAGCGACGCACGGATGCACGCCAAGACCGTAGGATCCTACGCAGTGCCGCAGGGGACCGCACCGCCACTTCCCAGCAAATTAGGGACACTGTTGCTCCTGGGGTATCGGCGAGGACCATTCGCAACCGTCTCCATGAAGCTGGGCAACGGTCCCGCACACCGTTAGGCCGTCTTCCGCTCACGCCCCAACATCGTGCAGCCCGCCTCCAGTGGTGTCGCGACAGGCGTGAATGGAGGGACGAATGGAGACGTGTCGTCTTCAGCGATGAGAGTCGCTTCTGCTTTGGTGCCAATGATGGTCGTATGCGTGTTTGGCGCCGTACAGGTGAGCGCCACAATCAGGACTGCATACGACCGAGGCACACAGGGCCAACACCCGGCATCATGGTGTGGGGAGCGATCTCCTACACTGGCCGTACTCCACTGGTGATCGTCGAGGGGACACTGAATAGTGCACGGTACATCCAAACCGTCATCGAACCCATCGTTCTACCATTCCTAGACCGGCAAGGGAACTTGCTGTTCCAACAGGACAATGCACGTCCGCATGTATCCCGTGCCACCCAACGTGCTCTAGAAGGTGTAAGTCAACTACCCTGGCCAGCAAGATCTCCGGATCTGTCCCCCATTGAGCATGTTTGGGACTGGATGAAGCGTCGTCTCACGCGGTCTGCACGTCCAGCACGAACGCTGGTCCAACTGAGGCGCCAGGTGGAAATGGCATGGCAAGCCGTTCCACAGGACTACATCCAGCATCTCTACGATCGTATCCATGGGAGAATAGCGGCCTGCATTGCTGCGAAAGGTGGATATACACTGTACTAGTGCCGACATTGTGCATGCTCTGTTGCCTGTGTCTATGTGCCTGTGGTTCTGTCAGTGTGATCATGTGATGTATCTGACCCCAGGAATGTGTCAATAAAGTTTCCCCTTCCTGGGACAATGAATTCACGGTGTTCTTATTTCAATTTCCAGGAGTGTATATCTCAGTTCTGCCAGGAACTGTTTCTCCACAAGGCGTAATCCTGACATCAACGAGGATCTTCCCACAAAATAGTCACGTAGAAAGGTATAGGCAGTCATCCCCTCCCTCCTTTCGAAACGAGTAATTATAGACAAGTAGAAAACAAGACACAACAACAAAAGCACCTAACAATACCCCTACATTACTAAAAGAAAAATACGTATGGCAGTGATATAACAAAATGACACTAAATACATCCGAACACAACACATAATAAAATATACTCATAGAAGGCCAATATTAAGAATGAATATAGCACCACACAAAACATTCCACATAATAAAACGCTATAATTAATTACCTGACCTTAAAACATAAGACATGTCACGTGTCTTGTGTCATCTAACTGCTAAAAGTTCTTCCTTCCTGATGGTACCGCTTCCGCCATTAACTTAAAATGGTTTTGCGCGACTGAGGTGAGCGATATCTGTTTTGGCAGGAAACTAATTTTACATTAACTGCTTAGGTTGTCTCCACGACCTGATACAGCCCGTGATCGTTGGTCAAAAATTTCTCCTTCTCTGCCCTCCGTATGTAGGGATTAGTTAACAATACCCACTGTCCTACACGATATAGCATTTCTTTGACCATGCACCTGTTCAGCTGTTCCTGGCGTTCCGGGCCCTTTGTGTTCGCTTTTTGCACGGTTTTTCAAACTTCCCGTACTCTTATCACAAACTTCGCTACCGATTCGCAACCTGGTCCCAACTTAGGACTTAAAACATCAAAGGGGGCGGCATCTTACTCCTGTACACCATCTGAAATGGGGAAATGGATGTTCCCGTAGGAGCCTTTGAGTTGTATATACGAACCACATATGGAAGATATGTGTCGTGTGAAGCATTCATATTGAAACTTAGTAGTTTCGAAAAGATGTTTCGGACGCACTCCATTCTACCATTGGTCTGAGGGTGCAATTGGCTCATTCGAAACTTCTGAAAGCGTAACACATGGAATAGGTGATTCATAAGTTCTGAAACGAATTTCATACCTTGATCTGTGACTAAGCTATCATGTGCCCTAAACTTCAATGTCAAACGGTTACCTAACACCTTTGTTATAGTACTTGGCTGTTGGCTGGGAATACTATCGTTGCCACAAACTGTGAAAAATGGTCGATAATCGACCATGCTAATATGGAGCATATAAATAACACTCTGGGCAAGGTAAGAGTAAGTTACCGCAGTACGTAGAAAGACAGTGAGTCTTACTAGCGAACACTTAAATCCTAAATAATAAAGCTAAGAAATTACCGACAGAGTTTCAAGGACGATATCAGGTAGTGGAGATGACTTCACCAGAAAACGTCAGGTTGCAGTTAAAAGCCCAAACGCCAGTAGTTCATGTTAGTGGGACAAAACGATTTAATGGTATCATTGATGCACTATCGCAAGTACTTTCGCCGTTACTGCAGAAAGAGAAGCTACTGTCCACGATGTACCAAGCACATAATATAACATATGAACTTAGGTCTGGGAATAAGTAACAGACCATCGGATTAAGTGTGTCTTATTTTGTGTTAGGAGAACTAGGGCAACGTAATTTTTTGGTTTGTTGTAATGTGTGTCATTTTCATTTGAGACAAATTTTTAGTCTAAAGACGGAGAGGATGCATGATATTTGCTCTCTGCAAGGTGGTGTTGACGATGAAGTTCAAACATGTTATCATGAGCATAGTGTTCTTACGTGTAAGTAAGACAAACGTTATAAAGAACCAGCCTTTGGAAACTGGAATCCTGTTGCCACTGCAACAAGACATACTCTTCGCAAGCCACAAGTGGTTACTGAAGCCCACATGTAGCATCAAGGAAATGAGAAATTAAGTGCTACAGTTACAAAGTACAAGTTTGTAAACTTACCTACTGAGGCAACCAAGGAGAAATTCTAGCGAACATATGGAGTGAATACCCGGAATTGAAGTTACAATAGCTGACAAGAGTAATTCCGGACTGAGTAGTGCCAAAGAAAGGAGATATTCTAGACACTGGTGTAAAGCAGCTGAAAACAGTATCTGGAAGAGTAGATGGTGAAGACATCACGAACTTAAATTACGCAGTAAGTATGGTGCTGGAAATAGTCATGAACACAGAAACAACTGTTAGTTACCATAGGACATAGATTGCGCATATGGGAGAGGGAATATTCAACGTTATTAAAACAACGCATAAATTTACAACTGGAAAAAATGAAATTTATGGTAAGAACTATTGGATCAGACTGCTAAGGTCATCGGTCCATAGGCTTACACACTACTTAATCTAACTTAAACTAACGTACGATAAGGACAACACAAACACCCACGCCCGAGGGAGGGCTTGAACCTCCGACGGGGGCAGCCGCGCATTCCAACTCAATTACAGCAATATATGAAAGTAACTGCGGATATACTAAACAAATATGTGAAGCAACACAAATCGCTTGAGTAATCTAGATGAGAGATTAGTAGTAGACAAATTACTATATGAACTAGCTAATAGGATACGAGATCACAGAATAGAAATCCAGAGGATACAGAAAGCAGTTCTCCATGCCACACATGGTACATACACTAAGTACAACACCAGGAACTCCATAACAATTTCCATTAGGATTACAGCAAGTGGAAACAGAAATTCCAACAGGGTTTCGACACGTCTTAACTCTAACAAAAATCAACATAGCATTTTTGTATTACATCTCCACATTTGAGATTTACACGGATGAGGTTAGAATATACATTGAAATACAATTTCTAGCAGCAGGGTTGGACACTTGATACCAGTGTTATACGATCCAACGACATCTCGCCTGATTGAAACTTATAAATAAATGAATACGGGTTCAAACTTGCGAGGTATTATCAGTTTGGGAACAAAGGGATGCTCAAGTTTTTATGTCAACAGAGATCTCGGCGATTGTATCAAGGAGTTACCATTTGACCAACTCCAGTGGTACGATCTGAGAAGTGATCATCTGAAATCCAGCTAATCGTTAAGAAAATATAAGCTCCAGAATGAATCAGTGCGACTACCATACTGTCAGCGGATTGATAATCCTTCGATTTCTTCCACGTTCTCACCACAAACAGCAGCAGTTTATTCCTACGCTGATTTTAAGGTACGACAAAATTAGAATTACGACAGAGTGGATTATTGAGTAATGGAACGAAGTGCGGCGTAGCCGGAACACAATTTCAGCCTCACACTACTATTACAGAAACCACTATAACTACAGCCACTTGATCAATGTTGTATTTGCTAGAGAAATACCTAACTGTAGTACCGATGCAAAAATTAAGCAGCACCTTGGAACTCATCACACTAAATGAATGAATTATTTAGGAAAAGCGACAAAATTCAGTAGATCAAATGCTGCAGCACGTGCGCAATACTAACAAAAATACAGATGGAATATTATTGCGGTCGGTGTATTAACTGCCACTGTTATCATGATAATAGCATTCATTTCTGTAGTTTAAAAGGAAAATCATTCATGCAATTGAAGCAACCACACATGAAATCCCCCTGCAATGGATTCATAGTAGAAAGTAAGAAATTCTAGAAAATATTTTCAATAGGCAGACTAGGAAGACAGTGTTTAACTAAGTTAAGACCTCCACTGTTGACTTACGGAATCAGAAATTAGGAAAAAAATAAATTGTAGATATTTGATTGGTGCATAATTTCGTAGCGTTTTTCTATTAGCTTAATTAACACAACAGATACAAATGACAGCGTCCTTAGGTGTCAATAACACACTGACGAAAAGAAATCGCTACAGCAAGAAGCTATGCAATATAAACGAAAATTGGGGGAAGTGTTTTTACATCTGAAAGATGATATCTATTAGATTTCTCGTCAGTGGCATAAGAGCAGCGCTAGTAGCGCCACTATGAGGATGCAAATCAGGTTTGCTTTATATACACCCTGTAACGGTCGTTACCCTTGAGATTCGACGTGGTGAGCTGACGTTAGTGAAGAATGCCTTTAAGGTGACAAGCCCTCTCTCAGTTTGAACAAGGTCGTGTAGCAGGACTACGAGAAGTTCAGTGTTGCTTCTGCGGTATCTCAGAACGACTTGGTAGGAACGTAGCCACTGTACATGATTGCTGGCAGCGATGGTCACGAGAAAGTGCGGTCGCAAGAAGACCGAGATCCGGCTGGCCACTTGACACTACCGAGAGTGAGGGCCATTGTGTTCAGTAAGTTCTGTGGTGCATCGTACTGCATCTGCAGCAGCAGTCTGACCATCAGCTGGCACCACACTGCAACAACGAAGTCATACAAATAGCTTACTTCAAGGACAGCTCCGAGCCAGGTGCCCTGTAGCGCGCATTCCCCTGACCTCAATCCTCCGCCGTTTGCGACTTCATTAGTGTCAGGCAAGAACTAATTGGACGGCAAGGGTGAAGATTAGTTGTGCTTTCTGAGGAAAGCTGATTCTGCTTCGCTGTCATGGCCTTGTGTTGGTTAGAAGGAGATCATTTCTATGCCTGCAACCACTTTATTACTGCACTATACACACTGAACATATGCCTGGAGGTATGGCCTGGGAAGCGATTTCGTATGACAACAGCAGTTCTCTCACAGTTATCCTACGCACCCTGACTGCAAAAGTGTACGTCAGTCTGGTGATTAGACCTCTTGTGATGCCATTCATGAACAGCATTCCCAGGGTGTTTTCCAACAGGATAACGGTCGCCCACATACCACTGTTGTAATCCAACATGCTCTACGGAGTATCGACATGTTGCCTTGGCCTGCTCGATCATTCGATCAGTCTCTATTCGATGATGCATAGGACGACGACTCCAGTGTCATCCACAAACAACATTAACTGTCCAGAATGAGATTTCCACTCTGCAGCGGAGTGTGCGCTGATATGAACCTTCCTGGCAGATTAAAACTGTGTGCCCGACCGAGACTCGAACTCGGGACCTTTGCCTTTCGCGGGCAAGTGCTCCACCAGCTGAGCTACCGAAGCACGACTCACACCCGGTACTCACAGCTTTACTTCTGCCAGTACCTCGTCTCCTACCGTCCAAACTTTACAGAAGCTCTCCTGCGAACCTGGCAGTACTAGCACTCCTGAAAGAAAGGATATTGCGGAGACATGGCTTAGCCACAGCCTGGGGGATGTTTCCAGAATGAGATTTCCACTCTGCAGCGGAGTGTGCGCTGATATGAAACTTCCTGGCAGATTAAAACTGTGTGCCCGACCGAGACTCGAACTCGGGACCTTTGCCTTTCGCGGGCAAGTGCTCTACCAACTGAGCTACCGAAGCACGACTCACACCCGGTACTCACAGCTTTACTTCTGCCAGTACCTCGTCTCCTACCTTCCAATCTGTACAGAAGCTCTCCTGCGAAGGCACACAGTTTTAATCTGCCAGGAAGTTTCAACATTAACTGTCCTTGTATTGATCGACCAAGTGCAACAGGCATGGAACTCCATCTCACAAACTGATATTTAGCACCTGTACAACACATTACATTACAATTTGCATATTCGCATTCAACATTCTGGCGGTCACAACTGTTAGTAATGAACCAGCATTACACACTCCCAATGGCTTATCTCGCGCTCACATTGGCCTGTGATCTTGTAATATCAATCACTTTAATAGTTACGTAGACATAAGTATTCCCTGAATGTCATCACTCTACATTCAATATTTTTGAACGTTGTAATATTTTTCCATCAGTGTATATTCTCCTTCACTACTTATAAAAGTCTACCAACGCTGGGTAACTTTTCGATTCCGCTGCTGTCAAAATCGTGCGGCTTTGAGGAACAAAACACGTCATGTTCGGAGGGCATTTTCATCCGGAAAGGGAGTTCCTCGGCTGTTGTTCGATAGAGAGCGGAAAAGGTGAAAATATGAGGACGCAGGGTCAAACGAAAAAGGTGGGTGAGGAATTCCTTCCCAATTGAGCTCCTGTATTGTGTTTTTTGTCAGTCTAACACAATGTGGGCGGGCGTTATCGTGAAGCAGCATCCCATCCCTGTTATTATTCTTCAACTATGTCTCCATGACGTCTCATTTGTTGACAATAAATGTCAGCAATGATGTTTATACCTCGGGGAAGCAATTCGTAGTCCACCACACCGTCGCTGTTCCACCAGACGAATAACATAATCGTTTCTGGATGCACGCTGATCTTTGTACGGGAAGTTGTTGCTCTCTATAGACTCAATCATTCCTTTCTTTTCCTTACGTTGGCATGAAGACACCATTTCTTATCACCAGTAACAATACTGGATAGGAATTGTCGGTGTTGTTCATTAGCCAATTGGTGACGAGCAAACTGAGGTGTACAGTCGAGGACAAAACGAGCGAGACCCCTCGCCTTTTCATTATGCTGATCCGCACAGCTTTGAAGTCTGCTACACAGCATAACAGGCAAGGCGACGAAGTGCTACCAACTTACTATGCGCAGGCGTGAATTTGAAAAACTATCCGAACTTTGTCCCACTGTTTTCAATCATATGTAAGACTATATTAATGCTGATTAGTGTATTAAACACAACTCGTAAATATAAGATATAAGTGAAAGAAGAAACGCTAATTAGTGTGAACTGTACTAATAAAAATGAATTTCAGCTTATCCAGATAACATAACTGTTTTAGTAAGACAAAGTACTCCAGGTCGTTACGAATTAGCAAAATATTATGCGCAATCGGCCGCGAAACGGTCTGTGTCAACGTTCAGACGAGTCATACTGGATTACCGTTACTGACCTACCATGAGTGCAAATTTAGCAATGCGTGAAGATTCATAACGAAATTCAGATAAAAATCATTCAATGCCACCCTTAAGTCAGTTCAATTATTGACACAAGCGGAAAAAGTAGGCAGCAACAAGCATGAAATTCTACAAGATTTTCATATTTACATCCACAGGGCGCCGGTACAGAATAAAGGCAGCAATAAAACGTATTGGGGGCGCGAGAATTTCTTAAAATTTCTTTACTGATAGTCAGTGTGCCTCCATCAAGATTAGAACCGAAAATAAACCAGACCTCCCTTGCAGTAGCAAACACCCTTCACTACGCTAGCAGACAAACCAGGAAAACAGCCCTCTATTATTACCCGAGACATGAATAAGCCGGCAATATCGCAATGAAAATGCCAAAATGATCTTCAGTTTCCGTTGCATAGAGCTTTCTGGACTCAAAAAAATGAATTTTCTGCCTTTATGTCACCGCTTATGTGACAATCATTCGGGATGTTTATCGAAAGAACTAAATACTGTTATTAGCGAGTAAATTTAGTAGGATAGTTCTACACCACCCCAGGAAATAAACGACTACATAGCTGCCAAACGTATTCTATAATGTTTAGAATTTTCCATTAGACTCTCCACAGCCAGAAAACGTTCATTAGCCGAAGTGTTTCTTACGCTAGCTAGCAATGGGAATTCCCGCACTTCTAAAACGAAGTGGCATTAATACTGGGATCTGAATTACCACGTGTATAGGCAAATGGATTTTATTTGCATTCCTGTAAACGTGATTTGGATCGAAAGGGTAGCTACGAGTAATATGCTGATGTATCGACTGGAACTAGAACATTTCAAATAAGGGTAGGGAGGATTATTTATGCGGCCCTCGTCTTCAGTAACTGTCGTAGCTATTTTCGTTGTTAGGATTTCGTCAGCTAAATCAGTAGAAATGAAACCCTAGTAGTCTCACTTTCTTGACCGTTTACCTGTCTACCCAGTCCTTAAAACCTGTTTACCTCGAGAACAGGTAGACATAATAAGCGGAAATGTATCGCACTCCCTGCAGTATACTGTCCCTTGGTGGCGTAAAAAAAGTGAGCTTCTATGTCAACGCAATCTTAAGATACGGCCGTTTATGTAAAGAAAATGTACGCGTAAGGTCGAAAAATGACTCTAAGACCTATGCGACCAAACTACTTAGATCATCAGTCCCCTAGACGTATAACTACTTAAACCTACCGAACCTAACAACACACATCCATGCCCGGGGAAGGATTCGAACTGACGCCGCAAGCAGCCGCGTGGTCCGCGATATGACGCAGTTGAACGCATGTCTAACCCGCGCCAGCAAGCTACTACATTTACTCGCTAATAACAGTATTTTGTTCTTTCGATAAACATCCCGAATGATTGTCAGATAAGCAGTGACATAAAGGTAGAAAATTCATTTTTTTAGTCCAGAAAGCTCTATGCAACGGAAACTGAAGATCATTTTGACATTTTCATTGCGAAATTGCCGGCTTATTCATGTCTCGGGTAATAATAGAGGGCTGTTTTCCTGGTTTGACTGCTAGCGTAGTGAAGGGTGTTTGCTACTGCAAGGGAGGTCTGGTTTATTTTCGGTTCTAATCTTGATGGAGGCACACTGACTATCAGTAAAGAAATTTTAAGAAATTCTTGCGCCCCCAATACGTTTTATTGCTGCCTTTATTCTGTACCGCCGCCCTGTGGATGTAAATATGAAAATCTTGTAGAATTTCATGCTTGTTACTGCCTACTTTTTCCGCTTGTGTCAATAATTGAACTGACTTAAGTGTGGCATTGAATGATTTTTAACTGAATTTCGTTATGAATCTTCACGCATTGCTAAATTTGCACTCATGGTAGGTCAGCAACGGTAATCCAGTATGACTCGTCTGAACGTTGACACAGACCGTTTCGCGGCCGAATGCGCATAATATTTTGCTAATTCGTAACGGCCTGGGGTACTTTGTCTTACTAAAACAGTTATGTTATCTGGATAAGCTGAAATTCATTTTTATTAGTACATTTCATACTATTTAGCGTTTCTTCTTTCACTTATATCTTATATTTACGAGTTGTGTTTAACACACCAATGAGCATTTAATATGCACACATGATTGGAAACAGTGTGACAAAGTTAGCATCCACATATGAAGATGGTATCGGACATGTCCGAAAGAACAGATACCATCGATAACCATGCAGCTCGTTAGAATGAAATTTCAATGAAATGAATACCCTTAGCTGCATACAGGCGTTAATATAAGTCAACCGTCCCCTTTGACTTATATTAACGCCTGTATGCAGCTAAGGGTATTCATTTCATTGTAAAGTTCGGATAGTTTTTCAATTTCACGACTGCGCATAGTATGTTGGTAGCACTTCGTCGCCTTGCCTGTTATCCTGTGTAGCAGACTTTAAAGCTGTGCGGATCAGCACAACGAAAAGGCGAGGGGTCTCGCTCGTTTGGTCCACGACTGTACATACCACAACCAGTGATTTTTTTTATTTTGGTGTGGAGCATGTGTTTGTTAAACACCTGATCTTTTAACCTTCCCAATTGAATGCAAGTGCAGGATGGTGCAACGATCACAGAGCATCAGATTTGCCAGTCTCGAGCACGCAGACGTGGATCATTGTGGACTAAAGCATTTAATCGATCTTCATCAAGCCCCAAAGGTCGAGATTGGACAGTCAGTAATTTCAAAACGGTCCTCCTTAAAACGAGTTTCCATTTTCTTGCCGTGTTCTGTCGAATGGCTTTATCCTCATACATGGGGCAAACGTTTCTGGCTGCCACCCTCTATTCAACTCAAACAGAAGCATATGTCGAAAATGTTCCGATTTCTCCACTTGGCACTCCATTTTGTAGTGTCCAAAACTCCGCTCACTATCTTCAAATTGCCGGCCGGAGTGCCCGAGCGGTTCTAGGTGCTACAGTCTGGAACCACGCGACCGCTACGATCGCAGGTTCGAATCCTGCTTCGGGCATGGATGTGCGTGATGTCCTTAGGTTAGTTAGGTTTAAGTAGTTCTAAGTTCTAGGGGACTGATGACCTCAGAAGTTAAGTCCCATAGTGCTCAGAGCCATTTATCTTCAAATTACAAAATAACAATATGTAAACTCAAATAGCAACAGTGAACTACGAATAAAAAATTACAATCGATAAATAAACCCATAGCAGCCAGAATATCAACATGCAAACCAAAAACGCTATGACCCTTTGCACCAGGCTAAGGAAAGGTATTTAACTAGTAGATAAGGCAAAATGTAAAATTCGGGACATTGGAGGAGTAAAGTCCCCAAAGCACAGCTGTGCTTTAGCACAGGGACGTGTCAGTAAAAACGAGCCACAAGGTGTAAACATTTCGAAGCTGTTAGTCTGTCACCAAGAGAGTGACATCGACACTTTAGTGTGAGAGAGAGAACGAGCTCAGCGAAAAAGTGTAAGACAAGAGTGCAACGAACAGTCTTCGTTGCCCTCGTAGTATTAAGTGATATCCACTAAGTGGGACGCAACATCACATATCGTCACCTGACGCAGCAGTTATGGCACCGAAACAAACATGTTAATCAAATGTAGCAACGCTAAGAACCACTGACCTCTCGTAATAAGCTGGATTTATTTGGTCATTATGAACTACATCGCACAGCAAAGTCTCTCCTCAGTTGAATAAATACCCAGACCAGTTATCCTATGGACAGTCTATCAGTAGGCTCGATGGCATCCATTTTGTTCACATTCGATTCTCTGATTATTGCATAGTAATATATGACGTATGTGTCTTCTAGTATTGTCACACTTTGTCAGTCATAGTCCCGCTGCGTGGCGTAATGACAGCAGTTCCATAACTACCGACAACTGACGCCGACGTCCAGGACTGAGGCTGATTATGGATCATGGCACAAACTGTTCTGATATTTCGACATCATATGGATGAGAGGACCTACCAAACCACTACGCCAGAATCTGCATACATCAGGACATCTGGCATCATCGACTCGGAGAAGCCCAGAGTACTTCAAGGGTAGCGTTAGAATCAGTCTCACTCGGCGAGTGGGCAGCCCGCCAGACCACAAGTCACTGGTGCGTGCTACAAGCTGACACAGCGATCTCTGTGCAGCCATGAGTCTGCCATTGATGACAGCAGATTTCAGTCAGGCCAACACAGCAACTGGCCGTCAATGAGGGCACATCCACCAAATATATATTGAACAATAAAATTAGTAACAAGTACCCTTGTTTTATTTGCGTCAAATGATACCCAAAAGTCATCAGGTCACATCTCCTCATAAATTAGTAGGAGTTTCCAGTCCAGGAGGTGGCGACCCCTACAACATTGTGTCAAAAAGGATTAGTCCAATATGTGGGATATGTTTTCTGTCAGAAAGCATATTATCAACTATCAATTTTGATCAGCAGTAAATCTAATTGTCAAACTAAAGTAATTAATTATCTTACATTCCACCCTGTTGTAAGCATATACAACTCCAGAATGAAATTTTCGCTTTGCAGCGGACTGTGCGGTGGGAGTGTGTGTAGAACGCTTGCTTGTGAAAGACAAAGGTCCTGCATTGGAGTCTCCATCCTTCACACCATTTTAATGTTCCAGGACGCTGTTTACATAATTGTTTGCAATATGCAGTTACATCTGCATTGCACATACTTTTCCATAAGAAAGAAATCATTTAAACTTTAAATTTTTTTACTGTAGGTATATCAACACATCTGTCAAAAAGCAAGTGCGTTCATTGTATTCACCCTTTCTATAAGGATGGATGCATTTACACTTCATTAGAAGTGTGTTGAAGTATGACTACCTACACCTAAATAGCAGATATACTGAGCATAAGCTCTTTGCCTGAACTGGCAGTGGCGGCTAGAAGGCTGCTGCCTGGCACGGGGCAGCTGGTGCTGCAGTGGTGGTGGCCCAGTATCCTGTCACAGTGCGGTTGGACATGGTCTCCTACCACAGACGTTGGTTTTGCAAGGGTACACAGGGATTACAGGGGGCAGTGGGGGCAGCACTGGGGCAGTAAAGAGGGCCCTTTCCAGTGGTGGTGTGTTTGTTTAAGAATTAAGACCTACCTTTTCCCAGCATAGCACATGTAGACAGATACAACTTTGGTTGATGTCAGAGGGGAATAGTTTACACTTTGGACAGCTGAATTTGCAACGTTTTTTTTAAATTTTACGGAAAATGGACTCTTATTTTGACTTCAATGGATCTGAATTGAGTTTGGACTGAACAAAATTTAAATTAAATTGAAACAAAATTGAAATATAATTCATCTGAATTGAGAGTATGTCAAGAGGCTAGTTAACGGTGGTAACTACCTGTTGTGTGAAATATATTTATATACATAGCCAACAGGCTCAGATTGGCATTCTTTTTCTAGCATGCAGGTTTATACCTGTGAGTGCAACAAACACCTCTCTCCCTGGCTATGAACAGCTGACACTTGCATGGGAGATGAGCTCAGCATATCAGGTGAGACACTGTACTTCGACCTAGTACTGGTACAGGAGCATGGATGGTGCCCTTGGGAGGCAGTGCAGTATGTCCAAGAACCACAAGTTTAGTCTGGTAGAGGGAAAACGTCTTTTGCCTAACAGACAGGTTTGGAATTGGAGGGTAAATAAAAATTCTCATTCTCAGATCAGTGATGAGAGGGGAAAACACAGGGAATCTGGCAACAATGTAGAGCACGCAAGCATCCCTGGCCAGCCATCTTGAATTCCATCAGGACAGTGCCCTGTCTTGGATTTACTGCAAGTTTATATTTAGAATAACAACCCTGCTTCCATATTAACATCGTGGGATTCTGGAGAAAACCTTGTAACACTACTGGGCTGTTTTGAATTTCCTACTAGATCCTGAATGTCCTGCCATTTTCGAATTTCCCCTCCATTTTATAAATAGGGCAGTTGGTCCGTGTCAGAGGAGGGGGGAGAGGGGGAAATCTGGAACCAGTGCATGGTGTCATAGGAGTAGGGGAGAAATATGGCAACATTGCATACTGTACCAGAACTCTCACTATCTATCTACTCAAGTTTCTCTGTAAGTAACAGATCATTATTCCACTGATAAATAAAAAGACATTGGATGACTTAAATATATTGAACATCGCTTCTATTATCTAATTTGTCGGTCTGCAATTAAAAACATATGCAATCAATACTATGTCAGGACGCATAACATGCAGAGATAAGGTTGTTGAACAGTCTTCTTTTAATGGAGTAAGCATCGACGATTACAAGCAAGGTGGTTCAGATATTCTCTCAATTATGTACGTACAGTTTCGCGTATTTTGTCTGTATCGTTCAACGTTAACGTTATGTAGCATATCAGCTCCTTTCGTGCTATTACCAAGTGATTATAATTAAAGTAACAGGGTCCTGAGTGCTGCAGTGCGGACTGCATACATCGCAGGGAACTGATACATTCTAGATATGTTCATTAATGGGTGCGTTCGCGGAATATGCTGAAAAAATAGTAGCTCCACTTCCTGCCACAAGGTGAATGTACAGCGCTGTAAGCAGACATAATATGAAATGATTCCTGTTTTACGTCAGTATGCTGTTCGTCTCTTGGCGTTGCGTGTTATTTTCTTTAGAGAATTCACTGTTGGTGTAAGTGGTTAGGAAGGCTGAAGGTTGCCATACTAAATGCAATGGTTATTGAGAAGAAAAACCGCACCCTGCTGATAGAGAAGTTTTTTCAAAACGGTAGCAATAGCAAGTCTTCATTGCGGGAGTATCGTCGACAGGGAAAACTACAAAGAAGAGCCCCACGTCAATAAATGGGCTAAAGAATACGAACAAGTAGTTTTAAGAAACATGTGAATTAGGTGGTGCAGCAGGAGAGAGCGAGATGGCTTATTCCCATGGCAGTTGTAGATGAAGTTGTTATTGGTGTTGCCTACCGTGCAGCACATTTCTAAAATTCTGCAGCCAGTGCTCAAGCTGTGACATGAGATCTGCCTCTCCCCTAATCAATAGTTCAAAAAGATTTTTTTATAGGATGTAGGGTACAACAAATTAGTTAAAACATTCCATATTCTTTTGGAGATCAAAAATATGGAAATTATCCACAACTGTATAACCAATTTGTCTTAGAAAACTGACAGTCATATTTTATGTCAAACGTACAGACATCACAGGAGGAACAAGCTTCAAAAGAATATGGAATATTTTAACTAATCTGTTGTACCTTACATCCTGGAAGATGGTTAATAACACTAATCGGTAGATGATTAATGGGACAATAAGCAGCTGATGGTTAAAATGCATTTTGTAAAATACTTTACGGCTGTTTAATCTCATCTTACGGAAACAAACAAAAGATTTTGCCGCGCGTCTTATATTGGTATCCCTACAAGAATCAGAATGTGCACCAAATGAAGCCCAAGTTAACCCTAGGACTCACTCTGCTAAAATTTCCCTAGTACTCCATCTGGGGTCATACATGACCCCAATCAGTATATAATTGACTGCGTGTACTAATCATTCAGAGAACAACGTACTGTCGTTTAATACTGTTTGTTTACATTTTATTTATTATTTAGAAACATTTCATAGCTTTTTTAACAGGTATGTACATAGTAGAATTAAACTGCATATGGCAGAGTAATTACATATCAGAAGTTACAATATTACTCTAAGTCATAATTTGTTTCACTCACAAATATTTCACAATGGCTTCAAATTTACAGAAAATGTGAGGAACATCTCAACAGGAAACATAATTCTAACCGGAATCCGTACCATAGTCATCTGCACATATTTTGCAAGTAGTAGCTATTTCAGAATGTTCCTTGCAAACAAATTTGTTACACTTTTTGCATGTTGAACTGTATTTTGTGTCCTTTGATCGGGGACAAATGGAGCATCTGCCTCGCTTTCTCTTCTGATTGTCGGGTATTACGTCTGGATGTCCATTGTCTAACAGATCATCAAATCCACACCGTCTGATACTGCTAATAATATCCTTGTTCCTTGCTTGTGGTAAACTCAAACGACGTTCCACTTGGGGCTTTGCCATTTCTTTGGCCAACTTCATTAGAAAAAGACATCTCTGTTTTTTCAACAGCAACACAGAAGAGTCTATAGGCATTGAGTGCAGCTAGATCGACAAGATCATAAAATACTGCTAATGGCCAACGTTTTGTACCCTTTTTCACAGAATAGTAAGAGCTCATTTGATCTAGCGTATCAAAACCTGATTTTGTTGAGTTGTAATACAACACTACTTCTGGTTTTCGTTTCAAGTTGTTTTCTTTGGGCACTTCAAATGATTGAAGTTGTGTTGACAGGAGTAGCACAGCCTTATTTCTTTTTGGAACATACGAAACTAATAGGGTTTTACCACTGTATGCAAATCTGGTGGTGCATTCTTCCCTAGTTTTCGAAGGCAAAAACTCTTTTGGGACTTCTTTTCTTGTAGAACGTAGAGTACCTACAAGTGTCAACTTCATTTTCAACAATTCTCAGCCAAGATCATAGCTCGTGAAAAAATTGTCAGTGGTAATATTCCTACCACTGCCAGCCAGATGACGCACTAAATCTAAGACCACTCTCTTGCCTTGATTCACTTCTCTCACATCACCACTCCTTCCAGTGTACATTTGAAGATTTGTCAGATAACCATGTTCACAGTCTACTGCGCACCATATCTGGATGCCATACTTTCCTGGCTTTGAAGGAATGTAGGCCTTGAAACTGCACCGACCTCTGTATACGCAAAGATGTTCATCAACAGTAATGTTGCTGGAAGGTATAAATGATGTTTGACATTGCACGGCAAACAAATCAAATATTTCCTGTACAGCATCAGTCTTATTTCCATTCCTCTCTTTCCTTTCAAGTCTTGTGATGCGGTCGTCAAAACGAAGTGAACGCAGAATGTCCTGATATCGCCTCCTCGACATAGTAGCACGGAATAGAGGAGTGCCATATTCAAAGTCCCAAAATTCGTCAATAGGTTTTCCCCGGCTCTTCTGTACGCCATACTGAATCAGCAAGCCTAAAAATGAAAGAAGCTCGCATCTGTCTGTATCACGCCAGTCAATTAATTTTCCAGACGCTTTCAATTCATTTCCTCGTTGATTTGTGAACTGAACTATTATATCCAGCAATTCATTAGTAATAAACCGCCTGAAACAGTCAACAGCTGAGCTAACACTAACTGTACTAGGAATACCTGCTGAAAATCGTTGTATGTTGCGGATTGGAAATCTACGAATTCATGGTTCTTTTGTACTCCATGCAATATCCCGACCCCTGCTTACCAGTACTGCACTTTCATCTTCTCCACTGTCATCATTTTCAGCAAGAATATCATTTTATTCTAATTCATGTAAACAAATTTCATCACTTTGGTCTACAGGTGTCTCTGTTCCATCATCTTCGGTGTCACTACCTTCTGAATCACTACTGCTACGAAATAAGTCTTCCACAGCTTGTTCTACACTATAGCCAGGAGCAAAACGTATTCCAACCATGCTGAAATTAAACTGCAACAACAAATGTACAACAAACGTACAAACGAACTTCCAGTTTGAGGTTAGTTCTGAATAACACTTGAATTCAGTGTTACCAACTCAAAATACCTAAGAAAGAGATTGATAGTTGATAATCTATACATTCTATGAATGTTACATATAATCTATCTGGGGTCATAATCGACCCCAACAGTAGTTTTTGTTAATTATTGATTTAAATGTTGCGTCAAGCGCTCTAAAAATTTTTGTGAGAGAACTACAATACTGTGTGGTAAAAGTCATAAAATTCTGGATTTTTACAAGAAATAGAAATATTATTTTATGCATAGTACAGATGATTGGGGTCACCTATGACCCCAGAGTGAGTCTTAAGGTTAAACTACAACGGCGTGTCTTTGCCCTTCGGTTTTTGGCAGACATGGAAATGGATGGCATGCGGTCAGGCAGATAATTTTGGATTTTACTGCGCATAGTCCAGTGAATAAATAGAGCTGTTTCGTATGGGGATCTGCTCCGCCATATGTTGTGCAGTAATATCCATTGAACTCAGTTTATATGACTGCGTCATGTGGTTTCACAAGCCCCTTCATTCTCGGACCGTTTTTCATCGAGGAAATAACACCTCGCGGACCTGCTACGTGTACTGTGACATTTGCACGCTATAATAACCTCTTTGCGTAATCCACGCAACTTTGTCCACACCACTGTTTTCATGCAGGGTGATGTAACACCACACGACGCTTGCCAGGTGAAACATTTGCTTCGGCAAAATTCGGTAACGACCGCATCATCTGTACGCAGTTTCCAGATCCCCAGCCTACATCAAAGTGACTCTCTGTTTGTGGGGATATCTGAGAGATCGTGTTCATAAGGATGTATCTAGACCCTTCCTGTTCTGAAGGAAAGCATACAATAACTTATCGCTTTGCTTGCACCGGATATACTGCAAGCAACTGTCGACCACACTGCGTTATGGATGCAGCATGTTGATGAGTCGGGAGACCATACCGAAAACATTTTGTAACTTCTGACTATATTCCAAAAAAAGATGACAGAACCACGGTTATCATGTGTTTGATCGTTCCTCTCCTTTTATCGATTGGCAGAAAACAGAATTATTAATTTTTCGACATATTCCTCGAGCACATTGATTAGTGAGCATACCTACTAGGTTTCAGCATCCTGGGATGTATATAGCCCGTCTGCAGGACTCGGAACACTGTCTGTTAAGTTATAACATAGGGTATGTTGTATAAGTACTGGTTTGTTTGGGAAGAATCGTTGTCTCGGTGCAGAGATGACAAAATGGTTAGGATACGAAGGTATTATCATTTGAGACTCGTTATTCAGACGACCTGTGGTGGCAGATCTGTACTGATATCCCGGCATAGTCATGTCAGTTGCTGGGAATCTGACAGCCAAAACCTTTGAACAATGGATCATATCTTGGTAAGGAATGGACACCTAAATTTGTTGATGCCTGTATGCTTGGTCGTACTTTGGGATATACTGAGAAATTTTGGTCCACAGGCAGGTGATTACCACAGCGGTACTGACACACAGAAGCAAACACAGAGTACACTGCGCCTATAAATTACAAAACCAAAAGTACTCGTTGCCGCATGTGGTTCTCAGTCACCAAGCGTGGCACCCATCTTGCGCACACCTTCCGGTAATTCAATGTTTCCGTTAAAATTCTGGGAGCAGTGCTTCGGGAAACCTCAGGAACCAACGTGCAGAGATTATCCAGGGCGATCCACCGATCTTCACGCATGCTTTGTTCAACCTTCAACACTGCCTCCTCAGAAACTGACGGTCTCCCGCCCATTTGTTCGTCGTAAATTTCGGTCCAACCAGCTGCAAACTCTCTACACCACTTATGAACATTTTTGACATCCATGCACGTCTCACCATACACTTCCGTCAATTGGCGTTGGATTTCAATCGGCGCAGTCCCATTTGCGTTCAAAAACCGAATAACTGCGCGCAATTCGCACTTGGTGGTAACATCCAACGGGAGCTCCATTCTCAACGGCTGCGAAGTCAAGGCTGAGCGCCTCAGAGCGGCGTGCGCATGTTTACACAGATCGCGTGAAGCACTCTTCATAACAGTGTGACCAACTGCCACACAAAAAGAGTTCTGTACTTATAAAAAATAGGAGACCTTACTTTTGGGATTACCCTCGTAGTTACAACACTGTCCAACTGGCGGTCCGTAGAGTTCAATGTGGCATCTCACGACGTACAGGGGCATCTCATGACGTACTGGAAGCCATTGAGACCAGAATGTGACCTGCACTACTGAAAAACAGTTGGAAGATGGCCTCGTCATTGACTGGATGTTTCTTGAAATTTTTTTAAAATTTTAACTGTCGGAAATGGGGACTATATATTATTTACTACGTCCTTGTCGTTGATACCCATATCGATGTTGCGTATAATTCCCTAACAACGAATTACGTGTGCAGATATGTAAAAATTTTATCTCTCTATAGTGATGATGTCACAAGTGAATTATATGCAGTAGCGGAACTGATTGTAGGTTCAGTTCTTATACTATTCCTTCCCTCTATCTGATATCACAAATTTTAGTTTTCCAGCCACTAAAGTTTTCTAAATAATAGTATTCCCACGGAGAAGTGTTCCCATATTTGCGATTTACTTTCAATGGAGACAACGGTGTTACGACAACTGGTAATTTCCGTATTATGAGAATTTATTGTGCTGCATTTCATCGAGTTGATGCAGCTGCTGTGGTGGGTCTGCGTCTGGTGTAATGCAGCTTGTTCACTGGAGTCTTCATAATTTATGTGTGTCCATCGATTCTACTCAGCGTTCCATTCGGACATGCAAAGATATTGATGTGTGACAAAGGTTAAGGCGGCGCGGACCGCGAAGGCTACAGGGGATTTTGACGGGAGATCGCTCGCGAGTTATGGAGCAGTGCTGAGAAGCGGCAGTTTCGGGATCACGTGTGTACACGCCTGTAGCGGCAGCACGGCGCGAGTTGAGGCGGGTGGCCGCTGTCAACCGAAGCATATACGGGAGAGCGCGGAAGACTGTTGGCACTAGGCTTGTGGCTGTCGCACCGGGTTTGATCTGATTCTGTTTTCCCACGCTTGAGCTAACTGCTGAAGTATTAAAATACTCTGATGTGATTGGGAGTTTCTATGTTAAACGCAATTGTGTGGAGAATGTCATTCGGTCAGGTCGCCAGATGGCACTGGTGTGACGTAATTTGTGATGCACTTCATTGAGGTGGCCTGTCTGCAACAGTTCTTTCTTTCTTTCTTTTGCTTGTGCCTTGTCCCGCGGTTGCACAGGGTCGGCGTGGTTGTGAACGAATTTGGCAAGGTTAATGTTAAAGAGTGACCGGATGCCCTTCTTGCCGCCACCCCGTACCCCCCACGATGGAATTAGTGTACCCCAACTGTCTGTGTCTAGTGTAATTCTTGGCAAAGTTCGAACGTTTTCCGATGTCTGCGACTCTTGTAACTGAGGCGGAAAGTAGGGACCAGGCCGGTATTCACCTAGTGGGATGTGGAAAACCGCCTAGAAACCACATCCAGGCTGGCCTGCACACCGGCCTACGTCGGTAATCCCCCGGGCGGATTCGATGCGGGGCCAGAGCGCCTACTAGAGTCCAGGGAGTAGCGCATTAGCGCTCTCGGCGACATTGATGCGTTCCCTGTCTGCAACAATGTTCTGTATGATTTGGCCACCTCCTGAAACTACCTTGTACAGTATGCTGAGGCATTGCCAGTTACAATAGGTTTCGTAAACACGGCGCCATTCAACTTGTGTAAGTTGATTAAAGGTTTGACGTGCGAAGGATGAGTGCCGTTGTGTAATTCTATGAGTAGGTCATATGTCTTTATTTGAGATTGTTCTGAATTATTAAGTCTGTCGTTCCTTGCCTAAACAGAGTTCAGAGCCTTGTGTTTAGCTTTATTGCATTTTTTTCTCTGCATTGGTGTAACTACGACCTCCCGTTGGGTAGACCGTTCACCGGGTGCAAGTCTTTCGATTTGACTCCACTTCGGTGACTTGCGAGTCGATGGGGATGAAATGATGATGATTAGGACAACACAACACCCAGTCCGTGAGAGGAGAAAATTTCCGACCCAGCCAGGAATCGAACCCGTGCCCTTAGGATTGACATTCTATCACGCATAGTACTCAGCTACTGGAGGCGGACTTTGCATTGGTGATTCACGGCCGTGTTCGAGGAGAAATGTGAGTATTAGTTGCTTCTGGACTCCCTTGATTTATTGAGGTCGTTCCTGTTGAAGGAAGTGTAAGAGCATTTTTATTTAACAGTAGCAGTAATTTTTCTTCCTTGGGTTCTCATAGTCATTTGTTCAGGGAGTAAACTGTACCTCATATTTCCTGACTTGTTTGACAGGTTGTCGCAGCTGTTATTGCTTAAAGGATACTCCAGTCTTAATTAACTTAAATTGCTGTCAGAGCCGTTTTACTTAAGAAATTTAAGGGGCCCGAAAATCACTTGCCACCCCGTGGGTGCCGCAGGGTGTGTATGGTTAATACCACGAAGTACCCATGTCTGCTTGCCAGTCCGGGTACTGGAGCAGGTGTGTGCACTAGTAGATTCAAGTAGCATTATGTCCCTAGTTGCTTTTAATTCGTTTAATTGTTATAGAGGTATCACAACCTGTGAACAAGGTTCGCAGGACCAATTCTGGCGACACCATAGAAGTTGTAGAAGAAATGTAGTGCAAATTCGTGATAAGTAGGTGTGCAACGCCAATGAGATTTACGGTAGTGAAACTGTTAACTATGAGAGTGTTATTAGGATGTTATGTTTTTTGAGCACATTCAGTGCGTGCGTGAGTATTTATACTTTCCAGATAGTCCATAAGAGATGTTTAAGTTTTGTCACTACATAATTGGAGCTGAAGTTTGTCACGTTCAGGGTAAAACGGCCGAATTCGAGGTTGGGCACTTGGTAGGAAACGAAAGGAAAGAGTTGTTGGAATTGGTGTGAAGGTTCCTGGAGGTTTTAACTGATAGGTTGGTGGAAACTATTAAACTTGGGTACAATTCCAAGCTGAGCGATCAGAACCCATTGAGGCAGGCGCCCCACCGACTGTCACCTCCAAAAGTGTATATGCTGCACAAGATCGTGAATCAATTATGAAAGATCTTTTATAATTAAATTTTCCTTCAGGCATATGAGTCTCAACTTTATGTAAGATAATGATAGAAGGAGAAAAATGGATATGTCTCAAGGAAAATTTTATTATATAAAATCTATAGATCACCTATTCCTAAGGTACTGGCAGGATTTCCCCTTTACGTACAAAGCTAGGGTGCTATGCCAATTCTGGAGAGCATCAGAAATATGGACAATTTAAGAAGGGTAAAATCGGCTGAAGGCGTGAATTGAAGGTCGTCTTAGTGAGGGCATGGGACTAGCGTAGTCCGTGCTACGCAGGAGACATGGATTCAAGTCCTGGGTGTGCTAGATTTTTACTTATTTCTTTAGCTTATGTAATTATCAATTACTAAGAGATAGCGTGATCACGCAGTCAGCCTCCACATTTACGTTACCAAACTTCCTAGTTGAAAGGCCCAGTGAGCTAGGTATCGTCTAGTGAGGGATTACCAAGTCCTGAACCAGAAGGTGGTATTAGAATCGGTTCCATTACCAGACTAACATAACTGCTTCACTAGGTTTGAGAGCGTACGAATCTTCACCATGTTGAATTTAAACCAAGCCTGATATTAGATACCACTGACTGAGGAGACCAGCCAACTAACAGACTTTTGCACTGATTACAACTGACAGGAATTCAACATAGAGCCATTTGGCTTAGCAACGGGGATGGCGGTGCTGTAGCTGTTTTTAAACAATGCTTTGGGATTTGAAGTTTTATTGTGTTTAAAACTATTTGGATGATGTGGTCATATATAGTGCCAACTCTGATAAGCATCTAAGATATATGGAACAAGTTTTGGTGCAGCTGAGAGGGGCAGGGCTGACCGTTAACTCAGATAAGGTTACGCTTGTCATACATGAGATATCATTCCTCGGGCATATTGTGTCAGCTGTTGGAGTTCAGACCGATCAGTCAAGGACCGATGTGATTTATATCTTTCCTGTCCAACGAAATAAGAAAAGTGTCACCAGTTTCATTGGTATGGCGAAGTTTCTTCGCAAATTTCTGCGTAACTTCAAGGAACTAGCAGCATTACTAGTTGAGCCTGAAGGACGAACAATTCGTGTAGGGTGAGAGGCAGGAAGTCGCAATTGGGTCCATGAAGAGTGCACTTTTTAATGGTCCGGTTCTGGGGATACCTGGCTTCAACGTCCACTTTATCTTGTACACCGACACATCGTTTCCCGGTGTCGTGACGGTATTGTTGCAGGAGAAGGAGGGTGAACGCTGGCCTTTCAGTTGTGTGTCAATGTCCCTGGCCAATCCCGAGTTACGCAACTCAGTATCTAAGCAAGATGCTATGGCTGTGCTATTCGCAATGGAAAGGTTCACATTTTTCCTCGAACATAGGAGGTTACATTTAGAAATGCATAATCAAGCGCTGAGTTGGGTGTTTGCCTGTCCATGGAAAACAGACCGAATTGCACAGTGAGCCGTACGAATTTCGGTATTTCAATTCCATATGGTGCACTTCAGGAGAGCGAAGAACCAAGTAGCTGATGCACTGAGTAGAATGTTCAGGATGAGAGGAGGAAATGGGGTGGGTGGGGGGATGGGGGAGGCAGGAGCATCGTCATCTGCTGATACTGTAGAAGTTTCTGCTCACCATGTAGTAGCTGCTGTGTTGACCAAGATCCGAGCGCTGTTCTGTAATTCTGAGCAAGAACACGAAAAGAAAAATGAGCTGCATGAGACACTTGAGGAAATAAAACAGGGGCATCCCATCAATGGATATTCGTTAGAGAAATGGGTACTCCGTTATCAACAAAAAGATCTGCCTGACCTGTAGCTTGTGCTGGTCGTGTTCTCATACTTACATCGGTCCTTGTCTGGCAGCTATCTTTGTATCCATAAGATGTACATGAAGGTGGGTGAGCAGGTGATGTGGAGGGGAATGAAGGGCGACATTTGCGATTTGGCAGGGTGAAGCGAGGAGTGTAAGATGGGTAGACCAGACAGGAACAATAAACACAGTCTTCAACAGTCTAAATGTGAATTTTATCCGTTATATTAGGTTTTTATTGATTATCTGGGGCAGCTCTCGCGTATCAAAGGCCCGAACTGGTTCGTATTTGTTGTTGTGGGCGCGTTTACATGGTTTGCTTGGTTAGTCCCGAGTCATAGCACTACTAGAGAAATCACCATTCGACATCTGTCCTCTATCTCTGCGAGCTTTGGGGCCGCCGAGGATGCTAGTAACTGGCAACGCTCTGTCCTTTACTTTCTGTGAGTTCTGGGGATTTTGCTTCAGTCACATGGTCGGTCACAATACAGCCTCGTCCTCTTACCCACATCAGTCGCTTTTTGAGCGAATCAACGGAACTTTAAATTGGCTGTCATCATTTATCACTGAAGATCGCAAAAATGGTGAGACATCACTGGGATGATTCAGCCTGGCGTTCAGCACCACCCGCAACGAACCCCACCAAAGTACTTCGGTCGTCTGGTGTTCTCCTATGAGGCGAATTCTCTATTGAGCAGCCTATAGTCATTGAGCGTCTACAACCATGAGAAATGTGTGTTAGCAGTTGTGTTAGAAGGTAGATTGCACGTCAATAATGTCTGCGGTGATAGAGTTAGGGAGAGAGTGGTATAACTGGGAAAAAGGGGGCCGAGTTGTGTGGGTCCTTACGAGGTTGTCAGAGTTTTGTCTCCAGTGAGCTTCGTGCAGGCCGATTTGTATGCCCGCAGGAGAATCCGCAACAATCTAAATCAACTCAAAGAGAGCGGCGGGGAGGCATAGCACAGCAGGCTGTTGAGGGGAAGCTGTGGTGCCCCCCTTCCAACATTCTCTCCCCTCCCACTCCGGGAACATCACTCTGGGGGGAAGGGATTTGGGGGGGGGGAGGTCGATCCCTACCAATCGATTTTGCTCAGCCGTCCATTCGGACATGCAAAGATATTGACGTGTGGCAGAGGCGCAGACGGTGCGAATGGCGTTGGCTAGTAGAGATTTTGACGAGGGACCACACCCGATTTATGGAGAGAGGTGGCCGGCTATGTCAAAGGAGCACACACTACGAAGGGGCAGTATTGGGATCACGTGTTGTGGACACGCCCATAGCGGCAGCACAGCGCGAGCATGCGAAGGAGATGCGCAGAGCGCTTGTCTGTTGGCACCGGGCTTGTGGCCATGACACTGGGTTTGGTGCCACGTCGTGATAGGGTCTGTGACCTGCCTTTCGAACTACGGTGAGTATTGCCGAACATCATAAATAAGTTCCTTAATTTTCACCCAGCTCACCGCAATCTTGCTGTGTGTTTGAGACTTAAAGGTCTGCTTTTGGCTGTGGTGGCGAGCGTGAAGTCGACAGTGTGCACTATTTTCCCACACTTGAGTTAACTGTTGAAATAGTGAAAGATACTGATCTGACTGGAAGTTTCTATGTTAGACGTATTTGTATTCATAGCGTCATTCTTTAAGGTCACCTTGTAGCAATGGTGCGACGTAATTCGTGTTGTACATATTGCATTTCTCTGTCTCTTATAGTGTTCTCAACGATTTGGCCATCTCCTGAAATTGCCTTGCACAATGCGCTTAGGCACTGCCAGCTGCAAAAATTTAAGTTAAAACAGTGCCCTTAAATGTGCATAAGCTGACTGAAAGTTTGTCGTGCCATATATGCGCACTGCTGAGATATTGTAAAAAATGCTCATATGCCTTTATTTGAGGTTGTTCTGTATTGTTAAGTATGTTGTTCTTTGCTTAAAGAGAATTAAAATCCTTGTGCTTAGTTGTGCTACTGCTGGCTTTCTCTTGGTTATTCACAGTCGAGTTCGAAATATGAGTCTCAAATGTTTCAGGACTTTCTTGAGTTACTAGGGCCGTTTTCGCTAAAGAGATAGTAAAATGTTCTTTATTTAACTGTAATAGTGACTATTCCTCCTTAGGTTATCGTGGCCGTTTACTCATCCAGTAAGGTTTACCTCACACTTCCTGATTTGTCTGACTACTTGTCCTGAACGTTATTGCTTAAAGTAAATTCCCGTCTTAATGCCCTTAAAGTGTTGTATTTAAGGCACTGAACGTAGAGCCATTTTACCTAATAAGTTTTACTTACTTAGCTGTTGGTCAGCAAAGGCCGTTGATTAATACTATGTTACTTCCTTTTAATTATTCAAGTTATTTATTTGTTTTAGTGGTCAGTCAAGACCGTCCTTGTTCAGTATAAATTTGCATACTCATATACTAATACTGACTATTAGTCACTGCCATTCACTCAGTAAAATTACACCTGGTATTCCGCTGAAATTATTGGTCTGTTTAACATTTTAGATCACGACCGTTTTCTGAATAAATTGGTGTTATTATCGGTTTCAGCTGTTGATCTGATTAGGCTGAGTAAAGTTTTGGTGTTTTGCAACGAACTAAATTTGCTCAACTTGGTTTGAGTCGGCCATGACCATCTTGGCTAGTTATAACTATTTTAAAATTATGTTTCTCATTTTACTGGTAGTCATCTATGGCTGTTTGTGATAAACCATAAAGTTAAGGAAAATAATTTGGACTATCTCTGTGGAGATGTAATTGAGATGGCTCTGTGGAATGATGGACTTATATCCTTTTAAGAAAAGAATAACTGTTCTGAATTTCCCTTAGACAAGAAATTTAATGTAAGTACAGATGTAATTTAGACTGATTGTATTTCCTAGGACAAGAGTTTTAATTGACTCTGTTTTCTGGAGTTAATAGTCTTATGTTCTTTTGTTTTCTTTTTAGGAAGGAAATTTTTTAAATTTTGTATGTCTTTTCCTGTATTGTGCTAGTGCCGATGTATGCACTTTTTGCTTTGATGTTAAAATAAATTTTGAGGAGAACTCACGGAGCACGTCGTCCAAGCAAGCCAGATCCAAGGTTAAGTAGCACACATCCCCTATCCATCCTGGGTGTGTTTGAATAGTTGCTACGATGATTGCACTCCTGACCTGTACTTGCCGAGTTGTTACTGTTAGAACTGTCACCCATGTTGTTAATTTGAGTGTAATTGCTCCCACAATAATATTGTCTACAAGCACAGACCTGCAAACAATCTGATCATCTCTGGTACTTTCGAGGAGCAAAGAACAACTTGCTAGATCTGAGATGCCAGGGCTATAGCTAGTGCTACGTGACTGACATTTATACACAATGTCTTGCATATCGCTGTCATCTGTCGCGCTTCGGAGCTGTTGCCTGCATAGAATGCTGCTGCCGGAAGTGAAGATGACACGCTCCTGCGTGTCGTCGCTGCTCCTGCTGCACAGCGTGGACTGAAGTTCTACATGAAGGCATGGTAGCAGCTCGAGAGCAAGACTTTGCGGCTTTTGTGGCTATTGCATTCTGTGAATTTGTTGCACTGCACCAGATCGAGTTGATGAAGTTTTTGGGATGGGTCTGCATCTGTTCTGATGCAAATTTATGTTAACCAGCTTGTCACATTACATGCTCGTGCAGTTATTAAGTTATTGGGAGCCTATCTGACAGTGAACCATAAATATATCATTCACTCAGACGCTAGTGGAGCCAACATAACTGAGCCGGGGTGCGCCTTTTCTGGACACCAGCTCTTTGGCACGACACTATCGATTACCCGCCTGTACTAGGTCTTTGCCCCTGTTGTGATCTCGCGGGTGTTTCGCGCTCGCGGCGGTTGGTATTGGACTCGCTACGGGGAGCAAGGATGTGCTTGCGTCGACGAAAGAGGAAAACACGCGTGCTCGGCCAGCAGCGGCACGCCGGGCCTACCTCGTAAGACGGCCGCGAGTTTGTGGTGGACCTGCCTGATGTCAACTCCGGGGGCTGTTCGTCTTACTGCCTTGGCGCCTGTTTTCTCGGAGAGACCCATCCCTGGAGACCATCTCGAACAACGCTCTCCATCGAAGGTGTAAGTGATTTTGGTGCCATCCTTTCGTTGAACCATTTGCTTTCCATCGAGTGTACTTCTTGCTTGGTTGCCCTAATGTACGCGTTGTTGAAGTAAGAGCAGTCGGCAAAGAGTGTGACTGCATGGAGACCTGCAGTTACTAATTCTTTTTACAAATCTGCTGCTTGCATTACTATTAGGAAGCTGATTAGCACGAAGGTGTGTGTGTTATATTTTTTGCTTTTTGGGATAGTATCCGAATGTTTATGTATTGTCTGTATGAGATTTTCTGTGTATTTTGATTGCCCTGTATAGTGCTGTAAAATTAGAGTCACTTATATACGTGCATTTATTTGAAAGCACTCACTCAAGTAGTAGTAAAGACTCGTATTTTGTGAAGCTAGTCATTTATACGTAGTTCCTTTATATACGTGCATTTATTTGAAGGCATTCACTCAGTATTAGAGCAATTGCTTCTTCATTTATATAGCTATTTATTGATCTCTTAACTTATATTAATTGATGTTTGGTTGGTGTTTGCCGTGTCTTCAGCGGTCTGTTTGTGTTCCAGTTTTCTGCGAGTTGGGGTGTGCGGGAGCGGCGCCACGTTTCGCTTCGGTGCACAGAAGCTGTGACGTAACGTCTAATGGGAAGTGACTCCCGGTTGGGCCCCGTCGTTTAGGTGTGGTTTTTGGACGTCTGGTCTGCTCCTATAGGCATTTTAAGTTAAGATACCCTTCGCCCAGTGCAGCCTGGAGTCACTACCCGTTTAGTAAACCTTAAAGTGTTTCATGTATTTTTTTTAAAAAAAAAAGAAAGTAAGGATTTTTTAAATTGCTTGGTATCTTTTAAATCATCTCCAGATTGTAATTTATTCTCCCTTTAACAACTGAAATCTTTGTGGCTCATCTCTTTAAGTTAGTCTTGGTAATTATAATTCGCTGCCTTGCTTGAGATGCAAGGTATGTGACATTTTGCTATTGTCTTAAAGATGGCCACTTGTTGATTGTCTCTTAGCTGTTTTATAAATATTGTCTTGAATAAATTGCTAATTTATTGTTTTGGTAGTAGTTGTGTTTAAGTAGTGACAAGGGCCTTGACCTTCCGTACTAAGTGTACCCCTCATCCCGACTTCCAGAGTCACAATAACACACTGCGTTTCGAGATTCCGCCCGTCGTCACTTGTCCTCTATTCGTTTGTAGAGGAGGAGGGCGAAGGGGAAGGAATCTATAAGCGAGCAGAAACACGGAAAATAGTCTTAACTGCTCAAGCTCTGTTGTTTACAGCTCCACTCACGACCGCCAATTGAGTGCTACTGAGTAATTTTGGAAACCTATGTCTCTGGTGGTTCACGTGTCGGCTTACAACTTCTAAACTGCAGGCCACTGGTTACATTAATTTCAAGAAATCTTTACAGCTTCTGATTAAATGTTGCCAAATAATCAAAATAAAAGTTTTGTCCCTCATTCTAAGTTAAGGAAAACAAAATCTAGGTGGGAAGTATAAAAATCTATTCACATTCTTTACTTCCGTCGAAAGGTTAAAAATAGAATTCAGTGTCCGCAGTATCCCAGTTGTCATGTGGCGTGTACATACTGCAAAGTTGGAAGGCTAACTAAGATTAAATAGCCTTTCTCGAATAAATAGTACTCAATACTACCCTTTATTGTAAATGATGTTAACACCATGATCATGTCTAAAGCACTGGATTGAGAGGGAAGAGTCGAACTGAAAGTAACCAACACAGTATTTACAATGATGTAGGGAGAGAAAATGCCGTAAAAGGAAACTGGAAGGCGTCCCAGGCAGAGCTGTTGGAACAGCTGCTTGAGGATTCCATGACTGTAACTAGCTTCGTAGGCTTTCTCATATGTCAAGTTGTCAGTCGTGGCATTCTTTGTTCTGCACCCACATTGAGAGCGACTAACGAGCTGTCTGAGCTCCAAGATTCGGAATAGATTGCCCACTTAAAAATATTTCCTTCTCACAAAATGAAAAAACAGAGGAAGCCTAGGACCTAACGTCTCATAGAGGACGGGTTCATTAGAGACGGAGCACAAGAACGGATTGAGAAAGAATGGAGACGGCCTGGGTGGGAAATCGGCCTTCCCCTTTCACGTCACTATTTCAGAAGATATTTGGGATTTTTCTTCCCGCTCACGCTTTCCTCAACCTGAAGGTCAGTATTAATACCATCGTACTTCACCAGGCATCGGGGTATTGGATGTGGTATACTCTTGCCTTGCCTCAAATTCTGACTTTACTTTACCCAGCTAGGTACACTGTGACCTACGGTGGACTTAGAACGACGGTAAAACATTGCGTTGTTCACACAAACAAATCACAGACAGAGGAAATGGAATGTGGCATAAAAGTTCCTGATACCCGCCGCCTATTTAACCCCAGGCTTTTCAGTTGATAGTCTGTCACCCACTGTATCAACAATCCACACTCAAAAAGAGGCAATTAGATGGATTCCCTCTAGGAGTCGAAAATATATACTGTCATTCATTTTTACTTAAAATTTCTAGGAGGAGTTCCTTAGGGTGTGCTTGAGGTCGACGTTGTTATGACCTGGTATCAAGACACATAGAGGCGACCAGGCAGAATATACTTTATTGAAATGGTTCAAATGGCTCTGAGCTCTATGGGACTCATCATCTTAGGTCATAAGTCCCCTAGAACTTAGAACTACTTAAACCTAACTAACCTAAGGACATCACACACACCCATACCCGAGGCAGGATTCGAACCTGCGACCGTAGCAGTCCCGCGGTTCCGGACTGCAGCGCCAGAACCGCACGGCCACCGCGGTCGGCTATACGTTATTCTTCGTTATTAATGCAGGTGATGTTAGAAACGCCTGTGAATAATCGATCGTGAAAAGCTGGATCCTTCGTGGCAGTGATCGTGATTCAAGCGATATGCACCTTCGTGTTCTGGGCAGTCTCTCCATTACTCTTCGGGAGGAACCAAGTTTTCATAACAGTATTAAAGTAGCCCCTGCCATTTACTCCTGAAATCTTCACCCTAGTGTTGTGACGGTTTATAGTAAGAGGGATTGTTAGCTGGAGCAATCGTTTAAAATACAATGAAATTCCGCACACGCAGCCCGAAAGCTGTTAAATGTTTTTCAGTCCACTATGATTTCAATAATGAACTGCGGCACAAGTTACGTATTGTCTCATGCTTAGCACGACGCGTTTCGAAAAATAATTATTTTGTGTGCTGTTTATATGTATACTGTGCGGCTGTTATTGCACTGAATTCGTCACCCATCGTTATACTGAATTCGGAAAATCGGAAAAAATTTAATCCGGAGATTTCTTAAGTTCTAATTTTAGAAAATAGTATATTTTTACCCATATCTTTGCAGATACTGCGACTCCCCCGTTAAGCAGGAATCCATACCCACTGCGACCGTACGGGTTGTATGCGAATATGCATGAAATGTGGGTGACGAAATAAAATACAATTTCTCTCATCAACTCTCCGAAAACTAGAGTTCTAGAACTGTTCACAAATTCTATACCAGCTAGGAGCCAACAGGTGCTACTGCACGAAAACATTTATCCACACATTACATAGCATAAACACTTCAATGGGCCCCCGTAAATGTGGTTGGGCTTACAAGTTTGGCTACGTTTCGTCAGTGGGACGAGAGTTCACATTGGTATCAATGTACCCAATGTTCCACAGAAGTACTCGTATTTAATATAAATTCAAGCAGGATGTGCTATGCAAAAATCACGTATACACACGTATTTTTTTAAGTTCCACATATTCGAGGTTATTTCCGATAAGTACATAGAAAAATCGAGAGTCACAGCTAACGATAAACTAATTTTACAGCCTGACCGAATTTCGCAAGATCTTGGAGGCGGCTGAATGAACCGCGATTGATTGAGCGAGTTATCATTAGAAAATTGTTGAAGTTCCACGGTATATCAAAGTATAAATTCCTCTATGGCTCCACACTGAAACCTTATAAGTACGTCTTGTATCACATGCAACCCGAAAAGTAACAAGTTCATCAGATGCCGAATAATATCTGTGTCCGAAAATACGAACCTCGTTTATTGCAATCGGATAATCCATTGCCGAGGTATTCACTTTTATACTTAATGAATTATTTGTAACATTTAACTTACAACAACTTATACTCTAATGTGGATATCGAAGGCACATCTACATTCAAACCAGCAGCTATTTCACCGCTGATGAGATAAAACTTTCTCCTAACACAGGCTAACACCGCCTCACAGCTCTAACAGCGTCGGAACACAGACTCCTTCTAAACTGCCGCTGTTCACCCAGAAAACCTCGGTCAAGCACCGCTGAATTCAGTTAAACTACTGAGCGTAATGATTGCTGAAACACTTAATTTTAAACTGTTATACACATATGATACGACATATCACACAGAAATTTTCAGAGAAATATTGTGCTGTTATTAGTTTTCTTTTATCAGCCATAGTTTATTTATAAACAATTATTACCATTGTTTTCCCCCGTTTTAGGACTTACAAGTTGTAAAATTAACAAACATTTTAAATTATATATTAAATAATCTCCTATACATATAAAGCTTACAGCTTCTTTTAATGTTTTTCTGTATATTTAGTAGGGAAAGCTGTTTTTAATTGTGCGAAATCCACTTTTCAGCCTCTCATTTAAATATGGGAATAATTTCAATAAATCTACTATCACAGTACGATAGAATTCTACTAGGTGTATACGTAGACACCTCGTTTGTTGCAGTCAGATAATGCATTGCCGAGATATTCACTTGTACACTTCAGTAATTATATATAACATTTAACTTACAAGCCGGCCGGCGTGGCCGAGCGGTTCTATGCGCTTCAGTCTGGAACCTACCGACCGCTACGGTCGCAGGTTCGAATCCTGCCCCGGCATGAATGTGTGTGATGTCTTTAGGTTATTTAGGTTTAAGTAGTTCTAAGTTCTAGGGGACTGATGACCTCAGATGTTAAGTCCCATAGTGCTCAGAGCCATTTTTAACTTACAATAACTTATACGCTTATGTGGATATCGAATGCACCTCTTTATTCGCGTATTCATCTTTTCCGCATCGAATGAGCCTACTGGCTCTTCAGTGACACATATGGTTCAATATTTATTAATTTTTGGATAAGCTTTAAGTTTGCACTGGACCCGAAAAGCAGCAATGAGAAAATAGCAGCCATTGTGCTGCCCAATGTAATGGTTGTCCCGATCACGCGGTCACCTTGGCGGTCGCTGGAAGTCCAGAGACCACCCCATCTGTGGAGTATAGCGTGAAACTGACCCTTCATGTGCTCATGTCAAGCTGATTTCAGATGTCAGCACGCATATGGCCAGATCTTATACACCATCTGTGCATCCGCAATCGCATGTTTGTGATTGAACAGAGTGTCCCTTGCCTTTACGATAGACTGTTTTGTTACAGGACGCATACCATCATTCACACTGTTAGTCTGTGAAATCAAAATACAGTACAAAGATATTAAGACAGTATGGCTTCACAAAGAGTTTGAAAACGTGTTTATTTTCTGTGAATTACATTATTTACACAAAGTTGTCACTTATAAAATCAACCTTACGATTGTTCACTGTGAGTTTTAAATAATCGATTACGCTTTATACTCATATTCTGTTTCATTCTGTTTTGTTGAAATTATTAAGTTTATTGTATGAAGAAATTAACTATTTTTGGAATTTACTGTTGTTATTATACACAGGAGAACCATTTGAAGAAGTTAACTGATTCACTATCCATTTTGTCGCTGATAATTCTTTCCGATGCTTTTTACGGCTTAGGATGTGACACAGGTTTGATGTTGGACTGCACTGGAATTTGTTGGCAGTCACGCCTTTAGTTTAGCTTCCAGTCGACCTCGTCGGAACACCACAAGGGGAGACGCCATATTGTGCACCTAGAACAACGTAGCCCGTCCACATGTGCGCCTGCCGTCCGATACAATCTGCGTCGTCCCGTACAACTGGCTTGAGAGTAGCAGCCGCTGCACTAGGTATTTAAGGTCCCATGTGTAGGCTGCCATTAACAACACAACACAGATGGCTGCATATGGAGAGTTGCCGTGGTTCGGAAGCATGGGAAGCTGATGAATGGCCTCACATTGTGTTGGAGGATGAATCACAGTTCGGAACTAATCTGGATGAACATCTTTGGCGAGTATGGCGGCAATGTACTTGGAAGTTTCATAATTCCATTGAGTTGGAGAGGCCCAGTGGTGTTACCTCTGAAGTCATGCTGTGGGGAGCCATCAGGTATGACTATCACTTCAGAAGGCGTCTGGCAATGACTGAGGGAACTCTATCGTGACAGTACTTCACTGACCCCCTTCGTCCTCTGTGTTACCTCCCATGCGACAATATCGTTGTGGCAGGCAATGCAAGTTCAAAAATGGTTCAAATGGCTCTCAGCACTATGGGACACAACTGCTGTGATTATCAGTCCCCTAGAACTTAGAACTACTTAAACCTAACTAACCTAAGGACATCACACACATCCATGCCCGAAGCAGGATTCGAACCTTCGACCGTAGCAGTCGCACGGTTCCGGACTGCGCGCCTAGGACCGCGAGACCACCGCGGCCGGCGCAATGCAAGTCCACACATTGCAAGTGTCTCTACGAACTGTGTGCATAATGTTGAGGTATTCTTTGCTCAGAAAATTCCTGAAAGCAGTCCCTTAGACGTTAAATCCGTCCGAGTGCCAGAACCAGGATATCATGGTCCAGCACAAAATTCGTGTACCAGCTTGCCTCAGGAAATGACAAAACGTTCATGACACCCTTCCCAAACGAATTAGTGCACGCACACAGGTGCAATGGGTAGGGTGTGTGTGTGTGGGGGGGGGGGGAGGGGGGGCGAGGGAGGGATTGCAGTGTCATACTGATAAATGGGCTCGTACTGCAAGGCTGAATGTAAATTTGACTCGATTTTATAATCACAGCAATATCATCACATACCCTCTCATACCGTCAAATTTTATTTCGATTCCTCAGCCCGCTCTGTGTGCTTAACATTTTTTGTGAGACAATATATAAATGCGCAATTAGACATTGACGTCTATCCAATTCAAAGTCTAGAAGGGCTCATGTGGAGATCATCAGGTAGATAGCATTTCTTCAAACTCTGTCTATCTGAAACTTATTTACAATTACCGATGGAAAAAAGAGTCTCATCAATACTTGCTCACCAGCACTCCATTTAGACTGCACAGAAACAAAAGGTTGTCTTCCAGAGTTGCTAGAGTAAGAGTAGGTCTCCAATGTGTTTTGGAGCATTCGAAAAAAAATACCGAAAAGAATGAATTAGCTGGGTGATACGCACTGAGGTCACAAAGATAATTGAATAGTGATATGTACATATACATGTAGCGGTAGTATCGCTGAACTGTCATTTGTACATACGTGATCCTTATGGAAACGTGTCCGACGTCATTATGTACCGAGTGAGGTGGCGCAGTGGTTAAAGCACTGGACTCGAATTCGGAAGGACGACGGTTCAAACCCGCGTCCGGCCATCATGATTTACGTTTTCAGTGATTTCCCTAAATCGCTTCAGGCAAATGCCGGGAAGGTTCCTTCGAAAGGACATGCACGACTTCCTTCCCATTCTTTCCTAATCCAATGGGACCGATGACCTCGCCGTTTGGTCCCATCCCTCCAACCAATCAACCAACCGTGATTATGGCCGCACTACGGGAATTAACAGACTTTGAACATGTACTGGTAGCTGGAGCCAGGAACATAGGACACTTCATTTCTGAAATCGTTAGAGAATCAATATTCAGAGGTCATCAGTGTCAAGTGTGTGCCAAGAAAACCAAATTTCAGGTGGTACCTTCCATCACGGACAATGCAGTGGCCTTCGAGCTTTACTTAACGACTGAAAGCAGCGGCGTTTGCTTAGAGTCATCAGTACTAACAGTAAAACAACACTGCGTGAAATAACGGCAGAAATCGTCGTGAGACGTGCGACGAACGTATTCGTTGGGACAGTGCTGTGGAATATGGCGTTAATTAGCTATAATAGCAGACGACAGACACTAGCGCCTTTGCTTGCATCACGATATCACCAGCAGAGCCTCTCGTGGGCTTGTGACCATATCAGTTGGGCTCCCAGACGACTCCTCATTGTGTTAGTACGTTGTGCTAGAAGAGAGCAATTTCTTGCGAACTTACTTCTACGGTTCTAAACATTAAATCAAAATGGACTAATGTGAAACTTAAAAAAGTGTGAATTCTTTCAAGAACAAGAGCAGTACTTGGGTCACATATTGAGTTACGCAGAACTTCAACCCACTCAGCAGTCCCTCCCGCCAGAGTTTCGAGCCTCCCTTGGGTATGCGTGTGTGTGTTGTTCTTAGCATAAGTTATTGTAAGTAGTGCGTAAGTCTACGGACCGATGACCTCTGCAATTTAGTACTTTATAAATTCTCTCTCTCTCTATCTCTCTCTCACACACACACACACACACACACACACACACACTCAGCAACATATGTATGCGGTAGAAAAAGTAAGTGCATACTAATTTAAAAGACTCTGAGTCATTTTTATGAAAATAAATTACTATGCAAAATTTACATCAAATGCTGCTCAGATCGCTATATTTGTTAATAACTTCAACAAGTAAGTTGCAAAATATTAATGGTCACGGCAAAGTCAGGAGCCTTTTCACAGGCTAAAACATTATCGAAATACCACTTCTCTCCTGGCGCCCTGTGGGTCATCAAAACGCTTTATCCTGCCCTACGACGCATCTCAGCATGCCATCGAGGCAGTTCTTTCTCGAAAAAGCGATGATGGGTATAAACAGCTCATCACATACGCGTCTAAAACACTCACTTTCTCCCAGATCAGTTATTTAGAAATCAGAGAAGAAACCTTCACTTTCTCCCAGATCAGCTGTTTAGAAATCAGAGAGATGTCATACGTGACATCCAAAAACTCCATACATTTTTATGGCTCGTAGCTTCAGCTCATAACGGTACATAAATCAGAAATTTCGTTGTTCGGCCCTAAGAACCACCTTCCTTAAAAAGTGGTACAATGTCTATAACGATGGACCCTCTTCCTCAACAATTACAATAATTCACTTCTGTAGCGGCAGACAGTATAACATGCAAAGTCTAATGTCCTGTCATGTCTACGTAAGGGACCAGGTCATTTGACTGTCAGGAAACACTCTGATTCCATATACACACCTTACAAAACCATATACAAGAGTTTCCGTCACTGCACCTTTAACGTAGACGGATACAGCTGTGGGCTTTACCCTCAAACAAGCAACGAAATACCTTCGCCAAGACTGTGCGGAACGCCTGTACCCCTCTCATGCAGTAAAAACACGAACCAGATGGTACAGGAAATACTGATGCTAACATAGGACGACGATGAATGCCAGGTGATTATACCACCATTGTGTCAGTGAGTCACTAACCTTCAGCAACTTGACCACTGGGGATGACACGCATGAGGCCGCTCGCAAGGCGGCACCTCCACTGCCTCGGCATCACGCTTGATGTCGGGAGATCAGCCCACGCCTGTGGGACTTGCTCGTCAACGCAATCAGCACCCCCGAAACTGTTTCACGCCTAGCCAACCACGCAGAGCTGTTGGGAACGCGTCCATGCAGACTTAGCTGGCTCCTTCCTGAAAGCGGCGTGGCTCATCGTAATAAACTCATTTTCCAAGCTGCCTTATGTTTGAATGTAAAATATCACAGCAGCAGCACATGTCTGAAAGGGCCCCAGAAGCTATCGCGCCGTTCAATAGCCCTCAGTTTTAATTTCATATGCTTCACGATTTCTTCTTTCGAAACGGCATAACGCACTGGACAACAGTTCTGTTCCACGCAGCCTCCAATAATCAAGTAATCAGTTTGTCCTCAGCTATGAAATGCGTTGTGGAAGAAGTTTTCAGCCTCACCCAAAGGCGAGATCTTGACCCAGTTTCTGGACTTCTACTGGACCACGCCGATGCAGAGGCACACTCCAGGTCAAATGTTGCATGGCTTCCGACACGGGACCCTTTGGAACTTCCTGTGGTCTACAACACCCCTACTCCAGTGCAAATGTCGCCTCCGTCCCTTGCTGAGAACAAATGTTTGAGCTCGCACGTTCGGAAGGCTCAAATGGCTCTTAGCACTATGGGACTTAACATCTGTGGTCATCAGTCCCCTAGAACTTAGAACTACTTAAACCTAGCTAACCTAAGGACATCACACACATCCGTGCCCGAGGCAGGATTCGAACCTGCGACCGTAGCGGTCACGCAGTTCCAGACTGAAGCGCCTAGAACCGCACGGCCACACCGGCCGGCCCGTTCGGAAGGTTCCCAGAATATATATCAAGTTTCATCAATGCCGCCGTGGACGACAAACGTACACAGTGGAAGCCAATGGCTCCATACTCATACGACATACCAACCAGCTGCAACCACAATAAGAGGCTTCCACTTCGAGGAAACCACCAACCCTCCCAGAGCCAGATCAATAGAAATTTTGACACCAGGTAGGTCCACATTCACAGGTTCAGTGCCGTTGGAGCAAGCCCAGAGCTGCATGAGACCCTTTTCCATCTGCAGCACAACTACCTTCCACCACAGACCCAGAGACCAAACGGTTAACGGCGCTGCAGTCTGGAACCGCAAGACCGCTGCGGTCGCAGGTTCGAGTCCTGCCTCGGGCATGGATGTTTGTGATGTCCTTAGGTTAGTTAGGTTTAACTAGTTCTAAGTTCTAGGGGACTAATGACCTCAGCAGTTGAGTCCCATAGTGCTCAGAGCCATTTGAACCATTTTGAACCAGAGACCAAAACACCTGCTCCAGTAAACTCCTGTAACCAGAACTGCATCTCTGCTACAATCAGACGAGAAAGCGACATCAGACGTCATGATGGACAGCGAACCATTACCTGCCATGCCCACCAAAACATCACCACTATCGTTACGGCAATAAGGGCAGTTCCGACACTACTCGCCAGCTAAATTTGGGGCTATGCTATATCACACCCATCGGACAGTGATGTAGGCACCTTGTGATATCTGCTATCAGCGACTCATCCAGCGAATGATAAGAAATGCTAGTGGGGCGTCGTATGGGCCTGACTGTTCATGGCTGGCCGTGGTGACCGAGCGGTTCTAGGCGCTACAGTCTGCAACTGCGCGACCACTACGGTCGCAGGTTCGAATTCTGCCTCGGGCATGGCTGTGTGTGATGTCGTTAGGTTATTTAGGTTTAAGTAGTTCTAAGTTCTAGGGGACTGATGACCTTAGAAGTTATGTCCCATAGTGCTCATAGCCATTTGACTGTTCATGTCAAGACAGGGATAGAACCTGGCCTCCGGGTGTTTGCATGGCACCGAATCATGCTGCACAGAAGTTTCTACCTCGCTTTTATCCATACTTAAGTGCCCTGTCTGTTTAATGGATTTAAACTGGAGCCGGCCGGAGTGGCCGTGCGGTTCTGGGCGCTACAGTCTGGAACCGAGCGACCGCCACGGTCGCAGGTTCGAATCCTGCCTCGGGCATGGATGTGTGTGATGTCCATAGGTTAGTTAGGTTTAAGTAGTTCTAAGTTGTAGGCGACTGATGACCTCAGCAGTTAAGTCGCATAGTTCTCAGAGCCATTTGAACCATTTTTTAAACTGGACTATTTTTTGGATAGTTGTTCTACAGATTATTGACGGATTTGACTGTACCTGAATTCTCTGAATCAGCATTTAGGTAAGTTCTACAGTCTACGACTACCAAACACAGATTGTGATTGTGAGCTATCAAGAGCTGACAGTTTATCCACATTCCCTTGTAGTAAGGATCGCGTTGCACCGTAGCAGGTGTTTGCATGATGAAATCGAAAGTTGTTTCTGGTGTTCAAATGTTGTCTTATGAATGTCTATGATGCAGTTAATGTTTTAATGCGGCTATTTTAATTAATTAGTTATGAATAGAAATCTAGCCTTTCAATGGTATCGGACAGTGTTTTTAGAGGTAGACTGTCACTCAAGCCATTTGCAGTAGCGCAATTGCTGCGATATGTGAAATAATCAGGCTGATACAATTCAGTGTATGAAAATCACCGGAAACGAGTTAAGATGTTGCAGCTTCACGGTATCTACTGCCGTCATGAATTGTGCGTCTTCATACATCTCAAGAATGTAAACGTTTTGTAGTACTTCGTGTTAACATAAATCATAGAAATGAAAGTGTATATTACATTGAATCACTTACATCCGTAGGTGTAAACGATGTTACTATGTCTTGTATGACACAACTCTCAAAATTACAACCAAAATTATGTTATTGCCGGAGTTTTTTAGTTGTATTCTAGCAAATCTACATAAATTTAAGGTACGAACCAAAAACATTCCTGATTATAACTCACGGTTTGTACTCGTCTCAGTGCAATAGACGTTTGTGCGTGACAAAATACTGAGCACTGTGGGACTTAACATCTGAGGTCATCAGTCCCTAGAACTTAGAACTACTTAAACCCATCTAACCTAAGGACATCACACACATACATGTCCGAGGCAGGATTCGAACCTGCGACCGTAGCAGTCGCGCGGTTCCGGACTGAAGCACCTAGAACCGCTCACTACAACGGCCGGCATGTGCGTGACAATCGGGGTATAATCTTGAAATACGTCACAAATTTGACCCTTGTAGGACATTATCCATCTTTTCATTTGCTGAGATAGTTTGTCCTGTGGTGTGGATCATTTCCAAACCCTCTCTCGTCCATTTGTAACCTCTCCCTCACTTATCGACCTTAATGACAGTGAAAAATTAAACCGCGCGTACCTAATGGAAATTTTGGAAAAGCAGTCGTCACCGAGGTTAATCTGTCGATAAAGAGGGAGGAAAGGATTTCATCTAAATGAAAGGAAAAACGTAAATTAAATTGGTGGAAATTAATTTTGAAAAGGGGTAAAGTTAACAAAGAAAGTAAATGTGCGGTCGTTACGTTAACAATTAATTGGCGTTAATTAGATATTTCAGATTTGGGGAATATTACGGTCGCCAGTCCTATGGACAACTACTATAATAACTGAAAATGAAAGATTAATGCACATATAATTAGCACTAAAAGCGTGGCAACTGAAGGTTGACACGTGTAGTGTGAAAAACTGAATGTTTGTCAGAAGTAATAAATTTCGCTACACTCTGACTTAATTTAGCAAAATTGAAAGTTAATTTAGTGACTGAAAATAATAGTGAACTTTGTTTCGGAAACACTACGAAATTCAATAAAGTAAGATTAGTCTTGGGCTACCTCAACAATCATTTCAAAAGCTACTTGACTCTACGCAATTTAGAAATAAGAGAATTAACTTTGAACTTGAATTAAATGATTCTGAACAATTAACAACAGGAAAATTTAATACCTACCAAGCTGAGCTGCAGTCACAGGTAAGCTAAAATATGGTAACAAAACTCGCACTCTTAATTTCTGCTTGTATAATCTAAATATTGTAGCCAGCTATGAATACTTTAACTGAACTTTAAAATTAAAGCAGTGAAATGGAATATTACTTTAATGCCGGCGTATGAATTTCAACGACACCCGGGTTCATTCCAGAAAGGGAAGGGACCCTGCTTGGTAATGCAATTGGGACAATGAGCAACAGAGGTTCATTCTAAGTTGCTGTATTTTTGTGAGGCAAATGGGACAATTTTAAAAGCTGAGGTCTGCCATACAGTTCTGAAACTTCACGTGCTTCCAGTCTTCCTTGTTGGTTGATTGAAGGTTTGAAGTCGTCGGTCGAGGAGGTGACGACAGTCACTCATTGTCGGCCGGCGCTGTTGCAGAAGCTGGATGTTGGCGCGCCTTCTTCTCGACACTGTCACCAGGCGAAACGGGCTCTTGATGTGCGCCAGGTAGTGCTTCCCGTCCGCGACACCATGTCAGAAGCTATCATAGCAAGTCGAGCGCAATTACATGCTGCCAAACCCCGAAAGCGTGGCAACTCGCGCGAGCGTCACACAACACATCTGCTCCACTGCACTACTCCAGCCAGACTCTCCCTCTGCCCACGCTCCATGCGGCAGAGTTAACACTACCAAAGATCCTAAACACTTTGGTTCTCCACACGACATATCGATGTAATCGTTCGATAGCACAGTTTTCCCTAGGCCAGACCCAGCGTAAAAATACAAATAATATTTACAAAACAAACCAATTATACATCGACATAAATGCAAATAGCAAAACAATTTCAATATATAAAGACACAGAAATGTCATATCTTCAGGTAACAAAATAAGGAAAAACATTATAGTATAATAGATGGAAATAGGAGGATATGCATTTCCGGCGTTACACATTGTCTGAGCGCCAACCTTTGCTCTGATATCCTTGTCGACGAAAGTTAATTCTTAATGCTGATTCCTTTGTGTTATCTGTCACTGTACAATCAATTGCAGAGTATAGATGTACTTCTAGATGTATTGTAGTTTTGTAGTCTAAATAACACGATAACAGAAAAGCAAGGCTGATGCAAAAAATAGTCTGGAGCTCGTGGTCGTGTGGTAGCGTTCTCGCTTCCCGCGCCCGGGTTCCCGGGTTCGATTCCCGGCGGGGACAGGGATTTTCTCTGCCTCGTGATGACTAGGCGTTGTGTGATGTCGTTAGCTTAGTTAGGTTTAAGTAGTTCTAGGGGACTGATGACCATAGATGTTAAGTCCCATAGTGCTCAGAGCCATTCTTTTGCAAAAAGTATGACAACAATTGTGGTGGATCACTGCCAGTTCTGCCAGGATTCACTGACCTACCATCCGACAGCTCATTTTTACCGTTGCATTTGGCCACGATCGCTACAGCGATTTCGGGAATCCTGACATCAACATCAGCACTCTCTTAATATCCTGACCATATCCCCTACCCGGTCCCCACCCCCCATGCCCTATGCTTTCTAATAATTCCTTTTCCTTGCGAGCAAGCTGAAGACATTCCAGCATCAGTCACCTGACGTACAAGTAATGCTGTTCGATCACACCTGCTGTTTAAGCACTGTTGGCTGTATGTGTGTCATTGCTTATATGATATCCAATCAGGAGCTCTACCCAGTGGTAGTATTTGAAAACCCCCTGTTTAGTGACATCAAAGTAATATTATCCAGGGATGAATGACGTCGACCGTCGGTGTGTCAGTACAGATTTCGGTCTTGTTCCACAGAAACGTTCCCTCTCCGTCAGTGATACTGAATGATCGTACAATTTCTGCAGGGGATTCCCCAGGAATAGTTAAAATATTTAATAACAGTGATTGCATGTATCTAGTGGAGAAGGCTTTTAATAATTTAATGCGTACCAGCCATGCAATACAGTATGAGCTAGAATGTCAACTAAGGTTGCAGCCACATGCCTACCGATTCCAGGAGACATTGAGGAGTAATTTGCTGGAGTTATCTAGCCAAACTGTTAGCCCATCAAACGAAACTATAGCCCAACTCTGCAGCGCATGCTGTACATCGAAATAGATGTAAATGCATAATTTAACTTTGCCAAATGTGGGCACAGAATTAAGATTTTATTTGAGTGTGTTCATACCCCCAACTTATGTATGTGTTAATTAATTAAAATAAAAGTTTAAGAGCCATACGTGTATTACCAGTTTCCATAAAAATCTTCTGCATCCTACTGTAAATGAACAGTTACCACCATGACTAAGTGGATGAAACAACCTCACCAGAGCGATCATGTTGGCGGAAATCTGAAGAAGAGATAACGCATCATTACTTCCTCATAACATAAGCGCTTTAATTATTCTGGTTTCAGATTGTGAGAAGACTAATATTGTTCTAACACTGTAACACATCCTGAGGTGGCGCACTTCGAGTATGTACCTATATTTTTTTTAAATCCTGTTTGGACCAAAATATCAGAAATTACGGGAGACTTAACACGGCATTGATCGAAAAACGTGCCAGATATTCTACGAAAGCAGCTATGTTGCGTTGCTTGAAAATGTAAAGGCAAACAGTGTATTGGTATTTCATGACTTTGCAGTAGAAAATCAAGACAGGTCAGGAAATATGTCTGCCATGTGCAAGTCAAAATATTTTATTTGATCCAGATAAACTCAAGGGTTGAGCAGGTGACCCAGGGTTATGCGAACCTTATTACTGAGTAAAAAAAAAAAAAAGCCAAACTGAATTTATAGCATGTTTACCAACCATTGTTTAGAAACTGACATGTCGTTCAAAGAATTCGTTACTGTATACAGGGATTGCTGGAATGACTGGTAGTATTGTAACCTCCCCCTCACTTACCGACCTTAATGACAGTGAAAAATGAAACCGCGTGTACCTAATGGGAGTTTTGGAAAAGCAATCGTCACCGAAGTTAACCTGTCGGTAAAGAGGGAGGAAAGGGTTACGTCTAAATGAAAGGAAATGTGCTAATGAAACTGGTGGAAATTAATTTTGAAAAGGGGTAAAGTTAATAAGGAAAGTAAATGTGCAGCCGTTACGTTAACAATTAACTATCGGTAATTAGGTATTTGAGATTTGGGGGAAATTACGGTCGCCAGTCCTAAGGACAATTACTATAGTAACTGAAAAAGAAAGGTTATTACACATATAATTAGCACTAGAAGCGTGGCAACTGAAGGTTGACACGTGTAGTGTGAAAACTGAAAGTTTGTCAGAAGTAATAGATTTCGCTACACCCTGACTTAATTTAGCAAAAGAATTAATAAAACCGAAAAATCGAAAGTTAATTTAGTGACTGAAGTTAATAGTGAGCTTTCTTTCTGAAGCACATCGGAATTCTGTAAAATACGGTTAGTCTTGGACTACCTCAACAATCATTTCAAAAGCTACTTGAATCTACGCAATTTAGAAAGAAGAGATTTAACTTTGAACTTGGATTAAATGATTCTGAACAATTAACAATAGTAAAATTTAGTACGTACCAAGCTGAGCTGCAGTCACAGGTAAGCTAAAATACGGTAACAAAGCTCGCACTCTTAATTCGTGCTTGTGTAATCTGAATATTGTAGCCAGCTATTAATGCCATAATTGAACTTTGAAATTAAAGCAGTGAAAACGAGTTAGCTATATTACTTTAATGCTGGCGTTTGAATTTCAACGACACTCGGGTTCATTTCGGAAAAGGAAGGGACTCTGCTTGGTGATGCAATTGGGACAATGAGCAACAAAGGTTCATGCTAAGTTGCTGTAATTTTGCGAGGCAAATGGAACAATTTGAAAAGCTGAGGTCTGCCATACAGTTCTGAAACTTTACGTGTTTTTAGTCTTCCTTGTTGGTTGATTGAAGGTTTGAAGCCGTCGATCGAGGAGGTGGCGACAGTCACTCATTGTCGGCCGTCGCTGTTGCAGAAGCTGGATGTTGGCGCGCCTTCTTCTCGACACGGTCACCAGGCGAAACGGGCTCTTGATGTGCGCCAGCTAATGCTTCCCGTCCGCGACACCATGTCAGAAACTATCATCGCGAGTCGAGCGCAATTACATGCTGCCAAACCCCGAAAGCGCGGCAACTCGCGGGAGCGTCACACAACACCTGCTCCACTCGCTACTCCCGCCAGACTCCGACTGCCCGCGCTCCACGCGGCAGAGTTAACACTACCAAAGATCCTACACACTTTGATTCTTCACACGACCTATCGACGTAATCGTTCGATAGCAGTTTTCCCTAGGCAAGACCCAGCGTAAAAATACAAATAATATTTACGAAACAAACCAATTATACATCGACATAAATGCATAAATATACAAATAGTAAAACAATTACAATATACAAAGAGACAGAAATGTCATATCTTGAGGTAACAAAACAAGGAAAAAAATAATAGTACAATAGATGGAAATAGGAGGATATGCATTTCCGGCGTTACACGTGCCCCACATTGTCTGAGGATGTTCGTGTAACGTAAACAGACTCAGAAAATGTCCCAAAAAAGAAACAGCGGAAATGCATATGCTCAAAACATCAACAAAATTTAGCATTCGTCTAATTAACCATAAATCAATTTTTTGACCATAATAATTGAGTGGAGACACTCCTAATCTTATTCCACTCTGTCATCTTGATCAAAATAAAACAGGTTGACAACATATTAAAATTCATAGAAAATATAGAAAATGGTTTAGCTATTCCAAAATCATTAAAATTCGTAACACTATGAGGAATGGAATACTATTTGCAAAATTAATTAGATTGCATGGTCATAAAACCAGGTAGATCAAAATACGCAAATAAATAATTAAATAGACTACACATTTTATATAACCTTTTCATAATTAATATTCTCGTCATGGGAGTCCATTAAACGCTAAACAAGAAAATAACACACATCAGATCGAAAAAAACATAAATATTGACAGTAGAATTCTTTCAGCTGTCCAGGAAGAAAAACAATTCCGCCTTCCGTACTCGCAAGTACAAAGAATGCCGACAGCGGCCCAAGAGCCAACAGCGGCACAAGAGCCGACAGCGGCTCGCCTCGCCAGTATTGTTGCGCCCGCGTGTGCGGCACGCTTGATCTCACTCGCCCTTGTGACGGCGTTTCCAGAACGTCCGTTTCACTGAATTCTTTCGGAAAAACTCACTCCCGAGTAATCTCAAGGAGTCCCTTAATACTATCACAGTGGATAACTCAACACTGTCCATCATCACACATGTACAAGCCTGAAACTTAAAACAGCGTCTAAGTACATCGGCAATGACTAGTAAAACACATATTCATGAAATCTTACAGCTAGTTACAAAATCATATTTACATTGCTTAATCTACTGTGACTCAGCTGAAAACTTAAACTAGCAGCTTGGATTTTTCAGTTGATTAGATCATGATTAAATTGATTAAAATTAAATTGATTAATCAAAATTAATTACTTATTAATTACAACTTCTTTAATGACCTTGGTCAGTCAAAAGCATGGCAATCTAGCAAACCTTAAATCTTACACTCTATATACATATTGTACAAATTACCCATTGTGTGGTATTAATCGATCCTAGGTTGGTACAATTTCAAATCTACTATATCTCGAATACCTAATAGCTTTCCAGAGCTTGGATACTCTAAGCAATAAGCATTTGTGTGAGGTATACCAATGACTTTATATGGTCCATTATAAACAAACTTAAATTTAGAGATTTCATTGTCTATCTCGCACGATTTCTCATGAGCTTTTACAAGTACTAAGTCTCCGATCGCAAACTTAGCAATACGCGCTTTAGCGTCATAACGACGTATGCGAGCATCGGCTTTTAGCTTCATTACTTCTCGCAAACGATCTTTTTTCACACCAATACTAATGTCAATCCGTGGAGGGAATTTGATTATCTCTTCCACTAAACTTTTACTTCTGTCATCCAGCAGGATTTCCTCTGGAGAAAATCCCGTCGATTCATGTCTCAAGGTGTTCATAATTCTCTCAAATACTGCTACATATTTGCCCCATGCCCTATGGTTGTGATGGCAATAGGTACGGCACAGTCGGCCTAGCTCGCGCATATACCTCTCAGCGGGATTCCCAGCCGGACAATAAGCTGAAATATGGATCACATCGACCCCATTACTTTCCATGCCTTCATTCCACAACTTAGAAGTAAATTGTGCCCCATTGTCTGATAGAATCGCCTTGGGCTTACCAATATGAACAAAATAATCGTTCACCAGCTTGCTATAGACCGCTTTGGCTGTAGCTTTCCTAATCGGGTATAGTTTGATGAACTTGGAAAAAGCTTCTAGCACTACTAAAATGTAGGCAAAGTTTCCTGATGACTTGGGCAAAGGTCCGTACAAGTCCACGCACAGTAACTCAAAGGTGTCGTTAGGCCTTATACTTTGCATAGGACCACGACTCGTACAGTTGGTAACCTTCACCTTCTGACATAAATCGCAAGTTTTCACTCTGTCAGTAACTCGTTTTAACATGTTGTTGAAATGCACTACTTCACTCAGCTTTTCCGTACATTTCTTTGGTCCACTGTGACCATACGCCAAATGGTAGTAGTCTATTATTTCCGTGACGTATTTGCTGGGCCAGCATACCCGCCAAATATTACTATCTTCACCCTTACGTATGTACAAGATATGATCGTATATCTTGTAATACTTCCTTAATTTCTCTCCTTCTGGACTCTTTTCATCATATCGGGTTTTCACCATATTTAAACAACCATCCTCGTTCTGATGACGACGTAGATTCTTACAAATGTTCATTATTAATTTACGTCCCTCAACTTCTTTAAAATAGTACAATTTGACCACTCCATCTGCGTCATCTTTCAATAGACCTTGATTAGACTCGGGCAACCGCGACAGCGCATCCGCTACGCAATTGTCGGTCCCTTTTACGTAACAGATGTCATAGTTAAATTGCTGTAAATACAGCGACCACCTAGTCAGTCTTTCGTGAAGTAGTTTACAATCCTTCAGATAAGTGAGCGCCTTATGGTCCGTATGAATAATCACCTTACGGTCCCATAGGTAACCCTTGAACTTCTTGAATCCCCACACGATAGCGAGACACTCTTTCTCAGAAATCGTGTAGTTTCGCTCACTTTTTGATAAAGTTCGACTCGCGAACGCTATCGTCCGGTGTTCCTTATCCACTCCTTTACCAACTTCTTGGAACAGTTCTACCCCCACCCCGTAATTCGACGAATCCGTTCCCAGATGGAAGGGTAGCGATAAATCAGGATGAAATAGTATGTTAGATCTTAACAACTCGTCTTTTAATCTCTCGAAAGCGGTCTGACACCCGTCAGTCCACACAAACGGAACATTTTTGCGTAAGAGGTTATTCAAATTTTCATCATTAAACACTTGTCCTTTTACAAATTTACGGTAAAATCCTGTGAGCCCTAGAAAACTTTTTAACTGTTTCCTAGACTTGGGTGGAGGACAATTCCTTATTGCCTCTAGTTTCTCTGGGTCTTTCGTAATACCAGCAGTGGTAATTACATGCCCTAAAAATTTCAGTTCCTGCTTCACAAATTCGCATTTCTTTAGCTTTAGAGTCATTCCGCCACGGCGCAATGCTCTAAAAACTTCATCTAACAGGTCACAATGGTCATGCCAAGTGGCATTGGCCAACAATAGGTCGTCAACATATACAGTTAATCTTGAACTCAAAGCCGGTCCTAGCACTTTATCTAGGGCCCTGATGAATACGGACACAGATATATTAAGTCCAAACGGCAGTACTCTATACTGATAACACCTGCCCGCAAACAAGAAGGCGGTGTATGGCCTAGATTCTTCTTCGAGTTCTATTTGCCAGTAACTAGCCGTCAGATCGAGGCTAGTCATGAACTTAACGTCATGAAAACGTTGCAAAATCTCCTCCATACTCTCTGGTCTGTCTGTTTCACGTTGAACGACCCTATTCAACGTGCGTGCGTCAATCACAATACGCACACTACCATCCCGTTTTGCTACAATGACCAAACCGTTATTGTATGGACTTGTACTTCTTTCAATCACTCCCCATTCGATCATCTTATCTATCTCCCGTTGCACTGCTTCCTTTTTGGACAGCGGTATAGCATACGGTCTCACGAAGAATGGTTCGTGCGGAATTACGTGCAACTTGCATTTATATCCATCCACAAGACCCGGTTTGTCTGAAAACACACTCTTATTCCTCATTATTACTTCATACAGGCCTCGTCTTTGTTCGTGTGTTACGTTTGACACACCGTCTACAATACTTTCCAATTCACTTTCTACACTATTGTCAATGCCGAGATTTCTCACATTACAGTAGTTCAAATTCATACCTACGTCAATACCATTCGGCCAGTTAACAATGTGTATAGGCTGGTATTGCCTATGCACACCGTCTCCTGCCTCGTCAAAGCTAACTACTATCGTTTTATCTAGTGACATACATGTCAAAGTTTTGCTTTCGCAGTTAATCACTGCACGGTACTTTAATAGCCAATCTAACCCGATAATTACTTCCGTAGTTAAGTCTGGCACGACTACAAACTCTTGTTCAAATCGTGCCCCACATATCTCGAAGTGGACAAAAATCTGTTTTGTGACCGGTTTACTGGCCTTCCCAGTAGCACCGATAATTTTCACTCCTGTTACTGGCATAACTACGATGCCGGGTCTGTCTTTCAGTAACTCAAATATTTTCCCAGATACAGCACTCAATTCTGCACCGGTGTCAATCAACACGTTTAGTTGTAGGTCGTGCATATTAACAGACACTACTATCTGTCTACACTTGTCCTCGACTGTTTCTTTATTTTCCCACAGTAAATCCTCGTCTATATCCAGGTCATTCCAGAAAAAACCATCCGGCTTTGATCCTAAATCCGGTTTATCTGGCGGCTTTTTCAGCCTCTGTTCACATACAGTTTTAATTTCAACACGTTTGTCCTGAGGCTTAGTCTGTAGCGTCGCCTCCAATACCGAAACCGTTTCCTGTAACTCGTCAACTAGTGAGTGTTGCTTTGCTATCAATTCACTAATTGTCACCTTCGTTGATTCCTCTTTAATCAGATTGATCTCATCTGCCAATCTACCTGGAGACATGTGCCCAGTAGTATCTGCAATTACTTCCTCCAAATCTGCGCAACCCACACTGTTATCTTCTGACCGTATAATGTCAGCTCTAACCTCATACACGCTGTAATCTACGTGCTTTTCTACCAATCGTGTCCGGCTATCACTAAAATTTTCGTAATCTTTCTCCTTAATACTCTCGCAATGTTTAAACTGGATGTTCGCGTCGGATGGGTCGGCTACTTCTACCACTACAACTTTCGGTAAAGTCTGCCGGTTAGGGCCAGAACTTTCCGTTACTACTTCAACATTCAACTCCTGCGGGACGAAACACGACGCATCTTGCTCGTGCTCCCCCTTAACATCAACTATTTCTAGTAAAGTCTGCCGGTTAGGGCCAGAACTTTCCATCACTTCACAATCACTATCTTCCTGCGGGACGAGACGCGGCAAATCCTGCCCGCGCTCCCCATAAACACTTCTCCCGTACAGGCCCCTATAATCTCTTAGTTCGTCGTATAAGCGACCGAACTGCCTTAACCAGACCTCATCCCTCTCTGCATCCCCTCGCTCGATGACGGACGTTTTATCCGACATCTGATCTTCTCTCAACAATTGCGAATCATTCTTAAACTCAATCTCCAGTTCCGCTGTGGGTATTACAGCTGCCACTTTATGATCGATTTCCGGAACACTACTTAAATTGTTCTCACTGACAGCGAATGTATTTTCTACTGCCGTGTATACAGCTGATCTACTACTTGTGGGCGCACTCTTTTCTCTTAACACTGGCACACTCTCCCGCCGTTGATTATTCCACACGGAATTTTCATAATGACGATACCTGGGTTTTCTCCTGTTATTGGGCCGCCAAAATTTCTCCACGCCCGCTCGGCCCCTCACCGGCGCGGCTAATGGTTTCCCTGTCTCGTCCCAGCAGATACGCTCCCCGGATGCTGCTGAGGCGGCTGATCACACCCTCTGGCGTTATTACTATTCTGTGAAGCCCGTATCACGTTAGTGTGATACTGGTTTCCGTCATTCCTGTTATTATTTGCATTGTACCGATTGTTATTACGGTCCGAACCATTTTTGTTATTGCTGCCAAGATTGCGGTATGCATTATTCCCATAGTTATCGTTGTTATGGTTGGGGTGGTACCCGTTGTTGTTACCACGGCCTCTACCACTGTCGCGATTATTGCGCCAATTGTCCTCGTCCTCAACTCTTTCCAGGAAATCATTGATTGTCCTGTAATTGCTTCCTACGTAGCGTTTCGTATCATCTGGAAGCTTCTTGTGGAGTTCCCAGACTATTTCGGATTCCGTGCGGCGATCACGCAAATATTCCAACTTGCGGATCCAGCCCTCACAAAACTCCCTCATCGAACCGCGCGAATTCGCATCGAAAGGCCTCGATACGACAAATTCGCGCCAGACACTTTGCTGTTTTTGCTCTGACCAGTATTCAGCCAGAAACAAATTTTTAAACTCGTCAAAAGTCAGGTTCGTAATGTCGAGGTTTAAGCCCCAACGCTTGGCATCACCAGCCAGCACATCAATAACCGCATTAATTTTTCTCTCATTAGTCCATGATCTGGGTAAAACTCTTTCACAATTTTTAATGAAATCCGTCGCGTGTATACCGCCTTTTTTCAAGGGGTCGAACCGCTCCTCTTTCGTCAACAATTCCGAACTATGTGCACAGATTGGCACATAGCTATGTTTTTCGTCAAGTTTCTTTTCTAATTCCGACACTCTCGTAATTACTTGGCAAGTGGTTGTCGCAAGCGTTTCCACTTCCCTCTTTTTCTCTTCGCAGGTATTAGCCTGCTCCCTCACTTTAGTGTCTACTTCGGACACTAAAACCTTTAAAGTTTCCACCTTCTGTTGATCCTGTTTTTTCACTAATTGAATTTGTTCCGTCACCTTATTCTCGATGATCGGAGCAACTGCTTCTCCTACACTTTTCTCGATTCTGCTAATTTCGGAATCAAAACGAGTATTTATGCTCGCAATTTCCGCCTGAACGCCTATCATTTCCTGTTTAAGATTACCGATTTCGGTATTAATTACAACAATATCTTCTTTGATTTTATCAACTTTTGTATTAACAACTCCAACATTGTTGTTAACAACATTAATAGCTTTGTTCTGATTGTCTAGCTTTCGTTCAATCTTTTCAGACTGAGCTTCTTGCTTGGCAGACAGAGCTATAATTTCTGCCGATTGACTCTTGATTTCATTAATCAAAACATTCAATAAATCAGTTAAATTCCCGGAGACTACCGGTTTTACTTCCGTAGCTGGTTCCTCTATACATGTTCCCCCGTATTCATCATCAAGGGGTACAGATTTGATTTTCGCTTCCGATTCCGAAACATTTTCTAAAGTTTGGAATTCCATTTCTGCTCTTTGTTGCGTTTCGGCGGTCGCGTCTTTCATGCTAGCCGCCTGCCCCTGAACAATGGGAACCGCCGTGCGCGTTTCCCACTGTTCGACCGATTGTTCCGTATCCAAGTCTACCAAATTTTGGTAATTGTTGCCTTCACTCATTTTAATAATTTTCAATATAAATGACAAATCTCAAATGTAATTAGGATTACTCCCACTACTTATTCTCGCTGACGTAACGGCCTGTACGTAACCAGTACTTTGTTACGAGATTTGCACAATGCAAAATTCGTGTCCAGAACAACCTCAAATTTGAAGATTGTCCTGTCACCAGGTCGCCACGTGTAACCTCCCCCTCACTTACCGACCTTAATGACAGTGAAAAATGAAACCGCGTGTACCTAATGGGAGTTTTGGAAAAGCAATCGTCACCGAAGTTAACCTGTCGGTAAAGAGGGAGGAAAGGGTTACGTCTAAATGAAAGGAAATGTGCTAATGAAACTGGTGGAAATTAATTTTGAAAAGGGGTAAAGTTAATAAGGAAAGTAAATGTGCAGCCGTTACGTTAACAATCAACTATCGGTAATTAGGTATTTGAGATTTGGGGGAAATTACGGTCGCCAGTCCTAAGGACAATTACTATAGTAACTGAAAAAGAAAGGTTATTACACATATAATTAGCACTAGAAGCGTGGCAACTGAAGGTTGACACGTGTAGTGTGAAAACTGAAAGTTTGTCAGAAGTAATAGATTTCGCTACACCCTGACTTAATTTAGCAAAAGAATTAATAAAACCGAAAAATCGAAAGTTAATTTAGTGACTGAAGTTAATAGTGAGCTTTCTTTCTGAAGCACATCGGAATTCTGTAAAATACGGTTAGTCTTGGACTACCTCAACAATCATTTCAAAAGCTACTTGAATCTACGCAATTTAGAAAGAAGAGATTTAACTTTGAACTTGAATTAAATGATTCTGAACAATTAACAATAGTAAAATTTAGTACGTACCAAGCTGAGCTGCAGTCACAGGTAAGCTAAAATACGGTAACAAAGCTCGCACTCTTAATTCGTGCTTGTGTAATCTGAATATTGTAGCCAGCTATTAATGCCATAATTGAACTTTGAAATTAAAGCAGTGAAAACGAGTTAGCTATATTACTTTAATGCTGGCGTTTGAATTTCAACGACACTCGGGTTCATTTCGGAAAAGGAAGGGACTCTGCTTGGTGATGCAATTGGGACAATGAGCAACAAAGGTTCATGCTAAGTTGCTGTAATTTTGCGAGGCAAATGGAACAATTTGAAAAGCTGAGGTCTGCCATACAGTTCTGAAACTTTACGTGTTTTTAGTCTTCCTTGTTGGTTGATTGAAGGTTTGAAGCCGTCGATCGAGGAGGTGGCGACAGTCACTCATTGTCGGCCGTCGCTGTTGCAGAAGCTGGATGTTGGCGCGCCTTCTTCTCGACACGGTCACCAGGCGAAACGGGCTCTTGATGTGCGCCAGCTAATGCTTCCCGTCCGCGACACCATGTCAGAAACTATCATCGCGGTCGAGCGCAATTACATGCTGCCAAACCCCGAAAGCGCGGCAACTCGCGGGAGCGTCACACAACACCTGCTCCACTCGCTACTCCCGCCAGACTCCGACTGCCCGCGCTCCACGCGGCAGAGTTAACACTACCAAAGATCCTACACACTTTGATTCTTCACACGACCTATCGACGTAATCGTTCGATAGCAGTTTTCCCTAGGCAAGACCCAGCGTAAAAATACAAATAATATTTACGAAACAAACCAATTATACATCGACATAAATGCATAAATATACAAATAGTAAAACAATTACAATATACAAAGAGACAGAAATGTCATATCTTGAGGTAACAAAACAAGGAAAAAAATAATAGTACAATAGATGGAAATAGGAGGATATGCATTTCCGGCGTTACAGTATGACTTTATGGTTATCAATAAAACTAGGAAATTGAATGAGAGCCGATATACACGAAACCTCGATGAGATCCTGCATAAAAGGCAGTGTACCAAAACGTAACAACATCAGTATACTGGCGACTACGTAAAAACTAGCACATGTGTTGCACACACGCTTTGGGGGGAGGAGGGGTGGGGGGACGGTGGAACGGGGAGGGGGTGCAAAGCACATTCATCTACGTATTGAGAGAAAAATCGATGCAAGTAGTGCTGAATTAATGGAACTTGAGAATCTTGAGAGGTGTTGAAATGTTAGAGGACAGCAATGTGAACTGTATGTGGAAGAGAAAATTGAAGAAATGAAAACACATCTATCGAATACCTGTTGATACAGCTACAGCTAGGGTACCTGACTCCCATCGTCAACAGTGGTCTCAGAGTATATATAACTAGTAGAGGAAAGGTGCCTAATATGAAACACACTTTAGTAAACCCATTTGAAACACCTAAAAGTAAGTGCAATTGTATTTTTTATGATGGTAATAATATCTTGCATTATTTAATTTTATCATACAATTCTCGTATTTGCAATAATAAACAATATTTCAGAGTAGTTATTAATTCTTCACAAACAAGGCATTTCATAGAAATGAGATCAAGGTTTCGTAATGTGAGACAGTAAAAATATTTTCTTTTAATTATTTTATTACAGAATAATGACATATGAATATACATGTTTTACATGTTCATTCATTTCTGTTATCCTTCACTCATTTCAGACTACTTAGGTTTATATTTAGGATATCCGGGGCAAACAAAATTGTCTTCTGTGACACCGCAATCTTCATGAATCCAGCGATAACATTTCGTGCACTGTGCCCATTTCTCCCCGAGTTTGTCTTCAGAAAAGCGCCAAGTACAGAACAGATACACTGTGTCATAGTCATCACTGTTGTCTGAATCCCCACTGTCATCAAGATGGACATCGGATGCCGAGTCACCAGACGATTCTTCTGCTTTAGGTCTACGATTTGAAGATTTTCCACTCTTCTCCCCAAATAACTTTCTGGCTGCTTTCTTAGCTTCAGCCTCTGATTTCTTCTGTTCAGATTCTTGCAATTGCTTCACATAAGGAGTTGAACTTAGTAACGCAGCAGAGCACGAACGCGATGTTTGACCTATTTGACTTTCTCCAGGTGGTTTTGCGATGTGTGGGAGAGGTCTGATGTCTGGCGGGCTGACAGCTTGACCATCGCCATCAGTAGTTTCACTTTCGTTTTTGGATCTCTTTCTTGAAGAGCGTCAGCATGGTGTGCACCCTGCCGCCGTTGGATAAGCAGCTGCAGCAGCAAGTCGTATACTCCTAGCTCACTCATTTGTTACATAGTTTAATTCTTAATTTCTTTGCGTGTTTTTGGTACTTGCATTGTTTAATTCATAAATTTCGGGCGTATTATAGTATTTGAGAGTTGTAGCATCGCGTTTTAGTACCTGAATAGTGTAAATTCGCGTAGTCGTTTGTCTACTGTTTTGTTTTGAACGGCCAGTGTCGGTTGGTCACAGTCAGTGTGCTCCCTGCCGCCGTTGGATAAGCAGCTGCAGCAGCAAGTCGTATACTCCTAGCTCACTCATTTGTTACATAGTTTAATTCTTAATTTCTTTGCGTGTTTTTGGTACTTGCATTGTTTAATTCATAAATTTCGGGCGTATTATAGTATTTGAGAGTTGTAGCATCGCGTTTTAGTACCTGAATAGTGTAAATTCGCGTAGTCGTTTGTCTACTGTTTTGTTTTGAACGGCCAGTGTCGGTTGGTCGCAGTCAGTGTGCTCCCTGCCGCCGTTGGATAAGCAGCTGCAGCAGCAAGTCGTATACTCCTAGCTCACTCATTTGTTACATAGTTTAATTCTTAATTTCTTTGCGTGTTTTTGGTACTTGCATTGTTTAATTCATAAATTTCGGGCGTATTATAGTATTTGAGAGTTGTAGCATCGCGTTTTAGTACCTGAATAGTGTAAATTCGCGTAGTCTCCTTCCGCCGCCGAACAGTGTCAGCAGTGCGCAAGTAGCAGCATTACTGCATTTACTAGGCAATCTTGTATTTTAATAACCGTTTAAATTTTGTCGATTTGTTTGCGCTCTCTGTAGATTAGTTCAGACGTTCTTTGCAAAACAGTTTTTAGCATGGATAGGGACTGCAACTGCTGTGTTCGGATGCAGGCTGAGTTGGCATCCCTTCGCTCCCAGCTTCAGGCAGTGTTGGCTTCGGTCACACAGCTTGAGGCTGTTGCCAATGGGCATCACTGTGGGGGTCCGGATGGGGGTTTGTCGGGGACGGCCAGCTCGTCCCACGCATCCCCTGATCGGACTACGACTGTGGTTGCCCGGGATACTGCCCACATTGAGGCTGATCCCTCACCTGTGGTAGAGTGGGAGGTCGTTTCAAGGTGTGGCAGGGGGCGAAAGACATTCCGGAGGGCTGAACGGAAAGCCTCTCCAGTTTGTCTGACGAACCGGTTTCAGGCTCTGTCTCAGGCTGATACTGATCTTCGGCCTGACATGGCTGCTTGTCCTGTTCCAGAGGTTGCCCCTCAGTCTGCAAGATCCGGGCAGTCGCAGAGGGTGGGCTTACTGGTAGTTGGGAGCTCCAACGTCAGGCGCGTAATGGGGCCCCTTAGGGAAATGGCAGCAAGAGAGGGGAAGAAAACCAATGTGCACTCCGTGTGCATACCGGGGGGAGTCATTCCAGATGTGGAAAGGGTCCTTCCGGATGCCATGAAGGGTACAGGGTGCACCCATCTGCAGGTGGTCGCTCATGTCGGCACCAATGATGTGTGTCGCTATGGATCGGAGGAAATCCTCTCTGGCTTCCGGCGGCTATCTGATTTGGTGAAGACTGCCAGTCTCGCTAGCGGGATGAAAGCAGAGCTCACCATCTGCAGCATCGTCGACAGGACTGACTGCGGACCTTTGGTACAGAGCCGAGTGGAGGGTCTGAATCAGAGGCTGAGACGGTTCTGCGACCGTGTGGGCTGCAGATTCCTCGACTTGCGCCATAGGGTGGTGGGGTTTCGGGTTCCGCTGGATAGGTCAGGAGTCCACTACACGCAACAAGCGGCTACACGGGTAGCAGGGGTTGTGTGGCGTGGGCTGGGCTGTTTTTTAGGTTAGATGGCCTTGGGCAAGTACAGAAAGGGCAACAGCCTCAACGGGTGCGGGGCAAAGTCAGGACATGCGGGGAACAAGCAGCAATCGGTATTGTAATTGTCAACTGTCGAAGCTGCGTTGGCAAAGTACCGGAACTTCAAGCGCTGATAGAAAGCACCGAAGCTGAAATCGTTATAGGTACAGAAAGCTGGCTTAAGCCAGAGATAAATTCTGCCGAAATTTTTACAAAGGTACAGACGGTGTTTAGAAAGGATAGAATGCATGCAACCGGTGGTGGAGTGTTCGTCGCTGTTAGTAGTAGTTTATCCTGTAGTGAAGTAGAAGTGGATAGTTCCTGTGAATTATTATGGGTGGAGGTTACACTAAACAACCGAACTAGGTTAATAATTGGTTCCTTTTACCGACCTCCCGACTCAGCAGCATTAGTGGCAGAACAACTGAGAGAAAATTTGGAATACATTTCACATAAATTTTCTCAGCATGTTATAGTCTTAGGTGGAGATTTCAATTTACCAGATATAGACTGGGACACTCAGATGTTTAGGACGGGTGGTAGGGACAGAGCATCGAGTGACATTATACTGAGTGCACTATCCGAAAATTACCTCGAGCAATTAAACAGAGAACCGACTCGTGGAGATAACATCTTGGACCTACTGATAACAAACAGACCCGAACTTTTCGACTCTGTATGTACAGAACAGGGAATCAGTGATCATAAGGCCGTTGCAGCATCCCTGAATATGGAAGTTAATAGGAATATAAAAAAAGGGAGGAAGGTTTATCTGTTTAGCAAGAGTAATAGAAGGCAGATTTCAGACTACCTAACAGATCAAAACGAAAATTTCTGTTCCGACACTGACAATGTTGAGTGTTTATGGAAAAAGTTCAAGGCAATCGTAAAATGCGTTTTAGACAGGTACGTGCCGAGTAAAACTGTGAGGGACGGGAAAAATCCACCGTGGTACAATAACAAAGTTAGGAAACTACTGCGAAAGCAAAGAGAGCTCCACTCCAAGTTTAAACGCAGCCAAAACCTCTCAGACAAACAGAAGCTAAACGATGTCAAAGTTAGCGTAAGGAGGGCTATGCGTGAAGCGTTCATTGAATTCGAAAGTAAAATTCTAAGTACCGACTTGACAGAAAATCCTAGGAAGTTCTGGTCTTACGTTAAATCAGTAAGTGGCTCGAAACAGCATATCCAGACACTACGGGATGATGATGGCATTGAAACAGAGGATGACACGCGTAAAGCTGAAATACTAAACACCTTTTTCCAAAGCTGTTTCACAGAGGAAGACCGCACTGCAGTTCCTTCTCTAAATCCTCGCACAAACGAAAAAATGGCTGACATCGAAATAAGTGTCCAAGGAATAGAAAAGCAACTGGAATCACTCAATAGAGGAAAGTCCACTGGACCTGACGGGATACCAATTCGATTCTACACAGAGTACGCGAAAGAACTTGCCCCCCTTCTAACAGCCGTGTACCGCAAGTCTCTAGAGGAACGGAGGGTTCCAAATGATTGGAAAAGAGCACAGATAGTCCCAGTCTTCAAGAAGGGTCGTCGAGCAGATGCGGAAAACTATAGACCTATATCTCTTACGACGATCTCTTGTAGAATTTTAGAACATGTTTTTTGCTCGCGTATCATGTCATTTCTGGAAACCCAGAATCTACTATGTAGGAATCAACATGGATTCCGGAAACAGCGATCGTGTGAGACCCAACTCGCCTTATTTGTTCATGAGACCCAGAAAATATTAGATACAGGGTCCCAGGTAGATGCTATTTTTCTTGACTTCCGGAAGGCGTTCGATACAGTTCCGCACTGTCGCCTGATAAACAAAGTAAGAGCCTACGGAATATCAGACCAGCTGTGTGGCTGGATTGAAGAGTTTTTAGCAAACAGAACACAGCATGTTGTTATCAATGGAGAGACGTCTACAGACGTTAAAGTAACCTCTGGCGTGCCACAGGGGAGTGTTATGGGACCATTGCTTTTCACAATATATATAAATGACCTAGTAGATAGTGTCGGAAGTTCCATGCGGCTTTTCGCGGATGATGCTGTAGTATACAGAGAAGTTGCTGCATTAGAAAATTGTAGCGAAATACAGGAAGATCTGCAGCGGATAGGCACTTGGTGCAGGGAGTGGCAACTGACCCTTAACATAGACAAATGTAATGTATTGCGAATACATAGAAAGAAGGATCCTTTATTGTACGATTATATGATAGCGGGACAAACACTGGTAGCAGTTACTTCTGTAAAATATCTGGGAGTGTGCGTACGGAACGATTTGAAGTGGAATGATCATATAAAATTAATTGTTGGTAAGGCGGGTACCAGGTTGAGATTCATTGGGAGAGTGCTTAGAAAATGTAGTCCATCAACAAAGGAGGTGGCTTACAAAACACTCGTTCGACCTATACTTGAGTATTGCTCATCAGTGTGGGATCCGTACCAGGTCGGGTTGACGGAGGAGATAGAGAAGATCCAAAGAAGAGCGGCGCGTTTCGTCACCGGGTTATTTGGTAACCGTGATAGCGTTACGGAGATGTTTAATAAACTCAAGTGGCAGACTCTGCAAGAGAGGCGCTCTGCATCGCGGTGTAGCTTGCTCGCCAGGTTTCGAGAGGGTGCGTTTCTGGATGAGGTATCGAATATATTGCTTCCCCCTACTTATACCTCCCGAGGAGATCACGAATGTAAAATTAGAGAGATTAGAGCGCGCACGGAGGCTTTCAGACAGTCGTTCTTCCCGCGAACCATACGCGACTGGAACAGGAAAGGGAGGTAATGACAGTGGCACGTAAAGTGCCCTCCGCCACACACCGTTGGGTGGCTTGCGGAGTATCAATGTAGATGTAGATGTAGATGAATTGAAAATTCATGTTACCTAAAGATGTTTCTGTTGCATGGGATGAGACCTGTTTTTCTGAAGGCATTCACAGATGCTTCTATTGTCGCTGCTCGGTTGTAAGCTGCCCCAAATAACCTGACTATTAATAATGTGGTGATAATACGACCTGGGTTACTTGCCAACCACATTTCTGTTTCTTGGGCATAGCAGGTTTCCAAAGGCCTCATAAAACCGACGTCAAGTGGCTGCAATTTACGCGTTGAGTGAGGTGGCAAACATACAATATGAACATTGTTTTAACGTGCTTTATCTAACACATCCAGATTCTTTGTGTGGGAACAATGCCCATCAAGAATGAAAATCAGAGGGTCATTTGAAGATGGCTTTACATGCCTCAAAAAATGGTTCAAATGGCTCTGAGCACTATGGGACTTAACAGCTGAGGTCATCAGTCCCCTAGAACTTAGAACTACTTAAACCTAACTAACCTAAGGACATCACACACATCCACGACCAAGGCAGGATTTGAACCTGCGACCGTAGCGGTCGCGCAGTTCCAGACTGTAGCGCCTAGAACCGCTCGGCCACACCGGCCGGCTTACATGACTCACAAAATGATCAAACCACTGAGTGAAAATGTGAGTTTGTATCCAGCCACTTGGATGACAAGCTGATATTGATCCCGCAGGTGCAACGTCCATCAATTGCTGCTTCAAATTCTTCCTTGGGAAGACGATTAGTGGTGGAGCGTAAGTGACAGCTGCGTTCATACACGTTACAACTGTGATGAGATTTCCCCTTTTTGCTGAAGTCAAGGCAGCAACTTGTCTCTTCCCTTTCATAGCAATAATCTTACTGTGTTTGTGTTGCACAGACGTCACCCCAGTTTCGTCAACATTGAAGACTCGATGCGGGTTATGGTTGACTTTAGATGGCACAGATTCGTAAATATCAAAAAATCTCTCCACACTTTCTGGAGTGAAAGCTTTCACTCTTGCTGCTGCAAGCCCCTGAGGAGCTCTCATTGATAAAACTTGATGTCTCTTAAGGAAAGCTCAGAGCCATTTCTTTCCTGCTGAAGCCTTTTCTGAATTGAAGGGATTCTTCATCCTATTCCTGACAGCTAACTGGAAGGCTATGCTTCGTATGTCCTTACATTTAAGAGCATACACTCGCTCTTCCATTGCAAGGCAGTATTTCACTAGTTCATCTTCCAGTTGAGATGAAAGAACGGGCCTTCTTCCAAGATTAACACCAGCCAGCTTCTCGGATGTACGAGTTTTATCCTTCACATACGTTTCAAAACTACGCTTTGGTACAACAAAAATTTTTGAGGCTTTTAAGTACCCCGTTTCGCCATTTCTCACACATGTAATCGCACGAACCATGGCGTCTTTATCCCACGTTTTCCTTTTAGGTGCCAACTCCATCTACAAAGAATAAATACAATAATCAGACATACTTGTTGAAGGACCTCATCTTCTATGATTTTATTTGTTAGATTACTTTTTATAAGTACTGTGAACGGAGTACTTTGAATCTGGAGTAATATTGATCAACTTCTGAGCAAAATACTGCCTAGAAAGAAAGTTCCAGAAAATATTACAATTTCTGATCATAAGACTAAACAAAGTAATCCCTGTTTATTATAATTTAATAGAATTAAAATAAGCGCAGTTGCCAAAATTTTACTACATTAAATGATGAAATATTGTTATTTCATGATGGTATTGCGTAAATTGCGTATAACAAATCGTGAGAGAACGAGTTCCCCCAATATGCGATAGGTATCATAATATGCGACACCGTCGCGTATTTGGATCCTGATTCTATCGCATATTTGGAATTTCGCCATCTTACATAAAGAATAACCCACTTGCTAAGAACGTTCGCTGGAAAATGAACCTAATCGTCAATAATTATAGGTAATACCGTCACAAATAACAGCAACAAAAGAGTGCAGTAATATCCACCCACAGTTGTTGCTGTTGTTGTGGTCTTCGGTCCTGAGACTGGTTTGATGCAACTCTCCATGCTACTCTATCCTGTGCAAGCTTTTTCATCTCCCAGTACCTACAGCAACCTACACCCTTCTGAATCTGTTCAGCGTATTCATCTCTTGGTCTCTCTCTACGATTTTTACCCTCCACGCTGCCCTTTAATACTAAATTGGTGATCCCTTGATGCCTCAGAACATGTCCTACCAACCGACCCCTTCTTCTAGTCAAGTTGTGCCACAAACTTCTCTTCTCACCAATCCTATTCAATACCTCCACATTAGTTATATGATCTACCCATCTAATCTTCAGCATTCTTCTGTAACACCACATTTCGAAAGCTTCTATTCTCTTCTTGTCTAAACTATTTATCGTCCATGTTTCACTTCCATACATGGCTACACTCCATACAAACACTTTCAGAAACGACTTCCTGACGCTTAAATCTATACTCGACGTTAACAAATTTCTCTTCTTCAGAAACGCTTTCCTTGCCATTGCCAGTCTACATTTTATAGTTATTTTGTTCCCCAAATAGCAAAACTCCTTTACTACTTTAAGTGTCTCATTTCCTAATCTAATTCCCTCAGCATCACCCGACTTAATTCGACTACATTCCATTATCCTCGTTTTGCTTTTGTTGATGTTCATCTTATATCCTCCTTCCATGACACTGTCCAATCCGATCAACTGCTCTTCCAAGTACTTCGCTGTCTCTGACAGAATTACAATATCGTCGGCGAACCTCAAAGTTTTTATTTCTTCTCCATGGATTTTAATACATACTCCGAATTTTTCTTTTGTTTCCTTCACTGCTTGCTCAATACACAGATTGAATAACATCGGGGATAGGCTACAACCCTATCTCACTCCCTTCCCAACCACTACTTCCCTTTCGTGCCCCTCGACTCTTATAACTGCCATCTGGTTTCTGTACAAATTGTAAATAGCCTTTCGTTCCCTGTATTTTACCCCTGCCACCTTCAGAATTTGAATGAAAGTATTCCAATAAACATTGCCAAAAGCTTTCTCTAAGTCTACAAATGCTAGAAACGTAGGTTTGTCTTTCCTTAATCTATCTTGCAAGATAAGTCGTAGGGTCAGTATTGCCCACGTGTTCCAATATTTCTACGGAATCCAAACTGATCTTCCCCGAGGTCAGCTTCTACCCGTGTTTCCATCCGTCTGTAGAGAATACGCGTTAGTATTTTGCATCCGTGACTTATTAAACTGATTGTTCGGTAATTTTCACATCTGTCAGGACCTGCTTTCTTTGGGATCGGAATTATTATATTCTTCTTGAAGTCAGAGGGTATTTCGCCTGTCTCATACATCTTGCTCACCAGATGGTAGAGTTTTGTCAGGACTGGTTCTCCCAAGGCCGTCAGTAGTTCTAATGGAATGTTGTCAACTCCCGGGGCCTTGTTTCGACTCAGGTCTTTCAGTGCTCTGTCAAACTCTTCACGCAGTATCGTATCTCCCATTTGATCTTCATCTATATCCTCTTCCATTTCCATAATATTGTCCTTAAGTACATTGCCCTTGTATAGGCCGTCTACATACTCCCTCCACCTTTCCGCTTTCCCTTCTTTGCTTAGATGGTTCAAATGGCCCTGAGCACTATGAGACTCAACGTCTGAGGTCATCAGTCGCCTAGAACTTAGAACTAATTAAACCTAACTAACCTAAGGACATCACACACATCCATGCCCGAGGCAGGATTCGAACCTGCGACCGTAGCGGTCACGCGGTTCCAGACTGAAGCGCCTTTAACCGCACGGCCACACCGGCCGGCTCTTTGCTTAGAACTGGGTGTCAATCTGAGCTCTTGATATTCATACACAAGTGGTTCTCTTTTCTCCAAAGGTCTCTTTAATTTTTCTGTAGGCAGTATCTATCTTAACCCTAGTGAGATAAGCCTCTACATCTTTACATTTGTCCTCTAACCATCCCTGTTCAGCCATTTTGCACTTCCTGTCGATCTCGTTTTTGAGACGTTTGTATTACTTTTTCCTGCTTCATTTACTGCATTTTTATATTTTGTCTTTTCGTCAATTAAATTCAGTATTTCTTCTGTTACCAAAGGATTTCTACTAGCCCTCGGCTTTTTACCTACTAGGTCCTGTGCTGCCTTCACTACTTCATCTCTCAAAGCCACCCATTCTTCTTGTACTGTATTTATTTCCCCCATTCCTGTCAATTGTTCCCTTATGCTCACCCTGAAGCTCTGTACAACCTCTAGTTCTTTCAGTTTATGCAGGTCCCATCTCCTTAAATTCCCACCTTTTTGCAGTTTCTTCAGTTGTAATCCACAGTTCATAATCAATAGATTGTGATCAGAGTCCACATCTGCCCCTGGAAATGTTTTACAATTAAAAACCTGGTTCCTAATTCTCAGTCTTACCATTACGCAATCTATCTGAAACCAGTCAGTATCTCCAGGCTTCTTCCATGTGTACAACCTTCTTTTATGATTCTTGAACCAAGTGTCAGCTATGATTAAGTTGTGCTCTGTGCAGAATTCTATCAGGCGGCTTCCTCTTTCATTCCTTAGCCCCAATCCATATTCACCTACTACGTTTCCTTCTCTCCCTTTTCCTACTACCGAATTCCAGTCACCAATGACTATTAAATTTTCGTCTCCCTTCACTATCTGAATAATTTCTTTTATTTCATCATACATTTCTTCAATTTCTTCGTCATCTGCAGAGCTAGTTGGCATATAAACTTGTGCTGCTGTAGTAGGCGTGGGCTTAGTGTCTATCTTGGCCACAATAATGCGTTCACTATGCTGTTTGTAGTAGCTTACCCTCACTCCTATTTTTTATTCATTATTAATCCGACTCCTGCATTACCCCTATTTGATTTTGTATTTATAACCCTGTATTCACCTGACCAAAAGTCTTGTTCCTGCTGCCACCTAACTTCACTATTTCCCACTATATCTAACTTTAACATATCCAGTTACCTTTTTAAATTTTCTAACCTACCTGCCCGATTAAGGGATCTGACATTCCACGCTCTGATCCGAATAACGCCAGTTCTCTTTCTCCTGATAACGACGTCCTCTTGAGTAGTCCCCGTCCGGAGATCCGAATGGGGAACTATTTTAACTCCGGAATATTTTACCCAAGAGGACGCCATTATCATTTAATCATACAGTAAAGCTGCATGCCCTCGGGATAAACTACGGCCGTAGTTTCCCCTTGCTTTCAGCCGTTCGCAGTACCAGCACAGCAATGCCGTTTTGGTTAGTGTTACAAGGCCAGATCAGTCAATCATCCAGACTGTTGCCTCTGCAACTACTGAAAAGGCTGCTGCCCCACTTCAGGAACCACAAGTTTGTCTGGCCTCTCAACACATACCCCTCCGTTGTGGTTGCACCTACGGTACGACTATCTGTATCGCTGAGGCATGCAAACCTCCCCACGAACGGCGAGGTCCGTGGGTCTTGGGGGGATCCCACATTTATTCTGAAATATAGTCTTAACACAGATGTCACAATAACTCCAAATGCAAGAAATTTTGTATCAACCTCTACGTACTGTATCCGGCTCAACTATGGCGTCCTACTCTCTATGTCGTCGTCTGGCACGCAATAGACGTGTTTAAGAAACTCTCCACGAGAGTGCAACCCCTAACATGAGCACAGTTTGGGTGTCTCATATTAGGGAACTATCGCATAATAGGCACCTTTCCTCTACGCTACCTCAAAAATGGGTTAGTATACAGCAGCATAACGTCGAAAATGCATAAATCTATTGAAGTGTGGAAGGCTCTTCAACGGAAATTACGACTGGTACAATTAGGAGAGTTGTAACAAGATTAGTCTCTCTCAGAAACGATTAAACCAGTAACTGATAGTCTGAGAAGGCTGCCACACACTATAGATGGTGGCAGAAGAGAACAAATAGAGGAAGGAGAAGAAGACGGATCTATACACTATAACTGCCTTCAGTAACAACCACAATACTGCTGAGTTAGCTAGAACAGCCAACAGGAAGAAACCATATGTATTAGGTAATCACCCAACATTTTTAATTGAAAGTCAAAATGAATTGGGGATAAGGAATTGAAAAGAACTTCTGGCTTATTATAACTGACAGCCTTATAAATTACAAACGTCAAAAAGTGTTTCCAGAGCGAGAGAAAGTGTATAGTGAAATACTGTACATGACTTACGTACATAAGGCGGCGCGGGGTAGCCGCGGGGTCTTAGGCGCCTGGCAACGGTTCGCGCGCCTCTCCCCGTCGAAGGTTCGAGTCCTCCCTAGGGCATGGGTGTGTGTGGTGTCCTTAGCGTAAGTCAGTTAAAGTTAGATTAAGTAGTGTGTAAGCCTAGTGACCGATGACCTCAGCAGTTTGGTCCCAGAGGAACTTACCACCACTTATGTGCATAGGAAGGGCAACAACTCAAAAGGACAAATGAAAGCCTCAAAGAGCAACAAATACAAGAACATAATTGAACCAGCGTTAGCAACTGCACAGAGCACAGGCAAATGAGTTGAAGTTCAGCACAAAAGGCTGAACAGTCCACCTCAGAAGTATATGTGTATACATATTACGATTATTCGAATGAAATCGTAGAATGGTTACGATTACATGAACGGTATCAAAGTAACCGTTTTAGAACTTCGAGAAAGATGTATCATCGAGTAATTGTGGAGATGGTTCTTCATGAGCTCGGTAGGCCAGCACACAGAACATTCCTATACAGGAATGTGATAATACGTGGATTGGATGATTTATGGCAGATTGCTCTTGTAACTTCTCCAGAATATTCACGACTTAATAAAACTTCCAATGACAGCCTGATGGTCATAGATGAGCATTCTAGATTCGCTTGGGCTCTAACTATGAAGTTAAAGGCTGTAAAGGTGTTTGAAAAATTGCTCCAGACTGTAACGAATCGGTGTCCACACAAACTTAAAATCGGCCGTGGAGATGAATTTTACAACGATTATTTCAGAGTGGTAATTAAACGATCTCTACCCGTCATTCTTTACATTTGAAAGATGGTATTGCTGAACGGTTGAACAGGACGCTCAAAAACCATATGTGGAAGCAATTTAATCTTCGAGGGTCTTACAAATGCCTTCACATTCTGCGACAAATCATTGATGAGTTTAATCAGGGTATTCATCATACAATTAAGATGAGACCTCCATGATAATGAGCTTCTAAATACAGTACGCAATCGTAATGACATCATGGATCCATACAAACTAAAGTTCAATGTAAGTGTTTTGGTATGTATTTCGAAATATAAAAACCTGTGTTTGAGAAGTTGTGCATACAGAAATGTGATTATTGGGATACTGGCAGTTTCCAAAAAGCAGCACACAAGTCTGAGAGCGTACATCTTAAAGAACAGTGACTTTTCATGCAGAGGAATTACATAAATGCTCTGAACGAGACAGATCCTCACAAAGGAGATCATAACCCGTCGATGGATCGAGGCATTAGTGACATGGATTGCCTTCACATCACAGCACAACAGTTAGGTGAACACTCGCAATTTGCTATACAATAGGAAACTCAAATATCAAACCACACAGTAGCGGAACGTGAGTGCTGGGAAATACATCAGAAGAGTTGGGTGGTGAGGGGAGGAGGGGGAGGGACATTCACGATAACCTACCAGTTGAACTTCATGTGTCTGGATACAACATTTGTGGTTGTGGAATGAAGTCGAAAAAGTACTTAACTCATAGCGAGGAGAACGTCAGACCCCTTAGAGCTAGTTGCAGACACGCGGTCTTCAAACATGCAGGTAGTAGCCCAACGGATGCGCCAGCCTCGCTTAAGAAAAAAACAGCTTGCCAAGTGCTTGGCGGATAATGTGAAATGTGAAGATGAGTGAGGGACGCCTGTAAGCACTGGTACAGAGCGCAGACACAAAGCACCAAGAATTCGGACAGGGAGATGTATGAAATTACAGAACTGTGTAAGAAGTCAGCCTGCTTAAATAAGTGTTTGCTGGGTAACATTAATGTTGCTTGTAAACACCAACGCCAGCATATTCTTAGACGAAGCAAGAACATGAGACGCTCCGTTCCTCACGCAGAAACAGTCTTTACAAGGAGGTGTGTTTCGGCTACTTTCACAGCAAATAAGGAATGCAGAAAAACATCGGGACAACGTACGACCAACTTTGGGAACAGCCTTGACAGTGAAAACGTGAGAAAGGCACCAACTGGCGAAATACACACCAGCCCACACAAGAGGAGGGAAAATTCAACGAGTCGGTGCGCTTAGAGAATGTTGAGAAGCCAAGAAGAGAGTCGGTAAGATGTAGACCTAAATGTATGTGACTAGGGCCTCCCGTCGGGTACACCTTTCGCCAGGTGCAAGTCTTTCGATTTGACGTCTCTTCGGCTGCTTGCGCGTCGATGGGGATGAAATGATGATGATGATTATGACAACACAACACCCAGTCCCTGAGGAGAGAAAATCTTCGACGCAGCCGGGAATCGAATCTGCGCCCTTAGGATTGACATTCTGTCACGCTGACCACGTTTTTTTTCCCGGCATTGTTCGTTGCGTTTGATCTGCGCGGACGACACAAGACATCCGTCCAAGTTGATTCCTTTACTCAGTTTTTTATTACAGAGGGCGAGCAGCCCTCTGACCGAACACGCTGAGCTACCGTGCCGGCAAATGTGTGGCCCGACCGGGACTCGAACCCGACAAGGCTGCTCCAGCTACGGCAACATACGATGCCGTATCAACGCAGACTCCATTCCGGGTACTCGCTATCACGGGTCAGAGAGGAAAACAACAGACTCGTCACCACACCGATACGATGCGGTCTGGCCTGCTGGCGCTGTGACTATGCGAAAGTGGCCACCAGCAGAGCTGTCACAAATATGATAGATCGGAATGCGAATCGAGTCTATTTTAGCGGTGAAGAAATTATTGTAAGTCATCATCTGAAGCAGCATTACGAGTATAAAATATAAATACAGCTCACAGAACCATCAGAAGATCAGTTTGCCGTGGAAGTAGAACATGATAACATGCGAGTATTGCCAGTTTCATAAATCAATAGTGTTGAAACTTGACAATGATGTCGCACGGTATAACAAACCCTCTTCATTATGATGAGCATATTACTATCAGTCATGAATATTTTTCCTAAAAATCTTTTGTGTCAGAAATCATTAACAATAATGACGAGATACAAATTATTATTCAACATCACAATGGCTTAATAAATCCAAGAAAGAGCTTCCTATATGTGGAAGGGGTATAAAGAGAAGAGAAGACTCCATCAGCAGCAGCAGCTGTGACATTGCACCTTACACTTAATGTATTCCCCTTTCTGTTTCAAGAAGTGAGATACGAAATTAATGGCGTTCAAATCTGCCGCATAAAAAATGTTGGAGCCACATCGACTCTCAAAATATATTTTCTGCATCAGCATCGGCTCTGAATGCCGTAAAAACGCTGGATCTTTCGTAAATGGTAAACCTTTTAGCTTGTGTATCCCGCTTAAAATATTAATGGGCTTCTTTGAAGACAATAAACGTGTTATTTTGAACGCTAAACAGGAGTTGATTCTATTTCGAAGTGCTGGTGATAATAACTCCTATTTCTAGAAAATGGAGAACATAAAAATGTGCAGCAGCAATAGATATGGAAAATACTGCATATACCTCTATCATGCAAAGAGAATCTGAAATTTTTAAGTGTACTGAATTATTGAGGTCAGCTGCCATTAACTTTCTGTTCATGTGACATGTTTGAATATCTAATCCATCCTCAGTCATCTCGCCAGGAGTCGGTGATTAAGACTTCTATTTAGCTAGAAACGCCTTGCTCTGTTATTCTAGAGCTGCGATCAATAAGGGAGAGGAATCTGAAAAAAACATTTTAGTGTATTTGATAACTTTACTCTAACCAACGTCAGAGTTTATCTAAACTCCCGGTTTTTCCCACACGATAAGTTACAGCTTGACTAGGACAGAAACGTATATGGACTGTTGTGTGGTCACTATGCAAGGCTTCACCCATCCTGTTATGAAACTGAAGACGGTTTCGGATGCACTCTCAGCCGCCGAAATTTCAGTATATATCACCCATGATGTTGACACATTGTTAAAAGCTAAGTGAGGCAGTGGACACTGGTACATCTACATTTACGTGATTCCTCTGCTATTCACAATAAAGTGCCTTCAAGCTGTGTCTCTACCGTTCCACTCTCGAACGGCATGCGGGAAAAACGAGCACTTAAATTTTTCTGTGCGAGTCCTGATTTCTCTTATTTCATCAAAATGTTCAAATGTGCGTGAGATCTTATGGGACTTAACTGCTAAGGTCATCAGTCCCTAAGCTTACACACTACTTATCCTAAATTATCCTAAGGACAAACACACACACCCATGCCCGAGGGAGGACTCGAACCTCCGCCGGGACCAGCCGCACAGTCCATGACTGCACCGCCTCAGACCGCTTGGCTAATCCCACGCGGCTCTTATTTTATTGTGATGATCATTTCTCCCTATGGAGGTGGGTGCCAACAGAATATTTTCGCAATCGGAGGGGAAAACTGGTGATTAAAATTTCATGAGAAGATCCCGTCGTAACGAAAAACGCCTTTGTATTAATGATTGCCCCTCCAATTCACGTATCATGACTGTGGCACTATCTCCCCTATTTCGTTATAGTACAAAACGAGCTGGCCTTCTTTGAACTTTTTCGATGTCATCCGTCGTTCCCACCTGATGAGCATCCCACGTACTGTGGACGTTTTTATGTAACTCGAATCAACATTTCGTGCCATGGATCCTACCACAGCTGGCCACAGCACTGGCGTCGACGTGCCTCTGTATACATGGTAGTACCTTCCAGAACCTCAGTGACTCTCATCCTGCTTGTTCATACTGATCACCGTAGGGGTTCTTGCTTTCGTTAAGTCCCCTTGCCTCTCACCACAACTACAATTCAAAATGAATGCTTAAACTGATGACTTGCCATTTCGATACCTTTATAAATTCGAGCGCGAATTACAGGTACACAACGTAAAAGCACTGTGACTTACAATCATGTTGATAGGTAATGGGACTCACAGACAGCAAACATCCACATCGTTGTTCTAGCCAGACACTGAAATGGCTAACCACATTATACTGCACAGTGAAATTTCAATCTGTTAAGTATATTTTGAACATAAATATCAACCGGTAGAATACAAAGTTTTACATTTACATTATAAATGAAAATGAAATTATCCCATATTTTCTTCTGAAAGCAGGTTGGTTTTCTTCATATTTCCAATACACCATATGATTCCCCACTCGTTTGGCTACAAAACCCTATTTTTCAACATAATCTCCCTTCAGTACCGCGGCCTTACGCCACCTTATTTGTAGCGCCTGTATGCCCGCATGGTACCACTCCACATGTCGACGTCGGAGCCAACATCTTGCTGCATACTAACCTCCCCACCATCCACGCACTGTTTCCCGTGGCGTGCATCCTTCATTGGACCTTGCATATAACAGTCGGAAAGTGCGAGATCTTGAGTGTAGGATGGATGAAGAAGAATAGTCTAACGAAGTATTGGGACCTCCTTTTGGGTGCACAGACTTTGTGAGGCCTAGGGTTGTCATGGAAATATCTGTATTTTTGTGACGTCGAACACGCCGAAGTAGTTTATTCAATTTCCTGAGGGTTGCACAATACACTTCACAGTTGGTCGTTGCACAATGAGGGAGGACATCAAACAGAATAGCTCCTTCAGAGTACCAGAAGACTGTTACAGCTGAAAGTGAAGCTTTGAACTTTTTCTTCGGAGGAGAGGTGATGCAGCACTACTCCGTGGATTGACGTTTCTGTTTCCCATTCGAAGTGATGAATCCATGTTTCATCGCCTGTGACAATGTCCGACAAAAATTTGTACAATCGGCCTCATAACACGCAAGCGTTTCCGCACAGACGATCTTTCGTTGCTATTTATGGTCTCCTGTTACGAGGCGAGGAACCCACCAGTCAGACATCTTTGAGTACCGCACCTGGTGAACGACTGTGTCATCACTATCAACAGAGGCGTCAGGTACTGCAGGGACGTGTTTCATTCTGAATGGAAGTGTCCGCGTGTTCCAGCACTGGTGGAGTGACAGTTGTGTGCAGCCACCCGGCAGACGAGAGATCGGGCACGTTTCTGTGAAATGTGTTGCGATGATGACCGAAGCCTGGTCCATAGACTCTCAGTCTCCGTAGACATTCTGCAAGCGCCTATGAATATCTACGATGACATGTCGGTAACGCGAAAACTTTTACAAGTAATTTATTTGGCGTGATCCAGTACATCATTTGTTTTACAGTCTCACGCATTATTAGCCAAAGAAATTGCTCGTGCACTAGTTGACTGTTTCTCTTTAACGTGATGCAGTTCGACCTCTTTCAGTTCTGGTGCTCGGCGTCTCCTGGGAGCACCTCAGTCACGCCTGATGATGGTGAAGGTATCTTTTCTCGAAGCCGTTGCGTAATTGTGCCTAAAACTGGGTGCGATGGAGTCGACGTTGTGGAGAATGCTTTTGACAAGGGCGCTGAGCAGTTCTTCCATTACCGTGAGCTTCACCATTCAGAAGGATCATGTCAGAGTATCCTGCAAACGTGTACTCATCCATGTTGCTTCAGCACTCACAGGCATGTGAATGAGGCTGGAACCAGATCCTAGAAGTACGATAGATGTCGAATGATATCAGTCGATCCGACGTAACCACCCGCCTCCCACCACCATGACTGTCCTGTTGTTTACCTATCTTGGAAACATGTTTTCAAACAGCTGTAGCATGCTCTATGGGAGAGATTCTTACTATCGTCAAGGAATGTAGATCTAATGATGATCTCTTACAAGGGAACCTCCCCATCGCACCCCCCTCAGATTTAGTTATAAGTTGGCACAGTGGATAGGCCTTGAACAGCTGAACACAGATCAATCGAGAAAACAGGAAGAAATTATGTGGAACTATGAAAAAATAAGCAAAATATACAAACTGAGGAGTCCATGCGCAACATAGGCAACATCAAGGACATCGTGAGTTCAGGAGCACCGTGGTCCCGTGGTTAGCGTGAGCAGCTGCGGAGCGAGAGTTCCTTGGTTCAAGTCTTCCTGCAAGCGAGAATTTTAATTTTTTATTTTCTGGCAATTATTATCTGTCCGGCCGTCCGTCCGATGGGAGGTAACTGCGCCGTAGTATTGTGACGCTACGCCTAAACGGAAAAATTTGAAAACGTTAAAAACATATGTTTCGCCAGAGCACAGGGAAAACTGTGCGACTGTGAAACTGTTGCATTGATTTGTTGCAGTTTATCTGACAAGCTCTTTATGTTTTCATTACTTTTTTGGGAGTGATTATCACATCCAGAAGAAAACCTAAGTCGGGCAAGGTAGAATAATCTTTTTACCCATTCTCCAAGTGTACAAGTTAGGTGGGTCGACAACATACTCTTGTCATGTGACGCACATGCCGTCACCAGTGTCGTATAGAATATATCAGACGTGTTTTCCTGTGGAGGAATCGGTTGACCTATGACATTGCGATCAAATGTTTTCGGTTCCCATTGGAGAGGCACGTCCATTCGTCTGCTAATCGCACGGTTTTGCGGTGCGGTCGCAAAACACAGACACTTAACTTATTACAGTAAACAGAGACGTCAATGAACGAACGGACAGATTATAACTTTGCGAAAATAAAGTAAGTTTAAGTTAACTCTTCACTCGAGGGAAGGCTTGAACCACGGACCTCACGTTCCGCAGCCGCTCACGCTAACCACGTGACCACGGCGCTCCTGAGCTCAAACTAACCTTGATGTTACCTATCTTACTCGTGGACTAGTCAGTTCGTATATTTTGCTTATTTTTTTCATAGTTCCACACAACTTCTTCCTGTTTTCTCGATTGATTAGTGTTCAGTTTTTCCAGGCCTATCCACTGCACCAACTTATAACTAAATCTGAGGGGGGTGCGATGGGGAGGTTCCCTTGTTAGAAGACGTGAACCGGTGATCTAAAAAAGTCAACTTAAATACGATCACGATTGCGTTCATTAAGAAAGTTATAACATGTATACAGAGTGTTTGTTTCTGCTTGAGACAAGTAAATGTCTTGAATATGACGAAAAAATGTTCTCGGTGAAAAGTTAATATTAGTAAAGGGGACATCTGTCTGTACTATAACCGGCCACCTACTAACCACCATTCGTGGATGTATTTTCAAATGGGTCGCCCTTCCAACCCCCACCCCCACCCCCATTTTAGTGCGCATTCCGATTTCACGACAGAAAATATGTACGGTTTACTCAAACCATTGTTTCCTGACAGTGGCAGATAGCTCGGTAATCGGAAATTATTAAGTGTGCCTGTCTGAAGAACAGACGCATTTCGCATATGATTCTAGGAGGGGCGTGCAATACGTAATGCAACACTTTTTTCTCTCAGCCAATTTAAGTTTAAAAAGTGTGGAATTTGTTATGGGACATCGTGGAATATTCCCACTTCAGCCCCATTATTTTCATGGAGTTCAGGTAGGTGGCCGGATTTATGTAGCCTTTAAAATGGCGTTCCAAGCGGAGAAGTGTCATTGCAACTAAACGAAAGGGGCTGCTCACTAAATTCCAAAATCCGATCTTCGCGGAGGATGTAGAGCATATATTAGGCCTATTACCACCACCTTTCAAATCGTGCAATGATCAACATTCAAAGATAAGGGAAATAAGAGCTCGTACTGAGGCGTTCAGACAGTCGTTTTTCCCTCTAGCGATCCGCGAATAGAACAGAGAGGGGGAAATATAAACTTGGCGCGAATAGTGCCCTCCGCCGCACACCGCTTGGTGGCTAGCGGAGTATATATATATATATATATATATATATATATATATATATATATATATATATATATATATATGTGATGGTGCCTAGTGAGTACTCTTCTTTTTTCATTACATTTAACCTTACCGATGATTCACGTAGCTTTAATCAGAAGGTTTTAATTTCTAAGCAGTTTACATCAATTTTTCTCTCATATTTCAAACATTTGGCGATGTACCATTAATTTTGGTCCCACTAAGTTTGGTAATTACATTTTCAAGATTTCTTTAACTTCTTCCAATTTTCATTGGACCAAATTGACCTACCACACACATCCATATTTTAAAAAGCATCTTTCCACTATTTCTTTGACAGTTTCCTGTAAGAGATCTGTCTTTCTTGGCATCTAAAGTTAGTTTCTTTAAATTTATTAATATTGCTTGCCACAATATATCTGTTAGGTTGTACGTTTTTACTACTTCATACTGTTGAGGACTCATTTACATATATAAGCTATACTGTTACACCTGTATCATTATTGACCTATTAAAATAATTGTGAGGGTTCATCCTCCACATACATTCTTCATTTTTCACACCCCTCTTCACTAAACGGGTTGCACCATTTAAGACTGCATGACATTCTTCACTACTGCATAGGTCCTCAATATTACTAACATCAGCCATACTACCACTTAGTTCAAACTGATCAGGTTGCTTATGTTCACTACTGCGCTGTATCAGAAGATAAATCCCTAGAACATTATAAGTGGATTCAGTAGTTTCCCCAGTGCTCTGTAGCCACTGCTATCAGCCCAGCTGAAACATTCAGCTAAGGTAATTTCATTCAAAATGTTTACTTCATATAAATTCTGAATATTTAATTTCACTAATTTACTCCCATAAATGCATTCCCAGGATTTTTCTCTCTAATCGTATATAATCTATTGTATATAGTGCTGAATGTCATGCCTTTTCGCTATACTTGAGTCATCTTGACTGTTAAACTGTCTTTTCACTGTGGTCGAACTTCCATTTTCTTTCCTCGCTTCAGAATAGTGGACTGCCCTCCTGTAAGTGACAACTAGTTACCCACCTCATTATTCTCAGGTTCAAATCGGTCGTTATTAGTTTTTAGTTGTTCGTGTGATTACTCCCATTTTCGTCTCCCCAGTCTCTGTTACCTGCAGTCCGTTACCATTTTCTCTGTACTTTATCTGTTGCCGTCTTCCAGTATTATTGATTCTGATGTCAGTATCATACTTTTCATGTTCTGATGGATTCCTACCCTGCTTCCACTCCACATGGAGTATGTTGCTTAGATTTTGACTCTGCCCGTTTTTGTGTTCTAAAGATATATCTAGTCCTACCCAGTAATTGAAAGACCAGTTTATTGACTGAGTAGGAACATTCACCAATCACCATTGCAAGCTTTTAGGTAATCACATCCTAAGGTTGGAAATATCTGTTAGAACACCCAACGGTAGTTCTCAGTGGACGAATTTTCTCCACTGATTATTACAGAAATCATTCATGGTCCCCCTGTTTTCTTTGTAGCGAGCTCTATTTAAGAACTCATTTTGAACTATTGCTTGTCTAGCGTGGGATCGGAACTTGCAGAGACAACACTTTTCAGTTTCAGATTATGTTATGTCCTTGAAACCACTGTGGTTCCCCACGTAATAGATTCGTTTGTTGAACTTAACTAGCTGCACCCCGATGTACGAGTATTATCCGTGGGTAAACAGTAACTTATAAATAAAAAATTATGGGAAAATTAATTATCCCCGTGTATGCACCATCGGAAAAGTTATCTCTTTGAAGTCTTGCGGCACGAGCCACTTGCGGTCCAGCAAACTGAACGACATTCATAAAAAAAACACCAAATTTTGAGAGGATGGGGAAAACTGAACAGAGCTTATGTGACTCAACCATCCACTCATTTACTTTCTAGAAAACCTTTCACAGCGACCGAGTAACGAATTACAAAATGTGTCAGAAAGGGAATAAATAATTTCACAACTGTTTCTCATATGTCTCGCAGGGTAAAGATCGTAGCTGTCTCACTGTGTATACTGAGCAAGAAATGTATGCCATTACGCCTCTGTAAATAACGATAGGATATCTGATGATTTCTGCATGTATTTAGAGATATTTGAGTCCCAGGTATTCCCCGGGTATGTATTTATACCGATGTTCTACTAGTCGATCTCCTCCTTCCCCTTCCTCGATGTCGACTGGACGCTAAACTCAGTCTTCCATACTTCGGTCCATCTACTCGTCACTATCTGTGTTCAAATCCTCCATCCCCTTCTCTTTCTGTCCATCTCCTTCTACCCCATCCCTCTCGACAAGCTATTACCACCATCCAAGTAGGAGGCTGCTGTTTCTTTATGTACAGTGATATAATTGAGCAGGTACATCATATGTTATACCAGGTGATCAAAAAGTCAGAATGAATTAGAAAACTGAATAAATCACGGAATAACGTAGATAGAGAGGTGCAAATTGACTCACATGCTTGGAATGACATGGGGTTTTATTAGAACCGAAAAAATACGAACGTTCAAAAAATGTCAGACAGATGGCGCTTCATCTGATCAGAATAGCAATAATTAGCATAACAAAGTAAGACAAAGCAAAGATGATGTTCTTTACAGGAAATGCTCAATATGTCCACCATCATTCCTCAACAATAGCTGTAGTCGAGGAATAATGTTGTGAACAGCACTGTAAAGCATGTCCGGAGTTACGGTGAAGCATTGGCGTCGTATGTTGTATTTCAGCATCCCTAGAGATGTCGGTCGATCACGATACACTTGCGACTTCAGGTAACCCCAAAGCCAATAATTGCACGGACTGAGGTCTGGGGACCTGGGAGGCCAAGCATGACGAAAGTGGCGGCTGAGCACAAGATCATCACCAAACGACGCGCGCAAGAGATCTTTCACGCGGCTAGAAATACGTTTTTTTTTTTGTTCTAATAAAACCTCATGTTATTCCAAGCATCTGCCTCAATTTTTACCTCTCTATCTACATTATTCCGTGGTTTATTAACTTTTCAAATTTATGCTGACTTTTTGATCACCCGGTATTTCTCTACATTGTGTGAAATTTGTTGTCAATAGATTTAGTAGTAAAGAAGTAATAAATGAAAAGTCCTGCATGATGCGACAGTTTTTCACCCAGCTCACTGTATACGACGTCATATATGCTGAACTATGTATGTTACAATTACATATTTTTCTCGGTACATTCACCGACATATGTGGATACTGTTTGTGAAATGTGCTGCGAATGGGGTCAGTAGTAGAGAAGTAATGAATTTAAACTTCGAGCACGATGCGGCGGATATATATACGAGGTGGTCCATCTGAAGTTTCGGATGAGATTACCTAGACAAGTTCGTAAGCTCAAAGGGGGACATCAAATGATACTACATGTGACCCCCAGCCCCCGCCCCCTTGGAGCGGAATAGGGCATATGTCCACATCAAATTTTTTATTCAGAATCAGCAATGCTATCACCCGTCAAAACACGTACCTTTCCTCCTGACTCAGTATATATATGTATATATATATCTGTTGTATAAGGCAACCTGTATGATATGTCAGGGTATCAGCTATCTCCATTGCAAATTTCATCCCAACTGAAGGAATAAGAGACATACTAACGCACACAAAAACTTTTGCATTTATAATAGGTAATAAGATTTTCTCAGCCTCAGACATGCCACGTGCAAATTTGCCCCTGCAGTACTGAATGAAAGGTGCAGGAAAATACTTTTCACCTCCTGGGAAACGCATTACACGTACGTTAGTCCACAAACTGTTTTTACCACAACTATTTAAGTGACTTGAACGCAGCATGTTAAGTTTCGTCTTAACATGTACAAGATCTTTACTATGTAACGTATGCAGTCATTGAGAGTTTCGTTAAGCTTATCTAATGTGTTGTACATCACACGTATCAGGGTCGGCGTACTGTTACTGAGTGATACTATTTGTGTTTAAAACACTTCATTCATATCTGCATTTTATGTTTCTGCTACTCTTTCCCAGCGAATATCCTTTCATTTACGTCTTTGAACTTTTTCTCGTTCTCACCTTTCTCAATAAAAAACTGTAGCCTCTTGGTTTGATTTCACTTCTCAATCCCTCTCCTACTTGGGTAATTCTTTTCGACAACTTCAGTTGTCTTGGATCATTCTACGATGATTCAATAATAGTGCCAACACTCTCTTTCATTGAGTCCATACTTGAGTGCACTTTCATTACATTTAGCTTCCTTCGCCCTGTAACATTCATTAAATGTTTAATTGTAACAAAAATATTCCTTTGATATAATTGAAGGTCATAATTAAAATCCGACATATTGCTTTGTTCTCCTTCCTGGCAGTTAGTTTCTGGTTACCTCTTCACCTCCATGTCAGCTATCGTGCACAAATACATGAAATCCCCAGTAACAATAAACTTTAAGCAACAGATCACTGAGTTTTACAAAATGAACACACTGCTTACCTTGTGAGCTTGTTGAACCATACAGATCTGGACTGCGGTGATCTGTTAGTGTAACTGACAACAAAACCAAGTCGGCTGTCCACATATTTCTGTGGGAGATCTCCTGACGGTCTGCTGCTACAGTTAAAATTGAATCCAAATGCACCATCCACTTACAATTGCTGGGCTTTTCTTCAAACCGTAATTTTCCCTGGTCAAACTTGAGAAGAACACATAACTAGGAATATATTCTTATTTTGCTGTTTTCTTGTACAGAATGCATCGTGGAATAACGTTACTTTTGAATACAGGTGTTTAATTGATATTTAATATTGCACCACAGACTCCTTTGTAAAGACATAACACATTTGTAATTAATCAAACGAGTGTGTACCTACTATCCTATTATGACTTTTAGCTGTTAGACGTACTTAATTCATGATAGCAAAATATGGGGTGATGGATTTCACTCGTTTCAACATTCGATGATCGCACAAGAAAAACGTAGGTTACGTAATATCACTTTTGCTTAGGATCGAAGAGTCTGTTCCTTGGGGTCGTGACCGTCTTTCCTTCAGTAAACGGTAATCAGTCACGATATTATGTCTCAGTCTGTGACAGCATCATATACAATAAAACTATCAGCAGTTCGGCTTCCAGTGTTTACATCCTTCATTAGGGAACTTTTTGAAATGATATGCATTGTAAAGTTTGTGAGTGAGGAATCGTTTGTCTATCACGTTCCAAAAGTAGTCAGTGGTTAATGTTAACACTTTTGCAGCTCAAATACCTGACGCGAGGGTCACGCTGTTAAAGTCAATTTTCCCAGTAACGTCAGCACACTCTCGTAAATGACGAACGAGCAGGCAGACCACACCAGTTTGAAGAGAAAAGGTTCATCCATATACTAAACCCTGGTTACACACAAGCAGAAGCTCTTTTGTGGTTCGTTACAGCAGCCGCAGTGGACAGCTAGCGAACAAAGGCCACGGGTAGACGAGATTCTGGCGACAAGCTGGCGTTTCCAGCCCATTGTTTAATTTCATGGTGCCAACAACGTTCGCTTTTCCAGTGTACTCGTTTGTTCATTCAGTGTGCACCATGTTTCAGAAATTTACATTTACCTTCTCCTTGAAACAATGGTGGGATGCTATGCACTAAATTCCTTATAATCTGTTGCTTCTGGGGGACAGTTATCGAAAATGATTCCAACAAAAATTTACTACCTAAACCTATACTGATATCACTGTGAAAAGGCTTGTGCATATACTCATTCAACTGATGAACTAACAACCGATCATAGCTACCGACAAAACGTACCCTTAAATTTATGGTGTTACTTTGTCCGAAGTTAGCATTGTTTCATACTTCATCTATCATGTAGCTAGATGCTCCGCAAGTTCCTCAAGGAGAATTTGGTTTCTGGGGTGATAAGAAGATGAGAAACGTCATAGACAATAGAGATTTTCTCCCTTTTTTTAAATTTAGTCACTAACATAGCATTTAAATAGAAAACACTTTCTATGCAAAGTTCTCGACATCAGTGCCGGTAAATGATGCTGTCAGCGCAGTGTTAGGCGCATGACGTTATGATCAATTTGTAAGCATTGATTGTTAATAAAATTTGTTTATCATTTATTCTTGATAAACAAATTTTCCACGCATTTATTAAGAACCCCCGTGTTCTCTCCTTTAACGATATGGCTCGAAAGAGTATTGATTAGTATCCCTGTGGCGTAACCTATCGGATATATGTTAATAAAATATGTTCAGTCTATGGACTTGGATTTTTTTAACAACTCCATTCTTTCCTAATTTATTGGGATCATTTTGATTTTGGAAAGTACACATCGAGATCGTTGGTGTCCATTCCCAAAATAGTAGTACAAGTAATAATTTTTCTTTTACACTGAAAATAAAAACTACATATAAACAAATCACATCATTAAAATGTTTCACATGCATTTATGGGCATCGCTGACTACATAGTTGTTATATCACATAGTTTTGGGTGTAAATGTGCCAGGATGGTAGCGCAATCAACGACTGTTATTACAGTGATAGTTTAGTTGCAGGGTGCTACAAGCAAAGACATACACTAAATATCGTGACGTAATTTATTGCGCATATGAACTTCAGAAATTGCAATGTGAAAAATTTAGGTGGTACAACTGAAGCTGCCATGAAGTATTCTGTAACTTCGTAAATTCTCAAGAGCGATGTTGTGCTGCCGTTGAAACTTCTGGGTTCCATTCGGAAGGAGCGCGAATCTAACTCCCGTCTGCCCATCTAGATTTAAGTAATCTGTGATCTCTCTAAACCGCTTAAGGCGAATGCCGGAAATGTTCGTTTGAACAGGGCAGGCCGTTTTTCTTCCTAATCCGAGCTTGAGCTTCCTCTCTAATGACCTCGCAGGAGGCGGATGTATGCCCCGCAGCTTGGTTCGGCTGATGGAAACAGCGCAGGCAGGCATGCAGTCGTAAAGTGTTTGGCTGTAAGATCTATACCAAAATAACGTTAAACCACGACAGTATCAAAACATTACAAGCGATAGCAGTATGGCTATCATCTAAATCGGCAGAATGCCCACTGTAGCTATATACTGTAGACCAAAATCGAATGTACATTTGCAAGAGTGGTGCGCTATTGAACGGCAGCTGAAGCACACATTTGTATTATGCAGGGAATTGCTTGTACATCATAATAGGTAGGGCTGAAAAGTAAATGATATAATTGGGAACAAGATTTTCCATATTATCAATCAGTTTAAAGTTATTGTAATAAACTGTGGAACCAAAAAATCATATCCAAAATCAGGTTAGCAAGCGTCAGCGAAAGATTTGACCCTGTGTTCGGCAAATAGCTTCTCGCTTTTTGAATAAAAACTTATTCTTTACCCTATATTGTCTGACGATTGCGTAATTATTATTTCAAGTCACTCAGTACTCCATAATAGTCTATAATCTACTTAAGAAAATTATAAAGGTGGACGGTCTTTATTTAGTTCCTATCACGCAGTCCTCACACACAACATTTTATTTTCGTTACAGACGTTACCAAGGCAGCAGTACCACTTTCTGTTTCAGAGAAGAATATTGGTCTAATCAGAAATAATCGCGACCGGTAGAGAAAAGTAATCAAGCATGTAACCTATTTAAGCAGAATAAAACATGGGAGAACTAGGCAGCTTATAAAAGGCTAATTGCAACCACCAGACGCTTTCCCGAGTTTTCCAACATAAAAAAGGAATCGTTTGTGTACATTACTGATTCGTGAGATAAGAAAAGCTATGCGTCCTTGCAAGATAGCCTCGTTGCCAATGAAATCGGAATATAGAAGTGTTCAATAAAAGTAATTCCGCCAAAGTGTATCCCGTTCTGTCCACTCTAAGACGTACACTTTTACTGACAGGTGAAGAATTACAGTCGCCCAATACATCAGTGCCCTATGCTCATTGAACAGCAAATGGAATTCACAAGTGGAAGCAATGCAATTAATAAAATGCACGCCTGTATCAGCAATCAGTTGAAGGTACCAACTCTCGGAAGAAGCATTTGATATGCTTGGTTTCTCGCGAAATTACCGCCAGCGCGAGAGGAATTTAGTAACGTTATCGAGGTTGTTTTTCTTAGTGATATTCACACTAAATATGTGACTGTGGCATAAGTGTCTTGACACCGTGGTCGTGGTTCTGTGAAATTTCATGCCTTAAATGATTTTACAATATATGTCGCCCTGAGGAATTAGTTCGTTCTCTTGAAGTATAAAACTAAAAGATCAAAGCAATCAATGAAATACTAGAATTTGTTTTTCATTTGCTATTAGTTACATAACGTTAAGTAAGGTTAATGACATTAAAATATATTTTAATAAGATTTAAAATGGTTATTTCTTTCAATAATAATCCGGTTGTATTTCTCGATGTCATAAAAATGTTGATGTCATTGATTTTTGATACTGCAGCGATAACAAAAGAAAAAAACAACATACGACTGGAATCGAAAACGGAAAGCAAAAATTCGTTATTGTGCTCGTAACGGCTATGTTACCGACTCGCTTGGTTTAATGGAGCGTGCGTGAACTGATAAAGTAGCATCAAAACTTTGACTGTCATTTTATCGCAAAATATTGAGTGTCGGAATCTAAGACAAAATAGGTGTCCCTTTATTTTCACTTTTCTTTCACCAGGCGAAGTTTCGACTGTGTCAAAGAGCGACCATTGGCAATTTCTCCTAGATAGGCGCGCATTCCGATGAAGTTTCAGGGTTGATGCCGTGTTTCTTGACTTCCGCAAGGCGTTTGATACAGTTCCCTGCAGTCGTTTAATGAACAAAGTAAGAGCATATGGACTATCAGACCAATTGTGTGATTGGATTGAAGAATTCCTAGATAACAGAACGCAGCATGTCATTCTCAATGGGGAGAAGTCTTCCGAAGTAAGAGTGATTTCAGGTGTGCCGCAGGGGAGTGTCGTAGGACCGTTGCTATTCACAATATATATATAAATGACCTTGTGGATAATATCGGAAGTTCACTGAGGCTTTTTTCGGATGATGCTGTAGTATATCGAGAGGTTGTAACAATGGAAAATTGTACTGAAATGTAGGAGTATCTGCAACACATTGACGCATGGTGCAGGGAATGGCAATTGAATCTCAATGTAGACAAGTGTAATGTGCTGCGAATGCATAGAAAGAAAGACCCTTTATCATTTAGCTACAATATAGCAGGTCAGCAACTGGAAGCAGGTGATTCCATAAACTATCTGGGAGTAGGCATTAGGAGTGATTTTAAATGGAATGACCATATAAAATTAATCGTCAGTAAAGCAGATGCCAGACTGAGATTCATTCGAAGAATCCTAAGGAAATGCAATCCAAAAACAAAGGAAGTAGGTTACAGTACACTTGTTCACCCAGTGCTTGAATACTGCTCACCAGGGTTGATAGAAGAGATAGAGAAGATCCAACGGAGAGCAGCGAGCTTCGTTACAGGATCATTTAGTAATCGCGAAAGCATTACGGAGATGATAGATAAACTCCAGTGGAAGACTCTGCAAGAGAGACGTTCACTAGCACGGTACGGGCTTTTGTTGAAGTTTCGAGAAGATACCTTCACCGAGGAGTCAAGCAGTATATTGCTCACTCCCATGTATATCTCGCGAAGAGACCATGAGGATAAAATCAGAGAGGTTAGATCCCACACAGAGGCATACCGACAATCTTTCTTTTCACGAACAATACGAGACTGGAATAGAAGGGAGAACCGATAGAGGTACTCAAAGTATCCTCCACCACACACCATCAGATTGTTTGCGGAGTGTGGATGTAGATGTAGATGTACTAGTTGGGCGTTATGAGACTGGAAGCGGTTCATGTTTATGGTTCAATAGTACGAATTTGGGTCTTGTGTGAAGGTAAACCGACTACAATAGATATGATGGTGGTATAGAACTGGATGACTTGTTTATCCTCACGTCACGGATCAGAGTGTGACAGGTGAGCCTTACGTAAAGCACAAGTATCAAGGAGAAGGGCTTTCATCCTAGTCCGACTGCAAAGTTTTCGAATAAAGGTGTAACTGTGTAACGTATTGAAATCACAAGCTGCACCGACCCTGGACGGCGAAGACGACTGTATGAAGTGGCTGACACTCCCCACTGCAACCTCCAGTTATTTGTGTTACGTGTCTAAAACGACCCCAAGTGATCTTCAGTGACCAGTATTTGGCGTTTATTAGCTATGTAGCGGCGATATAGAAACGGGAATACTTACTGTATCAATGATTTAGGTTTGATCGCAAAATGTTTAATTTATTTCATCAACATCACTTCATCTGAATTCGTTGTCTTAGCAATGTTCAACTTTTTCACATTATTCCACTAGGATGTAAAAAGGCCGGCGTCTAGTCTCCATGTCTATTTTCCCCTTTGATTTTTAAGCTACTTATGTACCCTCAAATTTTAGGTAAGCTAGAGAGGATGAGCAATTGTATCAGGAGACAGCTTCATGTGATGTGTGCAGGATCTATCTTAAAAGTAAAGCGTTATTAAGCCTTTCTAATAGTCTCTAAAATGAAATGAAATTACTGTTAGCGTTGACCACTGAGTCAGATTCGGATTTAACATAGCAGTCTATTTTAAAAGTTACACTTCGATACCTGTCATATGAATGTTTTGACCGAGGCATCGTTAGAATTATTGAACGAGAAAATAAACTAAGAACAGAATGTGCCAACTACGAGGTATCATGCAGAAATTTTTCCCACGATCGCCTGTGGTAACCTCTTCTAATTACTTTGTTTCCTCCCTGTCTAAGCTACCAGAAAGCCTGAAAAACTCATTCATCAGGTCTTTCTGCTATTATTGATAAAGGATCACCAGCAGTTATATTGTAATCATTAGAAGTAGACGCTAAGGATCCTCTCTTTGGTTTTTATGGAATGAATTATACTTCTGGTTAAGAATAACATACCTTACACATTACTGTCGGCACTCTTTGTTCCTTGTCTCACATTCTCATCACAACTGCTTCTCCTTTCATATTATCTGAATTTGGAGCCGCCACTGCACTGCAATGATTCACCTATTTAATTATCTTCGTGGCATTTGCGTCCTATTTTTCGGTCACTGCGAAAATTTCCTTTCACAGTTAGCTTTTGTGATATGAAATTACGAGTACATACTTTTCGCAGCATATGAAATTTGATTATAAAGCTCGAACACCCACAAGCAGTGCTGTGTTGTCTTTTCATTTCTGTTTTTGGAGTTAGAGGTTGTGCCAATGCAAGCATTCATAAGGAAAACTGTTCTCAGGTATATTACATTAAAAGGAATGTTATTTACTTATGAAGATAATAGTATATGGTGAGAACAAAAAAGCGAACGGCTTCCGGCGAATGACTTTCTTAGTTTGCAATTCGCTTAAGTTAGAGAAACAGACAGTTACGGAAGAGGAGAGGAGACCAAATAATTTCCCCTGATCTTTATTTATGATGTTCCGTTTCAGTAGGTGCATCTGGATATTATTCACAACTACGCTTAAGAAACAAATCATATTTACAAAACTGCTAACAACTGGCCTATAATAGATATTTTTGCTCGCAGTCATCACAGTGGCAGCCTCCACAGGGCTAGCCGGTTCAGGAAACGCATGGGCTGAACTAACGCAGTGTACTTACCACTGATCTAGTGGAGTACTTTCAACACTGTAGAACAGGTTTCGTACTTTCGTGACTATCCATTTGCTTCCTGGAGTAGTTTAGAATTATGCTAGTAAATTCACAAGTTAATTTCTTATCATTTACATTAAATATTGTGGATGATTCTCACTTAATCCTTTGGATACCAACAATATTTTAAAAATTAATTTAAAATTTTTTCACAATATTGACCTTAATCATAGCTAGTAACGTATACAAGAAGAAATTGCCAAAAGAAAACAATCAGTTATTTTGCGGAGGTTTTTTCTCATTTCATGAGATATATTTGAAAGCAATTTCAAAATATCGTGGACAAATCCATGAACTCATAATTCCTAGAAAAATTATAGTTCTAAATAACAAGCAAATGGCAGCCTGAAGTTTAACACATTTATTTCAAAAGTACATACGGCTCCAGTGGTTTCCTTTCGAAACCACTCGGAAAAGCAGCAGTACAAACTCAAATATAAGTTACAGATTTCTAAATATACTAATTACCAACTTCAAAGATATCTCCAACACGATTACTATAAAAAATACATGTCATCATCTCCTACAATAACGTGGCACTATCTCCATGCTGTCCTAGAGTAGCATCGGTGGTTTCATACATGAGACACTGGTACTTAAAAAAAATGGTGTATAAAATGGTGATTTTAGGCAGAGACTACTGGTACTCAAGGAGATAAGGCATGACACAGAGGTAGCAAATTAAAGTTTTTAGGTCCTGGAAGCTTCATCCAAGAGAAACTGCAGCTTACTTCGCCGTATCACCGATACGTTGCGAACTCTCCGTCTTAGCCATCACTGGGACAACAAGTAAGCCTTTCGAAATACCTTCACCAACGAAGACGAGGTAAATATTCCAAAATTCGAATCAAGAACAGCTGCAAACATGAGTAACGTAGAAATATATATCGTCGGAGTAGTGAAGCAACGTAAATCACTTAACAAAAGCAAGTCTTCCAGTCCTGACTGTATACCAGTTACGTTCCTTTCACAGTATGCTGATACAGTAGCCTTGTACTTAACAGTCATATACAGCCGTTCGCTCGACGAAAGATCTGTACCCAATGACTGGAAAGTTGCGCAGGTCACGCTAATATTCGAGAAAGGTAGTAGGAGTAATCCACTAAATTATAGGCCTATATCATTAACGTCGATGTGCAGCAAGATTTTCGAACATATATTGTATTCGAATATGCATTACCTCGATGACAACAGTCTATTGACACACAGTCAACATGGATTTAGAAAACATCGTTCTTGTGAAACACAACTAGCTTTCAACTCACGTGAAATGCTGAGTGCTATTGACAACGGATTTCAAATTGATTCCATGTTTCTAGATTTCCAGAAAACTTTTGACACTGTACCACACAAGCGGCTTGTAGTGAAATTGCGTGCTTATGGAATATCGTCTTAGTTATGTGACTGGATGCGTGAGCTCCTGTCAGAGAGGCCACAGTTCGTAGTTATTGACGGAAAGTCTTCGAGTAAAACAGAAGTGATTTCTGGCGTTCCTCTAGGTAGTGCTATATAAACGATTTAGGAGACAATCTCTGAGCAGCCGTCTTAGGAAGTTGGCAGATGATGCTGTCGCTTATCGACTAATAAAGTAAACATAAGATTAAAACAAAACAGAAAACGATATAGAAAATATATCTGTATGGTACAAAAACAGGCAGCTGACACTAAATAATTAAAAGTGTGAGGTCATTCACATGCGCGCTAAAAGGAATCAGTTAAACTTCGATTACACGATAAATCTGTCAAATCTCAAGGCCGTAAGCTCAGATAAATACCTAGGAATTACTGTTACGAACAACTTAAATTGCAAGGAACACACGGAAAATTTGTGGGGAAAGCAAACCAAAGACTAGGTTTTATTGGTGTGACACTTAGAAAATGTAACAGAGCTACGAAAGAGACTGCCTACACTACGCTCGACCATCCTCTTTTAGAATACTGCTGTGCGGTGTTGGATCCTTACGAGATAAGACTAACAGCGTACATCGAGAAAGTTCAAAGAAAGGCCGGTTTTGTATTATCGCGAAGTAGGGGAGAGAGTGTCACTGAAATGATACAGGATTTGGGGTGAACATCATTAAAACAAAGATGTTTTTTACTGCGGCGCAATCTTCTCACTAAATTTCAGTCACCAACTTTCTCCTCCGAATGTGAAAACATTTTGTTGATTCTGACCTACATAGGGAGAAACGATCATTAGAATAGAATAAGGAAAATCAGAGCTCCTACAGAAAGATGCAGGTGTTCGTTTCCCTTGCGCGCTGTACGATATTGAAATAACAAGGAATTATTGTGAAGGTGGTTCGATGAACTCCCTGTTAGGCACTGAAATGTGATTTGCTGAGTATCCACGTGGATGTATCCATGTAGGTGTAAGCGATTACTGCTACAGTCAAATGGTTCAAATGGCTCTGAGCACTATGGGACTCAACTTCGGAGGTCATTAGTCCCCTAGAACTTAGAACTAGTTAAACCTAACTAACCTAAGGACATCACACACATCCATGCCCGAGGCAGGATTCGAACCTGCGACCGTAGCGGTCTCGCGGTTCTAGACTGCAGCGCCTATAACCGCACGGCCACTTCGGCCGGCGCTGGTACAGTCGTATGCTAGTTTGGTGATCAACTGTTCGCTCTTCCCGGGGAAGACGGGAATAGCTTTAGGTTAAAATCTTCGTGGAGAAAGATTTTTAAGACTTCTGTGAATAAATAACTTGCTGGTAGATCGAAAATCAATAGAAAAATTGTAACACGACTTTTTCTCCATAAGGTTTTTCACTACCTTGATTCAGTGCCATGTGCATCTAAAGGTGAAGAACGTGTAAAATTGCACAGTCGTTAATGCTTGCTTTGTGTAATTCTGATAATCGTATTGACTTAATTGTGGCACTGAATGAGTTGTTAACTCGATTTACATATCTACTCCTATTGTTACGTTTGCATATTTTCGTTGCAGTCCTTCCTGTAACGATACTTCAGTATAACTGGGAACTGAAGGTAGACACAGACCGTTAACAAGCCAAAAGTGCGTTTTTCCGGTAGTTTAGGAACACAACTGATAAACATAAAAGATAAATTATTCAGCAGCAATAGAGTCTCCCACGTTATCTAAGACAGTATAACAATTCTCATATAGTCTTTCGATTTCGCAGCTATAGACAACGTGCTGGTAGCTCTTCATCTCCTTGAACGTTATGCTGTATCACAGACAGTAAAGCTATGCAGTCCGGCATACCGATAATGCGAGGTGGCTCGAGACTTCTGTCACCGACTGCAAGTGGTGTCACTCTTTTATGCATGATGTCACGGGCACACAACGCTTCCCTGTATGATAACGAAATTCCTCCGAATGCCCCCTACTGTGAGAGTAACTTCAGCAATCACTACTGAAATAAGCAACGAATATCAACTCCTTTCCACGTGTTCTATGAACTGTTTGCGCTCTTCTCGATCCACTTTATTCAATACACACAAATCTTTGACATCTGTATTTGAACTGTATTCTCTGTTGTTAAAATACGAGAAAGGTACAGATGAACATTATTTTTGCCCAACTTATTTGGGACTGGACCTGGTACGTTACACGCTTAACAAAGACTGTGTAGCATGTTTATTTGAGACGATGCTCTAGCAAAACCCATCTGTCAGAGTAATTGTTACAATCTATTACTTTGAAGCGAGCCCGTACGATAGTTTTCAGGAGGAGGTAGGGGTGGTGAGGGGGGGGGGGCACGTCCTGGGGGTATGCAGTATTTTTAGTATTGTGGAAGGCGGATAGCAACTTATAAGTAGCCATAAAAATGTTCTAGATCTGACCTCGTTAAAAACCTACGTGATACCGACTTTAAAATCATTTTCTTGGAAGAAAACCAAGTGACTGCAATTTTTCCTTTCTGCAAGAGGTAGGGGGAATGTCAACCCCTTTCCAGCAGGTATGAGCGCCCTTACCTGCTTTGGTACGTGGTACTGCAGCTCGTTGTTCATTATACATTTTTATGAGGAATCGCTCAATATTGTAGTGCTAGATTGCTTTATTATTTCTGAAGATGTGTTGTTCGAGTAACTCCCCATGGTTCTTCGCAATCATGAGTTAGTCATAGGGACCTAAAATAAAACTATCTGGACAGTCAGCAGGACGGAGTTAAAGATGACAAAGGTAATATTCGGAGGATTATTACATCAATATTCGGTAGTCGTTCAACAGTGTGGATGGTACATTTTTCTGTAGGTCATACTAATAAACACGTATGTGATGCAATGTGTCCCTGTCAGTCGAATAGTAACCGATCTGTGTAAGTCTCAAATGACACTGTCGTAGACGGAACGTCACCGGAGCTGTTACTACCTTAACGACGTCTGAAAAAAAAGGAAAGGATGACTCGCGGTAATTCTTGATTTCACATTACTTAAATCGTATTTGCACGTCAATTCCGCCAGTCGCTTTCTGTTTACTAAACACTTGGTGCTAGTAATGACGTGCACAGCAATGTACGCATACGGTAAAGTAGCTTTACGATCACAGCAGTGTCTTTGTGGCCAGAGAGATTGCCCATAGTGTGTTGGGTGATAGAAGTGTAGTCACCTCCAGATGCTACATGATTAACTGCACAACACCATATCATGAAATGACTGTAATATCAGCTGCTTGATTGACAAGAAACCTCCATCAGCATGACGTCTTCTCAGCTGGCATTGGGTTAAAGAGTGCTCTTTGAGCACTTACCTCAGTCATATCAGCGCAATAAACAGCAGTGATTAAAGACGCCGAAGAAATCCTATGGGTAAGAAGTCTCTTGCCGACGTGTGATATACTCAGTCTATAAGAGACGGTCTGCCCATATTTCACTCCCTCCATATGGTAATGGCCGTCAGCAAAAATCATCAGACGACACCACAACTTAATGTAGACTTATTGTGAAAAAGGCGAGCTGACAGCTACGTGAAAGGAGTGCCTCCAAAGAGATAGTCTGAGGACATCCCACAGTCTCTTCATCGACGTCTGCTGTCATTCAACGTTCTTACTGCAATTCTCATGTATCGAATTCCTCTGTGGCTCGAAAAGATGTTTCTACCATCTGATATGAGTGCAGAGGACTTACAGTTCCTAGAGCGCGGGTGCGGTGAAATGCAAGGAATGGTCACAGTTGGGATTTTCAACTGGGCAGAAGTAAATTTTTTTGTATCGTGCAAATATGAAAATGTCTGTATGTGTATTGCTATACTTTTTATTTATTTATTTCTCCCAGTTTTACTGAATGTACAACTATATACTTAACATGGTAGATGCTTGAGTCAAATATTGCAGCCTGTACAGAAGTGAACTGTTCTTCTGAACTTTAAGTTCTATTACTCAAAGCTGGCACACATCTCCTGGTAGTCCAGTAGAACTCTCAGGGGTTAACATAAATTGATATCACATTCACTGCTGAAATTCAAGAGTGCAATTACAACTACAATAACAATGCAGTGGGAGGATATACATAATAATAACAAGTCGTCAATGGTACACGAGTGGACTTTTTGCTCCGAATGCCCATATCGATGATGTTTCGTTGAATGAGTCGCACGCTGACACTTGTTGATGGTCAGGCATTGAAATCTCCAGCAATTAGTGGAAGGGTTGCTCTTTTGTCATGTTGAACGATTCTGTTCAGTAGTCTTTGGACTCGTTCTTGCAGGACTTTTTTTCCGGCCGCAGTGATGTCGGAGATTTGATGTGTTACCGTAATTCTGATATGATACTCTCATGAACCACAGACCTTGCGCCAGCCGCGGTGGCCGAGCGGTTCTAGGCGCTACAGTCAGGAACCGCGTGACTGTTACGTCACAGGTTCGAACCCTGCCTCGGGCATGGATGTGTGTGATGTCCTTAGTTTAGCTAGGTTTAAGTAGTTCTAAGTTCTAGGGGACTGATGACCTCAGATGTTTAGTCCCATAGTGCTCAGAGCCATTTGAACCAGACCTTACAGTTGGAGTGGCTTGCGCACCGCAGCGATAAATACAGCCGTGCCGCAGGTGGAACCACAACGGAGGAGTGTATGTTGAGAGGCCAGACAAATGTGTGGTTCCTGAAGAGCGGTAACAGCCTTTTCAGTAGTTACAGGGACAACAATCAGGACGATTCGCTGATCTGGCCTTGTAAAATAAACCAAAACGGCCTTGCTGTGCTGGTAATACGAATGGCTCGTAGCAAGGGGAAACTACAGCTAAAATTTTCATCGAGGGCATACAGCTCTATTGTATGGTTAAATGCTAATCGCATCCTTTTGCGTAAAATATTCCGGAGGCAAAATAGTCTTCCATTTGGATCTCCGGGCGGAGGCTACCCAGAAGGATGTCGTCACCAGGAAAAACAAAAGTGGCGTTCTACGGATCGGAGGGTGGAATGTTAGGTCCCAAAATCACGCAGATAGGTTAGAAAATTTAAAAAGGCAAGTGGATATGTTGAATTTGCATATAGTTTGAATTAGTGAAGTTCATTATCAGAAGGAACACGAATTCTGGTCAGGTGAATATCAAGTTGTAAATGCAAAGTCAATTAGGGATAATGCAGGAGTGGGTTTAGTAATTAATAAGACAATAGAAGTACGGTTAAGGTAATGTCAACACCATAGTGAACGCATTATTGTAACGAATATAGACACAAACCCAACACCCACCGCTATATGACAAGTTTACATGTCAACTAGGTCCGCACATGACGAAGAGATGAAAAATGTGTGATGAGATATAGGAAATTATTCAGATAGTTAAGGGAGAAGAAAGTTTAATTGTGGTGGGAGAACAGAATTCTATGTGTCAACTAAAAATTATAGGTGAATAAGGAGTGTGTGTGGTGTGTGGGGGTGTGGAGGGGGAGGGGGGGAATGGAGGATGGGGGAAAAGAATTAATGAGGAAGCCGCCTGGAAAAAGTTTTCACAGAACATAATGTAATCATCGCTAACACGTGTCTGAAAACTCATGAAAGAAGGTTGTATACGTGGAAAAGACCAGTAGACACCGGACGGTTTCAGTCTCATTATGTAATGGTAAGACAGAGATTTCGGAAACACATTTTAAGTTGGAAGACGTTTCCAGGGGCAGATGTCGGCCCAGTGCATATTTTAGTGGTTATGAGCTATAGATCAAAACTAAAGAAATTGCAAAAAGGGAGAAAACTAAGGAGATGGTATCTGGATAGGTTAAAAGAACCATAGGTGGCTGAGAATTTCAGAGGGAGCTTTAGGCAACGATTAACTAGAAAAGGGAAAAGCAGTGCAGTAGAAGATGAGTAGGTAGCCTTGAGAGATGAAATAGTGAAGGCAGCACAGGATCAGATAGGTAAAAAGACAAGGCCTAATAGAAATCCTTGATTAGCACAGAAGAAATTGAATATAATTGATGAAAGAAGAAAATGTAAAAATGTAGCAAATGAAGCAGGCAAAAGGGAATACAAATGGCTAAAAATGAGATTGACAGGAAGTGCAAGATGGCTAAGCAGGAATGACCGTAAGACAAATGTAATGATTTAGAAGGGTATTTCACTAAGGGAAAGAGATACCATCTACAGGAAAATTAAAGGGTTCTTTGGAAAAAAGAGAAGCAGATGTATGAGTATCAAGGGATGAGATGGAAAACCAGTCCTAAGCAAAGAAGGGAAAACTCAAAAGTGGAAGAAGTATGTAGACGGTCTATACAAGGGAGATGAACTTGAAAGTAATGAAGGTAATATTGAAGAAATGGAAGACGACTTAGGTGAAGGTGAGAAGAATTTGATAGAGCATTTAAAGTCCAAAGTTCAATCAAGGCTCCGGGAGTAGAGGACAATCCGTCAGAACTAGTGACAGTCTGGGCGAGCCAGCCACGACGAAACTCTTCCATCTGGTGTGCAATATGTATGAGACAGACAAAGTATGCTCAGACTTCAAGGAGAATATAGTAATTGCAATCCCAAAGGAAGCAGGTGGTCACAAGTTGGAACATTACGGAATTATCAGTTTAATAATTCATGGTCGTAAAATACTAACCCAAATTCTTTATAGAAGACTAGAAAAACTGGTAGAAGCAGATCTAGGGGAAGATCAGTACTGATTCCGGAGAAACGTAGGAATGCGCGGTGCAACACTGACCCTATGGCTTATCTTATAGGATAGGATCCTAATTCCGCAGTATGTGTAGACTCGGAGAAAGCGTTTCACGGTGTTGACTGACATACTCCCTAGGAAATTCTGAAGGTAGCAGCGGTAAAATACATGGAGCGAAAGGTTATTTACAACTTGTAGAGAAACCACAGAGCATTTATGAGTCGAGGGGCATGAAATGTGGGCAGTGGTAGAGAAGGTAGTGAGATAGGGCTGTATCCTATCGCCGATGTTATTCAGTCTGCACAGTGAGCAAGCAGCAAAGGAAACAAAAGAAAAGTTTGGAGTAGGAATTTGTTTTCAGGGAGAAGAATTAAAAACTTTGAGGTTTGCCAATGACATTGTAATTCTCTCAGAGAGAGCAAAAGACTTGGAAGAGCTCCTCAGTGGGATGGACAATGTGTTGAAAGGAGAATATAAGATGAACATAAACAAAAGCAACACAAGGTAATGGAATGTAGCCGATTTAAATCAAGTGATACTGAGGGAATTCGATTAGGAAAGGATAAACTTGAGATAGAAGATGAGTTTCGTGATTTGGGCAACAGAATAAACGATGATGGCCGAAATAGAGAGGATATCATATGTAGATTGGCAATTGACAGAAAAGCGATTATGAAGAAAAGAAATTTGTTAACATCGAATATAGATTTAAGTGTTTGGAAGCCTTTTCACTTAAAGTATTTGTGTGGCGTGAAGCTATCTATGGAAGGGAAACATGATGATAACACAGTTCAGAAAAGAAGAGAATAGAAGCTTTTGAAATGTAGTGCTACAGACGGTGGGTAGATCACGTAAGCAATGAGGAAGTACTGAACAGAACTGAGAAGGACAGAAATTTGTGGCACAACCTGACTAGAAGAAGAAATCGATTGACAGGACACATTCATTGGAGGCAAGTGTGTGTGAGTGTGGGTGGGGGGGGGGGGGGGGGGATGGGGCCGGGGGTAAAAATTAAAGAGGAAGACCAAGAGATGAATACAGTAAGCAGATAGCAGATTCAGAATGATATGGGTTGCAATAGTTATTCTGACATGAAGAGGCTTCCAGAAGATGGAGTAGCATGGACAGCTGTATCAAACCAGTCTGCGGACTGAAGACCGCAACAACAAGATACGTTAGCCAATCCTACTGTTTGCGCTGTTCTATTTGACAGCTCGATACTTTGGCAAGCGTTTCACGAGGCTGCGTACCGATGTTCTCATTTTAATGTTCGGTACACACTGCAGAGCCGGCAGACTGCAGTGTCCAAAGTTAATTTGCAGGTATGCTTTCACTCCAACTGCACACGCCCCGCACCATTACAAAGCCTCCACCAGCTTGAACAGTCCCCTTCTGATACGCAGGGTCCATAAATTCATGAATTTGTCTCCATACCCACACAATTCCATCCGCTCCATACAATTTGAAACGAGACTCGTCAGACCAGGCAACATGTTTCCGGTCATCAACAGTCAACTGTTGGTGCTGACGCGCCCTCGCGATGCGTAAAGATTTTTGTCGTGCAGTCGTCAGTGATACACCAGTGGATCTTCGGCTCCGAAAGCCCATAACGAAGATGTTTCGTTAAATGACTCGCACGCTGACACTTGTTGATGGCTCGGCACTGAAATCTCCAGCAATTTGCGGAAGGGTAGCATTTTCGTAACGTTGAACGATTCTCTTAAGTCGTCTTTGGACCCGTTCTTGCAGGATCTTTTTCCAGCCTCAGTGACGTCGGGGATTTGATGTTTTACCGGAATCCTGCTATTCAAGATGCACTCGTGAAATGGTCGTAAGGAAAAATCACCACTCTTTGCTACCTCGGAGATGATGTGTCCCATCGCTCGTGCGCCACTGTAAAACTCTCTTAAATCTTGATAACCTGTCGTTGTAGCAGCAGTAGCCGATCTAACATGTGAGCCAGACACTTGTAGTCTTATATAGTCGTTGCCGACCGCAGCGTCGTATTCTGCCCGTTAACATATAACTGTATTTGAATACGTATGCCTATACCAATTTCTTTCGCGCTTCAGTGTGTAACTCAATATTGTTATTTGGTTACCTAATGTATATAAGCTGCTACTTTCTCACATAGGGTCGGCCCTTACGCTTGTATCCCGTATTAGGAAAATAGCCTCCAGTAATCAATTGATACGCTAGATTAACATCCGCCAGAGCGTTAGATACTGTACATTTCAATAGCAGACTTTGAAGTTGAATTCGTTAATGTTGACTTTACCTTAGTTCAAAAACTTCGAGCTAGGTTATGGCGTTAGTGTGGAGATACATGATAAAAGAGTAACGTACCGGTAACTCAACTGGCTCTGAACACTATGGGACTTAATATATGAGGTCATCAGTCCCCTAGACTTAGAACTACTTAAACCTAAACAACATAAGGACATCACATACATCCGTGCCCGAGGCAGGATTCGAATCTGCGATCGTAGCAGCAGCGCGGTTTCGGACTGAAGCCCCTAGAACCACTCGGCCACAGCGTCTGGCGTACCGGTAGCGAAAGCATATTCAAATATATACACGGCTCAACACACGTTTGGAATACTATTTTAAAATGTAGTCTACTATACTAGAGGTCTCACTGACCTATGCACTTCATGCATTATCCAGTCAGAGACCAAATACTGGACAGTGTTCACTACTAGCATGCTTTGTGGCCGTTTTTCAGTCATGTAAACATACGACTACTGCAGCGGCTCGCTACGAGCAGTCCAGTTTTTGTTCAACACTGCAGTAACATGCCACGTAGATGCATACAACACTTTGAGAGAGTCAGGATAGTGGCTTTACTTTCAGCAGGTCACTCACGGCATGATGTTGCCGATTGATTACATTTCAGTCAAGTGGTGTGTCTAAGGTGTGGAAAAAGTATGGAGAGGCAGGATATGTGATCGATAGACCTCACAGTGATCGTCCTCGTATGTCAACACCAATGCAGGATCGTTTCGTCCAATAGTCGGCTCGCAGGCGCCCACTATCAACTGCCAGAAATACTGGAAAAGACTTATCCCACGCAACAGGTATTCGTATCTCAGACAAAACTGTGCTTAGAAGATTGCATCGGGGTGAAGAGCAATGAGAACCAAAGTAACCGATGTAGTCGATGGACCTGGGATTTTGCACATCAACATTGGACCGTTGCAGAATGGAATAATGCCATGTTTGCTGACGAGACCAAGACTGGTTCGTGACCGGAATCTAGACGAGTTAGGAGAAGCGCTAGACGACACCAAGAACACCAACAGATTCAGGAAGCCCATCCGTTTGAGGGTGGAAGTGTAATGTTGTTGGCGGGAATAATGATGGGACGATGGACCTCTCTAATTCCCATCTACGGCAATTTGACTGATGTCCGATACCTCCAAGAAGTCCTACAAATGATTGTAAGTCCCTACAGATGTGAATCCGATGACAACTTCATCCTAGTCGACGACAATGGAAGACCGCAACGTACTCTAGCAGTGTCTCGGTGCCTTCAAAGATGCAACATCAACCGAATGCATTGGCCACCACACTAACAAGACACGAATGCAACTGAGCATGCAAGGGACTTGTTTAAGGTGCCCATTGCACAGTTTCTGAATCCACCTGACTATCTTCAGGACCTCACTGAAGCTGCCATTGATGAGTGGGATCTCATACCCCAAGATAAACTTGATGATCTTATCCAAAGCATGCCTCTCGGAGTGGAAGAACTCACCCGTGCACAGGGAACATAGGCTCACTACTAAAGAGTGATAATGATCATCATGAGATAAAGATTTTAACTCTTTCTATTTTCAAGACGTACAGTTAGGAGAGAGCCTATTTTGTTTTGTAATTATTTTTTGTAACTAATCAAAATCGATATTGTTTCTAGAAGGTGTTAAGTTTATTATTTTAATAAGGTACTACACAGACTCCAAAGGGTGTACTGTAAGAAGTAATTGTAGTCAATACTATGATGCTCTAAACTTTTGTTGACGTGTGTATATCTAGATTATAATTAAAGTTAACTAAAACGATTGCTCTGTAATAAATGGCGCTGCACAGATTGCATCAAGTTACATGGACAAAGGTTTCAAAGACTTACGGAAGGAAAATGTTAACCATCACATGCTGTACAGTGCTAGAGAACTATAGGTGTACAGTGTACCTGAAGCAGCAATGAACACATTCTCTTCTCCACCACAGTGAATCATATCTCTTCGATTGAGTAAGTGTTCATAACTTTTATGGCGTGCATTTCAGAGGCCATGTTCGCTGGATATTTTTTCCTGTTTTGGTCCATACTACCTTCTTCTCAAATTTCGGAAGCAAAGAACTGGTAGTAGATAAAATGCGTTTCACAGTATCTAAAACATGTGCTAATACCTCTTAAGGGCTGTATTTTAGAGCCCATGTCTACTAGACGTTTTTTATCGTTCTCAAAGTCTGCAGAGGCATTTTGATTACCGTGTACAGTTTATATCATATGTTGTAAACAGTGTGAAAACAGAAAAATTGTGGTATTCTGCATATTGCTGTAAGCAAACTCCACTAGTCTGCTGTATTCACCTTTCGTTGTTTGATACAAGATCAGATGTGGAACCTATGCGTAGCCGTTGAAGCATCCATACTACTGTGTATCACCGATAACGTACAACACTGAATCGAAGGCTTGAGAGACAACGCCTACTGAATTTCCCCAGGAACGTGCTGAGGCGCACTTAGCAACAGTTTTAAATACTGCAGTGTGCACTGGCTAAGTCTTTTCTTTAACAGTAAGATACTTCCCCTACTCTGAAACACGATTAAATTTCGTCAATTGTTGATAACAGAATAGCAGCGTGAGTCCTAATTTTTATGTGACTGTGACCTAGTGGGTAAGTGCTAATCGGGTTTAGCTGCTTTTGGAGTCTTTTATAATCAGAATACAGCTTCTCAGCAGTTTCAATCACAGTGGACAGGGGTTAATAAATGTCAAGATGTTTTACACTGTATGGGAGGTTATTGTGGTTAGACACAGTGTGAGGCAGAAACTACTTTCGTCTTACATTTCTAATTCCGGTTAATCGCAACTCAGCTCATTACTTTACTATTTCGTCACACACTGTAACAACAGTTCGCAGACACAATCCTCACTACAGTCCAATGTGTGGCTGGCACGATTGACGCGAACGCAGGTTTTCGACACTCCATAAACTTTTTGACAGCTCGTTGCTAATATTACTGTCACGAATCGGTAAAGTGTGCGGCACTTTCAGCCAAAAAGACATCAGGGCATACTATCTCCCACGATTACAACCACGATATGCTCATTGAACGACCGCTGAATCCGGACCACAGTCACTTAGCGCACGTGGTATTTGACAGTCGACTCTGCCTACCATTGACTTGTGTCAGATAAAATGCATTTATCTCTGAGTAAGGTATCGTGGACCCCTTTGGACTCGGTACATCGGTACTGTGTACGAAACGACATGCGAGAAATGCATTTGAAAAATGTTGAGTTGTGACTGCATATTAGGCACCCCTTTTTTTTATTAATTCTCACTGGTTTGGGAGAGTATCGGTAGCGGGTGACACGATGTACAATATTTTATTTCACACTCGTCCACAGTACAGCAGCTGCCAGAAAGCAATGTGTGGAAGTTAGCAAGAACCGATGTGTGCCCGCGTTTTAGAAGGAAAGTATTTTTTGCTGCTTTTACGAGAAGAGACATACGTCAGTCAACTGATACCGCTGTTGGTCAGTGCTGGCGCGCCTTCCCCGTGTGCCTCGCTTACGTCGCATCATTGCGTTGCTGTCACACGGGCGTTGTCACTTTGGCATCACTTCGTTTCTTCCGCGGAGGTGTGTTGCTACTGTAACATGTAAGGACATTATTATTATTATATCATCACAAGTTACAAACCCATGAGTCAGTGTGTCTAACCAGAAGCTAGCAGTTACAGATAAGTAAAAGTTCACCATCATTAACTTTTATGTTCTACTATACGCTTTACAATAACGTCTATGTCTGACACTCAACCTACTGCAATGCATATGACTTTGACACTTAAGATGTACACCTACAGTGATTTTGTTCTGTTAATTGGAACGCAGTGAGAGAGGCATGGTAGGGTAATCAGTAATACTGGTCAATGCAATCTCCGCCATGCATTGTACAACAGCTTGTAGCGTATTTCTTTTAGAAGTGAGATGTTCATAGATTATGAAGTTCTGTACAAGGAGGCGGTAGCGAACTGTGGGGAGACGTGAATATAAATTAATTCAACTGTTACATGGTCATTGGAAACATTAACTACAGTAAAAAATACGTAGCAAAAAACATATGCCATGAGCACTCTTTTACGGGAATCTAACTGGAAGTAATGGACAAGCTCCAAGTTGACCACCCATATATAAGACACAATTGCACTGGTTGAACTCACAGAATGTTTAGTGGTAAAAGTGCTGAGAATGGTGATGATACAAGCTGTAGTTTGGGAAGCATTTTGCTGCAGTTTGATCGTATCTCGTCAGATGCTTTGGTACAGTTTTGGAGCATTTTGAAACAATGATTCATGCTGTCACATGTATTGGGGTGACGTGTTAGGCAGTCTCCACAGACCAATGTCCTATTTCACATAAATTCCTCAATGACTGAAACATTTCAGATTATCCTGCAACAAGCTTTTGCCACAGGCTGATGTAATATGGAAACTCAAGTGGTCTTTTTAACAGTATGTGTGAAGATGTATACACAGAAGCTCCGTTTTGTAACTGCGCATGTCTAAAGGCCAGGAAAACAGCATGTGCTCACTGTTGCCTCTACCCATCACCCCATGCGTTGGTGTAAATTGTAGTGTAGATTCCAAGTAAGACGAATAGCAGTAAAAACAGCAGCCATGTCACCGTATCAGTGGTAACACTACTAAAACTACTCGATTGTGAGACTACACATAGTGTACGTTTTAAATAAAAGTCGTTTTACAAACAGTATTTGTGAGTCTTGCCACTAATAACTCATAACTTTTTTTTTGTTCAGCTGGAGTTTAAATGCTGCCATAGAGGTTCTTATTTTAAGGCAAGGCATATATCGGCATTTATGTATCATATCTACCTGTTTCATTTCTTAACATTCGTAGATCGACTGCAACAATAACGAATAGGGATTTTCTGTCTATTTACCTTATGATGTCCAAACCCATTCTCCTATGAAGCTGGACACGGCTTCTATTTATGTGAATCAGCTGACTGTTGTAATTAGGGGACTCTTGAGGTGGGTCGGGTACTTGTCTCTGATCTGCTACATCTACATCAGATCACAGTTAGTCTTCTTGAAGTCCATCGTCTCCCTTCTGTGTTGATAGGTACTGGTTCAACTGATGGTAAAACAGTGTGGAAGGAACACTGACTAAACACCTACCAAACAGAGGACAGGTAACACAAGCTTGGATGCTGTATCTGTAAGTGTGTGAGAAAATATGGGAACTTCGTGATACTAAATATTTGTATAGAAGGTTTAAAGTTTAATGAATTAGACTTTATTGCCTGTGGAATTAATTTTAACTGGCTGTGAAGTCCACATTTACGGCCCACAACTTTTATCTTGGAAAGGTTATTGTTATGCTATTTTACCACAACTCTTCACATGCAAATCAGATTTTTACAAGTCCCACCCGCATAAATTCCACATTCTATTCGAAAGCTACTCCACGAAGTCGTTCAATGGTCTTTATTAAAACAAGTGCTGGTCATAACATTCTGTGAAAGCTCCAGAAACACGCCACGCGGAGTTTTAAAACGATCGGAAATTTTATACGCAAATGACGTCCGAAATAATTCACCAAAAAATCTCAGAATTTCATTGAAAGGTTTAAACCTGAAGTCGTTTCACTATTTCGATAAAAGGACAGTGAGAACGAGTGATTTTCTTCATCGTGCCCGAAATTTGGTCTCACGGTTCCACATGTTCTGCTCACTAAAACTGCTCTCGAGCTACTCCTAGAGATACAGAACTGCAGCACAAAGCTCTACGCTAAGCGTGGGCAAAGGTTATAGAGCGTTTAAAATTGGTTTCGAGTTTTCATAGTTCAGTCCGAAGTGTTCACAGTTCAGTCCGAAGTGAGTGGAAGAAAGAGTAGTTGTCAGCGTCTTACTGAGCACGTCAGCAGCTGACAATAATGCCAGCCTCCTTGGCAGGCTTGAGTGACTACGTGAAATGTAAATCAGGCACGTTGGCCGGTCAACAGTTTTTCTCACTAATAAACTTTGATTCCCACACTTTTTTTCCTTAATTCATCAGCTTCATGATGAACTGCTTATCATTTCTTTAATTGTCATAGTTACTGTGATATTTCCGTACTCTGTAAACCACTGCAAGAAAGTCTTAAAGTTTGCAGTGAAAAAGAGCGGTCGCTATGAATTTGCGTTTGGTGCACGTTAGGCCATATGTCGCTGCGTATAAAATGTAGGCTACATATTGAATTATTCTTTAAACTTCCAAGGATATCGCTGTCTGTCCCTAATCCCGAGAAAATGAAATGTCTGTAAACCTCTCAATCACAATCCTACATGAAATATTCATTAACCCCATGTTCTCGTAAATGGTCTGAGGTACTAAGACAACATGTTGGCCTATGATAGCACACAAAGATGAGAGTATTTTGCCATATGATTAATGTGCGAAACATTGTTATCTACCAAGATATTCAAGCGATTACATTTTTTTCTTCAGTGAAATAATGCAATTTTGAAGGCTCGTCGATAGCTAATGGAACGAGAATTGATGTGGGTTTTGTGATACTATGATTGAAGTTATACAGTTATTTTTATTCCCTGGAATGGGATTTTTCATGAACAATTGGCCTTTCTGGCCCTCTGTTGCTAGTTTACTACCACCGTTTCAGGACTTTATAGCAATTTATAATGCATTAGAATATTAATCTAATGAATATTTGTAAACACTCCTATGTTTTGGTGAAGGAAGCAAGTTCCATATAACCCGAAACTGTTTATAGTCCTTCATGAATCCATGTCTCCTCAACTACCTTCTTGGTATATGGTGTAAGTTTTGCAATGGCTTTTACTGTTAGCATTTCAGCCTCACTGATCGTAAACGTCTAGCTATTTTTCGCCACATTACTTTTCGCCTAGGCATATATACTCTCAGGCCGGTTTAAATGACAGCGATGCTGTGGAAGCCTGATTTAAGCTGACCCTTAGCGTCGGCCAGTTTGTCGACCCGGTAGCGTGGAGTTTTTGCCTTGTACAGCGCTACGAGTTCCATTAAGCCTTCTTTATACATACTAGGCTCAACCTCATCCAATAGAACATTTCTTTGCACCCAGAGCAAAATCTCTGCTTTCCTCCACTGCATTGTTATAGTTATGTACATCACAACGGGGTGGTATGGCGCATTGTCCAATACTATTATGGAATTCGGAGGAATATTTTGCAGCAGAATATTATCCTCACATCTGGTGAACGTGTTCTTGGAGGACCATTTTTATTTAGAATCTTGTGTTCAGACGTACTGCACTTTTATTATAATGTAACTCTAACACAACACACTTGTTCAAAATACCTAATGACTGCAGATCACGTCAACTACTTTACAACGAGAGCTGATGGAGGTGCAGGCGATACCACATGGTTTTCCACGGTGTGGCAACAGGGGCGCTTTACCAATTGAACTGCTGGCAGTGTGGTGTGAGAACTGGCTCGCCATTTGTGTTACCTCGGCAACGACATCGTGTCCCCTCAGGTGAGACAAACCTCGAAAGTCGCAACTAATTTTAAACGTACTACAAGTCCTAGTAGCTGACGGTTTGGACATCCAGTCAGAAAAGCTCCAGCCCACAATTGCTCGCTGTAATCCTTAACTCATCTAGTACGATTACAGAAAGTGAAATATGAAAGAACTTTACGATTTATGAAACCAAATATTAATAAAACAAAACGAAGGTTGAATTATCCCCAGAAATAAAAATAATTGATTTAATGCTTAATATTCCTTCTGGCTTGTTTTATACGGCAGCATGCACACTGTAAATACGTCACATGACTCACAATTGCACAAGATTTTCCCACACATACTTTTGCATAGTTTTCAATAAAATTAAATATCCACTGTTCACGTATGTCCTCCATACACTCTCTTACTTTTTCCACAACACGAGCAAAACAAAATAAAAGTAAATACAAATTTTGGAATAATTACTTTTTTATCAGCAGAACCACTGTAATGAAAACAAAGACAATTTTAGATAAATAATTTTTATGAACAGACCTTGTTGTTTATAGTTTCAGATGATGCTATAATCAAATATATTACAGTCCCTCGCTTCATTTTGCAGTACAAGACAGAGTATTATTGTATTCCAGTAGGCTTTTCCCGGTAGCTGAGTGGTCAGCGCGAGAGAATGTAAATCCTAAGTGCTCGGGTTCAATTACCGGATGGGTCGGAGATTTTCTCCACTCAGGGACTGGGTGTTGTGTTGTCTTAACTATCATCATTTTCATCCCCATCGACGCACAAGTCGCCGAAGTGGCGTCAAATCGAAAGACTTGCTCACGGCGAACGGCCTACCCGACGGGAGGCCCTAGTCACACGACATTTATTTTAGTAGGCTTTTATGTCTCCGAAAGTACAGCATGTAACAAGGGATGGTTTAAAAGAACAGTCGTAGTAGCAACACAAGCTCGTATATGGAGTACAAAAAATATCGAATAAAATTTGATGATATCTCTTCAGATTCGCAGAGATTGTGAGTATACATTTCGATCAAACGCCTGGGGCCCTATTCTGTATCGGTCATGCCCATCGGTGTAGTAGTTTTGTCTCGGTAGTGACGTCATTTTCGGTTCTTTATCGAAATATCCTAATCAGTAAGCTTCTGAGACCTGTTACCGAACGGTGCTCCCACCCATTTTACATCAATTGTACCGATATGTTTTGGATTTCGGTGTGGCCCTGTCGATCGGTGAGCTGTGGTTTACGTACACGTATAATTTGTTATTTTAAACATATTTAGCGGTTTTAGCTTTGGATTTATTGATTGTGTTACTAAATAATCACCAGCGGACGCATCTGGTTGGTAAGTGAGTTCATAATAGACTATTTTCCTTTTTTAGAAATATGGTTAGGTTAGGTTGTCACTGTGAATGATTACATAAAAAAAAGTTTTCGATCAATATTCTCTCACAATACGTGTTATTTTTATGCAAATAAGAGTTTAAAGATCATTAAATATCAAGACATCGGCTCTGCTTATGTATATTACACGAGTATAAACTGACGTTAGCCGGCCGGGTGGCCGTGCGGTTCTAGGCGCTGCAGTCTGGAACCGCGAGACCGCTACGGTCACAGGTTCGAATCCTGCCTCGAGCATGGATGTGTGTGATGTCCTTAGGTTAGTTAGGTTTAAGTAGTTCTAAGTTCTAGGGGACTGATTACCTCAGCAGTTAAGTCCCATAGTGCTCAGAGCCATTGGAACTGACGTTACTAGTGACTTTGTGTACTTTTTCCCACAAATGGTTTAGTTAGTAATTATTGAAACGTGTTCACAACTTTCAAGTAACAATGGAAAGCAATTATTTGAAGCCTGATATTGGAAATCTTCCAAACTATCACGCATTTATGACTTACGGAGCACCGTTTGGCAACGAAGTCAGCCTATGTTCCTCTACACAATAGCAAGAGAATTGAGTTCTATGTATCTGTTGCTTGGCGTGGCTAAGTGGATAGCCATCCAAAAAGAGACGCGTTCGTGCATGGGTGGATGAAAAAATTTCTTTTCCTCTTCCTATACACAAAACGTTCTGAGACATTGTTATTCGTGTAAGTTAAGATTTTTCTACAAAATTCGTTATTACTTTTATGTAAGAGCGTACTTCCCCAGTAAAAATTTCGTGATTTTTGTGTGTTTAAAAAACGAAATATGAAACTTCTGGAGATGAAATTGCAGTGAGTGAAACAACCGACAGTGACCTTTATATTTTTCCCTTGTCAGAAATAATTCACCTTTTTTCCGAATATGTAGCGATTTCCGAGTTATGGTTAGACAGGAATCGAAGAGCACAAAAAATTATGGGGAATGTAACTAGCAGCGGTCATCTTCATACTGTTGCTTGTCACACCTGTTTATGTGCGATCGAGTCCTCAACAACAGTAGACAGAGATGAAAGATCTCCGCCGCAATATTTTTAGACTGTAGCACCATATACGAAATATTTTCATTCGTGAGATGCATATTATAAACTTCGACGAACTGCAGGACCTCTCGAAAATGCGTTTCTTCAATTTTGTTTTTAAGACCCAAATCGTTGACGTATCACATAGGGAAGTGGGCTACTTAATCATTTGGATCTATAGGAGCGAGTTATAACCACATTCTGTTTATCTTCTTATTGGCTGGCTCTGAGCACTACGGGACTTAACTTCTGAGGTCATCCGTCCCCTATAACTGAGAACTACTTAAACCTAATTAACCTAAGGACATCACACACATCCATGCCCGAGGCAGGATTCGAACCTGCGACCGTAGCGGTATCTTCTTATTCTTTGAAACTCTCAGAATAACTTTTTCAGGTGTTTTTATAGATTTATTAGTACACTGTGGTACTACACACTATTCCCAACTCATTTTCCGAAACTTAAAATCCAAAACACGATGTCAGTGTGAATGAGAATAATATGACATAATGCGGCATTTACGACTATCTGCAGAATACAGTCAAATACGGTATCGTTATTGTGCATGCATGGAAACATGCTGTCAGGGAAACTGTAAAAATTTCTATGAATTTCAGCGGAGAATCATAGAAATGGATATTTTGCACCTCATACTGTTAAGGAGGAGGCAAGAGCGATGAAGGCGGGCGCGTCAGGTCGATGGAATGCGACGTCATGCGTTATGGCAACGTAAACGCAATTTTCGGTACTTGGAAAAATAGCGCGCCTGTGTTTTCTGCTAGCCGCTTAGTGTTCGTGGCGCTGTCCGCGCTGCAGTGCGCATGCGCAGATCTGCGGCTACTTCCTTTTGTTTGGCTTGCGCGACGCGAACCGACAACAGCGCTTCGGTTCTCCAGACCCGAACGGTATCGCTACCGAAATGCATACTCAATAATGCAGGGGCTCTAATTCTAGTACTAAACCGTTCGGAGCCCTTGAGTACCGAAACGATTGGCACAATGGAGGAAAGATACAGAATAGGCACCGAGGCAGGATCACTCACCAAGCGCTCCGCGTCAGCTGTGCGGGAATGAGAGCAAGAAACCCTCCTGGATACAGAACGAATCACATTCTAAGTTCACGTACCTTGTTGCAAGGAACGATAACATTAAATTATCTGTTACGTTACTCACCAACTATGAGCCTATAATTACTTTAAAGTACATCTGAGGTTCATATAACAGCATCATTATTGTGGGAGGCATTTTGAACTAAACACTAAATAAATTAATCATGCATTCTTAATCAATTATCATTACCAAAATGATTGTCAATGAATGATGTGTTTATGAAAGATTATATTTTAACAGTGTTATATCAGTATTCTAACATCAAGGTATTTATAGACTTTTAATAGAATTATTTTTTGTCCCACAGTAAAGCCATTTTTAGCTCCTTTTCAAGAAAAATTAACGGAGATTTGGAAAACCAAGTACTTCTGAATTTATTTTAAATTCTGCAAGTCTGAATTTCTTTTTCAGACTTCCCGTTACAAACATACTGTCGTACTGAAATGTATCAAATTAAATCGCCAATTTTACTTACAGGAATTATCATGGGTGTTCTTCCCTATTGTGACACTCATGCTCTTTAAAAAAACATGTACCCCCAAAACAAGCAACGTGGCCGTCTGTGTAAATTTAGTAACAATACTGGATCTATTCTGGGAAGAGACAATGTGGAATGCGACATTCTTCTTACTATAAGAATCACATGCTGTAGGAAGGTGACTATCCAAAAACCTCTCGACATTGAGCGTTTATGAAAACTTTACAACATTATATCACATAATTTATGAAGAGACACTGCAGCTAAATCAACCAATCATAACTATGCACCCTGTAAGGAAGAAATATTATACACTTTCATCTGATCATATACAGGATGAAATTAATAAAACCGACAAGCTCCAGGGGCGGATTCCTGACAGGAGATGGAGGAAGAAAGGTTCTGTGAACATGTGTCCCGAAATACATTGATGCCATGGTTGGTGATGCTGACGAATGTAAGTTCCTCTGACCATCTGCCGTATATCCCTTGCGCTCTGCAGACTGTAATTCACTCAGCATACTATAAGCAGCGGAATGGTCCGGTATCCATGTCGGAAAAAAGCCGCCATGGTGTTTGTGTACGGCCAAGCAGATGGAAACATTCGAGAGGCAGCACGGCTATACCAAAAGAAGCAGCCTCACAGACACCAACCACATCACACAACTTTTGAAGCCCCTTTCCAGCGTTTCTGTGATCAAGGTTCCTTTCAGACAGACGAAAGTACAGGGAGGCGGCGGACTGTGCATACACCGCATCTGGGGGAACACGTGCTACGGGATACTGAGACTAACTCTAGTACAAGCTCCAGTGGCAAGTGGTCCACCAACATGATGGGTTGGAATTGGTTAGTAGAAGCAAGACACGCAATTATTGTTTATAAAACTACTTTTTTAGAAACATACGCTATTTGTAGTCTCAAAATCCAGTAGTTTTACCACTGCTACCACTGGGACGGTGACATGGCTGCTGTTTCTTCTCCTATTCGTTTTGGGATTTATGTGGCAAGGTTATTCTGACTAAAATGTCTCCCAAGCGACTTCTCGGGACTCAGAATTTGCAAGAAGCCTTCCATTGTACAAAACTTCCAGAAATGTCTCAGTTTACCCAGTGAGTTCGTGAAAGATAGTAAAAGAGGAGTACAGTGTTACTGGACGTGATTTTCCATCCTAATGTTTGCATAGATTAAGGCAACCCTCCCTTCGACTATCTTAGTCCGTGGTCCCGTAACATTCTTTCTACCTGTTTTGCGGAAAGGCTCTCAATGTTTATGCCTCTTGACGAAGCAGTTACAGCTCCGACGGCTTCTCTGCAAAGTGCAATTTCACTTCCTGTGATTCTAAGTGATGAAGCGGGAAGATATACTATTCGGTAAAACGTTCAGAATTGATGCCATTATGTTGTATTTATTTACTGAACACCATAAACTGATAATATCGACACAGTTACTTACGATTAACTAAGAACTAACAATTTCTTGAGAGCATGATCTTCGACAGAAAGAGATCGGAAGGCACCCTGTCGGCGACTAGCGACTATGGCGGGCAGCCTGTACCTTGTACTTACACTCGTGATGTTTCTTAGCCATTCGTACGTTCTCGTTAGCTTAAACATTATTCATTTACGCATTAAGGTGATCGATTCGTTGTAATATTGTGAGAAAGTACTTAAGTTCTGTAGGCTTTTCCTTATATCTGCATTGGAAAAAGCGACTTTTGTTAGTAAGCATTTACTGAGCAAGATTACTTGCTTCAGGCCAGAATAAGTTTTATTTATTCCTCACGGAACTGCTACCTGTTGTTATATAGCTGGTCGTACACTGTGTGAATTTACATGTTATATTATACAAATTCTGTATCCAAATTCAGTTTCATCACTAGCAATTTTTTTTGAGAATTTTACTGAAGAATAAAATAACAAAATTACAAATGGATATAAACATGTATATATACTTGTTGGTAATGACCACCTACAACCTGTTACGAAATTGAACAAAATTGCAGAAATTACAGAGAAGTGGACTTGTAACTTGGTCTTGATGTGGGCTTTGCTCATGCGATGCCGTCGGAGTGAGGAGGGCGACTGCTGTCTAGGGCGGTGGAATGCTTGGTGATGGTGGCAGGGAGGGGGGAGGGGGGGAGCGGCGGTCGTCGAGCCTCCAACCGCGGACAGCTACTCGGGCGCCGCGGTGCATGGCCGCGGTAGACACCGACAGGGCTGTTGCTGCCATACGGGGTCGGCACGCTCGGTGAGTAGGTCTCGCGGATTACAGGCGACTGTAACACTTAAAGACGCGGCTCGCCTCTGTGGATGGCCCACGGAAAAATTCAGGGGGTGGGTTCGTTTAAAAAGTAACAGTAGGACAGAATGACATTTTCACTCTGCAGCGGAGTGTGCGCTGATATGAAACTTCCTGGCAGATTAAAACTGTGTGCCGGACCGAGACTCGAACTCGGGACCTTTGCCTTTCGCGGGCAAGTGCTCTACCAACTGAGGTACCCAAGCACGACTCACGCCCCGTCCTCACAGATTTACTTCTGCCAGTACCTCGTCTCCTACCTTCCAAACTTAACAGAAGCTCTCCTGCGAACCTTGCAGTCTCGGTCCGGCACACAGTTTTAATCTGCCAGGAAGTTTCATATCAGCGCACACTCCGCTGCAGAGTGAAAATCTCATTCTGGAAACATCCCCCAGGCTGTGGCTAAGCCATGTCTCCGCAGTATCCTTTCTTTCAGGAGTGATAGTTCTGCAAGGTTCGCAGGAGAGCCCACGTTTTGAAGCATCACTTCAATACCAGCTCAGTGAACAACGATTCTGTGTATTACTTTCAACCAAACGTTTGCGGGATGCATCCAGAAGGCCGTGATACATACTCTTTGGTTTTATAGATCGTCTTTCGCCGATCCTGCACATCTGAAGAAGTGTGTTCATGGCAAAACCCAAAATCCATATGAGTCTCTGAATTCACACATATGGAAACGATGACCTAAAAACACATCTGAATCTGCTACAGTTGCCAGAATTGCAACTTATGATGCAGTTATTGTATTAGAAGGAATGGGCTTCAAGATAGGAAATTTTACTCAAGACTTCCTGAGAAAAAATAGATTTACAGCGCGTCTCTGCAGCTGAAAAGTCAACCTGGTAATGCAAAGAAGACAGACAACAAGAAACTAGGAGAGAAGCCTTGAAGGGAAAAATGACCCAGAGTACAAATGTGATGCCTTCTGAAGAAGTAACATAAGGAAAATAGTTAGGATGAACTTTAAATTGCGTTTTCTGAAAAGTTTGTTTTTTAAAGCTTATATACCTTTTCCTCAGATTCTATGAATGCTAGAATTATGAAATTTTGTACACATATTTCTGTAAACCGAATAAACGTTTTCTGAAGAGCAAAGTTTGAAATTCTGATTGCAAGTTGAGATATGGGGCAAAGTGCTTGGAATTTTGCATGAATTTAAAATTGTACTTGTGGAATTATAATAAAAAAAATTATGAAAATTATCCTATTTGACCTATGCCGAAAACCTCATGCGAGAAGCTTACAATATATAAAGAGATGAAACAGAGAAATTTTTGTAGCAATGTCTTGAAAACTTTCGGAGAAAAATGAACATACATTATTCTTTGACAAAAAACGTCATATTTCATTCAAAAAAAGTTTAATATACATAATCAAAGGATTTTATATGTAAATGTGTTACTTTCATGTAAAGCGTGGTACAAAATTTCATTGCCATATCTCCAAAACTGTGAATTTGGCGCATTTTTGAAATAGTGTGTTATTCATCGACGTCCCCCCTTAATATTAAGAAACAAAATTCTTCGATACACAATTACCTACTATAGTGACTCTGCATGACCCCATGCCAAGACTCAAAATTTGGTCATTTAAAAAGAACATCAGTGCAATAATACAAACCACTATTCTCTACATCTTAACATAAAGAAGGGCAATGCCTTAAGTGTGCCTAGGTATTAACCATGATATTCGCCCGATGGCGGCTGCTCGAGTATTGATTGAGGTCGTAGCTTAAAATATTCATAGTAGCTACTGGTATACAAGATCCATACACCAAGACAAACAGGTGTTAGAGCTAGAGGGACAGTCGTAGCACTCGGTGCACGTAATCTTGGTCTTTCCAATCAATTATATCCGCAACTGTGTGTTCAGGAGTGATTTGTCCATGTTCTTTAGCTAATAAGCTGTTAACTGAGCCTAATCGTCGGGTAACTCTGGCAAGCTGTCAATATGTGGTAACACAGTAGATATTTTAGGCCAAAAGGCTAAGACTAGCGTTGAGGAAGTATGTTGAATGAGCAGAAAGTTTAACAGTGCGCATAACTATGGCGCAAGAAGAAATATTGTACAATAGTGCACTGTTAGCTATGACGACCGGGTATGTCTGGGGAGTAATAGTACAGCAGAGTTGATTCGCATATGCGATAAACCAGTGGCACTGGCGACAATAAGTGAAAATAAATGTTAGCAAGCGTTTGCAAGAATAGCTCAGCGGATAATTAGTTAGGGCTACGTTTTGTAACAAACCTAGCTGAAAGATAACATGCAATGTAGTAGCATGTACTGGGGTTGCGTAGGTGTTATCTCCAATTTCATCTTCATCTACACCCCCTTCTGTTTCCACAATAATGCCCTCAAGAACATCGCCCTTGTATAGACCCTCTATATACTCCTTCCACCTTTCTGCTTTCCCTTCCTTGCTTAGAACTGGATTTCCATCTGAACTCTTGATATTCATACAAGTGGCTCTCTTTTCTCCAAGGGTCTCTTTAATTTTCCTGTAGGCAGTATCTATCTTGCCCCTAGTGAGATAAGCCTCAACAATCTTACATTTGTCCTCTAGCCATCGCTGCTTAGCCATTTTGCACTTCCTGTCGAACTCATTTTTGAGACGTTTGTATTCCTTTTTGCCTGACTCATTTACTGTATTTGTGTATTTTCTCCTTTCATCGATTAAATTCAATATCTCTTCTGTTACCCAAGGATTTCTATTAGCCCTCGTCTGTTTACCTAGTTGAACGTCTGTTGCCTTTACTATTTCATCTCTCAATGCTACCCATTCTTCATCTACTGCATTTCTTTCCCCTATTCTTGCCAGACTTTCCCTAATGCTCTCCCTGAAACTCTGTACAACCCCTGGTTTAGTCAGTTTATCCAGGTCCCATCTCCTTAAATTACCACTTTTTTGCCGTTTCTTCAGTTTTAATCTACAGTTCATAACCAATGGATTGCGGTCAGAGTCCACATCTGCGCCTGGAAATGTCTTACAATTAAAAACTGGTTCCTAAATCTCTGTCTTACCATTATATAATCTATCTGATACCTTCTAGTATCTCCAGGATTCTTCAAAAACATAAATAAATAAATAAAATAAAAGAAATTGTTCAAATGGCTCTGAGCACTATGGGACATAACATCTGAGGTCATCAGTTCCCTAGAACTTAGAACTACTTAAATCTGACTAACCTAAGGACATCACACACATCCATGCCAGAGGCAGGATTCGAACCTGCGACCGTAGCGGTCGCGCGGTTCCAGACTGAAGCGCCTAGAACCGCTTAGCCACACCGGCCAGCTCCAGGATTCTTCCATGTATACAACCTTCTTTTATGATTCTTGTACCAAGTGTTAGCTATGGTTAAGTTATGCTCTGATTAGCCTTCGGAAGACGTAAGTACAAGCATTTCATTCCATCCATTAGTTAAGGTGTGCGCATCCACAAGGGGAATTGGTAAATCATTGACTTAGTCACAGCAGTGGAACTGACAAAGTTGTAGGGAAGATATCCCTAATAGTGTTATTTATATGTGAACAAATAAGTCTTGAAACACACTTCCTACTTTTATCAAAACAAGTTCGCTCGTATTGAGCAACACCTATCTGCATTAAGACAGTTCCTTTCACTAATTGTCAGTATAAACCTGACACAAAATTCACTTAAGTCTATGCCCAGGCTCAGGGGAAGGGGAAAACTGTCACTCTTTACGTAACAAAATTATAAAATCTGGTATAAACAAATTTAAAAACAGCAAGGCGGAGTTCTATAACCTTATGCTAAACTCAATAATCATTATTAGCAGCTGAAGCAGCAGTGGACATAGTCAACTCTTCCATTATTAATTCTGATGTAATTTTCTCTTTTTTCTTATTTCTCAAACTCTCGGACTTGTGAAGGTATTTTGAAAATGTCATCGTCCTATGAGGGTACTGATTGACATCTTTATGTCTCATTTTATCATTGCTTCTTGAGTCTTGTTAGTGAAGGAAAACTGTTTCCTTGTATCTGTTTAAACTGTTACTGGCTCTCTTATACGCTTCCTTGTACAACCTCCTATCGTCCTCAGTGAGTCTGAGTGCCTCTGTTTCGGATGTGAATCCTCGTGTGCTTTCACACTTCAATCACTTGTGCTCAGTTTTCCTGTGACTATACCAAACGGATCTACGACTCTAGTAGGCAGTGTTGACAGTCCTTTGGTGATGAACTTACCTGTGTAGATCGGAAGTTTCATACCGATGTTAAGAATAATGGGAGCTCAGTAATAACCGCAATATGCAGTGTCGCTTCTTAAAGTAGCGCTGGTCCGGCTTGTTGAGAAATATATAAGTTGTGTCTTCCTCAATGCAAATGAATCGAAATAATTTGTCTAATGAATATATAGTTAGTGTTCAAGCGTATAGTGTATTATGGTATAATAATATAACAATCAGTTTTTCATTATTGGGTTTACGTGTAGTGCTGCAACAGGTGATCCATTCTCAGTGTTTGCAGTAGTTACTATGTAATAGAGCAGAATATACAAATGCAAAGATTATCTCCAGTGAGGTGAGCTACAACTAATTATCAAGAATATTTAACAGCTTTGGTACTGCGTTTGATCGCTAATGGTCGAGTTGCGCACCAGCCTTGTGGAGGTGCATCGCTTAGGCCCCACAGCAGCTGTTACGAAGAATATTCATTAGAAGGCGACAATATTCCATTTTGTTATGAGGCATCAACACCTACACTGACTCGCGTTATGCGTAGGCAGCATATATGGGATTCTTGTTTATGCTAAAATAGAAAGATATGCAATCAATAATCAGTAATTTCGAAGTTGAAAATCGATAGCTTCAGTGGCATCTTAGGCCGAAGACACAAGATAACTTCTGCAAGTTCAGAGTTTTAGTATGGATATAATAAACAAACAACCTGTTTCACCTTGGACTCACAGCTAAATTAGAGACAGTAGCAGGGAATAAGTATTGTCTAGACTGCAGATTGAATAAGATTTCATCATTGCGGTGCTGTTAAGGGTAAAAAAAGTGGATCAAATGGCTCTGAGCACTATCGGACTTAACTTCTCAGGTCATCAGTCCCCTAGAACTTAGAACTACTTAAACCTAACTAACCTAAGGACATCTCACACATCCATGAACGAGACAGGATTCGAACCTGCGACCGTAGCGGTCGCGCGGTTCCAGACTGTAGCCCCTAGAATCGCTCGGCCACCTCGGCCGGCAGTTAAGGGTCAACTACTACACACATCGTTCGGGTATTTTCTTATCTTTCTCGTAGCGGGCGAAACACAAAGATGCATATACTAAGAGGGCCCTTGCTCCCATTTGGACCTCCATTAATCACCTACGCCACGATGATAGATAAGACAATCTAAGCGAACTGAAGGGGTAGTAATCAGGTGTCTTAGCAGGTTGGACTAAATTATGTGCAGCCGACAACTAACTTGACCACAGTATTAGTTCCCGGGAATTAAATGGTGAAATCAAATTACTTGTGGAACTCAATAAGATTTTTTCAAAGAGCCGTGGAGATAACTGTGCAAAAGGCTTACAGGAAAGTCTCGAAAGATTACTTAACATTGCAGGAAATGAATCATGAATCATTTGTGCGACAGTGGTACAAGGTATTACTCTGATGCATATTTGTGGACCATATCTCTAAATGAGCAATCAGTTCATGATTAAATCATAGCATTTCACTGTTTCTTTTCCATTATTTAAGATGTAACTGCAATGGGATGTAAATCTTCGTTTTCCTAGCGGCTGATAATATTACGAATGGGCGACAGGTGAGTTGGAGATTGTGGGACAGTTTGTTTCTTCGTAATCAAACTTGTGCGGGCTTAGGGAGTCACCGAACAAAGAAGCATTATGCCGAGATTGGCTATGTTCCGTGTGAAGTATACACTCTTCACTACGGCCGCCATGCGATGGAGAAGCGGAGAACCCACACAAGCTCGGTATGACGTATTCGTATGGCGTCCGTCATGAAAAATATTGGTATTCTCAGCTTATAACTGGGTATTTGTGTCCTAACGAGATAACGTAATGACGATCTCAAGTTAATCCATGGCTGCATAGTGCGAAAACACGTTTCTCGTAAAATTCCTTGTGGTACTGTACTAATATCTCGGCACTGGCAAAAATAAACAGCCTTGGTTGACTCCTTAGTTCAGTAACAGGTTCCTGTTAATGCAAAGACATGAATTACTGAGCGTGGAAAATTTGATCAAGACAATTCGCTGCAAAACAAGTCATTAAAGGAGTGTTAAATGGTTGACATTTATGAGAGCAACCTCAAATCGGTTTCCTAAATAATTTCAACAAATGCAAGTACTTCACGAAGTATTAGTTGCGTCAATTGCGTCAGTCGTAAAGGAAGTTGCTGGTCTGCAGAGACAGGTCGAGGATATAGAATCAGTGCGTAGTTGGAATGTCCGTGTTACTGATAAGTCGCATATATGTACAGTATTTAATAATCACTTTCTGAATATAGCAGGTGAACTAAATAGAAACCTAGTCCCAACAGGGAATCATATAGCGCTCTTAGAAAAAAGTGTTCCGAGACTGTTACCTGAAATGCTCCTCCATGATACTGACAAGAGGGAGATTGAGTTAATAATTAAATCACTAAGGACCAAGAACTCTCATGGATATGACGGGGTATCTAGCAGAATACTGAAGTATTGTTCTATGTATGTTAGCCCAGTTCTCAGCCATATCTGTAACTTTTCCTTTAGGAGTGGTCGGTTTCCTCACCGATTAAAGTACTCGGTAGTGAAGCCACTTTATAAAAAGGGAGACATTGATAATGTTGACAATTTTAGACCTATTTCTATGCCATCGGTTTTCCTAAAGTTATCGAGAAGGTTGTATATACAAGATTACTGGACCATTTAAATTCACATAATTTGCTGTCAAATGTTCAGTTTGGTTTTAGAAATGGCTTAACAACTGAAAATGCTATATTCTCTTTTCTCTGTGAGGTTTTGGACGGATTAAATAAAAGGTTGCGAACGCTAGGTGTTTTCTTTGATTTAACGGAGGCCTTTGACTGTGTTGACCACAAAATATTACTGCAGAAGTTGGACCATTATGGAGTAAGGGGAGTAGCTTACAATTGGTTCGCCTCTTACTTTAAGAACAGAAAGCAGAGGGTAATTCTCCGCAATATTGAGAGTGGTAGTGGTGTTCAGTCCCAATGGGGCACTGTTAAGTGGGGCGTTCCCCAAGGGTCGGTGCTGGGGCCACTGCTGTTTCTTATTTATATAAATGATATGCCTTCTAGTATTACAGGTGATTCAAGAATATTTCTGTTTGCTGATGACACCAGCTTGATAGTGAAGGATCTTGTGTGTAATATTGAAACAGTAACAAATAATGTAGTTCATGAAATAAGTTTGTGGCTTGTTGAAAATAATTAGATGCTAAATCACAGTAAGACTCGCTTTTTACAGTTTCTAATTCACAATTCAACAAGAACCGATATTTTGATCAGACGGAATAGGCATATTATAAGCGAGACGGAACAGTTCAAGTTCCTAGGCGTTCGGATAGATAGTAAGCTGTTGTGGAAAGCCCATGTCCAGGATCTTGCTCAGAAGCTAAATGCTGCTTTATTTACCATTAGAACAGTATCTGAAATAAGTGACACTTCAACACGAAAAGTAGTCTACTTCGCATATTTTCATACGCTTATGTCGTATGGTATTATTTTTTCGGGTAATTGTTCTGATTCAAAAAGGGTATTTTTGGCTCAAAAACGGGCTGTTCGAGCTATATTGGTGTAAGTTCGAGAACTTCTTGTCGACCCCTATTCAAAAATCTGGAAATTCTGACATTGCCCTCACAGTATATATTTTCTTTAATGTCGTTTGTTGTTAGCAATATTAGCCTATTCCCAAGAGCTAGCAGCTTTCACTCAGTTAATACTAGGCAGAAATCAAATCTGCATGTAGAATGCACTTCCTTGACTCTTGTGCAGAAAGGAGTGCAGTATTCTGTTGCATCCATTTTCAATAAGCTACCACAAGAACTCAAAAATATTAGCAGTAGCCCAAACTCTTTTAAGTCTAAACTGAAGAATTTCCTCATGGCTGACTCCTTCTATTCCGTCGAGGAGCTCCTGGAAGAGCTAAAAAATTAAGCAAATTCCAGTGTTACATTGTTGATTTTCTTCATTTAAACTTACGACTGGTCACCTGAATATGTTTTTTTATATTACATTTTATCTGTTTCTAATATCGTGTTATAATTTCATGTGTTGACTCGTTCCATGACCATGGAGACTTCTCCTTAATTTGGTCCCACGGAACAATAAATAAATAAACAAAAATAAATTAATTAATTAAGTGTGACTGTACTTCAATTAACCTTTGCTATTTAGATGTGAATGTTTGCTTATTTAGTGAATGAATCATACCAACTCGACAACGTAATGTTATTTTCACGATGTTCTAGTGTGTCAGGTAAGTCATTGCTTAGCTGTACAGTTGACTGACTGAAAATAAAATGTTGACTGTGTGGTAGTACAGTATAAAGCTTGCTATATATCAGCGGAACCAATGTGAAAGTTCAGCACTCCACCTTCACGGATGAGTCTCATTCAACCAACTCATTACAATAAATTTGTTGAGTGTCACTGCGAATTGGGTGAAAAGATAAAATCTGTAGCCTTTCGACCAGAAAATAATTCATATACTTCGCGTGTACACAGACACTTTAGTGAAACTCGTGTATTACTTCTGTGGTCTCGCGAAATTGATTACTGGTGAATATATGAGAGGCACACCGTAATATTTGAGCTACTAATCTGTTTTGTTATATTCATCAATTCGGTCTAATATTTTTCGCCACAAAATTGTATTGTGTTCAGTTTAAAGTCATTTAGACTAAACGGCAGAAACGCAGTAAAACTTGTAAAAACCTACCTTCGTTAGTACACAGCTTTGTCACATACGATCTAGGTCATTCATAGCTTAAAAGTTGCTGTTCGTTTGACTCGATAGTTAATGTTCTCATAGGCCTAATAGTAGCTTCACAATTTTTCCTCGACTGCTTCACACAAAACCGAGCGAGGTGTTGCAGTGGTCAGCACACTGGACTCTCATTCGGGAGGGTGACGGTTCAAACTCACGTCCGGTCATCCTGATTTAGGTTTTCGGTGGTTTCCCTTAAACGGTTCAGGCAGATGCGGGGATGGTTCCTCTGAAAAGGCACTCATACTGAGGAGCGCACTTTTTAATTCTTCCCTTTCTTACTACTGGACTTCGGCGCAGCACAAGATCACCCACATTTCCCAGAAATGCTGAGCTGGTGATCTCTTAATGTCTCAGAATGTGTCCTATGAACCGATCGCTTCTTTCAGTCGAATTGAGCCCCATATTTGTTGTCTCCACCCAATTATACTCAGACCTCCTCATTAATTACGCGATCTGCCTAATTAATCTTCAGCAGTCTTCTGTAGCATCACATTCCGAAAGCCTCTATTGCCTCTTTCTCTAAACAGTTTCACCTCCATAAATGGCTACATTCCAGACAAATACCTTCTTTTGACTTCCTAACAGTCAAACCTATATTCGATGTTAACAAATTTCTCTTCTTCAGAAACGCTCTTCTTGCCATTGCCACTCTACGTTTTATATCCTCTCTACTTCGGCCGTATCAGTTACTTTAATGCCCAAGTAGCAGAGCTTATCTACTACTTTTAGTGTCTCGTTACCTAATGTAATTCCCTCGTCATCACCTGATTCAGTTCGACTCCATTCCATTATACAGGTTGTTTATAAATCAACGCTTTATAATATTTATTACATTAAACTTACAGTTATAAATGGTATGTCAAATGAAAGAGCAACTCAAACAGTTGTGTCGGGCACCAGTACGCATGCGCAGCGCGCAATGTTTCCGCTGCAGTCCGCTAGACAGCGGTAGTAGCGAAGATAGCGACTAGTGCACAGAAAGAGTTTTGTGATTTGCAGTTTGCTTAGACCGAATATGTAGTTACTGTGCGACGTCCGTTCCAGCTGAAGTTTGGTTGCGATCCTCAAAGTGATAACATTCGTAGATGGTATCATCAAATTAAAGATACCAGCTGCCTTTGTAAAGGGAAGAGCACAGGACGACCAAGAGTTAGTGAAGAGACTGTTGAGAGAGTGAGAGAGTCGATCACTCGTAGCCCAAAGAAATCAGTCCTGAAGGCTAGTCGTGAGATTAAAGTTCCCGTGTCGACTGTTTGGGAAGTTTTAAGAAAACACGTACAACTATGTCCTTACTATTTATAGCTATTACAGGCTCAAAAGCCGGCAGATCATGGATTACATGCGAACTTCGAAAACGAAATGTTGTTTCATGACGATGAAGATTTTCTGGATCATGTTGTCTTCAGTGACAAATCGACGTTTGACCTTAGTGGACATGTTAACACTCACACTGTGCGCATCTGGGGCTCAGAAAATCCTCACGAGATGGTACAAATGCAACGACATTCCCCTAATGTGACTGTTTTTTGTACCCTATCGCAGTGGAAAGTATATGGGCCTTTCTTGTTTTGTGAATCTGCTGTAATTGGCACTTCTTACCTTGATACACTAGAGCAATGGCTCTTCCGTCAGCTGGAAGAAAATGAACCAGATAACTTCAATTTCCAGAAAGATGGGACGCCACTTCACTGGCATAGTGAAGTACGTGATTGGTTGAACTTCACTGTACCCAAGCACTGGATAGGCCGCAAGCGGCCCAATGACAGGGCTTGCTCTGCAAGGCCTCCACGTTCACCCGACCTAACGCCATGCGATTTTTTTCTTTGGGGGTTCACCAAGGATCGTGTGTACGTGCCCCCCCCCCCCCCCCAACTATTGCAACTGTGGCCTCGTTTCTGCACATGATTTAAATAGTCTTTCTCTCCCTGTATTTTAGCCCTGCTACCTTCAGAATTTCGAAGCTAAGTATTTCTGTCAAAATAATTAAGAGGTTTCTCTAAATCTACAAATTTTCAGGAGTCTAAATGAAATACGAACAAACGGAGATGCTAGAATAGACCTCGTCGTTTTGTGACTGTGTTCTAAAGGAAACTGTTGAAAGAGGAGTGGCCGATGGCCTGGTCAGTAGGGACAATGGCTTTACTCTCAGTAAAGCTTGGGGCCCAGCGGTCAGCCAACTGATGCCGCAACGTTGGACGAGAGCGAGTTCAACTCCATCCGGAGCAGGCAGAAGCACTGCGCGACCAGAGTTCGCGCCTGGAATTCGTCAATTACGTCCACTCGCCACTCCACCCAACGTAGTGTGCGAACGGGTACTGGGGAAAGGGTGAGAAGCGATAAGAGTATCTAGGATGCGCAATGTAGCGAAGATGCTCGTTCTGCAGGTACCGCCTGAATATAAAGGCAATGTACGCTGTCGACATATGGTGTTACACAAATTACAGCACCTGGATGAGCATGCGAGAGCAACAAAAAGAGACTCCTTGCCAGGAAAGCCTAGGATCACACAAAAAATTACTGAACAAATGGCTACATTAGCATCGGAGAAATTAGTAATGATTCTGTTTCTGAGTAACCACTAATACCTGCTATTCAATTTTACAAATAAAATTAAGTCGAACCTAAAGTGTTGTTTATTGTCCACTTAAGTTTAACTCTTCATCACTTGTGTGAATGTGAAAATTAATCTTTTATTTTTCTTTGCTACAGTCCTAGGTATCCACAGATTCCGATTATGGACTCTACTCTCTCTAAGTCTAACTTTTGATCTTGCTAGAAGAGAAGAATATGATTTCATATAAAATATCAATTAAATACCCTATTTGTATTGCTCTACAATCATTTCTTAGCAGCACCTTGTAATTATACGGTATCATTGCTGCAAGGTAAACGTTTGCTAATATAAGCCGACCACTGTGGCCAAGCGGTTCTAGGCGCTTCAGTCCGGATCCGCGCTGCTGCTACGGTTGCAGGTTCGAATCCTGCCTCGGGCATGGATGTTTGTGATGTCCTTAGGTTAGTTAGGTTTAAGTAGTTCTAAGTCTAGGGGACCGATGACCTCAGATGTTAAGTCCCATAGTACTTAGAGATTTTTTTTTCTTTTTTTTTTTTTTTTTTTTTGGTGATGTAAACATCACGAAGCCAAACTGTCACAAGTTATTCCACACGCCTCTTGCTCACAGTGCCAACTTCCTGGTCCCCACTGAGATTGATCTCCACTACAGCTAGACGTTTAGTTCTAAAGAATCGTGCAAAGCAATATCGCGCCAGAGCACAGCTTCTAATACAATCTTCGTTTATACCGTCTGCAGAACAGACGGATGGCCAAGTCAAATACATTAACAGAAATAAAAAATCGCAGCACCAAGAAGGAGTTGTGCTACATATACGAAAGTCGGCAGGCGTGTCTCTACATCTGAAAGATGATGTCTGCTCGAATTTCGCGCCAGTCGCATAAGAGTGGAGCTAGTAGCGAGGATACAAATCAGGTTTGCTTTAAATGCACGCTATAACGGTCGTCATCATTTGTTACCTTTCAGACTGGACGTGGTGAGCTGATGTTAGTCAAAAATACTTTTTTAGGCGACAAAGACATCATTATCGACACCTCACTGAGTTTGAAAACTGGAAATTTGTACTAAGGTCCTATCCTGAGGTCATCGGTCCCTAGGCTCACACATTACTTAAACTAACTTGCGGTAACGACAACACACACACACACACACCCATGCCCGAGGAAGGAGTCGAACCTCCGACGGTGGGGATGGGGGGGGGGGGGGGGGGCGAACCGTGGCAAGGAGCCTGAGACCGCGCTGCTACCACGTAAGACTGAGTTTGAACGAGGTCGTGTAATAACACTACGCGAAGTTGGATGCTCCTTCGGCGATAGTGCAGAAAGACTTGACAGGAAAGTAGTCACTATATATGACTGCTGGTAGCGGTGGTCACGAGAAAGTACGGTCACAAGAAGACTGGGCGCAGGATGGCCACGAAGCACTACAGGGAGTGAAGACCATAGGTTTAGGTTGGTGCTCTAGCACATCGTATTGTATCGGCAGCAGCAATCTCAGCAGCAGTCGGCACCACAAAGGCACAACGAACTGTTACAAATCGGTTACTTCAAGGACAGCCGTGAGCCAGACGCCCAGCAGCGTGCATTCCCCTGACTTTGAACGACCGCCATTTGCAACTCCAGTGGTGTGTTGCGAGAGCTCGTTGGAGGTCAAGGTGGAGGCCTGTCGCGTTTTTGGACGAAAGCTGATTCTGCCTCGGTGCCAATGATAGCCGTGTGTTGGTTAGAAGGAGGGCAGTTGAGGGCCTGGAACCAACCTGTCTGCGTGCAAGACATACTGGACCAACACCGTGAGTTACGGTCTGGGATGGGATTTCGTATGATAGCAGGAACACTCTCGTGGTTACTCACGCAACCCGATTACAAATTTGTACGTCAATCTGGTGACTCGACCGGTTGTGCCAATTCGTGAACAGCATTCCACGAGGTGTTTTCAACATGATAAAGCTCTCTCACACACCGTAGTTGTAACCCAATATGCTCTGCAGAGTCTCGACATGTTGCCTTGGTCTGCTCAGTCAACAGATCCGTCTCTACTCGATCACATATGACACATGTGGATCCATCTGTAACTGGCTTGGTAGGTAAGTTCTAAGTACGGAGGTACGCAAGGGCGAGCGAACTACAGTAGGACGATGCTTTTTAAATCACAGTGATGTTCGATTCAACCTTCTGGTTGATGGCAGCCTTTCCTTTGTCAATCACGTTATTTTTATTTGCGTCACATGCATCTGTAATTACTCGTAGATATCGTGATCTCTGTCTGACTGAATATTAATTCAAGTTTCTGCTTTCGCCTGTTTGATAGTTAGTAGTAAATATAGGTACTCAAAGGAACACTCAAATTAAAATGCAGGTAGAACTGATTGAGAGTCCAATTTATCGCGTAAGCTGTTTTACTGTAGGCGCTCAGAAACTGGTGCAATCAGTTTCATACCATAAAGGTACATCCTCTGATGCATTTAAGGTCTATTGTCACATATTATCTAAGTGCCTTAATGCATGTTCCAAGGTGCAATGAGGAGCACTACAAACACAACCAGCAACGGAAGTAAAATTTAATAAAGCGTCGTGTCACATAACTTACGTTCGGAGAGCTCCCAACCTCCATATAATAGAGTGAAACTGTCTAGGCTGTTGAACATTTGAATATTGACATGACATCGAGCAGTACTAGTGTATACCATCAAAATATCAAATTTCAGAGTGGGCGCGATAGATACTGATATATTTTCCGATGGTTTCACGCTATCATATGGACGTCGGGCGCTTTCAGAACGTAAATACGTTTCCCGAGCTATTTTGAAGTCCTGAACAGACTGATCTAGGTGTATCATTTAAACCAACAGCTTCAGGAAAGTGATACCGGGCGGCGCACGAAATGTGTTACCATTTTTTTTTTGTCAATACAATCTGAAAGGAACATATACTACAATGAAGAGCCGTCCATGGAGATTTGTTCTAACTCAGCACATGCCTAATGTGTCCACCATTTCGTTTTCTAACTTCCTTTCAACGAACACTGAAGTTAGTGATTACCCTACAGCATATGTCTTCCGTAATTTCACTGCAAGCTTGAAGAATGAATCTTCTGAGCTCCATTAAATCACGTGGACGTTTCGGGAAATTTTTTTCCTTTAGGTACCCCCAAACAAAAAAGTCACATGGATTGAGGTCTAGACTATTGGGGGGGGGGGGGGGCAATTTTGTCCGTCATTGAAGCGACCTGGAAACCTGAGTGAAATGATCCGCATGTCGAAATGCTCGTGTAAAAACTACAACACAGTGTTTGCAGTACGTGGCCTTGCTCCATCTTACATGAACCAGTGCGTGTTGAAGGACAAGGCAGTAGTAAGAAGCTATGGAATGAAGTCATTACGAAGCATGCTCAAATAACGCTCGCTGTTCACAGTTTCTTCAAAGAAAAAGGGTCCAATAAGTCCGTGCCTGGCAATTTCTGCCCACTCTGTAATCCTCAGAGCATAATGTTGTCGTTCACGAAGCACTTGTAGGTTTTCAGTGGCCCAAAAGCGTAGATTTTGTTTGTTAACGACACCGTCTAAATGAAAATGCACCTCGTCAGAAAACCAAACCTTGTTCAGAGTTTCTTCCCTATCATCCGCCCACTGAGCAAACAGTAGTCTCTGCTGCTTGTGTTCTTCAGTGAGGTTCTGTACACAGGTCATCTTGTATGTGTACATATGGAGGTCACTCTTAAGAATGCGTTGAACGGAGCGTCTGGATATTCCCAGTTGCACTGCTGCCTTTCTACACGGTTTCCCGGGACTTCTCTATACAGCAACTCGTACCGCTTCAACATTCTCCGGCGAACAAACAGGCTTGGGCCGCGGTCGCTTCGCTTCCAATACTGTTCCTTCCTGTACAAATTTATCGTGCAACCTGTGGATGGTCTTCCTGCAAGGGACCCATCGTGTGTTAAACTGTTGTCGAAAACGCCTCTGAGTCACAACAAGGCTTTTCTTTTCATGAAAAACTAACACAATTGCCGATCGTTGCTGTGTCGTCAGTCTTTCATTGTCAGCCATTGCTGCTTACAAGTTTCCTAGCGGCAGTATCGTGAATTAGACGTCATTTCGTAACTCATTTGTTTTTCCAAGCTCTGCTGATACTGCTGTAGAAATCCCACCGGGATATCTAATGTGCGTCGTAAATTGTGAAAGAAACAATTGGTAACACATTTCGTGCGCCACCCTGTAAGTTACGTAATGACATCTCTGTTGTGGACAATATATCTGATATAAACAGATTATGCAAGTTATGCCCTATAAAACTTAATATCTTACTCTGTTCTAATTTACTCCGCAATACAGTGGTGGTTGGAAAGTTACAAAGTACATAACTTTGCTTCCTCCGTTTACCGATAGGTGGTGACAACGGTAAGTAGCTGTCGAAATAAAAAGATCGCAGGCGTCAGGCAGTTAGCTTGGACCTTGTTCAACATAACCTCATTCAAACATCAGTCGATTTGTGTCTGAATCATAAAGTTGTTCTTGATTGAAAATGTCAGTTTACGAGCCTAATTCTCGTCATTTGCGGGAGGTGTTACTGTTTTGTTTCAATATGAAGAAAACAGGGGCTGAATCTTATCGAATTCTCTCAAGTACGTATGGTAAGGACACTAATAGTGAAAGAACGTGTCGTGAGTGGTTTCAACGCTTCAAGAACAGTGATTTCAACGTTGTAGACCGACATAGTGGTGGAAGAGAGAATGTTTTCGAAGATGCAGAATTGGAGACATTGCTGAGTGAAGATTCGCGTCAAACTCAAGAAGAACTGGCACGATTAGTGGGAGTGACACAGCGAGCCAAGGCTACGGACATGATTCAGAAAGAAAGAACCTGAGTCCCGTGTGAGCTGAAACCAAGAGACGTTGAACGGCGTTTGTGTGTTTGTGAACAGTTGCTTCAGAGGCAAAAACGGAAGGGATTTCTGCATCGCATTGTGACCTGGGACGAAAAATGGGTTCATTACGATAACCCTAAACGCAAAAAATTATGGGGATATCCCGGCTATGCTTCCACGTCGACGGCCAGACCGAATATTCACGTCTCCAAGATCATGCTCTGCATTTGGTGGGACCAGCTCGGCGTCGTGTACTATAAGGTGTTAAAATAAAGTGAAACAATCACAGGTGCTCGTTACCGAACGCAATTAAAGCGTTCAAGCGGAGAATTAAAAGACAAACTGCTGCAATACAGCGAAAGGCACGATAAAGTGATTTTGCAGCACGACAGCGCTCGATCCCGCGTTGCAAAAGAGGTCAAAACGTACTTGGAAACGTTAAAATGGGAAGTCCTACCGCATCCGCCGTATTCTCCAGACATTGCTCCCTCACACAGTCACCTGTTTAGATCGATGGGACATGGCCTGGCTGACCAACATTTGAAACAATCACAGGTGCTCGTTACCGAACGCAATTAAAGCGTTCAAGCGGAGAATTAAAAGACAAACTGCTGCAATACAGCGAAAGGCACGATAAAGTGATTTTGCAGCACGACAGCGCTCGATCCCGCGTTGCAAAAGAGGTCAAAACGTACTTGGAAACGTTAAAATGGGAAGTCCTACCGCATCCGCCGTATTCTCCAGACATTGCTCCCTCACACAGTCACCTGTTTAGATCGATGGGACATGGCCTGGCTGACCAACATTTCCGATCTCGTGAGGAAGTCACAAATTGGATCGATTCGTAGATCGCTTCAAAAGATGAATAATTTTTTCGACGCGGGATTCGTACACTGCCCGAAAGATGGGAGAAAGTAGTGGCCAAGTGGCCAGCGATGGATAATAGTTTGAATGATACATGTGTAACCAATTTGTTTCAAAAGGAAAAACGGCGGAAGCAAAGTTGTATACCTTGTAGATAAAATCAAGTAACTGACATCAGGTACAGGAACGTGTTTGCTTGTTTACGATTGTGTGCGTAAATATAATTTAGGTGCCTAGTATCTATAGACTTGTGAAACTGTTAGAAGCCTAGTGTTGATGTCGGAACTGTGTGCTACGTTACAAAAATTTGTCAATATTTCCTCTCAGAGAAATCTAGATTGGAAGGTATCCTATTTCACCATACTTAATCCACTATCGATTTTTTACAGTAAAGTTGCTGTTGCACTGCAATTTTTCCGTCTGTTTGGGCCGGTATTGGGTCATTTTCAGGTTATGGAGTTATTAGAAAGTGAACGAAAGAAGTTTGTTCCAAATGTCAGGTCGCTTTTAGCGGAGTAACTCCCTCGATTCCCGGAATAGTATACACATCTCTAATTCACGAATGACTGCGCAACGTAATGATAGTACCGCAGCCTAATGCTCAACCGTTTCGACGTAAGAAGCTCGCTGCCACGTTAGCTTCGGGTAGCTGCAACACTGCAGGCTAAGGACGGTAGCTTACGGCGGGTCGTTTCATATCGCCACTGCTGCTACAAAACCACCAGCGTCGGCGAAGACGTCTTTCCTAGCAGAATATGAGCTCCCGCGCGCTGCACATAAATTTACTTCTGGTGTTGAACTCACTTTCTGTTTCCGAGAAACTACGTGATGTGATATGTTCTTGTAATGTTTCTGCCTCCCTTGCCACAGCAAGATGACGAACAACGTACAATGAAGTCGGCACAGTACGCCTGCGTGGGTTGTCGCCTTGCTGCAGAATCTGTAAGCTCGCCTCACTTAGTCCCTTACCATAAGCCCATCAGTAAGCGGAATATGCGTTAGCAAAATTAAGCGAGCAGGTCAAGACTTGGCTTTCTGTTGCCGGTAACAAGCACATGCGGTGTATGATAAAAACTCCTAGGAACGGCGTACAACAGCAGACTTGTTAGTTTGATATGATACGCTGGTGTGGAAACGTCTGAGTCGCAAATAATGAAGTCAAACCTTTCTGTGAGACAACTTTGCTTACATATTAAAGAGAACCTACTAACCGTTCTTTGTACGATATGATTAAGTGACTTATTATCGCTATCGGACTGAGTAAACAAAACTGACTTTCATGTAGGAGAAGCTAATGAAGGATAGAGATAGAAATATCCACAAATGCACTACAGATATCTTCTTGGTGAGTCATGGGAAACGTCTTGAAGAGGTTGGTCTGCTAGAATCTTCGCTGGCTGTGAAACTGGTAGAGGTTGTTCGTAGGGGTACGACAGAACTTTGTGCATCCATGTAATGCCTTCGCAGATGTTGGTGGATGCTACTTTGAGCAACTGCTGTGTAGAACATCGCTGTTTAGTACCTCTTGCAGATAAATGAAATCATCAAAAAAATGTGTCCACTCGGATTTCTGTCATCGTCAGCTGACTAAACTTGAATTTGAATTTTTTTTTAAATTTTGCTTTTTAACCTTCGACTTAATCTTTTCCGGATGAGAGTTGGTGATCTCAAAATAATACACCTTCTCTTCTCCACCATCCCTGAAATTCTGTATCATCTTCAAGGAAATAACATTTGATATCACGGGGGTGGATCGTGCAACGTCATTTTAAAGCCCGTAAATGTAATAGTAAATTAACCATCACACATTTTCAGTAAGTAGCGAATACTGTAAATAATTGAGGAAAATGATTGAATAAATCTTGTACAATTACTTATGTTGAAAAAAACGTATTGTCGTAGATGAAACCTAACAGATATGTATTAAATACTATTTACACAGATATGTATCGTGCTCCATATCTGTTGTGGGTTCAAAATGGCTCTAAGCACATGAGACCTAACATAGGAGGTCATCAGTCCCCAAGACTTAAAACTACTTAAATCTAACTAACCTAAGTACATTACACACACCCAAGCCCGAGGCAGGATTCGAACCTGCAACCGTAGCAGCAACGCGGTTCCGGACTGAAGCGCCTAGAACCGCTCAGCCACAGCGGCCGGCGGTTCAAAATGAAAAGTAATCAAACAACATTTAATGTATGTAGCTCTAGCAGAGCATCAAATACGGAAATAGATACGAGAAAAGTTCGTTAAACAACACATCGGTTAAGCAAAGTCAACAGTAAACAATCAAAAGTCAGGAAGTGCAGTTTCCATGTATCAACCGTAACGTAAACTAAAGTTTGGTATTCTGAAAAACCACAGTTAAAAATCACGCGACAAGCCTGTCGCACACGAATACAATTCTCAACAGCAGAAAATAATTCAGTTCACAGTTGCCTCCAGTCCTGTAAACAAAATGGAAGTTCATACAGTCATGCAGAATGAGCCACTGAGAAAATGGTCAAATACTCAAAGTCCAGTGAAACAAAGTCTGGAACTCACACTCACAAAATTATTCCAAGTCAGCTAAAATGTTTCCTTACACGGCTGCCCTGCCACACAGTCTCCTCAACAAACTCACCAGTGACCGACTGATGCACATTGACACCAACAAAATACCGCCGATCAAAGACACGAACTAAAGATCACGCACACGCTGCCATTCGCCCCTAAATACAGGGTGCTTGTAAATGAATATCGGGGTTTAAACGCTTTATTATATTTATTACATTAAACTTGCAGTTATAAAGGATATGTCAAATGAAAGAGCAACTCAAACAGTTTTACCAAGAACCTTATAAATGTTCAATGTGAGCACCATTTGTCACACGGCACACACAAAATCTATAGCCGAGTTCTTCCCAAACGTTGATAAGTGTGTCTTCAGTGATTGTAGCAACAGCTGCTTCAATCCGGTTTCTTAATTCCGGGAGGTCTGCTAGTAGCGGAGGCACGTACATACGATCCTTGATGAAGCCACAAAGGAAAAAAATCGCATGGCGTTAGGTCGGGTGAACGTGGAGGCCCTGTCATTGGGCCCCCTTGCGGCCTATCCAGCGCTTGGGCTACAGACTTGATGCGTGCCGTATGACAAATTTATGAACACCCTGTACACGACGTGATGTCAAACACTACCGAATCGGAGTTAAACACTTAAATAACGATTATCATTCGAATCTGAAACTAATTACACACACGGATCTGTGGGAACACGGGCTGCTTTAATATTTTGTGTTAATGTGGAGTATTTATAACACTGGCTTTAAACTTTTATGTAGCTCGTCTGTAATTGTGCATACACAGATATAATTTGGAAGTAGGTTGCTATAGTGTTTACTGATGTCGTCAGATTACATTTCGTGCTTCGGTGGTGAGAGTGCTCCAGTGGTTCATTTCTTATTAATTATATAATCTATCATTATTAAAACAATAGTAACTTTCATAATATTTACCTTGAATAATGCTGGAGATGCAATGAGCTGGTCTAATCGCCGCGATTTGTCTGATGTACTTGATTCGTATGTATAATGTTTGTAGGGTATTGTATTTTCGTTGAAAATGTAATATTCATCTTGTATGTCAACCGCCTTCGCGGCCATTGAGTAGTCTCTATCTGTCAGCCAAGTGAGCACGCTTCAACCTCGGGGAAAACTGACAACCAGCCCTCAGCCACCTGTCAAAATACTCAACGCTACCTGTCGCCCCGCAAGCCAGCCTCTCGTAATGTCACAAACTGAAGCCTTGCTGATAGTGTTGTAACTTCTAAATTAACGTGGATGATGTGAAATCGCCATTGAATAATTAGTATATTCATTTTATTTTTAAGTTTCTCTTTGATTTCACAATCACGGTTTTGTCAAAAATAGCCACTATAGCTATCATGAAATTTGTGTTTTTACGTTTAGTTAATTGCTCCTCTCACCTCTCTAGTTTGCATTTTGCACTCAACAATCCAACCATTTAATAACGAAGTATTTTAAGACAACAACAAGAAAATTCAGTCCTCTTGTAGACAAAGAGGTGTAATGGCTCAAACCCAGTTGGTTGTGAACATTCTGAAATGGTCTTTTTATGTCAGAATGTTTGATGCATTCTTAAGTAAGAGTGTAATGTTTGATGCATTCTTAAGTAAGAGTGTAATGGAACAAAACACCATCAGAGAAATAGTCCATACACTTTGTTAAAATGAATGTACGTATATGTGTATGAATTTATGTACGTTCCACATCTCCTCCTAAACCATTGGACCGATTTCGACCAAACTTGGTATGCATATCACTTACTGACTTACTGCCTGCGAATCATGGATGTGGGGGCATGGAGGATGGGGGGGGGGGAGGGTGTGCAAAATCAGTGTAGCCCACAACGCGTGAATACCGATAATTTATACGTCCGGTATGTAACATAGAAAGAACTTAGTGACTTCCACCAAGCTGTACACATAATTCCTAACCCTTACGAAACGTTTTCTTGCCGACAACCTCCACAAAATGATGAGTGAAAAAAAAGTTTACAGCTTACTACATTATCAATGTTCATGCAGTAAAACTGCCTCATGAAGCAAAACGTCATACTTTAACGTTACACAATAAGTATACTGTCTCTAGTCCCCTGATTTTTGTTTATTTCAAACTAGTTTCCGGCTTATTAGGTTATCTCCAGGAAGCAACTTACTAGAAGGTAGTAAGTTGTTTCCTTAAGATGGCCCAATAAGCCGAAAAGTACTTCGAAACAAACTAAAATCAATATAAGAAGAACGACCTTAATTACGGAAACGTTCTACTAAGAAGTAATGTAAGAATTCATAAAAAAGGTTTTCATTTATTATTTCTTTACCACTGACTGTCTTCACGACAAATTTGTTAAGACAATATTCCTCTACATCTACATCCATGCTCTACAAGCCACCTGACGGTGTGTGGCGGAGGGTACTTGGAGTACCTCTATCGGTTCTCCCTTCTATTTCAGTCTCATATTGCTCGTGGAAAGAAAGATTGTCGGTATGCCTCTGTGTGGACTCTAATCTCTCTGATTTTATCCTCATGGTCTCTTCGCGAGATATACGTAGGAGGGAGCAACATACTGCTTCACTCCTCGGTGAAGATATGTTCTCGAAACTTCAACAAGAGCCCGTACCGAGCTACTGAGCGTCTCTCTTGCAGAGTCTTCCACTGGAGTTTATCTACCATCTCCGTAACGCTTTCGCGATTACTAAATGACCCTGTAACGAAGATCGCTGCTCTTCGTTGGATCTTCTCCATCTCTTCTATCATCCACAACTGGTACCGATCCCACACAGGTGAGCAGTATTCAAGCAGTGGGCGAGCAAGTGTACTGTAGGCTACTTCCTTTGTTTTCGGACTGCATTTCCCTAGGATTCTTCCAATGAAACTGTCTGGCATCTGCTTTACCGACGATTAATTTTATATGGTAATTCCTTTTTGAATAACTCCTAATGCCTACTCCCAGATAATTTATTGAATTAACTGCTTCCAGTTGCTGACATGCAAAATTGTAGCTAAATGATAAAGAATCGTTCTTCCTATGTATTCGCAGCACTTTACACTTGTCTACATCGAGATCCAATTGCTATTCCCTGCACGATGCGTCAGTTGGTTGCAGATCCCCCTGCATTTCAGTACAATTTTCCATTGTTACAACCTCTCGATATACTACAGCATCATCCGCAAAAAGTCTCAGTGAACTTCCGATGTTATCCGCAACATGTACCGGCGAATGTACCAGCAAAATTACATCTCTGTTCGACACATAGTTCAGTATATATGACCCAAGAAACCCTGAGATCCGTGAAAAACTGCCACATCATGCATGACGTTTTAATTTATTGCTTCTTTACTACTTACTGTATTCACAACGCATTTCGCAGAGAGTACCCACATATATTACTGAACGTACCTCCACAATCATATCGTTCTTCAGCACATTGTTCACGAAATACGACGTCATAAACATTAAGCTGCGTGACAATGTAACTGCAGGACGACATTCGATAGAGATACAGGTATAATAGTGTACAAATACATATAAGGTATGTTAAATATATGCGAAATATATTTAACACGTGCGTAAGTGGGCCAAAACGAAGGGTAAAAAGCTCATCCTTAACCCTTGAACGATTTCAGCCAAATGCCAAATGTGGAACACATAACAGCTACGATCTGTAAGGAAATACCGAGAGAGCAGTGGGCAGTCGCGGGAGCGGGGGGGGGGGGGGGGGGGGGGAGGGTAAGAACCACCAAAATTGTTCAAATGGCTCTGAGCACTATGGGACTTAACTACTGAGGTCATCAGTCTCCTACAACTTAGAACTACTTAAACCTAACAAACCTATGGACGTCACACACATCCATGCCCGAGGAAGGATTCGAACCAGCGACTGTAGCGGTCACGCGGTTCCACACTGTAGCGCCTAGAACCTCTCGGCCACACCGGCCGGCTAAGAACCACCAGCCTTCTATTGGGGTGAGAGTAGAGATAATGTGGAGAGGCAAGAGGAGAAGAAGAGATGGACAGTCGGTGGGGAGCAAGGAGGAGATGGACACATAGAGGGGAAACAAGGAGATGGAAATGGACAGAGAGAAGAGACGGCGAAGTGTGCAGAGAGAGGGGACAGTAGTAGATGAACAGAGAAAGGAAAGAGGAAGAGATGAACAGAGTCAGGGGAGGAAGAGATCAGCAGAGGGAGAGGGGAAGAGGAGACGAAAAGGGATGGGGGGAGAAAGTGGACAAAGAAAGTGAATTGGAGGAGATGGACAGAGAAAAGCAGAGGAGGCAATGAATCCGGAGAGGTGGAGACGGAGAGGGACAGAGAGAGATGCAGAAGGAGGTAAACAAAGAGCGAGTGGTAGAGGAGGTGGACAGAGGGGTATGGAGGAGATGGCAGAGATGGGGTGAATGAGGAGACAGGCAGAGAAAGGGGAAGAGAAGAGAGGGACTAATAGAAGATTGGAATAAATACGTACCTGGACAACACCGGTACTCGTCTAGTAGTAAAATACAGCTCAGCATTACTTAAAGTAATGCAACAGCCAGCAACGTTTTACTTAGCTTTATTTATGACAAAACGAGTTTTGGGCGCAAATGTGTTAGTTTTATACCTACAGTATAAAGATGGAAAAACAACCGCAATTTTTAGCACAAAAAGCACCTGCAGCGTTGAATATTCATGCGACAAACTGGTGTATTCACGAAGGTGTGTGTATTCATTACGCCAACTGAAGGTGACTGAAAGCCTGAAACACGTATTGGCAGAAATAAAGCTCTATGAAAAGTGGCTGGATCCTGTATATTTTCAAGTACATCACTTCACAGCTACTGAGCTCAGCCATCATTGACATATGCAAATGAACAGTAAGTCTGTGTGTGTGTGGGGGGGGGGGGGGGGGGGGAAGGTTTGGTGGGTGGGATGGGTGTGTGGGTGGGTGTGTTCGTTCTTCTGTATTTTTATGAGACTCCTTTTAATTCTGCGTGCATATATCTACCACCTAAGTGCTGATGAGAGACCAGAACTTAATATACTTAATTTGGCTGTTGCCCAGTAATACTGCAAAATTTTTAGTTGATTCCTTTGTTTTCTCTCTCACGTAGTACGCCGAACGAATCATGTTTCATCTGTATGATAATACTATTAACAACGTAAAAATTTACAAACAAGTGTATGGTGATGTTTTGAGATGGAGATACCAGCAACAGTTTCGAGCCTGACTATGGTACTTGAGATACTCTAGATGCCAGTGATCAATCAACCTTGTCTCTAAATTTCAAAAGTCACATAGATTTAACATATTTCATCAATATTTGTAATCACAGTACACGAGCATCTCTAGCGAATTTCACCCTGCAGTTTTGTTTTCAAGCAGCTGCGTTTTTATGACGTCGTATATCCGTAATTAGTGTGGCTCAGTGATATAATACTGTGGGTACATTCAGCAGCATATGGGGAAACTGTCTGAGAAATGATTTGCGATTAAAGTTACTAGCAAAGACGTAATAAATTTAAAAGTCACAGATGATGCGGCAGTATTTCTTGCGTCTCAGTGATTATGACTTCCTAGCGCCTGAGCTGTGTGTCGTAAAATAATATAATTTCGCAGGTACATGCTGTAGCATATGTGAATAGCGTCTGCAAAATGTGTCGTAAATACAGTTGATAGTAAAGAAGTAATAAATTAAAAGGTCGTGCCTGATTCGGCCGTTTTACCGCATGCCGACCGAAAATGTAGTAAGCGGTAAACTTTCTTCCTTTCATTATTTTGGGGTGGTTGTCAGCGAGAAAAAGTTTCATACAGATTTGAAATTATGTATAATGTTTGTTGCAAGTTAGTAAATGCTCTCATTCTCAAATACTCTATGAATAAAGTCAGTATATTCGCATGTCGTGAATTATACTTCTTTATCGCCTCCAACGATCTGATAGGGAGGTAGTTCTTATCCCCACATCGTTGATTTCCCGACAGTAAGTGATATGTGTACCAAGTTTGAATGAAGGGATGAAATCGATCTAGCGGCTTAGGAGGAGATGTGGAGCATACATATATACATTTTTATAAAATCAATAGTGTTATCTCTTAATGATATTACTCAAATGTGTGTGTGTGTGTGTGTGTGTGTGTGTGTGTGCGTAGCATCTTCTCCTAAACCAGTGGACCGATTTCGAATAAAATTGGTATACATACCACATGCTACATGGGAATCTTCGCTGTAGGAGTTGGAACATTCTAGCTCCCATAGGAACGGAGATATAGATGGGAATGGTTTTCCACACCCCACATTGAAGCTGCCATACATGAAGAGCATGTTGTGCAATTAGTACTGGTACGCGTTGCAGGGTTTAAACGTGGGAATAGGCAAAGCTGAGCAAAGAGAGGGGATGGAGCAAACGGATAATGAGAGGGAGGAGGAGACACATGTGTGTTGTACAATTGGAGTGTCCTCTACCAGGCACCTCACAATGGTTTACAGAGCATAGTGGCAGATGTGCATACGCAGAGAGTAAAGAATGATTGCTTAACTTCCTCTCTCAGAGCTGTAATTAATTTAATTTTGTCTTTACAGACCCCATAAGAGCAATAAGTGGTAGGCTGTAGTATATTCCTAGATTCTTCGCTTTATCCTGATTATTTTAACATTTTAAGTCGGCTTCAGTGGGATAATTAATGCCGCAGTGTGCCATATTAGGTTACTCAGCAGTTCTGTAGTTCAACCAGACCTTAGCACAGTTTTGTATATGTTCAATACAAACGGTTATCTCAGTTTGGCATGAACCCCACACATCTGACTAATATTCTGGGATGCGCCATGAGAATGAGTCGTATGCAATGTAGGGTGACTACATTTTCCCAGTGGCCTGTCAATGAAGCAACGTCTGCCACCTGATTTACCGTTGCATTCCATACATATATAAACTGTTGTATGGGTTCTCTGATTTCGACTGTGGCTCACTAATGTTTTTAAATGCACAGTTTTGCGTTTGTGAATGTTTGAAGCAAGTTGCTAATCTTTGCACCACTTAAAAATATTATCACGATCTGACTGATTCTGCAGCTTTTTACGGGCACTATTTCATTACGGAAAATTGCATCGTCTGCCGGATTCGAAAAGTAGCTTGTTCAGCTGTTTACTGACGCCATCAGCTTTCATGTGACGCATCATATGATTAGACTGTTCCAGTGATTTACTTGTCATTCATTTATAATTTATTATGATTAAAACAACAGGAACTTTCATAATGTTAATCCTATAATCATGTTTCAAGTTCCAATGAGCTCATTTTGTTGCCATGTCTTTTCTGGTTTACTTGGCCTTCCTGTATAAAGTTTGTAAGATCTCGAACGTAATTTAGTTGGAAACATTATTCTCTGTCTCTCATTTCATACATCTCAGCTGTCACAGAGTCGTCTACACGATATCAGCCAAGAGCTCACGCTACGGATGCTGAAAGACCCATATCTGGCAACTGAGCCCGCAGCTTTACCTTCAGTCTCTCTCACCCAACAAGGTGGCAAATCACTCACTACTGCTTCTCACCCCAAGACCAAGCTTCCCCTAGCGTCATACGTCTCTGACTTAATTAGTATCTGACACCTGTCCTAGTGAACGAGGTCAATCAAATACTGCCAAAGGAAATGATTCCACAGTAACTCACTGTGTCAGAACTGATCTCTGATGGTATCAATGGGGTCCTGCCCACTCGTCTCGTATTGGGTGCCTAAAGGATGTTGCGTTCTCGGAGTGCTATACAACAATTCAAGCAAATCATATTAATAGTTTTTATTACTTTAAAGAAGTTTGAGAATACTTAACTTTGAATTTACAACGGTGTCTCATGCGATGGGCAAAATACAAACAATCAAAGTCCTATACTGTATACAAGGCCCATGTAAGCAATTGATATGGACCACATGTCACTGCTATCGTAGTGCTCTCCTAGTACTGTACGAATACTGTCCAACCGAGGCTGGCAGGAGCGGCGCTTATATTCTCTTCGGCTAGGGGGCGCTCCTGTCGTGGTGCGGTCCTTGTCAGCGGGCTATTGGCTGACGTCGTCTCACCGCCTTCTTTGGCCTTTCGATCTTCGTCTTCTTGCCGGCGCTTGTCGATACGCCCGAACAGTATCGATATAATCAGAAATGTAAATCGTACGCAAAAGAACAAAATGATTACAGCATACACATACTGAAAGTACTTTGTCTAGCCTACCACCAGTGTATGGTTCGAACATTCATGAACAGACTCATAAGCTGCAGGCATAGTGGTTGGTCTTGTGTCGTGTATGAGGGTCCTGCCTCGCCTGTATGGTTTGATATGGTCACTGTATGATCCGAAGTAAGTAAAAGTACAAAACAGACAGGCGTCAAACGCCAGTTACAGTATCATCAAACGATAATATCTTCAGTTACGCGTTACCTACTGGAAATGAAGTTCAACTATTTATAGCTTCTGTGACGTGACTGTGAGAGTGGAAACGAAATTTTACAAACGTTGCAGATTACATGTAATGTTAATTCCTACACATAAACGTGAGGTGCAAAAATATTATATATGAAATATTTAGTATTTGGAGGAGATAAAATAAACACTTGTTTGTGTTTTGCTGCTATGACTCCATGAAGGTTCCTACGCTAACGATGTTCAGAGACGGTGTTCAAACTGCAATGTGACGGATATTCTGTTAAAATGTTGATGACCTTCTATGGATTTCTTTTTGTGTGAAGAGAAGATACGTTTTATGTACGAGATGCCGATAAACACACCAGAAGAGCTGGTTTCCCTTTTGTCTGAAGCTACAGCCGTTGTTCGTGAGATACCTGCCTGTTTCGAGCGTGTTAAGCAATCAAATAGCACGCAGATGTCACTTTTGCATTAACGTAAACGGATGAAATTTGAGAAACATCTTTTAGACAATATTTATCACAAGGCAGTTTGAACACCGTCTCAGAATAGCCCTAGCGTCAAACCTTTCATGGACCCTTTGCAGGGAATCAGTGAACCTGCGACATGTCTGTGACATAAACAGGTGTTTCTTTATATCTCCTCTAAAATTTTGTGGACTTAGTAAGTAATAAGCAAGTGATAAGAATTAAAAAAGAGCACTATGTTTATAAGCGTTGGCAGCATAAAGAGTTAGACTTGATCCCATAATCTTCATTTATCGATAGCTAAATGAAACCCAGAAGATTATATACTGTTTAAATTGTTGGTAACTACCGTCTTGCAGAAATAAATGCTGGTATTGGTCTCTCCAAGAATGAAATAGTTACCTAAAGCAACACCGGAGTTTATTTTCCAGAGGTCAAGGCAGTAAACCATCTAAGGTGAAACCAAAGATTTTAAGGTTCTCTGTAGAGGCTTCTGTTCTGTCTTCCTTCCTGTGGTTGATCTGTAGGAAATTGTGTGTCAAAATCATTTCATGTATGTTACTGAGGAAGTCCTATAGAATATGAATCAACGGTCTATACGTATTTTCTCAGAACATTTACAAAAATATGTAAATCTACTTTCTGTTATTGTACATTTTTGCGATATTTTCTCCACGTTCTGATGTTCCTTCTGCCTTTGTTGTACTAAAAGTGTGTGAGAGATGTGTTGATATTTCAGTTTTCAGTCTGAGGACTGGTTTAATACAACTCACCCACTTAACAACTGCATCGTACATGCTCTTGAACCTGCTTAATGTAATCAACCCTGTAACTTTTTCCCCCTCCCCTCACCCAACTGGTAAGCCCCTGCTGCCTCAGCATATGTTCTATCAATCCTTCTCTTCTTCTAGTTAAGTTGAGCTGCAAATTTATTTTCTACCCAACTACATTCAGCACTTTCTCATTAATTTAGAGCACATATGCCTAACAACAGCTCATCATCAATGCGAGGGTTATCCAGAACGTAAGTTTCGATCGGTCGCGAAATGGATACCACAGTGAAAACCCAATGAAGCTTTGCACAGATGAGTTGGGTAGTGTCTCTAGTATGACCGTCGAGCGCACTGTGATCGAGTAAAGGTGCCTAGAACAACGATTTCTCCCTCCAAGTAGAAGGGCCCGTTGAGAGGCTTCGCCTTAATGAATGCAGCCCACCTAACACAACTGCCACGCGCTTCCTTCTTCTTGGCAATTCTCAGCAGCACTCTGCAGGGGCAGTGAAGACGCTCCAGCCACCTTTACGATGGGAGGTGTTCGATCACCCACGACACAGCCCTAATAGGCTTGTCCTGAGTATTATCTCTGTTCACATGCAACTCTGGATACGAAGACAACACTTGGGCGAAGGCTACGCGCCATAGACCAACGTAGAAAATTATCGGAAAGCACAGGCTTCTGCCTTTTATGACAATGGTAATGGAAAATTGGTATAACGCTCCGACAAATGTCTAAGTCGGAGCGGTGACTGTGTAGAGAAGTATCTGGAAAATGTAGCTAACTCTTGCAAATAAAATGTTCTGGTTTTCACTGTGGTTTCCATTTAGCGCCCGATCGGAACTTACTTTCTGGACAACCCTCGTATATTACTCGCTCATATTGATAAAATCTCAGCATTCGTCTTTTGGAGACGTTAGGTTTTGTGCCAGTCGCCCAGATAGCCATGCTTGTTTAATAGCCCCGTTCCAGAGCGAGCAGCTCCCTGGTCCCGGTTCGAATACAACCGGCGGATTAACGATGACCAGAGATGTTCACTTTCCTCAAACCCACAATCAGCAGCAGCCAGTATATCATCGTTTCCAGTTGATCTTATCTACAATGCAGTTTACAGATGACATACAATCTAGTGATTTCACACATTTCTACAACATGCGAACCTTGGTTGATATACCTAACTCGCATCTCACAAATCTTGCGCTGTTAGCTTTTCATTGGTTTGGTTTGAGGTGTACCGCCTCTACATCGTCCCCATGGAGAGGGGTGATCTGCGAACAGGCGTTCAGTGTGCGTCACGCACCAGACAGGTGGTGTCAGGTGGCTCTAGTATCAGTAGTTTCTATGCCATAGAATAAAAGCTAGAAGCTGATCGACACTGTTGGAGATGCAGTCAAAATACTGTTGATTTTATTTCCGATTTTGTTTGTTCAATTTTGTAACTGTTTATTAATTACTACTATTATTGTGTTTAGTAATAAAAGTGAATGAAGGTGTGAATGTGAAATACTGTTTTCTGTAATGTTTTTATACAATACATTGAAGTGACCGGTCACGTGAGGAGTGTTAGAGAATGACGTGTGTGTTACTCATTCGTACTAGGGAATTTTTTTACAAACTATTTCGTCAGTTTATAGCGCTGTGGAGATGAGATTATAATTTTGGAAAAAGTAGAGTTTTGTTAAAACGGAAATAATTTCATATTTGTGTGTTTCCCAGTTTTATTTTCGGTAATTTACTGTTCTGATTCAGTGACGAAATTTGATTGGTTCTGTATATATGCACAGGATTGAGCGGGCTTGATGCTCTTTTCGGATTGGCTATGATATTTCTCTGCCAATCAGAAATTAAAATATTCGCGCGTGTTTTTTGGGGCTAGGAGCTTCCTTCGTGTAGAGAGAAGAGGAGATCCGCAGCTAGGAACTCATAGTGATCATATGTATTGATAAGTGCTCAGCTGAAAATTTTTAATATCGTGATATTTCGGTACTAAAATGTTTGAGAAGTGCCGTAAAGAGTGAAGAGAATTCGGGTTAATGCACGGGGTGAAATTCATAACTTTTTATGACATTTGAATCATTAATTACCACGTGGCGTGTTGCTTATTCGTGAACTTGAACATTCTGTTCCGTGAGACTAATACTAGCAACGTTTGAGAGATCAGTAATAAAAGAAACAACCTGTTTGTAAACTTTCGATGAAGAATTACCATAAAACTGGTTACTTTTATAAATGAGGTATGCGTGTGAACGTTTCACACTATGTACAGTTGGTAGTGACGGGTGTATGCAAGTTTATCGTAATAGAGTAAAATATTACGCATACAGGTACTTTCATTTAAATATTTCCAGTTATCGCCTAAACAATTTTAGTCCGAGTTTAAGATTATAGTGTGTACATCTGTTTTTTCGATAGCTTTTAGCAGCTGAAAAAGACATGCCAGTCTCTTCAAGGAGGTGCGTGTGTAAGACTAAATTCACCACCAGTTGATTGGAACTTTCTATATCAAACTCGAAGCCTCACCACAGGTTGTTAGGCAACATAAACTAAACTAGAAAGGTTTGCTGACAGTATACATATACTGTGTACACCGACCGATGCACATTTTCGTAAGTGGTGCAGTTTTCGTCTATGTTATTACACAGCTTAGCTAGAGATTAAGAGAGTTGCCACGCACACATTGAGTTCAGGATGAGAGAATTTTCGTTGTTTGAGTTTGCCACCTGTTGTCAGTACATCGCTTCTTTGCATTCTTGCGGTCCTCTTGTGACACTGGGCGCCTCCTGTATCAGTGTGTGGATACTGTTCTGTTTGCCATCACTCGCTTTCAGCTGGGCTACCGACTTTGTTCTATGTTTGATGTCGGACGGCCAGCACGTGACACGTTCATCAGACTAGGGCTCTCATAGTTCTACAGCCCAAGCGATGTACACAGCTGTGGCGCCTGCCTACGGCTACTTCGTTCGACTCTTGACGGATTGACGTCGCATAACGAGCGGCGTACGATGGTACACGCTGCTAAGACACACAATGACAGAGGCCACTCCCTGCTGAAAGTAGTATTGGGAACTAAGGATGTGCCGCAGTTATAAACTTCTCCAGCAATCTCGTAACTCACTTCACGTTAATCAGTACACCTACAGATTTTATAGTGCTGCTGGGTTGCATATAATCCTAACGTTACGATCTATTTCGGCTCCATCGAACCATCTTTATATCTCTACAGTAATTACGTATTCGTCATGCAGTCCTTAGACGGTTACATTGAACCAAAATAAACGTAATTTAGACAGGCTGTTAAATTTGTCGTACAACTACTAATGGACGGATTTTCTGCAAGAAAATAAACCTGTTAATTTATACAAAACATTTGACCTCCATCGTGAACTTTCGTTGGTTTCACATCTTTATTCACGATTTATCTGATGTACTAAACCACTACTCTTTCTTTGTGTCCTATCCGATGAAAATCACATTTCTACGTACCACTTAAGATTCATCTCTCCTTTTATTGTTAGTTCTCATTCCAACATGTTGCTGCACATCGTAATCCACTAAACAAAGGGAAGTAAACAATTTAAATGCCACTGAGCGTACTTTTACTCTCGTAAAATTGCACAGCACAGCGGCACCGGAAGATAAAAATACAGGAGTTGGGGCTGGGTGGAACTAGTGTGGAATGTATTTTCAGTCAGTGTCTGCTAAATTCAAACTTGAGTGCTGCTTGAACAAATTCAGCGGATTATGTTGAGTCCGACATTTCCTCGTCGTTTCGGATTAATTCACAGTCCACGTGTGTTACTTCAGCACGTGTGCTACACATCTGTTATCACATCCGCCTCTACATCTACAACTGTACTTCCCTAAGTCGCCGTACGGTTTGTGAACATAGTATACCACTATTATTTAGCACCTCCGTGTTCTATTCGTGGACTGTAGTAGGGGACAAACATTGTCGGTACTCCTTCGTATGCCGGCCGGAGTGGCATGGATGTGTGTGATGTTCTTAGGTTAGTTAGGTTTAATTAGTTCTAAGTTCTAGGCGACTGATGACCTCAGAAGTTAAGTCGCATAGTGCTCAGAGCCATTTGAGCCCTCCGTATGAATCAAGACCGTCTGACTGTTTACGTTGAAAGCTACACTTGCTCGACTTCCTAGATGGCAGGCGTGTCAAGTTTCTTAAACGTAACTGGTCACCTAAAATGACTTTAATGAATACGTCTATGTCTGTACACCATTATCCACCTTACCTGTGTGGTGAAGGGTATTTCTGCTACCTCGATATTTTATACCCCCTTCCCTGATCGACACGCGAATGATGAGTGGGAAAAATAATTATAACCCCCTTATGAGTTCTATTATTTTTGATTTTATAGTAGTGGAAATTTTTCAAAATCTGTGGAAGAAAACAGTATGTTCCCGACTTTTCTTGCAACACATTGTTGCGGCCACATGTACTAAGTGTTGCTTCACGCAGTCGAGAATGGCAGAACAGAGGCAGCCGGCGATCGCGGCATTGCAAAGTAGGCGCGGCACAGATAGCCTTGCTGACAGTGCAGTCTACCAACCGGCTCACGCAAGGACGCAGCAGACCGAGCGCCGAGAGAAGCCTGGAGAGTGCTGAGTAAGGGAAGTGAGGCCAGCACGCTAAGTTACGTTGCAATATACTGCGGGAGTAATAACAAGAAGCTGCCACCGAGGGTAAAAAAGTCCTCCTGCCGGATATAAATAGTGGAGCGCAGGCAGCAACGGACAGAAGCCATTAGGAAGCAGTTCAGATCTGAGGACGGACGTGGTCCGTGTCCGAATGTTCAATCTTCGTAGGTGACGATTCCGGAAGTCTGTTCCAGCTCGCAGGAGTCATCCGTTCGCCGCCAGACGTCTGCTTCAGCTCTAGGTGTCGGCCCGAGTCCCGTCGGCACCGTGACTGACTAACTACAGCGACAACTTTCAGCAGGACCAGCCGCAGCGTGGTCTTGGGCACAGGCGCCGCCGGGGACTGACGCCTGGACTCCACGGCAACGCGGCCCCACGGCGCGTGGTCCGTCCATGACGGGAGCTCGCGGACATCGCGACTGACGGCTTCCCAGCCGCTGGTGCAGCAGGCGGCGGCAGCTGACCTCACGGCGACGCGGCTCCTCGGGGTGCCATACTGGGCTGCCGAGCAGCGACGAGTTCATCTCAACCACAGGGCATCATGACATCAGCGGAGCCACGTTGCGCGCATTGTCGGAGAATCTACACAGCAGCAGCCAGGTGGAAGGATCCGCAGGGCTGGGCAGCGACGACGAGCGAGAAATTGTAAAGAAAGCTCAATAAATAATTGTAAACCCCACGCCGTCTCAGTTTTTGGTGCAGCCACTGTGTCTGCTGCTAACGAGTACTGCAGAAGTCGTAACAAATAGCAAATGGCCATAACAAGTACTGCAGAAGTCGTAACAAGTGGCCATCTGACATAACAACATTCTCTCGGAATGGCCGTGATGCATAACGTTTCTTTTGTTGTGTCAACCACTGGAGTTGAGTACACCCATAACACTTTCGCGCCTACTAAAAGACTTCATGGCGGAACGCGCTTCGCTTGAACTGTCTTTACCTACTTTACTAATCCAGCTTGATAAGAAGCCTAGATGGACGAGTAATTGTTGAAACGAACGTATTGTAAGGCCTTTCCTTTGTGGGTCTATCACATTTCCTTAAGATTCGCTCAATGAACAATGGCCGGACATTGGCTTTTCCTACTAGCTGAGTACCTGGTAAAGCCCAGGAATGTATTTATTCCAATTCCATTAGTCCATCTCCTTCTCCCCTCTCTTTCCGTCCACTTCCACAACCGTCCATACTCTGTCCATCTTCTCATTCCCCTCTCCCTGGCCATCTGCTACCCCCTCTGCTTCTGTCCATCTGTTCCTCACTGCTCTCTCTGTCCATCTACCTCCCCCCCCCCCCCGCCCCACTATCTATCTGGTTCTTCCTCCTCTGTCCATCTCCTCCCCCCCCCCCCCACTGAGTTCATCTCCTTCTGACCCCTCTATCTCCTCCTCACCTCTCTATCTCCTTCTCCCACACCCATCTGCCTGTCTCCTTCTCCCACACCTATCTGTCCGTCCCCTCCTCCCTCTCTCTCTTTCCTTCACCTCTTCCCTAACGCTGTCCATTTCCCTCTTTCCCTTTTTCTGACTATTTCCACCTCCCAGTCTATCTGACCATCTCCTCCTTGTGGTTCTTTGTCTGTCCATGTCCCCACCCCATTTTCCCCTTTCACGTTATCACCCCCACCCTAATAGTAGGTTTCTGGTTCTTGCCCCACTTCATCTCTTTCGAGACTAAATAATAGGTGTAACAAATTTGGTTGAAATCGATCAAGTGGTTTAGGAGGAGTCTTTTACTTGCGGCATTGCCCACATGTGCCCATTTAACACCTATTTAATGTTTATATAAACTGTTTCACAGGTAATTGTATATATATTTCATCTGTATGTCTAGAGAATTTCGGCCTGCAGTTTCTTTTTCACGCAGCGCATTTTTTATGACACCATATCTCTTGAAATATATGTCGTACAAAGATCAGCGGTACAGTCTGTGAAATGTGTCGTGTGTAGACTTATTACCAAAGAAGTAATAAATTTAAACTTCCCGCATGACGCGACAGTTCGTCACGCATCTCAGTGTCCATGACGTTATAGTTCCTGAACTATTCGTCGTACAAAGATGTAATTTTACAGATACATTCAATGACGTATTTGGATGTCGTATGCGAAATTTCTTGTGAATGGAGTCAGTATCAAGGAAGTAATATTTTAAACTTCTTCCATGAAACTGTAGTTTTTCACTTATCGCAATGCTTATGACGTCAAAGCTCCTGAACTATTTGTAGCATAGTGATGTAATGGTATATTTAACGGTGTATGTGAATACTGTCTGAAAAATACGTCGCGAATAGAGTTATCCGTAAAAAAGTATTAAATTAAAATATCATGCCTGATGCGGCAGTTTTACTTCATGGAGAGCGAAAATGCATTTAGAGGAAGACTTTTTTCCTTTCTTCATTTTGTGGGGGTTTTCAGCAAGAAAATGTTTTGTACAGGTTTTAAATTATGTGTAAGGTTTACTGAAAGATGCTAAGTCTCTTATTCTCAACTGCTGCATGGATAAATTCTGGGTTGTCGCGCGTCATCGTCGTCGGTTACAGTACCTTTTCAAACCCACCCCTTTGGTAGGCAGGTGTAATAGGGAGGGGTAAGATAAGGATAATATAATATTAACTGAATGCGTAAGCCTGTATCTAAAAGTCCTGGAACTCGCTTTGCCTCTAAATGGTAAAAAAAAAGCCCTGATATATATTATGGACAGAAATTTGGTTGACAAAAGGTATCAATAGCACTGACATTCGAAACTCCGATTGGAATATATATCACAAAGAAATATTGAATGCTGGTGGTGGAGGCGTGTTTGTAGCCATAAAAATATGATAACATCAAGTGAGTTAGAACACATTCAGAATGCGAAATGATGTGGGTGAAAATAAGTGTCAAATAGGACCAAAAATGGTCGTGGGAAATTTCTATTGACCTCTTGTTTCAGCAGTAGTAGTGGCTTAACATTTGAGGGAAAATTTGGAGAATCTTTCTCGTAAATTTCCTGTCCGTGTTACAGTATTATGTGAAAATTTCAATTTACCAGCTACAGACTGAAATATTCAAGCGATAAGCGATCGTAATTGGGAGTCGTGCGAAATTTTTCAAAGTACCTTATCCGAAAAGTATCTCGAGCAGTTAATCAGAGAAGCGACTCGTGAAGGCTACATTTTAGATACGCTGGTGACAAACAGATCCGAAATTTTCGACTTCTTTAGCGTATAACAGAATTAGTAATAGTAAGGCCACTACAGCAGCATCGTTTACGGCTGCCAGTAGGACATAGAGACGTAGGAATATCTTTATGCTTCGCAAGAGTGATAAGAAACAGATCTCGTGTTACCTGAGCGGTCAACACGAAAATTTCATCTCTAGCACTGACAAAGTTGGGCACCAATTAAAAGAGTTTAAGTACACTGGACAATACGCTTTAGACAGGTATGTGCCGCGCTGAGTTGTGAGGGATGGAAAAGGACGACTGTCGTTCAACTACCGCGTTAGGAAGCTGCTGCAAAGGGAAAGAGAGTTTCACGGCAAATTTAAATATAGCTAAGGATTCACAGACAATCAAAAACTAAATGAAGCAAAATTAGAGAAAGGAGGCCTTAGCGAGAAGCATTCAGTGAATGTGGAAGTACAATTCTGTCTACCGAGAGGTTGACAGAAAATCCTAAGACGTTTTGGTCGTATATTAAATCAGTAAACGGATCGAAGCCATCTGTCCAGACACTTTGAGACCACAATGGCACAGAAATGTAAGATGAAACACAAAAGGCCGAAATATTAAAAGTATTTTCCAAAACTGTTTTACAGGGGAAATGCCACTGTTATTCTTCCTTTAAGCAGAACGAACAATAGAATGACAGATAGCGAAATAAGTGACCATGGGATAGGAAAGTAGGTGAAATCGCTCAACACAGGAAAGGCCACTTTCCCTTCTGGGTACCGGCACTGACCTACACAGAGTAAGCGAGAGAACTGTCACCTCTTCTAGCATCTGTGTCCGGTAGGTCTATGAAGAGTTCCTAATGACTTGAAAGAAACACATGTCATTCCCGTTGTCAGGAAGGAACGTCCAAGAGACGATCAAAACTATAGGCCTATACCTCTGAAGTCTGTCTATTGTGGAATTTTGGAACATATTTCATGCACGCATATTATAACATTACTGGAAACTTCAAATCTCCTGTTAAGAAATCAACATAAATTCCGCAAACAGCGACGTGTGAAACTCAGCTCGCTCTTTCCATCTTCGAGACCCAGTAAGTAGTAGATACAGGCACCCAGGTGGGTTCCGTGTTCCTTAACTTCCGTAAGGCGTACGATACAGTTTCATACTGCCACCTGAGGAACAAAATACAAGCGTATGGACTACCAGGCCAACTGTGCGATTGGATCGAAGAGTTTCTAGCAAACAGGACAAAACATATAACTCTCAAAAAAATGTTCGGATGTGTGTGAAATCTTATGGAACTTAACTGCTAAGGTTATCAGTCCCTAAGCTTACATACTACTTAACCTAAAGTATCCTAAGGACAAACACACACGCCCATGCCCGAGGGAGGACTCGAACCTCCGCCGCGACCAGTCGCACTGTAACTCTCGAGGGATGAAACGTCTTCAGACGTAAAAGTAACTATAGTCGCACCTCAAAGGAGTATTATACGACGTTATATTTCACAATACGTATAAATGACTTAGCAGATAGTGTCGTAAGTTCCATGACGCTTTTTACTGATGATGCCGTTGTATACAGAGAAGTTGAAAAACGAAATTATACCGAACTGTGTGAAGAGCTGCAGAGGTACGCTGCAGATGAAGGGAATAGCAACTGACCATGAGCATAAATAAGCAATGTACTGCGTACACTCAGAAAGACCCATTATTGTATTATTCTGACTGCAGGACTATCACTAGAATCAACTACTTGTATAAAATATCTACGAGAATGCGTACGGAGAGATTTGAAATGAAATGACCACATGAAGTTAATCACGGCTAAGTCAGATGCCAGACTCAGATTCAGTGCAAGAATCCTCAGGGAATGAAGTCCATCAACAAATGAAGTAGGTTACAAAGCATTCATTCGAGCAATACTTGTATATTGCTCGGTATCTGGCAGCCATACCACACAGAATTATCAGAGGAAATCGAGAAGACCCAAATAAGAGCAGAATGTATCGTTACAGGTTCATTAAGTAAGCGCGAAAGCGTCACTGAGATGGTCAGACAACCCCAGTGGCAGATGCTGCAAGAGAGGCGTCTTGTTAAATTTCCCGGATAGTCAGTCATCATATTGCTTCCCCCTATGAGATATTCGAGCCCATACGGAGGCCTACCAGCAATAGCTCTTCCCGCGAACCGTTCGCGACTGAAATAGGAAAAGGGCGAAATGACGCTGGTACACAAAATACCCTGCACCACACTCCGTCAAATAGTTTTCGGAGTATAGATTTATATATAGATGTAGTAGATGGTGACAGTTATCTTTGCAGTAATTTGCTTTTCTGGGCTAAAATCAGCTTCGACTGTTGTAATTAAGCTCTCTGAGCATCCTCATTCTTTTTCTACTGGAGCACTTTGGCATCATTGGGAGGTCAGTTTGTCTAGTAGCCAATATGAAGATTTCACGCTTTGGTAGCCAGTAAGTGTCCCTCATTTGAACGTGCCTCCGCCACTCTGGGTCTGATCCTGACCCTGATTCGGTGTCTTTCTGTGCTCTACTGATGAGATTTCTGATTCGGGAGAAAGATTGGTTTTGCCTTGTGTCGAACGGAGCTCGTTTGGAGATCCTACAGTGATGAGGAAATCGAGCGAGATCACTTTCGTTACTTGCCATGGTGAAGTTTAGGTGAGTGGATAGGTTTTTTCTAGGCTGCTTGCTAAATTCCTGCACATTTTGCTCGTGATTACTCCGCGTTACGGCTTGTGGCTTTACTCTTCCGCATGGCTAAACGGAAACTCGTAGGTCGCTCAGTTTTGATTAAATGGAAGCTAATTGTAGTGACGAATGTTATATTTTAACTCTGTCGCTCTGTAGATTCAAGTTAATCATCCTCTCCTACATTATGAAATAATTGCTGCCTAATATGAAGTGGTTTATTGAGGACTTAGTATTCCCATTGCTCAGTGTGAAATTCACATATGTTTTTATTGCTTTAAGGACCCATGTGGACTTGTAAATCAAATGTATCCCTTCGGTAACATTATATCTATACACTAATGACTTCTGTCTGAATTATCTCTCTCTAAACTAAGTTACGCCACGACACACTACCTGGGGGTCACAGTGCTTTAACTTGTTGATTCTCATTACGACCCGTCGGTAGTTTGATGGATCATGGTCTACTTGCTGAGTCAAGTTTGCAACTGCTAAAAAATACAAATAATGTTTTCTCTCAGCCTGAAATTAGGTTTCAGATGCCGAAAGACAGTTCGGCCACTGTTGTTCCGGCGATCGCTTCTTATTAAATATCATAAAAATATTATATTATTGTGATCTACCATCTTATTTAGATGATAGAGGGAAATCGTACTGACAATTTGTGTGTTGGTTCTTATGGTTCAGTTATTCTTTCAACTTTAAAATCAATGACTACTTGTTTGAGGGGACATTCTCATATGTATTACTGGACACTATAAGCAGAAAGCTAATACTTATTCAGTTTTTCGTCAGTTTCTTCATGAGTTATTACTTATTACTCAATGCTCGAAGCGAAGCTATACACAATGCAGTTTCAGTTGCGCTCAGCTTAGGTAATTGTGTGTGTGTGTGTGTGTGTGTGTGTGTGTGTGTGTTCTCTTAACAGTATGGGTCAGATTGTGTTAGTAAATTCTTTCAGCCAGCAGCCATGTATTTAAAGATTTTAGTTCATTTTACAGACTTTCAAACATACCTGCTTTTTTCGAATTATTTAATCGAGCCTTAGTAGATACCCAGATCCGCAACTGGGTTGGATATAATTATCTTCGTTGATAACCCGCCAGGTTATCCGAGGGCGCTAACGCGCTGCTTTCTGTACTCGGGTAGGCACTCCGGCCCCGGATCGAATCCGCCCGCTGGATTAACGACGAGGGCCACAGTCTGGACGTGGTTTTTAGATGGTTTTCCACATCCCACTAGGCGAATACCAGGCTGGTCCCCATGTCCCGTCTCAGTTACACGATTCTGACATTTGAAAACGTTCACTCTATTTCATGGCTTACACTAGACGCAAACAGCTGGGGTACACTAATTCCGTCCCGAGGGTACGGGGTAGTGACAGCAAGGGCATCCGGCCACACTCTAACGCTAACATCACCAAATCCATAGTAACAGGGCCGATCCCGCGTTGGAGTGGGACAAACGACCAAGGAGATTATGATGATGATGATGATGATGATTTACTAGACGGTAAACGACAGCATCATCTGAATCAAAATAAGACGGCTGTTGAGATTGTCTCCTAAAGCGTTTATACAGATAATGAACAGAAGAGGGCCTATAACACTACCTTGTGGAACGCCAGAAATCACTTCTGTTTCACTCGATGACTTTCTGTCTATTACTACGAACTGTGACCGCTCTGACAGGAAATTACGAATCCAGTGACATAACTGAGACAATATTCCGTAAGCACGCAATTTCACTACAAGCTGCTTGTGTGGTACAGTGTCGGAAGCCTTCTGGAAATAAATCTGAAATCCCTTATCAATAACACTCAACAAATCGTGTGTGTAAAGAGCTAGTACGATGTTGAAAGCCTACTGGAAACCAATTTGAAATCCCTTGTCAGTAGCACTCAACATTTGGTGTGTATAAAGAGCTAGTTGTGTATCATCAGAACGATGTTTTCTAAATCCGTTTTGTCTGTTTGTCAATAGACCGTTCTCTTCGAGGTAATTAATACTGTCCGAATAGAATATAGGACCCAAAATTCTGCTGCATATCGACGTTAATGATATGAGCCTGTAATTTAGTGGATTACTCCTATTATCTTTCTTGAATATTGGTGTGACTTGTGCAACTTTCCAGTCATTGGGTACGGATCGTTCATCGAGCTAGCGGCTGTATATGATTGTTAAGTATGGAGCTATCGCATCAGCATAGTACGAAAGGAATCTAATTGGTATTCAGTCTGGACCTGAAAAATTGGTGAGTTAAGTATCTACTTCTAAGTTACTCATGTTGTCAGCCGTTCTTGGTTCGAATTGTGGAGTATTTACTTCGTGTTCTCTGGTGAAGGAATTTCGAAAGGCTGTGTTTTGTAACTCTACTTTGGCAGCACTGCCGTCGACAGTATTTCCATTGCTATCGCACATACATGATGAGATCCTCTACAACGGGTTTGGAAGAGCTGGCAGCAGTCTTTATTGACGCCTACCGTGTTTCATGGCGGGGCTCACGTAAGGCTTTATCAGAGTATCTCTGTAATTCTGAATTCTCAAGTGCTATTTGATTAAGCTACGTTTGTATGAGCGTGAGATGCTCTACCTATCATTAGAAGTAGCAGCGGCTGCAGAAGCCAATTCTGGCCGCTCTGGAAATATACACGAATGTATATCACGCATGGTTGCAATATTAAGACCAAGATTTCTGTAGATCAACAATGTTATAAAAGAGGGGTCGTAACAGTAACCCACAGTAGATTAAGCAGTCACGAGTTCCCGCGGTGGAAGTTCGCATTGCAGCGACCCTTAACACTAACATCCCACATCGACGGAGAAGGCGACGAAGGTGGTTTGCGCCAGCAGCTTCGCTAAGACTGTGAGCACAATATTCGCTCCCAAGCGTTAACCAGAGGTCGAAGTTTTCTATCACTGGCCAGGTTACATTGTTAACTACATGGCAAACAGGCTCTGCCAGCCCGTATGAACCAAATTAAAGCGGCAACAATCTGCAGAGGACACATGTCAGCCGGACCTAACGACGAGCTAAATCCACTTTAGCTGCCACCACTTTGTTCGGGCTGAGCTTGTTCAGGATGGGAAAATGGGTGGCGAGTGGGGCGTCCGGTGGTGTTAGTAGAAAACTTTCGAAAGGAAAGACCTTTTCCAGTTACCAGCGGAGGTTTTATTTTTCCTTAAGTCTGTGCCTAAGGGGCACACTAAACTCAAACTCCCTATGGCAATAGAAGGCTATCGCAGTTCAACTGAGAGGCAGTGCACCGCCGAGGGGAGGGGCTGGTGGACACGTCCGGTCGCGGAGCGAGCTGACAGGTAAGAGAGCGTTCTCAGTACAAACGCACTCTCACCAGTCCGTCCGGCGCTCCCCACGTTAACAACCCCCATTCCTCCTACTAGTGGACAGTGGGTGTTTCAGTGGACATCTCTCCGTCAGCGGTACTCAAGAGTGCCCCTAGTCAGCACTATGATGTTCAAGTGGAATCAGCGTAGGTGTTGCGCGAAACATCTGTTTCTATGCCGACCCAGGCTCAGCCACTGTCTTACCAAACCAAGGAGGCAGAACCGTATGTCACATGAGACCGAATTAAAATGGAAAATTCGAAAAGATTTTGAAAACCCGTTTTTCCTCTGCTTTTCTTGTGCTTACCACGCACAAATAGTATCCTCTGCATCTCTTCACCCACGGCTTCCGTTTTTGCTAATAGTACTACATATAGCATTAATTTAAAAGGTTGATGTGGCTTGACTTTGAACTCAAAGGGTTCTCCCTTCATTAATCCTGGTTTGTCAGTGAATACCTCCTTGTACTTTAATAACAAGTTCTTGAACTCTCTTTTCACATCTTGATCCATAACACCTATATTTCTTCCTTTATTCCATATTTCATCTGCAATTTATGGGACAACATACGAGGGTGAGTTAAATGAAAACCTTAAATTTGTAATAACAAATCGAAGTTTCGCGCCGTTATCCTGTAAGTTGGTAAGCGTGTTACAAACAGCGTGCATAATAGCCTGTAGGTGGCAGCATAGCGCAGTTGCACACATACCGTCGCAGTATCAGTATAAAGATGGCCGCCTCACTTGCGACTTGCACCATGGAAGAACAGCATTCTGTTATTTCGTCTTTGCGTAGTGAAGGTGTGAAACCTATTGAAATTTATCGACGAATGAAGGTTCAATACAGTAATGCATGTTTATCACAGCAGAAAGTCTACGAACGGAGTAGGAAGTTCGCAAATGGTGTGATTGCAGTGCTTCAGTGGAAGATGTTCCTCGTCCAGGACAGACACAACGAGTTGTGACTCCACAGAACATTGGAACAGTAGAAGCCATGGTGAAGAGAAAACCGCCAAGAGACACTGAATGACATTGCAGCATGTTTACAAATTAGTCAAAGGTCAGTACAACACATTGTGCATGATGTGCTCCGGTTTCACAAAGTGTCTGCAAGATGGGTGCTACGGTAGCTGTCTCCTAAAATAAGAGAACGACGAGTTGATGTTTGTGAAGAACTTCTTCGGCGCTTTGAACTAGAATGTGATGGCTTCCTTGCAAGAATCTTTACTGGGGACGAAACCTGGGTTCACTTCCACCGACCGGAAACGAAGAGAGCGAGCAACGAATGGCGGCATTCCTCATCACCAAAACCAAAGCAGTCTCGAACAGAACCATCAGCAGGGAAGGTTATGCTGACACTCTTTTTGGGACGAAAAAGACATCATTTTGGAGCATTACATGCCTAGAGGGACCACTGTCACCAGTGCATCATACACAGATCTCCTAAAAAATTATTTGCGGCCTGCAATCAAATCAAAGCAACGTGGATTTCTGGCAGCAGGTGTCCTTTAGCAACATGACAATGAAAAGCCCCACACTGCCCGTACAACAGTTGCACCAATCACTGACCTGAATTCTGAGTGTCTTCCTCATCCACCATACTCACCAGACCTTGCCCCAAGTGATTTACATATGTTTGGACCACTCAAAGACGCAATGGGAGGAAGGAAGTTCCGTTATGATGAAGAGGTACGCCACGCGGTGCATGAGTGGTTGCGCGGACTACCAAAAGAATTTTTTTCTAAAGGAATTTATGTACTTTGTAAGCGCTGGAGGACTTGCATTGAGCGTGGGGGAGATTATGTTGAAAAGTGATACAGCTTTGTACCACTTCTGGACAATAAATAAAGAATATTTAAGGTTTCCATTTGACTCACCCTCGTGTTTCAATTTTGATCCCTTCTGCTTTGTGAAATAATTTCCTTTTTATCCATATCCCAATGAAAATATTCATGCATTATTTTCAGATACTTTTTAGTTCTGTTCCTTCCCTTTTAGACCATCAATGATACTAAATTTAATTTCTCTCTGAGTATCATCTACCATCAGGGTCATACTATCCTTCCCCAAAACCATACCAGCAGTGTGGTCCACTAATAAATCAGTCCCTATTATCAGTTAAATGTGAAGATTTTGAATCATCATAGCACTAAATTCTAACACTACTCCTTGTACGTTTACTTCAAATAACAACTGACTCATTATTAATTGACTGTTGCCACCTATTGTACTATAACTTTACCTCCTTGCAACGTATACTTCTTCTTTATCCACTATTTGGTCGTAAGGTCCCTGTGCTACAGTACACAAGTCACTACCTGTACCAATAACCGCACTTGCGTTATTACGGTTAACTCCCACGTGCTCTACTGGTTGGTATTCTTCATTACTTGCAATTTCATCTTCTTCATAAGGAGTTTCACATATATACCCATAAATTTCCTTCTTCAGCCTTTTCATTGGCATTGGTCCGCCCATCACGAGAGTTTGTTTTCAGACTTACTCGTACTCATTTCTAGTTTTCCCTGTCGGTGTCATCTCTTTCGTGACCTCTCTCTACCCTGTCATCATCGTGTATTTCATTGTGTTCCTCATATCTTCTATTACCGTCATTACTTGTACCTCCTCGTTTCCAGCCTCCACTTCCAATGCTGTGCCTCTCGTTGCCTATTGTCTCATTGTGGTTTCTGTTACGTACCCCCCCCCCCCCTCACCCCTCCCAGTGTCCATTTTGGTTCAAATGGCTCTGAGCACTATGGGACTTAATATCTGAGATCATCAGTCCCCTAGAACTTAGAACTACTTAAACCTAAGGACATCACACACATCCATGCCAGAGGCAGGATTCGAACCTGCGAGCGTAGCAGCCGCGAGGTTCCACACTGAAGCGCCTAGAACCGCTCGGCCACACCGGGCAGCCAGTGTTCACTTTCTCTATATCTATAGTTCACATCTCTCCAACCGTTACTGAATGTCTCTTTTCCTTACATATCATTTACTTGGTCTAATGTTTGCAAAGGATCTTCAGTTTCTTTTTTTGAAGTACATATTAGATTTTATAGTACTCGCTGGTAGTTTAACCAATACTGCTGCAATGAGGTATTCTTCACTAATTGAATTAGCTAAATGCAAATTCTTTTCACAGAAACTTTGGAAATAATATCCACTGCCCAAGAAATTTCTCCCCAGAAAAATACTATTTCTTAAGTTGTGTAGTGAGAAACCAATGTTTCTTTAAAAAGCTACCGATAAATTCATCATATGACTGACAAGATACTCTTTCTCTCATTCTCCTTCCATTCTACTCGTCACACACAATATTTTTCTCCTGAATTCCCATTTCTCTGGTAATACACCTTGGAACTGTTTTACGAAAGATTTGGGGTGAAGTGTCCCTTTTGCATCACAGTTATATAACGTACATGATCTTAAATAGTAGGCCTCATTATCGTTTCCTCTATTATTATTTACTGTAGTGAGAGTAAATCTAATTTCTTCTCTACCCTTTCAGCGAAGATATCAGTGTCTCTGGTAGTAAAATAACTGACTTCTTCCTGAATACTTGCTACCTTGTCAAATATCTCTTTGATATTAGTTTCAAATTAATCTATTCTGTTAGACAAAACAGACCATTTTATTGAATTTTACGTTTACATTGCAGATTGACACGCCGCACTTTTCAGTCTCCTTGCTCAAATTTTCATTTAAGGTTTTAACATTTTGTTGTATTTCATTTAGACACCTTGCTATGATATACTTCTGCTGCTTCCCCCCCCCCCCACCCCCTCCCCCGTGACTCGTTTTCATATATCCTTAGCTGCTTCCCTCTGTTCCATTATTACATTCTCTATTTTCTCGTCTACAGATTTAAAATCCCGCTGTTTTTCTCTCATTTTTCAGTGGTTATTTTTTTAGTTTCCTGAGTGACTTTCATTAGCTGTTGCTTAGTATCCCTAGCAGTTTCTTCAATATTGTTGTTAGTCTCTTCAAATTTATTCATCAGAGCTGCAAACATTTCTTGCATTCAGCATTCTGCGCCTTAATTTTTGCCACCTTCACTTCCTATTGTTGTGCACTCAGTAACAACTGCCTGCGTGTTTGACTTAGTCATGTTTTCTGTGACTTTTAAACTACCTACTGGTAATTTCCACTCCTGCTTTCCTTCAATATAACTCATTCTAATTAGTGGTCCTACCGTAGATTTTGCAAATGGAAACATATCACCATTCTCTGACAGGTCTAAGTTTTCTCGCGTCGTATTCGGTTGTACACTTAGGTAAAACACCTTTATTTTTTGCCTTACTCTACCTCTTCTAATTAACAATAAACAGTGTTAATCGGACTGAATTTAAATTTACTTCGGGAGAGTTTCAACACTCTAATGGGTGACGTAACGCTCCTGTGTCTCACCGTGAGTCGAATCCCAGACTTCAGCCATCGTGCCTCCAGTGCACCTCTTCTCTGAAGCTGCACTGTGTTGAGCTGCTTCTCGCGCGATGCCATCGCATCGTGTTGTCTTCTCTGTTTACTTGGCTTGCCTTGCCACGCTGGACGTCGGTATTTTCTCTTTTGTCTGCCACGAGGTCTTCTCGACGACCGTTCGTCAGGTCTGACTAGTGAATGGTTCGTAATCCTTGAGCGCGATTTTTACGGGGTGGGGCAAGTAAAAGTGGCCCGGAGGAGTGGATATGATTGGACGTGAATGTAAGCATATAGCCACACCTCATGACGCGCACACCACGTGAACGCCCGTCACGTTATCCACAGCGGTTCGCAAGGTAGCGCTGGCTATATCAGTGTGAGTGGAGCAGTGCAGAGGGGACGAAAGTTACGTGACAACAACGTCGTGGAAGCGGCGTGACCAATTGTTTCATCAGAAGTTTACTGGTGTAAAGTGCCAGAAAAGAGTGCCATGCAATACTTAGTCCGAAAATGAGGTCATGCAGAATATGTTTTGAGCAAGTCACAATACATTCCGAAACGTACCCGCACACCAGAAAATGTGGCTGCAGTTCACCATAAAATGCTTCAGAGTCCTACCAAATCAGTCCGACGCCTGTCGCAAGAGACCAGCATATCAAGTCCAACATGTGGGCGAATATTCCATCAGGACCTAAACATGCATCCCTACCGAGTGTCTGTTGTTCATGCATTAAGACCATCAGATGGTCCACGGCACCTCCAGTTTTGTCCGTGGCTGTTCATTGAGATGACAATAAATGGCTTACACAGGGCTTTGTTCTTTAAGTCTGATGAAGCCTGGTTTCACCTGATTCGTTATGTTAACTCACAGAACCACAGGTTCTGGGCAGCGGAGAATCCGCATAACTTCCACGAAATACCACTGCATGATTAGAAGGTTAGTTGCTGTACTCTGTCTGCACGTCGCATTATTGGTCCCGTCTTCCTACTTCAGTGCGTTACATTGCCAGAATTTTGAAAACATTTGTGGCAGCATTAGCGGAGGAGAAAATGTGCTCGGTTACAATGTGTAGGGAGCCCTCAAGTCTAAGATGTATCGCAACAACCCCCATAGTCGCCAAGAACTGTAACAGAACATTTCAGATGAAACTACAGCAATTCCAGTAGTCCAGTATCGATCCACCTTCAGCAACTTGCTGACTATGGCCCAAAAGTGCCAAGAGATGAATGGTTCTTACTTTCAACATGTGCTATAACCAGGTTACTACTGTTTTCTTTTCTCTGGTGTGTTTCTTTGTACCCTGGCACTCTGTTCTCTGGGCAACTTTTATTTGCCTTACACTGTGTTTTCCGCTACGCGAACACACTTTCCGCATTAGACAACTCGTAGAGATTTAAATCACAAATTTCATTCTCGTTTTGAAGTTATTGTTCACTTCCCTCTTCCTTTTCTGTTGCACTTGCTGTCGAATTGCACTTTCTGGGCCGGCCGATGTGGCCGAGCGGTTCTAGGTGCTACAGTCTGGATCTGCGCGACCGCTACCTGCCTCGGGAATGCATGTGTATGATGTCCTTAGGTTAGTTAGGTTTAAGTAGTTCTAAGTTCTAGGAGACTGATGACCTCAGAAGTTAAGTCCCATAGTGCTCAGAGCCATTTGAACCATTTTTTTGTACTTTCTGTTCCTACACATAAATTGGTAAAAAATAGGTGATTCCATCTCAAGTTATCCAACCGCGAAAGTATTTCACACTTAGCGGACTCCTAATGCATTACTGCAATTAATTCAGATGTGACCATTTGATTCCACGCAAGGGATGCCAACTGCAGGACCTCCAGACACGCCTCAGTTCAGTCAGTGAGTACGTAGAGGATGACATAAGAGGCGTATTGTATGACTGGCCGTTCTTTTCCGTCCGAGTTTTTCGGAGATTAACACAATCCGTCCTTGGACTATATTCATTGCTGTGTCTAGACAAGACAGCTAGACACAATGAGAGGAAGCCGAAAGGCACGCGCTAAGCTAAAGCAGGATGGCGTGAGGTCTGAAACAGGATACGTAATGAATGCTATAAAGAAAAGTACGTAGCTTCTGGAATACTTAACTTTAATCCATCCTTTTGGTACATCTGGAGATTGTGGCGATACAAGTGAGACTCTTTAGATACATGCAATGTTACTAATGGCGCCTTACTAGGTTGTAGCCATTGACTTAGCTGAAGGCTATTCTAACTATCTGCTCGGCAAAGGAGCGAGGCTTCGTCAGTGTGCATCGCTAGCTACGTCGTCCGTACAACTGGGGCGAGTGCTAGTCAGTCTCTCAAGACCTGCCTTGTGGTGGCGCTCGGTCTGTGATCCCTGACAGTGGCGACACACGGGTTCGACATGTACTAATGGACTGCGGACGATTTAAAGCTACCACCTAGCAAGTGTGGTGTCTGGCGGTGACACCACATTCCTCCCCCGCAAATCGGCGAACGGTCGTGTTATAAGGCTTCCGCCCGCCGTGGGGAGGACCCCATGTTGACGTATGCGATGAGGTGGAGAGCTTAACAACAGGCGAGGCTGTGCCACCCGCACCCGGCCATTCAGTCCGAGGGGATCTACGAAACGCCTGAAAACCTAGTCCAGGGTGCACGTCAACATGCGGTGCATGCGCCCGTAAAGTGACAGGAGGGGCCGAAGGGTCGACCTCCATTGCGTAGGGGTAACCGACGCGCGATGACGTCATGTGGTCTGGAGCGGGCAAGAGTTCCATGGCGGAGGACGGCTGGTCACGGGAAGAGATCGGCGGCGCGCGACCCAGGGAGGCGCTTGGCGGCTGCAGCGAAGCGTCCACTGCAGGCGGCGCCGGCTGGAGGACAGGCGGCGGCGGCGGAGGCGGCAGCGGCGCGTCGCCATGGGGCAAAATGGAAGGCATCGTCGGTAACACCTGGGGATGAGGCGAGCCAGTAGATGGGTCCCCAGGGCACAGTCCGGACGGCACCGTCGCTGAAAGCAGACGGGGAGCGGCAGAACCCGTGCGACGACAGAGACGCAGCTGATTGAGATGCCGACGCACCTCACCAGAGGCCCCCAAAACCAAATACATCGCGCGTCCAAGGCAGCGAAGAATGCGCCCAACGAGCCAACGCCGTGAACCTCGATAGTTGCTATAGAATACAACGTCGCCTGGAGCAAAAGCAGAAGTCTGCCGCTGCACAGGAACCTGATGCGGCGGGTGCAGCAAAGACATCAAGGTTTGATGAGGACGACCGCGGAGCAACTCAGCCGGCGAGCGACCATCTCGGGGCTGAGAGCGATACGATGACAAAAAGAGCAACAACGCGTCCTCCCGAGAGTGCGACTCTTTCAACTTCAACATCTGTGACTTGAAAGTCCGGACCAGTCGTTCAGCGGCACCGTGTGACTGAGGCGAAAACGGCGCGGATGTCAGATGTTGAATACCATTGGTCTGGCAGAATGACTTAAATTCTGCGGACATGAATTGTGGGCCATTGTCGGAAACAATAGTCAGCACACGTTCAATCCCACCTTGTGAGTCTAAATCGTGTAATGTTCTTGCGACCTCATCACGCAATACGTGGGGAACATTGCGCGCTCGGAAAAATTTCGGTTGCGCGTTTACTTTCAGTTCCAAATGTGCCTCATAGTTCTGAGCGCAACCTAAGCCCGGTGCAAAAATGTCTGCAAATTCTTCACACAGACGAGAACCACTGTCCGAAGGCACAGTCTGATTCACTGATAGGACCTGATTTACAATAGACAAGTTAAACAATTGAAATAAATCTAAACCAAACAAGTTCACTGCAGAAGAAGAACGAAGAACGTAAAATGACACAAGTTTTGTTTGTCCCTTATATGTTGCAAGAAGGCTGCACTGTCCTAACACAGGGATCTTTTGACCTGAATATGTAGTTAGCGTAACATGTGCGGCACGCAACGGCGGTTTGCCCAGTTGTGTGTACGTGTCGTGATTGAGGAATGAAACTCCAGCTCCGGTATCGAGCTGGAATGGTATGACCTTGCCATTAAAGTCCAAATCTACAAAAAGTTTATTGTCCTGCTGACGACAACAGCGACTGTCTCGTGCAATTTGAACTGATACAGGTACAGCATCACTTGCTAATTGACGTGATTTCCGGCGACGTCGACGCACACTTTGTGTGGGATGAACACAGTCACTGTAAGAGACAGTGGCACTGGACAAGGTGGAATTAACTACATGAATGTCCATGGGCAAAGGTCCACGAGCCTGAGCGTCCTTGGTTCCATTCCGGTGCGAAGCACAGGGCCTGGAATGGTTGTGATTGTCTGATCTGAGCTTTTCCCGGCAAACACTTTGAACATGTGCTTTCTTATTACAGAAAAAACAAAGAGCTTAGCGTGATGGGCAACTTTCACGCGAATGTCTAGTAGCACACCGCGGGCATGATTTCACTGCATTTGTATGCTGGCACGGCACACCTGTTTTAGAGCGTGGCGGCAGCTGCACGGACGTGTGCGAGGGCAGTTTACCGGGCCGTGCAGCGCGCCCGGCGGGCCGGTTAATGTTACACACGGCTGGCGAAGTTGCAAATAATTCCTGAGCAAAGTCAAGAGTGTCTTGTCTATCCAATATGTCTATCACTTGTTGAAGGGAGGGATTGACGAGTTTCAAAATCTGTTCTCGTATGCGAACATCAGAAACGTTCTGCGCTAGTGCATCACGTACCATAGTATCTGAATAAGGGAGTCCACATTCACACTCAAAAGCACAATCCCGAGTAAGGCCTTGCAATGTTGCAACCCACTCCCTATTAGTCTGACCGGCCGTACGTTTTGTACGAAAGAACGTATACCTTTTTTCAACTACATTAACTGTTTCTTTGAAATAGGCGTCCAATGCCGACAAAATTTCTTCGTAGGACAGAGTTGCTACGTCGCGTCGGGGAAATAATTTCACTATCACACGGTACGTTTGCACCCCTACACACGACAATAAGTGAGGCTGCCGCTCGTTACCTTGAATTCTGTAGGCGGCGAGATGAAATCCAAACTGGCGTGACCACTCCGTCCTTGTTTCCTTAGCTGGTTCGTAGGGACGAAATGGGGGTGCAACTGCATGTTGTGGCTGCAGTAGCGATGAAGCGGCGGCGGCCGCATCGTTTTGCAGGGCACGTTGACCCTGGACGAGCTGTCCAAGGGCATCCAATAACGCCTGCGTCTGCTGATTCTGCAAGCGATAAAATTCGGACAGTACATCTGGCGAAGCCGTGACACAATTAAATGGAAGCAAGTAGAAAGAACAAGACCCTTTTTGGACTCGTCGCCAAAAATGTTGTGTCTTTGAAGACAGCCTAGACACAATGAGAGGAAGCCGAAAGGCATGCGCTAAGCTAAAGCAGGATGGCGTGAGGTCTGAAACAGGATACGTAATGAATGCTATAAAGAAAAGTACGTAGTTTCTGGAATACTTAACTTTAATCCATCCTTTTGGTACATCTGGAGATTGTGGCGATACAAGTGAGACTCTTTAGATACATGCAATGTTACTAATGGCGCCTTGCTAGGTCGTAGCCATTGACTTAGCTGAAGGCTATCCTAACTATCTGCTCGGCAAAGGAGCGAGGCTTCGTCAGTGTGCATCGCTAGCTACGTCGTCCGTACAACTGGGGCGAGTGCTAGTCAGTCTCTCGAGACCTGTCTTGTGGTGGCGCTCGGTCTGCGATCCCTGACAGTGGCGACACGCGGGTCCGACATGTACTAATGGACCGCGTACGATTTAAAGCTACCACCTAGCAAGTGTGGTGTCTGGCGGTGACACCACATTCATAAGTCGCGTTCCAGGGTTTTTTCTACCTGTTTTTCCGAGAAGCTCTCGAATTTACGTCCCTCGGAGAAGTAGTATCAGTGCCGTCGGGTTCTGTGTGAAGTGCAATTGTACTTCCTGTAATTCTATGTTATGAAGCGGGAAACTATACTGTTCAGAATTACGTTCAAAAGAGATGCCACTATGATTTTATTTCCTAAGTACCATTAACTGACAGTATCGGCACAATTAATGTGATGAAATGAAACTAACAATTTCCTGAGAGCATGGTCTTACGCAGAACTAGATCGGATGCATTCTACCGACGATTAACGACTATGGTGCGAAGCCTATACCTCGTACTTATAGGCGTGATACTTCGTTCGTACATATTCGTTATCTTATTCATTTATTTATTAATATGATCAGTTCTGCTGTTGTAATATTGCAATAAAGTACCTACGACCTGTAGGCTTCTCCAATTATCTGTGTTGGAAAAAGGGAGTTCCATTAGCAAATATTTAAGAAAAATCACTTTTATCACGCCAGAATAACTTTGAATTCCCTATGTACCTCGCTGCTGACGTAACAGGCGTTCTCATGTCTAGCTACAATGTCTCACACCAGCGTGCAGTGGCAACACCGTATGGTCCATCGGCTCCTTCATCCAGCATAGGAACTGAAATCTCACTCCCGTTTGTATGCGTTCACCAGTGCCGCCTTACTCCCTGACTGATACATAATATCTGCAGACGTTGTGAAACTGGCAAATAAGGAAACAAAATGTGGTCGGAATGGAAGGGGTACCTTAACAACTGCAACACGATGCAATACACTAAATGCGGGAAATGCTTAGTTCCATTGGCTGACGATCTGAACAGCCAATCAGAAAAGACCCTGCCTCAATACTCGCGGTAGTCCTTAACTCACCCAAGCGGATTATAGATGGCTCTGAGCACTATGCGACTTAACTTCTGAGGTCATCAGTCGCCTAGAACTTAGAACTAATTAAACCTAACTAACCTAAGGAGATCACACACATCCATGCCCGTGGCAGGATTCGAACCTGCGACCGTAGCCGTCACGTGGTTCCAGACTGAAGCGCCTTTAACCGCACGGCCACACCGGCCGGCCGCGGATTATAGAAAGTAAATTATTAAGGAACTTCTGAATTTGTGATATCAAATTTAACTTAAACAAAATGAAGTCTGAATTATCCCCAGAAATAAGATTAATTGTTTTAAAACCTAGTTATCCTTCTGGCTGGCTTTATATACAAGTATGCACACTGGACCTAAGTCACTTGACTCACACGATTACACAAGATTTTCCCACACATATTTTTGCATTGTTTTCAATAGAATAAAACATCCACTCTTCACTTACATCCTCCCTACACTCTGTAGCGTTACGTGTATGTAGGCGAGTGATTTGGCATGTGGTATGAGGGGAGATGAAATTGTAGTACGGCTGCAAACTTAGCGGCCCCACGGCCGAGAGCACTTCACGACAGGGCGGGCCTCGGCGGCCGCTGCAAACGAGCCAGGCGCAAGAACCACCAGCATCACTGGAAAGCTCCCAATGCTGGGAATTTGGACGGCTGTAGCTCGCATAACCTTTGTGCAGGAGACGTAACAAAAAATGAAGAAGCGTCAGACAAACTGAAAGACGGCTTCTTTCAGCTGTTTGAGAATTTATGATAACTTAGAGTCAAACATTAAAGTAAATTTGAACGCATCTGTGATCTCAGAAAAATGAGTCGCATCCAGTGATACAACAATACTTCAATGTCTTTAAAATTATAGAAGTTAACATTTTCACAGTGAACATCTGAATTAACAGCTTTTAAATACTTCATTGCTTCATGCTATTTCAACACATGATATCTCACATGACAGCACTGGGCGATAACTATCATCCCAGAAAGCCACTCTTCTGTATCTGTTTTATTTACTGACGTTTTTATACCTTTTTTATTACTCAACGGCTTGACAGAACATCGTATTCTCCACAATAACACAGCAAATGAATACAGTGTGAATACCTCATATTTTGTCATACTTGTGTATTTATTTAATTAACAGTTTACTATTTTACCAGTAACTTTTTTTAAGTAATAACTACAATTGATAATACAAAATCATGGCCATTTAAGAAGTGTTCAATCGCTTATGTTAGCTGACACCAACTTTGTAAAAGAGTTCCAGAACACGCTTATGATAAGCAGGCCTAAATAATTGTTTGAACAGCATTAATGACAACTTCTTGTCATTTATCATGAGTGCACTTGCTCAAGAAAACTAGCTTATTTCTTCATGCACAGACGTGTATTTATATTTATTGTGAATGATCTGAGTGTGAATGAATGTTTATAAATTTTTGCATTATAGCTTAGTCCAGGAAGTGGTCAGGTGAGTGAAATGATTTCTATACAGCGTAAGAACGATGTACTTTTGGTGTGGACGACCTTCAGACAATGGAAAGCAGACAGTAGCTGTACACTATGGGAATCAGGTGGAGACTGGAAGAGCTCAAGGGAGTGACTCCGGACACTTTTGCGCGTGTTGTGGAAGGAGGCAAACCTATCTGTGGTAACGAGTCGCACTCGGTCGTAGAAGAGTTTGATCCTGTGCGGTGAATGGCCGCTACCATGTTTCAGAAAGGACTTTATGATTTAGGAAGTCTGAACGTGCTCCAGAATACGACTCTAACATTCTCTGCTTGTATTACGGAAATGCAGACTGACAGAGTATGAGCTCCTATTCGTCATTTGTAAATCATCATTTTGGACATTCTTTTAATTTAGTGAATATTTCGTGTATTGTGATTAAGAACTGGACTTAATTTTTGCATATCTTTGATGACTGTTTATTTTGGGGCTTTTGCTATCTTTCTCGCAACACTCTCAACGTAAATTTACTGTATTTTATATTGGTATTTTCTGTCTGCTTTTCAAGTTAATGTCGTAAGACCCCATTCATCTTAGATGTCCTTTCTTGAATAAACATTGTTCAATATAATCCCCTGTCTCCAACATCAATAACAGACGGCAAATAATACCCCCTGTTGTGAAATTATTCATTTACCTTTATTTTGTATTTCTACGTTTTTTATTAACTCGCAGTTCTAGTCATCTCATAGACTACTTGATTTTAGGATTACAGCCACAGGTTATTACTCGCATTTGCAGTGCATTAGATGCATTTCATGAATTCAGACGTGTGTGGCTTGACACCATGACTTCATCGAGTTATAATTTTTGAACAGGGCAGCGCTTAACCAAAGTACCTGAAGTAGGAGTAACCACAGGTACCGATGAAAGCTATTTGCTCACATGGGGTGCTGTTTAGACAGATCAGCTACACTAGCAGTAACCATTAGGCACCATCGCAACTCTCTTACTTATTTCACAACACAAACCAAACAAATCAAACGATGGATGTTCAATAAATAATGAAACCACCTTTTTGTGTCAGCCGATTTCGATTTAATGCGGCATTTGTTCTCGGATATCTAGGAATACTTCCGATTCAGCACGTATACATTCATGAAGTCCCGTCAGCTGGCGCCGCTATACATAACCTTCAAAATGGCGCTTGTAATGGAAGTGCATTCCAAGCGGAGAGCTATCACGGAGTTTCATATGGCAGAAAACCAGAAAATAGCAGATAATCTCAGGCCCTTGCTGAATATCTATGGAGACCTGGCAGTGAACATAAGCACAGTGAGTCGTTGCTCGAGGCGTGTGCCATCATCGCAACAAGGTCGCGCGAAGTTATCGGATCTCTCACTTGCTGGCCAACCTCACACAGCTATGACTCCTGCAATGTTCGCTGGATTCCTAGCCGCCTAACAGAAGACCATTAAAAGCAACGAAAAACCATCTGTGCGGAATTGCTTGCATGTTACGAGGCTGATCGTGACAAAACTTACCTGGACTGTCCCTCCTCATCCATCCTACAGCTTGGATCTGTCACCTTACTTCCATCTGCTTGGCCCTTTGAAGGATACACTCCGCAGGAAGCAGTACGTGGATGGTGGGGAGGTTATTGGTGCAGCAAGACATAGGCTCCGACGTCGATCAGTGGAGTGCTACCATAAAACGTAGAGGTGTTCCCAGTAAGGTGGCGAAAGAGCGTCACATTGAACGGATGTTACGTTGGAAAATATAATTTTTTAGCCACAAGAGTGGAGAATATTATGGTGTATTCGAATCCTGGATAAAACCAATTAACTTTGGGAAAGAAAGTGTTGCATTACTTATTGGACGGCTTTCGTAAGTGATTACTTTTACATTAGCAAACCACTGTAACAAAAACAAAAATAATTATATATATAAACTGATCTTTTGATTTAAAGCAGGCTCGTCCAAACTGTGCCCCTGGGGCGCTAGCGCCCGCGATTGCCCACGGCCAGCGCCCCTGGCGAATTCGCATGTTGTCGCAGTGGCCGAGTAGTGTCGCTTAGCGGGCCGTGCAGACCGCCCGCCGAGCCTTGCCATGTCTGTACGCAAATATTGCAATAGATAAAAATTTATTTTTCGACCACACATCGCTGTCCTTTTCAGTAGAACTGGCGGAAAAAACATTTAAAACCAATCTTTTTTGTTAGCTTTTTTATTTGAGTTTCAATGAATGAAAAAATTGTTAAAGTGATAAAAGTGTTTTAAAAAAAGGATTGTACAAAATTAATTGTATGTTCTTTTTTGGCGTGGTACGAGTAGGAAACAGGTGGGCAAAGTTTGTGTGCAAGTTACAAATGACCGGTAAGAATTGGGAAAGCTGGGAAACCCTTTGCTGCTGGGAATCTCATCTAGGATTGCCTGGTCGACTCGGCGACTTGTATTTGTCCACCAGAGCTCACGGAAAAATTTAAAAAAATAGCTCTTTCGCCTCAAACTGTTGCTCACAGAGTCGAAGATATGGTCTCAGATATGGAGCAGCAATTAATGGAGAGAGCGGCAAGCTTTATTTCACTTTCTATCGCTCTTGACGAGTCCGCGGACGTTGCGGACATATATCAGCTCGTCATATTCATTCGAGGCGTCGACGACAGTCTGCGTGTCACACAAGAATTTTTCGATCTTATACCATTAAAAGACACAACCACGGGTTTGGATATTTTTCTTGCCGTGGAAAATGTGTTAGAGTCAATGGGTTTAAAATGGGAACGCCTGACCAGTGTAACAATGGATGGAGCCCCTGCGCTACGAGGGATACGTACTGGATTTCTGAGTTACGTGAGGTCAAAAATGGCCGAAGTTGGCTGTTCCTTATTCGCGACAGTCCATTGTCTGATACACTAGGAAGCACTTTGTGCGAAAATTGTTAACATAAAAAATGTTATGGACACAGCTTTCGGACGGTTAATTATCTTCGTTCGCATGGACTCACACATCGCTAATTTAAAGAATACCCGGACATCCCCTACCACACCGAAGTAAGATGACTGAGCAGAGGAAAGGTGCTTCTTCGGTTTTTCTCCTTGAGGGGCGAAATAAATACCTTTTTGGAAATGAAAGGACGTCCAGAAGAATTACTTTGTGATCCTAAGTGGGTGGCGAATTTGGCTTTTTTGAGTGACCTTTTTGGTCATTTAAATACCTTGAACATTTCACTCCAACGCGAAAATAACTATGTCATTAATTTAGTGCAGAATATTCAAGCATTTCAAAAAAACATTTTTTGTGGGAAAAACAATTGCGCGAGAAGAATTGTGGACACTTTCCTGCAATAGACAGCATTAAAGAAGATGTGGATTTTTCAGATTATGTTGCAATCATTTGCGAATTACAAGAACGGTTTGAAAACAGATTTTCGGAGATAAGTGAGCTTCAATCGGCCTTAGATATATTTGTTCGCCCGTTTTCCCTTCTGCATAGGACGTTTCACAAGTGCTTCAACTAGAGCTGATTGACCTGCAGTGCGATATTCGCCTGAAGGACCGCTATCTCATGTGTAAAACTTTGGATGACTTTTACAGCTGTCTTCCACGAGAGAAATATCCTCTTTTGCACAAGCACGTGGCCTAAGTTCTCTCAATGTTTGGTTCCACGAATTTGTGAGCGCTTCTTCTCTCTTTTAAAGCTTGCTAAAACTAAGAACCGTTCATTACTTGGCGATAAAAATTTGACTAATTCTTTGAGGTTATCAGTCTCAGGCAATATTGTACCAAACATTGACAAAACCGTTTCCTCGAAAAAGAAAAAAAGTGTAAAATGTTAATTGTTTTCTTTAACAATGTTGACTGTAAGAATTAAAGAGCTTTATAACCTTAATTCTATTTCTTAATAAGTTTTCAAACTAGGTCGGTTAAAATTACTACGTACAAAACAGCAAACTAAGGATCCGATTTCTAAACTCTGAAAAGGGATACAAAGAGATGTAGCCCGAAGTATAACAAAAAATATTTACTTGTAACTGCTAACAGTAAGAATGAGACTCTATATCCCCTACAAAAGTTATTTCTAAAATAGAATATTTATGACTCTAGTTCATTTAAGAACCTGATATATTTTTCAGAAGCCGCCCATTGTACATATGACGAGTGTGCATGTGCAGTACTAAAAGAATGAACCTGTGGGTCAGAAAACAACTAAGATGTTCTTCGATTCTAAATTTGGATATTGTTGTCTAAAGCTTTGCGTAGTAATTCTGCCACACGAACACTAGTTGTTACCTAAACGGTAAATTGTTTGCTTGTTTTACCGCTCATCGGACTCTTTTACAGAGGTGTCCTTCCTCTGTGATTTTGTTAGCGTTGGATCTGGCTGCGGGACAGTCCACCGCAGAGCGTGATGTGCGGTCTCACTCGCTCCGCTGCTCTCTCTCTCTCTCGCTCCTATGCCGGCACTAGCGACACACGGTCGCGGACGGGGCGCTGAACTACGCTGCCTGGCGCCCGCGGGGCGCAATTCTTGGATGAGCCTGATTTAAAGTTTCAGACGAGATTATAAGCAAAGATATTGCAATCTCAGCTTCTATTTTGCGTTATCAGACTGGGTATTATAGCTTTTATGTAAACTCTTATGTCTCCATAGGCAACGGCCTTGCCGCAGTGGCTACACCGGTTCCCGCCAGATCTCCGACGTTAGGCGCTGTCGGGCGTGGCCAGTACTTGGATGGGTGACCATCCGGGCCGCCATGCACTGTTGCCATTTCTCGGGGTGCACTCAGCCTCGTGATGCCAATTGAGGAGGTACTAGACCGAACAGTAGCGGCTCCGGTCAAGGAAAACCATCATGACGACCGGGAGAGCGGTGTGCTGACCACATGCCCCTCCTATCTTCATCCTCAGTGAGGATGACACGGCGGTCGGATGGTCCCGAAGGGCCACTTGTGGCCTGAAGACGGAGTGCTTTTTATGTCTCCAAAAGAACTGATGTAAGTAGGCTGTTTAGGTTTTTATGTTGGCAACGTCACACAGCACTCTGTATGAAAATCACGGGCTGTGCTGTGTGCAGTCAGTGCTGGTTGTTCCATTGTGTCTAACTTTTGAAGATTTTGTTCCTTTTGTTGCATTCATTGTAATAACAATGCACTGGTGTCTGAAACATATTCCTCGGTGGTATTCGGCAGTGCATTTGAACAGGCAATTTTCGCATTTTGAAAAGCAGAAAATGTGTCTTTACTTCTTTGAGAAAACAGTGAGGACGCAAAACCTCAATCTACAGTAGTTGCGAGATTGTGTTCTGTCATTTCCGACCAATCGATCGATAATGCTTCCCTGTTCACTAATTGTTTCACTGTCTACACCATTATTTGCCGCCCGCTCCATTTCCCTATGCACAATTACCAAATTACTACTATGAATGTCTGTTAATTCATTACACGGTGGTGCTGATAATCTACTCTCGTCGTCACTATCATTTCTCAATTTACTTTGGATCCTAGTGTTACGTTTTTCACACGCCTTAATTATCACGTATTTCACACGATTACAAGAAAAGCACAAAAAATGGTTCAAATGGCTCTGAGCACTATGGGACTTAACTCCTGAGGTCATCAGTCCACTAGAACTTAGAACTACTTAAACCTAACTAACCTAAGGACATCACACACATCCATGCCCGCGGCAGGATTCGAACCTGCGGCTGTAGCGGTCGCACGGCTCCAGAATGTAGCGCCTAGAACCGCTCGGCCACTCAGGCCGACAAGAGAAGCACAATTGGAAGAGCAATAATAAGATAACACATTAACGTAGCACTGAAAATAATATCTAATTAATTGCAAGCGCAGCTGCGAAATACTTGTGGCATGCAAGTAGACTTGCACCAACTGTTTCACTGTACAACAGTGAAAAACTACAACTACAAAGGAAATTCTCTCTACAATTACGCTCTAGCAATAAACAATAGGTACACTAATTACACAAACTACAAGAAAACATCAGAAGATCCCAGTGAGGTACCCTCGGCTAAGGGTCGACATATGTAACCTCCCCTTAGAAAAATTTATGAATTACTGTGCTGCTAAACTCCTTACGTTATTTGATTTTCTAACAGCTGAGCAAAACTGAACGTGCTCAGACATTTCTTTCTTTACTTATTCTGATCATCAATAAACTGACACACAATATTTTTAGCGCAATGCAGTTTGACTTTCAATAATCCCTACAAAAGAGTGGCCCTTATTAACAATAACCTATACCTTTCATTAATCACTTACCTCCCAAAAATCTTCGTTACCCGAACTACTGCAATACAGCGAGCGCCAACACTGCCAACTAACTAAAGGGTTCTGACTACTGAAGGTACTAACTACTGATAGGAATTGTTAGCAAATGAAAGATTTTGATGGAGAACAAACAATGTGTTTACCTTAATAATATTCAAAAGTCATCATATATATATCAGCTCATGATATACAGAATTAGAAATTTACAGTTTCTGATGGACAAACGTCCAGATCGTCCGCTCTCAAAATTCTGCCATCTCTCCCCCCACATCCACCACTGCTGGCGGCTCACTTCCAACTGTGCAACGCTACGCGCTGTTCACATCCAACTGCCCAACACTACAATTGCGAATATTCCAACAATGCCAACCAGCCACAGACTGCACACAGCGTAGCCAGTGATTTTCATACGGAGCGCTACGTGACGTTACCAACATAAAAACCTAAACAGCCTACTTACGTAAGTCAGGACCATTCTTTTGTAGGGATTATTGAAAGTCAGATTACGTTGCGCTAAAAATTATGTGTGTCAGTTTATTGATGATCAGAATAAGGAAAGAGAGAGACATCTGAGCACGTTCAGTTTTGCTCAGCTGTTTGAAAATCAAGTAACGTAAGGGGTTTACCAGCACAGTAATTCATAAAATTTTCTAAGGGGAGATTTCACTGAAAATAAGGAACTAAGGTTTTAATAGTAGTACTGTCGTAGTAGCAACACAAGTATGTATATTGAGTATGCAAAAATAAAATAAAAACTAATGGTGTCTCTTTAGAGTCATAAGGGATGACAATATGCGTTTCGATCATACGCCAGACTTGTTCACTGAGAAAGCCTCAGCGTCTACTGTGCAGACGCGACAGCAAATAGTGATAATAATATTAATAGTTACGTTACACTCTGCCATTGCAAGTTCAACTATTACAGCTGGCACTTTATATTGATTGATAGGGTAAAACAAATTTTATAGGCCGTATTTGTTTACATACTCGTACACACATGGCAAACACCCTCTAGCTATCGGATCTTTCTTTAATGACACGCACATTCGTGGCAATCACTAGCCTAGTGCTCATATCTTCTTCGTATCACGCAAACCGCCCCTAGCGTATATTGCTTGCACTCCAGGGCACGGTGGACAGTCAGAATTGCGTGTACCTGATGACGTACAGGACACTGTCCACATCTCTCGTATTACCTCTAAATTCAGTTGCGTCTAGTGGGGGCTGTCGTGGCTCTACCAGCACCGTATCACGGCTGTAACAGTAGCAACAAAACCTAAGTATAAAACATTAAATATATAGTCCGTACAGAGAATGCCAGGAGGTTACTAATTTATCACAATAGGTTAGTGCACTTTGAAATACACATATTTTGCAAAAGAACAGAACAAATAAATAAAATAAAAATAAAGTAGTTCTCTAATGCTTGCATGAAAACAGTGCAACATTAGATGCTGCCCTCATATAAATTGTCTTTTGTAATAATAACTATTTAGAGGTACTGTCCGTTTCCTTCTGTCCAGCTATTTGCTGCTGGGCCCTCAAGCTCGTTATTTCGCTAAAAACTGCAGATATCGAGTGGTGGCGCTCACGCAATCCGATTATAGAAACTAAAATTGCTCGAGAGTTGGGAAGCTTGCGCGTCGTTGGCTGGACATGCAGCATCTGGCTAACAGCATGAAAACTTCGATGCTCGCATTGGACAGTGGGGGGCTGGGTAGGAATTTTGGGAAATGTGGGATAGGATGGGCAGTATGGGAATACTGATGCTCTTGTTAGTGTTTACAGGAATACTAATGCTGGCATCACTGATTTTATGCCCAGAACTGATAGTCATACACCATTTATGGGACCATTTCGGCGGATGAGAATCATCCCATCGTACAATGCTCCCATTTTTCCCAAATGGTGATTCTGTGTTCCAAGATGACAGGGTGTCTGTTCACACAGTTCACATTGTCCAGAACTGGTTTTGTGAACACGAGGATCAATCGTTGCATCTTCCTGGTCACCACAGTCACGAGAACTCAAGACAGCTGTGACTCTGTAGTAATATAACGTTCCCTTGAAAACCATACAGGGCCTGTGCAGGTTTTGTCACGAGGAATGGTACATGCTTTGATGAGTGATAGTGTTGGTGATTTTGAAAGAAAACTTCAGATGAATATATACTCTTATCCTAACCGAATCCTTCGTAGACCTGTTGAAATATGAATTGATGGTGGAAGGGAGAGGGGGTAGGAGAAAGGAAAGGAAAGGGAACGAACTTATGATATCAGCTGCATCGAAATTTTGTGCAGAGTCAGCAGTGCGAAGTGAAAATGTGTGCCGGACTGTGGTTTAAACGCGGGACCTAATGCATACTAGGAAGTTGCATTAAACACTGCGCCACCCGGACGCAGCGTTTATTACAACGGCGTGGACTATCTTATTATGCCCCTCGGTTGACCCACATTCCCATTTAGTGCCACTTATTTCTCAGTCTCCGTCCATGTTCACTACTTTGAGATTCTCGCGGGAGGTCGAACGTAGTTGCGCGTTTGCACTGAAGATGATTGATTCGTAGCCCGTCGAGGTGACTCAGTTATATGAATGCATGGTTTCAATTGTTTCGGACATGTCTGAAGGAACAGGCACCACATATTCATATAACTGAGTCGCCTGGATGGGCTATGAACCCACCACCTTCAGCGCAAATGCACAATCACGATTAACCTCCTGAGTGAGTGTCAGAGTAGCGAGCATGGGGACATGGACTGGGGCTGAGGATAAGTGGCACTACACGAGAATGTGTGTCTGCCAAAGGCATACCAAGACATTCCATGCAGTTTCAATAAACACTGAGTCCAGATGGCGCAGTGGTTAACGCAACAACATTCACCCTTATGGCCACTTATCTGCTGTCCCCATCCATGTTTTCCATGCTCATTACTTTGAGATTCCTGTAGGAGTTCGAACACAACTATGCATCTGCAACGAAGGTGCATCGAGGCAACTATGTAATACACGATGTCTGTTCTTTCGGACACGTCTGAAGGAACAGTCACCACAGATTTATATAAATGAGTCACCTCGATGAGTAACGAACCCCTGCACTTAGTGCGAACGCACAATCATCTTCGACCTCTGTGGGAATCTCGAAGTAGCAAGCATGTAGGGCATAGAGAGGGACCTTGGATAGGTGGCGATAGGTGGTAATGTGGGTAGTCCGAGGGATGTACTGAGATAGACCACACAGTTGCCAGAAACACTGTGTCCATTTTGTGCAGTGGTTAATGAAATTGCGTAGTAAGTAGGAGATTCCAGGTTCGAATCCCAGTCCAGCACACATCTTCTCTTGGCGCCACTGACTCGGCATAAAGTCTCCATGCAGCTGACATTATGAGTCCCTTCCCCTTTCCTTTCCTTTTCCCCGCTCACCCCTCCACCTTCAAAATATGTACACTACTGGCCATTAAAATTACTACACCAAGAAGAAATGCAGATGATAAACGGGTATGCATTGGACACATATATCACACTAGAACTGGCATGTTATTACATTTTCACGCTATTTGGGTGCATAGATCCTGAGAAATCAGTTGCCTGAACAACCACCTCAGGCCGTAATAACGGCCTTGATGCGCCTCGGCATTGAGTCAAACATAGCTTGGATGGCGTGTACTGGTACAGCTGCCCATGCAGCTTCAACACGATACCACAGTTCATCAAAAGTAGTGACTGGCGTATTGTGACGAGCTAGTTGCTCGGCCACCATTGACCAGACGTTTTCAATTGGTGAGAGGTCTGGAGAATGTGCTGGCCAGGACAGCTGTCGAACATTTTCTGTATCCAGAAAGGCCCATACAGGACCTGCAACATGCGGTCGTGAATTATCCTGCTGAAATGTAAGGTTTCACAGGGATCGAATGAAGGGTAGAGCCATGGGTCGTAACACATCTGAACTGTAACGTCCACTGTTCAAAGTGCCGTCAATGCGAACAAGAGACCTGTAAGCAGTGGCACCCCATACCATCACGCCGGGTGATACGCCATTATGGCGATGACGAATACACGCTTCCAATGTGCGTTCACCGCGATGTCGCCAAACACGGATGCGACCATCATGTTGCTGTAAACAGAGCCTGGATTCATCCGAAAAAATGACGTTTTGCCATTCGTGCACCCAGGTTCGTCGTTGAGTACACCATCGCAGGCGCTCCTGTCTGTTCAAAAATGGCTCTGAGGACCATGGTACTGTCAGTTGGGGGGTGGTCACTGAGACAGGGCACTGACCCATCCCACGGGCGCCCCCCCCCGCCCCCCCCCCCCCCGCTGCCCCCCTCTCCCCCTCCCCAGCAGCGATCCAAACAGATGCCCGCGGCGCGAGGTTCGAGCCGGCGCAGTACAAACGAGAAACGCCGTAGCGCCGCTGCCGAGGTTGCTTATTCCAGTTACGTCAGCGCAGCGGGCGCGCGTGTGGGCGTCCGCTGACCACCTCCTTCGATGCCGAGAATATTACGCGCGGATGCAAACATCGCCCAGATGCCCCAAAACCATTATATTGCAGTTGATCAATAAATGCTGTTATTCCGTCATCAGGACACATCAGTGGGCATATCCCCACCGTCCTCTTCCTCACGCCCAACAGAGAACCCACGATCGAATACGGCGACGGGCAGTGGAGTCCCGTGCCTCAGCACAGCGGATCTCCTTTACATTCCCTACGGCCAGTGACACAGAACCTCACTGAAACTGGGAGCTGGATCAGTCGCCTTGGATTCATTTCTTGGCCACCTCGGTCACCCCATCTTAATCCATTTGATTACTGTTTGTGGGGATGGATTAAGAGTAAACTCTACAAGCGTACAGTGGACACAAAGGTAGAATTTTTCGCTCGTATTTGGCATGTGCTCAAGTAAAGGACAGCACGAATGACCGAATGAGTTCAGATCAGCAACGCAGAATCTGTGTACAAGGCTACTAAACGTAGTTTGCGGTGGAAGTTTTAACATCTTTTGTGGGGCAATATATACAATTAAACAAAACGTTAGCTCACAACGTTTCAGTTACTGTCGCATGCGTTTATCCTGTTCCATATTGTTTTCATTGGTGTTCTCCGAAACTGTAAGAACAGAACATGAGTTCAATTGACGTCTTTTGTACAAAATCACTAATACTATCGCCTCTCGAGGAATGTACCTTTCCTCCTAACTCATTCTGCATTCTATACTTATGATTTTGAGACGACTGAAAACTGTTTTGAATGCTGACGGTTTTTCTAAATCGTATTAGGTGTGGTAGTGTACTGTGTTTTTGGAGTTTCCATATTTTTGTCCACCCCATGTTCTTACATATAGAAAAAAAAACCTAAGAGAATTTCTTTGCAGTTAATAATTTCCATATCTATCAGTACCGACGGTCTTGCCACAGTGGTAACACCAGTTCCCGTCAGATCACCGAAATTATGCACTGTCGGGCTTGGCTAGCACTTGGATGGTTCACCGTCCGGGTCTGCGGAGTGGTGTTGGCAAGCGGGACGCACTCAGCCCTTCTGAGGCCAACTGAGGAGCTACTTGATTGAAAAGTAGTGTCACCATTCACGAAAACAGACAACGACCGGGAGGGCGATGTACTGACGTCATGGCCTTCCTCATCCGGTGATGTCGAAGGGCTGAGAACGACACGGCGGCCGGTCAGTACGACTGGGACATCAAGGCCTATTCATAACGGTGTTTGTTTATTTGTTTTATGTCCATATATTCTGGACCAAGTTCACTTTCCTCCACAAACAGTTGGTAGTGCCATTCAGGCACTAATCAGGCATTGGGCCCCAATTTATGGCGACGACTTTCGTACAATTCTACATCTCCAGTGCCGTCTCACTGGCACTCTCATCGCGAATCTTGGTAGCCAGTTGGCCTAAGGAAAGAGTGATTTTCATATGGTTCTAACTAAGAAGCATGTATTGAAGTTCTTTGGAGATAATTATCTACTATCTAATCAAGGGTATCCTGCTGTATGTATGTAATGTGGAACTGACCACACTGGACATCACGAGATATGTACCCGCCGGTATAAGACGATTCAGGAATATTGAACTGTCAGTCGGCTCTTGACCAAGAAAGGGCTACCATATCTGCACAAACATTCGTGCACCTAACTGAAAGAGTCTGCAGTACAGTACCAAACGTCATAAAGAAGCAGAACGGACACAACCTATGTTAGTGTCCGCTGATAAATGTCCGGATACTATGATCAGATAGTATATTTCGGTACAATAGATTTTTCTACGGGAATTGAACTAGGACGTATTATAGTTTGTGTGCTACGCAGAAAAAGAACTAAGCTTACTGCTATGGCTTATTCACGCGATGCTTGTGGAATATTTAGTATTTAATGTAGAATTTTATTAAGCAAGAACTTTATATGGCAAGCAGCAACGTGGAACGTACTTTCTTTCTGGTACTTGCTTGAATACGTCAGTGTGGGAATCACACCGAAAAAATACGTTTGAGAGGAGAGAAGTGATGCCACTGAAAGTGAACGCTAACGAACGTTTCAAATTTTCCGTGTTTGCCTCGATGTATCTGAAATTCCATGATTTTTATTAGCTCTAATAGTCAGTGGAGTGCGTTGGCGTGACCTTCACACAGTCAATGAATTTTTATATAATTTTCAGCGGAGCGGTTTTAGCTCATCGCATGGCCCCCGGAAAATTAACTTCTGGCAGATTTCCTACGGTTAGAGAGACCGCCGCTTTAAATTAGATCCACGAGCTAGTCAGGTGCGAACACATTCCAATTATAAATTTGAAAATTGATCGTACCCACTTTCCGAACGTAGGAGCTAATGAATGGTAGTGAATGTAATTATGTATTTTTGGAATACGAGGCGTAGGCGAGATTACGGCAAGGTCTTTTCTGCGTGGTTATGAATTTCTGGAATATGACGCGTAGACGAGAATACCGCAAGGGCTTCTCTGCGCGGTAACCGCATACGTTTCCTGTTACAGCACCCGAGCTGACTAGTATACAAATAGAAAACAAAATTAGCCAGAACATTCAATACAGCTAGCATTTTAGAAGTTAACCATATGCAGAATATATATCTACTGTTTTAAAATGTTAAAGTTTTAATTACTACAACTAACTTCATAAATTTGCAGTAATACCAACTCTGTAGATATCATGTCATCTTTTGAAGAAACTGGAGTGTCGATACAAAGAGAGGAAAGTGGTAGAATATAATATGAATAATTGCATATCTGGAAGACGTTGTACTCTGTAGTGGAATGCGTACTGATTTGAAACTTTCTTGTAGAAGAGTACTGTGGGCCGGAATGGGACACGAATCTGTGCCCTTCACCCACAAGCGCAGGTCCCAGGTTCGAATCCTAGTGCGACACATACATTTAAGCTATCAGAACTATTCAATCCCATATCTATTTAGTTTCATTATAGATAATTCTATGAGAAGAAAAAAGTATACGATAAAAGCAGAGATAGCAGAACCATATAGTCATGAAATGAAATGAATTCATGAGAAGAGGATGAAATATTTTCACGAGACACCACGTCCTACAGCAGGAGACTTTTATACAGAATGTCTGTCTTAACTTCGGATAACTAAGTATAGTGATCATATGTCACCATACGTCTCCTCCTCTCTACTCTTTCTGTCCATCGTTTCCACTCCCTCCCCAATTTCTGTCCGTTTCCTCCTCGCCCTATCTATCCACCTGACCCTCACCTCTCTCTCTGTCCATCTGCTCCTCCCTGTCTCTCACTCCATACCCTACTCCCCCTCCGTCCATATCCTCCTCTTTCCTTTCCCTGACCATTTCTCACTCCACTTAACTGTGTCTACCTCCTCATCCCCCTACCGTGTTCATCTCCTTCTGCCCCCTCTCTCACTGTCCATCTCCTCCTCCACCATCTCTCTCCACATTATGCCTGATGCAGCAGTTTTTCACGCATTGCAGTATTTATTACGTAATATCTCCTGAACTATGTGTCGTACAACCATATATTTTTGCTGATGCGTTCATCGATGTATGTGAATACTGTCTGCCAGATTTGTTGCGAATAGAGTAAGTAGTAAATAAATAAAAGATTAAAATATCATGACTTACTGCATTTTTACCGCAGAAACGGCGAAAATGTAGTAAGCGATAAACTTTCCGTTCATCATTTTGTAGCGGGTACGAACAAGAAAGAGTCTCGTAAATGTTTGAAACTGGGTGTTAAGTTGGTTTCAAGTCACTAAGAGGTTTCATTCTTAAATACTGGTTGGATATAATCTGTTTATTTGCGCATTGAGACGCTTTTCCCCGCACGCTTACCACTTTGAGAGGAAGGAAGTTCTTACCTCCACAGTGGTTTTTTCTAGACTGTTAGTGATATGAGTACCAAGTTGGTTTGAAATCGATCGATTTCTATGGGCGGAGATGAGTAACATACATACATCCACTTTTATACTACACACATCAAAAAAAGTTTTGCATCATCTCGGTTCCCAGAACTCCTGAAGACAGACGTTGACTGTGGATATTTTCTCACAGACACAGTCTCTGACGGTTCAGAGATGTCACTAAACCCACCCAAACGTCCGCAGCTCGTGGTCGTGCTGTAGCGTTCTCGCTTCCCACGCCCGGATTCCCGGGTTCGATTCCCGGCGGGGTCAGGGATTTTCTCTCTCTCGTGATGACTGGGTGTTGTGTGCTGTCCTTAGGTTAGTTAGGTTTAAGTAGTTCTAAGTTCTAGGGGACTGATGACCTTAGATATTAAGTCCCATAGTGGTCAGAGCCATTTGAACCATTTGAACCCGCCCAAAGATGTAAACAACCATGCATGAGTAACGCCTATTAGACGGAGGGGTTGCGACAGCCGATCAGTTCCAGTCATTCCACCAGGAAGGAGGCACACGGCTCGTGTTGTCTGGACGGTCAATACCGCGGTTCGATCGCGTCCGCATTGTTACTTTGTACCAGGAAAGGCTCTCAACAAGGCGTCTCGGAGTGAACCAAAGCGATGTTGTTCGGACGTAGAGGTGATACAGAGAGACAGGAACTGTCGATGACATGCCTTGCTCAGGACCCCCAAGGGATACTTCTGCAGTGGGTGACTGTTACCTACGGATTATGGCTCGAAGGAACCCTGACAGCAACACCACCATGTTGAATAATGCTTTTCGTGCAGCCACAGGACGTCGTGTTACGACTCAAACTGTGCGCAATGGTCTGCATGATGCGCATCTTCACTCCCGATGTCCATGGCGGGGTCCATCTTTGCAACCATGACATTATGCAGCGCGGTACAGATGGGCCCAACAACATGTCGAATGGACTGCTCAGGAAAGGCATCACGCTCTCTTCACCGATGAGTGTCGCATATGCCTTCAACCAGACAATCGACGGAGACGTGTTTGGAGGCAACCCGGTCAGGTTGAACTTCTTAGACACACTGTCCAGCGAGTACAGCAAGGTGGACGTTCCCTGCTATTTTGGGGCGGCATTATGTGGGACCAACGCACGCCGCTGGTGGCCATGGAAGGCGCCGTAACGGCTGTGCGAAACGTGAATGCCATCCTCCGACCGGTAGCGCAACCGTATCGGCAGCATATTGGGCAAAAGTGTGCGCCCCCATCGTGCACATCTTGTGAATGACTTCCTTCAGGATAACGACATCGCTCGACTAGAGTGGCCAGCATGTTGTCCAGACGTGAAGCCTATCGAACATGCCTGGGATAGATTGAAAAGGGCTGTTTATGGACGACGTGACCAACCAACCACTCTGAGGGATATGCGCCGAATCTCGGTTGAGGAGTGGGACAATCTGGACCAAAAGTGCCTTGATGAACTTGTGGATAGTATGCCACGACGAACACAGGCATGCATCAATGCAAGAGGACGTGATAATGGGTGTTAGAGGTACCAGACTGGACCACCACCTCTGAAAGTTTCGCTTTATGGTGGTACAACATGCAACGTGTGGTTTTCATTAGCAATAAAAAGGGAGGAAATGATGTTTATGTTGATCTCTATTCCAATTATCTGTACAGGTTCCGTAACTCTCGGAACGGAGGTGATGCAAAACTTCTTTCGATGTGTGTATGCAGTCCTGCGGATGTTATTATTGGTTGAATATCGGATGAAACAATTCATATTTTCCTAATGCTTTTAGACCTATTTCACAAACTGACTGAATCTTTAATTCTACAGTTTAGAGACCAGCTCAGCGCGAAGCGACAATATTCCAGTTTATGAGGATTGCCTGTGACGGTCACAGGGTTGCATACTATCGGAAGTTTGCGACGAATGACTGCCATCTATCTTTTGACCTGTAACGCCTTTCTTCCACCTTATAGATAATAACTTCCACTCCTCGTGGAAGTCATTAATGGAGCCTCCGCAACAGTCGTCTGCGGTGCAGTGCTATTAGTCCCATACTCTCCAATGCCTCTTGACAATAAAATACGGTGCTCGTATGGCTATGGATTAACCTCAGTGTCTTGCAAGGTATATCAGTTAATCGATTTTAAGTGTAGAGCTTATAGACCTATGGGACACAGCCTCACTTATTGAAGTACGTTAGGTACTGTCTGTCAATTGCAAGTTCATTATCGTAACCCTATGGAAGCACGCAAAATGTATGGCAATGTCTAAAGCTATTTTTTATGCAAGGTATTCACATAATTACGTGCTTAGAACTGCTTTTAGCACTAAAACATTCACTGTAGTATTGGAGACTGATTTATGCAAATATAACGGGCAGTCAAATGAAAAGTGACACATGGAGGAAAATAATTGAATTGTTATTTTTTCAAAACTAATCACGATAGTTGTTTATACATTTATCCCACTTCACGGAAAAATGTTTGCGGTCGGCTATAGAAGCACGACTGTACCCGGCCATGCATCTCTTTATCCGAAGCAAATCGTCGGCCATGAATATCTTTCTTCAGGACTCCACAAAAATGAAAATTGCATGCGGAGAGATTGGGGCTGTATGAAGGATGTGTATGAACTTCCCAGCGAAATTTCTACAACGTAAGCAAAACAACATACATCCATATGGGACCACCCAAATTTTTCCAAGGTTATTTCGAATACGCTCCAAAAGATTCGAGGGGAAGCCATTACACATCCTCTATACAGCCCCGATCTCTCCCCATGCTGTTTCCATATTTTGAGAGACCCGAAGAAAAACGTACACGGCAGTCGATTTTCTTCGGACGAAGATGTGTGTGTATGAATACAATCATGGTTCCACAGGCAACTGCGAACATTCCTCCTCGATGGAACGGACCGTCTTGTCTCACAGTGGGGTAAATGCATTAACAGTTATAGTGATTACTTTTGAAATCATAAACAGCTTAATTACCTTTTTTCTATATGTCTCGTTTTCGTTTGACTGCCCCTCACACTCTGTAACGTTTGCGCTGAAAAACTAATCTTTTCCAAGTTTGTAGCATACTTCATGACAATTTGACGTTTGTCGCCTGTCTTCTTCATACATCTCTGAAATGATCGTGATGAGAAAATCAGTACCCCTGACCTAACGTGATTTTAGAGTACAGGTGTGGAAGCAGATGTAGAATTGGAAAGAAGGTCTGGTTTCACATACATTAAGGTTCTGTCTGTTAGTCTAGAAGTATCGAAACATATCACTACAACGATAAACCAGCCAAAGTAGCAAATTTCACTTTTTTTTATTTACTCGATGACTACCAATTTTCAAATCATCGCAACATAGTCAAAAATGGTATCTCCGAAAATGTCATTTTTGATTGTGGTACTATGATTTGAAAATGGGTCCCGGCCCGAAACTAGTCATCGAGTAAATAAAAAAAAAGTGAAATTTGGTACTTTTGCTGCTTTTTCTTTTCACTGATTAACATAAGTTGTTGACCTACAGTTATTCCAGCATGCTGGAAGTTCATACATAACGGAACTTATTTCCACAGGATATGAAACGTCTTCTGTAGGATATCAGTGGCGACTGTGGAGACGATTTGACGTTTGACCTTCCGATTGCCTACATTCATACTCAGAGGTCACTGACCTTTGTCCTTTACCTTGACTTTCACACCACGTGATGGCCACAAGATCCTGAAGGTTGTGTGTGACATCATCGGTGACACTGAACACATCATCAATAATATAAATTGAAAGATCCATATAATTAACTGAATTGCGTAAACGAAAAATTAATAACACCCTCCCCCTCTCTCTTCTAACTAAATCATTGTGCAGAATTAAAAATCCAACATGATGGAGGCAAACCAACTGTGCATTATATCCTACGTCTCCTCCTCTCTATATACACCCAATGAGAGTGTGGTATTTAAAAGATGTGTAAAAATGGCGTCAAATTAAATTACTTCCGATGTATATATCAAGTCACGCCCCTTCCATTCCTTTTCTACAGCCCATAGAGGTGATGGAACCAGACCATGTGTATGTTTTCTTATCCTCTCCGCTCCTCTTTCGAGCCAATAGTAGCGTAGAATTAGACAGTCGCCCAGTTTTTCTGTCCCTCTCCTCCTTTCCGCCCTCCCTACCTCCAGTCGATCATAGCTCAGTACTACAAAAATTCAAGATGATAGAAATAAACGAGTTGTGCTTTATACTCCACCTAGCCTGCTCCTTGTCTCCAACGAGGAAGAGCGTAGTGTAAAAACTGTGTCAGATCACATTATTTCAGATGTAGTATTCAAATGATGGAAGCTCCACTTGAAAATAAATGATATGCCTTATATCCCTCGGAAGATATTCTGAAAGATATTTACATACCTTTGTCGTCATATTATTATTAAAATTAATAACAAAGTTGGTGTCTCATTACAATATTTTATGCGAAAGTCAAAGATGGTTATGTATAGATACATATTTCCGCCATAATATTAAACCTTACTACATAGTCAGTGACGTGCATTATATACGTGAAATGCCGTCTCTGTATGTCAGATTCTGTGCTCTTTACAAATATATATTCTCCCTATTTTTTAACGTCTGATACTATACTCCTTAAATACCTATATAAATCAAAGCAATCTTTCCTCACTGTGTTTTATATGTCCAAACTACTGTGAAAGCCAGTGATCCCTCTTATGCAATTACATTCCATGATGAAAATGTGGTCTCTTATGTTAGCTTGCAATGTTCGGAAAAATTTCATTTTTAGTGCTGACGTAGGCTGGTATGTTGGTGTCGCTGAGTGGGAATGTGTACTGACATTGAAATATCCACAATTATCATGTCTGAGTACATGAAATTCCACAAGATACTCGACCTCTTGCTCATCGACAGCGATTCGGTGTTAACGCGTGGCCCGGCTTTCTCGGTGATACGTTGACTGGCCCATATTTTCTTTCATTCCACCACTACAGACGGAAATACAGCATCTTCATGAAACATATGTTGCCAGAACTGATATAGGATTCACCTCTGAATGTTAGTCAGAGAATGCATTTCTAGAAAGATAGGGTGCCTTTCCATTTCAGCGCTGTTGTGAGGAATCATCTAAGAACCGAATCATCTGAGAACCACTTTCGAAAATCGATGGATCGGCCAAAGTGGTCCTGTAACCCGGCCACCTGACCTCACGTGTCTGAATTTCTTCGTCTTGCGGCATATTAAGCGGTTGGTGTTCGAAACCGTTGTTGATTCAGAAGAAGAGCTTGACGCGAGAACTGCTGGTACAGTTACTGCGGACATGTCAAGAATCTTCCTCCCGACACCACAGTCAATAGTCCGAAGATGTACGGCATTCATACTGGCCAGTGGTCGCGCATTCGAGCAGTTTCTGTAAATACTACTACTATAATTAGCATTCTAAACTACCTTCTGTGTAAATCGTCCCTAGCATCAGAAACTGCCGCCAGGGACTGTATGTACTATAACTAAATACACTAGTGGTCATTAAAATTGTTACACCACGAAGATGACGTGCTACATACGCAAAATGTAACCGACAGGAAGAAGATGCTACGATATGCAAATGATTAGCTTTCCAAAGCATTCACACAAGGTTGGCGCCGGTGGCGACACATACTACTTGCTGACATGAGGAAAGTTTCAAAGCGATTTCTCATACACAAACAGCAGTTGACCGGCGTTGCCTGGTGAAGCATTGTTTTCATGCCTCGTGTAAGGAGGAGAAATGCGTACCATCACGATTCCGACTTTGATAACGGTCGGATTGTAGCCCATCGCGATTTCGGATTATCGTATCGCGACATTGCTGCACGCGTTGGGCAACATCCAATCACCGTTAGCAGAATATGAAATCGGTGGGTTCAGGAGAGTAATATGAACGCCGTGCTGGATCCCAACGGCCTCGTATCACTAGCAGTCGAGTGACAGGCATCTTATCCGCATGGCTGCAACGGATCGTGCAGCCACGTCTCGATCCCTGAGTCAACAGATGGGGACGTTTGCAAGACAACAACCATCTGCACGAACAGTTCGACGACGTTTGCAGCAGCATGGACTATCAGCTCGGAGATCATGGCTCCGGTTACCCTTGACGCTGCATCACAGACAGGAGCGCCTGCGATGGTGTACTCAACGATGAACATGGGTGCACGAATGGCAAAACGTCAGTTTTTGGGCTGAATCCTGGTTCTGTTTACAACATCATGATGGACGCATCCGTGTTTGGCACCATCGCGGTAAAAGGACATTGGAAGCGTGTAGTCGACATCGCCATACTGGCGTATCACCCTGCGTCATGGTATGGGAAGCCATTGGTTACACGTCTCGGTAACCTCTTGTTCGGCACTTTGAACAGTGGACGTTACATCTCACATGTGTTACGACCAGTGGCTGTACCTTTCATTCGATCTCTGTGAAACCCTACATTTCAGCACGATAGTGCACGACCGCATGTTGCAGGTCCAGTACGGGACTTTCTGGATACAGAAAATGTTAGACTGCTGCCCGGGCCAGCATATTCTCCAGATCTCTCACCAGCTGAAAAAGTCTGGTTCATGGTGACCGAACAACTGGCTCGTCACAATACGCCAGTCACTACTCTTGATGGCCGGCCGGAGTGGCCAAGCGGTTAAAGGCGCTACAGTCTGGAACCGCGCGACTGCTACGGTCGCAGGTTCGAATCCTGCCTCGGGCATGGATGTGTGTGATGTCCTTAGTTTAGTTAGGTTTAAGTAGTTCTAAGTTCTAGGGGACTGATGACCTTAGAAGATAAGTCCCATAGTGCTCAGATCCATTTGAACCATTTTTTTGAACTACTCTTGATGAACTGTGGTATCGTGTTGAAGCTGAATGGGCAGCTGTACCTGTACACGCCATCCAAGCTCTGTTTGACTCAATGCGCAGGCGTGTCAAGACCGTTATTACGGCCGGAGGTGGTTGTTCTGGGTACTGATTTCTCAGGATCTATGCTCCCAAATTGCGTGAAAATGTAATCAAATGTCAGTTCTAGTATAATATATTTGTCCAATGAATACCCGTTTATCATCTGCATTTCTTCTTGGTGTAGCAATTTTAATGGCCAGTAGAGTATATTTGTTTCGAAGATCTCTTGTTCACGCATTGAGTTGAACGAATAGTTGCGGAACACCCAGCATACTCCTTAAGCACACACTTGATCATTAATCGATCATTTTCAATTTTCCAAGAAATTCCCCAAGAATTTAGTCATTATTCTGTCTCGTCTTCTAAGTTCTCATTGTATCTTATCTTGGTTCAAATGGCTCTGAGCACTATGGGACTCAACTGCTGAGGTCATTAGTCCCCTAGAACTTAGAACTAGTTAAACCTAACTAACCTAAGGACATCACACACATCCATGCCCGAGGCAGGATTCGAACCTGCGACCGTAGCGGTCTCGCGGTTCCAGACTGCAGCGCCAGAACCGCGCGGCCACTTCGGCCGGCTGTATCTTATCTCACAGATATGTTTGAGCACATCTTTGCACCTCTGTCTCGTTATTATATATCATCTCTCATAACTTTATACGTGAATATGTAAATACTAAGATCTCTCAAGTTTTTTTCGTCAGTGACATATGTGCATTCAGCTCACATATAATTATGCAGTGAGATGGGATGTATCTCTGCACTTCTCAGGAACCATGATAAAGTAATCGTCCAACAGAGACAGATACACACTCGTTAATGTTATGTGGAAACAAACTATACAGTGAGTAGGAAGGAAAAGAATCACAAACAATTCGGTATATATGAAAGTTATTACAAAAGTTTTAATACATTATTTGCACTATTCATATTACATTTTATGCTATGTGCAGTCATACACAAAAGTATCCGAACGACCTAAATCGCATTTCGCCTTATTCTCATGCAACCCGCATAACGCATCTGTCTAGCAGGACCTCTAATGGCTGTCGTTCGACGACTGAAAATGATTCCAACAAGTCACCACTAGAAAACACTGCTCTGTATTGCAATAACTCAAGATGTAAAGTAATACCACGATACTACAAATATCAGGGAACACCTTATCACAGATAATATTGTACTTAAGGCTTGTAAGCTCACATTTATTACAACAAATGACATACCTGAAATGTTACCACTCTCATTATTACGTCAGATAGGTAATGTATTCATGATATCTCTTCAAAGTAACTTGCCGTACTTATTATTTAACACATAAGACATTAAACGTATAAATTATTCACGAGCAGCTAGTTGAGATTAGCCGGCCGGTGTGGCCGTGCGGTTAAAGGCGCTTCAGTCTGGAACCGCGTGACCGCTGCGGTCGCAGGTTCGAATCCTGCCTCGGGCATGGATGTGTGTGGTGTCCTTAGGTTAGTTAGGTTTAATTGGTTCTGAGTTCTAGGCGACTAATGACCTCAGAAGTTAAGTCGCATAGTGCTCAGAGCCATTTGAGAATATGTATGAATTTCAAATGACACGACAAACCGTCTCGTTCTGCATATGGATTCAAACCCAGGTCATGCAGACTAAGCAAAGATTTCGTGACTGACGGAAACTAACAGTCATTCTTGACTAGGCATACAGAGAGTGATATACCTCGATTTTAGACGGTATCCGTTAGTAAATATCAACTTTAAATTACATAACGTAAACATTTTTAACGAACGCGAATTCCTACCCAGCATCTATTGTCCAAGTTAAGGAACTACGAGAGATGTTAAAGCCCGTATCTCGTGGTCGTGCGGTAGCGTTCTCGCTTCTCACGCCCGGGTTCCCGGGTTCGATTCCCGGCGGGGTCAGGGATTTTCTCTGCCTCGTGATGGCTGGGTGTTGTGTGCTGTCCTTAGGTTAGTTAGGTTTAAGTAGTTCTAAGTTCTAGGGGACTGATGACCATAGATGTTAAGTCCCATAGTGCTCAGAGCCATTTTTTAGAGATGTTAAATTCTGTTTCTTCACAAGTAAATTACTTGAAATGCCGTGAGGTAAGCCTTTGTGTAGGACAGGGATTCGAACCCAGAACCTAATCGGATTGTTATCGAAGCACAATCAACCGTGAAATATCGGATTTTCTCGGCAGTAGCAAAGATGTTTCAATTGAAATGACGAGACGAAAAATTAATTTATTGCTTCCAAGGTCTCCAACCCTGCAACTATCGCTGTAATATTCTAGAGAAAACGAACGTTAAATATGGGTTTGATTCACTAGCGGAACGTGTGAGCATGATTGAACTAGAAATAATATGACGAAGAGTTCAGCACTGACTGGTAATCGAACCCAGCAGATATCGTTGCTGACTACACACAGAGACGTCACGTCAGCTAACGAAGTTTTCTCCACCAGCAACTCGGAATAGCATCCTAGAACTTATAGTGATCTCGCAAATAGTTATGTGTCTCACTGGGAATCAAAAACATCAGATAACGTTAGTGTTGACAACGAATGAAAATACATTAAAAATCAAAATTATTATCCAGAGCATATAGGTGTTCTCGTGCTAGAGCTAGATAATACATAATGAAAACTTTAGTGCCGGGCCTGGATTCTAACCCATTCACGCGCAATATATGGAGATGTTGAGGAATCCGCAGTTTTGAACAAACAACAAATTGTAGTCGAACTGTATTGTCACGAAGAGATCAAATTCCGAGTTAAGGGCGGTGTGAGTTGCATTCCCAGTTGACAACCAATTTCATAGACATACAGAAGCTCAAATAACAGATGGAATAAGTGTCATGTGACCCTACACAGCGTTTGTATCGTCACTTGAAATAAATAACTAGTATAAGAAAGGTTACTGGTGATAGAGTTTCTACATGTCGCCACTCCCGACTTTATTGTGGTCCAACCTAACGTTTACTTGACCGAGTAGGATTATCATGTTTAATGTAAATTTCAGATCACAATACCGTTATACCTTCTTCACTTGGCATAGCTAAAAGAGAATAGAATCTGTCTCTCCCTGTCAAAAACCATTGGCAGAAGTTGGAGTATCGAACCCAGACCATAAGTATATGAACTTATCATCAATCCAACAGACCACTAAATCTCCCTCTGTGTGACTCATTGTTCTGTCATAACGCCGTTGCGCCACCCTGGTTCAGAATCCTGACACAGGTCCCCTGTAGTGGTTTGCAGAATGTTCAGTATATTCATTTACTTGGTTGACCGAATCGCCATGAACTAGCTCCCTCGGCTACCCAGTGCATACATTCGACTGTATCTTGTCATCACCGAAATAAAATCACGTAACTGCCACCTACATAGAACTGCCAAAAGTGTAAGTTGCAGAAATTTAAATAGGAAGTGTTTCTCTCCACATGAGCTACTCTATTGTTCTATCCATTTGTTGGAAACATCGAGCAGTGCAAGCGAAAAGCTGCAACTGTCTCTCAGAAGTCTAAATCCGGCCACCTTCATTATCTCACAGCACTGTGGAATACGGCGGTTCTGAAGGAATTGTTGTTGCCTTCTGGAACAGCTGTAACTACGTATCAGCTAGTAGGGTAACAGTATGTGTCGCGGGTTCGAGTACATTCACTGCTGCATTTTTTAAAACGCAGTTCTGCTGTCTGCTGAAGCTATCAGTCTAATGTAACTTTGAACATAATTCCCCTTACTTCTCAACCCAAAATAGTTGCATGTGGAAAAAGGGCTAACTTCTACGACTTTTGCTCTTTTCAGGTTTAATAGACGGCCAGGCAGCAGATGCATCTCGAAACTTTCGTATTATGTGTGGGGAGAGCGCATCGTGCCAAAATACGTCAGAAAAGTATTATCTACATTTGCTGTCATGTGGTAGAGGTATTTTGTTCTTCTTCAAACTTTGTTTGACAGCTTTAACGCAGAACAATTTTTTTACATGCATGTAATCAATATACTGCATATGCATTGTCAGACTGTTATAGATACATCAGGGAATTCGCATATATCGTTGATGATTAGTTTCTCTCTCATGTTCACTATTGTTTTAGCAGCACTAAAAGAAACCTTACGAAAATTGTGAACGATATTATAAGATATGAAATAAGACTACCCACGGTAACCCTACGACGAATGTCCGTTTTAATAAAACTGAGTATCTGTACACAATCGTGCCTCTATCGGCATGAGTAGTAAAAAACTACTCACTTAGATTTCGATTGGGTCTGTGTTTAATTGGTATGCTGTGTCATACTCAAGAGGTATGCAAATGTGGCATTTCATAAACAAAGTTATGTATTCCTAGAAACCCAAAATTAGCTTCTCAGCAGCGGAAAGAGGCGCTACCTGTTGTGCAGCACTGTAAGTTTTTCACCATTGCACTATGAGCCGAAAGTATTTCTTGCGATTTCCTTATCGATGTTTGATCTGACTGCTTGTAGCTCTTTCACAGAAGGGACAAAAACGTTTCAGTCAGCGAGACTGGAGTCGCTTTCCATAACAGGCCACTTCTCAAAAGTCAGCACATTATCATCGAGCTAACAAAGAGGTATATATATTGGCTTCCTCTTACGAGGCCATTAATGGCTAGAACTCGTAAACCGCTATTTAAAGGACGAGATTAGTTGCGATTTCCACGTGCAATGACTTTCCGGGGCTAAAAACCGTAAATTTAAAATCTTTTGCTACACCTCAAGCGATAACAACTCAGATTATTCAATGGAAATGAATGGAATAATCAAATGAACTTTGAGGCTCAATTCCGAACACACCAGGAAGTAACTCGTCAGTCACAGTGTTGCCAAACATTCATTGCTTTGTTGCGAAATCTCAGTTACAGTACCAGCAGGAAGAAGACGAACCGATGTGTTCCTACAGCAGGCTGGGAAGTGACCATAGCTGGCATCTCAAAGACGCGGCTACCACGGCTAGAGATACTTAATGCGTCTGATTCACATTCTTGTAACTAGGTTTAGGGACTGGAGCGTAGTTACTAATAATACTCAGAACTGACTGCAAACTAAGCATCATCAATCAGTAACGCTCATAGTTCATCTTATATTTCCTTCGTAAGTGTACTCAAAACTAAGAAACTCATTCACTGTCGTTTACGTGCCTGGCCGATATTCGAGGACAACAAACAAATAAAAATAAGAAATGAATGCGTGCGTGCATGCGTGTGTGTGTGTGTGTGTGTGTGTGTGTGTGTGTGTGTGTGTGTGTGTGTGTGTGAAGAGAGCAGGAGAGAGGGAGAAAGAGAAATATAAAAAGTATGAGAGAGGGAGTATAAAATTGTTGCAAGGAAACTGAATCATGGTAATGTAAAGAAAACTTTAATTCAAATGACACATTCCACATCATTATGAAATGTCATATTCATAATCTATGGAACAAGTATGAATCTAATCAGATCTAATCTCATCATATTGCTGACTAGCCCAGAAGAGTCATGAATTACCGAAATTTTCACCAATATCGGTAACCAAATCTAAACTTGAAAATAAGAGACGACAGTTTCTGTAATAAACCGGGGCTCCTATTAAGACCTTTTCGTCCCTCTTAAATAACCACAAAAGTAGTCTGATATATCTCCATCCAGAAGTAACAAAGTGAGCATGCATTTAAAGATTAAGTGATTGATGTGAAGTTCTGTGATGGAGATATGAACCCAACGAGTAATCGGACTGTTAACTAAGTAAAATCAGATGTTAAGTATCGGTTTTTCTGACTAGCTGCTTGGTGTTTGAAACTGAAATAGGCATACAAATTTTAGCGCCATAGTGACAATCGAACCGCACACCTAGCATCCATCTTCATCATCCACGAATACAGCTTAAGTATCAATTGCTTACTCACCAACAGCAAGATGTAAGAGGTAAAGTAAATCTGTTTGTTCCTCTTAAAAGTAAATGCTTGAACCCACGCATAGTACACGTGGTAGTTCGTTCCACCAGACCATTGTGGCCACATTTCCCAGCCCCAGCAGTGTGCTGTAACGAATGATGTGCTTAGCTTACAAAATTAGTCACGGTGGACAAAAAGCGAGTCTATTACATGGTTTAGTAGAGGCAAGCTTCGGATGCGGAGGTCATGCTATTCTCATGTCAGCAGGATGTAAAGACCCTTCTAGGCATCATGGCCTCGATTTGAAGGCCTTTTGAAATTTTTAATAATTCAGAAAATTTCTTAGTTTGAGAAAATCCAGTGTGAGGTGTGAAGTTACCGGAAAATTCGATTATTACAGTTATTGTTACTATTATTTTCTTCATACCGCTGCTGGAACACCTTTGCTCGAAGATCTTTTAATGCCTTAGGGTATTATAGAAGTAGTTGCCCAAGAACAGGTTCTTCTCCTGCCTATTGAATCCTTTTCATGTTAATATCAAATATCTGTAATTACTCGTAGATTATATTAAAACCAAAGTAATTGATGAAGACGTTACTTGATAACAAAAACGCGCTGCCATTCTTCATTTACTTGTGCCTCGAAATGGCTGTCGAATGAATGCTGCCAAACCAAAAGCCAAGGGATCTTACTGCCTTCAGGTATATGTCGCTGTCAGTTCTTCCATATGATTTGGTCGACGTGACCTGTTTCAAGTTGTGTATGACAGAGAATGTTATAGCCAATCAGTTGTTTTCCTTTGCAATAAACAGAAAGATTTTCATTCCAGGCTACCCATGTTCAAAATTTTCGCAATATTAGTTCAAATTTAATATTCGCTTCTATTATTTAGGAAAGTATTTCAGAGTTGAAAAATCCGCATCCGGCTCATTGACCTTACACTTAGTCGCTGACCACAAGTTCTATCTCAATGACACCTGTTCAAGTAACCTAATGTAGCGAAGTCTGTTTGCCAGTGCTCTTTCTCACCGGAAAATATGCAATTCACTCATTGGGCTCCATAAGTACACTGTAACAGAAATTTATGTGTGTATACAATGCATACGGATTGTAGAATTTAGTGGTACTCTCTTTCCCACTTCTGCATACAATATGCCTGACCTAAACGCGCCGGCCGGGGTGGTCGAGCGGTTCTAGGCGCTACAGTCTGGAACCGCGCGGCCGCTACGGTCGCAGGTTCGAATCCTGCCTCGGGCATGGATGTGTGTGATGTCCTTAGGTTAGTTAGGTTTAAGTAGTTCTAAGTTCTAGGGGACTGATGACCTCAGCAGTTAAGTCCCATAGTGCTCAGAGCCATTTGAACCATTAGACCCTAAAAGGGACCTATATCATTACAGGCCCTGGGCAGTGCAACATCATACTGACAACATTAATGTGTTAATACTGCCTACTTCACTGTTCGTCTTACCTCACTTCGTAATCATTTAAATAAAACAACTAGACCTTCCAGTGGGAGACATTTCACCTCCGTTTTCCTTCTGTGAAACTTGTCAGTAAGCTTTATGCCTTATAACCAGCGAAATGCAGCAGAGTAGGGACGGTAAACGATTCAGTCTCTCGCTAAAATATTGTTGAACGAACTGCTATTACCAATGTGACAGAAAGCGAAATATATTGTTGATTTGCTTGAATTACACCCAGAGTTTCAGCACCGAGAGGAAAGGAGCGATAAAAGTTTTGTCGACGTGTGCTATTGGTTGCGAGACGTCGTATTACGTAGCCTCTCGTTTTAGCTAAAGGCTATAGTCGTAGTCAAGATTGAGTACTCGGACTGCAATCAAGACTTCCTCTGGGAAGTGCTGCAGCCTTCAATATTGCCAGATCGAGCATATTACCGGACATAGAATTTTGAGGGGAGCATGAATGTATTGTGCACCATACATGAACGAACCAGCGGTCAATGTTTTTCTGTCTATGACTGTATCTACAACACATATTGCACTCTGAAGACCAATAAGAATTTTAAAAAAATTAGTTTATAAAAGCAGCGTTACCTATACCGTTCGAAGTATTTATAGTATTGTATACGTGTGAGTCAAGATTGAGTACTCAGACTGCAATCAAGGCTTCCTCTGGGAAGTGCTGCAGCCTACAATATTGCCAGATCGAGCAAATTACCGGACATATAATTTTGAGGGGAGCATGAATGTATTGTGCACCATACATGAACGAACCAGCGGTCAATTTTTTTTTGTCTACAACACATATTGCACTCTGAAGACCAATAAGAATTTAAAAAAAATTAGTTTATAAAAGCAGCGTTACCTATAGCGTTCAAAGTATTTATAGTATTGTATACGTGTGCGTAAACGTCTCCAATGCCCACTCAAGGAAGACAAGGATACACAGTCTAGCTTCAATATTATAAATACGCCTCAGTTTGTGGATGAACTCAGACGTAGTTTGATAATCATTTTGAATATTTAGCAGTACTGTACCCATTGGTGTTAAACTCTTTTTCAACCAATGATTCCCACAGCTACAGGAACACTACTTGAGATACCCCTTAGACAAAATACTTACGCAGTGTTATTAGACGAAAAGATCAACCTGACACAATCTGTGGGAAGTTTGTTTTACAACCTTAGTACCTGGATAAAGAGCTTTTCCTATTTGAGATATCTATGGACGTTGTTGCATAAGACGATTTAACCCTTTGTTGCCTGACGGTACTTAAAAGTACCAGTAAGTTTTGACTCTCATTATTTTCTCGTGGTGCAGTTTCGTGATCTGAGAGCCTGTCGGTACGTAACAGTAACTCTGCTCTACTGTTTCATAGATGTTATTGTGCAATACATAGACCTCTCTGGCGGTCAGAGCTTGAAATTGTTTTTCACGCGCTGCTGTGAATACAGAAGATCGCATGTGCTTGTTTCCATGGTGTTGTCTGAATTTGTTCGCAATTTATTGAAACTTCCGTTGAGTTTTCCATTGTACGTACTTACCTTCTTTGTTTTTTTATAATAGTTTGAAGCATTACGTTACAAGTGAATGATATAAAGTGGAAAATATAAGGCGGACTTATTAGTACCGTCAGGTTGTGCGAACACTTTATTGTAGCAACAATGCGTTGCCTCTCACTAATTGTTCTGTCCACTTTTTCTCACACAGAAATCCGTAAATACATTTGCCTGTGGAACAATTAGAACAAACAGGAAAGGTTTGCCAGGGAATTTACCTAAAGAAAAATGTCTAAATCAAATCACAGAGAGTCATCTTTAGATCTAACAGTATTTCAATGGAAGGAAGATAAAGTAGTGTATTTTGCGTCAAACTTCCACGGCACTGAACAGAGCGTAGTGACAAGAAAACAGAAAGATGGAACTAGTATGACTATACCATGTCCAGTTATTGTATGTGATTACAGTAAAAACATGGGTGGTGTGGATCATGCAGACAGATTACGTTCAACTTATGGTCTTGACAAGCGATCAAAGAAATGGTGGCACCGTCTCTTCTAGGGAGCAATAGAAACTGCTTTTGTCAATGCTTACATCATTTTCAGTGATCTACATGATGCACTACCACTGCTGGAATTCAGGCGTGCTGTGGCACTAGGGCTAATGAATGAACAGCAAGTGCCAAATCTCAAAAAGAGAAACTCTGGTAAAGATGAAATAACTCTCCCAAAGAGAAGGAAGGATAGCTTTTCTGTTCCGAAGGATGTACGTCTTGGCAATTGAGGGAACCATTTTGTAGTGTTCAGTTGTAAAAGAGGACGATGCGAAATGTGTGCGAAAAATAAAATTCAGTCGAGTCCACATTCTCAATGCAGTACATGTAAAGCGTATTTGTGCTGCAATGAGAAAAGCAACTGTTTTCTACAATTTCATGAGGTATCACTAAATATGTGATATGTATATACTGTCAAAAATGTATAGCTAAGTTACTATGTATTGTGAAGTTGCTCTATAATAAATTTATGCGAAATTTTAAAAAAAATTTAGAAATATCATATTTCTGTTAATTAATTTTCTAATGTAAAAATATTTAATATTTATGTGGCATAAAGTACAAGTTATAAAAATTGGAGTATTTTTCTGCGCATGTTGTGATTCTGTCCATGGAGTCTGACGGTACTTCTGAGTACCAGGAGAGAAAAAAGTTGTGAAAAATAACACAAAACTTTACAAAAAATCCTACCATCATTTGAGGCCACAACAGCATAAATTCTGCAAAGAAAATGTTAAAAAGTCAATTTTATCTTATGTCAGGAAACAAAGGGTTAAGAAGAAACTAAATTCCTTCACCTACGACAATGTTTAAAGAAATCGTCTTAACGGCACTAAACCGTAGTTTGTGAATCGTTTACAGGCCGCTCTCTGCCGCATTGCGCTGGTTGGAAGGCATAAAGCTTACTGACAAATTTCACAGAAGGAAAAGGGAGACGAAATGTCTTCCACTGGAAGGTCATGTTGTTTTATTTAAATGATTACGAAGTGAGTTAAGATGAACAGTGAGGTAGGCAGTATTAGCACATTACTATTGTCAGTATGATGTTGCAGTGGCCAAGCCCTGTAATGATAAAGGGCCCGTTTAGGTCAGGCATATTGTATACAAAAGTGGGAAAGAGAGCACCACTAAATTCTACAATCCGTATGCATTGTATACACACATAAATTACTGTTACAGTGTACTTATGGAGCTCAGTGAGTGAATTGCGTATTTTCCGGCGTGAAAGAGCACTGGCAAACAGTCTTCGCCACATTGGGTTACTTAAACTGGTGTCTTTGAGTCAGAATTTGTGGTCAGCGACTAAGTGTAAGGTCAATGAGTCGGATGCGGATTTTGCAACTCTGAAATACTTTCCTATATTATAGAAGCAAATATAAAATTTGAACTAATATTGCGAAAATTTGAACATGGGTAGCCTAAAATGAATATCTTTCTGTTTATTGCAAAGGAAAACAACTGATTCTCTATAACATTCTGTCATACACAACTTGAAACAGGTCACGTCGACCAAATCATATGGAAGAACTGACAGCGACATATACCTGAAGGCAGTAAGATCCCTTGGCTTTTGATTTGGCAGCATTCATTCGACAGCCATTTCGAGGCACAAGTAAATGTAGAATGGCAGCGCGTTTTTGTTATCAAGCAACGTCTTCATCAATTACTTTGGTTTTAATATAATCTACGAGTAATTACAGATATTTGATATTAACATGAAAAGGATTCAATAGGCAGGAGAAGAACCTGTTCTTGGGCAACTACTTCTATAATAACCAAAAGGCATTAAAAGATCTTCGAGCAAAGGTGTTCCAGCAGCGGTATGAAGAAAATAATAGTAATAATAACTGTAATAATCGAATTTTCCGGTAACTTCACACCTCACGCTGGATTTTCTCAAACTAAGAAATTTTCTGAATTATTAAAAATTTCAAAAGGCCTTCAAATCGAGGCAATGATGCCTAGAAGGGTCTTTACATCCTGCTGACATGAGAATAGCATGAGCTCCGCGTCCGAAGCTTGCTTCTACTGAACCATGTAATAGACTCGCATTTTTTCCACCGTGACTAATTTTGTAAGCTAAGCACATCATCCGTTACAGCACACTGCTGGGGCTGGGAAATGTGGCCACAATGGTCTGGTGCAACGAACTACCACATGTAGAATGCGTGGGTTCAAGCATTTACTTTTAAGAGGAACAAACAGATTTACTTTACCTCTTACATCTTACTGTTGGTGAGTAAGCAATTGACACTTAAGCTGTATTCGTGGATGATAAAGACGGATGCTAGGTGTGCGGTTCGATTGTCACTATGGCGCTAAAATTTGTATGCATATTCCAGATTCAAACACCAAGCAGCTGGTCAGAAAAACCGATACTTAAAGTTTGATTTTACTTAGTTAACAATCCGATTACTTGTTGGGTTCATATCTCCATCACAGAACTTCACATCAATTACTTAATCTTTAAATGCATGTACACTTTGTTACTTCTGGATGGAGGAATAACAGACATCTTTTGTGGTTATTTAAGAGAGACGAAAAGATCTTAATTGGAGTCCCGGTTTATTACAGAAACTGTCGTCTCTCATTTCAAGTTTAGATTTGGTTACCGATATTGGTGAAAATTTCGGTAATTCATGACTCTTCTGGGCTAGTCAGCAATATGATGAGATTAGATCTGATTAGATTCATACTTGTTCCATAGATTACGAATATGACATTTCATAATGATGTGGAACGTGTCATTTGAATTAAAGTTTTCTTTACATTACCATGATTCAGTTTCCTTACAACGATTTTATGCCTCCTCTCTCATACTTTTTTATATTTCTCTTTCTCCCTCTCTGCTGCTCTCTTCACACGCACACACGCACGCGAGCACGCGCGCACGCGCGAACGCGAGCTCACGTGCGCGCAAGCCAGCGCACACGCGCGCACACGCGCGTACACTCGCGCACACGCGCGCACACGCTCGCACACGGGCGCACACGCGCGCGCTCGCGCGCACGCGCACGCATTCTTTTCTTATTTTTATTTGTTTGTTGTGCTCGAATATCGGCCAGGCACGTAAACGACAGTGAATGAGTTTCTTAGTTTTGAGTACACTTACGAAAGAAATATAAAAAGAACTATGAGCGTTACTGATTGATGATGCTTAGTTTGCAGTCGGTTCGGAGTAATATTAGTAACTACGCTCCAGTCCCTAAACCTAGTTACAGGAATGCGAATCAGACGCATTACGTATCTCTAGCCGTGGTAGCCGCGTCATTGAGATGCCAGCTATGGTCACTTCTCAGCCTGCTGTAGGAACACATCGGTTCGTCTTCTTCCTGCTGGTACTGTAACTGAGATTTCGCAACAAGGCAATGAATGTTTGGCAACACTGTGACTGACGAGTTACTTCCTGTTGTGCTCGGAATTGAGCCTCAAAGTTCATTTGATTTTTCCGTTCATTTCCATTGAATAATCTGAGTTGTTATCGCTTGAGGTGTAACAAAAGATTTTAAATTTTATGGTTTTCAGCCCAGAAAAGTAATTGAACGTGGAAATCGTAACTAATCTCGTCCTTTAAATAGCGGTTTATGAGTTCTAGCCATTATTGGCCTCGTAAGAGGAAGCCAATTGTATACCTCTTTGTTAGCTCGATGATAATGTGCTGACTTTTGAGAAGTGGCCTGTTATGGAAAGCGACTCCAGTCTCGCTGACTGAAACGTTTTTGTCCCTTTTGTGAAAGAGCTACAAGCAGTCAGATCAAACATCGATAAGGAAATCGCAAGAAATACTTTCGGCTCATAGTGCAATGGTGAAAAACTTACAGTGCTGCACAACAGGTAGCGCCTCTTTCCGCTGCTGACAAGCAAATTTTGGGTCTCTGGGAATACATAACTTTGTTTATGAAATGCCACATTTGCATACCTCTTGAGTATGACACAGCATACCAATTAAACACAGACCCAATCGAAATTTAAGTGAGTAGTATTTTACTAACTCTTGTGTACAGATACTCAGTTTTATTGAAACAGACTTTCGTCGTAAGTTTACCGTGGGTAATTTCATTTCATTTCTTATAATACTGTTCACAATTTTCGTAAGGTTTCTTTTAGTGCTGCTAAAACAATAGTGAACATGAGAGAGAAACTAATCATCAACGATATATGCGAATTCCCTGATGTATCTATAACAGTCTGACAATGCATATGCAGTATATTGATTACATGCATGTAAAAAAATTGTTCTGCGTTAAAGCTGTCAAACAAAGTTTGAAGAAGAACAAAATACCTCTACCACATGACAGCTAACGTAGATAATACTTTTCTGACGTATTTTGGCACGATGCGGTAGCCCCACACATAATACGAAAGTTTCGAGATGCATCTGCTGCCTGGCCGTCTATTAAACCTGGAAAGAACAAAAGTCGCAGAAGTTAGCCCTTTTTCCACACGCAACTATTTTGGGTTGAGAAGTAAGGGGAATTATGTTCAAAGCTACATTAGATTGAAACGTTCAGCAGACATCAGAATTGCTTTTTAAAAAATGCAGCAGTGAATGTACTAGACCTCGCGACACATACTGTTACCCTAGTAGCTGACGCGTAGTTACAGCTGCTCCAGAAGGCAACAACAATTCCTTCAGAACTGCCGTATTGCACAGTGCTGTGAGATAATGCATGTGGCCGGATTTAGACTTCTGAGAGACAGTTACTGCTTTTCTTTTGCGCTGCACGACGTTTTCAACAAACAAATAGCGCAATAGGGTAGCTCATGCGGAAAGGGACACTTCCCATTTAAATGAATGCAACGTACACTTTTGGCAGTTCTATGTAGGTGGCAGTTACGTGATTTTATTTCGGTGATCACAAAATACAGTCGAATGTATGCACTGAGTAGCCGAGGCAGCCAGTTCATGGCGATTCGGTCAACCAAGTAAATGAATATACTGAACGAGCTGCAAACCACTACAGGGAACCTGTATCAGAATTCTCATCCACGGTTGCGCAACGGCGTTGTGACAGAACAATGAGTCACTCATAAGGAGATTTGGTGGTCTGTTGGATTGATGATAAGTTCATATACTGTGGTCTAGGTTCGATACTCCAACTTCTGCCAATGGTTTTCGACAGGGAGAGACAGATTCTATTCTCTTTTAGCTATGCCAAGTGAAGAAGGTATAACGGTTTTGTGATCTGAAATTCACATTAAACATGATAATCCTTCTCGGTCTAGTAAACGTTAGGTTGGACCACAATAAAGGCAGGAGTGGCGACATGTAGAAAACCTATCACCAGTAACCTTTCTTATACTAGTTATTTATTTCTAGTGACAAAACAATCGCTATATAGGGTCACATGACACTTATTCCATCTTTTATTTGAGCTTCTGTATGTCGATAAAATTGGTTCTGAACTGGGAATGCAACTCAGATCGCCCTTAACGTGGAATTCGATCTCTTCGTGACAATACAGCTCCACTACAATTACTTGTTTGTTCAAAACAAACAATTCCTCAACATCTCCATATATTGCTCATGAATGGGTTCGAATCCTGGTCCAGCACTAAAGTTTTCGTTATGTATTATCAATCCCTAGCCTGAGAACACCTATCTGCTGCTGGATAATAAGTTTGAGGCGGCCGAAGTGGCCGAACGGTTGTAGGCGCTACAGTCTGGAACCGCGCGTCTGCTGCGTTCGCAGGTTCGAATCCTGCTTCGGACATGGATGTGTGTGATGTCTTTAGCTTAGTTAGGTTTAAGTAGTTCTAAGTTCTAGGGGACTGATGACCTTAGAAGTTACGTCCCATAGTGCTCAGAGCCATTTGAACCATTTTGAATAATTTTGATTTTTAATGTATTTTCATTAGTTGTCATCGCTAACGATATCTGACGTTTTTGACTCCCAGTGAGACACAGAACTATTTGTGAGATCACTGTAAGTTCAAGGATGTTATTCCGAGCTGCTGGTGGAGAAAAATTCGTTAGCTGACGTCTCTTTGTGTGTAGTTAACAACGATATGTGTGGGGTTCAAAAATGGTTCATCTGCCGGCTAACTTTTTCTAAGTTTAAGTACACTTTCAATATGCACAAGCAACTTTCACCTCTACTGGGAGAGGATGTTCAAATACTTCATTGATCCTAAGTTTGGAACAGTGAGAAATTCGTTTACCCTCAGTTTAAAATGACTGGAAATCTGTGGTCTTCAGAACTAGACCACTCTTCCTAACATTAAAGCTGTATGATTCGATGGTAGAATCTGAATAGCTGCCAAACACGTGTCCGTGTCGTATGTGGTAGGACTGGTGGTTGACGTCCACCTTCATTTTCTCAAGTACCACGCTGGGTAGACTGTATTTTCCACGCCAGTTAGCGGGCCGGGCTTCCGCGTCCCTCGTGTGCCGGTGTTTCACTGCCAAAGCTCCGTGAGCCACCTCATCCAAACAGGGCGAGACCGCGCTACACAGCTACCGTCAAATCTCCGACAAACGCTAGCACCCGATGACGCACAGAACGCACAATATACTGCAGAGAGGCTGTTTCTACCTGAAGTTCTAGACCAGTCAGCGCCACGTCATCAATTAGGAATGTGGGCAGCTGTTCGTAACGTTTTGTTTTCTGTAGAGCATCCATAACACAGCCGAGTGCATTATTCGTACTTTGGAACTGTAGGGCATCGTATTGTGCTGCATTCCCGACAGCCTCTGCCGTCGCCACGACTGTAGCCCGTTAACTGCGCTAACATCTCCGGGGCGTTCACCCAGCACAATACCGTAATAATATCTGCCTCTGGAGCTTTGGAGCATACAAAACGGTAAGAAAGCACACCATCATCCCTTACTCCATTTAACAGAGGGATGTAGACGATCTTTTTGCGAAACAACGTGAAAATTTGTAGAACACACAACTACAATGATGATTTAACCCAATTGTTCAGTCCTTAGATCCATATTTAAAGAAAATTTGGCAAGACAGTTCTACGGGGACCTGTTATAGACACGCATATATTGTCGCTGTGTGGGTAGAAGACATTTTTCTCTCAACACAGTCTAAGCAGTCAGAGAACATCTAATGAGCGGTAGCATGCACTCTTTCTTCTCTCGCTGAAGCATCGTTACCTGATAATTAACACTATCGGTAAGATCACTTAAGCGTTTATACTTAAATCCGAAAACATGCGAGGTATAATCTGACGTGATATTCCACATTTTGTTCATATGACGACATTGCGGAACTGTATCGAACTCTGACTTGTCTTTGCAGCTTGTGATCCCTCTTAGTACATCCTTATACAGACGTATTCCTAAAATTACGCAAATTTGCACTAGAACTCTAATTTTAGAACAGGGCTCCCTCCTATTGTGAAAAAGGAAGGCGAGGTGACAGTTCCGAGATTTCATAGCTGGAGTAGCCTACATGGTTCTCTGCATACCGATATTCAGTTCTCAACCGATAAATGTACAATGCGAGCTAAATGTAGTTACTCAATGGTTTCAGGATCCCTCTGGCCGTGTGACGACATATTCTAGAGCAATTTGCGATCTCTGTCGGAATTTGGTTAGCAATTTTTCTACAGATGAAGCCTGATTCCGATTTGATGAAAGTATACACCACCCATAATAGAGGCCTGTGTTATTGTTTAACTATCACTATTTTTTATTTTTGTGGGGAGCATGAATGGCACAATTAAACGTCTGCTTATTAACGTACTGCCTGACGTTTTACATCAAAAACCACGATGATTCTTCGTAACGCAAAATCCTAATTTTATCTCTCAGTTCGATTATGATGGTGCGATAATGTAGAACTTCTCTTCCACCGATGGTGACTAGAGAAACGTATTCATTGTGCTGTCAGAATCTCACCACTTAGTGTCGCTAACTAATCGCTACAGCTATGAAAACGAATGATTCGATTTATGCCAAGCTGCATACAAGTATAGATGTGGTGCAGAAGATTCTTTTAGGGATTTAATACAGCGTTTCACAGTGGGCAGTGGGCCATCCGCTGCAGTTCACAGAACACAGCTCGTAATATAGAACCGTGAATCCGCCACATCTCAATATACGCAAACAAAAGAAATGGACGTCAAACGTTTCTGAGGAATTCAGAAATAGTTTACGACGAATACCGTCCAGGGTCACAGTTTTGCAGCCTGCCAGAAGTACTGCGAAAGTCTTGAACACCCACAAGCGCTGTAAATAACACAAGATTCGTTGATGATGAATCTTTCAGATCTCTCTAAGTCTCCAGGATGGTACTTCATCTTAACTATATAGGTTTTTCAAACATTCTTTTGGTTTTAGCTATTACGTATTGTAAACTACCAGCTTTTCACGGTTCTATTACTAAGTAGAAATATAATATTGAAGAAAGCAACATTTCTTCAAAGTTCTCTTTGGCCAGTACCAAGCCAGGGCAACCCAGGTCAATGTCTTGTGCCGCAATCAAAACAACAAACAGGAACGAAGTCGACATTGCGGAAAGGGAAGAAACACGGAACAGATTGCCTCACTTTGCACGAGCCAGAAACTTGAATAGTAAGCTCAGAAGTATGAGCTCAGCGAGCAGAAGCTACCACGTCTGTGAGATATCAGAGACACTGTACACTGTTGTTCTCAGCACATTATATTTTTAGCTATGCTTACGTAATATCATTGACTGTCTTGTTATTATTATTAGGTAAATAAACACTCTATTACGTGATGGGCTTGAACATCCGTACTTTCTGAACTCAGCGGTGGCATTTTTTGATGCCGAAACCCGAAACTGGGCGCTCGTTAGCTACCATTTGAAAATACACAGCCGCCTTCTTGCCACTGACGGAGGACGCAGCTGCTACAACATTAAAAAGGTATGACGCAATTGCTCGCTGTAGAGTAGGCACGCTACACGGAAGATTTACACCACCCACTGCTCTTACGGTTGAGAAGAAAATAATCGCGGCCCGCCAAGCCTGCTATTTGCGTTAGGAAACCACCACAGGAGTCTCGCCTAGCCAATAGAGATCATATGGTTGTGTGTATTTAATTTAAAATTCCCAGTCAATTGCCGCACGCAGTGGGTATTAGCACTTCTCGACATTAGTGAGTTGCTTATTTGAAGCAATGGAATATTTAGATAGCTGGCGTAGCATACGAGTGTTTTTTGATAGCGAAGAACAACACTACTTCTTGAACAATTACAAGGTCTGAAAACAAAACGATTTCGTCAAAGGAATCTTATCAAGGGTCTAGTATCCGCGATTGAAAATTTGTCAGATGGCACACCGTTACAAAATATTAGATATCGAAAGGAACGACAGAAAAAAGGGCAACTTCTACCTTGTCATCATGGCTGATTGACCAATTCTCATCTGTGGTTCAAATCCGTTCGTCAATTAAGCTGCCGTCTATTAAGCTCGAACCTTCTCTGGCGAGAATGAAATCTGCTCAAGATTTTGGGAACGATTTCAAAGCTTTATCGATAGGAAGGATTCCGTGCCTACTATTTATAAACACGAGTTCCTAAGAGGAAATCTCGTAGGTGAGACCAGACAGCTGGTGGTTGGCATAGCAGTGATAGCTGCTACCTACGAAGACGCTAAGCGAATTCCTCAGGGAAGTTATAGAGAGCGTAACAGCATAATACAGGCTCTCTTAGACTACTTAAAGGAAGTGCCACCCATTTAAGTTGAACGTCCTCAGACTCTCAATGCGAGATTCACAGAATTCAGTACAGGCATCCAAGATCTGAAATCCTTGGATGACGATGTAAATGCGTAGAGAAAGGTCCTCACACAAAAAGAAATTGTTCGCTCCCCCCCCCCCCCCCCTCAGACATTTGCGGGCGTTGGATAATTCACGTCAAAGGGAGAAACTGTCGGAATGAGACGCCGCTACGTTTAATGGAATTTTTATGGGAGGAAGTCGAAGGTGCACTCACTGCGCAAAACATACATAAGGACGAATTTTACTAGCACATTTGGTTCTGGCGGCAGACAAACAAAAGACCACACGTAACATGAAGCCCTACTGCGTTTTTTTGAGTCCATAGCAATCACTGGCCACAAGATGGCAGGACACCTGAGGGTATTCCCGAACGTTTCACGACACTAAAATCGAGAAATCGATGTTATCTTTGTCTCTGTCAAGGCCACACTCTCAAAGACTGTTCGAAGAAAGGAAGAGCCACATAATCGTATTGCAAAAGAGTAATCACAGATGAATTTGTGATTATTGGAAGCAACTTGATCCATCTCGAAAACAATGTAATTCTCCCAGCGTACCTGTTCACTGTGCACAGTCGTCATGGGACGCTCAAGTTTCGCGCATCTTCTCGCCAGGCGCGTTTTTGTAATAGTTACCACAGGCGAAAGCTGACTCACACGTTGCATTTTGGAGTCAGGCAACAAGTCCAGTTCATTTGCCGAAGTATGATCAGTAATCAAAAACTGCAGCTTATCGATACTCGGCCTCTGTCAGTAGAAGCGTTCGAATCTTCTTTAACGTTCATGCATTGCAGAATTCTGAGTTTCTATATAAGCAATGCCTGCAAGAACGCTAATGTTAGGCTCATTGTTTGGGAGAGTTTACGTAGCTTCACGAAATGATCGGCTGTGTCCAAAGGCGTCAAAGAAATAAATGAATAAAAATATCAAACATTTACATTTGGTGAAACCCACTGAAGTGGAAGGTTATGCTCTTATAGAATGATTCATTGGCGCGGATCAGTATTGGAAAATTGTAGACGAGGCAGCACTTCTTCGTCTCTAGCATTGTTGACCTCGAAGCACGGGTGGATCCTCAGTGGATACCGCTCAGGTGTTTTAGCTAATCACGCAACCGTTAAACTCATTAATTTAGCTGTTGAAGAAGCGAATAATGGCGCTATACGTAGTTTTTGGGACTTAGAATCAGTCGGAATTGGCACAGATCAATAACGATTCACATGTGAGAATGAATGAACGGTATTCAAGAACTTTCGCACGACTTATTTCCTTGCAGACCAGCGGCTAGTAAGTTAGTCTGTCTCGAAATCCGCTGTCTCTCTGCCTAAGAACTTTCACAATTCCGAGAGGCGTTTTGCTACGTTGCAGCGAAAACTTTGCAGAAATGATGACGTAAACGCATTTACAAGAACTTAATGTTAGAATACATTGAAAGAGACCACGTAGATTTGGCTCCTACAGAAGAATCTGCAAAATCACTTTATTTGCCTCATAAGTTAGTCAGGTGAAGAAGAGAGAAGAGCGCCAAACAGCGAATATTATTTGATTGTTCCTCATGCGAACTACATGCCCTCCTCGTAATGACGTTTTGTGAACGGGGCTAAATTTGTTGTCCAAAGTGACTGAGGTTCTTTTGAAAGTCCGCCTACGAACCTTGTAGTTATCGCCGTCATTGCTAAGGCTTTTCTGCAGCTCTCTCTACACCCTGACATTAGAGACCTTACTACATGCTTCTGATACAAGACAAACAGCAACAAGGTTAAAGATCACGTTGATGCAAAAGAAAGAAGCATTTATCGACTCTCATATTTTCCTTTCCACCTCACATGCAGCCCGTTTCTGCTTTCAGCAAACATTCGTGAACCATCAGACACTCAGCAGTGCCGGTTACCCGCAGCAGCTACTTTACTGCATCAGATCATGTACATGGATTAGTTTGCAGCAGGAACAGAATTGGAAAGCAACTTAGTCTCGCTATATAACTAGTTACCTTTTATAATGAAGAAAATAAAATTGACACTGTCGAAGTGGGCGACTAATTAGCAACAATTATCCGCAATTTGGAACGTGGAAGAAAGAGGTATCCAAACGAAAGTCATGATTCTACGGACAACATGGAACTCGGAAGAAGACACAGTGATTCAGCGACAAGTCACCGAAAAATTTTCACAAACAATTGCAACAAAAGAAAAATTTTAAAATATGTGTGAATTCCTAAGGGACCAATCTGCTAAACTCATCGGGCCCTAGACTTAAATACTACTTTAACTAACTTGACGCTGAAGACAAAACTCACGCCCATGCCCGAGGGAGGACTCGAACCTCCGGCGTGAGGAACAAAAAGAAATATGGTACGGAAGAACAGCAGGTCTTTATGACTTAATGATTAACAGCTCCAAGGCACTTGGCCTCTTACACTTGATTGGGACGAACAATTGTCACACATGCTGTCGGTTAGATGGCGCACCTAGATGTCATAACTTCCTGAACTATATATTTTGAGATGGGCTCATTTGTCACAGAACGATAGCTCCTATATTCACGTCTCGTGTGATGCATTTAAGAGAGCAGTCATTGAAGGAAATAACACTTCCTCACCTTGAACCGAAGCAGCAGTGACAGGGGCCAGACTAGTACACTACTATTACAAGATCAGAACGTCTGACCTTTGCAGAACCACACTTTGGACTGATTCTGTTCTAACCATTCGATGGATAATGGGTGATCCTGCCACTTCGAAAACATTTGTTTTTGACCGAGAGACAGAAATAGAAACACTCACCACACCGTCTCAGTGGAGAAACTGTCCAGGAAAAGACAATCCGGAGGAATTAGTTTAAATAGAATCCATTGTGAGGTACTGCGGGTACGAGACAACCTTGACACTAACTGAATGGTCATTCTGGGAAATGGCATGCAGTTACCCCTATCATATTTCGCTGGCGTCAGCATCAACACTTTCTTCTCTCCTAGACCGCACTGGAAACCATGTCCTAAGATCAGGGTGGAGAGGAGAGTAAAGGGCTCTCCTTGCCCCCCCCCCCCCCTCCTCCAGCGCCCCAGCAATTTGCATGAAGCGTCGTCCACCTTGAGCGACCCGACTCCACTTTCAATGGCATGGCAGCTCAGCTTCTCATCCACTGAGAATTTTTTTATAATAAAGTGAGTGCATGCACATCATCATTTGCTGGCCAGAATGAAGTACTGCCAGCAGCACCGATCAGATGGGATGCAGCAGGAGTTTATCGGCACGTATTACGTCAAATCATCTATAATTATTATTATTATTAATTATTTAGTTACATTGTTTGGACCTATAGAGAATCATATAAAGCACATTATGACCTGTGGCTGCTATTTTTCTTGTTCTTCCTGCATTGTTTCAGAATCTCGCTATACTTAGCACAACGTTCATCTGACCACTTTCTTCTAGGTACCTTGGATTTGTCTTCTGATGAAATTTCCCTGCTGTAGACATTATATCTGAAAACGTTTCTATCTTCAATGTCTGTCGGTGAGATTTTGGCATTTCAAAAAAATGGTTTAAATGGCACTGAGCACTATGGGACTTAACATCTATAATCATCAGTCCCCTAGAACTTAGAACTACTTAAACCTAACTAACTTAAGGACAACACACAACACCCAGTCATCACGAAGCACAGAAAATCCCTGACCCCGCCGGGAATCGAACCCGGGAACCCGGGCGTGGGAAGCGAGAACGCTACCGCACGACCACGAGCTGCGGACTTTTGGCATTTGCTTAGATCAATTTGGACCTGCTTCATCCAGACTGTTGTCGTTTTCGGTTCCTGTAAGTACGTCAAAATTTTCTTTGTTAGTCGGTTGTCACCTAACCTAATGATGTGTCCGTCGTTGGCGGAAATCGGTTTCGAAGTTGGAATATTTTTCTGTGACTGTGTGTGATTGCAGATGGTATCCTTCGTCTGTGAGTTTTGGGCCAACGATTTTTTCGGATGATTTTTCTTTCAGCTTTTTTGATATTTTCGAGGTCTCCTTTGTAATTAAGGTTTAGAGTGTCGCTGGCGTAGAGTGTTTCAGGTTTGATAACAGTCGTGTAGTATCGAACTTTTTTGTTGATATTTATGTACTTTTTATTGTAGATGTTCTCAACTTTGCCATATGCTTTCCACATTTTGAGTTCTCGTTTTTTTTGTGCTAATCTTTCTGTAACTCTGTGCTCAATAATTTCTTGAAGTGGCTAACCTTGTTTAGTGTGCTATATTTTGTTATTAAATTTTGTGTTTTGATGTGTTTGTAGCCATGAATTCGGTTTTATATAAAGAAATTTGCAGTCCAACTCTCTCGGCCCATTCTTTGAGGATTTCAATCCAAGGGATTTCTGTTTGTTCATCGCCAGAAAGGATAGTGAGACCATCAGTGAAGGCTAGGTATGTGACGTCGATGTTATCGGTTTCTTTTTCTGTCCTGATCTGTCTCCAGATATTCCGATTTTTTAGTTCTTGTTCCCATTGTTTGATGACTTTGCATAAAACGATGTTGAATAGTAGTGGGGAGAGGCCATCGCCATGCAATTATTATTATTATTATTATTATTATTATTATTATTATAAATTCCTTTCTCAGACATTATGTCTGGTTAAAAATGGGAAGTGACGCGGACCTTGATCAAGCGTGACTTCCTTTTAACTCTACGGTATATGTTACATTGCATTTAGGAACTTTTGGGTAATTGAACATGTATCAATAATTACAGATTTCTGTAGTTGTATATATGTTTGGATGTAGCTGTATTGCGTTGATGTACTGGTGGATTTTGTGTGGTATGACTCCTGTAGTTGATAGTATAACTGGTATAATGTAAACTTTATCCTGATGCCACATGTCCTTGACTTCCTCAGCCAGTTGGATGTATTTTTCAATTTTTTCTCCTGTTTTCTTCTGTATATTTGTTGTATTGGGTATGGATATTTTGATTAGTTGTGTTAATTTCTTCTTTTTATTGGTGAGAATGAGGTCAGGTTTGTTGTGTGGTGTTGTTTTATCTGTTATAATGGTTCTGTTCCAGTATAATTTGTATTCATCATTCTCCAGTACATTTTGTGGTGCATACTTGTATGTGGGAACGTGTTGTTTTATTAGTTTATGTTGTTGAAGTATTATTTTTGCTACATTGTCATGTCTTCTGGGGTATTCTGTATTTGCTAGTATTGTACATCCGCTTGTGATGTGATCTACTGTTTCTATTTGTTGTTTGCAAAGTCTGCATTTATCTGTTGTGGTATTGGGATCTTTAATAATATGCTTGCTGTAATATCTGGTGTTTATTGTTTGATCCTGTATTGTAATCATGAATCCTTCCGTCTCACTGTATATATTGCCTTTTCTTAGCCGTGTGTTGGATGCGTCTTGATCGATGTGTGGCTGTGTTAGATGATACGGGTGCTTGCCATGTACTGTTTTCTTTTTCCAATTTACTTTCTTCGTATCTGTTGATCTTATGTGATCTTAAGGGTTGTAGAAGTGGTTATGAAACTGCAGTGGTGTAGCCGATGCATTTATATGAGTGATTGCTTTGTATACTTTGCTAGTTTCTGCTCGTTCTATAAAGAATTTTCTTAAATTGTCTACCTGTCCATAAAGTAGGTTTTTTATGTCGATAAATCCCCTTCCTCCTTCCTTTCTGCTTAATGTGAATCTTTCTGTTGCTGAATGTATGTGATGTATTCTATATTTGTAGCACTGTGATCGTGTAAGTGTATTGAGTGCTTCTAGGTCTGTGTAACCCCATTTCCCTACTCCAAATGAGTAGGTCAATATTGGTATAGCATTAGTATTTATAGCTTTTGTCTTGTTTATTGCAGTCAATTCTGTTTTCAGTATTTTTGTTAGTCTTTGTCTAGAGTTTTCTTTTAGTTCTTATTTAATATTTGTATTATCTATTCCTATTTTTTGTCGGTATCCCAGATATTGATAGGCATCTGTTTTTTCCATCGCTTCTATGCAGTCGCTGTGGTTATCCAATACGTAATCTTCTTGTTTTGTGTGTTTTCCCTTGACTATGCTATTTTTCTTACATTTGTCTGTTCCAAAAGCCATATTTATATCATTGCTGAATACTTATGTTATCTTTAGTAATCGGTTGAGTTGTTGATTTGTTGCTACCAGTAGTTTATATCATCCACGTATAGCAAATGTGTGATTTTGTGTTGGTATGTTCCAGTAATATTTTATCCATAATTTGTATTATTTAGCATGTTGGATAGTGGGTTCAGAGCAAGGCAGAACCAGAAAGGACTTAATGAGTCTCTTTGATATATTCCACGCTTAATCTGTATTAGATGTGATGTGATATTATTTGAATCTGTTTGGATATTAAGTGTGGTTTTCCAATTTTTCATTACCATGTTTAGGAACTGTATCAATTTAGGATTTACTTTGTATGTTTCCAATATTTGTAGTAACCATGGGTGGTTTACACTACCAAAAGCTTTTTGGTAATCAATGTATGTGTAGTGACCTTTGTTTAGTTTTAGCTTGATATGCAACCTCTGCATCTATTATCAGTTCCTCTTTATATCCTCATGCTCCTTTGCAACAGCCTTTTTGTTCTTCATTTATAATTTTGGTCTTCATTTATAATTTTGTTCTGTGTTGTATGTGTCATTAATTTCAGTGTAATGATTGAAGTTAATATTTTGCATATTGTTGGTAGGCATGTTGTGGGGAGATATTTAGCTGAGTTTGCTGTGTCTGCTTGATCTTAAGGTTCCAGATAAGTTATTCCACGTGTAAGTGTATCAGGGAATGTGTATGGGTCTGCAATGTAACTGTAAAATAATTTAGTTAGATGTGAATGTATTGAGGTGAACTTTAGCCAGAAATTTGCTATTTCATCTTTTACAGAGACTTTTCAATTGTGAGTTGAATTAATTGCTTGGGTGACTTCATGTTGCAAAATTATCACTTCAGGCATTTGTGGTATCATCTTGTATGTGTCTGTTTCTGCTTGTATCCACCGTGCATACCTGTTATGCCGTACCGGGTTTGACCATATGGTGCTCCACAAGTGTTCCATGTCTGTTATGTTTGGTGGATTGTCTATTTTAATGTGTGTGTTATCTATTGTGTCGTAAAATTTCTTTTGGTTTGTGTTGTTTCCTTCTATTTTCACTTTTTTTGTTTCTTCTAAGTCGTTTCGCCAATGCTTGTAATTTCTGCTTCTTTTGATCTAATTTCTCTATCGCTTCTTGTTGTAAGATTTTACCTAACCTTTTTCGTTTTTTTGTCTGATATTTCATTTCTTATAATTTGTGTTAGGTGTCCGACGTCTTTTCTCAGTTTTTCTATTCTGATCTGTAGCCTGTGTTGCCATGCTGGTTTTGTGGGTTTCTTCTATGTGTTGGTAGGTTCTGATCTCTGCCTAGTGTGTATATTTAGTGTAGTCAGTGCTCCTATATAAACCAGTAGTTTTAACTCTTCCATAGTTGTATTTTCATTTATTTTGTTGTGTATGATTGTGTTGATAGTTGTTATTGTTGTTTCGACTTGTGGGTTATTTGGTGGTCTAGGCAACAATTGTCTAATGTCTGTATTTGTGTCTTTGTATTCTATATATGTCAGCTGAAATTTTTCTTCTATATGTAACATGTGTGTCACTTTGTGTTCTATTTGTGCTTGTTCTTCTTAAGATTTCATTTTCCTCTGAGTGTGTAATTGATGCGTGTTGTTCTTTGTTTGTTTGCTCTGCGATGTTTGAGTCCATTACATTATTTTCTTCTTCTTCTGATTGCACATTATTTTATTCCAGTACTTGTTGTTTGATGTTTTCTAATTCTGACTGTGGTATCCTGTTATTTTTGATTATTACACGGATCTGACCAGCAAGTCGTTGTTCTGTTAAAAATTATAATTCTGGGTATCTGGTAATAAATGTTGTGTAGACTTGTTATCTGTATCCAGTTGTGTTGATTCCTAAGTTTGTTGCTTGGTAATAACTGAACATGAGGTGTTGGTTAACTTCATCTGACCATCTCATCCTCTGTCTCTGTTTTCCTTCTAGAATGGTTGCAGGAAGCATATCCTGCAAAACACCTCTATTTGGATTTAAATCATTTTCCGTGTGGTTAGCAGTGTCGTTACCATTGTGGACGGGCATAGGGTTCAAGCGTCATCTCCGACCATGACAGCGCTTGTCCGAGGCTTCATTAGTTCTGTCCTGAACCAACTAATCACACTAAAAGGGGGTTAGCCCTACTAGTGGTTCATACTTTTCGTCGCCTTTTACGACTGGCAGAACATACCGGAAGCCTATTCTTTTCCTGGGCCACCACGGGTTTATTATTATTATTATTATTATTAAGGTTATTGTTAAGGTTGCAGTAAGTACTGAGAGATGAAGAAGCTTGCACAGGATAGAGTAGCATGGAGAGCTGCATCAAAGCAGTCTCAGGACTGAAGACCACAACAACAACAACAACAACGACGACGACGACATTATTATTTATTATTATTATTATTATTATTATTATTATTATTATTAAGCGTGCATGATTCATTAAACTTAGTTCTTTGCTATAACTGTTACAGATGCACAGCATCAGCTGCAGCCCACAGGTTGTCCAGCGATGTTAGACGACGCCGTAACACAAGCACAGCAGCTGCTATGAGTGCCTGATCCAGTGTTGAACGAGGACACTCAGATGTTTCCACAGTTGCCGCCCACATGGCGTCTTCCCGACCTTTCAGATCTGGTATCATCTGACTATACCATAGCACAAACATAACAGCCAAGTCTCACAAGAGTACTGTTAGTACACAATGTAATTGCCAGTGGTTCTAAACGTGTAAATGTATGTTAGGTACTTGACAATGACTCTGGTGTCATTATAGAAGTAAAAAATGCACAACGTGCCGGTGCTGATTTGCAGTATTCATGGTATCAGTGAGACTATGTCTTCAGAATGATAGGAAGATGACAGATGAATATGACACACCTGACACCCCTATTTACGTTGATATATTTGGTTGTAAAGTGCCTACAGTGGATGCTGCGACTGGACGGTGTATAACAGCGCTAAATTACAGTCCTAAGACGGGTTATAATAATGCTGCAGAAAAAATTACAGTTCGCGATTTGTCTCTCCTTGACTGTTTATTCAGCCTGTGAAGTATGTAACCTGGCTCTGAGCCCCCACAACCGTTCCGCACCAACAATGTCCGGTACAAGAAACAATACAGGACGACATGAAGTAACTGCTACAAACATAGCTCTCTACAGTGGGCTCTTTCACTGGGCTCCAGTAAATCTGGGTTCGCTATCGTCTACGGGGGCCAGCACAAAGACCTGTTGAATGAACCCACTGTATATAGTCAATAAATTTTAACTGTATTTGTATAATGTGCAGGCAGGGGTGGCTGACCAAGACAGCACCATACTCATATGAAATGTTTTTGTGAATAAACATTTATTTTTACCTATCAAACGAAATGGTAATTATCAAAAATAATCAGATTTCGACACCAAAGGCATAATTTTTGCAATGCAGATCTTGAATGCACAGCTAATGATCCGAATAGATCGCAAAAGGAAGGATGATGTTACGAAACTAGCGATACAACCGATACACACGTCTTCACTGTCTCACTTATCAATTAATCACAAATCCAACATAACGAAATCGAATCGGCGAATGTGGTTCAGCGTGAAACTAGTTCAACTTCTTCTCACCACGGAGATATGCAAAGTTCATCCGACAAACCTCGGCAAAATTTTCCCAAGTTCACCTAAGTGTCTGAGTATATCTTCAGAATGCAGGATGACATGAAAAATTTTCCTAGTCTAAAATATTCTAAGTCTTGAAATGAACTCATCAAATTTCTATACGTTCAGCGTACTGGCGTTGTGTATCGCCAAAAAATTCCAAGTCCACGTAGTTTGGCGAAAAACTATAAGCCCAAAACTCAATTCTTAGAAAAATTTCGCCTTACACGCACTGCGGTTCCTGAGTCGCAATCAAACACGGATCTTGCCTCAACTAGACCTGAGATCACACTGTCCCAATGAAAGATGGCTGCCACCTAATTACGCCCTTTGTGTCCTACTATGCGGACCAAGTAAGACACTTAAGATATTTTAAATACAAAAATCATAGTGTCAGCATTAAATACACATATCATATATGACTTTCTACGTGAATTTTGTTATCTTTTCATTTATGAACATGATTTCCATCTATCTTTTATGGTATACTAATAATTCATATTTTCAGGTAGACAGTTACGCATTTTTCCAGTTTTTCCATGTTAAATGAATACAAATAAATATGTCACAATCTTCTGATGTTCCTTATTTATCTCTTAATTAAGGTACTAAAGCTACGTTTATTTATTTAATTTTTGCTTGGCGAAAAAATAACGTTTTTAGCTGCAAAACCACATTTTTGAGCGTAATCCAAAAACTGGGTACCATAATCATAATTCTGTTGTAGTGATCTGATAGGGCTCGACGAGAATTTTCTACTGGTATATTATTTGTTGCAATCACATAACCCATTTCCGATATATAATTTTACGCAGTTCGTATAATATAATAATTATTCATATTTATCTAAATTAAAAACTATTTATGACAACGGTGGAGTGTCTCCACAGTGACCATCGCCATAATTTTCCCTTTGAAATGAGACTACTGGCTCCTCTGTATCTCCACTGGTTGTACCTTTATTAACTTTTGTAATGTTATTCTACATGGTGGCGGCCGCGCATTTGGTATGCGAATTGCCTCCATTACCGAGTTGTATCGGCTACCTGTCATGCACTCGGCAGGTCACCATAGCTTACCCTGCCCATCACAGACGGTACATACCTAATTATAGCGCCACCGAGTCGCCAAATAGGCAGAATTCTCACAATATGTATGGTGAGGTACCGCTGTTTTTAAGCTGGAGGGACACAAAAGTGTAAATGTAGAACATCCAAGTGTTGTTAAACTGAAAGACCTGTATTGTGCATTATCAATTGTCACAGATAGACTGCGTCGTTGGCGTCCATATGTGAGACAGGGTTGGGTTGTGTTGTTTGGGGAAGGAGACCAGACAGCCAGGTCATCGGTCTCATTGGATTAGGGACGGATGGGGAAGGAAGTCGGCCGTGCCCTTTCAAAGGAACCATCCCGGCATTTTCCTGGAGCGATTTAGGGAAATCACGGAAAACCTAAATCAGGATGGCCGGACGCGGTATTGAACCGTCGTCCTCCCGAATGCGAGTCCAGTGTCTAACCACTGCGCCACCTCGCTCGGTCTGTGAGACAGGTATTATGAATTTGTTGGGTATTTGCACAATAACAGTGTTAATTCTGACAAGTGGATCAGTGCATCAATGCCAGTGTTCCTGCTGCACCTAAGTGTGTAAATGTTGAGCCTGTAACTATAAAATCATTGAAACCAAATTATACAAAAAGAGTGCCCATGTGTGTAAATGCACCTATAGGCTTTAATATGATTCAGGCTGATTTCAAAGCATATAAAAACACTTATTTGGATACTTCTGTAAAGCTGAACGATTTTGTGTTAAAAAAACGAGGGTTCCATAAAAGCATTCTTATTTACTTCCAACCTACAATAACTTTAATGGTGAGAAAAATGGTTCAAATGGCTCTGAGCACTATGAGACTCAACTTTTGAGGTCATCAGTCCCCTAGACTTAAAACAACTTACACCTAACTAACCTAAGGACATCACACACATCCATGCCAGAGACAGTATTCGAACCTGCGACCGCAGCAGCAGCGCGGTTCCGGACTGAAGAGCCTAGAAACGCTCGGCCACAAAGGCCGGCGGGTGATGAAACGATAAAATTATATTAATAACACAGACATAGCAACTGAAATCATTGTTTTTTATCAGAAATAATAATTTTTTTCAAAGGAGTTTCCCTATTTGCAGATTTATTTTGTGTACATAACAGCTACTGATCAACAATAGAATATTTACAGCATTTTCTCAGAAAGAGTTTTCATAAATGCAGAATGACTTTATTTACTGTGACAGCTCCGCGGGTGGCCACTTCACTCTCATAGCGCCAGCGGCCCAAAAGAAAACTGGACCCCACGCCGTGTGCGCCCGAGACGCGGACATTGCAGCCATTCCGAAACCACACAGGTCGTAGGTGTTAAGATGGCCTTGCCTAGTTTACGAATGGAAACCTTAAGAAGAGCCTGGCGGACGATGAGAAGCATGCCGGAAACTGTTGCGCCCCTAAGCGTCAAGAGTGCGCTCGTGGAGGTGTGTGAGTCTTATGCATGGCAGCAGCGGTTTTTAAATGCCTTAGAAAGCGAGAAGGTGTCGAAAATTCCAGCACCCCAAAGGTACTGCGAAGGAGCGTGCACAAAGTCCCAAAATTCGCACAGGGAGGCGTGTGACACTGAATAACTGCGAAAGAAGTCAGCCTGCTTAAAAAAATCTGGATAGTAAGGACGTTCCCTATAAATCACAAACTCCAGCAGGTTCTGAGACGAAGCACAAACATGAGACTGTCCAGTCGTTGAGCAGGGGTAAAATTTGGAAATTTGTGGTAAGGTCTTATGGGAACAAACTGCTGAAGTCATCGGTCCCTAAGCCTACACACTACTTAATCTAACTTAAACTACCTTACGCTAACGACGACACACACACCCTTGCCGACGGAGAACTCGAACCTCCGATGGGGTGAGCCACTCACACAGGTGTACTAGTTATAAAGAAGTGTTGTGTGGCTGCTTTCACAACAACTTGGGAATGCAGAAAACATCGAAATAACGAGCGACTATAGCTGGGAACAGCTTTGATGGTGAAATCGTGAGAAAGAGGCCAGTTTCCGAGTCACAGACCAGCCCACGACAGATAAAGGGTTTCCACCCTGCAGTGGAAGCTGTCGTCATGAAACGGCGATCAGTCATTGGGCGGCGTTGCAAATTTCCTCCGCCATTGTCAATGCTAAGAACAGGAAAACGTTCGATTAGTCGTTGAGTTGAGAGGTGGATGAGAAGTGAAGAGAACAAAAATGGCTCTGAGCACTATGGGACTTAACATCTATGGTCATCAGTCCCCTAGAACTTAGAACTACTTAAACCTAACTAACCTAAGGACATCACACAACACCCAGTCATCACGAGGCAGAGAAAATCCCCGACCCCGCCGGGAATCGAACTCGGGAACCCGGGAGCGGGAAGCGAGAACGCTACCGCACGACCACGAGCTGCGGACAGTGAAGAGAACAGTTGGGGGGACATCGCGGAAGCAAGAGTACATGGGGGCTCTTCCATCCATCGCCAACATCCGCCTTCCGACACCGTGATAACGCTGTTTCGGCTACAGCAACACGAGGTGACCTGTCAATGTGGTCACGGTTGTGGGCGTGCGCCGCACAGCCGCGTGCCACCGAGCAGAACGGCCAATCCACGCTGTACAGATCCGAGGCGACGACCCGTACGGTGACAGTCCCTGCCGCCGTCATCACAAACAAACGTCTGTGAAGAACAACAAGATGATTCACTCCCCCTCCTTCCTCTTAATAACTGAGTCGTGTACACGCCCAGTCCAATCGACATTGAAATTTGTAATTTTTGTTTTCTTTTGCGTGCAAAAGTTACTGAAATAAATGCAGGCAATTCATATTTTACTCGTCTAAACTACCTCTTCCATTCTCTCAGCATTTATGTCATAACTATTTGATTATTGATTTCACTTCATCACTGATGTCACTTAGTTATTGGCTCCCAAACTGGAGCTACATAATTAGTAATCTGCACGTCATTTTAAGCAAGATATCACGGAATTCTCTATTCATTGCATTTTGGCGACCAATGTGAGGTGACTTCGTTACTCATCTACATCTCATTTCATGTCACAGAGAAAAGAAGTCAAGATTCACTACATTACATGACAGTAACCGATCGAATACACAGTATTTACAGTGGTAAGAGATACATTATATTAAGAAGATCTTATTTATTTACAGTGTTTATAGGGAATATGGACTAGGAGCAACAGGTGAAAAACCACACTCATACACACAAAATATGTATACACTTGGAAGGAGAGACAGCATTGGTCATATTTTTTTTTGTTTTATTAACCGCAAAATCGATTTTCAGTCACTTAGTGACCATCTTCAGTGCTGTAATATACAATTTAAATTGGTAGGCAGAGATCTGTATTAAATTTCCCCATCAGAAGTAGTCGTTAATTTACTATTGTTTGGTTTAAGAGACCATTACTTACTTTCAGCCATCTATTGTATTTCAAGGTGTACTAATTGTTTAGTTATTTTAGATTGACACTCTAATGTTATATATTTTAACTAACTCCTTAGATTATCTTAGATAATCACTTGATAAATAAGTCTACTGAAGTACTTTCAATTACAATTGGTATGAATCTGTGGTTTGCTCCACAGATTTCTGAGCATTGTCCAAAGAATAATCCAGGTCGGTTTATTATAAATGTTCCTTGGTTTTGTCGACCTGGCATTGCATCCATTCTAACTCCTAATGCAGGAACTGCTCATGAGTGTAGAACGTCTGATGCTCTTGTTAATACTCATACTTCTGTATTTATTGGTAGAATTGTTCGGTTATCTACATCTAGAAGTCGAAATCCATCTTTTTCTAGGTCTTGTTCTGGTGTTATATAAGTGTCAAATTCTACGACTATAAAGTCTGAATATTCATATCTTCAGTATCATTGTCGTCCAATGGTTTTGATTGTGCTTATTGCATCTACTGAATCATCAAGTAAATATAATAGTCGTAATGATGGAAGTGCAATAAAAATTAGGGTAATTGCTGGTAATGCTGTTCAGATTGTTTCAATTAAGTGTCCATGAAGTATGTTTCGGTTTGTATAGGCAATAAATAATATATAACTTAGGGCATAACCTACAATTACTGTAATTAATAGTAATACGACCATAGTATGATCATGGAAGAATGATAGTTGCTCCATGAATGGTGAAGCTCTATCTTGAAGGGATAAATTTGATCATGTTGCCATTAATGAATTTTTCTAATAAAAGGTCAAACCTTTATTTGTAGAGCTTAAATCTACTGCACTAATCTGCCATATTAGAATCTATAAATTAATGGTAATTCTGAGTAACTGTGTTCTGCAGGTGGGCTATTTTGTAGCCATTCTGTTGATCTTCTTATATTAGCTCTAAATATAATTGCTCGGTTTGTAACCATTCTTTCTCATATAATTACAATGAATGTAATGATTCCCACAATAGAAATTGTAGATCCAAATCTTGATACTACATTTCACGATGTATATGCATCTGGGTAGTCTGAATATCGTCGTGGTATTCCTGCTAAACCCAAGAAGTGTTGAGGGAAGAATGTTAAGTTTACTCTGATGAATATAATTGTAAATTGGATGTTTAATCATGTATTATTTATAGTTAATCCTGTAAATATTTGGTATCATTGAATAACACCACCTATAATTGCGAATACTGCCCCTATAGATAATACATAATGGAAGTGGGCTACTACATAATATGTATCATGTAATACAATATCAAGTGATGAATTTGCTAATACTAATCCTGTTAATCCACCAATTGTGAATAGAAAAATAAATCCTGAAGCTCATAATAATAGTGGGTTGAACTTGAATTTAGTTCTATATAGTGTAGCTAATCATCTGAATACCTTAATTCCTGTAGGTAAGGCAATAATTATTGTTGCTGATGTAAAGTATGCCTGTGTATCAACATTCATTCCTACTGTGAATATGTGATGTGCTCATACAATAAATCCTATTAGTCCAATTGATAACATAGCATAGAATATACCTAATGTTCCAAATGATTCAATTTTTCCTCTTTCTTGACATACAATGTGAGAGACAATCCCAAATCCAGGTAGAATTAAAATGTAAACTTCTGGGTGTCCAAAGAATCAAAATAGGTGTTGATATAAAATTGTGTCACCCCCTCCCACAGGATCAGAGAGTGATGTATTAAATTTCGATCTGTTAATTGTATAGTAATAGCTCCTGCTAAGAATGGAAGTGAAAGAAGGAAGAGAAGGGCTGTAATAGCTAAAGATCATACAAATAAAGGTGTTTGATCTAAAGTTATACTTTCTGATCGTATATTAATTGCTGTTGTAATAAAGTTTACTGCACCAAGAATAGATGATACACCTGCTAAATGGAGTGAGAAAATAGCTAGGTCTACAGATGCACCCCCGTGTGCGATAGCTCCTGCTAGAGGGGGGTAAACTGTTCATCCTGTACCAGCACCATTATCTACTATAGAAGATGTAAGAAGAAGGGTTAATGAAGGTGGTAGTAATCAAAAACTTATATTATTTATTTGTGGGAATGCTATATCTGGTGCACCAATTATTAATAGTACAAGTCAATTACCAAATCCACCAATTATAATAGGTATTACTATAAAGAAAATTATTACAAATGCGTGGGCTGTAATAACAAAATTATAAATTTGGTCATCTCCAATTAGAGATCCTGGTTGACCAAGTTCAGCACGGATAAGTATTCTTATTGATGTTCCTACTACTCCTGCTCAAGCTCCAAATAAGAAGTATAAAGTACCAATGTCCTTATGTTTTGTTGAGAATAATCATTTTTGTGGTAAGATGGCTGAATTTTAGGTGGTAGACTGTAAATCTACTTATGAGATGTTTTCTCTCTTGCAATGTTTTAGGTCTTATAATCAATTATGATTCTAGACTGCAATTCTAGAGGTGTAAAGTTTTACTAAGGCCTAAAAGATAATTCTTTTAATTATAACTTTGAAGGTTATTAGTTTAATTAACTCAAGTCCTTAGTATAATAAAATTAAGGTTGATGTTGAGATCAATCGTATTGTTGAAATTATTACTGTTATAGGAAGAATAATTCTATATTTTTGAGACTTTATCCTTACAGATCATAAATTTTCTGTGTGTGACATAATTACGGCTGAGAATCTAATACATATGTAATAATAAAGTTTAATTGTAGTTAATACAACTATAATGGTTATAATAGTTGCTATGTTGTTTTCTATTAATGATTGTATTGCAATTTATTTTGGTAGAAATCCAAGAAATGGCAGTAAACCACCTAGAGATAGGAGAGATAGAAATATTATGAATTTAATTTCAGTTTTTATATTTCTGGCTGAATAAATTTGGTTTATAAAAAATAGGTTTATTTGCTTGAATAATAAAACCATGATTAATCTTAATAGTGAGTAAATAATAAAATATAGTACTCAGATGTTTTGTCTGACTGTTAGAGATCTAATTATTCACCCTAAATGTCTAATTGAAGAGTATGCTATAAGTTGGCGTAGAGATGTTTGATTTAAACCCCCTATTGCCCCAATAATAATTCTTCAAATGACAATTGTTCAAATGAAAGTTCTTAGCTGAATACAATAAGATAATACCATTATTGGGGCAATTTTTTGACATGTTATTAGTGTTAAACAACTATTTCATCTCGAAGCTCCTATTACTTCTGGAAATCAGAAATGAAAAGGTGCAGCCCCAATCTTTAATAATAATCTAGATCTGATTATTATTGATGGAATAAATTCTGTTTCCCACCCTATTGGATACTTTATTTGAATCAGCAAAATTGAAAATAATAGTATTGACAATGCTATTGCTTGGACAATAAAATATTTAATTGATGACTCATTTATTATTATATTTTTATTTCTTGTTAGGAGCAGAATAAATGAAGGTAAGTTGATCTCAAGTCCTATTCAAACTCCAAATCAGGAATTTGATGAAATGGACAGGATCGTTCCTATCATCAATGTTGATAGGAAGAGAAGTTTTGTAGGGTTGTTCGTCATTAAAAAGCAGAGGATTGACATCTCCATAAATGGGGTATAAACCCATTAGCTTGTTTAGCTTACCTTTTTACATTAAGGTGTATGACGCACGTTAGTTTTAATACTAAAGGAGATAGTTTTATTCTGTCTTATGTACTTTTTAATGAAGGTAATTTTTATTTACTTGATTTACCCTATCAAGGTAACCCTTTAATCAGGCACTTCATTTATTTAATACATAAATTATAATTTTTTTTTGAAATATCTTTATGTATAATTTTGGTTATTCCCAATTAATTTATCTCGATTCGGTTAATTAATAATTTATATTAATATATTACTTTTAATTAAATTTAAATACTTATAATCTTATTTTATTATTATTAAGTGACTTTTTTAATTCATTTATTTACCTAGGATTATAGCTACTTATGTTTTTGGCTTAAAAAAGGATATTGTATTATAATATATACAATAATATGTAATTTAAAACTAAATATTTTTATGATTGGATATAATAAATAAAATTAATAATTTTAAATATAAAATATTATATTAATATAAATAATTATAGGATATAATAACATAATATCTATAATTTAACTATAAGATATTTAAGTTAATTTAATATAAACTTAATTTTATATTAATAACATATTATATTAATTTACATAATTGTATATAATATATTTATAATATTATTTAATCTTTCTTTTTTATTAGTGAAAAGAAGGATTAATTAAGAAAGAATATAATACATTCATCGTTATACATGTTCCATATTAATCTACACTCCTGGAAATGGAAAAAAGAACACATTGACACCGGTTGGGTGACCCACCATACTTGCTCCAGACACTGCGAGAGGGCTGTGCAAACAATGATCATACGCACAGCACAGCGGACACACCAGGAACCACGGTGTTGGCCGTCGAATGGCGCTAGCTGCGCAGCATTTGTGCACCGCCGCCGTCAGTGTCAGCCAGTTTGCCGTGGCATACGGAGCTCCATCGCAGTCTTTAACACTGGTAGCATGCCGCGACAGCATGGACGTGAACCGTATGTGCAGTTGACGGACTTTGACCGAGGGCGTATAGTGGGCATGCGGGAGGCCGGTTGACGTACTGCCGAATTGCTCAACACGTGGGGCGTGAGGTCTCCACAGTACATCGATGTTGTCGCCAGTGGTCGGCGGAAGGTGCACGTGCCCGTCGACCTGGGACCGGACCGCAACGACGCACGGATGCACGCCAAGACCGTAGGATCCTACGCAGTGCCGTAGGGGACCGCACCGCCATTTCCCAGCAAATTAGGGACACTGTTGCTCCTGGGGTAACGGCGAGGACCATTCGCAACCGTCTCCATGAATCTGGGCTACGGTCCCGTACACTGTTAGGCCGTCTTCCGCTCACGCCCTAACATCGTGCAGCCCGCCTCCAGTGGTGTCACGACAGGCGTGAATGGTGGGACGAATGGAGACGTGTCGTCTTCAGCGATGAGAGTCGCTTCTGCCTTGGTGCCAATGATGGTCGTATGCGTGTTTGGCGCCGTGCAGGTGAGCGCCACAATCCGGACTGCATACGACCAAGGCACACAGGGCCAACACCCGGCATCATGGTGAGGGGAGCAATCTCCTACACTGGCTGTACACCACTGGTGATCGTCGAGGGGACACTGAATAGTGCACGGTACATCCAAACCGTCATCGAACCCATCGTTCTACCATTCCTAGACCGGCAAGGGAACTTGCTGTTCCAACAGGACAATGCACGTCCGCATGTATCCCGTGCCACCCAACGTACTCTAGAAGGTGTAAGTCAACTACACTGGCCAGCAAGATCTCCGGATCTGTCCCCCATTGAGCATGTTTGGGACTGGATGAAGCGTCGTCTCACGCGGTCTGCACGTCCAGCACGAACGCTGGTCCAACTGAGGCGCCAGGTGGAAATGGCAAGGCAAGCCGTTCCACAGGACTTCATCCAGCATCTCTACGATCGTCTCCATGGGAGAATAGCAGCCTGCATTGCTGCGAAAGGTGGATATACACTGTACTAGTGCCGACATTGTGCATGCTCTGTTGCCTGTGTCTATGTGCCTGTGGTTCTGTCAGTGTGATCATGTGATGTATCTGACCCCAGGAATGTGTCAATAAAGTTTCCCCTTCCTGGGACAATGAATTCACGGTGTTCTTATTTCAATTTCCAGGAGTGTATATTTATATACAATAGAGAAGTTGTTGTGATCATACGTGGGCGTGTTTCTTTTTTTTGTTAGTGTTTGTGATTTTTTCTTTTTTTTTCTTTAAATATTTGAATCTTTTATTTTTTCTTAATTTTATAAATTTTCAAATTTCTTATTTTTGTTTCTAAAAGTTTTATTCTTGGTTGTTTATTCACTTTTTCTTTGTATTACATGTATGTTTTGTTAAACTAAATGTTCTTTATGCAGTAATTTGATTTAATTATCAAGTGATTATGGATTTAGCAATTGATTTAGTATTGGCATAATTCGTGCCAGCAGCCGCGGTTATACGACTGATACAAGTGAATATTATTGGTTAATACAGTTGTTTATATTTTTAGGGTTAAAATATAAATGTGTAAGGTGAAATGTTAAAATTTATTTGTAGCTCTTTTTATGAATCTGTGAAATTAAATAATAAACTAGGATTAGATACCCTATTATTTTAAATGTTAATTATATTTACCAGGGTACTATTAGTTAAGGTCTTTAAACCCAAAGAATTTGGGGGTATCTCATTCCATTCAGAGGAACCTACCCTGTGATTGATAATACACGATTTACTCTACTTAATTTATTTGTTTGTATATCTCCGTTATCAGGGAATCTTTTTAGAGTTCTAATTCTCAAGATTTTAATTATAAGATATTTCAGGTCAAGGTGCAGCTTATAGTTAAGAGGAGGTGGGTTACAATAGATTTATGTTTATAACGGATATGATGGTGAAATACTGTTAATGAAGGTGGATTTGATAGTAATTCAATATATTTAATTTAACTGATAATGGCTCTGAGGTGTGTACACATCGCCCATCGCTCTCATTATTTATTATTCTATTTTATTTTTTTAAAGTAGCTTCAATTTAGATGAGATAATTCGTAACATAGTAGATGTCCTGGAAAGTGTATCTAGGAAGATGTTCAAGATATAACTTATTAGTAAAGTGTTCCACTTACACTGAAAATTTTTCTGTGCAAATCAGAATATCTTGATTATTTACTTTACTATATTTATTTTTTGTTTATTTAATTATTTAATATAAATAATTTTGTTGAATTTTGTCTTAGTATATATTGTAGAATTGATTTTTGAAATTATAGTTTAGTGGTAATGTAAGTGTTTTATGAAATATTATTTTAAATTTTTAAAAGCATATTTTATTTATTGTACATTTTGTACCAGGGTTTATCAAAATTTTGGTATTTATTTTATTTGTCTCGATTTGGATTGATTTATAAATAAGTTATAGTTAATGTATCATAATTACTATGAAATTATTTATAGAAATTATATGTTAATCGTTTCCTCAGATATCCAGTTTCTTAGAAAAAAATTTAATTTTTTGAAGTTAATGGTTTTTATTTAATTTTTTAAGTGTAAATATAAACCTATTTATTCTTTAAGGAATAAGCTTTGAAGTTCATAGCCTATGATTTGTTTTATAATAATGTAATAATAAGCTTTAAACTGGCTATCTTTAAGATTACGTTTTAGTTCATTATGTTTTATTTTTATTTTATAAATACTTTAGGTTTTTTATTAAATAATTAATTTAATTTTAAAATTTTTGTAATATTGATAGAATTAGTATACTTATTTTTATATAATTTTCACCTTGTAAATTTATTATAAGGAACTAGGCAAAATTGATTTTCGCCTGTTTATCAAAAACGTGTCCTCTTGAAAATACTTTGAGGTCAGGCCTGCTCACTGAGTGGATTTTTAAAGAGCAGCGGTATTTTGACCATGCAAAGGTAGCATAATCATTAGTCTCTTAATTAGTCACTGGAATGAATGGCTTGACGAGAAATCAACTGTCTCTTAATAAATTTTTGAATTTAACTTTTGAGTCAAATGGCTTAAATTCTTCTTTAGGACGAGAAGACCCTTTAGAGCTTAACATTTTACTTTTATATATTTTTTTGTTTATCTTTCTATATTTAATGATGATGCTTTATTGGGGTATTCATTATCATTTATTTATGTTTGTTGTTTTGATCCATAATTTATAATCATAAGATTAAGTTACCTTAGGGATAACAGCGTAATTGTTTTTGAGAGCTCATATCGACAAAGCAGATTGCGACCTCGATGTTGGATTAAGAAAAATTTTGGGTGCAGGAGCCCAGTGATTAGGTCTGTTCGACCTTTGAATTCTTACATCATCTGAATTCAGACCGGCGTGAGCCAGGTCGGATTCTATCCTAAGATTATTAATCCATATTAGTACAAAAGAACCATATGGTTGAAATATTTTTTATTATATTGAATAATATTAATTAATTTACTATTTTGACAGATTAATGTGTTGAATTTAGAATTCATTTATGTAGATTTGTAATTAGATTTGGAGGATTGTAGTTAGAAATAAAATCATAATAATAAATATAATTTCAACCAACAAAATTCAATATTCAAGCAATAGAAATTAAAATAGCAACATCACCAATACGATTAGAAAGTGCAGTTAATATACCTGCATTATTAGATTTTACATTTTGGTAGTAAATAACTAATCAATAAGAAACTAAACCCAAACCATCTCATCCTAATAACATTCTAATCAAGTTAGGAGTAATAATTAAAAAACCTATAGAATGAATAAATATTAAAACAATAATAATAAAACGATTTATAATTTTTCTCCCAATATATAATACTCTCTATAATTAATAACCAAAGAAGAAATATATAAAAAAAATTAAAGACATAACAACAATAGAACCATTTAAATTAAAAAGTTCTCATTCTACAAAAACTCTATAATCTATTATTAAATAATAAATACCCAAAATAAAAATTACAGTTCTAGAAAAAAATAAAGATAAAAGACTCAAAGAACAAATAGAAAACAAATTCACGGCCTAAGATGAAAAAATTTATATAATTGATTCTATAAAATAACATTTTTAATTAATATACTTAAACAACTGAAACAAAAAAATTTTCGCCCTTTAAACAAAGAATATTTAAAGGCAATCAATGGAAAAGTAAAAGATGATATTCACGAAAATAACCAAGAGAACAAGTATAAAGACCAGAATAATAATTACCATGCTGACAATAAGAATACATATATAAAGTTTAAACAGCTCTAAATGAAGACAAAAAATTAAAGCAAAAAATTTAAAGAAGATCAAGACATAATTCTATTTAATAATCTAAGTTCACCTACCAAATTTAGTGAAGGAGGAGCAGCTATAGTTGATGATCTTAAAAGAAATCACCATAAAGCCATTCTTGGTATCAAGTTAATTATACCCTTGTTAATTAATAATCTTAGTCTACCTAAATGTTCATAAATAATATTAGACAAACAAAATAACCCAGTAGAACATAAACGATGACCAACCATTAAAGAAAGAGAACCTATACAACCCCACCAATTCTTAGTTATCAATCCTCCAATAACCATTTATTATATGAGAAACAGAAGAATATGCCATTAAAGACTTTAAATCAACCTGACAAAAACAAGTAAATCTAACAATAACACCACCTGATAAACCTAAAGATAAATAAAAATAATTAAACTTTAAACCCAGATAAGAAACAACCTTTATAACATGAGAAATACCATAACCTTCTAACTGTAATAAAACACCAGCAAGAATCATTCTACCTGAAATAGGAGCCTCAACATGAGCCTTAGGAAGCCATAAATGAACCAAAAATATTGGCATCTTAACTAAAAAAGCAAGAATTATAAATACATAAAATATAAAGTAATAAGAACCAAAATCAACCAATAGAGGAAAATATAAAATATTAGAAAAATCATAAACCTTAAATAAAACCAATAGTAAAGGTAATCTAGCAACCAAAGTAAAAAAAACTAAATAAACACCAGCCTGTAAACGTTCAGGTTGATAACCTCAACCCAAAATCAAAAGTAAAGTAGGAACTAATCTAGCCTAAAAAAAATACAATAAAAAGAAAGAAGACTCAATCTAGCAAATGAACAATAAAGTATAATCATTAAAATTAAAACCATAAAGACAAAAAAATTTGAATGAGAAGAACTTAAATAAACTGAACATCTAGCAGTAATTATCAATGAACAAATTCAAAAACTAAGCTAAATCAAACTAAAAGAAAAATAATCAATACCAAAATAAAATCTAATTATATTCGAATCTGCGTACAAATAAACACAAATTATAAAAACAAAACTCGACAGAAACGTTAAGGAATGAACCAACCATCAACAATTATTAACCAAACAAAGAGGGATCAAAAAAATAGTTATAAATAAATACTTTAACATAAGGATAAACCAAAAGAATTAAAAAATCATTACCATGAGAACGAATTATTGAAACTAAAATAGAAAGACCTAAAGCACCATCACAAACAGAATAAACCAAAAAAATAACAGGAAAAAATAATCACAATCAAACTCAATAACAAAAACATTAATTAATATAAATAAAGAATGAAGAATATATTCAAATCTCAAAAGAACCATTAATAAATGTTTACATTTAGAAGAAAAAACATAAACACCAGCAAAATAAACCAATAAAGAAGTAAAGACAGAGAATATAAACATTAGTTTTAATAGTTTAAAAAAAAGGCCGGTCTTGTAAACCGGAAATTAGTCTAGCCCCCGCTTTTAAAACTTCAGAGGTGAAAAAGCTTCCATCATCGATCCCCAAAACCGATATTTTAAATAAACTAACCCCTGAAATGGTCAAAATAACAATTATATTACTATCACACGTAATGAATATAACTTTTATTAAATTAAGACACCCATTATCAATAATGCTTTTCATTATCCTACAAACTATTTCAGTTGGGCTAATAACAGGAACAATAATGGAAAGATACTGATTATCATATATTTTATTCTTAACGTTTCTTGGTGGTATATTTGTCCTATTTATTTATATTACAAGAATTGCATCAAATGAAAAATTTTAACCGAAATCTATTACCATAATCATTACCTTAACAATATGGGTATTTATTATATCAACATTAATTATCCTAGATATATTAACATTTATAGACTTTTTCAAGAATACAGAAACTATAAATATTGATAATTTAATCAATCATCAAGAAATAACACAAATTGAGAAAAATTATATAACAGACCAACATTCATTATTACAATAATAATGATAATTTATTTATTTTTAGCACTATTGGCAGTTGTTAAAATCACTAATATTAACCAGGGGCCTATTCGTAAAATAAGATAATTTACTAATGAATAAACCCTTATGATTAAGACATCCTTTAATTAAAATTATTAATAACTCTTTAGTTGATTTAACTGCACCAACCAATTTTCCATTTTGTTGAAATTTTGGGTCCCTACTAGGGTTATGTTTAGTAATTCAGATCGTAACTGGACTATTTTTAGCTATACATTATACATCAAATTTTGAAATAGCATTTAGTAGTGTAGTACACATCTGCCAAGACGTAAATAATGGTTGAATTATTCGAACCTTACATGCAAATGAAGCTTCTATTTTTTTATTTGTATTTATTTGCATGTAGGACGAGGGATTTACTATGGATCTTACATATACATACACACCTGAATATTTGGTACAGTAATTCTATTCTTAGTTATAGGAACTGCATTTATAGGATACGTTTTACCTTGAGGTCAAATATCATTTTGAGGTGTGACAGTAATTACTAATTTATTATCAGCAATTCCGTATTTAGGAACAGATTTTGTTCAATGAATGTGAGGAGGATTTGCTGTTGATAACGCAACATTGAATCGATTTGTCACATTCCATTTTGTACTACCATTAATTATTGCTGCTATAGCAGCAATTCATTTATTCTTTCTTCACCAAACAGGGTCTAATAACCCCTTAGGTCTAAATGGAGATATCGAAAAAATTCCATTTCACCCATACTTTACTTTCAAGGATTCTATTACATTTATATTAGTAACATCATTATTAATTATATTGCGTTTGATTAATCCTTACCTCCTAGGAGATCCAGATAATTTTGTACCTGCTAACCCCTTAGTAACCCCAGTTCATATTCAACCAGAATGATATTTCTTATTTGCATATGCAATTCTACGATCAATTCCTAATAAGGTAGGAGGGGTTACTGCATTATTCTTATCAATTACAATCTTAATAATTTTACCATTTTATAATAAAACACCATTCCGAGGTATTCAATTCTATCCCATTAATCAGATTTTAATCTGAATTATAGTAGTTGTTGTATGCTTATGAACATGAATTGGTATATGACCTGTTGAAGAACCTTATATTGTAACAGGACAAATCTTAACAATTATCTTCTTTACATACTTCTTAATTAATGTCCATGTTGCAAACACATGAGATAAACTAATTAAGGAATAATAAGTTAATTAGCTTAGGAAACGCATATGTTTTGAAAACATAAAGGTAGAAGTTTAGCGAAAGATGAGTGTAAAAATTATAGGGGAATAACAGTGACCAATACCTTCAGTAGATTATATGGAAGAATTATTAAATATTTGTTAGAACAAGAATACTAAGAAAAGGAGGCTGTAGAACAAGCAGGTTTTAGAGCTGGAAGATCAACATTTGATCATATCTTTTGCCTACAGCAAATTATTGAAAAAAAAATGGTTCAGGCACAACCTATACGTTTAGTATTCATAGATATAAAAAAAGCCTATGATAGTGTGCCTTTATCCAGTTTATGGAAAGCTTTAATATCAATAGGAATAAATCCAAGAATAATTAAAGCAATTCAAAATTTATATAAAAATTCTATTTCAAAAATAAAAATTGGTAAATATCTATCACATGGATTCCAAGTCACAAAAGGATTACGTCAAGGATGTAGCATCTCACCTACATTGTATAAAATATATACAGAAGTAACTTTACAGAATTGGAAGAAAAAATGTCACGCTATGGGAATACCAATAAATGATAGAACAATATACTCGTTACAATTTGCAGATGACCAACTGATTATAGCCCAAGACTGTGAGGACATAGAGTATATGACCAGAAAATTGATTCAAGAATATAAAAAAATCAGGCCTAAATGTAAACATGAATATAACAATGTACATGGTAATTGGTGGAGTGAATGGAAACTTAATATTAGAAGAAGGGATGGGAACAATAACAGCTACTGAGGAATATAAATATTTAGGTGTGAAAATTACAAATGATGGGAAACAGGACAAAGAAATTAGATCAAGAATAAATTCTGGAAAGACGACAATCTCTTTATTGAATGGAATTCTCTGGGACAAACACAAAACAACTGATAACAAAATAAGGATTTTTAAATCAATAGTTAGGAGCATTATTACATATGGTTCAGAAGTGTGGACAACAAAATGGCAACCGAAATCAAAATTATTAGCCACAGAATTGGATTTCTGGAGATGTTCAGCAAGAATATCAAGACGAGAAAGAATAAGAAATGAAGTAATCAGAGACAAGATGAAATGTAAAAATTCAGTTATTGATTTCATCGAGCACAAACAACTTAAATGGTATGGACACATCAGACGAATGGAACAGGAAAGGCTACCAAAATGCATAACCGACTGGGTACCAATTGGAAGAAGAAAAAGGGGACGACCACCTGATACATGGATACAGGGAGTTCAGTCAGCAAAGAGGAAGAACAACATTCCTGAAGATTTATGGACAAATAGAGAAGAGTAGAGAACAATATTTAGTGACTTACTGTAATCTAGAATAGGTGCTGGAAAAATGTACTCACAATGTAAATCCAGAATAATAATAATAAAACTATAAGGTTAACTCTTCTATTAACTTTTCTTAAAAAATTTTACTAAATAAATGAGATAAATAAAATCTTTAAACCGACAAAGAAAATAAAAAAATTCAAAGATAAAGGTAAAAAACTTTTTCAAGCTAAATATATTAACTTCTCATAACGCAAGCTTAATAAAAAATATAAAAGAATAAAAATCACCACCTAAAAAAATTAAAGCTAATAATATTCTTATAAAAACAATTCTAGTATACTCAGCTAAAAAAATTAAAGTAAATCCCCCCACACCATATTCAATATTAAAACCTGAAACTAACTCAGATTCACCCTCAGCAAAATCAAAGGGAGTACGATTAGTTTCAACTAAACAAGAAGCAAAACAAGCTAAAGCTAAAGGAAAAGAAATAATAAGAAATCTACAATAAAGCTGATAATTTATAAAATCAAACATGTTAAAGCAACCAATTAAAATAATTAAAGATAGTATAATTAAAGCCAAACTAACTTCATACGAAATTGTTTGAGCAACAGACCAAAGAGAACTTAATAAAGAATAATTTGAATTAGAAGACCAACCAGCAATTATAATGGAATAAACACCTAATCCAGTACAACATAAAAAAAAACAAAAATCCATAAGAAAAAGAACATATATAAGTTAAGTAAGGGAAAATTACTCAAACAGCCAAAGAAATTATTTAATTAAAAAAAGGAGGAAAATAATAAAGTAAATAATTAGATATAATAGGAAATGCCTGCTCCTGACACATTAACATAATAGCATCACTAAAGGGTTGTGGAATTCCTACAAATCCTACTTTATTTGGATCCTTTCGAATTTGGATATAACCTAAAACCTTACGCTCTAATAAAGTTAAAAAAGCAACACTAATTAAAACACAAATATCTAATAAAAGAAAATTCAAAATAAACATTAATATATCATAAAGTATCAATACTATTTGTAGAAAAAATCTACATAAATGAATTCTAAATTCAACACATTAATCTGTCAAAATAGTAAATTAATTAATATTAATGAATATAATAAAAAAATTTCAACCATATGGTCCTTTCGTACTAAAATGGATTAATAATCTTAGGATAGAAACCGACCTGACTCACGACGGTCTGAGTTCAGATCATGTAAGAATTTAAAAGTCAAACGGACCTAATCACTGGGCGCCTGCACCCAAAATTTTTCTTAAACCAACAACGAAGACGCAATCTGCTTTGTCGATATGAGCTCTCAAAAACAATTATGCTGTTATCCCTAAGGTAACTTAATCTTATGATCATAAATTATGGATCAAAACAACAAACATAAATAAATCATACACATTCCTGGAAATTGAAATAAGAACACCGTGAATTCATTGTCCCAGGAAGGGGAAACTTTATTGACACATTCCTGGGGTCAGATACATCACATGATCACACTGACAGAACCACAGGCACATAGACACAGGCAACAGAGCATGCACAATGTCGGCACTAGTACAGTGTATATCCACCTTTCGCAGCAATGCAGGCTGCTATTCTCCCATGGAGACGATCGTAGAGATGCTGGATGTAGTCCTGTGGAACGGCTTGCCATGCCATTTCCACCTGGCCCCTCAGTTGGACCAGCGTTCGTGCTGGACGTGCAGACAGCGTGAGACGACGCTTCATCCAGTCCCAAACATGCTCAATGGGGGACAGATCCGGAGATCTTGCTGGCCAGGGTAGTTGACTTACACCTTCTAGAGTACGTTGGGTGGCACGGGATACATGCGGACGTGCATTGTCCTGTTGGAACAGCAAGTTCCCTTGCCGGTCTAGGAATGGTAGAACGATGGGTTCGATGACGGTTTGGATGTACCGTGCACTATTCAGTGTCCCCTCGACGATCACCAGTGGTGTACGGCCAGTGTAGGAGATCGCTCCCCACACCATGATGATGGGTGTTGGCCCAGTGTGCCTCGGTCGTATGCAGTCCTGATTGTGGCGCTCACCTGCACGGCGCCAAACACGCATACGACCATCATTGGCACCAAGGCAGAAGCGACTCTCATCGCTGAAGACGACACGTCTCCATTCGTCCCTCCACTCACGCCTTTCGCGACACCACTGGAGGCGGGCTGCACGAGCCGAAGACGGCCTAACGGTGTGCGGGACCGTAGCCCAGCTTCATGGAGACGGTTGCGAATGGTCCTCGCCGATACCCCAGGAGCAACAGTGTCCCTAATTTGCTGGGAATTGGCGGTGCGGTCCCCTACGGCACTGCGTAGGATCCTATGGTCTTGGCGTGCATCCGTGCGTCGCTGCGGTCCGGTCCCAGGTCGACTGGCACGCGCACCTTCCGCCGACCACTGGCGACAACATCGATGTACTGTGGAGACCTCACGCCCCACGTGTTGAGCAATTCGGCGGTACGTCCACCCGGCCTCTCGCATGCCCACTATACGCCCTCACTCAAAGTCCGTCAACTGCACATACAGTTCACGTCCACGCTGTCGCGGCATGCTACCAGTGTTAAAGACTGCGATGGAGCTCCGTATGCGACGGCAAACTGGCTGACACTGACGGCGGCGGTGCACAAATGCTGCACAGCTAGCGCCATTCGACGGCCAACACCGCGGTTCGTGGTGTGTCCGCTGTGCCGTGCGTGTGATCATTGCTTGTACAGCCCTCTCGCAGTGTCCGGAGCAAGTATGGTGGCTCTGACACACCGGTGTCAATGTGTTCTTTTTTCCATTTCCAGGAGTGTAATAATGAAGAGTTTATTTATTCTTCATGTCACCCCAACAAAACATAATCATTAAATATAGAAAGACAAACAAAAAACTATATAAAAGTAAAATGTTAAGCTCTATAGGGTCTTCTCGTCCTAAAGAAGAATTTAAGCCTTTTGACTCAAAAGTTAAATTCAAAAATTTATTAAGAGACAGTTGATTTCTCATCAAGCCATTCATTCCAGCCACTAATTAAGAGACTAATGATTATGCTACCTTTGCACGGTCAAAATACCGCGGCTCTTTAAAAGTCCAATCAGTGAGCAGGCCATACCTCAAAGTATTTTCAAGATGAGATGTTTTTGATAAAGAGGCGGAAATCAATTTTGCCTAGTTCTTTATAACAAATTTACAAGGTAAAAATTATATACAAATAAATATACTAATTCCATCATTATTACTAAAATTTTAAAATTAAATTAATAATTTAATAAAAAACCTAAAGTTTTTATAAAATAAAAATAAAAATTAATGAACTAAAACGTAATCTTAAAGATAGCTGGTTTAAAGCTTAGTCTTACATAATTATAAAACAAATTATAGGCTATTAACTTCAAAGCTTATCCTTCAAAGAATATATAAGTTAATATTTATACTTAAAAAATTAAATAAAAACAATTAACTTCAAAAAATTAAATTTTTTCTTAAGAAACTAGATATTTTGGGAAACGATTAACATCTCATTTCTATAAATAAGTTAATAATAATTACGATACATTAACTGTAACTTATTTATAAATAAATCCAAATCGAGACAAATAAAATAAATACCAAAATTTTGATAAACCCTGATACAAAAGGTACAATAAATAAAATATACATTTAAATATTTAAAATAATATTTCATAAAACGCTTACATTACCAATAAACTATAATTTCAAAAATCAATTCTACAAAATACACTAAGACAAAATTCAACAAAATTATTTATATTAAATAATTAAATAAACAAAAAATAAATTTAATAAAATAAATAATCAAAATATCCTGATTTGCACAGAAAAATTTTCAGTGTAAGTGAAACACTTTACTAATAAGTTATATCTTGAACCTCTTCCTAGTTACACTTTCCAGTACATCTACTATGTTATGACTTATCTCATCTAAATTGAAGCTACTTTAAAATAATAAAATAGAATAATAAATAATGAGAGCAATGGGCGATGTGTACACGCCTCGGAGCCAATATCAGTTAAATTAAATATATTGAATTACTATCAAATCCACCTTCATTAACAGTATTTCACCATCAAATCCGTTATAAACAATAATCCATTGTACCCACCTCCTCTTAACTATAAGCTGCACCTTGACCTGAAATATTTTATAATTATAAATCTTGAGAATTATAACTCCAAAAAAATTCTCTGAAATCGGAGATATGCAAACAAATAAATTAAGTAGAGTAAATCGTCTACTATCAATCACGGGGTAGGTTCCTCTGAATGGAATGAGATACCGCCCAATTCTTTCGGTTTAAAGACCTTAACTAATAGTACCCTGGTAAATATAATTAACATTTAAAATAATAGGGTTTCTAATCCTAGTTTATTATTTAATTTCACAGATTCATTTAAAAAAACTACAAATAAATTTTAACATTTCACCTTACAAATTTATATTTTAACCCTAAAAGTATAAACAACTGTTTTAACCAATAATATTCACTTGTATCAATCGTATAACCGCAGCTGCTGGCACGAATTATGCCGATACTAAATCATTTGCTAAATCCAAAATCACTTGATATTTAAATCAAATTACTGCATAAAGAACATTTAGTTTAACAAAACATACGTATAATACAAAGGAAAAGTGAATAAACAAGCAAGAATAAAACTTTTAGAAACAAAACTAAGAAATTTGAAAATTTATAAATTAAGAAAAAATAAAAGATTCAAATATGTAAAGAAATAAAAGAAAAAATCACAAACACTAACAAAAAAAAAGAAACACACCCACATATGACCACAACACATTCTCTATTGTATATAAATAAAGATTGATATGGAACATGTATAACGATAAATGTATTATATTCTTTCTTATTTAATCTTTCTTTTCACTAATAAAAATGAAAGATTAAATATTATTATATATACATTTTATACAATTATGTAAATTACTGTAATATGTTATTAATATAAAATTTAGTTTATATGAAATTAACTTAAGTATCTATTAGTTAAATAATCTAATTATAGATAATTACGTAATTATATCATTATAATTAATATAATTATTTATATTAATATAATATATTATATTTAAAATTATTAATTTTTTATTATATCCAATTATAATTATATTAAAATTAAATTACATATTATTATATATATTGTAATACAATAACCTACTTTAAGCTAAAACATAAGTAGCTATAACCCTGGGTAAATAAATGAATTACAATAATGACATAATAATAAGAAAATAAGATTATAAGTATTTTAATTTAATTAAATGTAATATATTAATATAAATTACATATATATATACACACAAATTATCTGAATCGAGATAAATTAATTACGAATAACCAAAATATTACATAAAGAAATTTCAACTTATATATTAAATAAATGAAGTGCCTGATTAAAGGGTTACCTTGATAGGGAAAATCAAGTAAATAAAAATTACCTTCATTAAAAATTACATAAGACAGAACTAAACTATCTGCTTTAGTATCAAAAACTAACGTGCGTCATACACCTTAATGTAAAAAGTTAAGCTAAACAAGCTAATGGGTTCATACCCCATTTATAGAGGTATCAATCTTCTCCTTTTTAATGACCAACAACTCTACAAAACTTCTCTTCCTATCAACATTGATGATAGGAATGATCCTGTCCATTTCATCAAATTCCTGATTTGGAGTTTGAATAGGACTTGAGATCAACTTACCTTCATTTATTCCTCTCCTAACAAGAAATAAAAATATAATAATAAATGAGTCGTCAATTAAATATTTTATTGTCCAGGCAATAGCATCGACAATACTATTATTTTCTATTATGCTGATTCAAATAATGTATCCAATAGGGTGGGAAACAGAATTTATTCCATCAATAATAATCGGATCTAGATTATTATTAAAGATTGGGGCTGCACCTTTTCATTTCTGATTACCAGATGTAATGGGAGCTTCGAGATGAAATAATTGTTTATCACTAATAACATGACAAAAAATTGCCCCAATAATGGTATTATCTTATTGTATTCAGCTAAGAACTTTCATTTGAATAATTATCATTTTAAGAATTATTATTGGGGCAATAGGGGGTTTAAATCAAACATCTCTACGCCAACTTATAGCATACTCTTCAATTAGACATTTAGGGTGAATAATTAGATCTCTAACAGTCTGACAAAACATCTGAGAACTATATTTTATTATTACTCACTATTAAGATTAATCATGGTTTTATTATTTAAGCAAATAAACGTATTTTTTATAAACCAAATTTATTCAGCCAGAAATATAAAAACTGAAATTAAATTCATAATATTTCTATCTCACCTATCTCTAGGTGGTTTACCGCCATTTCTTGGATTTCTACCAAAATGAATTGTAATACAATCAGAAATAGAAAACAACATAACAACTATTATAACCATAATAGTTGTAATAACTACAATTACACTTTATTATTACATATGTATTAGATTCTCAGCCCTACCTATGTCACACACAGAAAATTCATGATCTATAAGGATAAAGTCTCAAAAATCCAGAATTATTCTTGCTATAACAGCAATAATTTCAACAATACGATTGTTCTCAACATCAACCTTAATTTAATTTTACTAAGGACTTAGTTAATTAAACTAATAACCTTCAAAGTTATAATTGAAAGAATAATCTTTTAGGCCTTAGTAAAATTTTATACCACTAGAATTGCAGTCTAGAATCATAATTGAAAATAAGACCTAAAACATGGTAAGAGAGAAAACGTCTCATTAGTTATTTACAGTCTACCACCTAAAATTCAGCCATCTTACCGCAAAAATGATTATTCTCAACAAACCATAAGGACATTGTTACTTTATACTGCCTATTTGGAGCATGAGCAGGAATAGTAGGAACATCAATAAGAATACTTATTCGTGCTGAACTTGGTCACCCAGGATCTCTAATTGGAGATGACCAAATTTATAATGTTATTATTACAGCCCATGCATTTGTAATAATTTTCTTTATAGTAATACCTATTATAATTGGTGGATTTGGTAATTGACTTGTACCATTAATAACTGGTGCACCAGATATAGCATTCCCACGAATAAATAATATAAGTTTTTGATTACTACCACCTTCATAACCCTTCTTCTTACATCTTCTATAGTAGATAATGGTGCTGGTACAGGATGAACAGTTTACCCTCCCCCCCCCTAGCAGGAGCTACTGCACACGGGGGTGCATCTGTAGATTTGGCTATTTCCTCACTCCACTTAGCAGGTGTATCATCTATTCTTGGTGCAGTAAACTTCACTACAACTTTAGTTAATATACGATCAGAGAGTATAACTTTAGATCAGACACCTTTATTTGTATGATCTGTAGCTTTTACAGCCCTTCTCCTCCTCCTTTCACTTCCAGCCTTAGCAGGAGTTATTACTATACTCTTAACAGATCGAATTCTAAATACATCATTCTTTGACCCTGTGGGAGGGGGTGACCCAATTTTATATCAACACCTATTTTGATTCTTTGGACACCCAGAAGTTTACATTTTAATACTACCCAGATTTGGGATTGTCTCTCACATTGTATGTCAAGAAAGAGGAAAAATTGAATCATTTGGAACATTAGGTATATAATCTATGCTATGTTATCAATTGGACTAATAGGATTTATTGTATGAGCACATCACATATTCACAGAAGGAATGAATGTTGACACAAGAGCATGCTTTACATCAGCAACAATAATTATTGCCATACCTATAGGAATTAAGGTATTCAGATGATTAACTACACTATATGGAACTAAATTCAAATTCAACCCACCATTATTATGAGCTTTAGGATTTATTTTTCTATTCACAATTGGTGGATTAACAGGATTAGTATAAGCCAATTCATCACTTGATATTGTATTACATGATACATATTATGTAGTAGCCCACTTCCAATATGTATTCTCTGTGGCATCAGTATTCGCAATTATAGGAGGTGTTGTTCAATGATACCCACTATTTACAGGATTAACTATAAATAATACATGATTAAAAATCTAATTTACAATTATATTCATCAGAGTAAACTTAACATTCTTCCCTCAACACTTCTTAGGGTTAGGAGGAATACCACGACGATATTCAGACTACCCAGATGCATATACATCGTGAAATGTAGTATCAAGAATTGGATCTACAATTTCTATTGTGGGAATCATTATATTCATTGTAATTATATGAGAAAGAATGGTTACAAACCGAGCAATTATATTTAGAGCCAATATAAGAAGATCAACAGAATGGCTACAAAATAACCCACCTGCAGAACACAGTTACCCAGAATTGCCATTAATTTCTACAGTCTAATATGGCAGATTAGTGCAGTAGATTTAAGTTCTACAAATAAAGGTTTGACCTTTTATTAGAAAAATTCATTAATGGCAACGTGATCAAATTTATCCCTTCAAGATGGAGCTTCACCATTAATGGAGCAACTATCATTCTTCCATGATCATACTACGGTCGTATTATTATTAATTACAGTAATTGTAGGTTATGCCCTAAGTTATATATTATTTATTGTCTATACAAACCGAAACATACTTCATGGACACTTAATTGAAACAATCTGAACAGCATTACCAGCAATTACCCTAATTTTTATTGCACTTCCATCATTACGACTATTATATTTACTTGATGATTCAGTAGATGCAATAAGCACAATCAAAACCATTGGGCAACAATGATACTGAAGATATGAATATTCAGACTTTATAGACGTAGAATTTGACACTAATATAACACCAGAACAAGACCTAGAAAAAGATGGATTTCGACTTCTAGATGTAGTTAACCGAACAATTTTACCAATAAATACAGAAGTATGAGTATTAACTAGAGCATCAGACGTTCTACGCTCATGAGCAGTTCCTGCATTAGGAGTTAGAATGGATGCAATACCAGGTCGACAAAACCAAGGAACATTTATAATAAACCGACCTGGATTATTCTTTGGATAATGCTCAGAAATCTGTGGAGCAAACCACAGATTCACACCAATTGTAATTGAAAGTACTTCAGTAGACTTATTTATCAAGTGATTATCTAAGATAATCTAAGGAGTTAGTTAAAATATATAACATTAGAGTGTCAATCTAAAATAACTAAACAATTAGTACACCTTGAAATATATCAGATGGTTGAAAGTAAGTAATGGTCTCTTAAACCAAACAATGGTAAATTAACGACTACTTCTGATGGGGAAATTTAATCAAAATCCCTCAAATATCCCCTCTTATATGATTCTCCCTATTCATTATATTTTTGGCTACATTAATTCTATTTAATCAAATAAACTTTTTCCCATTTAAGCCAAATCTTATTAAAAGAGCGGTAAAAAGAGCAATTGAGATAAAAAACTTAAATTGAAAATGATAACAAACTTATTCTCAACATTTGACCCATCAACTAACATCTTCAATTTATCATTAAATTGAACTAGAACATTCTTAGGACTATTATTAATCCCATCAATGTTTTGACTTACACCATCATGAATTAAAATTATTTGAAATAAACTAAACCTAACCTTACACAAAGAATTTGAAACACTACTAGGACCAAAATCATTTAATGGAACAACATTCATCTTTATCTCAATTTTTATTATAATACTATTTAATAATTTAAATCAGTATTCCCTTACATCTTTACTAGAACAAGACATTTAGCATTAACATTTGCAATCGCTCTACCTATATGATTAAGATTCATGTTGTTTGGATGAATTAATCATACGAATCACATATTTACACACCTTGTTCCACAAGGAACACCTCCTGCATTAATATCAATTATAGTATTAATTGAAACAATTAGAAATGTCATTCGACCAGGTACACTAGCAGTACGACTAGCAGCAAATATAATTGCAGGACACTTAGTATTAACATTACTAGGAAATACAGGACCATCTATAGCAATAAACTTAATTTCACTATTAATTATTGGACAAATACTTCCATTCATTCTAGAATCAGCAGTGGCAATAATTAAAGCTTATGTTTTCTCAATTTGAAGAACTTTATATTCTAGAGAAGTATACTAAACCTATGTTAACAACTCACTCAAATCACCCATTCCACTTAGTAGACCATAGACCTTGACCATTAACAGGAGGAATTGGAGCAATAGTTCTAGTATCAGGATTAGCAAAATGATTTCACCTATTTAACATTAACTTATTTATAATTGGATTCGGAATTACCCTACTAACTATAATCTAATGAGGACGAGATGTAGTACGAGAAGTGACATATCAACAGCTACATACGGGATTTGTATCAATTGGATTACAATGAGGAGTATTTTTATTAATTGCATCAGAAGTATTATTCTTTGTTTAATTATTCTGAGCATTTTTCGGAAGAATACTAGCACCAACTATTGAACTAGGAATACTACGACCTTGAATAGGAATTCAACCTTTAAATCCTATACAAATTCCATTACTTAATACAGCTATTTTTTTGGCCTCAGGGGTAACAGTAACATGAGCACATCACAGTTTAATAGAATTTAATCATATTCAAGCATTACAAGGATTATTCTTCACAGTATTACTCGGACTATATTTCACTATACTTCAAGCATACGAATATTGGGAAACACCTTTCACTATTGCAGACACAGTTTATGGATCAACATTCTTTGTTGCAACAGGATTCCATGGTCTACACGTAATTATTGGAACATTTTTCTTATCAACATGTCTTCTTCGACACTCAATAAACCAATTCTCACCAAGACACCACTTTGGATTCGAAGCAGCAGCATGATACTGACACTTTGCAGACATAGTATGATTATTCCTATACATTTCCATTTATTGATGAGGTAGATAATTGTTTTTCTACTATAAATAGTACATTTGACTTCCAATCAGAAAGCTTGATAAATATCAAGAACAACAATCCTAATTCTATCGACAAGAATTTTTATTAGATTTATTATCCCAATAGTTGTTATAATCCTTGCAACAACATTATCAAAGAAATTAATTAATGATCGAGAAAAAAGATCCCCATTTGAGTGTGGGTTTGACCCAAAAAGAGCAGCACAAATACCATTCTCACTGCGATTCTTCTTAATTGCAGTAATTTTTTTAATTTTTGATATAGAAATTGCACTAATCCTTCCAATTGTAATTATTTTCAAAACCTCAGGCATATTAATCTGAACAGTATCAACAATATTTTTATCCTAGTATTATTAGGTGGACTATACCATGAATGAAATGAAGGAGCCTTACCATGAGCAGAATAAAGGGTTGTAGTTAACTATAACATTTGGGTTGCATTCAAAAAGTATTGATATAATCAATCAACATTAAATAGAATAAGAAACGCAATATTGCAGTCAGTTTCGACCTGGAAGATTGGTAAATAAAATACCCTTATTCTTATTAATTGAAGCCAAAAAGAGGCATATTACTGTTAATAATATAATGGAACTATAAAGTTCCAATTAAGGAAAAGTAAAGCCAATATGAAAGCTGCTAACTTTTTATATTAGCGGTTAAACTCCGTTAACATTTCTAAAATTTATATAGTTTAAATAAAACATTACATTTTTACTGTAAAAATAATATATCTATATTTATAAATACCTAAAAGTAAAAATACTTCCTTAACATCTTAAGTGTCATGCTCTAATTATAAGCAATTTAAGTAAACGAAAAATAATATTACCAAAATAAATATTCAAAAAATAAAATTTAAAAATTTATTTTAAAATTAGAATCATACAACCCTGGATATGACCAATTAAATAAATAAATAGTCTGTATAAACCTTGACTACTAAATAATTCACCTCAACCATAATCAAATGATTTAGATGCACTTTAAATAATAAGGTAAAGCAATCACATGAGGAATAGGAAAAATTAACCACGACAAAAGGCTACCACCAAAAACAGCAACAAACAATAAATAATTATACCAAACGAAATACAATAACCCTTACCATCAAAACAAAATCTAGAATAAAAATTATTATCACCAGATATTGAATAATAAAAACAACGGAAAAGAATAAGAAGCAGGTAAACCAGTAGAAAAGAAATAAAGAAAAAAATTAAACAATTAATCCATCTTAAACAAACCATTTCAGAATTACATCCTTTGAATAAAAACCTGCTAAAAAAGGCATACCACACAAAGACAAACTAGAAACATTAAAACAAACTGAAGTTAAAGGTATATAAATAACAATTGAACCTATAAAATGAATATCCTGAGAATCCTTTAAATTATGAATTATTGAACCTGCACACGTAAACAGTAATGCCTTAAATAAAGCATGAGCTAATAAATGAAAAAATGCAAGTTTTGGATAACCTATAGCCAAAATTCTTATTATTAAAACAAGTTGTCTTAAAGTAGGAAGAGCAATAATTTTCTTCAAATCAAATTCAATATTAGCCCCAATCCAGCGATAAATATAGTTAAACAACCAATTAAAAATAAAATCAACCACAATTATAAGTATCTGATATTGGTCTGAAACGAACTAATAAATAAACTCCAGCAGTAACAAGAGTAGAAGAATGAACTAAAGCAGAAACAGGAGTAGGAGCAGCCATAGCAGCAGGAAGTCAAGAAGAAAAGGGAATTTGAGCTCTTTTAGTTATAGCTGCTAAAACAAATAATATAGTAATAAGCTTTATTTAAAAAAAATTAGAAATAAAATCAAAATAATAAATATAATTTCAACCACCAAAATTCAATATTCAAGCAATAGGAATTAAAATAGCAACATCACCAATACGATTAGAAAGAGAAGTTAATATACCTGAACCATAAGATTTTACATTTTGGTAGTAAATAACTGAACAATAAGAAACTAAACCCAAACCATCTCCTCCTAATAACATTCAAATCAAATTAGGACTAATAATTAAAAAACCTATAGAAAGAATAAATATTAAAACAATAATAATAAAACGATTTATATTCTTTTCTCCTGATATATAATCCTCTCTATAATAAATAACCAGAGAAGAAATATATATAACAAAAGACATAAAAATAAGAGATATTCAATCCAAAATTAAAGTCATAACAACCATAAAACCATTTAAATTAAAAAGTTCTCATTCAACAAAAACTCTATAATCAATTATTAAATAATAAATACCCAAAATAAAAATTATAGTTCTTGAAAAAAATAAAGGAAAAAACTCAAAGAACAAATAGAAAATAAATGCATGGGCTAAGATGAAAAAATTCATATCATTGATTCCACAAAGCAACTTTTTTGATTAAAATACTTAAGCAACCTAAACAAAGAATATTTAAAGGCAATCAATGTAAAAGTAAAAGATGATATTCACAAAAATAAGCAAGAGAACAAGTATAAACACCAGAACAATAATTACCATGCTGTGAATAAAAATACATATATAAAGTATAAACAGCTCTAAAAAAAGACAAAAAAGTTTAAGCAAAAAATCTAAAAGAAGATAAAGACATAGTTCTATTAAATAATCTAAGTTCACCTAGCAAAGTTAGTGAAGGAGGAGCAGCTATATTTGCTGATCTTAAAAGAAATCACCATAAAGCCATTCTTGGTATCAAGTTAACTATACACTTGTTAATTAATAATCTTCGTCTACCTAAACGTTCATAAATAATATTAGACAAACAAAATATCCCAGAAGAACATAAACCATGACTAACCACTAAAGAAAGAGAACCTATACAACCCCACCAATTCATAGTTATCAATCCTCCAATAACCATTCTTATAATAGAAACAGAAGAATATGCAATTAAAGACTTTAAATCAACCTGATGAAAACAAATCAATCTAACAATAAACCCACCAGATAAACATAAAGATAATCAAAAATAATTAAACTTTAAACCCAGATAAGAAATAACCTTTATAACACGAAAAATACCATAAGCACCTAACTTTAGTAAAATACCAGCAAGAATCATTCTACCTGAAATAGGAGCCTAAACATAAGCCTTAGAAAGCCATAAATGAACCACAAATATTGACGTCTTAACTAAAAAAGCAAGAATTATACATTCATAAAATATAAATTAATAAGAACCAAAATCAACCAATAGAGGAAAATATAAAGTATTAGAAAAAACATAAACCTTAAATAAGACCAATAATAAAAGTACAAAAAATTAAATAAACACCAGCCTGTAAATGTTCAGGTTGATTACCTCAACCCAAAAACAAAAGTAAAGTTGGAAGTAATCTAGCCTCAAAAAAAAAATTAAAAGAAAGAAGACTCAATCTAGCAAATGAACAATAAAGCATAATCATTCAAATTAAAACCATAAAGACAAAAAAATTAGAACGATTAGAACTTAAATAAACTGAACTTCTAGCAGTAATTATTAAAGAACAAATTCGGAAACTAAGCGAAAACAAACTAAATAAATAATAATCAATACTAAAATAATATTTAATTATATTCAAATCTGCGTATGAATAAACACAAATTATAAAAACAAAATTCGACAGAGACATTAAAGAATGAACCAACCATCGACAATTATTAACCAAACAAAGAGGAATCAAAAAAATAGTTATAAATAGATACTTTAACATAAGGAAAAACCAAAAGAATTAAAAAAATCATTACCATGATAACGAATTATTGAAACTAAAATAGAAATACCTAAAGCACCTTCACAAACAGAAAAAACCAAAAAAATTACGGGAAAAAAATAATGATAATCAAACACAATAAGAAAAACAATAATTAATGTAAATAAAGAAAGAACAATATATTAAAATCTCAAAAGAACCATTAATAAATGTTTACATTTAGAAGAAAAAACATAAACACCAGCAAAATAAACCAATAAAGAAGTAAAGACAGAGAATATAAACATTAGTTTTAATAGTTTAAAAAAAAGGCCGGTCTTGTAAACCGGAAATAAGTCTAGCCCCCGCTTTTAAAACTTCAGTGGTGAAAAAGCTTCCATCATCGGTCCCCATAACCGATATTTTAAATAATCTAACCCCTGAAATGATTAAAATAACAATTATATCACTATCAAACGTAATGAATATTAATTTTATTAAATTAAGACACGCAATATCAATAATGCTTTTCATTATCCTACAAACTTTTTTAGTTTTTGCTAATAATGGGAACAATAATGGAAAGATATTGAATATCATATATTTTATTTTTAACGTTTCTTGGTGGTGTATTTGTCCTATTTATTTATATTAAAAGAATTGCATCAAACGAAATATTTCAACCGAAATCAGTTACCATAATCATTACCTTAACAATATGGGTAATTATTACATCAACATTAATTATCCTAGATATATCAATATATAGACTTTTTCAAGTATACTGAAACAATAAATATTGATAATTCAATCAATTATCAAGAAATAACAATATCTTTAGAAAAATTATATAACGGACCAACATTCATTATTACTATAATAATAATAATTTATCTATTTTTAGGACTATTAGCAGTTGTTAGAATCACTAATATTAACCAGGAGCCTATTCGTAAAATAAGATAATTTACTAATGAATAAATCCTTACATTTAAGACATCCTTTAATTAAAATTATTAATAACTCTTTAGATGATTTACCTGCACCAACAAATATTTAATTTTGATGAAATTTTGGGTCCCTACTAGGGTTATGTTTAGTAATTCAGATCGTAACTGGACTATTTTCAGCTATACATTATACATCAAATATTGAAATAGCATTTAGTAGTGTAGTACTCACCTGCCGAGACATAAATAATGGTCGAATTATTCGAACCTTACATGCAAATTGAGCTTCTATATTTATTATTTGTATTTATTTGCATGTAGGACGAGGGATTTACTATGGATCTTACATATCCATACACACCTGAATAATTGGTACAGTAATTCTATTCTTAGTTATAGCAACTGCATTTATAGGATACGTTTTACCTTGAGGTCAAATATCATTTTGAGGTGTGACAGTAATTACTAATTTATTATCAGCAATTCCGTATTTAGGAACAGATTTTGTTCAATGAATGTGAGGAGGATTTGCTGTTGATAACGCAATATTGAATCGTTTTGTCACATTCCATTTTGTACTACCATTAATTATTGCTGCTATAGCAGCAATTCATTTGTTCTATCATCACGAAACAGGGTCTAATAACCCCTTAGGTCTAAATGGAGATATCGAAAAAATTACATTTCAACCATAGTTTACTTTCAAGGATTCTATTACATTTGTATTAATAACATCATTATTAATTATACTGTGCTTGATTAATCCTTACCTCCTAGGAGATCCAGATAATTTTGTACCTGCTAACCCATTAGTAACCCCAGTTCATATTCAACCAGAATGATATTTGTTACTTGCATATGCAATTCTATGATCAATTCCTAATAAGCTAGGAGGTGTTATTGCGTTATTCTTATCAATTAGAATCTGAATAATTTTACCATTTTATAATAAAACACCATTCCGAGGTATTCAATTCTATCCTATTAATCAGATTTTCTTCTGAATTATAGTATATATATTGGGAGAAAAGAATATAAATCGTTTTATTATTATTGTTTTAATATTTATTCTTTCTATAGGTTTTTTAATTATTATTCCTAATTTGATTAGAATGTTATTAGGATGAGATGGTTTGGGTTTAGTTTCTTATTGTTTAGTTATTTACTACCAAAATGTAAAATCTTATGGTTCAGGTATATTAACTTCTCTTTCTAATCGTATTGGTGATGTTGCTATTTTAATTTCTAATGCTTGAATATTGAATTTTGGTGGTTGAAATTATATTTATTATTATGATTTTATTTCTAATTCTTTTGAAATAAAGCTTATTACTATATTAATTGTTTTAGCAGCTATAACTAAAAGAGCTCAAATTCCCTTTTCTTCTTAATTTCCTGCTGCTATGGCTGCTGCTACTCCTGTTTCTGCTTTAGTTCATTCTTCTACTCTTGTTACTGCTGGAGTCTATTTATTAATTCATTTCAGGCCAATATTAGATACTTATAATTGTGGTTGATTTTTACTTTTAATTGGTTGTTTAACTATATTTATGGCTGGATTGGGGCTAATTTTGAATTTGATTTGAAGAAGATTATTGCTCCTTCTACTTTAAGACAACTTGTTTTAATAATAAGAATTTTGGCTATAGGTTATCCAAAACTTGAATTTTGTCATTTATTAGCTCATGCTTTATTTAAGGCATTATTGCTTATCTGTGCAGGTTCAATAATTCTTAATTTAATGTATTCTCAGGATATTTGTTTTATTGATTCAATTGTTAATTTTATACCTTTAAATTCCGTTTGTTTTAATGTTTCTAGTTTGTCTTTGTGTGGTATGCCTTTTTAGCAGGTTTTTATTTAAAGGATTTAATTCTTGAAATGGTTTGTTTAAGATGGATTAATTATTTAATTTTTTTCTTTATTTCTCTTCTACTGGTTTAACTGCTTCTTATTCTTTTCGTTTGTTTTATTATTCAATATCTGGTGATAACAATTTTTATTCTAGATTTTCTTTTGATGATAAGGGTTATAATATTTCGTTTGGTATGATTGGTTTATTGTTTGTTGCTGTTTTTGGTGGCAGCCTTTTGTCTTGGTTAATTTTTCCTATTCCTCAGGTGATTGCTTTACCTTATTATTTAAAGTTTTTAACTATTACTGTAGTTGTTTTAGGTGCTTATTTGGGTTACCTTATTTCTAATTTTGATTTTTCTCAAGATTTATTCTCTTTAAGTATACTTTCTTTTGTTAGATTTGCTGGTTCTATATGGTTTATACCTTTTCTTTCAACAAAGTTTATTAGATATATTCCTTTAAAATTAGTTTATTATTCAACTAAATCATTTGATTATGGTTCAGGAGAATTATTTGGTGGTCAAGTTTTATATAGACTATTTATTTATTGGGTTATATCCAGGGTTGATGTGATTCTAATTTTAAAATTTAGCTTTTAACTTTTATTTTTTGAATATTTATTTTGGTAATATTATTTTTCGTTTACTTAAATTGCTTATAATTAGAGCATGACACTTAAGATGTTAAGGAAGTATTTTTACTTTTAGGTATTTATAAATATTAATATATTATTTTTACAGTGAAAATGTAATGTTTTATTTAAACTATATAAATTTTAGAAATGTTAACGGGGTTTAACTGCTAATATAAAAAGTTAGCAGCTTTCATATTGGCTTTACATTTCCTTAAATGGAACTTTATAGTTCAATTATATTATTAACAGTAATACGCCTCTTTTTGCTTCAATTAATAATAATATGGGTATTTTATTTACCAATCTTCCAGGCCGAAACTGACTGCAATATTTCGCTTCTTATTCTATTTAAGGTTGATTGATTATATCAATACTTTTTGAATGCAACCCAAATGTTATAGTTAACTACAACCCTTTATTCTGCTCATTATAAGGCTCCTTCATTTCATTCATTGTATAGTCCACATAATAATACTAAGATAAAAAATATTGTTGATACTGTTCAAATAGTAATGTCTGAGGTTTTGAAAATAATTACAATTGGAAGGATTAGTGCAATTTCTATATCAAAAATTAAAAAAATTACTGCAATTAAGAAGAATCGCAGTGAGAATGGTATTTGTGCTGCTCTTTTTGGGTCAAACCCACACTCAAATGTGGATCTTTTTTCTCGATCATTAATTAATTTCTTTGATAATGTTGTAAGAATTATAACAATAATTGAGATAATATATCTAATAAAAATTCTTGTAGATAGAATTAGGATTGCTTTTCTTGATTAATATCAGGCTTCCTGATTGGAAGTCAAATGTACCATTTATACTAGAAAAACAATTATCTACCTCATCAATAAACAGAAATGTATAGGAATAATCATACTATGTCTACAAAGTGTCAGTATCATGCTGCTGCTTCGATTCCAAACTGGTGTCTTGGTGAGAACTGGTTTATCGAGTGTCGAAGTAGACATGTTGATAAGAAAATTGTTCCAATAATTACGTGTAGACCATGGAATCCTGTTGCAACAAAGAATGTTGATCCATAAACTGTGTCTGCAATAGTGAAAGGTGTTTCTCAATATTCGTATGCTTGAAGTATAGTGAAATATAGTCCTAGTAATACTGTGAAGAATAATCCTTGTAATGCTTGAGTATGATTAAATTCTATTAAACTATGATGTGCTCATGTTACTGTTACCCCTGTGGCCAAAAGAATAGCTGTATTAAGTAATGGAATCTGTATAGGATTAAAAGGTTGAATTCCTATTGGAGGTTATAGTATTCCTAGTTCAATAGTAGGTGCTAGTCTTCTTCTGAAAAATGCTCAGAAAAATGAAACAAAGAATAATACTTCTGATGCAATAAATAAAATTATTCCTCATCCTAATCCATTTGATACTAATCCTGTATGTAGCCCTTGATATGTCACTTCTCGTACTACATCTCGTCATCATTAGATTATAGTTAGTAGGGTAATTCCGAATCCAATTATAAATAAGTTAATGTTAAATAGGTGAAATCATTTTGCTAATCCTGATACTAGAACTATTGCTCCAGTTCCTCCTGTTAATGGTCAAGGTCTATAATCTACTAAGTGGAATGGGTGATTTGAGTGAGTTGTTAACATAGGTCTAGTATACTTCTCTAGAATATAAAGTTCTTAAAATTGAGAAAACATAAGCTTCAATTATTGCCACTGCTGATTCTAGAATTAATAGAAGTATATGTCCAATAATTAATAGTGAAATTAAGTTTATTGCTATAGATGGTTCTGTATTTCCTAGTAATGTTAATAGTAAGTGCCCTGCAATTATATTTGCTGCTAGTCATACTGCTAGTGTACCTGGTCGAATGACATTTCTTATTGTTTCAATTAATACTATAAATGATATTAATGCAGGAGGTGTTCCTTGTGGAACAAGGTGTGTAAATATGTGATTGATATGGTTAATTCATCCAAACAACATGAATCTTAATCATATAGGTAGAGCGATTGCAAATGTTAATGCTAAATGTCTTGTTCTAGTAAAGATGTAAGGGAATAATGCTATAAAATTATTAAATAGTATTATAATAAAAATTGAGATAAAGATGAATATTGTTCCATTAAATGATTTTGGTCCTAGTAGTGTAGTAGTGGTGTAAGTCAAAACATTGATGGGATTAATAATAGTCCTAAGAATGCTCTAGATCAATTTAATAATAAATTGAAGATGTTAGTTGATGGGTCAAATGTTGAGAATAAGTTTGTTATCAATTTCAATTTAAGTGTTTTATCTCAATTGTTCTGTTTTCTGCTCTTTTAATAAGATTTGGCTTAAATGTGAAAACGTTTATTTGATTAAATAGAATTAATGTAGCCAAAAATATAATGAATAGGGAGAATCATATAAGAGGGGATATTTGAGGGATTTTGATTAAATTTCCCCACCAGAAGTAGTCGTTAATTTACTATTGTTTGGTTTAAGAGACCATTACTTACTTTCAACCATCTCATGTATCTCAAGGTGTACTAATTGTTTAGTTATTTGGATTGACACTCTAATGTTATATATTTTAACTAACTCCTTAGATTATCTTAGATAATCACTTGATAAATAAGTTTACTGAAGTTCCTTCAATTGCAGTTGGTATGAATCTGTGGTTTGCTCCTCAGATTTCTGAGCATTGTCCAAAGAATAATCCAGGTCGTTTTATTGTATATGTTCCTTGGTTTAGTGGACCTGGCGTTGCATCCATTCTAACTCCTAATGCAGGAACTGCTCATGAGTGTAGAACATCTGATGGTCTTGTTAATACTCATACTTCTGTATTTATTGGTAGAATTGTTCGGTTATCTACATCAAGAAGTCAAAATCCATCGTTTTCTAGGTCTTGTTCTGGTGTTATATAAGTGTCAAATTCTAAGTCTATAAAGTCTGAATATTCATATCTTCAGTACCATTGTCGTCCAATGTTTTGATTGTGATTATTGCATCTACTGAATCATCAAGTAAATATAATTGTCATAATGATGGAAGTGCAATAAAAATTAGGGTAATTGCTGGTAATGTTGTTCAGAATGTTTCAATTAAGTGTCCATGAAGTATGTTTTGGTTTGTATAGGCAACAAATAATATATAACTTAGGGCATAACCTACAATTACTGTAATTAATAATAATACGACCATAGTATGATCATGGAAGAATGATAGTTGCTCCATTAATGGTGGAGCTCCATCTTGAAGGGATAAATTTGATCAAGTTGCCATTAATGAATTTTTCTAATAAAAGGTCAAACCTTTATTTGTAGAGCTTAAATCTACTACACTAATCTGCCATATTAGAATCTGTAAATTAATGGTAATTCTGAGTAACTGTGTTCTGCAGGTGGGTTATTTTGTAGCCATTCTGTTGATCTTCTTATATTAGCTCTAAATATAATTGCTCGGTTTGTAAGCATTCTTTCTCATATAATTGCAATGAATATAGTGATTCCTACAATAGAAATTGTAGATCCAATTCTTGATACTACATTTCACAATGCATATGCATCTGGGTAGTCTGAATATTGTCGTGGTTTTCCTGCTAACCCTAAGAAGTGTTGAGGGAAGAATGTTAAGTTTACTCCGATGAATATAATTGTAAATTGGATTTTTAATCATGTATTATTTATAGTTAATCCTGTAAATAGTGGGTATCATTGAATAACACCTACTATAATTGCGAATACTGCCCCTGTAGATAATACATAATGGAAGTGGGCTACTACATAATATGTATCATGTAATACAATATCAAGTGATGAATTTCCTAATACTAATCCTGTTAATCCACCAATTGTGTATAGAAAAATAAATCCTAAAGCTCATAATAATGGTGGGTTGAACTTGAATTTAGTTCCATATAGTGTAGCTAATCATCTGAATACCTTAATTCCTGTAGGTATGGCAATAATTATTGTTGCTGATGTAAAGTATGCTCATGTGTCAACATCCATTCCTACTGTGAATATATGATGTGCTCATACAATAAATCCTATTAGTCCAATTGATAACATAGCATAGATTATACCTAATGTTCCAAATGATTCAATTTTTCCTCTTTCTTGACATACAATGTGAGAGATAATCCCAAATCCGGGTAGAATTAAAATGTAAACTTCTGGGTGTCCAAAGAATCAAAATAGGTGTTGATATAAAATTGGGTCACCCCCTCCTGCAGGGTCAAAGAATGATGTATTTAAATTTCGATCTGTTAAGAGTATAGTAGTAGCTCCTGCTAAGACTGGATGTGAAAGAAGGAGGAGAAGGGCTGTAATAGCTACAGATCATGCAAATAAAGGTGGTTGATCCAAAGTTATACTCTCTGATCGTATATAAATTGCTGTTGTAATGAAGTTTACTGCACCAAGAATAGATGATACACCTGCTAAGTGGAGTGAGAAAATAGCTAGGTCTACAGATGCACCCCCGTGTGCGATAGCTCCTGCTAGAGGGGGTAAACTGTTCATCCTGTACCAGCACCATTATCTACTATAGAAGATGTAAGAAGAAGGGTTAATGAAGGTGGTAGTAATCAAAAACTTATATTATTTATTCGTGGGAATGCTATATCTGGTGCACCAATGATTAATGGTACAAGTCAATTACCAAATCCACCAATTATAATAGGTATTACTATAAAGAAAATTATTACAAATGCGTAGGCTGTAATAATAACATCATAAATTTGGTCATCTCCAATTAGAGATCCTGGTTGACCAACTTCAGCACGAATAAGTATTCTTATTGATGTTCCTACTATTCCTGCTCATGCTCCAAATAGGAAGTATAAAGTACCAATGTCCTTATGGTTTGTTGAGAATAATCATTTTTGCAGTAAGTTGGCTGAATATTAGGTGGTAGACTGTAAATCTACTTATGAGATGTTTTCTCTCTTACCATTATTTAGGTCTCATATTCAATTATGATTCTAGACTGCAATTCTGGAGGTATAAAATTTTACCAAGGCCTAAAAGATTATTCTTTTAATTTTAACTTTGAAGTGCCTACCAATTTAAATTGTATATTACAGCACTGAAGTTGGTCACTAAGTGACCGAAAATCGATTTTGCCGTTAATAAAACAAAAGTATACGACCAATGCTGTCTCTCCTTCCAAGTTTACCCATTATCTGGTCGTGGTGCACAGGACACTCCATGGAGCCGCCAATCAATGATGTACACACTTTTCTTACAAGTGTCGTAGTATACATGGCACACAAAATAATATGCTATTGATATTCTTACGAACACAGATACACACATCTACGAGGTCTATTCCGAAAGTAAGGAACGATAGGTCACGAAATGGAAATCACAGTGACAATCGCCGGCCGCGGTGGCCGTGCGGTTCTAGGCGCTTCAGTCCGGGACCGCGAGACTGCTATGGTCGCAGGTTCGAATCCTGCCTCGGGCATGGATTTGTGTGATGTCCTTAGGTTAGTTAGGTTTAGGTAGTTCTAAGTTCTAGGGGACTGATGACCTCAGATGTTAAGTCCCATAGTGCTCAGAGCCATTTGAACCACAGTGACAATCAAAACTGTTTTATTAGCAACAGTTAGCTACAACTTCCAGCTACTTATCTCCATAGTCGCCGATCCGACTTAGACGTTCGTCGTAGTGTTGTACCAACTTTCCAATGCCCTCATTATAGAAGGCAGCCGCCAGTGCTTTCCGTCAATTTTCTACGCTCGCCTACAGCTTGCTGTCTGTGCCTAAATGTTGTCTTCATAGCCAGCGGTTCATGTGAGCAGAGATGAAACTCAGAGGGAGACAATTACGGGCTGTATTGTGGGTAATGAAACATTTACAACTGAAAACGATGCAAAAGCATCTTCATTGCCCCTGCAGAATGCGGCTAAGGATTGTCTTGAAGAAGAAAACGCACGACAGTTATGTAATGTTGGCTGCATAGCTTCAGGCGAAATTTCTCACTAGGCCATCGTACTTGGCGGGAGACACTACTGTTCTAGGTATCTTTATGTGCTCCATGTGTGCTCAGAACTAAAAAGAACGACGTAAAGCGATCGACGGGCATACAAGAGACACTGCCCCACACACCTGTGCAAAACTTCATCGGATATTCACTGTGGTTTCAATTTCGCGACCGATCGTTACTTACTTTCCGAATAACCCTCGTATGACTAACGCTTCATCCATCTATTACACACACACACACACACACGCACACACACAGACACACACGCGCGCGCGCCAATAATGTGATAACGGGACGGTCCCGATCCCATCCGCACTGTTGAAGCGTTTGTCGTCATGACGCAACAGACCAGCCTTCAGCTGGAGTCAGTATGCACCTCATGTGCCATCGATCGAAAAAATACTTGCTGCACCATGTGAAGAGACTCATCATCAGCAGACCGACACTCCTTAGAGTTGTAGATCACAAGCGCGTCTTTGAGGCCGTACGATGCACACCATTGGCCTGTCTCTGGATGGCACATACATGTACACGATATGAATACATCTCCTCTTCGATCTGAGCCCTGCAAACTCCACAATGCGTGAGCCATTCGCCCCTTCATTCATCAGGCCGATAACTTGCGTGTTCTGAGGTGTTATGCCATAAGGATTACCTGCCGCATATCCAGGTGTGTCGAATCCAGCTCTCGCAACTTACTGTGTACTGTTGGAAAAACCGTTAGAAATGGTAACAACCTAACATTCCTCAATAACACCTTAAACTTTGATCTATTGCACTCACTAGACGACAGGGTCACAAAGCCGGCAAATTACGGCAGAACAAGTGCTCCACCATATGCAGAACTAAAGAGATGAAAAACGGTATTACATCGCGATGAAACACGTTTTCACTTGCTATGCTGCCATGGTTCTACTAACAGTTTGCGCATTCTGCTTTTTCTTGAGGCATAACAGCACTCATCCACCTGAAGTGCCAGTCAGCCAAATACTCGTCAAGCGGCTAAATAGCAGCAACAGTGACTAAGAAAGCAGATCCATAAACTTCTTGAATAAGATTTTCAAACACGGAAATAAGGGAAAATTGAACAGTGTGTAATCATCGACGCACAATGTATTTTATGACATTGTTTCAGAGGCAAACCAATAAACATTCGAGACGAATTTTTTTTACAAAATAGGGAATGTTACGTAGCAGAAATGTATTACGGACAAATTTAAAATTTCAAAAGCCAGGCCAACGCTCCGTGTCGTAATCACCACGAAAAACAGTCACCGAGACGACACTGTGGAAAACGGAACAAAGGCAAAAGAGAGTGCGTCACCTTGCGCAAGCCAGAAGCTTCAATAGAAAAACTAGCAACATGAGTTCTGCTAGCACAAACCATCACAAGTCTTGAAAGCCATTTTTGCGAAATAGAATGTGATGAAGAAGGCTGATGCGACTGGGAAAGCGGGCCACATTTGCTCATCGCCGACCCAACATAACATTACTGTCTCTAATCAGTAGTAATGAATAATCAGGCTTCTGAGCCTTTGTGTTATTCATTAAATCGCTGCATACCAGCCATGAGACTGAGTCTGTGGTATGCTGCTACCATTTGCCAAGATGACTCCTGCCTCCAAGATAGCTACCTGTCTGATCTACTACCTGTCTGGTCTACCAAACCCTTTCGCTGAGAGCCGCCAACCTCGTAACCACTGATGCAAAGACTTGAAGACTCCTACCCATGAACTGATGGAGCCTGATGCACTGTCCACCTATTACAGTATTCAGGAGGTGCACGAACAGCTGCTCCCCTGACTGGTACCTGCAAGCAGTCGTCTAGGTCTTTTCCCTTTATTGGTGCAAGGACTATGCTGTGGATCATCTTCACACCATGCAGAGCTGCTGAGGGATTACCAATGAAATACCCTTTCGATGTCTACGAGAGTGATCTGCTAACTCACAGTTCACGCGCCAGTAAACCACAGGCATCGTATGGGCTACGCCGTTCGTCACGAAGCCTGCTACCCGGCTAACACCAGGGCAACGTTCGCCTGAGTTTCCTGCCACAGCATTAGGAGACTTGAATGTCATGTGCACCACCGCCGCTAACATAGGAAGGGACATACAACTGTAGGATTAGCCGAGCGGTCTAAAGCGCTCCAGTCACGTGCTGTGCGGCTGGTCCCGGCGGAGGTTCGAGTCCTCCCTCGGGCATGGCTGTGTGTGTTTGTCGTTAGGATGTTTTAGGTTAAGTAGTGTGTAAGCTTAGGGACTGATGACCTTAGCAGTTAAGTCCCATAAGATTTCACACGCATTTGAACATTTTGACCATTACTGTAAAGTTTAATGAATATATCCTTGGTAATGTTGTATAAGGTGGTAGCAGCAAATTCTTACTATGGATTGCAACAGGTTTCCATCTACCTGATGTAGGAGATTAATAACAATGCATTCTCAGCTAGATGTACCGCAGCGAGCATACACTCTTTTGGTGGTTGAAAGTATCATATTTGAAACTAATACTGATTTTCACTGTAAGTATGCCTTAATGTGATGGAAATTAGATACTAATACAGATGGGGTGTCAAATTCCAAACATTCCTACAAACAGAATTTGATATTATGTCCAGGCTATCACTGCATTTTTAAGTGAAACCTTACAAAAATTATAAATGTTTTACATTGTACATAGGACATCTAATACTTCCTGCAAAATTTCTGTCCACCGCTGTCCCCTAGCGTCCGGGCTCACTAGCCCGTCAAGATTATATTGTAGTAACATTCAGGACTCTTTCTGGATAAGCTCCATGATTTAGTGGAGCAGAATACGAACAACTGTTTCCACATTTTGGGTTTCCAGTAGTAACATGCACGTTCGATGTGACGGTATCTTTTTACGTAACTTCGATGTTTCCTATGAAGGCTGTAATACCTGAGTTGTAAGGTTCTTTGAACTGACATTTATGGAAATGACGTTCGTAATTTCCGCAGAACATAGTTCGTAAGACTATGGTCTATCACAATACAAATATGATTAAAACTGGTTAATGCCTATGGAATTTAGGGTAGTATGAATTGTAAAACCTGTATGGAAGTCCCTAAGACAACAAAAACTTTAGACGGAAGTGTAAAAGGTTTTTAGGATCGAAATAACGGAAGGTGCTTTTCTGGTGGAGATAGTGGGTGGCCAGTATCCAAACTACTAATAACTCGACTACTAATTGATGCAAGATTCCCAGCAAGATTGGATTAGTCCTCGCTATACCAAAGAGAAAGAGAAAGAGAGAGAGAGAGAGAGAGAGAGAGAGAGAGAGAGAGAGGGGGGGGGGGGGCGGTGGTACTTCATGCTTGCCTGAAAATGTTGTAATATAGTCATGTACCTAGTATTTTAAAATTCTGAAAAAATTATTTGTTGTTTTTAATGATTTATTATACTAGATTTCGTGTTTGTTCTGAATTTATCGGTAAAACGTAACCCAAAAACGTAATTCTTAGTAATGAATGTGAATATTCGCAGCAAATGTCATATTCATATTTTGAAGAATGAGATTTTCACTCTGCAGCGGAGTGTGCGTTGATATGAAACTTCCTGGCAGATTAAAATTGTGTGCCGGACCGAGACTCGAACTCGAGACCTTTGCCTTTCTCGAGCAAGTGCTCTACCAACTGAGCTCCCCTAGCACGACTGACACCCCGTTCTTACAGCTGTGAGGACGGGGCGTGAGTCCTGCTTGGGTAGCTCAGTTGGTAGAGCACTTCCCCGCGAAAGGCAAAGGTCCCGAGTTCGAGTCACGGTCCAGCACACAGTTTTAATCTGCCAGGAAGTTTCATATTTTGAACTTTAGGATCCCTCTTACACATCTATACCACTTTAAAAAGTATGTTGCGAATAGCCGGCCGAAGTGGCCGTGCGGTTAAAGGCACTGCAATCTGGAACCGCAAGACCGCTATGGTCGTAGGTTCGAATCCTGCCTCGGGCATGGATGTTTGTGATGACCTTAGGTAAGTTAGATTTAACTAGTTCTAAGTTCTAGGGGACCAATGACTTCAGCAGTTGAGTCCCATAGTGCTCAGAGCCATTTGAACCATTTATGTTGCGAATAAGACTCAAAGACAAAGAAATCTATATTTTTCAAATTTTTTCGTGGTAGGTATAAAATGCCCTTCATCTCCGCGAACACATTGCGAGAAATGAGTTGGTATTTATAATGTTGTGCTAAAAGTTGTTTTCGGGTTCTAAACTCCTATTTAATTTACAGATTTGTAACTGTACTTTTATTCATATACAATGAGATGACAAAAGTAATAGTATAGCGCTACGCACATATACTGATAGCGGTAGCACCACGTACACAAGTTATAAAAGGACAGTGTGATGACGGAACTGTCATTTGTACTCAGACTGATAATATGAAAAGGTTTCCGACGTGACAGGGAATTAAACGTTCCGCGATACACAGTGTCAAGAGTGTGCTGAGAATACCAAACTTCAAGCATTATCTCCCACCACGGACAACGCAGTGACCGACGGCCTTCACTTCACAACAGAGAGCAACGGAGTTTGCTCATAGTTCTCAGTGCAAAGAGACATGCAACACGGCGTGAAATAACGGCAGAAAGCAATGTGAAACGTCCGATGAATGTATCCGTCAAGACAGTGTGGTGAAATTTAGCGTTAATGGCCTGTGGCAGCAGACGACCGACGCCAGGGCCTTTGCTAGCAGCGCGACATCACCAGTAGTGCCTTTCCTGGGCTCGTGACCATATCGGTTGGGCCACAGTCGACTGGAAAACCGTGGCTTCGTCAGGCGGGTAACGATTTCCATTGGTAAGCGGTGATGGCAGGGCTCGAGCGTGGCGCAGACCTCACGAAGCCATGGACCCAATTAGTCTACATGGCACTGCGCAAGCTCATAGTGGCTCCATAACGGTACGGGCTGTGTTTACTTGGAATGGTTCAAAAATGGTTCAAAAATGGTTCAAATGGCTCTGAGCACTGTGCGACGTAACTTCTGAGGTCACCAGTCGCCTATAACTTAGAACTAGTTAAACCTAACTAACCTAAGGACATCTCACACATCCATACCCGAGGCAGCATTCGAACCTACGACCGTAGCGGTAGTTCGGTTCCAGACTGTAGCGCCTAGAACCGAACGGCCGCTCAGGCCGACTTACTTGGAATGCACTGGGTCCTCTGGATCTTCGGGCGACCATTTGCAGCCATTCATGGAAGCCATGTTCCCAACGACGGAATTTTTATGGGTGACAATGAACCATATCACCGGGCCACAACTGTTCAGAGTTGGTATGAAGAACATTCCAAACATATCGAGCGAATGGTTTGGCTACCCAGGTAGATCAACATGAATACCACAGAACATTTGTGGGCTATAATCGGGAACACATTTCGTGCAGAACATCCTACATCGACGACACTTCCGTAATTATGGACCGCTATAGAGGCAGCGTGGCTTAATATTTCTGCAGAGGACTTCTTGCTACTTTTTGAGTACATGCCACGTCGAGCTGCTGCATTACACCGGGAAAAAGGTCTTATACGATTTTAGGAAGCATCACATGACTTTTGCCTCCTCAGTGCTACAGATGGGTACCTGGCGTTGCCGAGGCATGTTCTTATTACATTCTTCTGTTAGTCTGTCTACCTGTCCCCCTGTTTCTGTCCAAATCCTCCTTCAACACCCTCCCCCCCCCCCAATGTCAATCACCTCCACCCAATTTATCTGTCCGTCTCCTTCACTCATCCTTACACGCTGTTCATTTCCTCCTGCCCAATTCTCTCCTCTCTCTATCAATCCGCTCATCCCCAACTCCTCTGCCCATCTCCTATCCCCGCCTCTAATTGCATAATTTGCTAGCCTCTCTCTTTGTCCATCTTCACCGCCCTCTGTACTTCTCCTCCTTCCCCTCTGTCTGTCATCTGCCCCCTCTGCATCACACTGTCCAACTCCTCATCTTCTCACTCTGTGTCCATCTCCTCTTCTTTATTTTCTCTGTCGATCTCCTCCCATCCCCTCCTCTCTCCACGTTACCACGATCAGCTAAATAGGAGGCTTGTGCTTCCTACCCCCCGACAGTATTTCTTTGCATATTGTGGCTAACATGTGAGTAAATTTATCTGAAATCATTCCAGGGAGTGTGTAGTGACAACAGCAAAATTCAGAGGCGTCGGTTTTACGGTGTGGTCATGTTTTTCATGGAAGGGGGCTTGCACCCTTTGTTGTTTTGAGTGGCAGTACCACAGCACAGGATGTTTTAAGCACCTTCTTGCTTCCCACGGTTGAAGAGCAATTTGGGGATGGCGATTGCATCTTTCACCACGATCGAGCACCTGTTCATAATGCACAGCCTGTGGCGGAGTGGTTACATGACAATAACATCCCTGTAACAACTGGTCCGCACAGAGTCCTGACCTAGTTTTGGAACGCCGACTTCGTGCCAGGCCTCACCGACCAACATCAATACCTCTCCTCAGTGCAGCACTCCGTGAAGAATGGGCTGTCCCTCCCCAAGAAACCTTCAGGCACCTGATTGAACGTATGCATGCGTGAGTGGAAGCTGTTATGAAGGCTAAGGGTGGGCCAACACCATATTGAATTCCAACATTACCGATGGAGAGCGCCTCGAACTTTTAAATGATTTTCAGACAGGTGTCCTGATAGTTTTGATCACATTGTGTATACCGATAGCAACGACGAAATGGCAGTAGTTGTGCCATTGTTTATTTTTGCATATGGAGCGTCTCTGTCGCGTTGCTAGCAAAGAGAAGGCGGAGCAGCTTGAGTCATGAAGGAGTGCGGAAGTGTTTTTTGGGCACACCCGCATACGCAGGGCGCAGCTACGATCGCGTCTGTGTAGACGCGCCTAACTCGTTAACCCGCTAGTATCGAGAGCACGGTAGGAGTGGACGGGCGGAGGATATCGTTATATCGCCCGGGAATCGGTGAGAATACCAAATGGATGCACAAAAAAAATTGTCTGTAGTGATGCCAGGTGATGAAGCACCGTCGTATGATGTATTCTTCGCGGCGTGAAGTTTGTATCCCACGGTGATCGGCAGCGTGACGGGGCGTGTATAACTTGCTACTTCGCGGCGCGGTTGAAAAGAAAATAACGTGGTTACCACTGTACGTAGTGGGGAGCGGGCGTGGTAATTATGACGATAAATAATCTCTCGCAGTCCCGCCACTTACTATAAGTACTTTTATTCCCGCAACGTATACATAGGGAGAGATTTGAGATAACTTATGTTTGTGGGGAAAGTGGCAGGAGTTTTGAACCTATCCTGGTGATATTTCAAGACCCACGTGTAAAGTACAGTTTCAAACACAGTAGAATGGTGGCAAATTATTATTGTTCCTTCTGGTAGAAATAATTTGTCTCTTGTATCTGTTGTTTCGGACCGAGAGGCAAAAGTAACACCCGTCATCCCCCCCCCCCCCCCCCCCCCCCAAGATGTGATTTTTACGCATGGCTCTGCTCACGTATGGACATATCAATCATAATTCACATGCTTTTAATATATTTCGCACGTATTTGTACGCATATTTCACCGTTCTCTTTGTTGACCTTCACAGTCACATTCCTTTCAGATGAGAATGTATTTGACGCTTTAGGATTAACAGACATTACAAATTCGTGAAGTTTAAATCACAGGAATGCCGTGTGTAAACTCCGATTGTATCGAATATCTGATTATAAGAGTAATACTAGCAGCCTTAGGCACAGCACACATTCCACATTCACACAAATATGAACGAATTTAACTCTTCCTGCTCATCGTGAACTTCATGTACCAGTAGATACTTGACAACATCATCGAAGAGTGATTTAACATAGCTCCACTATAGACCGAGACTCCACGACGATTCGTACTGAACTGTGCAATTCACGCAGGTTCGTCATGCTTGGACACTTGAAATAATTCACTGTGCAGGGTCTCTGCGCTGTTAACTCCATCGGATTGTAACCCATCCGAACTTCCCTTCAGAGTTCTAAGTGAGGTACATTTGTTACATTTTTAGCGTCAAACAAAATAAAACATGAGAGAAAATCACGATGGCCCCATCTCTGAACCATGAAAGTCCAGCCTGTACAATGAATGCCCTTGCCTGGACGCTGTAGACTAACACGGATACATGGATCAAGAGCTTAGCTGATCTACCTTTACGATTCTTCTAATAGAAATCAAACGCACCATCCACAACTGGGAAACTTACCTGACTTACCCACAAGACAGAGAACTGCAATTTAACGACAGCTTATGACTTCTGTGTATGAAAGTGCTTCGAAACTAATACTCTGGGGAAGTGGCTACCCTCGTAAATCAACACAGACTCCTCTGGTAAAAGATCGATATACTTGGAGGCACAATGTCCTCCAGTATCGTATGCGTACATTCGTTACAGCAATGGCACAAAGTTCTAGCTGCTTCGATTAGAATTCACAGGGCACTGACGGGTGTTACTTTTGCCTCTCGGTCCGAAACAACAGATACAAGAGACAAATTATTTCTACCAGAAGGCACAATAATAACTTCTCACCATTCTACTGTGTTTGAAACTGTACTTTACACGCGGGTCTTGACATATCACCAGGATAGGTTCGAAACTGCTGTCACTTTCCCCACAGACATAAATTTACTGAAATCTCTCCCTGTGTATACGTTGCGGGAATAAAGCTATTCGCCGGCCGGAGTGGCCGAGCGGTTCTAGGCACTACAGTCTAGAACCGTGCCACCGCTACGGTCGCAGGTTCGAACCCTCCCTCGAACATGGATGTGTGTCATGTCCTTAGGTTAGTTAGGTCTAAGTAGTTCTAAGTTCAAGGGGACTGATGACCTCAGCAATTAAGTCCCATAGTGCTCAGAGCCATTTTTGATTAAAGATATTCATAGTAAGTGGTGGGACTCCGAGTGACTATTCATCGTCGTAATTACCACGTCCGCTCCCCACTGCCTACAGTGGTGACCATGTTATTTTCTTTTCAACCGCGCTGCGAAATAGCGAGTTTTACTCGCGCCGGCAGTCTGCTGATCACCGTGGGACACAAACTCCACGCCGCGAAGAATACACCGAACGACGGTGCTTCATCGCGTGGCATCACTACAGACAATTTTTTTGTGCATACATTTGGTGTTCTCGCCGATTCCCTGGCAATATAACGATATCCTCCGCCTGTTCACTCCTACCGTGCTCTCTATACTTGCGGGTTAACGAATTAGGTACACAGGCGCGATCATAGCTGCACTTTTAGTCTGTGGGAGTGCCCAACAAACACTTCCGCATTCTTTCATGACTCAAACTGCTCCGCCTTCTCTCTACTTGCAACGCGATCGATACTATCCATACGCAAAATCGCTACAGGTAATTTTGTAAACCTAATCCACTGTCGAAGTAACACAAACGATAAATTATCACGATGAGGTGTTTGCAAAATTGCCTGTAGCGATTGTTCTAGTTATTACATAGGTCAGACAGGAAGAGCTTTATCGGCTAGATACAAAGAGCTTTTACCCACAAAAAGTGGAGATGGCACCCGTGGCTCGACATTTGCAGAACATCTAATCCAAATGGCACATGCCTCTAACTCACTTAAAAACACAGAGCTGTTAATCCAAGAAGCTAAAGGATGCAGGCTATATGCACTCAGTGAAATGCAAATTTTGAAACACCTCCTTTACGATAAAGACAACTTGCTTAATGACCAATTGCAGTTGAAAAATAAGAACTTCTTCCAATGATTTCAACCCTTGCTTCGCCTACCATGATGATGGGGGACTTACTATGTCGCCCGATGCCAATATACTCTTATATTTATGTTTACATACGCATTTCACGTAATCGTTGTTACCTTCTATAAGTTTAAGGTTTTTTTATAATTGATACACGTCACGTGATGCAATACTGACCCTTCGACTTAGCGTAGAAAATAGATTATGAAAGGCAAACCTACGTTTCTAGCATTTGTAGACTTACAGAAAGCTTTTTACAATGTTGACTGGAATACTCTCTTTCGAATTCTGAAGGTGGCAGGGGCAAAATACAGGGAGTGAAATGCTATTTACAATTTGTACAGAAAGCAGATGGCAGTTACAAGAGTCGATGGGCATGAAAGGGAAGCAGTGGTTGGGAAGAGAGTGAGACAGAGTTGTAGCCTCTTCCCGATGCTATTCAATCTGTATATTGAGCAAGCAGTAAAGGAAACGAAAGAAAAATTCGGAGTAGGTATTAAAATACATGGAGAAGAAATAAAAACTTTGAGGTTCGCCGATGACATTGTAATTCTGTCAGAGATAGCAAAGGACTTGGAAGAGCAGCTGAAGGGGATGGACAGTGTCTTGAAAGGAGAATATAAGATGAACATCAACAAAAGCAAAAAGAGAATAATGGAATGTAGTCGAATTAAATCGGGTGATGCTGCGGGAAGTAGATTAGGAGATGAGACGCTTAAAGTAGTAAATGAGTTTTGCTATTTGAGGAGCAAAATAACTGATGATGGTCGAAGTAGAGAGGGTATAAAACGTAGACTGGCAATAACAAGGAAAGTCTTTCTGAAGAAGAGAAATTTGTTAACATTGAGTATAGATTTAAGTGCCAGGTAGTCGTTTCTGAAAGTATTTGTATGGAGTGTAGCCATGTATGGAAGTGAACATGGACGATAAATAGTTTAGACAAGAAGAGAATAGAAGCTTTCGTCTATGAATGGCTCTGAGCACTATGGGACTTAACTTCTGAGGTCATCAGTCCCCTAGAACTTAGAACTACTTAAACCTAACTAACCTAAGGACATCACACACATCCATGCCCAAGGCAGGATTCGAACCTGCGACCGTAGCAGTCGCGCGGTTCCGGACTGCGCGCCTAGAACCGCTAGACCACCGCGGCCGGCCAGCTGGCTATGACATACAGCTTACTGGTTTTCTTATGTATTAATTTATGATCACATATTTTGTATCTAACCGCTAACTTGTATGAGATAATTGTCCTTATTATCATTCACGGGCGTTAATTCTTAGCCAAGTTCCACATATTTCAGGCAATGTTAATCTTAACTTACGACCTTTTCTTATTAAAACGTTCCTATACGCTATATAATGCCACTTGACTCTAATAGAACTGTAACTTCATTTACTATAGTTTTTACAGCAACATTTGTAGATGCTGTAACAAATAATGTTATCAATTAATGCTTATTCTTACTTATGAACAGTACACTTTTTATATGTCTTTTACCTTTTATGGAACGGTAATGTCAGTGACTTAGGGTTTTAATGCCATTAATAGTCCAAACTATTGTAATAAACTATTTTCCATAATAATCTCAGTTAACATTTTCTGGTTTTAAGTCAGTACGACCACCAGCTGATCTCGCTGCGTCGCTGCCCGCGGCGCCCAATTACGACTTAGCGCCTGCGGCCCACCTGTCTAGCCTGTTTGTGTGACCTATCGGCAAAACATTAGTAGACGTGATGTATCCTTACGACTATGTACTGTAGTACTAACATTTCAAGTTTGACAATGCCAGTATCTGGCATGTTTTAATTTTAATTTTATATTGTGACGTTTCTGAAGAAGGCTACATTGTTATAGCCGAAACCTGGATAAACTCTCATTTCTTATGCAACTGTAGGCTGAAAGTTAACATAATTACATTTTACAGTTGCTGACCCTGCTGCATCTCGCTAAAAATATACAAATTTTATCTTTTTCTCAGTGAGCCTCTTTGAAGTAATCACCAGAACGACTATTCATACATAAACATTTTGGAGCATTGCTTAACATGTGCTGACTTCTCCAGAATCTCATCTCATCTCTACCTCACTTAAATCTAGTTACCGTCCTTATATTCCACCATTTTGTTTACGTAGCTCTCACTCTACTACAATGAGTCTATCCTGATGACTTCACCCCCGTTATAACACCCACTAATTACTTCCATTTTTCTTCTAACATACATACTAATTGTATGACCGTTATTTCCTAGAGATTTCCTGCTTTCTAAACCTTCTCGACATAAGCCAACGCTTATAGATAAAGCAAGACAGGAAGAGTATAGAAGAAGGGAAAGATGAAATCTCTTACAGATCTCAGGTTGGCACAGTTGGCCGACTGTGAAGTTTCCTGAAGCACCATTGAGCGTTTACGATAGGAAAACTTTTCGTCCCATGACAAGCCTTCATCTGGTTCCCTTTCGTCTGTCCCTGATTTGCTTTTTCTCCGACAATTCCTGCCTACATTTTCGGTTTCACTTTTGAATTCTCAAACCATTCAGCGTTGTATTTCGTCCCTCGATCGTAATTTTTCTCGGCCCTATTCTGACGTTCGAAGATTCCCGTAACTCGCTCTTTTTGTGGTAAAAATGTCAAAGCACTGTCTTTCCTTCAACATACATTTTCAAAAAACCCAATAAACATTTAAGTCACAACTAAATAAATTCAGAAGGCTGACCCCAATAAGAAGGTTGACACTGATTCAAAAAATGGTTCAAATGGCTCTGAGCACTATGGGACTTAACATCTGACGTCATCAGTCCCCTAGAACTTAGAACTACTGAAACCTAACTAACCTAAGGACATCACACACATCCATGCCCGAGGCAGGATTCGAACCTGCGACCGTAGCGTTTACACTGAATTTAGGAATGATTACAAAGCTTGTGCTCTATGACAACATCTGAGAATAACACTGACGTTTTAGCGTCATGGCGTATTGATTTGACCAGCTGTCCTGTAGTTCCATACATTTTAACAATTGATACTGGAAACGTTGCCATGTCCGTTTTGTTTGACAACACTGAAAGATATTTTGCGAAATGGAAGAAACTTTTGTACCACTGGCTATTGATAATTCACGGTTCATACCTCCAATTACCGTTTTTACAGCAGAGTTTGCATCAGCTGCTATGGGATCAGACTCTTTCTCATTAAAAACATATTTAATTGTCGTTTCTATCAAAGTCTGGCATCAATACCAAATTCTTTTTGCTTACTCTTCCTATAGGCACCCATTTAAACTGAAGAAGGATTATGTCTTAAAACGACAGGCCACAAATGCATTTGGATTTGTGCCGCTTAGTTTTGGAATCTAATATCTTTGCAGAATCGTTATCCAGGTTTAAGGTCAGTTTGCACTCGTAGTCTCGATAGAATACGAATTTACAAACACCGTCGCTTTCCTCCAAGGGCACTCATGTTAGTTTTGATGCTTGTTCGAGTCCTGTAGCTGCTGTTTTGGAAGTATCTGAAATTTCATTTTCTTTAATAGGTTGACCTGCCATCCGCAGATCCCATACTTGGCTGCTCAGTGAATTATTACGCCTTTCTGTGACAAACGGTTAATGTTCCTCAAACAGTCACGTGATCCCTCTATCATACGCCGCACCTACACCATCACTGAGATAATGGTTGCTGGAACTCTGACGTCTTCGGTGTTGGCTCTCATATTGCGCTCCACGTAATTCAGTCCCTCGGCTGCCACGGTCGCTATAACACCCCGGCTATTGGCTAGGCCACTCAATGACCCTTCGCTCCCCACCGTGCATTCCTCGGCACTACCAAGGCCATCAGTACCTGCTGCCACCTATACGATGCTTGCTGTTACTCCAACGTTTCAGCGATGACCACAATTTAAATTTGAAAAAAGTTATTAACTGAAAACAAAAAAGAAGTATAGTAAATTAAGTTTTCACGAAACTAGATCCGAGATGCGAACATGGCCAAAAACAGCTGCAAAGCAGCAAAAAACAGTTTTTTGTAAATAAGGAAAAAGCTATAGCTCCCATCGAAAAACGTTAAATGAGAAAGTCACAGGGTTTAAAAAGGTCTAACCATACCTTTTTATAATTATCGATTTATCTGTTATGTTTCGAGATGTATCCAAAACGCCGTTAAAAACCGTTGCAATCTGGTTCTCTGTAACTTGTTAACTTTCATGCTTCTCTACGAGCTCTTTAGAGTAAAAGTAGCTCGTGGTAAGGCAAAATAATACTTGTTTGGAAAATTAAACAACTATTTTTGTTTCGAGATTTATCGATTTTTTTGAGAGAAGGCGTCCTCGATAATTGTGTAGATCGTCTCAGAGGACGGCTCTACAGTAACGGTTTTAGGCTTTCGTGATACTACCACGTTATTAAATAATTTTTACAATTTTGTTAATTGTAAGGATCAAAACAGACTTCTAAAAACTTGCACTTTTGTTCGGTACGTTCTTTTAATTATCACAATCATTATTTTGTAAAAATGATTTTTGAAGTGTGTAACTGCTGACTATTGTCACGAAAGTTAAAAAATTGTTTGTATGATGTTCTGGAGACGAGATAATTTTTAAAGAAAAACCTCTGCGGGACGCAGTTAAGGTTTTACGTCGATTTATTGAAGAGAATATTTAATAATACATCTGTCTATAAAATATTTATAGAGTCACTATAATGAAAACTATGTTATACCTGTGTCTCTTATTGATAAAATTGGTTATTGAATAAATTCTTATATTTTTTGTTGGATAATGTTCAGATTCAGATTATTGTTCGTTTTCGGCCACATTTTTGTGAAGAAGTAAGTTCAAAGAATCAAGAGAATCTTCAACATTTTCGCACTGTGACGCAACATTTTATTTGAGAACTTTGTCGCAAGTGTAAGCCGAGCCTTCGTTTATTTTGCTTTTAGAAGGAATGTTTAAGTTTCCACATTGTATTGTCTCAATATTTGCAAACACTTAGACATGCGAGAGAACTTTTTTTACAGCCACATACTTCTGTTTTGCTTTTATTATTGCGTCAGGTATTAGTTTCTCAATGTAAACTGGGACTAGTGTGTTATCAGCAACTTTACGCCCCCACTGAGTTACTTCATTCTCGTTGCCCAACCTCACATTGCTGCTGTTTGACCAAAAATTCGCCTGCTTTTCAGTTTTTTTAAATTTTTATCTATACGAAATTCACCGGACACATTCTGACGTTGCCACATCAGTCCTTCCCATGATTTCAAAGTACTGCTTGCACTATCGGGTATGCATCGAATGCTATTATTTATTTCTTATATACATGTTTGTAGTGCACATTTTTATAACTGACTTCTTTGACATGTACGTTGCGTTCTGAAACATCACGGTGCAGTAGACTTCCGCCGTCTGAAATATAAATGTTATTTGCATTTATCACTGGATACTGAGGTAATCACTCAAAATTGTCATAAATACTGGACTTTACTGTTTTGCGCATTCCGTTCTCATCAAACAAAGAAAGTTGGAATAGCACGAGTTAATTTTGCAAATAATTTCTCATTTACTGGTGTCTTTTTAAATTTAAAACAATTCACCGAAAAATGACAGCTGTGTATTGCGACGAATTCCCATTCAACTTTTATACAGTATGTCATGTGATGAAGATAGCGCACAGTATTCTTTGACGAAGCTTTCTTGCCTTCAAAAAATTTTCTAGTGAGGCACTGCAATACTTTCATTCATTTTTCATAGCAACTAATAGTTTAATTATCAACTACTCAAGAGTAAACGGGCATTAGAATGTTTTATTCTATGAATGGAATGTAGTATTCGAAAAATTCATGAATTTTCTGGTAATTTGTCTCGTCTCTTTATATTCTTCATATGAAATTGTCTACATGTTGCTTCGACGTATCGAGCGAAGCGGTACACAGTTTCACCATTTCATGACACCCCTCTGTCAACCCTATGGCAGATAAAATACACTTTGCTAAACTATCAGAAATTCCACGCCTGTGGTTCAATCCATCACTAGTTTTCAGGGAAATTTTCACAACCTTCTCGATAGCCTTATCTGAGATATATAAAACCATGGTTTTCCATGCTTCCTGGTCGTAAAAAACCCGGACTTTGTACATTTATCGTATGCAAATGTTATCCAGAGTTGAGACTGTACCTTCAAGGTACATATGACTACACTCACGATACAAGTGATGTCCGCTAGCGTGAAACTGAGGCAACATATTTTTCACACATTTTAAGTACAATTCCCAAATCCCAGTACGTTCAGCTTCAATGAAACGCTTTACGAAGTTCATGTTAAGAAAATTTTTCATCCACAATTCTCATGTTAGTCCTCTTTCGTCGATTCTTCATAGCTGTTCAATAAATTATTTTTAATAACAATTTCAAGGTGATAGTAAACCTTCGATTCTTCATTTGATTTCTTAATTTTCTCCCTATACTTAAACAAGCTAGAAATTTCTTCTTCACTTAAAAGAAGCCCCTTCAAAAGTTTTAGCCGCAAGTATTCTTTATATTAATATTTGTCCTCTTATCGCCACTGAAAAAGCATGGGCTTAAAGTGCTTTTCCCACCGATTGTTCAGCAAATAAAACGCAAAACGCTTCTTGGAATTCAGACCCTTTCGTATTAAAGCCAACAGATCTTAAGAAATTCATAAGCATGTAGAAGCCTCTATGTCGTACTATAACTGATATTAACTCACAAAGACCATTTGCCGGATCTATATAAGAAATCATTTTGAGTGCTTTGGAGTACAAAGGCTGATGGAAAGTAATAAGGCAGTACTCTTGAGCTCTTTATTGGCAACTCTCCTGCGCTTCGATAAGAACTGTAAATATTCTACGGTAGTCACATGGAATGTTAGTTACTAATGTATTAGGCATCGCCCTTGATGTCTTATAATCTATATTTGCATAGCATTCTTCCTGAAAACCGCTTCATGCTTTCGTTTCAAACGAACGGGCAATTGTGTTAGTGATATGGTCCGCGTTATGAAAAGAACACTGAATAAAGGCATCGTCATAAATTTTAAATTGTTCAGGATCATTTACTAAAGAGGATTCGAATGGAAGCGTTTCACGGTCAGAAGCCCACAGTCGCAAACATTATAACGTATCTAAAAGAACTCTTCCTGCGAATTTCTTATGTATGAAAGATGAAAAGCGTAATAAAATTGACGATAAGGGTCATTGAGGCCAGACGCAAGATAGAAATATGTGCGCAAATGTAAGAAACTTGTTTTGATCATTTATTTTGCAGTAAGTGTTCCAAACGCTTGTTGCTTTCAATAAGAGTGTCTAAAAATACTTGCAAACACTTAGAAACGTGTTTTTCAACAACGTCTAATAAGAGACTTGATAAATTACAACAGTGTGCATCATAATGTCCATCTCATACCTTGAAAAATAGCATGGCCAGCCATTTCTATTACTCTAAGACGTCCTTCCTCGCCCATAGAGTATCTTTTATGGTATCATTCGCTGTCAAGTACCTTTTCTTGATAGCCACAAAACATATTATTGCATCGTTATGTCATCTTCAGAATAATTTTGTCCGTGTTCTTTTCTGAGCAAAATACGCAACAAGTTATCAAGGAAACCTTCCATCATTTCTTTTGGAGAAATTGTGAATCGTCAGATTTCTCAGGTATATGATTAATAACATTATGCAGCACCACAGACACATTTTCACTCATTAAACGACTAACTATATTCGTAGGACACTGTGTGTACAATATCAGCCTTCATTTAGCGTGATAGCGATCGTTTCTATTTTTTAGATCATCAGCAAATTTTATTTGCAGTTTTCACATTTTACTAAAATAATCATCATCTGAAACTTCCTGGCAGATTAAAACTGTGTGCCGTACCGGGACCCGAGCTCGGGACCTATGCCTTGCGCGGGAAAGTGCTCTAACATCTTTTTCTTTATTATCATCAAAACGACCTGGTGCCATCATGACACTTCAGTACACAATAGACAAATCATCATGTAGTGACGGCTTCAAAAGGGAGAAAAAATTAATTACGATAACAGAATAATAAATAAAAGAAAAAAACCGAGAATGTAGCCGAAAAACCACCACCAAGCTCACAAGATATGTATCAATTATTTTTATATGGTTTTCTAGTAATTTTTAATTTGTTTATTTTTTATTTTGTGTTTTTTATATATATTTATAGTTCGTGACTGGATCTAACAGTAGAAGGAAAACGCAACAAGAGTACATTTGAAATATGCAAACTAAGAGAAATCCCAAGCTGAGTGTAAGGAGTGTATACGCTCACGTGTATCTATACTTCATCGGTACACATTTGACAATGGAACTGGAGCGATGCTGAGTCAAAAAACAAAACGAACGACCAGGGAAACCAGGACAAGACAAGCCGAAGCAGATCAGTTGGGAACATATGTAACAAAGAAAAACACTCATCAGAATAAATTAAATTGACCAACACTTTGCCGACGGAATACAAGAATCAACATGTTGGTGAAGAGATCGCGATATCAGGCATTCGCAAGTATGTGGCCGTGATCATGTACTTCATGAAGTTCATGTGATCGTCCCCCTCGCCTTCTACAACATATTGATCGAAGTGTCCCAGCAACCACATAACGGTATGGGTTTTCGAATGTGGAAAGAATGAAAAATCTGGGCGCAATATGATGTCCGTAATGTAGGCAGTCTCAGAAGATCTAGTAAGGAACGTCAATTGTGTCCTCATCCCAGACCAGCTTGCCTTATGACCTCCACAAGTAAAGTGATGTCGTATCGTACCGGAAGACGTACAACGGCTACATAAATCCGTGTCACTAAGCCCAATACGGAAAAGACATTCGTTCGTTGGAATCAAGTTACTGACTACCTAAACACATCGGCAAAGTCGGAAGACTGATATTGAACCAAACTGTCGTCCAGGTTGTTTGCGGGGAGTCTCTTTCAACGAGGTTCGGACAAGGAACTGCTTCCACACGAGTCTGTAGGAATTTTACGGTGAGGATAGGTCTCCATAAGATGTCAGCCCCGAAACAGCTCACGGCAAGATAGAAGTCACGAATGTGTTTTAACTTATAATTTATGCGACCATCATCAGTAGGGGGTTGAAGACTAGCAGGACGGACACAGAGAAATAAATGAGACGTGGATGTGTGAATGTCTTGAGTCATCGTCGAATCAGTACGACGCACATATAGCATCTGCGTATATCAGTCAAATCCAGCCCCCCAAAGAAGCGAGGCTTCGTGATCACCTCATACCGTAAGCGAAAGATACGTCTTATCCATAGGAAACGACCAGATAATTGTTGTAGTTTCTTAGCTATCATCGAGGGAAGCGGATAAACTTGGACCATGTGATAAGCTTTGCATAAGACATATGTATCCAGTATTCGGACTTTCTGGAGCAGAGAAAGAGAACGCCATTAATGTTCTAATTTCACTCCGTAAATTTTTTTCGTAACAGATTTTCAGTTGAGCGCCGCCATTTTGAGTGGACAACGATCAATGATGATACCGAGAGACGTATGCCGATCCATCGCAGTAGCCCATGGAACAATCGCGTCATCAAAACCTTGCAACGGAAGAAGCTTGCATTTACCTTCATCGATGACAGCCGTCGGTCGAGGTATCTCAGTGGGATTGCGAAGTAGAACCATCACGTCATCCGCGTATGCACGAACAGCTATAGTTCCGCCGGAAAGTGTCCAACTTGTCAGCTGGGATGCTAGCATCCGAAGTAGTGGCTCCAGAGACAACACAAACTAAGTCATTGACAGCGGGCTTCCTTGAGACACTCCCCTACCGATATTTATTGGGGGCGTCAGTTGGCCATTAACAACCACCTAAGCCGAAATACCCGTTCACAGATTTCAGATCACTCACCTTGTGTCAACAGTGAAAACAACTGCCATAGAATCGGAAGCAGAAAGTCGTGATTAACACGGTCAAATGCCTTATCGAAGTCTAGAAAAAGCAAGGGCACAAGGGACGGACGTTACAGCAGCATCCGAAACCACCTCACGACACTCGACTACGGGGTTAAGGATGGTACGACCAGATACACAGCGTTTATGTTTTGCAACAGACGTATCCACTAGAGCCGGTGTAACTGTCGTATCCAAGATGCTTACAAGTGAGTCGTAAAAGATTTCACTGGACTCATCGATATCGTTGATGTCTACAGAGTACTCGTGTAAGATACGCACTATATCAGCTTGCACCATTACGATATGTCCATCATGTGTCTTGAGAGAATAAATACAAGCGCGTCGGCGATGGGTCTAATGCCGAAGCAAATGATAAGGAAGTCAGTTCTGCCGTCACCAACGAAAGTGGCTTTGATCTGTCTTTTAAACCTCACGTTTGTATTCTCTCCAACGTTAACAATTTTACCTTTACAAGCTTAACATTCGCAGGTCGCAGAGGGGCGTGATCCGAAGCAGCATTAAGTTCACGCAGGATATAATAGTAATATTCGTAGTTTCTCCGAAAGTCTCTCGCTTTGGCAGCACAGAAACGTATCAAAGTTTGCCGGAGCCTCGGTTTTGCTACTTGTGAACACCAGTCAATGGTGTAAGAGTATTTCCCAGTGGACCGTAGAGTACGTTCCCAGACCACTCACACCACGTTATCGAGAGAGGGGTCAGCTAGGTGAGCGACGTTTAGCATCCACGCAGGGCGAAACAATTTGACTGGTTGCCGGTCAAGATTGAGAGTTGTGGCCACAGCACAGTGATCCGTAAAGGAAGCTGGGATAACATCAACATTAAGAATGCTATCGCTTAGGCAGTCCGAGAAGTAAAGTCTCAGTAAAGTGGGTAAATTTAACTAACGTCGGGTATTTACATATCCAGACGTCCTTTAGGCGTAAGGAACGGGCCAATCCATGTAATTCGCAACAGAAATTAAAATTTGGAGATTGATCCGCAGGACGCAATACACAGTTAAAATCACCATCCAACAGAATACCCGAAGGACTCTTACGCAACAGATAAACAATATCTTCTTTATAAATGCGTGAACGATCCACTGCGCGACCAGTGCCAGAAAGGGCGTATAAAAGAACCAAGGTAAGCTTAAAAGGTTGACAGTTTAAACCCCTGCCAGAATCTAACATTTCCACTGCAGTAATAAGAATGCCTTCGCAAAAGAATAAGGCGGTTCCTGTAGAATATTCAAGTGCTACATTAAAGATCATACGAAAACCAGGTAAGAGGAAATCACTAAATAACAACTCCTGTGAGAAAACTATGTCCGCACATGAATCATAAATGAACTGACGCAGCCAATCGCAATTCTGATTCCGCACGGTTAACGTTTGAGTAAAGGAACGTGTAGGCTTGGCTCATTGATCACAGTGGACTGAGATGTACGGAACCTCCGAGTAGAATTAGGTAGACAGCTGAGAGTCAACGTCCATTGACGAATCAACAGAGGAATCAGACATCAGGGGACCAGAACCCCCGTCATCCCAACCTTTTTTCTTACTTTTCTTACGTGCCACTGCACGATCAGGTTGTAAACGCTGTTTCTGTCGGCTACGTGGGAAGGTGGCCTATGCAGCAGAGATGTTGGAGGTGTCATAGGCACAGCGCCCTCCCCTCCAGAACTAGGGTCACGTAATGCAGTTCTAGTCAATAAGGCATAAGCATGCTGTGGAACTACCAATACAACAGCTGCAGCTCAGAAGGAGCAACTTCGAGAGCAGGAGGGATGTTGGAGATAACTTCTTCGCCACTCACCGTACTACAGATGGGAGGTATCGTAGCATTGAGAGGAGCAGGGGACACAATCGATGCGGAGGAGGCTGGCGCAGAAGGCACAGCCAAATCCTCACCATCACCATGCTGAGTGCGACGTCGCTTGTTTGTCCTTGGCCAATAGGATTCTGAACCTGTCGCAGAGGTAAAGGCGGGAATTCAATGACACTGTAAAGTGGCAGAACAAATGAAGGTCAGATTTGCACCTTATAAGAGAGTTTTGTACATCGCAAAGGGAAGATGAATATGACACCTAACTTAATTCGGCGGTAATGAGCAAATTTGCCTAGCAGTATATAATGCAAAAAGGGATGACCCTCAATTGACGGTAATTAACAGACCATTCCTATAATGCATGTTTCAGCAGAAGGTGAAACAAGCAGCGAGAGGCATTTTAGTTTGGAATTCAGAGGGATGAGGGCAGAGGCAAGGCCGCACTACAGGGGTACCATGGAAACCACTTAAAGGGGTGTCCCAGCCTGAAAGTCAACAACCGACCAGATGACTCACATGGGGAGAACGAGTATAACAGCCAATCTCAGGGAGGTCATGAAAGAAAGCTTATAGAAAACGGCGTTTCGAAATTCCAAATTGGTAACCGGAACAAGACCAGTGACGCATTTTCGATCACGTATCAGCAAGTGGTACATACGTGAGACAGACAATATACGCATTTACGCGTCTCGAATGGGCACAAAACGTCCGATTGGCCGAAACGTAGGGACCTTGCGATTGGTAGAGAGAGCTTCCACAAAATAAGAGGAACGCTCCTATTGGTCGAAAAAAGCCGTGACGTGAAGAATGAAAGAACCCAGGTGGGGAGAGAGTTCGGCTATGAGTAAGACAAGATGGAAATTTTCGGGGACTCTTTTCTGAACTGGCGTCAAGTGCAGAACGGAGCGCATAACACTCTGTATGACGCAGAGAAGTAATTTGTGTGAATATCGCGTTCACTGCGGCTGATTTCAAGCTAGAAATTAGCTGCAGCATCGTTTAGCTCCAACTGTGGACAAACAAACCAGCCAATTATTTAATTGTTCTTGCGAGAACAGAGAGGGTATTATAATATGCACGCTGCTCCAACCACGCGCACGTATATCGCCACATTCTAAGACTAGGGATGAGTACAAGTCCTCTCGCATAACGAGAAACATAGGAAAGTTTCTGCGGGAAAATTCAGCAAAGGTGTAATTAGTTTTATAGGAATTTCAGCGGAAGAGAGAGGTCTAGCAGACGACTGCTCGCCGCAGCTTAAGGTAAACACTGCGTGCAGAGGTGTATACTTGTTGGTTTACCAGCTTGCATCCACTGTAAACTCTAGCGACCTTGTAAACTTCTGCTCGATTTGTCACATGTGTAACCATCCACTGTAGACTTGATTGTCATCCTAAAAATAGTACCGAACTTGAACCGGAATAGGACGGTTTTCGTAGAACTGACGAACATCATAACGTAAGTGTAGAAACAATTTTGTAAAGAAACTACTAGTTAAACTTCAATATTGTCGTGTTTGGGATAATTTAACCTTCTGAGTGTTAATATTTAATCTTGTGTGTTTAGGATTATTTCACTTTATGATATTGACGAGATGCGTTATCCCGACAACTGTTTTTTGTTATTACATTGAAAACTGTGTAAAGGCCTATGTTTTTGTGCTCATATTGTGACATTAAAGATGTCATTTCAGCTTACACAGTTGTCTTCAGTCCTAGAAGAAGCAAATCATAAATATTGCATCTTACAAAAAGATTATCGGAACTGACTGACTGTTCATTACAATCCGAAGCAGAAGTAGGGCCGAAGGCGGGAGTAGAAGGAACAAGATCAATAACCGTGAATTAGCGACGCTGCACTAATGACGGCTTTAATACAAAAATCCTCTGCCGATAATTAGACCGAACGTGTCTACTTTCATTACATAGGAAGCAGGTTCCCTCTTGACCAGTATACATGACACGGACGCGGTAACCACACACTTGTAAATGTGATCGAATATTGCGTTTCACATGCATTTCCACGGAACGAATTCCACTATAACACTGCAATCTGTGTTGAGCAGACCAGCGTTCACGACGGACGTTTTTCGCGTTACTATAAGGAGTCAATAAGTCCTTTAGAAAATTTCAGTTAACTTCCGGCGGGAGGTTGAACACTCAAACATTGGTATATTCGATTTCAGCATCTGCGAGTGACACCATACTAACAGAATTATCACGATGCTTGAACGAAACTTGAGAACCATGTCGCGACAGTAATCTTTCAACGTGAAGGGGATCCATAAATTTCACGTAAAACACGTACTCGTCGGCATCAAAACAAGCAGTGTGGACCTGATCAAAGTTCACATGAGTTGTATCGACAAGCCAAAAAATGATTCAAATGGCTCTGAGCACTATGGGACTTAACTTTTGAGGTCATCAGTCCCCTAGAACTTAGAACTACTTAAACATAACTAACCTAAGGACATCACACACATCCATGCCCGAGGCAGGATTCGAACCTGCCACCGTGGCGGTGGCGCGGTTCCAGACTGTAGCACCTAGAACCGCTCGGCCACTCCGGCCGGCTCGACACGCCAATCTGGATTTCTAGAGACCTGGGCTGCACGTGTCGCGTTGTTTTATCGAAAGTAAAGCACACAGTACCTTTTCCTGGAATACTCGTGGAAACCACGGTAGTCATAGTGGAGCGGCCGACGCCGCTGCAAGTGGACGAACATAGACAGTAAAGGCGGAGCGAAGGCGCTAAGACTCACTCGGTAGACGAAACAGTACTAACGAGGAAAACTCCACACAAGCGACACTGCGGCAAGTGAAGTAAACGAGAAGCTTCCCCCTCGACGCTCGAAGCGGAACTATCATCTGAACTTCCCAAGCACGACTCACGATCCGTTCTCACAGCCTTACTTCCGTCAGTACCTAGGCAAAGGTCCAGCACACAGTTTTAATCTGCCACGAAGTTACATATCAGCGTACACTCCGCTTCAGAGCAAAAGTTTCATTCTGTAATCATCATCGGATCGCATTTTCAATGTTTTATAACTGTTTATAGTATCATCACTGGAAAAAATTTAACTGGTGTGTTATGAGTATCATTTATTGCATCAGAATCGAAGAAAATGCACAATGAAATGAAGTCTAGTTTGAGAACTCTTTTATTACTTCTTTTTAATTGTGTCGGCTTCTCTGCCTGTTAATATGAGATGGTTTAACATGTGAAATTCTGCAGTCCTTATGACCATTTAGAAACGTTAAGTCATTCATTTTCAGGTGTTTCTTTACTCGCTTTTGTAAGTGTGGTGGATTTAGGGAAATAACTACGGAAATAATGCTCTCTGTTACTCTAGTTCGGTATATAAATAAGCAGATAACAGCACTATGGCAATAGAGCTGTGCTCCTTTTTCCCTTTTCGGAATACATACTAATCTTGCTAGGATACATCTAAAAAGGAAAACAACAGAAAAAGGACGACACGTAGTATCACCTTCAGAAATGTACACACAGGTCAAATATATTTCACATACAATAAGTGCACTTCACACTATATGTACGCATATTTCGCCTGCACCTGTAGTGAATTTCACTTTGCGGTTTCATGTTCATGCAGATCAATATTTATGATGTATCTCATAAACTACGTGCTGTACTTTGATATTTCATTTATTCCATATTGAAATGTTACAATACATTGCATGTTACAATACATTGTTCCATATTTCGAACATTTTTCCCTAGAGAAATAAAACGAGAGTAACAATAATGAGTTGCTACTGGAATAAAATGAACATAAACTGAGGAAAAGAAAACAGAAACAATTTGAAAATTTAAGAAGAAGCTAATAGATGATAGGAGAGGTTCTTAAGGGAAGAAAGTGTCCCACTACCTGGCCATTCCAGGTGGGAGTACATCGCAACAACTTCGACCCAGTTACAGATGGAGCAGCAATTTGCTTAGATCTAAGTAGTTATGATATTAATATGTTATTTATAATTTTTCATTAAATATAATAAATTGGTATTCATTTATCATATAAAATTTTTCTGTTGAGTACTGGCAATGTCATCGCTTTTCCTGTGGGAGGGGAGCCTCAGAAGTACCTCGAGCCTTGCGTTCCCAGGAAGTTTCAGCTCAGTGTATTTCTGTAATGTATGACATTATGAAGCTAAACTTAGCAGTTATTTATATGTTACTGTAGTTACAATCCTTATACATCTTATACCTTCTTGCACATTTTCAGTGGTTGAATAATGTTCAGCATATGCTTTTTCATTATTCATCTTATTTCTTATATTATCCTATGAATCCATATTGTCTTGTTCTGAGTTTGTTGAGGCATCCGAGTCAGTGTTTGTGTTGTCGGAATCGTTCCCTGTGTAGTCTTGGCTTATGGAGTGATTCCCTATTCTCCGTTTCATATATAGTCGTTCCTATCTGTATGCTGTTTAGTTCTAACCAGTCATCTGGCTGTCTCATCCTTTGCCGTATGTCATTGCCGTGATGTTGCGGTCGTAAGTGTCTGAACATGTCGCCTATATGGTATGTCCGTATCATATGTAGTGGTGGCCTAAGCTGTGCAATATTGAGTCTGGCTAGTTTAGGCATCAATTTAGTCACTTTGTCAGTCGCGGGTTTTAACTAGTCTTCGAATGAAAGTCTTCCGTCAATATAGACTCCGAGGTATCATGTCGTAAGCTTTCGTTGTATGGTGGTATTGTCAAATCTGATTACTGGGTCTCTTTGTAACGCTCCCTTTAGCGGTATGTAGACAATTCTGTTGATTGTATTTGAAGTTTGTTGTTGTTGCGCCAGTTATTTACTTTTTGCACTATCTGTGTTGCCTTTAATGGTAGATTTGCTCTTGAGTTGTCAATCTAATTACCATTACGTCATCTGCATACTCAGTTGCTCCTGTTACCCTGATGTCTTCATCAAGAGTATTTAAAAGAGGTTCTATAGTGCTAGCCCAGAATATGAGACCGCATATAGACCCCTGTGGGCAGTCTTTCGTAATTCTTTTGACGACCCTTTGAGGCCTGTACGTCATTCTACAACTCTATTCCTGCAGTAGTTTAGGAGATTGTAATATAGTGGTGTGGGTATCTGTATTTCCCTAAATCGTGCAAATAGTGCAGGCTACCACAGGTTATCAAAGGCGCTGGCTATATCGATTACGATCGAAACTACATGTTTGTCTTGAGACAGTTGTATTGTTTACAGTCCATTGTTAATGGCGTCCTCTACATAGTTTTGTGATCTAACTGGAGCCTGTCGCACAGCAGTCTCTCCTGACTCTTAGCCAATGTGTTTATCAAGCAAATTGGTCTGTATGTATTCGGAACCGTGGGGTCTCTGTCCTCAGCCTTCGTGATGATTACTACATCTGCAGATTTCCATGGCCGGCCGTTGGGGCAGAGTGGTTCTAGGCGCGTCAGTCTGGAACCGAGCGACCGCTACGTTCGCAGGTTCGAATCCTGCCTCGGGCATGGATGTGTGTGATGTCCTTAGGTTAGTTAGGTTTAAGTAGTTCTAAGTTCTAGGGGACTGATGTCCTCAGATGTTAAGTCCCATAGTGCTCAGAGCCATCTGAACCAAGATTTCCATGTTGTGAGTATCTGGTATTGTTCTAAAGGAATCATTCAGTAATTCTGTCAGAAATGGTATGGTCTGCGGTTCTGCATTCCTTACAGTTTGTGGGTGAATTCCATCGGGCACTGGGGCATTTTTGGGTTATGTTTCTAAACTGCCAGGGCAACTTCCTCCCGAGCGAAAAGGATGACTAGTAAGTCAGTGGTGTAGTTAATTTCAATTACTCGGTGGAGAGTGATTGTTGTTGTTGGTCCTCAGTTTGGTCATCGTCCGGGAGAAGCTTCTGAAAAAGGTATTCTGCAGAGCTTCTCCAGCCTCGCTTAGTGGAGCTGTCTGTTCGTGTCAGTTGTCGACAGTACAAGTGGTGTTTAGATTTTGTCAGTCTGTAGTTTGTACAGTTCTCCCCACACATTATTTTCCAACGGAGTCCGCACAAAGTTGTCCCTGTGGTCCTGTCTTGTTAAGATAGGTTTTATACCTGTCTTCAGCATCACGAGAGATTTGAAGTCTAATTTCCCGTTCTCGTGCCGATTTTGACCTTTGATATACTTCTTTTTTGTCTCCTGAGGCTTCCCTGAGTCCGGTCAACGTTGTGGACCGTGGTTCTCCCTGTTTGAGTCCTTCATTTGGTACTGGTATGGCAGCTGGTTGGACTTTTTGTAATACGTGTGTCAGTGTGTAAACTCTGAAATCAGTGCTACCGTGTGTGGTATAGAGGCATGAGTTATTGACCTCCTCTTTCAGATTTTGCCAGTTTGCTTTGTGTATCAGCAACCGAATGTGCCGTGTTGTATGTGTGTTTGGGTCAGTAGTGGTTGTTGTATGTATGACCATTACGTTGTGATCACTATGTGTGACTTTGTCTAGGACACACCAGTACAGAATGTGTGTGACTGAGTTTTCATTTGCGAGAGTATTGTCAATGTTACCGGTTCCACCTGTAAATTCACGGAAATTCGGTGGTTGTCCTGCTTTAGTAAGTACGAAAAGGTTACATTCCTTCTTTATTGTGTTTACAGCTTCCTGCCCTCTGGCGTCTGCTCTGTCGGCATTCCAGAGGGTCGAGGCTGTATTGATGTGTGTGTGTATCAGTAACCGTCTGCCCCGGGCGAACTGTGTTATCTCCATTATTTTCTCGAGCATACGTGGAAGAGATTGCCCAGTGTCCCTGCCTAGTGTGATTTCTATTCCTACTGAGTTACGTGTTCAGCTGTGTAATTTGTGTGACTGTTATGAGTGTGTTTGCCACCACAATTGTTGCCTTTGCATCTGTGGGACCTGTGATTACAGCGTATTGCCACCGAATGCCGGGCATTTTCCCATTGCGCATGTATGGTTCCTGTACGCAAATTACGTCAGCTGCTTAATCCTCTAATACTTTAATTAGCTCTGTCCCCACTAAGCCACTTCTCATGCAATATAGTGGGATAAGTTTAATGTTATCGTTGGATATTTTGTGTAGACGTAGTTGTTTTGTCCTGCCTCTTTAGGATCATAGGAAACACGACCAGGTGCACTTACAAAATTCTTTTAACTTTGTTTCCTGTCTGTTTCTTCACCCCTTCTTGAGTATGCCTGTTCCAGCAGTTTGATCAAGATGCGGTGGTCCGTCGGGAGATTTGCCGTTCGGAGTATCATTCTATCCGTTCGCTGAGTGATTGGAAAACATATTTCATACGTATTATCATTCTTAGAGCTATTTGTAAAATATATTTATTTTCCATTCTACTAAGAGATAGGTTACTTTCAAATTCTTTATATGTTATCTCGCTGTTGTCTGTTGTACTTTGCTTGTCTTCTTTATTACGTGATGCTTCGTTTCTCGTTGCGTTACCATCTGTTGTATGTGCCCCTTTATCTAGTTTTGTCTGAATCGGGCATTTCTCACTACCTGTGACTGTATTGGATGTCGGTGATACGCTATCTGCTTGTATTCCTATAGTGGTTGTGTTTGTCTTTCGTTCTTGTGTCAGGTTTGTTTTGCTGTTTGATGTTTTTGAGATTTTTTTGACTTCATTGATAGCATTTATGTTTACTTCGAGTGTTGATGTATCTTGTGTGGTGTGTTCGATGGTTTTATTTTCTGCCTTTAATGGATCTAGGCTGTGTATGCTGCCTCCGTATAGAAAACGTATTGGTTTTATTTTGTTTTTACATTTTGCCGTGTCATATTCTCTTCTGCATTTTCATATTGTGTGCTAGGGGCCTGTATATTCCTTTGACTCATTTGATCCTTCTGGTTGCTATGCGTATGTGATGTATGTCTACTACTATGGCGTCGTATGTCATTCTGTGTATGACTCGGATGCATATTACTTTTGTTTTGTCTCTCTGTGTTGTGTTGATTGCTAAGTGTTACTTCATTTATACTGATATCGTCTACATTTGGTTCCTCAGTTCTTAACAGCGATACGTATTGGAATGTTGTCCACTGAAAGAAATCATGTTTGATTTGCCTAGCTACGTAATACTCCGTGGCTCCTTGTGTACATGCATCGTCAATGCAAACTGTGATGCGAAAATATTTTTCTCCTACAATGTTACTCGTGAGGAAAAGTGAGTCTTCATTGTGCCAATAGTCTACTGTTCGTGATAGCTCTAAGTGTTGTCTCCAGGCTACTGCGCACCTCCATGCTTTTTTTTGTGGAGGATGACTTGTATTTCCTCCCACAGCTGTTCTGGACTGTCTCAGTAACGGCGAGGTGGGATGCTGCTCCGTTCGTTTCGTATTCTGTTATACTATTAAACGTTTTATAGTGAGCCATAGTAAGTTCTCCGCACTTGTCTCTCGTACATTTGCCTGAATGTAGGGCAATATGGTCCCCTGGGTTTATAGTATGTTATGTTGCGATGTTTGCACGGTATACAGCCTACAAAGATATCTTCTGTGCAGTCAGCCTTTTGGTGACCAGTCTTTGCACATTCACCGCACACTTGCCCTTTGTCACACCGTGTTGTTGTGTGACCATATCCCCAACAGTCACAGAATTACCACAAACCCTCTAATACTAAGTGATTCAAACCGGATATATACAATGTCCCTTTGTAATTATTGCTGGCGAACTCTTCGGCTGACTTCAATTACCTTATATAACATTCGTGTTCCCCTTGGACCAGTTTTGTACTCTATTGTCATCTCTTCTGTGAATTCCTCTTTAGATATGTGGTTGCTAAGATTTATTTCGTACAGTTTCTCCAAGAGGTCACCATCTGATAAGATTGTAGGAACGTTATACACTGGCAACAGTGGCCGCAGCTCTCGCGGTTCTTCGCGCCTGATGTCTTTCAGGTTTTCCGTTTTTTCCATAACTTTTCTTTCGTCTTCCGTAGTTTCTGTTTCCAAAATTACTGTGTTGGCTGTCGTTCTGGTTCCTTGACCTTCATTTTGTCCTGTCTTGGATTTAAGGTCTTGGTTATTGTGTCTCTAATTGTTTTTTCATTTCGGTTACTTTCAGAGTTGAAGAACCGTAAGCTAGTTTGTTTTGCTTTAGTCTGTAGAATGCGTTCCTATACCTTGCTATTTGGTTTTCGTGCACTGGCTGTTGCAGCGACTGCCGGAAATGACAGAGAAGGATGTTTGGTTTCTGTACGCCATTTATGATTTTCAGCTTTTAGTTCCGCTACTTCGGCATCCAGACGCGATCCAGATGCGATCTCGTGTACCAGAGTCTTTTGCGGTGGCTAGTTCTCTCCGTAATGTCATTTTCTACACGTAGTTCTTCATTCTACCCATAAAGTTTCGCCTGTGCTAAAGCCAAGACCCATATTTTGTTCTTAATTCGTGCAGCTATAACTGATGACACTCTTTTGTCTTTAAGTGTTGTCTGTAGCTCTGTCAGTATCTCAGTAGAGTGTCTTCGTGGTGTCTCTTGTGTTGACCCGCCTGTCGGGGTATCATCTAGACTGTTCCCGCGGCCTCCAAGCGATTTCCGTCGCTCCTAGTGTTCGCATTGCTTGCGCAAGAAGGAGCTGTTGGTCGTTATGGAACCTAGCGCACGAGTCCTAAGTACTTCACAACGTGACATATAACATTGACATAATGTTGCAGCTACAGTCTTAGATGTAAAACCTATCCGCCAGCCAGCCGGTGCCAAGATGAAGTCGGAGTAGTTCACTTACGGCAGCCAATATAGCCGGCCGCCTTTCTGGCCACGTGCACAAACTGGCTTTACTGTGGGGTGCTGTAGTGTATCGAGGAAGAGTCTCCTGATAGGTCCACCACTGTTGCCGCCATTGGTACTGCTTACATTGAGGTTGATCCCTCACCGGTGTCGGTGGTCGATGGGGAGATCATTCCAAGGTGAGGCTACCAGCGAAAGACTTTCCGAGAGGCCAGTAGCAGGACTTTCCTGGTCCATCTGACGAAAAGTTTTCGGGCGCTGTCTGTTGGCGATGAAGTCTATGAGCCAAAGAATGTCGCTCGCCCTGTTCTACAGGAACCCTCTCGGTCAGCAAGTTCTGAGTGCTGGCACAGGAAGTATTTACTGGTAGTTGGGAGATACAACGGCATACAGGTAATGGGGCCCCTTAGGGGTATAGATGCGAAGGAGAGGAAGGAATCCAGAGTGCAATCAGTGTGCATATCCAGGAGGAGTCATTCCAGATGTGGAAGGGGTACTTCCCGATGCCATGAAGACCACACGCTGCAGCCAACTATAAGTGGAGGCTCATGTTGGTACCAACGATTCTCTCTGGTTTCGGGTGGCTAGCTGAAGAAGTAAAGACTGATAAACTTGCTTACGAGATGAAGGTGTAACTCACCATATGTAGCATCGTCGACAAAACCGACTGTGGCCATTTGGTACAGAAACAAGTGCGGGATCTGAATAAGAGGCTCAGACGGTTCTGCGACCTTGTAGTTTGCAGATTCCTCGACTTGCGCCATAGGATGGTGAGTTTCCGAGCTCCGCTAAGTAGGTGAAGAGCCCACTACACATGGGAAGGGGTACATTGGTAGCAGCGGCATTGTGGAGGGGACTGGATAGTTTTCTTTTAAGTTAGTGTCTTGGGAAAGTGCAAAAAGAGTTTCGGGTTCAAAAGGGTGCAAGGCGAACACAGGAGGAGGGTAGACACACGAAAAATCAATACCGTAGTTTTAAAGATTCGTAGTTGTTTTGGAAAAGAACCAAAGCTTCAAATGCTAACAGAAAGCACTCAGTCTCAAAGCGTTGTAGGTACAGAAGGCTGGGTAAAGCCGGAAAGAAGTTCAGCCGAAATATTTACGAAGGACCTAATCATGATCAGAAACGTTAGATTAAAGTTAGTTGGTGAAGGATGTTTATTGCTGTCAAAATCAGTTTACCTTGTAGGGCAGTTGAAGTAGCTAGTTCCTCTGAGCTAGAATGGGCAGAGGCTATACTTGATAACCGGAGTAAATTAATAATTGGATACTTTTACCAATCGTCCGACTCAGATCATACAGTGGCTAAAAAGTTCAAAGAAAACTGGACTGTCATTTCAAGTGGGTGCCCCACTCATGCAATTATAGTTGGCAGTGATTTCAATCTACCCTCGATATTTTGGCAAAAATACATGTTTAAAATGGGTTCAAATGGTTCAAATGGCTCTGAGCATTATGCGACTTAACTTCTGAGGTCATCATTCGCCTAGAACCTAGAAATAATTAAACCTAACTAACCTAAGGACATCACACACATCCATGCCCGAGGCAGGATTCGAAGCTGCGACCGGAGCGGTCGCTCGGTTCCAGGTCAGAACACTACTGTAGAAGCAACGAAAAAAGCATGCCAAATTTAAAAGAACGCAAAATCCCCAAGATTGGTAAAGGTCTACAGAAGCTCGAAATTTAGCGCAAACTTCAATGCTAGGTGCCTTCAATAGTTTCCACAACGAAACTCAGTCTCAAAATCTGGCAGAAAACCCAGAGAGGTTCTGGTCGTATATAAAGTACACCAGTAGTAAGACGCAATCAATACTTTCACTTTGCGATAACATTGGTGATGTTACTGATGACAGTGCCAATAAAGCTGAGTTACTAACCACGTTTTTCCGAAATTCCTTCACAAAAAGGATGAAGTAAATATGCCAGAACTCGAATCAAGAACAACTTCCGAAATGAGTAACGTCGAAGTAGATATCCTCGGTGTAGCGAAGCACCTTAAAGCGCTTAAGACAGGCGAGGCTCTGTCCAGATTGTGTAACAGTCAGGCTCCTTTTAGAGTATGCTGAACCAGTATCTCCATCTTTAGTAACCATATGCAACCGCTCGCTCGTAGTAAAATTCGTACCCAAAGACTGGACAGTTACACAAGTCAGACCAGTACCCAAGTAAGGAAATAGGAGTAATCCGCTGAATTATAGTTTCATATCACGAACGTCGATCTGCAGTAGAATTTTGGAGCACACATTGTGCTCAAACATTATGAATCACCACGAAGAAATGACAAATAGCCAACAATGATTCAGAAAATATGGTTCTTGTGAAACACGACTTGCTTATTATTCTCATGAAGTAATGAGTGCTATCGACAGCGGATGTCAAATTTATTCCATATGTTTAGATCTAAAGAAGGCCTTTACCACTGTTCCTCACAAACAACTCCTAATTAAGAAACTTCCTGGCAGATAAAACTGTGTGCCGGACTGAGACTCGAATCCGGGACCTTTGTCTTTCGTGGGCAAGTGCTCTGCCGACTGAGCTACCCAACCACGACTCATGACTCTTCCTCACAACTTCATTTCTGACAGTACCTCGTCTCTTACCTTCCAAACTTCACACGAAGGTAGCAGACGAGGTACTGGCAGAACTGAAGCTGTGAGGACAGGTCGTGAGTCGTGCTTGGGTGGTAGTTCAGTCGATAGAGCACACGCCTGCGAAATGCAGAGGTCCCGAGTTCGAGTTTCGGCCCGGCACACAGTTTTAATCCGCCAGGAAATTTTGTATCCGCACACATTCCGCTGCAGAGTGACTGTCTCATTCTCGAAAATTCTAATTAAACTGCATGTCTATGCAGTATCGTCTCAGTTGTGTGATTAGATTCGTCATTTCCTGTCACAAAAGTCACAGTTCGTAATAACTGGTGGCCCGCGAAGTCATTGGCAGACAAACACAGGAACTAAAATTTAAATGAAGAAAAAAAAAATAGAGAATAAAAAAAATAATACGTAAACCGTCGTGCAGTTCTGCTACCCATATTCGGGTCGTCAGCCTAACAGCTGGCAACCATACGACGATATGTGGGGGAATATTCGAGCGTACTGTGAGCGTCCACTACATGGCATCAAAAATCAAGTGTGGAGCGTAGGTGATAATGGAAATGACAGGCAATAGCCTGACCTCGGAACCACGTCACAGACCGGTGTTTAGCTTGGGGAAAAATGAGAAGTATGTGAGGAAAGTAGCAGATTGGAGTGTAGAACTACGCGTTGCGTTGCGTTGCGTTTTGCATGAAAGGCGGTGCTTGTGGGTGTCCTCATACGGACGACCTGTGCAAAGTGGTGATGCAGCCAGACCGGTACGGTATAGTCGTCGGTGCCGGCCGTGGTGGCTGAGCGGTTCTAGGCGCTTCAGTCTGGAACCGCGCGACTGCTACGGTCGCAGGTTCGAATCCTGTTTCGGGCATGGATGTGTGTGATGTCTTTAGGTTAGCTAGGTTTAAGTAGTTAAAATGGCTCTGAGCACTATGAGACTTCTGAGGTCATCAGTCCCCTAGAACTTAGAACTAACCTAAGGACACCACACACATCCATGCCCGAGGCAGGATTCGAACCTGCGACCGTAGCGGTTGTGCGGTTCCAGACTGAAGCGCCTAGAACCGCTCGGCCACCTCGGCCGGAGGGTTAAAGTAGTCCTAAGTTCTAGGGAACTGATGACCTCAGATGTTAAGTCTCATGGTGCTCAGAGCCATTTGAAGCATTTTTTTTAGTAGTCGTTGGCTGTTGAAAAAATTTCTCTTGACGGTGTGGTGCCAAAACGCCTTGATGTTACACGGAAGGAAAGGTGTCTCAACTACCGAGAACTGCAATTTTGTCTCTCATTTATTGCTCCAGTACTAGCTAGGACAGAAAAATTGCAACGTGAAAGACGAGATTAGCTGCAACTTTCAAGTGGAATAATCTTCCTGGCCTCAAAATCATAGGTTGAAAACCTTATACACCGAAGCGCCAAAGAAACTGGTTTAGGTAGTGTATTCAAATACAGAGATATGTAAACATGCAGAATACGATGCTGCGGTCGGCAATGCCTATATAAGACAACAAGTGTCTATCGCAGTTGTACGGCAAGAAAGGAAGAATGAATTGATTGTTGGTGTTAATAACGATCATCCTCCTTTACCTCCTCTGCATTACTGCAGATGTGTCACTGAACACATTTGTTCTGTGCATGCAGCGCACATGAGGCGCATAGTTGTTTCCACTGCACTGTGTGTAATACGAAGGTTCTGTTATAGTTCACTAACTTGCTGTCTTCAAGTTGATGTGCCCAGCGCAGAAAACAGCAAGCATGTCGTAGGTTCTGTATCTTGAGGCTGAAACTGACTTTTAGCGAGGTTCTGTTCTGAAATAATGTATCACTTCTTTGGGATGCCACTCGCGTATTTTAATAAAGCCACACGAGAAGACTACATGATCTTAATACAACACCTTCTGATACAGCAAAGTACATGCTGAAACACAATGTTTACGAAAATGTATGTTTACACTATTTGTGGAACGTGTCTGTGCCTCATGACTACCGGAGTGAATCTTTTAATACCGAATTCTGGCAAAAACATCCTGCCACAGACAACATGACTGTACATCTCGACTGCCTAATCCAGAGTGACGAACAGCCCGAAACACTTCGAGCGTCATACCAGAAAAGCCGTGACCCGAACGCTTCCGAAGTGCTTCGTCTGCAGTTTCGTCAGTCTTCTGTTTTTTATTTAAATTGTTTTTAATAATTCTAAAATGACTGATCGATAGTCAGCTGTTGAGAGATATTTATATTAAAAAGTGAAGTAATTCCAATGAGTAGTTTAACTAATAATAATAACTATACTTTAACGTTTTGGCGTCCTTGCTCCGAACACAGTAGCCAATCACAGAGCAGTAGCATTATGCAGGCGGTCTTTCTCACTGGAATGGTACCGAATCTAACATCTGTCACAGGTACCTCACACCACATTTCGTCATCTATATACTTCTTGCAACTCCACTACTCTGGGAACAGCTTCTTGGAGCCTAATATGATGGCTGACTAAGCCATAAATATTACACATCCCCTTCCTTCTGAGACTTCCCAAAATTGGGATATTCTCGAAGACAACACCCAATTTTGGAAATATATAAATAAAGTGAACCAAATTTTGATAGAACTGTAAACTAATAGGTAATCTCTCAAGAGCCAAGCTATCACATTATCCCTACTTTGATATCAACACGTAAACATGGAGACAGCTTTTACATGTTTTCCCTATCATTATTAGTAAACTCTTCCAAAATCTGAGAATAAGAAAATTATATGATGACTGCAATAAATTAAAAACAGTAACACCCTACACCACAAACATTATCAACATGAAGTTACATGTACTGATTACACAATAATTTGAACAAGAAGTCAACGTTTTACAAGCAACATATCATTATATGATTACACAAAACATATGAGAAATAACAGAATTTTCAAAGGAAATCACATAAAACAGAATAAAAATCAACTCATAGCTGTTTTTCAAATTCACCAAAGAAGGTTATGATGTTACCTAAACACATAGCACCTCAAAAAATAATCACCTATTATCGGCTCATTGCCGTCCTTTAAGAGACACAAAAAATGACACTGTTAGACAAATTACATAAAAATTTAAATATATATATTATTATCGGCTCATTGCCGTCTTTTAAAGGACTCTTTGTCAAACTGACGTCCACTTTAGGAATACAAAGAACGAAAAGAAAGAACTGCAATTCGCTATTTGACGTACAATTTGAAATAGCACTTCACTCTCACCATTACAGGAACAAACACATGCAATCCAGGACAGCAACTTGAGATTCCATTGCCCATGCCGTGGTCTTACATTGCGTAGTTCTGCCTCATTTGGTGCTGGGTTTGACAAGTGACTGTCCATTCTCAGTCTCCAACTCCAGTGTACAGGACCGGTACAATTCATGTAACAATACAAAATGCCTTACATTAGATTTCTAATAGAGCTTAAATAAACCCTGAAATAAACTTTTGATTATACCATACAATGAATATGTACCTAAACAGACTCAAAAAGTAAACATTATTCTTTGTTTACATGCAGTGCCACTGTTTGTAAAGAGGGACTGCTAACATATGGCTAGGGCGTTGGCCGTAGCAACGTAAGGTCAGTGTCCATTCACAACATGTGACGTACTCGCCGATTCATTCATACAGACGACAGCTGGTGTCGTGCGCTTTAAATGTAGCAGACGGTGCTGCGCCGTATAACTCTTTCGTTAAGCAGACTTATTTGACTGCTACACCTCTCATATTAATTAATGTTATATCTACATTTTGTTAATAGAGTCTCATTTTAGTTGTTACTTCAACAGTTTCTTAATAATTAATAGGCACACAGTTGCGATTCACAGATACTGAGAGAACATTTCGGAATAAATCTCTTAAAGAAAATTTCGGCTACCAGAAACGTTGCGTCACTCAACAGTAAGAGTTACCATACTGTTCTCTTATCATAAATCTTGTTACTACTTACACAGTCAGTGGAACTGTATTCATGTGTACACATCTGTAATCATTTCATAACATTATAGCGTCAATATTCGTATGTTAAGCATTATGTGACTTCATTTCGTAGGGGCTGACTGAACTGTTCATAGCTAGCATTTTACTCTTCATACTCCATATTATAAACCAGTGAACTATTCTCCATACCTTATATAATGTGGCCTTATCTTTAAATCGCTAATGTATTGACTGTGTCCCTTGAGATTTTCGTGTCAGTGTTGTGTCTTGCTCATGTCAATAATAATACATCTATTCCCTTGTACTTCATAACCAGTTGGCGAAAACCACTTCGCTAATGAATACCTCCAGAATAATGGGCCGACTCAAACGTCGCCTTAAACCTCCACTTCCTCACACTACATTATAATGGGCCGACATACTTGTTGCCGAATAATTTTACTTTCCTCACTTCTCATCTACAATTGGCCGACTTACCTGTCGCCTAGCCGCGTGGGATTAGCTGAGCGGTCTAAGGCGCTCCAGTCATGGACTGTGCGACTGGTCACGGCGGAGGTTCGAGTCCTCCCTCGGGCATGGGTGTGTGTGTTTGTGCTTAGGGTAATTTAGGTTAAGTAGTGTGTAAGCTTAGGGACTGATGACCTTAGTAGTTAAGTCCCATAAGATTTCTCTCTCACACACACACACACTTGTTGCCTAAAAATAATACTCCTCCACAACATAAATCTCTTTGGCAGGACCATCCCTTGCCTATGAACACATAATCAAGTACCTCAGTGGGAACTACGTCGCTGGCAATTCATACTTAAGAATATAGTATTTACCTCCATAAAGTTTAACACAACCTTTGTACTAGTAATCTCCTGACCTCGTTTTCTGCCACCAAATCTTATTCTTTCGTAATTTTCGTCACATTCACTTACCTGGTTTGGCGTCGTCCTCTTCTTCTGCAAGTGCTAGCTTATCTTTAGATAACTTATTCTATTTCATCCCTTGCCTATCAACACATAATCAAGTACCTCAGTGGGAACTACGTCGCTGGCAATTCATACTTAAGAATATAGTATTTACCTCCATAAAGCTTAACACAACCTTTGTACTAGTAATCTCCTGACCTCGTTTTCTGCCACCAAATCTTATTCTTTCGTAATTTTCGTCACATTCACTTACCTGGTTTGGCGTCGTCCTCTTCTTCTGCAAGTGCTAGCTTATCTTTAGATAACTTATTCTATTTCATGTCTGATATAATTAAAGCCCATGTTTCACTTATATGCTACTTTTGTCAGATTTTTTAACCATAATGCGTAAAATCATTCTTGCTGGTTCTTTAAAATTTAAAAATGAGTCGTCCCACTGTGTATTGTGTGATGGATGTTTCAAATGTCATTTAAAGCTATTCTGGTGTTTCTTAATGCAATGTAATACCGTGTTCTCTTGCTTGTGCATTTGTGATCCTATGTTTTCGTGTTATAAAACTTCCTGTTCACATAAATTCCGTCAATTCCTGTTTTTCACCAATGCAATGCAGATGTTTATCATGGTGGGTTACTATGCTGTCAATAATTGGGTTTGTTGTCACAGTTCGTGTAAAAATTTTGTCATAGCCGTGGATAGAGAAGAATGTTAAAGAAGACAGAATACAACTCAGAATAAAAGAAGAGAAAGAACGAACAGCATGAAAGGAAATGAAGTAATGCTGTTAGTTAACTCAGGTACCTTGTAGTCGTCATCTACCTAGCAATACGAAGAACGCTATTGCCCCCTGAGGGTTACTAATGTTCAAAGTATTTTTTGATGTCTATAATACTGTAGAGTCCTTTGCTTACTCCCATTTTTGTGTTAGCTACTTCCACAGCATTGGGAGATGGTAACCTAATTGTTTTGTACAGCCCTTCATACAATTCTTGAAATTTCTTAATTTCTGAGTTTATCTTAGAAGACCTGGTTCTTTTCTTGATCAATACCGGTTCGTCAATTTGATATTTCCTTTTCTTAACCTGCCTGTTGTATTTGCTTTGCCTTTTACGTACTTTCTCTTTAATCCTGCTTAGAGCTCGGTCCCTTTTTTCAGTAATTGAGAGGTCATCTCTCGGTGGAAACCTTACCTGCTGTTCAATAATACCAGGTACTTTCTCTCCTGTCAATAGTTCCTGAGGAGGTATTTCTGTGGTAGAGTGAGGCAACTTATTTATAACTCTCTCAAACTCTTCCACATAATCTACCCATGTGTGATGCTTTTTAGAGCAGTAAGCCCTAAACAGTCTGTTTATTTCCCTCATCATCCGTTCACTCATATTTGATTGGGGATAGTATTTGGATATGTAAATAGGCTTTATGTAGAGATCACGCAACATATTTTTCCAACGCTCTGATGTAAATTGTGAGCCATTATCACTAATTATCCTATCTGGTTTCTCCACCTTTATTACATAATCATTCCTGATTTTGTCTGAGACTGACTTACCTGTTGTTCTTCTTAGTGCATACAGTTTTACATGTTTTGATAATATGTCCGACACAACAAACAAATATTTATAACCTCCTTTTGAAGTGGGGAGGGCACCAAAGAGATCGACGCATACCTTTTCTAGCACCTTTGTAGGGATCATAATGTACATCTTTGTTTTGTTACTAGCATTTAGTGCTTTAGTTTTCTGACATACACTGCAGGACCTAAGAATTTTGTATACCCTCTTTTCTAAGTTATTAAGGTAACAACTCTCCTTAATTTTGTCTGCACATTTTTTAGCACCAAAATGAGCATACGCAAAATGTATAAACCAAACAAGCCTCTCAATCTCATGCTCTGGCCAATAGATTTTCTACTGTTGTTTCTGTGGATCAGTCATACGGTATAATAGTCCCTTGTGTATGATATAGCATTTCCTCACTTTGTCACTAGTTTTCCTACTCCACTCTGCTTCGATCGTTTTTATTGTGTCATCACTATTCTGTTCCCTTCTCAATTTTTTCAGTATATCCTTTATTTTTTCTTCATGCTTTACCTTTGTTAAGTACAGTATGGAAACCTCTTTCTGCCCTGAATCAAAATCTGCTTTATCCATACTCAATGGCGATCTGGATAGTACATCTGCTACCATATTATTTTCCCCTGGTAGGGATTCTATTGAGAAATCACACTCTAGCAGCACCAAAGCCCATTGTGTTAGCCGATTATGACTTAGCTTACAATCCATCTGAAATTACAGTGCCTTATGGTCTGTGAACACTTTTACTTTCCTTCCCATGGCGTAATACCTGAATTTCTTAAGCGCTCATACCACTGCTAGCGCCTCACAGAATACCTTCTCTCCCATTAGTTGAGTACACGACGAGCAAATTCCATAGACATTCTTTCAACAGTGTCTCCCTTTTCTACAAATTGACAAAGATAAGACCTAGCCCGTATTCTGAGCTATCAGTGAGAATACAAAAAGGTACATTGAAAATACAAAAATTTAAATCAGGGTGGGACAAAACAATAGCGTTACATAACTCACCCCGGATTGTTTGAAATTCTTGCTCACACTCTTTTGTCCAAATCCAGGTGGCGTTTTTTTTAGTCGATTCTGATAAAGCCTTCGCATTAAGTACTTGATTCTCCGCAAATTTGCGATAGAATCCGGCGAGACCGAAAAAAGCTTTCATTTGCTTCTTGTTCCTAGGTCTGGAGAAATTTATGATAGCTCCTATTTTTTCTGTGTCTGACTTGATGCCTTCAGCAGATATTAGATGCCCTAAAAATTTGATCTCTCTCCTTCTGAATTCGGACTTCTCCAGGTTTGCACTTACATTGTTCCCCTCAAATTTCGATAGAACCTGTTTTAAAATGCAGCGTATTTTCTACAATTTTCTACTAGCGGAACCTGCCAAAAGCTGCCAGTCAAGTCAATGCTTGTTAATATCTCGACTACATAAAACTTCTGTAAAAGCTCCTCTAGTATCTCAGGCCTATCCATCTGTGGTAAAATGACTTTATTTAGTGCTCTAGCATCTAATGTTATCATTCTTTGGGACAATGACAAGAAGGCTACAATAATTACTTTGAGAGCGCTCAATAATCCTCCACTCTAACATTTTCTTCATTTCTTTATCTATTGCTTCCCTTTTTTGCAAGTGGAATGGAATAAGGCTTAAACCTGAATGGATAATGTGGCTTTACCTGGAAACCATATTCGTAATCTTTCATGCACCCATATATCTTTGGCAAAGCTTTTCGATGTTGCATCAATACTTCCTTCAGCTCATATGCCTCTTCTTCATTTAAACCTTCAATATTTGCGACCTTTTCTTGGATTATGACCTCTATGTCTACCTCTTCATTTGATGTCACTCCCACAAACAAACATATACTCTCTTCTGGTTCTATGTTTCAATACATTTGTTCCCTTATGATCTGTAGCCTAGCGTCATTACAGTTATTTTGTGTGGCCTCATTTCCTTCGAACTTAAGTTCTTATTCCTCCTGTTCTTCTTTTATCCTCATTACACCTTTTGCAAAATCTAGCATTACTCTATTAGCAATTAACCAATCTGTTCGCAAAATTAAATTGACACAGAGCCCGGGAACTACCATTGCATTCACTGAAAACTTCCTACCTTGCATTGTGAACTCTAATAAAATCTGTTTCTTTATAACTTTACTTCTAGACCCACACGCAGTAACTACTTTGACCCCTTGAACTGATAACTCTGGAACAGCAGTATCTTTCTTTATCTTTTCATATAAATTACTTGAGGCAGCACAGATCTCACTACTGGAATCTAAAATCGCAACTGTTTTCTTGTTCTTTATTTCAATTTCTATAGCTGGTTGGTAAACCTCCTTAATTTCCTTCCTATCTTTGTCCATGAGCGCATGTTTTATCTCATCTCTTTCGCCATAGCCCAAGAATCTTACTAATGGTCCATTACATTCTGCCGTTCGTGACTGGACCAGGTCCGAACCACCCACTAGTTTTTCAGCTCCTCCTGATTCCTATCTCTTTCAGGAGCATGATCCCTTCCATTATTATGATATTCTCTATTTCTACCATAATATCCTCCCCAATTCAAACCCCTCTGAAAAGCACCTCTCCCTCTTCCTGAAGGACTACGACTGTAACGAGGTGGCCTATTTTCCTCTCGATTGCGACGCTCGTTACCTCTGTCTGTGCCTGTGCTCCGGCTTGACTCACGGTCATTACGGCGGTCTGCTCGCTACCTGTTCTTTCTCCAGCCCTCCAGCACTTGCTTGTTGCTGGACAACGCATCCAACTGCTCAAGGACGTGCAGTAGGTTATTGACATCCCTTTTGTTTATATTGATTAACTTCTCTTATACAGACACTGGAATATTTAAGTATGATTATTTCTATAGTGTCTGATTCTCTTAACGGGTCAGTTAAGTGTTGGTTCTCTTCCCAATAGTGTTGAAAAACTCCTTATAGCTATTACAACCACTAGTAGCAAAACTCCTTCCCTCAAAAATTTCACACTTGAGGCTGTTTTTTTTTTGTTTTGTTTTGGTTTTAGGGCGCAAAACTGCTATGGTCATTAGCGGACGGTCCGTGACTTAGGAAACAGTAAAAAACCGAAATTGAAAACCAGCATCAATGGGAATGAAAGTCATAAAATTGGAGAAACTAAAAGCAGAAGGAAGGCTTAAAAATTCACTACAGAAAGGGGTTGGTTGTCCCCAAAAAAGCTTCAAATGACTGACGTCATTTCACTGGCACTAATAAACTTGAGAACGCGGTCGGCTGAGCGCGTGTCATTTGCTAAAATCGACGATATATCAGGCGATAGCTGTAGACGGGAGCGTAACGGATTAAAATAGGGGCACTCAATTAAAAGGTGTCTTACCGTCCACAGCTGAGAGCAGTGGGGACAGAGTGGGGGAGGATCGCCGCTTAAAAGATTTCGATGGCTAAAAAGACAGTGCCCTATCCGGAGTCTAGTTAAAATTACCTCCTCCTGACGACGCGTTCGGGAGGAAGAGGTCCAAGCACAAGGAAGAGCTTTCACGTCCCGCAATTTATTATGGGGAAGTGTCGACCAATGTGCGTACCATAAAAGAACAACTCGACGACATAAAACGCTCCGTACATCGGTGAAGGGAATCGACTGAATAGCTGGCCGAAGAAGAGAGACTGCAGCCTTGGCCGCTGTATCGGCCGCCTCATTCCCACAGATACCAGCGTGTCCCGGGAGCCAGAGGAACGCCACCGAAACGCCCCCCATGTGGAGCAAGCGCAGACAGTCCTGAATCCGGTTGACCAGAGGGTGGACAGGGTAAAGAGCTTGGAGACTGAGGAGAGAGCTGAGAGAATCTGAGCAAATAACATACTGTATCCGCTGATGGCGGCGGATGTAGTGAACAGCGTAAAGCTCCGCAGTATAAACCGAACACTGGTCGGGAAGCCGAAAGTGATTTGGGGTGTCGCCAACAATATAGGCACTCCCTACACCTAACGATGTTTTCGAGCCGTCGGTGTAAATAAATGTGGCGTCCGTCATTTGTGCACATAGAGCAGGAAATGCCCGACGATAAACAAGTGAAGGGGTCCTTGGGAAATCGACAAAGGTCACGGAGCAGGCAGATCCGGGGACGGAGCCAAGGCGGTGCTGTACCCCAAGTTGTCAAGAAGGTTTTAGGAAAGCGGAAGGAAAGAGAATGGAGCAGTTGACGGAAGCGGACTCCCGGTGGTAGTAGGGAGGAGGGGCGGCCTGCATACCCTACATCAAAAGAGGCGTCGAAAAAATGGTCATGGGCTGGATTAGCAGGCATGGAAGACGACTCAGAAGGACTGCTCGCCGATTGGACAGCGGAGGTTCAGCAGTCTCAGCATAGAGGCTTTCCACAGGGCTGGTGTAAAAAGCTCCAGACACTAAACGTAATCCACGGTGGTGGATAGAGTCGAGACGCCGAAGAATAGACGGCCGAGCAGAGGAGTAGACTATGCTTCCATAGTCCAATTTCGAGCGCACTGAGGCGCGATAGAGGCGGAGAAGGGCCACTCGGTCCGCTCCCCAGGAGGTACCATTAAGGACACGGAGGGTGTTAAGGGATCGCAGACAGCGAGCCGAAAGATAGGAAACGTGGGAGGACCAGCACAGTTTTCTGTCAAACATAAGACCCAAGAATTTAGCGACGTTTGAAAACGGAAGGTTGACAGGACCTAGATGTAAGGAGGGCGGAAGAAACTCCTTACGTCGCCAAATATTAACACAAACGGTCTTACTGGGAGAAAAACGGAAGCCGGTTTCGATGCTCCAAGAGTGGAGGCGATCGAGACATCCTTGAAGACGTCGTTCAAGAAGGCTGGTCCGTTGAGAGCTGTAGTAGATCGCAAAATCGTCCACAAAGAGGGAGCCCGAGACATCAGGAAGGAGACAATCCATAATTGGATTGATGACAATGGCAAACACCACAACACTCAGCACGGAGACCTGGGGTACCCCGTTTTCTTGGGAGAAAGTACGGGAGAGAGTAGTGTTCACCCGCACCCTAAATGTGCGCTCTGCCATAAATTCGCGAAGAAAAAGGGGCAGCCGATCTCGAAAGCCCCAAGAGAACAGTGTGTGGAGGATGCCTGTCCTCCAACAGCAATCGTATGCTTTCTCCAGATCAAAAAATATTGCTACTGTTTGGCGTTTCCGGAGAAAATTGTTCATGACATAAGTGGAGAGAGCAACAAGATGGTCAACTGCAGAACGATGCTTTCGGAATCCGCATTGGGCAGGTGTTAAAAGACTGCGGGATTCCAGCCACCACGCTAAACGGTAGTTCACCATACGCTCCAAAACCTTACAGACATTACTAGTGAGAGAAATGGGGCGATAGCTAGAGGGGAGATGTTTTTCCTTTCCAGGTTTCGGAACAGGAACGACGATAGCTTCCCGCCATCGTCTGGGAGAAGTACTGTCGGTCCTAATTCCATTATAAAGGCGAAGGAGGTAACGCAGACTATGGGTTGATAAAGGCAGCAACATTTGGACGTGGATACCATCCGGTCCTGGGGCGGAGGAGCGAGAAGAAGAGAGTGCGTGTTGGAGTTCCCGCATGGAGAAAACAGTATTGTAGCTTTCGCGATTTTGAGAGGAGAAAGCAAGAGGTCGCACTTCCGCTGCACGTTTCTTCGGGAGAAACGCTGGCGGGTAATTTGAAGAGCTCGAAATCTCAGCAAAGTGCTGACCCAACGAGTTAGAAATTGCGACGGGGTCCACTAATGTGTCATGCGCGACAGTGAGCCCAGAGACCGGGGAGAAACTAGGCGCACCTGAGAACCGTCGAAGCCGACTCCAAACTTCCGAGGAGGCAGTGAAGGTGTTAAATGAGCTAATAAAGAATTTCCAGCTTGCCTTCATGCTATCGCGGATGACACGACGGCACCGCGCTCGGAACTGCTTATAGCGGATACAGTTGGCCAAAGTAAGATGGTGCCGGAAAACGCGGAGAGCACGTCGCCGCTCACGTATTGCATCACGGTACGCCTCGTCCACCAAGGAACTGGGGGGCGCCGGGGCAATTCGGAGGTGCGCGGTATTGAATGTTCCGCAGCTGTAAGAATAACGTCGGTAATAAGTGTGACCTCATCGTCGACGCTGGGAAAGTGACGGTCATCGAATGTCGCTAGAGACGAAAAAAGTGTCCAATCAGCTTGGGCAAACTTCCAGCGTCGCGGGAGCATGTATGGCAGTTGAGGCTGCAGTCTAAGGACAGATGGAAAGTGGTCACTCGAGTGTGTATCATCAAGGGCGAACCATTCGAAGCGCCGAGCTAGCGGAACAGTACCGACCGCAAGGTCCAAATGAGATAAATTTGTCGTGGAGGCAGACAAAAATGTAGGGACCCCAGTGTTGAGGCAAACTAAATCCACTTGGTGGAAGACGTCTAGCAATAGTGAGCCACGTGGACAAGGATGTGGAGATCCCCAAAGCGGGTGGTGGGCATTGAAGTCCCCAACCAGCAAATAGGGGGGTGGAAGCTGACTAAGAAGATGAAGGAGATCAGCTCGTGCCATTGGTGTGGACGATGGAATGTATACAGTACAAAGAGAGAACGTGTATCCGGAAAGGGAAAGACGGACGGCGACAGCTTGGAAGGAAGTGTTTAAATGGATCGGGTGATAATGGAGAGTTTCATGGAGAAGAATCATGAGTCCTCCATGTGCTGGAGTGCCTCCAACAGAGGGGAGATCATATCGGACGGACTGAAAATGAGGGAGAATAAAAGCAGTCATGAGGACGCAGCTTTGTTTCCTGAAGACAGAAGATGACCGGCGAGTAGGATCGTAAGAGGATCGACAATTCATCCCGATTGGCTCGAATACCGCGGATATTCCAGTGGATAATGGACATAGGAGGAATGTGATCAAGGTCGCTGTCAACTGAACGACTGCTCAGAGCTTGCGACCGACAGCATGGAATGGCATTCAGCCGAAGGCAGAAGATCCTGATCCATAGGTTGGTCAGGAGCAGCTCCTGCCACCAGCGATCGGCCGGTTGATCGGCCGCCAGCAGTGCGCCTCGGCGACACAGAAGACGGCCGAGGGCGATTTCCGCCAGGTGGTGCTGTAGATGGGACACGCCTGGGTGGAGAAGGAGAGGAACTGGGTTTCTTTGTAGCCTTCTTGGAAGTATGATGTTTAGATGAAGGAGGAACCGATGGTTGGGAAGTTGCGGTATGTAAAAACTCTTCACGAGTATGCTCTTTTGTCGAAGTCTTGGTGTCTGACTTTTGGGCTCGAGATTAAGCAGAACCCGACGAAGGGTGAGCCAGAGAGTGGGCAGGTGAAAGTGGTGAGGTTGAACGGGCGATCTTTGCGCTGGACGATCTGACGACCGTGGCACTAAAGGTGAGGTCGCAAGTCTGCGTGGCCGCCTCCTTTGTTGGCCGAGGAGAAGCAAGGACAGTGCTGTATTTTCCTGTCTGAGGCACGGTGGGCTGTCGACTGGCGAATAATTTTCGAGCAGCAAAGGTCGACACCTTTTCCTTCACCCTAATTTCCTGGATGAGCTTTTCGTCCTTAAAAACGGGGCAATCTCGAGAGGAAGCAGCGTGGTCACCCATACAGTTGATGCAGCGAGGGGATGGAGGTGGACAAGCACCCTCATGGGCATCCTTGCCACACGTAACACATTTGGCCGGGTTGGAACAGGACTGGCTGGTGTGATTGAACCGCTGACACCGATAGCAACGCGTAGGGTTTGGGACGTAAGGGCGAACGAAAATTATCTCATAGCCTGCTTTGATTTTCGATGGGAGTTGAACTTTGTCAAATGTCAAGAAGACAGTGCGGGTTGGAATGATGTTCGTGTCAACCCTTTTCATAACCCTATGAACAGCCGTTACGGCCTGGTCAGACAGGTAGTGCTGAATTTCTTCGTCAGACAATCCATCGAGGGAGCGTGTATAAACGACTCCATGCGACGAATTTAAAGTACGGTGCAGTTCCACCCGGACAGGGAAGGTACGCAGCAATTTTTGTGCCTGGAGGGCACTGACTGTTTCTAACAACAGGGTGCCATTCCGTAATCTGGAACAAGACTTTACGGGACCTGCAATTGCGTCGACACCTTTCTGAATAATGAAAGGGTTGACCGTGGAGAAGTCGTGACCTTCGTCAGACCGAGAAACAACAAGGAACTGTGGCAACGATGGAAGAACTGTCTGTGGCTGAGACTCGGTGAACTTACGCTTGTGAGCAGACATAGTGGAAGGTGAGGAAACCATTGCGGAAGAATCCCCCATGATTACCGGCGTCTCCGATGGCGCGCTCCTCCCTTGTGGGCGCGCTCTCTGAGGGCACTCCCGTCTTAGGTGGTTGTTCACACCTCAGGTCACACCTCCCGACAAACGGACGGAGGGACCAATCGGCACGTTCGGAAGGTGTCAGCTCGGGTAATCACCCCTCCCTGGGCCTGGCCGTTACCAGGGGGTACGTACGTGTCCTACCTGTCTACCCAGGGCGGGGAATTACGCGTTACCCCGTTACCGGCTACGCATGGAAGTGCGTGGGTCGGCCTTCAGACACGCACAGGGAGGAAAAAAGAGGAAGGGAAAGGAAAGAAGAGGGGTCTCAAACGCCGAAGCGGAGAAAAGGGGCCGGCCGAAGTGGCCGTGCGGTTAAAGGCGCTGCAGTCTGGAACCGCAAGACCGCTACGGTCGCAGGTTCGAATCCTGCCTCGGGCATGGATGTTTGTGATGTCCTTAGGTTAGTTAGGTTTAACTAGTTCTAAGTTCTAGGGGACTAATGACCTCAGCAGTTGAGTCCCATAGTGCTCAGAGCCATTTGAACCATTTTTTTTGGAGAAAAGGGCAAAGAGAAGAGGGAAGGAAAAGAGAAGGACAGAGGAAGGACGAAGACTGGCAAGTATAGAAAGTAAGGAATTTGTAACAGTTTCGAGCGTCCGTCTCCGGACGTAGGCACAAACCATACTCCCAGAGGGGGAGAAAGGAAAGGAAAGAGCCAGAGGTGAGGGGGGGGGGGCGAAGATGGGGGACGGGGAAGGATGCGGAAAGGGAGGGTATGCAGCCCGGAAAGGAAGGAGGGCCTCATTAGCTCGGGGTCCCATGCTCGCTACGCACGTATCCACAAAAGAGTTGTGGACCCTCTGGGGGTTGAGGCCGTTTTGTGTGCTAGTAGACCAATATTGATTTAAGAATTCCTTGTATGTAGTACATGTGTTACTGACCCCTGTTACCCATGATATTATGTCTTCTTGAAATCTGCTTGCTACAGATTTTATTTTTTGTCGTTTTGTTAGGTTTTCAGGAAGTGTACCCTCGAACTGTTTAATAAAACCAACTGGATGTATGTTACCTCTACTAGAGAAAGGATGGTAAAGAATAGTGGGGTTTGTTCATCACTAACATGGACGCACACTTTATCCTTGTTTTTATCTGGAAGTCGCTTCACTTCTTCCCTAATTTCTCTCAATTCACCTTGAATTGCATCTGTGGTACCTTTACAATGAGCACCTATTTGTGAAACCTTACGACTAGGTACTTGCTGCTCTTCTTTAATGTTTTCTAACTCACTTAACTCCTGGTCATGTTTATAACTACATTCTTTAGCAGCCTTCACTTGCTCCTTTATTACTTGACTAACATTACTATTCATTGTTGATATTACACGATCCTGAGCCTCCATATCATCACTCAGCATTTTAACATTTCTATCAAACTTCTGATTTATTTCAAGCTTACATAATTCTAATTTCTTTTGTTCCCCTATCTATTCTACTGGAACAAGCTTCAGTTCTAGCTTCAGGTTTTGGTACCTTTTGTTCTAAAGCCTTGAAACTGCTATTGATTTGAGTTATTCCTGCATATGCTTTCTCTATTTTCTTTCCTAATTCCTCTTTAGTTTCTTTTTGCCCATTATCTATTTTCCTCTCCAATACTTCTTTGGTGCCTTTTAATTCAGATTGCACACTATCTATAATTTTCTCTTTTGGTTCTTTTAAAAGTAATTTTTGCTCTGCTATAAATGATTGCAACATTGACATTACAGATTGATTTTGATCTTGCTCACTCCTTTATCCTAACTACTACTCTCAGTTGGCAAGGTGTCAGCAGCATCAGTTCTGTGACTTAATCTACCTGACTCCACTGTCGGCTCATTTGTAATATCGACGTCAGATTCTTTGTCTCTGAGGTCGTCATCCAAATTTATCACGTCATTGAGGTCAGGAGCGACAATATTTACGTTCTCAGTGCAACCATTTAACACAGAATCAACATTTTCAGAAACATTATTAATCTCATTATTATCTGAACTTTGCAACTGATCTGCTAAATCATCTACAATATTATTTATTTGCAAGTCTTGTGGATAATCAGAAAAATGGCTCTGAGCATTATGGGACTTAACTTCTAGGGTCATCAGTCCCCTAGAACTTAGAACTACTTAAACCTAACTAACCTAAGGACATCACACACACCCATGCCCTAGGCAGGATTAGAACCTGCGACCGTAGCGGTCACGCGGTTCCAGACTGAAGCGCCTATAGCCGCACGGCCACACCGGCCGGCGAGGATGATCTGAAGGATCATTGCCATCAATATTTACTTGATCTCTTTGCCTACTTCTAAGAATATATCTCTTTTCCCTTTCGTCAGACATTTTATACTTTATAAAATTTATGAATTGTAGCCAAATATGTTTAAATGAATCAATTTTAGACCACACTTTAAGATTTTGCTACTATTGAACTGTTCGTTACATAGATTAAATTGTTGTGCCAGAGTAACACTTACTCTTAGATGCTATTCTGTGTGCTGCCGTCGAGAAGTTCCTTCTCTGCTCCCGCTGCTGATGCTGGCGTAACGCACTGCTTTCCGGACTGCTGAAACACCCAGTTCAGCAACGCTGCTATGGCTGTGTCTCGGCGCTGCTGCTGGCTGCCAAGGCGTGTATCTGCCGCGGTGAACTGCGCCCGCTCACACTGCTACTGCTGCCTCCCCACGTTGCGTTGCGTCGCCTCGTAGTAGGATGAAAACTTCTCGATGAAATAATAACGTAATCCCTTGGACCACGCACACGTATTTGGTTTTTTGACTATTGCACATCAACACATCCAGTTTCACTCTCAACAAACGTTATGTTCTCGTGAATAAAACAAAATTTGTCTGTGACATCAGTAATCAAAGTTCAACTAAAGCTCAATAGAGAGTTCAAATACAGTTCAAAGACATTTGATACAGTTCCTACACTGTTCTGTCGTAATTTAGTAGCAAATTAGTCACTTTCGATGTTATGAATTTTTACTAAAATTTTTCACAGTTCACAGTTCTCGCTAATAATCAAGCCTCATATCTCCAAAGCACTCGAAGATTTCCCCGCAAGGGATGCCATGTACGGCAAGAAAGGAAGAATGAATTGATTGTTGGTGTTAATAACGATCATCCTCCTTTACCTCCTCTGCATTACTGCAGATGGCGTGTCACTGAGCACATTTGTTCTGTGCATGCAGTACACGTGAGGCGCCTGGTTGTTTCCACTGCACTATGTGGAATACGAACGTTCTGTTATAGTTCACTAACCTGCTGTCTTCAAGTTGATGTCTGGAAAAAGATCCTGCAAGAACTGGACTAACGACGACCGAAGAGAATTGTTCGACGTGACAGAAGTGCAACCTTTCTGCAAATTGCTGCAGATTTCAATGCTGGGCCAACAAGTGTCAGTGTGCGAACCATTCAGCGAAACATCATCGATAGGGGCTTTCGGAGCCGAAGGGCCATTCGTTTACCCTTGATGACTGCACGGCACAAAGATTTATGCCTCGCCTGGGCCCGTCAACACTGACATTGGACTGTTGGTGACTGGAAACATGTTGCCTGGTCGGGTGAGTCTCGTTTCAAATTGTATCGAGCGGATCGACGTGTACAGGTATGGAGAGAAGCTCATGAAGCCATGGACGCTGCATATCAGCAGGGGACTGTTCAAGCTAGAGACTCTATAACGGTGTTGCGCGTGTGCAGTTGGATTGATATGGCACCACTGATACGTCTGGATACGACGCTGACAGGTGGCACGTAAGCATCCTGTCTGATCACCTGCATCAATTCATGTCCATTGTGCATTCCGACGGACTCGGGAAAATCCAGCAGGACAGTGCGACATCACACTGGTACAGAGTCGCTCCAGCAACAGTCTTCTGAGTTTAAATACTGCCGCTGGACACCAAACTCCCCAGACATGAGCATTATTGAGCATAACTGGGGTGCCACGCTAAGTGCTATTAAGTAGAGATCTCCACCCCTCGTACTCTTACGGATTTATGTACAGCCCTACAGGATTCATGGTGTCTGTTCCCCCCAGCACTACTTCAGACGTTAGTCGAGTCCATGGCACGTCGTGTTGCGTCACTTCCGCGTGCTCGCCGGGGCCCTATACGATATTAGGCAGGTGTACCAGTTTCTTTGGGACTTCAGTCCATCTCACCTTAACAGAAAATCAGAAGGATTATTCAATGGTAATGACACGTAAAATGCAGTGAATTTAGCTGGATAATTCTGTGGCATCCCAGAAGTAACTTGACACTCAAAGGGTTGTCAAGCTTATTCTGCACTGTTGCCAAGATTGAATTGTACTGCCAGTGGGAAGAACACTAGTCTACGTGTGCCTTGAGCGGGTTCGGAAGCGATTACAACTTACATCTCAAGACGTGGCTGCTAAGTGTCGGAATACCGAAAGCATATGTTCTTGAATTTTATTACTATTTCTGTAACTAGCTTTAGGGTCTGGAGAACCCAGTCCATTCCATGTAAACAGAGTTAACATCATTATGGAAACACCACCAGCTTCCACAGTGCCTTGTAGACAATTTGGGTCCATGACTTTGAGGTGTCTACGCCACAGTCAAACCCTACCATCAGCTCCTACCAACTGAAATTGGGACTTATCTTATCAGCCCACGGTTTTTCCGTCGTCTGGAGTCCAACCGATATGGCGAAGAGCTAGGAGAGGCGCTGCAGGCGATGTCGTGCTGTTAGCAAAGGAAGTTGCGTCTGTCATCTGTTGCCATAGCCCATTAACGCTAAATATTTCCACACTGACATAACGGATACGTTCATCGTACGTCCCACATTCATGTCTTCGGCTATTTCACGCAGTGTTGTTTGTCTTAGCAGTGACAGATCTACGCAAACGCCGCTGCTCTCGGTTGTTAAGTGAAGGCCGTCAGCCATTGCGTTATCCGTTGTGAGAAGCAATGCCTGAAATTGGCAATTCTCGGCGCACTCTTCACGCAGCGAATCGCGGAATATTGAATTCCCTAACGATTTTCGAAATGGAATGTGCCGTGCGTCTAGCTCCTACAACCATTCCGCGCCCAGTCTTAATTACCGTCGTGCTACCATAATCACGTCGGGAACGTTTCCACATGAATCACCTGAGTACAAATGACAGTTCAACCAATGCACTGCCGTTTTATACCTTGTGTACACGACACGCATCTGTATATGTGCATATCGCTATCCCACAGCTTTTGCAACCTCATTGTATGACAAGGTTGGAAGGAGTTACAAACATATGCACAAAAAACCCAAAACGCATTTGAGCAATGCCGACAAAAGCTTGTCAACAACTAAGATGATCGTCTGACATCCACAGCACACGCCGATGAAGTTCAGTTAATGAAAATAAAAGATGATAGAAACTTCTTACAGTGACAGAGGGCTGGCAATGTCGGCCTGTTTACTTAGATTCAGTTGACAAAAACTAGCTAATAAACAGTTCGCACATCAGAACCATTGAGGAAGAAAAGAGACATGCCATTTTCCATGGCCACTCCTACAACATCAGCTTATGAACCATTACAAAACGACTCATCTTCTGGTTATAATGATAATGACAGGCACTTACAAGAAGATTTTCCAATTTTGATCTAAATCATACAACCTAGATCTAGTAAAACAACTACGCGGAGAATACTCATCGCTCCAAAATCAACAGCATCGCTAGATTGGTGTCAGCTAGTTTTGATAAATTCGGTGTTTATTCTTGAAGCTACCTTTGAGGTAGTTGCATATAATATTGATGAATTTCCTATAAGTAAGCTGTCGATTCAAAGAATTTGTATGGAAGAAAGGAAAGAGTGTGAGGAAGCTATAAAGCTCATTTTCAAAACTAACTACTAAATGTCGTGAGTGTTCACTGGGGTGGCAAACTGTTACTTACTGCCGCGCAGGATTAGCCGAGCGGTCTAAAGCGCTGCAGCCGTGGACTGCGAGGCTGGTCCCGGCGGAGGTTCGAGTCCTCCCTCGGGCATGGGTGTGTGTGTTTGTCCTTAGGATAATTTAGGTTAAGTAGTGTGTAAGCTTAGGGACTGATGACCTTAGCAGTTAAGTCCCATAAGATTTCACACACATTTGAACATTTTGTTACTTACTCTACATGATCGGAAAAAAGGACATCGTCGGGTAGTTACTTCATAAGGAAATGAAGAACAACATATTGCTGTGCCATGGTTGGAAACCTTTCCGGAATGCGAACAGGTGAAGATGGCTTGGAAAGTGATTTTAGACTGGAATCTCTAAGATGAAGTGCAATGATACGACGGCTTAAAATGCAGCTGATGTCTATGGTGCCTGTGTGCTTCTCGAAGAAAATTTGAATAGAAATCTGCTTATACTTGTTTACGACCATAATGTGTATGAATTGATGTTAAATCGCGTGTTCAAGGTAAAAGTCGGTCAAGTGACAACAAATCCACCATTCACAATGTTCCAAGATAACCGGAAAAGAGCCGATATTGATAAAACACAGTGCTATAGAGATGTAGCGTATCTTAGTTTTGTGACACTAGGTATTGACGCGCTATCTGTAGAGCGAGCGGAAACGAGAAGACACAGTCTGTAGGCAGCAGTGAAAGATGCAACACTCGCACGGAACAGGCGGTACCTTGCCGGGAAACTGTTTCAGGGTAGAATGGTGGGAGATTCTTATTATGCCTTCTGGTGCGAGTAACGATCCTCGTGTATTGGTAATTTAGGACCAAGAGACAAAAGCTACACTCGCGAGCACACTGTGAATTCTGATCGACCGTCTCTAATGACCTCGTTGTCGACAGGACGTTAAATTCTAATTTCCTCCTCCTCCTCCAGTTCTGATCGAAGCAGCTGGAACTTCGTGCCATTGTTGTAACGAATATACACATACGAAACTGGAGGACATTGAGCTTCGATATTATATCGATACTGTATCAGAGGTGTCTCTTGATGATTTATGAGGATAGCAAGTCCCCATGTCGTAGTACTTCGTTCAGAGAATTCACATGCTGATGTGCAACGTGCAGTTAGCTGTCCTGTGGGTAAGCCAGGTAAGTCTGACAGATGTGGATGATGCGTTTAGACTTCAGATTTGCTGAGTCACAATGGTAGGTCTTGTAAGTCCAAGAAAGGAAAAGAAAATGCAACACTGTTGCAGAGAGTTTGCAACATCGCAGTGAAGGCCGGTACGCTGGTAACGTGTAGCTGCGCAAGTTTGTTCCGAGCGAACGTTTGTTTTAGGATAGCTAGCTGCATGTAACTTGGGGGCTGACATCTGCCGGCCTAACCGGGAGTCACAAACGCATGTCACTACCTGCCGTGGGAAACCTATCCTATGTCTCTTACTGAACGCGTGCATTCTCCACCTAAAAGAACCTAAATAAATAATATTAAATATTATTCAATCATTTTCAAAATCGGTACACTACCTTACACTATAACTATCATAGTTCCAGGGAGAAAAAAACATCGCTAAAAAAAAGTAAAGAACGGACACTTAGTAAACTACATTCAGGTAGGAAATATAATCGTTTATTCTTTGGTATTATCTAAAAACATAAACAGAACTCGCAGAGTACAGAATTAATTAACTGAGGTTTTCATATTAAAACTTTAATTATTTTTCGTTTTCGTAACACAGAAACCAGACAAAATTGTTATTGGTGTCTAAGATTGTTGTGGGAGTATGTCTCTGAGCACTATGGGACTTAAGTTCTGAGGTCATCAGTCCCCTAGAACTTAGAACTACTTAAACCTAACTAAGCTAAGGACATCACACACATCCATGCCCGAGGCAGGATTCGAACCTGCGACCGTAGCGGCTGCGCGGTTCCAGACTGTAGCGCCTAGAACCGCTCGGCCACTCCGGTCGGTGGAGTGTATGTGAGTGAATGAGAGTGTGTACGTGGGACACTCGTCAAATTTTAATGTTGCATTATATACCGTCTTAAGTAACCTGCAAGAATTATGCAAGCCTGTCGTGAGAAAATGTTCATAGGGAATTTATCCACTTTGCTGATGACGTATGTCTAAATGTGGTTGCTATTGTTACAGAGCAGCCAGAAAGTCAGCTGAAGTATTATTTGTATCTAGAGGATATTTATAGATTTATTGCTTTTTTGTTTTCGTTTATTAAACATTACTTTAATATTTGTATATCAGAATGACGTAGACGAGTCTGTATGTAAGGATTGGTGCAGGTCAATTTTGGCGCGAGTATGATCATGAGCCAGCATTCTGATTGGCAGCGAGTATGGTTAAACAATCAGAACTGAGGCGGTTCCCGCTCGTTACTTGATGGTTATACTGGGAGTGAGGCCACAAGAAGAGTGTCTCTCGCTAGCTTTGAACGTGGACAGTCGTGTTACTAGTGCGAGTCAAAATAATGTGTATAATGAAGGAATGCAGGGTTCCTCTCGTTTGATACGTGTCGTGACTAACGCTGATGTAATTCTTCAGTTTCTCCCGGCGTATTTCTTGCTCGAACAGGCCACGGGTGTAGTGCCGGTCCATAGTGCCCCTTGGACACTCTGGATAGGCAGTACACTCGTGGACTGTTAGAGCAACGCTGATGTTGTTACGGACGGTTTTGTGAAGTTTGGAACTATTAGAACTGTATTGTTGGAATGATATCCGCGTGTGAAAATTTGGACTTCATAGTATCCACGTGGCATGTTTCAGTATTCAACCACTGAGCATTTTTAGCGAGCAATTTCTCTTTTGAAATCCACCAGAAGAACCGAATGTATTAACACATGTTAGTGGTGGAATTAAAAACTGTGGAAACGATGTATAACTCGGGTCAGATTTGGACAGATTTGTGGGTGCTGTGCATGCGAAATTAGTGTATGAACTGTGAACTTGATGAAAATAACCAATAGTTTAAATGTGGACTGAATAGTACCGTTTCTTTGGTTATAAGAGAAAATAAACGTTTTGGTGTGGAAATTTCGGACATTATTTTTCAGAAGTCAATCCATTACCATACCGCCTGATAAATTTTTTATTGACAGTTTTTCTACAGAAATTTATTTCATTACTAGAGTTGCGCGGCTTTAGTAATAGTAGATATTAGATGGTGTTTTTAATCAACGATGGTTTCACATCTTCTTGTAAGTATCTACGTTATCGAGTGAAGGGCCATCGAGCAGACGCCTTTCTGAGGTAGGTGAATTACTAATTTGCAGCCTGCACAGCACACGGAATTTCAAACCCCGCCACGCCACGAACGGAAGCAAAAATCACGGCGTGAAGCGAATCGCTGCCAGTCCAGCTGAATTTGGTATTGTTGGAATTCCTGCCTTCCAAAGCGCTAGCTCGCTATCGGAGATGCTAGTTGAGCAACGTTTGATTGTACGCGATTCGCTTTGTTTGGAAAGTCACTTAAAGTGTGTGTATTTGTGTAGTGCTGTAGTCGTTCATAATAATATCGAAATATACATAGGTTAGTGATACAGATATAACACTATTATTCAGCCAGTCATCTAATTTACAACAATTTTTGTATTTAAAATTTTTTTTAATGTAACTGTGAAATGCAGAGACTATGTGGAAATTGTGATATATGTGACGTTAGAGTGCTTAGCTAATGTGTGTGTTTGTAACTTGCGTAAAGAAACATGTGAAATGAATAATTTCGTAAAGAATAATTTTTCAAAAATTAATGAAATGAAGATGTTCGTTTATGTAATTTTGTACATTTGTGCCAGTTCTCATTTGTACAGAATGGTACGCGCTTAGGGACAATGTTTGGGATACGTGTTACGTCAAAATGCCGTGCTTCTTTGCTGTACCAAAGTTACTGTGGGAAGCGTAAAAAGTGGCTTTTGTTTTTGTCGCGCTACCTGTACAGCGAGCGGAAACGAGAAGTCGCAGTCTGTAGGCAGCAATGAAAGACGCAACACTCGGACGGAACAGGCGGTACCTTGCCCGAAAACTGTTGCACAGTAGCCTCGGGTGACGATTCCTGAATTATTACAACTTAGGTACCAGTTGTTACGGACGGTAAAACGGCGCCAAGAAGAATTAATTAGTCCATACTTCAAGAAATTTTGCGTCGTACCATGGGTAGTGAATCCGCCATTATTATCCGCTGCACCCAACGGTTACAGCCAACAAGTTACGAACTATGTAATTAGAATTGTAGAAGCGTGAACGATTAATTCAAAATTAATTTCTTTTAATAATTATAGTATTAAACATTAAATTTGGTTCACCCTGTTATTTCATTCATAATCATTCACCTATATAGGGTCCTTTCCTGGTGTTTGAATATTCTGAGTAAATATGTTACAAAAAAAAAACACTTAAAGTGCTTTATTCAGTATCTACAAACACTAATTTCCTTCTTTGTATAACTGTTTGAACATAACTCTTGTGAGCTAACTTTTAAAGTGAAAGTAAATGTACTGTATGACTGATGTAGTAGAAGTGCTGAGTAATTTTGCTTAAGTACTGAAGTAGATGTTTTCAGACAAATTCAACGATTTTAATATTCTTACTCTCTTTGTGGCAATAAGTAAAGTGAAAGTGAGTAAATATGTTTGAGTAAAGTGAAGATAAAATTCTTTCAGTTATAAATCAAATTCGGTCAAGTATAAAGAGTTATAAAAATAAAATTGCTTATGTTGCTCAGAAACACTGAAGTAGGGTTGCATACAAATCCTGAATGACAATAGAATGACAACAACCTAACTTTGGCATGTGACAGATAATTTGTTAAGAGAAATGTATGAACAAAGTGTCTTAATAAACTGAAATGTTTGTATTATGCTATTAGAATATTTAAGTATTTAATTTGTTGGCTATAGGAAATGCAACATAGAAGTCCCCACTGTAGAAAATCCTGAATGACAATAGAATGACAACAACCTAACTTTGGCATTTGACAGATAATTTGTTAAGAGAAATGTATGAACAAAGTGTCTTAATAAACTGAAATGTTTGTATTATGCTATTAGAATATTTAAGTATTTAATTTGTTGGCTATAGGAAATGCAACATAGAAGTCCCCACTGTAGAAAATTTCTTTTACCACGTAGTGACGATTAATAATTCGTGCCCTTTCTAGATCAGAACAATATAGTACGTGGAGTAGCTAAAAGATCCCTGTGTCTTTCTCAGAACCTATACTGAAAATGTGTGAGTATTTGTGACGTTATGTTAGGGAACAGCAGGAATGTAGGCCAAATTTACTTCTTCTGCTTTCCTGAAGTTTAACAGTTTCTTTGCCTTGATAGGCTGGTGACCGTTAATCCGTTAGACAAACCACCTAACGTACTTGGTACAGAAGGGTCCTAGATTCAATATTTTAAGTTTACTGCATTTCTTTCTTATAGTTAGAAAACTCTTAGGATGAGAACTAATATACTAATTTTTATATCCATTAGTCATAAATCATGGTCAAATCATTTAAAAGGGGGAACAGTGTATAATATACGCAATTTTCTCTTTGTATCTCCAACTAAAAATATCAGAGAAATCTCTATCAGCTCTCGTTAGTCATATCTGACTGTTTCTTTGGTCAGTTCATTTAGTTAAATCTAAAGCAGATTGTCGGTTTTGGAAATACTCAGGTGTAATTCGAGCTTTCCTCTGTAGAATGTATAATAATTGTATATAATAATTATGTATTATTTATGGTTGTGTATAATAATTATGTGTTACTTATGGTCTTCAGAGTAGAGATCCAGCAGAAAAATAAAGACTTATTTTAGGTTATGTGAACATTTTAGAGAATTTAATACTTTAAGCCACAAATTTCGGAAGCGGCAGCAGTCGTACAACGAAAGCCGGCATGTATGTTGACATCAGTCATGTTTATGCGCAACGTGAGAAGGCCGATGGCCAGCGGAATTTGCTGCAGCAGCAGTCAGCACTTCGACAGACTGAGCAGACAGACAATACTTCAAACGACCAGCGCAGTTCGCACATCAGCTGTCAATACTCTATGAACCGTCAACATACTGAACTTCCGTGCATGACGTATCTGGCGATGCGGAGGAGGACGACAGGGCAATGCCCGACCACCCCAGCATAGAGGTAAACCAAGGGAAACCGGCACTTGTGTTGACATTGGTCACGTTTCTGCCCAACGTGACAAGCATAGATCAAAGACCGAAGAGATAGTCGCTGCACTACAAAGTTCGTAACATTGGCAAAAAACACGGAATAAATACCTACTACAAATGGGCATGAAATAGTCCTTTGAGGAAATCCTTCGAGGGGAGAAAGAAGACACGAAGAAACGTCCCCTGAACGGACGGACCAGTAGGTCAACACAGAAGATGCCATCCCAGATGTTACCAGGAAGAAGCTCGTGTGGTGTTTACCCAGGTGACTGATGAGGACGGAGGGACTGTGGCCTCACCAAATGGGCCACCTGTGAACCTAGAGGTTGACGAACTCCGCCAGAAGAGACCGAACCTGAGGGTCGCTGGTTCGATTCCGGGACGGAGCACTCCGCGCCACGCCGTAGCCACTTTTTAATAACTCAGAGGGCGAATTCACAAGGAGAAGACCGCGCCGCCGCTGCAGTGAGTAACGGGTACGGAACTGAATGGATGAATACGCTGCCTGGTGCTCCGCTTCGTCATAAATAATGTAGGAAAGGGGCGTGGTCAAAGTAAGACATGATTGGCGGAAATAATCCTTTCCAGAGATAAAACTTAACTATCAGTTGTCGTCTCCTCAAAGATAAAACTGTCTAGTAATTCTGCAGAGCTACTATCGGTATGTCGCTAAGTTTCATTGCCTCCATATGTGGCTCTCGGACGGCCGCCCGGTCAGTCGACAAGACACGTCGGAGGAGCGCCTCTGAGGATGTCCAGTGCAGTCCTGGACGAAACGACAGGAGCAGATGAGTTTCGTGGAACACGACCTCACATCCTGAAAGGTTTACGAGCAACAACTGGTTTGCTATAGTGGTTAATTTACAAGTAGACGACGTAGGACTTGTTTACACAGACTCCAACACTATTTATGACTCTATAGTCAACTTACTGGACTTAATGAACTACCTAACTAAAGAAGGATATGGCATTAGGGTACGATTTACATCTACGGTGTTTCCCAGTACAGAAACAAACATTAACAACCTCGTTAGAAATGGTACTTGACAGATACAAATTCATCGATTCTCTAACGAGGGAACAATTACCGACACGTTACGAACCATAGAGTGGTTAGAGCTGAGTCGTTCTTTGGTTTCGTAAAGTACAGGTGAAACGAATGACAAACTTAGATTTCTTGGAAACATTAACAAGCTGTTACAACACTAGCACCACTATTCGTCGGTTATGTGTGTCGAACTCTCTTTTTCCGAGTTGTTGTGGTTTTGGATCTGTAGTAGAAATGGGAGCACCTTAATGTGTTAATTCAGTGTATAGTACCGCCACAAGATATTCGACTTACATTCAAGGATTTTGTGTATGCGTGTCAGCAGTCTCAACTTACAAATTCTATGGAGATATCTGATGTCATGTGAGCATTGTGGAACACAATGTGAAGTGGGAACTCTTAGATGCGAAATTGTTACACAGCTGCTGTCATTTGTCATCCTGGAATACTGACACAGTTTCCATACTGTTCACTTCTATTCGAACTATTCGGTCCTATTACGCATCCTGTCTGAATGACTGAAAAAATATATGTGCATCTTGACGCAATAATTCAATGGACACTCACTGTTTTCAACACAATATGCGCTGTCGTCGGTACAATATTGACTTTAAAAGCATAGGCTTACACCTGGAAAGTGGGTTAACACTTATTTAGGTGGATATTTAATTGATCTCGATGCGTTATTAGCTTATTTCACGATAAAACTAACGTCAGATTCAGTAACTGCTGCCCGCATCTCGTGGTCGTGCGGTAGCGTTCTCGCTTCCCACGCCCGGGTTCCCGGGTTCGATTCCCGACGAGGTCAGGGATTTTCTCTGCCTCGTGATGGCTGGGTGTTGTGTGATGTCCTTAGGTTAGTTAGGTTTAAGTAGTTCTAAGTTCTAGGGGACTGATGACCATAGATGTTTAGTCCCATAGTGCTCAGAGCCATTTTTTTCAGTAACTGCTGTATATGTGTCACCTGTTGACATTAAAAAATCGTATATAGATGTCTGATGTTATGCACCCATTGCAAAGCATATAGTTCAATGGGAGTCGTAGATATAGATGTGAAGTTCTGTTACGTGATTTCTGTTATGTGTCTTTTACTGGGTGGGTAATTACATTTAGTTCCTCTTTGTATATGTGCACCTTTATGGGGGACATACACTCCTGGAAATTGAAATAAGAACACCGTGAATTCATTGTCCCAGGAAGGGGAAACTTTATTGACACATTCCTGGGGTCAGATACATCACATGATCACACTGACAGAACCACAGGCACATAGACACAGGCAACAGAGCATGCACAATGTCAGCACTAGTACAGTGTATATCCACATTTCGCAGCAATGCAGGCTGCTATTCTCCCATGGAGACGATCGTAGAGATGCTGGATGTAGTCCTGTGGAACGGCTTGCCATGCCATTTCCACCTGGCGCCTCAGTTGGACCAGCGTTCGTGCTGGACGTGCAGACCGCGTGAGACGACGCTTCATCCAGTCCCAAACATGCTCAATGGGGGACAGATCCGGAGATCTTGCTGGCCAGGGTAGTTGACTTACACCTTCTAGAGCACGTAGGGTGGCACGGGATACATGCGGACGTGCATTGTCCTGTTGGAACAGCAAGTTCCCTTGCCGGTCTAGGAATGGTAGAACGATGGGTTCGATGACGGTTTGGATGTACCGTGCACTATTCAGTGTCCCCTCGACGATCACCAGTGGTGTATGGCCAGTGTAGGAGATCGCTCCCCACACCATGATGCCGGGTGTTGGCCCTGTGTGCCTCGGTCGTATGCAGTCCTGATTGTGGCGCTCACCTGCACGGCGCCAAACACGCATACGACCATCATTGGCACCAAGGCAGAAGCGACTCTCATCGCTGAAGACGACACGTCTCCATTCGTCCCTCCATTCACGCCTGTCGCGACACCACTGGAGGCGGGCTGCACGATGTTGGGGCGTGAGCGGAAGACGGCCTAACGGTGTGCGGGACCGTAGCCCAGCTTCATGGAGACGGTTGCGAATGGTCCTCGCCGATACCCCAGAAGCAACAGTGTCCCTAATTTGCTGGGAAGTGGCGGTGCGGTCCCCTACGGCACTGCGTAGGATCCTACGGTCTTGGCGTGCATCCGTGCATCGCTGCGGTCCGGTCCCAGGTCGACGGGCACGTGCACCTTCCGCCGACCACTGGCGACAACATCGATGTACTGTGGAGACCTCACGCCCCACGTGTTGAGCTATTCGGCGGTACGTCCACCCGGCCTCCCGCATGCCCACTATACGCCCTCGCTCAAAGTCCGTCAACTGCACATACGGTTCACGTCCACGCTGTCGCGGCATGCTACCAGTGTTAAAGACTGCGATGGAGCTCCGTATGCCACGGCAAACTGGCTGACACTGACGGCGGTGGTGCACAAATGCTGCGCAGCTAGCGCCATTCGACGGCCAACACCGCGGTTCCTGGTGTGTCCGCTGTGCCGTGCGTGTGATCATTGCTTGTACAGCCCTCTCGCAGTGTCGGGAGCAAGTATGGTAGGTCTGACACACCGGTGTCAATGTGTTCTTTTTTCCATTTCCAGGAGTGTAGATCTGATGTGAAGTTCTGCCATTTTCGTGGAAAATGGATTATTTTGTAGTATATTCGATGATTGAAGGGCAAGATTCAATATTATCGATACAATATTCGTTGTCGCGAGCATAGTACCACACCTGGATAGGGCCAGGCTATATGCTTCTCTATGTACAAATTGTCATTCATTTTGGGACATATTCGATGTTTTCAAAGTTGTTTCACAGTCTTCCTATCTGTTGTGAAGGGGACGAAAAAAAAATGGCTCTGAGCACTATGGGACTTAACTTCTATGGTCATCAGTCCCCTAGAACTTAGAACTAATTAAACCTAACTAACCTAAGGACAGCACACAACACCCAGCCATCACGAGGCAGAGAAAATCCCTGACCCCGCCGGGAATCGAACCCGGGAACCCGGGCGTGGGAAGCGAGAACGCTACCGCACGACCACGAGATGCGGGCGTGAAGGGGACGCTGGTGTGTACTGTAAAGGAAGGCACATGCCAAACGTCCATGTATTTCTTTGCTACAGACGAGTTCCTCGCAAATAGTATGATTTCTAGACGAGTGGGAGGGGGGTGGGTGGTGTGGGGTGGGGTGTTTGCAGCGCCAACTGGCGCTACCCAAGCACGAACTTACAACGACGATGGATCATACTGTACCAACGTTGTTATGCCGTTAATGTATGGCTTCCTGCCGCGCAAAATACTTGGGCGAACCAGTCGACCACTACAGCCTTAATTAGGTACAATTTTTAATTTCACAGTCGATGTTATGACTGCGCATCGCTATCAGATTTTGTATGATTCCAGTCGTAGTGGAGCGCCTGGCGACTACTCGAAGTCTAGCTCGTACCGTAATCGCACTCTCAAGGTGAAGACAGATCAACCTTAGTATAATTACTACTGCGGCAACCTCAACCACTAACTATGAAGCCGGCTCGAATATCGAATAATGAAAGACAGCACCCTTACTTTACACAACGTCATGATCGAACAATGACACGATTACACTACGAATTGGCACATCCAACATTCTAATGACAATGATCACCAATATCAAGTAGTAATTACGAGATAGGCCAATTTAAATAACAACTCTCGTTGTATAAACTACTGGTCAAATCAAAGCAACAAATCTCTTTAAATAAAGTTGCTATTTATATTATGTTGAGATAAACGTCACATGTAGCTTGCAATTGTTCTCCTACACAACGAAATTCTTATAACGCAGTACATAATCTCTAGGAAAGACTCTTAACTTTTTAATTACTTACAAATTTCCTATTCCATATATCGTCGTGTTATGACCAGTTTGTATTAAGACTCTTTTACCGATATCTACACTCCTGGAAATTGAAATAAGAACACCGTGAATTCATTGTCCCAGGAAGGGGAAACTTTATTGACACATTCCTGGGGTCAGATACATCACATGATCACACTGACAGAACCACAGGCACATAGACACAGGCAACAGAGCATGCACAATGTCGGCACTAGTACAGTGTATATCCACCTTTCGCAGCAATGCAGACTGCTATTCTCCCATGGAGACGATCGTAGAGATGCTGGATGTAGTCCTGTGGAACGGCTTGCCATGCCATTTCCACCTGGTGCCTCAGTTGGACCAGCGTTCGTGCTGGACGTGCAGACCGCGTGAGACGACGCTTCATCCAGTCCCAAACATGCTCAATGGGGGACAGATCCGGAGATCTTGCTGGCCAGGGTAGTTGACTTACACCTTCTAGAGCACGTTGGGTGGCACGGGATACATGCGGACGTGCATTGTCCTGTTGGAACAGCAAGTTCCCTTGCCGGTCTAGGAATGGTAGAACGATGGGTTCGATGACGGTTTGGATGTACCGTGCACTATTCAGTGTCCCCTCGACGATCACCAGTGGTGTACGGCCAGTGTAGGAGATCGCTCCCCACACCATGATGCCGGGTGTTGGCCCTGTGTGCCTCGGTCGTATGCAGTCCTGATTGTGGCGCTCACCTGCACGGCGCCAAACACGCATACGACCATCATTGGCACCAAGGCAGAAGCGACTCTCATCGCTGAAGACGACACGTCTCCATTCGTCCCTCCATTCACGCCTGTCGCGACACCACTGGAGGCGGGCTGCACGATGTTGGGGCGTGAGCGGAAGACGGCCTAACGGTGTGCGGGACCGTAGCCCAGCTTCATGGAGACGGTTGCGAATGGTCCTCGGCGATACCCCAGGAGCAACAGAGTCCCTAATTTGCTGGGAAGTGGCGGTGCGGTCCCCTACGGCACTGCGTAGGATCCTACGGTCTTGGCGTGCATCCGTGCGTCGCTGCGGTCCGGTCCCAGGTCGACGGGCACGTGCACCTTCCGCCGACCACTGGCGACAACATCGATGTACTGTGGAGACCTCACGCCCCACGTGTTGAGCAATTCGGCGGTACGTCCACCCGGCCTCCCGCATGCCCACTATACGCCCTCGCTCAAAGTCCGTCAACTGCACATACGGTTCACGTCCACGCTGTTGCGGCATGCTACCAGTGTTAAAGACTGCGATGGAGCTCCGTATGCCACGGCAAACTGGCTGACACTGACGGCGGCGGTGCACAAATGCTGCGCAGCTAGCGCCATTCCACGGCCAACACCGCGGTTCCTGGTGTATCCACTGTGGCGTGCATGTGATCATTGCTTGTACAGCCCTCTCGCAGTGTCCGGAGCAAGTATGGTGGGTCTGACACACCGGTGTCAATGTGTTCTTTTTTCCATTTCCAGGAGTGTATATGGATTAAAATATTTTATGCTACCACTAAATCTCTTTCCGCTTAGCCAAGTGTTGCTATGTAAATAACACGACGTCACGTACTCCACCGATTTACCGATCTTTGTAATAAGTATAATCGTTGAGTGTTCCGTAATAAATTACGACAACTTCAATTCTACTTGCATTTACTGAGGACACTCTTTACATATATGAAATCGTTTTAACTGTTTAGAATATCTACCTCCTATATATTTATCGTGGATCCACTCAATCAATGAAATTTGATCAGGTAACCTTACAAATACCAGCGCATACTTGTGTCCTGCAAAGCGGTATTGAGATCTCTACATTTCACACTTTGCTTTTCTCTTAAAATATATATCTACACACCAGATACTAATTGAGTACACGTAAGTTTTTTTTAGCCCAAGAAAACTTGAATATATTGAATGTAATAGACTTTTATTTACGTAAGCGTGCGAGGGCCATCAAATGCTATATCCCCACAACACGGAAATTCAGTATTAAAAAAAATTAAATAAAAACCCCAAGTGCCACTGCCACATTACATCGAACCTTAAGTGACAATTTAAAAAAATTCTGAACCTCTTAAGGCGTTGACAATACGTAACCCGCTAAGTTCCCTACTTGAATTCGGCCCCTCGTCACTTTGGCTAATCAAGTTTTTGTTTAGCTGCGTGCTGCTTGTAAAATGGTTTCTTTATTTTCTCGTCGTTTATCCACTCAACTACTGGTGCACTCTATCACAATATAGTGAAACAGTTCGTACTTATTCGAGCCAATTCTCGGTCTGCTGTAAGATAGTGGGATTTAAACAACAACTACGAACATGTGTTCGAGACTTTCCCTTCTCGACACACACACACACACACACACACACACACACACACACACACACACACACACATACACCAACCACTACCAAACCACTTCAACAAAACGGCTAACAATCCAATTACTTCTGGGCGAGCCGCGACCTCTAATCGTACAACACGGACAGAATATCGGTTCCACCGAGTCCCAAAAACTCAGCACCTACAAATCTACTTCTCTCTCTAACCAGGCTCACGCTGGATTTACCGTAGCAAACTTTACGATCGAAACCCTCCACAAGACGACAGTCAGTTGATAGCTCGTGCACCTAAATTCGCCAAAACCAGTGTATCACCAGCGACTATTCAGAAAATCCCACAGAATCTCTGTATATTCCGTTGCTCAGCGTTGGAAGGAAACAACCGTTACAGCCACGTATATGAGGTGTGGCCTTGCAGGCTAAATAGCCACGCTGCCTCCGAGAACTGTACCCAAATTAAAATACTGCCACTACTAATCAAAACTCCTTTCCCTCTCTCAAGCCTTAACCGTCAGCTGCGGTGCCTCACTACAACACGCAGTGGGTCACTCTACAATCAGCATTAGTCGCACAACGTTATATCCACTTACTCGGTGAGAGGTCTACATGGGAACTAACTAACTCTTTGTCATACCATAGGAACCATTTAAAACGAACAAACACGCGGCGCCACGCCAACTTTTGACAGTTAATTAATTATGCTGCCGGTTCACTGCGACAGCGACCGGCTGCTGCGCGTCGCTCGGGCAGAATCTCAGGACGGAGCGATGGCGAGTTGTTGCATCGCTGAAGTCGAGCGCGCCCACCACCTGTTTTTTCGTCGACGCTCTCGGATCATCTACAACATACTTTTTTTCTTAATACATAGTACACGTATATTTACAGTAACCACCAGGTGTTATTAAGTTATCGGGTAGGATGCTCAGCACTAGTAAGGACGAACGTAACCTGTGCGTTTTGACACAGCGCAGGAGGACTGGTTGGAGAGGGGTGTGGGGGACTCACTCTGTTCGTTCACGATCCTGGATGGCATGACTTTCCTCTACCTCGGTATCAAGTTTCCATCACATCAAGGCACATCTACAGGTAAAATCAGTGTGTCTAAGGAACATGCGCAATTACCGTGTTAGTCCAAGCTACATACTTTCGAGCTGCTTCTGCTAAGCTACAAGGCTTAGGGAACTGACAATGCATACTCTGCAAGCCTTTATGCAGCGGCGAGTAGTGACACGAAACGTCAGCGACAGCTCTCTACCCAGTGAGTTGGAATGCGGCCTGCAGTGGTGTCTGCAAATGAATCATGTAACTCTAACATATTTATGGAGAAGCACCACTTTCCCTCACACTGAGACGATGTGCTGGTGGGCTCGTGACAACATGTTACATCCAATTGATGATGACGGACTCTGCTGGAGATGGCAGTTCAGTTTTCCGTCTTGACATGTGCTGTGCAAGCAGGGTTTTGACCATTACTCTAGTAGAAAATATCATACTACCCTGTTATACGCCTTTACTGCGTTTTTGATGGCTGCGATTTGACTTGTAAATAAATATCGGCATGATTGATTCTCAAATGTTGTTGTTACATGTCTGGTACATATACGTTTGTGTGTCCGACGGGTGTATGATGGTTGCTTATGTTACTGCAGATGAAATAGCTACCGTCCATTCCACAAACAAATTTTTCTGGTGAGCTTTACAAGCATAGTACCTCGATCAACTTTCCTTTGACTACCTTTCATTTGGGTTAAAACGCACGTGTGATTCCTGTATGTTTCATGTTTTCCATCATTTTATCTCAGGTCACACAGACTGTGTTTGGAGCGTTTCATCTTTCCTGACAGGCACATGTCCAGACAGTTTAAAAATTGCTAAAGAGGTCCCTATCCATAAGAAAGGAGACAAAACAAATATAGAAAACTATAGACCAGTTTCATTATTATCAGGCTTTAGTAAAATCATAGAAGTAGTAATATATAATAGGTTAATAAAAATTCCTGGAGAAAAACAAAGTTCTCACTGATTATCAGCGTGGATTCAGGAAAAATAAATCCACAAACAGTGCAATCTCTGCTTTTATAGACAATGCTCTGCAAGCAATAGACACAAAACAAAGAGCCACTGGCATTTTGTAGACTTAAGTAAAGCCTTTGACGTACTGGACTACAACCAAATATATGGCATTAGAGGCACTGCACTAAAATGGTTCACTTCGTACTTGACGAACAGGAAACAAAGAATACAAATAAATCAAGAACTAAAGGAAAACACCAGGACATGCAGAAGTTCTAAATAAAGGAGTCCCTCAGGGATCCATTCTTGGGCTTCTCTCCTGTATATAAGTGATCTAGACCTGAACATTGAGTCACAAACAAACACTTTTTTGCAGCTGAGACAAGCATTACAGGAAATAGCCAAAATCAGCTACAAACAGCTACAGAACACCTAAATAGATCGTTTGAGGGGAATAAACTTATGATAAACACCAAAAAAGCAACATTCATAAATTTCTGTATAAAAGGTGAGGCATGCTGCACCAGTGTGACAGTAAACGCCAACAAAATTTCATCTTCTCCGTAAACAAGGTTTTTAGGCATATAACTTCAAAATAACTTCAAATGGCACACACACATAAGCAAAATTCATGTAACAATAAATAAAATATGTTACAGTCTGCGTCTACTCTCTTTCAAAACATGTTATAGCCCAGTCTGAACTGCCTACTTTGCCCAATTCCACAGCATCCTACAGTACGGAATTATATTGTGGGGTAATACACCACCTAGTTCAGTGATCTTCTTAACACAAAAAGGAACTGTAAGAGCAATGCAACATGCTCGACAAACAGATTCTTGCAAACCCCTGTTTGAAAAGTCATCAATTCTCCCTCTTCCCCATATGTATTTACTAGAAATCTGTAAATATATGAAAAGCAATTTAAAAGATGTAAATGAAAATTTTAATATCGATGAGCATGATACAAGAGAAAAGGAGAAGTTTCATGTCCAGTCAACAAGGACATCAGCCTATAAAAGCTCCACTGTAAATAGCGCTATACAAATTCACAATAGATTTCTCTACAAAGTAAAAGACGTATTATCATTCTTACTCTTTTGTAAAACCCTAAGGGAATTCTTGTTCGATCGTTGCTTCTATTCAGTAGCAGAATTTCTAGATCATTTAAGATCCAAAGACTCGAAACAAGATAGTGCAGCTACTGCAAGAACCTTTGTGGATAAAGCTAAAATTCACGTATCTGCTGAAATAATTACTGTAGTTTGTGTGTGTGTGTGTGTGTGTGTGAGTGTGTGTGTGCGTGCGTGCGAGTGTGTGTGTGTGTGTGTGTGTGTGTGTGTGTGTGTGTGTGTGTGTGTGTGTGCGTGTGTGTGTCTGTATCCCACAATCTGGAAGATTTATAGGATGAATCAATAAATCAATAGCGTGCTAGCGTTGGAAACTGGCGCTTCTGTATTCCATTTGGTGTTAGGTTATCGAATCAGTGGTATGCTTGTGGGGACTTTCTGCGGTGGGCTGAATCCTAGCTACCGGACTGTTAAATCTTACGTGAGACGGCGACCCCATCGCTGACAGCCATGCCCAACTTTCTGGAGGCGACAGTGGCACGTGGTGACTCGGCTGTTACCAGGATACTCGAGTGATCTAGCGACCATGGATTTTACTCCTGCAGACAGTGAGCTCTCCTTGTAAAGATGTTTGTTTAAATAAAGACGCAATTGTTTCTACGACACAGTATACAGGACTGAAACTCAAATTTTGGCGGGAAATTCAAATTTTGGTGTTCCCGGTTTTCGATTCTGATGTATACTCAGGCTGTGCCAGTAAGCTCTGGTCGCCATGTTGGTTCGCCATATTACATGCCCGGTCAGCCATCTTGGATTCTGACGTCATACTAGGGCTGCGCTAGAAACCCAGGTCTCAGAGATTTCCATCACAGAGCTGCACCAGTGTTCCAAGTCAGACAGACTGACAACGAGCCATCTTGGACTTCCCCACCAAAGTAGGACAACAGCTCTACTTACACAGGAGAAACAGAAAACTCTGCCAAAATTTGAATTTCCCACAAAAGTTGAATTTTCCCACCTAAATTTGAGTTTCCCTCCACTTTATACGTAGCGCAATTGGCGTTTGTCAGATTGAGGGGGGCGGAATGAAACGAGGAGGAGAAATCCCATTACTTAATCGATGAGATCACTGATGACGTTAGCACGCCAGCAAAGCACGCCAGAACGTTCCTCGTATACCTACTTAGATAGCAGGCTGATAAAATGCCTGCGTGTGCTGACAGCTTACTGCCGGCCAGAGTGGCCGAGCAGTTCTAGGCCCTTCAGTCTGGAACCGCGCGTCCGCTACGGTTGCAGGTTCGAATCCTGCATCGGGCATGGATGTGTGTGATGTCCTTAGGTTAATTAGGTTTAAGTAGTTCTAAGTTCTGGGAGACTGATGACCTCAGATGTTAAGTCTCATAGTGCTCAGAGCCATTTGAACCCTTTTTTTGACAACTTATTTAAGACTTCATTAGTTGTGTGTCTATGATATGGATGCTGCTGTTTGTTGTAAACCAGTTCGTGATGTCAATATATTTTCTCAAAGAGAAATGCGTTTCATTATGTTCTAAATGGTGAAAGCTACAAGCTGGATTCCCCTTGCATTTCTCGTAGTTTATCTATGATGTATGTATATTATATCAGTGAAAATACTTGTTGGTGGCTTGACTATTACGTAAGGCACGTTTCAAAAATTTTACTCCCAGTTTTAGATTTTACTATGTTAAATGAGTTAAATGTGGCAACTAATTCACCAGGACACGCAGATATAAGTTTGAAGCCTAATAGGGGGAGGAACAGATGCCGTTATTTACCATCATAATTTCTCCCTTTAGTGGTTTATATATGGTTTCGTATGCTCTGGAAAAGTTCCACAAATAGTGTGGCGCACTATTCGAACATTATATTGCAAGCTTGTGTAGTTCTCTCTTGTCGCTGAAAACCTACCATGAGACGATCTTTACCAGATATGACATTTCTTAATTCTATATTATGTTTTTCTTTCTTAAGAACAGATTGAAATGTTTGTTTCTTCATTCACAAATAATTTATGACCTCGCACTGCAGCTCACGAAGCAAATTCGTGCTCCTCTTCTTGCTACCCTTGGGTTCAACCACAATCGTTTCCGTTCCTCTCTCTCTTCGAGTCATGCTGTCACCGCCAACATTAAATTAAATGTCGTTGCACAGACGATTAACTATTTGGCATGCATTCCCGAGCAATTATTAGCAAAAATCTGACGACAGTGTAACTGGTATAGTGAAGTAGTTTGGTCAGAAAAGTTTGGCAAGCCGGCCGATGTGACCGAGCGGTTCTAGGCGCTTCAGTCTGGAACCGCGCGACCGCTACGGACGCAGGTTCGAATCCTGCCTCGGGCATGGATGTGTGTGATTTTCTTAGGTTAGTTCCGTTTAAGTACTTCTAAGTTAGAGGAGAATGATGACCTCTGATGTTAAGTCCCATAGTGGTCAGAGCCATTTTAATCACTTTGAAGTGTTGCGAAGTCCTTAACAAAGATCTTTGTCGAGCAACTTTCACATTATAATATGGGCCTAAGACTAATTCTTGTTTATTCGAACAGAACTAACTCTCTCACGTAAAATGCTACTCTCTACTTTCAATGGCTCACAGGTACCGCAGCCTCAGAAAGGATCCTTCCGCGACCTTACTAAATGCGACAAAAATAGTCACACTTCCAGAAGTCGATATCTCACCCCCATAAATATGTCGGGCATACGCCACGGGCACAGAGCAAGTGCAATGATAGCGGTGTATGCATTAGAGAAACCTCCACTTGGGCTCAGTGGTGAAATTCCTGCCGAAACCAAATATAAATCGGCTTCTTTATTTTCACAGAACGGTCGTACTCAGAGATCAGAATTAGAAATGGTTGATATTACGATATTAGTAAACTGCACTGGTATCAGTGGTAGGGCCCAGTCTGATTTTGGGATTCCCTTGCTGTTCATTACCGGTTACAACCAAATTTATATTTCTGACGCTGTATGGGCATTATTACGTTTAGTAAGTCATACCACAAGGATTTCTTTTCAACCTCGGATCCGTCGCGAAATGAAAATCACAATGAGACCAAAAGCGTTTTATTTCCATCATTTATCTATGCTTTCTAGCTACAATTTCTCTCTCTCTCCTTGTATTTTATTTATTTTACTTTATTTTTTTTTATGTAGTCGGCACTCCGCATTCCGTAGCGTGGTACCAACTTCCAGCACCCTCGTAAAGAGCCGCCTGTGAGCCGACGGTTGTGGCCGAGCGGCTCTAGGCGCTTAAGTCTGGAACAGCGCAACCGCTACGGTCGCAGATTCGAATCCTGCCTCGTGCATGGATGTGTGAGATGTTCTTAGGTTAGTTAGATTTAAGGAGTTCTTAGTTCTAGGGGACTGATGACCTCCGATGTTAAGTCCCATAGTGCTCAGAGCCATTTGAACCATTTAAACCGCCTGTGATTTCCTCCCATTCCCTACACTGTACTGCAGCTCGCCGTCTGTGTGTCGCAGTATGCGACCAAGGATTGCCATCGCTAAGAAAATACGCGACCCTTACGTTACGTGGGCTTCGTGGAATCAGGCGAAAACCCCCAACAGAACATCATACTTGGAGGGAGACAGTATTTTCGCGTGCTCACTCTGCCCTCAGAACTAAAAATAGCGACAGGGTGCAATAGACGGGCTTAGTAAAGATACTGCGCAACATATTTTTATCGCAGGTTCGCAGGATTTTCACTTTGGTTTTAATTTCGTGACCGACAGGATGCTGAAAAAAAAATAGCCCTCGTATTTCTGGGACCTTACCACGTATGTTCCTGCTATGTACTAATATCAATATACATTTTCTGTTTCCGATAACTGTTCACTGGTATTCTTTCACGGAATATTTGTCACAACAACGATGTATGAAACATGAAACAGTAGAGACTTGTAGTAGCTGGTGGGTATGCATCTGTTACGTTACCATTTTGATACATTCGCGATGATGGAATTCTCTCCTTACTAATTTTACTGAGTTTCCAGTGTCCGCATATACCTGCATTTTGCCGTATCTGGGAATGGCTATTATTTTACACGCGGGACGGCTGAAAAGCAATGCCTCCGAATTTTTTAATTCTGTTTTCAATATCGGTTGAGGTATTACATGTCCTCCAGATTACTCGGTCGACTTTACTGCTTCGCTGAAGCACGTTGCAGACCTCTACCGGTATGGGGCCCCAGTTGTAGCGTGTGACATGGTGGTGCGTAATTTAAGTATGTCACTGCGTCGGAAATGGCGTGCTGTATCGAGTTTCTGGAAATCTGTTAACAAATTAGTTTTCGTTACGAGACTGAAGGTGGCAGTTTCTTTAACAATACTGTGAGTGGTATTGAAAGCTGAGTTCAGCATTTTGACTCTGAAAACGAGAGAGCGTCAATGGAGTTACACCGCAAAGGATAACTGATGCCAAAAAATGTCAAGACCAGACAGACATCAACCGGAGAAATCAAGCTCACAGAATTCTGTGGACGTCGAAGTTGTGGTGCATTTGGAAATCATGTGTTAATACACACCTTAAATTCTTCAAGGTACTGTGAGACCCTCAGAAAACTGAAATCAGGATTTCGAACAGTTCGATCGCACATGTAGCACCTCTGCTTCGGCATGACAACGGCAGACCAAACACAGGTGGCAGCATCTGCGACAATCCGACATCTTGGGTCCATTCTCATCGATCATCCTCCATACACTGGCGACTTGGCTTCATCCGATTTTCATCTGTTTGCTAAACTTTAGGGACGTCTTCGAAGACGTCACTTCGATAGTGTTGAGTCACTGAAAACAGAAGTGAGACTGTGGCTCCGTCAACAAAGTAAAACTTTCTACAGTGAGGGTATCAACAAACTAGTCTCTAATTGTGAGGACTGTTTTCGTACCATTGCAGACTACGTTGAAAAATAAATATGTAGACATAAAGAAAAAAGATCTAAAATGTTAATAAATATGGTTTTATTTAAAAAGCTTTAAGAGTTTTTACATAAAAAGTTCAGATACATTACTTTCAGCGTGCCCTCGTTTCTGCAGTCATTGTCATTTTCCCTAAAAAAGAAGGGTATATATCGTAGGCCAACTGAATGCGACACGTATAATATTTGCTCTTAGTTGTCTCACGCCTTAATACTGTGTGTCCCCAGTTTCTGAGGCAAAGACAGTAAATAATTGAAATGTATTTCTAGTAGAATATGAGAAACCAATTGGACTGGCTGTTTAGAAGATCAAAGTTTGTTAATATGGCGTGCGAATTCGATCAATTACTGGCTTGTCTCCCCACGTCGTATCGTAGCCCGCTACGTGTCAGGCAGGCCCTGTAATATTAATCGTATTGATAAAACACACTTTCTTTTCATATCCGCAGACTCCCCATTTGTCGTAAGTTCTCTCTAAGCTTGCGTCATATATTCTTCTTTATGATTCTAGATTCACTTGAATAGGCGCCTTAAGCACAGGGAGACTACAATTAAAGTTCCACTTTCAAAACATTGCAAAGAAAAAAAGAACGACTACTTATAATGACGTCAAATTTAAACGGAAAATTACAGAAGAAGCGAAAACCGTTTGGGAACGAAAACAGCTAATGAAAATTGTCCTACTAGATGGCGCTGAAAGAGTCATAACGTAAATGGATTCGGCTACAAATGATAGAAGAATGGCAATACGGCGCCCATGGCGTGAGCTGCACATTAAATCAGCCGTACTGTGCAATGTGCAGGACCACAGAAGTTTGAACTCGAACACTTCTGGCACTATTCGATAGGTTAGCGCATGCGTAACGGGAAGGCCGTACCTCATGGGGTGGGGAAAATCTGTTTTTAGTAGTGGTGAGGCCAAATACCGCATAAAAAGCTACAGTGAAAACAGAGTCTAGCTGTTGTGAGAGCAAGCAGTAAGCTGTCCATCATTTTCTGCCCCAATCAGAAATCGAGAAACAGCATGTTCACAACAGATCGGAGTGTCTCGGGGGTCTCATTAAGGATGCGTTGTGCAATGTGTGCGTTCAGTTCAGCTACGTTTGTAATCGAAGTTCTGAACGCAGCATCTTGCGGTTAACCCTACAGCCAGCAGTAACATTGATTAAGATCAGGTAACCTGGACGGCCAGGACGTGCAGAAATGACGGCTGATAATTCTAGCGTTTTCGAAATGCCTCTGTAGCAGCTGCCCCTGGCTGTGCCGTGTGCAGAGTTGAGCTATCACGCATAAGAATGATCCTTCCCACACCTCCACTCTGTTGAAAGGTTGGAATGGCGTCCGTGTGCAAAATACTCAGTTCGCCAGGACTCACTTTACCCATATCCTCGATAAAATACGGCCCTACCACCATCACACAGTTGCCTTTTCAGAATGAAGCGGAGTGGCCGAGCGGTTTGAGGCGCCTTGTCACGGATTGCGCGGCAGCTCCCGCCGGAGGTTCGAGTTCTCCCTTAGGCATGGGTGTGTGCGTTGTTCCTAGAATAAGTTAGTTTAAGTCAGTTTAAGTAGTGTGTAAGTCTAGGGACCGATGACCTCAGCAGTTTGGTCCCTTAGGAATTCACTCACATTTTGCAGAATGAAGAGATACGGGTTGAAATGCGAGCTGGTTTCCCGTTGTTCATATTCTGCAGTTCTGTGTATTGACATGTTCTTGGAGGTAGAAATAGGCTTAGTTTGTCCACAGAATATTCCATGGCCATTCATCGTCCATTCCAATACCAAAATTCTTGAGCAAATAATTATCTTACTAGCAGGTTAGCATGAAGCAACTCTTGAAGACGGGATTTTTGTACGCATAGCAATGCAGGTTGTTCCGTAGAATTTTATACACTGTGTTCACAGGCTTGTCCAAAGTTCGGGCGGCGTTAATGGGCACCACAGCTCGACCCTTCCTGCAATGCTACGTCCACATCTTCCACAGACGTCAGATCAATTGTTTCCCTGCCTCTGCAACATTGCACTTCAAATGACCCGTATTTTCTAATTTCGCAGTCATTTTCTCGAGGCCTTTGGCAGACATTGGGCCAACAAATTTTTCAAAGCTCCGAGTGACCGGAACCTTCGTAGAGCTACTGGCGCTTGTTCAAAAAATGCTCAAATGTGTGTGAAATCTTACGGGACTTAACTGCTAAGGTCATCAGTCCCTAAGCTTACATACTGCTCAATCTAAATTATCCTAAGGACAAACACACACACACCCATGCCCGAGGGAGGACTCGAACCTCCGCCGGGACCAGCGGCACAGTCCATGACTGCAACGCCTTACAGCGATCGGCTTACTGGCGCTTGTAAAAGAGCTTTACCTCAGAGCTTCTCCTCAAACTGATGCACTGCCGTGTATTTTACATTTTAGTACTGCACCATCAAGTGTTAAAATTTTGGTTATTTTTTGTTTCCATAACGTATCCCCCTTCTTGAATTGAACCGTGCGCATGAATAATGCTGTATGGCACATTTCGCAGTTTTTAGGAAATCGACAAAAACTGTTAATTCCAGAGAATTGTTGCAAAATAGTAATTTAATAGCAGATTTCTTTTGTTTGTGCATATACTTCGTTTTGCTTTTTAAAATTGCTCTAAGCATAGTTTTTTTGAAAGTAAGTAAGAATTAAAACAGAAAAACGATGTATAGCCACGCATATATAGCATTATTCCAGAGCACTCTGTACTCTGCTATAATGATAAGGTTGCCTAGAATCCAACAGTTGTAAGTAAGAAAATTATAGCAATATGCAAATTAATATTTGTTGTAAACTGATTACTTTGGTCTTAAAATGCTAATAGGACATGAGTTTGCAATCAAGTTGAGACATAAATCTGGTATATTAATTTCAGTTGGCACACTGCAGGTTTTCGTAAAAATGCCTGTATTTGGCTCCATATGTTTCGTCATGTTCAATAAATCGATTTTCTTGTCCTTATAAGGTTTCAGTACCCCACTGAACAGCCACCGGAAATCAGGAGGCCACGGAAACTTTTTTACTTCATCTTCACAACCATGTTTTACAATACAATGTCTTACCCATGGACGAAGGACCTTTTTATTATGACACACGATTATGTCTCGAGGATCGTCACTACATGGCTTCTACCTGATCACACCAGTAATTTTCAGATCAGATGGCGTTTTGAAGAACAACTCAGTGGATCCTATGCCCTTGAAGTCTTCCATCATCATCTCCTGAAGGAACAGTTTTGAAGATTCGGCGAAGGCCTAGGCAATGACATGCATCCAATCTTAAAGGACCATAACTTTTGACATTTTTTTTTCTTTTCTCGATGATTGCGAACTTCTTATCACAAGGGAGGAAAATATGACTCGAAAATAAAAACTTTTATGTATTTCTGTAAAGCACTTGCAGCTGACCAGATAGAAGTAACGCTCTAAAACTCACCAGTTATTGTTCTGCCCGACACAGCGGTCAGACCATACAATCAGTCTCCGTTCCATACCTTCTTCAAGCGTCACAAATATAAGCACACGGGAAACTATTTTGGCTGAACCTCTCCTTGCAGCGGATTCATCCCACAAATTTATTGTCTTGTCTCCAGTACAACGTCATGAATCGTGAAATTACGCGACGACAGCTCTCTCTGGCAGAATATCGTGGTCGCAGGTTCGAATCCTGCCTCGGGCATGGATGATTGTGATGTCCTTAGGTTAGTTAGGTTTAGGTAGTTTTAAGTTCTAGGGGACTGATGACCACAGATGTTAAGTCCCACAGTGCTCAGTACCATTTGATTTGTTAGAATATCGTGGAATGCGTATATGTAGGACAAAGTGAAACCTGTTGTAGGTCAACACATATAACATGTATATTTTTATCCCTTTTAGCTATTTTCGTATCTTTTTTAGCACTTTGTATGCTTGGTCGACTTCTGGAAGACGCAACTGACTCTCAAGTTCGGTATTTTACATTTCCATTGCGTCTGAAGCTGCGATCATAAACAATTGATTTATTCTTCAGAGACCGAGGTCAGAGTACAGACATACTTTGGAGGATTTATTCCTGCTGTAATGGCGCATCTGCTTCGGGAAACTCGAACTGTGTTTCCAAATCAGAGCCCTGTTGTCATACGATATGGCAAGTGGCCTACTGAAATTTTTTCCTGGACCGTTTTTAGGAGTGGTAATTCCACCGTTCAGTTACCTTGAACAGTCTGTATTCGTTGCTAGGTGACGCAGAATATGTCTAGAAATATTTTTTGACACACTTCTTTTGACTGGACTTCGTATTTGAAAGTAGCTTATTTCCGTGAAGTATCGTCTGTCTTACCTTCCTGTCGTCTGACTGGCACGTCTACTTCCATGGAATTAATCGAGTAAATGGACTGCTCAAAGTGCATAAAGGCATGATATTCTTCGTACAGCATTAACTTAATTTCCATGTTTATGTCCTTCCATCTTTCTTTTGAACACAATTCTGCATTGCATACATGATCCTGAATCATGTAGTCAATATTACTATCTAACATTCAACTGAAATTAGGAAATTTATTGTACCAAACTGCTGAGGTCATCGGTCCCTAAGCTTATACACTGCTTAATATAATTTAAGCCAACTCACGCTAAGGAAAACACACACACCCATGCCCGAGGCAGGACTCGAACCTCCGACGGGGGAGCCGCGCGAACCGTGACAGGCTGCCTGAGGCCGCAAGGCTACCCAGCGCGGCTATTCAACTGAATTATCATATTTCACATTCTCTTTTAATAATATAGCACTGCCAAGAGTGTGTATCACACTGTTTTTATCTGTGATAACGACAGGACTGTAGTGAATTTTACTCATGTTACACATTTTTACTGTAATGTTTTCAGAAGATGCACATAACGTACGTCGTTAGAGCCATGTACTCTACAGGGCACATACGCCGCTGTACAGGACATTTAACCACTCTATAGACATACATCTTTTTACAAAACCGATACAGCGTTATTCCACCCACCTGCGTTGGAGGCTGTTTCGAAGTAACTACTTTTCGTTTTCGTGATTTCTGTTCCAATCTAGCATCACGAAGTGTTTTCCTCTTAATATGATGCCAATTACCGAAGTTAACATTCCTCTTCCGTGCCCGTTTCAAACCACTTGCGGTAAGCGTCACCTTGCTACAGTCCTCCATTCTTGTAACATATAGCATTGTTCTCGCAGAGGCGCGAAAACAGCGTCTGTAATTTCACTGTCTAGTGCTTCCCTAAGACGGTAAACAGGTCAATTATTACAGAAAGTGATGCAGTGTGCCGTATACAGCGTTATTCCACGCGATTCTACAAAATGTCGCCGGCTGGAGTGGCAGAGAGGTTCTAGGCGCAACAGTCTGGAACCGCGCGACCGCTGCGGTCGCAGGTTCGAATCCTGCCTCGGGCATAGATGTGTGTGATGTCCTTAGGTTAGTTACGTTTAAGTAGTTCTATGGGACTGATGACCTCAGAAGTTAAGCCCCATACTGCTCAGAGCCAATTGAACCATTTTTTACAAAAGTCAAAATGTCCCATACAGTGTTATTCGTTAGCACACTGCAATTATATTCCATTCAAGTTTGACTTCATTCTCAGCAGTTCTTTTTTTCCAAGCGTTTTGAAACTGTAATATTAATTATAATCTTCCTGTATATTCTGATATTTAAAATAGCACTACTACTCAACTTCATCATTAATTAAAAACATTTGGAGCACAATGTTTCGTGTTTCATATATTTAGCGTGGCATAATACCCAGAAATGAATCTCATTTGAATATTAGGACAGAATTGAATTTTAGTGCTGCTGTGAACTCTCTACACATACGCTATGCATAAATGATATATGAAAATCAAAACAGCAAAGCTTCAAGTGCATTTACTCGAAACAGTGCAGAGGCAGATCGACGGAGGGTGCACTCAGGTTCCACCAACAACTATCCTCACATTTGAGCACACAAATCCGGCACTGTTAAAGGCAATAAAATTCAGTCTTCATAGGAATGAAAATAATTAGTACCACTTGAGAACAACCACATTTCAATTAATCCAGACGTTATTACATATAGCATCGTGCTAGAGGCAGTCATTATTTATGTTTACTCATCCTCTGACCACTTCACTTGGTGACACAGGCTCTCTCGTGATTTGACCCTTTTTTACTCAGGAAGCTTTTTAACTCTTTTAGAATTGAATTTTATCCGAAGGAATAAATATTTTTTAATGCATTAATGCTCTTAGGTGACATTTTAATGATATTATAAACAAGAGTTATACAAATATATGCAGCTGTTTCGTAAATGTGCTTTGTGCTCAATTATGTACACTGAGTCTCAATGTGCACTGAAATCATTGTAAACCAAAGAACTTTATTTTCATCAAGTAGCTCACCTGAGTTCACATATAAAAATAACTTTTATTTTCGTAACCTTGTAGTGTTGTTTCACACATCAAGCAGCCGTTTGCAGTACAGCTTTTTACATTCGAGGCTGTCGTATAGGCTTCGCAATGACGTACAGGCTGTGCTGACATCTAGCGTAGGATGCAAAACTTTATGGAATGGGACCTTTATGTTCCGACAGTTACATAACTCGGTACAGAATCTCCCGGGACTCCTCAGATACTTGAAGACAAAACGAGCCAAAATGACAGGAATTCGGTATCATTACGGCGCCGTGACATAAAGATTTCAACACTGAAATAGAAACAATACTGATGTCAGAGTATTTATTATATACACAAGCGGTGGGAAAAATTGATCATTGTTTTCTCACTCCCATCATTAGATTTTCTTTTCTTTCTCTGAAACAGTATTGCGTTGTGACGACAGTGAAGGTGATACCGACCTGTAAAAGCTGGTCGCTCTAATTAAAGCTACAGGAAATGATTACGCAAATGAGCCACGGGGGCTGGTCGCTTCATTATGGTGATACTGTTTGACGTGGCGAGTAATTGGAAGTGTGGCATTTGTGCACGTCCCGAGCTGTTGGGTTTAGACCAGTGGCCTCAAGTCGGCCGGACAATTGAGGCCTACAGGGCGTGCGCGTGCAGCACTAGTTTCGTGCTTGTATGTCACCCCTGCAAGGGTTCTGCTTCAAATAAACGTGATTTCTCATTATCAGATATCCTTAACAAATCCTGTCCGTTAGACTTCTTAGCTGAATAGCTCCTTCTATATTTTGGACTAACAACTGCTACAAAGTAAATTGGCAGGATGAGGAATAGTTTATTCCACTTTCATAAAGTAATATTGTTCCAAAATTTGTATCGCTTATTTAAAGTAATAATGGCCAGATAGAATGGAACATGAAGTTGGATGGAACCCAAAGTGAATAGCCACGAAACTCTAAATTCAGACTGGAATACCTATAAGGCAAGCATAGGTTACACGCCATTGGTGACTGCGTAATTATTGTTATAGAGAATTCGATAATATCTAGTGAGGTTGTTATGGATTTACGAACGTGAAGTAATCAGGGTGAAGTTCAGCATTAAAGATGGACAAGTCTTTGGAGTGGGATACCCTATCCTACCACCTGCGTCAGGCAGTAGAGACAGAGGACATCCGACAGAACTTGGAGAACATCGTCGGTGTGTTTGCTGATCATGTTATTGTAATTGGAGGAGACTTCGGTTTGCCAGTCATAGATTGGAACAGTCATGTGATCAGAACTAGTGTTAGGAACAGTGACTGGTGTGACACTATTCTCAGTCTCGTCCGCAAAAATTGCGTCGAGAAATCAATGAACATAAACGCTGCAAAGATTGATAAGAAATATAAAAAAATATTATTTCTTTGTTAGGATGACAGGATGAACATTAAACAGCAACTTAATCCACATCAGATATTAAGTTCTGAGCGCAAAGATATGGAACACAAATGGATAAAATTCGGTACACTTTAGACAAGTATGTTGAAGGCAAGGTTTTAAGGCATGAGAAAGACTCACTGTGACTTAATAGCCATGTTAGATAGTTTGTACGAAGTCATTACAAATTTAAGGCAAGTCAAAACATAGGTGACAAACTAAAGCTGAAACCAGAGGCATGGGAGAAGCGGTCACTGAATTTGAAGGTAAACTTTTGCCAACCGATCTGAACAAAAACCGTAAGACGTTTTAGTCTTGCTTGAAGTCATTACGCTATAGATAACTCCTGTTCCGGCCCTTGGATCCAATCATCGCACGAAAGAATTGAGATAGTTGGTCGTGCAATTGAGAAACAGCTACAATTACTTAATAGTGGAAAGGCGTTTCGACTGGATGAGATGCTTGTGAGTTTCTGAAGAGATTAAGCGAATGACCTTGCTCATCTACTAGTAATAGTTTATTGTGTGTCACTTGTGCAACGAAGAATACCTGACGATTGGAAAAAGCGCAGGACATGCTAGTTTTCAAGGAGAATAGTAGAATTGATGCAAAGAATCTGTATGGAAAGATGCTGTATGTATCGTTGACGTCAGTCTGCTGTAGAATTACGGAACGAGTTTCATGCTCATGTATTATAGTGTTTTTGGAGACCGAATAAAAAAAAGACCCGCCCGAACAGGCCATGATGGCCCAACGATACCCACCGGACGCCGTGTCATCCTCAGATCAAAGGCGTCACTGGGTATATGGCCAGCACACCGCTCTCCCGGCCGTATGTCAGGATACGAGACCGAAGCCGCGACTTGGCAGTCAAGTAGCTTCTCAGTATGCCTCACAAGGGCTGAGTGCACCTCGCTTGCCAACAGCGCACGACAGACCCGATGGTCACCCATTGAAGTGCTAGCCCAGCCCGACAGCGCTTAACTTCGGTGATATGACGGGAACCGGTGCTACCACTGCGACAAGGTCGTTGGCTTGGAGACCTAATATCTCATCTACAAAACTCATGACGAATTCCGTAAACAGAGGTCTTAAGAAACTCAATTAACTCTCTCCATGTGTGAGATCTAAAGCGCCGAAGACATCAGCAACGAAATGGATGCCATGTTCCTATGCTTCAGGGAGATGTATCATATATTCGATATGCACTTTGACTTAGTGAACAAAATATGATCTTTCCGAAAATGGCACCAGAAGTTCAAAATGGTTCAAATGCCTCTGAGCACTATGGGACTTAACGTCTGAGGTCATCAGTGCCCTAGAACTTAGAACTACTTAAACCTAACTAACCTAAGGACAATACACACATCCATGTCCGAGGCAGGATCCGAACCTGGGACCGTAGCGGTCGCGCGGTTCCAGACTGAAGTGCCTAGAACCGCTCGGCACCAGAAGTGTGGCGGAGTTCAGGACCCCTTTGCAGAACTTAGTAAATCAGTTTTATCAGGACTAAATCGACGTATATGAAGGCAATACGTAATTCAAATGACGATTGTACATTTGTATACACTCATAAAGATAGACGGTGTAACTTTGCTAGTATAGGAATACGCATTTGCAAATCACAAACTCTGAAATCAGTAACCAGGGTGTAAAATGTAATTTTCTTCCATTCATTGTGTGGGAGTACCGCCAGAACTAGAAATAACTTGCGTAGACTGCCTGACAAAAGTATGTGAAGTACCCAGAAAGGGAGAAGGGAACGAAATGAAACTTCAGTGGTTGAGAGGTTACGTGATACTATTTAGGGGATTACAAAATAGATTCTAATTTTCAGAGAACTTGGCTGTATGACTCCACTTACCACTACGACTATGCACTGCATCTGATCTGGTTGTACGCCCTGACTGGGTTGTGAAGGTTAACATCAAACCGTTGTGCTTTCTGCTGAGGCATTCTGACACACAATTGTTGTAACAGGTACGTGGTATCCTGGATAATGGAACTGGGTGAGAGTTGAGGTCCGATATGCACCCTCACAACCACCCAGATCGTCTCCCACCAATGTCATCTATCGAGGAGAGATCTGGAGATTTTTCTGGCCATGAGACTATTTCAACATGACGCAGACAGTTCACAGACACACGTTTCATTTATGGGCGAGCATTGTCCTGTTGAAGAATGGCACCGCGATACTGGCACAGGAGAGGTAACACATGATGATGCAGGATACCCGTGTCGTATCTTTGTGTCATCATAATTCCCTCAATCATTATCAGCCACATGCAGGAGTCATACCCGATTGCTCCCCACACCATTATGCCGGGAGTAACACCACTGTGTCTCTACAGATCAGTGGGCGAAGGGGACATCTCCCAATGTCACCACTATACTCTCCGACAATGGCCATTAGGGGCAGTGCAGAACCGCGATTCGTCATAAACACAGTGCGACACCATTTATGAGCAGTCTACACTTATCGGTCATAGCAGCATTCCATATTCAGCAGTTCATACCGTGGCGTTAACGTCATCCTACACTTGGGACGGTAATTTCCATGTTTGGCTGCTGATGGTGTCCCACCAATGGTGCTGGATGACGGAGAACGTTGCAGGAAATCCATTATTTATCCTCAGACGGCAGGCACAGAAGTGATTGGATTATGATGTGCTTGGTGCAAAATACAGAGCTCTTCCCTTATGATGGTCACACGTGGTCAAACAATACATTGACGACAAGTATGCCTACCCTCAGGTTTTCATACAGTCAAACAGTGGGATACTGTCACAACCGATCGCTCGTCAAACCTGGATATTGCACGACTCGACTAGCTAGTTGAATGGAGACCTACAATGTCGCCCTTTCAAACTCTGCCAGGTGGCGACAACACTTTTGTACACAATTTCGTGCCATCTACGTGTCATTTACACGGAACATTCAACATCTGACGCAGTTCACACCCATTATACGCCCAATTCGGCCAGGTAATAACTTTAAAAATTAACAGTATTAACGTACTCTGGTGACCATTCTACTTGTCATAGTGAATTCTAACTCTCATCATTTACATACCTCCCGGATAGTGTGTGTGTGTGTGTCTACGAAGTTACGTTTCCATACGACTATATCTTCTATGGGAGTCACTGCTCTCGTCAGGTGGTGTATATTGTTACACCTAAGAATGAATTCAGCGAGCACGCCTACTTATAAATTGTTTTAAGCTGCATACCTGGCAAGCCCTGAGCCAAACAGGTCACCTTGGGAGCATAGTTCCAGTTGGTATGCGAATACGGTGTACTGTCGTTGTAGCGGAAGGCAAAGCACAAGTCAGGCCCTAAGACTTCCCATATATGTAGCAACCTTGCAAACACCACAGTAGATCATAACAGGGCAGCAACACCCTATCGGGCTTAGCTGCTTAAATATCCGAGTTCATGGAGCTCATAGTCAAATTCAGTCGTGCGGCCATTCCGTCCATGTCACCAGTGTCAATGAGAATGATGGTTTATTGAATTTCAGTGAAACCACAACGAAGTTATCAGTGATGGTCTGCCTACCATCGGACTGCTGTCTTTGACGCGGAGACTCTGCCAACCCAATGCAAGCTCACAGCCATGATCTGCCATTGCAGTTTAATTGGACTTCATTGTTGAGGAGAAGAATAGTGTGCTACTTGATCCCATACTGACGGTGGATTGTAGATTATCTTCTAGCTGTAAGCCCACACCGTCCAGGCATGGGGCGTCTTCTCAGTTTTCTGGCCATACCATGAGCATCTGCCGCAGTTTGGGTCATCCCATGTGGCAGACCAGTTCATGACCTACATGACAACCATCATCCTGGATCGGGTAGACGGCTACACACTCACCTCCCGCGCTGCAGCTTGCATACCTTCTAGCCAGCCGCCACTCACTGACCTATGGCACCAGCCTCACGACTTGCTGGTGAGGTGCGTCAGCAGTTCAGAGCATGTGCTGAGGCTTGCACGGTACAGGGCGCTACAAGGCAGTTGCATTACGTTGCGTGTTCATTCCGAAAATAAAATGTCATTTCAGATACCATTGTGTTAGTTACCCCTCCAGGCATAGCACCCCACCATTCCCATACCACCACTTGGCTCCCAGACTCACAGCAGCTTTGATTAACCCGGGCTGCTCATTTGGTGTCACGAATTGGTCGCGAGCTACTATGACACCGATACATTTGGTGTAAGGACGTGGTCGTCAAGTACTCTAATGCTGCTGTGTCTGATGGCAGCGGTAGCTGTCATCTCAACAGGTCTTGGTTCAGCGTCAGCAGCATCGACCATCATCTCATAGTGCCGGCACTTTTTGATTTGGTATGTGAAACTATTTTTAATCTTGCCATTTTGTTTGTGTGTGTACCTTGTTTGGCCATGGCAGGACGTATGGACGCTTATAGCAGCCATAAAGTTAGTCTTGTCAGGCCGCAGGAGCCTGTGGATATATCGACATTTAAAGGAAACTGTATACAGACATGTTTGACGCCAGTGCGGTGCAAGTTTTGTAACGTGTCAGGGCATGCATTGCCACGGTCCAAGACTGTGCTAACCACATTTAGTATTATGTGTTCCCACGGTCCAAGACTGTCTCAACCGCATTTAGTATTTAAAGACGATTTGAACATTTGGCGCAAGACAGTATTAAGTCCCATTGGGCAATGATACAACGAAAGGGCTTGTGTGAAATTATTATTTGTGTATTTTAAGTACAGTTCCTCTGGACGCAAAATACCAAACACACTTGATGCTACTACGTGCGAGAATACTGTCACTTTGACATATCACGTACAGACATTGTTCAAGTTGAATTACAACAACGGCAGTACAATGAATAACTGTGTAGGCTGACTGAAGGTTTACAACCCATTGAGCAACAATTGCAGTCGGAATCAGGGGAAGCAGTGTTTCTGTCCCCTTCTCTCAACCAGTCAGCAAATGGTTCAAATAGCTCTGAGCACTATGGGACATCACTTCTGAGGTCATCAGTCCCCTAGAACTTAGAACTACTTAAACCTAACTAACCTAAGGACATCACACACATCCATGCCGGAGGCAGGATTCGAACCTGCGACCGTAGCGGTCGCTCGGTTCCAGACTGTAGCGCCTAGAACCGCTGGGCCACCCCGGCCGGCATCAATCAGCAGCTAGTTTAATTACGCCCTTCTCTGGCAAAACGACCCCAGATGTAACTGTCTCCATTATCGATGTTGGGCTCACACCACAATGAGTGGTTGCTCAAACGAGGCTTCCTTACATGAGGTTAATTTATGACTGGCAGACGAAGGTAAAGCATACGCTGTATATCATGAAGTTCTTAGTAATGCACAGACATTTTAACAGTTGACCGATGATTTACGTCACTGTTATTGTAAACAAAAGAGTTCAACGTTCTTCAGACAAAAACTGAATAATTTAACGGAGAAGCATAATGAATCGATGGAGACCTTTTCAGATAGCATCCGGAAGGTTAATGCGCAGACATACTAACCGACGCGAAACTATGAAGCCAATAGAGTCTTCTGGGAGAAGGCGAAAACAGGGCTTTGGATGGTTGCCTGTGTGATATCCCCGCCGAGAAGTCACGTAGTATTAGGATGGAAAACGTTTATAACTTAGTCACGGCTCTTAAAGTCGCTACGCAATTGGAAGAAGTTGATAATGCCACAAAAATACGTACTGCCTACCATGTGAGCATGAAGGTCATATATTGGCAATCTGGTTGCTACAAGTGTGGACAAGGTGGACACCGAGTACAAGAACGTAACAATCAACGGTACGAAAAACAACTGTTAAACGACACGTATTCCAAATAGGATTACGACAGTACTGGGCGCTTCGCACTGTAAAAATTTGCTGAAAACGATGAAAATACTTATATAGTAGGTGTTGGTGCTGTGCACCGATTTTTGATAAAAAAAAGTTAGTTTAGACTGAATAGTTAACTCGAGTCCCCCGTGCTATGGCACTAAAATATGTATATATTTGTTACACTCAACACTGAGGTTAATTGAGCGCCCCCAGAGATGGGGCTTGTCTCAATGTTTGGCTACGTTTTCCATCACATGGCGCCAGCTCACACCTGTCGGAAACTCAATTTTCAGGCTGAAATACTATATTAAAAAAAAAAAACAGTGTAGGAAGGTACTGAGGTGAAATTTAAAATATTGAGTCACGTTGATTTATAATTTGAACAAGTAGTTTATTTCTATTTTTCCACGAATTGTATTCAATATATTGACTAAACACTTCAAATTCTGTCTGAGGGGCTTTTACGTAAGCGCGGCCGTTAATAACTGATGCTACAACAAATGGTTCAAATGGCTCTAAGCATTATGGGACTTAACATCGGAGTTCATCAGTCCCCTAGACTCAGAACTACTTAAACCTAACTAACCTAAGGACATCACACTCATCCATGCCCAAGTCAGGACTCGAACCTGCGACCGTAGCAGCAGCGCGGTTCCGGACTGAAGCGTCTAGAATCGCTCGTCCACAGCGGACGACTGATGCTACAACACTTCGCTATAAAATTAATATATCGCGACCACGGCATTCAATAGTATGTTCACAGTTCACAAAATACACCACTATACTGCGTTCAACTTGATCGTTTTCGAACGTCGCTTCATACATACCCGTCTCCGATCGTCGCTACCAACCCTATACTATCCCCCGACCGGCAGCACGTCCGGCTCTTAGCGTTGCTCAAACTTAACTGCCTAAAGATGGCCACCCTATGACCCTCGAAACGACTGCCTAACTAAAAACAATGTTTGACAAAAAAATACGAATTTTCGAAAACTAAACATAAAAGCACATATGAAAAATTGAAAAATATGGAAATTTTCCGGGCAATAAAAATTTAAAGTCCATGTTTTTGTATTTTCCATTGTTTTTTCACAAATAATGTTCTTGTGGCGTGATTTTGCTTTTCCAGAATTTTTGATACTAAACATAAATAAATAAATGTTATTACATACTTAATTACTCACCTATCGCTTTAAACTTCAGAAAGCTGTTCCTATTTTCGTCTTTTTAAATTTATTTATTACCAAAAACACAGTTTCTCTCAGTAGAATCCCATATTCCGACCTCTCATTCAAATATGGTACATATTCTGCTAAATCGGCTATTATTGCTAAATGCAGCTCTACTAGCCGCATCTGTAAACATTTTGTTTGTACTAATCAGCCGAAGCATTGCCGTGATATTAGCTTCCGAACGTTCATAAACTTACAATTTTTAAGACAAGAACTTTTAAACTATTGTATATTTTAGTGGCACTTCTAGATAATTTAGCTTTTCATATATTTCTGTCCACGAGTGCTAACTCGCACCTCCGTGTCACTTTTAGTTCTGTTTTTATCAATTTTTCTCTGGCATATAAATTCCTCCAAGCGCTCCAACACGGCCATACGCTCCCCTGCCAAGCTTCCGCTCAGGTTTTTCAAGGCCACGTAACCGCTAGCCGCTCGCCACGGCCCCATAGCAACCGCCAGCCACGTGCTCTGCAGCGAAAAACTGCCGCTCCTATCTCCCTCCCCCCCCCCCCCCTCCCAGCTTGTACGCTCACAGGATGCAACATTGCAAAAATAGATTCACAGATGGAATGCTGCTCTGTAGGCTTGGCAGGCAGCAAGGAACACAAATTTCTGGTAGGAATGGCTGCGCACGTGTCAGTCATAAGTCTGGACCTCAGCGGCAGAAAGAGGCTTAGGTCTCCACGTTACAGTTTACGCGGAGTTGGTGACAATAACGTAAAGTCGCTAGGTACGATACTGCTCAATTTTGGCATTGGAAATAAATGTTTTCGTGAACATATCGAACTGTTATTGTCAACACGCGAAATGTATTCTGCGATTTTTTACCTGGATTTTCTGAAGGAACTTCATGGTAAAATCGACCTTTTGTAGTATACAGCAGAACTCACTAGGGCAATTTTACCATTCGGAGACACAGCTGCCGATGAGGCAACATCACAAGGCACAATCGCTCACGAAGACGTTCTTGGCTAAGCATGAACATATACACTGATCAGAATGAGATTTTCCCTCTGCAGCGGAGTGTGCGCTGGTATGAAACTTCCTGGCAGATTAAAACTGTGTACCAGGCCGAGTCTCTAACTCTGGACCTTTGCCTTTCGCGGGCAAGTGCTCTACCAACTGAACTACCCACGCACGACTCACGCCCGCCCTCACAGCTTTACTTCTGCCAGTACCTCGTCTCCTACCTTCCTAACTTTACAGAAGCTCTCCTGCGAACCTTGCAGAACTAGCACTCCTGAAAGAAAGGATATAGAGGAGACATGGCTTAGCCACAGCCTGGGGGATGTTTCCAGAATGAGATTTTCACTCTGCAGAAGAGTGTGCGTTGATATGAAACTTTCTGGCACATTAAAACTGTGTGCCGGGCCGAGACTCGAGTCTCGACCCGGCACACAGTTTTAATCTGCCAGGAAGTTTCATTATTATTATTTCTGGGAGTAGTAGTAGTAGTAGTAGTAGTAGTGTTCGCAGCTCGTGGTCTTGCGGTAGCACGGGGTCCCGGGCTCGATTCCCAGCGGGGTCGGGGATTTTCTCTGCCTCGTGATGACTGGGTGTGGTGTTGTGTGTTCTTCATCATCAATGCCTCGCAAGTCGCCGAAGTGGCTTTAAAGGACTTGCGATATGGCGGCCGAACTTCCCCGCATGGGGCCTCCCGGCCGACAACGCCATACGATCGTTATTATCAGTATTAGTAGTGACAGTCGTCATGGTCATGATCTTATTAGTAGTAGTAGTGGTCATTAGGAACTCTAGGTATGTGTACATTAAAAGGGAAGGAAACGGGAATTTCCAGTATGTCTCCTGGCCTCCACAGAACTTGGGTGCATGATACGACACCTCGTCCTGGGCTGAACAGTTATCTACACTCACTTAAGTGGATGGCGGCTCATCTACGACAGCACTGCTGTAGTACCACCCTGTGCTGTCAAAACGTCCAGTAATGGACAATGCTGACACGTATTTCCTGCTGCAACTTGCACACCTTCATGCCATCTGCCACTCAATGACCTGCGGCACCAGTTTCACGATTCGCTAACGATGTGTGTCAGCGAGTCTCCACAACGTGCGCTGAGATCCTCTTACTGCACGATGTTATGAGGCAGTTACATTACTCTGTGTAATCATCCTTACAATATAATGTTATTCCAGGTATCACTGTGTTATAGACACTTCCGGGAGTAGCACTCAACCACGCCTACACCACCGCTTGGCTCGCTGACGAATACGAATCTTGGCCAACCCTGGCTGCTACAATATGTACAATAATTATTTAATTACTGTCTGTGTCATGTGTATAATATATGTTTTGCCAAGCTAAGGTTTTTATTGTTATAGAGACAGGGTTTGTTACGTCTGGCAAAACTAAAAACTGAAGATAACTAATCTTTAGTTGTGTGGTGATAATACAATTTCTAAACGTGGACTTACGTTACATGAGTGTGGAAAAATAACATCTTATACAGTGTTAGGGGATCATTTGTGAATCAGTCATGGTCAGGCATAGAGCGAAGCAAAGTCGCAGGCAGATTCCTAGTCGCAGGCAGACGCCTGTGAACGTTTTGGTGTCTGTAGAGATGTAACAGGAAGATCTATTGCAGATTCAGTTTCGAACTATTTAATTTGTATGAAGTATCCTAGTGTCAGTGTAAGTGATTGTGTACTGATCATATCCCTGAACCTTAAATAACTGTGGTCATAGTGGCTAAATATAGAGAACTAAATATAGAGAACACAATTGTATATAACAGGTATTGGCGTTAAACTGTTACCAGTCATGTTTATATTTACTTTTAATTTATGTCTAACTTAAGTTAAACAGAAGATAAATACAAATGTCACTGGCATAATTTTAACGCAAATAATCCCTTAACCTCAATCAGTTCAAATAATTATTTGCTGCTTCGGACGTAATTCTGCGTGTTGCTTAATGTTTGAGAAGTAAAGTGAGTGTCGTCGAATAAAAATTCTAAGTGAGTGATTTGCGAACGAACTAATTCTGGCTTGCTAACAGTCTATAGTATATTGCTATTTTATAAATCCAGTAAAATAACTTAAAGGAACTGATGGAATAATTACTAGGTGTTCTTACAAAGAATGGTCGCCAAGTTAGTAATTTCATATGAACTGGTTTTTAAATTCTTGGAACAGTAACTCGAAACACAGATTTACATATGATTACATTGCATTATGAAACGATTCAGAACTGTGACTGCAAAAAATGTTAAATTGTACTTGCTTATATCAATCATGTTGCTTTTTATAAAAATACAGGTACAAAGTCTCATGCCAGATTCAATCACTAACTTGTCAGTACAGTTCTATAAATATTATTATCATTTGTCTCTTCAGGACAGGTAGCAAGTTTCTTGATTATTTAATGAGTTTCGTACGGTAAAGTAGAGTTGGCTCCCACCCCAGTTGCGAAAACTTCCACTATTGATTCGTGGATAATGTAAAGTCATCTGAAAGATAACTCAGGTTAGCAATGAAGTGTTACTGAAAACGTATTGACTAGACCTCAGTAATATTCGCTAGACATTTTGGGAAGTCTCGATAGCCTTCGCAATAATTTGGAGAGGTATTTGGACACAGTTAACCCCTTGCAAAATAAAACAGTTAAAGTAATTCTTCAGTCAGTAACAATTGTACTATTAGTAACCATCAAAATTGTTGAAGTGTCAGATATTTCAATTGCATAGCTAACACGTCTGTAGAAACTCAGTGTTGTAGCAGTGTCACGAAATTCAGCAGACGTGACTTGACACTCAGGATGTAACAGTTAAAAATCAACAGTTTATACAAATTACGTTCAAGGAGACATTACAAGCTGCACCAAAGCTCTGAAGACGGCAACACAGAAATCAACCAAATGTCCGACTACTGTATTACTTCGGTGGTCTTAACTGTCACAGACACAGTTGTATCGCTAGGAAAGAATATAAGGAATACATCAGCGTGACTAAAAATTTTCGTTCGTCATCGATACGTGCTTCGAATGGATCATTTAATTAGGATGACTAACCACGATATGGAAGAGATCCGGCTCCGAATTCAGACCTAGCACAAATTTTCGGTTGTTTCAACAGATGGATAATATAGCTTTGACTGCATTAGTGACGTGATATAATTGATTTCGCTCATTCGAACGAATCCAAGGCCAATGTTGTTGACGTTACGGTATATGTTGCAGGCGAAGAATAGAATTTTATTGATTTCGGTCACAATAATCATTAAGATGATATGAGTTCAGTAACTTAGTTTACCACTCTAAATCAAAGGTTATATATTTCTGCCTTTCCGTGTGAATTATATGATAAGGATCGACATAAATGTCTTGAAATGTATTATAGATAATTATCAGCATTATTAATGGATGGTTATATTCAAACCATGTTTAGATCTACATGGCATTCAATGATATCGACTATCCGTTCGTATGAAAGAAAGTCTAACAATAAATTCATAGAGGCATCCATAAAGTCGCTGTGAGCTATCATAACGATTAAAATCAAGTATCGTTTCTACCAGTATCACACACTCATTTATTTAACAGTATATTTTTAACAGTACATTTACAAGACGGACCAGATAAAGAGATACACAGTTCCAATAATTAGAAATTTAATGATATTTTGTACTCATTAGCGACGGATGAAACTTTCTGTACGGATCACAAAGAGATTATGTGGGAACTGTACCTTTCACCAGGAGTGATCGATTGCTTAAGAGGGCTGCGTTAATAATATCGGAAACGAGTTGCAAAGTACTTTTCAAGCACAGTTCAAATATCTTGTTACTAGCACGAAATGTCAAACTGCAGACGTTAAATATCAACTTGAACGTGGATTTGAATAAGAGAAACACGAGATTATGACTGTAGTTTCATGAATTTTAGATTCCAGTCGTAGTCGGATTGAGTAGTGAAACTATTAAAATCAGCATTACATAGTACAACTACCCGCTGTAACTTTATATGTCTCATCTAACATTTGGGCAAAGGCCTTGCCACAGTGGATACACCGGTTCCCGTGAGATCATCGAAGTTAAGCGCTGTCGGGCGTGGGCGGGCCTTGGATGGGTGACCATCTGGTCCGCCGTGCGCTGTTGCCATTTTTCGGGATGCACTCGGCCTCATGATGCCAATTGAGGAGCTACTGGATCCAATAGTAGCGCCTCCGGTCAAAGAAAACCATTATAATAACCAGGAGAGCGGTGTGCTGACCACACGCCCCTCCTATCCTCAACGTCATGAGGATGACACGGCGGTCTGATGGTCCCGATGGGCAGATTGTGGCCTGATGACGGAGTCCCTTTGTTTTCATCTAAATTTGTGGTGTCTAAAAATAGCAAAACTAACTACTTTAGAGTTTCTTAGTGGGTTGATAATATTCAACTCAATAAAGCATGTATCGGAAACGTTCATAATGAAGTTTCCCCCACAAAGTATCTTAAATCTGTTAATTTATTTAACGAGTGAAACAAATTAGAGATTTAGTGAGAGGGTTTATCGTACACATACTCGTAAAAGTAATTCTTGAAAAATAGAACAATATGTTTTATGCTGGCAACATGGCTCAGGGAAGGGCTGTTGTAGCTACTCAAAGTATGACCGTGAAACTTTGCGATATTTTCAGCTAGAATACTCCTGAAATACTTCGACATAAGCAGACACGTGTATAATATAAGCAAAAATATTCGTTAAGATTAACCCTTTTCATTTAATTCCATCGTATCTCGTCTAAGTACTTTCCTTCACCTAATAAGCAAGATGACATTATATTATTGTGATTGAATATTCACCAATGATTTGTAACGCAAAACTGGGAGAGCTAAAGAAAATATTTTGTTGCACGTCTAAAATGATAATATCTTCACAAGAGGGAGAATGTCATTACACAGGCAAATAGATCGAACTGATTGTAGTGTCGCCACTTTTTTACGGGTAGAGTGCTGAATTATACATAAACTCCTACAGTATGGCATTAATGAACAATCATTCTTATGACAGTAATCCGACTCTGTTTTTGATTGGGTTGGTCAACTGCAGCTCACAGTGTGTAAAACATACATTCTAAGAAATCAACAACGAGATTACACAAAGGAATGCCGAGAGACATTTGATCAATATTAGTTTGACTTTCGACCGTAAAGTAAGTCACACTAGAGTCAGGAGGACTATTGGGAGTTAGAAAGACGAGATGCCAATACCACGAACCTGAGATGCAGGAATATTATTAGCGCTTTAGGAAAGTAAAAGTAGAAGCTCGAGCAATATGTTGCTACTGTCTTCAATCATCTGTTCAGTGACAATAATTGATGACTTATTTTTATCCGTTCTGCAAGAAATAATTAGCTTTTGTAATGTTTCTCATATTGTTACGGCTTTCTTCCCATATACATACTTGCAGTTTTGTAAATTCTACTGTTAGTTACAGATTAGTCATTGTTAGCTAAGCAGAGCATTATTGGGATATGTGTACTAACGCATCACAGTCAGCATATTTTTGCAACTCAAAAACTGATCACAATAGATCTGTGTCATTTAAAGTCCACGAAGAAACAGTATCAAGTGATATTGGTTCTGAACTTTACCAACAGTTATGGTGCAGAGTGGACGATTTCGCTTTCGTGATACGTATGCATTTCAGCTGGAAGCGGGAGCGTAATTGCTGTATTAGCTCTCGTGTCGCTGTGAAATCCGTTGCGATCGCAATAGGCGAGACATGAGTTTGAACAGCGGCAGCCGCAAAAGCACTTAATGATATTTGTATTGGCGTGTGGGCGTACGTCGATATCGAGGTGACGTCCTAACCTCGTGACAACGCAATTGCAACTTCCCAGTTTGCTGGCTATTTCTATCTAGTCACATTTATCCTCGTCTGCTCTCAACCACAACCTTACGAACTTTGTGAAATAAGGCCGTTTTTACATTTCGTAAACCTTTCAATGACGTAAAATCTTCTAAATTCGTGAAGATGAGTGTAAAGCTGCAGAAATACACCTCTAAATAATTTGAAATATCTGGCACGTATTATTCTCTTGTGAACGTATTTAAATAAAGCAATAACAATTATGACCTTCGGAAAACCAACATTGGAGACATTTAAAACTTAACTTCAAGTTTACTGAACATATAAAGACGGAAATAGAAAATATTTCTTTATTGCCTTTTCCCGTTTACTCCCCCAGCATGTCAAAATCCCACTGAAAATACTTCGAATCTACTGTCATCGGTGTCAATCACAGACAACCCCTCTCTTCACTCAGGTAGTCCTCCAAATTTTATGGAACGTGCCGTATAAAGAGTGCCTGCTGCAATAGGTAAAGAGCTGCTCACTGCTCAGGAACTACTCTATATTTTGTTGTGCTTCACAACTCTGCAAATATTACTACAGACTGATATTTTACTTAAACGCATATATAAGGTACTATAAAATTGTGTAAGTGATAATTTATTCATAAGTATTACCTATTACAGTTTAATAAGTCACCGCTGCAAAATATTAACGCGAATTCTTTACAGACGAATGGAAAAACTGGTAGAAGCCGACCTCGGGGAAGATCAGTTTGGATTCCGTCGAAATGTTGGAACACGTGAGGCAATACCGACCTTATAACGTATCTTAGAAAATAGATTAAGGAAAGGCAAACCTACGTTTCTAGCATTTGTAGACTTAAAGAAAGCTTTTGACAATGTTGTCTGGAATACTCTCTTTCAAATTCTATAGGTGGCAGGGGTAAAATACAGGGAGCGAAAGGCTATTTACAATTTGTACAGAAACCAGATGGCAGTTATAAGAGTCGAGGGGCATGAAAGGGAGGCAGTGTTTGGGAAGAGAGTGAGACAGAGTTGCAGCCTCTCCCCGATGCTATTCAATCTGTATATTGAGCAAGAAGTAAAGGAAACGAAAGGAAAATTCGGAGTAGGTATTAAAATCCATGGAGAAGAAATAAAAACTTTGAGTTTCGCCGATGACATTGTAATTCTGTCAGAGACAGCGAAGGGCTTGGAAGAGCAGTTGAACGGAATGCACAGTGTCTTGAAAGGAGGATATAAGATGAACATCAACAAAAGCAAAACGAGGATAATGGAATGTTTCGAATAAGTCGGGTGATGCCGAGGGAATTAGATTAGGAAATGAGGCACTGAAAGTGGTAAATGAGTTTTGCTATTTGGGGAGGAAAATAATTGATGATGGTCGAAGTAGGGAGGATATAAAATGTAGACTGGCAATGGCAAGTAAAGCGTTTCTGAAGAAGAGAAATTTGTTAACATCGAGTATAGATTTAAGTGTCAGGAAGTCGTTTCTGAAAGTATTTGTACGGAGTGTAGCCATGTATGGAAGTGAAACGTGGACGATAAATAGTTTGGAGAAGAAGAGAATAGAAGCTTTCGAAATGTGGTGCTACAGAAGAATGCTGAAGATTAGATCACATAACTAATGAGGAGATATTGAATAGATTTGGGGAGAAGAGAAGTTTGTGGCACAACTTGACAAGAAGAAGGGTCCGGTTTGAAGGACATGTTCCGAGGCATCAAGGGATCACAAATTTAGTCTTGGAGGGCAGCGTGGAGGGTAAAAATCGTAGAGGGAGACCAAGAGATGAATACACTAAGCAGATTTAGAAGGATGTAGGTTGCAGTAAGTACTGGGAGATCAAGAAACTTGCACAGGATAGAGTGGCATGGAGAGCTGCATAAAACCAGTCTCAGGACTGAAGACCACAACAACAACAACAACAAACTATTACAGGTGCGGTTATAGCTAACGATTATAGAGTGACTCTATCGCCAAAAGTTACTAATAGTGATAAATGTAATCGATAAACATTTCTTACCAGGGGCCGCGGGTAGTGACCGCGGGGTTTGAGGCGCCATGTCACTGATAGCGCAGCCTAACCCGCCGGAGGTTCGAGTCCTCCCTCGGGCATTGGCGTGTGTGTTGTTCTTAGCATAACTTACTTTAAGTAGTGTGTACGTTTAGGGTTCGATGCCCTTAGCAGTTTGATCCCTTAAAAATTCACACACGTTTGAACATTTTTTCTTACCAGTGTGAAAGTATCACTGCAACACTTTTATAGTTTTGTGGAAGTGCCATAGTTTACCGAGTTCTACCATACTGAGTCGACAAGTAGTTTGAGACATTTATGAGGTATTTTCTCTGAGGTTGTTGCGATCCACCTCAACGTCTGATGCCGCAGTAGCACAATTGAATAACGGAGCATACGAAATAAGAAAAGGAGTTGAGGACAATATCTGTTGTATCATGTGGATCTCTCTGGTTTGCTCAAAAGTCAGTCGTTCGCGTAATGAGCACTGATTTGTGGTCTCTTGTAATGCACAGCCGCAGTTTATACAGACTAGGCAGAATGAAACTGTTCCGGAAAATATTTCACGCCGCTTTAGAGAGGCAATCCATCTCATACAATCCGTCCTGGGTGGTAATGATCTTTGTTAGGTTACCTCTCTTCCTGTGCATGGAATATTTTTCGCATCGCATATTCTCGTGAGCTGGCGCTGAAAGATTTCCTATTTCCCATTAGTGTTGATACTGTCTCTTTATTTCAGTGTCTGATGTTGCCAACAAGTAGTTATGCATAGGAAAACGTGCGTGGGATATGAATGTTGATTTATGACATAAAATGTTTTAATCCAACTCCTGAATTTTTACTTTATTTCTGTCACTGCTTCTACGATGTATAGACTGAACAGTAGGGACGAAAGAGTACATTCCTGTCTTACACCCTTTTTAAACCGAGCACTTCATTCTAGGTTATTTGATGTTATTGCCCTCCCCCCCTTGATTCTTGTAAATATTGTATATTATCCGTCTTTCCTGATAGCTTATCTCTATTTCTTAGAATTTCCAATCTTTCTTGCACCCTTTTAAATTGTCAAACGCTTTTTCCAGGTTGACAAATTCTGTGAACTGGTCTTGAATTTTCTTCACTCTTTCTCCATTATCAAGGGCAATATTAGAATTGCTTCTATGATGCCTTTACCCTTCCTAAAGCCAAAATGATTGTCATATAGAAATTCTCAATTTTCTTTCCCATTCCTCTCCACATTATTCTTATCAGAAACTTGCATACACGAGTTGTTGAACTGACTTTGCGGTAATTCTTACACTTGTCTGCTCCTGCTATCTACGGAACAGTGTAGACTATGATTTTACGGAAGTCAGATGGTACATCGCCAGTCTCATACATCTTCCACACCAGCGTGAATAGTCGTTTTCTTGCCACTTACCCCAGTGATTTCAGAAATATCAATGAGATGTTATCTACATTTTCCATCTTATTTGATTTAAAGTCTTCCAAAGCTCTTTTGTGTTGTGATCCTAATACTGGATTCCATATATTTTATCTCTTACAGTAATGAAATTGAGACCTCTTCCACTAAAAAACCACAAACGAACGTTTTACTAGATTACTGCCGATGAAATATTGTCATGTTTAGTATAAACGTATTTCAGAAGTTAACTTTTTGATTAAACTACCATGGAGTTGGACTCAAATTTTACCCCTGGAGCAGTCCAAACAAACTGAAAAATTTTGTTGCTAATGTAAGATAACATCTAATGGACCACTCTGGCCCAAGACGGCTAGGTCAGCCATTATCTACACGTTGGCCTCTAAGACCACCTGACCTCAGGCGCTGGATTTTTCTGTCTGGGGTCATATCAGAATCGAAGTGAACACAGCACGCCCACTAATAGATTAACAGCAGCGAATTGTATATTTTCGTTAACATTGGCAAAATGACTCGACGGTGTTTGAAAAAATTAGTAACTCACTGTAAAGGTCCCAAATGCGACGACGAGCCGTGGAATGCCTCCTTTAACAGTCACGGGCATGCAGTAAATTGTAACATGTAAGGTACTGAATCAGAATTGTATATTTTGTTAAATTAGGCCTAGGGTGAAATTCGAATTCAATTATGGGGACTTGACTGGAAGCTTCAAATCCATTTGTAATAAGTACAACAAAATTTCATGTCAAAGTCAGTGACGACTCGTAAACACACTTTTGAAATTATCTCACAAACGTTTTGTTTGCAGACCCATGTCTTCTGGAACGTTTCTACCTTTGTTTTCGAATAATTTCACCCGTGTCAATTTTCGGTAGTAAATATTATGAATCCTACATGTATGTGCAAGAGTTACTCAATAGCGGCATAAACGATAAGGTTCTTGAATTATTGATTTGGTGGGATAGAATTGCTAACGACAGTTTGTCTACCTTCGCAGCATCCTTTTTAGTAGTGCATAGAAAACGAAGGTTAAATTTGGCTCAGCTACGCAGATATGCACTTAATGCGCAAAATAAAGTTTTTGAAGGCGATATGCAGATAGCCACATGCACCTTTCTCCGCCACTCCTTGAGAGCAACGGGAACGAGCCGTCTCTGAAGACCGTACGTTGGTCGCTTTTATAAGCAGATTCTTCCGCTCCGCTAGCTGTTTTCCAAGCACTGCTTAAGGTTCGTCTCGCTCACAGGCTCCCCTTGCCTGGTAACGGCTAATATCAGCTCAGTGTCTTGTGGATACCGAGCTGTTTTTTCCTTGCCTGCCAAGACTGTATCTGTTTGTCACTGAACGTATCAAACGGGCCGTCCTTTAGTTACTTCACTTGAACTCATTTACACAGCGTGAGGAGTAAAATAATGACCGTTAAATAAAATGGTTTCTGTAAATGTAACAACCGGATCGAAGCTTACAGGCAGATTCCCGTCTTCAACATTTTCACTTTGTTTAGGTTCATCTATTTTGTGCTTGGCGTGGCGCATTTGAATTGATCGCCTCACGAATTGAAATGTAGTACCGAAATTTTGCTAGAGAGCCAACCGTAATGGTTTCTATCAAAAACAGCCCCACACTTCTATTCGTGATAGACCAAGTGCAACGTTTCCTTCATTCACTGTGCCGACATTCACTGTGCATTCCAGTTTGAGTGATAACTTCAAACTCGTATTTTTGACACCTTATACTGATATCCTAAGCATAAAAATATGGACGTTGCAGAGTATTAATTTCGTTAAGCTCACCGGCTTATAGCTTGCAAGGCAGTTTTCAGAAAATATTGTCTGATGATGCGGTTTTAAACATAAATCAAGTTTTTTTAATAACGTTAATAGTGTAGAACATGTACATTTTGTGGTTTCATTTATACACAGGAATCAACGGGAATACTCCGAGATGATCGGCTTTAATATCCTGCTTCTAGGATTGTTTGGAGCGCAAATGACTCGTATAATTCCACAAACAAACGAGTCAACGTTACTGTAGTCGCTAACTCACGCTTGTGAGGTTGAGCAGAATTTGGAAGTCGTCGGTTCGAATGCAGGTGATAGACGGAATTTTCGTTGAAGTTGTTGCCCGGAAAAGGGAGCAGTATCTGATAACCGGACGTTGCAACATTGTTCTGCGTTAACTTCCAAACCTCTGTGCACTTGTCCTGGAATTAGGGCCCATGATCCTGTTAAAGGTTCTCCATTTGTCAGATTGGAACATTGAGCTTATTGACCTCGTTGTGGCATTTGTCTGAATTCTTCTTTCAGTAACTTGCGGTAATGAATTTGTAGCGATGTGTTTTGGTTACCATTCCAAATAGCTAAATGCCTTCGCAGAATATCAGTTCAAGACCATCCGCTATAGTGGTAGCTCGATTATGTTTAATATTTCTCTCATTATAGGCTACGAATCTCGTATTGCTACACTTGCGCATTCACTTCAGTATATCAGTGGCTTTGTTTCTTCTTTGTCACCAGCTTCTTCTGAGAGTATTGTTAAACCATTAAAGTGATTAACGATGTTCAGTTCCCCACTCCCCTCATTTGGCTCTGTCACATACCTTTGAAATTAGAAATTAATGGTGGAGAAATACTTTAGTGCTTTATATAGTGTCAGTCGTCGTATTAATGGTTCTTCAACGTTTAATCGTAGTACATTTTTATTGCCCCGCTATTGTTGTCTCGATTGGCAAACAAAATTTCAGTTCATCTAAATATTTTGTTTCCTACGGTGTAACAAGTGAACAACCTTTAGCAGTAATGTTGCTATAGTAACACTGTCAAGAGCTGATGTTCTTTCTGAAGATACCAATCGTGTATCTGTTAATATTTATACGTACCATCAGCGTTCGCAGGTGCCACGAAGAAGACGTTCTAGTTAAATCGTCACGCCGCGAAATAATAAGGTGATGGTAGTAAGTGGACTGCGGGGAGAACGCATGTCCATCAGCAGTGTTAGAAAGTCCTAATTTCAGGCAGTGTGGCAGTTGAGCGCAGGATGGGTAACGTGTAGACGGATCGTAGGTGCGAAACGCATGGAACAATCCAACTCCGAGGTCCCATAGACACTGAACTTTTCACTTTCCACCTGGTACAGTTCTTACCGTGATACGTTGATCCGACGGAAACCGGCACCACCACAGTCAAACGCTATGGGCAGCAGCATGTTGACGATAATAATCGAAGTCAACAATTATAGATGCTAAAATGCCAGTCGCGAAGTAGCATTTGTTTCTCTGCTCACAGCATGTCACTGGGAGCAGGGCCGCAGGAACACAGCCGTAGAGCCTTCGACTGGTAAAAGGTCAACTGTACTGTTGAGTCGGGATGCATAACTGTACAAACTGAGGGCAGAGTACGGCTGTGCCAAAATACGTACGAAAAAAATTAAATATACTTGTCAACAGGGAAAAGAGGCAATTCCCCACTCAACTGAATCGTGTCAATAAGAGTCCACTGATGTGGACGTACTTTGATGATATTCCTTGGCCATCTGACCTAAATCTTATTGAGGATATGTTGGATCCCATTGTTGGACTCTTTGGCTGCGACCAATCTCACTGAGTTCCTGGAGACGGGTGAGACGTCTGGAATCAGGATGTCTTTACTAGGCTGTCGGTGTGGAGTCCATTCTAAGACCCGACTGTGCCATCATCAAGATAAAAAGGAATGCTCTACGCTACAAGGTAGGTGTCTGTAATTCATTTGCTCGTGATAATATGAAATAAAAGTTGTCTCCATTGCTATGTGCAAGATTTATTAGGAAAATGCTGCTTTTCTTCAAAATGGCTTTGAGCACTGTGGGACTCAACATCTGAGGTCATCAGTCCCCTAGAACTTAGAACTACTTAAACCTAACTATCCTAAGGACATCACACACTTCCATGCCCGAGGCAGGATTCGAACCTGCGACCGTAGCGGTCGCGCGGTACCAGACTGTATCGCCTAGAGCCCCTCGGCCACCCCGGCCGGCTGCTTTTCTTCGTTTAAAGATAAAACTGATTGCCCTCAATCCGACCGTTCGTGTGAACACCGTACTGTTGCGCAAGCCATGGTCCTGTTCAAGGTGGTATCCCGTCTCGTTCATCCGACCTATGGCTATGCAGTGAACTACAGTTTAACACATAATCCGGATCACGGTGCATCTAGGCATTTTTGAGATTTACAAATAATTGCAGAAGTGAAAGAATTGATAATTGGAAGGAAACATTCCAAGAACGAGTAGGGATCCACTATCGGATTAAAATGGTTCAAATGGCTCTGAGCACTATGGGACTTAACATCTGAGCTCATCAGTCCCCTAGAACTTAGAACTACTTAAACCTAACTAACCCAAGGACATCACACACATCCATGCCCGAGGCAGGATTCTAACCTGTGACCGTAGCGGTCGCGCGGTTCCAGACTGAAGCGCGTAGAACCGCTCGGCCACACCGGCCGGCCCACTATCGGATCCTTGGACTGATATTTCCGTACTCACTCCTCAGTCACCTAGCTGAAACTTCATTGATGAAGATACTCATCACTACAGGCATTCAAAGATAAATCAGACAATAATCAAAGCACCCAGCAATCACCTACGGACTGACTACTGTAATGTAGATTTTTCAGTTTATAAATTTTATATCTATCACTACAAGATGTTATCACACATTGATCTGATTCCGGTAAAGTTAAACAACAGTTTAGTAAGTCAGTTAACATGAATAATAGAAAAATAGTCACAGCTTCATGACAAGAATGAAATAGTCACTTCCAGACAACGAGAAATAGTGTTACTTTGTACCACCCAGTGAGAAGTAGGACTGTCTCAAGCGTCATCAGCGCAAAGACCCACGACGCAACAGCAGATAGTCAGGATGCGTGTCCCTGACGAAAGCGGAGTGGGTTGAAGGCCGTAGGGTAGGCGGCTTCCAGAGTAACCGCGGTCGGTGGCTTGGAGGCAGCTGCGTAGTGGCAGCGTAACGGCTCGTGGAGCGTACTGCAACAGAAGTCCTCTCTGGCTGGCAACGGTGGCGCTGCTTGTTTAGTTGCTCGCGGAGACAACAGGTGTCGGAGGTCGTAGAGCCACTCGTATTGGAATTCGCGGAACGAATGGCTGCCTTTGGGGCGGGCGGCTGGTTAAGTACACGCCCTGCGGAAGCATAAACGAACAGTTTGCTGGCTGCACGTGACCAGCGCAGGAAGTAAGTCCGTGATTGTGGCACCGCCTGGAGTGATACTGGCGCTGCGGAGTTGTGCGGCGCTTTCCGCAAGTTGACGGTAAATATGCATATGTTCACCGGCCGCGGGCGTGAAGTATCGTGTTTGCTTTCCAGCAGGCGTGTTGTGGCGAGTCAGCCGCCGGAAGGTTATGTGTTGTGCGGTACAGCCGAATTGTGCAGGGGTACCACAGTGGGATACTGCAATTTACACTTCCCACATTACGATGGGTAATGATAAAAGTTTTAATAATCACCTAAAAATTGAAATTATGTAATTAACATCAATCTGTTTTCATGCAGCTGAATATATGCCGTCTTGGAACAAACATGTACATGCAACTACGAGGGGTGTTTGTAAAGTCCGTGCAAAAATAAAAACTACTTATGTGTTTGGGGTAAAACTTTCTTATTTTTCGACATAGTCTCCTTTTAGACTTACACACTTCGTCCAACGCTGTTCTAATTTGTTTCCTTACGAATAATAGGAATTGTTGAAGCCTGCAAAATAGCTATTAGTTGCTGCAATCACCTCTTCGTTTGAATAAAACCTTTGTCCCGACAGCCATTTCTTGAAATTGGGGAACAAATAGTAGTCCGAGGGAGCCAAATCGGGAGAATAGGGGGGATGTGAAACGAGTTTGAGTCCTATTTCCATTAATTTTGCGACCACAACTGCTGAGGTATTTGCTGGTGCATTGTCGTGATGGAAAAGTTCTTTTTTGCGGTCCAATCGCCGGCGTCTTTCTTGCAGCTCGGTTTTCAAACGGTCCAATCACAATGAATAATATGCACCTGTAACAGTTTTACTCTTTTCCAGATAGTCGATGGGGATTATCCCTTGCGAATCCCAAAAGACAGTCGCTATAACATTTCCGGCCGAAGGAATGGTCTTCGCCTTTTTTGGTGTAGATTCTCCCTTGGTAACCCATTGTTTAGGTTGTTGTTTGGTCTCATGAGTATAGTAATGTATCCATGTTTTATCCACAGTGACGAAACGACGCTTAAAGTCGTGCGGTTTCTTCCTGAACAGCTGCATACCATCCTTGCAACACTTCACACGATACCGTTTTTGGTCAAGCGTGAGTAATCGCGGAACCCATCTTGCGGATACCTTTCTCATGTCCAAATCTTTATGTAAAATATTATGTACTCGTTAATTTGGGACGCCCACAGCACTAGCAATCCCACGCACCTTAATTCTTCGGTCATCCATCACCATATCATGGATTTTATCAATGATTTCTGGAGCCGTAGCCTCCACAGGACGTCCGGAACGTTCAGCATCACTAGTACCCATATGGCCACTCCGAAAATTTTGAAGCCACTTATAAACTGCTCTGATCGAAGGTGCAGAGTCACCGTAATGGTTATCTAACTTCTCTTTAGTCTCCTGAGGCGTTTTGACTTTCATAAAGTAATGTTTAATCACCACACGAAATTCTTTTTCGTCTATTTTTGACCATCACTCGACTCCCTTGATCACACGAATGCCAAACACAATGAAATAGACCAATATGTCTGAAACGTGGTGTGCGTACTTTCCAAATATGCTACTAACTAAACATTACCTCGATCGCTCCGGTGGTGCCATCTCTCGGACTTTGCACGGACTTTTCAAGCGCCCGTCGTACACAACATATTCATCACGTAACTTTACTTATTCAAGTTGAACATGAAAACGTCATGATTAGCCTTCACACGTATAAAATCCTTCTGCTCCAGTAATAGAGCTATTCGTCCTGGAAGGGTCTCCAAAACCACCAGAACCGGTATCTGTGAGCTATGTCAATCAAAAGATGGTGGTAACGAAAGTAGAATAATTTGTAAATTTGGAGCAAGCTACAAGCTGATGACGCCATTCTAACTGTGGGCCTCACAGAAATGAAGCCACTTACAGTGCGGGATCCATTCGAGTATCCCTAAAGGTCCTACAACTCATAATACTAATATTTCGTGTTGATATAAATGCCAGTTGTAATACAATTTTCAACCCCGTTTTTAAACACATGGCAAAATGTATTAGACAAGAGCCACAAAGGAGGAATTTAGATCTGCACAGTGGTTTAACACACATTTATTAAGCCAAAAATGTGTATTTCAGGGTTATAAGCACCAGTTCACTGAAAATTCCTGTTTCGTTTGATGTCACTTCCTTAATTGTTACATGTTTATTTTGCATCCAAACAAACAACTATTTACACCTGTAGTAAACCCCAACTCAACATATTACCAACATAAGGTTAGTAAGAGCAGTCGTCTAGGAATAATCGACAGCAGGAATACGTGCAGTACGTAAAAAAAAAAAAAAAAACACATTGCATACGTGACTTTAGATTTTCCATACGTTATTAGAGTTCTAATCCACTACCTAACAAAAACTGTGAAGCACCTACATAACATGGTCGGATTTCAGTGTAACGTCGCACATGTTCATGCCGTTGGCGGGTACGCAAATGATTGCCGTTGCAATTCACTGTGACAGGTAGACCAACAGCCAGAGTGCATTAGTGTTATTCACGTTTAATGTTGTTACCAGGTCTGGTAAGGTTTATAAAGGACAAGAACAGCTCAGACGTTCAGTTATCACTGTGAAGGGCACAGAGATGCCGAGTAACCATGTGATAAACTGTTATCAGCACCTGACAGAATTTGAATGAGACCTGATTTTGCGTGTCCATACAGGGTGTAATGGGTGTAAGAGCAGATATATTTATATGTGATATCTTAATATGTACACACACACCAGTGGGTTGATTGTTTTTCCTCTGTATCGAACAGTCTTTCCACAAAGTCACAAACTGTAAGATCTGATGTTTTCTGCATAGTCGTAAATGCATCACTAAGTGGACTACACCTGTCAATAGAGCTTGACTGTTTGGCATCCACGTGCGCGCACTTGAACAACTGACCTGTTGCCCAACGGAAAATTAGCATTAACGGCTTGCTCTCGCCACACGTACTTGAACGTAGGAAGTACCATAAAACAGTTCGCTCGTAATAGCTCTAATTATCAATCCGCAAATGATGTAAATATTGATTTATTATTGTTCAGTACACCACTCTCATTCGCCAATCAGAAAATCAGCACGTATACCGGTAACACCCTGTATAGTCGGGTTGTCGAATCGTACATAATCAAGATTTTTGGGACACTCTGATAATACAGTGGCACAATGTTAGACTGCATGGTAGCGTGAGGGTAAACATACTTTCCGCCAGAGTTTTGTTCGACCAAATCTGACTACCAAAAGGGATGATTATTGTACAGTGAAAAAAGCACATCGTAACCAATTCTTGTCTGTGCCTTGTAACACCTCGGTTCAGTTTACAGTGATAAAAGCTATAAAAAGAGTAATTTAATATTAAGAATAGAATTTTTAGAGGGGAAAATAGTGTAGAATCCGAGTTCGGTAATTGCAGATCAAAATTATAGTATATCAGCAAGTAGTTTAACGTCTAAGTACAGCAAAGCCACGGAAGCTCCGTCATGGAGAAGGCAGTGACGTTAAACTCTTGTGATGAAAATCCTATAAAAAGGCCTGATCGTCATTATTGCCGCCTTTTTTCCTTGATTGCTTCGTTAAAGGGCGGGGAACCCGTCTCAGTCAGCGAGACAATAATTAGATTGGACTTTATCGTGTTAAGATTCACGATAAACTGTTAGAATATTACGGAGATTAAAAGTGATGTAGTGTACGATCTCTGACTGTTGGATTAGATTCGATTAGATTAGATTAATACTTGTTCCATAGACCATGAATACGACACTTCGTAATGATGTGGAACGTGTCAGGTTAATAAAAGATGTCTGTACAAGATATTACATTACACAAAATATTGCATGACACTAATGTTTAAGTTTTTTTTCCCTCCCTTAATTTATGTCTAAAAATTCAGCCAATGAGTAGAAGGAGTTGTCATCTAGAAAGCCAGTGGAGGTGCATCGTCGTACCTACAAGTGGGCCCATACTGCTAAGTTCTTTGCAATTTCCACGCGTGTTTGTAATCACTGCAATGAAATCACATACCGTATCAATCCTTGAAGCTTCATCTTACATCCTTCTTCCCTTCTGGGTGATACACATAATTTGTCACGCAGTGAAATTTTCGGATATTCAGGAGTCTCGATGGACGACGCTACTCGACTGAATACCAGAGAAAGAAAATTCAGTGTAAACTTTTGTTCCGTTTCTAGCGGCTTTATTTATGAATCACAATTCATTTTTAGTAATGTTACTGTTGACTGACTGCCAGATTCAACCATGCACAGAGTATAACGATGAGTTACGTCTCTTAGAGAATGCTACTTCTTTCCGCGCAGAGCACTATTATGAAAACTGGTTTTAAAACAAGAAGCCATTGTGGGTGAGATTTAAGAATAAAACTAACTTCCTCCATCCAAATCATTGCACTAGAATTCAATTGCGTCTACTGTGGTAGACTGACACACTGTTTTATCTGCGCTACCAGCAACGTTAACTACGGATCAGCAGAAAAACTGAAACAATTATACATAGCATGGCCATAGTTAGATGGTAGGTGGAAGTGGGCAGCCGGGCGGTGAGGATAATTTTGGCAGCAATTCATAAGTTTAATTGGCTCCCAAACTATTATATATGGGGCACACATGTGTTGCACTCAGCGGCGACAGAAGCCTGCTTCAACCAGACTGAAGGGCATATTACCCAAAAGGAGGAGGAGCTGAGAAGCATTTCCAGCCAGGAGATGAACTGGCAGGCAAGAGGCCGTCCCATTGGTACCAGGCACTCACACCAGCTTACTCCGCATCCCCATGTGACCATTTCCAGCCGTTTTATTTTGTGGTTGAGGAGCAAGTCGCGCGTCTCTAGGTCAGCAGTGCCTTTGGAAGAGCGTCACACTCGGCGGTACCAGCTGTGGGACGCTACCCACAGGAACTGAGAGTAGGTAGATGCACAGCGAGTAAGTTCTGGTACTGCACCAGCTCAGCACTAGGCGCTGTTTCATCATGAGTCGAAATTCTAGACAACGGAAGGTAAGGAAATAAAATTTTGAAACAAATGATCCCTAAGTCCTCTCATTTATCTCTCAGTCTGACTTCTCTCCACGCACATTGCTCCCTACTTCCGTAGGATCCCGGTTGTTGTTTTTGTTGTGGTCTTCAGTCCAGAGACAGGTTTAGTGCAGCTCACCATGCCACTCTATCCTGTGTAACCCTCTTCATCTCCGAATACCTACTACACCCTACATCCTTCAGAATCTGCTTAGTGTATTCATCTCTTGGTCTCCCTCTACGATTTTTACTCTCCACGTTTCCCTCCAATGGTAAACTGGTGATCCGTTGATGACCCAGAACGTGTCCTACAAACCATTACCTTCTTCTAGTTACGTTGTGCCACAAATTCCTCTTCTCCCCAATCCTATTATGTACCTCCTCATTAGCTACGTGATCTACCTAACTGATCTTCAGCATTCATCTAAAGCACAACTTTTTGAAAGTTTCAATTCTCTTCTTATATGCACTGTTTATCGTCCATGTTTCACTTCCATACATGGCTACACTCCATACAAATACATTCAGAAGAGACTCCCTGACACTTAAATCTATACTCGATGTTAACAAATTTCTCTTCTTCAGAAACGCTTTCTTTGCCATAGATAGTCTACACTTTATATCCACTCTACTTCAACCATCATCAGATATTTTGCTCCCCAAATAGCAAAACTCATTTACTATTTTAACTGCCTCATTTTCTAATCCAATTCCCTCAGCATCACCTGATTTAATTCGACTACATTCCATTATCGTGGTTCTGCTTATGTTGATGTTCATATTATATCCTCTTTTCAAGACACTGTTCATTCCGTTCAGCTGCTCTTCCACGTCCTTTGCTGTCTCTGACAGAATTACAATTTCGTCGGCAAACCTCAAAGTTTTTATTTCTTCTCCATGGGTTTTAATTCATACTCTAAATTTTTCCTTTGTTTCCTTTGCTGCTTGCTCAGTGTACAGATTGAATAACATCGGGGATAGGCTACAACCCTGCCTCACTCCTTTCTTAACCACTGCTTCCCCTGCATGCCCCTCGACTCTTATAACTGTCATCTGGTTTCTGTACAAATTGTAAATAGCCTTTCGCTCCTTGTCTTTTACACCTACCACCTTCACAATTTTAAACAGAGTTTTCCAATCAACAGTTTCAAAAGTTTTCTCTACGTCTACAAATGCTAGAAACGTACGTCTGCCTTTCCTTAATCTATCTTCTAAGATAAGTCTTAGGGTCACTATTGCATCGCGTGTTGCTATAAGTAAATCCCTGCGGAATCCAAACTGATCTACCGCGAGGTCGGCTTCTAGCAATTCTTCCATTCGTCTGTGAAGAATTCGTGTAAGTATTTTGCAAACGTTACTTAATAATCTGATAGCTCCGTAATTTTCACACCTGTCAGCACCTGCTTTCTTTGGAATTGGAACTGCTATATTCTTGCAGTTTGCGGGTATATCACCTGTCTCATATACCTTGCTCACCCGCTGGATGAGTTTTGCATGGCTGGCTCTGCCAAGGCTGTCAGTAGCTGTAAAGGAATGTTGTCTACTTCCGGGGCCTTGTTTCGACTTAGGTCTTTCACTGCTCTGTCAAATTCTTCACGCAGTATCATATTTCCCATCTCATCTTCATCTACATCCTCTTCCACTTCCATAATATTGTCGTCAAGAACATCGCCCTTGTATAGACCCTCTATATACTCCTTCCACCTTTCTGCTTTCCCTTCTTTGCTTAGAACTGTGTTTCCATCGGAGCTCTTGATATTCACACAAGTGGTTCTCTTTTCTCTAAAGGTCTCTTTAATTTTCCCATAGGCAGTATCTATCTTACCCCTAAAGATATACGCCTCTACATCCTTACATTTGTCCTCTAGCCATCCCTGATTAGCCATTTTGGACATCCTGTCGATCTTTTTTTTGAGACTTTGCATTCCTTTTTGCCTGCTTCATTTACTGCACTTTTATATTTTCTCGTTCATCAATTAAATTCAATATCTGTTTTGTTAGCCAAGGATTTCTACTAGCTCTCGCCTTTTCACCTGCTTGATCCTCTGCTGCCTTCACTATTTCATCTCTCAAAGCTACTCATTCTTCTTCTACTGCATTCCTTTCCCCTGTTCTTGTCCATCGTTCCCTAATGCTCTCTCTCTGTAACTATCTACAACCTCTGGTTCTTTCAGTTTATCCAGGTTTCATCTTCTTAACTTCCTACCTTTTGCAGTTCCTTCAGTTTTAATCTACATTTCATAACCAATAAATAGTGGTCACAGTCCACATCTGCCCCTCGAAATGTCTTACAATGGTTCCTTAATTTATGTCTTACCGTTATATAATCTATCTCGGACCTTCCAGTGTCTCCAGGCCTCTTCCATGTATACAACCTTCTTTCGTGATTCTTAAAACAAGTGTTAGCTATTATTAAGTTATGCTCTGTGCAAAATTCTGCCAGGCGGCTTCCTCTTTGATGCCTTACCTTCAGGCCTTATTCGCCTGCTAGTGTTCATTCTCTTCCTTTTCCTATTTTCGAATTTCAGTCCCCCATGACTGTGAGAATTTCGTCTCCCTTAACTATCTGTACAATTTCTTTTATTGCATCATACATATCTTCAATCCCTTCACTGGAACTATTTGGCATATGAACTTGTACTACTGTGGCAGGCGTCCTCAGCTTATGGTCTAGTGGCTATCGTTGCTGCCTCTGGATCACTGGGTCCCAGGTTCGATTCCCGGCCGGGTTGGGGATTTTCTCTGCTCGGGGACTGGGTGTTTGTGTTATCCACATCATTTCATCCTCATCATCATACGTGACAGTGGCTAGATAGAATTGTGAAAAAATTGGACTGCGTAAAACGTGGGACTTCGTACGGGCGCTGATGGCTGCACAGCTGAGCGCCGCACAAACTGAACATCATCATCAAGACTTTGGTAGACGTGGGCTTCGAATCTATCTTGCTTACGATAATGCGTTCATTGTGCTGTTCGTAGTAGCTTATCCAGGTTCCTATGTTTTTATTCATTACTAAATCTAGTCCTGCATTACCGTTATTTGATTTTATGTCTATAACCCTGTATTCACCTGACCAGAGGTCTTGTTCCTCCTGCCACCGAACTTCACTAATTCCCACTATATCTAACTTTAACCTATTCATTTCCCTTTTCAAATTTTCTAACTTACCTGCCGGATTAAGGGATCTAACATTCCACGCCCCGACCCGTAGAACGCCAGTTTTGATTCTCCTGATAAGGACGTCTTCCTGAATAGTCACGACTCGGAGATCCGAATGGGGGACTCCTTTACGTCCCGAGTATTTTATCCAAGAAGACGCCATCATCATTTAACCATACAGTAAAGCTGCATGCTCTCGATAAAAATTATGGCCGTAGTTTCCCCTTGGTTCCAGCCGTTCTCTGTACCAGCACAACAGCACCGTTTTGGTTGATGTTACAAGACCAGATCAGTCAGTCATCCAGAATGTTGCCCTTGCAACTACTGAAAAGGCTGCTACTCATCTTCGGGAACTACATGTTTGTCTGGACTCTCAACAGATTTCTCCGTCGTAGTTGCACCTACAGTACTGCTATCTGTATCGCCGAGGCATGCAAGCCTCCCCACCAACGACAAGTTCCGTGGTTCGTGGGTGTGACGGTGGGGAGGAGTGTCCCAGTAACGGGTGTTAACTTTAATTTAGTAAGTACAATAGACAGAAAACGTTAAGGGCTCCCTTGGAAGGCTGGCCGACATTTAGTTAATGGAAATAATCTAGAGTGATGAATAATGAATTTGGAAGAACTTTTTAAATGAATGACAAAAGTTGCAAGGGTTACAATAGTTTTCACATTTTGTTTTCATGTAACAGTAATTGTCTTGTAATTAAGACAATAATAGAGATAAACTAGGTGTTTGTTTTGGTTTGGTTTACTGATGCCTGCGGTCTGAGCGGAGGCATTGCCAGGGTAGGGACGAAGGGTAGAGCCGAGGCGGCAGCGCGGGGGCAGGCGAAGCTTTCAGTTGGGCAATGGCTGGCTGCAAGCGGTAGTACCTGGGGGACTGTGATCAAGGCCAACACTGCTGGTGCTGCCGAAGATGGGTCGTCAGGCCCCACGAACAGACCTCTCCGGACACTGCAACACTTACTGACGTGGGAGCATCAGCTGGAGGTGCTAGGAGAACTACAGTATAGAAGAGGGGAAAATTTATGGATAATAGAGTCACAAACTGTTTCCAGTTCACAGTAATTTATCGAATAGTGTTTGTATCACAATTCAGTGGCAGCAGATTGCAAAATTCTCTTTTGAACTGACTATAATATTACACATTCTTTAGTATTCGTGTCAGATAAGTCAACAACGTATCATTAACTGTTTACTACTCCTTTTTTCAAGGTTTCCATTATACAAAGTTACATATTCCCATGGTACAAAACGTGTCGTTTTCAGCATTACAATTACAAAACAACTAACAGTTGCATCTACCTAATTTCTAAGCCATAACCTAAGAAAGAGGGGCCATGTCTAACAGATATCATATAGAAAATGGTTTACCCATGATACTAATCAGACAGCCGCTTTTCAGGTATTGCTGGATGGTGTGCATTGTCAAGTTAGTGGTATCCTTAGGCATACGCAACCCATACAACAAAGCAGACAAGAATCAGAGTTAAAGTGACAAATGTGGCCCTAGGGCTAACCACCTGGTGTACAGAACACTTAGACTCCATATAGAAATGTCTACTGTCACACAGTCAAGGATGGTCTGTCCTTGTGCCCAAACAATTACATTATTGATAGAGTTCAGCAGAAGGATTGTTCTATTACTTGGCTATACTGGTAGGTTTTCGGGGTGGGGTAGCATGAGGGTGACTTCAGGCAAGTAAAGGGGGACCGATTTGATACTAGGGTTAGTGCATAAGTTAGTTGGGAAGATATCTTGATAGTGGGTGTGACAACACCACAGGAGGAGATGTAGAAGAGTAATCCTCTATCAGTCAAAGCGACTTGGTAGTTCAGTGACATAAAAGAATGCTCGTAGCAAAGGAAAGATACCATATTCGATAGCAGCACGGTGTATAGTAAGCTGTTGCCAATAGGGATGAGCCATGGTTCGTGTATCGCAACAACAGTGCGAGGTGAAGGAAGTGTTTCACTATCCTCTAAAAACAGTGCGATCTCACTGTCGTTCACTCCAGTGCTAACGGATTAGGTCGAATATGAGCAGTAATTGCAGTGAATACGAGACCTGAAAACACGGAGCGGCACAGTCAAGTGTGTTTAACGGTCTTAGCCCCTCAGACATATCCGGTTTGCCATATGATGTATTTCTGTGGGCTGTCAATGCATGTAGGAAGGGGTGAAGACTTTAACATTTAAATTCACAGTTTGTACAAGAGACGAGCGTTGATATCTGCATAGCAGTTGTCTCTAAAGACTGTGACAGATATACCGTGGCATCTGTTGTAACAACACAAGTATCTGTCACACAGAGTAGGAATTGTTCTATTTCATTTTGCAGAAATTATTTTAATAACAGAGTAGCGTACAGTACCACTGTTTTTATCGACCCACATATCGTATAGGATTTTGTTTGTTTTGGTTAGTGTATCTCAGTGTCAAAAAAATAAATGGCTGTCAGCAATATGGGACTTAACTTCTGAAGTCATCACTCCCCTAGAAATTACAATTACTTAAACCTAACTAACCTAAGGAATCACACAGATCCATGCCCGAGGTAGGATTTAAACCTGCGACTGTAGCGGTTGCGCGGTTCCAGACTGATGCGCCTAGAAGCACTCGGCCACACCAGCCGGCAAGCTCAGTTTCTTTTAGAGCGTTAGTGAGAGTGCACTTCAAATTCCTGCTGCTAATAAACCGAGTACACCATTCGTTTGTTACATACTTTTACGAGCTTCAATCAGGAGCGACTGCAGTAATGGATAGGAACTGTGATTGCTGTATACAGATGTGAGCTGAGTTGGCGACCCTTCCCTCACAGCTCCAGGCTGCGTTGGCTTCTGTCACACAGCTTGAGACTGTTGCCTAGAGGCATCACTGTGGGGGGTCGGACGTGGGGATGCGAGGGACGTCGAGCACGTCCCACATGTCCCCGATCGGTCCACTTCTGTGGCTGCCCCGGGTACTGCCTCAACTGAGGTTGACCCCTTACCTGTGGTCGAGTGGGAGATCATTCCAAAGTCTGGCAGGCAGCGAAAAACTTCCAGAGGGGCCGATTGTAGAGCCTCCCTGGCTCGTTTGACCAACCGGTTTTGGGCGTTATCTGTGGCCGTCCACATTGTTCCAGAGGAAGCCTCTCGGCCCGCAAAGTCTGGACATTCACAGATGATCGGTTTGCTGCTAGTTGGGAGTTCCATCGTTAGGCGCATAATGGGGCCCCTTAGGAACATGACTGCCAGTGAGGGGAAGGAGGCAAGTGTGTACTGTTGTTCAAATGGGCGTAAATTCCTAAGGGACCCAACTGCGGAGCTCATCGGTCCCTAGATGTTCACACCACTTAAACTAACTTACGCAAAGAACAATACACAAGCCCATGCCAGAGGGAGGACTCGAACCATCGGCAGGAGGGGCCGCTTAATCCGTGACATGGCGCCTCAAACCGCACATCCACTCCACGCGGCCAGGTGTGCCCTTTGTGTGCATACCAGTGGGAGTCATTACGGATGTGGAAAGAGTGCTTCTGGATGCCATGAAGAGTACAGGGTGCACCCAACTGCAGGTTAGGCTGATGTTGGTACCAATGACCTGTGTCGCTTTGAATTGGAGGAGGTTCTCTCTGGTTTCAGGGGGCTAGCGGAAATGGTAAAGACTGCCTGTCTTGCTTGCGAGAGTAAGGCGGAGCTCACCATCTGCAGCATCGTCGATATAACCGACTGTGGTCCTTTGGTGCAGAGCCAAGTGGAGGGTCTGAATCAGAGGCTCAGGCGGCTCTGTGACGGTGTAGGCTGCATTTTCTTTGACCTGCATCACCAGGTGGTGGGTTTCCAGGTTCCGCTTAATAGGTCAGGAGTACACTACACACAGGAAGCGGCTACACGGGTAGCGGGGACTGTGTGGAAGAGACTGGGCGGTTTTTCAGGTTCGGGAGTCTCAGGGAACCACAGAAAGGGTGTCCATCTAAAAGGGGACAGGTAAAACACTATAAGTTAGTTGTAAAAACGATCGGTATTGTAGTTGTTTAATTGTCGTAGCTGTGTTGGAAAAGAACCAGAGCTCCAAGCCCTAATAGAAATCTCTGAAGCTCAAATAGGTATAGGTAGGGAAAGCTGGATAGAGCCGGAAATAAGTTCCGATGAAACTTTTTCTAAACGATCTAACAGTGTTCAGAAAGGACAGATTAAATACAGTTGGTGGTGGAGTATTTATTACTGTCAGAAGTAGTTTGACTTGTAGTGAAATTGAAGTAGATAGTTCCTGCAAAATACTTGAGAGTATAGAGGCTATACTTGACAATCGGACAAAACTACTAATTTGATCGTTTTACCGATCCCCGGACTCAGAACATATATTTGTTGTACAGTTCAAAGAACACTTGTGTCTCATTTCTAATAAGTAGCCCACTCATGCAGTTATAATCGGTGGTGACTTCAATATACCCTCGATATCTTGGAAAAAATTATGTGTTTAAAGGCGGCGGCAGGCATAAAACGTCATCCGGAATTGTACTGAATGTTATCTGAGAAAATTATTTTGAACACTTAGTTCATGAGTCCACTCGAAGCGTAAATGGTTGCGAAAGCATACTTTACCTCTTAGCACCAAATAATCCTGGACATGTAGTGAGTATCGTGACGAATAGAGGGATTAGCGATCACACGGCAGTTGCTGCTAGGCTGAATGCCGTAACACCTACAACCATCAAAAAGAAATGCAAAGTATATCTATTTACAAAATCTGATGAAAATGCTCTTAACGCCATTTTGAGAGGCAGTCTTCACTCCTTCCGATCTGATTGTGTAAGCGAGAAGAGATGTTGAATGACTTCAAAGAGATAGTTTCGACAGCAACTGAGAGATATATACCACATAAATTAATAAGTGAAGGTACTGATGCCCCATGGTACACAAAACAGGTCAGATCGCTGTTGCAGAAGCATCGAAAAAAGCATGCCAAATTTAAAAGAATGCTAAAACCACAAGACTGGCAAAGTTTTACAGAAGTTCGAATTAGAGCGCGTACTTCAATGCGAGATGCTTTCAATAATTTCGATAACGAAACTCTGTCTAGAAATTTTGCAGAAAACCCAAAGAGATTCTGGTCATACATAAAGCACACCAGTGGCAGGATGCAATCTATACCTTCCCTTTTCAAGAACAACTGCCGAGATGAAAAATACAGAAGTAGATATCCTCGGTGTCGCAAACCAGCTTAAATCACTTAATAAAGGCAAGGCCTCCGGTCCAGACTGTATAACAGTCAGGTTCCTCTCAGAGTATACTGATACAGTAGCTCCATATTTAGGAATTATGAACAGCTGCTCGCTCACAGAAAGATCCAGTACCTAAAGACTGGGAAATTGCTCAAGTCACACCAGTACCCACAAGGGAAGTAGGAGTAATCCGTTGAATTACAGGCCCATATCACGAACGTCGATTTGCAGGAAAGTTTTGGAACAGATACGGTATTCAACTATCTCGAAGAAAACGATTGACACATAGTCAGCGCGGATTCAGAAAATATCGTTCTTGCGAAACACAACTAACTCTTTATACTCATGAAGAAGTGAGTGATATCGTCAGGGGACGTCAAATTGTTCCCATGTTTTTAGATTTCTAGAAGGCTTTCGACACGGTTCCTCACAAGCGTCTTCTAACCAAACTGCGTGACTATGGAGTATCGCCTCAGTTGTGTGACTGGATTCGTGATTTCCTGTCAGAAAGGTCACAATTCGTAGTAATAGACGGAAAGTCATCGAGTGAAACAGAAGTAATTAAAGCTGTAACGAGTCATGGCTTTAGGCGTAAGTTAAAATCTAAAGGGACTTTCCTGCGGAAGGGAAAGGCGGAAGAAACGTTGCGACAGAAATTTCCAGAACAGTTCTCATTGTGAGTCATAGGGTTTGCGAAGTAGCGTGTGGGGCATTGACCATGTACTGTATTGTTTGGTGATTAAAGTGAGCACAATCATTGTTAAACAGCCTCAGATGGCTGGGAAATCATTGCTACACATTATTCTGCAGCATTAAGCAGATATTTGTCAACCAAGCTGAAGTGACCATGTTATTACAAGGGCAAAAAAAAATTCAAATGGCTCTGAGCACTCTGCGACTTAACATCTGAGGTCATCAGTCCCCTAGAACTTAGAACTACTTAAACGTAACTAACCTAAGGACATCAAACACATCCATGCCCCAGACAGGATTCGAACCTGCGACCGTAGCGGTCGCGCGGTTCCAGTCTGAAGCGCCTAGAACAGCTCCGCCACAACGGCCGGCATTACAAGGACAAGTGGAAAGTCGTTGTTTCCTGTGAAGGGGGCAGACATTGCGGTGCATCATTACCCACTGTACTTGTCAAATATTATGATGAGAATTACGACTTGGAAGCCACTGTGTAAAAACTGCTAAGCCATCCATCGGTAGAAAAATCTCGTCAGAGGCTGCAATACGTTGCTCAACACCACAAACGGACTGAAGTATTTGTTTCTATGGTGTAGTTCAGTATATTCCATTTTTCATATTGAAAAATAGAATAGCAACTAGCTTTATCGCAGTGTTGTTATTTCGTTAGATGTTTAGTATGTCCTTTACACATGGTTCTGAGCACAATGGGACTTAACATCTATGGTCATCAGTCCCCTACAACTTAGAACTACTTAAACCTAACTAACCCAAGGACAGCACACAACACCCAGTCATCACGAGGCAGAGAAAATACCTGACCCCGCCGGGAATCGAACCCGGGAACACGGGCGCTGGAAGCGAGAACGCTACCGCACGACCACGAGCTGCGGACTGTCATTTACATATACTGTGAAATGTAATCGGCAACATTTTCAGATCATAAGCTGGTTATACTTAGGACTACATAAAACGCTTAAAATTACTATTGCCATGCTAAGCAAAGCATCAGATTGTGTACAAAGTACGTGCTGTTTTATTACATTGACAAGCATAAAAAACCAGTTGCAGAAGAAGACGACAAAAGGTATTGCACACATTTTAATTACTGCAAAAAAGATTATTGCTGCGGTGCTCAGAACATACGATTTTACTGGTTCGTGGAGTGTGCCAAACAAAATTTATTTTTCAACAAAAGTGCAAGATTTTTTTTTTTTTTTTTTTTTTTTTTTTTTTTTTTTTTTTTTGTAAGGCACTGAAGTACTATTAGTTCGGAATTCTTCACGTTGAAAATTATCGTGAAACATCAGTGTACAAAATTATTTTCAGTCAGTGGTCAGTACTGTATAAAGATAATGTTAAAGAGAGATGTTTATTAGTTACACAAATTAAAAATAACACCACCACAGTAACTATGGATCTTCAGTGTTTAGCAGGATCTTTCCACTCAACATTTCAGTGCTGTTTTACAAAAACTGTCTCAAGCTTAAAATAGATTTATTCTGTGCTGACGAAAGTAACTTTTGCTGCGGTAACGAAAGTAATACATGTGTATCTTCCATATTGCCCATACAAAGTGTGTGTCGCTATTTCAAAGTGGTTATGACTTCTATTGTATGACCGCCTTCCCATTGTTTGCTTGTCAAGTTTCTATATCGGTTCTAATTATTCAAAATTAAAGATTGTGTTGTAAGAGCATAGCCCAGCAGTGCTTAGAGCGATTAGTCAAATTAACACTGCACGCGTGTGGCCGCCCATTATAATTATGAGTCCGATCGCAAACCCCGGTTATTTATAGCCACAAACTGATCCATAGAAGGATAGAACTGGGTGGGGCTTCGTACTGTGTAGTATTATGGCACGGTTGACTCCTATATGGGGTAAATCCTCTGCTCAGCTGTCGATAAACGGAAAAAAACCACGACTTTAATGTTTACAGAAAAGTATCAGTGGGCATTAGGTTAGGACTGAGCTAACAATGTAAACCTAATTGAATGATAGTATGAAAAGTGTTGATATGTAATTGAGTTGTATGCGTTTTGTCCAGCAATTCTTGTAACGCTTTGGCTACTTGTAAAGTGGTTGTCAGATTCGATAAATCCTTGTAAACAGCGAGTATTTCACTCTGGGTCGAGTTCTGAAGTTCTTCATATTGTTACACAAACTCCGTAGCGACACTTCGTAATTGTCTGGTAACGGCCAAGAGGTTATCTACAACGTGCGAGAGTCGTATGTTCAAGCGTACAAGGATCTCATGATTCTGAGCAGCAAGGGACGTAACCTGATGGAGGGATCTTTTCCATCGTCAGGCGTCGGCCTGATTGTGGGTACTAAATATCGTTTCTAGTACAGTTCCGCCCGCGCTGCACGGTGTTTGCCTGACGTGATGCAGCGGAACTGCATTCGAAATACTTTGCAGTTGTTCCTGGGTGGTGAGCAGCACCAAATTTACGTCCTACAGGGAACGGAGCGTTCCGCTCTGACCATATCTCCTTAATAATGGGTCACATGTTATTAGACGGTTAGTGATCTGCTGAGAAGTTATCTCTTCTTCCTTTAGAGCAGTTATGTCCGTGTCAGCTATTATTACTACTCAATGAGGGATGCACAAGGAATTACCTAACGTTCGAACGTTGTACTCTACGACAAGGGGCGGTCCTGGCAGTGTGGAGCATCTGTCACACCAAAAGGCAAAGCAAACTCAATACAGCACGTCATCATAAACACAGGTGATAGTAGGCGAACTTAAAAATAGCTCAGGATGTCTCTGCAAGCGTGATTTTCACCAATTCACAATGTTCTAGTGGTGGCGCTGGCTAGCGCAAGTTCTATTACCAAAAAACTAATAGCATAACAGATTTCAATGATGCAGACAAATCCTATCACTTCTTTCATGCTCAATGATTAATACAATGCGATGAAGGTACATTCCACACTAGAAAGCTGGCAGTCGAAAATTAGTGTGACGTGGAAAAACCCAGGCAGCGCCTGTGTGTTTGCGAGTTGAATCGCGTTCATGGGTACAGTGATCGTAAGCTGTGTCAGCCCGAAAATGTTAGAAGGGGCAGGAGACGTTGCATCGCCTCAAATACTTGCTGGAATTCACGTGGACTCGTCATAGCATAGCGTCAGCGTTAGAAGCTGATGTTTGACGATCGAGGTGATCAGTCCGCGAAATCGAGCGGAAATCAATCAAGCACAAATCGACAAAACGTGCGTGGGTTTTGATATTGTGGCGTATCTTTATCCAAGCACAGCATCGAATAATAGCATCGTCAGCCTCACGCGACAAAATGGAGGAACCTACAGAACCAATAGGTATCTTCTCAGGCAATCGTCAAACAGCCTCATAAATGTCACAGAACAAAGAAAATGATCAGACATATTAATATATGTGTGAGCGTAAGAGTAAGGTATGCTACATTAAATCGTGTAAATAACTACTTTCAGTTATTAATGTTCTATAATGTAGGATCTTACTTTTGTTAGAGTACACATAGTTGGTGAAACTATGATGTAATGCGGTGACACTTCCTGATGGTGACATGGTAAAGTTCTGTGGGTCTAGTAAGCATTCAGAGAGTATTTTTTATGATTAAAGAGTAGTTTCGTCAGAAATTATGTACATAGTGTTCTGCGCGTTATCCAGTCTCGTTCTAATATTGCGTTGTTGCATTGTACTTTTTTAAAGGTGTGTATATCATGACACAGTTAGGGGGAATTTCACGTTAACCACTTCGAAGTCTTTTGAAGGAATTCATTAATCTTACTTCAGAAGGCCGTAAATCGAAGTGATAGATTTTGTAAGTGAATGTCAGAGAGTAGAGTGTTCAGTTGATTGGGGTAGGTTCAGTGAAAGGGGATCGAGAAGTCAATGATACGAGGCTAGTGCAATGTGCTGTAGTCCTCGTTACTAGGGTGGGTTGAACCTGACAATCGGTACGTAGTAGGAAGGAGTCGTAAAGTGAGTTATTTCAGAGAAATCTGACGAATACGTGGCTACACGTTCGAGACATTCCTAGTATGTTTCCGTAATAGTGCGTGATGTATGAATACGTGACGTAGATGGGCACCTGAGTGCTGCTCCGCGCATTCTTGCGCAGATACGGAACGCGGTGCGCCGTGGCTCTGTCGCTAGTACACTACTCGTCTGCTTTATTCTGACTCCTACAAAGAGCAAATTAACAGACTGACACACTGAAAAGAAACGCTATTAAAGGGATAATTAACCACTTAGGACTCATGATTTCTTAAACATAGTAGTGATAGAAATGACATGCATGATGACAGTTCAAATGTTCAAATGGGTCTGAGCACTATGGGACTTATCATCTATGGTCATCAGTCCCCTAGAACTTAGAACTACTTAAACCTAACTAACCTAAGGACATAACACACATCCATGCCCGAGGCAGGATTCGAACCTGCGACCGCATGATGACAGAATCAAACAATAATCAAATAACATGGGAGATGTACAGTGGTATTCCGGTGCGTGGAAGAAATCGTGGTTATCTAGAATGCTTTTTCAAGAACATCTTTTTGGGCTCGCAACGTTTTAAGCAAGCCGTGACGTTGCTGAGCACATTGACTGACTTGCTATGCGGCACATCAGATTCAGGGGCTCACAACTAGGCATAATGTATAAAGAACAGCTGGTAGGGCACGAAAGTATAGTCAGTTCGGCAATTACAAAACGTTGTCGTTATGCAATGCACGGGTATTGTAATTAGCGGAGAAGGTAACCGAAGTGTTAGAGGCAAACAAGGCGTTAACCTCCTAAAACCTGGGATGCCAGCAGAAAAACTTTAATCCATGAAACGGGGCTTGCTACGCTACGTGGGTAGCGTATCCAGGGCTTCACACTCGATTTATGATCGCTCGTTAAAAAGTCCCTATATTGCTGTCATGGTAAACCGAACCGAGTTTCCACAGTTATATCCAACCGTCATTCAAAAGACTGCTAGACCAGATGTGGGTAATGGTAACTACTGCCAGTTATGGGAGCAACGTGTTTGTAACGCATTTTGTATTCAGATGACTGTCCTACGGTCGCAACTGTTGTTAAGAGAATAGTGCGGCATTTACGTGGTACAGTGTACGTATCTTTCGGTACTAACGTTACACCAGATGGCAAAGTAAACCACTGTGGCTTGTATTATGTGCACTTCATAAAAGGGGTGGATTAGTAATCACTAAAATATTCGCAGGAATTGGAGTGTACCCAATCAGGTCGAACATGATGTACTATACAGTAAGAGAAAGACATGTTAACACAACTGAATCACATTTCGTCTAGTGGATTGCAGTTATAAACTGGGTTATGTCATTCACTACCCTCATGTGTTGTTGTCTTTTGAACATGCCTCCGTTCACGTTCAGCATCTTAACATGAAATTCGGGCCACCCAGGTATTCCGGTGTCGGGGGAGCAATCATCCTACGTGACAGGGACGTTAGCTGACAATCACCTGGTGTCGGTCCCTCTCACAAGAATAAGCGTCTGGTAATTTTCACCTCCATAGGTGCATGGTTTGGAGCTTGCCCATACAAACAACAGTTGGCCTATATAGGGGAAGAGTGTCGGATGGTGTAACGGAAGCCGTAACGGACTTCATGCTGAATGATGTATTGATTTGTTAAAGCCACGATGAATTCACGAATTTTTTCGTCAAATCAGGGCACAATGTAAATTGCTACCTAGGTGTAGGCATATCAGAGAGAAATGCGGCAAAGATCATCCACTAAACTGTGCAAAGCAGCGATAATTACTAACGTTTTAAGTCCGTCACGTGGTGACTCTACAGCGTCGCTTAGTTTAGTGCCTGTGGTGCAGGCGCCGTGATGTGCAGTTTCATCAGAGCTACGTAACGTGCTCGTGAAGGCTGGCTACAGTGGTAACTCGCTTGTGCTCCTTTTCTCGAACATAAGAACAACTATGATTTATACCGGTTCATTTGAATACATGAGAATCGAGCACTGAGCCCTGCAGCACAATCGTGCATGACGGTATGGAATCAGAATTCAATAAATTATAAAAGTAATAACTGATGGTAGTTGTAGCATCACCAGTGTGGTATACAGAGCTTTTCATCCGGGTGCTCAGTGCTCATTGTAGTCATCAGGGTCTTGAATGTGGGAATGACAGACTTTTAACAGTTAAATAGGAATTACCGAGTGATATCCAATAGCAAATAAATATGGACGAAATTTGGATGTTACCATAACTTTTGCTTAAGAAATTTATGGAGCGTCGACAATTGCACGCAAGGCCCGGAAATTTGTTTTCCTTCCCACTTAACAGATCAGGCCACGGAAATACCTACAGTAGCGGCGCCTTGCGGTCATATGGACCTCCGTTATACATTGAAGAGCCAAAGAAACTGGTAAACTAGCCTAATATCGTATAGGGCCCCCGTGAGCACGCAGAAGTATACCAATACGACGTGGCATGGACTCGACTAATGTCTGAAGTATTGCTGGAGCGAAATAACACCATGAATCCTGCAGGGCTGTCCATTAATCCGTAGAATACGAGGGGATGGATATCTCTTCTGAACAGCAGGTTGCAAGACATCCCAAATAGGCTCAATAACGTTCATGTCTGGGGGGTTTGGTGGCCACCGGAAGTGTTTAAACTCAGAAGAGTGTTTCTGGAGTCTCTCTGTAACAATTATGGACGTGTGGGATGTCGTATTGCCCCGCTGAAATTGCCCAAGTCCGTCGGAAAGCACATTGGACATGAATAATCGTAGGTGATCAGACAGGATGCTTACGTACGTGTCACATGTCAGAATCGTATCTAGACCCATCACGGGTCCCACATCACTCCAACTGCATACGCCCCACACCAGCTTGAACAGTTCCCTGCTGACATGCAGGGTCCATGGTTTCATGAGGTTTTCTCCACACCCGTACACGTTCATCTGCTCGATGCAAATTGAAACGAGGCTCTTCCAACCAGGCAACATGTTTCCAGGCATCAACAGTCCAATGTCGGTGCTGGCGATTCCAGGCGAGGCGTAAAGCTTTGCTTCGTGCAGTCGTCAAGAGTATACGAGTGGGCCTTCGGCTCCGAAAGCCCATATCGATGATGTTTCGTTGAATTATTCGCACGCTGAACTTTTTAATGGCTCAGCATTTAAATCTGCAGCAGTTTGCGGAAGGGTTGCATTTCTATCACGTTGAACGATTCTCCTCAGTCTTCGTTGGTCACGTTCTTGCAGGATCTTTACCAGCAGCACCGATGTCGGAGATTTGATGTTTTGCCGGATTCCTGATATTTCCGGTACACTAGTGAAACGGTCGCACGGGAAAATCCCCACTTCATCACGACATCGGAGATGCTGTGTCCCTTGCTCGTGCGCTGACTATAACACCACGCTCAAATTCATTTAAATCTTGGTAACCTGGCATTGTAGCATCAGTAAGCGATCTAACAACTGCGACAGACATTCGTTGTCTTATATAGGCGTTGCCGACTGCAGCGCCGCGTTCTGCCTGTTTACATATCCCTGTATTTGAATACGCATGCCTATACGAGTTTCTTTGGCGCTTGAGTGTATATTCCTGTTATGAGTGATCAAGAAGACAACAAAGTGTCCTAAAACTCTGATGAATCTGTCAATGTTGCCACAAGAGTGTCCAGGACCATACTTCATAAAATCACAAGTAAACCGAAAATAAAATTATCTTGCAGGGGACAAAATAATAATTATCTGCGTGAGTACTTTGTAACGGTTGTAACGCGACTGGCGTCTTTAACCAAGTTGCAAATTTTAGGGACAAACAATAAAATAAAATTCAATAATGATAGCACACGAATTGCAGTGATTAATTACTTATCATAGAACAATTACTCAGATTTTATTGTTAATATCGATATCATTAACTCCTCAATAATACCACATTTCCTTTAAAAGTTACTCAAAATGTGTAACTATCTCCACAGTACTTACAGTGAAACCATCTTGCAAGACACTGCATCTCTTACGTTTGTCTATGTATTCACGGTTCATAAACTTACCTTTTTTATAAATTTCCTTCTTGGGCACGTTATGAACTATGTCCTCGAGAGAGCGGAACTGTGGTTAATCATTGACTGAGGTTGTATCTTCTACCTATTCGAAATTATACTACTGCCAGAGTGTTACAGTGTAAATCATTCATTACACGTAGAATGATGGGGTGGTTGTGTTGATTCTTTGCAACTCATGTTTCATACTTTACTTCATGATTAGTTCAAATAAATGGTATCGTTGTGTGCGTGGCTTGGTCTCCGCAACAAACTACAAGTAACTGTCTTACTCTTCTCTGGCTGCCTCCAATAAATGTGTTTACGCACCAATGAAACAAACAGCTCACTTAGTATGGTTTTATCTCTTCAACATCGTAGTCTTATTGGGAGAGATCTACAGTTAACCAGATAAGAGCTTTCAGTAAGCGAATAATAAGATTGTTTAACGTTGCTTCCATTACGTGAACAGTATGAAAATTTATTCTTCGGTTACTCTGAGGCAACTGTGTATTCAACCTTTAATTCATAGTAGGTTTCCTCCTTGGTTATGAAATTGAAAAAAAAATTAACTTTGGTCAAGTCTTTCACAAGAGTACAGGTGTATTCTTACGCAAAAACTGCGAAGAACTTGTCTATCTCAAAATTACTTTCTGCACTGCTCAGTGGTCATCCAATAATTAAACGCTGTTGATATTAAGGCAAATAGGTCTCTGTAAACCTATCTTCCACGACATACAAACTTTTCTCAGTACAAGTCGGCTCATTAATATTACTTCCCGGCGCTCATTATACCAAACCTAGCACGATATCACTGTTATACTTGCTGGCTTGTGTAAATACGGTCTGATAGTACCTTGATGCCTTTCCTTAATCGAATAATATCAGTATAATGTAACTAAAATAACTTCTAATCGTCCACTGTTTCCTCACTTAAACAGTTTCCATTACTCCACAACTAAAACAATACATTGTCAGTTATCACTGCTCTAGTTACTAATTCTTAACGTTACAACTTACAGTATAGCATGGCACACTTACAAACAATGGGACAGTGCAAGCAGCTTTCCTGACCTCATAGGGAAAGTAATGAGCATCACTAAAACTGACTTAGTCCACCTACTACAGCCTCTTTTCATCCATAAAACATTAAACACAAAGTGACGGCTGTAATACAGTTTGGTAACTTACACACCTCTACCAACGCATCGTGTCTAGAACTGAGACATTTCAAAAATCTTTTCGGCTTCGTCAAAGTAAATGTCTTCTGTATGCATAACGAAATCATTCTCTGGAACTGAGGACATATGGGTGCCTATTTCTTAAGGCATACCGTGGACCTGCTGATAATGGCTTGTCTTTCATTTTTTCTACCTTCTTTACAGTAACAACCATTATTTGCGGTGGAACAATGTAAGGCGAACTTGGTTTCACAGCTGAAGCATGGTACAGTTTTAACCGATCATAATTTACTGCTACAGTACGGTCGGACAGTGGAATCTCTGCATTCACAGGAGAAGTCACCCGTAAGATAAGGCAGGGGTCCTCATATGGAGCCGTGAATTTCTTAGTTATCCTTTTTAGACTGAAGGGTTCCTAAGGAAAACAAGATCTCTTGGCTTGTGCTGGGGAAGTGTAGTCACCTTGTTGCTGTGCTGCAAATACTTAAGAGTACCTATAGAATTCTTCACTTTTACTTGCTTCCATAATGCTTTAATGCTGTTGGCTAACCGTTTTACTTCACTTACATTAACACCAGATGGCAACTCGTCGAGTTCAGATGGAGAATTCATGGGTCTTCCATAAACCCATAGGGTGCATACGTAGTTGATTTGTGTACACGACTGTTGTACGTGGAAGCTACGCAAGTAGCGTATCTATCTCAATTAAAATGTAATTTGCTGATGTAGTATGACAGCATCTGAACAACTGTTTTATGGACACGTCCGAGGCGACCATTAGCTTGGGTGTGAAAAGGGGTTGTATGCCATTTTTTGATTGTCAATAACTTCCAAACACGTGTGAACAGGGTAGACGTAAAAGTTGCTCCTTGGCAACAGGGGTTCGAACAACAATTTCGCGGACATGTCTATAAGTGGTGCTAGGATTAGGTACATAGAATAGTAATCGATAGTGGAAAAGATGTACTCATTATTCTTGGTGCTTAGTGGAAAGGAGCCAACAAAATCTAAGGCGACATTTTGATAAGATTTTCTAGCTTCTTGGAGAATTCGTAAAGGAATTTTGGTTCTCGCTGGAATTACCCTTCACAAGAGAGAAAATTCTGTGCATACTTCCAAACATTAGTCTGCCTACATCTCCACAAAAAGTGGGAGGCTATCCTACCATTGCCGGCCGGAGTGGCCGAGCGGTTCTAGGAGCTACAGTCTGGAACCGCGCGTTCGCTACGGTCGCAGATTAGAATCCTGCCTCGGGCATGGATGTGTGTGATGTCCTTAGGTTAGTTAGGTTTAATTAGTTCTAAGTTCAAGGGGGCTGTTGACCTCAGACGTTACCTCCCATAGTGCTCAGAGCCATTTTTTTATCCTACCATTTGCGGCTCATCGCCCTTAATACCAGGACTGCAAACTGACATGACATTACACCTTAATCCACTGCTGCAGTTCTTGATTGCTCAGGGGGTTTTTACGGTAAACGATACCTTCTTCTGTAGTAAAATCCGGGTAGGAGGCATACCAGTGGCATTCTACATCTCTTTTCTGTGCTTCTTTTAGTTCCTCTATTGAAACATCATCTGTCTGAACAACCACGACTTTGTGGATTTGTCCATCAGCATTCTGATGTGGATGACTTACTTTGTTGCATACATCATAGTCGCAAAACGGTGAGTCTAGTGCTCACCGGATTAAACGACTACTGGGGTCCTTTAGGCACAAGCATCCACACAAGGGCAGCATGATCGATAGTCACAGTGAATTTTCGTCCATACAGATATCTGTACAGGATGGGCAGTTGGGAAGGTGGTGGGCGTTATGGAATGAATAGGATAACAGTTAGATAAATGCCATATTATTGGCGAAAGCGTGTTAAAAAGAGGTCACATAGGCCTAGGGAGGTGAGGGTGAGCCAGAGCATAGAGTTCGGCGAAACATAGTTTGCGAAGCTAACGAAAGTTGTTGTCTGCCTAATCTAGGTCCTCAGTGCTGCAGCACCGGAGAAGCGGGAAGATCTACACTGCTACAGGGCGCGCGTCTGACTTGCAGGTGAGCAATAATACAAGAGAGCCGGCCCAGCGATGGGCGACCGGGTGTATCCGACGCACCACGTAGCTTCCTCCGCTCCGATTGGTCGGGACCGAGAAACCCGAGCGGGTGACATGGAATGTTCCAGAGCGTCGCCTGCTAAGCGACGCCTGGGGCGGCCTTATCTCGTCAGCACGTGAGGGAGGTGCGTGGCCAAGGTGCCCTTCGTCGGTGCTGACTTCCTGTTGCTAAACCGTGGGATGAAAGAATTTACAGGCAGCCGACACTACCGGCTGTGGATTGGCCGCAATGGAAAAATGAAGTTACCGTTTGGAAGCTCATATAATAAAGTAAAATCCCCTACTGTCTGGTTCATCCTTTACATACCATTTAAAATAATTTACTCTAAAAACAAGGGCTAACACCTCTTTCTCACTACTGCTGTAATTAATCTCTGCTGAATTCATTTCCTAGAGGTGCAGCCTATAGGTAGCGACAGTACGGGTTGTTTGAGAACGTGCATGTGGTGTGCACGACGAAATAAAATACAGTCCCTCTCATCAACTCACCAAAAGCCAAAGTTCTAAACCGTTCACAAGTTTTATATCAGCTCTGAGCCCCCACGTGGTACTGCGCGAAAAGATTTATTCGCACATTATACAGCACAAACACTTCAATGGGTCCTCGTAAATGTGGTTAGAGTTACAAGTTCAGCTATGTTCCATCTACGGGGCGCCAACTCGCATTGGTTGCAATGCACACGATGTTCTAAAGAATTATTTAATATAAATGCAGGCAGAATTAGCTATGTAAAAATCGCGTACGAGCTCACATATTTTCAAAATTTTCATAAGCTCGAGTTTATTACAAATAAGAACACACAAAGAAACGAAAGTTCCAGTTCACAATAAACTAATTTCAGAGCCTGTCCGAGTTTCTTAAGATCTTGGAGGCGGTTGGAAAAACCACAATTAATTGCGTTAAAATCCCACACTATATCAAACTATAAATTCCACAATGGCTACACACTGAAACCTTATAGGGGTGGCTTCTATCACACGCAACCCGAAAAGTAACAAGTTTATCAGATGCCGAAAATATCTATTTCCGGAAATAGGTTCTCTAAATAATTCACACACGCGAACAAGCGGCTATTTCACCGCTCCTAATATAAAACTTTCGCCTAACACAGTCTGACCGCCTCCAACGGCGTCCGAACCTAGACTCCACTCCAAATTGCCGCTGTTCATGCAGGAAACATCGGTCAAGCACCACGAAAGTCAGTTAAGCTACTGAATACGAAAATTGTTGAAGTTCTTAATTTTAACCTTTTATACACGTATGATACACCAAATTACACGTACGTTTTCCAAGAAATATTATGCTGTTATCAGTTTTGTTTTATCTGCCATAGTTTATCTATAAACAATAATTTCTATGGTTTTCATACTTTCTCGGATTTATAAGCGTAAATATTTACAAACTATTTAAATTGTACGTTAAATAATTTCCTATATTCTAAATTTTACAGTACTGCCGTTACGTTTAATGTTTCTGTATTTCTTTGGTAAGAAAAAGCTGTTTTTAATCGCGCGAAATCCACTTTTCGGCCTCTTTTGTAATTTCAGTAAATCTACTATCACATCCGATACAGTAATATGAGTTGTATACGTAGACACCTCGTTTGTTGCAATCGCATAATGCGTTGCCGACATGTTCACTTTTACAGTTCAGAAATTATTTATCACTTTTAACTTACAATAACTTATAAACTAATGGGATTATCCAAAGCGCGTCCGTCCTTTCCACCTCAAATGAGCCTACTGGCTCTTCAGCGACACATATAGTTCAATATTTATTAATTTTGTGATAAGCTTTAATTTTGCACTGGACGCGAAATGAAGCCATGATAAACGAGCAGCTATTGTGCTGCCCAACGGAAGGTTCTTTCCGGTCACGCTGTCACCTTAGCGGCCGGTGGAAGTCCAGAAATTGGAAATTTGTGGTAAGGCCTTATGGGATCAAACTGCTGAGGTCATCGGTCCCTAAGCTTACACGCTACTTAATCTAACTTAAACTAACTTATGAAGGACAACACACACACCCATGCCCGAAGGAGGACTCGAACCTCCGACGGGGAGAGCCGCACGGACTGTGAAAAAGGCCTTAAGCCGTCGGCACATGGACCGTGCATCCGAACGTTGAGCGTGCCGAGTTTCTAACGTCATAGCGTGGAATAGCTCGGTCGGGAGTCTTTCCGTACGTGCAGAGCAATGTTGGGCATGTCAGATATTCTGAACGTGCGTCTGAGCGTTGACCAATGAGATGGCCAAACGCCACCTACGTCACATTATTAGTTTAATATAAGTATATGCTATAATATTTGATGTTCTGTAGATATAAGTTCACCTTTTTTTGAGGAGTGACTTTGTTCGATTGGCGTAATTGAAGCTACAGGACAGCTTGCACTACTTGTATAACGATATTTTGCTCCTTTTTCTTTTACGCTTCGTAATTCACATGTTGCAAGGATTCTGCTACTGGGTAGGAACAGTGATCAAGTAAGACTGGCTGACCTTGGGGTTTTACTGAAATGTGGGAATGGTGAAATAATGTTTATCTTATGCAGAGAAGTATTCGAACTTTTATAAGCCTGCGTCCTTATTGATTGGACACGGTACTTTCCTTTTCGTGGACGATGGAGGAAATGTGCGTTTCAATAGAGCTAACGTGGGAATTTTACGGGCGCCCGTTGAGCGAACAGTGTGATTTACGAACTAGAAACATCCCTCAACTGCCGCTGGAGTGCGTTGCGATCACGTATACCACGTTGGGACCCACGTACCGTATGCACAAGTCGCATCGTTCCTGAGCTTGGCACGCTACGTTAACGTTCGACAGCACGGTCCGTGTGCCGACGGCTTTAGACTGCGCGGCTACCCCGCGCGGCGGAAGTCCAGAGAAAACCCCGTATATGGAGCATTTCGTGAAACTTGTCCTCCACGTGCTCCTGTCAAGCTGATTTCAGCTGTTAAAACGAATAAGACCTCATATCAATATCGGCCGCCTTCTGTGCGTCCACAGGCTCGTGTCTGTGATCGAATGAAGTGACCCACCCCCTTTTTTTTTTTTTTTTTTTTAAAAAAAAAGGTTCAAATGGCTCTGAGCACTACGGGACTTAACAGATGCGGTCACCAGTCCCCTAGAACTTATAACTATTTAAACCTAACTAACCTAAGGACATCACACACATCCATGCCCGAGGCAGGATTCGAACCTGCGACCGTAGCGGTCGCGCGGTTCCAGACTGAAGCGCCTAGAACCGCTCGGCCACTCCGGCCGGCTCTCCTCTTTACAATAGGCTGTCGTGTTACAAGGTCTTTTCTCACCATTGCTTTCCCGCTAGGAACATCTCCGATATCATAATCTGAATTGTCTGTTGAATGAACAAAAGGGTTTTCAAAGCCTAGGTAAACCACGAAATGTAAAATTGTCATATAACACCTTTCTTCAGCAATTTTGTCAGTCATTTATCTACCGTGGCATTATCTTTCACGAACTGTCAGTAATAATTTACTAAACCAAGAAACATCTGCAACTCGGTAACATTTCTAGGAATTGGAAAGTTGTCAACTGCTTCCGTTAGTTTAGGATCTCGATTGACCCCATCTGCACCGATCATTTGTTCCAGGTACTAAACCTGTGACTTTGAAAAGAACACTTCTCTACCTTCAAACAAAAACTTGCGCTTTGCAACCTAAACGATACACTTCTTAATCTCACTGCATGCACTTCATTTGTTCTTTAAACAACTACGATATCATCTAAATATACGAAACATGTAGTAGGAGTCAAACATCTGAACGTTTAGCCATCAATATATGGAAAGCTGCAGGCTCTTTCTTTAGACCAATGGGCATCCGAAGAAACCCACACAATCAGGATGGAGCCACAAAAGGGGTCTTTGGTCAATCTTGTCACGCAACTGGAACTTGGTGGTGTCCAGAGCGCGTGTCAAGGATAGTAAAATCCTTACAACTCCCTAATATATGCAATATTTCGTTTACACGGGTTAAAGGTTAAGTGTTAGCTGTCGTGACTTGATTTACCACTCTCATACTGACACATCGACGATATGTTTCTTCAGCATAGATGGATGTCTTACGGACCATGACGATCGGAAACGATCAGAGGCTAGCAGAGGGTTGAATTATCCCTGCAGTGAGGTGCCATTGAATACTTTCCTCAGCCGGCCGTTGTGGCCGAGCGGTTCTAGGCGCTTCGGTCCGGAACCGCGCTGCTGCTACGGTCGCAGGTTCGAATCCTGCCTCGGGCGTGGATGTGTGTGTGATGTCCTTAGGTTAGTTAGGTTTAAGTTGTTCTAAGTCTAGAGGACTGATGACCTCAGATGTTAAGTCCAATAGTGCTCAGAGCCATTTGAACCATTTGAATACTTTCCTCAACAACAGATTTTAAGTGAAATGGTAGTCTCCCACTGAAGTTTCGTTCTGCACGAGGTTAGTTGCTGGCAAATATTGTCGTTCCTCAAATAACAAAGCATATTCTTCCAAACCTGGGTACAAAATGTTCTATTCTGACTCAGAAACATGTGTCAAACCCTCCCTTAACTGATTCCTTAACAAACGTGCAGTTTTGCAAACCTTCCTCAAGGGCAGCCGCTTCTTTCCCTTATGTATCAACTGTTTCTCGCATTGAACTTCTATTTGCATTACTTCCTTACTCTTCGCCAATATAGTTCCCTGTGGGATCTCTATAATCCCCTGGACAAAATGTTCAACATATGCTGGTACTCGAAACTTCTTTCTGAATACTTCTGGTTTACATAAGCATGGTTAGACATGAATCAGCAACTGGTCGAAAATGTTGTTCTGGCTGAGTTGATCAGCCAGAAAGGTCGATCTCGGCGGTATATAAGCTTTGAACTCACTCCGGAGAACTTTTCCCGTTCCTCCTTTGATGTTGGCAGGTATTGTAGCTTCGAATGCTCACGTACGTGGTTTTGCCAGAGGCCTCACACTATAAGTTCCTCGTGACTGCGACACATGATTACCCTTGTTATATCCTGCCTACTCGTGAAATATGGGATGCCTAGGAAACCTGCTTTCTGGGATCGCTCGACAACAATTTAAGCAAATCGTATTAATGAAGTCTATTACGAAAGAAAATGATCACAATACTTAACTCAGTGTTGAACAGATGTGTCGCGAGCAAAGGGTCACAGACAAAATTAGAAATCTCTTTAGTATAACAAATACTACATAGTAGAAGCGAAATGACTGTTCTTTATGCTATTCTTGATCTCACTGCTGTAGAAGTCGCTGGACTGACTAGTCTTCAACTGGGCTTCGGCCAGGCGCCACGGCGCCTATGTTCTCTTCGTGTCGAGGGTGCTGCCATCGGGTTGTCGTCCTAGAGAAGGGGCGGTCCGCGTGCAATTGGCTGATGTATTCTTCACAGCTCTCTCTGCTCTAACGTTCTCGACCGGCGTGCTGGCACTTCACTTTACGCCAAACACCGTTAAATCAGTGAGTTGTCTCACTGAATTGAACAGTTGACGTCTTACAATCCGTCACCGCCTGAAAATGAGTGAGGAAGCCAATCCCCAAAATGAAACTGAAATCCCGTCTGTGCTTCCTTACTACTTCTATGTCAGATTCATACTTATTTCCATAAATTCGCAAATCTACCAAAAAAGCTTCTGCAGCTATGACTATCGCATGTTACAACGCGGCAGTCCTTTTGTGAAAAAAATAAAATACTAGTCTGAGCTCCTGTATCTACTAATATTTTAACAGTTCTTCCTCTGAGCTTGCTTCCTAAAACTAAGTTCGCCTCCTCACTAATTTCTCCCTTTTTTACTGTATTTATTGCCCTGGTTGGGGGCGAGGGCGGGTGGCAGGGGCAGCCCCACGCTCGTTTCCCCACGGTGCATTTTCCGTTGGGCCCACTTATTTATCCTGTTATTCTGCGAAGCGTTCCTACGTGGAAAGTTTCCCCTCTGACAAGGGGAGACCACGGCGTTTGGAACGCGGATTTACTGCAAACTTCGTACAATCGTAGTACTCCATGAGGAGTTGAGGACAACAAAATGTGTAATCAATGGCGCGTACTTCTCAAGCGTTATTGAGAAAATCGCAAGATAATTTCGGTCGTCGAAATATATACATATATATATATATATATATATATATATGTATATATATATATATGCGCGTGTCCATTTTAACCATGAAGCGGCTGCAGCCGAGCGGTGCCGGCACGGTTGCTCAGCGGTCAGAGCGATAGCTACCCTTTATAATAAAAAAAAAAAACTGAGCGACCGGATCATCGACGAACTGAATGGTTGTCATTTTGTCATTGGATGTCCGCCCTGAACAAATCCAACGAACAGTATAGAACAAAATGTTTTTGTTTTTTAAAAAAAAGTGTCTGGCCTTCAAGCCGCTGGATTTCTGGATCGAGCTGCGTTCGTCAGTTTTTTTTTATTTTCAACACAGTCATTTTCTTTATTATTTATATTACAACTGATATAATGGAGAAAGTACGTGTAATCAGTTGAAATTTTATTAAATTTACAATATTATTTGGCAGTCTACTAATTTTTATTATCACAAATGATGTAATATTCATAACTATCGACTAGTAAACGACCAAATGCATAAGGTCTACTAAAAATGTATGCTTGCCCGTGATTTGAGAAATCCCTTATACCTGGAAAGAGCCCGAAACGACTTGTTACCTCCAAGTTTTGACCGGCACAGACGGCTTTCGAAAGATGTACAATTAATCGTCGCTTTCGACATTACGAGGACAAGTTTCAGGATGGTATTTTTCGTAAAAACATGGAAAACAAAGTTAAACGGCACCAATACGCAAGGTATTTTGACGTTTTCTGTGGAAAAACAAACCATGTTAACATTTTCAAAAACCTCTCTTTCAGACGATAGTTTGGAAGCAAACCATGCATAACGCAGTATTTCCTTAAAATAGGCGCTGATAATTGGCTATGCAGTATCGAGTGTATTTTTATAGCGTCTTAAAAAAAATACATTTTATTTTACATTGTTCGCTGAAGTTGTTCAGGGCGGACGTCCAATGACACCCGATCAGTTTGTTGGTTCATCTGTTCGCTCAGTTTTTTTTTTTTTAATTATAAAGGGAAGCGACCGAAACGCTGAGCTACCATGCCGTCACCACTCGACTGCACTCGCTTCATGGTTAAAATGGCCACGCGCAGATATATATTCGACGACTGAAGTTATCTTGGGATTTTCTCAGTAACGCTTGAGAAGTACGCGCTACTGCTTACACATTTTGTTGTCCTCATGGAGTACTACGAGTGTACGAAGTTTACAGTAAATCCGCGTTCCAAACGTCGTGGCGTCCCCTTGTGAGTCAGTGGATGCCCAACACTTGTGTGTCCTATCGTGTGGCATTTCGTACCACAAGGAGCATGTCAGCTTTCGGTCGTGTGGTTCGCTTTCCTACACCACTGATAATTACTGTAATTCACGAAAAGTCGGCGCGGCTCACTGTTGCGCTCAGGGGCTGATACAAACCGTCGTGCTTCTACAAGCAACAGGGCAAATCTTAACTGCCTCATCCAAGGAGGCGGTGGAGACTACTTTAACTTCACTCCCGATCCGAGGGTTTATCTCACGTATGAATACATCAGTCGCCCATGCCTCAGTTACCTTAGATAGTTCACTTCCGATATTCTCCCTTCCCAGGTTATAGGTGCGACAGGATGCTGTAACACTTATATCGATTAGAAGTAGGTTTATATTATGTAACTGTGTATCTTCAATTTATGAAGTGTGTATTCTCTGTTGTTTAAACTCCTTGACCTATGGCAAAAATATTAGCGTTTTGTAATGTATATATATGAAAAAAGCAAAAATACATGTTGAAATCGTAAATTATTATAGTATGAAAATGTTTATAAAATGAAATGTTTGTTAAAAGCTGGTTGTATCTGTAAAATGTAAACGCTGTGGGGAAGTCCCTCCGCAACGGAAGTGGCATGGACCGATGTAAAAGGTGAGTTTGGCGGTCGAACTGAGCGGCTCCCTTGTGTGAACGACACGCAGTATGTGGCTAGCCTTAGCACGGTACACTTCGACGATGCTAAGAGATGCAATTGCATGCTGCGTTATAAGGGATTTGCGTCGGATGTGGATCTGGATATTTTCTGGTATTCACGGTATAATGGAATGGCTCTGATATGTTGAAAATCCGACGTCAAGAAGAGATTTTATAGGGAATTCGTACATCAAGAGCCGTGAGTACAGTTAGCCGCCATGTCGCCTGCCACCGATCTTTGCCACAGCTTCAAAAACTTCATGCATTCAGTTAAGTAATGTATATTGGTGTGGGCTAGTTAATTTGTGTATTGTTTCAATAATAATCACATGAAACATATATTCGTGTCCGGAGTCATATCTTCAATCCTGATCATGAACCTACGCAGGGTCTTCACCTAAGTGCTACTAAAACCGAGTATCCTAATTGAAATGAATAATTCTTGCATTCACGTGTTTAAAAACGATTTTTTGTCTAGAGTAAAAGGAGTAGCAGAAGTTAAAGCTAAAATCACAAAATGAAGTTGGATAGGCTTTTGCAAAAGTATCCTTAGTTTATTATAGAACATAGTTTTGTAGGATTACAGTGCAAGATTGTGTAAATATTATTGCAAAAAATACCTGCTTCACAGGTAATTAAAATTCAAGTAGATATAAACGATTAAAGAACAGATTTACGATAGTATTCTTAGAAGAAAAACTATGCACAATTTTAAAGAAGGTGTGTTTTTGGTACTCATCATGAAAGGTTCCTCTTTTGAAGTTAATTGAGCCCAGTGTTGCATTTTATTTGTCTTGCCTAGTAATTTATGAATTACTCCAAGTGAAGTGAATGATTAGCTTCTAGAGTTAGTCTTTAGTATTGTAATAATCAAAGAGCTCTGACTAGTGAAACTGTACTACTTCATGCAGTGACATTTCAGTATTTGATTAAATAATACTCTTAAGTGTGACTGTCATTAGTATGAGCTTGGTGCAAAGTTGCTCCCCATAATTTATTGGTGTGTGTGTTATTGGTAACTGTTGCTACACACACTACAGAGTGCACTGTGTCAGTTTGTATTCTGTTTGCTATTCAGAGGGAGATCTCAACAAAATTAACTTCAATAACTAATATTCAATTTTTTCAAATATACATTTCCAAATTAATGTGCATAACTGGACTGGCGACCGTTTAATTTTTTCATTCATTTATGATTTTACCACTTTCGTTAACTCCCAAGTTTAACAGCCGTTTGGTTATTCGCTTAATTTCAAAAAATTCGAAATTATAGTCAGATACCCTTCTCCATTAGACACTCGTGCGGTCAAACTTCGAAATCCTCTCGGAGGGTAACAGAGTGTTTCATGGCAAGTTAGTCACTCATGTAGTATTGGCAAATACTTGGAAATCTTCTCCATTTTTCTGGCATAGAGACAACAACTGATCGTGGTTATAACTGACTCCCCACTTACCGGAGACGCGATCTACAAAGCCCTTTGACGAAATGACAAATGTAGTTGCATCACATAGCACATCTACGATTTCTACGTAAGTGCAGCCTACCCGAGAGTTTTAATACGATCACATTTGATAGGAAACTGCCTGGCTACGAACATGCGCACCCAGTGTCTCGGATAGCTTGCAAGAATGTAGTCAATTTGTCGCCTGGTTTTTCGGGGAAAGTAGGCTAAAAAGATCCTGCCGGAATGATGCTCGAAACATCAGGCATGTACTTACCGTATGTACTGCAGCAGCCCTCGAAGTGCTTGCAGCTGTCTGACTAGAGGCATGTCTAATGGCGTGATCGCGTTCACGCATCGCAGTGTTAACTTGTCCATGGAACTCTAGTTTTTCTAGAGATAATGTATTACTTGGTTTTTTTTACAGTAGAGCCGGACTGTCTGACTTACCGTTTTCCGCAGCAGCAGCGTCAGGCGCAATTTCCGATCGTTCTGGTACCAAACGAGAACGCAAATCAGGCATGGGTAGAGCTTTAGAACCACAAATTGTAGAGATAAATGACTTTAGAGAAAAAAGGGGCTATGACGAATGCATAGAAAAACACTAAAAACATTCGCGATGGATTCTCGCGGCGGTAGCTCGCGGAAAGGAAGATGATGACGACTTACGTCAGTTTCCAGTGTCCCTTGAAGCGGCGCACAGTGGTTCAGAATGGTCGATTCCCTGGCCAAAAGTCGAGAAATGATGGTTGAAAGATCGATGTGTGTTTAGAATGGAGTCTTGTAGAGGGGGGTATGGGACATTCAGGTCGTATAAGCAGAGGTCACAGTATTGTATACCTGTGACAGTCGTAAGTTGCCTCTCGTATAAACACACGAGCGACGCTTTAGTGTCCAGTTATATAGTGCTTCATAAAATCATACTGAATTTTACAACGACGCGTTAGATTCCTATTTTCCAAAATGGAAAACGTTGATGAAGGTATGTAGAAACATTTTACGCACTTCAATTTTCGAAAATGTTTGTTGTTATTTATGAAACGTTATGCAAAATGTAGTCGTGATTATCGTGTTTCTATAGAAATACATTTGTGTCGATACAAAAAAATTTTAACACATTTCAACGTTGGCACTGACAGAGACATGTTTGTTGAACAGGGACAGGGACATGTTCAAGAATTAGCTGCTCGAAAGTTGCGCATTTTGAATAACAACGATTTTAGTGTTACCGTGCCCGCTGTCATGTGTATTACGCACTGTGACTAATGGCGATATTCTCCCGTCAACTTTATATACCTGAGGCTTGAAAGGTTCCAGGTATGGAGTGTTTTTCGTAGATTTTTTCTATCTCTTTCTAAAGTATTGTGGAGATAAGTACGGTATATTATAGAAACGGTGTAGCATTGTGAATAAAGATTTTAAATAAAATTCAAGCTGTAATGATCATTTTTATAGAAATATCAAAATATCTTTACAAATATTATTTCAAACATTGTTCAAGGACAATAAACATACTTTATGAAACATTATAATATAGTTTTTTAATCGATTGTTCATGACTGCAGGATTACTTATAATATTTTTACGTTACGTTCAATATATATACTATATATATACATTATATATATACATTTTTTTAAATTTTAACAGGCGATACATGCAAAGAAATTATTTGTACACGCAGACAAATATTCTTGGCCCTACGTGATGAATGGGGCTCAAAATTTGACAAAAGAAGTTCTGGAAAAATATTTTACTGATTCGGAAGGATGTCCTTTCGCAATTCCAATTGATGAAAAGAAATGTTTAGGGAATCTCCTATTTACAATGAAGAAAAAATGGCAGGATAGCCGCAGAATTCTGAAGCGCTTTTACGCCAATCATGAAGAATGGTTTGACCAGGACGTAGCTATTGCGGTTTGTCTATTTTCCTATTTCTTATACACTGGAACCTTGTTTATGTTGACTGCCTCGAAACGTATACCACGCGTTTATGTTGACTCGAGAGGGGTTCCCACCACTGTGGCTGTCTCCCTCCACATTTCCCCTCTGCGCACCAACACAAATGTATTCCGCTATGCTTTGAAGTGTGTTGATTACTGAGGTAGGGGAACAAGAGGTCAACATAAACGAGAGGTGAGGAGTGAACATGAACGCGAGTCAACTTAAACGCGAGTCAGTATAAATGATGTTCCAGTGTATCTTTGAAATTCTTAATTTAAACTTTTTTTTTTCACCTTCGAGCTAACGTTATTGCGATTTGTTGTAGAATGCGGAATTTAAAAACAGGGACTAACCTGCTCCTACATCTGATACATCAGGATCGGATAAAAGCCACAAATTTGGAAGACCCTCATTGGACTTTTCATCATCCAGTGAACGGAGTAAACGACGAAAAGTCGATGATCCTAGGAGATCAACAAGTCCTAGGGCATTGGCATTCGCAACGGAAATGAATCTTCGTGCTTCTGGGTCCGACGCTGCAGCAATGGTGCTCAAGGATATGACAACCATTTCTCCTACGCGAGCCTCTCGGTATCAGTTAGCATTCACACAACGTTCTAGAAAAATACGTCAAGAAATTAGTGCAGATGTTGCTTTAAACTTGATAATAAGCGGTGAAGTGACGAAAGAAACGTACAATATGGTCCGGGAATTAACCAATGAAAACAGCGACCGGTCGGTTTATCCCATTTATCATAAAGTATTAGCTGCTAAATCTCGTTGTTACCCACCAGAGCGTTCAGTACGTATAACGGAAACAAGTGCGGCAGTATCATTGCAGGCTTTACTAGACCATACTATAGCTCCATTGCTTCAAGTACAGTCTGATGTCATGAAAACACTCGACAGCTGCTTCACGAATAACATGAAGTTAATTTTGAAGTGGGAATGCGATGCTTCGTCATCACATCAGTATAAACAAATATGTGACGAAAGCCACAGCTCTGTCGCTCATCTATTTTTTACTTCCGTGGTTCCGTTACAAATGCTAGCTTCAGACGACAAATATGAGCAGCAACTTGTCGTTTAGAAGAACTCAAGGCCTTCTTCACCTCGTTACTACAGACCTTTGAAATTGGAATTTTTGAAAGAAACCGTGCAATCAATAGTTGGCTCAAATGGCTCTGAGCACTATGGGACTTAACATCTGTGGTCATCAGTCCCCTAGAACTTAGAACTACATAAACCTAACCAACCTAAGGACATCACACATGTGGTGTCACCGACAGACACCACACTTGCTAGGTGGTAGCCTTTAAATCGGCCGCGGTCCGGTAGTATACGTCGGACCCGCGTGTCACCACTTTCAGTGATTGCAGACCGAGCGCCACCACACGGCAGGTCTAGAGAGACTTACTAGCACTCGCCCCAGTTGTACAGACGACTTTGCTAGCGATGCTACACTGACAACTACGCTCTCATTTGCCGAGACGATAGTTAGCATAGCCTTCAGCTACGTCATTTGCTACGACCTAGCAAGGCGCCATAGCATTTGATATTTATCTTATGAAGCATGTACAATCAAGAGCGATGTTCTACAATTATGGATTAAAGTTAAGTATTACAGCAACTGCGTCCGTTTTTCTAAGTTCTCATTTCCTTGTAATGTTCCAGACCTCACGCCCATCTGCGTGAGCTTAAAAGCGTGCATTTCGGCCTCCTCTAGCAACACGGTGTTGGCTCTTCTGCCAACACTTCAACACACATCCATGCCCGAGGCAGGTTTCGAATCTGCGACCGTAACGGTCACGCGGTTCCAGACTGAAGCGCCTAGAACCGCACGGCCACACCAGCCGGCAATCAATTGTTGATGAAAAATATATCGTTGAGAAGCAGATAGCATGTCTCGTCACATTCGCTACAGTAACGGAGGGTATTAACGTCGAAGTAAAATATGACTTATCGTTTGCAATGATAGATGGAAAGGTGAGAAATGCCGTTACTGACACTAAATCTGCGCAAAGATGTTATTTATGTAATTTGACGTCGAGTGATATCAAAAATCTACAATTGGTGGAACAAACAGAATATGATAGCTCGAAACTAAATTTTGGAATTCCTTCCTTACACGCGTGGATAAGGCTTATGGAATGGATGCTTCATATTGCATATAAACTGACTGACGGAACGAGTAAATGACAGGTGCGATCAGTGGATGAAAAGAAAGTAGTTGAACATCGTAAGCAACAAATACAAAAGAAATTTAAAGCTGCTTGAGGTATAAATATCGATACGCCTAAGAAAGGATTTGGCAGTACAAACGACGACAATACAGCCCGACCCTTCTTTGAGAACCCTGTCTTAACAGCAGAAATTTTTAATTTGCACGAGAAATTCGTAGCAAAGTGGCAAATTAATTTTGCAGACAATGACGAGCGGTTTCGCTGTACAAATAGAAAAGTTCAGGGTTTATTGCTTAGACGTCGTGAAACGATATGTTGAGCTATATTCCTGGTACCCGATGCCAACATTGGTACATACCGTTTTAATTCATGGCTACGCAATAACTGAAATGAGAGTCTTGCCAATCGGACAACTTTCCGAGGACGCTCAAGAAGCGAGGAACAATGACATTCGTCGGTACCACGAAAATTTTTCTCGATAATGTACGTGAGAGAAGACAATGTCTGACGTTTTTCGTCGGTTTCTTGCACCCTCGGACCCACTAGTAACTATTTTTCCAAAAATTTAAAATGAAAAATAGTGCACCATTACCTTCTGATGTACTAGAACGTCTACTGGAAACACCAGAAGAGTGTGTCACAAATAGTAGCTAACCCTCAGCAGATATCTAAACATGTACGTTGGATCGATCTGACACATATTATGATTTTTAATTAATCCAATGTATTGTATGAAATTATGTACGTAAAATAAAATAGAAATTTACGTATTCTACAAAACTGTTTTCCATTTTGGAATTTTAAATGTCATGAATATAATATCAAATTCGTAATTAGCGACTCCGAAAACCCAATGGTGCAAATTTTCGGACCGATGAAGTGATAATTTTTTCAAAATGTCCACCATTTTGAATTTCATAATTTTGATATCAAATTCGTAATCAGCGACTCCGAAAACCAAATGGTGCAAATTTTCGGAACGATAAAGTGATTATTTTTCCAAAATGTCCGCCATTTTTTGTCCGCCATTTCGTGTTTCATAATTTTGCTATCAAATTCGTAATCAGCGACCTCGAGAACCTATTGGTAGAAGTTTTCGGACCGATAAAGTGATTATTTTTCCAAAATGTCCGCCATTTTTTGTCCGCAATATTCAGTTTCATAATTTTGATATCAAATTCGTAGTCAGCGACTCCAAAAACCTAACATTAGAAATTTTGGAACTATTATTCCCACTTTTCGACTTTTGGCCAGGGATTAGCCATTCTGAACCACTGTGCGGCGCGACGGTGGTGATGTCGACGAATCAGCGACATGGGATGGAGGGTCTTCATGACGATAGTGGTGGAGTCGACGGCGGGGCGGCGGCGGCGACAGCATGGAGCACCAGCGACGTGGCTGCAGGAGCGGCAGACTGGCACGCGCTGGGCATGCAAACACCTCAGCAGCGTGGCGGACAAGGGAGCACACCCACGCTGCAACAGGGCCGTCTGTGGCCTAACTCGGCAACGATAGACTTGCGCTCGTTTGCAAGTGGCGGAATGTACGGCGTGCGCATCCAAGCGCAAAGAGGAAAATTCTGCTTTCATGTAGCACAGCCCACTATAATTAAACTGCGGGCTTACAGCGAATTACCAGCTACCGCTCAACAGGATACGTGGTGCGACTACCTGCAAAAGGAAGTCATGCCTGTTACCAGATCTAGAGTGGATTTTTATTTGCTTCAAAAATATTTTCTAGGGGGCACAGATGTGTTGCATTCTGCGGTGAGAGTGTGTGTATTCCCCAAAAGAAGGATCCGGGAAACACGTCTTCTCAGGAGGAGAGCTGGCAGGCAAGAGGCCGTCCCAGGCGTGCCGGGAGCTCTCGCCAGCCCACTCCGCGTCCCCACGGGACCATTTCCAGCCTTCGTCTTCGCAGTTCCGAATGTGGGCAACCATCACTTATATAACGGAACGACGACAGTGAAAATTCGTGTCTGATCATGACTAGAACCCAGGTACCCTGCTTGTAGCGAGCGGTCACCTTACCATTCGACCGATCACGACACGACACGCATGCACGTGCAAAGGGATCGTTATGTGGAATAACACAGGCACTGGAGTAATGTATTTTCCTGCGACACCGGACAAGCAACTTACAGGTAAAATTTCTCTCCTGTACGAGAATACACATACGGATATACGAGTATAGGTTGTGTACACATGGCTGACCACATATGTAAGTTTGGGTCCAGCCGTGAGTCATGCTCAGACAGCCTACTGGTATGGCGATGGATCGCGGTATGTGGGAGATCTGCGTTCGAGTCCCGAGCAGACACAAATTTTCATTGTCGTCATTCAGTTATACAGTTGATTGCCGTCCATATTCGCAACTGCGAAAACATTTCATGTATTTCATAACGGCTGTAATCGCCGCAGTGCCTGTTCCTTTTGACTACCATTCATATCCTAAGCAACTTTGCACCATAATTCGGAGTACCATAGGCACTGCAATGTCGTACTTCCATTGGCTGGTCGAGTGGCAATAAGCATGTCACTCGGTCAGCAATGTCTTTGGAACAGCGTTCTCTCTCAGCAGTACCCGCTGTCAGAACGCTACCCACGTGAACTGAGCGTGGGTAGGTGCGCATCGAGTTACATACGTACTGCACCAGCCTAGAACCAGCCACTGTCTCATCACAAGATCAAGTTCTAGTTAGTGAAATGTAACAAAAGTATTTATCCCTCGATTCTTCCATTAGCCCTCAGTCTAACTGCCCACCAACCACTCAATAAATGCAACACTGACGGATACACTCGGGTTTATGAAGGCAGTTAATAGAGAAGTTGCATCCTGTTGAATCCTGCCTAGTCGTCGAATATGAGGTGACTAGGGAACCTGCTTTCTCGGATCGCTAGACAACAATTCAAGGAAATGGTATCAATGAGTTTTTTTACGAAAGGAAAAAATACAATACTTAGCTTCGTGTTAAACAGATGTGTCGCAAGCAAAGAACGACAGACAAGTTTGAGCTACATAGAACGTACGAGCAAAGTAATGGGCTTTGACGCTTTTATGCAGGTCGCTGGTCTTGAAGCTTCTCAAGGAACTGGGCCGCGGCCAGTCCGGCGACGTGCTTATGTTCACTTCGCATAGAGGCTCTGAGCACTATGGGACTTAACTGCTGAGGTCATTAGTCCCCTAGAACTTAGAACTACTTAAACCTAACTAACCTAAGGACATCACACAAATCCATGCCCGAGGTAGGATTCGAACCTGCGAGTGTAGTGGTCTCACGGCTCCAGACTGTAGCACCTAGAACCGCTCGGCCACTCCGGCCGGCTTCGCATAGAGGCCACAGCTGTCGCGTTGTCGTCGTGAAAAGGTGTCGGTCAGCGTGCAACTGGCTGACGCCTTCTTCACAGCCCTCTCTCCTCTGTAGTTCCCGACTGGCGTGCCGGGGCTTGATTTTACGCCGTAAGACATCCCATCACCGTTGGTAGTCTCGAAGTAGGTACTCTACAGCCAACCTACATCGACAACGGTCTGCGCGTATCAGCAGCAGCCATATATCCCACTCTACTATGGATAACAGGTAAATCACACAGCCTCATTGGACTACTTTGTGGTTGTTGGTGCTTTCGAGGACAGGATTTTACAAGCACTCATCCACAACATTAAAGCGGGCTACCAAGGTCCTGCCAATTTCCGCGATACCTGTGAAACCGTTTTGGAAATGGAGCTCCCTGAAATCGTCAACGACTCGCAATACTCCACAATTAGGTAAAAAGAATTTCAGTAACCTTAGCTGACGCAGGCCATCCTTCCAATCACCCTCCCTCCCCCCCCCCCCTCCCCCCCCCCGAAAAAATAAGGCAGTGATGCTGAGGAAAAGGGCATTGTCAAACTTTGTGGGGAAAGTGGCGTGATATCGCAGGACGAATGATTTGCGTAGTGGTTCGAAACATCTAACAAGAGTGTCATGCTGACTCATTTTTCCGAAATGCAGATAAGAGGGTCTGGTAACGCATTCAGCCCTGTACTCCACCTCAATGCGTTCTCACATATTTTTGACCCAGTAAACTACAGGCAGAGTTTACTCCCACTTCGAGAAGGAATTGCGGCAAAAAGCATGTATTGATGCCAGAAACTTGTCGCAGGGTATGAATATCCTTTGCACGGTCGCATCTGGCTTGAAATAGAAATCACCCGAAACGTGTGTATTGCACGGATACACATGGGACACTTAAAGTCGGCAGTAATTATAACCTTGATAATATCTCATTCTCCTAAAACTCAAGGATGTACCAAAATTTGAGAGGCAGCACCATGGTTATTCAATACATGTAGGTGGTCTGGAGGTAGATAGCAGGAAGCCAGAAGAACAAGATGACAAAGAGCACACTGGGCCGAAAGAAGTAATGCACGAAGCAGTAGCACCCCTCTGCTTTTCCACAGGAACCAGTCAGTGCCCCAAACACATTGATTTGTTGCTTTTCTCCAAGAGCGAGAAGCACTGCTGTGTTGGGATCAGAAGTATGTGACACCTATACTACACTTAGTTATCAAGACAACATAGCACATGACGCTTCCATCGTCGATGACTTATCTCTCTTACTAAGACTAAGTATTAAGAAAAGCATGTCACTGATTGCTCGATCCAGGAACTGGTATGTGTGAAGCTGCCTACCGAGAATAAAAATGTCTGAAACTTTAAGAAGGCCCAGCAGTAGGATCGCTGAACCTTTGTCACATATGCTGACTTCGACTGCTACCTAGCTCCTGTGGTGTATTGTGAAGGTGATCCCATTGCCTGCATACCACTATGGCACCTACCATGTGTGGAAGTTGTATGCTCATATAGCTCCAATGAAAATCTATTTGAATCATACCTTGGGAATACCCCTTGCTCTGTGATCTGCGAAAACTAGCATGGCACACTGATAACATTTATAACAAAAAATTCCAATGACCAGACCACAGGAGAATGATAGCTTTTATGAGCGGGACGTTGACGGTCATATTTGTGAGCCGCTGTTGGACAGGAAAAGGGAAACTCTATCTAGAGACTACTGTCATCTAACAGGGAAGTTCCGCGTTGCTGCTTACAACACATGAAACTTGAAATACCTGTCATGGCTTATACCCGTTTTATTTTATAAATTGAGCAGGTATGATGCTCTCTTTCTTGCTGAGCACTTGGAAGATTTCGGCCTGAGAGATTATAAAGTCGGTGTAATATCTGACAATTTAGAAAAATATATTTAATTTTCCAAGTGAATCATGTCGAGAATAATGCTCAGCTTCCTGGATCCATTAAGTTTCATCAAAGTACCTCTTTCTGAAACAATGCGTCAAGACGATACGCAAATCACAACAGCTGCATATTCCAATGAGCCAAAGTTTCAGCTTGAGATGAAGATGTCATTCCTTATAAATACCTGGATCAGAAGGAGAGACTCAGCGAAACCACATTGCCCAACATAACAGGCACTGCTGCAACGGATGGGAACTATGACCATGCAGTGAAGACTTGACAGGAGTTTACTGTCTGTGATGTAGAGGAATACGCTAGATTGTACATGGACACTGACATACGCCTGCTCGCTGACAGTTTCAAGAGTTTATGCTTGGAAACATGCATTATGGATCCTGCCCTCTGTTATACTCGGAGCGTTCCATACTAACTTAATACTCTATATGGACAGTTCATCCATACCGGGAATCGAGAACCTCAACGATTTTAGGCTGTTATCGACATGATACTGGCAAGATTTCGCCCCTGGAAATTCAAAGATTTTCGAGAATGCTTTAAGTTTGAAATTAGATAACAAAATAAAAAATCAAATTTTTTTGTGAGACTTAATTACAAATTAACAGTTTTCCGATTTTTTGCTTTACTTGTGATGTCAAACCTTGCTTCCTGCCAAGTTTCATAATTCTAGGTCAACGAGAACTACACTATAGGTTGTGACGAGTGGGTATGCATGTATCAGAATATGTGACATAAATGCTCCTATCTTTTCATTTCATTGAGTTAAAAATTCAAAGGTTTTTGCATCACTAAGGATCTATAGATGATGAAATTTCACTTTGATAGCTGTACCCATTCCTGAGAAAAATGCGTCTTAACAGACCTACCGACAGACAGACAGTCAGAAAACAAATTGCAGAAGAAATATTTGTTCGTTTCATCTAGACCTTTTCGGTTTATTTCTTTCCCTTACTTTCGCTGTTAAACCTTGCTCAACGCCAAATTTCATGATTCTAGGTCATCGGAAAGTGCCCTATTGGTTGTAATGAGTAAGTTATTGATTATCAAAATCTGTGACATAAGATGCCGTATCTATTGATTGCACTGACTTAGAAGCATAGTGTTTTTACACTACCTTAATATGTGACAAACTTCAACTTGATGCGTCTATCCATTCGTGAGAAAAACGGGTCTTAACTGATTGTCGGATAACAAACGACAAAAAATATTTAGTGTGTGATAGAATTACAAATTAACGGCTTTCGAATTTTTTCCTTTAGTTTTACTTTGGAACGTTGCTTCTTGGCGAATTTAAAAATGCTAGATCAACGAGAAGTACTCCATAGATTTGGATGAGTGAGCTTCCGAGTATCAAAATCTGTCACATAAATGGCTGTACCTTTCGATTGCATTTACCTAGAACCTTAATTTTTTTTACTTCACCAAGGGACCGTAGGCTTTAGTACGTGGTATAAATTTCAGTTTGTTACGTCTACCCGTTCCTGAGGAAAACGGGTCTTAACATACGGTCGAACAGACAGACACTCGGATAGCAAACAGTAAAGAAATTTTAGAGTATGATACAGTTCTAGGTCAACGGGAAGTACCATGCAGATTTCGATGAGTGAGTTTTCGAGTATCAAAATCTGTGACATAATTGGATGTATCTTTTGATTCCGTTGGCCTAATGGCTTCAACTTTTTTACTCCACCAGTGGAACTAGATCTTAGTATGTGGCACAGATTTCCGCTTGTTACTTCTACCTGTTCCTAACAAGAAGTGTTTTGAACAGCCGGACAGACAGACAGGCAGTCGGACAACGAAGTGATTCTATAAAGGTTCCGTTTTTACCGACTGAGGTACGAAACCATAAAAATACAGATGACAACAATGAACTGATGGCCAATGTTGACATGTTGCTCTTTTACCAACGCGAGATTCCCAGGTGACTAGGCCAGTAGTTACACACGGATAGACCGAGTCAAATAACCTGTGAATGGGTGAGAAGTACAGGATAGCTCACGATTTGAGTTACATCCTTTACTTTGATGTACTGCAAAAAACATCTACATGCATTCCATGTAGCAGTCTATGCCATATGGGTTTTCTGATGGCTGTCTATAAAGGAAATCGTCAGTTTTGACAAAACGAACCAACATGTGACTGCAGACTCCGGTCAAGGATAAGTCCTGGTGACAGACCTGGCATATCCTATGCAATTGCATGAAATGCACAGGAACTTGCCACTGTGTTCGGAGCCCCTGGTCGTGCACAAATGGTTCCATCCCACGCTGATGACAAAGCTGGGGAATAACCGGAGTTTCATTATGCACCACTGAAACCTCAGCAATGTCTGAGTCTTGGGATGAAACTTACTAGAATCACCCGCAACATCTCCTTCAAGCAGCGGTCAGACTTGTACATTAATGCAAATACTGAAAAGAGGGCTCTCGCAATATCTGATTTTCAAAAGCATTTTTATAAATTAATGAATAATCCTATTTACGGAAAAACTATGGGAAACGTTAGGAACCACCGAGAAATTCATTTTGTTTACAGCTGGGAGACACATTTTGGCCCAAAAGATTACATCGACAAGTCAGATTTTAAGTGGGGCACAATATTTAATGAAGGACTGGTGGCCGTGTAGATGGCTAAGGGTCGGGGCGCTTGGCAAAGCCTGTCTATGTCAGTAAGTGTATTCCGGACCTGGCCCAGTACCATATGTATCAATTCTGCTATGAGTTTATGAAGCCGAACTTTGCTGATCCGAAGTTACGTTTAATGTACACAGGCAGTTACATCTACTGGGAGATAGGCTGCAATCTGTATTATGTAATTAGATACATTCCCAGCGCATTCGAGATCTCTGGATTAGCAACCGGTAATAGTTACAGTAAAACACCTCAGAACAATAAGGCTATCGGACTGATGAAAGACGAGACAAATGCATCGCAGATTGCGGAGTTTGTGGGGCCCATATCCATGTACTGTGTAGATGCAGTGCCACCAAAAGGCGGGCTAAGCATGTTCATCGTGCAGCCTCACAGGCTCTCACGATCGATGACGGTAATAAATGTCTGCTCGAGAGCGTTGACAGTGCCCTGAGTATGGCTCCCTAAGTGGTTTTCCGATCACTACACCATGAAGTACACACTGCACTGTAACAGAAGTCGGCCGGACACTTCTTGATGACAAATGGTTCATCTGTGCAGAAAGGATTGGAACCTTCCGCTTCCCACACGATTTACTTAAATGATTGAGTGGCTGGATGTGTATTTATCTGTAAATAGCATTTGTGAGCATCACTGTATGTGGAATAGTTAGATGAACCATTTGTCACAGCTATGTGTTTGCATATGTGTGAATGATTGCACATGGTATATATATATATATATATATATATATATATATATATATATATATATATTGGTGTATTAAGTACATGACTGTACATTATGTGTGCATGTATATATGTACATGCATTTGGTTTTCCTTTACCTGCTGTTGCTACGGCTAGCAATTTCCCATGCATTGTAAATATTATATAAAAACTGTAATTTAGAAACAAAGAAAATTTAACTGTATTATGATTCATTGTAAGTTGTGACTCTGTAACTGAAAGTATTAGTTTACAAAATAAATATATATTTTCATCTCTTTTTGTTGTCACAAAAATGATTCTCTTTCTCTCATCTTTTAAAGTACAAAAAGGGGATTGTTGAAAGATATTGTTAAATATAAACGAGGGTTGCCCAGGAAGTAATGCACCGCATTTTTCTCTTCAACATTTCATTATTGAACATAATGAGAATTACACACACGAAAGACTGGTATCATGTACACACCCAATTTTTCCACGTAATTTCCCTCCCGTTTTATGGCCTCCCTCCAGCGTGAAAACAGGGCGTGTATGCCCTATAGGTGCCATTTCTTATCCTGGTGGCGGAGACAGTGCTTTACTGTGTTAATCAACTCCTCATCGTCCTCAAAATGTCTTCCACGAATGGCATCCTTTAATGGCCCAGACAAAAGGAAGTCTGAGAGGGCTAGTTCAGGGCTGTAGAGTGGATGGGGTAACACTGCCCAACCCTGTTTTGCCATGTGTTCAGCAGTCCTCAGACTAATGTGGGGCCGAATGCTATCGCGTTGCAGCAAAACACCTCCTAGGTTGCTGTGGCGCCGAACTCGCTGGAAGGGCGTCTTGAGTTTTGTTAATGTGTTGACATAGGCTTCTGAATTAATGGTACCGTCTGTTGGCATCACATCAATGAGAATCACACCTTCACAGTCCCAGAACACGGTGATAATGATCTTACCGGCGGAAGCAGTTGCTTTGAATTTTTTCTCCTGTGGGGAGTGGGAATGGCGCCATTCCATTGACTGTCGTTTTGTTTCGGGCTCAAAATGGTGAACCCAGGTTTCATCACCTGTCACAATCCAGGAAAATAGGGTCTCCCCCTAAGCTTCAAAACGTTGCAACAAATGAAGACAAACGTTTTTACTGTGGAATTTGTGATCTACCGTTAGACATCGAGGAACCCATCTTGCACATACTTTTGAATATCCAGGAGTGCGGATAACTGCATCCACATTTCCTTTGCTGATTGACGGATGCAGCGCCAACTGCTGAGGTGTAAAGCGTCTGTCCTCTCGAATTACATCAGCTCGCTGCAACATGTTGGGTGTGACCGCGGTGGATTGTCTCCCCGACCGCTGCAAATCGTGGAGCTCCGCCGAACCACCTTCTGATGGCTTCACCCCCAGTGCCCAGCGACTAATTTTACTTCTGTTGACAGCAGATGCTCCGTTGGCTTTCAAGATTTTGTGAATATTCCCCACAGCTTCTTTATCTGCAGTTACAAAGTCGATAACGGCACGTTGCTTGTAACGTACATCACTTACAAACGCCATTTTGAAACTGTCCTGCAGCTACGCTATCTATCGGAAGTGACGGAAGCTTTGCACACTCACTCAGGAGACTTCAAATTGTACATTCGTAGAGTTTCGCATTCGTAGCATTGTTTCCGCCTGAGAAAAATGATGTGGTGCATTACCTTCTGGGCAACCCTCGTGTGTGTGTGTGTGTGTGTGTGTGTGTGTGTGTGTAAGACGTGTTTTAAAATAGAAAGAGAAGAACGTTGAAAATGATTGCTCATAAGAAATTTTATTGTTAATAAACCATTAGTTATTTTCTTACATCATTACAGAGTGCAAATGATTAGACTCATGCAGCAACTCAAAAAGAAGAGGTTGCAATTAATTTATTATAAGAAATTGTAAGTGTAGAGAACTGAAGACCTACCATCAATGTGTGCAAGCTAATTATTTTCAATTTGCGGTTACATCTGCGTTGCATGAGTCTTTTTCTACGAGAATGGATGCATTTACAAAGTATTCAGGTGCTCATCGGCATAAAGTGCTTGAGACGACATGTTAAGTGCGTGCGACGACCATGTGAACTGCGTGCAACGTACATGCGGCATGAGATGCTGATCAATAATCCCTTCGTAACATCTTCTTCTATAATAATGGACACATTTACACATTAGGCAGGCACATTTTCATTTTGACCTATCCTACCGATTTAACTGTCTACCAATTTTTATGGCCAGTTTACCAAATTTATTTTAGTCTTCTCACTACAGAGCACAGAGTTGGAGTGGGGAGCAAATTGTCTGGAAGCAGTGGAGATGCCCAGCGATTGGCTGAGATCATGATGACGTTGACGGAGAGGGGAGGAGAGTGGAGGGGAGAACACAGCATGTTGTTCTCAATGGAGAGACGTCTACAGACGTTAAAGTATCCTCTGGCGTGCCACAGGGGAGTGTTATGGGCCATTGCTTTTCACAATATATATAAATGACCTAGCAAATAGTTTCGGAAGTTCCATGCCGCTTTTCGCGGGTGATGCTTCTAACAACCCTACCACAACAAAGGTCAAAAATTAATTATGATTGCAGTGTTGCTCACGCTGCTAAATATTGCATTTTCTGGCAACAACAAAGTTATATTATGTGACAGGTGTCATTAGAGCACAGTTAATAAAGTCATTTCTTGAAATAATGGATAAACTAGGCGCTCATCTTTTCCTGTTTCCCACGCTGGTCTCGTTGTGAATTCGTGGCTCAATCGCCGACAATCTAGGCAGTGATGATTCCAAGCTGGGATGCAAAGAGGCCTAGGTGTTATTCTGAGATATTCAAAAGTTTTATAGATGTGTTTCATAAACCATTCTTGAAGATTAGACTTTTGCAAGTTAGGACAATGGTGATGTAAAAAAGTAATCAGCACTCCGAATCTAAGTTACACTTCTTTTTCATTACTTTTGTTGCAATATCACGTAACTCGTTACAAAACATCACAATATAAAACATACTTGAAAATATCTTCCTCATTCTTAAAGTTCACATTTCATAAACTGACTACAATTTGCGTCTGTTTAACATGACGACCAAAGCTTGAGTCTCTAATAAACGCTTACGCGCCCAAAAATCAGAGCAACAAGTACGTCAAAGATCATAGTGGCAAAAGAAAGAATACACATCAGAATAATATCATTGCAATATATACATATCGATGTATCGAAGTACCTCTACATTAATGATATCAAATCTGAATGTTGTCACAGAAGTATGTTAACTATTTTACAGAAACACAGTAGAATATTGCTGGTATCGAGAAGTTGAGGTGAAGTGCCGTAATGGTTACGTAATTCAAGTACCATTACATGCTGTAGTATACAGAGAAGTTGCAGCATTAGAAAATTGCAGCGAAATGCAGGAAGATCTGCAGCGGATAGGCACTTGGTGCAGGGAGTGGCAACTGACCCTTAACATAGACAAATGTAATGTATTGCGAGTACATAGAAAGAAGGATCCTTTATTGTATGATTATATGATAGCGGAACAAACACTGGTAGCAGTTACTTCTGTAAAATATCTGGGAGTATGCGTACGGAACGATTTGAAGTGGAATGGTCATATAAAATTAATTGTTGGTAAGGCGGGTGCCAGGTTGAGATTCATTGGGAGAGTCCTTAGAAAATGTAGTCCAATCAGTAAAGGAGGTGGCTTACAAAACACTCGTTCGACCTATACTTGAGTATTGCTCATCAGTGTGGGATCCGTACCAGATCAGGTTGACAGAGGAGATAGAGAAGATCCAAAGAAGAGCGGCGCGTTTCGTCACAGGGTTATATGGTAAGCGTGACAGCGTTACGGAGATGCTTAGCAAACTCAAGTGGCAGACTCTGCAAGAGAGGCGCTCTGCATCGCGGTGTAGCTTGCTGTCCAGGTTTCGAGAGGGTGCTTTTCTGGATGAGGTACCGAATATATTGCTTCCCCCTACTTATAACTCCCGAGGAAATCACGAATGTAAAATTAGAGAGATTCGAGGGCGCACGGAGGCTTTCCGGCAGTCGTTCTTCCCGCGGACCATACGCGACTGGAACAGGAAAGGGAGGTAATGACAGTGGCACGTAAAGTACCCTCCGCTACACACTGTTGGGTGGCTTGCGGGGTAGAATGTAGATGTAGATGTAGAGGAAAAGAGAGGAGGTCAGTGACATCTGATATAACATAGACGACTGCCTGCGCATAACAGGCTTGAAGTTCCTGGAATCCTGAAACTTGAATGTGCTTATATCAGTGCAGTTCCTGCAACGCTGCCACCAAAAAGTGTTGAAATCAGCTATTTAGAGCAAAATGTCCATTGTTTTCCTACTTACTTTAATTCAGACGTCATAAAGTTATTCAAGGAATGCCAGAACAATCACTCTGCCAAGCCAGTTCTACTTCTTAGCATGGTTTGTTGGTCTATAGTCCGGAAAAAGAGGCTGACTGTAAAACTATTTATGGATTATTTAGTGCCGCTTCAATACACTAAGAGTATCATGAGGTATAATTTTGAAGTCGTGGATGTTTTCACCTTCTTTGTGAGGCTTGTCTCACACTGGAATATGACTACGCGTATGATAAGTCAGCATTTTGGTAAAATATCTTCTTACTTTGGTCCCTCCAAGATATTACTCAGTGATTTAGCGACTGTTTTCACTTCTAAAAAATTGAGGAAAGTCTGTTTGTGTAGCGCCATATTACATATCACCACCGTCCCATTCTGTCCTTAACCATCATTTTCAGAACGCTTTATTCGGAATCTTAGGTCAGCGTTAATTATTTATCACACCCAGTCTCAGAATCACTAGGATGAATCTAACAATTGGTTTAATTTTGATTTCGATTCGGCTTTGTATGAGGTGCATAAGTCCACCACTGCAAAATTAATTTTTGTGTACCCGTTTAACTCCCCTGCATCCATCCTTTCGTCCATCAATGATCTCATCCCCGAGGAAACATATTTTGACGCCATTAAAAGAAATGGGAGCAAGGCGATAAATATCATGCACACAGGCAGGAGACCCGGATGTATAACGACGTTAGGTGCCCTACATCGTTAAGGATTGGTAATCTCGTTTTCGTTGAAATACCTTGGGCCTTGAACAAGGGGCCACAGAAAATTTATACGAAGCTATTGACACATTTTGTTGGATCGTGTCAGATATTAAAGTTTCCCTAGTTTAAGGATTGGTAATCTAGTTTTCGTTGAAATACCTTGGGCCTTGAACAAGGGGCCACAGAAAATTTATACGAAGCTATTGACATATTTTGTTGGATCGTGTCAGATATTAAAGTTTCCCTAGTTGAAAACTTGGCTACCAGTATGTTTCATATGGTCATCTTAGTCAGGTCAAGGATTCTGAGGGCGGCAGAGCTCAGTTACAAAAGGGGGGGGGGGGGGAGGAGGAAGGCTCCCAGGGTGATTATTCCCTCATCTTACCCAAGTTTGACTTTTAGCGGAGGAAGATTGACCCTGCAGTGCTCCGATATGAACTCGAAAGCAGGGTATAGTTTAGTTGGCTGTGTAGTTAAGCAATTGCGTCCCGCCATTGGGCATGCCCACTCTACACTGTCCTCTGTGGTGGATTAACGGCATTGCGTATGAGCTCGCTCTGGGTCCTTTACGACAGGTAATTGCAGAATAGCAATCCAAGGGCAAGTGCTAACAGTTGTGGGGCACGTGCAAATTATGAGCATTTGCCGAAGTTGACTATGACTTCTGCCAGGTGTGTGATTCTTTATTCTACCAACTTAAATGCTCGTAAGCCACATCGATTGGATTTGGTCAAGACGGTCTTGGAAACTTGTTTGCTATTTGTGAATACAGAATTCACAGAAAAAGTGAGATCAGTGAGCCATAGTCAACGTCGTTTGTTCGACTTACTTTGGGAGCACACTGGCGCGTAGACTGTATGAATAGTTACGCAGTCCATTACGTTGTAGAGTTCTTTAAAGTGTTATATTGTATTAGGTTTGAGTGAATCCTAACTATATTTAATGGATTTTCTGGTTTCAGATTAACTAGCTTACATTGCCAAAATTGTTTACGTCGCAGAAATTCACGGCAGGTCGTCTACTTCCTGTCTATCGGCATTGAACCCTACTGCTTTAGTTTAAGCCGTGTAGGAGTTGTGGTTCCAATTTTATTTACAAGCTGTTTTATCGTACTAGCCTGAGTCATCATTACTTAAATCTATGCTATAAACGTTGTTAAACCTCTTTCGGTTGGCTTTTTTTGGCTTTTTGTTACCCATCTCGGGCCCTTTAAGGAGGCAACCGCTACCTATTCCAGAGAGTTCAAACAAGCTTCCTCTGATTCATGTAAAGGTTATACCTCACATTGAGTTTATTGTTGTTCATTGACTGTTGTGATGCTGTGTGTTTATAGGTGTTAACTGATGCGTTAATCAAATGTTTATTCATGATTCATGCATTATTCAGAAACACTTGATAATGAAATGTTTCTGCGTCTGTTCTAATAGTTCCTTAATTCATACTGTGCTTTGTTGAATTCATTTTGAGACAAAACCACCTGAACCAAATGGAGCTCCAGGCAAGTTACGATTTGAAACCTCATACTAACATTCGTCAGATCTGAAACACTAATTTTTTTGTTATTGTAATTATTGCATTTATCTGAGTTTGTCAAATTCTTTCGTATTAAAAATTTGTAATAACAGTTTGCAAAGTTCCGTAAATAAAATTCATTTACCTTTTCTGGCCGACGTGTTATATTCTTTGATGGCCTAGCACCTCACTACCGCCAGCTCCTCCCTTGTTATCTTCTTCAAACCTGTTGAGTATTATTCACGATAACTGTGGTGCCAGCTCCTCGCTTGTTAACGTCTTCAAACTTCTTGACTGTAGTTCGCGGTAACTGAGGTGATAATGAGCTCTAGATTTCACTGCGAACGGTAGTGACGTTTCATGCTGTCGAACTTTTAATATGTTGTTTGGTGGTTCCTCGTGACTTAATGCGCAACTTCATGCACGTATTCCGCACTTGTTACAGTTTTTTACGTCGTTATCAACTTCATGACAATCTGGCCTCCCATAAATGGCAATTTCCTTCGGCGTGTTGTGAAATCCAAAAACTGGAATGGTGTATTAGAATCGTTCGCGGATGTTCTCAATAGTAAATGAACTTAGAGCATACGATGTGTAATAAATCGGCAAATTAACAGAAAAATTAATGAACTGTAATAACCATGGTGTTTTCAAACGAAATGTAACTAAAATAATACGTAAATTTAGGTTGTGTGTCACACCAAAGACATTCCAGCCTGCACGAACAAGTCAGTTATCGACTTCGTTTATGCAATAGATTTACAATTCATAAATAGCAGAAGAAAATTGCAATTATAGCACAGTATCTATAAGATACCTTGCCTGATGTGGTGTGTATTTACTTTTGGCGAGTACTGTTCACATGGTTTTTATGTGTAACGATTGCTGCCTTCTCCCTTGTGCAGTGCCGCCGAAGACTATGTCGTGATGACTGGGTGTTGTGTGATGTCCTTAGGTTAGTTAGGTTTAAGTAGTTCTAAGTTCTAGGGGACTGATGACAATAGATGTTAAGTCCCATAGTGCTCAGAGCCATTTGAACCGTTTGAACCGAAGAGTATGTCTCTGATGTTCTTAGGATTGTCGGATTTCGGAAATGACAGCATGCTTCGGCCACACACATCCATACACCCACCCACCCACACACACAACACACACACACACACACACACACACAAACACACACACTTAAGGTCGGAACACATCTACCAGAAACCAGCACTCTATGTACTGCATGCTCTGTTAATTAATCCCTAATGGGGAATCGAGAGTGACTCACTCTTCGCTTGGATAGCGCAAATGATAACACATGTTTTCGAGCAGTAACTAAGGATCGTTTTAACAAAACTCAACAAACGCCATTTTTCAAATTGCTATTTTTAACAGTTTTTGGCACTTTAATGTGAACTTCACTCAACGGCTAAAACAAAATACGACAAAACTTAATATTTACTATTATAAAAGTCCCAGAATATAGTAAATTTTCACAGAACTCGACATCTCCATTTTTAAAGATTCCACAGAACTCAACAAATCCTTCTTTTATACGGCGTGGTTGAAACACAGAACGTAAAATTTTGAAGTTAGGTTTAGAAGCCTTTGTACTTACATGTGTTTACTGTTGAGCAATCAGACAACATGCTACAAGATAAACCACATGTTTTCTGAGCGCCTGTTAGACAAGTCATATTGTCCAGCGTAATTTTCTTTCATGTTCAGCCACCGTTTCACTATAAGATTAGTAGCTGCTCTAGAACGTTCCTGTTGTTACATCATTATTAAGATGTTAGGAGATTCAGAATAACATGAACAGTCCAGGAGGTGAAAAGTGGAAGACAAAGTCATAAGGGTGAGAAGTGTACAGCTGTACCCTCAAATGAAGATATGGATACAGACTGTAACAATATTGAAACAAGAAAGGAAACAACATCGAAAGCAGAATTTTGTTGTTGCAATGATCTTATTCATTTTAGAGATAGCCAGCATATGAATAATACCAAAGTTGAAGGGGATTATTTCTAACTACGATTCATGAGAGTGATCTTGCCTAAAAGAGTCAGGGGGAGGGAAGATACTAAAAGTACACAAAGATCCATGTCAGTGTCATACTGTATAAGAGAAGAACAAGCCAAGAGATTGCCGTATGTGCCTGAGCATTCATAAAAGTAGCAGGTAAGTCTGATTTTATTTATAGCCTAAAGAAAAAGTTTGTAGAATGAAAATAACAGTCTGAGCAAGCTATATTTATTATATATGCATTTTTTCCTGAAGTCTGGAGGCAGACTCAGGCGTATTGCCAAAAGTCGTAAGCAACAGGGTGTACTACCTAAGGAGAATTGGGGTGGACGAGCTCGCAGGCTACAGGAAAAGGACAAAGAGCAGATGCAGATCATTAAGAAAGATATACTTAATTATAAAGGCGGATCAACTCATTTTCTTAGAAATAAATTTGAGCGGTCATATATTCCACAAGAGTTAAATCTTTAAAAACTGCATGACTGATAGAATACTTCTTGTGTTAAGCAAGAATTGTTTGAATGCTCTCATCGAAAGAATCAAAGGGTAATCTACAAATCTTTCAACCTGGGCTTTGGAAATCCTTATACTGATAGTTGCTCAAGTTGTGCGTACTTTGTCGCAGAGTTAAAGTCGGCTTAATACTTGGAACTAAAAAATAATATAAGAATAGATTATAGACTACACAAAATAAGGGCAAAAAGATATTTCACTATTTTTAAAGAAAATAAAAACTGTATCGTGACAGATTATTTTGATTACTGGGAGAATCAGCCCTTACCCTTACTATCTACTGGGGAAGCATTTTACTCCACACAGGTCTTGTTGTATAACTATACGATCTTAAAATATTCACAAAAGGTAGCGCACTAAGTTTTTCACTACACATAGCTTGAGGGTGATTCGGGAACGGGGGCTAATGACATTGCATCTTCTGTGAGAAACTATTTAAATTTTTTAGAGCAAGTTATAGTGGAATAAGGTGCATAAAATCATGGTCTCAAATTATTTTCTATTGCTTGTGACTCCCAAAAGAATATTTACGTAGTGGTGGCAATGCTTGTGAATCTTACTGAGGGCTGAAAGGTATTTAAAGGAACTCAAAATTATTTCTCAGTACGTGGGTTTTTTGTTAGCTTTTTGCTTCCTAACAGGGCTTTTGGCCCTACTGAAACACAACTAAGAAAACACGAAACAGTCACCCTGCCCTCAAAATATTATGACATTTTGAAAAGGTTTGTGGTATAGGCTGATATACTTATGATATCATATCAGTATCCAAAGTTGTAATGAAAGTCAAATTACTTTTTATGATATCTGAGGAAGATTACTGCATTACGTAAGACGACCTAAAATAGGGAATCACCGATAGACGTTGAAGTGTTGAAACCTGAAAAGAGAAGTGCTTCAATAATATTTGGAGCAGCTCATCTCCCATCACTGAACCACGCAAACAAAAATGAAGCTGATGAAATGAAGAATTTGATGTCTTATTTTGAACATGATTCACGGGAAAGTAAAGAGTTTTATTCAAAACTTGTAGAAGGGAATGCTAAAGTGACAGAAGACAAAATTCTGTATTATGATGAACGTTGCACTTCACATAGCATTAAATCTAAACATTGTGTTGAAATATGTACTACTGCTCTACTTGTTACTTAAATGTATCACTGTGTGTTTCATTACAGGTTTAGGATATGAGAAACAGATTTTGTTAGTGTGGAAACGTCTGTCATGTGTTAACTTACAAGACAAATGTAAATTTACTAATACGTCGTTAACTTCTTATTCTGGTATTATCCACAAATGCAATACACTCAAGAACCCATTGATTTAAGTGCTTAGAATATATATTTACAACATCTGTCTTAGTAATATAAACAAACCGCATGCGAGAAAACGTAGATACGTCGAGTCTCGCAAAAGATTGTAATTTGTAACTGTTTCCCTCGTCGACAAAGGCTGTTAATTATGGCCGGCCGGAGTGCCCGAGCGGTTCTAGGTGCTACAGTCTGGAACCGCGCGACCACTACGGTCGCAGGTTCGACTCCTGCCTCGGGCATGGATGTGTGTGATGTCCTTAGGTTAGTTAGGTTAAGTAGTTCTAAGTTCTAGGGGACTGATGACCACAGCAGTTAAGTCCCATAGTGCTCAGAGCCATTTGAACCATTTGTTAATTATGAACTTCACTCATTCATTCACCTACCTCGATCTACATGAGTGACTAGTACTTAATTTTTGAAATATTTTGAAGCAATGATACTGAATGCAAGTAGAAAAACTTCTCTGTAAAACTTTGTAAATCCTGTTTGTTGAGTTTAGTTAGAGTGGTCCCCAGTTTTAATCTGTCGAACGTAATATTTGTAACGAGTTCTGTAGATGTTTGTGGATTTTTGTTTTTAAAAATGAGCTAGCTATTACTTTAGAATTCAGCTTTCACAGTGGTCTGTATAATATGCGAGAAGTATTGGAGAAATTCTGTGATTTATACGTTAAGGTTTCTGTGGGAGATCCTAGTTGGGGCATTTAATGTTTCTTGACGCGTTTTTGAATGAGAGATCTAGGCGTATTTTGAATATCTTTCATCGCAAGCCCCAACACCTTTCTTGTAGTCTCCCACAGCAGTTTGTTGAGCATATCTGTGAAACTCACTTACACGGTACACTGTTTTCTCTATCTCCTCCGTTAATTTATCGAAGTGCCCCAGACCGTCGAACAGTTATCAGTTATTGGTCAAATGAGAGTTTTGTAATGGCCTCTTTCGTGCGCGAATTCTTCGGATAGATCTGAGTTTAGAGTCTGCCATCCCCAATACTGGATTTTAGTGGTTATTAGAAAGTAAGTAATTTCAGATAGATAGATACACCTAGATCCTTGACAGTCGCTGTTGATTCAAGTGAACAGTGGCATCACCGATCGCATTATTAAATACTGGATCTTTCTATTTATATGCATGATATTACATTTATTTGTTTCAGGAGTCAGCTATGATTTTCTGCATCAGATATTTATCACCTTCAAATCATTGTGTATTTCTTAACAGCTCTATAATGGTGTAGTATTTTTGAACATTACTGCGTCCTGTTTGAAGACTTACAGAGGTACAGGCGTTATTTTCACGTTAATTAACGCAAATCGTGAGCAGTAACTTTCCTAGCTGACTATCTCAAGGCACGCCGAACTCTTATTTTTGATTATGGTGATGCCTTCCCTTTATGAACGAAATACTGGTTTCTGTTTGCTAGCAAGTCTTCACTTAATTCGTGTAGCCGATTGTATATTCGGTACGTAGGAATTCTGTTTCGTAGGTGACACACTATCAGCCTCAGTTTTTCTATATGTTATTTTCTGATTCTCCGAACGAATGGAGTGAGTTGTGTGGCATAATCGATGCTTGAGGAAACAACCCATATTCATAAAGAATAGTTATTTGGACTCCAGAAATTGCTTCACATGCGAGTCAATGGACGATCTTTACAATTTACGATTGCATGTTATACTACGACTAATGTTAAAAGTGAGCACAGAACATGGTTAACGATAAATATCCATTATTTTATACTAGTACAAGCCAGAAACACGTTTAAATCCCGACTGACATCTCCCAAAATCCCTAAACACCCTTGTGCAGCAGAAAAAGTAGCGATATAAATTTTTTTTCGTAATTAGAGATTCCTGTGTACAGAATTTAAATCCCTGAAAATGATGTAATGTCACTCCTAACACTCTTTTTGCGTTTTTAGGCCACCCGATTTATCTTAGAACTTCACTTACCTGACCCAACATAAGCTCCAGTTTGACATGTGCCAAATACTATTGCAGCGATTGTTTTACAGCATCTTTGGCGATCTACCAGCACCCAAATTCCATGTCTCATTATCTGTTCTTCTTGTATGGGCTGTGCAGTTCCTGCAGTCCAGTTTTGCCTGATACTATCTGATTTCCATCTTCCCAGAGGATTACATGCCTAAACTTTCTAATGTATTCGGTAAATGGCTATACCATTCTAGTAGCTTCTTGACGATATGTTCATTCTTCAGTCTCTGTATTATTCCGGTTCTGAAACACGTTGTTTAACTCATCGCTTCCAATGTGCGGCGTCTTTTGATTTTTTTTTTTTTTTTTTTTTTTTTTTTTTGCCAGTGTCTACACTTTTACCACAAACGAAAGACTGCTTCACACAGAACACTTGTACAATCACTTATTTTATATACTGGAGTTACTCTCATTGGTTAACATTGTATTTACATAATATACATCTACGTCTACATACATACTCCACAAGCCACGGTACGGTGCATGGTGGAGGGTACCTTTTACAACTACAGATCATTTCTTTTTCTGTTCCACCCGCATATAGAGCGAGGGAAACAACTGTCTATATGCCGCTGTACGAGTCCTAAGGCCGGCCGTTGTGCCCGAGTGGCTCTTGACGCTTCACTCTGGACCCGCCTGACCGCTACGGTCGCAGGTTCGAATCTTGCCTTGGGCATGGGTGTATGTGATGTCCTTATGTTAGTTAGGTTTAAGTAGTTCTAAGTTCTAGGGGACTGATGACCTCAGATGTTAAGTCCCATAGTGCTCAGAGCCATTTGAACCATTTGAACGAGCCCTAATGTCTCTTACTTGATCTCCGTTGTTCTTACGGGAATGTATCTTGGCAATAGTATCATTGTTCTGCGGTCAGCTTCAAATTTAAGTTCTCTAAATTTTCTCAGCCAACGGCCTTGCCGCAGTGGTAACACCGGTTTCCGCCAGATCACTGAAGTTAAGCGCTGTCGAGCTGGGCTAGCACTTGGATGGGTGACCATCCGGTCCGGCGAGTGCTGTTATCAAGCAGGGTGCACTCAAGCTTGTGAGGCAAACTGAGGAGCTACTTGACTGAGAAGTAGAGGCTCCGGTCTCGCAACCTGACATACGGCCGGGAGAGCGGTGTGCTGACCACATGCCCCTCCGTATCCGCATCCAGTGACTCTTATGGGCTGAGGATGACACGGCGGCCGGTCGGTACCGTTGGGTGCTCATGGCCTGTTCGGAGGAGTTCAGTTCTAAAATTTTCTCAAATGAGTTTCGCGAGAAGAACGTCGTCTTCCGTCCAGGGATTCCCATTTGACTTCATAAAGCATCTCCGTAACATTCGCATGTTGGCTGAAACTACTGGTGACACATGTAGTAGCACACCTCTTAACCGCTTCGAAATCCTCTTTCAATCAGGAGTATGGGATCTGTACTCAAGAGTGGATCGCTCTCATGTTCTGCATGCAACCTCCTTCATGAAGGAGCTAGACTTTTAGAAATTCTCGCAATAAACCGAAGTCGATCATCCGCCTACCCTACTACCATCGTTATGTGCCCATTCCATTCCATATTGCCCTGCAACCTCACGTCTAGATATTCAATCCACGTGATTGTCCGAAGCAGCAAACTATTAATGCTGTATTCGAGCATTACTTGATTGTTTTGCCCACCCACCTGCATTAAGTCTTATTTTTCTACATTTAGAGCAAGCTGCCATTCGACACACCAACTAATAATTTTGTCTAAATAATCTTGTACCCTCCTACAGACATTCAACGATGACATCATCCCGTACACCACAGCGTTATCACTGAACAACCGTTAACTGCTATTCACCCTGTCCGTCAGATCATTTATGTATGTAGAGTATAACAGCGGTGTTATCACATATCCCGAGGGCATTCCTGACGACACCCTTGTCGCTGATGAACACTCGCCGTCGACGACAACCTACCTTGTTCTTTTACTTATCAAGTCCTCGAGCCACTCACATGTCTGGGAACTGAATCCGTATGGTTGGAACTTCGTTAACAGTCCTCAGTGGGGCACCTTGTCAAAGCCTTTCCGTGAATCTACGAATATGGAGCCTGCCTGTTCCCCTTCATCCATGGTTCAGAGACTGTCATGTGAGGAAAGGGCAACCTGATTGTCGCATGAACGATGCTTTCTGTATCCGTGCTTATTTGTGGACTGAAGCTTTTCTGTCTCAATGTAACTTATTCTTTTCCTATTGAGAATATGTTCAAGTACTCTGCAGCAAACCAAAGTTTAGATTATTGATCTGTAATTTTGTGGCTCCGTTATTTTACCCTTCTTACATACAGGAGTCACCTGCGGTTTCTTTTTCAGTCTAATGGATCTTCGTGCTGGGTGAGAGATTCGAGATAAATGGGAGCAAGTGAGGATCATTACCGTAGAGTATTCTCTGTAAAACTGAATTGGGGTTCCATCCGGACTTGGTGGCTGACTTTTTTAAGTTTCTTCTCTATTCTAACAGTGCATACTACTATGTTTACGGGAGTCTCAGCGACATTAAAATGACGGTATGTTTGTACGATCACCGTGGGTGAATGATTTCTTAAATGCAAATTTAAAACTTCAGTTTTTCTTTTTCTATCTTCTGTTGCCATCCCAGACTGGGCGACGGGTAACTTGATAGAAGCCTTCAACCTACTTAGATATTTTACGTAGCAAAATTCGAGTCTATTGGATTCCGGTGTGCACAGAGAAATGAAAATTCAAATATAAACACTTGCATATTCTCGTTGCTTGCTCTGGCTGTAAGCAACAGCTTCAGTTTCGTTTCTGCCATGTAAATTGTAACATCAACTGTCGCATGTTTATTCGCTGATATGGTTATACCTATATGCCTCGTTTGGCAATGCACCGATAAGGACTATTTGATATTGGAGACTAAATCAGCAGTAGCTCACGGAATGTACGACTGACTGCTGTTCTTGTTTACACTTGTATTTTACGTGGGACCAGAATTTTCTCGGGTTCTCGGGTATACCTGTTACTTACAAGGAACCCTTTGAGAGGGAGGTCGCAAAAGGCCAATGAGTCTGCGGCATTCGACGCCCTACATATTGTCTACCATGCAACCACAAAACTGGTTGCACACGGAAACGGAGGGGGGGGGGGGGGGAGGGGACTTGGAGGTAACCAATGGCAACGGAGCGTAGTTGAACTGCTTAGTCAACGAGTAAAACAAACACAACAGCGCTACAGTGGTAGTGGTGTTGACAGTAAGCAGAGCGATGGCAAAAGTAAACAAAGCAAACATTGGATTATTTCTACACCAACTGTTTCCGAAGATGGCATTTCGTTAGGAAAGAACCCACGGAATTTCGCAGAGTGAGAAAGAAGTGGCGGATGATATATTTGCGTTTCTGTAAGGTGAGTCAGTGGAATGTGTGGAGTCCGAAACGGTCGGACTGTGCGGACAATGTACATGAAGAGTACAGTCATGACGATACGAGCTTAACAAGTGAAAGTGATACTGAAACAGTTGTCGAGCCATATATTCCACCATCCTTGTCGGACACGGAGCCACAAATCCCGTCTCCACTGAAACATAGTAAAGGATAATCATTGTCCAAGAAGCGGGTACTAAACGTAATTACGTACACTCGACAGCAAAAAAAGTGGGTCACCCCTGAATTCCAACATGTAGGCTGCACCTGAATGTATGCAACCAACATACCATATCTGTGTTGCACATAGTCGCAACCGTCCACAGTACATTCATTGTAAGATACACAATGGGTACCGCTAGAGACTACTAGAGAACACCAGTCTTTGTGACAGTCCGTCCAGATGTTAAGTAACACCACGATAGTACAGAAGAGATCAGACAGTCCTTAACGTCTGTAAACTAAACTTAATTACAATAAGTGACATTTCAAATATTATGGGACAACTAGTTTTGTCACATAAATTGTTCAGTAAGCCTTGGGCACAATTAAATTTTTGAGACAGTATATGGATTTATAAAGTTGTATGGCAATTGGAAATAAGTTCTTTGCTGTCTAAAAGATTTACCCAACACATGCTGAACGTCGTTCAACGTACAACGGGGGAGTGGTTTCGCATCAACTTTATGTAATACCAAGCAGTGAAAAGAAAACGTGATTAACGGCGGCAACCACTCTACGGATATCCCAACATTAACAGCGAATCATAAGTAATTTCATTGTTCACATTACTCATCAACAGTTACTTGTACACGAAGTTGTACTTTAGATTACATGACCAACGTCTTCGTTCTGGATCCGGATGCACACCCAGAACGTAAAGCCATTGTTAACCAAGCAAAGCTGTGTACCGTATCGAGACTCGATCAATAGGCAGAAAGAGACGTCAAATATTGACGTTTGCACCAGTATCAGTTATCAATTCTCAACTTGAACGTAAATGACGATAATGTTTGTACGAAAGCAGGAACCCTAACATGACAATTACCTTCTTGGTAATTAACCTCGAAAGACGTTGTATAGTGTTGCATTGTCAAGGAATAAAGGATGCACATGTTTAAAATTGAAATGCCATCGTGTAATGCTGGGGACACGGATGCGAACCCAGCACCTAATCGGAATGTTGAATAAGTACGTAAAATCAGAATGTAGATATCACAGTTTGTCACCAGTAGTGGGGTTGTAACCTTAAATGACGACTGAAGTTGTATTGCCTGACCGGGATTCGAACCCAGCGCCTACCACCGTCGTTGTCTAACCAGGAACAGACGAGAAATGTCCAATGTTGGTCCACCATCAGCGAGATGTGCACACGTTTAACTAGAAATAAGGTGACGAAAACGTCTACGCCGACTGAGAGTCGAACGCCGCACACATGGTTATGAAGACACGTTAATAATCAACTTCATATTCAGTAGAAGCTAGGAGTAGCATGTTTAGTTGCAAACCTTAAGGCCTTACTCATCCCTAGTAACGTATTGCCTAATATCTGCGATATCATGATATTAATTTACAAGTGGATTGACTGCCGTAAAGAGCAATGATCTCTAGTAGTCGTGTATCATTGAGATGTAAATGAAGTGCCTCAGCAGAAAGTAATTTCCGTCGTGCAGCACGTATTGTTTCAGAGACACTGAGTACATGTTATAAGTGCACAAAACGTGTATTATATACTAAGTATATACTATTATTTGGAGAAGCTGTCGCCAAACCTGTTTACTTTTACATTCCCTTTAGTTGTCGTGGTTGAATACAGGTTTTCTTAAGGCTACATCTAATGCACGGCGCTTACAAGAAAGTATAGTTTCCTGCGTCATGCTATTGCTAGCTAGGTGAAATATTTTGTGGTAGCTATGTCTAAAATGAATGTCTTTTTGAAAGTATTGTCATAACTTTTGATCTTTCAAGGGGTGACCGTGGCCATGCGGCCCGGGTCTGTACTAGCCGCGGCTCGCGAGCTACGGGCCAGCCAGCCTGGCCGAGGCGAGACGCAAGTGAGCGAGCTGGCGGTAGCGTTGGTGGGCCAACAGACCGGGACGAGCCAGCACGGCTGCGCCGCATGCCTCTGCCTCTGCCTGCCGCTCCGTTTGACGTAAATATGTTTACCTCCTCTCCTGGAATCAGTATAAGAGCGGCAAGCAGAAATACACATCAGACTGTCTGCCGTAATGGCTCACTGGGAGAGGTCTATTCAAGGGAGAGTCAAAAAATGGTTCAAATGGCTCTGAACACTATGGGACTTAACATCTGAGGTCATCGGTCCCCTAGAACTTAGAACTACTGAAACCTAACTAACCTAAGGACATCACACACATCCATGCCCGAGGCAGGATTTGAACCTGCGACCGTAGCGGTTCCGTACCACATACCACAGCAACGAGATGGTGGATGATCTGCCTTGAAAGAGGCACCACCAACAGGGCTCCTGGCTCAGGCAGGAAGAGAGTGATCTCACGGCAGGAAGACAGGGACCTAGTGTCTAGGAGCAGAGAAAATCCCTTTCTGAACGCGAAGCAGTTGCTGCGGGAGACCAACTTCCCGGCTCCAGTGACACGATTCGCCGAAGGCTGAGGGACGCTGGACTGCATGCACGACGATCCGCCGTGAATCAAGAGCTCAGCGAAGACAACGTTTTATACCAGCTAGCATTTGCGGAGCTCCATCTGAGGGCGTCGTGGGACAACGTCATTTTCACTGATGAGAAGGTGTTTTCCACCAATAACGACGGTCCACGAATCGTTTACAGGCCGTAAGGGACTCGCCATTGACGCGAATATGTAACTACGACGAGAAGAAGTCGCCGCCTATCTGTTACCTGCTGGGGTTGGAATTCTGCGAGAGGGGCGGGAATTCTTCACAGGATAGAAGGAACTCTGGACAGCGCGCAGTATGCCCACATATTGGAAAATGTGATGCTTCCGTCAGTGCGAATGCTGTACGCAGAAGGGGACGTCGCATTGGAAGAGGACCATTCTCCCATTCACAGGTCTGCATTTGTTCAGCACGGCTCTCCACGATTGGCGTCAACGTCATGGACTGGCCGCCACGGGCGGCTGATATAAACTCCATGGAAAACATGTGGGCTGAGGTCGACAGAACATTAACAGAGAACTGGCCACGAAACCAACCAACTACTGCGGACGCTCTTTGGGACTGCGTCCTGGAAGCCTGGGAGGAAGTTGCTTCTTCAGGCTATTACGTCCGACGGCTTATACATTCTATGCCAAGACGCGTGATAGAAGTACAAAATAATGAAGGATTCTGGATAAAATATTTGAGTTCTTAAAATGTTGTCTTATGTCTTAATTTTCGTTATTTTTCCTCATTTGGAGCTAGTGGAAGATCGCGTGGCAACAGAAAAGATACAATATGGGTTAGCTTTCCTTTGAGTTGCCCTTTTAATTTAAGTGGGTTTCTTTTGAATATACAGTTTGTTAAGTATTCTATTTTGATTTCATTTATACCCTATCTACATACTTACAAACTAATCAGCGTAGATGGACTCTGTCATAGTAGTTTTTGTTATTTCAAACACGTCTCTCTCTTCCCCTCTATCCATGAATACACCCTCCGTCCTCCTCACAATATGCCAACGATTTCACGTTATGTTTACTCGCTGCGCGGGATTAGCCGAGCGGTCTTGGGCGCTGCAGTCATGGATTGTGAGGCTGGTCCCGGCGGAGGTTCGAGACCTCCCTCGGACATGGGTGTGTATGTTTGTCCTTAGGATAATTTAGGTTAAGTAGTTTGTAAGATTAGGGACTGATGACCTTAGCAGTTAAGCCCTATAAGATTTCACAAACATTTTGTATGGCTCTGAGCACTATGGGACTTAACATCTATGGTCATCAGTCCCCTAGAACTTAGAACTACTAACCTAACTAACCTAAGGACATAACACAACACACAGTCACACACATTTGAACATTTATGTTTTCTCGTTGTTAATATCTGTACTATTCTCTCTCACACTCTCTCTCTCTGACACTATCGTCGCAAGTGCCCTTCTATTTCACCCCCCTCAAAACTTTGTAAACAAATATAGCGGTTTCCAATGACGCTACCGAGCGAGGTGGCGCAGTGGTTAGCACACTGGACTCGCATTCGGGAGGACGACGGTTCAATCCCGTCTCCGGCCATCCTGATTTAGGTTTTCCGTGATTTCCCTAAATCGTTTCAGGCAAATGCCGGGATGGTTCCTTTGAAAGGGCACGGCCGATTTCCTTCCCAATCCTTCCCTAACCCGAGCTTGCGCTCCGTCTCTAATGACCTCGTTGTCGACGGGACGTTAAACACTAACCACCACCACCACCAATGACGCTACATTTTCTCTTTTAATTGGTGCTGTCTTTACTCTCTATCATTCCTCTTACCACCTATGAAACCGTATTCTTTGATCTCCCCTTCCCCATAACCCATTCTTCGTTCTGAGAACAGTCCTTCCTTATCTCTCGGTCCTAAGATAAAACGAACTGTGGCACACATCTAAGTAAGCAATACTTTGCAAGCATTTCACGCTTATATTTTGCACTTCTGCACTTCTATCCATTCCCAGATCCCGCCCTCCTTCCTGTTACGCGTCTCTTGACATCTGCATCTGCATCTAAATGAATACTCTGCAATTCATAATTATGTGCTTAGTAGGGGGTTCTGTGGTCTGGTGGATTTATCTTGTATTGATGTGTCAAACGTGTAGGTTCACATCTCACGTCAGGCGTAGATTTTTAACACACACAAGTAGCTCTCCTTCACCCCTAGAAACGCCAAGTGCAGAACGCCAGTAAGCTCCGTAGTTCAATATCTGCAGTGAAGATAACATCCCTTCGCTGCCGACTGGGCATTCGTTTGAGCTGTGACAGATGGAGAAACCCCGTAAGGCAGAGACTCTGTCACCAGCAAGCCGTCGTAAACTAGAAAACGTATTTCATTTAATGAACCAATGGCCATGTAAGTTCACAAGGCTCTTACTTTATTTGAAACTGAGACGTTGAAAATTGTGGTGCTGGACTGGGATTAGAATTCGATTTCACTGTGTTCCCGAAGACTGCAAAATCTTCTAGGCGTCCTCGAAAGGCACCTATTTGGTTTCTAATCCTGATCAGCACAAAATATTCATTATTTCATTTCAAGCCCTAGCATGTGCACTCCGAACTACTGGTGAAAAATAATTGTATTTTCAACGTCTCTTCGTTCGTTTCAACTCACAGCCACATGATGAGCTTTTTATCACAACATTACAAGATCAAACGTTTCCTTACATTTTTTCAAGTTCAAACATTCCTCTCCATCCTACTGGTGAAAACGGATTTGGGTTTGACGTTGTGTTCGTTGTGATCACCAACGGCGACATGTTGTGGATTCAACTTCTAGCGAGCAGAGTATTTTCCATCACATCATTGAAAGTACAAACATGCCATTCCTAGCTATTACTGGAAAAGAATTTGATAGTTAAAGTTTCTTCATGACCACGTGTGCGGGGTTTGAATTCCATTCAGCACAGAACTTTTCATCGCCTGATGTCTAGCTAAACATGCGCCCATCTCGCTACTGGTGAACCAACAATAGCTATTTATCGTCTGTTCCTGGCTAGAAAACGACGGTGCTAGATTCTGGGTTCGAATCCCAGACAGGCAAAAACAATTCTATCGTCAATTAAGGTTCCAGCATTTCGCTATTGGTGAAAACTTTTGATATTTGACTTCTGATTCTATGTACAGTCGTGCTCAAAAGTATCCGAACGACCTGAATTGCATTTCACCTGATTTCCATGCGACCTACATAACGCAGCTATCTAGCAGGTCCTCTAATCGCTCCTTGGTACACTCGTTTGACTATTGAAAATGGTTCCAACAAATCACCACTAGAAAACACTGCTCTGTATCGCAATAATTCAAGATGTAAAGTAATACCACGATACTACAAATATCAGGGAACACCTCATCACAGATAATACTGTCCTTAAGGCTTGTAAGCTGAAATGTTAGCACTCTCATTATTACGACAGATAGGTAATGTACGTAGTAAATTCGTCGTATTCATGATTTCCTCTTCAAAGTAACATACCATACTTGTTATTTAACACAAAATGTCATTAAAAATTTACGTGATTTACGAGCAGCTAGTTGACAATAAGTATGAACTTCGAATGACACGACGAACCGCCTCGTTCTGCATATGGATTCAAACCAAGGTCATGCAGGCTAGGCCGCGGTGGCCGTGCGGTTCTAGGCACTTCAGTTCGGAACCGCGTGTCTGCTACGGTCGCAGGTTAGAATCCTACCTCGGGCATGGATGTGTGTGATGTCCTTAGGTTAGTAGTTCTAGGTTCCAGAGGACTGATGACCTCAGATGTTGAGTCCCATAGTGCTCAGAACCATTTGAACCAATCATGCAGGCTGAGATTTCGTGGCTGACGGAAATTAACAGTCATTCCTAACTAGGCGTAAAGAGAGTGATGTACCTCATTTTTGGACAGTATCAGTTAGGAAATATCAACTTTAAATTACATAACGTAACATTTTTAACGGTCGCGAATTCCTACCCAGCATCTATTGTCCCTGTTAACGAACTAAGAGAGATGTTAAATATTGCTACTTCACAAGTAACTTACTTGAAGTGCAGTGAGGTAAAGCTTTGTGTTAGACGGGGATTCGAACCCAGAACCTAATCGGATTGTTATCGAAGCAGAATCAACTTTGACATATCGGATTTTCCCGGCAGTAGCTAGATGTATTAAATGAAATGACGAGACGAAACATTAATTTTTCCTTCCCAGGACTCCAACCCGGCACGTATCGCTGTAATATTCTAGAGAAAAGGAACGTTAAGTACAGGTTTGTTACACCAGCAGCGACATGTGAGCATGTTTGAACTAGAAATAATATGACGAAGTGTTCAGTGCTGACTGAGAATCGAACCCCACACATATCGTTGTTGACTACACACAAAGAGACAACACTTACCGAATTTTTCTCCATCAGCAGCTCGGAATAACATCCTTGAACTTACAGTGATCTCGCAAATAGTTCTGTGTCTCACTGGGAGTCAAAAAATGGTTCAAATGGCTCTGAGCACTATGGGACTCAACCGCTGAGGTCATTAGTCCCCTAGAACTTAGAACTAGTTAGACCTAACTAACCTAAGGACATCACAAACATCCATGCCCGAGGCAGGATTCGAACCTGCGACCGTAGCGGCCTTGCGGTTCCAGACTGCAGCGCCTTTAACCGCACGGCCACTTCGGCCGGCACTGGGAGTCAAAAATGTCAGATATCGTTAGAGTTGACAACGAATGAAATGCATTAAAAATAAAAATTATTATCCACCAGTAGATAGGTGTTCTCATGCTAGAGCTTGATAATACATAGTGAAAAGTTTAGTGCTGGGCCAGGATTCCAACCCATTCATGCGTAATATGTGGAGATCTTGAGGAATGTGCAGTTTTGTACAAACAACAAGTTGTAGTCGAGCTGTATTGTCACGAAGGGATCATATTCCGCGTTAACTGCGGTCTGAGTTGCATTCCCAGTTCAGAAACAATTTTATCGTCATACAGAAGCTCAAATAAAAGACGGAATAAGTGCACTGTGACCATACACGGTGTTTGTTTCGTCACTAGGTTACTGGAGATAGAGTATCTACATGTCGCCACTCCTTACTTTGTTGTGGTTCCACCTAACGTCTACTTGGTAGACAAGGAATATCATGTTTAATGTGATTTTCAGACCACAATGCCATTATACCTTCTTCACTTGGCGTAGCCAGAAGAGAATAGAATCTGCCTCTCCCTATCAAAGAACATCGGCAGAAGTTGGAATCGAACCGAGACCAACATCATACGAAACTATCATCAGTCCAACGGACCACCAAACCCTCGTCTCTAAGAGTCATTTCTCTATCATAACACCGTTGCGGCACACAAGATAGGAATTCTGACACACAGGCTCCCTGTAGTGGTTTGCAGGATGTTCAGTACATTCATTTACTTGGTTAACCGGATCGCCATGAACTAGCTGCCTTGGCTATCCAGTGCATACATTCGACTCTATTTTGTAATCACCGAAATAAAATCACGTAACTGCCAACTACACAGAACTGCGAACAGTGTAGGATGCAGAAATTTAAATAGGAAGTGTTCCTTTCCATTTGAGCTACTCTAATGGGCTATCTGTTTGTTGAAACCATCGTGCAGTGCAAAAGAAATGCTGTAACTGTCTGTCTCTCAGAAGTCTAGATCCGGCCATATGCATTATCTCACAGCACTGTGGAATGCCGAAGCTCTTGAGGAACTGTTGTTCACTTCCAGAGGTGGTGTAGCTACGTCACAGCTAGTAGCGTAACGGTAAGCGTCGCGTGTTCTATTACATTCGTTACTACTTTTTTTTTTTAAACGCAATTCTGCTGTCTGCTGAAGTTATCAATTTAATGGAACTTTGAACATAATTCTCTTCACCTCTCACCCCAAAAGAGTCGCATGTGGAAAAAAGGCTAACTTCTGCGTCATTTTGTTCTTTTCAGGTTTGAGACGGCCAGGCAGATGCTTCTCGACGCCTTTGTATTATGTATGGGGAGAGTGCATTGTGCCAAAATACGCCAGAAAAGTATTTTCTACATTAGTTGTCGTCTGGTAGTGTCATTTTATTCTTCTTCAAACCTTGTTTGACAACTTTAACTCAGAACAAGTTTTCTGTATACATGTAATCAATAAACTGCAAGTGCATTGTCAGACTGTTATATATAACATCAGAGAATTCGCATATATCGGTGATGATTAATTTCTATCACATGTTTAGTATTGTTTTAACAACATTAAAAGAAACCTTACGAAAACTGTGCACTGTATTGTAAGAAATGAAATATAACTATCCACGATAACCTTACGACGAAAGTAAGTCTGTTTTAACAAAACTGAGTATCTGTACACAAGCGTGCCTCTATCTGCACCAACTAGTAAAATACTACTCACTTAGATTTCGATTGGGTCTGTGTTTATATGGTATGCTGTGTCATACTCAACAGGTATGCAAATGTGGCACTTAATAAATAAAGTTACGTATTCCTAGAAACCCAAAATTTACTTGTCAGCAGCGGAGAGAGGCATTCCTGTTGTGCAGCATTGTAAGCTCCCACGAGGTATTAAAATGAGGTCGCAAAAAGGCTAACGAATTATAATCAAAATACAGTGAGACGCCAACTAGTCTGTCGTCATAGTGTTAAGTGGACTGAAATAGTTGGGTGTTATTGTCGTCTTTTCTTATTGAGATTTTCATATTACCCTGACACAAGACGCCGAGATAAATGTGTATATTCTCCGTGACGAAACATCCCACATTCCATTCATCCTGGTCCATTCGTTACGTGCATCCTTGTCAAAGAGTGATAGGAAAGCTGTTGTGGGGTGACGAATAACAATAACAATGGTAGTAATTACAAATCAGTAATCAAGGACGTTTACTGCATTACAGACGATTGAGAAAATAACCAAGAATGGCTGAATGTTTAATTGGCGCACTGAGTAGGTGTTCTTACCACTTTGTTACTGAATTCTGTTCTAGTTGTTTGCAGAGAGAAAACAAAGAACCCTGTAGCCATACATATCGCTAGTACGAGATATTACCTATCAACTATCCTTGCTTTACATCACGAGACGAGCATGGCGTCACTGAGCTGGTATTTGAAATACATTTCTGTTTTCTCTCTCTGTCTCTCTCTCTCTTTTTATTTTTATTTTTATTTTTTGAGGAAAGCATCGAGAAGCGCGATAATAAGCAAGTAGGCATATAACCTGTTTACAGTTATTTTCATCGGGATACATAATGCAAAAATACCCCTTTTAAGTGTGTTATTGCGTAATTCCAGTTATTGAGAGTATATTCGTGAACATTCTCGCATTCAGTGGGGTGAAACCTGTCACAGAAGCAAGCAAAACACAAATATTTCTTGCACCATACGCAACACACAAACGAAATCTCGCTGCACTGACATGTTGTCCGATATATTGCACGGAAAACATATATAAAAGTATATCTCGAAATACGCAGAAAGGCCCATAGAGATATTCGACTGAAACATAGCCATGACCAAAATTGTAACTGGGGTCGACAGCATCGTCGTCTACCGCCTTGACAACTCGAACGGTGACAGTGCTCGGCCGGTTACTTACGTATACTGGTATCAAAGCTACAGCATGAAAACACAAAAATGTTAATAACCCGAAGATCATTAGTTTTGGAACCCATAGAAAGTAAAGCAGTCATCAGTCGCAAGAGTCGTTTGAACACCACAGTGCTTTAATAGGCACGGACTTGTTGGAGGTGGTATGCTGTTGCTTTCATCCGACCCTTGAGTTGACTTACCTAGCCAATTAATAGGGGAACCTACAGTTTTACGTGGCTTTCGGACCACAATGCAACTCGGTATTTTTCACATCAACAAACACTGCCCCAGGGGAAATATGTGTAAAACGGCACATAAAAATCGTTGGACTGGTGAGGGATCGAACCTGAGACTTTCGTATCCATAGTCTTGCTCTTTATCACCTTGCCGTCAACACTGTGGTTTCTGCTTGCCATTAAAATTAAGGATCTCTCGCTTGTGCCCACGTTGGCACTTGCGTGTCCCTTAGGAGACCTTACCTTTGGGTTACCCTCGTATACGTGTGTGTAAACGCCTTCCAATGAACACTCAAGGAAGACAAGGATACCTAGTCTAGCTTCAATATTACAAATACGTCTCTGTTTGTGGATGAACGCAGACTTAGGTTGACAATCATTTTGAATATTTATCAGTACTGTACCCATTGGTGTTAAACTCTTTTTCAACCAATGATTCCCACAGCTACAGGAACACTACTTTAATACCTCTTACACAAAATACTTACGCAGTGCTATCAGACGAAAAGATCAACCTGACACAAGCTGTGGGAAGTTTGTTTTACAACCTTCGTACCTGGATAAAGAGCTTTTCCTATTTGAGATATCTGCGAACGTTGCTGCATAAGACGATTTAAGAAGAAACTAAATTCCTACAGCTACGCCAATGTTTAAAGAAATCACGTTAACGGCACTAAATCGTGGTTTGTAAATCGTTTACCAGCCGTACTCTGCCGCATTTCGCTGGTTCGAAGGCAAAAAGCTTATTAAAAAATTTCACTGAAGGAAAAGGGGGAAGAAATGTCTCCCACTCTAAGGTCATGTTGTTTTGCTTAAATGATTACAAAATCGGGTAAAACGAACAATGAGGTTGTCAGTATAAGCGCCGACCGGAATGGCCGAGCGGTTCTAGGCGCTACAGCCTGGAACCATGCGACCGCTACGATCGCAGGTTCGAATCCTGCCTCGGGCATGGATGTGTGTGATGTCCTTAGGTTAGTTAGGTTGAGTAGTTCTAAGTTTTAGGGGACTGATGACCACATCAGTTAAAACCCATAGTGTTCAGAGCCATTTCAACCATTTTTTTGTCAGTATAAGAACGTTACTGTTGTCAATATGATCTTGCACCGCCCAGGGCCTGTAATGATAAAGGGTCCGTTTAGGTCAGGTATATTGTACGCAGAAGTGGAAGAGAAAGCACCACTAAATTCTACAATCCGTATGCATTGCGTACACACAGAAATTACTGTTACAGTGTACTTATGGAGCCCAATGAGTGAATTGTATATTTTCCGGTGAGGAAGAGCACTGGCAAACAGTCTTCGCTACATTAGGTTACTTAAACTGGCGTCACTTTGAGCTAGAATTTATGGCCAGCGACTAAGTGTAAGGACAGTGAGTCGGATGCGGGTTTTGCAACTGTGAAATACTTTCCTTACATTATGGAAGCGAATATTAAATTTGAACTAATATTGCGAAAATTGTGGACTTGGATAGCTTAGAATGAAAATCTTTCTGTTTATTGCAAAGGAAAACAATTGATTTTCTAAAACATCCTGTGTCATAACCAACTTGAAACAGGTCACGTCGACTAAATCATATGGAAGAACCGACAGCGACGTATATTGGAAGGCAGTGAGATCCCTTGGCTTTTGGTTTGGCAGTATTCGACAGCCATTTCTAGGCGCAAGTAAATGAAGAGAGGCAGCGCGTTTTCGTTATCAAGTAACGTCTTCATCAATTACTTTAGTTTTAATGTGATCTACGAGTAATTGCTGATGTTTGATATTAACATGAAAAGGATTCCGTAGACAGGGAAAGAACTTGTTCTTGGGCAACTACATCTATCATGACCAAAAGGACTTACATGATCTTCAAGCACATGTGTTCCAGCAGAATGAAAATGATAGTAATAATGACGGTGATAATCGAATTATCCGGTAACTTCACACTTCACAGTGGATTTTCTCGAACTAAGAAATTTCCTGAATTAGTGAAAATTTCAAAATGGCTTCAAATCGAGGCTATGACGCCTAGAAGAGTCTTTACATCCTGCTGACATGAGAATAGCATAATCTCCACGTCAGAAGCTTGCTTCTACTTAACCATTTAATAGACTCGCTTTTTTTTCCACCGTGACTAGTTTAGTAAGCTAAGCACATCATCCATTACAGCACACTCCTGGGGCTGGGAAATGTGACCACAATGGTCTGGTGCAACGAACTATCACAAGTGCAATGCGTGGGTTCAGGCATTTACTTTTAAGAGGCACAAACAGATTTACTTTACCTCTGGTGATCTCAAGAGAAAGCTGTTATAATCCAAAATCCGCATTAAACATCATGTTCCTTCATTCCAAACTGGGCAGAGCCGGTTTACGTTGGAAAATGACATAGGCGGAGGTCAGGGTAAACAGAAATACTGTCACCAGTAAACTTACTTTTATCAGAAAATTTTGTTTTATTTGATGAACTGATAGCCGTCTAAAGGAACAGGGCCCTTATTTTACTTGTACTTGATTGAACTAGAGACGTTGAAAAATTTGGTGCTGGACTGTGATTCGAATTCGTATCTCCTCTTTCGAGGATCTGAATCTCTCGGAACAGTATAGTTCAATCATTTCATTCCTTTTCCCATGACTGCAGTCTTCTCTAGGTCTTCTCCAAAGGTAAATATGTGGGTCCGAATCCTGATCCAGTACAAAAATGTTCATAATTTCGTTTCAAGCCCTATCACGTGCACACCGGCGTGCTAGTGAAAATTAACGTGCATTTTTAATGTCTGTTCATGCTGCCAACAATTTCTGGACAAACACGCACACATATTACTGTTGGTGAGCAAGCAATTGATACTTAAGCAATATTCGTGGACAATAAAGAAGAACGGCAGGAGTGCGGTTCGATTGTCGCTCAGGCACAAAAATTTGTGTCCTTATTTTAGATTAAACACCTAGCAGCTGACAAGAAAAACCGATACGTAACATTTGATTTTACTTAGTTAACAATCCGATTACGTCTTGGGTTCGTATCTCAGTCGCAGAACTTCACATCATGCGCCTCATCTTTAAATTCATACACACTTCGCTACTTCTGAATTGAGGTATATCTGACATCTTTCATGGTTAGTTAACAGGGATGAAAGGGTCTTTATAGGAGTCCCCGGTTTATTACAAAAACTGTCGTCTTTTATTTTCAAGTTTAGATTTGGTTACTGATATAATAGAAAATTTCGGTACTTCATGACTCTTCATGGATATTCAGCAGTATGATATGATTAGATTAGATTTATACTTGTTCCATAGATCATGAATACGACATTTCGTAATGATGTGGAACGAGTCATTTTAATGAAAGATTTCTTTACATACCAGCATTCAATTTCTTTAAAACAATTTTTTACCTCTCTCTCTCTCTCTCTCTCTCTCTCTCTCTCTCTCTCTCTCACTCACACACACACACACACACACACACACACACACACACACACACACACACACATTCTCGTTTTATTTTTATTTGTTTTGTTGCGCTCGCCTATCGGCGAGGCACGAAAACGTCCGTGAATGAGTTTCTTAGTTTTGACTACAGTTACGAAAGAAATATAAAAACTACTATAAGAGTTACTGATCTATTATGCTTAGTAGCAGTCAGTTCTGAGTATTATTAGCAACTAAGCTCCAGTCCCTAAACCTAGTTACAGAAATGCGAATCAGACGCATTACGTATTCCAGGCCGTAGCAGCCGCGTCTTTGAGGCGCCAGCTATGGTCACTTCCCAGCCCGCTGTAGGATCACATCGGTTCGCCTTCTTCCTGCTGGTAATGTAACTGAGATTTGGCAACAACGCAAGGTATGTTGGACAACTCTGTGATCGACGAGTTACTTCCTGGTGTGCACGGAATTAAGCCCCAAAGTTCACTTGATTCCTCGTGTCATTTCCATTGAATAACCTGAGCTGTTATCGCTTGAGGTGTAACAGAAGATAGTAAATTTACGGTTTTCAACCCAGCAATGTCACTGAACGTGGCAATCGCAACTATAGTTCAATTCTTTTATCTTGGCGGCTCGCGCATGCCCGCCCAGACACGGGAGATTGCTGCGTTGCCAGTTGCACACGACGCACGCGCCAATAGAAGCAGCGCCATAGTATAGCATAGTTCGCAAGCTTACGTGTAGGGGGGAGCGCGCAGTTCATGAAGTAAAGCCACCACGGCCGCATTAACCCTTTCGCTGCTACAAAGACGTGCTCCCTGCATTCCGCGCTGTGCGCGATTTTGTCACTGCACTGCTCGCCTGTGCAGACACATCGAGTTCCGACTGTTTTGACACTCTTATCAATCGATTCCACGAAAACTATTTGGCCCAAAAATTAGATTTTTACACATCTTCTTGACTGATACCTTCCCCCCATAAATGACTTAATTTTGTTTCGATGTTCAACGCAATTATTATGCAGCATTAAATATAGTAAACCATTGCACGAAATTTTGAAGAGTTTGCAGAGGTAAAAGTCCATAGAGCATACTTTCCGTATGGTCGATTTTAGTTGCCACAATGTTGAGAATGAAATGTGGACAAGATACCTAAATTTCGTATAAGATTTACTGTATAACAATAGCTCATTTACGTACCACATAGGGGTCGTATGTAATATTGAGAAATATTCCGTCTTTCGCGACTGTAACAGAAGTTTTATTTACACTGAGCACGTTTGGCTTTATTTTAAAGAACTTCAATCAATCAAAAGGAAGTAGGCAAAATACATTAAACAAAACTGTGGACTTACAAAAACATTAGGACTCTGTGTCGACGTGCTGACCTGTGAAAATACGACTGTGATGGTTCGCGGTTCCAGCCTCGCTGAATGTAACGTTTTTATCCCTTCTGTGTAAGAGCTGCAAGCAGTCAGATCAAACATCGATTAGCATATCGTAAGAAAGTACCTTCAGCTCATAGTGCAATGGTGAAAAACTTACAATACTGCACAACAGGTAACGCCTCTTTCCGCTGCTGACAAGCGAATTTAGAGTGTCTAGGAATACGTAACTTTATTTACGAAATGCCACATTTGCGTACCTGTTGAGTGTGACACAGCATACCATTTAAACACAGACCCAATCAAAATCTAAGTGAATAGTATTTTACTAATTCGTGCAGATGGAGGCACGCTTGTGTACAGATACTCAGTTTTGTTAAAACAGACTTCCGTCGTAAGGATATCGTGGGTAGTTTTATTTCATTTCTTACATTACAGTGCACAGTTTTCGTAAGGTTTCTTTTAGTGTTGTTAAAACAATACTAAACATGAGAGAAAAATTAATCATCAACGATATATGAGAATTCTCTGATGTTATCTATAACAGTCTGACAATGCATATGCAGTTTATTGATTACATTCATGTAGAAAACTTGTTCTGAGTTTAAGCTGTCAAACAAGGTTTGAAGAACAATAAAATGTCACTACCAGGCGACAGCTAATGTAGCCAATACTTTTCTGACGTATTTTGGCACGATGCGCTCTTCTCATACATAATACAAAAGCTTCGAGACGCATCTGCTGCCTGGACGTCTATTAAACCTGAAAGGAACAAAATGACACAGACGTTAGCCTTTTTTCCACAAACGACTATTTTGGGTTGAGAAGTGAAGAGAATTATGTTCAAAGTTCCATTAAATTGGTAACTTCAGCAGACAGCAGAATTTCGTTTAAAAAAAAAGGGTAGTAACGAATGTAATAGAACACGCGACGTTTTATCAACAGTGCGCGACGTTTACCGTTAAGCTGCTAGCTGTGACGTAGCTAAACCACCTCTGGAAGGGAACAACAGTTCCTCAAGAGCTTCGGCATTCCACAGTGCTGTGAGATAATGCATATGGCCGGATCTAGACTTCTGAGAGACAGACAGTTACAGCATTTCTTTTGCACTGCACGATGGTTTCAACAAACAGATAGCGCATTAGAGTAGCTCAAATGGAAAGGAACACTTCCTATTTAAATTTCTGCATCCTACACTGTTCGCAGTTCTGTGTAGATGGCAGTTACGTGATTTTATTTCGGTGATTACAAAACAGAGTCGAATGTATGCACTGGATAGCCAAGGCAGCTAGTTCATGGCGATCCGGTCAACCAAGTAAATGATTGTACTGAACATCCTGCAAACCACTACAGGCAGCCTGTGTGTCAGAATTCCTATCTTGTGTGCCGCAACGGTGTTATGATAGAGAAATGGCTCTTAGAGACGAGGGTTTGGTGGTCCGTTGGACTGATGATAGTTTCGTATGATGTTGGTCTCGGTTCGATTCCAACTTCTGCCGATGTTTTTTGATAGGGAGAGGCAGATTCTATTCTCTTCTGGCTACGCCAAGTGAAGAAGGTATAATGGCATTGTGGTCTGAAAATCACATTAAACATGATATTCCTTGTCTACCAAGTAGACGTTAGGTGGAACCACAATAAAGTAAGGAGTGGCGACATGTAGATACTCTATCTCCAGTAACCTTTCTTATACTAGTTATATATTTCTAGTGACGAAACAAACACTGTGTATGGTCACAGGACACTTACTCCGTCTTTTATTTGAGCTTCTGTATGACGATAAAATTGATTCTGAACTGAGAATGCAACTCAGACCGCCCTTCGTGAAAATACAGCTTGACTACAAGTTGTTGTTTGTTCAAAACTGCAGATTCCTCAACATCTCCACATATTACGCATGAATGTGTTGGAATGCTGGCCCAGCACTAAACTTTTCACTATGTATTATCAAACTCTAGCATGAGAACACCTATCTGCTGGTGGATAATAATTTTTATTTATAATGCATTTTCATTCGTTGTCAACTCTAACGATATCTGACTTTTTGACTCCCAGTGAGACACAGAAATATTTGCGAGATCACTGTAAGTTCAAGGATGTTATTCCGAGCTGCTGATGGAGAAAAATTCGGTAAGTGTCGTCTCTTTGTGTGTAGTCAACAACGATATGTGTGGGGTTTGATTCCTAGTCAGCACTGAACTCTTTGTCATATTACTTCTAGTTCAAACATGCTCACACGTCGCTGCTGGTGTAACAAACCTGTACTTAACGTTCCTTTTCTCTAGAATATAACAGCGATATGTGCCGGGAAGGAGTCCTGGGAAGGAAAAATTAATGTTTCGCCGCGTCATTTCAGTTAATACATCTAGCTACTGCCGGGAAAATACGATATGTCAAAGTTGATTCTGCTTCGATAACAATCCGATTAGGTTCTGGGTTCGAATCCCTGTCCAACACGAAGCTTTACCTCACTGCATTTCAAGTAAGTTACTTGTGAAGAAGCAGTATTTAACATCTCTATTAGTTCGTTAACAGGGACAATAGATGCTGGGTAGGAATTCGCGACCGTTAAAAATGTTTACGTTATGTAATTTAAAGTTGATATTTGTTAACTGATACTGTCTAAAATCGAGGTATATCACTCTCTTTATGCCTAGTCAGGAATGACAATTTCCGTCAGTCACGAAATCTCAGTTTGCATGACCTGCCTTTGAATCCATATGCAGAACGAGACGGTTCGTCGTGTCATTTGAAGTTCATACATATTCTCAACTATTTGCTCGTGAATAACGTAAATTTTTAATGACATTTTGTGTTAAATAACAAATATGGTATGTTACTTTGAAGAGGAAATCATGAATACGACGAACTAACTACGTGCATTACCTATCTGACGTAATAATGAGAGTGCTAACATTTCAAGTATGTCAGTTATTGCAATAAATGTGAGCTTACAAGCCTTAAGGACAGTTTTACCTGTGATGAGGTGTTGCCTGATAATTTTAGCATCGTGGTATTACTTTATATCCTGAGTTATTCCGATACAGAGCAGTGTTTTCTAGTGGTGATTTGTTGGAACCATTTTCAATAGTCAAACGTCTGTATCAAGGAGCGATTAGAGGACCTGCTAGACAGCTGCGTTATGTGGGTTGCATGGGAATCAGGCGAAATGCAATCCAGGTCATTCGGATACTTTTGAGCATGACTGTAGTTCGTTAACAATCCGATTAGGTGCTGGGTTCGCATCCCTGTCAGAAGCTTTATATGATGGCATTTCAATTTTAAACATGAGAATGCCTTGTTCCTTGTGAATGACACCATATTGAACGTCGTTGGGGGTAGTTCCCAGGACGGTAACTGTTATGACTGGATTCCCAGTTCAGTACAAACATTTTCGTCATTTATTTTCAGGATCTGAACTGATAACTGATACTGGTGCAAACGTCTATATTTCACGTCTCTTTATGCCTAGTGATCCGGTCTCAACAAGGCACAAACAAAGTTTAGCTTAGTTACCAATGGCTATAGGTGCTGGGTTTTGAATCCACGTCCAGAGCGACGACGTTGGTCATGTCATTTAAAGTTCAAATTTGTGTATACGTAGCTGTTGATGTGTTACGAGAACAATGATATTACTGGTGATTCGCTGTTGATGTTGAGATTTCCTTAGAGTGCTTGTTGCCGTTAATCGCGTTTTTCTACTGGTTCGTCCAATGTCCAGTTTCCAGAGCCACTCACCGTTGAGCGACCTTCAGCACGTGGATGGAAAACCTTTTAGAGAGCGAAAAACTTTTCCCCAGTTGCCGTACAGCTTTATAACTCCAAATATTGTCTCAAGTATTTAATCTTGACTAAGGATTACTGTACGATATATGTAAAATAATCCGTTTTCTCAGAACTTTTGAAATGTCACATGTTGTAATTAAGGTTAGTTTATGAGTGTTGTGGGGTGTCTCATCGCTAAAAACGTGTTTTCTAATATGTTTTGTATGACGATATTAGTTGACGCTTAGACTGACTGCCATAAAGACCTTTGGTCTCTTAGTAGTCTCTTGCGGTACCCATTGTGTGTAGTCAAATCACTGTACCCCATGTGGATTTGGTGTTTGGAGGACCTGCAACACAGCTACGTTATGTAGGTTGTATTCGGCAGTGACCCACTTCTTTTGCTGTCAAGTGTACATGGAAGGTCATCCGCAGCACAGCAAGAAAACAGTAATGAATATGTTTCGAATAAGTCCGCAGCAATGTGACCGTGTAGTTCACAAGAAAAACTGTAGATATTCAAGCAAGGACAAGGCTGAATTGTTGCAAAACTGGAACTGAGCTTGGTGGCGCAATGGTTACTACACTGGACTCGCATTTGGGAAGACGACGGTGCTAGCCCGCGTGCGGCCATCCAGATTTAGGTCTTCGTGATTTCCCTAAAACGCCCCAGGCAAATGTCGGGATAGTTCCTTTGACACAGTCCGATCTGGTGCTCTGTCTCTAATGACCTCGATGTCGACGGGACGTTAAGGCCAGTCTTCCTTCCTTACACGAACTGGTATTTAAAGGATGTACATGATAGTGATTTACTACGTTATGCACATAAAACTGCGTGTGACGTAGATTACAATGATTTCAAAAGAAGCAGTGGATGGTTGCATCACTTCAAACAGTGCTACAGTGCTGGAAGACCTAAGATAAGGAAATTTCGAACAAAGTGTTAACAAGACGATACACAAAAAACTGCAGAGTCGGCAGGAAAATTTGTAAATCTCATCATTCAATAAGGAATTTGTTTTCAACACCGACAAATCGGGATCTGAAGACGAAATGCGTATGAAAGGAACCCTGGAAATTACAGGTACCAAGAGAGTTGCATCAAGATAAGCTAACATCACTGCCTTAACACTTCCGTATACAATTATGCCGACCGATAGAATGGATGGCAAATTGGCTGGAAAGTTACTTATTGTGCTGCGAGAAGCTAGACATGTTCTGCACCGTATGGTTCTTTCTCGTGTGCGTGATCCAGTAAGGGCTGTAGTGAATATTTTCGTCAGAGCCAGAAAGAGCGGGAAAATGGGCGTAAGAGAACTGCAGCTATGGTATGGACACTGATGTTGACCTATAGCTGATTAAAATAAATTACGTTTCCTTTATTCCTGGTCTGTGTATAAAAATCATACTTCCTTAGAGCAAACTATACCTCCTGAAAAATGTGTGACATTGCAGTTCATACCACGTGAAACCAGTGAACAAATTCAGCCTCTGGGTGTTTGTTTACCCGTACCTATAAAATGTATTATTCCACTGTATCCAGATATGTCTTAAACGATAGCCAGTTTCACGATAAGCTCCACGACAGACTGTTTTGCATCAGGTTGCATGTCATCGCATTCCATCAGTTCTCGTCACCTCGTTACACCAATATGATTCCGTAAGCACTCTTTAAGAGTGGATACCTACCCAAACGTCGTGCACGGTTTGTAACTCCTAAGACCTTGATGGTGTCTACCTTTGTGGTCACTGTGATTCGCCATTTTTCATTCGGTGTGCATGGTGCATGTTAATATCTGTTCTGAACATTTCTTGACTAACGCTGATGTCTATTTTGCGAAGTGTAATCCATACATGCCACGGAAGGTTGATCTCTGTACCTCCCGGGTACTCATTTGCTATCGCCATCTTGATGCACATGGTGGGTCATTAGCAGCTAATGTTTTTCCTGTCATAACCGTTAACACAACAGTTTCAAAAAGCCTTACTGAAGACGAAGTCGTGACCTCGCACTCAAGGAATTCCTTATAAGGTACGACGCTGTAGCCATTTGCACCTAAGATTTACTTATTTATTTCTATAAATTTGCATCATCTCTTCCATCTCTAGCAAGTGTGACCGCAAAGTAAACTCACTCGAAGAAAAATTAGTCACACCACACCAACCGGTTGTAGCGTTGATAATCGTTTCAGTTTGGCGAAAATGGGGTTTCACAAGTTTCTCCAGGTATACCGTATCCAGCATAACAGACTCATGAATGATTAGATCCCGTAGAGCTAGCAGATATACAGGGTGAGTCATGTAAGACATAACACCCATTTTATTTCGTGAACCGGGGTTTTCGAAAAATGTTAGAGTGCAGATTGGCACGTATTTTTTGTTTGGATAATGCTTTAGCGCTTGTTTCAAATACGATATTGAAGTAAGTACGTTTCTTTACCCGGAAACGTATATTTTTATAACGGTATTCGATAGCTTTTAAGAAGACAAGTACAGTGACGTAGCGCTTGTTAATGTTGACGTTGAAACCCTGTCATAAAAAAAAAATCGAGAAACGTCCTATAATGTCAGAGCATGGTGGATAGAAACGGCGTTTGCGGTGGAAACACTGCCAGGCAGGCGTCTCGGACCAGGCAGCATAGTTGTATGCCGTAGGGTAAGCCTACGCTAAGAGAATAAAGATTTACTTCCCCTTGAACCAACTTACGACCTAGATGCAGGATCACCTACGAGTATTGTGTATGGTAACACGACATAGATTGGAATCCAGCGTATCACAAATGGGTTAGGAAAATTATTTCACATTTGTGCATTCTCCAATATTTACGAAAGCCGAAACATAGAAATCAACTGTTCATTCTTCAAAAATAAAGAGGTCTTATACGCTGCAAAAAGCAACTACTGTACTAAATATGTAAATGTTATGTAAGTAGGCTGTATAGTATTTTATGTTAGTAACGCCACATAGCTCTCTGTACGAAAATCACTGACTGTGCTGTGTGCAGTCTGTGGCTGGTTGGCATTGTTGGAATATTCGCTTGTGTAGTGTTGGGCAATTGGAGGTGAGCCGCCAGCAGTAGTGGATGTGGAGAGAGAGATGCCAGAGCTTTGAGAGGTTGCTATAAGCGGACGATCTGGGCGTGTGTCCGCAAGAAAAAGGAAATTTGTAAACATGGATGTCATGAATTGATAGATATACACTCCTGGAAATTGAAATAAGAACACCGTGAATTCATTGTCCCAGGAAGGGGAAACTTTATTGACACATTCCTGGGGTCAGATACATCACATGATCACACTGACAGAACCACAGGCACATAGACACAGGCAACAGAGCATGCACAATGTCGGCACTAGTACAGTGTATATCCACCTTTCGCAGCAATGCAGGCTGCTATTCTCCCATGGAGACGAGCGTAGAGATGCTGGATGTAGTCCTGTGGAACGGCTTGCCATGCCATTTCCACCTGACGCCTCAGTTGGACCAGCGTTCGTGCTGGTCGTGCAGACCGCGTGAGACGACGCTTCATCCAGTCCCAAACATGCTCAATGGAGGACAGATCCGGAGATCTTGCTGGCCAGGGTAGTTGACTTACACCTTCTAGAGCACGTTGGGTGGCACGGGATACATGCGGACGTGCATTGTCCTGTTGGAACAGCAAGTTCCCTTGCCGGTCTAGGAATGGTAGAACGATGGGTTCGATGACGGTTTGGATGTACCGTGCACTATTCAGTGTCCCCTCGACGATCACCAGTGGTGTACGGCCAGTGTAGGAGATCGCTCCCCACACCATGATGCCGGGTGTTGGCCCTGTGTGCCTCGGTCGTATGCAGTCCTGATTGTGGCGCTCACCTGCACGGCGCCAAACACGCATACGACCATCATTGGCACCAAGGCAGAAGCGACTCTCATCGCTGAAGACGACACGTCTCCATTCGTCCCTCCATTCACGTCTGTCGCGACACCACTGGAGGCGGGCTGCACGATGTTGGGGCGTGAGCGGAAGACGGCCTAACGGTGTGCGGGACCGTAGCCCAGCTTCATGGAGACGGTTGCGAATGGTCCTCGCCGATACCCCAGGAGCAACAGTGTCCCTAATTTGCTGGGAAGTGGCGGTGCGGTCCCCTACGACACTGCGTAGGATCCTATGGTCTTGGCGTGCATCCGTGCGTCGCTGCGGTCCAGTCCCAGGTCGACGGGCACGTGCACCTTCCGCCGACCACTGGCGACAACATCGATGTACTGTGGAGACCTCACGCCCCACGTGTTGAGCAATTTGGCGGTACGTCCACCCGGCCTCCCGCATGCCCACTATACGCCCTCGCTCAAAGTCCGTCAACTGCACATACGGTTCACGTCCACGCTGTCGCGGCATGCTACCAGTGTTAAAGACTGCGATGGAGCTCCGTATGCGACGGCAAACTGGCTGACACTGACGGCGGCGGTGCACAAATGCTGCGCAGCTAGCGCCATTCGACGGCCAACACCGCGGTTCCTGGTGTGTCCGCTGTGCCGTGCGTGTGATCATTGCTTGTACAGCCCTCTCGCAGTGTCCGGAGCAAGTATGGTGGGTCTGACACACCGGTGTCAATGTGTTCTTTTTTCCATTTCCAGGAGTGTATATATGATGACTTTTGAACGTTATTAATCTAAATACATTGTTTGTTCTCTATAAAACTCTTTCATTTGCTAACTATGCCTATCAGTAGTTATTGCCCTCAGTAGTTAGAATCTTTTATTTATCTGGCAGTATTGGCGCTCACTGTATTCCAGTAGTTCGAGTAACGAAGATTTTTGTGACGTAAGTGATCCATGAAAGGTACAGGTTACTGTTAGTCAGGGCCATTCTTTTGTAGGAATTATTGAAAGTCAGATTGCGTTGCGCTAAAAACATTGTGTGTCAGTTTAGTGATGATCAGAATAAGTAAAGAGAGAAATGTCTGAGTACGTTAAATTTGGCTGGATTGGCCGAGCGGTTCTAGGCGCTACAGTCTGGAACGGTGCAACCGCTGCCGTTGCAGGTTCGAGTTCTGCCTCGGGCATTGATGTGTGTGATGTCCTTAGGTTAGTTAGGTTTAAGTAGTTCTAAGTTCTATGGGACTGATGACCTCAGCAGTTAAGTCCCTTAGTGCTCAGAGCCATTTGAACTATTTTTACGTTAAGTTTTGCTCAGCTGTTAGAAAATCAAATAACGTAGAAGTTTACCAGCACAGTCATTCGTAATTTTTCTAAGGGGACGTTTCAGTTAGAAGGAAGATTTGACCTATCCTTTCCTGTACGTGGCTGTGTGCTTCTTAGAGGTAAAATACATGCTGCGGGTAACTACCTCTACTTACACTGCTCTAAATTATGTCATATGGGATTCATTCGTTGAACTACACATTTTATAAAAAATACTTTGGTGACCACCTGTCGCCGCACAGTAAATATCCTTCCTAACGAAACGACGTTTCATGCTGAACTTAAGCGGGTGATGACACTGTTACCAGATAGGCGTAATACACGCTGTCGACTTATTTGATACTGCAATGTAATATCGTACACACGTAAACGAAATAAAGAATTTACTAACAATGATTTGGTAACAACCCAAATCACACAAGAAAAATTTTGTCTTCCAAAAGAAATTACTTGATATTTTATTTGAGCATGTGTTCAAACTATTGACCATGGACTGAAAGGCACATTTGCAATTGTCGTTCAAAAGAACGATGGACACATGAAATTACAGTGAGTGATTTGGTAGAGCATGCACTGGCGGTTCGACGACACATACCGTCTGACGGAGTTGGACCTTCGTCATAGATTCCAACTTTGAGTGCTCTAGAAAGAATGAAATCAAGAGGAGTAACATTGGGGCACATCACAGGCAATTTAACCACAATATTTCGATCTATCGAATGTCCAGGAAAGTTCTCATTCAGTATATGCGTTGCAACACGGGACGAATGAGCTGGACACTGTCGTGTTGCAGTCACACACACTGTCGTATATCCAGTGTGTAATGGAACTGGCAAATATACCTGATTTTGTTATATTATACACTAATTAAAGTTGTGTTAAAAGCATTTGCGTAATATGATATTAGGATAGGTGTTACGATCAATAATCGATATTGAAACTGTATGTTCTTTGTCGCTTTGACTGTGATCTCTGGTGAGCAACGAGTTTCCGGCCACTTGAGGTTTGGCCGCTGTCGAGTGTAGTGGTTTTCTAGTTCTGGTAATAAATATGATTTTTTTTAAACAAACCGTGGAATCCTGCGTCATGATTTGGTTAGTCCAGTGGTAATAAATGATCCACACCTATTCTTGCACCCAGAGCAGCAAAGGAATCATCGCCGAGACAAAGAGAAGCCACATGGCCAATGCAGACTCAGCAGTATCAACAAAGGAGACATCAAGGCGAGCTCTACAAAGCAAATTACACCGATTAGCCTCACCGTAACGGTGTCCGTATGGAGATAACTTTGCAGCGTAGTAGAGAGTGATACCTCTTCTAGAAGAAACGGCAGGAAGCTAGTCAGATAGGGTGGGTACAAATGTCCATTTAGAACGCCTGAGATGAGGTAAGGTCCCAAAATGTAATTTCCTATGATGCCGCGCTCCACGGCCGTCGATGTTGCACCTGACGAAGCCAGTGGGGATTTTCGCCTGCCCAGTAGTGCATGCCATGCAAATATAAATTAGCGTGGTTAGAAAACGTTGCTTCATAGGTAATCAGCACACATTCGAAACCCGTAGGGTCGCCTCTCAGTTGTTGAAGAGCAGACCGACTAAATTTTGTACGACGTTCAAAATTACGCTCGTCGAGTGCCTGATGTAGAGGCAGATGACAGGGATGGATAATCTGTGGAAGGAGGAGGTTGAATGACACTTGTCTGACTGATTCCACGCTCCTTGGCAATATGTCTCGTTCCACTGTGCGGATTCATTAGCGTCGCAGCCAGAACTGGTTTGTGTTCTCTGTCAGTAGTAGTCGTCTTTCTTGTTCTCTTTTCGACATTCAAGCAGCCTGTCCGCAGTAGCGTCTTCATAATTTGTGCAGCTGCCTGACGCGTCGGATATTGGCTGTACGGCAACCGCTGTACTGTTTTTACGGCATTTCTTTTGTATTCACCATATAAAAGTTGTCTATCCAACTTCTCCTCATCAGTGTGCATGTCTGCACGCTACGAATGTTGAAGCAGCAGTGAGTGGAGGCGAGTAAACAGGTCAATGTGTTGACATTCTGACGCAGCGGAGCACGAGAGCTTTCCCTGGCGGTATTTGTAACACTAATGCTTATTCCGGCCACCGTGCTCTTAAATTTTAGGACACTACTCGAATTTTTTACGAAATATTTGGAAGTCAACCTTAACAAACGCTATATCACTGTAATTGTCTTCTCAAGAGCTATCGAATACAGCTATAAAAAGTCTACGGTTTCATTTTTAAAAATATCCTTACTCCAATATCTCTGTTGACACAAGTGCTAAAAACATTAACCCCACAAAAACAACGAGCCCCTCGACGTTCTAACAATTGCTGAAAACCGCGATTTTATATGTGTAATCGTTCCCGAAATAAAAGGAATGTTACGTCTTACGTGACTCACCCAGCATAAAACTATACCGACCGCTTCGTTTCGGCTGGAGGTCGACGTACTCGCAGACATTACTTATCGATTAAGAATGTGTGGTATTCCGGGTCATTCGAGATGCTAGGAAGGAAGGAGAGTCCACAAGATTTCTTCAGTTCTTTATTCCCTGAAGTTCGCTTTTCTAATCACCACAACTGACCGTAACAGATAAAATTACAGCTGTTGTGTGAATCCTTATGATAAACTGTCTTTTTTGTTCTGAATACTGGACAAAGTTTACAGCGCCTGTTCCATACGTTTTCGTTATTTCAATATATCTTGACTAATTTTAGAGTTATCTCTATCACCCACTGTTGTTACTGCAATATACACTACTACAAAACCAACAACACAGCTGTTACATATATAACTGACCCTGTTACTTCTACCACCAACTTTTTCCTCCACAGGTACTACAACTGAAGCTGTTGTCACAAATACTAATACTTCTAGTACTATTACTTATGACACTGATAGACGCCCGGGTTCCCGGGTTCGATTCCCGGCGGGGTCAGGGATTTTCTCTGCCTCGTGATGGCTGGGTGTTGTGTGCTGTCCTTAGGTTAGTTAGGTTTAATTAGTTCTAAGTTCTAGGCGACTGATGACCTTAGCAGTTGAGTCGCATAGTGCTCAGAGCCATTTGAACCATTTTGACACTGATAGTGGCAATGGCCCTCAGAGAACGGTAAAGTGGTACATTGATTTGTGTAGCTTCACGTTTGCTATTCCCTGTAGTCGTAGAGGGACATACACATTTTGCTATTGTCGGAATGCATCAGTTTTCTCGGCATGCTCCTCACAGATCGGTCACGCTGTGGGGTCCAACAGTATCTTTCTGCCCCCAGACCATGTGGTAATGGATTTACCTATCTGTCAATGTTTCTTCTTCTCACGAACGATTCTAGCCACTTCCCTCCATTTTTCCAGAATTGGGTCAAGTGAAGTACAGTTAAAGGCCTTCATTCCTGTTCCCTTCGTGCAATCTGCAAGCATTAATTGGTTCTTCTACGGTATCTATTATTGGTTGAGCGTGAACACTGCATACTTATCACAAAGATGTAGAGAGGACAGCACTTAGCCAACGAGAATGTTGAAATAAACATTCTACTTTATTTTAGCGCTATGTGAACCCAGGTTATGACAAGACAGACACTGTCAAAATATCACAGAACCACCTTCGGTCTGGTCTACAACCCCCACATAGGAATTCAATGCGTCACTGGGTCGTCGGTTTACTGTAAGCCTTGCAAAGAGCCAGAATCTGAACTTGTCAGATCACATCTCCCGCCTCCTACAGTTATTGCCCGTTTCTTTGTCGTTCGAACAATGAAGACGCTTGGCCTTATGTGTTGTTGTTAGTAATAGGGTTTTGTGGGACGCCTGACTACAATGGCCCAGTGGGTTCAATTCCCTTCGCCGTACTAACTCGCAAAGTGGGTGAGATATACCTGCATTTATTGTCAGCAGCAGTTCCTGTTGGGTTTTAAACTGAATGTTTCTGACTAGGGGTGTCATTTCTTTCCGTGTCCTTCCAGTTAGTATCTTTTTAAAACTATACTAAGGTCATTCCACTTGGGAGTAAAATTCGAAGAGTTACTTACAAGAGGCCCTCTAGTGCAAAACGCCCAAGTGTAGAGGAGTCTCAAAGAAACTCGCCGTGACTGCTGCGCAGCTGCCTGGGGGTAGTGGTAGAGGTCTGCATCTGATATTTATGCTCGCTGGAATATTTCGGTAAAAGCAGTTCCGTGTTAGTCAGGCAGATGTCAATAGAGCCGCTTTAGATGCGGAGAGCAGTAGCACTCGACTTCCTAGACGCCCGTTCGACCATTCCATGCTCAAACTGCCCGACCACCTGGTATACTTACCCGCTAGCCTCTGTCACCCACTGTAGGATCATGGTGTGTGAACATGGGACGAAGTGTGAAATCGAAACTTGATTTCAAAGAATATATCCTGAGTGATAAAGACAATGGTCGTAGCAGTGCTTGGGAGAGGTTTCATTATTGACTAATAATGATGGCGGCTACATGTTCTCTGGAAAGTGCTCCGCTCTCTTGTCTTACAGATCCACCACCACACACCTGACGCCACATCTCTGCAAAACACGAGAAATTGTAAGCTGTAAAGCATTACCAGTTTCTGTGAAAGCTACGGTAATTAAAGAGGAGCTTTATAATGTTTGCCAGAGATCTTCGTTCATATACGTTAGTATTAGGTGTAGGATTTCACGCTTTATGCCAGGAGCTTGCAAACATCAGTTCAAATCTGGGGCATGTAGACGTCTTCAACACTTTTTTCTCATCCTACGACAGTAGCATGAAAAACAGAAAGGCAAACCAATGAAATACAGGCGAGTATGGTGGCCAGCCTTGCGCTGCTCATACGGTGATGCATGCGGGTGTACAGGAGATGTATGGATAGATACATACCACGAAATGTGTTACGCATTCACTGCTGTGCACTTTTGTTTATCGAGATTAGGCGCTGCGAAATATTCTGAGAAGTCAAAAATGTAGGACATTTACCAAGAACTAAATCAACAAACATTAGTTAACTAACTTACAGTATATCCGAGGATTTTAATAAGATCTTTTCAGAATTGTGCTTGCATTATACATGTTTTGAACACAGTTCTGAAACACGTTTCGATGACAATTATTTGATAAATGGGTTTGTAGAGGTTTATCCCACGACTGATGCTGCCAAAGATACTGTCCGTTTCATGAAGAAACTCAATACGTGAGCAGGCCGCGGTGGCCGTGCGGTTGTGGCGCTGCAGTCCGGAACCGCGGGACTGCTACGGTCGCAGGTTCGACTCCTGCCTCGGGCATGGGTGTGTGTGATGTCCTTAGGTTAGTTAGGTTTAAGTAGTTCTAAGTTCTAGGGGACTTATGACCTAAGATGTTGAGTCCCATAGTGCTCAGAGCCATTTGAACCATTCAATACGTGAACTCGGTACAGAAAACCTTTGAAGCAATAAACGGAGACTGAAATAGCTTTCTAACAATAGTATAGTATGTAGATAGGTTGTACGACAAAAATCACGGAAATGCTTGGACAACGCAGAAAAGAACCCGTGACATTTTTAGAGCCGTTCAAAGACGTAATGGAAGTGATGGAAGTTGAGAAGCTTCCTACAATTTATTTTCTTTTTTCATGGGTGCACAAACTGAAAAGTCAGTCTAACAGGGTCCAGGAGATACAAAGGTACGTTTAAATTACAGTAGACCCCGTTTTCTGCACTTAGCTGCCATCGGTGTTTTGATGGTACAGTACAACTCTCAACGTCTATTAAATGCAGAAATTACGAGCGTTGAAAGAACGCTGTCTCCGTCTCACAAAGGAAAAAACCGAAATTCGGACGTTGCACATAATAGTCCCACTTATATGGTCGCCCTTCCGATTTTTGAAAATTATTTCTGTCTCTGACAGAGTCAGGACCTTAAATACTGTGCGTCAAGTGTGTGATAAACTATCAGTTCCTGATAAGCTAGACCAAAATTACAATGTGCCAGTAACATTTTACTGTAGTTTTGTACTAGCTGTAAATAATATTTGGGGCCGTTGAGAGAACGTCAGCCGCGGCCAGCAGCCGAAAAAGGAAATCTCTGTTTTCTGAGTGACTAGACTGTGGGCCGTTTCATACAATGATGATCCACTTGTGATGTAAGAGGGTAAAAGTAGTCTCTTTCCCAGGCTGTTTTGGGGATACAGCCTTAAATGTGACTAGTGAAAGAAATTTCAGTGCAGCAGGGAACATTATCTCGGATGGACGAAGCAGAGAAGCAAGGAGTCGATTGACTGTAATTACGCTAACAAGGACTAATTTTGATACAATTAGGCTGTCAAGTTCACGTTATGAACATCTGGATCAATGTAGCAGAGGATGTTATAAGAAACACCAATGTCATCCTTCATTGAGAGACCAGCCATCGTTAAAAAAGTGGTTAGTTACGTAATTGACCTGTGAAACTTTAAACTGTCCCTAATGTTCTTTACTGCACGAAAGTAGTTACTTTCTCGTGTGGATCACAATGACGTGGCCAGTAGGTACTACTGTACCACCAAGGAATATACATCTACACCGCAACTAAATTCAACTGAGTGTAGTTTCATCAGCTGGTGGAAGTATGAGTGAGGCGGAACCAGCCTGCAGACACACAAGCTGCTGCTAAAACGATCGCAACACAAACGCGGCGAGTGCGCCCTTAGGGCGGCCTCTGACACCCCCCCACCCCCTCCTCCCCGCACCGTGCGTTCGGCCACAGTCTGCCCGCCTGCTTCGAGCATGCACGCGTACTCGGGCAAACCATGGCCGAGCGCGGTGGGCTGGAGCGCGTGTGAGTGAACAAAACGCCCAATTAGCAGACTTCTAACAAGGGGATTGTACGAACTTTCCGCTACCGATTTCAGTCATTCTGACAGGACGAGTAGGGCACGAGTAGCAGTTGATCATTTGTAAACAGCAAGATGGAATTCTCAACTGTTTCCGAGAAAATCTGGTTAGAAAATTTTAGATTTGCTTGTATCCTTTGTAAGGTCACTGCTATTCAAGGGGTCCGCACCTGAGCGAGTAAGCGGTCAGTTTCGTAAGCGCAAGGTCCCTGGATCGAATCCGACTACTGGTATTTTGATTTCATTGCCACGTTATTTTGCCAACGTACAGAGTTAAAGCAATTCCTCGCAAATGTTCTCCACTTGTGCAGCCTTGAGGCGTTTATTTTTACATGCAGGCGAAGTGTGGCATAATGGGACTGCGACGTAACGCGCTCTTTCACACATCGACGGCGGATCTGCTACATAAATTGTCCACCTACCTCGATACTGTTGCAGATCTGCACACGTAACTCCTGACTGCAGCTACGTAAGAGATCTCAGAAAAGCAGTGTTGAAGAAACTGAGATTTCATAACTACACGTCGGAGTCTGCTATAAGTACAAAAAGCTGGAAATAGTCTTGTGTACTCTAAATAATAAATCGGAAATGGGTTTCTGTTCAAATTTCTAAGTTCAAAGGTGTTTTTAAACTTGCATTAGGATTTTTTAATTGCTATAAAGCAGGATCATCAAACCATATGTGTTCAAATCATTAAAGTTCCTGTTCACAGTCCTCGTCACACTCAAACAGCGAGAACTTTTCCTATCCAAATCCGAAATCATTTACGAGAGTAACGCAGTCAATAAACTGTTATGTACTTTAGCACTCGGCATTCAGTGGTTGTCTTTAAATAAAGTTTTTTCTCGCCATAAATACTCAGTAAAAAAAAATTACTTAGTACCGCCACGCCTTTAGTTCAAAGTTTACACACGCGATTTTCTCCAGAACAAAATATCTCTCGACTCTCAAAATTTCACACATAGTTAATGGTATGCACCAGCTACCTTTCTCACTGTACCGAAACGCGAAAGTCACAATAACACTTCATTTTACACATAATGCGTTCGGACACTTTGAGCATGACCAGCTCCTCCGAAAGCTAGTCCACCACTTCCTTGTTCTCTCTCTGCCTCTACAAGCCCCTCTGTCTCAAATGTTAGGTGGAAAACCGTCTCAATTCTTATTGGCTGTACAGAATTACGGCCAATCAGAACTGATTTTCAGGGCGCGGCTCGCGCCAAAATCTAGCAAGAACCAACCACTGCTCTCAGCTCATTGACGTCATTGCAATAAGCAACTCAAAACTCTCTTGTCAAACAAATAAAATGAAATAAACTTTAAGCTGTACTTTACGTCTGGAATTTAACTATATAGTCGCGAACGGTTCTGGCTCTCACTTACATATTCGAACATGCTTTGACATCCGTCATCCACTAGTAGGGGAACCACTGGTGGATTCGTTCCCACGATACAAAGCTGGAACTCTTGCAAGTTCCTATAGAGAATTACAAACTGAAAATTAAATATTGGCGAATGTCTCACATACACTCACACAAGTACTCTCTTTCACAATCGCCCTAAAACAAAACATAAATATCTGCTTGAAATTCTTAAAGTTATTACTACTGAAAAATTACGAAAGGTTTTCTAAAATGAGAACTTTCCAAATTTGAAGCTAAACACTTAAGGTGTTATCATATCTTTTCAAATAGTCACAGTTGGTAAACTATTAGCATATATATATATATATATATATATATATATATATATATATATATATATATATATATATATATCCATTTTTTTGTAACTTCCAAATTGTGACAGTTATTGAATTCAGATTTTGGCAGATTGTTCCTTTACACAACAGAAGGTTATGTACCTAATACGAAGTTCCTCAGGCTGTTTCTAGATCAGTTATTAATTTTTGTAGTTCCAGTTTACTAACTACTCTGTAAGCGCCTCTCCGCTACTTTCACACGCTGCAGTTACGCCATATGGTCATGATGCACGTCTGCAGGACACAGCTCGCCGTTGCAGATCGTATAAGATTCTGACTGCTTACGCTGGAGCCCACGTACATTCATAAAAGAAAGCTTTAATAGACAAATTGGCGATCGGCCCCTAACTGCGACACCTCAGGACTATGGAATTGTGCGTACATCATTGAAGGGATTACAGCAATAGCTTCTAGAAAGATTGCATAAAAATTATACCAATCGTACACCGTCAGCCGTATGCGTGGCACGCCGCTAAATTGTCTGATGAGCGAGAACCGTTTATGAATTTAATCCAAGTTTATTTTGTAATACACACATAAAAATCACCTACATGCAAAATTCTGTGTTGATCACACGTGCTGCATGTCGTAATAATTACTGTTTTAAATGTTTTGCGATCAGTATCATTCTGATTGGCGCAGTGCTTCACCTCCTTACGAAAAGAGTTTTCTCTCCTCTTGTGAGCACAAATATTATGCACAGTCTTGTATAGCAAGTAAGCAAGGCAGAGGATGTTGTTGTAGATGGTCGTTATCCTCTTTCTACAACAAAAATGCACACTTGAATTAATACGGTTCTTTATTTACATGAACAGTTACTTAACTGGAAAAGAATCCATGTGCTCTGGTGCAAGCTCATCAGTAATATTCCTCTTGTAGACAGTATCGGTGATCTTGTTATTGCAACTTTAGTCTCACAGCTAGTCCTGCTATAGTCTCTAATCTGGTCGCTACGCATTGTCGTAGCCTATCATGAACTCAGCCCGCTCTGCAGATGTACTGACAGACGCCGAACTGGAAGAGTGAGTCAGTGAGTGAGGCCCTCTGGTCAGCGACGGCGGCCTAAATATTTGCTGTCGAGATACAGTTGGTGGCCTGTTGCTTGCGGTGTGTCTCTGGCCTCCCTCGTGATAGGCACACTTGATCCAGCACCTACCATCGATCTTAGCTTCATCTTTGCCAACCAGTGTGCTGGCGACAGCTTACGCCAGCGTATATTAAATGAATCATTACATACTGATAATTTTCACAGTTATAATAAATCTGTTTTTATAATTATGTGGGAAGGAAGAAAAGTACCAGAAGCGAGATTTGTTCCAGAGACTTCACGTTTATTAAACTTCGCAATTACCCGCTTGGCTGCGGACTGTTTGAGTATTTGAGACCACCCAAAATATTTAAGCAAGTACAAAGTTTTCAAACTGAATCTTCTCGAAAAGGCTGAGAGTTGCGTCTTCCTGTATACATACGTTGACGTCCTCGTCGTGTCCGACACATCCTGTCAATATGTATCAAACCGGTGGGGGTAAGTTCATACAGTGCCCCTCTAAGCTGAGGACCCACGTACCGCACGCGATTAGGCAGCCTCTTTTTGCCCTCTCAGAGAGCAGCTCACCAAGTACGAGCAGTGTTTGTAAGTGAGGGTTGTTCCCTGAAAGCTGTGCCTTAAAAGGTGCCCAAACAGCGGTTACCCGAAGAAATTGTGGAACTGATAGCAATTTATTGAGCTAATGAATGCTTGTGGAAAATGAAATGTGTCGAATACAGCACCAAAGAAGAAACACAAGCTTTTCGAGCCCCAAACAGGAGTGACTTATTTTCAGTTACTGTACCTGTGTGGTTACCAGTTTAATTCTTAAATTTCTTACTTGTTTGTGTGCTTACTGGCCACAGTCTATCGTTTTAATAAATGTGTAGTGTAGAGTTCCGCCATCTTTAGTAGGGATTAGGATTGGGATTTCTGTGTTCGGATGCAGTCTGAGTTGGTGACCCTTCACTTACACCTCAAGGGAATTCTGGCTTCGGTCACGCAGTTTAACGCTGTAGTCAATGGTCATCACTATGGGGGTCCGGACATCGGACTCCGAGTGAGTCCAGGACATCCCACGTGTACCCCCATCGGTCGGCTGTTGTTGATGTTCCATTAAAAAATGGTTGAAATGGCTCTGAGCACTATGGGACTTACCATCAATGGTCATCAGTCCCCTAGAGCTTCGAACTACTTAAACCTAACTAACCTAAGGACATCACACAACACCCAGTCATCACGAGGCAGAGAAAATCCCTGACCCCGCCGGGAATCGAAAGCGGGAACCCGGGTGCGGGAAGCGAGAACGCTACCGCACGACCACGAGCTGCGGACTGCCCCATTAAAACACGCACTGATATTGACCCTCCTCTGATAACCGACCTTCTCTAGGACTTGCCGTTCAAGTTATGCATTTATTGTGCCATTCAAATTAGGTGTACTTATACTGATTTCTGCGTTCTGTCTAAGCATCTACTTGTTCATCGGCACCAACATGTGGCGGATCCAACACAAACCCACGTAAAATATGTCTACTTAAAAAAAGCAGATAAAAATTCGCTTGACGTACCCTAAGAGACAGCCAGCCTCCATTCCTTCCCAACTAACTACGAAAGTTTAGACCAGCTGTGGCTTGAATTCAAAGTTATAGTTTCGACCGCAGTTAAGAAATTTACACCACATATATTAACAGAACTGAGTTCCCATGATATACGAAAGTGGTCAGAATATTGTTGCAGAAGCAACGAAAAAAGAATGCCAAATTAAAAAAAAAAGAAACGCAAAATACCCAAGATAGGCATAGTTTTACAGAAGCTCGAAATTTATCGAAAACTTCAGTGCGAGATGGTTTAAGTAGTTTCCTCAACGAAATTTTGCCTCCAAATGTGGCAGAAAATGCAAAGTTGTATGTGAAAAACGGCAGTGACAACAGACAATCGATTGCTCCACTGCGCGATAGCGACGGTAATGTTACTGATGACAGTGAAACTGAAGTGGAGTCATTTAATGAGGTTTTTCTGAAATCCCTTCACGAAAGATCATGAAGGAAGTAATTTGTAATTCGAATCAATAACATCTGTCAACATTAATAACTTAGAAGTGGATATCCTAGGTGTAGCAAAGAAGCTTAAATAACTTAATAAAGGCAAGTCATTCAGTCCAGATTGTGTAACAGTTAGATTCCTTTCAGAATATACCGATATATCATTCATATACGACCGATTGCTCGACTGAAAACCCGTACCTAGAGACTGGAAAGCTGCACAGGTCACACAAACACTCAAGAAAGGATTAGGAGTACTCTGATCAATTACAGACAAACGTCGATTTGCAGTAGGATTTTGGAACATGTACTGAGTTCGAATATTATGAACTACCTCGAGGAAAACGATCTACTGACATACAGTAATCACGGATTCAGAAAATGTCGTTCTTGTGAAACGCAACTAGCTCTTAACGTATTATCACAAAGTAATGAGTGCTATGGAAAGGGATCTAAAATTATTCCATATTTCTAGATATCCAGGAGGCTTTTGATACCGATCCTCAAAAGCGGTTTCAAATTAAATTTCAAACTTCCCCTTTGAATGTAAAGAATGACTGTGCTGGTAAGACTTCTACGTTACTTGATTTTCAAACTCCCGAGTGAAACGTACTGAGACTGTTTTCTCTTTACTTATTCACAGCATTTCTAAACTGATACACAATATTTTAGCGCAACGCAATCTGACATTCAATAATCCCTACAAAAGAATAGCCCTGACTAACAATAACCTATACCCTTCATGAATCACTTACCTCACAAAAATCTTAGTTACTCGAACTACTGCAATACAGCGAACGCCAGTACTGCCAGCTAAATAAAAGATTCTAACTACTGAAGGCACTAACTACTGATACTCATATAGTTAGCAAATGAAAGATTTTGCTAGAGAAGAAATATGTATTTACCTTAATAGTGTTCTAAGGTGATTTTCTTGACATCCAGTTTAACAGATTTCCTTTTTCTGACGGACACACGTCCAGATCGTCCGCTCATATTAACATCTCAAAACTCTGGGATTTCTCTACCCACATCCATCAGTCCTGGCGGCTCACCTCCAACTGCCCAACACTACACTGGTGAATAACTTCCATCAACGAGTCCAACCAGCCACAGACTGCACACAGCGCAGTCAGCGATTTTAATAGAGAGCGCTACGTGGCGTTACCAACATAAAAACCTAAACAGCCTACTTACAAATTGAATGCCAATGGCCGGCCGCGGTGGTCGTGCGGTTCTAGGCGCTCCGGTCCGGAGCCGCGCTGCTGCTACGGTCGCAGGTTCGAATCCTGCCTCGGGCATGGATGTGTGTGATGTCCTTAGGTTAGTTAGGTTTAATTAGTTCTAAGTTCTAGGGGACTGGTGACCACATCAGTTGAGTCCCATAGTGCTCAGAGCCATTTGAACCATTTTTTTGAATGCCAATGGAGTATCATGTTAGTTGATCGAATGGATTCGTGATTTCCTGTCGGAAAGGTCACAGTTCAAAGTAACTGACGGAAATTTATCGAATAGCACAGAAGTAATGAAGGGTCTTCTCCCTAGGAAGAACACATGCCCATTGCTGTTCGTCATCCATCTAAACGATGTAGGAGACAAGGTGAGCAGCCATTTAAATTGTTTTCAGATGATGCTGTCAGTTACCATCTGATAAAGTCATCAAAAGATTAAAACCGAATGCAAAATCATTTAGGCAAGATATATGAATGGTGCGAAAAGTACCAGTCGCCCCTAACTAATGGAATGTCGAGGTCATCCAGATGAGTACTAAAAGGACTCCGTTAAATTGCGGCTACACAATAAATCAAACAATTCTAAAGGCTATCAATTGTACTAAATACCTAGCTGTTATAATTACGAACACCTTTAATGGAAACGATCACATAGATAATATTTTGTGGAAGGAAAATCAAAGATTGCGTTTTGTTGACAGAACGCTTACCACAGAAGATTCAGCAGGTATACTAAAGACTGCCTACACTATGCTTGTCCGTACTCTGCCAGAATATTGTTGTGCAGTATGGGATCCTTACCAGAAGGATTGACGGAGGACATCGAAAAAGTTGAAACAAATGGCAATTCGTTTTGTATTATGTCGAAATAGTGGAGAATGTGCCATGGATATGACATGCGAGTTGAGATGGCAATCACTGAAGCAAAGGCGTTTTTCGTTGCAGTGATATATTTTCCCGCAAGTTCAGACTCCAGCGTTTTCCACTGAATGCGAAAATATTTTTTTGAGACTTACCTACATAATAAAATAACAGAAATTAGAACTCCCACGGAAAGCATTCAGTGTTCATTCATCCCACACTTACAGAGAGGAACGGTAGAAAAAACAGTGTAAAAGTGGTTCGCCGAACCCAGTTCCAGACATTTAAGTGTAATATGCAGAGTAGTCATGTAGATATAGATGTTCAAGGAACCCGAAATAATTTTTCGTCTTCGGGCGAAGAGGTTCAGAGGAAAAAAAATGGTTCAAATGGCCTTGAGCACTATGGGACTTAACATCTATGGTCATCAGTCCCCTAGAACTTGGAACTACTTAAACCTAACTAACCTACGGACATCACACAACACCCAGCCATCACGAGGCAGAGAAAATCCCTGACCCCGCCGGGAATCGAACCCGGGAACCCGGGCGTGGGAAGCGAGAGCGCTAACGCACGACCACGAGATGCGGGCGGTTCAGAGGAAACTTTGCATTTGAAGGAATCAGGTAAGAAAGCTTAACCTTGACAGAATTTGAATTTAATGTAAATGACATATATTGCACCCTTTTTGAACATCCTGATATACTAAAATAGTTACCTGCTGCTGTTATTGCTAACTTCTGTGAGAGTAAATTTTTTTGTTCCACTTTATTGGTTTTGAATTTTACAGTCAGTTAAGAACGAAAATATTAATATCAAACTGCAATAAGACTGCCTGAAATAATAACAGAGACATATAACTCTTAGGAAGGCAACTGTTTTGGTGTGACATCGCAAAGTAGCACAATGACAACGAAAGGATCACTTATCGGGATCTGTGTGCTAAGTTCTCAGGGCTCGATATTTTTTATTTTTTTTATGACGTGGTATTTCTTTTGTGAATATTGCATGAATCAAATTATTTACATAGCTTCTGACATGCCTACCTGTTAATATTTTCTCCACCCCTCCCCCCCCCCTCCCCCTGTCTGCCGTATCATCTTCGGTAGCTGGGCGTCACTAGATCCAGATATGAAGTGCCAACCACTCTCTTGGCCATAGTGTTCTCGTGGCCGGAGCTGCTAATTTTCAGTCAAGTAGCTCCTCAATGGGACTCACAAGGGCTGAGTGCACCCCGCTCTCCAACAGTGCTCGGCAGAGCCGGACACTCACCCATCCAATTTCTAGCCAAGCCTGACAGCGCTTAACTTCGGTGATCCAACGTGAACCGGCGTTACCACTGCAGCAAGGCCACTGGCAAACATTGTCGAACCTTCTCGTTTGTTTATCCTACAAATAGTGCTTACAATGATGCCTGCTGTACAAATCAGTTGAAAAAGTAGTAACTGAGTATGATAAGGAGGTAGTTCACGATAGATATTTGGCTTCTGCGAAGTGAGAAAACAAATTTAATGTTAGTTACGGAGAATCATATCTTAACGATCGCTCTGTCCCGTACTAACTGAGCTTCTCTCATTATTATATCCTTTTCACGAGAGGTTTCCCAACAAATACGAATTGCGCAATACAGCTTGTTAATTAGTAGTATCTTCGAAACTGCTGCGCATCCTCAGTCTGCAGTTCCCAGTTTAGTATGTTGTTAGCAGCTAATTGACTTCTTTGATCTATCCAAAGTTTCATTCACAGTATTTTTTCACGGTTTTTTTCCTTACGAATAGTTGCTGTTACCCCGGGGGCAGTGACCTGCGTCTTACATGAACTAATCGCTTCGCTAATGAATGCAAAAACTGCCTAGGGGATACAGTTCCGAAAGTGATCCTGCGAGAACTCCCGCTATCGAGCTTACGAGGTATTCTAGATACTGAATCACGCCAATAATTACTACCAGGTCGACACAGATCTCAGAGCGATTCTCGGGAGTTACTCTTGCGAATTTTCTTAAGTGAACATTAGCCTTTAGGCCGTCTTACATGGCTACACCCCCACCCCCCAATAAATCATGGACCTTGCCTTTGGTGGGGAGGCTTGTGTGCCTCAGCGATACAGATAGCCGTACCGTAAGTGCAACCACAATGGAGGCGTATCTATAAGAGGCCAGACAAACGTGTGGTTCCTGAAGAGGGCAGCAGCCTCATCGGTAGTTGCGGGGTCTGGTTGATTACTGATCTGGCCTTGTAACATCAACCAAAAGAGCCTTGCTGTGCTAGTACTGTAAACTCCTGAAGGCAAGGGGAAACTACAGCCGTTGTTTTTATCGAGGGCATGCACCTTTACTGTATGGTTAAATGATGTCGGCGTTCTCTTGAGTAAAATATTACGGAGATAAAATAGTCCCCCATTCGGATCTCCGGGTGGAGACTACTCAGGAAGACGTTGTCACCAGGAGAAGCTACACTGGGGTTCTGCGGATCGGAGCATGAAATGTCAGATCCCTTAATCGAGCAGGTAGGTTGAAAAATTTAAAGAGGGAAATGAGTAGGTTAAAGTTAGATATAATGAGAATTAGTGAAGTATGATGGCAGCAGGACAAACATTTCTGGTCAGGTGAATACAGGGTTATAAATACAAAATCAAATAACGGTAATGCAGGAGTGGGTTTAATAATGAATTAAAAATAGGAATGCGGAGAAGCTACTACAAACAGCATAGTGAACCCATTATTGTAACCAAGATGGACACGAAGACCACCCCTACCACAGTACTGCAAGTTTACATGCCAACTAGCTGCGCATATGATGATGAGATTGAAGAACTGTATGATGCGATAACAGAAATTAATCAGATACTTCAGGGAGGCGAAAACTTAGTAGTCATGGGGGACTGGAACGTGCCTGTAAGAAAAGGAAGAGAAGGAAAAGTAGTAGGTCAATGTGGACTGGGGGTAGGGAATGAAAGAGGTATTCGCCTAATAGAGTTTTGCACAGAGCATAACTTAATCATAGCTAACACTTGGTTTAAAAATCATAAAATAAGGTTGTACACATGGAAGAGGCCTGGAGGGACTGTGAGGTTTCAGACAGATTATATAATGGTAAGACAGATTTATGAACCATGTTTTAAATTGTAATACGTTTCCAGGGGCAGTTGTGGACTCTGGCCACAATTTATTGGTTATGAACTGTAGATTAAAACTGAAGAAACTGAAAAAAGGTAGGAACTTAAGGAGAAGGGACCTGGATAAACATAAAGAACCAGGGGTTACAGAGAATTTTAGGGAGAGTATTAGGGAGCGATTGGCAAGAACTGGGGAGAGAAATACTGTAGAAGAACAATGGGTGGCTCAATATCAAGAGCTCAGACCGAGAACCTGTTCTAAGCATAGAAGGGAAAGCAGAGAGGTGGAAAGAGTATTTAGAGAGCCTATACAAAGGCTTGTAGGCAGTATTATAGAAACGGAAGAGGACGTAGATTAAGATGAGATGGGAGAAATGATACTGTGAGAAGAATTTGACAGAGCACAGAAACACGTAAGTCGAAACAACGGCCCAGGACTACTTGACACTCCGTCAGACCTACTGTTACCCTTGGGAGAGCCAGCCATGACAAACCTCTTCCATCTGGTGAGTAAGTTGTGTGAGACAGGAAAGATACCCCGAAACATCAAGAAGAATAAAATAATTCCATCCCCAAACAAAGCAGGTGTTGACAGATGTGAAAATTACCGAACTACCAGTATAATAAGTCGCGGCCGAAAATACTAACACGAATTCTATACATACGAATGGAAAAACTGGTAGAATCCGACCTCGGGGAAGATCAGTTTGGATTCCGTAGAAATGTTGGAACACGTGAGGCAATACTGACCCTACGACCTATCTGAGAAGATAGATTAAGGAAAGGCAAACCTAAGTTTGTAGCATTTGTAGACTTAGACAAAGCTTTTGACAATGTTGACTGGAAAACTCTTTTTCAAATTCTGAAGGTGGCAGAAGTAAAATACAGAGAGCGAAAGGCTATTTGCAATTTGTACAGTAACCAGACGGCGGTAATAAGAGTCGAGGGATATGAAATGGAAGCAGTGGTTGAAAGGGAGTGAGACAAAATGTAGACTATCCTCGATGTTATTCAATCTGTGCATTGAGCAAACAGGAAAGGGAACAAAAGAAAATTTGGAGTAGGAATTAAAATCCATGGGGAAGAAATAAAAACTATGAGGTTTGCCGATGACATTGTAATCCTGTCAGAGACAGCAAAGGATTTGGAAGAGCAGCTGAACAGGATGGATAGTGTCTTGAAAGGAGGAGATAAGACGAACATCAACAAAAGAGAAACGATGATAATACAATGTAGTCGAATTAAATCAGGTGATGCTGAGGGTATTAGATGAGGAAATGTGACACTTAAAGTAGTAAATCAGTTTTGCTATTTGGGAAGCAAAGTAACTGATGATGATCGTATTAGAAAGAAAATAAAATGTAGACTGGTTATGGCAAGAAGGGCGAGGAAGCGTTTCTGAGGAAAAGAAATTTGCCAACATCGAGTATAGATTTAACTGTCAGATAGTCTGTTCTGAAGGTATTTGTATAGAGTGTAGCCATGTATGGAAGTGAAACATGAACGATATACAGTTTAGACAAGAGAAAGAAGCTTTCGAAATGTGGTGCTACAGAAGAACGCTGAAGATGAAATGGGTAGATCATGTAACTAATGAGGAGGCACTGAACAGAGTTGGGGAGAAGAGGAATTTGTGGGACAACTTGACTAGAAGAAGGGATCGGTTGCCAGGACACGTCCTGAGGCATCGAGGCATCACAAAATTAGTACTGGATGAAAGCCTGTAGGGTAAAAATGGTAGAGGTAGACGAAGAGATGAATACGCTAAGCAGATTCAGAAGGATGTGGGTTGCAGTAGTTATTCGGAGATGAAGAGGCTTGCACAGGATAGAGTAGCATGGAGAGCTGCATCAAACCACTCTCTGGACTGAAGACCACAACAACATAGCTACAGGTTGTCCATTGTTACATGCAGACGCTTCGTGCACTTTGCGGTGATACACCATCACATCAGGCCACTGCATTCATAGTATGGTCATGGGATCATGCTAACACCGTAGATCTTTTCTGCCATTTTCTCATATTTTCGCGTCAACAAATCGTACTGCTGTGATTCCATACAACGGACTATCCCACACACGCTACTTCACTGTCATTGTGTACGAGAGCGGTGGAGAATCACATGACCACCTGGTATCAGTTCCACGACTTCTACAGCACTCCAAAGGAAGACGTGTTGCCGGCCGGAGTGGCCGAGCGGTTCTAGGCGCTACAGTCTGGAACCGCGCGACTGCTGCGGTCGCAGGTTCGAAGCCTGCCTCGGGCATGGATGTGTGTGATGACCTTAGGTTAGTTAGGTTTAAGTAGTTCCAAGTTATAGGGGACAGATGACCACAGCAGTTAAGTCCCATAGTGCTCAGAGCCATTTGAACCATTTGAAGACGTGTGTATCAAACTTCCTTGCAGATTCCAACTGTGTGTCAGACCGAGACTGGAACTCAGAACTTTTGCCTTTAGCGTGCTAGTGCTCAACCCCCTTTCTCTTCCACCCTTTCGATCATCATTGTTCTCGTGGTTTGACCTGTTCTGACGTCAGAAGACACCACTTCAAGTTCATCGTTGAATATTTCACTCATTTCCTTATTACAAAGGGCAGCCAGTCCACTGACCGCACATGTTGAGCTACCATGCCTGTACATCTGAGCAACCAAAGCACGACTTACGGACCATCCTCACAGCTCTACTTCCGCTAGCACCTCGTCTGGTACCATATAGTCTTCACAGAAGCTCTCTTGCGGAACTTGTAAGAGTAGCACTACTGGAAGAAAGGAGTGCACCTGAGTTCGAGTCTCGATCCGGCACACAGTTTTAATCTGCTAGTAAGTTTCATATTCGCTCACATTTCGCTGCTGAGTTGAAATTTCATTCTCCAGGCTGTGGCTAAGCTAGGTCTCCGCAATATCCTTTCTTCCAGAAGTGCTACTCCAGCAAGTTTCGGACGAGAACTTCTCTGAAATTTGGAAGGTAGGAGACTGAGTGCTGGCGGAAGTACAACTGTGAAGACGGGTCGTCATTTCCGCTTGGGTAGCACAGTTGGTAGAACACTTTGCTGCGAGAGGCGAAGTCCCGAGTTAGAGTCTAGAAGAGGCACAGTTTTAATCTGCCAAGAAGTTTCATCGCACACTCCACTACACAATTAAAATTTCATTCTGAGGAAATGTGTACTTTTAAATGGTGACTACTGTCTTTACAAGTAACCCAGATTATAGAGGGTGTAGAAGATATAAGTGCAAATACTTTTATATGTGGTACCTTAATACGTACACAAATCAGTGTGTTGGTTGTTATTCCTCTGTGTCGAACAGTCTTCCCAAAAAAATGTCACAAAATTTACGGCCTAAAGTTTTCCGCATCACGAAGCTGACTCATCCTGTCAGTATGGACTAAACGTTTTCCGTCCCCATGTCCACACTTCAACACCTGACCTGCTGCCGAGTGGAAAGTAACCATTAATGGCTTCCTCTTGTCACATGTAATTGGAGGTATTAACTAACCTGAAACATTAGACACGTAATAGCTCTAATTATTAGTCTGCAAATGACGTAAATACTGATGTAATGTTGTTCAGTACATCGTCCTCAGTCACCATTAGAAACATCTGCACTTGCAAGAATTACACATTCTATAATTACATATTTTCGGTTAAATTTTTAACAGTTCCCAAGTCATTCCATCCAGAACATATGACCGTACACTGCAATTTTCGAACTTTCATCTCCTTCCCTGTCGCATGCTATTTTTCCAAAAACTTTTCAAACGTATTTGATTTCAGCCTTGATTAAAATGGCTCTGAGCGCTATGGGATTTAACATCTGAGGTCATCAGTCCCCTAGAACTTAGAACTACTTAAACTTAACTAACCTAAGGACATCACACACATCCATACCCGAGGTAGGATTCGAAGCTGCGACCGTAGCGGTCGCGCGGTTGCAGACTGAAGCGCCTAGAACCGCTCAGCCACACCGGCCGCCAGCCTTGATTACATCACCTCATACATTGCATATGATAAACAGCTGAGAATTATTGTAGAGATTTACTGAAGATTGAACGTCTTCGTCATTTGACAGCAAACCTAAATAATATGATTTACATTGCCCTGGAGGAAGAATATCGATCTGGACATGTCCGACTGACCAGTTTCGGTTCGTATTCTTTCACTTGCAAAACTTTAATATTGCTGCACTATCGAAAAAGCATCGCAAAACGTGCGCATGCTCACAGTGTTGCGTGCGAGAGTACATTCGGAAGCGCGGAGCGTACGAAGCGCTCGTTAATACGAGTCCCCGTGCGTGTCTGGGCAGGAGCAGCTATCGAACAGGCAGCTGCAGCTCCTTAATGATGTGGCCTGCGGCGGGGCTCCGAGCCTCGCCTCGCACCTCTAACTAAACCCTCCCCAGGGCTACCTCAGACACCCAAGTCTCATCTCCCTAATGACCTTCTAGGTCACTTGCATTACGGTCTTCGAGGTGGTTTGCCATTGCCTACTTTCGTCGCTAGGTGATGAGGTATATCGAACAGGATAATCACCACCATGGCGGTCAGCGTCGACTCCGAAAACATCGAACATTCGACAAAAAAAACTCTAGTTCTTCTCTTATGACACATCGTGGGCCATAAATCAAGGCAATCAGGAAGATGAAGCACTTCTTGACTTCCGGAAGACCTTTGACTCAGTACCACACCAACACTTACTAATGGAAGTCCAATCAAACAAAATTTGTTATTAGATTGAAGACCTCTTGATTGGGGAGCCACAACGTGTTATCTTGAATGGCGTTGTCGATAAGAATAAAAGTAGCTCCCCAACTGCACCAGGAAAGTATGTTGAGACCCTTGCTGTTCGTGTTGAATATTAATACGCTGGAAGACACTAGTCATAATAATATCAGACTTTTTGTAGACGTTGCAGTTATCTACAATAAAGCACTATCTGGAAAAATCAGTCGTTGGAATTACTTTAAAGTGGAATGATGTCTGTCTACTTGCCTTAAATGTTCGGAGCCGTCAAACTGTGAATTTCACGAAGTGAACCAACGGAGTATCGTACGACTATATTATCAATGAGCAAAAACTGGAATTAGTTAACTCATACAATATCTAGGTCTAACAATTTGTGAGGATATGAAATGGCATGACCACATAGTCCTAACCGCAAATAAGACAGGTGGGTATCTTCTGTTCATTGGAAGAATATCGAAATTGAACTAGCTGGAAATATTGAAAGTTCACAAAGCAGCGCACCAAGAAACGTCACGGATTCGTTTGATTACAGAAACACTATAAGCCTGAAATGGGAGATATCGGTCAGTTATCTCTCAAAAGACTACTCAGAAAGTTTTATGAACCAGTGTTAAGCAAGTAGTAGTACAGTTAACTACTTACCTTTCTCGTAGGGACGACGAAGATGAGACTAATTACAGCGCACAAAGAGGCATTTAAGCAGTCATTCTTCCCACATTTCGTACGAGAATGGAGTGGGAAGAAACCCTAATAATTGTTACATTGGGAAATACACTCTTTCATCCTCGTCACAGTGGTTTGCAAAGGACGGATGTAGATGTCGATGGGTGCTGCATGCTGTGAGGTTCCCATGTAGGTATGAGACGGGAAAATTGCTGATTGGTTGACTCAGGTAATAAGTTGTCACGACCACAACGCAGCCCTGCGAAAGTTCAGAATTCTTTAAAGAATTTCCCAGTGTGAGCCCACTTATCAGTATGACGTTGCATTCCCTCTGGCCTGTGTACTTGTACTGCTGTAGTTGGGAAAGGTATCAGAAAACCGTTGTCTCCTCTCTTGACACACAGTCGTTTAACTGGTCCTTGACATCATAGATACTGGCACTGGGGCAGTGTTGTCATTCGACCTGGGCCAGTACATGCTCTTTCGGGACAGATCCGTGCATCTTGCTGGCCACAGAAGTACCTCAACATCGCGCAGGATATCCGAGACGTGCCGTTGTGCCGTCAGAATTCCCTCGATGACTACAAGCCGTGGGCAGCAGCCATACCCGATGACAGCCGAAACCATGACGCCAGGAGTACCACCGCTGTGTCTCTCCAAAATGTTAGAAGAACTGAATCTCTCCCCGTGCCATTGTTACACTACACGGCGATGGTCATCTAGGCAGGTCAGAGCCGCCATTAATCGCTGTACAAAATGCCATGATACTCATCAGAAGATCCTGCTGTATCGGTCACTGTATCACTCCAAACGCAGCCGTTTGTGTTATGGTGTTAACGGCAGCCTATGCATACGACGATAATCCCCCATCCGGTCTCTGCTAGTCTCCGATGAATAGTGCGGTACGACACGGTATGGTGCTGGAAGTCTATTACTTGTTTCTTCATTGAAGGGTAGGATGTGAAGGTATTACTATATGCTTGGTGCACAGCATGGTTTTCCTCTCTTGTGGTGGTCAGACGTGGTCAGTGGAACCTAAACGACGAGCATACGAGGGCTCACGTTAAAATGGTTCAATATGGGCCACCGCCACAGCGGAATGACTTATAAATCAGGATATTGCACAATTTCATCCGCCGCTCAAATGAAGGCCCATAGTGAGACCTATTTCCAAATGTCTTAGGAGCTGATAAAGTAGTCTCATACGAGTGTGTGGCATCTCTATGTCCTTCCCGGTGATCACTCAGAATCTGACTCCATGTACGCCTCTTATATATTTTGCCAGGCCTGGTAATAACACTGACCACTAACAACGCTATTGCCCTCTGGTGGCCATTCTACCTACCACAGAGAATTGCAGTGCTTATCATTTACACACCCACCGATGTTTTGTACGAGTACGAAATTATACTGACACTCGAGCATATTCTCTGGGTGCTTAACTGTTTCTGTTAGTGTACAACAGTGGTGAACGACTTGCGCCATGGTAGAAGCTTGTAGCCCATGTAGAATTATCAATAATATGTTTAAAATTATATCCTGATGCACGTAAATACGAATGTTCAAGTCTCCCTATCACCATCAGAAGATGTTAACTTAAATTTCAATGAATAATAGTATTCTTCTGGAAATATGTAAGAAAAGGTGGAATGGAGAAAGAATACTCGCTGGTTGGCCATTTGTCAGCGACTTTATGCGGCCCACGGAGAAACAAGTCTGTACTCGAAATTAGTAGGTCTGGATGGGTACAGGTGCAATCTCCAAGGTCGCTAATAAGATAAGGACATCTGGTGAACAGATTTCAGGAAACTCTGCCCGCCAGCCGGATTAGCCAAGCGGTTCTAGGCGCTACAGTCTGGAGCCGCGTGACCGCTACGGTCGCAGGTTCGAATCCTGTCTCGGGCATGGATGTGTGTGATTTCCTTAGGTTAGCTAGGTTTAAGTAGTTCTAAGTTCTAGGGGACTGATGACCACAGCAGTTAAGTTCCATAGTGCTCAGAGCCATTTGAACCATTTTGAACCAAACTCTGCCCACGCACATGAGGCAATTGGTCTTGTTATCTTCAAGGTCACGACGCAACCAAATACCTTGCCCACGTGTGTAGGGAAAATATGTCTGGTACAGCCAAGGTCAGTACGAAGGTCACCGCTCCCTCTCCCCCTCTTCACTTTCTCTCTGTTCCAATTTCATGGCTCAAAATGGTGGGAAACACTCCTCCTCCTCCTCCTCCTCCTCTTTTTCTCACCTGTTGAACTGCATGGTCCTCGACATTCGAAGTCAGTTTACAGTAGTGAGAGGATCAAATCTGGGCCTTATGCAAGCAGTTTTTCACCTTGAAATTGATTGATGCCGTCAGCGGTGGCCGAGTGGTTCTAGACGCTTCAGCCCGGAACCGTGCGATTGCTACGGTCGCAGGTTTGAATCCTGCCTCGGGCATGGACGAGTGCGATGTCCTTAGGTTAGTTAGGTTTAAGTAGTTCTAAGTTCTAGGGGACTGATGACATCAGATGTTAAGTCCCATAGTGCTCAGAGCCATTTTTGAAATTGATTGATGGAGTTGCTGTATGTCCTCCTAAGGTATATCGAGCCAAATTATGTCCAACTGTTACGTTAGATCTTCAGAATCCCGAGCTGATTGTAGGGCCCTGCCCATAATGCTGCAAACGTTCTCCACTGGTAGAGATCTGGCTATCTTGACGAGCAAGGCTGGGTTCAGCAAACTCGAATGTAATCAATAGAAAAACTCGCTGTGTGTGTGAGCAGGCAATATCTTGCTGAAATATGAGCCCAGGATGGTTTGTCACGAATGGAGCAAAATGGGGAGTAGAATATCGTCCACATATCGTTGTGCTGTAAGAGAGCCATGGATGACAATCAAAGTGGTCCTGGTCTAAATGAAACCGAACTTCAGATCATCACTCCTGGTTGTCGAGCTGTATGGCGGGCGACAATCAGGTTGGCATCACACTGCTGTCCGTTGTGTCTCCAGACACGTCTTCGACCTAGTATCTGAATGACTGGAGTAAAATTATCTTCAGTGAAGAGTACTGCTTCGAACTGAGCCCTGATGAACAGCAAAGACGTGTCTGGAGACTCCGAGAATAGCAGTTGGATACCAACATGATTGTCGCCAGCCATACATCACGATAACCATGAGTGGTGGTATGGGGTGCCTTTTCATTTCATAGCAGGGCCCCTTTGGTTGTCATGCGTGGATCTCGTACACCACAGCAGTACGTAGACGATATTCTGCATCCCATTTCGTTCCATTCATTATATGCCATCCTGGGCTTACATTTCAGCAAGATTATGTCCACCTGCAAACAGTAAGAGCTTTTACTGCTTCCCTTCGCGCCTGCGAAATACTGCCTAGTCCAGAAAGGTGGCTGGATCTTTCCTGATTTGAGAACATTTGGGGTATTATGTGCAGGTCCCTCCGATCAGCTCTGGGTTTTGACTATGTATCTTGCCAATGAGTCTGTTCGATAATAACTTTTTTCTGCTATCAGGCACAGCTTCTTGTTTTTAAATATGGTGCAAGTTTCGGTGGTTGTCACATCCCATATTAATGTCCGATAGAATGTTTCTAGATAATAATGTGGAACATTTTATGGTATTTTATGATAAAAAAATGCTAAGAATATGAAAAAATCTAATGAAGGTCTTTGTCTCTATGACGGTGAACCTGAGAATACAAAAAACAGCTATAGATCTGCATTAAATAGGACTGAACTGAATCTCTTGTTGGCAAGAGAGCATCTCATGCTAACTGCTAGCTCACTCAGTATGATTGGTAAATAATACCATGTAATAGGAGTTGTCAGCTTGAGACCACTTACAAATGAGCATATGCATTTTTTCGTTCCCAACTGGGAAGCACCTTTGCCCACTTCCAACAGTCTGTGATGTAGGAAATTCTCAATGATCCGACCACTCGGCATGCGTATGACATGAGAGATGGATAAAAAAGCTACTCCGAGGGAACACAATATTATGACAGATGCATAGGAGGCCTTGCTCTTATGTCTAAAGTAAATAACACTTCCTTTCGGGAACTGTGAGAGACATTTAAAAAAGTATTGGGTCGCATGCATAATATGTCGTCTGGCTACTCTGACAGTATGCAACTATCTAGCCTTATTATGGCTGTTAGCCGTCGGCAGAATCTGTATGTGTGCGTTTTAGAAATATATATATATATACAGGGTTGTCAGAAACCACCTGAAAAGCTTGTAAGAGTGTTGCAAGGAAGATTGTTGTGGGAAATAACTGTTATTAAAATAATTCGATATGTTGTGCCGTTTCTGAAGTATTAGAAAATTGCCAATCAGGTCACTGTGCTCGAAAATTGCAGCACTCGCTGGAATACGGTAATGCACAGAAATCTGCTGAAATACGGTAATGCTCACACACCTGTGGATACGTAAGTTTACCACTTTTTGAAATGCTCATTGCCAGTTAAAATGTGCCTTCTTCTGAAGTAATACATTTAAGTTACGCGATGAAAAGATAGGTTTGTTCTTTTTAAGGAGAGGAAACGAAGAAAACGTTTGGCGACACCGCCTTTGGCAGGATGCTTGAATTCGCATGTCTAACGACCAGAAAGGCTAAGTCCATTGTTAAATAACTTCGAATGGCGTAATGTATCGAATATATGCATGTGGTAAGTACCAAGTCTACACTCTACCCACATTATTAGTGTGTATGACGTCACTATAAGTGTGTACATAGTAGATTTATGGGTACCAACGAAAGATTTCACTCATGACATCACTAAATTCACTCTGTAAAAAAGCAGTATCCTTCACAACCTGAATGATGGAAGGATGCGATCATTTAGAACCAATGTCACATTTGAAATGAATATGTTGGATAGTTTTTTGAACGTTTTTCCCCATTTTTGCAGAATATTCCGTGAAGTCGTAAAATTATAGAAATTCAGCCATACATTCTAATGTCAAAGTCTTTTCCTCTTAAATTATGTTAATATTACATGCTATTTTGGATAATATATCGAAAATATCCGATAATTTGCTGCTAATAGCGTTAATTAAGAGAAAAAACTTGAAACTGGCCATTTTGGATCATTAATTATCGCAATATTGGCTACCATTTTTATGTAGCATAACACACTGTCACAGACCTTTCACATAAAGGACTAATATTCTCTGACATTTTGCACAGTATGTGATGACGTCATTAATTTATACACATACTGAAATGTAAAAGAATCTTTCATCATAAATTATGGTAATATTCACCCCATATTTCAGCTGGAAAACTGTGGTGCTGACGTTCCTTCCACTACAGCATAGAGGTTTTGAATGACGAAACTCACATAACTGAATTAATAACAAATTTAATTTGTTATTATTATTATTACTTTTTATAACAAATACTCTTTCCCTGATCCAAGACAAACCTGGTCCACTCATTATGGTGAACTGACCTCTAAATGACATCGCCCACTATGGTGAAGTGGCCTCTAATATCGCTCATACAATTGAACTACAGGGAAAATGAACAAGGGAGAGGGTTTTTCTGCCTACTGTAAGGCTTATTGGCCGAGAGAAAAAAGGCTAGGGGGAGGAGTGAGAGTAACCATCACTTTGTCATCAGTTTTATGTCATGCTGTCGCTACGATGCATGTGTGGGGTTGCAGATTACATATTGACTTTGTCCGTTCCAAACGCAGGTGCCTTATAGGTGTGGGAAGGGTATCGAGTTACATCCTGACCTTGAAGATAACAAGCCAAATTGCCTCAGGTGCGAGGGCAGAGTTCAAGTAAACGTTATCATATAGCCAGAAGCCCTTGAAAAATACGCTAGTACGTGCTTTGCCCTACTACCCCCGCTGTCTGTCAGTTGGTTCCCATGCTGCGGAGATTAATGATGTGCTCCAGAAGCAGTTCAAGAATTCGATGTTTTTTTTTGTCTAGTTGCAATGAGAATTTTGCTGTGATATAGTTTGAGTTCATACAGTAACATGATATTTAACAATGTTGTTGACTTTTTTGTTGCTCTTTTTTGTGCTGTAATGTTGTCACACTTTCGTAATTGCATTCGACCACTCGAAAATATGTATTTACACGAGATAATACATAAATATACTTCATGTTCATCACAAATCCTCGTTAGATTATTTTGGCTGTGACCGGGAGGCGACCCTGTATGTTTATTCAGTTTACAGAATAGCATTTCTCGTCTCCAGATGCCATTACTGCCAGCCCTATTACAACCGAGAACAAAGGGCATATTTCTCGTTATGCAACTGAATGATGCTGCAGAGGGGCCGAACAGATGACGCCTCTTCACGATGTCAGGAATCGTCTGGAAGCGCTCGTGGCGCTAAGAAAACATTATTATTCAGTGAATAGCTTATTGTGACAACTTTACAAAGGGTGGTGCTCTTTTGGCTGTAATTACCTTCTGCCCTTGTCACGGACAGACTCTCGGTGTCAGACGCTGCCCCAGTCCTTGCGCCTGCGTCCTAGCGAGACGTCGTTCCTCTTCCGTCGATACGGATGCTTATCCCAGCATGGTACAACATGGATGGCTGCTACTGGCTGAGGGAGTGTACTCCGAAGGCATTGAACCCAGTACTGCCGGCGCACCCAGACGCTCTTATGCATACCGGACGGTGGTCCGCCAGGAACCCTGGTCGCCGTCTTCCGTCCCACACTCAGAGAGTACAGCACTTGATACTTTACTGCTGCTGGTAGTTCATCAGCTCTCCCAACAGTAGTGGTTGGTGTGACGCGGCATGAAGTTCGTCAATGGAGTTCAGCCCTGAGGCACTCCATGGCTGGCTGGTACTGCTCTGGTTGATCTGAGACAAGACTTACTAAAAGTACATGGTCACGGAACGTAGTGTAGTCGACACGGACTTTATTGTTCCCATTGACCAGAACCGTTCTCCTCTACTTATAGCTGGGGCTCTGCTATTTAAAGAGTTCTCCGTAGTTCTGTGACGTGCAGTATACTAGTGATGACCGCATATGGCCTCGTTATTCTGCTACCCTTACTTTAATGCTCTCTTAACAGCTAGTTAAATTGGTCTATGAGTGTTTTCCCTAGCCATGTCTATTGCTCCTGCGGTATCCTGCCAGGCGAAAGAGCGTGCGTGTTATTTTGCTTAGTCGCTGTCCTTTTCTGTTTTCCCACTGCGTGTGCTCTCTCTCACTCAGCTACTGCAGAGTTGCTGACTGTGCTGCCAATCTGTCTTGTATCACCGTGCTTCCTGGTCCGCTGCTACTCGTAGCGTAACCAGCCTATGTTCAAATGGTTGAAATGGCTCTAAGCACTATGAGACTTAACATCTGAGGTCATGTCTTCTAGACTTAGAACTACTTAACCCTAACTAACCTAAGGACGTCACACACATCCACGCCCGAGGCAGGATTCGAACCTGCGACCGTAGCAGCCACGTGGTTCCGGACTCAAGCGCCTAGAACCGCTCTGCCACCGCGGCCGGCAGCCTATGTTACGTTAAGGTGGTTTAACTCCGTTAAAAATTTTATAACTTGGAACCGATGTTACTCTGTGTCGTAACAACGCAGTTAACGATAAGGAACAACTGGGCTCTGTGTCGTCGTCGTCCTGTTGTGGACAATGAAGCCAAACTGGTGTCCTGCCACAACGCATATGGTTTCGATTAATGTTCCTGCACAACTGTGTTCTGTATTCAGTTTATGATCTAGCTGCCTAAGAAAATGTGGAGCTTTTTAGAAATTATTTTCAAAGAAATTCAGTGTGTTACCGGTAAATGTTGCGTAAACTGATTGATTTCCAGGAACTACTATCGAATAAACGCCTGTCATCTGCGACAGTTCGAAGATAAAATCGGAAAAGTATTATACCTCGTACTTTTTAGGATGCATAGTTGATGCTGCAACCAAAGTACTGAAATAGTGCAATATAAAAATTACAGTGGATGTTTCTTGCCATTCGTTCCAAGTATAAGAGCGGAAACAACATTTGGAGAGAAAAGTGTCCGACAGTCCTGCTGTTCTACATTTTTAGGTAATGCCATGTATTAACAAATGTAAGTAAGATATAGTTAGAATGAAAAATTTAAAACACTTTCCAGTGACGGCCGAGTTAGGATGGAGGCGGCATGTGCGCACCTCGGCGTGGCAGGAGATTTCTTGAAATAAAAACCATGACCGGAAAATAAACAGTCAAATCTGGAATTAATTGTCTCCAAGTCTTACAGTTAAGGCCGGTTTAACACTATCATATTTTTTGACAAAGAAATATTATCAAATATTTTTCAAATTTCTTTGACAAAGAACTTTGATGTGGAGATGAAAAAGAATATTACACTGTCGTCATAGTTTTCGTCAAATTTCAAGACGGCGGACAACAACAACTTGTTTTTGTGCCATGCAGTTGCTTGAGCCACAATGACATTGTGTGTGCATTTGGAAGGAAAGCGGCGGTAAAATATTAAACATACCTACGTGAAGCCATGGATATTACGTCGAGATACATAAACATCCAGCAAAATTTGTTAAGAGAGCTGCAAATGGAGGACACCAAGTCATATATAAATTACTTACGAGTGGATGAGAGTGCATTTCAGTATTTGCTCAGTAAAGTGGCTTCTCATGTTACAAAGCAGAATACTCACTAGAGAAACGCTATATACACTCCTGGAAATGGAAAAAAGAACACATTGACGCCGGTGTGTCAGACCCACCATACTTGCTCCGGACACTGCGAGAGGGCTGTACAAGCAATGATCACACGCACGGCACAGCGGACACACCAGGAACCGCGGTGTTGGCCGTCGAATGGCGCTAGCTGCGCAGCATTTGTGCACCGCCGCCGTCAGTGTCAGCCAGTTTGCCGTGGCATACGGAGCTCCATCGCAGTCTTTAACACTGGTAGCATGCCGCGACAGCGTGGACGTGAACCGTATGTGCAGTTGACGGACTTTGAGCGAGAGCGTATAGTGGGCATGCGGGAGGCCGGGTGGACGTACCGCCGAATTGCTCAACACGTGGGGCGTGAGGTCTCCACAGTACATCGATGTTGTCGCCAGTGGTCGGCGGAAGGTGCACGTGCCCGTCGACCTGGGACCGGACCGCAGCGACGCACGGATGCACGCCAAGACCGTAGGATCCTACGCAGTGCCGTAGGGGACCGCACCGCCACTTCCCAGCAAATTAGGGACACTGTTGCTCCTGGGGTATCGGCGAGGACCATTCGCAACCGTCTCCATGAAGCTGGGCTACGGTCCCGCACGCCGTTAGGCCGTCTTCCGCTCACGCCCCAACATCGTGCAGCCCGCCTCCAGTGGTGTCGCGACAGGCGTGAATGGAGGGACGAATGGAGACGTGTCGTCTTCAGCGATGAGAGTCGCTTCTGCCTTGGTGCCAATGATGGTCGTATGCGTGTTTGGCGCCGTGCAGGTGAGCGCCACAATCAGGACTGCATACGACCGAGGCACACAGGGCCAACACCCGGCATCATGGTGTGGGGAGCGATCTCCTACACTGGCCGTACACCACTGGTGATCGTCGAGGGGACACTGAATAGTGCACGGTACATCCAAACCGTCATCGAACCATCGTTCTACCATTCCTAGACCGGCAAGGGAACTTGCTGTTCCAACAGGACAATGCACGTCCGCATGTATCCCGTGCCACCCAACGTGTTCTAGAAGGTGTACGTCAACTACCCTGGCCAGCAAGATCTCCGGATCTGTCCCCCATTGAGCATGTTTGGGACTGGATGAAGCGTCGTCTCACGCGGTCTGCACGTCCAGCACGAACGCTGGTCCAACTGAGGCGCCAGGTGGAAATGGCATGGCAAGCCGTTCCACAGGACTACATCCAGCATCTCTACGATCGTCTCCATGGGAGAATAGCAGCCTGCATTGCTGCGAAAGGTGGATATACACTGTACTAGTGCCGACATTGTGCATGCTCTGTTGCCTGTGTCTATGTGCCTGTGGTTCTGTCAGTGTGATCATGTGATGTATCTGACCCCAGGAATGTGTCAATAAAGTTTCACCTTCCTGGGACAATGAATTCACGGTGTTCTTATTTCAGTTTCCAGGAGTGTATAAAGAGGACAGGCTACTGTGACAGTGGAATTTCTTTATACAGGAGAGTACTACTCTAGTTTACATTACAGCTACACGGAAGCCACAGTGCACATTAACAAAAATAATTCCAGAAACGCGTGAAGCGATTCATAAAGCACTGAAGGGGGAATATCTGAAGATAAATAAATGTTTAGTACACTATATGGGCAGTAAGAACTATATTTATTTTAGGATAATTTAATAACAGATTTAGCGCTCCAACAACTATAAAATTAATAAAAAGTACGAAACAGATGAAACGCTTATTAGCTTGTGGCATCCAGAGTTAAAAAATAGACAAAGTAGAATGGAAAGCTAAGAAAAAATTTTTATTTTAGAGTGGGACCATCTCCTATATTCCGGCTTGCTGAAAAGCTGCTTGGATGTTTCAACATGTAGAGATGGATGGCTGTAGCTGTGATTGTGGGCAGCACATCCCACCTGCCCGTCGGCTCACGATTAATAGCGTGCATTGAGCCCCTTGTTCAGCCCCCATCCTGATTGAAACATTGTTATTACAAAAAAAAAAAAAAGAATTGAAGAAACACGCCAACTTTGAAGAGGTGTTTACAAACGCACTACAGAGACGTAAAATAGCTGTCGCGATGCCGGCGCTTCAAGCGGCTACATTTCACACTGCAGTGAACAGAAGGCGAACGACTTTTATGATCATATTTACGGCGAGGCTCTATATCTTTGACGAAAGACGAGATTTGACGAAGTTCCCTATTACACTGTCAAACTTCTTTCACATAAATATTTGACATATCAACTCTTAACAAAGAGGGACACAAGTGGCGTGTTTTATGGCGTCAGAAGGCTGCCACAGCCAGAAGAGGGCATGATGCCCTGAGAGAGGAGCTATCAAACATGGAGGAGATCTGGTAGGCGAGAAGGCGGCCCTGCGGCCGGTGCAGATGCTTGTCTGTCCACTTCGCGTCCCCCATATGACGTTTTTCAGCTTTCCCATTGGCTGGCAGGCAGTGTCTTTGAAATAGCAATACCTGCTGTGGGAACGCATTCCGCGTGAACTGAGCGTGTTTAGGTGCGCATCGAGTAACATCTGGAACGACAGCATTGCAGGCCTAGCCACTGTTTCAACATAGGATGAAAAATCAGAATCATAAAATCGAATGGAATAATAATTTTGATATAATTCCCTCAAAATCTTTTGGTAGTCCACTCAATCTGACAACTCACCACGCACACCCCTCCGCCTACCACAGGAGCCGTTTTGCGGATCAAAATGAAAGTAGTAATCGTCCAGTGGGAGCTAAAGGTTAAGGGCTCGCTTGGATAGGTTTCGCGAGATTTACCTAGGGGCTTATTCTATTGGAGTGTGATCGAAACAAAATTACGGCAGAACAGGTCGTCTTCACAAAATTGCATACATAAATTGTAGTCCCATTGAGCCATGTAGGTGTAGACACACATGATTTACAAAAAAGAGAAGAAGTGGTTTTTTGAGCTGTCGTGCCGGAGCGACGCCGTCGAAATGGAAGTAATACCAGGGCGGCGACTGTGGACAACGCCAGTGGAGGGCTGTGATTGAGCTGGTGCGCTGGCAATGCCTGGGCGCAGAGATGGGGCTATGGTTGAAACCAACAGCGTTGACGGCCGGCAGGCATCGTGGTCTTGACTCGCATGTAACAGGAGGCTGCAACATTCCATCCCGGTGCCACATCAGTGGAGGCTCATGGGGAGGTGGTATCATAAGAGGGGTTTGCATGTAAATCGCGTCACAAAGTGTTTATAGTAGAAGTTTCCGAATAACAAGTTAGGAGATACGTGACGAACCTAGACTAGTTAATAGTTGATGAATTACAGATCAGTACTCTCGTATTACTATATCCCATTATGTTAACACAATTCTTCAGCATAAAGCACATAAGAATGCAAATATTTAATTTTGGAGAGAAACAAAGAACTAAAATGTAAATATTTCATTTAAGAGAAAAATAAGTAACTATTGGGAACACTTCGCTTTTAAATCTTAAACTGTGAATGACAGAGGTGGTACGTGACTTAAAGGTACGATGTTCGTCAGTGCTTTACCCACGATATTCACCAGACGGCTGCTGCTCGGGTCTTGCTTGAGGTTGTGCTTTACAACACATAAAGTAACACTGGGTGTACAGAATCCATATAACAAAACACACAATGATCAATGTTAGAGGAACAGTTGTAGCACTAGATATAACTACTGGGTGTAAGTGATCCTTAGTGCTCTAGTCATTAATATGACCTGTTACACGGCAAAGGGAAATCTGTCCTCGTTCTCGAGATAACATATTATAGGCTTCACGATTCAACTCTTGGGATTATTTCGCAATTCGGGCAGGTTTTAGGGTGAGAAAACACCGTCGGGGCTTCAGGTAGGTAATGTAAAAAGGTGTTGTACTAGTGCTATGTGCATATGTTAGACGGGTGGACTAGTTCACAGGCTGAAATGTTATAAAGGAGCCCACTATTAGTCAAAGTGACCCGACAGGCCTGTGACTTAAATGCAACATCTTGGAAAAGTAGCGCCACTACAGTGGGTTGTGGCACATAATATCGTAAACTGTTAGCGACAATAACGAACCAAGGTCCGTGTATTGCGATAAGCGTACGGGGGCTAGCAGGTACTTTAGTTTCCCCTAGAACTAGCGCGATTTCACAGTTGCTTACCCAAATGCTAAGGGATAAAGTAAGGCACACGTAATAATTGGTGGGGAATGCAGACTGAATGGCATCAAGTGGCATAGTCGAGTGCGTTTGGCAGTCCTTACTGATAGGAATGTCCTTCGTTTGCAGAGGAGGTGTTTCTGGGCAGTTGCCCATGCAAGTGGGAAATAGGTGGAGACGGTAGCATTCGAATTAACAGTCTGCACATATGACAGGCAACGAGGTTTGCACATTTGGCATTTGTAGGGACCATGGCAGTTGTACCCTGGAAGCTGTCTAGTAGTATGCCAGACATCATTTCCAAATGGGGTAGATCACCTGCATAGGAGCCGATAAAAGAAATGAAATGTTTGTTAATGTTAAGGCATCGGCAGATAACTGGTTGGGGCTGAGCCTCTGTGACAATCTAGTCTGAATGGCAGAGTGTAGAGTGTTGACATGTAATGTGGTTGCATGTATATTGTACAGCAGAATTTCTAGCGCTTTGGTTACTTCTACGGTAGCAGCTATTTTTGATACCTACCTGTATACAGTGACTATTTAGCGTCGGATCGAGGTTTTAAGAATTTCATATTGTTGTGCTGTACGGTAGCCATACTCCGGCCCTGTGTGGTAGCGGTCAGGAGATTACCCTTAATATCTGAAAGTCACACATGCTGGTGGACCAGGGATCATGATTTTGAGCAACAAAAAAGTATCCTGCTGGAGAGGTTTGTTTCAATGATCAGCATGTGCTTGGTCTGGGGTACTGAACACTGTCTTTAGCACGGCTTCGCCTGCATCGAAACAGGCTCGCTTGGCGTAATGGAGCGGTACTGCTCCCGAAATAGTTCGCATTTGCCATTTGGTAATGACAAGTACCTGATTGATATCCCACTGAGTATGAAGCTTTCCACTTTGGCCCCGTCACCTTGTAAGAGGTTCAAACAGAAAGAAGGTTCTGCTATCAGGAAGTTCATATGGCAGAGGTGTAGGCCAGAAATTACAGGAAGTTTGGGGAATGAGTACCAGGTCACCAGCATTGTGAGGCGTAGAGCTGGGTTGGTACAGGTGACTGTTAACTTACAGGAATTATGTAGGGATTTTACGAAAGTGTCTCAGGTAGAGTCTCAGCTGCTCCAGAAGTTGGATCATTATGGAATACAAGGAAGAGGGGCGCGGTTGTGTTGGGGGGGGGGGGGGGGAGGGGGTGCCCCAGATATCTGTCCTGGGGCTGATACTGTTCCTAATTTACATAAACGGTACACCTTCTAGCATTACAGGTGATTCTAAAATATTTCTGTCTGCTGATCACATTAGGTTGGTAGTAAAGGATGTTGTGTGCAACACTGGTACTGTTCCGAATATTGTAGTTCAGGACATAAGTTCATGGCTTGTAGAAAACAAACTAACGCTAAATCACAGTAAGATTCTACGATGTCTATCGCACAAGTCAACGAAACCTGATTACACAGACTGGGCGTATGATCAGTGAGACTGAGTAGTTCCGATACCTAGGTGTTGAAATAGACAGTAAACTGTCATGGGAAGCCCATGTTCAGGGTCCTGTTCAAAGACTTAATACTGCCGTGATTACTATTTGAACAGTGTCTGAGGTAAGTGAGGCTTCGATACGAAACGTAGTCTACTTTACTTATACTATTTCGCTTATGACGTATGGTGTTATATTTTGGGGTAACTCTATTGCCTATGGACACATCTGGCTCAGAAACTGGGGGGTTCGAGCAATAAGCGGTGTTAAGTTCACGAACTTCTTGTCGACTCCTGTTCATTAGTCAGGGTATTCTGACATTGTCATCTCAACATATATATATTTTTTTAATTCGTTCCTAGTTAACAGTTTCAGCTTATTCTCAAGAATTAGCAGGTTTCACTCAGTTAATACTAGGCAGAAAGCTAGCATTAGCATCGCACCTCCTTGACTCTCGCGCAGAAAGCCGTGCAGTATTCTGCTGCATCCATTTTCAGTAAGCTACCATAAAACCTCAAAAATCTTAGCAGTACTCCAGGCACTTTCAAACCTAAAGTGAAGAGTTTGCTCATGGATCGCTCCTTCTCTTCTGTCGAGAAGTTCCTAGAAAAATTAAGCTAACTACTGTGTTGCATTGTTGATTGCGTTTATATAAACTTACAGCTTGTCGTCTGTTTAGCATACGTAAGCGTTATACTTTATCAATTATTACTTTTCTGTTGTAATTTCATGTACTGAATCGTCCCATTAACATGGAGATATCCACCTCAACTTTGTTCTACGGATCTAGACTTGTAAAACAAGAAATTAAAAATGAACCGACTAATAATCCGCCGCAACGCTACTTTTTCTTCTGTCAGTGTGCCTAAGCTTAGAATAGCCCGCCTGGTTAGCAGTGCGGTCTAACGCACGGCTTCCCGGAGTGGGAAGGAGCGCCTGGTCCCCGGCACGAATCCGCCAGGCGGCCTTGTGTCGAGGTCTGGTGAGCTGGCCAGTCTGTGGATGGTTTTTACGCGGTTTTCCATCAGCCTCGGCGAATGCGGGCAGGTTCCCCTTATTGCGCCTCAGTTACACTATGTCGGCGACTGCTGCACAAACAAGTTCTCCAAGTACGCATACACCACCATTACTCTACCACGCAAACGTAGGGGTTACACTCGTCTTGTGTGAGACGTTCCCTCCTGGGATGGGGGGACCGAATCGCAGAATAACCCTGAAAGAGTGATTTGGTGTGGGGTGGTGGAGGGCTGAAGTGGACTGCGGTAGTCGTCGTGGGATTATGGAACACTGCGGCTGCTGCGGGGACGGAGTCTCTCCGTCGTTTCTAGGCCCCGGGTTAACATACAATACAAGCTTACAAAGAGATAACAAAAGCCATGAGATACCTCCTGAAATCTTGTCGGACCTCATTTTACCAGTCGTAGGGCAGTAACTCGACATGGCATGGACTCAACAAGTCGTTGGCAGTACCCTGCAGAAATATCGAGCCATCCTGCCGATATAGCTATTCATACCCACTCGCACGAACTGTCGAGAACATTCTTCAAGCCAATCGCGAACCACTGCAGCCCGGTGACAAGGCACACTGTCATCCATAAAAATTCCACTGTTGTTTGGGTACATGACGTTCATGACCGGTTGCGAACGGTCTCCAAGAAGCTGAACATCCAGAGAAGCTAGTCAACTGCATTTAAACACAGCGCACGCCATTGTGGAGCCGCTACCAGCTTACAGAGTGCCTTGTTGACAACATGGATCCGGGGCTTCGTTGAGTCTGTGCCACACTCGAACTCCACCATTATCTCCTACCAACTGAAGTCGGGACTCATATGACCAGGCTACGGTTTTCCAGTCGTCTAGGGTCCTACTGATATGGTCACGACCCCAGAAAAGGCGCTGTAGGCGATATCATGCTCTTAGCAAGGCATTCACGACGGTCGTCTGCTGCCATAGCCCATTAACGTCAAATTTCGCGGCTGTATCCTAACAGACACGTTTGTTGTAGATACAGTATGTACGATAATACGGTTCCTGTGTTATTCTGATGACAATGTAATCCATTTCGGGCACAAAATTTCCATTGTCATCAGTTCATTCTACAGCTGACATTTGTTCTCATTCGCACTTGCAAATTCATTTAATGTACGTTCGTCGTACGTCCCACATTGATTTCCGCGGTAATTTCACGCAGTGTTGCTTGTCTGTTGGCACTAAGCAAACGCCGCTACTCTCTGTCGTTAAGAGATGTCCGTCGGCCCACTGCGTTGTCTGTGGTGAGAGTTAATTCCTGAAATTTGGTATTCCCGGTACATTCTTGACATTGTGGATCCTGGGTTATTGAATTCCCTAACGATATCCGAAATAGAATGAGCCATGCTTCTAGCTCCAACTCCCATTCCGCCTTCAAAGTCGGTTGATTTCACTGTTGTTGCCATAACAATGCCGTAAACCTTTTCACATGAATCACATGAGTACAAATTACAGCTCCGCCAATGCACTGCCCTTGTATGCCTAGTGTACACGATATTACCGCCATCTATATTTGTGCATAGCGATGTCCCATGACTTCTCTCACCTCAGCGTATTTCAGCTGATACGATGATCTGGTGAATAGCGTGCAAGAAGTTTTCAAACATTTTACCTGATAACGAGAGATGGTCCTGAAAGGGTGTAGCACCTGTAACATAAATAACGAAGCAAAAGTAATACAGCACTCCATTTCAGTTTGTGGCGGTGGTTGATGACTGTACAACATCTCCGAGTATTTCTGCGAATATGATTATCACCACTCAGCAGTACCCCAGCGGTGGTGCTAGTTATTACAAGCCCGTCTACCTAAAAAAAAGTAGTAACACAATGCTCTGCAACAGAGCAAACAAATGTTACTACTGTTTTAAATTCAAACAATGACACGACGATCTAAAGGCGTATTCCACACAAGGAAGCTGGCAGTAGACAACAGTGTTGGTTGTGACGTGCAGTTTGGTAACTGAACCGCTCAAGTAGCGATGTTCCCACAGGGTACCAGGGTGGTACTTGGAGGTCTGTATTAGGGACTTTATGTTCGCAAGTAAAACTATGTTCATAGTATAGTGATGGCGAATTAAGTTGTCATGAGAGAGCGGACTGAATTAGCAAGGGTGATCATTCACGGCGAGCAAATGCAACAAGATGCTAAGATTCGATTGACTTGTGGCCAAAACGATCGACTAGCAGAATTTACAGGATATTGGCAAAAGCTAGCAATTTCGAACGTCGTGCAAATTTACAAATTTTTTGCTCAATTACAAGTAAAATAGTATAGATTTGTAATGAATGGGTTAAATTATGAGGTTGTGGTTTAAAATGAATTACCAATAGATTCAGACTTGAATAAAGAAAAAGATGTGATAAAGATTTGAGGTGAGCTAGTAAGGCGATCGTGATAAGCTCTTCAAGCTCGTAGCGGTTCTGTCAATCCGTTATACTGTACTTCTACACTGGATGGCTCACTACACGACGAATTGGAAACAGGAGTTCACAATAGGGGAATGAGGAGTAGGAGATTACAGTGGATTAGCCACATTTTTTCTTTTTTTCCTTTTTTTTTTTTTTTTTTTTTTTTAGAAAGCAATTGCGCAGCTACTCAGTGACCTACTCGGTCTGCCGTTCTGAGTCAGTATATACCAATCAGGCTATATCCAGTTGGTGAAACACAACGGTATTATTCTGAAAAGGCGGTAACCATAGGAACAGATAAAGATAATTCTGAACACTACCGCCGAACTTGTGTTCTAACAGAACGTCATAAGGTCTTCATGTTGAGAATATATAGAGGCACGCAATATTTGACAAGTAAAATCGAAGTTTACTTCGAAAATGTTAAGCACGAGAATTCCAACATGTTATAAGTCAAAGAGAGGGTGCGATTGTTGTCTTCATAAGAACGAGGATGCACTCAGTCGACAAAAAGTTATTATATTTGTAGGTAGGTAGGTAGGTAGTTAGTGTTTAACGTCCCGTCGACAACGAGGTCATTGGAGACGGAGCGCAAGCTCGGGTTAGGGAAGGATTGGGAAGGAAATCGGCCGTGCCCTTTCAAAGGAACCATCCCGGCATTTGCCTGAAACGATTTAGGGAAATCACGGAAAACCTAAATCAGGATGGTTGGAGACGGGATTGAACCGTCGTCCTCCCGAATGCGAGTCCAGTGTGCTAACCACTGCGCCACCTCGCTCGGTATATTATATTTGTACCGTGGAATCATAGGTAGTTATTCTGTAGCTCGGAGGGAACATATAAAGGACATATAAAAATTGTGTCCAATCGTAAGAGGTAACTACAGCCAGACCTAACGAAACAACTGATCCCTATCGCACCTATGTATTTGAAAGTCTGCAAAGCAATCGCAATTAATGCGCGACGTCATGCATCGCAGTGCACGCATTTTCGGAGCCTCAACGCAATAAGTGGAGTGACAGATACCACTGTATTGTGCGTAGAATGCACTTTCTTAACAGCTACGGGGGTAGCCTCGCAGTCTTAGGCATCTTGCCACGGTTCGCGCGGTTGCCCCGTCGGAGGTTCTAGTCCTCCCTCGGGCATGGGTGTTCGTGTTGTCCTTAGCGTAATTTAGTTTAAGTTAGATTACGTAGTGCGTAAGCTTAGGTTCCGATGACCTCAGCAGCTTCGTCCCATAGGAACTTACCACCACTTCCTTAATAGACACGTGGTCAGCACACCGCTCTCCCAGCCGTTGTCAGTTTTCGCAACCACAGCCGCTACTTCTCAGTCAAGAAGCTCCTCAATTGACCTCACAGGAAATGAGTGTATCCCACTTGCCAACAGCACTCGGCAGACCTGGACGGTGACATAAGTACTAACCAAGCCCGACAGCGCTTAACTTCGGTGATGACAGGTACCGGTGTTACCACTGTGGCAGGGCCGTTGGAAAAATGCGTAATGTAATAAAAACGTAGCAGTTTGGAGTTCAACAACCATACGCTAGAACAGGTAAAATGTTTAAAAATAAGATGTACTACCAGTAACAACAACAGAAGTAGAAGCAGTCAGCTCACCATTATTATTTCAGAACAAGTTTTTCTTACTTACTGCTTTTACAAACAGAGTGACGGAACCATGAATGTTTGGGCCACTTATGTGAGACGAGTTGTGGTTTAATAAAATTCCATGTTACTTCTTGCATGTTGCTACTAAGACATTGTCTTTAGTTACCTATCCCTTTTCAGTGACTCACTCAAGTGCTTCCTCTTGAGAATTGACTGCGTCATTGATGTTACCGAAATGATGCACAGCACATTTCCTACAGAAGTAGTTTGTGTTCTGTACCTCAACTCTCAATTATTCATTTTCTTCGCTGGCCGAAGTGGCCGTGCGGTTAAAGGCGCTGCAGTCTGAAACCGCAAGACCGCTACGGTCGCAGGTTCGAATCCTGCCTCGGGCATGGATGTTTGTGATGTCCTTAGGTTAGTTAGGTTTAACTAGTTCTAAGTTCTAGGGGACTAATGACCTCAGCAGTTGAGTCCCATAGTGCTCAGAGCCATTTGAACCATTCATTTTCTTCTGACTTAACTAACAGCCCGTATTTTTAGTTGTGCTGCAACAGCAACAGCAGTGTCCTCTGCGTCGAACTTACCTTGGATGTTCATAGTTCCAGATACAGTGCAGAAGCTTGTAATTACGCGTCAACAACGTTCGAAAGATGTGGTATCTTCGTCAGAGAGCTGTTCTACAAAACTGGTTATGAATTGTATTGGTTTCCTATTGCTGATTGGAAACTCTTTCCTAGAAGGGCCGTAGTTGTGTTTCAGTAAGCGGCGCTTGTAGCCACGTACGATAGGAGCAGCCAGTTTTCCTGCTCAGCTAACTGACCGAAGTCCACTCTCCAACAATGTCACAGGCTCTCTTCGTGGAGGTGGCATGCTAGCTCACGAACTGACTTCCACGTCTACTTAACCTACGCAAATTCTTAGACACTACCTTGCACTGTGTTGTAAGGAATGGATACGTAAATGCAAACATTTCACGTCTAGCGTATAGTGGGGAGTTTGCTGTTAAAATTTGTTGTTAGGTACGAAGGTTTTCCTTGCGTTGCTAAGCTTGTCTGCGAGTCCTATGCCAGGTGCCGTACCGGGTCTTGGGGAGATCTGCCTTGGCTAGAGGTCTCTGACAAGGAGAGGCATCTGGTAAGCTTCACGTCCGCATCTGCGCGGACCGTAACGACGTCTCAACAAATAACAGATGGCCTGCTAGGGTAGGCGTTTAGGCAAGGGAAAGTGCAATGGTCGTTATTAAGTTATGCGCACCGTTTTTTAGTAGCGGGAGTTTTTTTAATGAGAAGTGTACGTCCCTACAGCGACAGGCAGGGAGCAGCTGTGATGCAGTACGCGGCCTTACCGTATCTCCGGTTTGCATGGCTCAGCAAAGCGTCTACAATAGGAGGTGCAGTTGATAGACAGCGACGCTTCGCCGATTAACTACGAAAAAAACGTTTGTGACTGCCTAAACGTCAGAAAATGCTAATCTGATATTCGAGTGTCCGAAGTATTTTACGGAAACACATGAAAGTCGGTTACCAAACTCGCAAGTATAATTGTGCAACTGCATACGGGATCATATTCGATAACTCAGAAATAGTTATTAATGGTGACTGTGGCAATATGGTAGGTTTACAGGGATTCTTTTTGGATGTTCATTGCGTAATAAGCCGATATCGGAATTGGATTGCTGACAGTTATATTGTTTTCCAATTGGAAATACATCATTCACAGTCTACGGTACTTTCAGTGAAACTGGTGGTTAACCAGTGTCTCTGTCCGTGCCATGACAAACTTCTTCCTTAGGCAACCAGTGAAATGAAAATCACTGAACGGTATTAAATTGCAAGTATTGCATCAGGCTTCACCCAAATGTGAAGATGGACAGCATGCAAAAGTAACCATAATTTTTCCTAGGAAATTCGTATGGCGTCAACATTTCTACACAAGATTCAGAGATTAGCCTCTGTTCACGCATAATAGGCGAATCACGAATCACGCAAAAGTTCATCAGGTAGCTTTCGGATTCATTGATATATGGACCTCTGCTATACTCCTACTACGGCTGATAAATAAAACATATCGTAACTGCAGCACTGTCGACAGCTTATGGTCGAAAAAATGGTTGACAAAAGGGGCAACATTGATATGAAAACGCTGTGGACAATACTTTACGTAACTGAAATCAATTGGTGTTCCACGAACCCGTTAACCGAATAAAATCAAATGGCTCTGAGCACTATGGGACTTAACATCTGAGGTCATCAGTCCCCTAGAACTTAGAACCACTTAAACCTCACTAACCTAAGGACATCACACACATCCATGCCTGAGGCAGGATTCGAACCTGCGACCGTAGCGGTCGCGCGGTTCCAGACTGTAGCGCCTAGAACCGCTCGGCCACACCGGCCGGCCGTTCACCGAATAACTTTACATTTTGCCAAGATATGTATTACTCACAGCATCTGTGCTATTATTTGAACCCTTCTTAGTAGTTTGTAACCAGGGTGAAGCAAATCGTAATCAAAGAGGGAATTACGCAACTGTGTAGCAAGGAGTCGATTAGTTTACTCCATTGTAAAGAAAACGATAACTGTTGCCATTAAGCATATTTTCGGTAACTGTATAGCACTAGAACCACGGTCAGCATTGAACTATCCATAAACTGTGGGTTCAAATGGTGCAAATGGCTCTGAGCACTATGGGACTTAACATCTGTGGTCATCAGTCCCCTAGAACTTAGAACTAATTAAACCTAACTAACCTAAGGACATCACACACATCCATGCCCGAGGCAGGATTCGAACCTGCGACCGTAGCGGCCACGCGGTTCCAGACTGAAGCGCCTTTAACCGCACGGCCACACCGGCCGGCAAACTGTGGGTAAAGACTTATTTGGCAGGCGGGTAGTAGCACCGAATATCACGTTAACGTTTGTGGATAAACAGAATGATGCCAGCATTTATTTTAAAAATGATTATTCTCACGACATGTATTACGCTCAGGTGATCTTCGACGCAAATAACAACGGGATCGGAAACTATGTTTTCCTAGGTGGGTCAGTACCAGAAAGATTGAACAGCAGTTGAAATGATAGCGTTGCGCAAGAATTCCTTCTCCAAGATTATTGCGGGCGGTGGTAGTGATAACCGAACTTATCTTAGTTGGCTCCCTGATTCACAAACACAGGTATCAGCCCTATAGAAAATTGATACTTACTGTCTGTGTGAGACTCGGACTAATGCTAAATAGTTGCAGTGCACATTGTTCACTTGTGATAAAATTATTGGAAGTTGTATCAACTCTTGCCAAGCTATATGACATAAACGTTGAGTCTTATCAGTTAATGTTTCATAACCTGATTTCCAACCGTTTCGCCGCCCGGGGTAGCCGTGCGGTCTAAGGGCGCCTTGTCACAGTTCGCGAGGCTGCCCCCGTCGGAGGTTCGAGTCCTCCCTCGGCCATGGGTGTATGTGTTTCCTTAGTGTGAGTTAGTTTGAGTTGGATTAAGTAGTTTGTAAGCTTAGGGACCGATGACCTGAGTAGTTTGATCCCATAGAACTTATAACAAATTAACTAATCTAGCCGTTTCAGATGAGCGCCATTAATCTAAATAATTTAATCTCTGTGATACGACGGTACTGGGCACTACGCACTGTAAACAGACTAGTTATCTCGGGGCCCCATGTGCTATGGCACGAAAATATATATATATATTTGTTACACTCAATACTCAGCTTAATTGAGCGGCCCAGAGATGTGGCTGGTCCCAATGTTTGGCTACGATCTTCGTCATAGGGTGCCAGCTCACAGCTGTCGTACAGTCAATTTTCAAGTTGAAATAAAATATAAAAAACCAGTTGAGGCAGGTATTGCGGTGAAATTTTAAAATATTGAGCCACTCACGTTGATTTATAATTTGAACAAGTAGTTTATATCTATTTTTCCACAAATAGTCCTCAGTATATTGACTAAACACTTACAATGCAGTCTGAGAGCTTGTACGTAAGGGCTGCCATTAATAACTGCTGCTACAACACTTCACTATAAAATTCAAATGTAACGATCACGGCACTTGACAGTCTGTTCGCACTTGACAGTCTGTTCGCAAAATACGATGTTGTCTGCTGACCTAAATCACTATACTGCGCTCAACTTGATCGTTTTCGAACGTCGCTACATAGATTCTTGTCGCCAATCGTGGCAACCAACACAATACTATCACCAGATGGGCGGCATGTCCGGCTCTTAGCGTCGCTCCAACTCAACTGTCCAAAGAAGGCCACCCTATACGCAGTTTCTAAGACAGTAATAACTTTTAAGCTATTATATATTTTAGTGGCACGTCTACATAATTTAGCTTTACATATTTTTCTGTCCATGAGTGCCAGCTCGCACATCCGTGCCACTCTTAGTCCTGTTTTTATTAATTTTTCTCTGGCATATAAATTCCTCCAAGCGCTCCAACAAGGCCTAATGCTTCCCTACCAAGGTTCCGCTCAGGTCTTCCAAGACCGCGTAATCGCTAGCCGCTCGTCGCGGCCCCGTAGCAACCGCCAGCCACGTGCTTCGTGACGGAAAACTGCCGCTCTAATCTCCCCCTCCCACAAAAAAAGTGTTCAAATGTGTGTGAAATCTTACGAGACTTAACTGCTAAGGTCATGAGTCCCTAAGCTTGCACACTACTTAACCTAAATTATCCTAAGGACAAACACACACCCATGCCCGAGGGAGGACTCGAACCTCCGCCGGGACGAGCCGCACAGTCCATGAACCATGAATCCCGCGCGGCGCCCGCTCCCTCCCCCCCCCCCCCCTTTCCAACTTGTACGCTCACTGTGGCTGCGCCGAACAACTGTTCTCTTCCTTTTTAGTAGTTATAAATGAACGTGCTCCTCTATCTTTTAGACATTTTCTCAACAAACTAATATTTATCAGTAGGATTTCTTTAACTCTATAATACAGTTTCAGAAAGGAAGTACTACTGTGGTCTAATAAGGCTTCACAAATGCCATGTAGACAAGTAAAAGGGGCAACAATTTAGCCCTCTGTCTCACTAAAACAATTTTGTGTTCAGCAAGTACTTCTTTGACTTATCACACAAATTATAACAATGTGGTTCCTGTTTATTCCGAACGTTGTCAGAGAGGGACAAACTTCGGTAAAGTGTTTGGCAGTGGTCAACACACAGTGTTAATGTATAGGTAAGTACTTACGTGAAACTTCAGCTGAATATGCGTATACTTGTGTAATGTTTAGTTTCGCTCAACACTTGACAAGCACTTGGTAACAGATTTAAAAAACTACCCTTCCTTAAGGTTGTACATAAACTACAACTGCAATGTGTTTTTCTGCTTCAGAGTTACTATCTGTGTCACACATTAATCAATAAATTAGTTAAACTCGAACGGTAGTAATTCAAGTGGTCTTTGAGAACCTACTTTAAATGGCATATAAGCTTTGCTGAGGGCAACCTAATTTGATCAGTGCCTAGCATGTCACACAAGTGTGTTCCTTGTCCCAGACTCATTATAATTTCACCAGTTTACTTCTACTCACGTTAGTGTAATTCTGGTAGTACTTTCACACCTTTTCCTCAACGGAACGATGTTGATGTAATACAACTGTTCAACCTTTACTGCCTCACTGTTCATTGCTTAAATAGTTACCACCATTTCACTTCGCAAAGAATTACATTGACCATTACCATCGCTTCGGTTACTAAGGCTTAGCAGTAGAACTTATGGTATAGGAATGCGCACTGTGTGCTTTGTGAAAGGAGCCAGTGATATACAAGACAATATTTTGGAATGGTTTAGTAGCTTCATGTAGTGTCTCTGGAGAAATTATGGTTCTTGGTGGAGGTTCGCTTTCAGCACATGGCAACCTAATATACCGGGTGATCAAAAAGTCAGTATAAATTTGAAAACTGAATAAATCAAGGAATAATGTAGATAAAGAGGTACAAATTGACACACATGCTTGGAATGACATGAGGTTTTATTAGAACCAAAAAATACAAAAGTTCAAAAAATGTCCGACAGATGGCGCTTCATCTGATCAGAATAGCAATAATTAGCATAACAAAGTAAGACAAAGCAAAGATGATGTTCTTTACAGGAAATCATTCCTCAACAATAGCTGTAGTCGAGGAATAATGTTGTGAACAGCACTGTAAAGCATGTCCGGAGTTATGGTGAGGCATTGGCGTCGGATGTTGTCTTTCAGCATCCCTAGAGATGTCGGTCGATCACGATACACTTGCGACTTCAGGTAACCCCAAAGCCAATAATCGCACGGACTGAGGTCTGGGGACCTGGGAGGCCAAGCTCCTTTTATACACGATTGTCATGAGCAGTCACTGACGTTTTGCTGTCCAGCGTCATCCGTCGGACATTTTGAGTACTTGGTTTTTTTTTGTTCTAATAAAACCCCATGTCATTCCAAGCATGTGTGTCAATTTTTACCTCTCTATCTACATTATTCCGTGGTTTATTAAGTTTTCAAATTTATACTGACTTTTGATCACCCGATATATTTGCACTGTCTCCCTTTCTACCATTTCCGGCATAACGCCCATTGTGGCACACTTGAAAACTGTCATGACATTGCGCCATGATGCGCTGTTGCAGATCTTTAGGTACTGCTACTCTGCTGCCAAGTGGGGTCTTACAGTGTATAAGATACCATCCTGTGTGACGAAACATGAATGGTAAGTTTTCTGGTGATATTATAGATTACTTTAAGGGCTTCTTTTAGTTCTTCTACTGAAACATCAAAACCCTGACTATGCGGCTAAGTCCATCAGCATTCTGATGTGAATGACCTGGCTTCCGGCAGTCATCATAATGGTATTCTGACAGTTTCAGTGCACACCCAGTTTAGCGATTACTGGTGTCTTTCAAGCATAACATCCACCCGAGAGCCGTGTGGTCAGTGACCATAGTGAATTTTTACCAGTAGAAATAGCGTTTAAAATAGTTGATTCCAAAATCAAGGGCTAAGAACTCCTTTTCAGCAGTACAGTAGTTTATTTCTGCTGAGCACATCTGTGTAGAAGCATAACCTACAGGTCTTTCTTCTTCATCATACTACTGACTAAGGACAGCTTCTGTTGAAAGAATAAAGGGCTTTTCAAAATCTGGTTCGATCAGCTAAGGCAAACTTATCAAAACACCCTTTATTTGCGCCGGCCGGTGTGGCCGAGAGGTTATAGGCGCTTCAGTCCAGAACCGCGCGACCGCTTCGGTCGCAGGTTCGAATCCTGCTTCGGGCATGGGTGTGTGTGATGTCCTTAGGTTAGTTAGGTTTAAGTAGTTCTAAGTTCTAAGGTACTGATGACCTCAGACGTTGAGTCCTATAGTGCTCAGAGCCATTTGAACCAACCCTTTATTTGCTCATAGGTATCTTGTATTCTTCTGTCCACTCAAACACCGCATCTTTCGTCAGTAATTTCGGCAAAGGTTTAGACACCATGGCATAATGCTTCACAAAACAATGACAGTAGTTAGCTAGACCACGAAATGACTATAGCTGCTTAAAATAAGTGGGGACTGAAAAATTCTTAACTGTTTCTGATAGTGTTGGGTCTGCCTTAACGTCCTCTACACTAACAGTATGTTCTAGGTACTAGGCCTGTGACTTTATAGAACAACACTTCCCTATGTCCAAGCTTAAAGACCGAACGAGGTAGTGCAGTCGTTAGCATACAGGATTTGCATTCGGGGTGAGTATGCTTCAAACCCGCATCCAGCCATCTGGATTTAGGTTTTCCGTGTTTTCCCGTAAATGTTTACAGGCAAATGTCAAGATAGTCCCACTGAAAGGGCACGGCAAATTTCCTTCCTCATTTTTGATACAATCTGAGCTTGTGCTCTGTCTCTAATAACCTCGATGTCGACTGGACGTTAAATCCAATCTTCCTTCCCTCCTTCCTCCTCCCAAACTTAATTGTGCTCTTTGCAACCTGGACAACCCACTTCTTAACTTCTCCCACGTGTTCTTCAGTTGTTCTTTGAAACGTGGCAATGTGCTGTGCACAAATGACCACGCTTCAGATAAGCAATAGTTTTAAAAACTTCGATCGATATCTAAGAATATGTGGTGACTTCAGAAAGAAAACCAGTTGTTGTATGGGCAATGAGACTAAAGTTATAGCCTTCTTAATTAAGCGAGCGCCGATTAGAGTGCAGCGGGATAGTAGACAGGCGAACGGCCAGAGCGGAAGTAGCGTGCCGAAGGGTTACCATAAGAGCCGAGTCGGGCGCGATAGGCCGGCTCGGTGACTTGCAAGAACGTGAAGGCGGAAGGACACAGAAAAGCCAGGGGTAGCTTAGACATAACGCAGCATCCACAGGCGGACAGCCCTTGGGGATGGAGAAAGCAGACTGCTCCGTGCCGAGGCTGTCAAAGGGAAAAAAGTAAACCTTTTGGAAAAACTTTAAATAGAGCAGAGGGCGAGAGTAAAATTTGCTGAAGAGTGTAAATCAGAAGGGTATATGTGCAGCAACATGGAAAGTATAAGGTAAAATGTGTCTGCTTAAGGAAAAATATAGTGGCTGATGTCAAATCAGTTACGGGGGGGGGGGGGGGGGGGGATAATAAGGGCGCAGAGCACGCAATTTTTGAGGACTAGCTGTTCCACCTGGGAGCAGTACAGATGGCCGACAGTTGCGCTCCCGGAAGATTACAAACTAAGATTTGTTTTTGGGTTCGATCTGAATAAGACCGTGATAAAGTAACGTTTGTGTAGGTGGTGAAGTTATTTTGACTGTGGATGAGTGTTTATCTTAATAGGTGACAATTACTGAGACATAGACGCAAATAGGTAACTAAGAAAAGCTTGTTGTATGCAAAAACGTGACAGTCATTGAAAACGGTAAGTCAGCTGCCGTGCTCGCTCTCCAAATCTTAGTTCTACGTATTTGTTAAGTCCAGAACCCACAGGGTGCCGAATAACGTACGAGCGGCTGAACTGCAGCTAAGGGCAGATGAGATTACAGGTCGAGAAAGTGCGGAGACTGACTACGCTACCACAGCGCAGGTAAGTCACAAACAGGATCTGACACGCACCCCTGTAAATCTACCGCTTAACGTACCAGACAGTCCAAGGGGTCCAGTATGTTGTAAGTTAGGGTTTGCCATTCCACAGAGAAGATATTACAAAGTGGTACATCTGCCAAAGGGAATGTTACGTCTTGAAGAAAATTATATCATCTAAATACCTCTCAATATCGGGTCATCGGATCACTGGTGAGTGGCAACCTCATTCCTTGGACCTAAAGGCATGCGGAAGAATTCATACAGTTCGGAAGGCACTACAAAAGCCGTCTTTGGTTAATTGTGTGGTGCAATCAGAATTTGGTGGTATCCATAGCACACATGAAGAGTGGTAAAATAACGAAAATATCCTAATCTATTCTGTATTTCGTCGAGACAGCGTAGAGTTGTAAGTGTCAGGGAATGTGACTTTATTTATCACTCTCATGTCGATGCATTGGCGATAGGTTTTTTCTCTATTGACTGATCATGATGATCGGTGACGACCATGAGCTTGCAGAGATTTGAATTGTCCCTGCATCCAGTTGCTGAACAGCTTCCTCAAAAACAGGTTGTAGATGAAATGATAGGCTGTGTGGTTTCTGAGAAATCCGTGTAGCGCCTCCCATAGGGATTTCATGATGAACGATGTCACCTCCAAAAACGTTCGTCCATATATGATGTATCACGTAATAAGATTGCTATGCATTAATGTGACAGTACGAGAGAGAGAGAGACAAAGATATTCTTTATTACTCTGTGGCGTAGTGCGCTTAGATAATTATTCCTAGATAGTAAGCTTTTGTTCTTGTTAAGATTTAATTTCATGAGAGAGGAGTCAGCTCTTTATTGTGTAGTACAAATCGGCGCCATTGCGAGATTCTGAAGGAAATTTGTATATACATCTGTATACTTGTATATGATAGAGAATCGCTAATTCACCTGCGAGATGAATTTCATTGACACTAAGGTCAATAAAATTTTGTTCATTTCAAAAAAAGTACGTGTAATTTCCACAAACGACGTATACTCAAGTGTGATCTATTAATGTATACCAGCTCGAGAACAATTCCGACGGGAGAGTTCAGTTATAACTAAATAATTTGATGCTTTCTTCAGAAAAGAAGTGATTTCACGGATAATTTTTTTTTTTGCCAGCAGTGTTTCTAAGAACTGAAGGCAAATCTGATTGCTATGCAACAGAGCCCCGACGAATATTTCTCCGCAGCTTTGATTAACACTTTCTCCTCTGATCTTGCTTTCTGAGTCTACGTTTGCCACCTCATTAATTTCTCCTTGTCTTATTGGGTTCATTGTTCTTGTAGTGGCATTCGGTGAGTGTCAGGGCCTGGGCCACGGTCGTTTCCCACTGTGCATTTGCATTTCCTCATTGCGGCCTCTCGTTTTACTACTTTGCGGCACGTTTCAGTGTAGAAAGCTCCGCCTCTGATTTTGTAGGCGTACCGTATCGTACGACATTTCGTACAACAAGAAGCGCGACAGCGGATAGTGGGTTTCGGTTTTCCACACCGCTGACAGTCTGTATCGTTCACAAAAACGCGGCGCTGCTCATTGCTACGCACAGGGACTGAAACATATTCACCCACTTCCATACGTAACATTGCCAATCTCACGGCTTTGTCTAATGCGGTAGGTGTCTAAGGCGATGGGAGCGACCACCTTAACTTCATTTACAGTCTGCAGGATTATACCGCCAATGATTATCTCAATATCTCTTGCTTCGGCTTCTTCAATTACAACCTCATTGCACGTGACGTCTTCGCCCAGCGAGACGCAGTTCGTATTCTATCTGCAAAAGCCTCGAAAGCTTCGCCCTTTTTCTGGCGCAAAGTGGACCACCAATCTCGGTAGTAACTGACGCCTCTTTTATCGGAGTAGCGCTCTGCTAACTCCTTCGCCAGGACATCAAAGGCAGACGCATCACGCAAGGCATCTACAAAGCAGCAACCACCTCCCGAGAGTTTCAATTTGGTTACTTTTAGGAGAGAACTTTGCGGCCGGGATTAAGTGCGCCTCACATCGCGGCCGTCCTGCAAAAAAGTGCTGTTACTTTCACCGGGTTCTCCAAGAAGCAAGGAAAAAATGAACCTGCAGGAAGACTACTGGCACCATTTGGTACGTATGCTGCGGTTTCCACTGCAGTGGCTGTAGAAGCGTCTGGGGTAATTTGACTTGCAGTCTGTCCAGTTTCGCGTTCGTGTACTAGATTAGCAATCTCTTCCTTTAGCTTTATTTTCTGTAATAACAATTCATTAACCTGTTCTTGGATGAGGGCTTCGTTATCTATCCCAGCATTACCGGAAGCAGCGGCTCCTTGTCTTTCTCGCGGTCCATTCGGCACAGAGCGTGTGTCGAGCATGGTTACAAAATTTTAGACCAAAACGTCTAGAGATCAAAGGCGCTATAAAAGAAAAGAAGGTCTCGACATTTAACTACCAAAAAAAAAACCTAAGGGAGTCAAAGTCCAGCGGCGGCAGCTCGCTGAAGAGCTGCAGTACGAGGGAAGTGCGCACAGCAGCGGGATTCACATTTGTCTCTCCAGCGTCTGGTGGAGAGATGCAGCGGCAAGATCAGAATCACGATCGTTGGGTCAGCAACGACAGAGTCGACGTCGTTGATACGACACTCGGAGGGCGGCTCAGCGACGTTGGCATTAGGCCCCATTGCGTGTAAAGTTTGCGAGGAGTGCGCTGGACCGGTCGGTGCAGGAGCACGGCTTGTGGAGCTGACGGCACGCAGGCAGCTACTGCTGGACCTAAGAGACTGCCGTTGAGGCAACTAAGCCCCGGAAGCGGACGAACACTTGGTCGTGCCGGTGGCGCGCATCACCCGCGCCCACACACGTGTGCCAAGGCGCAGAAGATCGCGCCTAACGCTAAGTATTGGAAATGGCGTAGTATACCTACTGTCTCTCCATTTGAATTAATAAGTGGCCACTATCTGCAAAAAATGTGCTACCCCGGGGCGAACTGTAAGCTCCATCCCACACCTAACAGCAGTTCGCGCAGTGGCGGCCGAGTTTAAGAGAGAAGCTAGCGAACATAGGTAACCGGGAGGAGACTGGTAGGCGAGAGAGCGGCCTTGTGGCCGGTGTGCTCCGCGTCCCCAACGTGACGATTTCCAGCTTTCCTATTGGCTAGCAGAGAGGCGCCTAATGCTGTACCTGCTGTGGGAATGCTACCCACGTGAGCTAAGCATGGGTAAGTGCACATCGAGTGACATGCGGTACGACAATATTCGCAGGTTCAAAACGGTTCAAATGTCTCTGAGCACTATGGGACTTAACATCTGAGGTCATCAGTCCCCTAGAACTTAGAACTACTTAAACCTAACTAACCTCAGGACATCACACACATCCGTGCCCGATTCAGAATTCGAACCTGCGACCGTAACGGTCACGCGGTTCCAAACTGAAGCGCTGGCTATTCGCAGATGCAGCCACTGTTTCAACATAAAACGCAATACCAGAACAATAAAATGGAATTAAAATTTTGAAAAAATTCCCTGAAACCTCAGTCTAACTGCTCACCTCGCACAACACTACGACAAGCAATTAAGGTCGGAATATGTAGGTATACAGGATGTGCGAAACATGGAGAGAGCAACATGCAGATGGGCAAAAACCAACTGATTAACATTCACAGACTATAATTTCCCACATGACAACTAAATTTGTAGATACATATCCATCCTGCAACGCACCATGTCATCAACACAGTTTACAAATTAACCAATGCATTGTTACTAGTTTATTGAAACTGCTTAGCTCTGTTTCGTCTGCGCTTACAATTAAAATATTAGCTGAGATTACGTAACGGGGGCGGCGGAGGAGGGGGGGGGGGGAACGGAAGGAAGGAAAACTGGCTCAAGAAATCTATTTTTAGATTTTTGCGTATTTGAAATGCCCGCTATTTCCTGCTTGAAACAGTTTTTGCTTCGTATAAATACGACAATTTTTTCGTGTTATGATGGTTTTCCTGGCGCTCAGTGCGATCTGGCATTTAAATGCCACGCCTTTTTTACACCATGCAGAAATAACGCACATGTACGTTATTTCCTGCTTCTATTGTTTTATTGTGTCAAGATTTCTGCCCTGTATCTACTATCAAACTCATAGTTTCGATCGTGTTTGTTATAGTTTCTGAGCGCTATTGTTTTAACTTTGTGAAGTTTGTTGCGAGTAAAGTAAGAGTTGATTCATATTTTCCTCTGGTTTCGCACGGTTTCATAGAAATGCCACAAGTAAAAGATTATAATCGTCCAAGTGGATGGAAGCAGCAGGAGTTCTCAGGACTTTTATACGTTCCGTGGCAAATAGAGGTGTCAGCTCCACACAGTATTTAGGGGAGGGTGACAGCAAGGCGATGACTGGATACGTGCAGAGCCACCCTATGGTCCTAGTGTCACAGTTTGTAAATTAGAATGCATTGGATATGTCCAGAACAAAATGGGGTCTAGGTTGAGAAGATTATTAAAAGGGAAGTAAAAAATTGTTCTGGAGGATGGTAAGTAGATAGGTGGTAAAGGTCGGCTGACAAATGTTGAAATAGATACACTACTGGCCATTAAAATTGCTACACCAAGAAGAAATGCAGATGATAAACGGGTATTCATTGGACATATATATTATGCTGGAACTGAGATGTGATTACATTTTCACGCAATTTGGGTGCGTAGATCCTGAGAAATCAGTACCCAGAACAACCACGTCTGACCGTAATAACGGCCTTGTTACGCCTCGGCATTGAGTCAAACAGAGCTTGGATTGCGTGTACAGGTACAGCTGCCCATGCAGCTTCAACACGATACCACAGTTAATCAAGAATAGTGACTGGCGTGTTGTGACGAGCCAGTTGCTCGGCCACCATTGACCAGACGTTTTCAATTGGTGAGAGATCTGGAGAATGTGCTGGCCAGGGCAGCAGTCTAACATTATCTGTATCCAGAAAGGCCCGTACAGGACCTGCAACATGCGGTCGTGCCTTATCCTGCTGAAATGTAGGGTTTTGCAGGGATCGAATGAAGGGTAGAGCCACGGGTTATAACACATCTGAAATGTAACGTCCACTGTTCAAAGTGCCCTCAATGCGAACAAGAGGTGACCGAGACGTGTAACCGATGGCACCCTGTACCACTCTGTTGAGTCAGGGATGGAGACGTGGCTGCACGATCCGTTACAGCCATGCGGATAAGATGCCTGTCATCTCGACTGCTAGTGATACGAGGCTGTTGGGATCCAGCACGGAATTCCGTATTTCCCTCCTGAACCCACCGATTCAATATTCTGCTAACAGTCATTAGATCTCGACCAACGCGAGCAGCAATGTCGCGATACGATAAACCGCAATCGCGATAGGCTACAATCCGCCCTTTATCAAAGTCGGAAACGTGATAGTACGCATTTCTCCTCCTTACACGAGGCATCACAACAACGTTTCACCAGGCAACGCCGGTCAACTGCTGTTTGTGTATGAGAAATCGGTTGGAAACTTTCCTCATGTCAGCAAGTAGTATGTGTCGCCACCGGCGCCAACCTTGTGTGAATGCTCTGAAAAGCTAATCATTTGCATATCACAGCATCTTCTTCTTGTCGGTTAAATTTCGCGTCTGTAGCACGTCATCTTCGTGGTGTAGCAATTTTAATGGCCAGTAGTGTAAATTACAGAATTATTATGGTTTGGCCATAAGAAGAAATGTTGGGAATTTAGAAAACGTGAAAAAACTTGTATGGGCTATCTTCTTCCATGAGCTTTCCACAAATGAACATCCTAAGCACTGTTTTACCCCGATGATCCTGACACTTGGTGCAAGCACAGGAGAAGTGCAACATATGACTACAAACATTCCTTACCAGCCGGCCGCGGTGGCCGTGCAGTTCTAGGCGCTTCAGTCCGGAGCCGCGCTGCTGCTACGTTCGCAGGTTCGAATCCTGCCTCGGGCATTGGTGTGTGTGATGTTCTTAGGTTAGTTATGTTTAAGTAGTTCTAAGTTCTAGGGGACTGATGACCACAGCAGTTGAGTCCCTTACCTGCAGCTATAACGAATGAAATGAAATCTATATTTAGATATCTTTGTGAAAATTGCTAATTTAAAATGCACGAAAGAAGCTAGACAGAAAAGAAGAGTGACCAAGAGAAGAAAAGAAGATGAGTATGATTGAGATCATGCTCAGTATGGTACAGGAAAATATCAGTGGCTAATAATTCTCTTCAATAACTATTCTGAAACATTAAGCAAATTTTTCAAAACTACATTTTTTGACTTTCAGGTACCATTGTTCTCTAAACTGATTGGGTCAAAAATATGAAAATTGGTCAGTTTGTACTAAGGATGATAATAAGTATTACAAGTAAATTGAGAACCAACACCCCATCAGAAACTGATTTGTAATAATTAACGTATTTAAAAAGGTGAAATTTTATTAGCGAAGGAATCAAAAAATTCTTCACATCCATCAGAGATATTTAGTTCATTTCACTCGTAACTAGTGACATGCAGGAAAAATTTCACTATTTTAACATTTATAGTTCTTTTCAAAAGTGTACCTATTCAAAGGGTGAAATAGCATAGGCACACGAGTGCTGATCTTGGATGGGAACCACTTCCTCAGCCTTCACATTCACTAGCCTGCTCTGATTATCCTCTTGTCTGGTCTCTCTCTGACTACATTTATTAACAAGTGTTTCATTACGCGTCTTCTCTTAGCAACTGGCTAGCAAATTTCTTCAACTCTAAACCACAACTTTTATAAAGAAGAGACATAAAATTCGTACCTAAATTCTGACAGGTGGTCATTTACAAAGATGTGATTACATCAATGAGTACTGTATCAATCACGTTATTGCCTATTTTATTGCAGTGTCATGTAGTTTATTTTATTCTAATAAAATAAAATCATTGCAGTCTAAAAACGGCACGCACTTACGCTACGATGTTGGAAAAGGGGTCGCTTATCTCACGTCTTCCAAATATGCCTTGTTGTGACCACTGGAATTCCTCTCTATAGGTCACAGATTTTGACAGAGTTATTTTAGACAGTGAAAGTAAGTGTTGTTTTGAGGATCGGTACTACTGTCACTAGAATAACGTTAACGTTTTAAGAAAACCGGTTGCCACCTTACTTGTTTCCCCTTTTGTGTTAAATAAGGAAACCATGTATACCTTGCTAAGTGATGAAATCAGCGCTACATGAAACGCACTAAAAACCAATAAGTTAATGTTATGGTCTAACCACGATGTCGATCACCACACCTATTATATCAGATGAACCTGTATTTTCTTGAAAGTCATTTGATATCGCATGAAACGTTGCGCGAGATACTTTTAACATTAATATCAGTTTTACCAATAAAATCATAACTTTGTCGTTGCATAATTAGTAAAGTTCTATCGTCACCAAGCCAGACAGAATAATGACCACAACTAACCTTTACATTTCCGTCAAAGTTCGACCATCTCTGCTGACATTCCTCAGGTGAATTTGATTCATTTGTGTATCTTCCGCTAGTTCTTACTAACAAATATCGTTGAAAACTGGAAAGCTCACTACGACTACAGGTCTCAGTACAGTCTCCATAGTTTTATAATAAATTATTTATTAACTTTTATCATTTGAAGTTATGTATATTGCTGCCAGTTTTGTATGGGAGTTTCTACGGTCTGATGTAGTTCAAGGACAATGTCTCCTACCTACTGAAACCTTCCCACACTCCAGGTGTAGGTACCTTGAATATCTGACAGAGTGAAGTGGGTAACCTCGAAGGTTCACTGTTATGTTGCGACTTTCGTATTTCAGTTTGCTATTTTCTACATTTAAATTGTTTCGTGTACTAGTAGTTGGAGACTTGTCGCAAATATGCTATTCTGTAGCTAGTATCGATCGCGAATAACTTGGTTATGTGGGGTAGTGTGTGAGTTTTACTGGAAGTTTGCTTTCAGTTCCGTGTGGTATCGATCAGGTCACTACCCACAACGCTAGGAATGCTGGACTTTGAATGGTTACTGTCGTGGGTTCCACAGTATTGAGAAAGGACTTGTTTGCTCTTGATAGTCGTTGGTGAAATGAGGTTAGGCTGTGTGCAGGAAGTGTACGCTTGTTAACAAAGTATCTTGTTAATAATTCACGACGACCGTGTGACTCATGCTTAACCGGTTCTTATATTCATATAGCCCAAAGTTGCTGTAAATTTCATGTGCTGAACACCCATCTCACATGTCGATACCTGTCCTTCTGGTCTTTGTGAGGTGAGTTCATGTCGAGGCTGGGTACAGAATCTGTTTGTTTCAATTCATGCGAACCATAGTACAATCAGTTTGTTCACACTACCTATCATATGCCTTACGACTTATAATGAAGTTAGTTTATTTTTTTTTACGCATTGTAATTTTGTGTGCCAAGTGTTACTTGTGAACCAGTAGTACATGAGAGTATTGGAACAACAGCACTATGAGAGCCAAGTACCGTTATCCAAGATGGCGGCGTTGACGTCATCCAAGATGACGGCGATGACTTCAATCCAGATGGCGGATTTTGGCGGGAAGTTTGAATTTTGGCGGGAAATTGCAACACAACCCTCACCCAAAAAATGGTATGAAGTTCAAATTCCAACATGATTATGCATCACACCACTCTTATCTCTACTAAGCACAGAAAATTGTGGGAAAAGAGGACTTGTCTTTATTACTTAACCAATTTCAATCAGTTGAGTTCTCCACTGGGTCTGGATTCCAGTTGAATTAATTCATATCATCGCCACCAGAGGACACCACCGTGACGTCAGCTGATGATGCAAGTGCCGTTATTCAAGATGGCCATACTCAGTGTGTTCACCACGAGCTCCAGAGCCCAACTGGCTTAGTTCATATCGGTGCCACCAGAGGGCGCTCTCCTGACATCAGATCATGACGCAAGTACTGGTATTCAAGATGACGGCACCCAGTATGTTAACACGAGCTCCAGAGCCCAACTGACTTAGATCATATCGTGGCCAGCAGAGGGCGCTGCCATGAAGTCAGGTGATGACACAAGATCGTCTGCCCTCTCTCTCTCTCTCTCTCTCTCTCTCTCTCTCGCACGAGTTATAACCGGACATCATGAACCGCGTCAGCGCCCTGCGAACAGCCGCTTACATATCAGCCTCAAGCCCTCACCTTTATACTCGCGCCGGACATAGTCTCCCGTAAATATCCTAACCAATTTAACTGAACACATGTGACACCAACATCGCTCATCTAACCTATCAATTACCTAAGTACTTAACTCCATTTCAATTTTGATCATTTTCAATAAGTCAATTTACAAGTTCAATATTCAATGATTATATGAGAAGTTCCACATTTTCACACTATTAGCGCAGTGTTCATTAATGACCTAACACACCCCACCCCTAGAATGCTGCACTCCTATTGGCTACTGCATTCGACTTCATAGAACCTAGGATTTGCAATCAATTTTCGCCAATGCCACACCCACCTGGACTTGGAATCAAATAGTTAAATTCTCCACCACCATCTTCAATCAAGCACCACGCCCCCTAACTGATCCATGTTGGCGGGTGAACGTGCACTAACGTGTACTAACGTGCACAGCGCATGACGTCATCCAAGATGGTGTGGTGAAATGGCAGGAAAACAGATCTGAACCCAAGTCTTTATTTTGCAGGCGTTATCCCCACCCCGAGATTTACTGTCCAACTGACATAGTACACATTACTGCCATCAGATCGTACTGTCATCCCTCTTATGACATAATCAGAGATGGTGGTCTGGAAGGGCGAGAATTATTCTAAAATTACTCAGGGTGTGCTAGGCTGCTGGGGAGAGTAAGGAAGGATTCCACTCAACTTACTTTCGAGCGTTTTATTTATAGGTCGAATATATTTATCACACTGTGGGAAAACACTCTCCATCTTATGCATGCGCTCACAGTACACAGTCTCCAGACACCCAAACAACTCCTAATTTACGGAAATAATTTAATTACAGATATTCAGACTCATCCTAAATAATGCCTCACACTAACGTGTAGACACACTCAGCACTCGTAAACTGTCCTAATAGCTCATAGCACGTCCTACAGACCTGCTCCCGAAACAATGCAATCAACACATGCAAGCACAGTCCGCCACCCCCTGTCCAGTAGAGTACACAGGAGGTAGCGATAAGTGACGCATTCATTAGCTGTCAAACCACGCAAAGGCTCCCGACCTGGTCCCGCAAGCGGAGACATCCCTTTCATACTTCATTTCTGAGAAATTGCTATCGCAATACGTGTTCACCTAGACGCCGATGATGACGCGAGCCGACGGGAGCGAAGACATATTTACAGAGCGCAAACGCTAGAAGCTAGTCTGTGCGCTAGCGGTCGGCGCGGCCGTCAGCTGTCAAAGCGTACACAGACATCCATTCAGGAGCGGGCTCCTCCACAGCCCGGAGGCGCGGTCGCCGAATGTGGGTGAAAGTCGGGTCTATACAGTCACCGTTATACCGACGTCGCAGAACTGCAAGGCGCAAGCTCCATACGCGAGACGCCTCCTACCAGCAGATGTCTTTACCGCCTATGACACAATAGCACAAGGCGCATTGCTCCTAGCGTGACATGACACACGCGTTTAACCATACTTAACTACCCAGCGTGTCAGACGCAACACTGCGAAGTACACGCACATACTTACAAACGCATCTAACAACGTTCCCAATGTTATTCTTAAATCACATCTCCTTGTAAAGAAATAACAGCCAAGTCAACCTGTCGAGAATTGTATACTGTTCCAGAAATAGTTAACCCTCCCTTTTCTCATGCCTCAGCTTGTATGCACAGAAATTCTTACCCTAACAGAAGCTGTTTATGAAAATAACATCGAATGCACTCACCCCAGCGATGATAACGTGTTACCCTTCCTGATCTCATACGCAAATGTTCCCTACGCTATGTAGAGGCTCCTATATCCCAGCACAAACGATGCAACGTTATGATTAGCTCTTATAGAGTTTACCCGACGAATTACTGATGCCGCCGTTATCGAAGCACCATCCACCTATTCTTTCGGGACCTTCCAGAGTTAAAATTATTTTCCCCACATCTCTAAATTGCAATGACTGTTAAACCCGCAAACTTGCCTACAGTTCATAAAATACCGGGTGATCAAAAAGTCAGTATAAATTTGGAAACTGAATAAATCAAGGAATAATGTAGAGAGGTACAAATTGACACACATGCTTGGAATGACATGGGGGTGTATTAGAACCAAAAAATACAAAAGTTCAAAAAATGTTCGACAGATGGCGCTTCATCTGATCAGAATAGCAATAATTAGCATAACAAAGTAAGACAAAGCAAAGATGATGTTCTTTACAGGAAATGCTCAATATGTCCACCATCATTCCTCAACAATATCTGTAGTCGAGGAATAATGTAGTGAACAGCACTGTAAAGCATGTCAGGAGCTATGTTGAGGCATTGGCGTCGGATGTTGTCTTTCAGCATCCCTAGAGATCTCGGTCGATCACGATGCACTTGCGACTTCAGGTAACCCCAAAGCCAATAAATGCACGGACTGAGGTCTGGGAACCTGGGAGGCCAAGCATGACGAAAGTGGCGGCTGAGCACACGATCATCATCAAACGACACGCGCAAGAGATCTTTCATGTGCCATCTGTCGGACATTTTGTGAACATTGTTTTTTTTTTGTTCTGATAAAACCCCATGTCGTTCGAAGCATGTGTGTCAATTTTTACCTCTCTATCTACATTATTCCGTGGTTTATTAAGTTTTCAAATTTATACTGACTTTTTGATCACCCTGTACATACTAGACTAACAATAATATTCGAAGCCACGAAGATATTTACCATTATAACTACAATTAAATATTAAAATTGCTGCTACAGTCTGACACCAATAGGAAAGCACCGTCAGCCTTTTTTCATTCTACAGACTCGACATTCAGCGGTAATAAACTATTTTACACTGATTACCATATTGCACCGACAACAAAACCTCGGAAAGTTGTCTACAGATCATCAAATACGTAGGAGACTCGCAAGGATGTTGGACCGTGAAACCGACTTCCATCCCGGCAACATTTCACCGAGCACCGTCTCTATCTAGTAAACATGCCATTCATATCCCCCACCATACAAAATCATCCCTTTTACATCACGAACCGAAGTCACTCTCAGAACTGATGTGCAAAGACAGGCTCCTTTCCCCATCGATACGAACGCCCTAATGTTTCTAGTCCGGACCTGTCTGCCTGCTTGCCTTTCTATACACATCTCCATACTGGTCGATTACAATAATACACTTATTTTCACGATAATATTATTTCATTATCGCCGTACTTCTCGATATCAAGCACACAGCAGTTGCCTCCCGACCGCTCACGAAACATAATTCCCAAGATATAGACTCTAAATTATTTCTCTACAAAGCTGAAACTTTAGCTATGTGGAGCGTCCTATAGACAACTGAGTAACTAGAAACAAATAGGGGGAACTGATATTTCCACTCTCGAATACCGAAGTCTATCATGTAACAGATCCCAAATCATCCATATAGTTTACAAGTCAACTAAGGTCTTTCTCATGTCTAGCGAACAGGCAAACGTGTCTTCCACACACCACATTCGATCTTGTCTCAACTAAATAAACACGCGAAATGTGCACAAACAGTCAACCGAACAATTTACTTCGGAGGGAATTACACTCCATCGCAATCATACCATCTTCTCAAAGTTTCACTTGATCACGAAAGCCGCCCAGCACATACTAAGTATTAGTTCGCTATCTGGTCGTCTAGACGTGGGCAAAGATAACTCATATACATTCCTACAATCCAACAGGCCTCTGCATTCTCACGGATGCTGTTGTTAACAGCAAACGTGAATAATTACCACCACGGACTTTGCATACGTGGAATCATTCCGGAAAACAGGTCATATATATGTTTATTATTATACTTAGAATTAAATGTTACGATCGCGCTTTCAATTGAACGGTATTCGAGAATGAGCGAAGTATCGGAAATACACCCTCTTGTCGGCAGTGGCTCTGGAAGTAGCTGTACCATCCTTACATTTGGACATACTTCCCCCTTTGCTATCACAGTACTCCAAGTCAAATCCTTACCTTCCCTACAACAGGGCATAGTCATCTCGTTTCCAAAAACACACATTCTTTATAAACCTGATGCTCAAATGCGAACATACCACGCACCCACCAATATTACTAACTATATTACTCCGTCAATAACTGTTTGCCAACGATACCGAATAATACTGACCGAAAATCAGCGATGGGCATATCTGTTAAGTTCTTCTAACGACCGAGCGAGGTGGCGCAGTAGTTAGCACACTGGACTCGCATTCGGGAGGACGACGGTTCAATCCCGCCTCCGGCCATCCTGATTTAGGTTTTCCGTGATTTCCCTAAATCGCTTCAGGCAAATGCCGGGATGGTTCCTTTGAAAGGGCACGGCCGATTTCCTTCCCCATCCTTCCCTCACTCGAGCTTGCGCTCCGTCTCTAATGACCTCGTTGTCGACGGGACGTAAAACACTAATCTCCTCCTCCTCTTCTAACGAGTCCTACCACTGTGTCCTAGAAAGAGACACGTAATAGGCGAGATGTTAAAGAAAAAACCGATCCCAGGCACTACAGTAACATGCAGTATGTGAATAGGAGAGGACATCTTTATCAAATTAGATCGTATATGGTTCAAATGGCTCAAATGGCTCTGAGCACTATGGGACTTAACATCTGAGGTCATCAGTCCCCTAGAACTTAGAACTACTTAAACCTAACTAACCTAAGGACATCACACACATCCATGCCCGAGGCAGGATTCGAACCTGCGACCGTAGCGGTCTTGCGGTTCCAGACTGTAGCGCCTTTAACCGCACGGCCACTTCGGCCGGCTCGTATATGGTACGAATCTACTTTCACAGGTAACGCAAATCTCAACCCTGCTGTACTCTTACAACCAGCATATCTCTTCTGATACTTACAGCTATAAACGTGAATTCAACCCTGTATTGAAATTATATAACGTTGCGTAACTGCCACAGACTGTGAGAATCAGGAAACTGTAGAGTAAACTGAGATGGCTACCATCAGACAGTACTGATATAACGTGCTAAACTGACGTTTTATTCGCTGTATTTCTGTTTACCGAAGCCGATGCTTATGTTAAGACGATTATTTTGTTCGTAGAACTATTGAATTTTCAAGATACCATTCCCGAAAGACTTTATATTTCATAAATTACTATAATATCGATGTCAACAACTTGAGACGATGGACTGTACTAAACATGAGAAGGAGGCAAACCAGATAGACTCGTGGTCAGGATCAGGAAGTGCTGGAGAGAGGATCATCACTAATGACCTCGTTGTCGACCGGATGTTACACCCTCATCCTGCTTCCTTCCGGTAAAATGTGCCCTGTAATTGTGAAAGACAATACATATGTCGAAATAGAATTTCACGTGAAGTAGAGTCTTATATTAATGATGCAAGTAAAACGATAGGTCAGGGTTCAACGACTTGTCGACTACGAGAGACTATGCGCAAGCTCAGATAGGGAAGAAAATAGGTCGTGTCGTTTTCAAAGGAATCTTCCTGGCACTTTCCTTAAGTGATTAAGGAAAACCAAGGACAACTTAAATCTGATTGGCACGATACTCAGTACTCAGATTAAGACATTGACAATACCGCACTGTATTTCAGCAGCTCCAACGCTGTTTAAGGAAACAGAATATTACATTTTAGCGCTGAGTCGCGGTTTTGATTAAAACTTTACGTTTTACGTTAAGTAATATTATGATGTGAAAATTTCTGTGTTTCATTAAATTTTGACGTGTTGTACGACGCTCACCTTTGTGTAGCGGTTACAGTCACAGGTTGCCTTCTTGTGGGGCCTCATTTCGATTCCCACCTCCAGCAATTATCTAACATTTGTCGTGGCTAGAAAGCTCTGGGACTTACTTAACGGAACCACATCTAAGAGCGCGCAATTAAGGAATAACCATAAATACCTGGGTTATTATCAATAGGGAAAACAAAAATATTTTCGATTTATATTTATTAACACACAAAATCCACATGTTCAGAACACTGCAGCAGCAGAGAAGTAATACTTTCACTGAACTTTTCAAAATTACAAAAAAACTGGAAACGGCACTCTCATTCACCTACGCTTAAGAGTACGCAAAACATGTCCAAAGAGCACGCATTTAGGAAATGTCAAAAATGAACGCAATATCATCCTCAAATGAAGAGCACTGTTCGTGCAACCATGGCCCACACTTGATGAACTGCACCATTCTCCTGGAAACGCCAAAATCTATGTTCTCTACTCGCAGATTTCAGTCTTTTCTTTAAAGCAGACTCCTTTGTACCAAGAGCAACGGCAATCTTTATTTGCTTTTTCCATTTTCAATTCGTTGTATGGGCTCATTGAGTAGCCCTTCAGCTTAGATGAGCTTCCTGCTCTATTTCCGTACTTAATTCGAATCTTTCGGACTCCTCAGCGCACTCAAGGGGTCCAAATTAGCAGCTGTGCCCTAAAGAGACAGAGTGAGATGGCGTAGTGCTTAGCATACTGGACTCGCATTCGGGAGGACGACGGTTCAAACCCGCGTCCCTCCATCCTGATTGAGGTTGTCCGTGAATTCCCTATATTGCTTCAAGCAAATGCCGTGATGATTCCTTCGAAAGGGCACGGCCGACTTCCTTCCCTTTCCTCCCCTAATCCGATAGTACCTATGACATCGCTGTTTGGCCTCTTCACCCAAATGAACCAACCAACCCCAAAGAGACCGCACACACTCTTTAGGGATGTTATATGCCCCTCTTTCGCACAGGAATAATGATTCCAAGAGAAGTCAGCAGATGGCAGCGCAGGTCACATTCGCAAAACATGTGGATACAGTGTGGCAGATCGCCAGCCAGTCTATCAAAATGCAACCAAGAATTAAAGGCTATTGTTCGTGTATTCCGTGTATGTCTTATACAACAGAGTAACAAAACTACATTAAGGAAGTTGAAAAGTGATTCTTACATGTTCCACTTCTGAAACGCAGGATACCTTCACACAGCTTCTTCGAGATGTTCCTGATACCACTCTGAACACAACTACGTCAGTGGCGAGCTGGTCAGTTTAGTCAGCTGTCAGGAACACAGGCTCGGCTCTCTTTCGGACTGTGCACTCTCTGGTACATTTACCCCACTTACCAAATATTAGAATTTGCTGCGAGATACCTAATGTGAAAGTAGTCCCTTATTCGGAGAATGAGAGAAGCAGACGCAGAATTAATGCTTACCATTCTAGGCAACATCCATGTGGAGATGGTTTACCATTGTCTTCCCCCAACCTGTTATGAAGTCCCGTATGTGTGTCTATGTTGGAGGGATGACTGTGATAAGTGTTGGTGCCGTAAGTGTTGTAATGGATGAAGGGAAGGGAGAGGATGAAACTGGTGCCGGTACCTAGCCTACACCTTCGAACAGCATCATGGGTACCGGCGAGCTTAGCATCCCCATTTGAGTGACAGACCGCCATCAACAGTATCTCTTGCCCTCACTCCATGAAACACTGCATAGAGGCTTTTATGTATTACATTGATGTAAGGAGTGGTGACCAAGAACTTCGGGTCACTTCCACTCATCCCTTTGTTAGCACAGCACTGGGAGCGAAAACACTTCACCACCATGATTCGAAGGGGCGTATCTCCAAATCTAACACCAGCACAGTATCATTCGTTAACGACCTCGTCTACGCAGGCAGGGCAAAACATAGTACTTATATGCAGGGTGAACCATAACTCCTCTACAAAATTTCAGAGTTGGCAGTAAGACAAAAACAGCCAAAAATGTTTAGTAAAGATGTACTCTGAAATGCATACGTTATGAGGTATCCAACATTCCATTAGAACTACTGACAGCCTTGGGAGAGCCAGTCCTGGCAAAACTCTACCATCTGGTGAGCAAGATGTATGGGACAGGCGAAATAACCTCACACTTCAAGAAGAATATAATAATTCCAATCCCAAAGAAAGCAGGTGTTGACAGATGTGAAAATTACCGAGCTATCAGTTTAATTAGTCATACGTGCAAAATACTAACGAGAATTCTTTACAGACTAATGGAAAAACTGATAGAAGCCGTCCTCGGGGAAGATCAGTTTGGATTCCGTAGAAGTAGAAATGTTGGAACACGTGAGGCAATGCTGACCCTACGACTTATCTTAGAAGAAAGGTTAAGGAAAGGCAAACCTACATTTCTAGCATTTGTAGACTTAATGAAAGCTTTTGACAATGTTGACTGGAATACTCTCTTTCAAATTCTGAAGGTGGCAGGGGTAAAATACAGGGAGCGAAAGGCTATTTACAAATTGTACAGAAACCAGATGGCAGTTACAAGAGTCGAGGGGTATGAAACGGAAGCAGTGGTTGGGAAGGGAGTGAGACAGGGTTGTAGCCTATCCCCGATGTTATTCAATCTGTATATTGAGCAAGCACTAAAAGAAACAAAAGAAAAGTTCGGAGTAGGTATTAAAATCCATGGAGACGAAATAAAAACTTTGAGGTTTGCCGATGGCATTTTAATTCTTTTAGAGACAGCAAAGGACTTGGAAGAGCAGTTGAACGGAATGGACAGTGGAGGATTCAGGTGAACATCAACAAAAGCAAAACGAGGATAATGGAATGTAGTCGAATTAAGTCGGGTGATGCTGAGGGAATTAGATTAGGAAATGAGACACTTAAAGTAATAAAGGAGTTTTGCAATTTGGGGAGCAAAATAACTGATGATGGTCGAAGTAGAGAGGATATAAAATGTAGACTGGCAATGGCAAGGAAAGTGTTTCTGAAGAAGAAAAATTTGTTAACGTCGAGTATAGATTTAAATGTCAGGAAGTCGTTTCTGAAAGTATTTGTATGGAGTGTAGCCATATATGGAAGTCAAAGGTGGACGATAAATAGTTTAGACAAGAAGAGAATAGAAGCTTTCGAAATGTGGTGCTACAGAAGAATGCTGAAGATTAGATGGGTAGATCACATAACTAATGATGAGGCATTGAATAGAATTGGGGACAAGAGGAGCTTGTGGCACAACTTAACTAGAAGAAGGGATCGGTTGGTAGGACATGTTCGGAGGCATCGAGGGATCACAAATTTAGTATTGGAGGCCAGCGTGGAGGGTAAAAATCGTAGAGGGAGACCACGAGATGAATACACTAAGCAGATTCAGAAGAATGTAGGCTGCAGTAGGTACTGGGAGATGAAGAAGCTTGCACAGGATAGAGTAGCATGGATAGCTGCATCAAACCAGTCTCAGGACTGAAGACCATAACAACAACAAGAGGTATGAGTACCTGTTCATCTTCACTGGTTTGAAACACTTATCTTGTACTGGGTAAGTGCTCATGCTTCTGAGCCCACGTTCGTTAGAATTACTATTCTTGTTTTTGTACATGGTACCACCTCTGAAAATTCGTTGGTGGAGTTGTGGTTCACGCTGCAGAAATAGAAACCCTCATCTGAGGCAGGCCGTTCAGCTCCTTGTGCACTGCAGTGCATCGAGCTCATATGGGCATGCATAATTGTGTGAGCCTGAGGAGCCTTTTGCAGTAGCACTGACAACATGTAAGCGTGGGGTGTTGTCATTGCTATATTTTAACAAGGCTGATGCAGTGTTGGAGTTAGGTTAGATTGCTGAAACAGTGGACTCTGTGGGATGGCACAAACTCGTGCAGGAAGGGACAAGGCAGATTTCTACACTGGCAGTGGCAGTGGTGTTTTAGGGTATGTAACTTGTGGCGCATACGCACAGCAATCGTGCTAATGCCGATTGTAAGTATCAGAAATTTCGGAGCGAATTTATCCTCAGTCTTGTAGCTCTCCCAAGACAAGGGACTGCCAGGCTACATGGAAGTGCCGGTAAAAGCCACCGCGTCAAGGCGACGATGGGGCAACAGGTCTACACACTAAGTGCCTCCAGGAATTAATGCTATTGTGCAGCAGGCGAATCCAGGTGTAACTGAGCAGCAATTCCGACTCCTACCCAGGCGGGTAGCGGGTCACTCCCCGTACACACCAGTCATCTTCAGCCATCCCACTAGGAGCCCCTCGTCACTTCAGATGTTCCCTGCTGTGACGCAGCCGAGGCGCTGCCTGCGGCCACAACAGATACACGACCGTCAAATATACTCGCGTTGGCGCGGAATTCTCGCTGCGGTCTTACATGAAGAGGCTGCCGACGCACGGTAGAGACGCCGCGTTAGCACTGTTGGGTGTGCAAGCAGGCAGCCAGCAGAACTCAGCGTCCAGCCGGCCTCTGAGCCGGTGTTATACACAGCGCAGACGCTTTAATAAAGAACTTGTTAACTTTGCAGCCACTCTTCTCTGCGGCCTCGTGTGTTCCCACCTCGCCTGTGTCATCCGCTTGCACCATCTCGCCTCATAGCTACTCCTCCCTTAACTGGAACGCTATAGCACTGACTGCATGTGCTTCTAGTGAGGCGTGTCATTTCTTATTGACGACTGTGCTGTTGACACTAGTGCTTTATTCTGAAATCTGCATTAGATTAGATAGCATATATGCGTATACGTAACAATACTACAATCTTATTGTGTTATGCAAAAATTTTGGTGCAGTTCGTACATTCCTTGGCGACGAATTTAAAATTATTCTAAAGGATATGCTGGTACTTGTTTACCTCATAACAGTCAATGCAACTAAGGTGAAGCTGAACAGGAAGATTCACTCAAAAAAAAAAAAAAAAAGGTTTTGTACTTTACTACCTATGGTCATATTGGAAATCGTATGTCCTTTACTTCCTACGACGTTTGTATTAACTTCTCGGGCATTTACAGGCAGAACTACAGTTTAACAATGACCTCTAACAGTAGTCCAACTTAGCATTTCGCACATAAACGAATCGTTGACAGAGGTGGAGCAATGAGTGACAGAAAAAATAACAGTAAAATACATCACATTACTCCAGAAGTATTTACCTGATTATCCAAACTAAAAATCTGTTCTCGAAGTTTGGAATGCTATTCCGTGTTAGTGAAATACTTCCGTGTTCAATAACGCGATAGTCGTTTTGATAATAATGGGAAGGAAACACGAGATGATAAAGTGACTTAGGCGAATGAGTGCTCCCACGAACACAAATCTGTGATGTTACAAGCAATAGGACATCCACATAAACTAGTTTAAGAATGGAAGCTTTTGTTTAGGGGCATATGGATGCCAAGTTGCGGTGTAGTGGATAGGCCAGGCAGGGAAGGAGGAGCCATCCAGAGATCCGAGGAGCTGCAATGAGCCAAGCGAGGAGGTACGTAGGTGTCTAACTTATCAGTAGTGGAAGCCGCCTGTATTTCGTTATGGGGTGCAAGGGGTGTAACTGAACCGCCGTGTCGTTGTGGATGCTACGCAACAGGGCAACATTCTGACTGCTTCATAACACTAAAATCATTATCCGTCAAGCTTCAAAAATATTATGAGACCATTGAAACCACAATAAAGACAATAGTTAAATAAAATTAGTTCCAAATTTATACCAAAACCAGTATCAAAGTTTTTAATATTTATGAGTAAAATTGTGTATAACAACAACAAAAAATAAAACAGATACATTACACATACATGTGATACACCGAAGTAAATATATTGAAATCAGTCAGAAAATGGGCACATTTCATATACCTACAAAAAGGCAAGAAGATTTGTTGTAAATAAAAGCTTGCATTATTTTTATTGACTTGTTGTCCGAAGTTACATGGAAAAGTTAACCTCTGGATGAATTGTTTGTTATACAGTTTTAATTTTCTGTGTTTCTTTAATAAGAAATTTGTGAATTAATATTTGTAAGAAAGTTACTTGAACAACGTAGTGTTAAACTGACAAGAGAAAAGAGACCAAGCGAGATGGCGCAGTGGTTAGCACACTATGGTCCCATTCGTGAGGCGACGGTTCAGACCCGCGACCGGCCATCCCGGTTTTGGTTTTCCGTGGCTGCCCTAAATCGCTTCTGCCAAATGCCAGGATGGTTCCTTTGAAAGGGCACGGCCGACTTCCTTCCCCATCCTTCCCTAATCCGATGAGACTGATGACTTCGCCGTTTGGTCCCCTTCCCCGAATTAACCAGTGAACAAGAGAAAGGAAAGTAGCACATTTGACTAGTGATTAGGTTACTGCTTATGCGATGTACGAAACGTAACTTCAAGCTAACTGTCATGAAATTATACTGATGTGCAACTGTCCAATCATATAAAATGTATATATTTGGAATAATTGACATCTGTAAAAAAGGAAAAAGGGCGTGCGCATCAGATAATAGTGATCAGGCATGTAGATACTCTTTTGACCAAGATAGTAAGTTACGTGACAGAGTTGAGGAGAAGCAAGTGCAATAGGTTTCTGGGGGATTTAGGCGTTGCTCTTGGTGGGGTGGGATAGTAAGGTCTTGTGCAGCCTTTGCACCCAGTGTGTAATGAGTGATGGCGTGGTGTTTAGTTAGTTTGGACTTACAAGGGAAGGCAGCCAATTGTGAAATTCAGATTCGATTCATACTGCGCATAATAAAAGCTCATGGCCAGAGGTGTAATGTGGCAAAGAACCAAGATGCACTTCTCAGCCGTTGTCGAGAAAATCGACAGTTAAAAGAAACCGTTGCGGTGAAATACTCTCTACGATTAATAATTTTCTACAGCGTCGTGGCGCAGCGGTAAGCGCTCGGGTTCGTAATCTGAAAGTCGCCGGATCGAATCTCACGTCATGCAACCTTTTTTTTTTTAGTATTTGTTTTTTGTAGTTCATATATATATATATATATATATATATATATATATAATTCCCGGCAATCAGTTGCAACACTTATGCATATAATAAGTTGTTGAAAGTCGTTTTGTCATGGAAAAACTGGCGACTTCGAATATCATTATGTTTTCCGCAAACAAAGTTGTATTTCACAAATGTTATTAATTGTCTTCATAATGTTAACCACGTATAGTTAACAGAAGACGTATAAACGGTATTCCGAAACGAATACGTATAGCGTAAGTCAAACGTTCGAATTAGAATAGAGAGCCCACGAACACAAATTTGCTGCGGCAGGTATGAAATATAAACTCCGTTACTCGCTCGTTACACTTGAAGGACAGATGTTGAATGGGCCGAAACGAGCAGCCGCATAACAGCGTAGTTGCCTGCTAACTTTGAAAGAAGGTAGATGCAGTCCAAAGCACAACTTATAAAATCGTCGAAAATTAGTGCGGACGAGAGAGCTTTGGTACACCCTGTTAAAAAAAACGGAAAAATGGAGGCGGTACAATTGGAGAGCGATCCGCCTTCACCAACATGCATAAACAATTCATTAATAGTTCATATATATATATATTTGAATTACAAAAAACTAATAATAAAAATAAATTGCATCCCGCGACCTTCGGATTACGAACCGAAGCGCTTACCGCTGCGCCACGACGCTGTAGAAAATTATTAATCGTAGAGAGTATTTCACCGCAACGGTTTCTTTTAACTGTCGATTTTCTCGACAACGGCTGAGAAGTGCATCTTGGCGCTTTGCCACATTACACCTCTGGCCATGAGCTTTTATTATGCGCAGTATGAATCGAATCTGAATTTCACAATTGGCGGCCTCCCCTTGTTAGTCACTTCAGTGTAACAGTTAGCACTTTGGTAAAGAGTAATCATAGTGTGGTAATATAGACTTTTAATTCTGAACGTTATTGGTTCATTAGTTATTTACATAGACCTCAATGATCGGTTAAATATGGGAAATTTCTTTAGGTTGCCGATCTGGTGCACTGCACAATGACAATGGCACAATTTGAACGTTGCATGTGTACAAACTACTTGCTTTGATAGCTCCAATATTTCAGTTATATTGTTTCACTGTGTATATACACTGAAGAGTGAAAGAAACTGGCAAACCTGCCTAATATCGTGTAGGGCCCCCGCGAGCACGCAGAAGTGCCGCAACAAGACGTGACATGGACTCGACTAATGTCTGAAGTAGTGCAGGACGTTACTGACAATTCTGGACGTGTGGGGTGTCGCATTGTCCTACTGGAATCGCCCAAGTCCGTCTGAATGCACGATGAACATGAGTCGATGCAGGTGATCAGACAGGACGCTTACGTACGTGTCACGTGGTAGAGTAATATGTAGACGTATCAGGGGTCCCATATCACTCTAACTGCACGCGTCCCACACCATTACAGAGCATTCACTAGCTTGAACAGTCTCCTGCTGATATGCAGCGTCCATGGAGTCATAAGGTCTTATCCACGTCCATCCGCTCGACGCAATTCCAAACGAGACTCGTCCGACGAGGCAACATGTTTTCAGTCTTCAACAGTCCAATGTCGGTGCTGACGAGCCCAGGTGAGACGTGAAGCTTTGTGTCGCGCTGTCATCAAGGTTACACGAGTTGGCCTTCGGCTCCGAAAATCCATATCGACGATGTTTCGTTGAATGGTTTGCACAGTAACACTTGTTGATGACCCAGAACTGAAATCTTCAGAAATTTGCGAAAGTGTTGCACTTCTGCCACGTTGAAGTATTCTCTTCAGTCATTGTTGGTCCCGTTCTTGCAAGATCTTTCCCCGGCCGCTGCAGTGTCGGAGATTTGATGTTTTACCAGATTCCTAATATTGACACTACACCCGTGAAATGGTCGTACGGGAAAATCCCCACTTCCTCGCTACCTCGGAGATGCTGTGTCCTATCGCTCGTGCGCCCAGTATAACACCACTTTCAAACTCACTTAAATCTTGATAACCTGCCGTTGTAGCAGCAGTAACGAATCTAATAACTGCGTCATACACTTGTCTAATACGGGTGTTGCCGACTGCAGTGCCGTCTTCTGCCTGTTTACATACCTCTGTATTTGAATACGCATGGCGCTTTAGCATATAAGCGTTTGTGGGCCACGATTCTGTACGGCTTGTTTTCTTTTACTGTGAAAACTGAGAGTAAATTTCAATATAAGTATCAGTTTACATCCTTGTCGTAACAAACTGTCAGTGTATCTTCTCGTTTAGTACCAACACATGCATTTATGATTTGCAACTTATTCATTAACTGTTACTTGGGCTGGCCTTTCAATATTTCAGCTTTTCACTAGGGCACAATGCAACAGCTCAAAAGCCGACACCTAGGTTAGCAAGTGAGATATTAAATTTCTATATGATTGTGTGCTCCCCCTCCGGTAGTTAGGTAGCAACAAATTGGTTTCATCTGACGATTAATTTCCCTTCATGTATTTGTTACCATAAAACCATTTGATACGTTATAAGGCCTATCTTTAACCACAAAATGTGAACTTATTGTTATTTATATGGCTTTTGTTTAGGGTATTTTAAAACTACTACCGGATAAAGGTACTCGTGGTAAATCACACCTTACGTGTTGTAGAATGAATTTGACTACTCACGAAAACTACTGCGAGAAACTGGCGGCTTCTGTCTCATATCGTGGCTGCAGTAGAGGGAAAACAGATCCTCCTTGCTTGCTAGAAACTTGTGGCACGTGCAGTGTCTGACTGCTATTTTGTACAGGGTTCTTAGATTTGGGGTTACGGTTCGAATCATGAGGGAGAATGACATTTTTATCTCGAGTATTTGGTCAGTGTGGTTACGTACAGCTCCAGATCGCCGTGTTCCGCATCAGTGTCGTGGGCTAAACTCCCGACGGTGTCTCAAGAAGTGAAGTGTCCAAGAAGTGTTGACAGTGACATGTCCATCATTTGGGACGTTAGGCTGGGTGGTCGTTTTATTGTCCCTCTAAGAGTAGTCGATCGTGTTTCTCCACCCGGTTTCACTCTATCCGTCCTATTCACCTATGACAATACATTCTTCACTGAACAAGCACTCCTCACAGCCATCCACCCGATAACGAGATCAATGTGAGAATCGTTCAGTGAATTCGAAAGCAACATTTGTCCAACTTATCTGGTGGAAAAATCTAAGAAATGGTGCTAAAGTTATGTAAAATCAGCGAGTCGATTGAAGTCAGCCGGCCGGTGTGGCCGTGCGGTTCTAGGCGCTTCAGTCTGGAACCGCGTGACCGCTACGGTCTCAGGTTCGAATCCTGCCTCGGGCATGGATGTGTGTGATGTCCTTAGGTTAGTTAGGTTTAAGTAGTTCTAAGTTCTAGGGGACTGATGACCACAGCAGTTAAGTCCCATGGTGCTCAGAGCCATTTGAACCATTTGATTGAAGTCATCTGTTTACTCTCTCAGTGATCAAACTGGCTCTGCAACGGAAGATGTCACAGAAAAGGTTGAAGTAATTAATTCAGCCTACAGGAAGTATTTCACCGTGGAAAACCTTAATATATTTTCTCCTTGCAGACATCGTACCAACACGGAATCTGCAGGTATTGAGATAAGTGAACGCGAAGGAGAATATAAAATGAAATTGGTCAATACCGGAAGGACATCTGGAGCTGACAAAATACATGTAAGATTACATACGGGTAATGCGCAAGAAAGACTGTCTATTTCTGAATTATGGAACAAGTTTTATACTAGCGCGTTATGACCTTTTTGGAAACGACAATCACCCGCCTAAAAATAAACATAGATTCGGCAAACAGATGTGTAGCGTTTCTTAGTTCTGATTCGTTCATGACATCCAGAGTGACGTAGGCAACGGCACCCGTGTTGACGTCATTTTCCTTGATTTCCCAAAAGTAGTCAATAATTTCCAGTTCTCGTTTAGTGAATAAAACACGGAAGAGACGAGCGGTCGATGACATATGCGATTCGACTGAGGACTTGATAGAAGATACGTTTCAACAATTCTTTCGTAGTGGGACGAAATCAACAGATGTAAATATAACTTCAAGATAAACCCAAGTGAATGTTATTAGTTCGCCACCGTTTATATTACATGTAATTCATCTAGTAAATAACGTCATAAGCTTCGCGAACGTATTCACAGACAATGCTGTCATCTGTGAGGATGTTGGAACACCATAAGATTTTAGCTAAGTGTACGATGATTATGACAATATGGACAATTAATGTAGGGAATGATAACGAATCTAAAGCATTTACTATGAATGGGTCAAGAGTTTTGTTTCTTTTCAACTACCCAGTCCGTGATAAGTCACAAAAACAGTGACAACCGTAAAAACCCTAGCATTAGCTGTCTCGAGCTGTCTAAAACGGAATGCGCACATAAAACTAATCGCAGGAAAAGCAAATGATAGGTTGAGATTCCCTGGAAGAAGCTCAAGGAAATGTAAGCCATTCGTGAAGGAAATGGTTTACAAATCACACGTTCTCATAATCGTTCACTATTATTATACAGTTTGGAACCTCGATCAGGCTGGATGAATAGAGACAGAGAACGTTTAATGAAGAGCGGAGCGTTTCAGCATTTATTCGCTTAGTAAGTGCGAGAATGTTACGGAGATTCTCAACAATCTCCGTTGGCAGACACCAAGAAGGAAATCTTGCATCACGGACAGGTCTGTTTATAGCCTAATCTGCTATTTTCTACTGTCAAACATTTCGTAACTAAGATCTTCTGTACCTCATCTCCTTTTTTCAGGGCTGCGTTTCTCGTGACCTTGCCAAGCGACCTTCATTCCATCAGGCATTGGAACATTTACACTCGAAACAAATCGTCGATTTAAAGTTTAACTGTTGTTACTATGCATTTGGAATTGGAATTTGCTAATGATTTGAAAATGCACGTTTCTAACAACAACTTTGACAAACTCTAAACGTCTTTAGATCTCGATCTGAACTGCTGCAAAAATATAATCATTTATGTTCCAAAGTGTTGGGTGAATGTTATTGGGATTCGGTTATTCCTACAACTTGCGTTCAATTTTTCTTTTCACTGCCCAGCACAGTTTTCGTTCTAATAACTTCGCAGTTTCCACCGAACAACAGAGCATGGATGGAATAATCGCTGGGCTGGGAGTAATTACGAACTTACCGTCAGCATTTCCATCCGAAAATGAATAGCGGTACTATTACTTTATGATATCGGTCGCCAGTCCTGAAGGGACTAGTTCTGTGTTTTACTTTTGTGATTAGCTGATAAATATTATTAAAAGCTTTTCTTTTTGCATGGCAAATTCATTTGAAAACGAAGTCGATGCAAGCATGTTCATTAGAGCTTGTAGAAGCCTTGAAAAATTACTTTGAAATAAATAGTAACATTCATATAACTCGGACTTTACGTTAAACTTGAAAATGAAGGCAAGTCAGAATTGACCCTGGCAGCGTGATACGCACCCATTCAAAACAAATAGTCTCATTAGTGGCTGAGAACTTAAGTAACCACTTTCTAAGTAAATGAAATATTAACGTTGTAGTTAGAAATGAACTCGCAGACAAACCGCTGATGAATAATGAACCAATGTTTTTCAAGTGACAAAAGGAACTAGGTAAGAAATGTTTATGAGCAACATTAATACAAATGACAACCAACAATTAAAAACTACGTTGTTCCAAACCCTATGTTTCACACGTTCACTGATATGACTGCTACTTTTCAAACATTTCTGGATACAAGAGTAAAACTGAATGTTCTTGTCTTGGAGCAGAAGCGCAGTCGTGAATTCTGATATCGAAAAACTGTTACGCAGTTTCTTCGCGTCTCCATTAACACAGACAAAGATGGCTTGGCATGATGACTCCGTGAGCCATTGTTCTTGAGTCTTCAGTGGTGCTATTGTTTCGCCGTAAATTATCCCCGTATTAAAAATCTTTCATCCTACACAACTATTTGACTCGAATCACTTACAACTACACATATTATAGCATCACTTCCACTCCAGTCTTATTGCAGTTTCAACGCACAAATATTTTCACTTTAATTGTGCACCGCAAACATCGAATACACTTTAACATTGCCCACAACAACTCTTTTATCGTATCCTCAAGTACTCCGTGTCAACGTCGGATAAAAACGCGCCAAAGGAACGAAACAGTGCTTCCCAGCGTTATTTGATTGAATGTTAAAACTTTAATTTTAATACAAAATAAATCCCTCCAGGTATGAAACAGTGATCTACAAGCTGCTTCCCTCCGGAAAAATTACGGCTGTAGTTTCCCCTTGCTTTCAGCCGTTTGCAGTACCAGCACAGCAAGGGCGTTTTGCTTACTGTTACAAGGCCAGATCAGTCAATCATCCAGACTGTTGCCCCTGCAACTACTGAAAAGGCTGCTGCCCCCCTTAAGGAACAAAACGTTTGTGTGGCCTCTCAACAGATCCTCTCCGTTGTGGTTGCAACTATTGTACGGCTCTCTCTATCACTGAGGCACACAAGCCTCCCCACTAACGGCCATGTCCATGGTTCATGAGGGAGGTGATCTAATTTCATTTGTGATCTACAAATGAAAGTAAATTGACTTACCTCGATTCGATACGACATTATAATGAATAATCCGTTTCTTTACAAAATGCGAGGGCTATGTTTCTTCAAGGACCGATCAGTCGTGAAACAGAAATCACAGTTCAAACCTTGTGAAGCTTTGCGCACATGTGCTATGCAGTGTCTCTAGCATGCACGTCGATTGAGTCACGTCGCAACTTTTCAGTTCTGAGAGAATATGTCAAGACGCCCAGAACAATAGAGTGTCCCTCCAAGTGTGAAGTATGTGGCCTCATTCGATTTCTTCATTCAAAGGGGCTCCACTTCATATCGTCCAGCTCACATAACGTGACTATCGTGTGTGGCAGCGAAGTGTGGCAATGGTGCAGGAACTTTGAAGCAGGGTGTACAGATGTTCATGATGCAAACAATTGTGGGAGGAAATGTGTGTCAACCGGTGATCTTGTTCGTTAGTGGCTTCAGGCGATTCGAAAATAGTGTCTACGCAGGGCAATCTAGAGCAAGCGAAGAGTATGTTGTTACCAGACACTACATATACCGTACGTATACAAACATATACATACTCCACAAGCCACCGCACGGTGCATGTCGCAAGGTACCCTGTACCACTACTAGTCATAGCCTTTCCTGTTCCACTGCAAATAGACCGATAGATAAACGACTGTCTATAAACCTCCGTATGAGCCCAAATCCTTCGTATCCTATCTTCGTAGTTCTAACGTGAAGTATATGTTGACGGCAGTAGAATCGTTCTAGAGTCATCTTCAAATGCCGGTTCTCTAAATTATCTCAATATTGTTACTCGTAAAGAGAGTCGCCTTCCCTTCATGAATTTCCGTTTGAGTACCGAAGCATCTCCGTATCCCTTGCGCGTTGCTTGAACCTACCGGTAGCTAATCTAGCAGCCCGCCTCTGAATTCCTTCGATGTCTTCCTTTAATCAGACCTGGCACGGATCCCTAACGCTTGAGCTGTACTCGAGAACAGTTCGCACTAGCGTCCTATATGCGGTCACCTCTGCAGATGAACCACACTTTGAAAATAAACTGAAGTCAACATCAGCCCTCCCTATAAGAATCTTCACATGCTCGTTCCATTTCATATCGCTTTGCTAGGTTACGGCCAAAACTTAAACGACGTGAATGTCAGCCAGGACGCTACTAATGCTGTACCCGAACATTACAGTTTTGTTTTCCCTAGACATACGCATTAACTTACATTTTTCTGCATTTAGAGCACCATCAGCAAACAACCGCATACTGTTGCCCATCCTGTCCACCAGGTCATTTATTTATATGGAAAATAATAGCGGCCCTCTCACGCTTCCCTGGGGCACTCCTGACGATACCCTAGTCTTTAGTGAACATTCGTTGTCGAGGCCTACGTACTGGGTTCTATTACTTATGAACTCTTCGAGCCACTCAAATATCTCTGAACCTATTCCATATGCTCGTACCTTAGTTAACAGTCTGCAGTGGCCACCGTGTCAAATGATTTCCGGGAACCTAGAAAAATGTAATCTGCCTGTGGCCCTTCACCTGTAGTTTGCAGTATGTCATGCGAGAAAATAGCTAACTGAGTTTCGCACAAGCGAAGTTCTCTAAAACCGTGCTTATTTGTGAACGTAAGCTTCTCCTTCCCAATAAAAGTTGTTACATTCGAACTGAGAATATGTTCAAGCATTCTGCAAGACAATGCTCGGCCGCCCACTGCATAAACAACTGACACGGTCCCACAGCGTTTTTGATGGGAAATGTGTGATTATCCGTCACACAGCCCGCACTTGGCTTCCTCCGATTTTCATCTCTTCGCTCACATAAGCCGCTGGCTATGAGGACAACATTTTGGCACATGCAACGAGGTGCAGACTAGTGTAGCGAACTGACGGAAATAGCAGACAGCTGCCTTCTTTGACAAGAGTACTGGAAAGTCCGATCGGACGTTGTAAAGAAAAATAGTCCTAATTTATAAAAGCATGCATTCGCTTGAGATCACAAACAGTACATTAATGTTACATTTATTCTCAACAGATTATTACCGATGGCAACAAACATTTAAACAAAAGCAGTTCTGTCATAAAAATGTGGAAGAATATGATGTTGTTACGTTAAATGTCGTTAGTATTCGGGAGCATACTTTCCAAGAGAAAATACGTAACATGTTAAGTTCTCCCATCCATCTCTTTTGAATAGAACACTACGAGAAAATAGGAGAAAATAGAGCTCATGCAGAGTCTTGTCGACGGCAGACCTTACCACGCACCACAGGCAGGAGATAGGGTATATGCCACGAACATAACCGCCGCCGCTTTCCGTTAAGTGACTTGCGGAGTATACATGTCGAAGTAAGTGACACCGAATAACAGGTTGAAGGAGGGGAACAGCAAATCACTCTCTAAGACCTCTTCTGCGATGATAACGTGTTCCTGTACATAGTCCCCAAGGATGTCATTGGCTATGTGACTGACTTTGACAGTTTCTTTTTATTGATTCATAGGTAAGTTACAGAAATGCCAACCAGCTTTTCCCTTTGAGGCTACTTTCTCGCTTTGTGGCGTGACACATAGACTGCTTAACGGCAGTGTCATGCCACATGCTTACCATGGTATTCTGTACTGTATCTTAACAGTTTGTTTTAACCTAATTAACCTTACGTGATTTATATCTTGCCTACAATTGTGTTAGAAAAAAATACAGAAATAATAAAAAAGAACAATATAAAGTATGTACATGGATCCAATAACAAATTAGAAGGACCTCGAGAGAGAAGAGACGGACTCAGTGGAAACAGTAAATAGGCTTCATCCTAAAGGGTCCATATACAAATAATAATAAAATTAGTTGCATTACGTCTTTCTCATTCTGCCCGCATCTGTTTCGCACTGCGTTTCAGTTACTGCTGCTACAGAAACGGCATACCTCGTTAAACGCCACACACTACCTCCACATGTTGAATCTATGGAAAACAAATTAAGATGCTGTTGCCGGCCTTAGTGGCCGTGCGGTTCTAAGCGCTACAGTCTGGAACCGCGTGACCGCTACGGTCGGAGGTTCCAATCCTGCCTCGGGCATGGATGTGTGTGATGTTGTAACAACAACAACACTATACTATAGTAATTACAATAAATTTTTCTTCTGAATTTCGATAAATTAATATAATCGATGTTTTGATTCCATTTCTCTTCTTTTCATGTCATTATGTTGAAGCAACTGTAAACAATTTTCAATGTAAATTTTAATATTTATGTAAAATTTCAAGCAATGTTATAACAAAATTGAAGTGTAACTGATGTTGAATCTATTGTAACATGTTTGAAATTGTAATTGTGCGCCTGGTCCATGCGTAGGCAATGTATTAGGATATGTGGAATGTAAAACCTTTGGTGAATACCCTATCTGTAGGGGAGCGGAAAAAGGTGGATGGCAGGCGAGCGCGGGAAAATGCACACGGGCGCGGCACGGCATAACGGGCTCAACAGCTCAGTCGGAGTTGGGCATCGGTCTGAGGAACACGTACCGGATCGAGGAGGCTATCCTGGAAAAAGTGGTTCCATTGAGCCTCGGATGTGCCGTGTCCGACGACTATACAGCATGGCTATATTCTAATGGCACTGGATTGAAAAGGATTACGACGCCAAGAAGAAGCAAAGTGCCGCTACAGCAAAAGCCATAGCTGTGATTGTATGTGTGCTGTGCGTCTCGCCATCTCGCCGCCCGCCAACCGCCGCATCGACTCGCAAAGGTTGAATCATTAGAATTGTATTCGTGTGGACCAGTGTTACATTTGTTCCTGACAGTTCAATAATAACTTAACTTTTACCAGAATTGTTCTATCAATGAATTATCCTAATCACTCACCTAGACAGGGTCCTTTCCACATGTTGTGCAATCTGAGTGTCCCGAAATGAAGATTTAAAGTTTATGTTAATAAGAATTAACTGCAGACCTATTTATGCTAGAATGAATCTTAATGAGCTTTATTGTTAATGAAAATATGAGTAAAGAGCAAAGGTCTGACAGAGTACTAAGATAAATTTGGAATTGACTTAGTAAGGAAGTTTAATTAATTTGAGACAAAAATAATGGTAGTTAAATGAGGAAGTAATTGGACAATAAGAGCAATAATTCATATTTTTTTAAATCTTGAGTAATTAATGTTTCCAATAGTTAATGGTTTCAACATTGTGATCACAACAGTTTCAGGGTCCCCTCCCCCCCTTCTTTCACTCTTTTCTTTTCTATTCATTTAAATTCTGAAGTGATTGCACTGATTTGACCAGCAAAGTTAAAGTCAAGATAAAACCTAAATTTATCAGTGTTTTACCATTATTAAAATTGACATTGTATGTGTGTGTGTCAAAAGTGCTATTTCTAGGGTTACCTATGTCCGATTTCAGTCGGATCAATGAACAAAACGCAGTTCGTAGTAATCATTGTAGTGTAATGTTGGGTATTTATAGCTTGTTCAAACTAGTACAAAAAGGGAAAATCTTAATTCAGTAGATTTTTCTGGCACTAAAATCCACCATATAATACAGTATTACTACGTGTGGTTATGCTTGTACGTACATCTACTTGTACAAGGGAAAAACTCACTCAATGCCAAATTAGGCTGGGACCCGTATTATTAACCATTAGTAGCATCTGCTGTGTACGTTTCTTACCTGTCCTAATGTGTAATTGCACTTATACTTACTTGACGTATCATTGTTGCTACTGACTGGGTATAAGTCCGATTTTGCTTCCATTTAGGTACACGCGGTCAACATATGTACTAAAATCCTTTCTTATAAGGTGAAGCCCGTCAACTTATCATAGTACAGGCTTTAAAGAGTTAACGTACGCCCGAGGGTGGACGTTACAAGTGGCTTCCCGGTGACAGGACATCTAGTTGTTGTCGGTCACAAATTAATGTGAATACCGAACAGTGGATGTTCAGTGGCTCGAATTGCAATAGTATTCAGTAAAACAAATAGCAGTGAACGTCAAGTACGGTAGTGTGGTGTAGCGTACATTCAGTATGGACAGGAAAGTAGACGGTGTAGATGTGCCGAGCGTAATGGAAGACTCGCATGGCTGTAGCAGGAGTTAACGCGGCCAGATAGCAGATGGCGTTAGCGAAAGACAGTTGGCGTACATACAATACCACGAACATGTCAATGAACAGATTGAAAGGTTGAGATCGCCTCGAACAAAGCAAGGAATAAAACAGGAAGTAGAGGGTGACTTTGTAAATGATAGTGGGTATGCGAATGAATCCACTGACATGTTTGATTCTCCACAGGTAAAGAAAGAACCGAAAGAAACTTTTGAAGTAGGATCGGAACACACCGATTCCGTAGAACAAAATAGTGTGAAAATTTTAAGCATGAACGATTTACTTGAACAATTAACCAAACAAATTGCAGGACAGAGTGAGCAGCTCAAAATACAGAACGATCAGCTTAAAACACACGTTGGTCAGCTTAAAGCACAGGTTGAAGAACAAGGAATTAAAATTAGTAAACAAATAGAACAGGTGGAACAAAAAGTGGGTAGTTTAAGTTCTGTGGTAAATACTATGAAGTTTGAAATTGACACAATTAATAAGAATATAGGTACGATGCAGGGGGAAATTGACAACATTAATAGTAGGTTTGATGTTGAAATTCTCAACATCCAAGAGAAAGTAGAGCCTCTGGTCGAAACAAAAGTAGACGAAAAAGTTTTCGGTCTCAAAACTGAGATCGTAAACGAATGTCAACACGAAATCTCGCAATTGAAAAAGGCAGTTTCAGACACTGAGAGAGATTTAGGCGAAAAATTTACCGGATATGTACGAAAGTGTGAACAAAATACTTCGAAAATTCAAGGCAAAATTTTCGATCTAGAGAGTAAAATTAAAGATAGACCTGGTGTTGTTTGTAATGGCACACCAATTACGAAGCTACTAGAAGGTGAGGAACGCTTCGATCCCGCCAAGAAACATAACGGATGGCATCCGTTAGATTTCATCAAAAATTGCGAGAGAATATTTCCTGAACACTTATCTGATCAGGAAAAGATAAACGTAGTAATTAGCGCCTTAGCAGGTGACGCTAAGCGCTGGGGAATTAATTTGAATACTGAACGAATGACATTCGAAGAATTCAAGCAAAGATTTACGGAAGAATACTGGTCCGAACAAAAACAGGATCATTTACGGCGCGAATTTATCATGGCCAAGCTTCATGATAACAGGGGCAGGAATTCTTTGAGAGGTTTTTCTGCGAATATTGGTACCGGAAATTGACGCATTTAAAAGGTCGAAGATCAGATTCAGAAATCATGTGGGAACTGTATAAAAAGCTTCCAGAAGATTCAAAGAGATACGTGGGAAGCAATCATCGCAGCTTCCAAGCATTTCTCGAAAGGGTCGAAGACGAAGACCATTGGCGCGAAAGTCGTCCCAATTATCAAAATTTTGGTAACCGAAATAACCGTAATAATGACGAGAGAAATGACGGCGAAGGGTTTCGCGTCAATATGATACAGAGAGGTAGAGGTAGAGGCAGAGGCCGAGGAAGTTATCTAGGTCGCGGTAGAGGATACACCGCGCAAAATAATAACGACGCGGGAAACTGATTTCCGCGAACGTTGCGGGCCAAACGGAAGCGGACAGTACATACCGGCCCCGATTTAAGAAATGTTACCGGACCGACAGTAAAGTTATGAGACAGGTTAGAGACAGGCGTGGAACGACGCAACGTGTTGTTGCGAAACAAGCGTCAGGTGCGGGCATAAATGAGTCATCGTTCCCGCGCAGACCGCTACATGTTAACAGGCGAGTGGAGCATCAGAGGGCAACGGCCCAGCCTAGCAAAACAGCTGTTCAGAGAGAAACCGATAGCAATGCGGCAGCATTAGATACGAGCACTGCCGTAAGTACTGGTGCATACATTACGAGTGGTAATTCCGTGGCGAAGGAGATAGTAGATGAAACGGTGGAGACACAGAGAGGCGCGGTTAGCAGTGTTAGCGAAAAGGTAAATGGCGAGAATGATCTAGCAGAAGTAACTGATTGGTGTGTGCAGATCGACGATCTGTACAAGGGCCTAAAGCAATGTGAGTGGGAGGATTTTAAGAAGGAGTATGAGGCAAGGAAGTTGATTAGTGAAAAAGGAGGTAGTAGGGACGTCGACAAGGTGACGTGGCCCGAGTTTGAAGAGGAGAGAGTAAACAGTGCCGCGCAAAGTACGCGTGCTGCCGATAGAACGAAGGTGAAAAATAGGAAGGAATTGGAGGACGAAATCCTTAGCATTGACGAGGAAGTAACTTCTGTTAATGATCCGCCAACAGTACTAGCTGCTACCGAAAGGCACCGTGAGGAAGAGGCAGGTGATTACCTAAAAGTAATTGAAGTCCACGAGGATTACACGAAATATGAATTAACAGTAGATGTGAGTAAAGCTGATGATGAGGCCGTTTTGCCGAAAGAGGATATTGAATTAAAATTAAAGCCTGACCAAAATGCAGAGGGAGAACTTGGTGCCTGTCTCAGAAAAGCGTTTATGTTAGAACCTGAAAGCGATCCAGAATGGTCGTATTCTGACGATAGTTCAGATGATGAATATTTCGGTAATAGCGAAAATAAGGGGGATACAGCTAATTGTGATATTGTAACTAATGATGACGAAGTTTCAAAACAAAACCCAGATGTTGAGACTGAACAAAGAAAGAAAGAGCCACCTGACGACTCAGGGTCTATTTTACAAAGAGTTCAAGTAATTAATGACTTTGAACTCCCGGAACCAAAGAAACCGCCAGATATATGTGGGGTGAATGTTAAAAGCATATCTTGGGACGATGTTATCGTCGACCCGGATTTGCTTAGGGAGGATCACAACAATGAAAAACATTCGACGGTGAAACAAACTGTAATACCAGTTGAAATTTATAATGTGAAACTGCAAGTACTTCTCGATACTGGATCTCAGATATGTGCAATCTCCCAGTTGTTTTTCGAACACATTTGTGATAAGCCTGGACTAGTAATTATGTCAGTGACGGGTGTAAAAATTGTTGGTGCTACGGGCAAGACTAGCAAGCCGGTAAAGAACCGGATTTTGGTTGAATTTAGTATAAAGGACAAAACTTTGAACACGATTTTTTGGTTGTGCCAGACTTGAGTACTGAAATGATTCTGGGAATAGATTGGTTGGATAAAGAAAAGGTTATTATTGATTGTAGCCAGGAAGTGATCAAAATTGATAGTACATCTAGGAATTTAGAAGTAAAATTTGAGGAAAATGGGAAGGTATTCGATTCAGAAATTGATTCTTTATTGTTGGAGATTGACCAAGGGAATGATGATTTGACAAACAAGTATGAGGTGTACCATGTCCAGAGGTTAATAAATGAGAGTGACAAGCAGGGGCATGATTTTAAAGAAATGGTGGAAAATTTGAAGGGAATATCTCCCGAACAGAAAACAAAATTGCTTGGTATTTTAGATGGTAACAGCACCGTATTTTCGGACAAACCTGGCCTAGTTAAGAACTTTGAATACCAGATTGAGACAATAGAGCAATTACCTTTCTTTGTAAGACCGTTTTCGATACCCATATCAAGGAGCAGGCTGTTCAAGTGGAAATAGATAAAATGATAGAATGGGGTGTAATCGAACGAAGTAGCAGCGAATATAATAGTCCCCTTATCATCGTGAACAAAAGGGATGGGGGAGTGAGAGTAATTATCGACGCCAGGACTTTGAACAAAATTGTAAAGAAGGAAATAGACAGACCTGAAAATCTGGACGAAATGCTCCAAAAATTTTATAACGTGAAGTATTTAACCAGTCTGGATATGACCGCCGGATACTGGCAAATCCCATTAAGTAAAGAATCCCGTAAATATACCGCTTTTCTATTTGCCGGGAAATGCTATCAGTATAAAGTAGTGCCATTTGGGCTTAGCACTTCTGTGGCAGTATTTATTAGGGCACTGGACTTTGTATTAGGGAGAGAACTGAGTTCCCGGCTAACCATTTATGTAGATGATTTACTGATTGCTACAGAAGAATGGCAAGAGCATTGTGAATTATTGCATAAAGTTTTCGTTGCTCTACAAGCAGGTGGCACGACGCTTAAATGGAAGAAATGTGAATATGTGAAGTCGGAGATAAAGTTTCTGGGGCACATTATTACTACGAGTGGTATTGGCAAGGACCCGGAAAAGTTAAGTGCAATAGCAGGGTGTCCAGCTCCTAGAAATAGAAAATAGTTGAAAGCCTTTTTGGGTTTATGTGGGTTCTATAGAAAATTCGTCAAGGGGCAAATTTTTAATAGTCCTCATTTGAATAATCTACTTAAGAAAAATAGTGCTTTTGTGTGGACTGAAGGGTGTATGAGAGATTTCGAAAAATTAAAAAGCGAACTTTTGAATGACAATATTTTGCATCACCCCATACTGTCAAAACCTTTCCATATGAGTACTGACAGCAGTGCTTATGGAATTGGTATAGAAGTTTTCCAAGAAATTTGTGATGGCAAAGAAATCGAACACAGGACTATCGCGTTTGCAAGTAGAACTCTAACAAAATACGAGAGAAACTACACTATATCGGAAAAGGAAGCTTTAGCCATAACATGGGGGTTAAAGAAATTCAGAAATTATTTGTGGGGCCATAAGCTCATCATACATACTGACCACAAACCTTTAACTTTTCTTAAAGATTGTCGTTTACTTAATGGCAGGCTAACTCGTTGGGCTTTGTACCTGCAACAATTTGATTAAGAGATTTGCTATGTTAAGGGTACGGAGAATTATGTGGCAGACGCGTTATCTCGATTGCCTAATGGTATGAGTGAAGTGCCGGATGACAATGGTGAGGAGGGTACTTTTCAGATAAGGTATATGAAAGAGGTTTCAGGAAAAAGGAAAATTGAACAAATATGTAAAAATATGAGATACCATCAAAATGAGGATCCGACGTGGATATCTGTAAAGGTTAATTTTGACAGTGTGCAGTACCCTCAAATTAAGAAGTATTACAAAATCTTTAAAGGCATTTTATATAGGAGGAAAGATTTAGTCACTGAGGAATGGAGAGTATGTTGGCCACACCAGTTTGATACCGAGGTCATAGACTATTTTCATTTAGCATTGGGGCATAGTGGGCCAAAGAAGTGTTTGGATAAATTGAATAATGTAGTAGTGATTGTTGGTAGTGTCAGTAAGAAGGTAAAGGAACGAATTAAGTCGTGCGATGTCTGTCAAAGGGCCAAAGTACCGAACAGAACTAATAGAGGGCCAATGCAAAGCACATTACCTGAAGACACCCTAGAATTATTATCGGTAGATTTATATGGTCCCCTCCCAATGACTTCAGGAAATTGCGCATATATTTTAGTAATTTTGGAAGTATTCTCAAAGTTTGTGAAATTATACCCCTTGAAAAGAGCAACAGCGAAAGCTGTATTTAGTAGGATGGTCGAATACTTCAGAACCATCGGGAAACCCATGGCAGTACTATCTGACAATGGACCCCAGTTTATATCCAAAATTTGGAAAGAAGGAATGGAGCAAAAAGGTGTGGAGGTTAAATATATCTCAGCTTATCATCCTGCTAGCAACCCGGTTGAAAGGTACATGCGAGAAATCGGGAGATTGTGCCGAACGTACTGCAGTCATAACCATAGGGCCTGGGGCAAATTTATATCGGATTTTGAGAATATCATGAACGCAGTACATCATGAAACTACTGGGTTCCCACCAGAAGAAATTTTGTTAGGCAGCAGAAGTAAAAGTTTAATTGAGGAAAAACTAGAGTTTCCGCCTTGTACAAGCTTGGGGTTGAGTCAAAAGAAAGAATTAGTCAGAAAAAGGGCAAAACAAAAGGCTGAATCTAGATCTAAAAGACACGATAAAAATCTGAAAGTTTCAAAATTTTAAATTGGAGATTATGTTCTTTTAAAAACCCACGAAAAATCTAGTGAACTGAACCATGAAATTTCCAAATTTAAATATATTTATAATGGACCGTATGTAATACAGAACATTCCACACAATAATGCTTACTACCTAATCTACCCAAAATCCAAAAAACCTATAGGTGTAAGAAATGTTGCGGACCTGAAACTGTATGTTCCTAGGAGTGAGTGACCTAAGTACACTCAGAAAGCAAGTTGCAATAAATATGCTGTATTTCATACTGAAACTCACTTATGCCAAATGTAACAAATCTTTGTAAATATATGTAGACCAATATCAGTGTGTTAATGTACTTATGTGAGTTTCAGATTGCCAAATGTACTACATACGTAAAGAGGTATGGAAAAAAAGGACTGAAAAGAAAGGATAAATGCTGTAAGCCAGGTAAAAGAGGGGACTGTCAAAAATGAAAATGGGCAGTGTATGAGTCATAATATAAAGGACTGCCAAACACCAAAGTGGGCAGATAAATAGTCAGAGGAGAATTGTAAGTGTGGTACAGGTGATGTGATAATATGATGTGAAAAGGACTGCCCAAATCTGAATAATAGGCAGTAAATATGTGTAGTAATTTTCTATATTTTTTGTGTGTTTATTAGTAGATAAGAAAATGGACTTCCATTTAAGGCAAGCAGCAACAAATTGTTTTATAGTGTATATAGATGTTTGTATTTGCTTTTGTAGACAAGTGTTTAAATTCCAAATTTTTTTGGTTTTATTTGTTTGAGAAATTTAACAATGATGAGTAATTTGCTACTTAAATAATGTTCTGGTAGGAGGTTGGACTGTGCCAAAGGCTCTTAAGCAAACGATAGGTAAATGTTCTTGATATGTTAAAAAATTATAGACATGTAAAGTGAGTAAAGGGAAATTTGTGGTATTAAAAATTTTTTTTTTTTGGAACAACCACACAAAGATGCAGAACCCCTGTATAAATATAAAGTCCATTGTTCCCAGCCAATTTGCACTTCGTGAAATTTACTGGAAACAGGGGCATGTGTAACAACAACAACACTATATTATAGTAATTACAATAAATTTTTCTTCTGAATTTCGATAAATTAATATAATCGATGTTTTGATTCCATTTCTCTTCTTTCATGTCATTATGTTGAAGCAACTGTAAACAATTTTCAATGTAAATTTTAATATTTATGTAAAATTTCAAGCAATGTTATAACAAAATTGAAGTGTAACTGATGTTGAATCTATTGTAACATGTTTGAAATTGTAATTGTGCGCCTGGTCCATGCGTAGGCAATGTATTAGGATATGTGGAATGTAAAACCTTTGGTGAATACCCTATCTGTAGGGGAGCGGAAAAAGGTGGATGGCAGGCGAGCGCGGGAAAATGCACACGGGCGCGGCACGGCATAACGGGCTCAACAGCTCAGTCGGAGTTGGGCATCGGTCTGAGGAACACGTACCGGATCGAGGAGGCTATCCTGGAAAAAGTGGTTCCATTGAGCCTCGGATGTGCCGTGTCCGACGACTATACAGCATGGCTATATTCTAATGGCACTGGATTGAAAAGGATTACGACGCCAAGAAGAAGCAAAGTGCCGCTACAGCAAAAGCCATAGCTGTGATTGTATGTGTGCTGTGCGTCTCGCCATCTCGCCGCCCGCCAACCGCCGCATCGACTCGCAAAGGTTGAATCATTAGAATTGTATTCGTGTGGACCAGTGTTACATTTGTTCCTGACAGTTCAATAATAACTTAACTTTTACCAGAATTGTTCTATCAATGAATTATCCTAATCACTCACCTAGACAGGGTCCTTTCCACATGTTGTGCAATCTGAGTGTCCCGAAATGAAGATTTAAAGTTTATGTTAATAAGAATTAACTGCAGACCTATTTATGCTAGAATGAATCTTAATGAGCTTTATTGTTAATGAAAATATGAGTAAAGAGCAAAGGTCTGACAGAGTACTAAGATAAATTTGGAATTGACTTAGTAAGGAAGTTTAATTAATTTGAGACAAAAATAATGGTAGTTAAATGAGGAAGTAATTGGACAATAAGAGCAATAATTCATATTTTTTTAAATCTTGAGTAATTAATGTTTCCAATAGTTAATGGTTTCAACATTGTGATCACAACAGTTTCAGGGTCCCCTCCCCCCCTTCTTTCACTCTTTTCTTTTCTATTCATTTAAATTCTGAAGTGATTGCACTGATTTGACCAGCAAAGTTAAAGTCGAGATAAAACCTAAATTTATCAGTGTTTTACCATTATTAAAATTGACATTGTATGTGTGTGTGTCAAAAGTGCTATTTCTAGGGTTACCTATGTCCGATTTCAGTCGGATCAATGAACAAAACGCAGTTCGTAGTAATCATTGTAGTGTAATGTTGGGTATTTATAGCTTGTTCAAACTAGTACAAAAAGGGAAAATCTTAATTCAGTAGATTTTTCTGGCACTAAAATCCACCATATAATACAGTATTACTACGTGTGGTTATGCTTGTACGTACATCTACTTGTACAAGGGAAAAACTCACTCAATGCCTAATTAGGCTGGCGACCGTATTATTAACCATTAGTAGTATCTGCAGTGTACGTTTCTTACCTGTCCTAATGTGTAATTGCACTTATACTTACTTGACGTATCTTTGTTGCTACTGACTGGGTATAAGTCTGATTTTGCTTCCATTTAGGTACACGCGGTCAACATATGTACTAAAATCCTTTCCTATAAGGTGAAGCCCGTCAACTTATCATAGTACAGGCTTTAAAGAGTTAACGTACACCCGAGGGTGGACGTTACAATGTCCTTAGGTTAGTTAGGTTTAAATAGTTTTAAGCTGTAGGGGACTGATGACCACAGCTGTTAAGTCCCATAGCGCTCAGAGCCATATGTACCATTTTTTTTAAGATGCTGTAAATAAACTTGCATATCATTCCATCAACTTCTCAGCTTGTATCTCGCGTATATCACACCCTTTGAGCTGGAGCCCGGTGAATCTTACTGGTTGTAAATGACACTTGAGAAGGGAGCTTCTAGCTCGAATGTAGTTGAAGTTCAGATACTGGTGATTTTTGCTTAAATGAATAATGCGTGGCTTCGCACTGGTACAGTTCACTGTATGTTAAGTAATTATGAGCGTGTAGTTGAAATAATTCTGTTCCTTCTGACAGGACGACAACTAACGAGAACGTTAAAATCAGCCGTCACAAAGCGCAATATTCTAACAAGGGAACGGTCCAGTCCGGCATTTTGAAATACGCCCTTTAATTTTTAATACAGGAAGGATACACCGAAAGAAACACAATGCCAAAATGTAGCTGCTAAGACACATTGCAAGTACTATTTTTCAGATAATGTTGAAAATATCCAAATTCTTAGCTTGCTAGGAGGGTGAGAAAGGTACATCCCTGACATAGAAACGGTACATGCCATGTGGGGGATAGTAGATGGACTGATAATGGTTTCAACGTCGTTCGCCAACAGACGGCGTAGTGGCGTAGTTACCAACACGCCATCTGTGTCTACCCTTTAATTATTATTTAGCGTATGGCTAATACAGACATATCATGAAATTAAATTACATATACATATGTACATATTGACACACAAGAAACTTAAGTTTGTCTTTACTACTGAACTTCCAGTCCTTCAATCCGGCGCCCTGCATCTGGAGTTGCTAGCAGGGAGTCCTCTTCGGCGCCGTGATAGGCTCGAATCCTGCATTCACTGAGAAAGTGGTGAACAGTCTGGTATGGAGCCCCAATGTCACAGGCTCGATGAAGGCAGCTTCTTCCACGTAAAGAGAGCATCCCTGCATCGGCCATGGCCGGTACAGTTTCTGTTGAGAGTAGTCCAGGTCTTGTGTGGTAGGTCGAATCCACTTGGAAGTTTAGCACCTGAGAAGTTGTTATGCAGGTGCACATCTGTCATTGCTTCCCGCCGACCTTTCCATTCTTCAAGAGGTTTGAAATCCTTAGCAACTATGTCAGCAGCATGCCTCAGAGTTGGATGGCGAGACTTCAGTCTCTTACGACCTAAAAGTGGCAGGTCGCTATGAACAGGTAGGTTAGAACTCGTGGAGATCCTGTGGAATTCTCTCATAAGGGCAGAACATCTACGTAGATCAGGAGGCATTATACCGGTGGACAGTGGAAGCCAATAAACTGGAGTAGATCTGATTGCGCAGATATTATGCACATTGTCGTATTCAGCTGGGTATCAGCAAGCATTGTATGATGACTTTTCGTCCAAACAGGTGCACAACACTCAGCACTTGAGTACACCAAGCCCAGAGCTGAAGATCGCAGGGTGATTGCTGAAGATCCTCAGGTAGTTTCGCATAGCTCATGGAGGACGTTTCGAATCCTCACGAGGTAGCGTTGCTCACGTCCGTAGGTTTAACCTTAAAATACCCTACACGTGGCTCCTTGGTGGTGGTAATTGAGCAACAGTGATTAAAGGCAGCCAGACTATCCATAGGATCTCCTGGCAATGACATATGAACTAAATACCCTTTAATAGAAACTGCTCACAGCCGGGAGGCTCAGTGTAGTACAAGGGTGTGAAATAAACAGGCAACCATGTCCCGGAGTCCCTCTCGTGCTTCCTACTGCCAATGAACGATTTTGAACGGGATCAAATTGTGGTCTTCCGAGCGGCAGGATCGTACTTTCGGAGAACTGCAACACATGTTGGACATGTTTCGTTGGTCGTGCAACGATGATGGTATCTGTGGTCACGTGAACATTCTCACACCTGTGCCCGAGGTTATGGACGTCCACGCAACATACGGGGTGATCAAAAAGTCAGTATAAATTTGAAAACTGAATAACGGAATAATGTAGATAGAGAGGTACGAATTGACACACATGCTTGGAATGACATGGGGTTTTATTAGAACCAAAAAGATACAAAAATTCAAAAAAGTCCAACAGATGGCGCTTCATCTGATCAGAATAGCAATAATTAGCATAACAAAGTAAGACAAAGCAAAGGTGATGTTCTTTACAGGAAATGCTCAATATGTCCACCATCATTCCTCAACAATAGCTGTAGTCGAGGAATAATGTTGGGAACAGCACTGTAAAGCATGTCCGGAGTTATGGTGAGGCATTGGCGTCGGATGTTGTTTTTCAGCATCCATAGAGATGTCAGTCGATCGCGATACACTTGCGACTTCAGGTAACCCCAAAGCCAATAATCGCACGGACAGAGATCTGGGGACCTGGCAGGCCAAGCATGACGAAAGTGGCGGCTCAGCACACGACCATCACCAAACGACGCACGCAAGAGATCTTTCATGCGTCTAGCAATATGAGGTGGAGCGCCATCCAGCATAAACATCGTACGTTCCAGCAGGTATTTATCAGACAGGCTGGGGATGATGCGATTCTGTAACATATCGGCGTACTTCCCACCCGTCTCGGTAGCACTTACAAAACCAGAATCACGCATTTCCTCGAAGAAAAAAGGCCCGATAACGGTAGATGTGGTAAATACAACCCATACAGTGACTTTCTCGTCGTGCAATGGAGCTTCCACGACAGTTCTATGATTTTCGGTAGCCCCAATTATGCAGTTGTGTACTCTGACAGTCCCTCGGAGCGTGAAATGAGCTTCGTCGTTCCACAACACGTTGCTCAACCAGTCGTCATCTTCCGCCATCTTCTGAAACGCCCACACCGTAAATGCCCTCCGCTTCACTAAAGCTCCAGGTAACAGTTCATGATGCCGATGGATTTTGTACGGATAGCATCGGCGGGTACGCCTAAGTGCCAACCAAACAGTAGTGTATAGAATGCCGGTGCGACGTGCGACTTCCCCGTGCATAGACGAACCCGCCACGGTCTCTATTTGTTCCTGAACTGTCTCCGCAGCATTACGCCTTGTGCTCGGTCGGCCACTACGGGGTCTATCGTCTAAACAACCCGTGGCTTCGAACTTCGGAATCATTCTCGCCACAACTGCATTTGTCAAAGGACCTTTACCCATTCGAATCCCTTTCCTATGGCGATAGGATCGTAACGCTGAACTAGCACATTCCCCATTCTGATAGTACAGCTTCACTAAAAGCGCCTTTTCAGGTAACGTCAACATGCTGCGACTGCTGGCGCATCTGATTCTCTCTCTCATTACAGCTCCTTTTAAACAAGATTGTCATGCGCAATCACTGACGATTTGCTGTCCAGCGCCATCTGTCGGACATTTTGGGAACTTCGGTTTTTCTTGTGTGCTAATAACACCCCATGTCATGCCAAGCATGTGTGTGGTTTATGAAGTTTTCAAATTTATACTGGCTTTTTGATCACCCGGTATATGACTGCAGTGGGAGATCGTACAGCTACCATACCACATGTAAGAGGGCTTGTGAGCCCAGACGTATCAACACGAACTGTTGCGAACTGGTTATTAGCGATAGAACTACGGACACGCATATGTCCAGCCCGGCCTCGACTTCCGTCACAGAATCGACGTGCACGGCTCGACTGGTACCGTCAGAGGCTCACTTGGAAGATGGGATGGCGCGCGTTGTCTTCAGTGACGAAAGCAGATTCTGCCTGCACGCAAGTGATGGTCGTATGCGAGTAAGACGTAGACATGGTGAGTGCTGCCTCATAGAGTACATTTGTCGAAGACACGCTGGCACCACACCAGGCCTTATGGTTTGAAGTGGGATATGCTACAACTCTCGTTCACCTTTGCTGTTTCGATACGGGATGCTAAGAGGCGCTCAGCATTTTGTGAATGTTGTTAGACCGTTTCTGATGCCGTTCTTGTATCAAGAAAATGATGTGTTGTTCCATCACAATACTGCTCGGCCAAACCTGCTCTGCAAGAGTTGCAGCAACTTCCCTGGCCAACTCGATCTTCGAACTTGTCCCCAGTCGAGCACGTGTGGGATAGGAGAGGACGAGAAGTGTCTTCCACAAATACGTGAAAAGTTGGAGCACACGTGGAATTACGTACCCCAGAGCAGTATTCACCACCTGTACGATTGACTGAATGCCTGAATCAGCGCCTGCATCGCCTCCAGTGGAGGCTACACTATTTATTAATGTGAGTGTTTCAGCATAGGCCGATATCTGGTACCTTGAAGTCGCTTGTGCTATTCATTTGTAAATGTACTCATTTCATGTACCAGTAAGTTCTAAATGGGTGTACTAATTTTTTTTTCTGGCAGTGTACAACGATGCACACACCATGAAAGATGTAAAGGGGAAAAGTTTGCCGCTAGGGCACCTTTTCAGCGAATTAAGTGCGTTTCAAATTGCTCCCTTTGCTGCCAACGTTTATAAGTTTTTATAGTGTTGTGTCAGGTGTAGACACGTTCGACGCGTTCTGTCAGCTCCATTGCTGTTAGCGATTCACCAGCCTGCAAATGTTCTTGAGCTTCCTAAAGGGTGGTCAAATCCGCTAGTGTTGACCCCTATATTATCGACGGCCTGAAGGGTGGTTTTATAACGTTTTCGTACATTCTGACACTGAGAGGAACCGGCTTGCGGGACGAGAGGCTGTTGTACAGGGTGTTTCAAAAATGACCGGTATATTTGAAACGGCAATACAAACTAAACGAGCAGCGATAGAAATACACCGTTTGTTGCAATATGCTTGGGACAACAGTACATTTTCAGGCAGACAAACTTTCGAAATTACAGTAGTTACAATTGTCAACAACAGATGGCGCTGCGGTCTGGGAAACTCTATAGTACGATATTTTCCGCATATCCACCATGCGTAGCAATAATGTGGCGTAGTCTCTGAATGAAATTACCCGAAACCTTTGACAACGTGTCTGGCGGAATGGCTTCACATGCAGATGAGATGTACTGCTTCAGCTGTTCAATTGTTTCTGGATTCTGGCGGTACACCTGGTCTTTCAAGTGTCCCCACAGAAAAAAGTCACAGGGGTTCATGTCTGGCGAATAGGTTTCGGATAGCCCAAAGCAATCACACGATCATCGAAATATTCATTCAGGAAATTAAAGACGTCGGCCGTGCGATGTGGCCGGGCACCATCTTGCATAAACCACGAGGTGTTCGCAGTGTCATCTAAGGCAGTTTGTACCGCCACAAATTCACGAAGAATGTCCAGATAGCGTGATGCAGTAATCGTTTCGGATCTGAAAAATGGGACAATGATTCCTTTGGAAGAAATGGCGGCCCAGACCAGTACTTTTTGAGGATGCAGGGGCGAGGGGACTGCAACATGGGGCTTTTCGGTTCCCCATATGCGCCAGTTCTGTTTATTGACGAAGCCGTCCAGGTAAAAATAAGCTTCGTCAGTAAACCAAATGCTGCCCACATGCATATCGCCGTCATAAATCCTGTGCACTATATCGTTAGCGAATGTCTCTCGTGCAGCAATGGTAGCGGCGCTGAGGGGTTGCCGCGTTTGAATTTTGTATGCATAGGGGTGTAAACTCTGGCACATGAGACGATACGTGGACGTTGGCGTCATTTGGACCGCAGCTGCAACACGGCGAACGGAAACCCGAGGCCGCTGTAGGATCACCTGCTGCACTAGCTGCGCGTTGCCCTCTGTGGTTGCCGTACGCGGTCGCCCTACCTTTCCAGCACGTTCATCCGTCACGTTCCCAGTCCGTTGAAATTTTTCAAATTTATTGTATCGCTTTTCGGTCCTTTGGTTACATTAAACCTCCGTTGAAAACTTCGTCTTGTTGCAACAACACTGTGTTCTAGGCGGTGGAATTCCAACACCAGAAAAATCCTCTGTTCTAAGGAATAAACCATGTTGTCCACAGCACACTTGCACGTTGTGAACAGCACACGCTTACAGCAGAAAGACGACGTACAGAATGGCGCACCCACAGACTGCATTGTCTACTATATCTTTCACATCACTTGCAGCGCCATCTGTTGTTGAAAATTGTAACTACTGTAATTTCGAAAGTTTGTCCGCCTGAAAATGTACTGTTGTCCCAAGCATATTGCAACAAACGGTGTATTTCTATCACTGCTCGTTTAGTTTTTATTGCCGTTTCAAATACACCGGTCATTTTTGAAACACCCTGTATATATTTGACGGCCTGCGGCGGTCAGCGGTTTAGGCGAGCTAAAGGTGCGAGGCATGCGAGGAATTTAGGTGGAGCTCACGGCTGAGTTTTCGGACGCAGGCTTTCCTGGTAACAGTCGACCATACTGTTGTTGTACCCGGGAGTGAGGGCCCCTCACGCGGCTTATCGTTAGCTTTCACAGTAATATTTCACAGGAACACGCTGAACCACTTGATAGTATATGCACAACGGTCTAGAAATAATGCACAATGCATTGCGTTCTCCTTAGAGTCTCATTTAAACCACACTGAAGCGCCAAAGAAAATGGTATCGGCATGTGTATTCAAATAGAGACATATGTAAACAGGCAAAAGACGGCGCTGCGGTCGGCAACGCCCACATACGACAACAAGGGGCTGGCGTAGTTGTTAGACCAGTTACTGCTGCAACAGTGGCAGGTTATCAAGATTTATGTGAGTTTGAACGTGGTGTTATAGTCGGTGCATTAGCGATGGGACACAGCATCTTCGAGGTAGCGATGAAGTGGGGCTTTTTCCGTACGATCATTTCACGAGTGTACCGCGAATATCAGGAATCCGGTAAAACGTCAAATCTCCGACATCGCTGAGGCCGAAAAAGATCCTGCAAGAATGGAACCAATTACGACTGAAGAGAATCGTTCAGCGTTACAGAAGTGCAACCCTTCCTTAAGTTGCTACAGATTTCAATGCTGGGCCATCAAGAAGTGTCAGCGTGCGAACCATTCAACGAAACATCATCGATATGGGCTTTCGGAGCCGAAGGCTCACTCGTGTAACCTTGACGACTGCGCGACACCACGTTTCACTACTCGCCTGGCCTGTCAACACCGACAATGGGCTGATGATGATTGGATACATGTTGTCTGTTCGGACGAGTCTCGTTTCAGATTGTGTCGAGCGGATGGCATTGTACGGCTATGGAGATAACCTCACGGGTCCATGGAGCCTGCATGTCAGCAGGGAGGCTCTCTAACTGTGTGGGTCGTGTGCAGTACGAGTGCCGGTCTCTGTGGCCGAGAGGTTCTAGACGCGTCATTCCGGAACCGCGGTGCTGCTACGGTCGCAGGTTCGAATCCTGCGTCGGGCATGGATGTGTGTCATATCCTTAGGTTAGTTAGGTTTAAGTTGTTCTAAGTCTAGGGGACTGATGACCTCAGATGTTAAGCCCCATAGTACTTAGAGCCATTTGATTTTGCATTACGAGTAATATGGGGCTCTGATACGTCTAGATACGACTCTGACACGTGAAACGTACTTGAGCAACCTGTCTGATCACCTGTATCCATTCGTTTCCTTTGTGCATTCCTTTGGACTTGGGAAATTCCAGCTGGACAATGCGGCATCCCACACGTCCAGAATTGTTACAGAGTAGCTCTAGGAACACTCTTCTGTGCTTAAACACTTCCGCTGACCACCAAACTCCCGAGACATGAACATTATTGAGCATAGCAGTGATGCCTTGCAACGTGCTGTTCAGAAGACATTTCCACGCCCTCGTACTCTTACGGATTTATGGACATCCCTTCAGGATTAATGGTGTCAGTTCCCTCCAGCACTACTTAAGACATTAGTCGCGTCCATGGAGCACCGTCTTGCGGTACTTCTGCGTGCTCACGGGGCCCTATACGATATTAGGTAGGTGTATCGGTTTCTTTGGCTCTTCAGTATAGTTGTCACTTGACGCTTAAGCTCCAAAGTAGCGGTGTTGTCGCGTCAAGTACAGCCTGCAGGCAGCCGCCACGGCGTATCGCACTCTACGTCGATAGAAAATCATTTCAAAGCCTCTGTGTTCCGTGAAAATTAAGTAAAATCTTTCAAATTCACATACGTTTCAGACCACTATAAGCCTCTCAGCATGTCAAAAATATGTCCTTAATTTTAATTAGGGAAATAGTTACGTCAATTTGTTAAATACAGACCAGATTTTTCCGTTTATATAAAGCTTGAAAGTTTTGACGTCATATCTCAAAAACCAGTCGTTCCACAGCAATAATTCTTTTTGTTGATTACTAAAATATCTCGCTCGGCAACGAATCTTTTAAAACTTTCTTACTACATTGCATTTCTCATACATATATGCTTCTGTAAACGGAGTTTTACGCAGTTTTAGCGGTATTTAACTATTTACAGATATGGAATTTAAAGTCTCTATCTCCTACAAAAATAAAGATTCTGAAAGTTTCGTATAGCATCACTCTCTGTGGTATCTCTAAGCACGTATGTTGGTTATTGAAACTGGAGAAATTTTCGCGTCAGGAAAAGTTTCCTTTCATCATTGCATATCTCGGATACTATTACATACATAAATAATGTCTTGCAGTCTACACAAAATGAAATAAATTTAAGAGCAGTTATTGGGAGGTGGTGAACAGTATCCCTTAGTTTTAAAACAGAAAAGAAAAATTGATCGAAATAAAGACACAAACACAAGGTTTAGTGGAACTACGCCGTTCATTAAAGTACGCTATACGCTGAAGTGATGAAAGTCATGGGACAGCTCCTAATATGTTGTGGGACCTGCTTTTGCCCGGCGCAGTACAGCAGATCGAGGTGACGTGAACTCAGCAAGTCGTTGGAAGTCCTCGGTAGAAATATTGACCCATGCTACCTCTACAGACGTACATAATCGTGAAAGTGACGGCGGTGCAAGATTTTTTGCACGATCTAACCGCTCGATTGTGTCCGATAGAATTCATGTTTGGCCATCTGGTTGGCCCAATCATTCGCTCGAATTGTCCGGAATGTTCCTCAAACTAACAGTGAACAATTGTAGCACGGTGACGTGGCACATTGTCATCCCTGAAAATTCCATCGCAAATGGCTGCAAATGGTCCACAACTAGCAGATCGTCACCATTTTCAGTCCGTGACAGGTTGAGCTGGACCAGAGGACACAGGTCATTCCATGTAAATACGGCCTACACCATTACGGAGCCACCATGAACTTCCACAGTACCTTGTTGACAACTTGGATCCCTGGCTTCGTGGGGGCTGCGTCACACCCAAACCCTACTTTCCACTCTTACCAGATGAAAATAGGACTCATCTGGATCAGGCAACGGTTTTTCAGTTGTCTAGGGTCCAACCGATATGGTCACGAACCCAGGACAGGCGCTGCAGCTGGTCTCGTGCTCTTAGCAAAGGCACTCGGGTCGGTCGTCTGCTGCCATAGCTCATTAACACGAAATTTCGCTTAACTGTCCTAATGGATAAGTTCGTCGTATTTGAGTGAGGGCCGAGGCCACTGCGTTGTCAGTGGTGAGGGGTAATGCCTGGAATTTGCTGTTCTGGGCACACTCTTGACACTATGGTTCTCCGAATACTGAATTTCCTAGTGATTTCTGAAATACAATATCCCGAGTTCTAGCTCCAAATGCCTTTCCGTTTTCAGAGTCTGTTAATTCCCGCTGTGCGGCATAATCACGTCGGAAACCTCTCCACATGAATCACCTAAGTACAGATGACAGCGCCGCCAATGCACTGCCCTTTCGTACCTTGTTTACGTGACACTACCACCATCTGTGTACGTGCATATCACTGTTCCATGACTTTGGTCACCTCAGTGTACACTGCGTATTATTCAGACAATGGGAGGACACCGCTTAGTTCAGAGTCAGTGCAACTGTCGATGTTGATGCTCGTGGTGACAGATATCATCAAGTGTTCGACGCACTGTTGTAACACACCTTCATTGTTGCGTGCTTGCCGGCCGGAGTGGCTGTGCGGTTCTAGGCGCTACAGTCTGGAGCCGAGCGACAGCTACGGTCGCAGGTTCGAATCCTGCTTCGGGCATGGATGTGTGTGATGTCCTTAGGTTAGTTAGGTTTAAGTAGTTCTAAGTTCTCGGGGACTGATGCCCTCAGAAGTAAAGTCCCATAGTGCTCAGAGCCATTTGAACCATTTTGTTCCGTGCTTCCTGTATCACTTCCTTCATATGGTTCGCTACCTTTTGCCAGTTTTCTTGAGTCACTTTAAACAATCTGTCCACCTGCCTGGATAGTTTTCAGATTGTCTAACCCTTCACTCTGCGATCGTAGATGCGGTTTAACCGACAAAACAGCGTTGACGAAAAGTCAAACATCTACCACGCAAAGGGCACATAACTCCAGTCCACGAGCAGCATCTGAAAGTTAGTTAAACTCTCGGGCTTTCGGGATTCTTGCATGACTCGTTTGAAAAATGTCTAAAATTTTCTTTAAGCTCGATTATATTCTTTAAAACACATTAATTGGCTATCAAGTCTTTATTTAATATCCCGACGCTAATGCAATATTATTGACTGTCTCCATAACAAGTTCACACCCAAAAGCAGCCAGAAGATATATAGTCCGACCTGATATTTTAAAAGCCCTAAACAGTCACTAACCCACGACTACTTGTGAGTAAACACAGTGAGTTCAAAAAATGGTTCAAATGGCTCTGAGCACTATGGGACTCAACTGCTGTGGTCATAAGTCCCCTAGAACTTAGAACTACTTAAACCTAACTAACCTAAGGACATCACACACATCCATGCCCGAGGCAGGATTCGAACCTGCGACCGTAGCGGTCGTGCGGTTCCAGACTGTAGCGCCTTTAACCGCTCGGCCACTCCGGCCGGCTCACAGTGAGTTGTTCAGTGGCCTTCTTGTACAGGCGTGCTATCCATAATGTCTCGTAATTTGCACGAAACACGCCTCGTGGAGTTTATGTACAACTTGAAATGTTCACACGCGAAATATCCCAAAATAAATCATTGACAAAGCTGAAACTTTCTCAAAATACTCAAACTGCAGTTGTTTTTCATCAACTACACGAGAACCGATCAAACGCGCAGATTTCTTCATTTTGGTACAAATTTGATCAGCGCGATATAACACGGTATAACAGAAGACGGCTCCCGAACGACTGTAACGACTCATAGATCTGAGGCACCAAGTCCTACTCAGACGCGTGGGAAATATTGAATACCTCCTGGCTAGTATGTCAAGCAGCCAATCATATCATCTCGAGCACTTCTATACTACCGGTATTTATAATGTCACCTAATAACTTTATCACAAGTAATTTAGACTAGAAATTCCATAATTTCGAAAGTAAATAAAATTTAATTAAAAAATACGATTATTTTCCACAACATAAAATTACTAATAAATTTAATACTCCACGCCCCTTCTGGCTGCCCTATACAAAATCAAGCTCACTCGGGCACACGTCGCAAATTCACCATTACACAACATTCTCACGCTTACATTTGCATAGTTTAAAAAAATATCACATTCTCACTTCACGCAAGTCCTCCATTCACTCTTTTAGTCTCTCGAAAACGCTCACACAACCAAAACACAGTGAAACAATAATTTTCCAATGTCTGTTAATTACGCCAGAAATCTGTGGCAATGGAACTAAGGTAAATTCCAGAAAATTAGATTATATGAGCCTGTCCTCTTGGTTGCAGTTTCAGTTGATACCATAGACGAATAAATCACATTGCCTAACTTGGTTTCAGAATGCTAGCACAGTTATTATCTGTTTTAATCAAAATTTTTGCGTCCGAAATTATTGAAGTTATTGGTTTGAAATTTTAGCCGTATGATTCTGTTATCCAGTAAATTTGGTACATTAAGTATGAAAAAGATCGATTAATATTTAATAATACTTGTTCAGATTCATAAAGAGTACGTGTAAAGAACTGCACGCACCATTAGTCGAGTACACCGCTCGTCCGGCCCAGCAGCCAGCGTCAGTTGTGTGAGCGTCAGAACCAACGTCTCCTTTCCTCCGGGCTCCACGGCAAGCTAAGTTTTCAGTGCAAGCTGACAACTGGTAATCATTTGCTACGTTGCAGCCTCATTCAAAAAACGTTCCTCTTGGTAAACGTTATACTATTATTTTCTGCAGCAATTCAACGCTTACCCTGAGCCCAGATCAGTTTCACTGCGTTAAATTGACAATGGTAGGGAGGCAATATGAGCATTTTATGCTCTTTTTTTGCTATTTTTTCCACAATATAAACTGAATTCTTTGGTTTGTGTTGCGCCACAAGATCTAGTAATTTTTCTCTTGACAAGTTCCGTACCTTATGTTTCTCTAGGCAGCAGACAATGTCATTTTTCTTTGACTTTGTGGGCGATGGAGTGTTATCCACAACAACTATAGTTTTTCGTTAAGCTTGGAACTACAGTGTCTCCAAACCATTTCGCAAAGTGTTGTGGTTCATCACTTCGTGATAATCTGAGGTCTTGCTTGAAGTGAGTAACGGCAGACAAGTAGAAATGAAACCTTTTCAATTTCCAGCATGTGCTACAATTATTCATTTTCCTCTGACGATCGGAGCTACCGAAATACTGCTGATGGTATCGTATGCTCAGCTTTCCTTTAAACTGCGTCCCGTATTCACTCATGTATCATTGAACCAAACGATATCGCCAACATTTGTCCCTACTAATTCACTAAGAAATTGGCACCTCCCGGCTGCAATATCTTGGCGTTTCATTAATAGCTTTGGGCCAGAAATGGATTTAATGCGGAATTCTGTTTTTTTCTTGACTCGTAATAAGTACGATTTGCTATCATGAAGTCATAAATAGGTCCCCTTTTTGTGTGTCAGATACTCCATACTTTAAACGTTTATCTGACGACGACTTGCATCGTCCTTTTCTCGAGACCCCTCTTTTCTCGGGTGTCTCCACGTTAGATTAGTCGTCCGATTCTTTTTTCGCGAATTTGTTCTTACAGATTCTTCTTACTGGTCGTTCGTTGATTTGCAGAGCAGCTGCAGTTCGCTCCACCAGTTTATGCAAAGGAAGTATGGGCGCTACTACTCGTATATCCCTCTACTTCTCAAAATACTCCCCCGTGGAAGACACGAATTCACGAGACTGACTGCGTATAATCGTGTTGTGCCCTGGGAGTTTGCAGCCTCGGTCTGCGCCTCTTTAGAATACATCCATCACAAGTCAGGCGAAGCTGAAAGTCACTCAGATCTGCCATTGGGACGGCTCGCTGAGGCAGCGCAGCGGAAGTGGCAACGCAGTCGGAGCCGACGTTGCCAGGCTGCATTTTGGAGCAGACCGCTACGTGTCAAGTGACAACTAGCGTAAATCAGACTATAGTCAGCAGTGTCCTTGTTTATCTTAACGTCACCGACAGTTTCCGACAATAGCCACGAAAGGGCAAATGCAATAACATCGTGTTAGGATAATAGCAGAATGTACACCCTGGCTGAAAATGGTGCAAACCACACGAGGACAGCTAAGTTGGACAAAATAAGTGACGAATATTACATATTTTAAAGTAAATTACGTTACTACAGGTTCCACAAACAAGTTACAGAGACACCAAAACTCTAAAAAAATGTGGTGACAATACGAGCTTATCGCAGCTTCAACCATGACTTTAAAATGATTATTATCAAAACTTTGTTAATTACAGCACATTATAAAATTAATAACAAATAAACCACTGGAGCAATCTGATCAGATATGAGAAATGATATGAAAGCTGATGACGTCGGTAAACACCACAACAAATTTCACTGACGGAAGAAAACTCAACTCCAAGAAGGAGTTGTGGGACGTGAACAGAAGTTGATAGGCGTGTTTCTACGTCTGAAAGCTGATGTCTAATCAAATTTCAAGCCAGTCGTATAAAAGCAGTGGTAGTAATACCACTCTGAGGATGCAAATTAGATCTACTTTAATTACACTCTGTAATGGTCGTCAGCGTTGATCGCCTTTGAGATTGGACGTGGTCAGTTGATGTTAGTCAAGAATGCCCTAAGGACAACAAAGACGCCATTATCAGCAGCTCACTGAGTTTCAACGAAGTCGTGTAATAGTGTTACGAGAAGCTGCTTGTTCCTTCTGTGAAACTGCAGGAAGACTTGACAGGAATGTAACCAATGTACGTGACTGATGGCAGCGATGGTCACGATAAGACCGGGCTCCGGAAGGCCACGCGGTACTACCGGGAGGGGAGGCCACTGTGTCCAGCGTATGGCTCTGGCGAATCGTACTGCATTGGCAGGAGCAATCTGAGCAGCAGTTGGCACCACAATGATACAACGACATGTAACAAATCGATTATTTCAAGGACAGCTTCGAGTCAGATGCCACGCAGCGTATATTCCATTGACACCAAAATACCGCCATTGGCAGCTTCAAAGTTGTCTAGCGAGAGCTCATTGGAGGGCAGGGTGGATGTGCATTGTGTTTTCTGACGAAAGCTGTTTCTACATCGGTGCCAGTGATGGCCGTGTGTTGGTGAGGAGGCCAGTTGAGGGCCTGGAACCAACCTGTCTCTGTACTAGACACTCTGGATGTACTTCTTGATTTATGGTCTGGAGTGCGATTTCGTATGACAGCAAGAGCTCTTAAGTGCTTATCCTACGCACGTTGGCTGCAATTATACACGTCAAGTTCATGAAATGAAATGATTGTATGGCATTGATGGGCGGGAGTCCCAACGTGGGGATGTTCGGCTGCCGAGTTGCAAGTTTTTTCAGTTGCCGCCACACTGCGCGAAGCTGATGAGGAATTGGTGATGAAGACAATAGAGCGTCTAGTCCACGAGCGGAGGAAATCTCCGGCCCAGCCGAGAATCGAACCCGAGCTTGCTACATGGCAGTCAGATGCACTGACCACACAGCTAAGGGAGCGGACGTCAATTTGTAGATTCGACCTGTTGTGCTGCCATTCATTAACACTATTGCAAGGTGTGTTTTCCAACAGGATAACGCTCGTCCATATACTGCTGTTTTAGCCCAACATGCTCTAAAGTGACCGGCCTATGTGACCGAATGGTTCTAGGCGCTTCATTCCGGAACTGCGCTGCTGCTACGGTCGCAGGTTCGAATCCTGCCTTGGGCATGGATGTGTGTGATGTCCTTAGGTTAGTTAGGTTCAAAATGGTTCAAATGGCTCTAAGCACTATGGGACTTAACATCTGAGGTCATCAGTCCCCTAGAACTTAGAACTACTTAAACCTAACTAACGTAAGGACATCACACACATCTATGCCCGAGGAAGGATTCGAACCTGCGACCGTAGCGGTCGCGCGGTTCCAGACTGAAGCGCCTAGAAGGTTAGTTAGGTTTAAGTAGTTCTAAGTATAGGGGACTGATGACTTCAGACGTTAAGTCCCATAGTGCTTAGAGCCATTTCACCCATTTGATTTTGCTCTACAGTGTTGAGCTCTTGCCTGTTTGATCAGCAAATCTGTCATCATTGCAGCACGTATGGGACATCATCTGACGACAACCAGCATTAACAGTCGCTGCACTGACCAACCAAGTGCACCAGGCATGGAACCCTTTCCCACAAGTTGACATCGGGCACCTGAACAACACAATGTATGCACATTTGCAGGCTTTCATTCATATCCTGGCTATGACACCGAATGTTAATGTACCAGCGGTTCACATCTGCAATGTGCTTTCATTAACCTGTGATCTTCCAATGTTAATCACTTAAATATGTTACCTCGACAAACGTATTCCCTAAATTTCGTTACTCAATTTTTTTTGTGCTGCAATTTCTTTCCGTAAGAGTACTTTTCAAATCAGGAATGTGCATTAAAAATTACAGACGATTTATTAAAAGTTGATGAGCAAATGTGCAAATAGTTTAAATCCTCCTTAGTTGCATAAAAGATGCAGTACCGGACTGCAAGGTCCTTACCTAAGATTTTTAGTGTATAAGAACCACAGTTTTTTGTTCCATATGTATTTGTAAGTTTACGTTAAGTTTTGTGATTATGAAACATCAGGTGTAGGCATGAACTGTTGAACGTTGTTAATCAGTTGTGTAATACTGTGCTGATATTTTAGTGAGAGGTCGCAGAATAACTGCAATAATTTTGTCTGCTACATATTGCATTACACGCATGTCTAATTAGCTTTAAATATGAATGGTTGTCATTTTTTATACATCCAACTAGGATTCAGTGGTGTGTGACGTTATAGAGAATATTAAAGGCTGATCGGTGGTTCTTTGAGCAGTGTGTTCCTTAAGTGGTCGGTGCTGATGAGTTTGATGATGATGATGTTTGGTTCGTGGGGCGCTCAACTGCGTGGTTATCAGCGCCCGTACAATTATCCAATCTTTGCTCAGTCCAATTTCGCCACTTTCCTGGATGATGATGAAATGATGAGGACAACACAAACACCCAGTCATCTCGAGGCAGGTGAAAATCCCTGACCCCGCCGGGAATCGAACCCGGGACCCCGTGCTCGGGAAGCGAGAACGCTACCGCGAGACCACGAGCGGCGGACAGACTGCTGATGAGTTTGTTTATGAGGCTGTGCTGCCGAGCATCCACTACAGTAACGAGCCTAAAAGTGTAAGTTCACAGTTCAAAAATGGCTCTGAGCACTATGGGACTCAACTGCTGAGGTCATTAGTCCCCTTTTTTTTATTTTATTTTTATTTACTGTTTTAATACATTCTTAATGTGGTTTTACTTTATACCACAACAAAAATAAATGTATCTAGCACCGCATCGTGCTCTGAGAAAAAGAAAACAATATCTCGGCACGTTCCTACACCGAGGTAATGTATATGGGGAAAACGAAAAAAAAGTGCTTCATACAGGATACAGAAGGGTGTGTCGCTACTCTCCTTACGCTTCATCATCCAGGTACGCCTTCACGTATATCATGTTGTTCCACCGAGAATCGAACTTAGTCATGTCAGCTCACTCAATGGGTATCTTCTCCTACCTGTTGATGATCCAGCTGCGTGGAGGGTCACGTAGGGCACTCCCTAAGTAATTAGAAAAATACTGTCTGTATTTTGGGTTCCGTACGATCTTGCAATGACGTTCTTGTAGGTAGTTCCAAAAGTCTAATACATCTTTAGGTCCATCGTGAAATAAGTAGTGTACCGCATGCGCACGGATCCACGTGACAGCGTTGGTCTTGGCGCGCGGGAAATACTGTTGATCCGGAAATAGTAGAAACCGAGGTGTAATGTGTTCCGGAGTCACTCGTAGAAAATACGACAAAATTTGTCGCACCAAGCGCCATACGTCTTCTGCCGCGCCACATGTGAGACGGTGTTCGTCCGTGTCTGGTATCCCGCAGTCTACGCAGAGAGGCGATTCCGCCATGTTTATCTTGTGGAGGCGTGATCGGGTGATCTGTTTACCATTGACTGTGATGTACCATGTGGATCGGACGGCTGTGTCCAGTGGAATTGCGTGAATCGTCTTCCACACCACCTTCCAATTAACCTGAGGGCTTTTCGTCTCCACGATGTTTGGTGGGCGCCTCTGCTGTAGGACATGATATATATCCCGCGCCGACGCCTGTTTCGTCGGTGGTACTGCGATACGGAAATAGCTGTGTTCAATGTAAAAGTTCCCGAAGTAGTAGAAGGGTGGGGGTATGTCTTGCGTCGTCAGTGGGGGCATAATGGACGGCGGAGCTAAGGACTCCAACAGCAAACCTGTTAAACTTTCCGGGTGGTGGCGCCACAGCTTGATGTGTGAGCTGACATACAGGGACACAGCTCTGTCGTGGACATGGACTAGGCCAAGACCTCCCCTTTCTGGGGGAAGGGCCAGTGACTCATAACTGACTTTGAAGAGCATGCCTGTACTGACGTAGGCTCCGAATGCCGCTAAGAGACGTCGAGCCATCAGTAACGGTATTGGGAGAACACGCGCTATGTGTGGAAGGCGCGATGCGAGGTAAACATTAACGAAGTGTGTCCTTTGGAGAATGTCGAGGGTCCGCAGACGAAGGTTGAAGATCTGGACCCGAATTTGTTGTAATAAGCGGCGGTAGTTAAGAGCCGCGGTGCGCCGTATGTCGTCGTGAAACTCTATCCCGAGACATTTGATAGTGCCACGAAGCTGTAGGGGTTCGACACACGCTGGGGTCAACCCGTCTCCTATGGCCATGGCGACCGATTTTGCGACGTTGAGACAGCTGCCGGAAGCCACACCGTACGTGGTAATCCATTCTAGTGCTCTGTTGACATCATCGCCATTGGGGAACACGAGAACCAGGTCGTCTGCATATGCTGTACAGCGAAATGTGACGTCACGTAGGGTAAGACCGGTGAGGCGTTGACGGAGACCACAGAGGAGCGGTTCCAGTGCCAGAGCATATAGTATCGTCGACAAGGGGCAGCCTTGACGGACGGAGCGGAAAATCGGGAGGGACTGCGAGAGGCGCCCGTTAACGAGCACTTTGGAAGTCGCTCCTCGGAGTAGGCGCATCACGACGGCTGTGAATTGCTGTGGGTACTGCATGTGCTGGAGAACGGACGTTAGGTATGCGTGATCCACTCGATCAAACGCTTGGCTAAAATCTAGTGATGCCAGCGCTCCCGGGACGCGGCGTGCCCTGGCTAGGGCTATTAAGTCACGGTATCGACACAGTGCTGTGTGGATGTTGTTGATACCCCCTAGGGAAGTCTGATCTGGCGAGATGACGTAAGGTAGGGTCGGTCGTAGACGGTTTGCTAATAGTCTGGTGAATATCTTCATGTCGCAGTTGACGAGTGTTAGCGGGCGGTAATCTTGTATTCGAGCCCCGCCTTTAGGCTTGTGAACCGGTATAATTATTCCTTCTACGAAGGTCGCAGGGAGCGGCACCGCGGGGGACATAAGCTCCCGACAGATGTCTGTTAACTTGGGAGCCAGTAAATACTGAAAAGTTCTATAAAACTCCACAGGGAGCCCGCCGGGGCCAGGAGACTTATTCGCCGCTCCTTTACCGATGGCGTCGATAACTTCGTTTTCCGTAATGTCGTTCAATAATTCAGTTTGTAAATCCTGTGGGACAATGCCGTAAACCAGTTGTGAGACTGCTGTCACCGTCATCGGGTCGGAACATTGAGCAGAATAAAGTCGTGCGTAATGGTCGAAGAAGGCTGCAGCAATATCGCGTTGTGTGGTGTGATGAAGGCCGTCCTCAGTGGTGATGGCATGTATCAGCGCCCGTCTTCGCAGTGTACGTTCTCGGATGACGTGGTACATGGTGGGTCGTTCCGTTGCGAGTCTGTCTTGTGTCCGCGCTCGGACGATCGTCCCTTCGAGGTGTCGGCGCATATGGGCTACGATCTGTGCTTTCGCACGCTGAACTGTCAGCTGTCGTTCCGGTGTGGGTGGCAAGGAGGCGCATTCGCGAAGGACGGTGAAATAAAAATCAAGGGTCTGCCGCCTCCCAGCAGCAGTCTCACGACCATACGTAATAAAGGTTCGCCGTAGGGCCGGCTTGGCGCAGGTTAACCACCAACTAATCGACGTAGGATACGTTGGGAGGCGGCGGACACACAAACTCCACGTGTCTTCGATGGCGCGTCGACAATCCGGAGAAGCGAGATGAGCAAGGTTTAATTTCCAGGGATGTCGGCTGCGCCACACCCGTTGGCGACGAAGGGTGACGGCACATATATAGGCCTCGTGATCAGAGAAGGCTACTGGCCACACCTCCGCGTCACTCACCGTTGCCGCGAGAGAACGGGAGACGTAAATCCTATCGCTGCGACTAGACGAGTGACTCGTGAAATGGGTGTATCCCGGTCTATTTCCTCGGACATGTTCCCATGTATCTACTAGCTGGAGATCGCCGATGAGTGTCCCAAGTTCGGGGCACGGTGAATGGCGTGGCAGCTGATCTTTAGGTGCTTGGGTGCAATTGAAATCGCCCCCTAATATCAAGTCATCGTGCCTGCCCTGAAAAAGCGGTGCTATTCCTTCTGAGAAGAAGAGCGATCGGTCACGACGGCGATTCGTTCCGGAAGGGGCGTACACATTGATAAACCGGACGCCTTGCACCGTTACGGCCATTCCTCTAGCGTCGGGGAGATATCGGACTTCGTCCGCCTCGAGGCCCTCTCTGAGGAGAATGGCGACTCCACTGTTAGTTGGCGAGGCGTGGGACACATGAGCCGTATAACCATACATACCCGGGAAATCTTCGACGAAGACTTCTTGGAGAAAGACAATGTCAACGTCTGCTGCATTGAGCATGTCTTGGAGCAGCGACAACTTCGTACGTGTCCGAATGGTGTTAATGTTGATGGTCGTTAAGCGATAGGTTTGTAGATCGTCTCCTGCGGTGGGGGCTGCCGTCAGTGTCGCCGTAAAAGGTGGGGCCTGTGATCTGCTGGCCGCGTCCGCGCCGTCATCTGTTGCTACTCGGGAGGGGCCGAGGTGTGGGAGGAGAGACTCCTCTCCTCATCCACCACAGCGGCCGTAGAATCGTCTTCAATGTCATCCGCCCAAGGTCCGCAAGTTAACGGTGGCTGCGGCAGAACACTTGTGGGCTGAGTGACTAAGGGTGAATCCGCAGTTGTTTCCGGTTGTGTACCAACGGCGGGCGCTGTGCTGGCCATCCGTTTGTCCGAGGGAGCGGAAACGGATTTGTCAAAATCAGACAAAGTGACAGGTGAGGGCGATCTCGTGTCATCCATTCTCCTCGTCGTTTCGTCGGCCGTCCGGTCGTCAACTGGAGAAGACGTCCGCTGGAGGCAATCGTCTGAGGGTGTGCGACGTCACTTTTTATGTTTTCTCGGTGACCTTTGTTTGCGGACGTGGGTTTCTGAGTCCGAAAGAGTTTGTGGTTCCCGTATAGCATCCCCCTCAGGGAGAAAGGCAGGGGTCGGTACAACCCTAGCGTCGAGTTCCATTCTCTCGTCCGAATCTTCTTGTGGAGTCGATGGGCGGCGTTCTTCAACCCCTGCAGACACCGTAATGGTGTTGGTCAATCCAGGACCGGCGGCAGGTGCGCATTCTAACGCTTCCTGTCTTCCGGGGGGGTTGTCGTCTGTCATGACGGTCGATCGTGTCACCTCTGCGTAATTGAGGGGGAGGGCCGTGAGCGTAGGAGGTGGTGTCGTGTCATGCAATGGAAGTTGTGTAATCCGACGTTGAATACACGCCGAGCGGACATGACCCTCCTGGACGCAACCAGAACAAGTACGAGGTTGGCCGTCGTACATTATTATTGCTCGACAGCCACCTATGACTAAGTAGGACGGCACATGTTTCTTTAATTCAATTTTCACTTGTCGGACGCCGTTGAGGACTTGGTACGTCTCGAAGGTGTTCCATTTTTCGGCCACGTGGCTAATTACCGTCCCATAAGGGCGGAAAGCTGAGGTAAGGACGTCCGGTGGTACTTCGAAAGGGAGTTCGAAGACTCTTAGTGTGCGTAATCCTAATCCAGCATGGTCAACAGTAACCTCTCCGATGTGACCATCGGAGTGTTTGAACTTGAGAGTGTTCGCGCATCTGTTCACAACTGCGTGACATAACTCGTCATCGACCATCTTGACGTAAACGACGCTGCTTGTGATGGATAGGTGGATACCGATGATGTGCTGTGTTGGTATTTGAACTTCGTCACGGATAAATCGTTCGACTTCAAAGGCTCGTGGTCGTGCGTAGTCGGGCTGGAAGCTGATCTTGATGGTAGCTTTTCTGTACGAATGAGCCATGGCGACTCAGTGTTAACGGACGCGAGTATTAGCTGCGGCGAGGAAGTAAACAAACTACGCGCGCTCGCGACTCTGTCGACGGGACCGCGACACTGCGGACGGGACGTAAACAAGACGTCCTCGCCGCTCACCGGCCGAAAGCAGACTGATCGCTGCGTCAACTAGAGCTGAGCAGCCGGCCGCCCGTCCCCTAGAACTTAGAACTAGTTAAACATAACTAACCTAAGGACAGCACAAACATCCATGCCCGAGGCAGGATTCGAACCTGCGACCGTAGCGGTCTTGCGGTTCCAGACTGCAGCGCCTTTAACCGCACGGCCACTTCGGCCGGCTAAAGTTCACACTTCCTTTGGACCTATTCTACAGTGCGCAAGCACACGGCTATCACGCGCAGCAATAGCATTCAACAAAATCAGCTTCTTTCACTCGAACAATGTACTTTAGCACTGATTAGAAATCGAACTGATCGTACCAGACATATTGTATGTAGTAAATTCCGTTCAGCAACATGGCTCTCCATCACAACAGCATGTGACTTTGAAAATGGCCCCTTCACCAGTCTCAAGGTAACACTCTATAATAGATATTTAAGATAATTCTGATTTATTGTTCCGTCTCAGTAGTAAACTTTTAATTTATTTTTATGAAACTGTGCAACTGAGACGTAACAGTAAATTAGAATTATCTTAAGTATCTACTCGTATACAGTTTTTGAATTGTCTCAAGAGGATTATGTAGGTTATAGTGACACTCCAAAATAGTGAAGTGCACTGCAGTGGTTGAATTCCAGTGAAAATAGAACCCAAAGGGCTCACAGACCGACAACGAACGCTACTAGCTGAAGCAAACTGACTATCTGAAGACCTAATACTGATGCAGTGATAAGGAACGAGAAAAGTAAACGTCTGAAGGCGCTATATCAGAAGAACAAGTATTGTAAAGATTGCTTTCCATCCAAAAACAACGGAACAAATCCCATTTTTTGGCTGGAAAGCAATCTTTACAATACTTGTTCTTCTGATTAGCGCCTTCAGACGTTTACTTTTCTCGTTCCTTATCTAGCAATAATCAAGAGAAGTTCTTTGTGCACGATAATAGACTTTAAAGCTGTATCGTCGACATTTTTATATCTGAACCAGTAGCTTTCTTTAGGTGTGGTATCCAAACATTGCCTGAACGTCATCAGACTGTTTTAGTTAATGTGAGGGAATATATTGTTGATGATAACTTCTCTATTGTGGTTTTCTGTTATATTCGATAGATCAACGAGAAAAACCATAAAAACGTGCAGTGTTCTTAGACAAATAAATTAAAACTTACCAGGATACCCTTATGATGAAAGTCTATTTTCATACGACAGTATCTGTAACACAAGCCTGCCCTAAACATCTCGTATTATCAAGGTATTATGCAGTTTTGATCTTAATAACATCTCTGCCTTCGTGACGTAAGTGTCCTACCCAAGAAGCATTTTGGGATTACCTCGAATGTGTATAAACCCAGCAGTAAGAGTACTTAGACCTGAAAAGAAACCCAGTTAACAAATTATTCAGTCACACATAAACAATCAATTTGTATATTCACAAAAAAGTAAGATGTATGTCGGTATAAGCACAAAAATATAAGTTTCAAAAGCGTTATCGCCATATATACTCGCATATAAATAATCTAAATGGTTCTCGCTTAAGGTGTAACATTGAGTTGTCAGTTTATTGTTTGACTCCAGGAAGGCTGTTCGACATAGAATCAATAACGAACCTCATATGCAAAGCTGCGATTCAGCTCTGTTGCTGATCATTGTGGCAATGAGAGCATACTGCTGGCAGTATGAATTCGATAGCTAAGTGGTAATAAGGCTGCTTTGTGGAGGGGAAGATGTAATAGCGTTAGGCTCTAATAGCGCTAAAGCCTAAACTTGTCATCTGTCTTTTACTTCTTCTCACACCGAGCTATAAGTTTGCAGATCGAAAACCAGTACGAAATCTTAACTCCACCATCTTAAGACATAGCACAACTTCGATTTAGTACCCCCTAGATCTAAAGATGAAGAAACCTTGTTAAAACTTACATTTATTTGCTTATGCCGACATACATCTTACTTTTTTTTTTTGCGAAAACAACTTTGCTGATTACGTGTGGCATTGAACAAGTTGTTAACTGGTTTTCTTTCTGCCACGTTTATACTGGGTGTCCAGGAGAACGCCGACAACATTTAGTGTCTTGTGCAGAAAGTAGAACAGATCGGTTTTCAAGAAGGAACCCATGTCCAGAATCGAACGTCCTGGACGCAGGAGAACATCGAAGTCTGAGAACGAACGGTTGTGACAGTTTGTTCCGATTCGTTTTAGTGCCTTTAATGCCGACGGTATGCGACCCTGTAGTACTGGGAATGAACGACCTGAGCCTAATAACATTCCTGCGCAGCATGCGCTAAATTCCTCCACGCAGCCATTTTGCGCATTCTATTGAGGACTTTGTGTGGCCTGCCAGTGCAATATCGCTGTTGGCAGCTGTAAAACATGTATCAGTACGCAGCTGCAGGAATGACCGACACTGTGCTCGCGTACGGAAAAGCGGATTGCAATGAGAGAGCTGCAGCAAGACTGAATGCGGAACGTTTGTGAAACAGACGTGCCGAACACTGTTGCACGTTCGCCGCCATCGAGAGGCTCCTCATAGAAACCGAAAAGTGGCACGTAGTTATTTTCTGTCTGAGGTGTTTCCATTGTGCAGCAGAGCAGCGCTTTGTGCTTGTGAATACCACCCCACTCTACTATTTCTGGTCTGGTAGATGCCGAAACGTGATGCGGGTCGTTCACGCACGGCTCGAACACTATCGTTGGTGGATGGAGTGCTGATACTGTTCGAGGACGAATCAGTTAACAACACTCACTCGGCAGGTGCCACAGACACTGCACGCGGGTGGAAGTGCCGCGTGCTGTGTTGTCCACGAACACCAGCTCCGTCCGTACCATCTCCAGAAGGTCCAAGTATTACATTTACAGTTCGAGCAGCGGTGTATGTAACAACGCATACACCCACAATTCCCGAGCTTGGTACTATTCACGCATTAATGCACGTTTAGGCGATAGACGGCTTATTAAACATGCATGTTTGGCAGGACAAAGTTCCTGATTCAAAATCACCAACACAGGGTCGGTATCAACAACTGGAACGGGATATTTGATGACCATGTAATTGTGTCGTATCTAATGCCAAGTAGACCAAGCAAGACCGATCTAAATGCATTGATTATATATGTTGTGCCTACCCTACAGGATGTAGTGTCACTAAATATTTGGATGGACGTGTGACTGCAATATGAGGGAGCCCAGCGCATATTATTTTCGATGTACGGAATCAACTGAACGTCGCATATCACAGTCGATGGATTGGTAGAAGTGGACCAGTTCCACGGTCAGCACTGTCGCCCGATCTAACACTTCTAGACTGTTTTCTGTGTGATACGAAGAGTACGGTGTACGACACAGTGTAATGTAGGCGGAGGACCTTATTGCTAGAGTCCACGGAGCGACTGAAATACTTCAAAGACAACCACACGTATTGGCTCATGTGTGTGAGGCACGGCACCACCGTTGTGGGCTCTGTATTGACGTAAGAGGTATGCATTTCAAGCCGGTTTTGTAACGTAGACAGCGCAATGTGCTACTCATGGGTTTATTGACGTAATGTGGAACGCACACCCGCCTCAGTCCTCGACGCTCTCCAGCTCCCAAGAGGTGCTTTTCCGGGTGTAAGTTCTTTCTTGAAAATCGATCACTGTACCTTCTTGCACAAAATAATAAGCGTTGTCAGTGTTTGTTGGGGAAACTCTGTATATATTCGAGGTCCTGGAATGCTTCTTGGGTAGGACACAAGATTTCACACAGTCACAGACCATACTGGGATCAAAAGTGCGTAATACCTTGCTATGCGTGATGTATAGGGCATGTCTGCGTTACAGATATTGTCTGTTTTATTAAATTAGAATTTTGTAATAAACGTATTCTGATAAACTATAATTCATTTACATTTAAACAGTTCATATTTCTATTGCGTGTCTCGTTTTATTGAATATAACAGAAAAACACAAAAGACAAGATAATCATCAACGATATACTGAAACAGTCTGGTGACACTCAGATGGTATTTCGATACTACGGCTGTAGGAAGTTACTGGTGAAGGTGTCTCGTATTACTGAGTACACAGCATAATGACCACTCGTTCACATGGTCGATAATTTTGAGAACAGCAGTTACATTTCTGATGTCTTAAGGCAGATGGTAGTGCCTTATCTTCATCTCCGTGAGTTTATCTTTCAGCAAGATAACGAAAGACTGCTTGTTGCCTGGCTTTGCTCGATACAGAGTGTGTTATTCTCTTGCTCAGGCCATCTCGTTTTCCACATTGATGAACTCTAATATTGAGTCGAAGCGGTATGGAGTCACGTTCTTGTATCTCTCATCTAAGCTCAGTTAAATTGGATGCCCTGCCAGGTAAGAGCCGTAGTTACTGGAAGAGGTGGCAGGTGTGTGTACTGAATTTCGCACACTGTATATCCACAAATCACCGACAAATTTGATCAACTCAAACTGCTAACTATGCAGTAACAACAACTGCAATATCTGCGAACCTCAGATTGATTATTAAAGCCTCAACTTAGTTGATAAGGGCTCCTCCCTACGTCGACACAATTATAAGCAGTTTCAGAGTGCCTTGGCCAAACAGATTCAAGAGACTGTAGTCAATGCTAGGAAAAAATTTATTACCACGTGAAGACCATTGTCCAGGTTGCTTCAAGACCGATCAGTACAATACAAAATAAGTTTTCGCTTTTAGTTACCTCATAAATTAAGACTATTTATTCCTTGCGTCGTATCTGGTGCACAATACATCGCAAAACCATAAGTAGTGAAAAATAAATAGTGGCTCCTACAGCCATGTCTGACTCTAAAGCGTTTTCACGATGCAAGAAACTTATTGCCAAATAAATTCTCTTGACTGCACATGAATAAATTCCAACATTTGTGATTTTCGGTCCTATAAGGCCATTTATGTTCGGATGGCTCGAAGACTACTGTGATTGTCATTCCTGTGGGAGTACAATTATGAAATTAGTTTTCTCCCAACGTCCAAAATATGGCACTACCATGTTTGCTGCCTACACCAGACGACTGATTTAATGAAATAGGAAAGGCATATTTTATGTTTGACTTGGTTGGCGCAGAGAACATATATTGATCCGTGGCTGACGCAAACTGGATCGGCCATGAGATACAGAGAATCCTTTTTATAAACAAGTGTGCAACTGGGCTCTCCTGTGATGGACCCAAGAAAGTCCTCTCAGACCATCTTCACCATCCTCCCGCAGACTGACAAAGAAGTCTACAGGGTCTCCACCCAGCAATGCTAAACCTCTCCATAAAGAATCAACAGCAGTACAATGTGAACGAAGTTCCTGGAGCGAAAATACTTCGAGCAGCCACCAATAAACGATTACACTTGTGTAGATCAACAGGTGTTACGTCAACAAATGTTCACCATCGCATCATCACGCCCATGGATCATTGCGCCAGTTTTTCTAATTTCAATGGAATTTTCTCGAGATCCCTACGATTCGATTCTGTCAGCGCAGATTTCAAGTGATAATTATTCTCTCGATGGTATATTTTTAGCCGATAGTTATTATGAAAATCATAAACTCGTATCATTATAAAAATATATAAGTTAAACTATTTGATGTCCTGGAAAATAAATGCAATATTAATAACAACCGTCTGATCAAAGTTATACCAGATATTAAACAGATTCCCGCCTGAGGAACTGTAAATGCGATTACATATTTAACATATAAGGATCATCATTTTTACCAAATTCGCGGGACAGTTAAAATTTTCTGTGGCATACTGAAACGATAAAAATCGAGTGAGGTATAGACATTATAGGGGATAGCGAGCTTAAATAGAATCTGGCACACATGAAAACCACATCTCAATCGTACTGTCATTTTATATCGTTCACATCTTCACTTTTTATACCGATTTGTTACTCTAATTAGAAAGGAGCACTACAAATGACACCAAATATACTCAGTGATAAACGTCACATCGAAACAACGGGTATTTATTAATTACTTCATTAATACGTCAGCTAAATTCGTTAATTTTTAATGTTTTATTTCGTGATTATATTTCATTTGTACTAGAATAAAAAGAAGACAAATGATGCTTTAATTTATTCTTCTCGTGCCTTTTGTCACCACAACATATATTTGCAATTTTAAACTAGATAATGTTTTTCCTCTTTGTTGGTTTCTTTTGTTACGGGCCAGCTTAATCAAGCACATTCTCGCTCATATTATATTATATTATATTATATTATATTCAACCACAATTATTGAGTTTAGTCACACCATTACATTGGTTTTAAAATATAATATACTAAACTTCGTTAACTAGAAAATGCATTCTGTTAAAAATTGCTGTCAACCGTTTCACATTAATTTATCAGTGATCGTTTGCGTTCTTGGCACTGTTTATAAAAGAATACACTCGTAGTCATTCTAAGGTCTCACTCATATTACCTTATGACTAGACCTGGGGATTTTCATTATTATAGCCGTATTTCAAAGAGTAGTTTTTAGTGAACCTGTGGAACGTATTATGCACTATATTACTCGGTACAACGACGTGCAAAACGTTCCAGGAATTTGTGGCCCTTTATAGTGGCGGCAGACGTTCCAAAATTTATTATGGTGGACTATCAGCCCGTTACCAGTTGGCAGAAGAAGGCATCACTGAAGTACTTGTATTTGGTGGGGCACCATCTTGTCTGCATGCTAGACACAGTGGACCTATAGATCTGGTTATGGACTGGGATGCGATTTAGTATGACCCCAAGAGCACCCTCGTGGCCATACCAACCTAATATCGTATTTGTACGTCAATCTAATGATCTGACGTGTTGTGCTGACATTCATGAACAGCTTTCTACGGATTGTTTTACAACAGGATAACGAACGCCCACACACCTGTAACCGAACGTTTTCTACTGAGTGTTGACATGTTGCCTTGGCCAGCTCGATCTCCGGTCCGTCAACCAAACGAGCACATTACCGGATGATAACTACAGTGACATCCACAATCAGCATTAAACGTCCATGTATTGACCGACAATGTACAACATGGAACTCCATCCCAAAAACTGGCATCCGGCAACCATACAACACAATGCGCGCACGTTTGCATTCTTGCATTCTGCATTTTAGCTTTTACAATGGTTAATAATGAACCAGAATTTCACATTTGCTATGGCTTTTCTCTCACTTGCAGTAACTTGTGATCTGCAATAATAATCATTTAAATATTTTACCTAGACAAATGTGATCAAGAAATTTCAATTCGCTACATTAGTAATTTTTTGGTGTTTCAATTTTTTGTTCGTCAGTGTACTTGGTCGTGTGCAGTTGGATGTTTTAGTTGCGGAATTTTGTTGTAAGTGAGGTGTTCAAATGTGTGCCTATGTTTCTGACTGCATGATGCAACGCGTCTTCTAAACGACCTGTGGACAAAAAGTAACGTCGCCGGTGTCACAGAGCGACAAGTTCCCTCCATATCACGTCTGAAGTCATCATGTGTTACGAGTTTAGTGGCAAACACTATTCTTTAGATTAACTAAACTAAACTCCGTCCGAACAGGTCTCGGAAGACCCTACGGTACTGACCGATCACCGTGTCATCTTCAGCATATAGACGTCACTGGATTAGGGTATGGAGGGGCGTTTTGGTCAGCACACTACCCTCCCGACTGTTGTCAGTTTTCGTGACCTCGCCTGCTACTTCTCAATCAAGTAGCTGCTCACTTTACTTCACAAGGGCTGAGTGCACCCCGCTTGCCAACAGCGTTCGGCAGACCGGAAGGTCACCCATCGCAGTACTAGCCAAGCCTGACAGCGCTTAACTTTGGTGATCCGACGGGAACCGGTGTTACCACTGCGGCAAGGCCGTTGGCCCGATTCTTTAGATATCCCTACAAAAGGAAATATACTGGAGTAAAATCGGATGACCTCGTGGGCCATTTCTAAAGATCACGGCACCCCAACCATCTCCCAGGGAATCGGTTGTTCACTTCTTGTACATCACGAGCAGAATGGCCTGGGTGACTACCGTGCTGCATCCATATATGCCCCTCACAGTCGTTTAATGAACAAAGTAAGAGCATATGGACTATCAGACCAATTGTGTGATTGGATTGAACAGTTCCTAGATAACAGAGCGCAGCATGTCATTCTCAATGGAGAGAAGCCTTCCGAAGTAAGAGTGATTTCAGGTGTGCCGCAAAGGAGTGTCGTAGGACCGTTGCTATTCACAATATACATAAATGACCTATGTGGATGACATCGGAAGTTCACTGAGGCTTTTTGCGGATGATGCTGTGGTATACCGAGAGGTTGTAACAATGGAAAACCGTAATGAAATGCAGGAGGATCTGCACCGAATTGACAGCATGGTGCAGGGAATGGCAATTGAATATCAATGTAGACAAGTGTAATGTGCTGCGAATACATAGAAAGAAAGATCCCTAATCATCTAGCTACAATATAACAGGTCAGCAACTGGAAGCAGTTAATTCCATAAATTAGTTGGTTGGTTGGTTGGTTTGGGGAAGGAGACCAGACAGCGTGGTCATCGGTCTCATATTAGATACAGGCTCCCAGGTAGATGCTATCTTTCTTGACTTCCGGAAGGCGTTCGATACAGTTCCGCACTGTCGCCTGATAAACAAAGTAAGAGCCTACGGAATATCAGACCAGCTGTGTGGCTGGATTGAAGAGTTTTTAGCAAACAGAACACAGCATGTTGTTATCAATGGAGAGACGTCTACAGACGTTAAAGTAACCTCTGGCGTGCCACAGGGGAGTGTTATGGGACCACTGCTTTTCACAATATATATAAATGACTTAGTAGATAGTGTCGGAAGTTCCATGCGGCTTTTCGCGGATGATGCTGTAGTATACAGAGAAGTTGCTGCATTAGAAAATTGTAGCGAAATACAGGAAGATCTGCAGCGGATAGGCACTTGGTGCAGGGAGTGGCAACTGACCCTTAACATAGACAAATGTAATGTATTGCGAATACATAGAAAGAAGGATCCTTTATTGTGTGATTATATGATAGCGGAACAAACACTGGTAGCAGTTACTTCTGTAAAATATCTGGGAGTATGCGTACGGAACGATTTGAAGTGGAAAGATCATATAAAACTAATTGTTGGTAAGGCGGGTACCAGGTTGAGATTCATTGGGAGAGTGCTTAGAAAATGTAGTCCATCAACAAAGGAGGTGGCTTACAAAACACTCGTTCGACCTATACTTGAGTATTGCTCATCAGTGTGGGATCCGTACCAGGTCGGGTTGACGGAGGAGATAGAGAAGATCCAAAGAAGAGCGGCGCGTTTCGTCACTGGGTTATTTGGTAACCGTGATAGCGTTACGGAGATTTTTAATAAACTCAAGTGGCAGACTCTGCAAGAGAGGCGCTCTGCATCGCGGTGTAGCTTGCTCGCCAGGTTTCGAGAGGGTGCGTTTCTGGATGAGGTATCGAATATATTGCTTCCCCCTACTTATACTTCCCGAGGAGATCACGAATGTAAAATTAGAGAGATTAGAGCGCGCACGGAGGCTTTCAGACAGTCGTTCTTCCCGCGAACCATACGCGACTGGAACAGGAAAGGGAGGTAATGACAGTGGCACGTAAAGTGCCCTCCGCCACACACCGTTGGGTGGCTTGCGGAGTATCAATGTAGATGTAGATGTAGATTCGGGAAGGAGGGGGAAGGAAGTCGGCCGTGCCCTTTCAGAGGAACCATCCCGGCATTTACCTGGAGTGATTTAGGGAAATCACGGAAAACCTAAATCTGGATGGCCGGACGCGGGATTGAACCGTCGTCCTCCCGAATGCGAGTCCAGTGTCTAACCACTGCGCCACCTCGCTCGGTAATTCCATAAATTATCTGCGAATACGCATTAGGAGTGATTTAAAATGGAATGATTATACAAAGTTGATCGTCGGTAAAGCAGATGCCAGACAGATTCATTGGAAGAATCCTAAGGAAATGCAATCTGAAAACAAAGGAAGTAGGTCACAGTACGCTTGTTCGCCCACCGCTTGAATACTGCTCAGCAGTGTGGGATCCGTACCAGATATGGTTGATAGAAGAGAGAGAGAAGATCCAACGGAGAGCAGCGCGCTTCGTTACAGGATCATTTAGTAATCGGAAAGCGTTACGGAGATGATAAACTCCAGAGGAGGACTCTGCAGGAGGGACGCTCAGTAGCTCGGTACGGGCTTTTGTTGAAGTTTCGAGAACATACCTTCACCGAGGAGTCAAGCAGTATATTACTCCCTCCTACGTATACCTCGCGAAGAGACCATGAGGATAAAATCAGAGAGATTAGAGACCACACAGAGGCATACGGACAATCCTTCTTTCCACGAACAATACGAGACTGCAATAGCAGGGAGAACCGATAGAGGTACGCAAAGTACCCTCCGCCACACACCGTCAGGTGGCTTGCGGAGTATGGATGCAGATGTAGATGTCTCTAATGTCTAGACGGACATTTTCAACGAGAGCACCTAAACTTTCGACTTTAAAAGCTCGATATATTTCACACTTCAGTGTACCCGTGGAGTGGTGTGGATTGATGATTCCTTACCAAAGGGTTCCACACCGACATTAATCGACCACCACCGTAGACAATCGACAGAACGTACCGACCCAGGTTTTCCAGTGGCCCAGTAATGCATATTGTGATCGTTCCCTGCACAATAATTTGTGAACATAGATTCATCGGTGAACATAACACTTTTTAAGGCGTCCAGGGTGACATTACACACGGCCCATTCACTGAAACTAACTCCCGAACTGAAATCATTCCCATGCGTCTTCTGTGTCACTGATAAGTGGTAGATGTGAAATCTGTGTCCCTGTACTATACGCCACACAAGCGAAGGCTGATGCCAGTTACTGCACCAACGTAAGTAAGTTGATTTGAGGAACGTAGTGTATTGAAGCTGAAACAAACACATCCACATTCTCACTCCTTACTGGTCTTCATCTGTTCTGCCCCGACTTCTCCAACAATTTTTTTCCCGCAGTCGTTGTTCAGCATTTAAGAATGTAACGGCTGTCGGAGCTATTCGACCAGGATATCTCACGTCACACGAAATGGCTACTTCATTGGCATCTTGACAGCAATCGCCGAGCATCAGCAAAACGTTAAGGTACTCGTTGGATGTGTATGCCGAATCAGTATCTGTGGCACACTGAACACCATTTACTTGTTCGGTCCGACCTGCCGTGTATACGGCCGTGTAAGGCGATGGTCGACAGTCTCACCGCTCCAACAGCGCATAGAGGAAGCTTGTCGCTCCGTGAAACCAGCAATGTTACATCCCGTCCTCAGGCCGTTTAGAAGGCACATCGCGTTGTGCTTAGAAGGTAGACGGATACATTTCTGAACAGCTCCCTTACATTAATATTCTGTGCACAGAGAAGTACTATGTACAGTATGTTACGTACACCCCTAATACTTTGTACGTTTCTAGCTCCCAAACTAAACGTGATATAAATGTTATATGAACTGATTTGTGGACAATAGGTTTAAAAAGGTCAGCTACAAGATGGAAAAAACTGACGATTTATTTAAGTAAATGTAGCCGGCCGAAGTGGCCGTGTGGTTAAAGGCGCTGCAGTCTGGAACCGCAAGACCACTACGGTCGCAGGTTCGAATCCTGCCTCGGGCATGGATGTTTGTGATGTCCTTAGGTTAGTTAGGTTTAACTAGTTCTAAGTTCTAGGGGACTAATGACCTCAGCAGTTGAGTCCCACAGTGCTCAGAGCCATTTGAACCATTTGAAGTAAATGTATGTCGTTGCTCTAAATCTCTGGAAAGTAACTCAACATAGTACATTCACAACCCAGTAGAAAGTGTAACGTTTCCAACGTGGACCACTGTCAATAAATATTCATGTCATCTATTACTTCTTGGGTTACAGATGCATACACATTATCTGAAACACACTGTACACAGCTATAGTTAATTTAACAAAATAGATCACATTCTACTGTCTATTGCTTAGCTATATCTCGCCAGGTATATACAGGGTGGTTGTAACTTAAACTTTAAAAAAATGGGTCAAATGGCTCTGAGCACTATGGGACTCAACTTCTGAGGTCATAAGTCCCCTAGAACTTAGAACAACTTAAACCTAACTAACCTAAGGACGTCACACACATCCATGCCCGAGGCAGGATTCGAACCTGCGACCGTAGCTGTCGCGCGGTTCCAGACTGTAGCGCCTAGAACCGCTCGGCCACTGCGGCCGGCAAACTTTAAAAACGCTGTAAAAATAATACAACTGGTCAGAATGACGTCAAATTGCTACGGAATATTATCGGAGAAGGGGGAAAACGTATGGCAGAAGAAAAAATACAGTGTGAAAATTGATCAACAGATGGCGCGGTACGTGCCAGAATAGTAAAGGCGGCCGGAGTGGCCGAGCGGTTCTAGTCGCTACAGTCTGGTACCGCGCGAGCGCTACGGTCGCAGGTTCGAATCCTGCCTCGGGCATGGCTGTGTGTGTGATGTCCCTAGGTTGGTTAGGTTTAAGTAGTTCCGGGTTCTAGGGGACTGATGACCTCAGCAGTTAAGTCCCATAGTGCTCAGAGCCATTCGAACCATTTAGAATAGCAAACGAAAACACCAGTCATGCGCAAGACCCATTGAAGTTGGTATAAACGCGCCAGGAACACGGTTTTTCCTCCTTTCGCGCCTGCGACGTTCAACAAGACTGTCTCAATGCGGGATCGAGCTCTGCTTGTCAAGCTTTATTACAAGAATGATGTCTGTGCACACGAAGCTCCACAGAAGCTAGGGACGCTGAAGGGTTTGAAAACAGGAGTTGGTCCGATGACTGCCGTGGGTCTGGAGAAAATGATTCGGAAATTCGAAAAGATGGCTTCTTTTAGTGTGCAACCTGATAGAGGAAGGAAACTAATTTATTCGACGTCAGTGTAAGCAGTTGCCACAGCAATGCAGGAGGAGACGAGTGGTGGTGTGCAAACGTGTAGTACACGGAGAATTGCCCAAACATTGGAAATATCCGTGAACACGGTGTGTAAAATCTTGCCGCGCGGGATTAGCCGAGCGATCTATAGCGCTGCAGTCATGGACTGTGCGGCTGGCCCCGGGGGAGGTTCGAGTCCTCCCTCGGGAATGGGTGTGTGTGTTTGTCCTTAGGATAATTTAGGTTAAGTAGTGTGTAAGCGTAGGGACTGATGACCTTAGCAGTTAAGTCCAATAAGATTTCACACACATTTGAACATTTTTTTTTTTTTTGTAAAATCTTCCGAAACATCCTTCTTTGCTATCCATTCAAAATTAGCCATGTGCATGAGTTGGTTCCTGTTGACCTGTCAGCAAGAAAGACCTTACCTACAGTAATGCCTTGTTCGCATAGAAGTTGACAATGAATGGCCGTGGAAGATTTTGTGGACATACGAAGCACACTTCCACCTCACAGGATATGTTAGTAAACAGAATTGTCGAATATGGGCAACGGAAAATCCACACGCAAATCAACCAGTATCACTTCGTGCTGAAAAGGTCACTGTGTGGTGCGGGTTTAGGACGTCAGTTATCATAGGGTCATATTTTTTCGATGTAACAGGTCCTTCCGGTCCTGTTACCTGTACCGTCGCTGGTAAGCCCTATGTGTGCCTTTTGCGCGTCCACGTCATTCCAGCTCTCCAACAGCGTGGATGTGTGAATGGACTCATTTTTACGCAATATGACACACCTCTACACATTTCAAATCCAGTTACGCAGCTGATGAAGAGTCATTTCTGAGATGCTAGAATTATCAGCCGCCATTTCCCTACAGCCTGGTCGTCCCGATGACCTGATCGTAATTCGTGTGACTTCTGGCTGTGGGTCTATCTAAAAAATGCTGTGTTCAGTGTTCCGATTGCAAACTTAGCTGCGTTGAAGGCACGCATTGCGTATCACATTCCGAACGTGAACCCAAAACACTTAGATCAGTTGTGGAAGATGCTGTTTCTCGACTGATACTTGTTGCAGGAAACGGCGGACAAGATATTGAACACGTTTTGTGCCAGTCACACGGAAATTAATAATCCTAATAGATTTGGATTCATGCTTTTTATGCCTTTTTTGGCCTCAAGACGATAAAAAACCGATTTTTCGCGTGTCCGATGTTATATGACCTTGCTGTTGTGGATGGGACACTATCACACCTGTACACCCATGCACACTGCGTAGTACAGTTTGTTTGACGTCAAACGCACACCTTAAGCATTGTTGTATATGATTCACTTGTCATTTGTTGTCGACCACTATTAAAGTATGAAGTTCACAGCGCCATCTACTGCTACATTTTGTAACTATTTATTTTTCTTCTGCCATACGTTTTCTCCTTTCTCCGATATTATTCCGTTGCAATTTGAAGTCATTCTGACCAGTGGCGCCATTTCGACAGTGGTTTGAAACTTTAGCTTAATTATAATCACCCTGTATATTAAAAGTTGGAATGTTACTGTGGTGTCACCGCCAGACACCACACTGCTAGGTGGTAGCCTTTAAATCGGCCGCGGTCCGTTAGTATAAGTCGGACCCGCGTGTCGCCACTGTCAGTGATTGCAGACCGAGCGCCGCTACACGGCAGGTCTAGAGAGACTTCCTAGCACTCGCCCCAGTTGTACTGCCGACTTTGCTAGCAATGCTACACTGACAAATACGCTCTCATTTGCCGAGACGATAGTTAGCACAGCCTTCAGCTACGTCATTTGCTACGACCTAGCAAGACGCCATTACCAGTTTATATTGAGATTGTTATTAATGTACCGTCAAGAGCGATGTTCTCCAATTATGGATTAAGGTTAAGTATTCCAAGATCTTCGTACTTCATTTGCAATTCTCAAGACATTGTCCTGTTCCAGACCTCACGCCAGTCTGCGTAAGATTAAACGCGTGCCTTTCGGCTACCTCCGAGTGGCTTGGCTGTCTTGCCAAGTCATAACAATACCAAATTCAAATACTTTTTTCGAGATATAACACAGAAAATGTCCATTTTTATTCCAACGTGTCCTATACCTCCGTTTTAGGAGCACTTAAACAGGTTTATACATGCACACTGTGGTGTCAGGGTTTTTTAATTATCAATAGCGTGATAAGGTATCTTAAAACTTCGAAAAACTGTCCGCATAGACAGAGGAAGTATAATGAATGTAAAGGCTGTTTTTTTCATTTTCAACGACAAAAGGCGGAAATCGTTTTTACCTTAAATTTAACAAAGCACTAAACTCACCAGAAGAGTGGCCACTGTGTACCGTTGACAAACATGCGGGAGGAATGTACTAAGGCAGGCCGAAAAATTAGTTCCGAAATACAATCCGGGATTTCAGTCTTGACAGGCTGTAAGTAGTTTGTTTTCTGTTCCTTCAACCAGATAGCAGCTTTCAACATGAGGTCGAAATGTGTGTTGTTACGCACAATTTAATCGTAGTGACCCCTACAGGCGTCATGGCGATTGTTTCACAGCTGTCACCCCTAAGCGTACGTCGTTTAACGGTCGCGAAGGAAATGCTGATAAACTTTACATACGTACTCGGAGGTCGCACGACTTCCATTTAAGACTTTTACCTCAAAACGGTAATCGATTGGGCTGCCTGTTCAAGTGGTGTGATAATGATCGTCAAAACAACGCAATGCAGAATCGAGGTATCCGGCACGTGGAGTTTCACAAAGCTGTGAATGCAATCTCTCATATTAAATATCAAATCAGACAAGATACTACGTAATGGTAAGTTGTAATTCACTCCAATATGATTGACATGTTTCTATCGCATTCTTCCAGAAGTAGTAGATTGTTCCGAGTTGGTACCATTATCAACATAAATTTCTGTCCAGGAACGTTTGATTTCTGTGATACATGAGCAAACACACACACTAGTAAATGTATCCAACCTTTCATCTCTGCTGAATGAAATATCAGTTCCGATTTACTGTAATTCTTGTGGCTATTACTTTCGGGCCCGCATCTCGTGGTCGTGCGGTAGCGTTCTCGCTTCCCACCCCCGGGTTCCCGGGTTCGATTCCCGGCGGGGTCATGGATTTTCTCTGCCTCGTGATGGCTGGGTGTTGTGTGCTGTCCTTAGGTTAGTTAGGTTTAAGTAGTTCTAAGTTCTAGGTGACTGATAACCATAGATGTTAAGTCCCATAGTGCTCAGAGCCATTTGAACCATTTTTATTACTTTCGGGGGCAACTAACTAATGCGGTAAGAATAGTCAAGGCCAAGGGATCAATAATACGTACAGGACTCGCAAGTCACGTTGTACTGATGTTGTCTTTTATTCTACTGATTCTCCTTACCATAGTGCAGTGCAATGCCAGAATTTTGGACTGGTTTTTCTTACCACAGTAGTTCGTTCGTCGTAAATAATTTTGTTGTGAGTTATGAGAAAGATTATAGAAGTAAAACTATAAAATTTTTTCAGGCGAATGGGATCAAAGAAATCAAACAGATCTGACAAACAAATTCCAGGTGGAATTGAACACTGATTTAAAAGTAGCGCAACATTTGTTCACTCCGAGTAAAAAATGTAGATGGATTAGAATGAATCCAATGAACCCAAGAACACCAGAAGCGAGATCACAAATAAGATGGAGCAAAGAGAATAAATTTATACGGATTATCTGAAATTGTAGGAAAGCAGTTAATGAGCTCCTGAATAAAGATTTCTATCGTAAATTGAAGTCAGGATCCAATTTCCAGCATGCTTACATTGTCAAAAACAGTGCGCATTTCGCAAAAGAAGTGAAAGATATCGCTATTCCAGAGAACGCCATCATAGCCTCATTAGACATAGTGAACCTCTGCACCAATAAACAGATTTCAGAAACTTGAGAAATTATTAGGAACAATCTAATAAAGAAGAGATCAATGAACCTGAGTGGATTCGTTGAACTTTTGGATCTACTATACTTCAGGTTGTCTTTTAATTGTTTTACTTTCAACGACAAGGTTATGAATGACTTTGAGCACAGATTTTTCAGCTCTTTTCCAGAAATTACAGACATGAGAATGCATTAAAGACATAACGTTGACGACTATATTCTCCTCTTTAAGGGAAGGAAAGAAGAAGTAATGGAAATGCCAGGGATATTAAAGGAGCATCATCCGAGGACACGTTTTACGTAAGAAATGGAGGACAATGGTGCAATTAACTTTCTATATTTTACTGTAAGAAAGGATAGAGGAAGGCACGCTTTCAGCATCTTAAGAAAGAGTACACGCTCAGACAGTATTACGGGAGCAACCTCACGCCACCCAGCCTAACATAAAAGGGTATCTCTTCATGCAATGTTCAACAGCACTGAAACTACCGTTCGACGAAAATTAATTACAAAGAGAAATTGATATTAATAAACAAATAGCTATAGCCAATCAATATAGGACAAGAGATGTCATGGGTACCTTTACTACTGTTAAAAACAAGCTTGTCGGTCCAAGTGAGGAGAATAACAAGATCAAAGTTAAGAAGAAATACGTCACTTTGACATGCAAAGGGCGTGAGTCGGAGACAACTGTAAACCTCTTTCCAGAAAACATTACCGTGGCTTTTCAAAAATTTTTTTTTTTTTTTTTTTTTTTTTTTTTTGTGGTTTTCGGGCGCACAACTTCAGTGGTCATTAGCGCCCTGACTACTCTAAGAATGCACCGCGAGGCACAAGTTGACAACAACAACTAAAAGGGAAAACACAATAAAAGACAGACTGACAGGCATAGGACTAAAAAACATCATCAAATGTCCTTAGCGAGGTTTGTCAAATTGATAAAACAAAGAACACGAGCAGCTGCTCGTGGGTCATCCGCTAAAATGGCATCTAAAGTATTAGGCAGGTTAAGATCGAGGCGCAGTGTGTTAAGATCTGGACAGGACATTAAAATGTGTCTAACCGTCAGCAAGTGCCCACATGGGCAGAACGGCGCCGGCGCAGCCGTCAGCAGATGGCGATGGCTGAACTGGCAGTGTCCAATTCGTAACCTTGCTAAAACGACCTCCTCCCGCCGAGAAGGGCGTGAGGAGGACGTCCAAGCCACGGGAAGAGGTTTTAAGGCCCGAAGCTTGTTGTCGGTAAGTGCAGCCCAATCGGCATGCCACAGCGACACAACGCGCCGACAAATGACCCTGCTAAAATCGGACGAAGGGACACAACAAGAAGCTGTCTGAGGCTGGAGGACCGCAGCCTTGGCCGCGGCATCTGCAGCTTCGTTCCCAGGGATACCGACATGGCCAGGAACCCACATAAAGATAACCGGCGTACCGACGTCCACCAGCTGCTGAAGAGAGCGTTGGATCCGGTGTACGGAAGGGTGAACCGGGTACGGATCACTGAGGCTCTGGATGGCGCTCAGGGAATCTGAGCAGATGACATAAGCAGAATGTCGGTGGCGGCAGATGTAAAGAACAGCCTGGTAGAGGGCAAAGAGCTCAGCTGTGAAGACCGAACAATGGCCATGGAGCCGGTATTGGAAACTTTGTGCCCCAACAATAAAGGAACACCCGACCCCGTCATTGGTCTTAGAGCCATCTGTATAAATTAAAGTCATGTCGATGAACTTCGAACGAAGTTCCAAAAAACGGGAGTGGTAGACCGAACCGGGGGTGACCTCTTTTGGGAGCGAGCTGAGGTCGAGGTGAACGCGGACCTGAGCCTGGAGCCAAGGTGGCGTGTGGCTCTCGCCCACTCGAAAGGTTGCAGGGAGTGAAAAATGAAGGTGTTGAAGGAGGCGACGAAAGCGAACTCCAGGGGGTAGCAAGGCAGAGACATACAACCCGTATTGAAGGTCAAGAGAGTCGTCAAAAAAGGAACGATAAGACGGATGGTCGGGCATTGACAGTAGCCGACAGGCATACCGACAAAGCAGTATATCGCGCCGGTAGGTGAGTGGCAATTCGCCAGCGTCAGCATGAAGACTCTCTACGGGACTGGTATAAAATGCTCCGATCGCAAGTCGTAAACCCCGATGTTGTATGGAGTTGAGGCGGCGTAAGATGGATGGCCGTGCAGAGGAGTATACGAAGCTCCCATAATCCAGCTTGGAGCGGACGATCGACCGATATAGACGAAGTAGGACGGTTCGATCCGCTCCCCACGACATACCACTGAGAACACGGAGGACATTTAAAGAACGGGTACAACGGGCGGCCAAATATGACACATGTGGAGACCAGCTAAGTTTCCTGTCAAAGGTAAGGCCTAAAAATTTGATTGTCTCCACGATTGGGAGAGCAACGGGACCGAGTCGTAAGGACGGTGGGAGAAACTCTTTGTATCGCCAGAAGTTAATACAGACCGTCTTCTCGGCAGAAAAACGGAAGCCATTGGCGACACTCCAGGAGTAAAGACGGTCAAGAGAACGCTGAAGACAGCGCTCCAGGACACGTGTACACTGCGCGCTGCAGTAGATGGTAAAATCGTCCACGAAAAGGGAGCCTGATACATCAGCTGGGAGGCAATCCATTATTGGATTGATCGCGATGGCGAAGAGAGCGACACTCAAAACTGAGCCCTGTGGCACCCCATTCTCCTGGCGAAAGGTGTCTGACAGGACAGATCCCACACGTACCCGAAACTGTCGATCCAGTAAAAAGGAACGAATAAAAAGAGGGAGGCGACCGCGAAGGCCCCATGTATGCATGGTGCGGAGAATGCCCGCCCTCCAACAGGTGTCATAAGCCTTCTCCAAATCAAAGAACACAGCCGCGGTCGGGCGCTTCCGCAAGAAGTTATTCATAATGAAGGTCGACAAGGTAACCAGATGGTCAACAGCAGAGCGGCGCCTACGAAATCCACATTGTACATTGGTAAGTAGGCGTCCAGACTCGAGCAGCCAAACCAATCGAGAGTTAACCATTCGCTCCATCACTTTACAGACACAGCTGGTAAGCGAGATAGGTCGATAACTGGAAGGCAAGTGCTTGTCCTTCCCCGGCTTAGGAATCGGGACAACGATAGACTCGCGCCAGCATGCGGGAACATGTCCCTCAATCCAGATGCGATTGTATGTACGAAGAAGAAAACCTTTACCCGCAGGAGAAAGGTTCTTCAGCATCTGAATATGAATAGAATCAGGCCCTGGAGCGGAGGACCGTGATCGGCCAAGTGCGGTTTCGAGTTCCCGCATGGTGAATGGGGCATTATAACTTTCACAATTCGAGGAGCGGAAGTCAGGTGGCCTAGCCTCCTCTGCCTGTTTGCGGGGGAGGAAGGCAGGGTGGTAATGAGCGGAGCTCGAAACCACGGCGAAAAAGCGGCCGAAGGCATTGGAGACAGCCTCAGGGGCCACAAGGACTTCATTCGCGACCTTCAAGCCAGAAACTGGGGAGTGGACCTTAGTGCCAGATAGCCGGCGCAGGCTACCCCAGACAACAGAAGAAGGAGTAAAACTGTTGAAGGTGCTTGTGAAAGCAGCCCAGCTGGCTTTCTTGCTTTCTTTAATAATACGACGACACTGAGCACGTAATCGTTTATAATTAATACAATTCTCCACTGTAGGGTGGCGTTTAAAGGTGCGTAAAGCACGTCGACGAGCACGTAAAGCGTCTCTACATGCTGCGGTCCACCAGGGGACCGGTACGCGACGTGGAGAAGAAGTAGAGTGAGGGATGGAATATTCAGCAGCAGCGAGAATGACTTCCGTGAGGTGTGCGACCTGACGATCGCAGCTTGTGAAGGTTTGATCCTGAAAGGTCGCCCTGGAAGAGAAGAGCCCCCAGTCTGCCTTGGAGATGGCCCAACTAGAGGAGCACGGAGAGGGAGTACGCTGCAGAAGATGGATAACACACGGGAAGTGGTCGCTCGAATATGTATCAGCAAGTGCATACCACTCAAACCGGCGTGCAAGTTGGGGAGTACATATAGAGAGGTCTAAATGGGAATAGGTGTGAGATGTGTCCGAAAGAAAAGTAGGGGCGCCAGTATTGAGGCAGACAAGATTGAGCTGGGTGAAAAGGTCTGCTAACAAGGAGCCCCTCGGGCAGGATGCTGGAGAGCCCCAAAGGGGATGGTGGGCATTGAAGTCTCCAGTTAACAAAAATGGTGCAGGTAGCTGAGCAATAAGTTGCGTCATGTCTGCCCTGGTAACGGCAGATGACGATGGAGCGTAAACGGTACAAAAGGAAAACGTAAAAGTTGGGAGAGTAATGCGGATGGCAACTGCCTGCAGGCCGGTGTGCAACGTGATGGGATCGTAGTAAATATCATCCCGGACCAGCAACATAACCCCTCCATGAGCTGGGATACCTACCACAGGGGGTAGGTCAAAACGCACAGAGGTGTAGTGTGCCAAGGCAATTTGATCGCATGGGCGTAGCTTCGTTTCCTGGAGGGCTACGACGAGCGGACGATGCAAGCGGAGCAGCAACTTCAAGTCCTCTCGGTTGGAGCGAATGCTGCGAATATTCCAGTGAATAAGTGCCATCGTAAGAAAAGGAAGATGAGAGAAGGGGTCACCTCTAAGGCCGCTTAGGGCCTGGCTTCAAGCGAGCACTGCCGCCGCTATCAGGAGGCGGACAGTCATCGTCCATTGGGTCTATAGGGTCATCGGCCATCTCGGGAGGATGGCCGGGAGGGGGAGCTTCCTCCGCCGGTGAACGGCCAGATGTTCGGCTACCAGCGGTGCGGCCAGGCGAAACGGATGACGGCCTGGGGCGGCAACCGCTGGGTGGCGCAGGAGAAGAAAGGCGCCGCGGCGGAGAAGGAGAACTGTGCTTCCTATGCGCCTTTTTAGAAGGACGTTTGGTGGAAGTACCGGTCGAAGGCTGTGAGGTCGAGGTACGGAGGAAGTCTGCACGGGATGGTTCCTTCTTGAAGGCCCGTGCATCTGACTTCGGGGTCTTCGTCTTAGCAGAAACTGAGGAAGTGGCTGGTGTCTGTGGGGTGACGGGAGGAAGAGGAGACGTCGACCGCGCGATCTTAGCACTGGCCGAACGGACGACCGTGGTGCTGAAGGTCAGATCGCATGTCTGGGTTGCTACCTCCCGTGTAGTCCGAGGAGAGGCGAGGACAGTGCTGTATTTCCCCGCTGGGAGCAGCGTGGGCTTCCTACTAGCCAATAGCTTGCGAGCAGCCGAGGTGGACACTTTCTCTTTGACTCGAATTTCCTGGATACAGCGTTCTTCCTTATAGACAGGACAGTCGCGGGAGGATGCGGCATGGTCACCCTGACAGTTCACACAACGAGGAGACGGAGGTGGACAGTCACCCTCATGGGCATCCCTGCCACAAGTGACACATTTAGCCGCATTGGAGCAAGACTGTCGAGTGTGATTGAAACGCTGACACTGGTAGCAGCGCGTAGGTGTCGGGACATAGGGGCGAACAGAAATAACCTCGTAGCCCGCCTTGATGCGCGATGGCAGCTTAACACTATCGAAGGTCAAGAAAAGTGTCCGGGTCGGTACAAGGTCATTGTTGACCTTTTTCATGACCCGATGGACAGCCGTCACACCCTGCTCAGCGAGGAAAGATTGAAGCTCCTCGTCAGTCAATCCGTCGAGGGAGCTACTATAGACTACACCACGAGACGAATTCAAAGTGCGGTGGGCCTCCACCCGGACAGGGAACGTGTACAAGAGTGTGGCCCGAAGCAGTTTTTGCGCCGGAAAGGCACTCTCAGTTTCTAGTAATAAGGTACCGTTACGCAACCTGGTACAAGATTTGACAGATCCGGCTATGGCATCTACGCCCTTCTGAATGACGAAAGGGTTGACAGAGGAAAAATCCTTTCCGTCCTCAGATCGAGAAACTACGAGGAACTGTGGGGCAGGCGGTAGTACTTTTGTCACTGTTGGCTGGTCACGTTTCCGTTTTTGGGTCGAAGTCGAAAGCGATGGAGTAGAATCCATTGCGGAGGAATCCCCCATGATTGCCAGCGTCTCCGATGGCGCGCTCCTTCCTTGTGGGGACCCTCTCAGAGGGCACTCCCGCCTTAGGTGAATGTTTACACCTCAGGTCACACCTCCCGAGAAACAGACGGAGGGACCAATCGGCATGGTCAGAAGGTATCAGCTCAGGCAATCACCCCTCCCCGGGCCTGGCCTTTACCAGGGGGTACGCGCGTGCCTTACATGTCTACCCAGGGCGGGGACTTACGCGTTACCCCGTCACCGGCTACGCGTGCGAACGCGTGGGTCGGACTTCAGACACGCACAGGGAGGAAGGAAGAAGAGGAAAAAGAAGAGAGAGAGGGAGAAAGAGGACAGACTGTCTCAAACGCCGAGGCGGAGACCAGAGAAGGCAAGGAGAAGAAGGCAATGAGAAGGCAAGGAGAAGAAGGCAATGAGAAGGAAAGGAGAAAAAGGCAAGGAGAAGAAGGCAATGAGAAGGAAAGGAGAAAAAGGCAATGAGAAGGCAAGGAGAAGTCAAGGGAAAGAGTAAGGAAGACAGTGAAGTGGAGAAGAGCAAGGAAAGGAACCAACAAAAGGAAGGAAGAAACGAGAAGTGAAAAACCAAAGAGACCACGATTATAGGTCGTGAAACCGTCCGTCTCCGGACGCAGGCGCTAACTACCCCCGTGAGGGGGGTGGACTCCTTTTAGTCGCCTCTTACGACAGGCAGGAATACCTCGGACCTATTCTAATCCCCGGACCCGCAGGGGGTACTTTTCAAAATGAAGGGTAACTGGCACTTAGATTCAAACGTAGGCCAACCTCGACGACGCAAAATAAATATAGCAACTCTGCGGTGTACAAAATTAAATGCGCTGACTGCGATAGATATTACAGAGACGGAGCGAATTTACGAAATTCGATTTAAGGAACGCTGTAGTCACAGTAATAGAACAGCATTTGGAGTGCATAAAAAGATAGCCAACATGAGCTTAGCACAATAAATGAACAAATGGAAGAGCTGCAAAGAGCTACGAAAAGATTTTATCTCAATGTCCTGGAGGAACTGGAGGTTTACGCCCACCAAACGAAAGATCGAGAGAAAGCACTTAATGAGCAAAAGTGATTTAATTCTTAGTAACTATAACGAATTTTTTAAGGACATATTATATCCTTACTTTGAGATGAGGTACGATGCTCTACGAAATATCAGCTGCGGCGACCGTCAGCAGACTGGCGGCGTAGAATTAAGCACGGGAGAGGAAACTTCGGCGAGCCGCGGTGTACGGCCTGGCGCTGTAGAAACTCTACGACCGCCAAATAAGGAGAAGAGAAGATATTTTTGGAATTTTCTAAAGTTTCTTTTAAAGTCTCTAATGATTTTAAATCTTGATTTACGTTTTATTTACATGTTACGTTTATGAACAGTTTAATGCTGAATTATTTCGGTCCATAGAGGGCTCTTACTAGCGCTACTGGCTCTATGATCGCCTAATGTAAGGAGAAGATAAATTTTCGGCATGATTTAAAGTTGTTTCAAAGCTTTCATTAACAATAATCTAGTCATCTATGTTTCATATGTTACATTCAGGAACGTCTTTTATATACAGGGTGATACAAAAATCCGTTAATATTTGGAAGTTCAGTACTTCACGGAATATTGTAAGTAGAAAGGTAAAAATTATCATGCATCCTTGCAATGTCAAGGGGCCTTACTGAAAACAAAAAAGTGCACAAAATGATCGACAGATGGCGCTTCATGTGATAGAAAAGCAATAACTAGAATGAAAATTGACTTTTAGTAAAGACAACGTTCTTTATAGCAAATGCTTAATGTATCAGCCGTTATTCGCCAATAGTACCTTGAGTCGACGAACAATGTTGTGAACACCAGTGTAAGGTGTATCAGTAAGTGGTGAGAAACTGTAGTCGAATGTCATCTTTTACCATCCCTAATAAGGTCGGACGATTGCTGTAGACTTGAGACTTCAGCTAAGCCCACAACCAATTAGCATGCGGAATGAGGTCTGGGGAGCTGGGAGGCTAACACCCAAACCTCCAGATGTCAGACACTCAGATCGGTACCAAACGTTGTGTGTCGATAGAGTATCAACCAAAACACCGATTTAGTTCGTGCTGTGTTCTGTCGTCCAGTACAAGACGCTTGAACGGTATTTAAAAGTAACACCAGAACTATGGAGTTTAGGAAAAGCGCATATATAAGTTCTGAATGTAAAGATCTCTCATAAGTGAGTAGGTAGAGCTTAAAATCGTCCTACCGAAGGTCCCGAGTTCAGAATCCACTACAGACTTTTTTTACGCGTCAAATTGTTGCATGGGAGAACAATTTTCTGACATGTAAAACGACGTTTCGGAGTTTGTAGCAATATTCTTTTGGCAGTTTTCTTTCGCTTCGTTAGCTGAACTAGCACACCTACAAACTAAATTTGTTTAGACAGATGTGTTATCTAAACAACTATACGCTACACGTTTGCTACTGCCAAATAGCGAAGTGAAAGCAGACTGCCAAAAGAACATTGCTACTAACTCCAAAACGTCCTTTTACATGTCAGAAAAATGTTCTCACATATAACAATTACACGCAAAAACTGAAAAACAAAAAGCGCCTGTCGTTGGTTTCAAACTCAGGACCTTGCGTACAGCCATTTGACACTCTGCCAACTCACCTACCAGGGAACCTTGCAATCCGAGCACAGATATACTCTTTTCGTGTAATCCACAGGTCTGGCGTTACTTTTAATTACCGTTTACGCATCTTTTACTGAACGGTAGCACACAGAACGGACTAAATTGGTGTTTTCGTTGATACTCTGTCGACACACAAGGTCTGGCACCGATCTGAGTGTCTGACATCTGGAGATTTTGTGTACGCGTGATGGAGGTGGCGGCTCAGCACGTGATCCTCATCAAGCAATGTGCGCAAGAGATCTTACACATGTGTAGCAATCTGGGGAGAGTGCCATCTTGGATAAAAGTCGTACCTTCAGCAGGTGTTTATTAACCAGGCTAGGGATGCTGAGACTATGTAACATATTGCCGTCACGTTAATGATTCTCAAGCGTAATTAGCGTGACGGGTACGAGATACGGCAATATGTTACATAGTCTCAGCATCCCTAGCCTGCTTGATAAACACCTGCTGAAGGTACGACTTTTATGCAAGACGGCACTCTCCCCAGATATATATATATATATATATATATATATATATATATATATATATATATATATATATATATATTCCGTGAATTTTGAAACGTTAACGGACTTTGAGTCACCCTGTGTTACATCAGTCCATGGAAGGCGCTTTTGAGAGCTCCAAATTTTGCACCAGTTAGATTTTTTAATGTTTCATGTAAACGACCTTGCCGCAGTGGTAACACCGGTTCCCGTCAGATCACCGAAGTTAAGCGCTGTCGGGCTGGGCTAGCACTCGGATGGGTGACCATCCGGTTTTCCGAGCGCTGTTGGCAAACGGGATGCACACAGCGGTTGTGAGGCAAACTGAGGGGCTACTTGATTGAGAAGTAGCGGCTCCCGTCTCGGAAACTGACAAAGGGCTGGGAGAGCGGTGTGCTGACCAAATGCCCCTCCATATGCGCATCGAGTGACACCTATGGGCTAAGGATGACACGGCGGCCGGTGAGTACCGTTGGGCCTTCATGGCCTGTTTGGGAGGAGTTTAGTTGTTAGTTTTATAAATGTTTAATGAAAGTCGTTAATATTTTAATGTTAATAAATTCCACATTATCTGCGCTGTAATACTTGCATCAATCAGGTTACTTAAGGAAACTAAAATTTATAGAACAGCAGCAGGCTACTGCATGGCGAGTTATGACCGTGAATTTCAGTTCCATATATAACAGGTTACTCTATTAATTGTTACAATTGGTATGTCGTACAAGTGTCGTACTGTAACTAATTTCTTAAGAATTTTGCAGCTTTCTAAACACAAACATTAAACTGTATGTAATTCGTACCAACTGTAATTTTAAATTATTTGTGATAGATCTGAAAATGAGCAGCTGGCTCGAAGCGGTCATGTGCCAATAAAGACAAATGGTCTGGTGACTGAATTTGAATAGTTGGGTATAAATAACTACCGCGAATGCTCCTTGATGACGAATACGTCTAGTTTTGATCAAAGAATTATAAAGAAACAGAAATAACAGAAAAATGTGCGATGCAACCGTAAGTCCTATGTAGAAGCCATTGAGCTGGTTTTTGTATGAGGTCAATTTGCCATTCCTAAGAAGACCAATCTCTATCTCTAGAACAGACCTGGGAGATAGCGTAGTTCCAATTTGTCTCAAACCGAATCCCAGGGAGGTGACAAACTTCGTGTGCGAGAAACACTTTCGACACGGCATTCCTGCGGTTGCGTCACGTTACATCAAGTCGTTAACGTAGTCTTCCTTAGCTATAGATGTTGGCGGCTAACAGCGTCTGAACGAGTCGGCCACCATGGAGGAACAGCTGGCGGCCTCTGGTTTGAAATAAGTGAATGTGTTAGAACTTATCTGCAGATTCATTTCCTTCATGTGAATAACTTTTCAGCCTGTCTCAGTACACTTGCATTCAGAAGTTTTGTAAGTGCGATTTTGTGAACAGGAGGGAAATTCACAAGCCCCGATAATTACGTGTGAACGTCAAAGTGTCAGTGGGATTGAAAACGAGAGGGAAAGTAATCTACCCAGTGATGCGTGTGATGATGTATGCATATGCATAGCATATTGTCACCTGAAACAGTATTCGTTCCATTCTGCCCACCTATTTCCCGTGCCTCTCTTTGTGTTATACTGCTTCAGCGACTGTTGTGATGACGAGCATCGTCATCATCGACGATACTAATGTAGCCAAGACAGCACGTGTTGTGACGCAGACACTTCATAGACATTTCTTCGTTCATACTAACATAGATTTAAATCGCACCAGACTAAATATATTTTTCTAATAGTTGTAAAACGTAGTTGTAGCTATAGAGTTAACGAGAACGTAGCATTCATGTTGTAAGCTCGACACTGGAAGTCTACACTCAGGAGTCGGATTATGCCGATTGGGTGCATGTTCTAGTAGGAAGATTGTGGGAAACTGTCTGAAACCCACTTTTTCAAGAAACCCACTAAACTAGTGGACTGTGTACAGAATTTGAAACAACGCATAAATTAATGTTTTGTGAGAATTTATTTCATTTGTGTTATTATTATGTAACATTGTTGATTAGTAATTTACTTTATGAGGAAGTTTTTGTTTTGTTATAACTGTATTGAATTCAGTGGTTAGTAGTTTTCTGTACAGTATTCTGTGGATAGATTCTCAAAACTACCTACAACTTCCATATGAATGTTGTCCACATTCTCCGAAATACCCTTAACTTTACGAACGTCTTCAGAAATCTAGAAAAATAATTTCTCTCTGCAGAGGAGTGTGCACTGATGTTATACTCCCTGGCAGATTATATGTGTGTGCCGGACCGAGACTCGTACTCGGGACCTTTGCCTTTCGTGGGAAAGTATTATACCGACTGAATTACCCAAACACGGCTTACGAACCCTCCTCACAGCTTTAATTCCGGCAGTACCTCGTCTCCTACCTTGCAAACTTCACAGAAGCTCTCCTGCGAAACTTGCAGAACTAGGACTCCTGGAAGAAAGGATATTGCAGAGACATGGCTTTGCCACAGCCTGGGGGATGTTTCCAGAATGAAATTTTCAGTCTGCACCGGAGTGTGCGCTGGTATGAAGCTTTCTGGCAGGTTAAAACTGTGTGCGGGACCAAGACTCGAAGTCGGGACCTTTGCCTTTCGCAAGCAAGTACGGTAGAGCACTCAGTTTTAATCTGCCAGGAAGTTTCATATCAGAGCGCAGTCCGCTGCAGAGTGAAACATTTCATTGTGGAAACATCCCCCAGGCTGTAGCAAAGCCATGTCTCCGTAACATCCTTTCTTCCAGGAATGCTGGTTCTGCAAGTTTCGCAGGACAACTTCTGTGAAGTTTGGAGGGTAGGAGACGAGGTACTGGCGGAATTAAAGCTGTAAGGACGGCTTCTGAATTGTGCTTGGGCAGCTCAGTCTGTAGAGCACTTGCCCGCCAGAGGCAAAGGTCCCGAGTTCATAGTCTCGCTTTATGCGGTGGCGCGGCACGGACCTGTTGCCCCGGCCGCGAGCACGCGTGGGCGAGGGACTGTTTACACCGCCGATACTCGTGCGAGTTGTTGTCTGACTAGATCGCCATGGCACACACTTTTAGAAACACTACGCTCCAGTTTACGTGTGACAACGAATATGCCAGACACAAGGCTTTCGAAACAGGGCGTTTTTTTGAAAAGAAGTTCGTTTACTTGCTACAGACGTAATTAAAATACACCTATCCACTGTAAGCAGTACAATCTACGTCAATATGGCCGATGAAGCTGCGTGTGAAAGAACTATCGCCGCTGCTAAAGGAGGATTTAAATTTCGACACTCTGACGGCCATATCAACGATGTAACGGTAGCTCCCTCAGGCTTGGCTGTGAGAGTCATTCGGATCTTTGAATTGCCGTTTGAGGTAACAGAATCGATGGTTATTGAATAGCTGCGACTATATGGAACGGCTCTCAGTCATACGTCGGAACGCAGGACGAGTTTTAGCACCTATCCCGCGCTAAACGGCGTCCGACAGGTGCGGATTGTGCTCAACAAACATATCCTATCTTATTTATTTATTGGAGGATGCCGAGCTATTGTGATTTACGATGGACAGCCACGCACATGTTCTGGCTGTGGTGGAGTGGGACATATCCGCTCGAAATGCATACAACGCCGCGTCATGCAACTGCCACATGGAGAAGCGTCACAGTGAGAAGTTCCCACGAAACTGCTGATGACTTAAGTGTCGGTGGTCCGCCGGGAGGTGTCGCCGAATTCGGAGCGTGACAAGGACATGTTGATGCAAGAGCAGACTGAGTTAGGGGAGCATGGAGGTGACACGGAGAATGCCCCTACACTTACATCACGTCAGATGGGGGAGGAACCTTCCGCACCCTCACATGTAGCACGCGGCGTGGAAGTGAAGGTCGAGACAGTGGCAGCAGCAGCGGACCAAGAAACGAGAGAGCAGTGTGTTCAAACAACGTTCGCCGAAGCGTCGCAAAAAGCATCGCCAGAGTTCGGGTGACACGTCCTCCCCTAGCCTAGGGAACACGGAAGTTATTCGAGCCGAAGAAGTGTCTGATACGGAACACGTGCCTTTAGAGTACACTGGCAGGATTCCTTCATATGGTGACCGTATGTCCTGCCTTTCAGACGGTCCCTCTGCATTTACACCAACTGACCCGGTGCTGCCAACGGAGGAGTCAGGGAGAAAGTCCCGGCAGCCGCATCGAAATGCATCAGTGGACGTTTCTGGGATATATGACCACTGTGACTTGGCAGAATCAGTCGAAGAGATACAGGAATTGGCACCCAGAATTGATGATGACTCACAGGATGCACACCACGCAGCGAAAACAGAGGTGAGCCCGTTGGTGGGCACCTCTCTGAGCATGAATGGTGGACTGAAGACCTTGGAGTTCACAATGACATGACACGAGCATGACAACGACAATGGACCAAGCATATAAGGCTCTGGGATGGGATTCCGATGCGTGTCATCGATTACCTGCCTTCGGCTCGGGGTTTGGCGATGACCGTGATCGGCATTCGTATTGTCAACATCCATGCACCCTCCGGATCTGACAATCGACGGTCGTGGGCGCGATTCTGCTCTGAGGAGATTGCGACCCTATTCCACGGGAGATATTGTCACATCAGGGTAGGACGGGATTTCAACAGTGTTCTCACACTGAAGGATCACAACCTTAATTTCAGCTCCTGCTACGAATTGCATACGATCTGCCGGGACATGGCACTTGTGGACGCGCGGGAAAAGATCCATGGACAGCGAGAGGGCCACACGTTTTTTAGTAGCTACTTGGCGAGCCCTGACACGGACATTCCGTCGCAATTCATGGCGGACTCCTTATACCAATACCGAAATCGGCAGGGAGTGTCAGCACCCATCAATTTCGACCGCTCACAATGCTCAATACTGATTATGAGATATTTGCGCGAATGTTGATGGCAAGGCTCAAGATTGTAATATGCAAGACATTTGAACTGTGGTATTACTCAATTCTTTAGAAAATTGAAGTTACTATCTCACCACAGTTATTTAAGGAAAATAGGAAGCCCGGGATCACTGGTGATGGACAAGCTTGCACTGTTTTACAATTTTAATCTGATTCTAAGCAGACTTTATTATAACTTCAATTCGGACATTTGCTCTCTTACTGGTGCAATATACAAATTTTCACTTTCATTGAATTACATAAACATGATTAAGAATCATATTTTGCATCCGCAAATAAAAACATAGATAGTAGGCACGGTGAGTAATTAATCATGAGCAATCGTCCTTGTTTAACCATATCTCAAAAGGCTGATAACACTATACAATTCCAACCCAAAGTTACACAACCTCATAATACCACAACTTCATTAAAAAACAAGATCTTAAAGCTTAATAAAACCGTACAGCCCACACAAAAGTCCATTGTGAAACATGCTTATACTAAAAATGCGAAGTGGGCCAAACAAGGTCGAAAAACTGGCACACAGGAAAAATAACAAGTTACACATTCATTAAAGATACACAAATGATTAACATAAGTGTTGAACCCAACCCCCATGAACCATGGACCTTGCCGTTGGTGGGGAGGCTTGCGTGCCTCAGCGATACAGATGGCCGTACCGTAGGTGCAACCACAACGGAGGGGTATCTGTTAAGAGGCCACACAAACGTGTGGTTCCTGAAGAGGGGCAGCAGCCTTTTCAGTAGTTGCAGGGGCAACAGTCGGGATGATTGACTGATCTGGCCTTGCAACACTAACCAAAACGGCCATGCTGTGCTGGTACTGCGAACGGCTGAAAGCAAGGGGAAACTAGAGCCGTAATTTTCCCCGAGGGCATGCAGCTTTACTGTATGGTTAAATGATGATGGCGTCCTCTTGGGTAAAATATTCCGGAGGTAAAATAGTCCCCCATTCGTATCTCCGGGCGGGGACTAAAGAGGACGTCGTTATCAGGAGAAAGATAACTGGCGTTCTACGAATCGGAGCGTGGAATGTCAGATCCCTTGATCGGACAGGTAGATTAGAAAATTTAAAATGGGAAATGGATAGGTTAAAGTGGGAATTAGTGAAGTTCGGTGGCAGGAGGAACAAGACTTTAGGTCAGGTGAATACAGTGATGTAAATACAAAATCAAATAGGGGTAATGCAGGAGTAGGTTTAATAATGAATAAAAAAATAGGAGGGCGGGTAAGCTACTACAAACAGCATAGTGAATGCATTATTGTGGCCAAGATAGACACGAAGCCCACACCAACTACAATAGTACAAGTTTATATGCCAACTAGCTCTGCAGATGATGAAGAAATTGATGAAATGTATGATGAGATAAAAGAAATTATTCAGGTAGTGAAGGGAGACGAAAATTTAATAGTCATTGGTGACTGGAATTCGAGAGTAGGAAAAGGGAGAGAAGGAAACATAGTGGGTGAATATGGATTGGGGGAGAGAAATGAAAGAGGAAGCCGTCTGGTGGAATTTTGCACAGAGTATAATTTAATCACAGCTAACACTTGGTTCAAGAATCATAAAAGAAGGCTGTATACATGGTAGAATCCTGGAGATACTAGAAGGTATCAGATAGATTATATAATGGTAAGACAGAGATTTAGGAACCAGGTATTAAATTGTAAGTCATTTCCAGGGGCAGATGTGGACTCTGACCACAATCTATTGGTTATGAACTGCAGATTAAAACTGAAGAAACTGCAAAAAGGTGGGAATTTAAGGAGATGGGACCTGGATAAACTGACCAAACCAGAGGTTGTACAGAGTATCAGGGAGAGCATAAGGGAACAATTGACAGAAATTGGGGAAAGAAATACAGTAGAAGAAGAATGGGTAGCTCTGAGGGATGAAGTAGTGAAAGCAGCAGAGGGTCAAGTAGGTAAAAAGACGAGGGCTAGTAGAAATCCCTGGGAAACAGAAGAAATATTGAAATTAATTGATGAAAGGAGAAAATATAAAAACGCAGTAAATGAAGCAGGCAAAAGGGAATACAAACGTCTCAGAAATGAGATCGACAGGAAGTGCAAAATGGCTAAACAGGGATGGCTAGAGGACAAATGTAAGGATTTAGAGGCTTATCTCACTAGGTGTAAGATAGATACTCCCTACAGGAAAATTAAAGAGACCTTTGGGGAAAAGAGGGCCACTTGTATGAATATCAAGAGCTCAGATGGAAACCCAGTTCTAAGCAAAGAAGCAGAAAGGTTGAAGGAGTATATAGAGGGTCTATACAAAGGCGATGTACTTGAGGACAATATTATGGAAATGGAAGAGGATGCAGATGAAGATCAAATGGGAGATACGATACTGCGTGAAGAGTTTGACAGAGCACAGAAAGACCTGAGTCGAAACAAGGCACCGGGAGTAGACAACATTCCATTGGAACTACTGACGGCCTTGGGAGAGCCAGTCCTGACAAAACTCTACCATCTGGTAAACAAGATGTATGAGACAGACGAAATACCGTCAGACTTCAAGAAGAATATAATAATTCCAATCCCAAAGAAAGCAGGTGTTGACAGATGTGAAAATTACCGAACAATCAGTTTAACAAGTCACAGCTGCAAGATACTAACGCGAATTCTTTACAGACGAATGGAAAAACTGGTAGAAGCCGAGCTCGGCGAAGATCACTTTGGATTCCGCAGAAATGTTGGAACACGTGAGGCAATACTGGCCCTACGACTTATCTTAGAAAATAGATTAAGGAAAGGCAAACCTACGTTTCTAGCATTTGTAGACTTAGAGAAAGCTTTTGACCATGTTGACTGGAATACTCTCTTTCAAATTCTAAAAGTGGCAGGGGTAAAATACAGGGAGCGAAAGGCTATTTACAATTTGTACAGAAACCAGATGGCAGTTATAAGAGTCGAGGGGCATGAAAGGGAAGCAGTGGTTGGGAAGGGAGTGAGACAGGGTTGTAGCCTCTCCCCGATGTTATTCTATCTGTATATTGAGCAAGCGGTAAAGGAAACAAAAGAAAATTTTGGAGTAGGTATTAAAGTCCATGGAGAAGAAATAAAAACTTTGAGGTTCGCCGATGACATTGTAATTCTGTCAGAGACAGCAAAGGACTTGGAAGAGCAGTTGAATGGAATGGACAGTGTCTTGAAAGGAGGATATAAGATGAACAGCAACAAAAGCAAAACGAGGATAATGGAATGTAGTCGAATTAAGTCGGGTGATGCTGAGGGAATTAGATTAGGAAATGAGACACTTAAGGTAGTAAAGGAGTTTTGCAATTTGGGGAGTAAAATAACTGATGATGGTCAAAGTAGAGAGGATATAAAATGTAGACTGGCAATGGCAAGGAAAGTGTTTCTGAAGAAGAAAAATTTGTTAACGTCGAGTATAGATTTAAATGTCAGGAAGTCGTTTCTGAAAGTATTTATATGGAGTGTAGCGATGTATGGAAGTGAAACATGGACGGTAAATAGTTTAGACAAGAAGAGAATAGAAGCTTTCGAAATGTGGTGCTACAGAAGAACGCTGAAGATTAGATCGGTAGATCACACAACTAATGAGGAGGTATTGAATAGAATTGGGGAGAAGAGGAGTTTGTGGTACAACTTGACAAGAAGAAGGGACCGGTTGGTAGGACATGTTCTGAGGCATCACAAATTTAGCATTGGAGGGCAGCGTGGAGGGTAAAATCGTAGAGGGAGACCAAGAGATGAATACACTAAGCAGATTCAGAAGGATGTAGGTTGCAGTAAGTACTGGGAGATGAAGAAACGTACACAGGGTAGAGTAGCATGGAGAGCTGCATCAAACCAGTCTCAGGACTGAAGACAATAACAACAAGTGTTGAACCAGTCAAATAACTTACAGAAATGCTAATATTAACAAAGTGGCCTCACTTAACTTTGGAGAACACCTTTACGGCCTAAAGCAGTATTTGGAAGCAATGACGCTACAGCCGGCAGGCAATACGAGCGTTCAGTCTCAACGGCTTGTGCACAGGTTCCCAAGCAGGCGGTATATATTTATATATAGTCCGATCGGCCCCAAAATGCTCGGTCCTGACGAGAATCCATAACCATACCGACGCCAGGAAACGAGCAGACTTAACAAATGGCCTGCAGCACAAATAGATTGCAATGAAAACAAGGTCAAATCAAAGCCACACTGGAATGTATAAAAAGCATGCCCAGAAGTTCTTATGGAGTAATACTCTAACAGTACCCGTCACCCAGAAAATTAGCAGGAAACTTAGAGATCACTTGCAGTTGCCTTAAGGCACTTTCAACATTAAATAAACATACCAAATCCTGTCATGACCAATGATTAAACCATTAACTCTACGGCTGCGGGGCGCGTACACAACGGCAACCAGTCCCCAAGCGGTCAATATGTCCTAAAACAAGTTAGAACTTGCATGAGAAACATTTAAAACACAGACTCCACAAAGGATGAGAAACGAAACTTAAAATAGCCACTGTGGAAACAAGTTCAGAACCATCTCCGGCAGCTACCCTTGCCACAATAAGTTTCAACAATCTTCTTAGTTAAACACGGAATAAATTGGAGCTCGCAAATTACGAGCTGGGAAGCTGTTCAGCGTGAGACGACGAACCCACCACAATTTTACACGTGAAGGCGCCTAATGATCGGCACCCTACTTCCGACGTGACAAAAGACAAGGACGGCGAGCACGGCGAGGCCCATGCACCACCGTTAGGGACGCCGGCTTGCTTTCAACACAAGTTGGCTCGATGAACGCCGACCGGAGACTCTCCGTCACACGTTCACCCGGAAAATCCGCCGGGGGGAGCAGTCAAAGATAGCGAGACAGCCGAACATCGATATCAGCGATGCAAGTAGAACACCCTAGTGCTAGCCGCCACGGCTCAAACTCGCCCTCCTATTAGAGGATCACCCGCCAAAGGAGCAACCCTCAAAACAACTTTCACCCCAACTTAACCCGGTTCAAGTGTACCCTGTAAACCTTACCCGAGCTAAGCTGCTTGACCTTGAAATTCACGGGATTAAGGATCTCAGAAATTCGGCACGGTCCACATTACCTCGGCTTAAACTTGCCCTTTACCTCCTGACCCATGGGAGCGACCAAACTGCGAATGAAGACTAAATCACCAATCTTTCCCAAAAAGGGTTTTCGCCCTTTATTGTACCTCTTTAACTGCCTCTTATGCGACAGGTATATATTATTCCGAGTCTGCTGCCAATTTTCTCTCTAAGCTTCGGGGGTGATCGACGTCGGCAACAAATCATTAGTAGCCTACTCCCCAAGATAGCGCCGGCCGTCGTGGCCGAGCGGTTCTAGGCGCTTCAGTCTGGTACCGCGCGACCGATACGGTCGCAGGTTCGAATCTTGTCTCAGGCATGGATGTGTGTGATGTCCTTAGGTTAGTTAGGTTTAAGTAGTTATAAGTCTCGGGGACTGATGACCTCGGATATTAAGTCCCATAGTGCACGCAGCCATTTGAACCATTTTTGAACTCCACAAGTTAGAGAGGGGAGTATTAACCGAATACGCGAAAATTAACGCATTAGGTGTGATACCAGTGTCCTCATGTTGGGCGGAATTAAATCTCTGATTAAGCCAGGGAAGACTCAAACCCCATCTACTCGGTGACTTCGAATGGTATATCATCAAGGCCGCCTCCGAGTTGCGGTTGACCCTTCCCGCAAAGGACGCCTTTGGGTAATAAAGTGTGGTGGTGATATGCTTGATTCCGTGGTTGAAACAAAGGGCCTTAAAACTCCTCACCAAAAAGGTCGGAGTATTATCACTCACCAAGGACTTAGGTGGTACAAACCATGACATTACTCTAAGTAACTGGCGAGCGGTAATGTGAGCTGTAACGCCACGAGTCGGTAGCAACCACACAAAGCGAGAGAATGTATCAACTACCACCCCAGAATATACTTTTTCCCCCTTCTAGTGCGCGGCAACGGTCCGATATGGTCAATAAAGACTATCAAGAGGATAATCTTCCCTTTCAGATTGTAACAGCCAGTGAGGAACACCTGAGCTGGGCTTCGGCCTTTTACGTGCCTGACAGCTAGCAACTAACCGACGCATATCGCGATATAGTGAGGGCCAAACAAATCTTTCACGTACCTTGGCCAAGGTCATATAAAGGCCTAAATGACCAACTACGGACTCGTGAAAATACTTGAACACCATAGGTACAAAACTCATCAGCAAGCAAATCCTTAACCTCTGATCCTTGCTCACCTGCTTACAAAGTACGCCACGAATGAGGCCATAACACGGATGCGGCTCTCCTGGCCGTAACTTCTCCCTCACCAGTCCCCAGACCGGATCTTCCGATTGTTTTTCTTCAGATCACAAAATAACTTGGGAATATCCGACAATATAGCTCCCACCATACACTGCGGATCAACACTTTGGAACACGGAAGGCTCCTCAGTGAACATACGACTTAACGCGTCAGCTACCGCGTTATCGCACCCCTTAATATGTTTGACATCAAAGCTAAACATTGAAAAAAGTAGTTCAAATGCCTCTCAGCACTATGGGACTCAACATCGGAGGTCATCGGTCCCCTAGAACTTAGAACTACCTATACCTAACTAATCTAAGAACATCACACACATCCATACCCGACGCAGGATTAGAACCTGCGACCGTAGCAGTTGCGCGGTTCCGGACTGAAGCGCCTAGAACCGCTCGGTCACCAAAGCCGGAGAAACGCTGAAATACGCACAGCCCAACGAGCACTTCGCCCAGTTTCCCTTGGCATAGCCAGGACCCAGCTCAAAGCCTGGTTATCAGTCTCCAGGAGAAAGTGCTTATGCTCAAGATAAAAGCTAAATTTCTCTAAGGCAAATATGACTGCCAAAGCCTCCAGTTCGTAAACAGAGTAGTTAGTCTCGGGACGAGATAAACGGCGCGACGTGTAAGCTAAAGGCCTTCTTTCCCCCTCCTCCTCCTGTAACAAGAGAGCGGCAACACCCGTATGGGATGCGTCCATTTGTACAACCCAATTCATATCGAAATTCGGTGCAGCGAATAAAGGTGGATTGGGAATGGCAGCTTTAAGTTTTTGAAAGACAATTTGCTGTGTTTCACCACAACCTAATTCCTCATACCTCTTACGAAGATTGTTGAGGGGCGCCACTAATTGGTCAAAATTTGATACGAACTTGCGAAAAAGTTCGCCATACCCACAAAACGCCTTCTTACTCCGAGGAGGGGCGAAGTCGCGCAAAACCTTAGTCCTTTCCGGATCAATACTGACCCGTTTAGCCGAGACCAAGTGTCCCAGAAATGAAATCTCGGACCTACAAAGGGTAATCTTCGAAGGTTTGACGGTCAGTCCTGCCGGACGTAAGCGGGCAAAAACTTGATCTAAAGGCCTATGTGATCCTCTAGGGTTCGACTATTAACCACCACATCGTCAGGGTAATTATAGTCACAGAAAAACTTCAAATCACCGAGAACGGCATCTAGTAAACGAGATAATACTGCCGTATCTGTGGCCAAACCGAAAGGGACCCGCTTGAATTCATAAAGGTTCCAGTCGGTGCAAAACGCCGTGACCGGCCTTGACACTTCCGACAAAGGAATCTGGTAATATTCCTGGTTTAAATCAAGGATGGTAAAGAGGGTTGCGCCAGAAAACCAGGTATAACAATTGTGTAAATCAGGCAGTGGCACCGACTGCAGGACCACCGTCTTATTAAGATGACGATAGTCAATGACAACCCGAAAATCTTTACCCTATTCTTTCGGGACCAAAAATACTAGGGCAGCATACGGCGAGGTGGATGGCCTAATTACCCCTTCCTGGAGCATCTTATTAATTTCTTGCTTTAGCATCACCATCTTCGGGGGTGATAATCTATACGGCGCCTGGCGCACAGGTACACTATCAGTCACAATTATCTCGTACTGCAGCAGTTTCGTCCCGTCTAACCGCTCGGACAATACTTCAGGATAGCGTTCTAGGACCTCCCTCAACCCGCTCACTTGTTCGGTGGAAATATGACCCATCTCCACCTGTATATTACTGAAATAATCCATACTGGTGCCCTTTGACTGATTGCACGAGCAGAGCGAATTGACAGAACCAGGAGCAAATATAAAATGAAAACCCCTGCCGCATAATTAACAACCAACCCGGTGCGTTGCACAAAATCACATCCCAATATCACGGGAGTCTGCAAATTACACGCAATGATAAAGCTCTGTGGCCATGAAAAACCATTAATGTGCAAATAACCGCGCACCTCCCCCTGCAAAGGCAACTCACGGCCGTCAGCGACCCGACATCTTTGCACTGGAGGGAGCGGTAATGAAAATATACACAAATACCGGAATTCCAGATACCACGTCCGGTCAATTAGAACGACTGGCACCCTTAATTGCGTTTCAATTCGAAGGCCAGTTACCATCTTTGTTGCCTCTACTCTACCTCTGGCGTCAGCTGTTCGGCCTAGGGCTCCTGGACACGGGACATTGCCGCACTAAGTGATCGGTAGCTTGACAACGATAACACCGCAACGCACGAGGACTATAGGCTCCCCTTTCTCGATCTCCACCGGGAATTCCCGCACAACGTTGTGTAACTGGGAGTTGCGTCGTTGATCGTCGACTAAGGAGGCCTTTTCTACATAATCAATTAGCTGCTGAAATTGTTCCAAGGAAATCGGCCGCTGCGCCAAAGTTAACCGCGAACTATCTTGAGGGTGCATTCCTTCCAAAAGATGTTCAATATTACCCAGCTCTGATGCCGACATGTCAAGAGCAACAACTGCAGTACGGACTCTATCAAAATATTGGGCTAACGTCTCATCATCGGCTTGTACTCCCCAATAAAAATCACCCTCCAACTGCGCTTGTGTTCGATGCGAGGGCTTCCTCCCCAAAATATTTCGGCGGAGTTCAACTAAAGTTCCTTGATGTTGCAATTCCTCCGCTAAGATCTTACCGAAACAACCACGAGCCATCGGATACAACAGAGACAAAATTACGCCATGCTTCACCCCCAATGCATCAGCATTAACTTGCAATCGGACTAACAACCACAACAATCCTTGAATATGATGTAAGGTTTCAATACGTAACTGAAATACCTTCAAACAATTTTACAATAAGATTCGGCAATTTCAAAAAACAAACAGAAACCCAGTTTTACATTGTACTGCCCCGCCTGTATTCTTACTCTGTACAACGGGCTCCCCTTCCAAACCTCCCTCACCTAAAGTAAGCGCGACGACAGAAGCTTGCAAATTAAGCAATCAGATTCCTAAGTTGCTGCATTGCGTCACTGAGATCGACATTCAGTAAATCCAGTAAACAATTACTGTAATGAGTTAGGTGAGCTTGCACGCGGTAAATTTGCCTCTGCGTAACTGGACCACCGATTTTTTATGCGTGGAAGCCACTCACCTATGGCCGCGACGTAATCAACAGGGAGGGAGAGTGGGGTATCGGCTGCCGCCGCGGGGAGTGGCGCCGCTAACTCGTCAACATAGCCCTCCACGGACAAACCGCGTACGCGCAGCTCATAAATTAAGTGCCCGCGGCGCATATATGAAATTCCAGGGCAGGTACGTCCATTCATGCTGGGCAGCTTCCTGAAAGAGCAAAACGTATTAATGAATATGTACGAACACCCGTATCACAAGCTTCGACCATCAACATGGTGGGTAGAAGGGAAAACCCCGCTGTATTATCTGCTACCAGTTGAACCGTTGTACTACTCAATTCTTTATCAAAAATAGTTCAAATGGCTCTGAGCACTATGGGACATAACATCTGGGGTCATCAGTCCCCTAGAACGTAGAACTACTTAAACCTAACTAACCTAAGGAAATCACACACATCCATGTCCGAGGCAGGATTCGAACCTGCGATCGTAGCGGTCGCGCTGTTCCAGACTGTAGCGTGCGCCTCCTTCGACAGTGAGAGTCAATAGCAGAGAGGTAGGAACGATCCCTGTTTGCAGCTCGGTTAGGCAAGGATGTCCCTTGTCGATGATGCTGTTTGCAATAGCGCTCGAACCATTGATGCAGACTCTTAGACGGACTCTTACAGGCGTCCGACTTCGTGCTTCATGATACTCGTCCGGTCGGAGAACGAAGTACGTAAGGCGGTTGCCATTCTTACTACGTATTGAGTAGCGGCGGGTAGGAGGGTCAGTATGAATAAAACCAAGATTATGCACATCGCGCGAGGGCTGGACGCTCTGCACAGTCCGTTTACGACGGTGGACATCTTGCGATGCTTAGGAGAATTGTTGACCCGATCGCTACGGCAACCAGTGGGGGCGAACTACCGACGTTTGTTCCAGCACGTCCGACTGCACATACGCAACAGTTCACTCTATATCCATTACCTGCTCCAAAGGGTGGAATACACTAATGTTCATCTGGCACCGCGACTGCCGCAGCTGGCACAGGTACTGCCAATACCACATGGTATTGCTGACAAGTTAATGGCGGCCTTTCGATACTATGGCAGCCAAGGGATGTTGTTTAAGGTAACTTGGCAGTGAACGGCTGGTAAAACAGTAACAATTTTCATAAAGTTTATGAGGGACTAACTACATAATGTGAACTCTGAATACAAAGAACTTTTAGGACAATGAAAGTGTTTTAAGGATGAAGACTTTGGTATAAGAATAATCAGAATAGCTTTGATATAAATTTTATTATATAAACATTTATATCAGTCAGTAATTTAAAATTTTTCCTGCCAGACCCAGTTTGAAGTCTATAGACTTATTAACGTACATAAATTAGACAATCAATATTAAGATAATTTTTTATAATTAATAAGGCTATATTTTTCCTCCTAGTTATAGTAAGCTGGTGTCTGTAACCTACTTTTCTCCTAATGGTAGCCAGAAATACCACAAAAGGTTTGAGACCTCTAGCTGAAATAGTTTTTTTTTTGCGTAAAATAAACATCTCAGAAAATTCTATTCTTAGGAAATTCAGTTTAAAGGTACATTTCAGCTGTTACTCACCTCTGTTGCTCTTAAAACCCTTCCAGTTGCATAATATTCTTGGTTTGTGTGCTCCTCATCTTCTCTCTTTCTTTTCTTGCTCCTGTTTGCTATTCTGGCCTCTTTAGTTGCCTCAAGAACCCATTTTTCGCCTTCGGCCACTCTCAAGGAATCAAATGCCTTCAGCGATTGTCTGTCTGTCCCCGGTAGTTGAATGGTCAGCGTGACAGAATGTCAATCCTAAAGGTTCAAAGTGCTCTGAGCACTATGCGACTTAACATCTGAGGTCATCAGTCCCCTAGAACTTAGAACTACTTAAACCTAACTAACCTTAGGACACCACACGCATCCAAGCCCGAGGCAGAATTCGAACCTGCTACATTAGCAGTCGCGTGGCTCCAGACTGCAGCGCCTAGAACCGCTCGGCCACAACGGCTGGCTCAATCCTAAAGGCCCGGGTTCGATTCCCGGCTGGGACGTAGATTTTTCTCTTCTCAGGGACTGGGTGTTGTGTTGTCCTAATCCTCAAATTTTCATCCCCTTCGACGCGCAAGTCACCGAAGTGGCGTCATATCGAAAGACTTGCACCCGGCAAACGGTCTACCCGACGGGAGGCCCTAGTCACACGACATTTACATTTTAGTGCTTGTCTCATATTGAAACCAGGAGTTAGTCCCTACAACTCTAACACATCACATCTGCTAACTGCTCCATCATCAAAGCAAATAACTGCATTTAATACACCTAATCTCATGGTATTGAAACCATCAAATACAGTCTTAGTCAGGCTTTCTCGCATCACGTGGTTGAAACATTCATTAACATTTTTTGTCTTTCCATGTAAGCACCGTGACAATAGTTAAGTGTCACTTAGGTCCGTGTATATGGACTTAATTGCTTCTAATACCTCAAATGGCAGGGAGTGATGGTGTGCAAAAGGCTCACCATTTGCTGTTGCTTTTTTGTATCCACACCATGTGTCTACACCACTGTCGCAGAGAGCATGCTGTGGATGGTCATCCGTAGAAGATTTATGGAAAAAGGTAGCCGGTACTGCTTTCTTCATGGACTCAATATTGTCTCGATTCCTTCTTATGGCTAAACCGTGATAGAGCTGCAGTTTCTTCAGCTCTTCCTTAGTAAGGCTTTCCCCACCACCTATTGGTTTGCCATCACAGAGCATTTTACCCTTCATATATTTTATTATCTTATGTAAGCGTGTGCCCATCCTCTTTTGGACATGACCAACACACTCCAACTTTTCAATTTTTACAGTTCTTCCATAAGGCATATTTTCCAACACTTTTTCAAACCACTTGGTGTCTCCGTCTCCAAGGTACTTCGCATACTGTACACCATAATTCTCTTATGACTTTTGAAATAATCTGAGAACTCCCTCTGATTCCATTCCACCACTATACCCAGAAAAATTCTGAACACAAACATGATCCTGGTTATTTCTTTTGCAACCATGGCAATACTTTGTTATATATTCAATGTCAACCACCTTTCCATTTTCTAGGGATGTTGCGGTGACAACACCATTCAGTGATAGGTGAACACGCTTCTGCCATGTCCCATCAAAGGCTGCAGCTATATCGGTGTCAACGTCATTGCATAACACAGTTTCTTCTACTGCTTTCTTCACTGACGCAGCACTCACTTGACCAAGACTTTCAAGAAGTAACTGTGTGTCCTTCTCAAATCTTGTAGGTGGGTGCAAATTCATGATACCACAAAATGTTTGAGCTGCCTCTCTACCCTTCTCAATACACCTCATTCCATATGCAAGTCTAATATTTGTGTTATAAACTCTTCCTTCGTACAATCCAGAAGAATACCCAGTTTTAGTTACCCCACAGAAATCACAAAATACTTGTAACTTACTAATCACAACTTTCCTGCCTTCAAATCTCCGACAATTTTAATGTACCTTTTCCACAAAGCGCACACACAGCAGCATTCTTTAGAAGCGAGCATAAAGCACTCAGTTCAACAATTATGGAAACACATTCTGTTACAATGTTTTGATGACATTTTATAGAAATGTCATTCTGGGTACTCAAAAAATTTAGCTTTTGTCTTGAGGCACTTGGCAGCGTCGACATAACATCCAGTTGGTTTGTGGATGTAATTACACAGTCTCTACTTTCCAATGAATTAAACCGATTACCACAAAACATACGTTTTCTCGTTCGAAAACACTTTTTTGGAGGCATAACTATTTCCGAGAAAGGCACAGCGCCAACAACTCAACAACGTATAGAAGTTTGAACACAAGCAACTCTCGCAAACAATAGATATACAAAGGAAAACAAAGGAGCATCGGAAAGCTTGTGTGCTAACTGGGCCGCCAACTCAAAAAACGATTACGCAGTGTATCTGTTCGAAGAGGCAAAATAATAATGATGCCAATTGACATCCGACGGCAGCGGAAACACGGTCGTTGCCGCATACCGACATATATTTAAATTAGTTTTCAAAGATGTTCCCGATGTCCGAATCGATTCACTTAACCACCATTTTGTTCACAAGATTCTAAATACTGATTTAAGACGGAAAAAAATTCGAATTTTTGAAGCAGATTCACTAGCAAGTGACCTTAAGGTCAAATACGAGACTTTAACTCTCCCACACCACTCTGGAGGACTTGGTCTCACGAATGTGCGGAACAAGGCTCTAGCTCTATACTTGCGAGCGACGCCACGGACATGGAAACAACGGCAACACGCCATCACGTCGGCGATCCTGGTTGTGCTTCTTCCCCCGTCCTTTGAACCGCCGGTGGCGGTAAGCACAATATCGCCTTCTTTTACTCACGTTGCGCGTTTCTTTGTTGATTTTAGATATGTTCAGTCACAGTTGCCTTCTACAAGGATCTCCACTGCCCGTGAGATACATCGATACTTGAGGCGTCATCATGTTGTCGAACTTAAATACCCAACGAGGGATTTGCGACAGATTCGGCGAGCTGTGCATACGCCTCTCCTCACCACGGAAGCGAGATCGTGAGGGTATGCACTAATCCAGGGACGGCCAAGAACGCGGCACGTGTGCATGCACCCGTGGCGAGCTTTGACACGCCTGCGGATCGCTCCCAAGGCCCACGAGAAAGACAGGCCGCGGCGCGTGCGTCACGAAAGAAGTCCTGAAGTCGTTCGCTCAGCTCAGCAGACAAAATGCGTCTCTAAACCTGTAACTCGCAGCTGGGCGTGTATGTGCTAACGACAATTTAATCTTCCACTGGAATCTGCTATTACAAAGTCTTACTGATTAACAGTACTACAGTAAAATTTAATTTAAGATCAATACCCGATATAAATGGTATAACGGATTGTTTATAGTATTTAGTCTCTTCTGCTTAACAGCACTCATTACATGCTGGAAGTGGTGCCTTATGCAGCTGATAATCATTTTAGCATGGTTTTATTTTACTGTACGCCAGTAGAGTCGTAACAAATTATAAATGGGCCCATGGACTTCCCATCATTACAGGACTAATAACAGCAAAATTCCATAATAGTGAATTCCAGTAGAAGATTCAGTTTCCATTTGTACAGACGCGCCTAGCTAAGAGTTAACAGGTGTAGAAACGTAGTTTGTGCGCTGATTTGAGCGTGTGAGCGAGCGAAGGACTACCTTCGTGTCATACGCGCCGCGGCCTGTCTTTCTCGTAGGCCTCGATCGCTCCCTTCTGACGTCACTTGTCCCCCACTACAAGACCAGCTGACTGCGCGCGCATGCGCGGAACTACGAACACGCCGCATGCGACAGTGCATTCGCGTAAGGAACACCGCCCTGCTAGCATGTGGCTTAGTTTCATATTAAGACATTTGATAATATTAAGCTCTATGCAACACATCATGTTGAGCAATACTGAATCTTTGTTGGCTGTTGGTACACCTACAGAAAAATAACAATAACGCTGCGTTTGAAACTGCATTACACCAACAATATCGTGCTTCTCACATCGTCACTCATAAAATTCTTACAACATTTAAGCTGAGATATAGAAACGGACGTAAAAGTAGTCTACAGCATGCAGTATGATGTGGAATAAGTGATTCCAACTACATGTGAAACCAGCAAATTTTATTATCTGGAACTACTGTACAGAATTTGCAATAACTACAATTCTCAACAAAACATATGACAAATACAATAAAATTATCACCATTAATTTAATTGTTTTTGGTTCGCTGTAGACATAATAAAGTTCATATCCGGCACAAACTGACGGCACACGGACAAACGCAGACAGTTTCTCACATTTTCGTCACTCAAATTGCCACGTAATCGTCACTTATTTAGTTTCATAATCGAAAAAAACGTTTCGCACACGTGTGTCGATCCAAACATTGATATAACTTTTGCAGCATCATTGTGGAGACGGGGAAACTCTTCCCGAGGAAAACCTTGGTAAAATTCCTGGACAGTTTTTAAGTAAAAAAAATTGTCCTTTAAACGGGAATTACACTGCAGATCGATCAATTCCATTTGCAAATGCACTGGAGCACTTTCAACTGAAACAGCAAAGGATCTAGAAAATAGTTCAAAAACAGATCTCAGACTGGCAGCGTCCTGAAAACGTTTAGAAAATTGTGCCTGTAGTTCCTCCAACACAGAAACGAATTCGTCAGAAGTTGCGTTTAGAGGGCGTAGAGAAATGGGCGGTATTCTTTGTCATGAGTTGTTCCTTCCACAATGCGATTTTCTTATTAAATGCATCCACTTTTTCCATCAGGTCGGAAATAAGCTGCTTCTCACCTTGCAAAGTCCTCTTGAGAGCGTTCAAGCGTGCACTCAGATCAACTAAAAAGGCGAGGTCTGCAATCCATTTTGGATCTTCTAATTTTGGCTTTGCCTTTCCTTTTTCCTTCAGGAACTCAACAATAGAGAGTCTTAAATTGAAAAATCTTTCGAGCCTGCCCCTCGACTTAACCAAGGTATTTCGCAGTGGTAAATAACATCTCCGTACTCTTCGTTCAGTTCCATGAAAAACTGTTGAAACTGACGGTGTACTAAGCCATGCGACTTCAAAAAATTTACTATGGTGACTACCAACTTCATCACGTGCTCCAAATTTGCGTATTTAGCACAAAGAGCTTCTTGGTGTACAAAACAATGAATTCCGTACAAATCTTCTGTCGGTAGTCCTAGTTTTTTACGCAACAATGCTACAAGACAATTTTGAGCCCCTCGCATAGCTGGAACTCCATCCGTGGTGAAAGAAACTAACATTTTCCAATTCAGGCCAACGGCTTCAACTGCCTCATCAACTGCTTTTAGCAAGTCGGTACCCCTCGTTGTGTCTTTCATTGGTACTAAATCTAACAGTTCTTCCGTCACTTGCAAATTTGTGTCGACTCCACGAACATAAATCGCTACCTGTTCTGTGTTCGAAATGTCGGTCGACTCGTCCAAAGCAATCGAGAATGCAATACCTTGCAGGTATTATCAATTAACTGCCTGTAGACATTCGCTGCCATACCAGCTATGCGGCGACCTATTGTTTGTCTGGAAAGACTAATTTCACTAAACTTCTCTAATTCCAGTGGCGTCAAGAGTTCCGCTGCCTCAACAATAAACTCCTTGATGTAATTACCATCACTGAAAGGCTTATTCGCTCTTGCAATTTTGAGCGCTATTTTGTAGCTTGCTCTTAAAGACAGGTCGCTACGTTCGGTTGCAGGTAAAAAAAGGAAACAAAATTGAGTGAACTTTAAATTCGAATTCTAACGGCAAATATGTACAAATACAAACATCAGAAACACAAAGATTTGTAAGGGGTACTCACGTTCAGTCCGTCTCGCTGCATAACACTACGTCTTCTTAATTCCGCAACTTGTTTGATCTATCAGTCCCAACCAAATCATTAAGTTCTTTGTGTGTGATGTCATAATGCTGTTCTATTGCAAATTTGCGGTGCTCGGCGAGTATGCGACTGCATAATAGACATTAAGAATTTTCATCCTTCTCTTCGGAAAAATATTGCAATTCCCATTCAGCTCTGAAGGCTCGTGACGTTGTGTCACTACCCCGCCTCTTTGTGAGCGTGTGTTCCATTGCAACAACCACTGTACAGTACTTATAAACTTCCTACGAATCGCTAATAGCGAGGAATAAACACGGCTGCCAGTACGAATCAACTCGCACCATATGCCGGATGAAAAGATGTCCCATCGCACAGCTAGTCTAATGTCGCGCCTTGCCGAGCAGTGCCGCGAAAGACCGAGGAAAGCCGAGTAGTGGCGAGGCGGACAGAGCCCTGGACGTTACGCGTGCAGCACGTCTGTACACGCGTGCATTAATCAACCGCCAGACATTCAATTGCCAACGCCTGTACGACATTCACATGGTAGATTCCCCGCTCTGCCTTATATGTGGCATGCAGGACACCGACGAACATTCTCTGCAGTGTGGTGAGGCAAAGGATGTTTGGCGGCTGACGGAATGCATCATGGCACTCCTCCGACGCACCGACGAATCCACGATCACGACGGACGCTTAATTTTTCCCTGACGCTGTCTTTTTTCCCCTCACAGAAAACGTCGGCAATCTGCTGGATTGGAGGACATGCATTTCACTACGTGCTCTCGCGGGCCGTGATATCAGGCATGGACTATTGGCATTATCTAGTAGAACAACACGAAATCATTCGACGTCATTGTAAATACAAAACGCAATTTGCGAACTTTCTAGGAAGCATCATTCATGTGCCCCCGAAGCGGTGGGGAGTCCCAAGTTTACGTAGTTTCGCAGGATACGATATTACTCCCAGTGAAGTGACGAGGCTGTCACTTTGGCCATATATTTCTTTCCTTTCTTTTCCATAGATTATTTTTTCTGGGACATTAAAATTAAATAAATAGAAAAAAATAAGAATTACGCGCATGTACAGTGTTTCTTTCCCTCTGTCTATCCCTTATCCTGTCAGGAGACGGGGACACCGTGGCCAGGCCTCCCAGCATGACCCCTGCCCACTCTGCCCCTGATCTACTTAGTTTTAATCTGCCAGAAATTTCCTTCAGAAATGCATTTTATTTTGCTAACGTCTTCCAAAACTTCTTTAATTTTTGAAACTTTCTCCGAAACCGAATTTAATTTTGTCACTTCAGTAGACACTAACCCATTTTTTATCGAAAAAATCATTGTGCTTTGCAATTATATCACCTTGTCTAGCGACATTCTTGAAATTATATTCTCACAAACACGCAAGTTCCTTATCCTGTACACACATATAAAGTACTCCTCACCAATTCTGAAACTAAAACTTTCGTGTTACGTTGTGTAATGGCGTCTTTCCTCCACCAATAACACTCAACAATGCTGAATGCCCGTAGCTCTACTCTTTCACTTAAAGTTTCTGCTAATACGTAGTTCAGTACAAACTTCTACAGTAAAAACACATTGGCATACACTGCTTAGCAACAGATTTTATACAATGACAAGGGGCTTTCATATAGCTATATGACAGATTTGGCCTGAACGTTTAAATTAAAATGTTCAGTTAATATTACGTTATGTTAGTACGTCTAGAAGTTAAAAACTTTAATATCGCTTTTAATTGTTTCATAATCACAGTAGCTCATAATCATCATATGGATGCTTCTACAGTACAACCTTTTAAATACTAATAACTGTAAAATCGGAAGGTGCTTCTTGATATAAATCTTACAAGCAGCAAAAGATGTAATGCATTTTAAAAAGCCGGCAGGAGTGGCCGAGCGGTTCTAGGCGCTACAGTCTGGAACCGCGCTGCTGCTACGGTCGCAGGTTCGAATCCTGCCTCGGGCATGGATGTATGTGATGTCCTAAGGTTAGTTAGGTTTAAAGTAGTTTTAAGTTGAAGGGGACTGATGACCTCAGAAGTTAAGTCCCATAGTGCTCAGAGCCAGTTTTGAACTATTTTAAAAAGCAGTTTTTCTTTGTCATACGTTGGCCGCATGCCTAACCTTGCAGCGTGATGCTTTGTCACCAAATAGCACAAGGTGCCGATTTGCAAGAGAACTGTGAGCTGCCAGACGGCAAGTGCTTCTCTTGAATGGAAGAAAGACCACTAGTTTTATAAACATTTATAATCACGCTTGCATTGATTTACATAAAAACAAAGTAGCGTTGTAGGTTGTAGAGTGAATGAATCGCTCATTAGTAACTGCATATATTTCTTAAAATACCGTTTTAAATAGTTCTTTAAATTCAGGAAACTTTTGTACTCGGAGAAACCGATATAATAACTTTTTTTATCGAAATCTCAAGTATTGCCAGTTAAAGGGTTGAAGTGTCTTTCAAGGTAATAACGACACCTGTCGGCCGTGGTCCTATGGCGCCATTTAGCACCCCGCCGCTCTGCACACACCTCTACTGATGGCGCCAGTGCAGGGAAAAAGTCTGCCCTGGCCGACTGCCTGAGCAACGGAGCTTCTCGTCCAGCTCCTAATTCAGCAGCGCAGCCTTGCGCCTGGCTCTTCTGGTTATTTGATTTAGTCTTCGTATTATAGAAGCATGACAATTTAGGAGTTTCTAAATGTGTCGTCAGATGTGCGCTTCGATACCATGACCCCTCAACGAGATAAGAACTTAAATATGTCGCCTCAGCCAGGTGTGTCAACCTGTGTAACACACCATTAACCTGTTGCTGCAGCAAAGTTTTGCATGCGTCTTCCAGACTTATCTGATTAGTTGAATATTTTCTCCATGCATGCTCAATTTTACAATTTTAAAATGCGTTGTCAGATGTAGATTCGAACCTACCCTTCCTCTTGAGGATCAGAGATTAAATCAGCCGATTTTCTTTCTTATTCAAAAGAAATAGCAATATAAATTAATAAACAATCATGGTAGTCGTCGATATAAACTATAAATATACACTGAAGAGCCAAATACTGGTACACCTGCCCAGTATCATGTAGGACCGCCGTGAGCACTCAAAAGTGCCGCAAAAAGACGTTACATGCACTCGACTAATGTCTGAAGTAGTACTGGAGAGAACTGACACCATGAATCCTGCAGGGCTGTTCATAAATCCGTAAGAGTATGATGGGGTGGAGATCTTTTCTGAACAGCACGTTGCAAGGCATCCCGGTTATGCTCAGCAATGTTCGTGCCTGGGGCATCTGGTGGCCAGCGGAAGTGTTTAAGCTCAGAAGAGTGTTACTGGAGCCACTGCGTAGCAATTCTGGACGTGCGAGGTGTCGCATTGTCCTTCTGAAATTGCCCAAGTCCGTCGGACTACACAATAGGCATGAAAGGATGCAGGCGATCAGACAAGACACTTACGTACGTGTCAACTGTCAGAGTCTAATCTAGACGTATCAGGGGTCCTATATCATTCCAACTGCACACGCCCCACACCATTATCGAGCCTCCACCAGCTTTAATAGTTCCCTGCTGAGATGCAGGGTCCATGGTCTTCTGAGGTTTTCTCCATACCCGTACACGGGCATCCACTCGATATCATTTGAAAAGAGACTCGTCCGACCAGTCAACATGTTTCCAGTCATCAACAGTACAAAGTCGGTGTTGACGGGCCTAGACGAGACGTAAAGCTTTGTGTCGTGCAGTCATCAAGGGTACACGAGTGGACCTTCGGTGCCAAAAGCCCATTTCGATGATGTTTCGTTGAATAGTTCGCTCGTTGACACTTGTTGACGACCCAGGATCGCAATATGCAGCAATCTGCGGAAGGATTGCACTTCTGTCATCTTGAACGATTCTCTTCAGTATTCGTTGGTCCCGTTCTTGCAGGATATTTTTCCGGCCGCAGCGATGTCGTTCACAGTACACTCGTGAAATGGCAGCACGGGACAATCCCCATTTCACCACTAATTCGGAAATACTGTGTCCCATCGCTTGTGCACTGACTAGAACACCACGTTCAAACTCACGTAAATCTTGATAAACTGCTATTGTAACAGTAGTAACCAATCTAACAAGCGCGCCAGACACTTGTCTTATATAGGCGTTGCCGACCGCAACGCCGTATTCTATCTTTTTACATCTCTCTGTATTTGAATGTGCATGCCTATACCAGTTTCTTTGGTGCTTCAGTGTACGTTCAAAATGCTTTGCCTCTAATCTTACACATACGTATTCCACCCAGGGCTTATGTTACCGTCAGATCATATGTGTAGTTTTTTAATCTGGATTTATTCGTAGTTGGGGTCATTGAATTTTAAGTAACAAAATATAGATTACTAGTGTGGTGATTTATTAGAAGGGGGTAGATCCAAGGCTCCCCATGAACCGCATATTTTGCCGAAATGAAGTGGCTTGCGTACCTCAGCGATACACGTAGCGGAGCCTTGGGTGCTACCATAGCGGAGGGCTATGTGTGGACAGGTTTGACAAACATATTGTCCCTGAAGTTAGACAGCAATCCTTTCAGAAGTTACATGGCAGCAGTCTGGATGGATGACTGATAAGGTAGTGTAGAAGGTGAATCTGAAAAGTTTGGTGAGCGATCTCGGAAAAAAAATGAAACAAGAGTTGTTGTTGTTGTTGTTGTTGTTGTGGTCTTCAGTCCTGAGACTGGTTTGATGCAGCTCTCCATACTACTCTATCCTGTGCAAGCTTATTGATCTCCCAGTACTTACTGCAACCTACGTCCTTCTGAATATGCTTAGTGTACTCATCTCTTGGTCGCCCTCTATGATTTTTACCCTCCACAGAGCCCTCCAAAGCTAAATTTGTGATCCCTTGATGCCACAGAACATGTCCTACCAGCCGGTCCCTTCTACCTGTCAAGTTGTGCCACAAACTCCTCTTCTCCCCAATTCTATTCAATACCTCCTCATTAGTTATGTGATCTACCCATCTAATCTTCAGCATTCTTCTGTAGCACCACATTCCGGAAGCTTCTATTCTCTGCTTGTCCAAACTATTTATCGTCCATGTATCACTTCTATACATGGCTACACTCCATACAAATACTTTCAGAAACGACTTCGTGACACTTAAATCTATACCCGATGTTAACAAATTTCTCTTCTTCAGAAACGCTTTTCTTGCCATTGCCAGTCTACATTTTATATCCTCTCTACTTCGACCATCATCAGTTATTTTGCTCCCCAAATTGCAAAACTCCTTTACTACTTTAAGTGCCTCATTTCCTAATCTAATTCCCTCAGTATCACCTGACTTAATTCGACTACATTCCATTACCCTCGTTTTGCTTTTGTTGATGTTCATCTCATATCCTCCTTTCAAGACACTGTCCATTCCATTCAACTGCACTTCCAAGTCCTTTGCTGTCTCTGACAGAATTACAACGTCATTGGCGAACCTCAAAGTTTTTATTTCTTCTCCATGGATTTTAATACCTACTCCGAATTTTTCTTTTGTTTCCTTTACTGCTTGCTCAATGTACAGATTGAATAACATCGGGGAGAGGCTACAACCCTGTCTCACTCCCTTCCCAACCGCAGTTTCTCTTTCATGTCCCTCGACTCTTATAACTGCCATCTGGTTTCTGTACAAACTGTAAATAGCCTTTTGCTCCCTGTATTTTACTCCTGCCACCTTTAGAATTTCAAAGAGAGTATTCCAGTCAACATTGTCAAAAGCTTTCTCTAAGTCTACAAATGGTAGAAACGTAGGATTGCCTTTCCTTAATCTTTCTTCTAAGGTAAGTCGTAAGGTCAGTATTCCCACACGTGTTCCAATATTATACGGAATCCAAACTGATCTTTCCCAAGGTTGGCTTCTACTAGTTTCTCCGTTCGTCTGTACAGAATTCGCGTTAGTATTTTGCACCTGTTGCTTGTTAAACTGATTGTTCGGTAATTTTCACATCTGTCAACACCTGATTTCTTTGGGATTGGAATTATTATATTCTTCTTGAAGTCTGACGGTATTTCGCCTGTCTCATACAACTTGCTCACCGGAGGGTAGAGTTTTATCAAGACTGGCTCTCCCAAGGCCGTCAGTACTTCTAATGGAATGTTGTCTACTCCCGGGGCCTTGTTTCGACTCAGGTCTTTCAGTGCTCTGTCAAACTCTTCACGCAGTATTGTATCTCCCATTTTGTCTTCATCTACATCCTCTTCCATTTCCATAATATTGTCCTCAAGTACGTCGCCCTTGTATAGACCCTCTATATACTCCTTCCACCTTTCTGCTTTCCCTTCTTTGTTTAGAACTGGGATTCCATCTGAGCTCTTGATATTCATACAAGTGATTCTCTTTTCTCCAAAGGTCTCTTTAATTTTCCTGTAGGCAGTATCTATCTTGCCCCTAGTGAGATAAGCCTCTACATCCATACATTTGTCCTCTAGCCATCCATGCTTAGCCAATTTGCACTTCCTGTCGATCTCATTTTTGAGACGTTTGTATTCCTTTTTGCCTGCTTCATTTACTGTATTTTCATACTTTCTCCTTTCATCAATTAAATTCAGTACTTCTTCTGTTACCCAAGGATTTCTACTAGCTCTCGTCTCTTTACCTACTTAATCCTCTGCTGCCTTCACTACTTCATCCTTCGGAGTTACCCACTCTTCTTCTACTGTATTTCCTTCCCCCATTTGTGACAATTGTTCCCTTATACTCTCCCTGAAACTCTGTACAGCCTCTGGCTTAATCAGTTTGTTCAGATCCCATCTCCTTAAATTCCCACCTTTTTGCAGTTTCCTCAGTTTTAATCTACAGCTCATAGCCAATAGATTGTGGTCAGAGTCCACATCTGCCCCTGGAAATGTTTTACAATTTAACACCTGGTTCCTAAATTTCTGTCTTACCGTTATATAATCTATCTGATACCTTCTAGTATTTCCAGAATTCTTCCATGTGTACAACCTTCTTTTATGGTTCTTGAACCAAGTGTTAGCTCTGATTAAGTTATGCTCTGTGCAAAATTCTACCAGACGGCTTCCTCTTTCATTTCTTTCCCCCAATCCATATTCACCTACTATGTTTCCTTCTCTCCCTATTCCTACTCTCGAATTCCAGTCACCCATGACTATTGAATTTTCGTCTCCCTTCACTACCTGAATAATTTCTTTTATCTCATCATACATTTCATCAATTTCTTCATCATCTGCAGAGCTAGTTGGCATATAAACCTGTACTACTGTAGTAGGTGTGGGCTTCGTGTCTATCTTGGCCACAATAATGCGTTCACTATGCTGTTTGTAGTAGCTTACCCGCACTTCTATTTTTTTATTCATTATTAAACCTACTCCTGCATTACCCCTATTCGATTTTGTATTTACAACCCTTTATTCACCTGCATTACCCCTATTTGATTTTGTATTTACAACCCTGTATTCACCTGACCAAAAGTCTTGTTCCTCCTGCCTCCGAACTACACTAATTCCCACTTTAACCTATTCATTTCCCTTTTTAATTTTTCTAATCTACATGTCCGATTAAGGGATCTGACATTCAACGCTCCGATCCGTAGAAAACCAGTTTTCTTTCTCCTGATAACGACGTCCTCTTGAGTAGTCCCCGCCCGGATATCCGAATCGGGGACTATTTTACCTCCGGAATATTTTACCCAAGAGTACGCCATCATCATTTAACCATACAGTAAAGCTGCATGCCCTCGGGAAAAAATACGGCTGTAGTTTACCCTTGCTTTCAGCCGTTCGCAGTACCAGCACAGCAAGGCCGTTTTGGTTAGTGTTACAAGGCCAGATCAGTCATTCATCCAGACCGTTGCCCCTGCAACTACTGAAAAGGCTGCTGCCTCTCTTCAGGAAACACACGTTTGTCAGGCCTCTCAACAGATACCCCTCCGTTGTGGTTGCACCTACGGTACGGCCATCTGTATCGCTGAGGCACGTAAGCCTCCCCACCAACAGCAAGGCCCATGGTTCATGGGGGGGGGGGGGGGGGGGGGGAGTTACATACAAAGTATCTGCACTGTAACATAAGCCAGCATGGCCTTGCTGTGCTGGTACTGCGAAAGGCTGAAAGTGCAGCCTTACTTTCCCCGAGGCATGCAGTTCTAGTGTGTGGTTAAATGATGACAGCATCATCTTATATAAAGTATTCCGGAGGTAAAATAGTCTCCCATTCGGATCTCCGGGTGCAGATTGCTCAGGTAAATGTCATCCTCAACAAAGCAGAACTGGCATTATACTGGTAGGAGTGTGGAATATTAGATCCCTCAATCTGGAAAGTAAGTTAGAACATTTAAAAAGCGAAATGGATAGCTTGAAGTTAGATATAGTGAGAATTAGTGAAGTTCGATGGCAGGACGAATACGACTTCTAAGGTGAGAACAGATTTGTAAAAGGAAAATCAAATAGGGGTGATTCAGGAATGGGTTTAATAATGAATAAGAATATAAGAAGACGGGTAAGCTACTATTAACAGCCTAGTGATCTGAAACTTCCTGGCAGATTAAAACTGTGTGCCCGACCGAGACTCGAACTCGGGACCTTTGCCTTTCGCGGGCAAGTGCTCTAGCAGGAGAGCTACCGAAGCTCGACTCACGCCCGGTCCTCACAGCTTTATTTCTGCCAGTATCTCGTCTCCTACCTTCCAAACTTTACAGAAGCTCTCCTGCGCACCTTGCAGAACTAGCACTCCTGAAAGAAAGGATATTGGGGAGACATGGCTTAGCCACAGCCTGGGGGATGTTTCCAGAATGAGATTTTCACTCTGCAGCGGAGTGTGCGCTGATATGAAACTTCCTGGCAGAATAAAACTGTGTGCCCGACCGAGACTCGAACTCGGGACCTTTGCCTTTCGCGGGCAAGTGCTCTACCAGGAGAGCTACCGAAGCACGACTCACGCCCGGTCCTCACAGCATTATTTCTGCCAGTATCTCGTCTCCTACCTTCCAAACTTTACAGAAGCTCTCCTGCGAACCTTGCAGAACTAGCACTCCTGAAAGAAAGGATATTGCGGAGATATGGCTTAGCCACAGCCTGGGGGATGTTTCCAGAATGAGATTTTCACTCTGCAGCGGAGTGTGCGCTGGCAGAAATAAAGCTGTGAGGACCGGGCGTGAGTCGTGCTTCGGTAGCTCTCCTGGTAGAGCACTTGCCCGCGAAAGGCAAAGGTCCAGAGTTCGAGTCTCGGTCGGGCACACAGTTTTAATCTGCCAGGAAGTTTCGTATCAGCGCACACTCCGCTGCAGAGTGAAAATCTCATTCTGGAAACATCCCCCAGGCTGTGGCTAAGCCATGTCTCCGCAATATCCTTTCTTTCAGGAGTGCTAGTTCTGCAAGGTTCGCAGGAGAGCTTCTGTAAAGTTTGGTAGGTAGGAGACGAGATACTGGCAGAAATAAAGCTGTGAGGACCGGGCGTGAGTCGTGCTTCGGTAGCTCTCCTGGTAGAGCACTTGCCCGCGAAAGGCAAAGGTCCCGAGTTCGAGTCTCGGTCAGGCACACAGTTTTAATCTGCCAGGAAGTTTCATATCAGCGCACACTCCGCTGCAGAGTGAAACTCTCATTCCAGCCTAGTGATCCATTGTCGTTGCCAGGATAGACACGAGACCAACACCCACCACATACTTACAAGTTTATATGCCAACTAGTTCTGCAGATGATGAAGAGATTGAAAGATTGCCTGATGATATAAAAGAAATTATTCACAAAACCAAGGAAGACGAAAATTTAATTGTGATGTCGGACTGTAATAACACAGTCGAAAAAAGGAAGAGACGGAAAAAATATTAGGAGAACATGTACTGGGAAAAACAAGTAAAACGGGAAGTCATGTGGAAGAATTTGGCACAGGACATAATTTAATCATTGCTAACAATTGGTTTAAGGATAATGAAAGAAGACTGTATACGTGGAAGGGACCTGGAGACACTGGAAGCTTTAAGACCGATTATGCACTGGTAAGACAAATATTTCGGAACCATATTTTAAACTGTAAGATATTTCTGGGGCTGATGTGGACACTCACCATAATTTATTGGTTATGAACTGTATATTAACAGCGAAGAATTTGCAAGAATATACGAAATTTAGAAGATGGGCCATGTATACATTAAACAAAATACAGAGGTAACTGACTTTTTGAAAGAGAGCATTAGGCAACGATTGAAAGAAACAGACGAAGGGTACACAGTAGGTAGCGAATGAGTAGCTCTGAGAGATTAAATAGTGGGGGCAGGAGACCATAAAATAGGTAAAAACACAAGGCCCATTGTAAATCCTTGGATGTAACAGGAGAAACTGAATTTAATTGACGAAGGAAAAAAATAAAAAATTCTGAAAATGAAGCATACAAAAGAGTATACAGATGTCTGTCTAGAAATGAGATTGAGAGTGCACAGTGACTAAGTAGGAATGGCCGGAGGACAAATGCAAGTGTGTGGAAGCATGTGTAACTCGGGGAAATATAGGTACCACCCATATTAAAATTAAAGAGAAGTTTGGAGAAAACAGAAGTAGCTGTATAAATATCAAGCGCTCAGATTCAAAACCAGTACCAAGTACTGTGGGGAAATCTGAAACATGGAAGTTATGTAAATATAGTGCTAAACAAGTGAAATGAGCTTAAAGGCAATATTATGGAACGAGAGGAGTAATTATATGCAGGTGGGATGGGAGTCATGATATCGCGATAAAAATTTGACACAGGACTTAATGCAGGAAGTCAAAACAACGCCCCTAAATTAGACGACATTCCCTGAACCTACTGCTATCCTTCTGAGGGTGAGACGCGATAAAACTGCTCTACTTGATGTGCAAGATTTGTGAGACAGGGATGTACCTTCAGATTTCCAGAAGACTGTAATATATCCAATTCCAAAGCAAGCAGATGCTGACAGATGTACATGCAGTGCACTATTAGTTTTATAGCTCAGGATTGTGCTGACACAAATTATCGACAGAAGTATGGAAAAGCTGTTATCAACGAACCTGGGATAAGACTAGTTTGAGTTCCAGAGATATGATGGAACAAGCGAAATAATACAAATTTAAACTTGTCGTAGAAGATCGGTTAATTAAATGCAAACATACATTTATTGCAGTTGTGGACACAGAGATAACTTTAGACAGTATAAACTGGAATAGACTCTTTCAAATGTTGAAGTTGTCTGGAGTAAAATACGGCAACCGAAACGTTATATGGAGGGTGATTATAATTAAAGTCAAAATGTCAAAACAGTGTAGAAATAACACCACTGGCCAGAATGACGTCAAATTGCAACGGAATATTATCGGAGAAGGGGGAAAACATATGGCAAAAGGAAAAAAAATAGTGTGAAAATTGATCAACAGATGGCGCGGTACGTGTCAGAATAGTAAACGAAATCACGTGTCATGCGCACGACCCATTGAAGTTAGTATAAACACGCCGGGTACACGGCTTTTCCTTCTTACGCGTCTGCGACGTTCGCCAGGAGTGTCTCAGCGCAGGATCGCACTCTGCTTGTAAATCTGTATTACAAGAATGACGACTGTGCACACGTCACTCTGCAGAAGTTCCGGACACTGAAGGGTTTGAAAACAGGAATTGGTCCGATGACTGCCGTGGGTCTTGAGAAAATGCTTCGGAAATTCGAAAAGATGGGTTCTTTTGGTGCGCAACCTGATAGAGGGAGGAAACTAATTTTTTCGAAGTCATTGGAAGCAGTGGCCACAGCAGTGCAGGAGGAGACGAGTGGTGGTGTACAAACGTGTAGTGCACGGAGAACTGCCCGAACATTGGACATACCCATGAGCACGGTCTGTAAAATCCTACGAAACTTCCTTCTTTGTTATTTATTCAGAATTACCCATAAGCACGAGTTGCTTCCTGTTGACCTGCCAGCAAGAGAGACCTTTGCTTTAGAATTTCTTGCTAGCATGGAAGTGGACAATGATTGGCCGTGGAAGAAATTGTGGACAAACGAAGCCCACTTCCATGTGACAGGATATGTAATACGTAGAATTGTCGAATATGGGCAACGGAAAATCCACACGCAAATCAACCAGTACCACTTCATTGTGAAAAGTTCACTGTGTGGTGCGGATTTACGGCATCATTTATCATAGGGCCATATTTTTTCGGAGAGACAGGTGCTTCCCGACTTGTTACCTGTACCATCACTGGTAAGCTCTATGAGTGTCTTTTGCGCAACCACGTCATTCCAGCTCTCCAACAGTGTGGATGTATGGATGGATCATTTTTATGCAAGATGGCGCACCTTCGCACATCCAGTTAAGTAGCTGCTGAAGTGCCATTTCGGAAATACTGGAATTATCAGCCGCCATTTCCATAGCTGATCTTAATCCGCGTGATTCTGGCTGAGGGGCTATCTGAAAGACGTTGTGTTCAGTGATCCGATTGCGAACTTAGCTGCATTGAAGGCTCGCATTGTGTAACATGATCTGAACGTGAGCCTGGAAACACTTCGATCACTTGTGAAAAATGCTGTTTCTCCATTGCAACTTGGAGAAAACGGTGGACAGATTATTCAACATGTTTTGCGCCAATCACACGGAAATCAATCATCCAATATGACTTGGATTGATGATTTCTATGCGGTTTTTGGACTCAGGACAATTATAAACAGGTGTGATTAATGCTTTTTATGCGGTTTTTGGCCTCAGGACAACTAAAAACCGATTTTTCCGATCCGATCTGACATTACCTTGCCGTGGTGGACGGGCTTACATAACTAACTGTATCACACCTGTACACCCATGCACGCTGAATAGTACACTTCGTTTAACGTCAGACGTACACATTGGGCATTGTTGTATTATCCATTTATCATTTATAGTCGAGCACTATAAAATTATAATACTTACAGCGCCATCTATTGCTACATGTTGTAACTATTTATTTTTCTTCTGCCGTACGTTTTCCCCTTCCTCCGATCATATTCCGTTGCAATTTGACGTCATTCTGATCAGTGATGTTATTTCAGCAGCAGTTTGAAAGTTTAACTTTAATTATAATCACCCTGTACAACTTATACAGCTGCCAGGTGGCAGCTTTTAGAGTCGAAGTGCATATAATGGCTCAGTGGTGGAGAAGGGAATGAGACAGAGCTGTAGCATATAAGCTACACTGAACAGTCAGTAAAGGAAAGCTAAAAAGTTTTGGAGAAGGAAGTACAGTTCAAGGAGAAGAAAGAAAAAGGCTGAAGTTCTCCGATGACACTGTAATCCTGCCGGCGACGGCAAAGGACTTGGGAGGTAGTTGAACGGAATGGATAGCGCCGTGAAAGGAGAATTTAAGATGAACAAAAAAAACTCAAAATAAACCTAATGGAGTGTACTGGAACTGAATCAGACGATGATAGGGCAATTATATTTCTAAATGAGTTACTAAAGGTAGTAGACGAATTTTGATATTTGGACCGTAAAGCAACTGACAATGGCTGACTTAGAGGGCATGTAAAATGTAGACTGTCAATGGCAAGAGATGTGTTTTTGAAGAAGAGAAATTTGTCAGCATCAAATACACATTCAAGTGCTAGAACTATATTTTCTGAAGGTGTCTGTCTAGAGTATAACTTTGTGCAGATGCTAAACGTGGACGATGTGCAGTTCAGAGAAAACGAGAACAGAAGGTTTTGAAACATGGTTCTGAAGGAGAATATTGAGAAAGTACCAAATAGAATTAGGGAGAAAAGATATTTGTGGCATAATTTGCCAGAACGATTGTTCAATTAGTAGGACACATTCTGAGACAAGAAGGCTTCATCAGTTTAGTACTGGAGGTAAGTGTGTGTTTGGGGAGGGGGGAGGGGAGGGCAGGGGTAAAAATTGTATGAGGAAAGGGTTGGGTTGTTTTGGGGAAAGAGACCAGACAGCGAGGTCATCGGTCTCATGGGATTAGGGAAGGATGGGGAAGGAAGCCGGCCGTGCCCTTTGAAAGGAACCATCCCAGCATTTGCCTGGAGCGATTTAGGGAAATCACGGAAAACCTAAATCAGGATGGCCGGACGCGGGATTGAACCGTCGTCCTCCCGACTGCGAGTCGAGTGTCTAACTACTGCGCCACCTCGCCGGGTTGTATGAGGAGACCAAGATACAAAGGCAGTAAGCGAGCTCATGTAGAATGTGGGTTGCAGTAGTATTTGGAGATGTAGAGACTTGTGCAGTATAGAGTAGCTTACATTAACAAAAGATGGATAAGTGTCAGATTACAAATAAGAGGTCTGAGTTAAATGCTCTGTCGGCCGTAGCAGCTATTCTGTCTCCTCTCGCTCTTCTCGGCCCTTGCTGTAATGTGTAAATGTACGGAAGTCAACATGCACTGTGGTTCGGAATGTACGCCGTACGCTTTCAGAATAAGTGACAGGGTAAATCGCTTCAGAGTTAGGTGGAAGGCAAGGGCGTACCATCTAAAATAAAACTATAGTTTTCAAACCACCCTGTATTAAGTATTGACACTGTCTTACTAAGTGGCAGTATCCAGGTGAGACATACTGTAACCCAGTATAGGGAAATATGTAGTTGGCTGAAACCAATCACTACAATATAACAAAAAGAACTAATGACACTGTCTCGTGTTGAAGTGAGTCATGTGCTGAAATTTTTTTTCCAACAGAGAGATCTCGTCTAAATAGTCAACCACAGCAGCGGTTATAATCCTCGCGTGCAGAGAGGCAAGTTCACTGAACTGCACTGCCTTACCATGTTTAAATTTATTTGCAAACACATTCTCTGAGGTCAATACTTGGACATACTTCTTGTCGCTATTTGTACAGTGCCGTACGTCTGAGAATCTGAGAGCGACTGCCCTCGCAGAATGCTGCCGATCGGTGATATTTCACATGGACAGCAGGCCGACAGCCCGACAGCAAGTCTTTGTCATACATCATCCAGGGCTCGACCCCGCAGCACCATCAACTCAAAATGAAAAAGAACCAAGCAAGAAGGCAGCTGACCAGAGAATTGTCCGCAGAAATAATAGGTCACACCAATCACGAATCTGTTGGTGTTTACGTTGATAATACTCTGTCTTGTCCCGACTGTCAAATAACAATGTAATAAATACATTACACTAACAGGAAGGAAAGCAATTCCGGTATTTTATTAACATGTTTTACCTCTTCATCCCTGTTAAATTTCGGTTCAGAATTACAAAATATGCTACACGAAATGTCTAGTGGCCCAGATCCTAGAATCTTGTACTGAACGGCGCACTGTGCCTACTTACAGGGTACAAAGAGCCTCTTTCGCAAAATGGGGATTTGTAAGCCACTGTATTGAAACCTAGTAAAGTAACGTCCAGTCTTGTTACGGTAAAAAAGAACCATCTAGATTGGTTTCAAATTTAACTCACTTAATGGTCTCCCAGAAATGGCTTCCATGGAATCACTCGCATAAAGTAATAGCATTTCACTCCGCCTGTAGTAAACTGAGACCAGTCAAGTGCTAGTCACCATCCGTTAGTGATTTCCATACGGGTTTGTAAGCATCGGCAAGATTCCTCAGCTCATTTTCTCGCGATACACTATGTGATCAAAAGTATCCGGACACCTGGCTGAAAATGACTTACCAGTTCGTGGCGCCCTCCATCGGTAATGCTGGAATTCAATATGATGTTGTCTTGATGACAGCTTCCACTCTTGCAGGCATACGGTCAGTCAGGTGCTGGAAGTTTTCTTGGAGAATGGCAGCCCATTCTTCACGGAGTGCCGCACTGAAGTGACGTATCGATGTCGGTCGGTGAGGCCTGACACGGAGTCGGCGTTCCAAAACATCCCAAAGGTGTTATATAGGATTCAGGTCAGGTCTCTGTGCAGACCAGTCCATTACTGGGACGTTATTGTCGTGTAACCACTTCGCCACAGGCAGTGGATTATGAACAGGTGCTCGATCGTGTTGAAAGATGCAGTCGCCATCCCCGAATTGCCCTTCAACAGTGGAAAGCAAGAAGGTGCTTAACACAACAATGTAGGCCTGTGCTGTGATAGTGCCACGCAAATCAACAAGAGGTGCAAGATCCCTCCATGAAAAACACCACCGCACCATATCACCACCCCCTCCTAATTTTACTGTTGGCACTATACACGCTGGCAGATGACGTTCACCGGGCGGTCACCATATCCACACTCTGCCATCGAATCGCGACATTGTGTACCGTGATTCGTCACTCCACACAACGTTGTTTCCACTGTTTAGTCGTCCAATGTTTAAACTCCGTACACCAAACGAGGTGTCGTTTGACATTTTCCGGCGTGATGAGTGTCTTATGAGTAGGCGCTCCACCATGATATCCTAGTTTTCTCACCTCCTGCCTAACTGTCATCGTACTTGCAGTAGAACCTGATGCAGTTTAGAATTCCTGTGTGATGGTGTATTACACATTACGACCCTCTTCAACTGTCGGCGGTATCTGTCAGTCAACAGACGAGGTCGGCCTGTATGCTTTTGTGCTGCACGTGTACCTTCACGTCTCCACCTCGCTTTCACGTCGGAAACGGTGGACCTAGGGATGTTTAGGAGTGTGGAAATCTCGCGTTCAGACGTGTGACACAAGTGACACCCAATCACCTGACCACGTGCGAAGTCCGTGAGTTCCGCGGTGCGCCCCATTCTGATCTCTCACCATGTCTAATGACTACTGAGGTCGGTGATATGGAGTACCTGGCAGTAGGTGGCACCACAACGCATCTAATATGACGAACGTATGTTTTTGGGGGTGTTCAAATGGTTCAAAAAATGGTTCAAATGGCTCTGAGCACTATGGGACTCAACATCTTAGGTCATAAGTCCCCTAGAACTTAGAACTACTTAAACCTAACTAACCTAAGGACATCACACACACCCATGCCCGAGGCAGGATTCGAACCTGCGACCGTAGCAGTCCCGCGGTTCTGGACTGCAGCGCCAGAACCGCTAGACCATTCAAATGGTTCAAATGGCTCTGAGCACAATGGGACTTAACTGCTGTGGTTATCAGTCCCACAGAACTTAGAACTACTTAAACCTAACTAACCTAAGGACATCACAGACACACACCCATGCCCGAGGCAGGATTCAAACCTGCGACCGTAGCGGTCGCGCGGTTCCAGACTGTAGCGCCTAGAACAGCTCGGCCACCCCGGCCGGCTTTTGGGGGTGTCCGAATACCTTTGATGCCGACCGGGGTGGTCGAGCGGTTCTAGGCGCTACATTTTGGAACCGCGCGACCGATACGGTCGCAGGTTCGAATCCTGCCTCGGGCATGGGTGTGTGTGATGTCCTTAGGTTAGTTAGGTTGAAGTATTTCTAAGTTCTATCGGACTGATGACCTCAGATGTTAGGTTCCATAGTGCTCAGAGCCATTTGACCCATTTGATACCTTTGATCACAGAGTGTATGTTAGCGTGCATGATGCTGTGTGACACGGTGTAGTTAGGCGCAGTACTGAGAGCTGTGGCCTGTGAGTCAGTCAGAACATTTGCAGCGAGCTGATTATAATCTCTTACCAGGAAGCTTGCGTCAAACAAGTAGCTGCCAGCACCGAACCAAAGGCAATACCAAGTTGCTTACTTGTGGATGGAATGTTTTATCATAAAAAGGGCATCCTCCTTAGGTCATGCAGCGAAGCCAGTGCCTGTCAGATGAGGGGCATTGAAAGGGTTTCATCTCAAGTTATCACTGTGCAGGAGATCAAGCTGAGCGTGTATAGCAGGCTGTGCACGTCCTGTTAATGGAGTCTTCAAAGCAAGACCAGGAGTGCGCGTGGGAGCCATGTTAACGCCAGGTGCACCTGTCCCGGGGATGCACCAGCGATAAGCGCTTTCTCGTGCGGTTAATCCTATCTAATGGGGCCGCCAGCGCTATTGTAACACGGCTAGCAACCACGCGGACCCCACAAAGCAGTATTCTGTGATGCCGAGATTGTACCCGGCCAAAACTTCATAATGCATCATGTTCCAGCAGGCCAGACACACACAGGCGTACAGATTTTGAGAAGCCGACACTGTCATCTTTACCTGCCTTCTACTCCTGTTGAGTCATTACTTTCACAACTAATGCAAATGACTGAATTAAATATAAACTTCAACACTTCTAAGCGTGTCACAATAGGTTCTCTAGTTAGTTGCTTCTCTTTCAGGTAGAAGAAACGGTGGTCATCGGATTGTCATATATGATTTCTAGCGTCCAATATTATATTTCAGTTGCTATGCATCGATGATTCAAATACAGTGTAGTGGGCACACTGTAAAAATTCTCCATGCACTCCTGATGCGATCATATTCTGATGATGATTCTTATTGACGCTAACGTTCTAATTACTATTAATCGGCACCTTATTTCCAGGTTTCTGTCATTGCAGTAACTTCCACGTGAAAGAACATATTGACACAAGAGAAATTACGTACAATAATACAATTATACTCTCCTACAGGCACCCTACATTTACTTTACATATAAAATAAAGTACGAACAAATATTTTGTCGTATTACAGTACCAATCTGATTGCATTTAAAGGCCATAATTTATTCAGCCTGGACGTCTTGAGTGACGCCACAGGATCACCATCTCAGGTCAAGTGAGCGTTAGTAGTGTGTCAAGGAGAGAACGAGACTACCTTCAAATGACCTTTGATGTCATGTTACTGCTCGTGTAAGCGTGCATATTATATTCAGGGTCACTGGTGACGCTTGCCTAGGTCACCTGTGGGGAGAGGAGCAGGAGAGGGAGCAAGGAAGAAAGGTGTAGGAGGTCGGTCAATGCGAATCAAGCTCTTCCCTCCCATCTGCCGTTTTGCTCTCGTTCAATAGGAATCGTTCGAGGTCTGTACTCTACAGTCAGATGGTCACAGGGAATTTTTCCTCTGAATTAAAGAAAATAACGTTATTATCAAACTGTTAACGACATTAACTACAATGCCATCTGCGCATTCAGTCTGGTACCGCGCGACCGCTAGGGTCGCAGCTTCGAATCCTGCCTTGGACGTGGATGTGTGTGATATCCTTAGGTCAGTTAGGTTTAAGTAGTTCTAAGTTCTAGGGGACTGATGACCTCAGATGTTAAGTTCCATAGTGCTAAGAGCCATTTTTGAACCATCTGCGCAATGAATTGTTATTTTGCATACACACAGAGGCAATGTGTAATATGGCGCATGATATGTGCAAATATGATGACACACGGCGTATGACATGCATAAATACGTCGATGAGTGTCTCGAATCGATGTATATCACCTGCTGTGCATGCGATCGCGATTGCATCATTCCTCAGAACTGACCCTGCTATACACATGTCGCGATTTTATTTTTTTTTTGTTGCAAATATTGCACGTCGCTCCTTGGAATTTGAGAGACGCAGGTACTGGTGTACCATATGACTGGTCACTGCAGCAGCTTCTGATGACCACACTACACCATGCATATTCAACTTCATGATGTTCACGATGTAAGCAGATAAATAATATCAACAACTTTATGTGTTGCTGAGACTCATAATTAATATAGTGCTCAAAAGTACCCCTATTATTTAGCAATCCTGCGCTTTTGCTATTCAAACGAGGCCTGTACTCTGTAGTGAGGGGACCAGGTGCTCTATGAGAAGAAGATTTAATATAAGATAATGACATCGTAGCATAGTCTGCACACCATTGGTCAAGGGCCTTTCTCCCCCCCCCCCCCCCACCCCCAGCTGTTAGGCAATTTTCTCTGAATTAATTAATTAATTAGAAGAAAAATGACTTTATTATCAGATTACTACACAGGAATGCACATCTCATAGGTGACATTTCTGTAGAATGTTAGTTGAGCAGCATATTATTTTAGTGAACGCATGAAGACAACCAAATCTAATCTAAATATACCAAGAAACGCGGTGTTAGATGTGTAAATATGCCACATAAAATACATAATGAATGGCGCACATTCATACACCTCCACCTGAATTATACCGTGATATGTACAAATATACAGATTGAAATGCAAATGTATGCCTGCCTAACGTTAAGAAAGCAAATTAATTTTGAGTGCTCCAAGACAATGAATTTCAATACCTGTCAGCATGTATCCACCTATCTCTAATTATTATTATGAGCGTATTCCACACACAAATATACACATGTCAGCAACAACAACAGTCCATATATGCTTATTCACAGCCTTCTACATCAAAAGATTATAGTTCATTTGGAGCCCAAGCAGTATCAAATGGTTCAAATGGCTCTAAGCTCTATGGGACTTAACATATGAGGTCATCAGTACCCTAGACTTAGAACTATTTAAACCTAACTAACCTAAGGACAGCACACACATCATTGCCCGAGACAGGATTCAAACCTGCGACCGTAGCAGCAGCGCGGTTCCGGACTGAAAGCAGTATCACTCAATAGATATGGCCCCATCTTTATATATGTGACTAATATATCTGAATGCCCAAAATCATTGTACCTTACTGAACTTACTATGAAGCAAAATAATACCATGGTAAGGTAAAATGGAAAGAAAAAAATCCCTGTTTCGTTGTTGTTGTTGGTGGTGTGTTTGTTGCCACCGCCGGCCAGAGTGGCCGAGCGGTTCTAGGCGCTACAGTCTGGAACCGCGCGACCGCTACGGTCGTAGGTTCAAATCCTGCCTCGGGCATGGATGTGTGTGATGTCCTTAGGTTAGTTAGGTTTAAGTAGTTCTAAGTTCTAAGGGATTGATGACCTCAGAAGTTAAGTCCCATAGCGCTCGGGGCCATTTGAACCATTTGTTGCCACCGATCAGTATATGTTAATAAAATTAAGACACGATACACAGGTCTTGTTATACGTCGCACCTTTATGTAAAACTATCAGTGCATTCTGACAATTTTTTGTATTTGTATCATGTTCATACAAAATGTGGTTCAAAATGGTTCAAATGGCTCTGACCACTATGCGACTTAAATTCTGAGGTCATCAGTCGCCTAGAACCTAGAACTACTCAAACCTAACTAACTTAAGGACATCACACACATACATGTGCGAGGCAGGATTCGAATCGGCGACCGTAGCGGTCGCTCGGCTCCAAACTGCACCACCTAGAACCGCATGGTCACCCCGGCCGGCTACAAAATGTGTTCTATTGCATATGTATATTACGTCTGAATGCAACAAGAAGACAAGTACATAATCAATTTACGATTCTGGTTCCTACCTCGATGACGCAACAAAATGACAGTAAATATTAAGGATCTCCAAAAAAAGCAACGATGTACCAGATCTGTAGCGACATTTTAGCAGCATCCTACGGATGCGTTCGCCTCTGATCATAGGGGGTACATCCCAGAGTCGTGGCAGCGAAAACCTTGGTACATGTTTTGGCTTTCGTTGAGACATCCGACGCAGGTATCACCAATTCTCTTCTGTCAGCTTCAGCAGTGTATGCCAGTGTGATAGAAAAATCATTCAACATAAATTGTCGAAGTATCTGAACTACTTGTTTTAAAAAATGCACTGCAGTGGGTTAAAGTCGTAATTTTCTATTGTTAGATAATAATATGCTGTCTTAACTTTTTATCATATTTGCATACCCACCACGTTATCAGCGACATATGCATACCATGTGGATGAATTTTGTGGTACCCGACCTTCGCTCCGGAGTGCTAAGGCCGCTGGTGTATTCTTGTTCCACCTTACGTTGCACACAGAGAAAAAATTCTACTGTTCAACATTAATAAAGGAATAGTAGTCATCATCTGCACAGGCTTCCCCTCCTCGGTGGTTAAGATTTTAGTGTTACCTCCAACGTTGAAAAAAATTGTTTTATAAACAATTGCAGTACTTATATTTTGTATGTTGTACCATTAACTTACCAGGGAATAGTCCAATTTGCTATGCTGAAAAACACGTTGAAATGTCTCACGAATAAAGAATACACCTAAAGAAAAGTGCTGTCATAATTTTTGCTGATATGGCACACTAAAAATATTTTTTTAATGTTAAATTTAGTCACTTTCACCGTACTGAGAACGTTTTAAAACAGCGATTTATACAGCCCTTCCTGCCTAGCACGATCATCGGCAAATAATCGAATGCAGCCGTGACAAGAGGGCGTAGTGCTGTGTAGCGTCAGTTTCAAAGTGTACACACGTGAACTTTAAGCAATGAAACCTCCCAAAAATGTTTCAAATCATTAATTTTTTGAATAACTTGCAGTTCGTGTTGACGGCTACACTGCTGCAGATGTAATTGTTACACAAAAGACTGCCAGAGGAAAGAAAATCAAAGCAATGTATGATGTTACATTATAGATGACTTTCATCGATAGGGACTTTCATTTACTGACATTAAATATTTTATAACAATTCATGTTGCACAGTTGTTATGATAGTTTTGGAGCTTTAAGCTGTGAAAATTCTTTTCTCGAGAGGCTGAATCACACTGTTACTTCCAGGAGGAATCCGAAGTACATTAACAGTCTTTTCGTCTTCCTCCTAAAGACGGAGGTGTCGCTACGTCCAGCCAAAGTTACAACTAAAGCAGTGAATAATTTGCTGCAAATGGAAAGACGGCATTTCGGATGTAACATTGCAGATTATTCTGTCCCACGTTCCATGTAGATTACAAGACTATGGAAAGTAAATAACCCTCATTTTTAATTTGTCGTCCTACTTCGCCTTGATGTCACTAAAGACAGTGATAAAGCTGTGGAAACAGTAATCCACTGAAATAACCAGTGGCACTGTTGTATACGAATGTGTCATAGCATTCATCGACTGCACCGGTGACTCTGTTGTTCGCTCGAAATAATAAAGAGCAGTTTGCACAAAACCTGACTGATTGACATTATATGCAGCTTTTAGGGGATAACAAAAAGCTTTGTCTTCAAGGCATCCTGGATTTCTCTGTATTAGTACTAATTAATGATATCACCTCTTCACATTTTTTTGAGGAAAACTATATAATTTTGCGACTTCCTTTTCCATATAATTCACTGAATCTGTTGAATCAGGACGAAGAAGCCTGGGAATCAGTACTGCTCATCGCACTTGCAACGCAGAGCACCCACCTCTTAGATCTCTCTCGGTAACGGTGCACTGACTATCACCAGCAGTTCTAAATATTTCGAATAGTTTTGCTGTTACACTTTTAGGGTTTCATTTCGGTACTTGTTTCATATTTCATGCGAATCTTTCTTCCATTTATACAATTAACGTTAGATTTTAAAACGTCACGAGGTTTGCATGGTGCTTACGTTTAAACGAATTCTCACTACTAACTTTAACTCAAAAATTTAGAGAGTTTTCCTTCTAACTGAAAACTATTATCGTGCATGCCTTCTTTGGGCCTGGAAGGTACTGTATTTTTGGTCCGGATTTTAATGACTGCATCAATCATCATTCGCACCAAAATTCACAGCACCGTTGGAGTTCTCTCCTGTTTCGTCTAACGTATCCATAATTCCCAACGAAATGTCGGCACTATTGAAACGAATGTCCAAGATATTAACTAATAAACAACCCATGTATGTCTTCAGGAGAAGTAGGTGATATCGATTGCATACAAAGTTCTCCATATTTCATCTTTGCAAGGTTGAAATCATTAGTTTGATTCCATATTACTGAGAATTGATGCCTCCTGTACAAATTCAGATGGTATTAGTAAGCATATGCCAAAAAAGTCACGAAGAAAATTAAGTTTTATCTCCATTGTTAACACTTACCCATACCTCAAAGCTAACTGCTAACTGTGATTTATGGTAAATGAGTTACAAATTCGAGTGCACAGTAACGGTGAACAATTGTGTCAGAGAAACTGTCAACAGAAAGTAAAACTCGTTTTTATTACGATCACGTTGTGCTGTATCTGTCTAACAATGCGCCCTAAACCCTGGATATGTGCCCGCTGTGTTCTACATTCGCTGTTTGCAACAGCTACGACGCATGTATACGTCTCTCTGAGCTACGGTTTTGGCAAATTTCAACGATTTTTAAAAGTGGTTGCAGTGTGTCTCAGCAACTTAAGACTTAACATCGTGTTTCTATCAGCGTATTATGCCCGTACACAATTTTTCAGGACAGTTTTCAACGTATCAGGCTGCACAGTTCCCTTGTTAGTCAAAGCTCACACCTGTATGAATAAGTTTCCAACAGTAAGTTGTGTAGCTCCTGGTACAGCGGTAGCAACCACATTACAATACTTTTGCGTCGACGCATAGAAGCCTAAGAGAAAAAATATTGTCTCGTATCAAACTAAAGCAGATGAGGTCAGTGGGCTTCCCATATTAAGAGATGGATTACTGCAATTCTTCTTATTTTTCTTCATCGGCTTTTGCAGTGTTTACAACAAAGGCTGTATTCCACAGAAGGCATCTATGGGATAGCGAAAACCCTATACAATAAACTATGCAGGATCAAAATGAATATGAGATCTGCGAGTGGGAAGCCTTGCCTTCTTCTCTCTAGTCCTGATATTCGTGTAATCGAGACGTGCCGTATTCCAGCATACCAATATTTTTTCCCATGTCAGTTAATTAACCGAACCTGACTACAACGTCACACTACGAATCTTAAGTGTGCTGTGTGGAGTTATGGGGCTGCTGAGATATGTTCTGCAGAACGATACACAGATGTTTGTATTATTCTGTGCTGTGTCGGAGACAACGATCCATGAGAATTCAGCATAGCTACTCTCCCAGGAATTACATTGTGTGTTCACTTGGGAAAGATGATTGTCAACAACGAACATCATATTTTTCACACCAACTAAGCCATCGAAGTTGTATAGCTCGTCAGAGCACTGAATGGTGTCAGAGATGCTAACTAGCTGTTCTCGAATGTATCTGTTCAAGGTCAAGTGCGTCCAATATTCGAAGTATGTGCGACTAAGTGTACTACACAGTTGATGGATTGTGTTTATTAACCGACAGTGTCAAAAGTGCTTACGATGATGTGGTTGAATATATAGTGTAAAATGAAGTTCGTGTGAGTGTAGAACAGAGCCAATGCATTGATGCATTCGGACAATCTGATATACGAGCAGAGCTGAAGACATATACAGGAAGAAAAAGTCACGGACTCGGATTTCGCAGCGCGGTTCCTAACGTACTGGCAGTACAAAAATTTCTCTGACAAAATTTCATCCTGCGCAGATTTCTGGCAGTAAATGAACGTTACAGATCGGCAATCTGGCAACACTGTAGTCACATGTACGGTAACTACCTCTGTCAGAACATAGTGGTAATGCTCTGCAATTAGTGCGTTGGATAGCGTTTTGGATTAGCATGCAGGACGTCGAGAGTTCGATTATGACTCATGGATTATTTGTTTCCATTTGCTACAAGTAGGTTCGAATCCTGCCTCGGGCATGGGTGTGTGTGATGTCCTTAGGTTAGTTAGGTTTAAGTAGTTCTAAGTTCTAGCGGACTGATGACCTCAGATGTTAAGTCCCATAGTGCTCAGAGCCATTTGAACCATTTTGCTACAAGTAGTCTGCGTGGTACGGTATCTGACGTCTTAATGGTCATACGTCGATTACAGTGGGTCTTCTACAAAAAATTTGCAATTACGTACCACGAACACTGTAATGAAAGTGCAATCGTTTTCACTGGTTAGTATGTAAAGAAATCTTTTGCACGTCGTGGACGCGTATTGTTTCGCACCATTGCATTTACTAGATTCCAAACCACTTTCCTGTGTACCCTCCCCCAATGGTTCCACCGAAATTATTTTCAAAGCATGATGCTAGCGTCCGCAGCTCGTGTTCTAGTGGCTACCGTTGCTACCTCTGGATCATGGGGTCCTTGGGTTCGATTCCCGGCCAGGTTGAGGATTTTCTCTGATTGCTTGTGTTGTAGTCATCATTTCATCATCATCATTCGTGACAATGGTTAGACTGGAATCTGAAAAAATTGGGCTGTATGAAAATTGGGACTTTGTGTGGGTGCTGCTGACCGCGCAGTTGAGCGTCCCAAAAACCAAAGATCATTACCATCATCATCATCATCATCATCACCATCATCACGTTGTTAGCCCTACTGGTGACTTAAGGTCCCAACGGATTGTAATGGAACTGAACGTGGCAGGAATAATAGTTGGTATTAATCGACGGGACCCTTGGGGCAGGGACATAGAAACAGGTTTAGAATTTAGTAGATGGAGTGGTGCGAAACAATTAGCGTCCATCAACATGAAAAAGCTTTCTTTAAAAGCTGACCAATGAAAACGATTGTATTTCCATTTCTGTGTTCGTAATACGTGACTGCAAATGTTTTGTAGAACGCTCACTGTAATCGTTGTATGATGATTAAGACGCCAGATACCGTACCATGCAGACTACAGACTACTTTTAGCAAATCAAGACAAATAATCCACGATCCAGAAACGAGCCCTCCACTTCCGGCATGCTGACCCAAAACGCTATCCACTGCACCAACTGCACAGCACTACTGCTATATTCTGACAGAGGTAGTTACCGTACACGTGATTAAAGTGTTGCCAGATCTTTAACATCCATTTACTGCCCGAAATTGGTACAGGACATAATTTTGTAACAGATATTTTTGTATAGCCAGTAAGAGGGGAACTACGCTGCGAAGTCTGAGTGCAAGAATTTTTCTTCCCCCTGTATAACACAGGTATTCGCAATGCATTGCTGCATTTATAATGGATGGGAGGAATGACGAATGTCTGTTTATTAATAATGTGTCTGTGAAAAAGTTAATAATACCTTTGTCTTAAAAAAAGTGTCATTGATGTACATGCTTACAAGCTCAATGTATGATGAAGCGTCAATAAATCAATATTTATTCCTACAACGTGTTGTGTGTTTGTTATTATGATTCCCCATTGATAAAAGAAGTTATAGTGCTATTTCTGCAACAGATATAATAACGGTAATTGAATAAGGGATAATCTAGTACAGGGCCGGCCACAGGGTGCCAGACTTTAAGCGTGGGCATGTGTAGGCCGCGTGGGGGCCAAACCCGGGTGTGTTATTCAATTTCACTCCGTCCTCGGAAGTGCTGGGAACGGCATGACATTGCATTTAGCATTGCGGTATGCCATTTTTCAGTCGGAACAATTCTCTTGCGTTTGGCAGAATCATGATGTGAGCGCTGTTTACACTTTCCTATTTGCCCGGAGTACAAAAAGAAGCAGTGGGAAAGAATTTAACGATTTAGTTGACTATGAAAGAGCAAACAATTACAACAGTTGATAGACGGGGTTCATTGTTATGTACATCACGAAGCGCTTTGTCTTAAATTTGCTGGCGTGGGGCATGGAAAAAATTGGTGGTGCAAATGGAAATGAACGAAGAGTATGGAGTCTTCATATATTACTGCAAAGTATGGTTGTTAAGGCAAGGTGTCTGCCTGGAACGACTTTTCAATTTAGCACTAACTGTTGCTGAATTTATGAAGGAAAAGGGAGTGCAGGAACGAATATTAGTACATGCGGAAGCAATTGCTTACTTCGTATTTTGAATGCACTTAACTGCCCACTGCCCGCTGAAAGACATTGCAAGGTAATTTCTTTCAGATTTGATGGAGATAAGTTTAAAAAGAGAATCAGTTTGTAGAAGGGGCACAGTCTGACAGAGACCATCCAATTCCCTAAGCTCACTGACATTAAGAAAAACGCGAGGTTTTAAGAATTTACTGTGGCCTTGAAAGAATTACGAGGATCTTACATCTGTTTTCAACTTGTTTTCGGGACCGTTTGACGTTTCAGTTGGAAGCGCCTCTATGTACATGCTGGTGTAACTGTCAACAAGATAATTCCGGTTTAAAAAGACATAATTTTAGCGTCTCGGACATGTCTATTGCTTTTCTCTTGCGGAGTTGCTTCGTCTCCATAATGAGGCTGCAAAATTGCTATAATATTTCAATAATTCGTCCAATGTGTGTGTGTGTGTGTGTGTGTGTGTGTGTGTGTGTGTGTGTGTGTGTGTGTGTGTGCGTGTGTGTGTGTTGGACGAATTATTGAAATATTATAGCAATTTTGGAGCCTCATTATGGAGACGAAGCAACTCCGCCAGAGAAAAGCAATAGACATGTCCGAGACGCTAAAATTATGTCTTTTTAAACCGGAATTATCTGTGTGTGTGTGAAAGACCTTTCCTTTTTTCGTTTATGAAACTAAATCAGTCACCATTACATGGCAACCTGAATGTGAAAATGTGTAAAATTGTCTGTGTCTCTCCGTATGCAGACAGTCTGTATCAGAAAAAAACTGTATTATGTCTTCAGCGAACCAAAAATAATACTGAAAATTTGTTTAGTTTTTGATTTGACTTTCATACAGTGTCCATGGATTTATGAGGTTGTCTCCGTACCCGTACACGTCCATCCGCTCGATAGAATTTGAAACGAGACTCGTCTGACAAAGCAACATGCTTCCAGTCATCAACAGTCCAATGTCGGTGTTGACGGGCTCAGGCGAGGCGTACAGCTTTGTGTCATGCAGTCATCAAGGGTACACAAGTGGGCCTTCGGCTCCGAAAGCCCATATCGATGATGTTTCGTTGAATACTTCGCACGCTGACACTTGTAAATGGCACACCAATGCAATCTGTAGCAATTTGTGGAAGGATTGCACTTCTGTCACGTTGAACGATTCCCTTCAGTCGTCGTTGGTCCTGTTCTTGCAGGATCTTTTTCCGGACGCAGCGATGTCGGAGATTTGATGTTTTACCCGATACCTGATATTCACGGTACACTCATGAAATGGTCGTTCAGCAAAATCTCCACTTCATCGCTACCTCGGAGATGCTGTGTCCCATCCCTCATGCGCTGACTATAACACCTCGTTCAAACTAGCTTAAATCTTGATAACCTGACATTGTGGCAGCAGGAACCTATCTAACAACTGCGCCAGACATTCTTGTCTTGTGTAGGCGTTACTGACAGTTGCGCCATATTCCGGCTGTTTACATACCTCTGTATTTGAATGCGCATACCTGTAACAGTTCCTTTGGTGCTTCAGTAAATCTTGATACCGTATAGACAGTGTAACATATCCACGAGGTTATAGGATTAGAATGGAGCATGATCACATACAGTAGATGGTATGCTATGTGAGGAACCACTTAAAAAATGAAATGCTAGACTGAAGTCGTAAGAAATGTGCAAAATCCATCTGCAATTTGGAATTAAGTCTCTGCATTCAACCAGATACTTGCATTGGATCCTATAGAAATATCTTTTAATGATTACAGCTATTGGTGTATAATATTTGTGGCACTTCACATCTCGAGCAGAGTCACCTTCTTCGAACTTATCTGCTAACGTCCCCATACAGAAAAACTCCATTGTGGTTTTATACAGTCCCTCTGTATCTTGTAACTGTTCTTCAGTCTCCGTCCCGCTCTCCCTGCAGCTTTTTCCATGTGATAGGTCCAGTTTAAGTCGGAACTGTGTGCAAGTCAGAGAGCGTTATATCCAAGGCCTTCTGCATCCTGTGGAGAAAGAGGGTGACCTGAGTTTATGCAACAGGACAGTGCTTTGACCACTCGGTGGAAATGAGAATACATTGTCAAAGCTCCACCAATAAAGTACAGTGTACACTCCTGGAAATTGAAATAAGAACACCGTGAATTCATTGTCTCAGGAAGGGGAAACTTTATTGACACATTCCTGGGGTCAGATACATCACATGATCACACTGACAGAACCACAGGCACATAGACACAGGCAACAGAGCATGCACAATGTCGGCACAAGTACAGTGTATATCCACCTTTCGAAGCAATGCAGGCTGCTATTCTCCCATGGAGACGATCGTAGAGATGCTGGATGTAGTCCTGTGGAACGGCTTGCCATGCCATTTCCACCTGGAGCCTCAGTTGTACCAGCGTTCGTGCTGGACGTGCAGACCGCGTGAGACGACGCTTCATCCAGTCCCAAACATGCTCAATGGGGGACAGATCCGGAGATCTTGCTGGCCAGGGTAGTTGGCTTACACCTTCTAGAGCACGTTGGGTGGCACGGGATACATGCGGACGTGCATTGTCCTGTTGGAACAGCAAGTTCCCTTGCCGGTCTAGGAACGGTAGAACGATGGGTTCGATGACGGTTTGGATGTACCGTGCACTATTCAGTGTCCCTCGACGATCACCAGTGGTGTACGGCCAGTGTAGGAGATCGCTCCCCACACCATGATGCCGGGTGTTGGCCCTGTGTGCCTCGGTCGTATGCAGTCCTGATTGTGGCGCTCACCTGCACGGCGCCAAACACGCATACGACCATCATTGGCACCAAGGCAGAAGCGACTCTCATCGCTGAAGACGACACGTCTCCATTCGTCCCTCCATTCACGCCTGTCACGACACCACTGGAGGCGGGCTGCACGATGTTGGGGCGTGAGCGGAAGACTGCCTAACGGTGTGCGGGACCGTAGCCCAGCTTCATGGAGACGGTTGCGAATGGTCCTCGCCGATACCCCAGGAGCAACAGTGTCCCTAATTTGCTGGGAAGTGGCGGTGCGGTCCCCTACGGCACTGCGTAGGATCCTACGGTCTTGGCGTGCATCCGTGCGTCGCTGCGGTCCGGTCCCAGGTCGACGGGCACGTGCACCTTCCGCCGACCACTGGCGACAACATCGATGTACTGTGGAGACCTCACGCCCCACGTGTTGAGTAATTCGGCGGTACGTCCACCCGGCCTCCCGCATGCCTACTATACGCCCTCGCTCAAAGTCCGTCAACTGCACATACGGTTCACGTCCATGCTGTCGCGGCATGCTACCAGTGTTAAAGACTGCGATGGAGCTCCGTATGCCACGGCAAACTGGCTGACACTGACGGCGGCGGTGCACAAATGCTGCGCAGCTAGCGCCATTCGACGGCCAACACCGCGGTTCCTGGTGTGTCCGCTGTGCCGTGCGTGTGATCATTGCTTGTACAGCCCTCTCGCAGTGTCCGGAGCAAGTATGGTGGGTCTGATGGTTCAAATGGCTCTGAGCACTATGGGACTCAACTGCTGTGGTCATAAGTCCCCTAGAACTTAGAACTACTTAAACCTAACTAACCTAAGGACAGCACACAACACCTAGCCATCACGAGGCAGAGAAAATCCCTGACCCCGCCGGGAATCGAACCCGGGAACCCGGGCGTGGGAAGCGAGAACGCTACCGCACGACCACGAGATGCGGGCATATGGTGGGTCTGACACACCGGTGTCAATGTGTTCTTTTTTCCATTTCCGGGAGTGTATAAGGCCAGCGGCAAGCGAAGCTTTCTTCTGCAATGCAAGGTAGTAGAAAGACAGTATGAGCCATTGCAGTGGTGTTTATTATTGGGAAAATTAGGAAGGCTCCACATGACATGGGAACTGGAAGAAGGACGACTGTTTTGCTCCTGCATTGCGGTGGATCTCTAAACTACATTCAGGTACTGCAGTCTGAAGATCAGTGGCCCTCGGGGTGTATTCATGTCTGTTACCCAATCTCTCTATTCTCGTTTTTTGTACCATCCAACAGAAAAAAAACAATAACTATGAAAACTCTGATAACGTCATCCATTAGAGGACTCGATAAGATATTAACACGTCCCTCTCTTCTGATGTATCGAAAACAAACGGCATCCGTGTGCAGACATCGAGCATACATGGCGTCCCTATTAAATATACACGTGTTGCTCCATTGGAGCAGGTGGCCAGTGATCAAAGTCGCTTGTACAGACTAATGTAAAGATCTGTCGCCCATACTGTAGGAGAAACTTATCCCATTTACTGTCAACCGCAAGAGATGGTTCCTGTGTTTTTCTTACTAAGCAAGTTGATACATTGTTTTCTTCTACTGTAACACATCAAATCAGTGTGTGACTACAGGTTTGTGCATCTCCAAACATTTTTTTTTCCACCACGGCTTTGAGGTCTGTGTCAGGTTCTAAAACGACATTGACACGTTTCGAACCATTAGCTCTCACAGATAATTGAACATCACATGGTGTAAACTATGCTGCACCCACAACACACAGAATGGTTGAAGTAAAAGGCAGAGGAGGCGTTTCTTATTGACAAAATTGTGGGAGACATCGCAACAAATGGTAACTAGAAGAGTTTGCGGTATTGTGGAGCTTTTCCAAACAACTGCTTGTAGGTGATGACTTCTGCATTTAATCTAATCTTTCACTGTGAAGGGGTAGCAGATGTCTAGGTGCCCCATTTAGAAGAGCCCAAGAGCACTGATGCCCGATATTGCAGCCATGTACACTATCACTGTATTGGTTCTGGCCCTCCCTCCATCTCAAACAAGTGGTGTCTGTCAGTCATTATCTGGTAATCAACAGTGTACCAGTGGACGCATGGGATGTAAAAGACACTGTTGATAAGTATCGCAGATGATAGTGCGATCAATTTTAGCAGTTTTGCTAGTTTTTCCGTAATTTCAACGGCTGCTAATGACATGGTGGCATGCTTCCTAGTTTCTGTATCATCGTAAAACCATCGCTCAACTTGTTTGCATGCACCATATACTAGATCGTGAATGTAGGTAGACAACTGAGCAGAACAAACATTCTCGGCAAATTCTCGAACATGTAGACCAAAGTATACTAGACAGCGTTTTATACCGATGCAGTTAGGTTATCTACGTATTTCTAGCACTTCGATCATAGTGCGTGATTTACGATTACGATTCTCAACTTTCCTTATGTGGATAGGTGTCACAGAGCATTCTCGCATTCTTAGTAACAACGCTGGCCAGTCCTCCCTACAACACTGCCGTCGATTTAATGTGCAGCTGACCAGAAGTAGAAAGGCAATGTAGCCACTACATTCCACGTTTCATAAGGGAGCAGAGCGAGCTGAATCCATATTTTCTTTTCAACGAAGACTGTTCCGCACAAATCCTACTCACAGCACCCATCTCTGTGCACAGGATCTTTCCAGATGAGTGCTTGTCGTGGAGATTCGTACCCCTTATCAGTGAATAGTAGATATGATAATGTTGGGATGATGCAACAGATGGTTAAGAAGCAACGCGTGGTTTAAGCATGATGGAACTCCAGACGAACGGAGTTTGAAGCATTTTACGTAAGTCAACTGTGCTATAAATTCTAAAGTATTATTCTAGTATCTGGTTCAGTACTAAGAAGGTACCGGCAGGACGGAAATGATCCTAGAACAGAAACACACACATTCCTAAGGCTACACAGAACCGCACATAAACACACTATAATGTTAAAGTTATGTGGTTCCGAAATATTAGTCATATGGAGTGCCACACTCTTAATGCTCTAATGCAGGAAATTTTCTGTCTGTCACAAATTTCCAGATGATAAAGTTATTTTCTTCTACACCAAAGATAAGCATAGATTCTTTGTGACACATGCACAATATAACTTTCTGGAGGTGTACAGCACCCACTGTTCACATCCGATTTCGGTTCAGAAATTATACTATGCTCGCATCAGTCCTATGAAATGATTGTCAGCAACGTGAAATGCCTCTTGCAAGGAAACAAACAAATGCATCAAATGGATATCAGCGGTGTCTGACATGTGAAATTACATACCATACTGCACTAACTCCATAAACAGGACACTTAAGCAAATGTATATATAAGGTTTGCAGTATCTCACTGTCACTAACTTAGAATCATTGCAGTTATGAAACCGAAGACTCGATTTATGTCAAAGATGTGGCAGAGAAATGTAGTCCTTCGCATTCATCTTCGTTCGACTAGAAGAAGGTGTTGAAATAGGCTTTACATCGATGGACATAACTGATCATACATGTGTTGGAAGTCCTCTGCTGACTGTGGTATGGATATGTTTGCTGTTAACGATGACAGGTAGATGAGGTATGTCAATCCATAGTGAATTTTTACTCAGTATTGCATTCAGTTATTGGCGAAGTCTTGTACTTAGTAGGGAATGTGTGATCGATTCGCTATCATTGGCAAGCTTGTAAAGTTTTTGTTGGGGTGTTACGTTACTGTGGGACTTGTACCGACATATGCAAACAAAAATCAAAGAAATATCCGGTCGTAGGGGAGGCATGATTTGACGTGAGAAAGTGTGATTTCAACGCACCGATAGCCATAAGGCAAATGAAGAATGTTACGTGAAACACTATGTACAGTCATAAGAGGGATATTGGTACTGATATTTCTAGAGGCACAGCTGTCAGGAGGAGGTATTTCCAATACTTCGCTTACTGTCGGATCCCATGGGATTGGAGCTGCGCAGGTAATATTTATTTGCAATTACAGTGATAAATAAGTGGCTGGTTTTCTAGGACGACACCGTTTGGGGTGCGTGGCCCATGGCGGAGGTGGCCTGTGGCCAGAACGAATGACTATTTTCGGCGTAAGGCTCTCGCCAGCGGCGGGTACAAAGAAAAGTTCCATCCTGACGGCTAGTCGGTTCTTTCCTGCAACTGCAGGGGCAAGTCCCGGGGACATCGCCCTCTGGGTAGGTCAGTAACGAACTAATACTCAGTAAGCGTTGGGCTGTCTTCGTGATCGCTTATGTTGATGTGATCTCTGTGGAAAATTAAGCGATTCAATATCGATCACTGCCAAGTGTTGGCGCTGGACGTACTGATAACATCCGAATTCTACCGCTCAAATCGTCCCCGAATGCTGTCCATGGCTGGCGGTGGTGCACTCTGGCATACACGTTCATGGACGACTGTGGTCGCGATAGCAGTTTTCTCTGATGTCTCAGCGTTGGCGCTGGTGGTGTATGAGGCGACTGGTGCACTGCTTGTAGTCATTGGGACATGAGCGCATTTAAGTGTGCCATGTTTACTGCTTCTCAATACAGTCCAGTGAACTCTGTCTTGCAGTGGACAGGTGGCAATGGTATTCATTGTTGTTACTATCTCATCACATAATAGTCCCTTCCTCCTCGTCCTCCTCCACCTCCATCTCCTCCTGCACATTCTTCGTCCTGGTGTAGCAGCAAGAACCGCCTTAGAAGTTATATAGTGCTTTAAAAACCCAGTCGCAACATCCAATTTCCGATAGATCAATTTATTTTTTGTGATAGTGGTATTGCGAGCACACACACCACTTCAAACCCTTTACTGATTGTTTAAAGACATTGCATGCAAATGAGCAGAAATCTGAACTTTCCAGCTACCTCCAACGTAATGGACATCCTACAAAATGACCTAACTGTGCCAGTATCCATCGATAGGGGGCAAGGGGAAAGTAATCCGATTGGGACTAGAATCTGGGTGATTGCAGGATAGAGTGAGAAAATATTTCCAAGACATCCACAGCTGAATGTTTACCAGGTATCCACTACTTTGTTCAGGGCAGCGGTGGGGATTGGTGTGTCAGATGACAGATGCTACCCACTTCTTTTCGAATGTCTGTGTTCCATCTGCTACAGGTTCCCATAGCAGTGGAAGTATCTGAACAAAGGGATGTACCAACTACCAACACCAGGTCTGCATGAGTGGCAAGGGGATCAATGGGAGGTAAAAGGAAGGGAGGAGGGTTGAGGTTACATCTCGGTCGCCGGCCGAAGTGGCCGTGCGGTTAAAGGCGCTGCAGTCTGGAACCGCAAGACCGCTACGGTCGCAGGTTCGAATCCTGCCTCGGGCATGGATGTTTGTGATGTCTTTAGGTTAGTTAGGTTTCACTAGTTCTAAGTTCTAGGGGACTAATGACCTCAGCAGTTGAGTCCCATAGTGCTCAGAGCCATTTGAACCATTTTTTTGTTACATCTTGGTCAGTGTGTGTTTGCATACATTGCTTCAAAGAAACAGCAAGCATCCACTTGAGAGAGCCACCAGCTGCTTTGTTCAGGGGATTAGCGCGGTCCAGTGGCTGCTGTGATGCCGGGCGCCCAGCGCTTGGATCCGGCGGCGAAGCCCCTCAGTGGTTTCAATGCGTGAGCACGCATCACAGTCCCACTGGCCACACGGCTACTTCAATGTATGCATGGCACAGCTGGTCTTATGCCACAGCTGCAGTGCAAGTGTTTTTTGTACAGAAGAAAGTGACCGCAGTGCAATTACGTGTGATGAGTGTTTTATATACTGATGGTATTCGTTGTGGGATCAGAAAAAACGGTACAAGTTGTTTAAATATTCCACACACTGCCTTGTATCCTGTAAATTGTTTAAATAAATGGTATTCCATAAACTGCATTCAATTTCCCACGAAATTCTTTAAACAAATAAATAAATAAACTATGTTCCATACGTTGACTTGTTTCCCATAAATTGTTTAAATAAACAATATTCCACACACTGCCTTGTCTACCAGAAACTGTTTAAACAATTTTCCATACGCTACAATCGATTTCCCGACAAATTCTTGAAATAAATAAATAAACTATATTCCATACACTCCCTTGTATCCCATAAATTGTTTAAATAAACAACATCCACATATTGCCTTCTCTACCAGAAACTAACATGCCACTGGGTATGTTTGGGATAGGATAAGGATAGAGGTCGTAGGTGGATCCACTACAGTGTAATTAAATAATTAGAACATTTAATTGCTGGTTATGAACTTTTCCCAGAAAAACAGTACATGCAATGCCTGCAAATTGAATTTTATAAGTAAACAATATATCCTCTACCATGTAATCGATACTGATTTCAATTTCCTATCGTGAGATCCATCCTCTCGAGCACAAATCGAGTCTTCCTCCCGCCAATTTTCAGATGGTGGAGGGGAGGGGAGGGCTGACGGATTTCCCAGGAGAGGTAGGGATAATTGGTTCAAATGGCTCTGCCGGCCGCGGTGGCCATGCGGTTCTAGGCACCTCAGTCCGGAACCGCGCGACTGCTACGGTCGCAGGTTCGAATCCTGCCTGGAGCATGGATGAGTGTGTGATGTCCTTAGGTTAGTTAGGTCATCAGTCCCCTAGAACTTAGAGATGCTTAAACCTAACTAACCTAAGGACATCACACACATCCATGCCCGAGGCAGGATTCGAACCTGCGACCGCAGCGGTCGCGAGGTTCCAGACTGAGGCGCCTAGAACCGCTCGGCCGCACTGACCGGCGAGGGGTAATTAATTAATGAATTTAAATAATAAATCAATTAGTTTAATATTAAAAGTGTGCTTGTATCAGCGAGGGGAAGGGAGTGGAACGGGGGATTTCCCAGTGTGGTGGGAAGAGGAAAGAGGGAGGAGGAGAATTGGGGTATTCTCAGAAGGATGGACTATTCCCAGGGGGTCATAAATCAATCCAAGGGTCACAGGCCACTTAGCACTAACAAAACGGCCAAGAACATAGTTTATCCTACTAATAACACACATTACATCTTCTACGAAAAAAACTGATTACCTACAGCTTCATCATATACTAATCACATACAGAATCGCAGTTTTTCTTCATCGACTTTCAAGGACAGCGTCGTCCATGGAGACTACAGAAGAATGGCCTCCTGTAAGGAAGTGTTCTGGCTCCACTTCTGTTTAATATATACACGAACGACCAACCTATAGCCCCTAACAAGAGTTGCTTCTTATATGCTGACGATCTCGCTCTAGCCAACCAGAGTACAGATTTTGAATCAAGGGAGAACAACCTCACGTATGCCCTTAAAGATCTGTCAAGATACTATAACACAGACCATCTAAAAACCAAACCCTTCAAAGACCCAAGTGTGTGCTTGCCATTTGAGAAACAAGGAAGCCACTCGCTAGATGAAAATAGTATGGTTGGGGGTTGAACTGGAACGCTACGAGACTCCAAAATACCTTGGAGCGACACTTGACATATCTCTCACTTTCTAAAAGCACTCAATGAAATGCAAGTCGAAAGTCTCCACCAGGAACAATCTCCTACGGAAACTAGCCGAATCTGCAGTGGCACTATACTATGCTGCGGCAGAGTATGCCTGTCATGTTTGGTATAATTCAAGTCATGCCAAACAGGTGGATGTAGCTCTCAACGAAACCTGCAGAATTATAACAGGTTGCTTGAAATCCACTGCTGTCGAATGGGTTTGCCACCTCGCAGGAATAGCACCACCACTTGTTCGATGATAGATAGCTGTGAACAAGGAAAGAAATGCAGTGGAACAAAAAATTACTCATCCTCTGTATGGGCATGAACCGCACCCGCAACGACTGAAGTCAAGGAAGAGTTTCTTTAGGACATCAAAGGAACTTAGAGCAACTGCTAAAAAAGCTAGATTACAACTATGGAGGGCTACGACCTACCTTCCCTCCTGGTTGGAAAAGAATTGTTGAAGCCTTACATCCAGTCCCTGACAGGGAATGGACGACTTGGAAGTCCCCGAATAGACTGAGATCCGGAGTTGGAAGATCAAAAGTTAACCTGGCAAGATGCACTGATCCAAATGATATTCGGTGAGACTGTGGAGAAGAACAGACAGTCAGACACGTAATTCGGTGTCGATTGTGTCCAGCCTTCTGTGCAGAAGATGACCTTCAACAAGCAACAAAAAATGGAAGTGGCTAAGTTTTCGTCAAAAGTAATTTAATCATAACTGTGCATGTACCTGTGTGATTCTGACACGAGAATAATAATAATCATAATAATACAGATTTATAGTTATGTTTTGGAAGCCCTGAAGCAATGTATACGACGCTGATACAAGTAATTTTATATAAGAAACACAGAGCCGCAAATGCCAGGAATTACCCCAAAAGTGGACGACGATTGTTGAACATGTGACGTGACCAGTTGATTTAACTTACCACACATGCAGTGTTTGGGCTTTTCGACCCTACCCTAAACCTTTGGGAGCAATGCTACACGTTGCTTTGTATGGGCCTCCGCAGCAGGGGCCTGGTTGATGCACCCATGCTGACTGCTGTTCATCGGCGACGCAGGCTGGAATTTGCACACCACTGCCGCAACTGGACGTCCATTGAGTGTCGACAGGTGGTCTTTTCAAATGAATCACGTTTTTCCTCCGTCAGCATGAAATGTCTGAAACCAAATGCCCAGCAACAATAGTCGGAAGGTTCCAGACCGGAGTAGGTTGTATTATGGTCTGGGGAGTATTTTTGTAGCATTCCCTGCGTGATCTCGTCATTCTGGCACAATGGATAAACACAAGTATGTATATTTTAGGACCCATACCCACCACAACACACAGTTTTTTTTTTTACTCGGGATGATGGCATCTACCATCAGCACAGTGTAACGTGTTGCACAGCTCTGCAGTGTATGTGTGTGTGTTTCGAAGAGCACGAGGATTAGTTCATCGCACTCCACTGGCCGTCAAACTCTCCAGATGTAATCCCAGTTGAGAACCTGTGGCATCACCTCCATCGGGCTGTTCGTTTCATGGATTCTCAGCTGAAACACTTAGCGCAGCTGGCCAAGGCATTGGATTCGGCATGGCCTCACATACCTGTTGGTATCTTTCAGAATCTGGGTGACCCTTTTCCTGCACGTCTTGCAGTGATCTGTGCTGTAAAACGTTGTTATTCAGGCTTTTGGCAGATTGTCACTTTACTGTGATTGGGCAGTGAATTAGGTCAGTACTGTGTCATGCGAGTAATGGTACAGGGACCAGTATGTTACGTACGTACACTAAATACTCAAAGGTGACAGATTTTGTTAACAAAGCCGGCCGGAGTGGCCGAGTGGTTCTAGGCGCTGCAGTCTGGAACTGCGCGACCGCTACGGTCGCAGGTTCGATTCCTGCCTCGGCCATGGATGTGTGTGATGTTAGGTTTAAGTAGTTCTAAGTTCGAGGGGACTGATGACTTCAGAAGTTAGGTCCCATAGTGCTCAGAGTCATTTGAACCATTTGTTAACAAAGGTGATTGTACTCTACTCTGACTAGCTGTCAGCAAGTATTACAATCCATACGTGTAGTTTCTCTTGCACAGTCTACTCCTGATTTTATTCAAATTCTAAAATTTTTTTTTGAAAACTGTCCTCTAAATTATACTTCAAGATTCGCCTGTGTCGTATGCTATTACATGCAGCGTTTATCTGAAAGGCAGACTGTGCCACATATTTCAATAAATAATTTCTGCCTGTACTCTTACCGAAGTGAAAATTGCCTCTTAAAACAGAATACATATGGTGCACCAGGTGTTGTGCAGTTTATGCTTCATCTCCACTTACATTTCATTACATTTGTATTGCTACATTTTAAAGTTGTAGGAACTTAATGCTGCTGTGAGGTATCGAGAAGCGTACGTATGACGTCATGTGACAGATGGTCTGAGTGTGTCAGAGAGCTGGGATTGGTAAGAGTCGTGTCGTGCTGGAACGTATACAGAAACCGAGGATTCATCTGCGAGGCTTTGCGGGAAGGAGCGTAACTTTCAGCGTTTATATTTACTGTTTAAATCCCGACCATGCTTCTGACTCTACTTGCAATGATCGATTGCCAAAAGTAAATACAAATTTTGGTGGATGTTGATAGTCATTGGTTGAAACAACAGACCAATTATAGGCGCAGCCTTAGAGGGCAGGTACCAAACTGTTAAGATAGCTCACTACCAGTCTGTGATCGTTGTCGGAGGCGGCAATAGGTGATTCCGTGTGGGAAATGCGATCTCGCGTTAAAGTGTTATAACTCATTGAAATTGCCTATGGTGACGTTCTTGTGCAAGCTTGTGATAGTCTGGTGTGAATTCTGAGAACATTCTACAGTGACTTTTTCAATGCTCTAGAAATATTTGGAATCCGGAAACTTTGCAATGAAAAATGATAGTAGATTGGCTGTCAGAATCTTTTTCTTGAGTTTTTGTCTCTATAAACAGAAATAAAATCAAGTCGCATTTCAGTATTCTGTAATTTTCTTTTGAATAGCACTGAATTCTTTCGCATTTGCTAGTTTATTATGCACCGTTTACTGCATCCACGCTCAAGCTTGTGGCAGGCCAAGAAGAAACGATTTGGGATAATGGCTACGAGACATATTTGCAAGATAAGAGATAAGCGAGTTGCCTCCAGCTGTGCTAGGCAAACTGAGCGCGGATATCATTCACTGAAATTCACGGTATTTGTCGATAATGGCACGTGTTTTTTTTGCGAGAAGTGTCATAGTCAGCCGGCCGAAGTGGCCGTGCGGTTAAAGACGCTGCAGTCTGGAACCGCAAGACCGCTACGGTCGCAGGTTCGAATCCTGCCTCGGGCATGGATGTTTGTGATGTCCTTAGGTTAGTTAGGTTTAACTAGTTCTAAGTTCTAGGGGACTAATGACCTCAGCAGTTGAGTCCCATAGTGCTCAGAGCCATTTGAACAATTGTCATAGTCAGGAATCCTCCGTGTAGTATTTGAGGATTACAATTTACATTTTTCGGAATTGTACCTGACGTTTCGACATGAATATTTTACAATGTGAGTAACGTTCCTTCCGGTCAGTCACGTTGAGGTGTTTCTCACTATACCACAGATTAGTTTATACCTGTGTTTGACTAAAATATCTGCTAGATTAGGGCTCCTGAAGCTGAATAGCATATCGATGAAAATAACAAAATAGGCTGGTGTCAGAAGCCTCCAGTGTCATGTAAGATTTCGTCGAATGTGCAATGTACACCAATTAAGAAACATGCCACCAATGTGCAATTACGATAAACTGAACTAGAAGGGAGACAGAGAGAGAGAGAGAGAGAGAGAGAGAGGGAGGGAGAGGGAGAGGGAGAGAGAGAGAGAGAGACAGCTCCTCTGGAGAACAGAGGAGTGCGGTGTGTCGTGTGATTATGTTGGTGACTAGGATGTCATCAGAACTTGGATGAACTGACTACATGTCAGGAGAGCTCAATATAAGTAAAAATGAAAGAATGATATAAGATTAGAGACCTTTTTGTCACATGTGATATCTTCTTCGTCGACTAATGATTACATACATACTGACAAAATTTTTAAGTGACACAGTAAAACTCTTCGGAAATTAAATTAGCGCTCAAAATACAAGATTATTATAAGTACCTCTGGAATTTCAGAAAAAGATTGCTTTATAACTACAACACCTAGAGAAAATAGATACACATGAGTGCGTAGAGCATCCCTCCAAGGTTTTAACTCACATTACAGGTGCTTAACGAGGACACCTTCTGTGGCAGTGCGTCGGTGATTTAATTGAACTGGCTGACACGAATTGCCGAGGAAGGCGCGTCAGAAATCCGCTTCAGAAATCCATTTACTCAGTTGTCTATCTTCAGGCGTGTTCTATTTCAGTGTCACAGTGCGGAACGTAGTGTCTGTCTACATTTTCTGACACGTCGGCTCCAAGAGAAACTACGTTACAGCGTGTATTACGAAACGAGGTTTGGAGAGATGTTCTATTCACTGATTTGTTTCTTCTGTATACCATTTAGTTCTCTCACAGATGTTTTTCTGAAACCACGGATGTACTTCTGTATAACCCTGTACACTTATTTTCTCAACACCTAACATGATTATCGTGTTGCAGTTGTCTAATTTTCACAAAATCAAGCCAGTAACATCCGTAGACTGCACAGCAAGTTTTCTATTCGTACTATTGATAGTTAATAACTTTCCAACACTTTTGTATGGATAGATAGTTGATGATAACTCTATGAAGACTCACTTAATGTTTAACATGACCAGACTGAGACTGAATGCTTAGAGACGACTGTAAAGACGTGACGTCATGAAGCCTATGCGCCTAATGAGTCTGGAATTGTTCTCTATGCCCATTTATAGACCATCGTAGACAAATTTCAACAAATACTTTATAAAATGTTAAAATATATATCATGTAAAAATTTCATAATTACGTAAAACTCAGGAATTATAGACTATATTTATACACAACTGTAAATGAAGTCACATTGCTAAATTATTGGCCGCGTATCCTCCAAATAGCATTAATACTGAGCTCTTCAATCATGAGCAGAGTTTTAGATACAAATGTTTCTAACCTGATTTCTAACAAAGGGCACAAACACCATTCCAGAAAAACTTTATGCAGTTGAGGAACTTATTTTTCCAGCTATAATACATATTTTAAAGGCCGTTTCCCCTCTGCAGCGGAGTTTGCACTGATTTGAAACTTTATGGCAGATTAAAAATGAGTGCTGCGCTGCAACTCGAACCTAGGACCTATGTCTTTTACAGGCAATTGCGGTATCGACTGAGCTAGCCAAGCATAAGTCACTATCCACCCTCACAGCTCTACTTCCGCTACTACCTATTCTCCTACTCTCCAAACCTTATCGTGTGTCTTCAAGGGGTCGGTATCTTACTCTGGAGTTGGCAATGATAGTGGTAGAGATCGTTCAGATGCCCGACCTGTCACCACTACACATCACCGCTCCCACCCTCAGGACGGAATCATTTGTATACCGATTCTGTTGAAAAATGGCTCTAAGCACTATGGGACTTAACATTTGAGGCCACTGGTCCCCTAGACTTAGAACTAGTTAGACCTACCTAACCTAAGGACATCACACACATCCATGCCCGAGGCAGGACTCGAACCTGCGACCGTAGCAGGTGCGTGGTTTCCGACTGAAGCGCCTAGAACCGCTCGGCCACAGCGGCCAACATACCAATTCTGTGTGCGTCTAGTCTTACCCGAAGTGGGACTATGAGAACGTTTTCGAAACGTTTGCCAATCTTGTAACTGAGGCGGGACGTGTGTACTCATCTAGATGGATGTGGGAAACCACCCAAAAACCACATCAAGGACGGCCAGCACGTCAGCCTTCGTCGTTTACCCGCCTGCTGAATTCGATCCGGGGCTGGTGCGGTACCCGAATCCCGGAAGCAGCGTTTTCGCGTACGCGGATATCCGGGACAGCCTCCGGAAAGAAGGAGTATTGAGCAAAAACGGCTTAGTCACAAACTAGTGGCATGTTTTCAGAATCAATTTTCATTCTGCAGCGGAGTGTGCCCTGAAGTGAAACTTCCTGGCTGATTAAAACTTAGTGACGCACAGGGACTCGGATCTGTGATCTTTGTCTTTTGTGAAGTTTGGAAGGTAGTAGAAGAGTTACTAGTGAAAGTAGAGCTTTCAGGGTGGATCATGAAGTATATCCGGATATCTCAGTCTGTACAGTACTATCCCGTACAAGATAGTGGTGCTAGGTTCGAGTTCCAATCCGGCATGCAGTTTTTATCTGCCAGGACGATTCAGATCAGCGAACACTCCGCTGCAAACTGGAAATTCATTATGGCGAGAGCTTGCTTTCCAGAAGTAGTACTATTCACCACATTTGTGCTAGTATATGAATCGTCCCCATACATTATATTCATAGTCTTGAATCCCCGACCGAGAGAAGCGAAAATCTCCCATTTATGTATTCTGAAATAATTCCCATACATACATCTCTGTGACATACTTGTTGCCTATTGTGTTACACGTCTTTCGTAATTTATAGAAATGACATCATGTAATACCTTAAGCTGCTGTTGAATTTATTCTTCATTTTCCACAAAAAGAATATATATATGTGTGTGTGAGTTAGTGATTCACACACGCCACTTTTTACACATTACAGTAATACAAATTATTCTACGGAATAGAAGGATTTGCCTAGGAGAAACTTTTTCAGCTTCTTTTCAAATTATTTTGCTATCTCTCAGAAATTTTACATCACTAGGTAATGATAAAAAAAAATTTTTGAAGCACTGTGCACACATTTTTGTACTAAATGCAAACTTAATATTACGTCATGAATGTCATTTTTCTTTATAGTATTGTAATTATGTACGCCTTTGTTCCTTCTGAACAATGGGGATTATTTGCAAAGAACTGGGAATTAATTATGGCTAGAGCTCGCGTTCCAGAAGTAGTACTGTTCACCACATTTGTGCTAGTAAATTAATTGTCCCCATACCTTATATTCATAGTCATAATCTGGAATAAATATGCTATGAAGCAGTCGTAAAAAATGCCCAACTTCTTAAACAGATGCATAAAAGGTGATTGTGAATGAGAATCACATATTTTTCTTACAGCATGTTTTTGAGCTGTGAAACTTGAGTTAAACCAGAACATTATTCCATAAGACATTATTGAATGACAATATGCAAAATATGACAACTTACAGATTTGCATTGACTCTAAGTGGAAATGAGGCTGAACTAAATTGTTAGGACTTCCAAACTGTACTTTTTCCAGTTTAAATTCACATCAATATGGATACCTAAGAATGCTGAGGTTTCCATCCAACTTGTTATTTCCTCAAGATGTGTTGCACGTATCACCAGTGTACTACACCTATACGTGCAGAACTCAATATGTTGTGTCTTTTGAAAACTGAGAGTGAGACCATTACCAGAAAACCGGTGAATGATAGTTTTATGAACCTTGTTTACTATTTCTTCTGCTACTGTATTTATGCTTCGATTGATTGCATTACTACTGTCATGTGCAAAAAGAATTAATTCTGCCTGTCGTATAATAGATGGAATAACGTTTACATATATGAGGAACAACAGCAGACCTAAGATTCAGGGTTGCGGAAGCTATTACGTGATTTCTTTCCATTCTGAATAATGTCTCTTTGGTTGAATTACTAAATACATCTATCTTCATTCGTTTGGTTAGATATTACATTAGCCATTGGTTGGCTATACCATCAATCCCATTAAACTTCAGTCCCCTATACTTAGAACTACTTAAATCTAACTAACCTAAGGACATCACACACATCCATGCCAGCCTGCCCTATTTCTGCTGCAACCATTAAAGCAGATCAACCTGCTGCGACGGAAAGCCAAGAGTACATCTGTACAGAAGCGCAGTGGTTAACCGAGCCCGCTTGGGTTTCCGCTAGCCTGACAAGCTTCACGGGACTCTTTCAACATGCTGCATCTGACGACAGGTTGCGCTATCAGTCCAACACGAATACAGAGTAGCCAGGTATATGTTTCCGTAGGTACTTTCACTGCAGCTCAGTTAAAGTAACGGTAGTTCAAATGGCTCTGAGCGCTATGGGACTTAACATCTGAGGTCTTCGGTCCCCTATACTTAGAACTACTTAAACCTAACTAACCTAAGGACATCACACACATCCATGCCCAAAGTAGGATTCCAACCTGCGACCATAGCAGCAGCGCGGTTCCGGACTTAAGTGCCTAGAACGGCCACAGCGGCCGGCTACCGTAACGGTGGGAGCAGCAGAATGAACCAACGTAATTTAAGGATGTTTGTGGAGAAATCAAGAGCTGTAGAGTATATACTAGTCATGAAACAGAGCTGAAGTCCAGCATGTGAAAAGTTTTCGTGTGTTTGTGAAGCAGCTTCAAATAAATCGTTAGCTGTCTCGCGATGCAAATCAGTCTTTACACTGTCCGCATGTTTGATCCCCCCCACCCCCTGGTTTCCTCCTTCCTCTCCACCCCCCGCACATTGCCACGCATCTGTCGCTGTATCCCTCCCTCTCTCTACCTCCACACCCTGCACCAACTTCATCAGAGCAATTTCTAGCACCTCCCCCTCGCGGATGTTGAGCCTCGCAGTGACATCTACCCTTTCTTCCAACTGTAACCTGGCCTTATACCCCCCCCCCCCCCCGCCCCCCGCCCACTGTCCCTAGGGCCCCCTTTTTCCTCTAGCCTCTTTCTCCCAGAGCAGATTTTCTTCCTCCCCCACTCCGCGAAATTTAACCGACAGGAAAAATATGCTGTGATATGCAAATGATTAGCTTTTCAGAGCATTCACACAAGGTTGGCGCCGGTGGTGGCGACACTTACAACGTGCTGACGTGAGAAAAGTTTACAACCGATTTCTCATACACAAACACCAGTTGACCGGCGTTCCCTGGTGAAACGTCGTGATGCCTCGTGTAAGGAGTAGAAATGCGTACCATCACGTTTCCGAGTTTGATAAAGGTTGGATTGTAGCCTATCGCGATTGCGGTTTATCGCATCGCGACATTGCTGCTCGCGTTGGTCCAATGACTGTTAGCAGAATATGGAATCGGTGGGTTCAGGAGGGTAATACGGAACGCCGTGCTGGATCCCAACGGCCTCGTATCACTAGCAGTGGAAATGACAGGCATCTGATCCGCATGGCTGTAACGGATCGTGCAGCCACGTCGCGATCCCTGAGTCAACAGATGGGGACGTTTGCAAGACAACAACCAAATGCACGAACAGTTCAAAATGGCTCAGAACACTATGGGACTTAACATCTATGGTCATCAGTCCCCTAGAACTTAGAACTACTTAAACCTAACTAACCTAAGGACATCACACAACACCCAGTCATCACGAGGCAGAGAAAATTCCTGACCCCGCCGGGAATCGAACCCGGGAACCCGGGCGCGGGAAGCGAGAACGCTACCGCACGACCACGAGCTGCGGACCACGAACACTTCGACGACGTTTGCAGCAGCATGGACTATCAGCTCGGAGATCATGGCTGCGGTTACCCTTGTCGCTGCATCACAGACAGGAGCGCTTGCGATGGTGTACTCAACGACGAACGTGGGTGCACGAGTGGCAAAACGTCACTTTTTCGGTCGAATCCATGTTCTGTTTACGGTATCATGATGGTCGCATCCGTGTTTGGCGACATCGCGGTGAACGCACATTGGAAGCGTGTATTCGTCATCGTCATACTGGCGTATCACCCGGCGTGATGGTATGGGATGCCATTGATTACACGTCTTGGTCACCTCTTGTTCGCATTGACGTTACATTTCAGATGTGTTACGACCCGTGGCTCTACCCTTCATTCGATCCATGTGAAACCGTACATTTCAGCACGACCGCAAGTTGCAGGTCCTGTACGGGCCTTTCTGGATACACAAAATGTTCAGCTGCTGCCCTGGCCAGCACACCCTCCAGATCTCTCACCAATTGAAAACGTCTGGTCACTGGTGGTCGAGCAACTGGCTCATCACAATACGCCAGTCACTACTCTTGATGAACTGTGGTATCGTGTTGAAGCTGCATGGGCAGCTGTACCTGTACACGCCATTGAAGCTCTGTTTGACCCAATGCCCAGGCGTATCAAGGCCGTTGTTACTGCCAGAGGTGGTTATTCTAGGTACTGATTTCTCAGGATCTATGCAACCAAATTGCGTGAAAATGTAATGACACATTAGTTCTAATATATTAGGTTGTAGTGGGGAAGGCGAATGGCCAGTTTCAAGTTTTTGGGAGAGTTTTGGGAAAGTGTGGTTCATCTGTAAGGCAGACCATATATACATCATAAGTGGGACCCATTCTTGAGTGCGGCTCGCGTGCTTGGGATCTTAGCTAGGTCTGATTAAAGGAAGAATTCGAAGCAATTCAGAGGCAGCCTGTTTCATTATTTACCGGTAGGTAAGACAAGCAAGTGTTACGGAGATGCTTCGGAAGTCAAACGGGAATCCCTGGGGGGAAAACGTCGTTCGTTCCGAGGAACGCTATTGAGAAAATTTAGAGACCTGACATTTGAAGCTTGACTGTAGAACGATCCTATTGTCACAACATACTTTACGTCTAAGGAATACGAACATGAGAAGAGAAATTAGGGCTCGCATGGTGTCATGTATACAAACGTATTTCCCCCGCTCTATTTTTGAGTGGAACAGGAAGGGAAGGGGCTAATAGTGGTATAATGTACTCTCCGCCACTCACCGCTTGTTGACTTGCGTAGTATGTATGTAGTTTCAGATGTAGATTATAGAGAAGGAGGTAGTGGTAGTAGAAGTTGTCACTGAGAACGCTTGTGCTGAGCGTGTTCTGCTTCAGGAGGCAGCAACGGAGCTTAAAGTTGCAGTCATTACAGACCAACTGACATCTTCGGGTGAGGATATGTCAGATGGTACGTCGCCAGCCAGTGTCTGTGACGTGGTGGGCTGACCGATGATAAAGGGAGTACCGTATCAGATTCTGCTGGGCAAACCTAGCGTGGAGAAACGGAAGAGGAAGCTGTACACATTGTGTAATCACTAAAGATAAATATTAAGTATGAAATGATAATTAAATCGAAACCCTTAGCTGCCGACAGGTGTTTTTGAAATACTTCAGTGGGGACAGCTGAAAATGTGTGCCCCGATTTGGAATCGAACCCTGGATATCCTGCTTACATGGCAGACGCTGTATGCGTCTGAGCCACCGAGGGCACAGAGGACAGTGCGACTGCAGGGACTTTACCTTGCACGCTTCCCGTGAGACCGACATTCCCAACTGTCCACAACCTACATTCGTAGTGTTCCTAATAGATATTTGCCCTGTTGGGGCATACATTTTTAGCTATTCCCATTGTCGGCAGCTAAGGGTTTCGATTTCATTGTCATTTCATTCTAGAGAAGCTGCACCGTCATCAATGGTAGCTGTTCTTTCGGGAACAGATACCTTCTTCATATATTAAAGATGAATTGTATGCTCAGTGCGATTGTGGGGAAAAGATATACAGGAGAGTACGCAAAATACTCCAGCACTAGTCTTGGACACTGAAGGAGTAATACAGAACAATGCAACGCAGTTGTTAGTCCTCTAACGGGCGTAGTGCACGTCTTGAATGGTGTGGAGAATGAAGCTCCAAGCGTGCCAGTATTTCGTGCCATAGATTTGCGTAATTTCGGGGTGTATGACGGTCCGAAGTGACTTAGTCAGACGCAAACTCCGAGTATATTTGGTGCCATAGAGTCACGAAATGAATACCCTGCGCGGGGTAGACTTTTCGATGAAGGAAGGAGAGGAGAAGCGCAGAAGGTTGGGTTAAGTTATAAGGAGACGAAAGGAACGAGTGCACTGCACAGTTAAACTTAGGACAGGTTTTCGGGAAATGATGCCACACTAAACACTTGCTTCATGGAGGAATAAACGGTATAGGTTCGACACTCGGCAGGGAATGAGGTGGATACTCCGCTGCAGAAAGACTGGTTTGGCCACACCGGAGTTGGTTATGTCTTAAAGAATCGCCAGCCACCAGATCTAATGATAGAAATAGTAGATTTTCGGCTACGGACGCACCAGGGGTTGTGCAAAAGACAAGAACAGGACGCAAGAGAAAGGAACATGCTGACAAGACGACTAGAATGCAATAATACCATGTGGACCAAAATGTCCTGAGAAAATCGTCGCTACTTTCGAACATAAAAATACTTATCTGTATAGAATTTACCAATGAGAATAAAAAGAACTGCTTATGCTACCGCATTCAAGTTGAAAACGATGAAATCAAAGAAATCTGTTAGTGTGCACCATATTACCTATATCAAGCCCTTCTTGGAGTAAAGTGCAGGATAAGGTCTCAGTATGAGTAGCTAATGCAAATTAAGATTTTGCGTTCAGATAAAGATACAGTTGTACGTTATGTTAGTTTGAATACTAACAGTATGTAGCATTGGTCCGTAACGTACAATTACGATGGATTATATGTGTCTAAGAAGAGGCGTAGTGCCTTGAATTAGAAATAAATCAACAACAGTAAAAAGGGTATTATCTCTGAGAGGGGTGATGTCTTTAAAGAGGAGGTAATTTGTGGCTGAGAAGCTTAAATGTGAGTTTCCTTGGACGATTGGATGATTGCAAGGAACAGTGATGAGAGGGATATCACAGAAATGTGGGTATCGAGATGTAACGATGTTCGGAACGAGTTATGAGACTAGAGAGGTACCTAGTGTTGGGCTGACAATTGTATGGAGCAGCTGCCTGCCGAACCATAATATGTGGTGTTCGTAAATCTACATGAATTCTCTGCAGTTCATAATTAATTGCGTGGCAGATGGCTCATGGAACCACCTTCAAGCTATTTCTTTACGGTTTCACTCTCTATCAGCGCGCGGGCAACAACAAACAGTTAAATCTTTCTGTGCTAGCTCTGATGGCTCTTATTTTACCATAATGATCATTTCTCGCTATGTAGGATGGAGCCAACAGAACATTTTCGCATTGGGAGGAGAAAGTAAAATTTCACGAGAACATTCTGCCGCAACGGCTGGTTCAAATGGCTCTGAGCACTATGGGACTCAACTGCTGAGGTCATTAGTCCCCTAGAACTTAGAACTAGTTAAACCTAACTAACCTAAGGACATCACAAACATCCATGCCCGAGGCAGGATTCGAACCTGCGACCGTAGCGGTCTTGCGGTTCCAGACTGCAGCGCCTTTAACCGCACGGCCACTTCGGCCGGCTCTGCCGCAACGGAAAACGCCTTTGTTTTAATGACTGCAACCCTAATTCACGCATCATGTCCACTGCACTATCTTCCCTGTTTCGCGATACTACAAAACAAGCTGCCCTTCTCTGAACTTTCTCGATGTCCTCCGCTAGTCCCATCTGATTCGGATCCCACACCACGCAGCAACACTTCAGAATAGGCCGGACAAGCGTGGTGTACGCAGTCTCTTTAGTCGATCTGTTACATTTCCTAAGTGTTCTATCAACAAATCGCAGTCTTTTGTTTGTTTTCCCACAACATTATGTAGGTGACTGTTCCAATTTAAATCAGTCGTAATTGTAATCCCTAAGTATTTAATTGAATTTACAGCCTATATATTTGTATGATCAATCGTGTAAGCGAAATTTAGCGATTTTTTTTAGTTCTCATGTACATAACTTCACACTTTGAAATTATTTGGAGTCAATTGTCGTTTTTTTCACCACAAAGATTTTTAAGATATGTTATGGTTGTCCATAGTTGGCAGGTAGTGGTTGAGTAGGTGCTTATATAGCTCGTCAGGGGTAAGAGTGCAGATATTGTGCTCTTTGCTATCTTAAGTACCGACATCAGTGTGTGAGTGAAACAGTCTTCCCGAAAACACGTAACATGCTTTACTACCTGATACTTTCTGCACGGTCGTAACTGCACCACTAAGTGAAATACGCCTGTATTGTAAATAACTTGTTTTGCGTCCATGAGTCTATACTTCAACACCTAACCTGCTTTCCAGGACAATACAAGCATGAATTGGCTTGCTCTTACCATAAGTACTTGGAAGTATACCTTACTCTTAATACCTACACTTGTCATCGCTCTGGGAAGACAGGTTATAGCGTCTTTTGAGTAGAGGCCCTCGTCAAAGTAGTGGTGGGACATTGTTTTCTCAGGAAGAGAGGGTATTTTGTGCCAGTTCAGCTTTAGGATACGTGTGAACAAAATGATTGTTCGATGGGGACGATTTTTGTACTTTTCATATAAGAGCACGAAATTTTGTGGGGTAGTGTAATGCAGGCAATCTTTCTTGGCTTACGGGGAACGAAAGCTCGGCAAAGAAATATGTCTTACATATTAGTGAATTAAACGGACATCACTGTACAACACTCTTGCAAACAATGGGACATTAAACGCGATCTGGAGGATACTGTAGTAACTGGTTCTGTGTAGTTTTTATTTAGAAATTCAGCATAATGGAGATGAAAGAGGAGAAGGAGATCATGCTGGGACAGGGCAATCACGGACACAAGATTAACGTGAATAAAACAGCGAACATAAACAGTGACGTGAGTACACTAACGAGAAGGTACGTAACTGTTAATATTTACATGAGAACATCGTGAGCGTGATGACTGGGTGTTGTGTGATGTCCTTAGGTTAGTTAGGTTTAAGTAGTTCTAAGTTCTAGGGGATAGGGGACTGATGACCATAGCTGTTAAGTCCCATAGTGCTCAGAGCCATTTGAACCATTTTGAAGAACATCGTGACCATAATTTCTTAAAATCGTCTGCAAATCAGTTGACCAGTTTAAAATTTGATAGCATAATTTGTGTTGTGTATGGTGGGAGACACTGTTCACAAACTGAAAATACGACTCGGTCGGTACTTCAGAAGGAAAATCGATGTGGCCAAATAATAAGAAATGAATAGAACAGTCCTAAGAAAATAAAGTAGTATCGTTACCTGACCTTATCACAAAAGGAGGAGGAAAGGGAAAGTAATCATCAAAAGGACGAAGGGCAAGAACTACAACCTGATTACATGGATCACTGTTTTCTTATTTCCGACTTCAACATTCTTACAGGGTGACAATTATTGAACTATATAAAGAAACGTAAATTAGGTACAAACTACCGCGTGTACACACTTTATTCAACATGTAAACGTCACTGCAGATATTCGGATTTAGGTTATGACATGATCGATGTGCCTGCCATCATTGGCGATGATGTGGCGAAATCGAATAGCGAAAAATTAGCGTGACCCGCTGAAGTGTCGGAACACCGAGGCTGTCGATGTACTCCTGAATGGCTGTTATCAGCTCACCAATGGGCTTGGTGTTACTGCTGTACATCTTGTCTTTAATATAAACCCACAAAAAGGAGTCGCGTGTATTCAGATCCGGAGAATATAGCGGACAATCGAAGGCCATGCCGGTGGCCTCTGGATACCCCAGAGACAGAATGTGGCCCCCAAACTGCTCCTCCAGGACATCAAACACTCTCCTGCTTAGATGGCGTAGAGCTCCGTCTTGCATGAACCACATCTTGTCGAAATGAGTGTCACTTTGGATAATGGGGATCAAATGATCTTAAAAACGCTTCACATACAGTTCGGCAGTCACGGTGCCAACAAGGAATATTGCACCGATTATTCCGTGACTGGATATTGCACACCACAGACTCACCCGTTGAGGTTGAAGAGACTTCTTGATCGCGAAATGAGGGTTCTCAGTCCCCTAAAATGCACTTATTTTGCGTGTTGACAAACGCATCGAAGTGAAAGTGAGCTCCTCCACTAAACCAAACCGTAACTTTTCATCATGCCCCGCGGCCAATCGTGCAGTTTGAACGTCCTAACGCAAACCGCTTAGAAGTTATGACGATTTCATTTCATAAATACACATCAAAAAAAGTTTTGCGTCACCCCGGTTCCCAGAACTCCTGAAGATAGACGTTGACTGGGGATATTGTATCACAGACACAGTCCATTTTACTGTTCAGAGATATCACTAAACCCGCCCAAAGATGTAAACAACCATGCATGAGCAGCGCCTATTACACGGAGGGGGTCCGAGAGCCGACCAGTTCTAGTCATTCCACCAGGAAGAAGGTACACGACCCATGTTGTTTGTAGTTCAATCATGCCTAGACGGTCAATACCGCGATTCGATTGCGTCCGCACTGTTACTTTGTGCCAGGAAGAGCTCTCAACAAGGAAAGTGCCCAGTCGTCTCGGAGTGAACTTTTGCGATGTTATTCGGACATGGAGGAGATACAGAGAGACAGAACTGTCGATGACATGCCTCGCTCAGGCCGACGAAGGGCTGTTGCTGCAGTGGATGACCGCTGCTACGGATTATTGCTCGGAGGAACACTGACAGCAACGCCACCATGTTGAATAATGCTTTTCGTGCAGTCGCAGAACGTCGTGTTACGGCTCAAACTGGGTCGTGTTACGACTCAAACTGTGCACAATATGCTGCATGATGCGCAACTTCACTTCCGACGTCCATGGCGAGATCCATCTTTGCAACCACGACATCATGCAGCGCGGTGCAGATGGGCCCAACAACATGCCGATTGGATCGTTCAGGATTGGTATTACGTTCTCCTTACCGATGAGTGTCGCATATGTCTCCAGCCAGACAAGTGTCGGAGACATTTTTCGTGGAAACTCGGTCAGGCTAAACGCCTTAGACACACTGTCCAGGGAGTGCAGCAAGGTGGAGTTTCCCTGCTGTTTTGGGGTGGCATTATGTGGGGGTGACTTACGCCGCTGGTGGTCATGGAAGGCCCCGTAACGGCTGTACGATAAGTGAATGCCATCCTCCGACCGACAGTATCGGCAGCATATTGGCGAGACATTTGTCTTCACGACAATTCGCACCCTCATCGTGCACATCTTGTGGATAATCTCCTTCAGGATAGCGACATCACTCGACAAGAGTGACCAGCATGTTCTCCGGACATGAACCCTATCGCCCTATCGAGCATGCCTGGGATAGATTGAAAAGTGCTTTTTATGAACGACGTGACCCACTAACCACTCTGAGGTATCTACGCCGAATCGGAGTTGAGGAGTGAGACAATCTGGACCAACAGAGCCTTGATGAACTTGTGGGTAGTATGCCACGACGAATACAGGCATGCATCATTGCAGGAGGACGTGCAACTGGTTATTAGAGGTACCGGTGTGTACAGCAATCTGGCCCACTACCTCTGAAGGTCTCGCTGTAGGGTGGTACAACATGCAATGTGTGGTTTTCATGGGCAATAAAATGGGCAGAAATGATGTTTATGTTGATCTGTTTTCCAGTTTTCTGTTCAGGTTCCGTAACTCTTGGAACCGAGGTGACGCAAAACATTTTTGGATGTGTGCAGATCATAATTGTCACCCTGTATCTCCATGGTGGAAGATAACTAACTGGTGCACTTGTAACACTTATATCGATTAGAAGCAAGTTTATATTATGTAACTGTGTACCTACAATGATGAAATGTTTATTCTTTGTTAGTTAAGGTCACTGATTTGTGACAGTAAGTTTAAATTATTGTAATGTATATACAGAAAAAAGATAAATGATTGTTAAAATAAGGGAATTTTATAATATATGTATGTTTATAAAGAAAACTGTTATTGGAAAGTGTTTCATGCTTAGGGCACTTTTACTGTAAAATTTTAAAAATGTAGGGAAGTCCCTCCGCATCTGAAGGGGCTTGGCGCGATGCAAAATGTGGTTTTGGCGGTCGAACTGGGCGGCTCCTTGGTGTGAACGGTGCGCAGTCAGTGGCTAGCCGTTGCACGGTACACATCGAAGGTGCCAAGGGAGGCTACTGGAAGCCACTTTCCAAGGAATTTTGCCTCAGATGTTGATTTGGCTGTTGCTTCGTACTCTCGGCAATAAGAAATAGCACTAACACAGTAAAAATCCGCCGCCTAAAAGAAATTTTATAGAGCATTCAAACATCAAGAGCCGTGAGTACAGTTAGCCGCCATGTCGCTTGCCACCACAACTTCGACTGCTCACGAACTTCATGCATACAGAGATAAATCAGAGCAAGGACCAGTTAATTTGTGTGAGTGATTTCAATAATAATCCAAGTGCTATAAATCTGTGTTTGAAACCGTATGTCCTATCATGAACCTATGCAGAGTCCTCTCCAAAGTTTTCAGAAAACGGTATAATTATGATTTTTTTTATTCGTGGTTGTTGCATGTTAGTTAAGTCAGAAGTCCCTCCTGGCCCATTTTAGTTCTGCATTTCTTCCAGTAACTTTTCAGTACTGATCCAAGTAGGGATCTTGAGTGTAACTACACTCCTGGAAATTGAAATAAGAACACCGTGAATTCATTGTCCCAGGAAGGGGAAACTTTATTGACACATTCCTGGGGTCAGATACATCACACGATCACACTGACAGAACCACAGGCACATAGACACACGCAACAGAGCATGCACAATGTCGGCACTAGTACAGTGTATATCCACCTTTCGCAGCAATGCAGGCTGCTATTCTCCCATGGAGACGATCGTAGAGATGCTGGATGTAGTCCTGTGGAACGGCTTGCCATGCCATTTCCACCTGGCGCCTCAGTTGGACCAGCGCTCGTGCTGGACGTGCAGACCGCGTGAGACGACGCTTCATCCAGTCCCAAACATGCTCAATGGGGGACAGATCCGGAGATCTTGCTGGCCAGGGTAGTTGACTTACACCTTCTAGAGCACGTTGGGTGGCACGGGATACATGCGGACGTGCATTGTCCTGTTGGAACAGCAAGTTCCCTTGCCGGTCTAGGAATGGTAGAACGATGGGTTCAATGACGGTTTGGATGTACCGTGCACTATTCAGTGTCCCCTCGACGATCACCAGTGGTGTACGGCCAGTGTAGGAGATCGCTCCCCACACCATGATGCCGGGTGTTGGCCCTGTGTGCCTCGGTCGTATGCAGTCGTGATTGTGGCGCTCACCTGCACGGCGCCAAACACGCATACGACCATCATTGGCACCAAGGCAGAAGCGACTCTCATCGCTGAAGACGACACGTCTCCATTCGTCCCTCCATTCACGCCTGTCGCGACACCACTGGAGGCGGGCTGCACGATGTTGGGGCGTGAGCGGAAGACGGCCTAACGGTGTGCGGGACCGTAGCCCAGCTTCATGGAGACGGTTGCGAATGGTCCTCGCCGATACCCCAGGAGCAACAGTGTCCCTAATTTGCTGGGAAGTGGCGGTGCGGTCCTCTACGGCACTGCGTAGGATCCTACGGTCTTGGCGTGCATCCGTGCGTCGCTGCGGTCCGGTCCCAGGTCGACGGGCACGTGCACCTTCCGCCGACCACTGGCGACAACATCGATGTACTGTGTAGACCTCACGCCCCACGTGTTGAGCAATTCGGCGGTACGTCCACCCGGCCTCCCGCATGCCCACTATACGCCCACGTTCAAAGTCCGTCAACTGCACATACGGTTCACGTCCACGCTGTCGCGGCATGCTACCAGTGTTAAAGACTGCGATGGAGCTCCGTATGCCACGGCAAACTGGCTGACACTGACGGCGGCGGTGCACAAATGCTGCGCAGCTAGCGCCATTCGACGGCCAACACCGCGGTTCCTGGTGTGTCCGCTGAGCCGTGCGTGTGATCATTGCTTGTACAGCCCTCTCGCAGTGTCCGGAGCAAGTATGGTGGGTCTGACACACCGGTGTCAATGTGTTCTTTTTTACATTTCCAGGAGTGTATTATCAGTATGAGTTTGGTACATTTTTGCTTTCTATGTTACTAGTTTGTGCATTATTGGCAACTGCTGCTCCCCACAGTTCAGAGTGTCCTGTGTCAGTTTGTATCCCATGTGCTATTCAAAGGGAAGTCTTCATGAAATTCACTTCAATAACTAATATTAAATTACATATATTTCTAAATTAATGTGCCTAATTGGGCTGGCGACCGTTCATATTTTTTATTCGTATAAGAACTTTTCTACTTTCATTAAATCGTAAAGTTACAGCCTGTTTAGTTTCTTCTGTTAATTGCCATATATATTCAAAATTATAGTCCATACACTCATCCATTAGATACACGGACGGTCAAATTTCCCAAATTCTCTCGGAGGGTAACATTAGCTCGTGTCATGGCAGGCTAGTGTTACGCGTTCCATTTCCGGTGACAGGACTTAAGGTTAGGTTGTTAGGGAAAAGTGGCGTATAACGAAGCTAGTGTTATGCACTCCAAGCGTGCAACTAATTTATGCCTTTTTTTATCCTACAGGATGGCATGAGTAGATAAAAATGAAAATAGTACTAACCAACTACATACAGCATACTAATCATTAATAAACATACACATACGAATGCAAATGCTCATCCAGTATACCATATAAAACAGAAGGGAATGTCAGAGTAGCGACAATTGCCATGAAAACTGCTTCTTAATACTCTGACTGCATAGTTGAATCACTGCAAATAAGCAAATAGAAGTTGAAGTCCTTGTAAGATTCTATAGAATAATAGCAGTATGTAAGGCTTTGTAAATATATAGATTTTAAAATATCTTGTGATTGTTGTTGTGTTACGATATTTTTTGTGGTGGATCTGTTTTCAAGAATTTTGCAGAATCACAGGCGTAGAGGGGGGGACATGACGCTGACTCATTCATTTAACGAGGAGAGCCGGTCCCTGGTGGGATGGTGGTTGACGTATGGTCCAGATGGTAGTGGGGTGTCAGGACAACAGGTAGTAATCGGTCACTGAGGCTCGTTTGATTTTCGCTGTCGACTGGAGAATGAAAGGTGAAATAGCGGGACGGAAGCTCATCTGGAGAATGGTTCCAGGAGAGTCTGAGGTCAGAGAACTACACAACAGAGGAGTAGCTCACATAAAAACTTGGAGCGTGGCGGATGATGCAGCTGTTGATGTTTACTCTCTCAACGTCTTGTTCCAACAGCGACGACGTTATTTGGCCTGTGGCTTTCTGTACAATAGGATCTGAACATTTCCCTAAGCACCTCAGGTACAGAGGAACTAAATTAAGCTGGTCAATAGATTTACCTTTCCTTGTGGAAAATCTGTAGCCTTGCCAGTGTGTACCAATTCACAGTACTGTGCTATAGGACCGCTGATCGATTACCATAATTTTCTCTCCTAGAGAGAACACCCAAATGATATCAACCACAGCATTATTCCGCGTCAGCCTATACCTGTGGATAGCAAGGAACCACCTCTTCACGCCGCTGCAAAATGAAGACTGTTGTGCTCTTGACGGAGCCATGAGCACCTGTCTTGCGGGCAGTGGGTAAATAATCAAATGGTAGATTTTTATCGTTATCACAGACACTTAAATTGTCTGTGCATGCTTCGTGCTCTACACCTACCTTCGCCGTGTTCAAGAGCCTGACAACTATTTTTGCGATCAGCAAGAAAGCGATGGGGAGCATTCTGACCACAACTTCCAGTCTGCAAGTCAACATTACACTGAAACGAAATGCACAATATAAGTCTTAATTCTAGCTAATATCACAATCAGAAACAGCACTATTAACAGTTCAGAGGTTACCTCTACAGGAAGTTCCAAGTAAGATTGTGTAAATGAACCAAAAGTTATTTGATCGCCTTAAGAGTGGAAAATTAATCTCGGCACTTGCCTTTTAGCTTTGTCAACATTTCGGGCGGCACGCAATCAGTTCCTTTCGTGAAATCTAAGCGATTCGGGACGGTGCACAGCTCTCGCGTGTTCACTTTCTATTTTTACGGAAAACGCATTCAAGTCTGCCTAACTCCGACGTCATCCGAGGAACAGCGCAAGCAGGTGTTAGACTGACGCGGACAGATTGATATCTTGGTGCAAAGTGTCTCTTCTAACTTATTTTGTAGGAGGTTGAAATACAGCTTCACCGGTGGCTCATGGTCTTACTGTCTTGGTGGGAAATAAAACTGTTCCATTCGACAATGATGTCAGTCCAAATACATCACTGGAATGCACGTTGATGGTGTGGCAGTGGTACTTAAAGTCCCATACCACCCTCTGACGGTGGAAGTTCAGGTGGCAGGTAAATACACTATTGGCCATTAAAATTGCTACACCAAGAAGAAATGCAGATGATAAACGGGTATTCATTGGACAAATATATTATACCAGAAATGACATGTGATTAAATTTTCACGCAATTTGGGTGCATAGATCCTGAGAAATCAGTACCCAGAACAACCATTTCTGGTCGTAATAACGGCCTTGATACGCCTGGGCATTGAGTCAAACAGAGCTTGGATGGTGTGTAAAGGTACAGTTGCCCTGCAGCTTATACACGGTACCACAGGTCATCAAGAGAAGTGACTGGCGTATTGTGACGAGCCAATTGCTCAGCCACCATTGACCAGACGTTTTCAATTGGTGAGAGATCTGGAGAATGTGCTGGCCAGGACAGCAGTCGAACATTTTCTGTATCCAGAAACGCCCGTACAACACCTGCAACATGCGGTCGTGCATTATCCTGCTGAAATGTAGGATTTCGCAGGGATCGAATGAAGGGTAGAGCCACGGGTCGTAACACATCTGAAATGTAACGTCCACTTTTCAAGGTGCCGTCAATGCGAACAAAAGGTGACCGAGACGTGTAACCAAGGGCACCCCGTACCATCACGCCGGGTGATACACCAGTATCGCGATGACGATTACACGCTTCCAATGTGCGTTCACCGCGATGTCGCTAAACACGAATGCTACCATCATGATGCTGTAAGCAGAACCTGGATTCATCCGAAAAAATGACGTTTTGCCATTCGAGCACCAAGGTTCGTCTTCGTCAGTGCATCGCAGGCGCTCCTGACTGTGATGCAGCGTCAAGTGTAACCGCAGCCATGGTCTCCGAGCTGATAGTCCATGCTGCTGCAAACGTTGTCGAACTGTTCGTGCAGATGGTTGTTGTTTTGCAAACGTCCCCATCTGCTGCCTCAGGGATCTAGACGTGGCTGCACGATCCGTTACAGCCATGGGGAAAAGATGCCTGTCATCTCGACTGCTAGTGATACGAGGCCGTTGGAATCTAGCACGGCGTTCCGTATTACCTTCTTGAACCCATCGATTCCATATTCTGCTAACAGTCATTGGATCTCGACCAACGCGAGCGCAATGTCGCGATACGATAAACCGCAATCGCGATAGGCTACAATCCGAGCTTTATCAAAGTTGGAAACGTGATGGTACGCATTTCTCCTCCTTACACGAGGCTTCACAACAACGTTTCACCAGGCAACGCCGGTCAACTGCTGTTTGTGTATGAGAAATCGGTTGGAAACTTTCCTTATGTCAGCACGTTGTAGGTGTCGCCACCGGCGCCCACCTTGTGTGAATGCTCTGAAAAGCTAATGATTTGCATATCACAGCATCTTCTTCCTGTCGGTTAAATTTCGCGTCTGTAGCACGTCATCTTCGTGGTGTAGCAATTTCAATGGCCGTTACTGTATTAACCAACAACGTACTACACTACGTATCAACAGTGGTAGTTGACGAAGGTCAATACCCATTGAGTGGTCAAGTCAACACTAACGCTTCATGAGTGACTGTAATAGTGCTATCGTTAGCCATGGTCAGAATCGAAGTCCTCAGGGATGATAAGAGGAACAGGGTTTGGTGCCAGTGCCGAGAAGGCTTTGTGCCAGTATTTTGTAAGTCAGCGACCGTGTCACGTAGGACTTCTACTTTGGCATAAAGGTGCCTTGCCTTCTCTCGCAGGGACGTCTTCACAGTGCCCATGTTCATTTCCTCGTGGAAGGTAACGATCCTCGGTGAGGGGCGGGACATGCAGGCTCCACCGAAGCACCTTATTCTGCAGGCGCTGGAGGGTCTGCCCCCTGGAGGCACTAATTATAGCCCAAGCAGCGGAGTTATAGGTGAGGGAAGGGTATACAACCATCCGGTACAGCCGGAGCTTGGTGTCGAGGTTCATTTACCTGCTGTTGAACATTAGGTATGACGCTTTTATCAGCTTGAGTCCTTTTTGGGTTACATATTCTGCATGGCGATGGAAGAGCAGTTTTTTATCCATCCGGGCACCCAGGTACTTGCTATCATGGGACGGTGGTATCTGGACGCCTTCAATAATGATGTTGTGACGGAGGATGGAGCGCCGTTTAGTGAAGTAGACTGCCGTAGTTTTGGTGGCATTGGGGGCAATCTTGTTGGAACGACACCAGGTGATTGGCGCGTCCACCTGCCTCTGGAATCGAGCAATGTGATGGTCGCTTCTAACTGCGTCTTCGGCCGTATTTATATAAAGGCGCATCGGGCCGACAAACGTAACATCTATTCTCAACTGCCCTAGATAGAGGTAGCAGCAGGTAGATGGGCCATTTCTCGGAAACTTACTAATTAATATTTCTGTCGTTTAACGATTTATAATCTCCTTTATTTTTATACAAATAGAGTTAAATTTTCTTAGTTATTCAAAAAGTTTTAGCTCGACTGCATTTAATCTTTGCCGGCTAGACATTTTAGAACAGAACTGACAGTAGAACACGACCTATGAACTGTTTCTTTAACATTCCTTGTAACCGTAGCTGCTTACAATAAAGTCTTAAAACTTGACACATCTGTATTGTAGCATGAATGTAACCGAGTGCTGTAATGAGAAATTTCTATTACAAATCAAAATTATGAATGAGCACATTCCCGTTCCAAATTTGGTTTTTGGTAAATAATTTGAAAACTAATACAGGAAGCTTACTGGCGTTACCTGTTCAAAAATCAAATGGCTCTGAGCACTATGGGACTCAACTGCTGAGGTCATTAGTCCCCTAGAACTTAGAACTAGTTAAACCTAACTAACCTAAGGACATCACAAACATCCATGCCCGAGGCAGGATTCGAACCTGCGACCGTAGCGGTCTTGCGGTTCCAGACTGCAGTGCCTTTAACCGCACGGCCACTTCGGCCGGCTGGCGTTACCTGTATAAGGTTTCTATATGCAACGTAGGCTACATGCGAATTTTAATCTTTCTGAGTTTAGTATTTAGCGCCATCCATTTTTCATAAAAACACCAATTTTGCAGAAAAACGGCTGTGATCATTCTGAGACTTAACAATGTGAACATCAATACACTGATGCACATCCTGACGAAGTTTTGAGAAATTATTTCTATTTTTAATTTCACGCTTAGATTATGGTGCATTCCATGGTACGTTAAGCACAGGCATCTTATGATGACGTGGCGCTAGTAGTAGTGAACTGGGATAAGCCCACAGCACTCTCTCGCCTCTGTACCTATTAAAATGATACAGCTTTTGTTTCGTCTCACTCTGTCATTCTACAGCTGCGTCGACAGTTTCAGAATGACCAACATCTATTAGTAGTACATCGACCTTAGAGAAAAATTACAAGCAGACTGTTCCTTTGCGACAAGCATTTGTTGTCTTCGAGCCCACACATAGGAGAAGACAAGCCACACTCACAACATCATTTGGACACTTGGAGCCACCACATTTATAGACTCACTGACATCCTGTTTCTAATGATTTCTGGCCTGAGAAGATGGTCTACTTGCAGTCTCTAGCTGGAAATGAACCTGTCAGATGCGCCGTGTACAGTCTACAAACCTCGACCACATACACACCCACCACATGAACCTCGCCTTTCTCCAGAACATTCTTGTGGTAGTAGAGATCCATTATGGTCATGTGACAAAGTGATCGTCCACAGTTATTGTGTGACAATGTATACAGTCACATCTCTGTTTATAGCTCGGAGTTATTCTGTATTGTCTGTTAGCAGACTTTTATTTATTTATGACTAATGTGATCTTTTTCAGACGTTGTATGCACTTAAGATATTATGTTACACAAATGATGTACGCCGTACACTCAACACTTTTCGTTATTACATCACATCTACATATGAGTTTGCAATAAGGTTAATGGTCCAAAATAAAAATGAGGACGTATTTCTGTTCGCTGTTCTTTTCTGCGTACATTCATTATCACACTTGGGATTAACAATATGTCATCGGTCTGTCATACGATGGTAAGAAATATTAATAACAATATGGTGTGATTAGTGTCTCTTTATCTTTCAAGTTGTAAATGTCACGGCAAAATAATTGCACACACAATGTTTCCACATGCTTACTTGTTAGATTTAAGTGCTTCATTAATTTTCTAATGTTGATGTTTGTCACATCTAAGGGCTGAAAATATACATCACACGCACATGAAACATGGATAGCTCTAGCAGCAGAGTTGATTATTTTGTATAATTTTTGTTAAAGATTTTCTTTTGTTTGTTTGCAGTTAATTCCTATGTGACGATATTTGTGTGTAACATTTTGTCGTAGTTCATGCTATTTATTATTATCACAGTATTTGATTAGTATATCATTAGCCATCTTCACTTACATACCATCTTTATTTTTGGTAGCAATTTCTATATGTTGTGAGACATGTATTACTCGCAAAGGTCTACAGAGCAACAGTCGTCAATGTTTTATGTGATTGGTATGAGTGTACCTTCAGCCAACTGATGATTTGTCATGTCGCTTACGGACTAATCAGAGAACCACACTTTGTCAAAGGGTGGAATACCAAAATAATACTGTAAAGTAATGTCGACTGTCCCTGGCCACTCAGGGATCTGTGGCAATGAACAAGCCGATAGATTTGCTAGGACGGGGGCAACAACTCCATTTATTGGACCGGAACCTGTCTTGACAATCACCAAGGCTATGATCAAATTAGAACTACTAAACTGGCTTTGGAAACAGCACGTAGGATATTGGACCAAGGTCCATAAACAAAAACATGGTATGGTAATGATGCCGAAGCCATATTTTAAAAGAAGCTCTGTAGTCCTGGGATTGAGAGGAAAGAGATCAAACTCGTGGCTGGACTGATGACCGGCCATCGGAACTTCAAGAAACACCTACACACAATGGGTATAATGGAAGAGGACCTTAAATGTAGGATCTGTGATGAGGGTGAAGAAACTGCATCACATCTAATCTTTGAATGCATGGCATTGGAGAGTAAAAGATGCAGAATCTTCGGGACAACTAGACCTGAAGAAATTGTGTGTAACAAAAAACTGGTAGAGGGAGTCCTTGCACTATTTAAGGGCACTGGTTGGCTTTACTAGATATACAGGGAGCGATACCGCACAATAAACTTAGTTTCGGTGCGGGCAGTGGCGGGTTAGACCTAAGCTGTTATAGCTCTCCTGTTAAAATCAAATCAATTTCGACTGTATCTTTGGAAAGAGGGTGGATGATCAGGCAATTGGACATTTGACATTCTGCTTGTAAGCTTCATGATGAACTTCAGTCTGCTACAGTAGCATCTATTAATCGTCTTCAGCAACATGACCAGCTTTACAGACAAATCTCTCAGATGGTTTCCCCGTGGACGAATGTGTGTTGCTTTTTGGGATCTTTACTTTCATGTTCTGTTTGGCAAAGAGACCTTTTGTTCTTTTCCAGTTTTTCAGTGGCTGACGTTAGGTACCATCTTGTTAAACATGTGCACCTCACCAAATAGTTGTCACTTAAAATTTTGCCTTTTTATACCCCACTACTTTTCTCCAGTAGGACATCCCCTGCACAAAGTATTTGGGCCAGCGGGATGTGACGAAAGGTAGCAGGTCATTTGACTCGTCTCATGTCATTCATATTTGATAAAATAATTAAACAGTACCCAATATGAGCTACACAGCTTATGATAATACCCATATATTTTGAGATGGATTAATGTGATTACAATGGTGGTGTACGCCGATTTATTTCCTGTTTTAACATTCTTTAATTTAGCCTGATGTTGTCTGTTTCAGTAGTTTTGTGGTGAGCTTTAGAACTGAGAAGCGCTGAGGATATAGGACAGAAGAGTCACATACGTGGCACTTTGGAATTAACCCCTTGTGGAGCAAGGGAAGGCTGCTTTCACAGAGCTGCTAGCGTGGACAGACGACTAGAAGCTGCCCTGATGTTATCTGGTGAAGACACACCTCCGATAGCACCATACTGGTGCCTGGCCTATTGTACAGTTTATTGCACTACCACTTAGGATGGCTGAGCTGAAAGCATTCGTACCGGCGATGGAACTCTGTCGGCAGGAGGTAGGCTTCAGGGCAAACCTAAGAAAAGTTCATTCGGCTGTAAAACATCCCCAGGCAGACCACGAGAGACCAGAAGAGTACTGACTTGTTGCTGTTTCAGAAGAAACCAGAAGTTGGCGGATATCCTGGATCACTGTTATTTATCTTTTCGCCTGCCGTGAGATGAGTGGCTAACTGATGCTTGAGAGGGAATCAATAGATGAAACTGATGCAACGTCAGGAGTACGTTATAGGTTTATAGAAAGGTGAGGCGGATATCGAGATTATTGGTTTTTAAGGTTCCGCCTCCTCTGGAGGGAGATTTTGTTACTAGGAAACAATTACGCTATTAGCGGACCGATGTAGCTTTAAGAGTATGATTAGGTGAGATTCTTGAAGGGAATAAAGGTGCTGTCAGTTCTTTGCTGACTAGAAATTAGACTTCGTTTCTGAACTGGGCGCTGAATGCGTCAGTATTCCGCAAGCTTTGCTCTCAACTGGAACTGCAAACAGCTTTAGCAGAGTAGGTCCAATATTTGAGTCCCCTTTATAGCGGATCTAGTGACGTACTTGATAGCAACCGGACATGGTGTCGACGTTCAGCTTGTATCGCATCGCCGATAAGGATGAGCATAACTCGCAGTCTCGGTGTGTTACAAACATCGCGAACTGGGAGTTCAGTACTGTGCTCAGATTCACTTTCCCACTTTCATCAGTGCGTTCTCAGTTGATGGCCTTCTACGTTTCTCGGGTAAGACAGATCTTTGATTCGAACAGACGTTGCTTGCCTGACCGTGTTTAATATTTTTCAATCATAAAATGAGTATTTGCCACCTTAACATTCACTGCTTCAGTCACGTTGTTTCCTAGCGTTAATCACTTCCCTCCGTCGCGTACGTTAATTCCAGCATTGATTCTAGATCGTGATTAGTCCAGCTTCAGTTAACTGTGCTCTCTGCCACACGTGGGGTTTTTCAAAGAAAACCCATGACAGTTACATTACGTGGGATGTGTGAAATCAGGCAGAACTCTGTAGGCACGTCACACTTAGGGAGATACTCCTTTGTTTACTCGCTGTGCCCTCAGAACTGAAATGTGCGGCGTGTCGTTATCGATGGGCATAGTAGAAACACTGCGCAACACGTCCACACAGTGCTTCATCCGATTTTCATTGTAGTTTTATTTTCGCGAATAATTTGAGGTTGAAAGAAAAATAACCCTCATTGGACCATTACGGAATACGGTGAGTAGCTCACAATTGGTTCATCTCTTACTTTAGCAACAGGCAGCAAAAGGTCGTTATTCTCAATGTTGATAACGGCTGTGTTGTGGGGTCTGGGGGGGGGGGTTACTGTCAAGTGGGGGTTGCCCCAGGGATCAGTGTTGGAGCCACTCCTATTCCTTATTTATGTAAATGATATGCCCTCTAGTAATATGGGTAACTCTTAAATACACTCCTGGAAATTGAAATAAGAACACCGTGAATTCATTGTCCCAGGAAGGGGAAACTTTATTGACACATTCTGGGGTCAGATACATCACATGATCACACTGACAGAACCACAGGCACATAGACACAGGCAACAGAGCATGCACAATGTCGGCACTAGTACAGTGTATATCCACCTTTCGCAGCAATGCAGGCTGCTATTCTCCCATGGAGACGGTCGTAGAGATGCTGGATGTAGTCCTGTGGAACGGCTTGCCATGCTATTTCCACCTGGCGCCTCAGTTGGACCAGCGTTCGTGCTGGACGTGCAGACCGCGTGAGACGACGCTTCATCCAGTCCCAAACATGCTCAATGGGGGACAGATCCGGAGATCTTGCTGGCCAGGGTAGTTGACTTACACCTTCTAGAGCACGTTGGGTGGCACGGGATACATGCGGACGTGCATTGTCCTGTTGGAACAGCAAGTTCCCTTGCCGGTCTAGGAATGGTAGAACGATGGGTTCGATGACGGTTTGGATGTACCGTGCACTATTCAGTGTCCCCTCGACGATCACCAGTGGTGTACGGCCAGTGTAGGAGATCGCTCCCCACACCATGATGCCGGGTGTTGGCCCTGTGTGCCTCGGTCGTATGCAGTCCTGATTGTGGCGCTCACCTGCACGGCGCCAAACACGCATACGACCATCATTGGCACCAAGGCAGAAGCGACTCTCATCGCTGAAGACGACACGTCTCCATTCGTCCCTCCATTCACGCCTGTCGCGACACCACTGGAGGCAGGCTGCACGATGTTGGGGCGTGAGCGGAAGACGGCCTAACGGTGTGCGGGACCGTAGCCCAGCTTCATGGAGACGGTTGCGAATGGTCCTCGCCGATACCCAAGGAGCAACAGTGTCCCTAATTTGCTGGGAAGTGGCGGTGCGGTCCCCTACGGCACTGCGTAGGATCCTACGGTCTTGGCGTGCATCCGTGCGTCGCTGCGGTCCGGTCCCAGGTCGACGGGCACGTGCACCTTCCGCCGACCACTGGCGACAACATCGATGTACTGTGGAGACCTCACGCCCCACGTGTTGAGCAATTCGGCGGTACGTCCACCCGGCCTCCCGCATGCCCACTATACGCCCTCGCTCAAAGTCCGTCAACTGCACATACGGTTCACGTCCACACTGTCGCGGCATGCTACCCGTGTTAAAGACTGCGATGGAGCTCCGTATGCCACGGCAAACTGGCTGACACTGACGGCGGCGGTGCACAAATGCTGCGCAGCTAGCGCCATTCGACGGCCAACACCGCGGTTCCTGGTGTGTCCGCTGTGCCGTGCGTGTGATCATTGCTTGTACAGCCCTCTCGCAGTGTCCGGAGCAAGTATGGTGGGTCTGACACACCGGTGTCAATGTGTTCTTTTTTCCATTTCCAGGAGTGTGTTTCTGTATGCTGATGACACTAGCTTGGTAGTAAGGGATGTTGTGTTCATCATTGCCTCGGTTTCAAATAGTGCACTACATGACCTCAGTTCATGGCTTCTAGAAAATAAGCTAACGCTAAATCACAGTAAGACTCAGTTTTTACAGTTTCTAACACACAATTCAACAAATCCTGACGTTTTAATTTCACAGAACGGGCGTATGATTAGTGAAACTGAACAGTTCAAATTTCTTGGTGTTCAGATAGATAGTAAGCTGTCGTGGAAAGCCCACGTTCAGGATCTCGTTTAAAGACTTAATACTGCCATTTTTACTATTCGAACGGTTTCAGAAGTGAGTGATCGTTGGACACGAAAATTAGTCTACTTTGCTTATTTTCATTCGCTTATGTCGTATGGTATTATATTTTGGGGTAGCTCTTCCCATTCTAAAAGGATATTTTTGGCTCAGAAACGGGCAATAAGTGGTGAGAGTTCACGAACCTCTTGTCGACCTCTGTTCACGAGTCTGGGTACTTTGACACTGGCCTCTCAATATGTATATTCCTTATTGTCGTTTCTTGTTACCAATATTAGTTTATTTCCAAGAATAAGCAGTTTTCACTCAGTTAATGCTCAGCAGAAATTAAACCCGCATTTGGATCTGACTTCCTTAACTCTTGTGCAAAAAGATGTGCAGTATACTGCTGCATCCATTTTCAATAAGCTGCCACTCGATTTCAAAAATCTTAGCAGTAATGCACGTGCTTTCAAATCGAAACTGAAGAGTTTTCTCATGGGTCACTCCTTCTATTCTGTCGAGGAGTTCCTTGAAAAATTTATCTGATTCTTACTGTATTGCTGATAGCGTTTACTTAAACTTGTGGACTGAATTTTTTCAGGTTCATGAACATTTATTTTTATCTGTTATTACTTTTATGTTGTAATTTCATGTAATGACACGTTCCATGACTATCGAGATTTGCTCCTCAACTTGGTCCTACGGAACTTGACGTGTAAATAAAAATAAAAATGTTTTATTTTGTGCTTTCTTAACTGCTGTTGAGTGCGATGACAGATTGATCTGCGAGCTGTGTCCACGCTGCTGTTCAGAGTTAAAGTCTATCAAATTGATTGTGAAAATCTTCCAAAATCTCGGCCAGTTCATTAGCTGCCTATTGACAAATTTCAAACACATCACAGTCTTTTATACATGAAATGAAACTAAAATCCGACCAGAGTTGAGGTGGTGGCACTGCGGTTTTGCTGGGATGCTTTGTTTGTGGCTTATTTGTATCTCATTATGATGAAATGAAGTGGTCAAAATTAGCATTATTCACCACCAACTATTTAAACGTATGGAAGATTACACATCTGCAGGTAGTTATTTCGATTTATTATCCCGTAACACTGTTTTACACATGGGTTTTAGAATTATATTATACTGAAATGCGTTTTAATAATTGCGGAAACATTACAACTCATTATTCAAGCAGCAATGGATATGTTGTACCTTACGTACAGTGTTCCTAGGAACACGGTTGTTTCCTGGTCGGTGTTTGAATGAACAATTTTAGATTCATCTGAAGAAATGCGCGTTAGAGACCGCCCTAAGCTAAATTTTTTCAGGGTCGTATTAATCTGCATTTTAAAATTTTTAATAAGTTTTAAATTCTTTAAACAAAAGACCACTGACACTATAAGACGTAACAGTACTTAAATTTCACGCACTGTAAAGTCAATCTCCACCTTTTTAGTCTTAGGCAGCATCCGTTCGATACGAGACTCGCGCTAGCGCCTCCTCGCTCACTTGCTCGTAATACCCACCCATCAGTACAGGTACGCTCGTGCCATAGTTCTGTGTTGACAGCATGATAAGACATTCAAGGCAGTATTAAGCTTATCTGCTGAAGCGAAGACATGTTAATGTGGAGTTTTTAGTGTGTTCACGTAATCATACGTGATTCAAAATTGAAATAGGTTTATCCGCCTTCGTGTCACTTACAAGTGCCGCGCGATGTCAGTCAGTTTAACCATAGACAACTGCTTTAAGGGTTCTTTCGGATTTATCTAGACGATGAGAGGTAGGACTTGACTGTGTGCCAGTATTTTATAAGAAATCTTTGCGTGCTCAGCTCTCATTGCTATATGGATCTCTATATGGTAGTACACATCTCCTTTAAAAACCACTTTCATTCTGTAATCTTTTAATCTCATGTGCAGATTGCCTGAAAATGCATCTCTACTTTTGCTAAACCGGTAGTGACCTTTTAATATAAGTGTTTTAACAGCCAGTGTGGAAGATTTTATTTACCTTACTCTCCTGTTTTAGTCATTGTGAGACATGAGGTTGCGTTTTGCGTAGCATTTGTAAGTAATTTGACGTCTACACAGTTAAGAACACATAAGTGAATGCTATTACATAAAAATAGAATCAAAAACTATACTACATTGTTACAGGGCTGACTAGACGCGCAAGTCTCACACGTGTTGCAAGTTGCAACAATCTTCCCTGCTAATGAAATAAAGAAATTTAATAATGACATTTGATAGCGCTGACCAAGCTATCACTTCTGAAGGAATTTCGAAGTTATTAACTTTTGAAAATGAACTGTATATCTACCTCTTTAACTTAGGTACTTTTCTACCTATTGAGCGAGTCTGTAAACGTACTTTAGAGCTTCGTTATTTTTCCTATCATCTGGTGCCGTGGCATATTTTATAATTTTATTACTACTCATGCGGCGGCCGCAAAGTAATTTGCGGCCCTCGAATTTTCGCCATGGCCGGTCCTTCAGACCGCATACCACTTTGAGACGGCCGCTCGCCTGTGGGAAACCACACACAGTAATCATTCAGCTTACACTACTTTCCGCCTGACAGCTGCGGATTACTTTGTGGTCGTACCTCCCGCCCTTACCAGAGGCCCAGGTGTCTTCTGCTCTGACGTGACGGCTTCAAAGCACCATCATCTCGCGACTATACCAGCCAGTGTACAGACTTACGCTGCACCGCCCCGTCTGTTCAACCCACGCGCGTTATTTGCATTCTTTGTCATCTCACGAGGGTTAGAGGCCGGCCGGAGTGGCCAAGTGGTTCTAGGCGCTACAGTTGGGAACCGCGGGACCGCTACGGTCGCAGGTTCGAATCCTGCCGCGGGCATGGATGTGTGTGACGTCCTTAGGTTAGTTAGGCTTAAGAAGTTCTAAGTTCTAGGGGACTGATGACCTCAGAAGTTAAGTCCCATAGTGCTCAGAGCCATTTGAACCATTTTTGAGGGGCTCGAGCTCCACTCCTCGACACGTTAAAACATGCAGGGCTGTCCGAAATGCACGTTGTGTGTGGAGCTGATGCGTGCAAATGAAGAGTGTCATTACCACGCTATAGTAAACCATTTCCGCTGAGATGGCAGCCTTGTCACAGAGCATTTGCAGGTATATATGGACGCTTACGAGATACCGGCCCGTTCTACGCTGGACTGTAAGACACTGGCCACGTGAGGTATGAGACAACCCCGATACTGAAGAAAACACGTTTAATACGAATGGTGATATTCCTGAATAGAGCAGTCCGTACGTTGCACGAAATTTAACTAAAAGAAGAACAACTGTTTCTAGGATCTTACAATGACAGCTGCAGCCGTATCGTAAACAGAAACTGCAGCCATACCAGCCACTGGACATTTCCAATCCAAGAGCTGCTTACAAATATGAAGAATACCGCCAATTTTACTCATTACATATTTCACACGCACGAGGCTATGAAGATAAAAAATGGCACCTGATGTCATAGCCGTTTGGTAACCTACCAATACAACCAGCACAATGCCAAGGTTAGTTATTACACCATGTTACATGACTGTAAGAAGCACACTATTACTCGTAGGTACTTTACACAGTTCGCGTTGCTATACCAACAGATATGGCAACTTCATTCACGGTGTGATTATGAGGACGTCTACACACCATGGCTCCTTCCTGTCTTTCTGTCACATATCCACGTAGACTGTTCTTACTGCGCTGATTCCACTCCACTACCATGGTTTCCACCAGCGGTGGAGGCTCATACGATGACGCAGCACTAGCTCCACTCCACCTATAGCGCTCCAGTGCAACCAGTGTGGTCGTTTAAGGAGCTGTCAGGTGATACTTTGATCTGACTTGCGTAGTGGTAACGCATTGTTCTCACTTTCCTTTCATTTTACTCCTTAACTTCTTATTAATAACAGAAGTGGAACGAGTACTAATGTAAGACAGAACACAAATAAGTTTCCATTTCCTTTTTATTTATTTACTGGATGAGTACCCTACGTTGCCTGAGTATGTATTTATTCCAACCTTCTGTTAGTCCATCTCCTCCTTACCCCTCTCTCTGTCTCTCTCTTCCTTCATCCCTCCTCTGTCCATCTCCTCCAACCCTTCTCTCTGTCCATCACCTTCCACCCCCTCTCTCTGTCCATCTCATCATACCCCTCACTCTGTCCATCTCCTCCTGCTCCCTCTCTCTGTCAGTCTGTTTCTCCATCCTCTGTCCAGTGCCCATTCAGTCCATTGCCTTCTCCCACCTCTAATTCCATCTCCGCCTCCCTGCCTCTTAAACCATCGCCTCCTCCCCCTCTACCTGTCCATCTGTTCCCCCCCCCCCCTCATCATCTCAAAGTCCATCCCCTCCTTCCTTCTGCTTGTTCATCTCCTCCGCCTTTTTCTAATTCCATCTCCTACTCCCCTCTTTGTCAATCTCCTCCTCTTCCCTCCCTCTGTACATCTTCTCCTCTTCCCTTTCTCTGTCTATTTCCTCTGTCTGTTTACTTCCTCTTCCCCCATTTCTCTGCCTGTCTCTGCCACCCCCGTTCTCTGTTCGTTTTCTCCTCTTGTCTTTCTCTGTCCATCTCCTCCTCTCCCCTCTCTCTGTCCATTTCTCCTCCCCTTCACTCTGTCCACCTCCACTTCCTCCCTCTCTTTACAAGTTATCATGCTCACTCCAATAACAGACTGGTAGACCTCGACCCAACAATATTTCTTTCCATACTGTAACTAGTATATCCACGAAATTTGGTTGAAATCTTTCTAGGGGCTTAGGATTAGCTTCCAAACCATAGGTTTCCCCACGTATTCACATTTCAAATAGATATCACATATATTTAACATATTTTACTTGTATTTGTACAAATATTTCACCTATATCTCTAGTGAATTTCGCCCTGCGAGTCACATCTTCTAAACTATGTGCCATATAAAAATATAACTTTGCAAGTTAATTCAGTGGTATATTTCGAAACTGCCTGCCAACTATGTTAGGAATAGAGTTATTAGTAAAGAGGTAATACATTTAAACATCATACATGATATAGCAGTTTATCATTTATCTCAGTATTTGACGTCATATCTTGTGAACTATTAGTCATTCAGTGATATATTTTTTGTCAGTACATTCAGCAGCAGATGTGGATAATACCTGCGGGATGTTTTGCGAATAGAATACGTAGCAACCATAGTAATAAACTTAAACGTCTTGCATGGGGCGGCAGTTTTTCACGCATCTCAATGTTTCTGACATCATATCTCCTGAACTTTGTGTAGTACAGTAGTACAGTGATGTAATATTTCTGGTATATTCCGCAGCACATGTGAATACCGGCTTCAAAATTGGTAGTAAATGCAGTTAAGGAGCAAGAAATTAAAGCGTCATGCCCATGAGGCAGTTTTGTTACATGAACAGGGAAAATGTAGTAAAAGATAAAAGTTTTTCCTTTCACCATTTTGTGGAGGTCAGCAGCAATAAAATATTTCGTAAACGTTTGAAATTATCTGTAAAGTTTGTTGCAAGACTCCAAGTACTCTCAATCTAAGTAATGGGTATTCGAACGTCGTTGGCTACTCTGAGTTTTCGCGCACACCTCCATCCCTTTGATAGCCTAGTGATTTATACGTAACAGCGATGACTTCCAGATAGTGAGTGATCGGTTCACCAAGTTTCGCTGAAAATGGTCCAGTGGTGTAGGATGAAATGAGAATCATACATACACACATACATACATAGATACATATATACTTGTACATACATCTAGTTCTATAGCATGTGTGGATTTTGTGGGGTCCTGCCCACTCGTCTAGTATAGGGTGCATAAAGGATGCTGCTTGCTCGGATAGCTATACAACAATTCAAGCAAATCACATTAATAGTTTTTATTACAAATAAGCAGATTGACAATACGTAACTTTATTTTTACAATGGGTTTTCGCAAGCAATGGGCGACATGCAAATAAGTAATGTACTTCGCTATAGACAATGTCCATGTAAGCAGTTGATACGGATCACACATTACTGCTATCGCAGTACTCTCCAAGTGTCCGTCATCTAACTGTCCTGGTCTGCGAGTGCTGGTCTAGTATTTTGCATGCCGAGGCTGTCAGCAGCGGCGCTTATATTCTCTTCTTGTAGAGGCCACTCCTATCGTGGTGCTGTCCTAGTCAGCGGGCTATTGGCTGATGTTGTCTTACAGCCTTCTCTGCTCTTGTGTTCCTCATCTTCGTGCCGGCGCTTGTCGATACGCTGGAACAGATTTAGTTATTTATTGTTTTACAATGACTTACACGAGATGAAGCGAGTTCTGTGAACCCTGATACCAAATACCGGGTGTCAGTATAAGTTTTAAAATTTAATAAACCACGGAATAATGTAGATAGAGAGGTAAAAATTGACACACATGCTTGGAATGACATGGGGTTTTATTAGAACCAAAAGAAAAGTTCACAAAATGTCCGACATATGGCGCTGAACAGCAAAACATCAGTGACTGCGCATGACAATCGTGTATAAAAGGAGCCTGGCATCCCAGGTCCCCAGACCTCAGTCGGTGCGATTATTGGCTTTGGGGTTACCCGAAGTCGCAAGTGTATCGTGATCGACCGACATCTCTAGGGATGCTGAAAGGCAACATCCGACACCAATGCCTCACTATAACTCCGGACATGCTTTACAGTGCTGTTCGCAACATTAGTCCTCGACTACAGCTATTGTTCAGGAATGACGGTGGACATATTGAGAATTTCCTGTAAAGAACATCATCTTTGCTTTGTCTTGCTTTGTTATGCTAATTATCGTTGTTCTGATTAGATAAAGCACAATCTGTCGGCCATTTTTTGAACTTTTGTATTTCTTTTGTTCTAATAAAACCCCATGTCATTCCAAGTATGTGTGTCAATTTGTACCTCTCTATCTACGTTCTTTCGTGATTTATTCAGTCTTCAAATTTATACTGACTTTTTAATCACCCAGTATATAGCAAGAAACAGTTACAGTTTTTGCCGATAGAGAGCAGCTCTTTATCGGGAGACAATAAAGACTAGAGGCAAACTCTTTGAAAGTATCATAGCGTTTGATAATAAATTCTAAGCCATTATTCTGTATTTAAGTGGCAATGTGTTGTAGGCGGAAAGAAAACTCTCATGGATATGATGAAGTAAATAGCAGGATATTAAAGTACTGTGCTGTACATGTCAGCCCTGTACATAGCAAAATCTGTAATTTTTCCTTTAAGAATGGTCAGTTTCCTGAACGATTAAAGTTCTCAGTAGTAAAGCTGATTTATATAAAGGGAGTAATGAATAATGTGGTCAATTTTAGATCTATTTCTATGTCATCAGTGTTTGCTAAAGTTATTGAAAAGACTGTGTATGTAAGGATAATTGATCATTTTATTTCATTTCATTTGCTATCAATGTATGGTTCGGTTTTAGAAGTGATTTAACAACTGAAAATGCTATATTCTTATGTCTCTGTGAAGTACTGGATGGATTAAACAAAAGGTTTCGAATGCTAGGCATCTTTTTTGATTTAACTGTGGCGTTTCTTTGTGATGATCACAAAATATTGCAATAGACGTTGTACCATTATGGAATATGGGGAGTAGCTCACAACTGGTTCACCTCTTTCAGACAACAAAAGATAATTATCCACAGTATTGAAATGTCTATGACCTGGGGCCTGAGTGGGGCACAGTTAAATGGGGGGTGCCCCAGGGATCAGTGCTGGGGACACTCCTGTTCCTCATTTATATAAATGATATGCCCTCTAGTATTACACGTGATTCTACGATCTTTCTGTCTTCCGATGACACTACCCTGGTAGCAAAGGAAGTTGTGTGCAACATTGGCACTGTCTCAAATAGTGCATTTCATGACACAAGTTCATGGCTTGTAGAAAATAAACTAATGCTAAATCGCAGTAAGACTAAGTTTTTACAGTTTCTAGGACACAATTAAACAAAACCCGAAGTCTTGACGTTTTAATTCCACAGAATGAGCAGAATTTCTAGGTGTTCAGTTACATAATAAACTGTCGTGGAAAGCTCACGTTCTGGATCTTGTTCAGACGCGTAATGCTACTATTTTTACTATTCGAACAGTTTGTGAAGTAAGTGATGGTTAGACACGAAATGTAGTCGACTTTGCTTATTTTCATCCGCTTATGACGTACGGTATTATATTTTGAAGTAACTCTTCCCATTCTCAAAGGATATTTTTGGCGCAGAAACGGGCGGATTGGGCAATAAGTAGTGTAATTTCGCGAACCTCTTGTCGACCCTGGTTCATTAGTGTGAGTATTCTGACAGTTGCCTCTCAACGTATATATTCTTTGCGTCGTTTCTTGTTAACAATATGAGCTTATTGCAAGGAATTAGCAGTTTTCACACAGTTAATATTAGGCGGAATTCCAATCTGCATTAGGATCGCACTTCCTTGACTCTTGTGCAGAATACTGCTGCATCCATTTTCAATAAGCTAGCACAAGAATTGGATAACCTTATCAGTAATTCACGCGCTTTCAAATCGAAATCGCGTTTCCTCATTGGTCAATCCTTCTATGCTCTTGAGAAGTTCCGTGAAAAATTAAGCTGATTTCTGTGTTATATTGTTGACTGCGTTTACATAAACTTATGTCTTGTCTTGGGTTTATAAACATTTTATTTTGTTTGTTATCACTTTTATTTTGTAATGTCACGTACTGACATGTTCCATGACCTTGGAGATTTGCTCCTCAATTTGGTCTTACGGAACTAGACGTGTGAAGTAAATAAAAATAAACAGTCAACTTTCGTGAGTCTCTTATGAATATTTTTGTTTAAATTTCAGATAGAGAGCTTGAATCTATCAGAAGACAAAAACAGTAAAAGCTAATCAGTCGATTTTCGTGAGCTGGATAGGAATATTATTATCAGAAAAGAGGGACTCTCTACATGAAATAAAACTGTTATTTCGTCTGGAACGAGAGACTCATTAATTTTAGTGACGAGCAGAAGAACAAACTGTACCGTAGTTTCAGTTATTTAATTACGAGAGAATCACTGCAGCTCAATATTTTAATGTAAAACAAATCATAGCATTAAGCACACTGACATTAAACTTTTCGTTTTTATTTACAGTCTTTCCAGTTTGGTGCACGGCTCTGATAATAAACGTTTGGTGCAGCAGCCAAACAGGAGAAATGGATGAGGGCAGCTAACGAATGTACGAAGTACTAGAGTGGCCATAATTCCCTTCTCAGTCAACACAATAACGGACAGTGGTGAAAGAGAATTATGTTTAACTGGTGGAGACTGGCTACTGGAGAATATCACCAGGTATTTGTACACTTGTTATGAACAGTAAATGTAGTCGTTTATCACGAAATATGTATGTTGCGCAGTGAGCGTGTTATTTCGTGCTGTACTGCATGTATCAGCGACCCCACAGTTCTCAGAGATAGACCCTGAGACTGAAGATGAAGATATTGTGTAACTTGAGTCAGTAAAAATGTTTCTGTACCAAATGTGATACATTTTCTATATAATACGGTCTGCACTGCCTTACAGGTGCTAATAATGGAAAGCTGTCATAAAGACATTTAACAAATGAAATCGACTACTCTGTATTGAGCCACTGGATGTAGTTGTTCCTTATGTGAAGTCATAGAACGATGACCAACAGCCACTGAAAGTTTGCAGTGGTGTTCACACTCATCCTGTATGGTTCACATCTTATTTTCGATTATACGTACACTGAGTGTACTTTGTGTATATTGCCTAAGTGACTATACAGACAGACGTCAGCAAAAATCTCCATCCTAATGCAGTGTCCTCGATAATTGGGGGTAGACTAGGTTGAATATGATAGAAATGCCGAGTTTATAACTATACGTCTTAATGTCTGCCACGATGCTGTTGAAATAGAGACCCAGCCGTATAGATAATTTTCGCAATTATGTTCGATATTCTGTATGTTACTACAAAATCTCTGTGTTGAGCTCGGTTCTCTTCGTGATGTGATTAAATCAGTCTGTGTGTCTCAAACGGGACTGCAGTTCGCTTTAAAAATCTGCGCTGCTCCTATGGAAACAAGTAAATTTGAAACACAGCTTCATATCACAAGCTGATGTTCGCTGTTAAAATGAGAGTGCGGTTATTTGGTCCTGTAGAAGCATTAAAACACAGTAAAATACGTCGCTGCGTCCAGCTGCCAATCATTGGACAACAAAGAAAACCATTTATGAAAGGATTCTGTAGGATACAAAGGAAACAGTATTGCACCCATACAAGAAAGCCCACATAGTTAAAATGAATATTTACGGACAAATTAAAACAATACAGTGGACGATTTGGAATCAAAGCGGAAGTGAAATGTCAATGAATGCATCTTGTGTGAGCAACCTGAAACCGCAGGAGAAACAACAGGGAATTCTTTGTAAAGAAAATACGATTGATATGGAACTAGAGGGTAGGTGGAATGCCGCAACTGGAATAAACGCAGATATACACGAGTCAGTGAAGTGCTCTGACACAGGTATTTTTGTTTCGCAGCATTTTGAATGGAAAGTCATATTGCACGCTACACTATCTACCGATCCAATTTCAATTTCAAAACGAATCTAATGATAAAGAAAAAGAGACTACATAGTAATATAAATATGGTGCCTGCCGTTTCTGTGTTACATGAGAACCAGCGACAGAGAGTCTAAAGTGAACAATAGAGTTCATGTTTCAGCGGTGAACTTGATCGTATGCGTCGCAGGTATTAAATACAATACATGGCTGTGCGCTTGTGGTTTCACGTCAGAGGAGACGACTAATACTGAAAAGTATTTACATCCAGAACAGCATCTGTACGCTGTTATCTGCAGTAATGAGACTAGCGGATTACAGATACTGAAACATCATCGTAGAATCGTTTTGTAGTCTTGGTGTTACATTAGCGGATGACACCTGGGAAGAATGTCTACCGTTAGATCTCCACATTAGAGCGAAATTCTATAACATTTACGACAAGGTTAGAAACTCACTGCCCTACAAAGAACGAGAACCACCCAGAAGTAGTGGTCGGATCTCAATGTAAATTCATACAAGAACACAGCATTGGTGGCTATTAAATGATTAGAGAATGGCAGTTATCTGTGACAGGTAGAACGTGAAAAAGAGTGCCTTAGTGTTGTTACTTGGTGTTTCAGGATACATAAAACGTGTGAGTAAAAAAATGGCTCTGAGCACTATGGGACTCAACTGCTGAGGTTATTAGTCCCCTAGAACTTAGAACTAGTTAAACCTAACTAACCGAAGGACATCACAAACATCCGTGCCCGAGGCAGGATTCGAACCTGTGACCGGAGCGGTCTTGCGGTTCCACACTGCAGCGCCTTTAACCGCACGGCCACTTCGGCCGGCTAAAAGGCGTGAATATCGTGAGGTCACTGTGAAGGAGACGGAGGTGCCGCACACTCATAAGAGACAGCGGTATTAGTGCTTGGCAGAGTAGTTCGCTGTCTAGCCGCCTGCGCGAGTCGTGAAATATCCAGATTTGTGGGGTTTCGGATCTGACAGTGGTCCGAAGTTTGACTACATGTGATCATGAGGTCAGGCATATCCATTGTCAAACTTCCCGTCAACCACGTCTGAAACCGCAGGGGAAGATCGCCGTAACGTGCAACAAAGTACATCGTAACCCCATCACAGCTGCGCCTACCGTGGGAGAAGAAATAATAGACTCCCTGCGACATTGCTCGGAGACTATGACTAGCTACACTAGGGAATTACCGTCTCACCTACATCTACATCTACATCTATATCTACATGGTTACTCTGCAGTTCACAGTTAAGTGCCTGGCAGAGGCTTCATCGAACCATTTTCATACTACTTCTCTACCATTCCACACTCGAATAGCGCGGGGGATAAAGGAACACCTATATCTTTCCGTTCGAGCTCAGATTTCTCTTATTTTATTATGATGATCATTTCTCCCTACGTAGGAGGGTGTCAACAAAATATTTTCGCATTCGGAAGAGAAAGTTGGAGATTCAAATTTCGTAAATAGATCCCGCCGCAAAGAAAACCGACTTTGTTCCAGTGACTGCCACCCCAACTCGCGTATCATATCAGTGACATCAGTGACACTCTCACCCCTATTGCGCGATAACACGAAACGAGCTGCCCTTCTTTGCACTTTTTCGGTGTCCTCCGTCAATCCTCCCTGGTAAGGATCCCACACCGCGAAGCAATATTCCAGCAGAGGACGGACAGGTGTAATGTAGGCTGTATCTTTAGTAGGTTTGTCGCATCTTCTAAGTGTTCTGCCAAAAAAGTGCAGTCTTTGTTTCTCCTTCATCACAATATGACCTATGTGGTCTGTCCAGTTTAAGTTGCTCGTAATTGTAAATCCTAGGTATTTAGTCGAACTGACAGCCCTTAGATTTGTGCGATTTATCGTATACCAAAAACTTATCCGATTTCTTTTAGTACGTATGTGGATGAACTCGCACTTATATTTGTTTAGTGCCTGTTGCCACTTTTCGCACCATATAGAAACTCTCTCTAGATCATTTTGTAATTGGAATTGATCGCCTAATGATTTTACTAGACGGTAAATTACAGCGTCATTTGCAAACAATCTATGAGGGCTGCTCAAATTATCACCTAGATCATTTATATAAATCAGGAACAGCAGAGGGCCTGTGACACTACCTTGCGGAACGCCAGATATCACTTCTGTTCTACTCGATGATTTACCGTCTATCACTACGAACTGTGACCTCTCTGAGAGGAAATCACGAATCCAGTCATACAACTGAGACGATACTCCATATACACGCAATTTGATTAACAGTCGACAGTCTGGTTATCAATCTTACAGGGTTGGCTATCCATAGGGTAAATAGTTTTCCGTCTGCACTGACCCATGTAGCGAAAGTTTAATTACAACAACCTTGTAATTCGATGAACTGCTAACAGATGGTTCTATACGGTTTTCATCTCGTACAGTACCAGCGTGGGTAATTAAACTCGTCCTCTGGAAGCAGTCTTAGTAATCACATCACAATCTTCTCGAAATGTCCACGTCTCGCAGTACAGAGATAGCCCAAACTAACAATGAAATTTGCCATCACATCCTGTAGTGTCTCAACGGAAATGGATTCAGATGCCGAATCAAGCTCGTCCTGCGTGATAGGCTGGTTCCGGCAGACAGTCTCTTTCAATGTGAACCACAAGAAGTAGTCACAAGGAGTCATATCGAGCGAATATCGAGGCCAGTCCATCCATGCGCCAGAATATTTGGAATAATCCAACGCAGTGACTCTATTCTCGAGGTATTCATCAAGATAGCGAAACACTTGATCGGTGCGATGTTGTCTGGCCTCATCTTGCATGAACAACTCGGTGCCTGGTCGATCCTCCAACGCTAGTTGAGTGCCGAAAAACAGTTCATAAATTGCAACTTAACTTCACTCCTCATCGTTTCTCCGGTGAAACAAGGGCCTATAATGCTCTGCTTCAAAAAAATGGTTCAAATGGGTCTGAGCACTATGGGACTTAACATCTATGGTCATCAGTCCCCTAGAACTTAGAACTACTTAAACCTAACTAACCTAACGACACCACACACATCCATGCCCGAGGCAAGATTCGAACCTGCGACTATAGCAGTCACGTGGTTTGCTCTGCTTCCTTCCGCTCTCTAAACAGTAGCTTTGGGAGAATACAGTGCTTTCACTTCACTGAAATTGGGATTTTCTGAACTGTAAAATCACCAGTTATGTTTAATCACGATCCCATTCGGATGGAAATGTGTTTCATCTGTGAACCAGAGGCAGCTAACATCAAAACTTTCATTATCAGGCAGTTAACCCGTTAAGTGTATTTACATTCAGCCCCTATTTGCGTGCTCACATATAAAGAAAATTTTCAAATGGTTCAAATGGCTCCGAGCACTATAGGACTTAACATCGGAGGTCATCAGTCCCCTAGAACTATTTAAACCTAACTAACCGAAGGAAATCACACACATCGATGCCCGAGGCAGGATTGGAACCTGCGACCGTTGCGGTCGCGTGGTTCTAGGCTGAAGCGCCTAGAACTCTCGGCCACACCCGCCGGCAAGAAAGTTATCGTATGAAGTAAACTTAAGGGGCAGTTTGAGCATTTGACTATTGGGTACAGTAAAAAGTATTTCTTTTGTGAATCTAGCACCTGTTTCTTTTAAAATGTTAATTGTGTTTGCATTCAGTGCTTATTTATGTATGTATGTATCAAAAGGCTCATATGTAATTTAAAAAAAAAGCAAGGTCACCCTACTGTCGCACAGCTAATACAGGTATGGCCTGATGGCTTTGGATTTTGAATCGGAACATGTGCAGGATCTGTGTCAGTATTTTCTGCGTGGTAGAATGCTTCAAACCAGTCTCTGTTGCAATTCCTCGGACGGATTCCCTTCGATTTTGCTGAATAATTCCAGAAAACTTTGCGACAGTTTCCGGAATAACCACAGTTTGTCTGGGACCAATATTCCCTTCAAGATCATCAGCCACGCTATATGACCATTGGGATTTGACGACGAGTTTACGAATGGCTTTCGCGTGACTTCCTTTTGGAACATTAAATTGTGTCTGAAAAACTGCCTCTTGTTGCCGCAGGATTTTGTTCTAACCTGCGGAATGCCAGTATTATAAATAATACGTTATTCCGTGAAATACATGATTTCTACGGTACGCTAACCTCCTTTCCCGATACAACGGTAGAGGTGACTGGTTTGAGCTGCTGCCAATTATTTGTAGACACTACATATTGTACGAGGGCTGTTCGGAAAGTAACGTCCGATTGGCCACGAAATGGAAACCACTGTGAAAATCAAAAATGTTTTATTTGTAGCAGTTGGTTACAACTTCCAGCTACTTCTTTACATAGTCACCCCTCCGACATAGACGTTTGTCGCAGCGTTCTAAACATTTTCAAATATTCTCGACGCAGAAGGCAGCTGCCTGTGCTTTCTGCCAATTATTCAACGCTGGTACGCAGCTCTTCGCATGTGCCAAAATGTTGTCCTTATAGCCAACGGTTAATGTGAGCAGAGATGAAACTCAGGGGGAGCAAACTGTGGGCTGTATCGTGGGTAATCAAACACTTCCGATCGAAAACGCTGCAGAGTGCGGCCAAGAACTGTCAACAGGAAGGAAACACAAGACAGCTGTGTTACGTGGGCTGCATGACATCAGGCGAAATCTTTCAGTCCGCAGCTCGTGGTCGTGTGGTAACGTTTTCGCTTCCCGCGCCCGGGTTCCCGGGTTCGATGCCCGGCGGGGTCAGGGATTTTCTCTGCCTCGTGATGACTGGCTGTTGTGTGATGTCCTTTGGTTAGTTAGGTTTAAGTAGTTCTATGTTCTAGGGGACTGATGACTATAGATGTTAAGTCCCATAGTGCTCAGAGCCATTTGAACAATTTTTTTAAATCTTTGACCAGGCACTCATGCTCGGCGGGAGACACCATTTTGTAGGAATCTTTACGGCACACTGTTCGCCCAGAACTGAAAAGAGCGACTTGATGCGATCGATGGGCATACTAGACACACTGCCCAAACATCTGTGCAAAGCTTCATCGTATTTCCATTGTGATTTCCATTTCGCGCCCTATCGGACCTTACCTTCCGAATATCCCTCGTAGTTACAGGACAATATGTTAGCAGCTTTTCGAACTATTTCCGAACTTCGCCATAACTTTTGTAGAAAATTGTTTCACCTTTCACAACAAATATATCGTTAGTTTGCACTCGTGTATCGATCATAGTCTTCGAGGTACTTAATTTTGAAATCAGGAACACCTTCGCTGGACACCCTGCAGGTCTACATATAAAAGAATGGGATTTAAATTAGATAGTGCAGCAAAAAATAACTGATTTTTCACTGCGGAACTTCTGACACAGTAATGAAAATGACAGAGGCCATATATGACTATGGTTTGCTGAAGAGAGGAATATATATATATATATATATATATATATATATATATATATATATATATATATATATATATATATATATAATAAGGTCATATATATATATATATATATATATATATATATATATATATATATATATATATATATATATATATGACCTTAACACTTTCTTGTAGAGGAAGAATAGCCGTCAGTGTATTTGGTAAGCACCCAATGGAATTTAATAGTAGATGGTATATATCGTCAAAAAATAAAGAAATTGTACAGGCTGTTAATGTCTGAACAACACTCGAATGCACAAAACCATTAACTCGAAAGACGTGGAGAAAAAGTAAACACACAGGTAGAAAGAAACACACACACTGGGAGAAGGAATGTAGATTAGAAAAATTTCACTAATGAGAGTCTAGCAGAACACATTTAATGATGAACAAATTCAACATCTTTTAAAAAGAAAATCATAAAGTTATATGAAGAATCAGTTATTTAATGAAAGATGTCACATATGCGAAGAGATGGAGAGCATACAATATCTGTGACGACCTGACAAAAAAACTAGATAACCAGCTTCTGCAGCCCGTGATGTGCAGGAAGAGTCAGAGATATTATGTAAGATACCTACAGGGATGTGAAACCTAGCCGTGTCCAGTGTCGTGGCAGCTGCGCTAGGTTTCTCAGATATGGTTAGATGTCGCGAACAGCCCGATCGGGATGGTCCTACAAGTTCTCGATTGGGCTCGAATCCGGGGATTTTGGTGGCAGGGGAGTACGGAAAACTCATACTAATGCTCTTCGAACCACGCTCGTACACTGTGAGCTGTGTGCCACGTTGCATTGCCCTGCTGGTAGATGCCATCGTGCCGAGAAAAAAAATACTGCACTTAGGGGTGGACACAATCCCCAAGAGTGGATGCATACTTTTGTTGATAATTTGTGCCTTCTGGAATAAAGAGATCACCCAGGGAATGCCACGGAATCATTCACAGTTCATAACGCCCCCCGTGGTTTCAAGGTGTCTGCTTTCAGACGTTTCAGGCCGTACGTGCCAACACCCATCTCTCCGACAGAGCATAAAACGCAATTCCATCTGAAAAGGCAACCTCTCGCCATTTAGTAGACGTTCAGTTGCGGTACTGGCGTACAAATTGCACCCTTAATCGCCGATGAACAGCAGTCAGCGTGGGTGCATGAACCAGGCGCCTGATACAGAGGCCATATGCAACAGTAGTGGAGAAGACATGTTGGTAGCTTCTTGGTTCATCTGCACGGTCAGCTGCTCAACAGCTGCTCGTCTATTCACCAGTACACATATCTGTAGCCGGCATCCGCGTCTGTCATTTATGGTCAGTAGTGCACACAGTTGCCTCGGTTTCAGTTTTAGATAGCGCCTTTTTGCCATGCACGGCTTTCTTTAACCACAATGATACGCCAATGGCTTACAAATTTGCTTCCACCCTTGGGCCGAAATCCAATTGTCATGTCCTTTTGGACGTCAGATAAACCTCTCCATTTCTACATTACGGCAAGGACTATATTGTATCCCGATTCACCCTGACACACATTATATACCCTCCACTACTAGTGCTGCCATCTGCCGTCTGTGATTGGCTAGTGCACGTTAACGTGACATTACTTTGTATATTAAAGTGTGTATGACGTACAAGGAGAGATAACAGCGACAAGACAAAAATCACACATATTGCCACCAGTGGTGTTGCATGTTGTGTGGAGTAGCGGCTAGTAACTATTCGCTTGGTAGTAGAAGTACGAAATAAACTCACTTTAAACTCGCCAGCGGACCGTGTGATGTCATCTTTGAAATCGCCGTCGCATCTCTGTTCCCCTCTCTGCCTCACCTTCTGTATATGCCTCCCGTCCCTGCTCCTATTCCTTGAACATATCCGCATCCTCTACACCTCCCACCGCCTCGATCCCCCTCACCCCCTGGTTGCTCCTCTCCTCTCCAATCCCCGTCCTCTGCTGCACCTTTACTGTTGTGTGCCCCCTACCCTCCATCTCTACACCCTTCATCTCCTTTCCCAAGGTGGCTTCTGTCAACTTCCCCACCCAGATGATGTCCTCTCTCCCTCATTTTATCCCTCCTATCAACTGTGATCCTCCCCCCCCTCCCCCCCCACCTTTCCACTGTCCTTTCCCCAGGCTCCCTCTTCCCCTTCTTCCATCCTGTTTTCTCCCCACCTAACCTGTCTTCTCTGCCTCCCCTCTCCCCATCCCCCTCTGGGTCCTTTTGTGTACCCCTCCTCTGCCTTTCCCCACTCCCTGTCGCATTTGCCCAGCACCTGCCCCCTCTTATGGGTCCTCGTCCTCCATCGGCACCTTTCCCCCCTTCCCCCCACTTCGTTTTTTCCTTTCCTCCCCCCCCCCACCCTTTCCTTCCCCGTAATCTGTCCGGGTTCCCCCCATCTGCCCTCAGCTGTGGTGTATCATATTTGTGCCAATTTTTTACTGCAGTGTTCAAGTGAATGTTCAGTGTTGTTCGTCTTTCCAAAGTGTTGCGAACAGAAATCATGCTGTCGCTGGGTGTGAATTTTATATCTCTTGCGAACAGAAACCAGACTGTCGCCGTGTTTTCTAATTGTCTATCTATTATTTTACCTGTCTGCTGCATATGTTTATTAACATCATCAACCCATGTTACCATTTGAGTCTCCGGTTTTAGCGCCTGTTTTTATTAGTTATCATCTTCATCTTTTTAAAACAAATTCTGTAAGCTGAAGAGCGGCATATTAAGCTGCTGCCAGCCCGCCCCCTTCGGGGGGAATCGAAACTCAGTAAAGTAAAACAAAACAAAAAAATATCCGTTCCCCTCTGCTGTCCATGTAACTGACAACACATACCTTGTACGAAGATCGTATCTGTTCTTTCGGACATGCCCGAAAGAACAGATACCCTCTTCATATAGTTAAGGCTAACCGGCCAGTGACCTTCTTCTTATGTGCTGGAAGCACATGCATTGCCCGAACTCTTACGGGACTCTGTAAGATTGTCTGCGCGAGTAATGAGTGTAATGGGCAGGGGCACTACGAATGTAGTGTGTGGACATTAAGTTAGGCATATGTATCTCACGGGGAGCGCGTAAGGGATAAATCCCTTCAGTCGCACTATCCTCTGTGCCCTCGGTGGCTCAGATGGATAGAGCGTCTGCCCTGTAAGCAGGCTATCACAGGTTCGAGTCCTGGTCAGGGCATAGATTTTCAACTGTCCCCGTTGATGGATATCAATGCCTATCGACAGCTTAGAGTCTTGATTTAATTATCATTTCACACATCCGTTGAGTCTGTTGCTGGGTACGACTGTGCTGTACCAGCGTGGGAAAGAGAGCAAGGACAGGAGTTCGCGAGTATAACCGAGAACTCGAGGCATTACCGCTACACAAATAGTGGTTGGGCATTACGATTATCTGTACTGACGAGGACTGTTCAGAAAGTAGGGTCTGACGGATCGTGAAATTAAAACCACAGAGAAAATCAAAAATGTTTTATTTGCAACAGTTTGCTACACCGTCCAGCGATTTCTCCAAATAGACATTTCTCGAAGCGTAGTACAACTTTCCAGTACCCTCCCCACAGAGTGTAGTCGCCGGTGCTTTCGCCAGTTCTCTATGCTGTTATTCCTTGTCTGTACCAGAATGTTGTTTTCATAGCCAGCAGTTCATGTGAGCAGAGATGAGCATCAGTGGCAGACATTTCCGGGCTGCATGGTGGGTGATCAAACGCTTCCCTCGAAAACGCTTTGGGGGCGTCCTCATTGCACCTAATTTGGGGATGAATGAAATCAGACGAAAACTCTCAGCGGACACCCATATTTGGTGGGAGACACTTTGTTCTAGGCATTTTTAAGTGCTTGCTGAGTGCTCAGAACTGAAAAGAGATACGTGACGCGATCGACTGGTATACTAGACACACTTCAGTGCTTCAACGAACTTTTACTGTCGTTTCCATCGTGCGACCTGTTGGACATTACTTTCCCAATATCCCTCGTATTTTAACGCAAAGTCCCCCTCCTTGGTTGTAGAGATTTTGATACGGTTTTCACTAACATATAGACTGATTCGCTAAAAGCATTAGCATACATACTTCTTTACCCACACGCCAGACCTATCAATCTTGCTGTCGATGGTTAGTAACATCCGTGCGAATCCAGACGGAGCGTTAATTATTTACTTAAAATGATTCCTTAGCAGTGACTATTGTTCTGTATATGAGTATATGTGTATGTGTCCAAGGAGGAATGGTCAGCATTAAGGGATACTACAGCAACGATCATTCGAAGGTAGACAGTCTAGAAAACATGGGCTCTAAAATGAGCTACGTGCACTTCTTCGCCGGCCGGTGTGGCCTAGCGGTTCTAGGCGCTACAGTCTGGAACCGCGCGTCCGCTGCGGTCGCAGGTTAGAATCCTGCCTCGGGCATGGATGTTTGTGATGTCCTTAGGTTAGTTAGGTTTAAGTAGTTCTAAGTTCTAGGGGACTGATGACCTCAGAAGTTAAGTCCCATAATGCTCAGAGCCATTTTTTTGCACTTCTTCATCTTCGGGAATTCGAAACAAACCTCTTCTACAACAAGCTCTTTCCTTTCCACATTTTGAGGAGATGTAGTGTGGACCAAAACAAGAAAAAAAACTTATTAAGCGTAAGCATTGGGTCACTATAGATCCTGGACCCAAATGTTTCTGCTGCAAGTATCAGCTTTCCTACAATTCTGACATCATCACATCTAGCCACGTGCACCAAGGCATCATCTCTTCCAGAATTCTGACATTATCGCATCCGCCATGAAACCAGGGCCATGAAACCATCACTTCATTGCCTTGCGAAGGGCACCCACATCCCTCCTGCTCCCATCCCCACTGCTCCTTCCCTTACCCACCGCCCCCCTCCCCTCCCTCCCCCCGTCCACCCCAATCACCGTGGAATTAATATGCACGCGGTGCAGTTTTACCGCCACTGTGTCGTAAAGAACGCGTGAGTTGGAGAAGCCTAAGATATTGACGTCTTACATAGTTTATGTAAACATGTATGACATTTATCAAAATGCGTACCGCTCATGTACTCACAGCCTCCCGCATCAAGAATGGAAAGGCACGATAGCATAGGATCGTATAATTTTGGACAAGAGAGATGTAATTAAACAAATAATGATAGTGTAACAGATTGGCAAGAAGATGGTTTACCTGTTTCTGTCCACAAACACAACCTGTTGCATATAGTGCAAATGTACACTATTGTTTAAAATGTCTATCCAGTCTTCCACCATGCAAGAAATAATAGCGGTAAGTAACAGCAATGCATTAGCTGGATACAAACCCGCTGCAATAGCAATAAGTATTCATCCATCTATATCTAATATTATAACTAATATTATTATTTTTATGTGAATATGACGCTATACTTAGGAGTTTTTGTACCTATTACACCGTTTGCGGAACTACAACTGGACCAAGACTAGGATCTGTCACAATCGCCGCGAGAGTCAGAAAGTGTACATAGCGATCAAGAGGACTATTGTAAAATTGTTGCTACATAGACATCGACTGTGGATATTGTATCACAGGCACAGTCCCGTTGACTGTTCAGAGATGTCACTAAACCCGCGCCGGCCGGTGTGGCATAGCGGTTCTAGGCGCTTCAGTCTGGAACTGCGAGACCGCTATGGTGGCAGGTTCGAAACCTGCCTCGAGCATGGATGTGTGTGATGTCCTTAGGTTAGTTAGGTTTAAGTAGTTCTAAGTTGTAGGGGGCTGATGATCTCAGCTGTTAAGTCCCATAGTGCTCAGAGCCATTTGTACCATTTGTACTAAACCCGCCCAAAGATGGAAACAACCATGCATGAGCAACGCCTATTACACGGAGGGGGTCAGACAGCCGATCAGTTCCTGTCTTCCACCAGGAAGGAGGTAGACGGCTCGTGTTGTCTGTAATTGAACCATGCCTGGACGGTCAGTACCACGGTTCGATTGCGTCCGCATTGTTATTCCATGCCAGGAAGAGCTCTCAATAAGGGAAGTGTCCAGGCGTCTCGGAGCGAACCAAAACGATGTTGTTCGGACATGGAGGAGATTAAGAGAGACAGGAACTGTCGATGACATGCCTCGCTCAGGCCGCCCAAGGGCTACTACTGCAGTGGATGACCGCTGCCTACGGATTATGGCTCGGAGGAACCCTGACAACAACGCCACCATGTTGAGTAATGCCTTTCGTGCAGCCACAGGACGTCGTGTTACGACTCAAGCTGAGCGCAATTGGCTGAATGATGCGCAACTTCATGCCCGACGTCCATGGCGAGGTCCATCTTTGCAACCACGACACCATGCAGTGCGGTACCAATGGGCCCAACAACATGCCGAATGGACCGCTCAGGATTTACATCAGGTTCTCTGCACCGATGAGTGTCGCATATGCCTTCCACCAGCCAATCGTCGGAGACGTGTTTGGAGGCAACCTAGTCAGGCTGAACGCCTTAGACACATTGTCCAGCGAGTGCAGCAAGGTGGAGGTTCCCCGATGTTTTGGGGTGGCATTGTGTGGGGCCGATGTACACCGCTGGTGATCATGGAAGGGAACGTAACGGCTGTAAGACAAATGAATACCATCGTGCTCCCGATAGTGTAACCATATCGGCAGCATACTGGCGAGGCATTCATCTTCATGGACGATAGTTCGAACCACCATCGTGCACATCTTGTGGATGACTTCCTTCCAGGGCTGTTTACGGACGACGTGACCCACCAACCACTCTGAGGAATCTAAGCCGAATTGCCGTTGAGGAGTGGGACAATCTGGACCAACGGTGCCTTGCTGAAGTTTTGGATAGTATGCCACGACGAATACAGGCATACAGCAATGCAAGAGGACGTACTACTGGGTATTAGAGATACCGGTGTGCTCAGCAGTCTGGACCATCACCTCTGATGGTCTCGATGTATGATGGTACATCATGCAATGTGTGGTTTTCATGAGCAATAAAGAGGACGGAAATGATGTTTATGTTGATCTCTATTCCAATTTTCTGTACAGGTTGCGGAACTCTAGGAACCAACCTTTTTTTATGTGTGTAGACTAATTCTGGACGCACAACACCCTATTTGTGATGGTGTAGTTATAAAAACAATAACTACAGATGTGTGGCGCCAAGCGGACTGCATGCACTGCATGCTGTATGAATTCACTGCCTCGGCCTCTGAAGCGCTATTTCTGTTCTTGAGTAATTGTCAGCCACGCAGGGCAATATGCTGTACCCAGCGCACGTCATTGTTTCTCCGTAACAGGGCAGGTGTGACTTCAGGATACCGCTTCACAGCACACAGACGCTGCCTAGAATGGTTAACCGTCTTCATCTTTTTTAACTGCTCGCACATATACATGGTAATTAGCTCCAGAGTATCTATGACTGCGTTCAAAGATCTAATGTGTTGCCAACGAGCACCTTTACTCTGCACTTAGTATCAGTGGCAATAATAACCTCATTCATTTTGATGATGATGATGAACTGGCAGTATAGGTCAGCGTTTTCGTTTCGGTTACAAAAAAGTTTGCGAGCTGAATATATTTACACCGACTGATAAATATTTCACTCAATTGTGGGAGAACTGTCAGAGGTTAGAGATATCAAGTCGTATATCAACACTCACTGCTGAGAGGCAGTGTAAGTATTGGCGCTGATGTTGATGAATAGGAATGTAGACGAAAAAAGAAACATTCTTAACTAATAACGCTTTTCCTTGCAGGCGAGGTGAATTCATTGCAGCAGCAGTCACTTGACATGGAAATAATACTGTTCAGTCAAACGTACAGTTTAAACACCAGAGGCTGTAAGCACGTTAGTGTTGATTCAAACCCAATCGATACTTCCACCTGGTGGCAATATTTGAAAATCCCCGATTTAGTCACATCAAAGTGGTGAAATGAAATGTCGTGTGCCGTGGGATTCCCGTCGAGTAGACCGGTCACCTGTTGAAAGGCTTTTGAGTTGACGCCACATCGACGACTTGCGTGTCGATGGGGACGAGATGATGATGAAGACAACACAACACCCAGTCACTGAGCGGAGATAATCTCCGATCCAGCCGGGAATCGAATCCGGGCCCCTTTCCACAGCATTCGGTCGCGTTGACCACTCAGCTATCAAGGCGGACATCAAAGTGATATTATCCATGGATGACTGGTGTCGACTATTGCATCTGTCGATGCAGATATGAACCTTGTTCCACGGAAATGTTCACTATTAAGTTGTGATACGCGGTGGCCATACAATCTCTGTATGGAACTTCGTTCACAGAGAGTTCATACATCTTCAGGAGCAAGCTTTTAAGAATTTAATTGATACCGGCTGTACAACATAGCATGAACTAGATTGTAGACTTAGGTGGCAGCCATATGCCGACCTGTTCTATGAGACATTATGGCCAGCCACTGTGGCCGAGCGGTTCTAGGCGCTTCAGTGTGGAACCGCGCTGCTGCTACTGCCTCCGGCATGGATGTGTGTGATGTCCTTAGGTTTGTTAGGTTTAAGTAGTTCTATGTCTAGGGGACTGATGACCTCAGATGTTAAGTCCCATAGTGCTTGGAGGCATTTAAATTTGAGACATTATCGGCTAATCTGCTGGAGATAGCTCGCAAAATTCTCCACCCATCGCAAGAAACCATAGGTCAACTGCATGGTTCATGCTATGCATACAATACACACACACACAACCACAAACACACATACACTTTCTAACCCCCTCCCACTCCTACTAATTCTTTCGGTTTATACTTTTCACTGTCGAAAATTTCCTCATTTTCCTTCTCTTCCTATATGGAAATAAAAAATAGGAACAATGACTACATGCTCCCCATACTAGAAAGATATATGCTTTGTTTATCTTACAGCACCATATCAGAGATATATGGAGTTTGGATATTTGACGTATGTATAATGTACCGGCTAGCAGCGCGCTCTAATGCGCTGCTTGTGAGCGGAAAGGCGTGCCAGTCCCAGGCACGAATCCGCCCGGTGGACCAGTGTCGAGGTCCAGAGTGCCGGCCAGCCTGTGGATGGTTTTTAATGCGGAGAGGCTTCTACCTCGGCGAAAGCGGGCTGGTTCCCCTTATTCCACCTCAGTTACACCGTATCGGCGATTGCTGCGCAAACACCGTTTCCACGTACGCGTACATAGGTATTATTCTACCATGTAAACATTTGGGGTACACTTGTCTGGTATGAGACGTTCCCAGGGGGGTCCACTGGGGCCGAACCGAACAATAACTCTGGGTTCGGTGTGAGGCGGCGGTGGGGTGGGTGAACTGCTGTTGTCTGTTGTGGAGTTGTGAACCACTTAGGTTCAAAATGGCTCTGAGCACTATGGGACTTAACTTCTGTGGTCATCAGTCCCCTAGAACTTAGAACTACTTAAACCTAACTAACCTAAGGACATCACACACATCCACGCCCGAGGCAGGATGCGAACCTGCGACCGCAGCGGTCGCGCGGTTCCTGACTGTGAACCACTTAGGGCTACGGCGGGACGAAGCCTCTCCGTCGTTTCTAGGTGCCCGGTTTAATACATACATACAAACATGTGCGGGAACTTTAACATAATTTGTTATGTATGAATTTTTATGGTCGTCCTGTTAGTAATTTACTAATGGAGATTTCAGTTTATAATTGGCTAATATGCCTCACGAAAAGGTTCTGCATATTTTTAGTTTTTCTAACATGACAATGAATGTCATGGTTTGTAAGGTTACAGATATAGTTACTTTTTGAAGATCCATATCTATACCTTACCCGCATCGGCCTAGCGCAGCAGCACTGCCGCCAGGTGGACGCTCAGTGATGGAGAAGCTCGGTTTGGTGCCCACCGTTACGAGTGGTACGGAAGGGAATAAGTAGTGGGGAGTTCTGGCAGATTTTTAATGTTAAGTGTAGGGGTTTTGATAGGGCATGTGCCGGTAGGCACACGGTCCCATTTTTAGTCTTCAGGCGCATGGTCCGTAAGAGTAAGACGCGCACTCTAAGCTGTGAAGCTTAAGCATTGGTCCGATCGCGGTAGTTTTAGCAACACCGTTGGTTTTTAGAGACAGAAACCTGGCTGCGATACATACGAATAACAGATATCTAACAGATATTGCTTCCACCAATATTTGCTAACGACTCCCTTCTAATGCTGATGAGTTCTCAATACCGTCCACGGACAGTGCAACGTTTAAAGCATTTATCGAACTTCTCACGGCAGTCGACCACGTATCGTCGAACCACGTCCAACACCCGGTCATGACTTCCCCCTAAACATTGTCTTCCGCGCCACTCGTGACGGTTGGCGCCAAACTGAGCTCATCAATCACTGGGGGTTCAACTGGCTATGCTGTTGCTGCGATAGGCCGCCATCTGCGAGGTAAGGATATCTGTAGCCTTACATGTTGTTCGTGTAACATATATGACACACGATGTATGAGCTGTGAGTCCGCCAGTACTATAAGACTTAATAAATATGAGCTCTGGATGAGGGTACTATTCCTAAAATTACAGCTGTTGCTTCGAGATTTATCGAATTTTACATGAAGAAATCGGCAGATTTCTGGTTTTTCTAAGACGATAATGAACGTTACAATTACACGTGTAGCATGTCACATGATCTGTGAGCTGCGATTTCAATAGTACTAGGACAAGGACCCGTGTTCTAGGGGTAGCGTCTTTGATTCATAATCAAAACGTCCTCGGTCCCGGGTTCGAAACTCGTCACCGCGTAAAATTTCGATTAATAACCAGCATTGGCGACCGAAGACTCCCGAAAAAAGAAGTCACCCTCATTCTGCCAACGGCCTCGTCAATGAGGGCTGAGGAGCGGACCGCGGTTCGGGGTAGTCTCTTGCCCTTGGGGTGGGAAACTGCCCTTAAGGCAGAAGAATCAGCAATAATCAACCCCATGAAGATGCAGAAGGCCATCGAAACCACTGCATTAAAGACACATATTTGGTATCCAAAGGACATGTGGCCTGTAATTGAAAAAGTGTCATATGATCTCTTCATCGGCAAAAGATTTGGGGATAGCCCCCATTCAGATCTACGGGAACGGAGTGCCTAGGAGGACGTGACCATGAGGCAGAGACTGAATAATCAACGAAAGGATAACGTTCTACGCGTCGGGGCGTGTAATGTCAGAAGCATGACTGTGAGAGGGGGGCTAGAGAATTTGAAAAGGGAAATGTAAAGGCTCAGTCTAGATATAGAAGAGGTCAGTGAAGTGAACTGGAAAGAAGACAAGGATTTCTGGTCAGATGAGTATAGGGTAATATCAACAGCAGCGGAAGATGGTATAACGGAAGTAGGATTCGTTATGAATAGGAAGGTAGAACAGACAGCGTGTTATTATTAACAGTTCAGTGATAGGATTATTCTTAACAGAAACGACAGCAAACCAACATCGACAACGATAGTTCAGGTATACATGCCGATATCGCAAGATGAAGATGAAGAGATAGAGAAAGTATACGAGGATATTGAAAGGGTAGCACAATACGCAAGGGGATATGAAAATCTAATAGTCATGGGGACCGGAATGCAATTATAGGGGAAGGAGCAAAAGAAAAAGTTACAGGAGAATATGGACTTGCGACAAGGAATGAGAGAGAAGGAAGACTAATTGAGTTCTGTAATAAATTTCAACAAGTGACAGGGCATACTGTATTGAAGAATCACAAGATGAGGGGGTATACCTGGAAAAGGCCGGGCGATACAACAAGATTTCAGTTAGATTAGATCATGGTCAGACAGAGATTCCGAAATCAGAATCTGGTTTGTAAGGCGCACCCAGGGACAGATGTAGACTCAGATCACAATGTATTAGTGATGAGGAGCAGCTGACGTTTATGAGATTAGTCAGGAAGAATCAATACACAAAGAAGTGGGATACGGAAGTACTAAGGACTGACGAGATACGGTCGAAGTTCTCTAGGGCTGTAGATGCAACAATGAAGAATATTCTAGTAGGCAGTGCACATGAAGAGGAATGGACGTCTCTAAAAAGAGCAGTCACAGAAGATGGAAAGAAAAACATAGGTACAGTAACTGTAAACAACCATGGGTATCAGCAGAAATACTTCTGCTGATCGATGAAAGAAAGAAATCCAAAAACGTTCAGGGAAATTCAGGACTACAGAAATCCAAGTCACTGAGGAATGAAATAAATAAGAGGTGCAGGGGAGCTAAGACTAAAAAAAGTGAAGAAATCTAAAAATCAATGATTGCCGGAAGGACTGACTCAGCGTGTAGGTAAGTCAAAACAACCTTAAGTGAAATGAAAGGCAAGGGTGGTAACATTAACAGTGCAACCGGAATTCCATTGTTAAATACAGAGGAGAGAGCGGATCGGTGGAAAGAGTACATAGAAGGCCTCTTTGAGGGGCAAGATTTACCCAATGTGATAGAAGAAGAAACAGGAGTCGATTTAGAAGAGGTAGCGGATCCAGTATTAGAATCAGAATTTAAGGGGGCTTTAGAGGACTTAAGGTCAAATAAGCCAGAAGGGATCCGTAACATTCAATCAGAATTTCTAAAATCATTGGGGGAAATCGCAACAAAACCACTATTCCCGTTGCTATGTAGATTGTGTGAGTCTAGCAATATACCGTCTGACTTTCGGAAAAACATCATCCGTACAATTGCAAAGGTTGCATGAACTGACAAGTGCGAGAATTATTTCACTATCAGTTTAACAGCTCATGCATCCAAGCTGCTGGCAAGAATAGTATACAGAAGAATGGAAAAGAAAACTGAGGATGCGTTAGATGACGATCAGTTTGGCTTCAGGAAAGATTAGGGCGTCAGGAAGGCAATTCTGACGTTGCGGTTGATAATGGAAGCGAGACTAAAGAGAAGTCAAGACACGTGCATAGAATCTGTCGAACTAGAAAAATCTAAAATAGTGGAAGATGTTCGAAATTCTGAGAAAAATAGGGGTAAGATGTAGGGAGAGGCGGGTAATATACAATATGTACAAGAACCAAGAGGGAGTAATAAGAATGAACCACTAAGACCGAAACGCTCGGATTAAAAAGGGTGTGAGACAGGGATGTAGTCTTTCACCCTTACTGTTCAATCTGTATATCGAAGAAGCAATGACGGAAATAAAAGAAGCGTTCAGGAGTGGAATCAAAATTCAAGGTCAAAGGATATCAATGATACGATTCGCTGATGACATTGCTATCCTGAGTGAAAGTGGAGAAGAATTACATGACCCGCTGGATGGTACGGGCAGTGTAATGAGTAGACAATACTGTTTGAGAGCAAATCGAAGCAAGACGAAAGTAATGAGGAATAGCAGAAATGAGAACGGCGAGAAACTTAACATCAGGACTGATGGGTCACGAAGTAGATGAAGTTACGGAATTCTGCTACCTAGGCAGCAAAATAACCATTGACGGATGAAGCAAGGAGGACATCAAAAGCAGACTAGCACTGGCGAAAAGGGCATTCGTGCCCAAGAGAAGTCTACCAGTATCAGCTGAACTTCAAATATCATAAACACAAAAAATTACACAAACCCAAATGTCCCGTGGTCTCTTTTTTTTTTTTGGTCAGATTTTCGACGTCTCAGGAACAGACATGTGGCAGCTCATCATGTGCCAGGGTCCGAAGAGACTGGCGAGACTCATGAACAGTGTTGAACTTCGACACAGCTATGCTGAATAATGTCTCAGCCGAAGACCGAGGGCCACTGAATCTCTAAACTCGGGATCAACATGACCGTTTAGAATGCTGATCATTTGCCAGCAAAGCCGCCAAGTCTCCAGTCAGTTTTGTCGTTTAGCAGTCAGTAATTTTTCATGTTACGTGAAATATATTTAGTCCAGAGGATAGAACAGTTTGACTTACCACACTCTCTGCCTTGCTAGTTTGTGAGCCATCAATTAATACTTTTTCAAAACGAGCTGTCAAGATTGTATCTTATCGTTACTAAGAGCTGCAGGACGTGAACGTCAGGATTTTAAACTATATTTACCTTCCTTGGTTTCTGTAATCCTTGTAAGATTTAACTGCGAGCTTCTCCAATAACTTTTAGTATGTCAGCCTTTGTAGGTATATATATATTTATAAATTTCCAAATAAAATTTCAGACATTTATCTCTATAACTCTTTGAAATCAAAACTGGAATTAGATGGAGAGACAGATTCTTCTCAGTGTTGTTCAACTGCGTACTGGGAAAAGTAATACGTGAATGTCGCAGGGCATTAAAACTTCAGACCCTGTATTAATCTTCAATGGTATATACTATGCATAATGGTGGGAAAATAGACTGTTTAGCTTTTGCAGATGATACAGCTACAACGGCAAAAAAATAATTTCCGGACAAGAGCACAACAGGTTGATGCACTGAAGAAGCAGCAGAACAAAGTGCCCTACAAATATGTTTCCAAAAAAACAGAAGTAATTTCAAACGTCAGCAACGATACAATACGGTCAAACAAAAGATATGGAACAATAAATGGGGTGAATGGCTTTAAATAGCTGGGCGGATGGTTTACAGTGAATGGGCTACATAAAGCTTCGTTGAAAGGAAGAGCAATGAAAACAAAAATTGCTGTCCAAATATTTTCAACAATAAGTGATTTTCCATAAATATCAAAATTCATCATTACGACGCTGTCATAAAACTAGTGTGTCTGTATGAATCCGAGTGTCATATCCTTTCTGAGAGATGTTTGCTAACGTAATTAGAAAGAAAAGAGAGGAAGCTCTTACACAATATGCTGGATGTGTATTATAAAAACGGTATCTACCTAAGAATATCGAAACACAAATTCTCTTAGAAAATAGAAAATGTTGCGGACGGAAGGCGGAAACGTAGATTTCGGCTTCATTTCCACGTAATAATGAGTAATTCTAAACGGTAGCGATGAATCTTAAACATATTTCGCTCAAACAAGTATACCATAATACGAGCATATTTTAAACAATTCTAGAGGGAACTCGTATACAACCAGAAGACGTGCAAAACCTAGACATCTTCAGAATAGCTGCAGTGGCGTGTGGGACAGAAGCGAACAACTGGTGTCACATTGTGAGATGAACGCCGAGGTATACACAATGCACTGATGAGAAAGGAAAAACTGGGAATAAATGTCATAGTGGTTGAAAGCCTCTGGTAGTCGTTAGACGACAGACTATCGAAGTAAATATAACAAAACAAGCATTTCACCGTCATTAAAAACTCATTTTTGCCATTGATCTCACATTTTCTTCTTGTGGTGTTAGTATGTACAGGGACTGTGACTGCTGCGTTCAGTTGAGAGCAGAGTTGGCGATCTTTCACTCACAGCCCCAGGCTTCGGTCACGTAGTTTGAGGCTGTTCTCAATGGGCATGGTTTTGGGGGGAGGGAGGGGAGGGGATGAAGTCGACGTTGGGAAGTCCAGTACGTCCCTCGTGTAATCCGATCTGTCCACTACTATGACCGGCCCGGTTACTGCCCGCATTGAGAATGACACCTCACTAGTGTTCGAGTGAGAGGTCGTTTGAACGTTTGGCACCAGCGAAAGACTTTTCGAGTGTCCGATCGAAGGGGCTCTCCGGTTCATCTGACGAACAGATTTCTGGCGCTATCTGTGGCTGGCAAAGATTCTAAATCAGATGCAGTCGCTCGCCCTGTTCCAGCGGAAGCCTATCGGCCATCAAGATCTGGGCATTCACATAGGGTGTGATTATTTGCGGTATGGAGCTCCAGTGTTAGGGGCGTAATTGGGCCTCCTCAGAAATATGTCCACTATAGAGGGGAAGAAAACCTGTGAGTACGCTGTGTGTATGCCGGGAGGAGTCATTTCACATGCCACGAAGAACAGAGGGTGGTGGTGGCCCATGTCAGTGCTAACGATGTGTGTTGCTTCGGATCGGAAGAGATTCTCTCTGGTTTCGGGAGGCTATCTGAAGTGGTTCATTGCAAGTTGATGACAGAGTTCACCGTTTGTAGCCCTGTAAACAGGACCAATTTCTGCCCTTTCGCGAAGAGCCAAGTGGAGATTCTGCGTCAGAGGGTCAGACTGTTCTGCAACTGTGTAACTTCCAGATTTGTCGACTTATGCCATATGGTTATGAGGTTCCGGTTTTCACTTAACAGGTAAAAGGTCCACTAGACATAGAAGGCGGCTACACGGGTAGCGGGGGATGTACGCTGTGGATTGAGCTGTTTTTTTAGATGAGAGAGTCTCGGGAAAGTACAGACAGGTCTTAGGTCTTACAGGTTGCAGGACGAACACAGGAAAAGAGCAGACATAGCAGCAAACAGTTTTGTAAATGTAAATTTTCGTAGTTGTTTTGGGAAAGAACCATAGCTCCAGAAGCTAATAGAAACCACTTAATCTGAAATCTTTGTAGGCACTGAGGGCTGGCTAAAGCCGGAGATACGTTCAACCGAAATTTATACGGATGATCTAACTGTGTTCACTAAGGATTGATTAAATATAGTTGGTGGTGGCGTGTTTGCGGCTGTTAGAAGTCGTTTAATTCCTATCGAAGTTTTAGGAGTTCCTGGAATTAGTATGGCTAGAGTTTATACCTGACAACCGGAATAATTTAATAATTGGTTCCTTTTACCGACCCCTAACTCACATCTTTCAGTTGCTGAATACTTCAACGAAAACTTGTCTCAAATACGTACCCTACATACAATTATAGTTGATAGTGACTTCAAACTACCCTAGGTTTTGGCGAAAATATGTGTTCAACCTCTGTGGTAGGTACAAAATATCGTCAGAAATTGTACTAATACTTTCCCCAAAAATTATTTTGAACAATTAATTCAGAAGTCTACTCGAAGTGAAAATAGTTGAGAAAATATACTGAATCTCTTAGCAACAAATAATCCTGAGCTGATAGGGAGTATCATGACAGCACCACTAGAGCAGAGTTATTAAACACAGTTTTAGAAATTTTTCACCAAAGAAGACGAAATAAATATTACAGAATTCTAACCAAGAACAGCTGTCTACATGAGTAACCGTAAAGCAGACACATTCGGTGTAGAGAACCAGCTTCAATCACTTAATATTGGAAAGTCTTCCGGTCAAGATTGCACACGAATTAGGTTCCTGTCAGAGTGTGCTGATACGATAGCCTTACACTTAGCAATCACATACAGCCGCTCGCTCGACAAATGATCCGTGCCAAAAGACTGGTAATTTGCTCAGGTCACATCAATACTCAAGAAAGGAATGAGTGCTGTCGACAGGGGATCTCAAATTTATTTCACATTTATAGGCTTCTGGAAGGTCTTCGATTCCGATACTCACAATCGGCTTATAATCGAACTAGCTGAGTACCAGTTGTCACCTGGATGTGTATTTATTCCAATCTTCTATTAATCTACCACCTCCTACCCCATTTCTACGTCCATCTCTTCCTTGTCCCCTTTCTGTCCATCTCCTTCACCCTCTCTCTCCGTCTACGTCCTCCATGCCCCAGTCTCTATCCATCTCTCATTCCCACTCTCTCAATTCAACTCGTCATCTCCCCCCCCCCCCTATCCGTATCAAGCTCCTCTCCCACCCTCCCCTCCAGCCTGTGTCCGTATACTCCTTTTCCCTCTCTGTCTGTCCGTCTCCACCATCCAGTTCTATATCAATGCTATCACACCTCCACACCCTCACAGTATTTCTTTCCAGGCTGTATCTAATATGTGTACCAAAATTGGTAGAAAACGTTCCAGGGTTTTAGGACGAGCTTTTAGCCCGTGGTTTTGTTGGCGAACGCACATATAAAATATATTTCTCATATATTTAACGTATTTCACACGTATTTATACTCATATGTCTCTTGTATCTCTAGCGAATTTCGCCAATCAGTTTCGTTTTCACGAATCACGATGCTTATGATGTTGTGTCTCCTGAATATTTCGTACAATAACATAACTTTGCAGGTACAAAATGGTTCAAATGGCTCTGAGCACTATGGCACTTAACATCTGAGGACATTAGTCCCCTAGAACTTAGAACTATTTAAACCTAACTAACCTAAAGACATCACACACATCCAGGGGCAGGATTCGAACCTGCGACCGTAGCAGTCTCGCGGTTCCGGAATGAAGCGCCTAGAACAGCTCGGACACCGCGGCCGGCTTTACGCGTACATACAGTGGTATATGTGGCTATTGTTAGTGAAATGTTTTGCGAATATAGTTAGTACTAAAGATGTGTTAAAGTAAAACTTTACGCATGATGCGGCCGCTTTCACGCATCTCAGTATTTGACGTCATATCTACTGAACAATGTGACGTACAATGATACATTGTGGTAGATACATTCAGCGACATATGTGGATACTGAACAGATTTAAACGTCATGGATGATGTGCTAGTTTTTTAGACATGTTAGTGTTTTGGGGGCATATCTCCTGAAATATTAATCGTACAATGATACAATTTTGCTGATATACAGGGTGATTCAAAAAGAATACCACAACTTTAGGAATTTAAAACTCTGCAACGACAAAAGGCAGAGCTAAGCACTATCTGTCGGCGAATTAAGGGAGCTATAAAGTTTCATTTAGTTGTACATTTGTTCGCTTGAGGCGCTGTTGACTAGGCGTCAGCGTCAGTTGATGCTAAGATGGCGACCGCTCAACAGAAAGCTTTTTGTGTTATTGAGTACGGCAGAAGTGAATCGACGACAGTTGTTCAGCGTGCATTTCGAACGAAGTATGATGTTAAGCCTCCTGATAGGTGGTGTATTAAACGTTGGTATAAACAGGTTACAGAGAATGGGTGTTTGTGCAAAGGGAAAAGTTCTGGACGGCCGAGAACGAGTGATGAAAATGTAGCACGCATCCTGCAAGCATTTGTTCGCAGCCCAGGAAAATCGACTCGCAGAGCTAGCAGAGAGCTGCAAATTCCACAATCAACTGTATGGAGAGTCCTACGAAAAAGGTTAGTTATGAAAACTTATCGTCTGAAATTGGTTCAAGCACTGTCTGCAGCTGATAAGATTAAAAGAATCGATTTCTGTGATTTTATCCTTGCTCAAATGGAAACAGATGAAACTTTCGATTCAAAGATTGTGTTTAGTGATGAAGCAACTTTCCACACTAACGGGAAAGTCAACCGTCACAATGTCTGTATATGGGGCACTGAGAATCCGCGGGAAACAACTCAGTATGAACGTGACTCGCCTAAGGTGAACGTTTTCTGTGCCATTTCAGCCAATAAAGTTTTTGGTCCCTTTTTCTTCGAAGGTGCTACTGTAACTGGACTACAATATCTGGAGATGTTAGAGAATTGGCTGTTCCCTCAGCTCGAACAAGAAGCACAACAATTCATATTTCAGCAGGATGGAGCGCCACCACATTGGCACTTATCTGTCCGTAGCTACCTGAACGTCAACTACCTGAGGCGATGGATCGGCCGCCAGGCAGCCCGTGACAGAGCACTTCATCACTGGCCTCCAAGAAGCCCTGATCTTACCCCCTGCGATTTTTTCTTATGGGGGTATGTTAAGGATATGGTGTTTCGGCCATCTCTCCCAGCCACCATTGATGATTTAAAATGAGAAATAACAGCAGCTATCCAAACTGTTACGCCTGATATGCTACAGAGAGTGTGGAACGAGTTGGAGTATCGGGTTGATATTGCTCGTGTGTCTGGAGGGGGCCATATTGAACATCTCTGAACTTGTTTTTGAGTGAAAAAAAACCTTTTTAAATACTCTTTGTAATGATGTATAACAGAAGGTTATATTATGTTTCTTTCATTAAATACACATTTTTAAAGTTGTGGTATTCTTTTTGAATCACCCTGTATTTAGTAATATATGTGAACACTGTCTTCAAAATGTTTCGTGAATACAGTTAGTAGTAAGCAAGTAATAAATTAAAACATAATGGCTTAAGTGGTAGTTTTGTTGCATAAAGAGCGAAAATGTAGTAGACAATAAACTTTCTTTTCTTCAACATTTTTTGGGTGTTGTCAGCAAGAAAAACTTTCGTAAGGGTTTAAATTTACCTGTAAAGGCTGTTGCAAGTCACTAAGTGCTGTGTTCTCAAATACTGGATGAATTAAGTAAGGCCTCCTGCTTTCTCACACCCAACCCTGTTGTAGATAGGTGGGTTTTGCCCCCACATTGATTCATTCCAGATAGCAAGTGATACGTGTACCAAGTTTGGTTGAACTCGGTCCAGTGGTTTAGGAGGAGATGTAGAACACACATACATAAATAAGTACATCCAAATATATAATATGAGTGGACTGCGTTCCTATGGTGTTGGTAATTTACTATGCGAGCAACTTGCTGAGGTCATCGTTTCCTTAGCTTACACACTACTTAATTTAACTTAAACTACCTTACGCTAAGGACAACACACAAATCCATGCCCGAGGGAGTGCTTGAACCTCCGGCGGGGGACGCCGCGCGAATCGTGGCATGGCGCCTGAGACCGCGCTGCTACCCTGCGCGTTCCGATGGAGTGTCGTCTCAGTTGTGCGAATGGATTCGTGATTTCCTGTCTGAAAGATCACAGTACGTATTAATCGAGGGAAAATCTTAGTAAAGTTAACAAAATATCAAAACAAATTGCAAAATGATTTTGACAAAATGTGTGTATATGGTGCGAAAAGTGGCAATGAACCCTTTATATTGAAACGTGGGAGTTCATCTTCATGAGTATTACAAGGAATCTGTTACATTTCGGTTACACGATAAATCACAGAAACAGTAAAGATGTCAGTTCAACTATATACCTAATAATTAGAATTACGAACAACTTAAATTGAAACTTTCATTTAGATAATATTGTGAGTAGGCAAAACACTGCTTTTTATTGGCAGAATATTTAGAATATGGAGACATTCTACTAAGAAGACTGCCTGCACTAAGCTTGTCCGTCCTCTGGCAGAGTACTGCTGTGTGGTATGGGAGCCTTACCAGAAAGGACCGATGGAGAACAACGAAAAAGTCCAAAGCAGGGCACCTCGATCCGTATTATCGCGAAATAGGGGAGAAAGTGTTATCGATATGATAAGCGAGTTGGGGTGGCAGTTATTAAAACAAAGGCAATATTCGTGGCGGTGAGATATTTTCACGAAACTTCAATAGCCAACTTTGTGCTCTCAGCGTGAAAAGTTTTTATTGTCACCAACCTACATAGATAATTGTAATAAAATAAAGAATATCAGAGCCCGTATAGATAGACTGAAGTGTTCATTCTTCCCACAAGCTGTAAGAGAGTAGAGTGACAGATAACTGATCTGAGGACGATTCGAAGCACACTCTCACAGGCACTTACGTGTCAATTGCAGAGTAGTGATGTAGATTTGGTGTAGTCGCTGTTCACTCGGAGATAATTGATGACTGGTACCACAGTTGCGCTCTACTTAAACCATGGTTCGATAATTTTGGCACAGTACATAAATGACTTGGTAAATGATAGGATTGCCGGTAGTACTGGTAGCATTGCTGAGGAACATAAATGAATGTGTGAGAGAGAAACTGGAAGTCGACAACCTCTCTTTGATTTTTGTTTGTTTGATTGTTTTTACATAACAATTCAAAACATAAATTATTTATTGCTGGTCCATTGCGTATTTTATTTCCGTACAAAATATAAACTGCATTTTATAAGCAAAACAATTGATTTCGATGCAACTACAGTTTACATATATCTATATTGTTATTGTTGGTATTTTGTACTCAGTAGAACATTCAAAGGCGAGCGTTTCCTGTTATAATTATAGGTGCGAAAGTTGTTATACAAGTTCGAAGATGTGTTGAACTGATGTTTGATATGTCTTTGTATTGCATGTCTTTACCATTTTATGAATAAATTGCGTTTTCTAACATTATATGATGTATCCGTATTTTTTTATTTTTTTCTCCAACATTCCTTGCTTCACGTAACAAATCAACAACTTTCGAATACTACGTGAATTAAACAGTGACAATTTCTATTTTTCTATGAATACTGTTTATTTTCAATCAACTGACAGTACAATGCCGAACAAAAAAAGTTTTCCGTAGGTTTTGCCGCCCTTTATGTACATCCTCATGTAAACAAAGCTATAGAAATAAGGAAACGGCCAGTAGGTATGCAACACACATACAGGTAACACAGTTACGATCTTAACTGCCCAAAGCTACTAGGAAAACTACTACACGTACTTGTAATAGTCTATGGGAGCCTAAGGTAGTTTTACAGCTCTACCCTCCTCACACGGGGCTACTTCTCCATTAGACTCCACTTCTCAGATATAATATTCCTCTAGACAACATCGTTATATTGAAGAGTCACAGGATACAAATGGAGGCTGTCAGTCAGCTGGCCGTGCAACGAGATGGTATTCCGGCCTGTGATTACAAAATTTCAATTACTGCCCTCCTTTCTGCCAATGCATCAAACCGTAGGTTCTCAGAGCAACTTCATAGGCAGGAATTTCCAGCCTAGGAAATATGAGTGTTGCATTGAGGCAGTTAAAATGTCGACTACTTCACGAGTAAATGTCATCTACATCTACATCTACATCTATATGATTACTCTGCAATTCACATTTAAGTGCTTGGTAGAGAGTTCATCGAACCACAATCGTACTATCTCTCTACCATTCCACTCCCGAACAGCGCGCGGGACAAACGAACAGCTAAACCTTTCTGTTCGAGCTCTGATTTCTCTTATTTTATTTTGATGATCATTCCTACCTATGTACGTTGGACTCAACAAAATATTTTTGCATTCGGAAGAGAAAGTTGGTGACTGAAATTTCGTAAATAGATCTCGCCGCGACGAAAAACGTCATTGCTTTAATGACTTCCATCCCAACTCGCGTGTCATATCTGCCACCCTCTCTCCCCTATTACGTGATAATACAAAACGAGCTGCCCTTTTTTGCACCCTTGCGATGTCCTCCGTCAATCACACCTGGTAAGGATCCCACACCGCGCAGCAATATTCTAACAGAGGACGAACGAGTGTAGTGTAAGCTGTCTCTTTAGTGGACTTGTTGCATCTTCTAAGTGTCCTGCCAATGAAACGCAACCTTTGGCTCGCCTTCCCCACAATATTATCTATGTGGTCTTTCCAACTGAAGTTGTTCGTAATTTTAACACTCAGTTACTTACTTGAATTGACAGCCTTGAGAATTGTACTATTTATCGAGTAATCGAATTCCAACGGATTTCTTTTGGAACTCATGTGGATCACCTCACACTTTTCGTTATTTTGCGTCAACTGCCACGTGCCACACCATACAGCAATCTTTTCTAAATCGCTTTGCAACTGATACTGGTCTTCTGATGACCTTACTAGACGGTAAATTACAGCATCATCTGCGAACAGCCTAAGAGAACTGCTCAGATTGTCACCCAGGTCATTTATATAGATCAGGAACAGCAGAGGTCCCAGGACGCTTCCCTGGGGAACACCTAATATCACTTCAGTTTTACTCGATGATTTGCCGTCTATTACTACGAACTGCGACCTTCCAGACAGGAAATCGCGAATCCAGTCGCACAACTGAGACGATACCCCGTAGGTCCACAGCTTAATTAGAAGTCGCTTGTGAGGAACGGTGTCAAAAGCTTTCCGGAAATCTAGAAATACGGAATCAACTTGAGATCCCCTGTCGATAAGCCGGCCGCGGTGGTCTCGCGGTTCTAGGCGCGCAGTCCGGAACCGCGCGACTGCTACGGTCGCAGATTCGAATCCTGCCTCGGGCATGGATGTGTGTGGTGTCCTTAGGTTAGTTTGGTTTAAGTAGTTCTAAGTCCTAGGGGACTGATGACCACAGCTGTTAAGTCCCATAGTGCTCAGAGCCATTTGAACCATTTTAACCCCTGTCGATACCGGCCATTACTTCGTGCGAATAAAGAGCTAGCTGCGTTGCACAAGAACGATGTTTTCTGAAACCATGCTGATTACGTATCAATAGATCGTTCCCTTCGAGGTGATTCATAATGTTTGAATACAGTATATGCTCCAAAACCCTACTGCAAACCGACGTCAATGATATAGGTCTGTAGTTCGAGGGATTACTCCTACTGTCCTTCTTAAACACTGGTGGGACCTGCGCATTTTTCCAATCTGTGGGTACAGATCTATCGGTGAGCGAGCGGTTGTATATGATTGCTAAGTAGGGTGCTATTGCTCAAAAATGGTTCAAATGGCTCTGAGCACTATGGGACTTAACATCGGAGGTCATCAGTCCCCTAGAACTTAGAACTACTTAAACCTAACTAACCTAAGGACAGCACGTACATCCATGCCCGAGGCAGGATTCGAACCTACGACCGTAGCAGTGGCGCGGTTGCGGACTGCGCGCCTAGAACCGCTAGACCACCGCGGCCGGCTGTGCTATTGTATCAGCGTAATCTGAAAGGAACGTATTCGGTATACAATCTGGACCTGAAGACTTGCCCGTATCAAGCGATTTGAGTTGCGTCGCAACGCCTAAGGTATCTACTTCTAACAAACTCATGCTCGCAGCTGTTCGTGTTTCAAGTTCTGGAATATTCCATTCGTCTTCCCTGGTGAAGGGATTCCCGAAAACTGCGTTCAATAACTCCGCTTTAGCGGCACAGTCGTCGGTAACAGTATCATCGGCACTGCGCAGCGAAGGTATTGACTGCGTCTTGCCGCTTGTGTACTTTACATACGACCAGAATTTCTTCGGATTTTCTACCAAATTTCGAGACAATGTTTCGTTGTGGAACCTATTAAAGGCATCTCGCATTGAAGTCCGTGCCAAATTTCGCGCGTCTGTAAATTTTAGCCAATCTTCGGGATTTCGCGTTCTTCTGTACTTTCCAGTAGTGAGAGTAACGACGTAGACATGGATGGTTTCTCTTCTAGTTGGATGTTGTGGAGGACGTGTATGTAATTTAATACATTTATATCGTGGAGGTAGAGCGTCCACGATAAACTTAAGGGAGTAGTAGTTGCAGATTACAAATGGCTAGGACCAGTTTACAAATATTCTGTTTGAGAAAAAGGGCATATGCGCTCAAGCGCCAAAGAATGGTATGCGTATTCAAATACCGAGATATGTAAACAGCGCGGCGGTGGGGAACGTCTACATAAGACAAGAAGTGTGTGGCGCAGTTGTTAGATCGGTTACTGCTGCTACAATGGCAAGTTATCAAACTCCCCAGACGTGAACATTATTGAGTATATCTGCGATGCCCTGCAACGTGCTGTTCAGAAGAGATCTCCAAACCCTCGTATTCTTACCGATTTATGGACAGCTCTGCACAAATTATGGTGTCACTTCCCTTCCAACACTACTTCAGACAGTAGTCGGGTCCATGCCACGTCGTGTTGCAGCAGTTCTGCGTTATCGCGGGGGCCCTTCACGATATTAGGTAGATGTACCAGTTTCTTTGGCTCTTCAGTGTATGTAGCATATTGTAATACCGGCTATTGTTTGTTAAGTAGTGACTTGCCTTGTTGTGGAAGAGGAGAGGTGGCTGATTGGGCATAAAATGTGTGGTAATGTCAAACTTAAAAACTCCACAGGCTCACCTACAGGTAATGCAAACGGAGAGTTCGATCCATTGTGGAGATAAACTGTAAAATTAACCCACCAGACGAGCCTCGTTGTATTTTACTATCTGAGTTCCCAACGTTGCCTGAATATGCAATTATTACAGTCTTCTATTAGTCCATCTCCTCCTTCCGCATCTCACTATCCATATGCTCCTCCCCACCTCTGTCCACCTCCTTCTTACCCACTCATTGGCCAACTCCTCCACCGCCACACTCTGTCCATCTTCTCCTCCCCTCTCTCTCCACCCATCTGCTCCTCAACCCACTGTACATTTGCTCATTCCCCCTCCACCCATCTCCTTTTTCCCTCTTCTAATTCCATCTATTCTTCCTCTCCACAATCTCCTCCTCGCCCTATTTGTCCATTTGCTCTTCGCTGCTTTCTCTGTCCATCTCGTCCTTCCCCTCTCTGTCTGTCCATCTCTTCCTCACCCCTTCCATACCCACCTTATGATTCCCACTCCAATAGGAGGCTGCTGGATCTTACACACACAGTTTTTATTTCCGGGTAGTAAGTAATATGCTTATCAAGTTTGGTTGTAATTGACTAAGCGGCTTAGAATGAGCTTTGCGCACACGGCTTTGCTTGCATACGCAAATGTCACATATATTTCACCCAAAAATAACGTATTTGTACACGTACTCTATTTCACCTGTATCTCTAGCGAATCTCGCCTTGCACTGTCGTTTTCACGCATTTAAGTGTTTACGACGCTATTTCTCCTGAACTATGTGTCGTATAACAATATTTTTGCTGGTACATTCGGTGGTGTATGTGAATACTGTCTGCAAAAATGTGTAGCGAATAGAGCTAGTAGTAAAGAAGCAATACATTAAACCTTTATGCCGGATACGGCAATTTTACTGCGTGATCAGTGATATTGTAGTAAAAAATGATTTATTTTTCTTTCATCATTTTGTGTGAGGGTCAGCGAGAAAAATTATTGTAAAGATTTTAAATTTCGTGTAAAGTTTGTTGCAAATCACTAAATTCTTTCATTATCAGATACTGTATGAATATTGTCTGGCTATTTGCTTGTTATTGTCTACGCTACTTTTTCTCCCTGGTCCCTTTCGTGGTAGGTGGGTCTTACCCCACCGGGGTTCTTTCCAGAGAGCAAGTGATATATGTACCTAGTTCGGTTGAAATCGATGCAGTGATTTAGGAGGAGATGTAGAACATACATCCATACGCACATACATACATACATAATATTAGCATTTGTTGCCACCGGTTTCGAGTGATATCTCATTCTCAAGCTAGACAGAATAAAGCTGTCGTATGTACATATATCTATAACAATATAAGTACAGATTTATAATGTTTGGTTCTATTATAAGCTTTTACTTGTGTTATACGAGCTTAAATGTCATTTTTCGAATATAATCTACTTTTGTTTTGTCATATATGCGCAATGGTTGCTATATTATCGATGTATATGTCAGAGATGTATTTTTCTGAAATTTGTATCTTTGATGTAAACCTATCTATATTTAGAAATTTAGAATTTTCATTTGTTATGAATTATCTGTCATCGATAAGATCACAACATATAATTTTTTAGTTCTCTTTGTTCGTTTACGATGTTATTTGGATTTTGTGCTAAAAATGTGTACGTTTCTATGTCTTCCAAGATTTTCGTGTAGCTTCCTTTTTCGGCATTATGAAGAATGTAAAGGTTAGTGGTTAAATATACTGCAGAGTGTCAATTTTCTCGACGATGTGTGCTAAGGGGGAAAGTTACTTTTCACTTTTGTTTATATGTCATATGCATCTTGTAGTAAGTTTCCGTCCTGTGTGTCTGATACATGAATGTGACAGTCGCTGCATTTTATTGTACGTAGTTCAGATTGGTCGTATTTTTTAGATTTGTCTTTTTTGTGTATTATCTAGGTTCCTAGTGTCTTCTCTATGCGTAAGCTACATTTAACATTCTTATTATGAAACGTGTTTTGTACTTTTAGAAAAATCTTTTCCACATATGGTAAAGTAACGAATTTTTCTTCCTTTCTGCTTTCGTCAGTGTTGCTTCCTTATCTACTTTGCACACTTGGCTCTAATTTTCTTTGTGTATATTTTATCGTGAATAGAATGGACCACTTAGCAACAAATAATATCGAGGAAATAGTGATTTGTGCCCACAAGTTTCTTGTAGCGAGGCTGAATACCTTAATACTCAAACCCACCAAAAATGAAAGCAAAATGTATCTCCCTATAAACGCAGATAAAACTCGCTTGACGCCTTCCTAAGAGGCAGCCTCGATTCCTTCCTAACTAACTATGAAACTGCAGACCAGATGTCGTTTGAATTCTAACAAATACTATTGACAGCAATGGAAAGATTTATACCGAATAAATTTATAATAGACGGAAATGACCCTCCCTCCCTCTCCCCCCCCCCCCTCCCCCAATGGTTCATAAAACCGGTCAGAACACTGATGCAGAAGCAACGACAAAACAGTACCACCTTTAAAAGAACGCAAAATTCCCATGATTGACAGATTTTTGCAGAAGCTCGAAATTTAGCGCGAACCTCAATGCGAGATGCTAATAATAGTTTTCACATCTTAACTCTTCTCTGAATCAGGCAGAAAGTGCGAAGAGAAACTGGTCGTGTGTGGAATTCAACAGCGGCAAGACACAATCAATATCTCCACTTCGCGATAGCGAAGGTAAATTTATGGATCACAATGCCACTAAAGTGGACGTACTAAATACGGTTTTCCCAAATTATTTCACCAAAGAAGACGAGTAAGTATTTCAGAATTGGAATCAACAACTGTTGTCAACGTAAGTAACTTAGGAATAGATAGCCACGGTGTAGCAAAATAGCTTAAATCACTTAATAAAGGTAAGACCTCCTGTCCAGACTGTATACCAGTTAGAGTCCTTTCATAGTATGCTAATATAATTGTTTCGTATGTAACAAGTACACACAACTACCCGCTCGAGGAAGGATCCATACCAAAGGACTAGAAACTTGCATAGGTCCCTCCAATACTCAAGAAAGGAAGTAGAGCAATCCATTGAATTGTAGACCCATATCAACTGACGTCGATCTGTAGTAGGCTTTTTGAACGTACGCTCGAGCTCGAAACTTCAGAATTGTCTCGAAGAAAACGAACTGTTGGCCCAGAGTCAGCACGGATTCAGAAAATATCGCTTTTGTGAAGCACCCTTAACTCTTTATTCTCTCGAAGTAATTAGTGCTATCGACGGGGAACCTCAAATTGATTCCCTGTTTATAGCCTTCCAAAGGCTTATAATCAACTCACGTGGTTAAATTTTGGTCGCGCGATAAACTAAAAAACCTAAAGGGTGTCAAATCAGATAAATACCTAGGCATTACAATTACGAACAACTTAAATTAGAAATATCACACAAACAATGTTGTGGGGAATGGAAAACGAAAGACTGCGTTTTAGTGGAAGAACATTTAGGATGGAGGCCATCAAAAAAGCTCAAAGAAAGGCAGAACGTTTTGTATGATCGTGAAACGGGGAGAGAGTGTCGTGGATATGACACGGGTGTTGGGGTGGCAGTCATTAAGAGAAAGGCGTTTCTCGTTGCGGCGAAATCTTTTCCTAGACTTACTATCTCTAACGCTCTCCTCCGAATGCGGAAATATTCTTTTACACTTCCCTACATAGGGAGATATGATCATTGTAATAAAGTATGATAAACCAGAGCTCGCACGAGAAGATGAGAGTTTTCGTTTTCCCCGCTTGCAGTTAGTGAGTGGAATGGTAGAGGAATTGTGTGAAAGTGGTTCGATGAACCCTCCATTCAGGTAGTTAAGTGTGCAATGTAGAGTAGTCATGTAGATGTAGATGTAGATCAACTATATTAGGAGCGTTGGTGTTATCTGAGGCAACAGTTTTAATTTAATCCATTTCTGTCTTCATATTTTGCTTAGCGAGAGGAACTCTAATCACTCGATTTAACATAACGTGAAAATACATTCTTTTATGGCCTAGTGGGGAACATTACGGATTATGTATTATAGGCACTTGGGGTTTTTCTTAAAAACGTCAGATTTGTCGACACCATTTTGATCAGCTAATTTTATATCTAACAACTTTATGCTTTTGTCTGTTTCATATTCGATTGTAAACTTGATGTTGCTATGCATTTTATCCATTTGTTGGTAAAATTCGTTCATTTAGTCATTATTTCCAATAAAGAGAAATATCACACAACAATGTTAAACATAAAACTTCAAGACGACTTTGGCATATCATTTTCTAATGTTTTACACATTCTACAAAGTTTACTGGGGCATATACGTCCCAGTAGAAACAAAATTGTAATACTACTTCTTGAATGCTACCTTTTCCTCACAGTTGAATCTGTGTGGTATATAGTTTATGTCAGCAACTTCGAATACCACCATTCGTCTAAGGTCTTATGCGTGATTAGAAACGAAGTTCTTTTCTAATTGCATGTCATGTTGACGTATCTCTTCCTCCATTTCAGAAGACAAGTCACTAACTCTTACTATTACTTTTGTATCCTCCACAGCAAACTAATTTTTCCCATCCGGAGAGTTGTTTTGGGGACACAACACAGATTTTCAGCAGCACTCAAACCATGATAACCATTTCACACAGCATCAAGTACTCGTTGTATATTCTCTTCCTTCTATTTTCCATATTTAACACGTTTTGGCATATTGAAAACTTCAAGTGAATAGTTTAAATAAACTTTAAATAATCGTAAAACAAGGATTGTTTATAAAATAAGTTCAAAGCTCTGAAAAATATATTGACCTTCTATTTGGTAAACTTTAAAACAATTTAAACTTCAATAAGCAACTGCTAAGTGGGAAGTAAATTTTATTTTGGTTCCGATATGTTTAAAGCGTCCGCAGCTTGTGGTCTTGCGGTAGCGTTCTAGCTTCCCGCGCACGCGGTCCCGGGTTCGATTCCCGGCGGGGTCAGGGATTTTGTTGTGTTGTCTTCATCATTCATCCCCATCACGGTCGGAGGAAGGCAATGGCAAACAATCTCCGCTAGGACCTTGCCTAGTCGGCGGTGAGGGTCTCCCGCATCGTTCCCTACGCTCCTCGGAGTGTTGGACCTCATCATCATCATCATGTTTAAAGTGTGTGTGTGACAGCAATATTGGAGTAGTAAACATAATTAGCCGCTTCTTCTAACGCAACTTGCTAGGATAATTTAATATCATTTGTTAAATATTCGACTGCAGGTATTATTTACGATGTGCAATATTTGTACTTCAAATTACATTTAGGTGCCTATGAGAGGAACAGTAATGGCCAGTTGCACGTACTTCTTCCAAGTAAAATTGATAAATCCTAATACTGCTTGTGCAGATGATATCCTTACGTAATTTTTCTGTTTCATCTGGTAGTGGTTCATTGACAGCAGCGTAACTTCTGCTATGGACACCATGAATTACGGCAAATAATACAGATCTAAATTCATCTGTGAAAGGATATACGATCCATTTACCAATGGTATATGCCAAGCAGAAACGGAATAGTCGATGTTACCACCATACGTAATCCAATTTGAAGCCTACGCTATATTAAGCTACATTTATATCAAGTTTTCACTGTAACCCACAACTTTCAAACTAAGATGGTAGCATGTTACTCACATGATAAGTCGGTCCAGAGCAGCTAGATGGCAGCAGCTATCGACCGAACAAACATATAGTGGAGATCCATCTGTGGAACCGGTCCACTGATAGCAACCTTATCCTATCTGAAATATCATTTATATACTACACTCTGCTTGGAAAGATGAGATAGAGGAGGGGTATAAAGCACAAAGTTGTTTGATAGAGCACTTGCCCGCGAAAGGCAAAGGACCCGAGATCGACTCTCGGTTCAGCACATATCTACATCTACATGTACATGACTACTCTGCAATTCACATTTAAGTGCTTGGCAGAGGGTTCATCGAACCACAATCATACTATCTCTCTACCATTCCACTCCCGAACAGCACGCGGGAAAACCGAACACCTAAACCTTTCTGTTCGAGCTCTGATTTCTCTTATTTTAGGTTGATGATCATTCCTACCTATGTACGTTGGACTCAACAAAATATTTTCGCATTCGGAAGAGAAAGTTGGTGACTGAAATTTCGTAAATAGATCTGGCCGCGACGAAAAACGGTTTTGCATTAATGACTTCCATCCCAACTCGCGTATCATATCTGCCACACTCTCTCCCCTATCACGTGATAATACAAAACGAGCTGCCCTTTTTTGCACCCTTGCGATGTCCTCCGTCAATCACACCAGGTAAGGATCCCACACCGCACAGCAATATTCTAACAGAGGACGAACGAGTGTAGTGCAAGCTGTCACTTTAGTGGACTTGTTGCATCTTCTAAGTGTCCTGCCAATGAAACGCAACCTTTGGCTCGCCTTCCCCACAATATTATCTATGTGGTCTTTCCAACTGAAGTTGTTCGTAATTTTAACACTCAGGTACTTAGTTGAATTGACAGCCTTGAGGATTGTACTATTTATCGAGTAATCGAGTTCCAACGAATTTCTTTTGGAACTCATGTGGATCACCTCACACTTTTCGTTATTTAGTATCAACTGCCAGATGCCACACCATACAGCAATCTCTTCTAAATCGCTTTGCAACTGATACTGGTCTTCGGATGACCTTACTAGACGGTAAATTACAGCATCATCTGCGAACAACCGAAGGGAACTGCTCAGATTGTCACCCAGGTCATTTATATGGATCAGGAACAGCAGAGGTCCCAGGACGCTTCCCTGGGGAACACCTGATATCACTTCAGTTTTACTCGATGATTTGCCGTCTATTACTACGATCTGCGAGCTTCCTGACAGGAAATCACGAATCCAGTCGCACAACCGAGACGATACCCCGTAGGTCCGCAGCTTGATTAGAAGTCGCTTGTGAGGAGCGGTGTCAAGAGCTTTCCGGAAATCCAGAAATACGGAATAAACCTGAGATCCCCTGTCGATACCGGCCATTACTTCGTGCGAGTAAAGAGCTAGTTGCGTTGCACAAGAACGATGTTTTATGAAACCATGCTGATTACGTGTCAATAGATCGTTCCCTTCGAGGTGATTCATAATGTTTGAATACAGTATATGCTCCAAAACCCTACTGCAAACCCTCGTCAATGATATAGGTCTGTAATTCGATGGATTACTCCTACTATCCTTCTTAAACACTGGTGCGACCTGCGCAATTTTCCAATCTGTAGGTACAGATCTATCGGTGAGTGAGCGGTTGTATATGATTGCTAAGTAGGGAGCTATTGTATCAGCGTAATCTGTAAGGAACCTAATCGGTATACAATCTGGACCTGAAGACTTGCCCGTATCAAGCGATTTGAGTTGCGTCGCAACCCCTAAGGTATCTACTTCCAACAAACTCATGCTCGCAGCTGTTCGTGTTCAAATTCTGGAATATTCCATTTGTCTTCCCTGGTGAAGGAATTTCGGAAAACTGCGTTCAATAACTCCGCTTTAGCGGTGCAGTCGTCGGTAACAGTACCATCGGCACTGCGCAGCGAAGGTATTGACTGTGTATTGCCGCTTGTGTACTTTACATACAACCACAATTTCTTCGGATTTTCTACCAAATTTCGAGACAATGTTTCGTTGTGGAACCTATTAAAGGCATCTCGCATTGAAATTCGTTCCAAATTTCGCGCGTCTGTACATTTTAGCCAATCTTCGGGATTTCGCGTTCTTCTGAACTTCGCATGCTTCTTCCGTTGCCTCTGCAACAGCGTTCGGAACTGTTTTGTGTATCATGGGGGATCAGTTCCATCTCTTACCAATTTATCAGGTACGAATCTCTCAATTACTGTTGCTACTATATCTTTGAATTTGAGCCACATCTCGTCTACATTTGCATATTCAGTTCGGAAGAAATGGAGATTGTCTCTTAGGAAGGCTTCTAGTGACACTTTATCCTCTTTTTTAAATATAATTATTTTGCGTTTGTTTCTGGTGGATTTGGAAGAAACGGTATTGAGCCTAGCTACAACGACATTGTGATCACTAATCACTGTATCAGTCATGATGCTCTCTATTAGCTCTGGATTGTTTGTGGCTAAGAGGTCAAGTGTGTTTTCGCAACCATTTACAATTCGCGGGGGTTCGTGGACTAACTGCTCGAAGTAATTTTCTGAGAAAGCATTTAGGACAATCTCGGAAGATGTTTTTTGCCTACCTCCGGATTTGAACAAGTATTTTTGCCAACATATCGAGGGAAGGTTGAAGTCCCCACCAACTATAAACGTATGAGTGGGGTATTTATTTGTCTGCCAGGTAGTTTCACATCAGCGTACATTCCGCTACAGAGTGAAAATTTCATGATGTTTACTTCAGAAATAGTGTAATTTGACACCACTTTTATACTATACTCTGATAGGATGGCGACAAAGAGGAGGCGAGCGGATACAAATGGTTCAAATGGCTTTGAGCACTATGGGACATAACATCTATGGTCATCAGTTCCCTAGAACTTAGAAATACTTAAACCCAACTAACCTAAGGACATCACACAACACCCAGTCATCACAAGACAGAGAAAATCCCTGACCCCGCCGGGAATCGAACCCGGGAACCCGGGCGTGGGAAGCGAGAACGCTACCACACGACCACGAGAGGATACAAATATAAAGCACACAGTTTGACTGTTTCCATCTTCATGGAGTTTTTAAACTGCTCTGTGACTGCTTAGACATATGAAGTGTAGCAGGGTGGAGAGGGAAGGAGTTTTAAATTTTCTATTAATTCAGTTGTACTATTAACACCATCTTGGATATTTTCGAGCTATGATTAGCTAGAGATAAGGAAGTGGCTTGGCTTCCCACTGATAAGGATGAAGTTACTAATAATGATGTTGACATCACTGCCACAAGCGATGACACCTCTGAATTCAAGATCACTGATACAGTCATGTATGATGTCACTGATAAGCGTGATGTCACTTTTCATGGTCGGGGGGGGGGGGGGGGGGGGGGCGGGGAGGCGGGGGCGTCGGGAGGAGCACAGGACAGCACATGAAGTATCACAGTTAAAACATACCCCTACTACTTGTATGTTTTGGGTCTGTTAGAATTTAATGATAATTTATTGCCTTGAACCATTCGCCAATTTTTTTTTCAAAATTTTCGTCAGGTAGCATTGCAGTAAATGAGTCACAAATATGTGTGCAGTGTAGTGGCGGAGCGTGAATACAAATGGACGCTGGAGAAATGCCAGTATGACCTGACAATAGTGTGTACTGATGTGTTTCAGCTTATGCATTCTCCATGATGGGAGCTGAATACATAACTGAAGTCGCTGATGTAGCATTTGCAATCCATAGGTTAATGAAAGAAGGTCGCCGCAAAACATATTATCTCTTCTGTGACTGCGTACGGAAATCGCAAGGCAGCCACATTCATCGAGAAACCTTAAGGGTAACACTCAGTATGTGTCGCCTAGTGCATCGCACATTGCAACATAATGAGTTCAGCTCAGCTGACTTCCACAAATGCTGTCACATTCTTTCCAAGAAATCCTAAAGTCTCACGTTGGATTTCGTCTACCTTCACCCAGTACTTCACGTTACACAGAGAAATTCTTTTATTAGATCTGTTGTATATTACCATAATCGTATTGCTGATAGGTCAAACCAGAAATATTTGCACCCTGGTTGTATTAGCAATTATATTATTCTATTACGTGAGCCATTGTTAGGGCAACTGACTTGGTTATCCCCCTCTCTGCCCTCTGAAGCTTATTATCTCACTCAAATTTTGATGATGACATAATCCAGTGATACTGTTATTTGCCTAGGGCATCCTTCCCTGAAGAAAGATACCATTACAACAAACAAGTACTTATAGTAATGATTTCTCTGGCAATGATGTGTGCATTGTTTGCAGTTACGTCGTTCGTAGACATGGACAAATTGTTTCTGCTGCATTGAGCTTCCAGAAAATTCTCGTGTGTAAGTTTCATATTTTTAAAACTGAGTAAGGTCAAACTTTTCAATTTGGTGCAGACAAAGGGCATAGAGTCAGCATAAGAGCTTAATGCGCATTTGTGTACTGACGAAATTGATTCAACATGAACTAGTTTAATGTCATTTTGGAATTTTGAAGAAGATGAATGAGAGTAGGTTGCTTAGACAAAAAAGAGCAAGGAGATTAATTGGAGAACATACTAGGGGGCTACACATTACTACTGGAAACGAAATGGAGTAGTGTAGGAGATTTAGGAGGATAAATTTCTCATAGAAAGGCAAAGGAATTACTTAGGCGGATTCCAACAAATAGGAAAAGACTGAGATTACGTTCTAATGGTGGCATGGTAGATTATATTAGAAAACAGGACAGGTAACAAGAATGTTTTTAGGTGAAGAGCGTAACTGATTGGGAAATCTGCAGAAGGTATTTCTCCTGCAGTGGGGACCTAAGATTAAACTTTGGAGACATACGTCATTTCTTCCCATTCAGAATTATGTCTCTGGAATATACTGCTGGAATTACTATGTACAATTTTATGGATTCTTTTGGTTAGATATGACATTATCCATTGGTTGGCTATGCAATCAATCCCATAAAACGTCAATTTACCTAGGAGAGTACTGTGATTCACAGAGTCAAATGCGTTAGAGAGGTCGCAGCATATACTAACCGGTACTATTTTATTATTCTATGCTCGTAAAATCTGGTGAGTGAACATGTAAACGGCTCTCGAAGTCGAGCAACTCTTCTGAAACCCAAACTCTGGTTTCCTAAGGATTCTGTTGTCGCTAAGGTGCGATGCTATTCCAGAATACATCATCTTCTAAAATATTTTGAAGTTTGATGTCAGCAGTGAAACAAGCTGGTAGTTGTTGACATCTCTCTTATCATCTATATTAAAGATTTCATTGTCTCTGGAAAAATGCATTGAGTTAGCAATGCATTACACATTACATATTTCGGATAAGACTGGGCTTATTACATCAGAACAGTCTTTAGTGCTCTAATGGAAACACCATCAAATTCAGACGACATTTTATGTTTGAGAAAACGTATAATTGTCTTAATTTCAGAAGGCAAAGTTGTTGATACATACATATGAAATTTTTTTATCAGAGATACACTTTCAACATAGTGCTATGATTTTGGTCTTGAACTATTTGTCCCTATGCTTTCTACCATATTTAAGAAACTATCGTTAAATCATTTGCTGCCTATTACTCATCATTTATAGTCCTTCCATTCAGTTCAGTAGTGATGTTGTCTTGTTCTGTGGCTGGTCGGCACTACCTTCCATGTAGGCTTAACTCTGTTGTCAGGAGTACTGGTTTCTGGAATTAAGTGAGTGTTTCTTTAGTTTTTAATAACCTTTCTTAGTAATTCTGATTAGTTTTTGTAGTGTACAACTACTGCAGGCACCCTACTTGTTCTTGCCAAAAGTTAGATTTACCTTCTCCTTTCACAAGATGCTTTAATCCCATTAGTGGTCTACGGTTTTTTATATGGCTGTTTGGCTTCCTTTTAAGCGGGAAGCTATTTTCAAATAATGATATGAATTTATCATAGAATTGGTTAAATTTTGTGTTAGCATTTAGTTCATTGTAAGGCCTATCACAGGTCATCTCCTGTAAGCTACTCTTAAAAACTTTTTCCTGGAGTCATTGATTATTCTAACTGATTTCCACTCAGGAATATCCATACTTGAAGGCACTAGCTTATTTATCCTACGTGTGCATCACGATCAGAGAGGGCAGTTGTTAACGGGTAAACACTTATTTTCTTGCTTTGAGCTTCATCAAAGGAAACATTATCAGTTAGGGTCCTACTGTCTTTATCCACCCTTGTTGGAAAGTTAATTGCTGAGATCAAATTGTAGGATCCAAACTGCTTGCAGTTCTCTGACATATAGCACAGTAAGGAACCCAGATTCCTCATAAATAGTTCAAAATTTCCCAGTGGGGGTCTATATACACTTAGAATTAAAAGTGACCTATTTTTCAGTCCTAATTCGCAAGCACACAATTCTATGTGCTGACCACTACAAAATGTACTTGTCTCAATGTTTCCGAACTTGTGTACAGTTTACACATATGTAACAACTTCTATTGCCATGTTAGTTCTTCATGTGTAAGCTGCAATGGCGTAATTTTTTATATTTAACTTATTTAACCCTGTGGTTAGGCAGTGTTCAGACAGGCATAGGATGTCTATCTTTTCATAGCTCTCTAAATTTTCCAAACAGACAAGGAGCTCTTCTACTTTATTACTCACTCCTCTAGTATTTTGATGAAATAAACTGATCTTAGATTTCTATGCATTTTAAGCATTTTGTAGAACTCTTCTGCTGTTTTCACATTTTTCAAAACAGGGAGCCTGAATCCTGATTCTAACCTAAAACCTCTCTGACACCACTAACCTCAGTGATCTTACCATGTGTAATGGTGCCCGCCACCTCATCAGCTCAGCCAACCTATTTTTCCCTCTCCTACTCAGGTGTAGGCCATGTCTATTATATTCCCAACCCACAGTTGTAGCAACTGGCATTGCACTCTTATGAGATTTCACATCAGTCAACTGCAGCCCGCTCAAGTCAGTCTTCACATAGCTCACGGCATTTTTTACCCAGCGCTGGTCATAGTGCTGCAGGACTTCCACAAACCCACATTTGTGTGTGTTGTTGTTACTCTTATTTCGTCCATGTCACCCATAATGCTGTAATTACTGTTCGTAGACAGACTGTTCCTGCTCCACCAATTATAATGACCTGATCCTCTTAGCTACAACCTTGACACAAATACCCCGTGCCCTCTGTCACTTGGCTAAGGCTACCTCTTGGCTTTACAATAATTGTGACCTGGTACCCCGTTGCTTATCTGTCCTGTAACATCTCGCGTACACCCCTCACACATGACTACTGCCTAGCAACAAAACTCTTTTCTTCCTACTCACTTTTGGGATAGGCATACATAGAGTTTCTATGCTAGAAGTCTGCTGCATCCTAATGCATCCTGCTGTGACCTACAGCAGGATGAGCCTCTTCTCTCCCACTTCAGGTAACAAGTGAAATTTATTAGATACTGAAGACTCAAATGTAGTCGAAGTTGAAGAGCTATTCTGCTTTCGCCCATTGTTTATTTCCTTCACCCAGTTCCCAAGCTATTTTTTCCCCCTTGAACACATCTAGTTTAAATTTCGCGTGATCTAATTCAACCTGAGACACACAAACCACTGCCTACTGCTCAGCGATTCAGCGATCCTTTTCCTTTCTTTTTTCTTAATTTTTTTTTAAGCGTACAGTTCCATAGAAGAGCCTCGTTAAGATCCCCATTGCAACGTTACACGTACTTAGGCAAGCTAATCGGCTGCCCAGTATTTGTACGATGTAAGAGGGCTGCTGGATAATGGTCAGTCGCTTAGCAGAATGCGCAGTGACCAACAATGGTGGACTTTGAGAGAAACTGAAAGATAGCTTCCTACAGCTCTTTGAGAATCCACAATAATTTAGTCAAATATTAATGCAAAGCTGAATACATTTACGATCACAGAAAACTGAGATGCACGCAATGACACGACAGTGGTTCAACATCTTTAAAACTACAGAACTTAATATTTCACAGCAAGAAACATTTTCACAACTTTGCTCTATAGGGATCATCTCTTAAAATTGAGTATCCTTATCCGTTTTATTTCTTGCTTAATTACGTCTTCTATACGTTTTTTTTATTACGCAAATGTTTGCCAGAAAATTATATTCTCCACAATTACACAGCAAATGAACACGGCATCAGTAACTCGTATTTTGTCATAGTTGTGTATTTATTTAATGAGCATCTTAATATTTTGCCAGTCACTTTATTTAAATGTTGATTGCAAGTGGTACTAAAAAACTGTGCTAAATTCAAAGTAGACAATCGCAAGTATTAGAGGATACCACAATGGAAAAGAGAACCAGAGACACTTCCGTCGAGAAGATATAAATAATTATTTAAAAAATATTTAAGAACAACTGGTTAATTTATCACCAGAGCACTTGCGCAAGAACGATGGCTTATTTATTTATGAACCAACTGTTACTTATATTTGATGTAAACGGTCTGTGTGTAACCGAAAATAGATGACATTTCTTTATTTAAATTCTGTTGTGATGTATTCTTTTAGTCCGGAAAGTAGTCCAGGTTTAGACAGATGATGTCTGTAGCTCGTAAGAACAATGTAGCTTTGGGGGGGGGGGGGGGGGAATAGCCTTCAGCCAATGAAAAGTTGACAGTCGCGGAAAACTGCGGGAGTCAACTGGAGACAGGGACTTTTCGGGTGAAGAGCTCAAGGGAGCTATTCCAGACTCTTCATGTAGAGCGCTAGAAAATTCAAATCTGCCTATTGCAACGTGCGTGATTCATTCGTGTGGGTGATTAATTCTGGGCGGTGAACGGCTACTACAGTAGTTTTGAAGGGAATTTATATTTCGAGAGGTCAAAATGTGCTCCAGAGTCGGTTTGTATTAAGGAACTAAGGACAGTTAGAGTATGAGTTACTATTCTTTGAATCGTACGTGTTAATTTGTTTTGCCCGCATCTCGTGGTCGTGCGGTAGCGTTCTCGCTTCCCACGCCCGGGTTCCCGGGTTCGATTCCCGGCGGGGTCAGGGATTTTCTCTGCCTCGTGATGGCTGGGTGTTGTGTGATGTCCTTAGGTTAGTTAGGTTTAAGTAGTTCTAAGTTCTAGGGGACTGATGACCATAGATGTTAAGTCCCATAGTGCTCAGAGCCATTTTCTTTTTGTTAATTTGTTAATCATCATGTTGAACTCTGAACTGCTTTGAGCTGCTGAATATTTCGTGTACTGTGATCATGAATATCTTTGATGACTATATAGTTTGCGAATTTTGCTACCATTCCCGTAACGCTCTCAGCTTGACTCTACTGCACTTGATAAGAGTATTTTCGATCCGTATTTTAACTAAATATTGCAGGACCACCTTCCATGAATCTGAGATGTCCTTTCTTGAATAAATATTATTCAGTATAATACGGTGTCGTCTAAATCAATTACAGACGTTAGAACAGAACCGTTATGTTTAATTAATTATTTACCTTTTATTTTGTATTTCTGTGTATTTGATTAATTGTCATTTCTAGCCAATGGTTAGACTACTTGACTGCAGGATTACTATTACATATTATCTGCAGAGAGTTATCTGCGTGTCATGTGAGCAACTGTACTCGAATCGACCTCTTGGCATCGAGATACTCTTTTTAAACAGCGCCGTGTGTAGCCCAAGAAGCTAAAGTACGAGTAACCACAGATCGAGACGCAACTGGTTTGATAGTACGGGAGGCTACCTAGAAGAGCACCTACTCAGTAGACAAATGAAATGTAATGTGGCTATGGCCTCCCGTCTGGTAGACCGTTCTCCTGGTGCAAGTCTTCTGAGCTGACGCCTCTTCGGCGACTTGCATGTCGATGGGGATGAGATGAGGATGATGGCGATGAAGACAGAACAACACCCAGTCTCTGATGGGAGAAAATCTCCGACCCAGCCGGGAATCGAACTGGGCCCCTTTGCATAGCGCTCCGTTGCGCTGACCCCTCAGCTATCGAAACGGATTACTCTGTAGTAACCGTTAGGCACCGTCGCATCATCCAGTTCCCCACTACAGTCACCAAAGTGAAATTCCTAATCAGAGTCTACACAGTCCACTCCCTCTTTGACTAAACTACGAAAACAGCCACACTTATCACGCATTGGAACACACATTACATGCTTAAAAATGGAATTAAACCACCTAACATATTTTACACTACATGAATTTTCGTTACTTACGAGCAGCAAAAATTAGTCCTACAGGTCAGCGATTCAGGTGTACGACGTAACTTATCTAGTTATTGATTTCCGCTGACAACAAGAACTTGGGACTCAGTCAACTGCAGTTGTAACAACAACAACGCTTTACTATTGTACATATATATAATATTTTTTTTCCATCTGATTTTTCGTTAAACTTGAGTAATTGACGTTCTGATTTCATTTATTTTCTTGTTTCATGCCATTGTGTTAAGAAAACTGTAAACAAATTTCGATGTGAATATTAATGTTTATGTCAAATATCAAGCAATATTGTAATAGAATTGAAATGTAACAAATGTTGAGACTGTTCTAAGATATTGAAAATTGTAACTGTGCGTCTGGTCCATACGTAGGCAATGTGTTAGAATATGTAGAATGCAAAACCTCGGGTGAATACCCCGTCTGTCAGGGAGCGGTAAAACGTGGATGGCAGGCGAGCGCGGGAAAATGCGCACGGGCGCTGCACGGCACAACGGGCTCAGCAGTAGTAGTTGGAGTTTGGCATTGGTCTGAGCAACACGTTCTGGGTCGAGGAGGCTCTCCTGGAAGACGTAGTTTCATTGAGCCTCGGGTATGCCGTTCCAACGCCCATACAGCATGGCAAAATTCCATAGGCACTAACCGGAAAAGTATTGCGACGCTATGAAGAAATAAAGTGCCGGTACGTCAAGAGCCATAGCTGTGGTTGTATGTGTGCTCTGTGCCTCGCCATCTCGCCGCCCGCCAACCGCCGCATCGATACAAACAGGTTGAAACTTTTAGTACTGCATTCATATAGACCAGTGTTACTTTTGTTCCATACTGTTCAATAACAACTTAATAACAACTTAAATTTTACCAGAACTTTTCTATCATTTAATTATCCTCACTACTAACCTAGATATGGTCCATTCCAAATGTTGTGTAATCCGAGTGTCCCGAAATGAAAAATTAAATTTTGTGTTAATAATAATTACTTGCAGACCTAACTATGTTAGATCGGACAAAGTTGGAAGATAACTTTAATATTGATTTAGTAATGAAGTTTAATTATTTCGAGACAGATATAAAGGTATTTAAATGAGTAGGAAATAAGATAAAGAGAGTAGTAACTCATATATTGGAAATTTTGAGCGCATAGCGGTGTCAGTAATTAATTTTTTTAATACAGTGATCATAAGAGTTTCAGTGTCCCCCCCCCCCCCTTTTTTTTTCATTTGAATTCTGAAGTGCTCTAAATTGATTTGACCAGCAAAAGTTAAAGTCAATATAAAAATCCAAAATTTATCAGTATTTTTATCTTTAACAAAATTGACATTGTGTGTGTGATTCCAAAGTACTATTCCTAGGGTAACCTATGCCCGATTTTAATCAGATCAATATACAGTACAAAGTTTGGTAGTATACATTATAGTGTAGTGCTATGTATTCGTGGTTTTTCCATATCAGTACAGAAAGTGAAACTATCAGTTCAATAGATTTTCTGGTTCTAAAATCCTACTATATTTTGCAGTGTTACTACTTGTTGCTTCGCCCGAATATCTGCCAACTTGTACAGGGAAGAAACTCAGTTAATGCCTAATTAGGCTGGCGACCGTATTATTAACAAATTGGTAGCATCTTCTGTGTCGCTTGTTGTCCGTCCTGACGTGTAGTTGTATTTCGGACTTATTTGACGTATCATTGTTATCACAGATTGGGTGTAAGTCTGATTTGCCTCCATACAGGTACACGCGGTTAATATCTATACAAAAATCCTGTCTCGTTAGGTGAACCCCACTCACTTTCCATAGTACAGGCTTTAATGAGTAGTGTGTGCCACACGCGCACATTACACATTATCTGTTAACTATCTTAATCACGACAGAATGTAAAATTACTGTACACAAACTGCAAGTAAACAACCAAATAGTACGAAAGATCATATTTCAAGCAAATTAAGATTTACTTTACTTTCCAGATATATGAATGAACACGTTCAAATTAAATTGTTGGTAATAAAAACACAACAATTAACAGGGATTCTCTAAGTTATTTGTGCTAAAACGTAAACAGATATACGGTTACATTTCGACCTAACGATCTGTTGCGTTTTCTGGACAAGTCGAAAAGAGAGTGTTACATTTAGTAGTAAGCTTAAAAAACGCATTAATACACGTATTTAATGAGTAATTTGTACTAAACTAACTGTCAACACAATTTAAATATCGTATCTTTACGAGAGCACAGAAACTCGGGCGTGTCATCTAGCTCAGGGGTGCCAACCTATCCAAAACGCAGCATTATGTCTTCCACACAATGACTAGAAACCCATGCTACCACTTTATATTTGCACCATTCTACGCCCCAACAATGGTGCTACACTCGTGCAGATGTACGCACTGGTTTCCCTCAAAGCTACGACAATCGTTCTAACATTCGTTAATTATTCACGTTTTAAAGATACAACGGGTTGATGATACTATGTCAGTCACAAATCATGTGCAGTCATTCCGAGTCAAAGTTTTAATAACTTCACTGGATTTTAGAGACTGCATTGTACTCAGTGTCAATTCCCGATACAACACCTTTGTTAGATGTTGTGTTATTACATGCCATACTGCAACAGTCAGATATAGAAAGTACAGTTAATATCAGAGAAGAATCCTTCTACCCCACGAATGACTGTGTTTGGGTCCACTAAATTAAAAGCATACTGCGAATATATTACAAAATAATTGTACATATTTACTTTCGAGAAATGCAGTATGCCGTTAATAAAGTGAAATTTAACCTGAACTAATGACTAGGATAGCCAGTTCAAGTCATTAAGAACCGAACACTTTCTATAACCAACAGTTGGCAGTTGATTTCAACCTATCTTCCAGTAACGTATATGAACAAAACAGAACAATTCATTAGTTTCTAGATTTTTTGTAGAGTATAAAGTAAAAAAAGGCATTCTTAAATTCAGAGATCTCCCGTTGAAGATGAGTAAATTTTATTTTGCATCATCCAGCCTCTTACAGCGAGTTCAGCGTAAAGTAATTTGGTAAGTCCTCATGCTTTTCTTACAAATACTCTACTGGCCATTAAAATTGCTACACCAAGAGAAAATGCAGAAGATAAACGGGTATTTATTAGACAAATATATTATACTAGAACTGACATGTGGATACATTTTCACGCAATTTGGGTGCATAGATCCAGAGAAATCGTTACCCAGAACAACCACCTCTGGCCGTAATAACGGCCTTGATACGCCTCGACATTGAGTCAAACAGAGCTTGGATGGCATGTACAGGTACAGCTGCCCATGCAGCTTCAACACGTTACCACAGTTGATGAAGAACAGTGACTGGCGTATTGTGACGAGCCGGTTGCTCGGCCACCATTGAACCAAGGTTTTCAATTGGTGAGAGAGCTGGAGAATGTGCTGGCCGTGGCAGCAGTCGAACATTTTCTGTATCCAGAAAGGCCAGTACAGGACCTACAACATGCGGTCATGTATTATCCTCCTCAAATGTAGGGTTTCGCAGGGATCGAAAGAGTCGTAACACATCTGAAATGTAACGTCCACTGTTCAAAGTGCCGTCAATGCTAACAAGAGGTGACCGAGACGTGTAACCAATGGCACCCCATGCCATCACGCCGGGTGATACTCCAGTATGGCGATGACGAATAGACGCTTCCAATGTGCGTTCATCGCGATGACGCCAAACGAGGATACGACCATCATGATGCTGTAAACAGAACCTGGATTCATCCGAAGAAATGACGTTTTGCCATTCGTGCATCCAGGTTCGTCGTTGAGTACACCATTGCAGGCGCTCCTGACTGTGATGCAGCGTCAAGGGTAACCGCAGCCATGGTCTCCGAGCTGATAGTCCATGATGCTGGAAACGTCGTCCAACTGTTCGTGCAGATGTTTGTTGTCTTGCAACTTACCCATTTGTTGACTCAGGGATCGAGACGTGGCTGCACGATCCGTTACAGCCACGCGGATAAGATGCCTGTCATGTCGACAGCTAGTGATACGATGCCGTTGGGATCCAGCACGGCGTTCCGTATTCCCCTCCTGAACCCAACTATTCCAAAAAATGCTAACAGTCATTGGATCTCGACCAACGCGAGCAGTAATGTCGCGATACGATAAACCGCAATCGCAATAGGCTACAATCCGAACTTTATCAAAGTCAGATATGCGATGGTACGCATTACTCCTCCTTACACGAGGCATCACAACAACGTTTCACCAGGCAACGCCGGTCAATTGTTGTTTGTGTATGAGAAATTGATTGGAAACTTTCCTCATGTAGTACGTTGTAGGTGTCACCACCGGCGCCAACCTTGTGTGAATGCTCTGGAAAGCTAATCATTTGCTTATCACAGCGTCTTCTTCCTGTGGGTTAAATTTCGCTTCTGTAGCACGTCATCTCCGTGGTGTAGCAATTTTAATGGCCAGTAGTGTATTTTTGCATTATGTACTTAAGAAATGACAGAAGAAGATTGGAGGTCGTACGATAGAAAACGAGGGAAAAAGTTCTATTGTCGTTTGAAGTCCTAATTGAAACTCAGTGTTTCACTGTTAGCTGCCCCTTTTACTGGAAAAGATGAAACTTCTGAGATTTCTTAAAAGAAATATTTGAACCCCTGTTATCATTCATTAGCCATAATATTAACTGGTAGTGGCCTAAGGTAAGTAGAGTAATAAATACGCATAGAGGTGATAGTCGGCTGCGGGTGTGCAGAAAGCAGAAAGGCTCATTTATCTGGAGATGAAATATCTGCTGGTGAGGCACACAAGCGCAGCTGGCGGCTGGAGCAGATGCTGTTATCCGGCTGTGGCCGAGGAGAGCGCTGCACGGCTCAATGGAACAAACACGGCGCCTGACAAATGAGCGCCAGCTTACAGCCATCATAACAATGTTTTCTCAGCGACGATACACGCCCGCATTCTGTTTAGACGTTTCCTTACCCACTCGTTGATCAATATACTGCACTATATCACACACGCGCCTAACAATCGCGAGAGAACTGGCTTCTTCGGCAGGCTTAAGCTGCTATGCAAAATGTCGTAGCCATATCGGGGTTTAGAACTTTCTAAAAATATACCGGCCTTATAAAAAGTAAAAAAAAGGGATTCCTGAATTCTGTTTCTACCTTTTGTGCATACTGAAACTAATATGGCCGCTCCTTCCTTCACAGAGATTTCCCACGAAGTAGATATTAGGTAAGTAACACAATTACAGGTCATTCAGCCACAAATATAATGCTCTCCTCCCACAGCTGTCTCACTCTGTCATCTGAAACCTATGCTCCTGTTAAACCACTCCCATCACACCATGGTATCACTAAACAGATTCTGTCACTCTACTTCTATAATAACAGGCGAAGGAAAATAAACGCACGACTTGAAATCGTAGCTGCAGCTGGTGCATTACGTTAGTAGATAGCACAAGTCACATATTCAAGAAGAATACTGTGACAAAACCCTTATTCATTAGCATTAATAACATCTGTTCCAATATCTTTTTTGCAGAATTAAATTTTTACCGGAGGCATAACAAACATTGTAGTTGATCAATTAAGGTACATCATTTTCACACACATGCAAAATTACTGAAGTTACATAAATACAACAACAAAGGATTACAGGCATTACTGTGGCCCTGCAAAAGTGTGTTATCAAACTTTGAGATTACTCACACGAAGAAATTGTTCTTCTAATAAACCAAGTTTTATGCTACTTTCGTACAAAAGAAACGAAACTGCTAGTATTATTGAACAATTATTTGTGGTAGAGAACATAATTATGTATTGCAACATAACACCACATGATAGAGTAGGATGAGATGGCGGCCGGTAGATAACCACGTGGTCTTCATGCTCCGATCGAGGAATTAGGTTTGCTGTGGCAACTAAGACTGGGCCATCCCATACACAGAGGATGGACTAGCATATGGAAACACTAAAAACACAACGCATTACCGTGCCTAATATCATGTAGGAATACCGTTGGCATTCAAAACAGCTTCCAGTAGTCTGGAAGTCCTAGCCTTGCATGATTTTCAAAGGAATCTTATACCATTCTTCCTGCAAAACAGTGTCAAGTATAGGTAAAGATGTCGAAAGTGGACAGCCATTACTCACACTTCTCTCCAACGTAGACCACAAAAGCTCAACACTATTGAGATCTGGTAACTATGGTGGTTAAAAGAGATGTGAGAATTCATCCTCGTGCACACAATACTAGTCTTGGACTATATGACATACATGAGCTGGGGCGCTGTCTTCTTGACCACAGCATCACCGTTAGGGAACCAACACTGTACCATGGGATGGACATGACTCATCAACATGCATACACAATCCTTGGCAACAATCCTCCCTTGTATTGTGGTATTACAATATGGCTTCCATGATAATTACCGAGCACTTACCATGCTTAAGTCTTGGGACATAAACTCGGCCAGAAGTTCGAAACATAGTCAGACAAGATTCATCCGACTAAAAGAATTTTCCACTGCTCCTTAGTCCAGGTTTTACGGCTTCGGCACCATGTTTCCCCGTTATGGGCCGGTGTCCGCACATAAACAAAAGTTTTGCATCACCCCGATTCCCAGAGCTGCTGAAGATAGACGTTGACTGTGGATATCACAGACACAGTCCCTTTGACTGTTCAGAGATGTCACTAAACCCGCTGAAAGATGTAAACAACCATGGATGAGCAGTGCCTATTATAAGGAGGGGGTCCGACAGCCGATCAGCTCCAGTCATTCCATCAGGAAGGAGGTACACGGCTCGTGTTGTCTGTAGTTCAACCATGCCTAGACGGTCAATACCGTGGTTCGATAGTGTCCACATTGTTACTATGTGCCAGGAAGGGCTCTCAACAAGGGACGTATCCATGCATCTCAGAGTGAACCAAAGCGATGTTGTTCGGACATGTAGGAGATACAGAGAGACAGAAACTGTCGATGACATGCCTCGCTCAGGCTGCCCAAGGGCTGCTACTGCAGTGGATGACCGCTACCTATGGATTATGGCTCGGAGGAACCCTGACGGCAACGCCACTATGTTGAATGAAGCTTTTCGTGCAGCCATAGGACGTCGTATTAAACTGTGCGCAATAGGCTGCATGATCCGCAACTTCACTGCCGACGTCCATGGCGAGGTCCATCTTTGCATCCACGACACAATGGAGCGCAGTACAGATGGACCCAACAACATGCCGAAAGGACCGCTCAGGATTCGCATCACGTTCTCTTCACCGATGAGTGTCGCATATGCCTTTAACCAGACAATCGTCTGGAGAGGTGTTTGGAGGCAACCCGGTCAGGCAGAACGCCTTAGACACACTGTCCAGCGAGTGCAGCGAGATGGAGGTTCCCTGATGTTTTGGGGTGCCATAATGTGTGGCTGACGTACGGCTCTGGTGGTCATGAAAGGCACCGTAACGGCTGTGCTATACGTGAATGCCATCCTCCGACTGATAGTGCAATCATATCGGCAGGATACTGGCAAGGCATTCGTCTTCATGGACGACAATTCGAGCCCCCATCGTGCACGTCTTGTGGATGACTTCCTTCAGGATAACGACATCGCTCGAATAGTGGTCAGCATATTCTCCAGAGATGAACCTTATCGAACATGCCTGGGATAGATTGAAAAGGGCTGTCTATTAACGACGTGACCTACCAACCACTCTGAGGGATCTACGCCGAATCGCCGTCAAGGAGTGGGACAATCTGGACCAACAGTGCCTTGATGTACTTGTGGATAGTATGCCACGATCAATACACGCATGCACCAATGCAAGAGGATGTGCTACTGGTTATTAGAGGTGTCTGTGTGCACAGTAATGGGTTCCCGGGTTCGATTCCCGGCGGGGTCAGGGATTTTCTCTGCCTCGTGATGGCTGGGTGTTGTGTGCTGTCCTTAGGTTAGTTAGGTTTAAGTAGTTCTAAGTTCTAGGGGACTGATGACCATAGAAGTTAAGTCCCATAGTGCTCAGAGCCATTTGCACAGTAATGTGGACCACCACCTGGGAAGATCTCGCTGTGTGGTGGTACAACATGCGATATGTGGTTTTCATGAGCAAGAAAAAGGGCAGACATGATGTTTATGTTGATCTCTGTTCCAGTTTTCTGTACAGGTTCCGAAACTCTCGGATTCGAGTTGATGCAAAACTTGTTTTGACGTATGTACTATTGATGAGTGGTATTGGAATACCAGCTCACCATACATTTTCCTGCTTCCGGAGAGATCAAGAATATTAGTAATTTCCATCAACTTTTCACATGCCATATATTGTTAAAATTTCTCTTATTCGTCAAAAATTTAGTTTTTAGGAAGGATTGCGGAATGATATATGTGGTTGAGTTACGGGCATTAGTTGTCTCTGACACTACTAAGACCGGTAACATCTTATAAGTGTCGCTTATTGCAAAAAATTGGAGTTTACTGATGTTAAGGACTCTCTCACGTAGCACTTATGTTCCGTTTCGATGGTATTTGCTTCATGTGTTCGTAACTTCTATGTTTTCCTATGTATAAAGCGATATGTGTGTTACCATGTTCTTTGGTTCATCGCATATACATATAATTGATCTTATTTTCCGTAGAAAATTTTAAGAAGAATTAATTTTTGAATATATTATTTCTTTTATAATGTAAATATGTTAAAATGTTATGTATAACACTTGTTCATGCACAGGGTACGTGGGTTTCTACAGATGTAAAACGTGGAGAGAAGTCTCCCCACAACGAAATAGGTTAGTGTGGAATGTATATGGTGGATAGGAGCGAAGTAGTGTATGAATTCTTTCTGAGAGATACAGACGGTGGATAGCCTGCAAACGGTGAACATACTGAATGCTGAAGCAGGCACGAAAAGCAGCAAGATTGGAGTAATTAGGCCTGGAATGTGGATGTATGTTGGCTTTCAAGTCAAGGCATTTATTGCTTTGCTCTGAATTATAAAACCCCGGTGCGAAAAAGATAATTTACAGAGCAATTTTAGATCGAGATCCATGATTATGTATGACTAACTCATTTTAGCGCCACAGAATGTCGCTACAGCCATCATTTTCCCTAGAAGTTAAGTTTACCGATTTTTTTTTTTTTTCAGGGATCAATAAGTTTTTTCAAGTAGAAGTAGTAAGTAACTTAATTCAGGTTTGTGTTAAGAATACTGACTTTTTCCCAAGTCTTTCACCTCGGCCGTTTCCTTTTCTTAGTGCTAAAATGATTCCGATTGTTCAGTTTTTAATGGACTACTGAATCGTTACTACTCGAAAACTGTCATCTACTTTTTGGAGCTATAATTTTTAAGAGTGTCTTATAAATCTTCGTATAAAAAACTCCACATATTCAGTAACAAGTATTGCAAAAGAATAAGTGCTTAGAAAAAGATCTAATTACATTTTCAGCTTTCATTCTAATTAAAATCATTGCTCAGTAATGGAACAATAAAAGGGTGTATTAGAAACTTTCATATGTGATTACAGTTTTAGGGTCAACACAGTTATTCTATAATTTAAGGTCTCTAATAGTGCTTATATTCTACACTCCTGGAAATGGAAAAAAGAACACATTGACACCGGTGTGTCAGACCCACCATACTTGCTCCGGACACTGCGAGAGGGCTGTACAAGCAATGATCACACGCACGGCACAGCGGACACACCAGGAACCGCGGTGTTGGCCGTCGAATGGCGCTAGCTGCGCAGCATTTGTGCACCGCCGCCGTCAGTGTCAGCCAGTTTGCCGTGGCATACGGAGCTCCATCGCAGTCTTTAACACTGGTAGCATGCCGCGACAGCGTGGACGTGAACCGTATGTGCAGTTGACGGACTTTGAGCGAGGGCGTATAGTGGGCATGTGGGAGGCCGGGTGGACGTACCGCCGAATTGCTAAACACGTGGGGCGTGAGGTCTCCACAGTACATCGATGTTGTCGCCAGTGGTCGGCGGAAGGTGCACGTGCCCGTCGACCTGGGACCGGACCGCAGCGACGCACGGATGCACGCCAAGACCGTAGGATCCTACGCAGTGCCGTAGGGGACCGCACCGCCACTTCCCAGCAAATTAGAGACACTGTTGCTCCTGGGGTATCGGCGAGGACCATTCGCAACCGTCTCCATGAAGCTGGCCTACGGTCCTGCACACCGTTAGGCCGTCTTCCGCTCACGCCCCAACATCGTGCAGCCCGCCTCCAGTGGTGTCGCGACAGGCGTGAATGGAGGGACGAATGGAGACGTGTCGTCTTCAGCGATGAGAGTCGCTTCTGCCTTGGTGCCAATGATGGTCGTATGCGTGTTTGGCGCCGTGCAGGTGAGCGCCACAATCAGGACTGCATACGACCGAGGCACACAGGGCCAACACCCGGCATCATGGTGTGGGGAGCGATCTCCTACACTGGCCGTACACCACTGGTGATCGTCGAGGGGACACTGAATAGTGCACGGTACATCCAAACCGTCATCGAACCCATCGTTCTACCATTCCTAGACCGGCAAGGGAACTTGCTGTTCCAACAGGACAATGCACGTCCGCATGTATCCCGTGCCACCCAACGTGCTCTAGAAGGTGTAAGTCAACTACCCTGGCCAGCAAGATCTCCGGATCTGTCCCCCATTGAGCATGTTTGGGACGGGATGAAGCGTCGTCTCACGCGGTCTGCACGTCCAGCACGAACGCTGGTCCAACTGAGGCGCCAGGTGGAAATGGCATGGCAAGCCGTTCCACAGGACTACATCCAGCATCTCTACGATCGTCTCCATGGGAGAATAGCAGCCTGCATTGCTGCGAAAGGTGGATATACACTGTACTAGTGGCGACATTGTGCATGCTCTGTTGCCTGTGTCTATGTGCCTGTGGTTCTGTCAGTGTGATCATGTGATGTATCTGACCCCAGGAATGTGTCAATAAAGTTTCCCCTTCCTGGGACAATGAATTCACGGTGTTCTTATTTCAATTTCCAGGAGTGTAATATGTTTATTTATGATTGCATCTTTGCTACACCTGGCAAGAACTGCATGTACTGTATTCAGTTCACAGTCACTAGAGTTTCTAGTAGCCTTACTTAAGGTTCAGCCAGTTGTTCAGTAATTCTTACAGTGAAAGTATTTATGAAGTGTTGTAGTTACTGTAAAGGCATTTGTGTTCTTAGAACAATAAGTGGCTACAACTTTGCAACACCTTAACAGATTCCGGATTCCAGTGTTTCACTTGAGTTCTGCGTAATACAAACACTTACATGCTCTACTTGAAAACTTTTTGTGGTCATACTGGTTAGCAAAACAATTTGACAATAATTTCTCTATTATTGTCTAGCAAATGGAAAGTGTTTCAGACACCTCGTGTTCAGTTCAGCTGTGTTCCTCCTTTATCTTAAGTAGAACTGTGCGAAGGACGTTATCTGTCTTGTTTTGAAACAGATGGTGTACGTTAGTGAGAGATAGTTTGTTTTTAAGACATTTTACGATTTTATCTGCATTACTCGTGAATAGTTGCTTCACAAATACTTGCTAGATTGGGCTACTGATTGGTATCCAATTTACAAAGCAGATATCAGTTTAAAGTAAAGCCATACACAACAGATAGTTTTCTTAATTAACAGTAAATTTACCTCGAACCATTTTGTCTAATTAGGCTGCCGACCGTTTGATTTACACATCCACTGTTTCACTTTAGAACCTGAAGAACATTGGTTCGATCCCCGTTAACTTACTAACTGCTCAATGTCTAAATAATGTCTATAGACAAAGAAATTTAGTCCGATTCCGTTCCATTACACACGATCAAAGTCAACTTACATTCGTATTATACAAGTAGCATTAAGGGTGATTTGTCCACGCGGTAATAACGGATAGTGTTTTATCATCCCTAATAAGGTATTCCCTGATATAGGTAGTACTGTATATTAATTTACATCTGGAATTATTGCTATACGGAAAAGTGTCTTCTATTGGTCAAATATAGCAACGATTTTACATAGTCACATGACTGTACCGACGAAACATTAGAGAACACGCAAGACAGTTACGTTAAGCAGACTGCATGAATATCAGGAGCAAAACAGTTCAGCTCGATAAAATATTTTTGAGCATAATAGTACATATGTAATACATCAGCTATTGCCAATTCTGCAAAGTGCATTCGAGGTAGTATTTTAAAGGTTGGTTGGTTTGTGGGATTAAAGGGACCAGACTGCTACGGTCATCGTTCCCTATTTTAAAGGACTGTGCAGTAATTCGTGTTTAACCCACTTTGCATCTATCCGTGGTACCTTCACTGAGACATTTATTACACTATTCCTGCGTGAATAATAAGGAAAGATAAAAAGAACCGGTCTAACGTAATTTATGTAATTTTCTAATGTATTAATGGTTACGTTGATTATTGTGCTGTGTAATATACACTTCTGGCCATTAAAATTTCTACACCAAGAAGAAATGCAGATCATAAACGGATTTTCATTGGACAGATATATTATACTAGAACTGAAATGTGATTACACTTTCATGCAATTTGGGTGCATAGATCCTGAGAAATCAGTACCCAGAACAAACACCTTTGGGCGTAATAACGGCCTTGATACGCCTGGGCATTGAGTCAAACAGAGCTTGGATGGCGTGTACAGGTACAACTGCCCATGCAACTTCAACACGATACCACAGTTCATCAAGAGTAGTAACTGGCGTATTGTGACGAGCCAGTTTCTCGGCCACCATTGACCAGACGTTATCAATTTGTGAGAGATCTGGTGAATGTGCTGGCCAGGGCAGCAGTCAAAACTATTGTGTATCCAGAGAGGCCCGTACAGGACCTACAACATGCGGTCGTGTATTAAACTGCTGAAACGTAGGGTTCCACACGAATCGAATGAAGGGTAGAGCCACGGGTAGTAACACATCTGAAATGTAACGTCCACTGTTCAAAGTGCCGTCAATGCTAACAAGAGGTGACCGAGACGTGTAACCAATGGCACCCCATACCATCACGCCGGGTGCTACGCCAGTATGGCGATGACGAATACTAGTTTCCAATGTGCGTTCACCGCGATGTCGCCCAACACGAATGCGACCATCATGATGCTGTAAACAGAATCTGGATTCTTGCGAAAAAATGACGTTTTGCCATTCGTGCACCCAGGTTCGTCGTTGAGTACACTGTCTGTGATGCAGCGTCAAGGGTAACCGCAGCCATGGTCTCCGAGCTGAAAGTCCATGCTGCTGCAAACATCGTCGAACTGTTCGTGCAGATGGTTGTTGTCTTGCAAACGTCCCCATCTGTTGACTCAGGGATCGAGACGTGGCTGCACAATCCGTTACAGCCATGCGACTGCTAGTGATACGAGGCCGTTGGGATCCAGCACGGCGTCGCATATTACCCTCCTGAACCCATCGATTCCATATTCTGCTAACAGTCACTGGGTCTCGACCAGCGCGAGGAGCAATGTCGTGATACGATACACCGCAATCGCTATAGGCTACAATCCGAACTTTATCAAAGTCGGAAACGTGATGGTACGCATTTCTCCTCCTTACACGAGGCATCACAACAACGTTTCACCAGGCTAAGCCGTTCAACTGCTGTTTGTGTATGAGAAATTGATTGGAAACGTTCCTCATGTCAGCACGTTGTAAGTGTCGCCAATGGCGCCAACCTTGTGTGAATGCTCTGAGAAGCTAATCATTTGCAATACACAGCATCTTCTTCCCGTCGATTAAATTTCGCGTCAGTAGCACGTCATGTTCGTGGTGTAGCAATTTTAACGGCCAATAATGTATAGGACTTACTTACAATGTTCTTAATCATCCGCACCCAAAGGGGTATCTCATGTGTTTTACATAACGCGTGATCTAAAAGTTTCAGTTCGAAGGTCGTACAGTCCAGAATCGGTATGCCATTGTGACAACGTTGCCGTTAGCGCTGAGGTATTCATCCCACCGACTCACCAGGTTGAAGATCGGCGTTCGCTGAAACAACGTGTCTTGCTCTGTGAAGAATCCGTAATTTCGTGCTGTACATCCTCGTCTGGTAAGAATGTTCGACCCCTCAAGGATTCTTTTACGGAAGAGAATATGTGATAATCGCATGAGTAGAGGCAAGTACAATAGGACGGGTACTTCACTGTCTCCCAATTGAGTTGACGTAACTTCTGAGTTACGACTTTTGCGATATGGGGACGTGCTTAAACTTGAAGTAGCAGTACCCCTTGTCGCAATTTTCTACAGACGTGCTGCCCCATACACAATCTTCATTCTCCGTTGGACGTTTACCGGTAACAGCACAGCACATTCACCCTGTTAGGACGCATATGGTAATAACATCACCATTGTTCACGTTTCCGGGTTTACCGCGAGCATGTCGATAGACTCGAATGCCACACTAATCTCTTCAATATGTGTCTGTACGTCTATACCGGCATCGGAGTAGCGCTACGTTGCCCATACGCTGCATCAACGCCCTCAAATGGAAATTTTTTGATCACCCTTTATAATATCTGAGACCCACCATGAAGAGAGATACAGACATCTGAAGACTGAGACATAACAACGGTCTCGGATCATGGATTACAAAGGATATAACAATATACAATCTTAGTTTTCTGTGGTGGAGTTTGGGAAAGTACAACAGTTTCAGTTATTCAAGAAGAGTATAAAAGAAGCACGAAGCAGTGTGTTCTTTATAGGGCAAACCAGAGGTGACTTCAGAATTCAAGTGTTGTACAGCAGATAAGAGATAATTACTTTTGTTTATGAGGAAGGAGCGCTGTGGTTACCAGTTATTGTGACTGTGGAGTTCCATAAAATTTCTTTTGTGAAGTAAATGCGCAGATACAAATTATAAAGTATAAATGTCTGTGCACGTACCAGAAAAGTCAACAAGTTAGTCTTTCTGTTCTGCAAAAGTTCCCTCTCACACCAGAAATTATGACTCTCTGGGACTATTTTTCAAATTTTAGAATAACAAAGTTAATTGGGGAATGTTTGTTCATGGCAGATAAATTCAAATAACAATTTGATATATTCTCCAATTCGAATGAGAGGTGTGAAATAACATTGTGGGACAGCCATCGACGGCCAAAAATCATTATAAACTGATAGTATCTCAGCGAGGAAGGCGTTCACTTGAGAAGGCAAGGTCGTCTAAGCAAAAGTGCCTCACTCAGCGTCTATGAATAACAAGGAAATTTGACGCATAAGTGTTATTTGGATTATTTATAATCCATAATGTTAGTGAAGTCTTGCATTTAACATTAACTTAGATTAAGAGGAGTATTTACTGTAAAACAATGCAAAAAAAGGAGCTTGAACAAAGGAACATATTGCTTAATTATTCTACTTCAGTGCAACAGTAATTGTTGTCATGTAGTTCATTTATTTGAGAACAACAGTAGATAGAATGTAAAACATCTGTGAAAAAATATTTTGTTAGAAAAGTTTTATGAAACCAGCTGACATAATTTTCAAAAAAGCTACATTTATTCAACTGTATCCAAATTTTCAGCAACAGTTATCTTCTTTTCTTGGATATGTTGATGAAAAAATAATAATCAGCAGGAAAAAAGCTTCGAATTTTATGTAAACTTTACACAGAGAAATTAACACGTTCGGCGCTGAAAAAGACGTAATTTTTCATTCAGTATGTAATACTTGCGAGTATATACGTATGACAGAAGATATTTTTATGTATGGTACCTTACACACATCAATGTATCGGTTGTTTTTTTCGAACAATCTTCCCTCAAACACGTTACAAACTTTACGATTGCTGTTTTCTTCACGGTCGTGCTGCACCAATAAGTGGGCTATGCCGGTCAATATAGACTACCCGTTTCGCATCCACACTTCAACACCTCACTTGCTTCCACGGGGGAAAATAAGCGTTAATGACTTGTTCTTGTCGAATGTACTTGCAGGTACTAACCAAAAGCATACGACTTGTTGTTGTTGTTGTGGTCTTCAGTCCTGAGACTGGTTTGATGCAGCTCTCCATGCTACTCTATCCTGCGTAAGCTTCTTCATCTCCCAGTACTTACTGCAACCTACATCCTTCTGAATCTGCTTAGAGTATTCATCTCTTGGTCTCCCTCTACGATTTTTACCCTCCACGCTGCCCTCCAACACTAAATTGGTGATCCCTTGATGCCTCAGAACATGTTCTACCAACCGATCCCTTCTTCTAGTCAACTTGTGCCACAAACTTCTCTTCTCCCCAATCCTATTCAACATCTCCTCATTAGTTATGTGATCTACCTATCTAATCTTCAGCATTCTTCTGTAGCACCACATTTCGAAAGCTTCGATTCTCTTCTTGTCTAAACTATTTATCGTCCATGTTTCACTTCCATACATGGCTACACTCCATACAAATACTTTCAGAAACGACTTCCTGACACTTAAATCTATACTCGATGTTAACAAATTTCTTTTCTTCAGAAACGCTTTCCTTCACATTGCCAGTCTACATTTTATATCCTCTCTACTTCGACCATCATCAGATAATTTGCTCTCCAAATAGCAAAACTCCATTATCCTCGTTTTGCTTTTGTTGATGTTCATCTTATATCCTCCTTTCATGACACTATCCATTCCGTTCAACTGCTCTTCCAAGTCCTTTGCTGTCTCTGACAGAATTACAATGTCATCGGCGAACCTCAAAGTTTTTATTTCTTCTCCATGGATTTTAATACCTACTTACGACGTGTAATACCTGCAGTTATAAGTCTGCAAATGACGTTAATACTGATGCAATACTGTTCAGTGTACCATCCTCTGTTGTCAATGGAAATATCTGTACTTATACGTGGTACACCCTAAATAGCGTCAATTTCAAGTCATATACGAGGGTGAGTCAAATGAAAACCTTAAATTTGTAATAACAAATGGAAATTTCGATCCGTTATCCTGTAAGCTTGTAAGCGTGCTACAAACAGCGTGAAGAAGGGCCTGTAGGTGGCATCATAGTGCAGATGCACATATACCGTCGCAGTATCAGTATAAAGATTGCCGCCCCACTTGCGAATTCCACCAGGGAAGAACAGCGTTCTGTTATTCGGTTTTTGCGTAGTGAAGGTGTGAAACCTACTGAAATTCATCGACGAATGAAGGTTCAGTACGGTGATGCACGTTTGTCACAGCAGTAAGTCTACGAATGGAGTAGGAAGTCCGCAAATGGTGTGACTTCAGCGGAAGATGCTCTTCGTCCAAGTCAAGCGCAACGAGTTGTGACTTCACAGAACATTGCCGCAGTTGAAGCTACAGTGAAGGAAAACCTCCGAGTGGCACTGAATGACATTGCAGCATATTTAAAGATTAGTCATGGGTCAGCACACCACATTGTGCATGATGTGCTCCAGTTTCACAAAGTGCTGCAAGATGGGTGCCACGGCAGCTGACTCCTGATGTGAGAGAACGACGTGTTGATGCTTATGAAAAACTTCTTCGGCACTTTAAACGAGAAGGCGATGGCTTCCTTGCAAGAATTGTTACTGGGGACGAAACCTGGGTTCACTTTCACTAACCAGAAAACACGAGAGCGAGCAAGGAATGGCGCCATTCCTCATCACCAAAACCAAAGAAGTTTCGAACAGAACCATCAGCAGGGAAGGTCATGCTGACTCTCTTTTTGGACGTAAAAGGTGTGATTTAGGAGCATTACATGCCTAGAGGGACTACTGTCACCAGCGCATTATACACAGATCTCCTAAAAAATCATCTGCGGCCTGCAATCAAATCAAAGCGACGTGGATTGCTGTCAGCAGGTGTCCTTTTATAATGTGACAATGCAAGGCCCCACACTGCCAGTACAACAGTTGCAACAATCACAGACCGGCATTTTGAGTGTCTTCCTCATCTACCATACTCACCAGACCTTGCTCCAAGTGATTTCCACATGTCTGGACCACTCAAAGGCGCAATGGGAGGAAAGAAGTTCCGTTCTGATGAAGACGTACGTCACGCGGTGCATGAGTGGTTGCGCGGACTACAAAAACAATTTTTTTCTAAAGGAATTTATGCACTTTGTAAGTGATGGAGGACTTGCATTGAACGTGGGAGAGATTATGTTGAAAAGTGATACAGCTTTGTACCACTTCTGCACAATAAATAATATTTAAAGAAACTGTTTAAGCTTTTCATGTGACTCATCCTCGTAGTAATACTGTTGTTTTAGAGAGTGATTTTTTGGTGACGGAGCATTTGATTCAGGCTACTGTGGCTGGGTAGACTTAAGGTTTTGTCCTAGGAGCAGAGTGTTAATAATTGGTGAACAATTTATTGGGAATCGCTGTACAGAGCACTTCCCCGCGAAACGCCACTCGTTCAAGTTCTGGTCCGAGTCACAGATTAAAAAAAAAAAAAAAAAAATGGTTCAAATGGCTCTGAGTACTATGTGACTTAACATCTGAGGTCATCAGTCCCCTAGAACCTAGAACTACTTAAACCTAACTGACCTAAGGACATCACACACATCCATGCCCGAGGCAGGATTCGAACCTACGACCGTAGCGGTCACGCGGTTCCGGACCGAAGTGCGTGGAACGGCTCGGCCACACTGGCTGGGCACAGAATTTAACTGCCAGTAAGTTTAGGATCAGTGCACACTCCGCTGCAGAAGAAATATTCATATGCGTACCAAAGGAGACATTTATGAAATCTGTCTACTACAAATTCCTTACAGAGTGTTGCTGTATTGAACAAATGTATCGGTAAACACAGGCTTTAGTTGTTTAAGGACTTTCCAATCAGTAATTAGTTTGCTGATAAATTAAAACTTGTTTAGCTGTCGTGAAAATGAGCGTGTACAATGCACGAGTGGCCGAAAACGTGGTTTAAACTCAATAGCACGCTTAACTGGAACGAAAGGAATTAGATACCATAAAACAAAACATGAAGCAAGATTGTACAACATTTTCGGCATTACATACTCGAATTTGTATCAGAATATTTCAACAGCCGCACAGAATAAAGCGTTCGTGTCCACTGCTTCTTAGTTAATACTAGACACTCTGGTAACAAGACATTAGTAGTTATCGCAGACCCCATCCGGAGAACTGAACTAATCTGGAAGTCGTTGCTATCAACCTGTTGACAGAGCGATATCCAGTTGTCCAGCATGTGACATACACTGGTGTGGAAACCGTATGGACCAAGGCGGCCTTCACCAAGGGAAAGAAATGAACTGTTCGTATGGCGTTGATGACCGGGAGTCCGCACCAAGGGAAGTTCGGCCACCAAGTTCCAAATTTTTCCATTTGACGCCACAATGGGTGGCTTGCGTGTCGATGTCGATGAAATTACGATGAGGACAACACAACACCCAGTCCCCAAGCAGAGGAAATCTCCGACCCGGATGGGAATCGAACCCGTGCCTGCTGAGTGGCCGTCAGACGCCCTGACCACTTTCTGTTTTTCTTTTTCTTGAGGCGGGAAAACAACTGTACCCCTGAACACGATACACGTTTATGCCACATTACGACCCATTTGTTATTATTTAACACCTAAATACTTAAACTAGGTATACACGTGAGAGTACTCAATCTCCGAGAGCTTCTGGGAGTAGTAAGCGTCGCGTAGAAAGAGCTGAGAGTCAGCTCGCCGGCAGTTTACGCGAATGGTAAAAATGTCAGGAAGTGGCGAGTTTAGAAAGACGGCACCATCCATTTCTCGGGAGATCCTTGCCGTAGCTCTCAGACAAGAAAAACTGTACCGGCATTATCGGGAGAGTTGAGAGTACCTGGAGAGCTGAGCGGCCATACTGCCTCCCACATTTGTACCGTATTTCTCAGTTTGTACACTACAATGTCTTGGTAATATACTTGCTTTTCTCCTTAGTCAAGCACACATGAAATAAAATTAACCACAATACTGCGTGTTTTGAGTCATAATACATGGTGTCAGCTATTGAACTATATGAGATAAAATGGTCATAACTTGTAAATGGTTTGTGTTACGACGTTCAAACTGCACGGTTGGCCGCGTGACATGATGGGAATCACTATGCGCTCTATGGTTTGGTCTAGTGACTTAGTCCACTTTCATCTGGATGCGTTCGTCAATAAGCAAAATTGGAGCATTTCGGAGACTGAGAATCCGCATTTCACGATCGAGAAGACTCCTCACCCTCAACTGGTGACTTTGTGGTGTGCAACGTGTCGTCACGGAATAATCGTTGTGACATTCCTTGACGGCACGGTGATACCGAACGGTACGATTCGGTTTTGGAAGATGATTTCATCCGCATTAGTCAAAGTGACCCTGATTTCGTCAAGATGTGGTTCATGAAAGACGGAACTCGACCCCATCTTAGCAGGAGAGTGTTTGATGTCCTGGAGGAGCACTTTGGGGCCCACATTCTGGTTCTGGGGTACCCAGAGCCTAGTGGCATGGGCGTCGATTGGCTGCCATATTCTCCGGATCTCAACAAATGCGACCACTTTTTGAGGGGCTATATTAAAGACCAGGTGTACATCAACAATCCTAAAACCATTGATGAGCTGAAACCAGCTATTCAGGAGGTCGTCGATAGAGTCGATGTCCAGAAACTTCAGCGGGTCCTGCAGAATTTCGTTATTCGTCCGCGCTAAATCATAGCAGGCATATCAAACATGTCATAACCTAAATCCGAATGTCTGTAGTGACATTCAGATGAAGAATAAAGTGAGTGCACGCCATAGTAAGTAACTAATAACGTTTCTTTTTCATATAGCTCAGTAATTGACACCCTGTATGTTGCCTTGGCACGTTTCTGAGCGAAGGAAGAGCCCTCAGCGAACAACAAGGGCAGCTAGCCTGTTTAAAAACTTCTAGGCTTAAACATTGCTACACAGCAACAACATATAAAAGCATCATAGATATATTATGTAGAATTAACAAACGAAAATAAAAAAAATCGTTACTTAATAGACTCGGTCCCACGTTAATTTAAAATACGAATGAAACACTAGCGCGGTACTCACTGCGCTTGTTTTTATAGATAGAAAAGTAAGAGCAAATAAAAGAGTCAGTATGTCGATAAAAATGAACTGGAAAAGAAACAAAAAGAATACATTTAAACCAATTGATTGAATAAAAAGTCAATATGTTGTTGGCCCACCATCAGCCTTGATGACAGCATCCACTCTCGCAGGAATACGTTCAGTCAGATGCTGGAAGGTTTATTGGGGAATGGCAGCTCATTCTTCACGGAGTGCTGCACTGAGGAGAGGTATCGATATCGGTGAGGCCTAGCGCGAAGTCGACGTTCCAAAACATCCCAAAGGTGTTCGATAAGATTCAGGTCAGGACTCAGCGCAGGCCAGTCCATTACAGGGATGTTATTGTCTAGTAACCACTTCGCCACAAGCTGTGCATTATGAACTGGTGCTCTATCGTGTTGAAAGATGCAATTGCCATCCCCGAATTGCTCTTCAACAGTGAGAAGCTAGAAGGTGCTTAAGACACCAATTTAGGCCTGTGCTGTGATAGTGCCAAGCAAAACTACAAGGGGGCAGGACCCCTCCATGAAAAACACGACCACACCATAACACCACCGACTACGAATTTTACCGTTGGCGTTACACACGCTGGCAGATGACGTTCACCGGGCATTCGCCATACCCAAATCCTGCCATCGGATCGCCACATTCTGTACCGCGATCCGTCACTCCACACAAAGTTTTTCCACTGTTCAATGTATACGTTTCTTACAACAAGCGAGGCGTAGTTTTTCATTTACTAGCGTGATGTGTGGCTTATGAGCAACCGCTCGAACATGAAGTCCAAGTTTTCGTATCTCCCACCTAACTGTCAGAGTACTTGCAGTGGATCGTGATGCAGTTTGGAATTCCTGTGTGATGGTGTGGATAGATATCAGCCTATTACACATTACGACGCTCTTCAATTGTCGGCGGTCTCTGTCAGTCAAAAGACGAGGTCGGCCTGTATGCTTTTGTGCTGTACGTGTCCCTTCATGTTTCCACTTCACTATCACGTCGGAAACAGTGGACCTTTGGATGTGTGGAATTCTCGCGTACAGACGTATGACTCAAGTGACAACCAATCACCTCACCACGTTCGAAGTTAGTGTGTTTCGCAAAGCGCCCCATTCTGCGCTAAATGGTTCAAATGGCTCTGAGCGGTATGGGACTTAACATCTGATGTCATCAGTCCCCTAGAACTTAGACCTACTTAAACCTGACTAACCTAAGGACATCATACGCATCCATGCCCGAGGCAGGATTCGAACCTGCGACCGTAGCAGTCGCGCGGTTCCGGACTGAAGCGCCTAGGACCGCTCGGCCACAAACGCCGGCCATTCTGCTCTCTCACGATGTCTAATGACTACTGACGTGGCTGATATGCAGTACCTGGCAGTAGGTGGCAGCACAATAGGCTTAATATGAAAAAATGTATATTTGTATAATACCGGACTCTTTTTGTAGTGTGTATATTATATCTGCCAGATATCCAGACACCTGCAAATGTAACACCATGTTCAAGGATGGAACTCCGCTATAAAGTTGTAAATGATGTTCAGCGGACCGACGTTCCCGCTGTGTATTCCGTGTATTCCCGAACGGAAGCAGGACGGCCTTGAGGAAACTGTCATCAACGTCCGACTGAAGGTTAAACACCCTGACATTTGTATATTCTACCTCCGCGTTCGCCAGAATAACTATGCTCTTATAGCTATCGCGATGAGCGAAAGGGACTTGTTGTCCGTGTCGCAAAAGGAACCTGTCAGCCTCGAGCGGGTCGATAAACTTGGCATGAAACACATATGATTCAGAATCGAAGAAAGCCGTGTGAACCTGTTCTGAAGTAACCTTGGTCGAGTCTACAAGCCAGTCATCAATTTCTAACGAACTCAGCTGAACAAGACGCGTGGACTTCCAAAGTTGAAACTGACGGTAACTGTGCGTGGAATATTGCTGCGAGACAAGGACGAAATCACAGCGCAAGACAACGCTTCATCAGAATGGTATCACAAACACGAGACGCCTAGAGACAAACAACGATGTGACAATCACAAGGACTCACACGACACTGAGGACGAACAAGGAATCTCTCGCAGCGCAACGTTAGAGGCGGGAACAGGCGAAACCTTCTCGCTTGGCTCAGAAACTGAGGTGAACACTGTCAAGGAACACAACTCGATGCAATCTGCACCATAAATAGAAAGAACTGCTGCACTGCGGTACAGAACGTAACCGAAGGAAATGTGCAATGAGACGAAAATAGACAATAATTACACTGAAGTCAGTGTGATTCAAGATGGCTCCTGGACATTACAAATACGGAACATGGTTCTTAATTGGGTCTAAGATGACTAGGACGACAATGCATGCTCTTCTTTCTATTACTCCACTAGCATGGATGACAACTGCTGGAGTGCCGTTGGTGCATGAGGACGACCTGCAATACGTCTTCCCACACATCACAAATATGATCGATGAGATTAGAATTTGGAGAACGGACAAGCCACTCCATTATCCGAATATCCTCTCGTGCCCCGACACCCACCCTGTTCGATGCGGTCGCGCATTGTCAGTCATAAAACTGAAATCAGAGCCGAAGGCACCACTGAAAAGCCACACATGACAAAAGTACAGTGTCGCAATAACACTGAGTGGTGAGCCAAACCAATTCCAAACTTATGTCAGTATGCCCACAACATAACACCTGAACGATCATGTTCCAGAATGTCTGTGTGTGCATTAGTGTTAACATCTGTTGCTATTTGAGAATATGTGCAGCATTGTCGAACTTGACCGTTATGATGGTCCAGGGGTTATAGTATGGCAAGACATATTGTTGGATGGGCGCATTGTCCTTCATATATTTGAACACGGTACACTCGTCGGTCAACGTTATTGTGACGCTACGTGCGTCTTTTCAGGGGTGCCTTAGGCCCTGAAATTATATTTATGGATGCCAATGCATGACGGCAGCGAATGACACAAGTGAAGCAGTTATAGGAGCGAGAGTATATTCGGCTAGTGGACTGGCCTACTCGTTCCCCCGACTTAAATCCCAACCAACACGTGTGGGATTTAAATCCCAACGAGCGCTTGGGGGATGCGCTGGGGAGGCGTACTGCAACACGCCCACATACACCAAAGACCATCCAACAGTTGTCAGCCGCAGTGATGGAGGAATGGAAAGCCCCACCGCAAGTACTCCTTACTCTACACAACCATGTCCCGTATTTTTTAGTGTCGAGGGATACATCGTAAATCACGGTGACTTAAATGCATATAATGTCCATTTAAGAATAGTGTTTCTTTCTCTTCGTTTCACTGCGTATTTCTTTCAGTTAACTACTTTTCTGAACTGTACTGTACTGTAGTATAGCAGTTCTTTCTATGAATGGTCGAAGTTTCGTCGAGGTATGTTACTTGCATCGTGCGTAAGTTACTTTCGTCCTTAGGTTTTGAACTTCAGTATATTTACCACAACATGTTTGGGGACTACAGTATCAGTTGATCAAATGCAATAAAAAAAGGAAACTCAAATTAATAAATCGCACTACTAACACATAGTGACAACTGTGTAAAAATCTGCCGGCCGTAGTGACCGAGCGGTTCTAGGCGCTTCAGTCTGGAGCCGCGCTACCGCTACAGTCGCAGGTTCGAATCCTGCCTATGGCATGGGCGTGTGTGATGTCCTTAGGTTAGTTAGGTTTAAGTAGTTCTAAGTTCTAGGGGACTGATGACCTCCGATGTTAAGTCCCATAGTGCTCACAGCCATTTGAACCATTTGTAAAAATCTGTTTTCCTGCACTAGAACATTCCTAAAATTGCTATTCGATTAGGCATGGTCAAATATGCATCGCCAAGCATAAATATCTCACAGGAAAAACTCATGTTCATGCATGATGCTCTTGCAAAGCTGAATGGAAAGCAAAATTCAGCTCCTTTCGTCCAAAAATGCTACTTCTATCCCGTGACATAAACATCACAGCCACCATCGAGGCTGTCATTTACAGCATAATATTTGAACACTATATGCTAAGTCGTAAAATGGCGTATGTTTTTCTCTTTATTGCGAGTCCATTCCCCTGCCCGACGGCGGCACGTACTACACTTATGTATCACAAAAGATAACACGTAGCATTAAGTTTGCAAAACAAGAACAGAAACTAGACTACAAGATCTAAAATCATCATCCATACAGGCAGCAGAACACCCCATAAACTATTTACAGAAATTTTTTACAGATGTTATGAAACAAAAGGAAATTACATACACATGTATACAGAGAAAACAAAATTCTATATTTCTTTATTTAGCAAGCGTGCAGCTGACGCAGAGGAAGAGGATGGCGCCAAACCAAGTAAGTGGACACAATTAGAACAAACAGTGTGCAATGGTCCTGGGCCAATTAGACAAAATTTTACTAGCAACAGTTGGTACATGGTCTGCGAGTGATTACAAGCAGTGATGAGGTTGGCTCCAATACATCTATATATTTAGGCTGGGATGAGTTCGGCCACAGTTAAGATGTTGATGAGAGAATTCTGGATCGACCAGAGAAGTCGACCAGTCGTAAATAAATAATAATGAAAGAATTTTGGATCGACCACATAAGTCGACAACTCGTATATGGTGATAGGATATAGGAAGGTAATAGGTGATGTGAGAGTATACCACACACTTATTGATTAATAGGAGAGGTATTTCCGCAGAAGCATTATTATTACATGTATCATGTCTAAACAGTCTGCATGGTGTCTGTTTGTTCTGTATCGTGTCTCCCTACCACATTCGCGCAACTACGCTCTGAGCGTGTTTTTTAGGGAATTGACTAGTTTGAACCTGGGACCTGTTGCTGGTAAGGAGACGCCAGACCACACATGACATGTAGAATTCAGAAGAGTTCAGTGAGACTAGCGATGATATAACCAAATACTTAATGAATTCAGCATCAGCTCCACTGCACTCCCTGTAAAAGAATCTTAATACTAACTAAATTTAGTGGAAGGGGTTCAAGGCATTCCTACTTTTAGTTAGCTGGTAAAATAACGTCGAAAAAGGAGTTAAGTTTACCATGGGAAATTTTATTCTACTTACAAAACATCATTTATAAATTGCACTATTGATAAAAGGAAATGTTTTAATACAGGATGGTAAAAACCAACTGCGCTCAACAAAAATGTGAACGAATATCCCCTGAATGGGTTTCCAAGTTCTACAATGGATCGAAGGATGACCTATGCCATATCACATCTATAATATAGGTTTAAATTAAGTTTCACAAAAGAGAAAACTATCAAAATGGTCTACAGAGACCCTCAATTATCTTTAATTACTTATCTAACTTGTCATAAACTACAGTGGCTGATGTGGCTTCTCAATAACTATATAACAGAAAAATCATCGCATTTCAGATTTTTACTTCAAGTGGCAAATGTGAACACCATGAACTTTAATTGACGATCGACACTAGCATTATGCAAAAAGGGGATTTTTGTAATTAGCTGTCTGGTGTGCTTAACTTATTTAGTTTTTCACATGTTTCTTTTGCACAGTTCCTACATCACATAATTTCATTTCTTACATTCACACAATCCTATGAATGTTTAAGCATGAGGTTGGTGAATGTTTTTCCACGAAGGTGATGGACTTGAGCGAGATGGATGTGGGGAAATATTTGATGTACAGCTTCGTTCGTCGTTCCTTGTTGGCTTTGCAAGTGTGTGTTGCTGTTGTGGAGGTCCCATAATGGAATGGAGCTGTGAGTGCAGAATCTCGTGGTTTACTGGCTTTGTATGCATGAAAGTCATCGCTATGTGTCGCTGAAAGTGGTCGTTTTTCGTTGTAATACTTCGCAGACGACTAGTTTACAATAGGATAGGGATTTGGGAAGGTATGTCGTCTATTCTTCACCCATCTTCTTTCTTGGTCTCAGTCTTGCGAATCTTCAACTTCTGTTCTTCCTGCTTTTTCTCTGCTTCTTACTTGCTTCTTGGTTCTTCTCTGGGCAGGATATGGAAATATTTATTGATAACAAGTCGCTTTGAAGTTCTCCTCTTAGTAACAGTTTGATAAATGGTTTGGACATGTCATTTCTACTTTGTCTACGTTTTCTTCAGTTTCGTGCATCAGCGTGCTGTTTAATAGCGGTAGTGTGACTTTTACACAAATTTTTTGCCTGTGGTGGCTTGCCCAAGCGGTCTTCTCGTCGGGCCGTTTTTTGCTTGCTCCGCTGAGTGGGGGCGCTCGGAGACCCTTCCCGCGTTTGGTGTTCGGCGTTGCGTCGCGCCACTGCAGGGTTCCGCCTAGCAGTTAAATTTATTGCCCACTTCAGTTACAAGGGCCTTCTGTTGGTCTCGCTGTCCTTTCCCTTCTCTTGACGCTTCTGCCTTGTAGGAATCGTGTCTTGCTAATTGCGTCCTTTTCTTTCTTGATACTTCTCGGGTTGCAACTTGTGGGTCGTCGCATCTCGTCCTTGCTGGAGTTTTTACAATGGCTCTTACAAAAAGTTTTACTTATAGTCATCTAACATATGTCTAGTACCTGCACTATTTCGCACCTTTTTGAAAAGCTTTACAAATTTCTGCGCCCTTTCCATGTTACAATTCTAAGATATTTTGAGTCTTAACTTATACAAGAAACCTCAAATTCGTTTTTTATTTTTGTGTAGTGTCTTGGTGTAGAGCATTTTAGTATTTCGTGCTGTTAGACTATCTACACTTTATCCCTTCACCTTAATCTATGGTACTAATGGTGTTATTATTGAAACTACTTTCTTTTTCCCACCTTCCTCTCTCTTCATTCTTCTTTCTCCTGACCATATTACCTGCAACATAATCTTGAAATATTGTGCTGATTATTTACCAGTAATAAAATTAATCTTCAAACTTGTACTGAATGTGTTTAATACTGCCAGTATTAGGTAAAATACCCTCTAATTCTCTTTTACTGTGTTCCAAAATACCTTGAACTTCTTGCAATTTTTCGTCGATTTCTTTATGGACTTCTAAGATGAGTTGAGGCGATTCCCCCATTTTGTGCATACCATTCTAATTCTTCATCCTCTTTATCTGGCATCATTCTTAATTGTTTGTTTATGACTGGTATTTCGTCTAATTTTAGCTTCTGCTCAAAGAGAAGTGTGACATTCCTGAATGTTGCGCTACCTTTCCCCATATCTATTATCGTCATCTCTCATTTAGAAAATCTGCACCTATAATCAAATCTACAGTTAGTTTAGGTATAATCACAAAGTTGGCTTCGATCTTTTGACCTTGGCATGAAAGAGTTAACCTTGTTTGTCTCGTAACTTCCGCAACATTGTTTCTAATAGGACCTCTTACTTTAATCTTACGTGTTTTCAGATCTGGCAATTCCTCATTGGCATTACACTGCATGAATAAATTTTCTGAGATCGCAGTCAGTTCACTTCCGCTATCAATTACAATATTGCCTGGGATATGCTTTACCATGGCCTTCACAATTGGTTGACTTTGAAAGGGTTGGTTCTGTTCTTCTTCTTCTTGCATCAAGGAATCCTTCACTGAATCATACATGAGTCTTTTTAGGAATTTCCCTTGTGAATTCGAACTTTCTGTAGGATAAGCTTCGACTGGTGCTTCTCTCTCTTTTATTTACTCTTCTCTGTTTCTTCCTTCATTTACGCTTTCTTCAACATCCTCTACCTTTTCCTCATCCTCGTCTATATTCTCCTTCTTCGTCGCTACTTCCACATAATCGCATCTAAATGCTCTAATTAGCACTACATAACTTCCTTCATTATATACGTTGGGTTGTGTGCCCACTCGTAACTCGTTTTCAACTTCTGTCGACTGCGTATTATCCTCATTGAATTCGCTTTCCCTGGTTTCCATCTCAAATAGTTCTGCAATACTCATTACTTCGTCCTTTCCTCCTACATTTGTTGTGCATGCCTCTGGTAATTCATCTTCCTCGTCAGTATTCTCCCAATTAATTTCGTCCCAACACGATATTGTTATTTTCTTGTCTTCGTTTTCATCTGGTCCCTGCGGATTTGTTTCTTCCTTCTTCTCTTCTCGTGATAAGATTTTTACTTCTCTGTTCAAGGTGCTGCAATTGTCCTGGGTTGGTGCGTCATTCTCTTTGGCATGGGCGCTTAGCTGTCAAATCGAACGTTTAGCGGGGTTTGGTGGTCTTACCTCCACCTCTTCTATCTTTATACTCTTTTCTTGTTCAGCTTGTTGATAGTGGTTTCTTTGTTGAAAATTTGTCAATCTATTGGTTTCCAGTACCCGTTCCGGTTGTCGTAATTCCCTCTGTAATAGTTGTTGCCGTTCCTGGGTGAATTATAGTTATTGCCATATTCTCTTCTAAATCCATAACCAGTTCTTTGTTGAAATCTATTGTCGTTTCTTGGTGCGAAGTTATCACATGGTTCGTAATTATTGTTTCTTTGTACTGTGTCTTGTGGATTCCACTGCTTTTTGCTTTCGTTTTCACGTGCGCTTCGTCTTTTTCTTGCGTCATCTTCCGAAAATATGAACTCTAGTTCCCTTAGAATACCTTTAAATGCTTCGACGTCATAGCCTCCGCGACCTACTAATGATTGCTGGTATCTCAATGGTAGCTTCATCGCGCATAATTTAATCAACTCACCGTCACTGTATGGTACATCTAAGCATAGATTTTTCTTTGTCATTAATTCGAAAAATTTCACGGGGCTCTTCTCTCCTGAATTTTCAAAATATGGGTTCTGTAATAATTCGTACTTCACTCTGTTCTGTGCTTCGCTGGACCAATATCGTGAGAGAAACTTCTCTCTGAAATCTTCGTACGATCGGCATGTCGCTGAAACATTCTGCATGGTTTCTGCGACTGTTCCTGACATGTGTGCACATATAAAGTCTAATTTGTGTGCTAGCGTCCAGTGTTCTGGTAATCCTACTCGGAATTGATCAATAAAAGTTCATGGATGTAATGAGTTTCCTTCTCAAAAGTGTTGAAATTTTCTGACTGTGAGGAAATGATCGTTGTCGTACTTTGTCATAGTTCCATATGAAATTCGCGATTATTCGCCACTTTTGTTTCTTATCATTTCTCCCGTCGTTCTTTCCGGTCGTGGTAGATCCATTGGATATTGTCCACTGTAACTTTCGCCTACCCTTGCGTAGTATCGTTGGAGTGGTACGCAATAATTTTCTTCCATCGGTTGTGAACGTGTAGCTGAATGCATTGCGCTGTACTCTTCGCGACCTGGCTTTCCATTGTCACGTATGTTACTTTCCGCCTGTGATTGGAATCGCAAATGCGTAATATCTTCGTTAATAGCTTGTTTTTCCGGTGCTGTTACAGATACGGATGTGGTTGCAGACTCTGTGCTTGTTCGATCCTGTTCACTACGCTCTTCAATGGTTTGCAAAAACTCTGTTCGCAATTTCTGAAATTGTCGCTTCGTTTGCTCTTCTATTTTGACTATGCGGTTATCATATCTTTTCAGCGCTGCTTTTGTGATACGTTTGTGTAACACACTGTTTTCAACAACTTTACGCGCTGTACCGGCTGCTTGTCAAGTAATTACGTTTATCTGTTTCTCTAGTTTCTTAACTTCTCCCTGGGTGTTGTTACGTAATCTTTTGATCTCGTCCTGAATGTCATTACACAATGTTTGTACGTCCGCTTGTACCTTGTCAATGCCTGTTCTCAATTGATTGTAGCCTGTTATTAAGTTTCCTATCACTTCTCGAGATTCTTTTGCCTCGTCTTCAATACGACTTAGGTGTAACTTAATTTTTTTGTTATGTTCTTTAATCTCACACATTTGTCTCGTGGTTTCTGCATTCTGAATTTGAATTTGATTCGCTATGTCTTTATTTTGCCTTGTCATGGTTTCCGTAATTTGTTGTAGTAATTTTGCCATATTGGTGGGCCCTATTGCGTTTTCTTCCAACGTCCTACGCTCTGTGTTTTCGCCCAAGTGTTGGTTCGTAACCGATTGCATTGAACTGTGCTGTGACACGTTTCTGCTCGCATTCCTTGTACTCTGTGGTGAGGGAGCTCTGATTATTTGAACTATGGGTTCTACGTATTCAACACGCAAGTTAGAATCCTCATCGACTGTCTCTCTACTTTCCTGCTCCTCTGTCGTATGCTGACTTACGTTTTCTATGCCTTGACGCACATTATCCTCGTTATGGTGCGTTATATGTCCTATTTCTCGCGATACTGCATCGTCTGTTGTACTATCCTCTATTCTCTGTCCATTTTCATGCTGGGTCTCTACCTCAATTCGGTCAAGGTCTCGATCTGTCATTGCTTATCTTTCCGAATCCCTTATTTTCTGTTTTAAAAGCTATTCACGCGCCCTACTTCTTGTCAACATGCGCGCATACGATCTCACGCGTTTCATAAACTTTTTGTTCACACGACTTGACACTAACAAGACTGACAATCCATTCACTTACTTGTTGGGTCAGAAGCAACTTATCAACGATGTATCCGCCACCTGTGCGCTTGCATTGAGGAGAAAACTTAATTCTAACAATATTAAAATTCACAACTTAATTATGCTACTGTCTCTGAGACTTTCTTACTATCTATCGCTGCAACTACTGTTTTCGAGTATTTAAAACTTTAGGAAAAAAAACTTTTTTACTACGAAAATTTTTCAACAGGAAATTTTTCTGACCTAATTAGGCATGTGGTCGACCTTCAATCATGGTATTTTACCATCCTGGCAGAGTCGCCATTTTCTAAACAGTCTGCGTGGTGTCTGTTTGTTCTATATCGTGTCTCCCTACTACATTCGCGCAACTACGCTCTGAGCGTGTTTTTTAGGGAATTGACTAGTTTGAACCTGGGACCTGTTGCTGGTAAGGAGACGCCAGACCACACATGACATGTAGAATTCAGAAGAGTTCAGTGAGACTAGCGATGATATAACCAAATACTTAATGATTTCAGCGTCAGCTCCACTGCACTCCCTGTAAAAGAATCTTAATACTAACTAAATTTAGTGGAAGGGGTTCAAGGCTTTCCTATTTTTAGTTAGCTGGTAAAATAACGTCGAAAAAGCAGTTAAGTTTACCATGGGAAATTTTATTCTACTTACAAAACATCGTTTATAAATTGCACTATTGATAAAAGGAAATGTTTTAATACAGGATGGTAAAAACCAACTGCGTTCAACAAAAATGTGAACGAATATTCCCTGAAGGGTTTTCCAAGTTCTACAATGGATCGAAGGATGACCTATGCCATATCACATCTATAATCTAGGTTTAAATTAAGTTTCACAAAAGAGGATACTATCAAAATGGTCTACAGTGACCCTCAATTATCTTTAATTACTTATCTAACTTGTCGTAAATTACAGTGGCTGATGTGACTTCTCAATAACTATATAACAGTAAAATCATCGCGTTTCAGATTTTTACTTCAAGTGGCAAATGTGAACACCATGAGCTTTAATTGACGATCGACCCTAGTATTACGCACAAAGGGGATGTAAAAGACGAGACTTCTGCAGATCTGAGTGAAGCCTTATGCGCTCAAAAATGCGGCATCGCGTGCATTCATTACGTTGTCGGTGTTCGTCAGGGGGCGGCAGACAGCACAGCTCCGTCCAGCTCGCCCTCTCGGAAGCAACTCTCGCCTAACTTCTCCTTACTACAATTTACCGAAGTTGGTTTAAAAAAATTATCTGCCTGTGTTTTCATCTGACCAATCAGCGTCTCAATGTTAACCGTAAGCTCCGTCTACAAAAATTCTGTCTATCCAATGAGAAACGTTATACTTTTCGTGGTGGGGCAATAATTTTAAAGTTTGCAACGTAACAGAGAAGCGAAAAAGTCTCACGCTAAAACTTGCAGCTGGTGTGGTCCTTTTAGCGTTATCGTAAGATCTATACTGTTCTTGTGGAGGGCTCTATCTTTTAATATGGGGCGGGGGGTGGTCCTAACGTAACAGAGACGCGAAAAAGTATAACGCTAAGACTTGCGGGTGGTGTAGCCCTTTTTGTGTTATCGTAAGATCTATACTGTTCTTCTGGAGGGCTCTAGCCTTTAACATGGGCTGGGGGGTGGTCTTGACGTAACAGAGACGCGAAAAAGTCTCACGCTAAAAAAATTGCGGGTGGTGTGGTCCTAGCAGTTAGCTGGAGACGTGGGTGTCCGTCCGTCCCTTATCGTAGGGCCTTCTCGCTTAACACGGTTCTGCTCTCGGCTTCTGTTCTCGTTTCTCCCCTCGGAACTGCGTCTGTCTCACGGTGGGAAGGTATGACATGCATTTAGGCATTTTTGTGTTAGTCTGTGGTATTCCATTTGCTCACTCGTTACTTGTATTACTTTCGTTAATTTAATGTCACGATTTATTCGGAGCTATGTGACATACTACTGGAATTGCTTATCAAGTCAGGGTTTTCATGGAAGGTGTTGGATTTGCCTGACATCTTACACATGATGCAGAAATGTTACCCACTCAGCTGATGAACGGGAACCATGATTCTCCCATAGGACACAAACAGTAATAAGTACTGAGATAAAAATGCATAAAGCACAAGAGAAATGTTTGTTATATTCATAGTGTTTACATGCTTGAGCAGCAAAGTCCATACTAAGCTACGAGCAAATTAAAGTGACAGGAGTTGTTTCACTATTTTTCTCTGTTATCACGATCTAGGAGATCTTCCGTTCTGTCAAAAGGCCTGTGAATTTTGTTTGAATGCCTAGTTAAGTTATCGAATGAAATGGAAATAAAACCTGAACTATAAAACTTGAGCTATTCTCATATCATTTCCATTTTCAATATGTAGACGTAAGATAGTGGTGAGTCGATCGATGTTATTAACTTGAATGAAAGTAAGCGCTGACTGGGATGAGTCACACCTGATGCGAAATGGCAAAATATTGACAGGTGGTGCGAGAGTGCACTGAACAATGAGTCAAGGTTAGGAACATTAACTTCGCGAATGGACAATTCAAATGAAAGCACTGTAGTCACCATAGCAATAACGAACACAGTAAATATTATTGTATTATGATTCAATGCAACATTCTGTATATTATCGCAGAAGAAGCTGAGTAGCACAGTCACCATAGTGTATAGGTTATCATACTAGACTGTTGCATGGAGGGTCATGAGTTTAACACTCACCTGAACTGTGAAATTTTAATTTCTACATTCGGTTCGTGTACATTCTAGAAGTATCCACAAGCGTCAAGAATCATTTTACTGGAATGTTCTGTTACTGTATACAGGGTGGTCCATTGATCGTGAACAGGCCAAATATCTCACGAAATAAGCATCAAACGAAAAAACTACAAAGAACGAAACTTGTCTAGCTTGAAGGGGGAAACCAGATGGCGCTACGGTTGGCCCGCTAGATGACGCTGCCATAGGTCAAACGGATATCAACTGCGATTTTTAAAATAGGAACCCACACTTTTATTACATATTCGTGTAGTACGTAAAAAAATATGAATGTTTTAGTTGGACCACTATTTTCGCTTTGTGATAGATGGCCCTGTAATAGTCACAAACATATGGCTCAGAATTTTAGACCAACAGTTGGCAACAGGTAGGTTTTTTAAAATTAAAATACCGAACGTAGGTACGTTTGAACACTCTATTTCAGTTGTTCCAATGTAATAAATGTACCTTTGTGAACTTATCATTTATGAAAACGCATGCTGTTACAGCGTGATGATCTGTAAATACCACATCAATGCAATAAATGCTTAAAACGATGTCCGTCAACCTCAATGCATTTGGCAATACGTGTAAATGACATGCCTCTCAACTGCGAGTAGTTCGCCTTCCGTAATTTTCGCACATGCATTGACAATGCGCTGACGCATGTTGGCAGGCGTTGGCGGTGGAACACGTTAGCAAATGTCCTTCAACTTTCCCCACAGAAAGAAATCCAGGGACGTCAGATCCGGTGAGCGTGCGGGCCATGGTATGATGCTTCGACGACCAATCCATCTGTCATGAAATATGCTATTCAATGCCGCTTTAAGAGCACGCGAGCTATGTGCCGGACATCCATCATGTTGGAAGTACATCGCCATTCTGTCATGCAGTGAAACATCATGTAGTAACATCGGTAGAACATTACGTAGGAAATCAGCATACATTGGACCATTTAGATTGCCATCGATAAAATTGGGGCCAGTTATCCTTCCTCCCATAATGCCGCACCATACATTAACCCACCAAGGTCGCTGATGCTCCACTTGTCGCAGCCATCGTGAATTTTCCGTTTCCCAATAGTGCACATTATGCCGGTTTACGTTACCGCTGTTGGTGAATGACGGTTCGTCGCTAAATAGAATGCGTGCAAAAAATCTGTCATCGTCCCGTAATTTCTCTTGTACCCAGTGGCAGAACTGTACACGACGTTCAAAGTCGTTGCCATGCAATTCCTGGTGCATAGAAATACGGTACGGGTGCAATCGACGTTGGTGTAGCATTCTCAACGCCGACGTTTTTAAGATTCCCGATTCTGGCGCAATTTGTCTGCTACTGATGTGCGGATTAGCCGCGACAGCAGCTAAAACACCTACTTTGGCATCATCATTTGTTGCAGGCTGTGGTTGACGTTTCACATGTGGCTGAACACTTCCTGTTTCCTTAAATAACGTAACTATCCGGCGAACGGTCCAGACACTTGGATGATGTCGTCCAGGATACCGAGCAGCGTACATAGCACACGCCCGTTGGGCATTTTGATCACAATAGGCATACATCAGCACAATATCGACCTTTTACGAAGTTGGGAAGTGGTCCATTTTAACACGGGTAATGTATCACGAAGCAATTACCGTCCGCACTTGCGGAATGTTACGTGATACCACGTACTTAGACGTTTGTGACTATTACAGCGCCATATGTCACAAAGCGAAAAAAGTGGTCCAACTAAAACATGTATAGTTATTTACGTACTACACGAATATGTGATAAAATTTGGGGGTTCCTATTTTAAAAAACGCAGTTGATATCCGTTTGACCTATGGCAGTCCCATCTAGCCATCTTGTTTCCCCTTTCAAGCTAGACGAGTTTCGTTCTTTGTAGTTTTTTCGTTTGATGCTGATTTCGTGAGATATTTGGCCCGGTCACTATCAATGGAAAACCCTGTACATACCGTATGTGTTATAGCTGGAGGCAGTTCGCTCCGCAATCTTGTATGCGCAAGGGCTGAATAAACGTTCGTTAAGTGAAGTTTGTGTCAGTCATTCATCTAATTACACCTTCTTCTACGCGACATTATTCTGGTGGAGGCGCCGGGTAACATTATCTACGACACAGTGGGTGCTATCAGGCCACGACAGAGCCACCGTTTACGGGGCGATAAACCCGAGTTCGAGCCATATTCAGAAGATGGCAACCTATCGGAGACAGAAGAAGAAGAAGAGGACGTTACGAAGACAGCAACTGTGTGCTGCCACACGAGACATCCTTACGGGTTCTCTGGTGACGATGGCCAAGATCCAAACAAGTGGCTGAAGGTATAGAGCCTATAGCCAAATTTAACAAATGGGATGACACCCTGTGTTTGGCTAACGTGTTTTTCTACTTGGAGGGCACTGCCAAGAAATGGTATGAGAACAACGACGAAAAGTTCACAAGCTGGGAAGTATGCGAGGCGAAACTAAGCAAATATTTCGGATACACACAACGACAGAAATACAAGGCTGAAGATATATTAAAGTGCAGGGCTCAACATCCAGGAGAAATTACAGCATCCTATATTCAAGACGTCTTTTAGCTGTCTAAAATAGTGGATCCTAGAACGAAGGAGGAAGATAAGGTTGCACATCTCATGAACGGTGTTGCTGAGAACATGTATCAAGCCCTACTCCTGAAGGAGGTTTTTGACAGCAGACGACTTCATAAAATGGTGCCAGTATATCGAGACGATTCATCAGAAAAGAACTACACGCAAGAAGTTTGAACAGCTTCCAAACGTCGTATCGATATCTGTGATGGAGAAGGGAACTGATTTCACAAGTGCTCTTCGTCAGATAGTGAGAGGGGAAGTTCAGAAGACACTTGAATTGCACGGTGAGCAAAAATCCGAGACGCTTCAAGAGGTCATCAGGGAGGAAGTGGAACAGACATTGAACTCAATCTCTCGTCCTTCATTTCACTTTAAAACTCAGGCGAAGTTACGTTCCTACAACGCCGCATGAGGAACCTGTTTGGGCACCAAGGAAGACTGACATCTGGAGGACACAGGATAACCAAACAGTATGTTTCAACTGCTGACGACCGGGACATGTTGTGCGCTATTGTCGAGAAAGGCGGCGGATCTTTGATGACGCCCGCGCCAGAAGGCAGCAGACCGATCTTAGCCGACGCCAACCCCGTGCCGATGAAGACAAACAAGAAGATGTGCGTGCAGGACGATGTAGGTCACCATCGCTGCAAGCAAGCCGCTGGAGAGGACGCTCCCCAGCAAGCCGATCAAGGTCTCCATCGCCGTTTAGAAGCTACAGCCGATCACCTAGCCGCCGCAACCTGGAAAACTGAAGGGTGCGACCTTGCTTGAAGGTGAGGTCGCCGAAGAGAAAAATCTTCCGCCGTGGATCACTAGAAACATGTTGGGAAACTACGCCGATATCCTCATGGATGGCCGACCAGCCCAAGCTCTTGTAGACTCTGGAGCATCATCTTCAGTCATTTCGGAGAAGTACCGTCGCCAGTTGCAGAAAACCTATTCGTCGACAGCAAAATATCTCTACTGAAGGTGGCTAATGGGAAATATGTAAAACTTGCAGGCAGATGTGTCATTCGTGTGGGTATAAGTGGCCATATACAGCCCGTAGAATTTATCATTTTACAGGAGTATAGTCATGACGTCATTCTTGGATGGAACTTTTTGAAAGCTTCTCAGACAATTGTAGATTGTGGTCGCTCGAAGATTATGCTAGATGAGATGAGGTACTGTGGACAGGAAGATGCGCATTCGCGTATGTGGAGACTATGTGTGCTGGATTAAGTGATCATTCCTGCAGTTTTTTTTAATTCATTTTGTTTGTTGCGTTTGGTCTGGGCGGACGTCACAAGACGTCTGTTCACGTTAATCGTTGATTTTTTTACTCAGTTTTTTTTTATTGCAGAGAGCACGCAGCCCTCTGACCGAACAGGCTGAGCTACCGTGCCGGCGAGAACCGCAGATCCTTCCGAGGCGCATGTACGTAGCAAACGCTGAGCCGTTAATTGCCGAACATCTGAGCGTCATAGAAACCTCCCATGCTGAGTCTGTGGGAAAAATAAAGTGATATTTTAAAATATAAAGAGACATGATACAGTAATGAGAGATGTCGCCTACCATCATTGTCAGTACTACAGATCTTGCCCTCTGTACATGCAGAGACTAAGCTGTGCAAGTGGCATTCCACAAAAGCATAGCAGCCTGCACCGAAGAAGATCCCATAGCCGACGAGCTGTCTTCTGTGCTAGGGACACAACTTTAGAAGACGATAGGTTGGTGGAAAGAACGGTTAGGGACTCTTATTCAGTCTCTACAGATCTCTCCAGCTTCCATGTCCGGCTTCCAACACGACAAGACATAACTTATAACCTGCAAAAATACTGAGACACGTTGCTTTTATAGCTGTCCCTAATGGTGAAGGCGTTACTGGTGTATCATTTGGTGCAGGATTTATATCTCACAAACGTTCGACGGGATTCATGTCGAACGACCAGGGTGGCCAAACCACAACTCGAACTTTCCAGAATATTCTTCAAACCAATCAACAACAATTGTGACCCTGTGACATAGTGCATTGTCATCCATAAAAATTCCACTGTTTTTGGGAACAGACATGGTCACAAGCTCAGGGGAGACGCTGCAGGCGAGTCGTGCTGGTAGCAAAGACACCCGAATCGGTCGTCTGCTATCATAGCCCATTAACGCCAAATTTCGCCGTACCGTCATTACGGATACGTTCTTCGTATGCCCCAAATTGATTTCTGCGATTATTTCACGTGAAGTTGCTTGTTTGTTAGCACTGACAATTGTACGTCAACACCACTGCACTCGGTAAGTAAGTTAAAACCATCGGCCACTACGTTGCCCGTGATGCGAGGTAATGACTAAAAATTGGTATTCTAGGCACACTCTTGTCATTGTGGATGCCGGAATATTGAATTCCGTAACGATTTCCGGAATGGTATATCCCATGCGTCAGCTCCAGTTACCTTTCCGCATTCAAAGTCTATTTCTTCCCATCGTGGGGCCATAATCACGTCGGAAACCGTTCTAACGTGAATCACCTAGGTACAAACAACAGCTCCGCCAATGCAGTGTTCTTTTATACGTGCGTAACTGATACTATCGCCTTCTGTATACGTGCATATCACTATCCAATGACATTCTCACCTCAGCATTGAAACTTCTGTCAAGCAGGCCTAAATGCACCGAGGGGGATAAAATCTCACTACAAAAAAGTAATTAATGTAGAGTAATGAACTTTCGGGACTACATTTGTCTAGGTAACATATTTACGTGATTAACACTGCAAATCGCAGATTAACGTAAGCGCGGCATAAACCACTGCAAACGTGAAATGTTAGTACAACTGGTGTAATGGCCAGAATACTGAATTCAAGCATACGAACGTGCATGCAATGAGTTGTACAGGTGCCACATGTCAGTTTGTGAGATGGAGTTCCATGCCTGTTGCGCTTGATCGGTCAATACAGGGACGATTAATGCTTGTTGTGGATGACGCTGGAATTGACATCCGATAATGTCCCATATGTGCTCGATTGGAGACAGATCAGGTGATCTAGCAGGCCAAGGCAACATATCAACACTCCGCTGAGGATGTTGGGTTACAACAGCGGTATGAAGGCTAGCGTTATCCTGTTCATGAAGAGCAGCACAGTAGATCGAATCACCAGACAGATATACAAATTTTCTGTCAGGATGGGTAGGATAACCATGAGATGGCTCCTGCTGTCATACGAAATCGCACCCTACACTTTAACTCCCGATGTATGACCAGTGTCTCTATTAAAGTAAAAGGTTGGTTTCAGGCCCTCAGCTGGTCTCCTTCTAACCAACGGACGACCATCACTGGCACCAGAAAACACAACAGACGCTCACCCTGCCCTCCAATGGGCTCTCGCTTGATATCACGGAGGCCGCAATCGGCGGTGGTTTGGGGTTAGTGGAATGCGCGCTGCATTGCTTCTGGCTGGGAGTTGTCGTTGAAGTAATCGATTTGTAACAGTTCGTTGTGCCACTGTGGTGCCAACAGCTGCTCAGACTGCTGCTGCAGATGCAGTACGTTGTGCCAGAGTCATACGCCGAACACGTTAATCTTCGCTCCCGGTAGTTCCACGTGGCCGTCCGGAGTCCGGTCTTCTTGCGACCGTACATTCTCGTGAGCACTGTTACCAGTAAGCATGTGCAGTGATTACATTCCTGCCAAGTCTTTCTGCAGTACCGCAAAAGAAACATGCACCTTCTCGCAGCGCTATTGCACGAACTCGTTCTAAGTCAGCAAGCTGGTGATAATAGCACTTTTGTCGCCTTAAAACCATTGACTAACATCGACGCACCACTTCAAGTCCCAGTGGTAACTAACGCTCACAACGGTTATATTGTGTATTTAAAGCAAACCTGGTTTGCATCCTCGTAGTGACTCTACTAACGCCACTCATGCGACTGGCGCGAAATTTGAACATACATCACACAGAAACATGCCTACCAACTTCCTATTATGTTGCACAACTCCTTCGTAGTGTTGCGACTTTTTACCGTCCGTTTTATTGTTTAACCAATATGTAACAACATTTTACTGTCATTTAACGTGAGCGAAAGTGTGAAAGAATGCTGCCTTATTTAGTTATAAACCAAATGTTATTTATACTTAACCTAATCTTTTCTGAGCTTCATAGAATCTTTATAACATTCTTATTATTAAAAATCGTTATCATGTATTATTTTAGCACGGTAAGTGGCCAATTTGAGTCTAAACATGTCTGTACAACACAAGGAGGATGTGTGGTGCGTGTGGATGACCTTCAGTCGATGAGAATTAGGCAGTGTGGGAACAGAACTGAAGACAGGCACCTTTTGAGGGCTGTGCTCACAGGAACGACTTTTACGTCGATGTCTGAAAGATACCGGTCATATAGGTGATCTAATCTGGGTACTGAACCGCCACTAGACTACTTAAACTTTCGAAGGGGCTTCAACTTTCGCGAAGTCTGAATGTGTTGTAGTTCAGAACTTCAATGTTTTTCCGCTTTTCATTACAAAATTAAAATAAGACAAAGCATGGGTCTCTACTCTTTTCGTCTCTCGTGTGTTTATGTGTAAATCGTCATGATGAACTTTGAATTATTTTGAGCTGACGAATATATCGTACTCTGCGATCGCGAAATGGACTTAGGTTTTTGGGTGTGTAGGCTTTCTATTTAACTTGGGAATTCTGCTACCACTGTTGTAACACACTTGACGCTACTTTACCTAATTTTAATAAGGTTATCTTTCTGGTTGTTTTATGATTGGTAATTGTGGGACCACTTTCCTTTGATTTGAGATTATTCTCTGGTGTCGCCTACATCAGTTTCAGACGTTAGAATAAAACAGTTTTTCAACTATTCATTTCTCTTTCATTAAATATTTCTAGTTATTTTGTTAACTGACAGTTCTAGTCAATGCACAGATTATTTGACTACAGGATCGCACGTACATGTTATAATTTCAGCGATATTAGCTGCTGGGCATGAAAGCAGACATGTACAGCTCGACCTACGACTGCATCGAGCCATCATTTCTAAACAGAGCCCTGCACAGCCCAACTATTTAGGTACATCCATACGGAGGTAACGTCGAAACGGGACGACGAAGATGTGGTTGTTTTGGTTGTGTGTGAAGTATCGCTTAGCTATTCCCGTCTGATTTCAGAATGCACTGGGGGTGTAAGTGAAGTTGAGAGATTGAGGTTGTGTGCGTGTTTTCTGTGTGTAAGCTTGTGTTTGGTGTTTTATGTATGTGTTATTAGTCCCTAAAGAGGAGTGTACGGATTAATTTTGGGCGTCTGTGGGAAGCTTCTGGTGGTTCGTTTCTTAAGTTTTGTATGAGAAAGTGGGGCGAAGTTTGTTTTGTTTCGTAAAATTTTGTGGATTTTTCTTGGATAAGTGTGTGAATGGTGGGTTGGCGTAGGAAGTCTCTTATGTGTGTGTTGGGGACGTATGTGCGAGCACTTGATATGACAAGGAAAACTTTTCTGGAGACGTTGCAATCGAGATAGTGCTGTGTCTGACGCCACAGACCATCCTCTGAGCCAAACTGGATGACTGGAAGTATGAGCTGGCGCCAGAGGAGGAGTGTGCACTGGATGGTTATACCGTCGCCTTTCAACAGGGGATATAGCCTACAGAAGAGGGCGCAGCCCTTGTTTGCTGCGGTGAATGGGTGCCTGTTCCATGTTCGGCGTCGATCTATTTCGAGGACCAGATAAATAACAGAATTTCTCCAATTTAAATCTCTGCCGTCAGTGATGAGTTGACGATCGGGGAACTTGATTTTAGGGTTGAAATAAATGGCCTGGCACTTTGTAGGGTTAATCTTTATTTTCCAGGGTTTGCACCATTGCGTTACGTTATCGAGATGTTTCTGGAGATAGCGGTGTATAAGGAGCAGAAAGCGACTGCTGCTGTATATAGTGGTGTCATCCGCATAGAGAGCAATCTCTCTACCAATCTGCCTAGGAATGTCGTTCGTATAGATGTTATAAAGGACAGGACCTAAAACCGAACCTTGCGGGACTCCTACCGCAATCCGTCGTGTCTGGCTGGACTTCGTTCCTTACGAAGAACTGACGTCCTGTTAGGAAGGAGTCAATGATCCAGGTTATGTGAACTGGGCACCCTATCTGATCTAGTTTGCAGATTAGGCCACCGTGCTAGACGCAGTCAAATGCTTTTTCTATGTTCTAGAACACTGCTCCTGTTACTTCTTTCCTTGCCCTGGCCATACAAATGTGTTCTACCTAACGAAGGGATTGTTCAACGCGGAATCCAAACTGTTCAGGCATAAGGATATTGTTTTCAGTCAGGAACTGTTGGAGGGGTGAAAGGATTATTAGTTCCACAATTTTACTCAGGCCAGTTAGGAGAGAAATGGGCCTGTAGCTTTCGGGAAGGAGCAGGTTTTTATTGGGTTTGGGTAGGGTGATGACCTTTGCAGTTTTCCACGCTGAGGGGAAGTGTGTGAGTTTCAAGCAGGCATTATAAACGCTTGCCAGCTAGGATATGGTGGGAGGGGGAAAGCGGCCTAGGAGTGGGGTGTGGACGCGGTCGTGGCCAGTAGCTTTGTGGTTACCCTGCCGCTTGATGGGTGCACATATTGTATTTCTTATCTGAGTCACTCGTCCGACAACTATTCTCTCCTGATGTGAGTTCGAAATTGTGACTCCAGTGATTCTGCCATTTTTCCGCCTTATCTTGCTCTTCGTATGCTAGACCGTTCTCGTCGTGGAGTGGCTTGTTTTCTCTGGAGGGAGCTTTCCGCTGCCGTTTTTTTTTTTTTTTTTTTTTTTTTTTTTACAGATTTTGCTTGTGGATACATCTGCTTCAGCGGATCTCAACTTTCTCCTCCCGGCAGCGGCTCCTATGCTCTTGTAATATTTGTCTCACCTGGTCCTCCAGCCTCCGCAGCAGGCCGTGATCGGCTGGGTCGCGGTAGCGTTGCCACAGTCTACGCCTCCTGCGTGTGGCGACTATGAGGTCCCAGATGTCGTGGAGCAGGTCCCTGGCGTGGCAGGATTAGCGGTTATCCTGACGCTAGTTGCAAAAGCACGGGCGTGGAGGATCCCAGTGAATTTCTCCATGGCTTCGTCCACGTCTCCTTCCGTCTGAAGTGATGGAAATTCCTCGATGTGCTCTCCTGTCAGGTAGGTATATCTGCCCCACTTTGAGGCCATATGTGTTTTTGCCGTTCTCCCTTCATCGTCTTCGACACTGGCGAGATCCAGAACGACAGGACAGTCGTCGGAGTCCAGGTCGTAGTGCATTGGGTCGCCGCATCGAGATCCAAATTTTTCGAGACAAAAATATCTATAATATCAGAATTTCTGTCCGCGTTGCCAAAAATGTGCGTGGGCTCATCTGGGGCGATGACACTAAGGGCGGCGCGCCCCTCGACGAACCCCCGCAAGGTCCTGCCACTTACGTTCTCGGCACAGCAAGCTATGCTTCGATTTAGGTCTCCTCCCACCGATACACGATTGTCAACCCAAAGCAGTACCTGAAGGCCTTGTGCAGTGATACGTGAAGTGGGGAGGAGGAGGGGCGGAAGGGGGGGGGGGGGTGGCGGGGCGTGGTAGGCCGAAATACTTTGCCGAAGGGTTTGGCCAATTTTGATTTGTACACGGACAATCTCGATAGTACCATGCCGCTGTCCCGCCGCCTGGGCGGTCCACACCGTCGTACCGGTGGATCGCGTAATTTCTGACAGCGAATCGATCGTCAGGCTTCAGGTGTGTTTCCGTCAGACACATAATATCGATGTTATGCCGATCTAGATACTCTGGCCGGCCGGTGTGGCCGAGCGGTTCTAGGCGCTTCAGTCTGGGACCGCGTGACCGCTACTGTGGCAGATTCGAATCCTGCCTCGGGCATGGATGTGTGTGATGTCCTTAGGTTAGTCAGATTTAAGTAGTTCTAAGTTATAGGGGACTGATGACCTCTACAGTAAGTCCCATAGTGCTCAGAGCCATTTGAATCTAGATAGTCTTCTATAACGGTTTTCCTGGTTTTAACGCCATTGGCGTTCCATGTTGATATTTTTATTGTTTTGGACATAGGGGGATCCATCAAAGCATGTCACAAATGTCATTGCTCCTACAGCAATAATCATAAATTTTGTTAGGGCATCAGGCGCAGCTCAGAGCTTTGCCAAGATATCCTTAAATGTGTTAAACAGAGTTATGAGGGTGAATCATGAAAACAGTTGCCGCAGCTCTCTCAGCTCTTCGAGAAACGACAACGGGACAGGCATCTACCAACTCGAGCTTGGAAACATTTTACCAAGGTTTTGGAATTATTATTCTGTTAGAAAATGAAGTAAATTATCTCTGAAGCGCCAACAGATTGATACTGTTATCTGACAGACAAGATGTGGTTTACTAAAATACGAATATACAGTGTAGTATAGCAGCTCTAGTGGTAGCAATACTTTCTGCGGAACTTCATGCCCCTAAATTGTTGGCTGTTTGAGTGAATACCGATTATTTGACTTTATTTCAGTGATTATATAAAATCCAGTAGTATTTACGCATTGGGTAGCCGAGGCCGCTGGTTAATGCTGATTCGATCAACAAGGAAATAAATGAACTGAACTGGTTATAATTCTCTCCAGGAACGCAGTCAGAATTCTTATCCAGTGTGGTGCACCTACGATACGAGCAACCATTACCAAGCAACATGTGGACTTCAGTGGTCTTGAGGATGGATGGTAGATTTCTCTTCTTAGAGTTTGTATTTGAATCCCACGCTAAGCAACTGTTTTCAATTGGCACACACAGATCCTTTTCACCTCTGTTAACGCCAAGTAAACAATGTGAGAATGACTGTGATTCCAAAGTCACATTAAACGCATGTCCGTTCGCTAACGACAATAGGTTGAGTTGGGGCACAGCAGAGGCTGAAGTGCGGCATGTAGAAACTCTGTCACCAGTAATCTTTCTTAAACTTACAGTTTTATTTTAGTTGTTGAACCAAACGTCATGTAATGTCACAGGACATTTATTCCATCTGTTATTTGAGCTTGATATGTTGAGTATACTGATTCTGGGCAGGGATTCGAAACTGGACCTTCCTTTTGCAGGATTTGATCCCTTCGTGATGATACAGTTCCATCAGTTCTTCCTCTGTTCATAACTAAGTTCGCTGGCTGCGACTGTGATTTATGATTGTCTGCAGTGTGCTGCAATCTGTCTTGCTCCCGGCTCTGTGAGTATGTGCACTTTGAAACTTACAGCCGTGGTATTGAAATGGTTGAAATAGCTGTCAATGCCATGAATTCTCAGGAAAGATTCGTTGAAGCTCACTTTTGATGGAAATTACGTTAGGTCGACTTGCTTTGAGGTTCAAAACTTCCTAGAAGGAGAAATGAAACTTAATTTTTTACGATGTTATTGGAATCTATATGTCAATTGTGACTAGTATTTGAAGACTACGCGGAAAGAAGGGATTAAGTCCAAATCCACGAAAATGAGTTAGTGGTATCATTATGAAGTTCGTCAGATGTACTTTCAATTGGGTGAACTTAAATGAATGTGATGGGTATGGTCACGAAGTTGTAGCCAGATTAAAATATGATATACATGGAGAAAACGGGTCAAGTCCCTCCAATACAGGGACAGAAAGGGTGAAGTCCAGAATGTGCAGATTTCTGAGCTGTATTGATTTTTTGTTTGCTTTCATATAAGTCTCATTATTGACACTGTTAAATGCAATGTCATTGTTGGTCTTTCTTATGCACTGTCGAAGCTAACACGGAGCAGATTTTTACATTAGCTTCTTTGCTTTGTGCTGTGGTGGAACTGAATTTCGTGCCGTGATTTGTGCTAACACAGAGCAGCTTTGACAATCGTTTCAGCGCTTTGTGGTGTGGTAGATGGAATTGAATTTAGCGTAAAATCCAACTGACGTCGGTGTTTCAACTGGTGATGGAATATCCAGAGTCAAGCTGCAGTGGTAAGTCTGGAAAAAGACAGAGCTATGGTAGATAATCTGAAGTATCTAAAAAGCTAAATACAATGTCACATGAAATAGGAAAGCATTGTAACTGCTAGAAGAATTGTACTGATTTGCTAACTGACGCAGAGAAGTCTACAATAATATCTAATTTCAGTTTTCTGAAGGACTGGAATGAGCAAAGTTGTCACCTGACGCAATGGTAGATAATCTGAAGTATCTAAAATGCCAAAAACAATGTCACATGAAATAGGAAAGCATTGTAACTGCTAGAAGAATTGTACTGATTTGCTAACTGACGCAGAGAAGTCTACATTAATATCTAATTTCAGTTTTCTGAAGGACTGGAATGAGCAAAGTTGTCACCTGACGGGACTAATTTCTGTTGACAATGTACAACGCCGAAGGCTTCGCAGAGATGAGACAGTAGCTGCTTTGCGTGATTATAAATTTCAATATAAAGTCAGAGTAATGAGAGACAATACTGTGGCAGAATTGTCTGTTTTGTCAAAAGGCCTTTATATCACTGCATGGTATTTGAAAGAAAAGATTTCGAAACTATCAGGAATTCCTTAAAAAGTGAAGGCATGGTGCCAGTTGATAAACGAGTGAAACACGGAAACCAAGTTCGTAAACTTTCAGCAGAAACAGAGCAAAGCATCTGTGCTCATATGAAGTCATTTAAAGTACGGTCCAGTAATTACAGCATAAATAAAACACAGAAACTGTATTAGCGTAAAGAACTCACCATCAAGAAGATGTTAAAGAGTTTCAAGAGACACATTCTGCTTGTTCCGTATCATATGAAACTTATGGTAAAACATTTAATAGAAAATTTAAAATCTCATTCAGTTTCCCTCTACGTGATACATGCAGTACTTGTGATACGTTTTCTGTAACTTAGAAAGCTCTAGAGGCACAACTCACACATTTACGAAAGTAATATTAAGAGAGAGAAGATTGAATACGAACTGCATCGCCTCAAAGCTGATGCAGTCTATCGGCGTAAAAGACAATCTCGACAGAGAAGACGACAAGTTACAAACACAGAACCGATATGTATGGATTTCCAACGAAATCTTCCATATCCAAACATCAGCACCAGCATTGTCTATTATAAGCGATAGCTTTCACTATATCTATTTAACATCATCGATTCTCAGACACTAATGCAGTGTTTTATGTTTATCCTGAAACTATAAGGAAGAAAGGTGCAAATGAAGTAGTTTCTTTCCTGCATCATTGTGTTTCTTCGTTTCTGGATCCTGAGTGGAAATCTTCTGTGACTCATGTGGTGGTCAAAACGAAAACTACACCCGTTTCAGGTCCATCTATCTTGTCCATCATGCAAAGCGATTTAAATCAGTTCGTGTGACATTCCCAGTAAGAGGACATTCATACCTGGAAAGTGACATAGACATGGGCCTCATCAGACGGAAAACAAAAGCCGAGCTCCAAAAGGAATGGACAGATATAATCGAAGATACGTGTGCGAGACCCACTCCTTTTCAGGTTGTTGAATTTGATGGCTCAATGATACGTGACTGAACAGATTTCTTGCAACCAGGATACCGACCAAAATGTCCATTCCCATCGCGAATTATTATGTAGATGAAGATAGAACGTCACCATCAAAGACGTACAATGCATCGTTACACTTACAACGTATCTTCTTTCACATCAGTTGTTACTGCTCCTCCTGGACGAATGGAAGAGGAACCAGAACTTGCAGAAGGAGAGTTTTAATTCCCTTCAGCGTGTTACGAAGGTAGGCTGGTAAAGACTTTAGTCACAGTACTTAAATGAAACTAGATCAATCAATGTGTGGAACAGCAGGTTCTGCTTTATTATAACAAACCTATTGAGATACCATGCTAATAAGAGGTCACATGTGCAATGTTTCGGGACTGCTGTCTATCACCAAGGAAAAGTATCGTGATCTGCAGTAACTGAAGGTGTTCTGTGAGACAGGGGCTCAAGAGTGAATTTACAAACACTTTTTGTGTTATTTGTTAGTAATAAGTAAAAAGTGAGAAATGAAGAGTGTGGGTTATTAAAACTGTGATTTATGCTGATATCTGAAATTATGTCCTATTAACTATGCTTTCTCTGAGAATTACTTTGAACAATTATTTCATAAGCCCACACGAATTGTAAATGGATGCGAAACCACACTTGACCTCTTAGCCAAAAATAATCCTGATCTAATAGAGAGCGTCATGACGGATACAGGGATTAGTGAACACAAGGTCATTGTACTGAGGCTCAAAACCATATCAACCAAAACCACTAAAAGTAAACGCAGAATATATCTATTTAAAACAGCAGATAAAAATTCGCTTGATGCCTTCCTAAGAGAGAGTCTCCATTCGTTCCAAGCTAATTATGGAAATGTAGAGCACATATGGCTCAAATTCAAAGATATAGTATCGACAGAAATAGATAGATTCATACAGCATAAGTTAATAAGAGTCGGGACTGGTCCACCATGGTACACAAAACACGTCATGACGGGAAGTCCCTAAGACTGGCTACGTTTCACGGAAGCTCGAAATCTAGTGCGGACGTTAGTGCGAGATGCTTTTAATAGTTTCCACAATGTAAAATGTAAATGTCGTGTGACTAGGGCATCCCGTCGGGTAGACCGTTCACCGGGTGCAAGTCTTTCGATTTGACGCCACTTCGGCGACTTGTGCGTCGATGGGGATGAGATGATGATGATTAGAACAACACCCAGTCCCTGAGCGGAGAAAATCTCCGACCCAGCCAAGAACTGAACCCGGATCCTTAGGATTGACATTATGTCGCGCTGACCATTCAGCTACGGGGGCGGACGTTTCCACAATGAAATATTGTCTCAAAATATGGTAGAAAACCCAAAGACATTCTGGTCGTATATAAAGTACACCAGTGGCAAAAAACAGTCAATACCGTCACTGCGCGACAGCGATGAAAATGTTACCGATGATGGTACCAGTAAAGCGGAGTTACTAAATACAGTTTTCCGCAATTCCTTCACAAAAGACGACGAAGTAAATATTCCAGAATTCGAAACCAGAACAGCTGTTAGCAAGAGTGACATAAAAGTAGATACCTTAGGTGTTGCGAAACAACTCAAATCACTTAAGAGAAGCAAGTCTTCCGGTTCAGATGGTATACCAATCAGGTTCCTCTCAGAGTATGCAGACGCAATAGCGCTTTTCTTAGCAATCACATACAACCGTTCACTTGACGAAAGGTCTGTTCCTACAGACTTCAAAGTAGCGCACGTCATACCAATATTCAAGAAAGGAAATACAAGTAAGCCATTGAATTTCAGACCCAGATCACTGACCTCAATTTGCAGTAGGATTTTGAAGCACGTACTGTACTCGAACATTACGAATCAACTTGAAGAAAATGCCTTATTGATACATAACCAACACGGTTTCAGAAAATATCGTTCTTGTGCAACACAGCTAGCTCTTTATTCCCATGAAGTAATGAGTGCTGTCGACATGAGATCTCAGATCGATTCCATATTCCTAGATTTCCAGAAGGCTTTTGATACCGTTCCTCATAAGCGACTATTAATCATATTGCGTGCATATGGAGTATGGTCTCAGCTGTGTGACTGGATTCGTGATTTCCTCTCAGAGATGTCACAGTACGTAGTGATAGACGGTAAATCATCGAGTAGAACAGAAGTGATATCTGGCATTCCGCAAGGTATTGTCATAGGCCCTCTGCTGTTCCTGATTTATATAAATGATCTAGGTGATAATCTGAGCAGCCCCCTTAGATTGTTTGCAGCTGACGCTGTAATTTACTGTCTAGTAAAATCATCAGACGATCAATTCCAATTACAAAATGATCTAGAGAGAATTTCTGTATGGTGCGAAAAGCGACAATTACCACTAAACAAAGCCGGCCGGGGTGGCCGAGTGGTTCTAGGCGCTACAGTCTGGAACCGCGAGACCACTACGGTCGCAGGTTCTAACCCTGCCTCGGGCATGGACGTTTGAGATGTCCTTAGGTTAGTTAGGTTTAAGTAGTTCTAAGTTCTAGGGGACTGATGACCTCAGCAGCTAAGTCCCATAGTGCTCAGAGCCATTTTTGAACCCACTAAAGAGACAGCATACATTACACTTGTCCGTCCTCTGCTGGAATATTGCTGTGCGGTGTGGGATCCTTACCAGGTAGGATTGACGGAGGACATCGAAAAAGTGCAAAGAAGGGCAGCTCGTTTCGTGTTGTCGCGCAATAGGGGCGAGAGTGCTACTGATATGATACGGGAGTTGGGGTGGCAGTAACTAAAACAAAGGTGGTTTCCTTTGCGGCGAGATCTATTTACGAAATTTGAATCACCAACTTTCTCTTCCGAATGTGTAAATATTTTGTTAACACCTACCTACGTAGGGAGAAATGATCATCATAATAAAATAAGAGAAAGCAGGGATCGAAAGGAAAGATTTAGGTGTTCCTTCTTCCCACGCGTTATTCGAGAGTGGAATGGTAGAGAAGTAGTATGAAAATGGTTCGATGAACCCTCTGCCAGGCACTTAATTGTGAATTGCAGAGTAACCATGTATATGTAGATTTAGATGTAGATGTAACTGCATTTTTCATGTATGTGTTGTAACCATTTATTGTTGGTAGTTGTATACCAGGTGATTTAAAGATACAAAAGTTCAGACATGGGCTTATTAATCATTATAATTTACATGCGTTCAGTGAAAATAAAAAGAGTATTGATAAGAAGTAGTGTTCCTAAAACCTGATTAGTCATGAACATCCTGCACAATAATGACTAGATTCAAATATGAATGATATTGATAAACAGTACTGTTCCTAAAACCTGATTAATCATGAACACCCTGTACAATAATGACTAGATTCAAAGATGAATAGATTTTTGTCAAGGGAGTCGCAGGAAATTTTTATAGCAAAGTATCATCCCAATATCACCTTACATTCAGACGTTTACAATCTAATTAGTGCATTATGCAAAGAAATTAAAAGATAGACATTCAGATAGAAAACATACAGGCTCGAATATTTAATAATATATTTTTCCACATTCAAGAAATCCTAAAGAAAAGGTCGTTGAATGTACTGTATAAATTTCAGAAACATATTTCAATAGCCTATGAAACTGTACGTTTTAAACTTTATAATTGTTCTCCTGAAAAATCCATAAAATGGACCTAACCCCTTCTTTCCGTGCGATCTTCAATTTGTTTTCTTAAACTGAAGTGCGTTTAACTTTTTAAGAAAATAGTTGAACCGTATGATTTTAGTTTAAAATTTAAACTTCGTGATTGTAATATTGATGATTGGAGTGTCTCAAATGACAGATTTGGCATCAGAACTCTGCTGAACATATTAATGTAGTAGCCCTGAGTTACGAGACTGTAGTAAGTAATATTGCTGAGAAATGTTCCAATGCTCGCAGGTCCCTGTGATCTACAAAACCGGCCGGTGTGGCCGAGCGGTTCTAGGCGCTTCAGTTTGGAACCGCGTGACCGCTACGGTCGCAGGTTCGAATCCTGCCTTGGGCATGGATGTGTGTGATGTCCTAAGGTTAGTTATGCTTAAGTAGTTCTTAGTTCTAGGGGACTGATGACCACAGATGTTAAGTCCCATAGTGTTCAGAGCCATTTGATCTACAACGACCTATTCCGTCCTACATTGATATGTGAAGATACGGAGCCACCGTCATCTATGAGGAGCAACCCAGAAATTGCGTTGGGCGCTGTGGAACAGGTCATGCGAGCGCCTAGCAGACACAGAGGCGTGTGGCCCAGCTGATGGCCGTCGGAAAAGGAAGACTCTCGGCTATCACAATTACACAGGTAACTTTCACGGTGGCTGCCAGTGGACAATAAGCCCAAACCCCGATTACGGCAACGACCCCCAATGACAATGTCAGTGAAAGAGACATTCCAATGGAGACCACAGATGTTGCAGAGGTGTTCTTCATTGGACCACAACGGACGGAATCTGCAACTATAGCTCCTATCGCTAAGCTCCCAGAGAACAATATCGTAGGGGCCCAGAGAAAACACTGAGACTGTCTCAGGGCAGCCCAGAGAGTTACAACTCTAACAAGGAGAACTCCAGATCGCACTCCCCCCCCCCCCTCCCCCCTCATATTTAGTGGTAAGATGTCCCAATAGATTGCCTGTCAAAATATGATCGCAGATCAAGCATGAAAACAGGAATAAGGTGCGCTGAACTGTTGAAAAAGGATCCAAAATAGAAACAGAACACGATCCAAGCTCAGCATGTGCAGCATCGAGCTAGTTGAAATGACTATGGCGTTGCGGTCATGTGGTCACGGTGCTGGGCTGTGATGGGCGATATCCAGTTCCAAATCTTCCACATTGTCCCCTTTTTCTTCTTTTTCGTAAAATTATGAACGACGTATCTTTTTACGACAGGTGTAGTTCAGCTTTTAGTGGCAATGAGTTGGCTCGTAGCAGAACAGGCAGTGCCAGGAATGAGCGAGTAGGCAGGTTTCACACTGGACGGCCACAAGCGGCAAGCTCTCGACACCCAGTTATTCGCCTTCGACGTCTGCGAGGCGAAGGCGCCACGAGGGCAGTATCACCCGCTGAGACGGAAGTACGGTTGAGTAATGGGCCACAGCCCATGGGCGGCCGCAAGCCGAAGGCAGTTTTTTCCCCTGTAATATACAATAGGCTCCAAGTTCCGCGAAAACTCTGAACAAGCTTTGTCGTCGCCATTTCACTGCACCGCAGAGAGAAAGAGCATTCCGCGCCCACGCTGGGGAAGCGGCTTTCGTACAAGTCACAATCTTCGAATTTCGGCGGAATACTTCCCCCCAACACTGCTGTCTAGTTTTGCTCTTTTTATAGAAATCCGAACCGAGCATGAGGACAGTATGACTTAAGTAACGTGTAGAAAGAGAAACGCTCATTGGCTTATACGCCACGACGTCATAGGGGCGGCAGGAGAAGCTTTCCTGGCTAGCATAAAATGTAACAACGCTTGGAACTGGCCAGTTTTTTTTTTTTTCGTTGTGTAATACAAACTCTCTACACTGTGATCGGCCCTTGATTGGGAGAGACATGCAAGAAATGATAGGAAGGGGAAAGGGGGGGGGATGGAGGAATGCGAAGTTTCATAATTTCCAACACTAGAATCTGGCATAATTCTTTCTTTTTTCACTCTTCAGAATTCTTCTGCTATTTTCCGATGCGGGAACACTGTTTTACGAGATTAACAGGCTTCTCTATGTCCAGCTGCCCTGGCAACGGACAGGAGCTACATCTGCTTGGAATGAGCAAGTGCTGACCAGCCGTCTGCCTTAGCACACTTTCAAGTAGACAGTTTTGTGTTTAACCTTCAGTTGTGACAGATTAAGCTCTGTTCGTAACTGCAAAATCGTCCTCTTTAACTTAAATTGGGATATAAAAGTTTCAGAAAATTATTGCAGCGTAGGCAGCGCCTCTCGTTACACGCCACAGTACAATCACTCACTATGGTACAACACTGCTAAGCTCTGGCATTGTAGGGAGGTCAGGTGGCAAGACTCAGGGCAATTTCTGTAGGTTCAGTGGTTTTCCTTTCCTCTTCGAGGGATGTTCAATTTCGTTGACATCTGTAATGCACATTCATTGTTATTTGGGAAGGACAATTTGTCTCGTGAACAAGAAGTAGGAAATCTCTTGGTTTCCATTTCCTCCTTTTCCGAATCCAAACACGCGTCAAAATGGCTCTGAGCACTATGGGACTTATCTTCTGAGGTGATCAGTCCCCTAGAACTTAGAACTACTTAAACCTAACTAATCTAAGGACATCACACACACCCATGCCCGAGGCAGGATTCGAACCTGCGACGGTAGCGGTCGCGCGGTTCCAGACTGAAGCGCCTAGAACCGCTCTGCCACAGCGGCCGGCAACACACGTCAACTAATTTAATTATATGTATTCTTGTTTTCTAATTAAGCCCATAGTTAACGTGACCGGCAGTTGCCGAAATCTTGCTGAACGCCCATTTTTATATAGTGAGAAGAAATGGTATTCATTGAACGCATCATCTTGTCTCAAATAGCACCACAGTTCATGATTGAAATTTATGTATTATGAACGCAGTTTGAAGGAAATACCAATTTCAAGTCACGTAAATCAGGTGCGTTATGAAGAAGTACTAAATTTAAATTCTTGCACGTCAGATAGATTATTAAGAACTACCAAATTAAATTCATGTAAATGAGATGTGTCGTTACAAATAGTTAGGAAGAGGAGTAATTTGTGCTAAATGATGGACCTTAAATTGAATGTCACACGGTCAAATTCATTCCTTTAGATGCGGCTTTCAGATCCTTGCACAGTTTTATCAGACATTCAACTTGAGGGGAGTAATGTGACCTTTCAGATATGCACGCACGAGTCAGATGACAGTTAATAAAATTATCATTCCTAAAGGTATTTCGCTCGGGAACAATGTACAGATCGAGAAAATGAAATCGAAAATTTTTGCTCTGAAGCACAAACAAGAAGAAGGGCACAAAGTTCAGACGAGGAGGCAGGACACTGCTTTCCGCGAAGAAACATCAGTTTTTCATGTTGCGCGCTAAAAGAAGAGGGTGGAAGGAAAAATAATTACAGAAGTTAAAATGAACGTTGTAACCATTTCAACCAATCAAAAGGAAATTAAAGAAGGAATATAAGGACATTTTGCATAACTCATTTCGCGCAGTATAGTTGATAGCAATGCACTGGTAGAACTGTTACAAAATATTGAAGGGGAGCGCAGTATAACAGCGTCCCAGTCTTTAGGTGTGTTTACATGTGTGCCCCTTGATCCAAGTCGTCTTGCGGTTGTACATTGCGCATCACGGCAGAAGAGGCGTCCAGTACGTACACAGGTGTGAGGGAATCACTCACATACACATATTGCGAAAGAGGCATGCCTCTTCAAGCGTGACGCACGTCCCTACTTGCTTATGGGGCAAGCACAGTCGCACGGCGACTAGGCGCAAGGTGCAAGGCGCGCAGGTGTAAACGCACTTTCAAGCCTTCTACACACTGTTCGATTCGCACTCTTCGTGGGTTGTATTAGTTCTTGACGCGATTCTGACTCCATTCGTCTGGACACATAAGTGAAAAGTGGCCGCCAACGGGTCGATTGGCAATCGTCTCGTACTCCTCTCGAAGTCGATGAGAGCGGCGCTCGCCTCCTGCGTCCTGCAGTGCACGGGCAGGTTCGGTATTAACGAGCGGGTAGCGCGTCATGCAGGCGACATGAAAACGTATTACAGAATCATGAAACAGTCATAAAAGAACTGCAGATCATTGTCCACGAAAATCACGACACCTTGCAGGCTAAAACTGACTCAGTTGCAACTACCGACACGATCGCGCAACTTGTAAAAGATCAGGAAAACTTAAAGGACACAGTGGATAATCTAAAATTTGGTTCAGAAAAACACACGGAAGAAATCAGCACATTATCGGAAAAAGTTGCGCTTCTTGCTCTCAGTCCACCTTCCCTCAGACGACGAGTGACGGTCTTACTGCTAACATTGAACCCAAAGTCTGCTGAATTTATAGTGCGTTGACAAATGGGTGGTTCTCACTGAAACGACGTATCTGCCGATCCTGAACTGCTGTTGTTTTGTTTGTGGCCGAGCGGTTCTAGGCGCTACAGTCTTGAACCGCGCGACAGCTACGGTCGCAGGTTCGAATCCTGCCTCGGGTATGGATGTGTGTGATGTCCGTAGGTTAGTTAGGTTTAAGTAGTTCTAAGTTCTAGGGAACTGATGACCTCCGATGTTAAGTCCCATGTGCTCAGAGCCATTTGGACCATTTATGGAAAAAGTAGTCGAACTTTCGAATCAGCCAACTAATTTAGCTACAAAGGTTGACGATCATTTCAGTGATAGACCAGTACCCATTACTGATACAAAGGAGTACGAGGAAGTTAGGAAATTCTAACAAAGTCAGCAACAACTCAATACGGAACACAAAAGAGCAATGCGGGAAGTACAAGATCAGTTGGCACACGTAATACAAGAATTACATATTTCAGAGGATACTCGCGTTCCGATACGGGAAGAGGGATTTAGAAATACGGAAAAGTTACAAAGTAATAACACAGGGTATTTCGGAGATTTTGAAAGGAGTTGGCAAGATGCAGCGATCCTTGAGATGGAACCGCCGACACGACGTAAGAATGACCGATTTGCGACTCGACATCACTATGACATTGACTACAAGGTCTTCATTACAATGCGCAAAATTTAAAACATCCAGGAATTCCAGTAATAATATACATCCACAAGCTTGGCTTCATCAATTTTGTCAGTGTTTTCCTCTGAATTGATCATTAGAGCACAGATTAGAATTTATGTGTGGCTATCTAGAAAATGAACCAGCTGTAAGAATGCAACCGGTAATTCGCGACTGTCATACTGAAGGAGATTTTTGTCACGCCTTCCTTTCTCCATATTGGTCTCAGGCTACTCAAGATCGAGGAAAACACAATACTATAATGAAGAAATATTTCGAAAAATCTGAATTTTGCAGCCCTGTAAAATATTTTGAAGATATGTTGCACAAGAATCAGTATTTGTCAAACCCGTACAACCTCTCGGAACTCATTCGCATTTGCTTAATTAAGTTGCCTGAACATTTATGACATGTTATTTTGGCAGGACGTTGTAAAGGAGATATTGAAGCTTTTCACGGACTTTTGCAAGAACTGGAAATCGTCAGAAACAGTCACGTGGTGCGAAAACAAGAAAATAACAACAATTACAGGTCACATCCATCACAATTCCGTGACGACAGAGATAATAACCGGACACGACAAGGCTACTCGTAACGCAAATCGTGATCAAAACAGACGCTACTCGTATGACAACCACTGGCAGACTAATAATAGTTAAAGAGAAAGGTCACATTTCCGTAGTAATGACTATGACAGAGATAACCGTAGAAACAGACAATATGGGAACCAGAATAATTATTATCAAGGGAGACAAAATGACTTCACACGCAACGGCACACCTCACACTTACGATTCTGGGAGAAATTCTCCACCACGTGGTCGAAACGAAAGAAATATCAGACTTTACCGACATGACGAAAGAAGCTATAGTTATGACAACATACTTGAATTCAATCGCAAGCCGGTGTGGCCGAGTGGTTGTAGGCACTTCAGTCTAGAAACGCGCGACCGCTATGGTCGCAGGTTCGAATCCTGCCTCGGGCATGGATGTGTGTGATGTCCTTAGGTTAGTTAGGTTTAAGTAGTTCTAAGTTCTGTGGGACTGATGACCTCAGATGTTAAGTCCCATAGTGCTCACAGCCATTTGAACCATTTTTGAATTCAGTCAGAACTGGCGTAATTCAAATATTGAGGGCTCTCTCGACAAGCTGACATTGTCGAAATTAGACTTCCAAATCCCAGTAACGACACGCAACAACAAAGAGATAATAGACAATGACTCACACCGCAGGCAGCCATAAAACGTACCTATGAAACTGATGACGTGGGTGGTATGAATATCAACTAATACAGTAATTTTACGAGTCCACTTTTATGGGGAACAGACGAAGCAGCCTTATTGTGTGTACATTTTTGCTTGTTAGTTGCATGATTACGTCCCGACTATAATTTCCACATTCTTGGAAAATATACTGCTAATGCGGTCTTACTGCAATATTTTGGTTTACTTGAAAAAAAAAAAAACATTTTGTGTTTAAAGTACTTTCTGGGGGATCACAGATGAGACAGTATTTTACTTTGTCTGACAACTGCACGATTATAGTACGACGCTACTTAGGGGTGACACAATCTTCATTATCGCTTTTACTCTGAATCTGTTTTATGTCTGCACAGTTTTTACACGTTCTTCTGGAAAGTAAAATATGTTCTGGTAATGACTTTTGTGGCATAGCTACAGTGAGACTGGTATTTTCGTAACACAACAATACGTTACAGAATAGTACTTTCAAGGTCACAGCAATGAACGTAATAAATACGACATTTATACGCATAGCACTTTATTTTTATATATGACAAAGGTAAGTATATTGATTTTTGGAGAACTTTGCTTATAAACGACGATAACTACGACATTGGGTAGATTTTTACCGTTAAGCAATGACATAAATTTTTTGCAGCGGAAACTATAGTTTAGTTTTGTACTTGGAACATTTTTAGAAATATATCAATAAGACGATGATATATGAGGAATGTGATTGTGCTACGTGTTTATTATGGTGAAGTATTGAAGCAGTATCGACGCATATGTATATGAATAATGAGTAGGGATTTGGGACTCTGGTTTGTGGAAAAGAACGTTGGAAACCAAGAATTGTACTTCAAGAGTTATGAGATGTGAGTGTATATGTAAATGTATCACAATGCTAATAGAAAGCTTTTGGACACTGTTACTGATGCGATTTCGTTTCTACACACTTCTACTGTAACTTTTTCGACCTGTGAAATATTTTATTTGTATGACACTGTCATTGTAGCTGAAACTGTTGTTGTAAATATTTTCATAAGGAGTATAGGGGACCTTTAATTAAAGCTCCGCTGCACCCGGCTGTGAGCTAGCCGCCTGGAAAAACCCATTGTTGTGTCGCCTTTCAAATGCACAGTTGTAGAAAAGAGAGGACGTTGACCTCGCTATTGACATATTTTTGCAGAACGCGCTACAAACACATCACAAAATTACTTGAAAACATATGATTACACTTTGGAGTTTGTGCTTTGTGCTACTTACAGAAATGCTTATAAGGTTATAAGAAATATACTTACATCTACACACCTGATTGTGACAAGTGTCTTTCTACGAGGGTTGAGAGAATTTTTACTGACTTATGAAATGCCATATGGCTGGAGATCGATGTTTTTAGGTTTTAATTTGTACATATTTTCTCATTTTATTTTATATCTAGTTTTTAGCTGCCCTGCAGCATTGGTTTTATAAAATGTAATTCAGTAGATATGCTAATGTAAACACTTTCTGTCAACAGATCCATTAGATAATAATTTTGTGATCCACGTTCTTAAAAAAAATAGGACTTGGAAAGGAAAGAACAATAAGAAGGAGAAGGGACTAGTAACAGGAATTGCACACATAATTATTTTTTCAAGGACTTTCTGGTAGAATAATTTGTTATGGTGCACCACTCCAGTGTTAGTATGTGACATATATATGTATATATATTAGGATGTGAATAGACATTTCCCTCACCTGCACTGCGGTTTTTACTATAATACTTTTCTACTTGTACTTTATCATGTTTAGGTATAAGTTATTGCGTTTGCTGCTGCTAATTGTCAGGCAATTTCCTACTGAATTTTACTTTGTATTACTGTGTTAAGCCAGTTTTACTACTGACTTACTTTTCTTGTTTGGTGCATATTGCCTTATATTGGTTGTAATCTTACATTTGTTTTGTTGATTTAGATATGTTGCTGCTTGCTTTGCCACTTTCCATTTTTTGTACTTGTTGTTTGTGTTAATTGTTTTGTACCGCTGCATAGCTTCGTTCTCTAATTTATGTATCTGAGCTCAGTATGTTTAAGTTAGTTTAAGAGGGGGTATGCTACATAAGAAAATGAGTTGTGATGAGTTGGGAAGAAATGCATTGAGAAGCTATAAGAAAAAGGTTTGTCCAAAGAGTATTGTACAATGAGGAATAATTATTTTGATAGAGGATATGAACAGATGTAAGTATTGAATAATGACAACAAGTTAGGTAGGATTTTCTTGGAAACAAATGACGAGTTAAGAAATATATGAAAGTATAAATACAGATAGGTAGGATTTTTTTTTTTTTTTTGTGAGTGGGACAACTATTGAACGAAGGGAGATCTCCGAGAATTAAATGAAGTAGTTTTGGCTGAAAGTTATAGAGGGATCAGCATGAAGGATATTATTGAAAGGAGAAAAATGAAAAAGAGGTATACTTTGCTCACCACAAGTACTGCAGTACCAAATGTTACACTGAAAACAGACCCTGTTCTTTCCTTTTGTGTTATTCCACTATGTTTATGTGTACCCATGTGTGTTTGTATTCTTCCTGTCTCTGTGTGTTTACCTAATAATATAAATTTGGTAGAAATTTTCTTGCCTTCTAATACTAAGCTGCATTCACTATGATGAGGAGTACTGTTATCCTCAAATCTAATCTGTTTTTGTAACACATTCTTTACTTCGGAAAGATGTTCAGACATTATTTATTATGTTACGTTTTCTTTTAATGCTCATTTCTCAAGTTAATGTTTCTAAAGATATTCTCATATTTCATTTATTTACTTATGTCACAATTCCTATAATACTCGTATCTATGCTTATTTCAACTCTTCTGTAAAGCCTGTATTACTACGAATGTTATATGTATTATCATGTTCTTGACTGTAATGATGTTTTATTTACCTTTGTAATTGTATTCTTAAACTGTAAAATTGTAGTTGTATAGACACCAGTGCTTCAAGCTAAATAAATAGTAGGGATTCATTTTACTGCACACATTTGTCTGTTGATCATACTAGATGCATAAAATGTCAGAGGTTATATGGCTGTGTTAGTGCTTGCATGTGTGTTGATAATTCAGCAAGGGTCTGGTTAACAGCATTGCTGGTTCTAAGGATCTCGCAAAAAAAATTAGTGAGTGCGCAAGTGGTGGTTCATGGAGGTGCTATATTATGCTCAATATTCTTCAATTGTGATGTGCATCCGCACAGTCGCAACGGATGGCTGCTGGGCATCTCTACAAGGACTGCAGTGAGTCTGCACCTTTGGTGGCCCATTGCTACAATAATCTCTACAAGGACTGCAGCGGGTCTGCTCTGTGGTGACTTACCAATTCTACCCATATTCTTCAAGACTTCGACTGACTCTTCTGTGGGTCTGCTCTGTTGTGGCCCATTACCAATCTTCATGTCTTCATGTAAAGAGTGAGCAGTGTATTTCCGATGGAAGGACCACACTACTTCCTCAACAATGCATGGAGGTCCACTACTTACGTGTGCATTTCCTTTTACTGCGCAGACATTGTGCATAAAACTGTCATACTCTTCTGATGAATGATTAGAACTGTGTTTAGGGACTGTGAGGACAATTTTTGCTTTGTTGACGAACAATATATTAGTAATTGTGTGCATCTCATATATTTGATATTGTTAATATAATTTTTTTTAACAAATTAGTACTGGCTACTGCCCAAAAAACCCTTTGTGAAATTTTTTAGAGGAGGAGGGGGATTAAGTAAGTAGCCTGTTTATATGTTTGTATGTTGGCAGCGTCTCTGTAAGAGACTCTGTGCCTGGTCGGACTCGCAGTGAGAAGTTAATAGTCAGCAGTGATGGAAGTTGAATGTTAACAGTTAGCACTAATGGAGGTTAGAAGCAATGTTAGCGCGAGCGGCCAGTCTGGACGTGTGTCCGTCATGGAGATATAATATTGGTTCAACATGGATTGTAAAATATGGGTAATGGAACTTTTGACGATTAAATAATTTTTGGAACTGGATGTCACATGATTGAGGTAAAATCTGCTAAATACATTGTTGGCTCTGCAACAAAATCTTTCCTTTGCTAACCACATACCTATTAGTAGTTAGAGCCTACAGTAGTTAGAATCTTTTTATTTAGCTGCCTGTATACTTTCTGTATTTGCTGTAGTTCGTCTCATGAAGATTTTCTGTGAGGTAAGTGTGTTATGAAGAAGTGTAGTTTACTATTCGGATTTCTTCTAATCCAGAGCCATTCTTTTACTTTAGTTATTTGAGCAGTCAGATTGCGTTATCCTTGTATATTGTAGGGGATAAATTAATAGGATAAGTTTGAGTTGTATTCGGCAGGGAATATTCTGTAGGGCAGTGTTTGAGATGAAATGATAAAAACAACTAAAGCATTGAGCAGTTTAAGTAAAAACGTAGAAGTCTCGCCTTCTCGGTTATTTCAGTCCAAGTAAAAAAAAATATATTTAGAAGTTTAAAATAGTTACATACCAACTAATTATAATGTGCAACACAATTAAATGATCAGTTTTTTGAACCCCATAATTGTCTTCCATTGGGACATATGGGTCTGAAATTTGATTGAAAGGGCCCTACAACCTTTCTCTGTAATGGTGGAAAATCGTAGCGCCCTGCGAATGACCCTCTGACTTGGCGACGCTTCGAACAGTAAGCTGTCCACAGATGTGAAGAAAAAATGCGGGAGCTCAGAAGTTCCTGTGAGGTGTAAGGTGGGTTGATAGTGCTGCATTGCCACCGAAGTTTACCACAATTCTGCCAAATGGCGCCGTGGCCGTGACGCAAGTTGTGAAAGCCATCACACCTTCTCTCATCCTTGTATTACCCATTTTTTGACGCTTCTCCGGTGGAGGCCGGAACCGCAACGAACAGCTTTGAAATAACGAGGTTTCGTTGTGGATGGCTGAGTAAAACATTTCAGACACACCGCTGCACAGAATCATCCGCGGTTCTGACGTTCATCGGAGAGGCGTCAAACGAAAGGGTTTGATGTGCGTAAAGAGTATGACGATCTTCCCATCGCGTGACACGTACACGGTGTCGTTGGGCAGAATTCTGGAGAGATTTGGTGCCAATGTAACGTCATCAATACGCCTTGCACGGCGCCCTTTTTTCGCATGTATCTACACATTACTGTCTGATGCGTCACTGAGCCCGTGGGTGACGTCGCAGGGTGCGACGATGTTGCACTGTTACGCAGAAGATTTGTAGGCACCTTTGAGCCATGTTTCAAAAAAGTGATCCTTTAATTCTGTAGAGCAGTGTGTTTTCATTTAACTGCAAACTATCAATTTCAAATCTATTATCGCTCCTAACACTCACTACATGAGATATCCAATCACTTTGCGCAGATAGTCACCATTTTCTTCCTGTCGTTTGGGTATATATCAGTATTCAAAGTTAAAACTGCCAGGTTGTCGTAATTCCAAACCCAAAGATAAACTACTACCTTTTAGTCTCTGTTGACAGAAGTTGTTATGTTATTGAAACGACCAGTTTCGGCATCTCATTAACGTTGTCGTCAGGTCCCTGTATGTTAAAAACTATGAGTACACTTGTAGCATTATGTCAAGGATACTACAGCTGACATTACAGAAAATGAAGCGTAATAATAAAAGTCCTTGAAACTTACAAAATGCAATATGTAGCGTTGAGAAGAGTACTTGTGGACAAACATCAATATGTAGACATACTGGTTAACATCGAAACTAACCTTCTTGGTATCGGAGATTTATAACAGAACATGCCCAACATTATTTAAAAAAACAAAAAGTAGACAATATAGAAAATCAAAAGCACAATCAAATAAAGTCTGTCTAGTGTTTTGTAAATGTAAAGAAAAAATTCATAATTCTTAGGGAAAACTATCCTCATTCAAATTAAAAGTCACAGTAAAATCTATGGAGTACATAACAGTGTGCATATCCACCGCCTAAGTATTATCAATACCAGTGATATAACAAAAATAGTTGTCACAGTATGGCAAACGCAACCAGATGCAAAGCCCAACATTTGACATATTACTAAGGAAATGTTTTTATGGTCTTCAGTCCAGAGACTGGTCTGATGCAGCTCTCCATGGTACTCTATCCTTCGCAAGCTTCTTCAGCTCCAAGAACCTACTGCAACCTATATCCTTCTGAAACTGCTTAGAGTATTCATCTCGAGGTGTCCCTCTACAATTTTTACCCTCCAGGCTGCCCTCCAATACCAAACTGGTGATCTTTTGATGCCTCAGAACGCGTCCTACCAACCGATCCCTTCTTCTAGTAAAGCTGTGGTATAAATTTCTCTTCTCCTCAATTCTGTTCAGTACCTCCTCATTAGTTACGTGGTCTACCCATCTAATCATCAGCAGTCTTCTGTAGCACCACATTTCTAAAGCTTCTATTCTCTTCTTGTACAAGCTATTTATCACCAAAGTATCGCTTCCATACATGGCTACGCTCCAAATAAATACTTTCAGAAAAACCATCCTGACGCTTAAATCTATACTCGATGTTAACAAACGTCTCTTCTTCAGAAACGCTTTCCTTGCCAAATCCAGTCCACATCTTATATCCTCTCCACTTCGACCATTATCAGTTATTTTGCTACCCAGACAGCGAAACTCATCTACTACTTTGAGTGTCTCATTTCCTAATCTAATTCCCTCAGCATCACGTGATTTAATTCGGCTACATTCCATTATCCTCGTTTTGCTTTTGTAGATGTTCATCTTATGTCCTCCTTTCAAGACACTGTCCATTCCGTTCAGCTGCATTTCAAGGTCCTTTGCTGTTTCTGACAAAATTACAACCCCATCGGCAAACCTCAAAGTTTTTATTTCTTCTCCATGGATATTAATTCATACTGCAAATTTTTCCTTTGTTTCCTTTACTGCTTTCTCAATATACAGATTGAATAACATCGGGGATAGGCTACAACACTGTCTCACTCCCTTCCCGAGCACTGCTTTCCTTTCATGGCTCTCGACTCTTACAACTGCCATCTGGTTTCTGTACGAATTGTAAATAGATTTTCGCTCCCTGAATTTGACCCCTGACGGCCGGGGTGGCCGAGCGGTTCTAGGCGTTTCAGACTTGAACCGCGCAACCGATACGGTCGCAGGTTCGAATCCTGCCTCGGGTGTGGATGTGTGTGATGTCCTTAGGTTAGTTAGGTTTAAGTATTTCTAAGTTCTAGGGGACTGATGACCTGTAAAGTCCCATAGTGCTCAGAGCCAGAGCCATTTGAACCCTGCCACCCTCACAATTTGAAAGAGAGTTTTTCAGTCAACATTGTCAAAAACTTCGTCTAAGTCTCCAAATGCTATAAACTTAGGTTTCAATTTCCTTAATCTATCTTCTAACAAACGTCGTAGGGTCGATATTGCATCACGTGCTCCAGCATTTCCACAGAATCCAAACTGATCTTCGCCGAGGTCGGCTTATACCAGTTTTTCCATTTGTCTGTAAGGAATTTGTATTAGTATTTTGCAGACGTAACTTATTAATCCGAGAGTTCGGTAATTTTCGCATCTGTCAATACTTGCTTTCTTTGGGATTGGAATTATTATATTCTTCTTGAAGTCTGAGGGTATTTCGCCTGTCTCATACATCTTGCTCACCAGATGGTAGCGTTTTGTCATGGCTGTTTCTCCCAAGGCTATCAGTAGTTCTAATGGAATTTTTTCTACTCCCGGAGCCTTTTTTCGACTTAGGTTTTTCACTGCCCTGTCAGACTCTTTACGCAGTAACGTATCTCCCATTCCACCTTCATCTACGGCCTCTTTCATTTCCATAATATTGCCCTCAAGTACATCGTCCTAGTGTAGGCCCTCTATACACTCTTACACTCTTTCTTCATTCTGCATTCCCTTCTCTGCTTAGAACTGGTTTTCTCTCTAAGCTCTTGATATTCATACTAGCGGTTCTCTTTTCTCCAAAGATCTCTTTAAATTTCCTGTAGGCAATATCTATATTACCCCTACATCCTTACATTTGTCCTCTAGCCATACCTGCTTAACCATTTTGCACTTGCTGTCGATCTAATTTTTGAGACGTTTGTATCTCTTTTTGCCTGCTCCGTTAACTGCATTTTTATGTTTTCTCCCTTCATCAAATAACTTCAATATCTCTTCTGTTACCGAAGGATTTCTACTAGCCCTCGTCTTTTTATCTACTTGATTCTCTGCTATCTTCACGATTTCATCTCTCAAAGCTACCCATTCTTCTTCTACAGTATTTCTTTCCCCCATTCTTGTCTTTCACTAATGATCTCTCTGAAACTCTCTACAACCTCTGGTTCTTTCAGTTTACGCAGGTTCCATCTCCTTGAATTCCTGCCTTTTTTCAGTTTCTTCAGTTTTATTCTACGGTTCATAACCAATAGATTGGGGTCAGACTCCACATCTGCCCCAGGAAATGTCTTACAATTGAAAACCTGTTTCGTACATCTCTGTCTTACCATTATATAATCTATCTGAAACCTGTCAGTATCTCCAGGCCTATTTCCAATATATCTAACTTTAACCTATCCAGTTACCTCTTTAAATTTTCGAACACACCTGCACGATAAGTGATCTGTCATTCCCACGCTCCGATCAGCAGAACGCCTGGTTTGTTTCTCCTGATAACGACGTCCTCCTGAGTATGAAATTACAATGGAACCCAGACCTTTAGTTGCTTACAGGCGTTAATAAATATCAACGGGGACAGTTGAAAATGTGTGACCTGACCGGGACGCGAACCTGGGATCTCCTGCTTACATGGCATACGCTCTATCCTCCTGAGCCACCGAGGATACAGAGGACAGTGCGACTGCAGGGACGTATCTCTGGCATGCTCCCCGCGAGACCCACATTTCCATCTTACTGTCCACACACTACATTAGCAGTGCCCCTGGCCAATATACTCAGTACTAGCGGTTTATCCTCTCTCTGGGTAACTACGACCACAACCATAGATGGAAACATAATAGACCAAAGACACTACTAGCAAGAAAATAGACGTCTATGGTCCATAGCACGCTAACACGACAGTACTGGCGAGCACTTGCAACACAGCTACTACTGGCAACCCCAGATGCTCGACCCGCCGAAAAACAGGCAGTCGCAGGGAAACCGTACTGTCCACAGCACGCAAACCACCCACACCCACCCCCTACACTGCACTGTGAGCTGGTCTATGACCGATCGCCCACTAATGTATGACTACCTTGAATTGTTACAGGGACGCAGCAGTTGCAGCAAGCCCTATAACGAGCACCCGCAACGACAAAGGTAACGATGCACGATACCTCGCACTGACATAACCACACCTTGCATGCACTGTCGCAGCTGGCAAGCCGCTACTGCCCTTACTACCCGTCCTACTGTCGCAGAAGTTTTTTCCCTTAGCGCTTGCCTTGATACTTTTTTCCTTCTGCCCTTACAAACCGTTACCCTTCGATCGCTTTGGTCCACATTCTGTCTCCTGATGGACCATGTCAATGAGTAATCCTACCCAGACGCATGGATAACATCACAGCCAGCATCCTGTGACTCACGATCTGAAAACTAACATGTTATACGGAGGTGACAGTAGAGCCTTTGGTTTGGTCACCACGTTGGTGTGATCGTGGAGCGGCCCCATCCTGGCAAAAGGTAGTCAGTCTACCAATTCCCGTAAGGACAAATTTAAGTCATATGGAAAAGAACTGTTTGAACAGTATTGTAAAAATGAATGACTATGTGTATGTATACGTGTAAATAAAATTCTTGAAAAATGTTCTGCCAGGAAGATACTGTCTTATTATTTTCGACCCCACAACAACTTTCACGGTGAAAAGATTAGAATCTTTTACAAATAACACTTATATAACAACTTACGTTTTTTATGCCAATATGTTAATTGTGCTATACATACCTAGCAGCATCTGATTGCAGAGATACATCATAGTAATACTAAGAGTGGAAGTGCATGACTTAATATACTATATTACATTACAGCAACTAATTGCTGATATACGTCTTACTAATACTGCTACAATAGATTTCTGTATTCAACATGGGGACTAGCAGCTGCAGACGAAGAAGAAATAAACACACATACATACATTCATATACATAGTATGTGAGAAAGAAACATATAGATGACACACATATTAATGGTACATACTATTTGCAAGTGCACATAGTGTGCTATTCACGTGCATACACATAGTCACACAACTACGATGAATGCTTCATGTATCTATTCCCGCGAAATTCACATACAAACATAGAGGCATACACTTTGACACATTCAATCACTCTTGAGCAAACAGTGTGAGAAGGGGAGGTTCCCAGTTCCATCAACACAGATGAGGAATTTGGCATCATGACACGACAGATCGACTTTCAGTTGCGGTACAGTATGCACCTTATGGCCCGGTGACCGAAAGACTTGGCGCCTCATATGGGGAGATGCATTGCCACTATGCTGACACACCTTACAGTCGTCGTTAATGTGAGCCTGTGAGGCCGATGGCCTTATCCCATCTTTGAGTGGCACTTGTCTCTGTACAGTATTCATGCTGAGTCGTACATACATACTTCTCAATCTGTCAACTATTGGTCTTGTCTTTCGTCAGGCAGACAACCTTCTTCCTCCTAGATATAATGAAGTAAGGATTATTGGCTACATATCGAGACATAGCGCATTTCCAACGGCTTGTGTCTAATTACTACATATGGATAATAACCTTTCACCCAGTAAATGAAAGCCGGTTGGTGTGGCCGAGCGGTTCTAGGCGCTTCAGTCCGGAACTGCGCGACTGCTAAGGTCGCAGGTTCGAATCCTGCCTCGAGCATGCGTGTGTGTGATGTCCTTAGGTTAGTTATGTTTAAGTAGTTCTAAGTTCTAGGGGACTGATGACCTCAGATGTTAATTCCTATAGTGCTCAGAGCGAGTAAATGAAATTCCCTGTCTCCATACAAAATAAGTTGACATCAGCAAAATTTGGCTTTGCAAAGTCGTAGTGCTGCTGATACATATGGAGTTTAGTGAAGTCAGAATGCACATGCCGATATAGACCGGCTTCGTAAACTTCACTGAAGCCTTAGTCATCTCCACACGGACTAATCCTTCATTGAATAATGTGGCACAATTAAAATTTGGATTGTTTATGTAATCGCTTGCGCCATAACGCCCATCACAACGGTAAACTAAATGAATTTCGCTACAGTTTCTGACATTCTCCATAGTTTTACCGAAAACTGAGTTATTCATTGAATTATAAAAAACCTTTTTCAAAGTAATATGTTGCGAGACCCCTCTGTTCAGTTACAACATTTCAAAAGATATGGAGCAGGTTTCTTGTCACAAGTTTCATCCCAAACTTGAGACACTGATGGAACCTTCAAAAATATAGATTGTATCTCTGCTTATTCCCCAGCGTTGCCACTAGCGTGGGGCCAGAACCATTTCGCGAGAATAGGCGCTACCGACACATTGGCAAGTCGATGCGCACGTCATGCAAGTTGGTGGGATAATCCAGGTCTACCTCCAGGATATATCCCCTACCAGCATCAGTAATGGATCTTTTTTCTGCAGGTTGTAGCTCAAAACGTCAGTTGGCCCTTACTACTCCTCACTCATTCACGGGTTATTCACCTTGGAATACCTGTGAATCATGTTGATGGTAGTAATAATGATGTAACGGTAAATTCTGAGGTTATCAGATTTCCAACCAAAGATACTGTATGAGCCAAAATTAGGAAAGTGCTCTAGTACAGCCCCCAGAGAGGTACCTTATAAATTTTGAGAGCGGATACAGGCTAGTGTGCCAAAGTGGTTGTACTCTGTAGCTGTGCGAGCTGGAGTTTGACAGAAGAAGTGAGGGCGGTAGCGAGTCATATGGAGGCCCAAAGTGCTAATAGCTTTGTAATTCGACCGCTAGACGGCGGCGTCCTTTGAGCTCTGCTATTGGAGCAGTTACAATGTACGAGAAAATCTGATGCATAGCAGATGACAAAACTCGCTCTGAAAGCACGTGGTTGGAGACCCAAGTGCTGGAATGCCGCTGGGGAGGAAAAAGGTGGGAAGGGACAAGAGGAACTTTTTAAACATTGAAAATCTGATATTTTCTAACAAAACGTAAGCCCAGTACGACAGTGGAAAGCCAGTGACACAGAAACTAAGAGAAACATGTTGTGAACTCGAGAGTATAAGTGCGCTCTCGGTGCGAGGAATAATTTTTAGGTTTTTCTCCGTTGAACTAGGGATTTCAGATCGATTCCGTATTTATGGATTTCCGGAAGGCTTTTGACACTGTACCACACAAGCGACTTGTAGTGAAATTGCGTGCTTATGGAATATCGTCTCAATTATGTGACTGGATTTGTGATTTCCTGTCAGAGAGGTCACATTTCGTAGTAACTGACGGAAAGTTATCGAGTAAAACAGAAGTGGTTTCTGGCGTTCCCCAAGGTAATGGTTTGCTGTTCCTTATCTATATAAAGGATTTGGGAGATTATCTGAGCAGCCGTCTTAGGTTGTCTGCAGATGACGCTGTCGGTTATCGCCCAATAAAGTCATCAGAAGATCACAACAAACTGCAAAACGATTTAGAAGAGATATATGAATGGTGCGAAAATTGGCAGCTAATCCTAAATAACGAAAAGTGTGAGGTCATCCACATGAGTGCTAAAAGGAATTAGTTAAACTTCGGTTACACGATAAATCAGTCTAATTTAAAAGCCGTAAGTTCAACGAAATACCTGGGTATTACAATTACGATCAACTTAAACTGGAAGGAACGCACAGAAAATGTTGTGGGGAAGGCTAACCAAAGACTATCCTTACCAGATAGGACTGACGGAGTACATCGAAAAAGTTCAAAGAAGGGCAGCACGTTCTGTATAATCGCGAAATATGGGAGAGAGTGTCACTGAAATGATACAGGATTTGGAATGGACATCATTAAAAGAAAGGAGTTGTTCGTTGCGACTGAATCTTCTCACGAAATTCCAATATCCAACTTTCTCCGCAAAATTCGAAAATATTTTGTTGACACCGACCTACATAGGGAGAAAAGATCACCAAGATAAAATAATGGAAAGCAGAGCTCGTACGGAAAGGTATAGGTGTTCGTTCTTTCCGCGTGTTGTACGAGATTGGAGTAATAGAGAATTGGGGAGGATGGTTCGATGAACCCTCGGGCAGGGAATTGAATGTGATTTGCAGAGTATCCATGTAGATGTAGATGTGGATGTAGAACAACTTATGAGCTATATCAACTTGTAACTCGGTGACAACTGCACTGACTTTCACAAACGAAGATCAGTGGACAGGTCTCGTAGAGACGAATCAGAGAATTAAACCGAAATTGCGATAAACATTAACATTTTTCAACTATACCCGGAATGTGTATTCCATGCTGAAGAATCGACCAATTTAGCCACAAGATAAAATTTTATCGTAAAACTAGCGACAGCATTAAAGAATAACAACAGTTAAGAAATCAGAAAAAAGTTTATAATTAACTGTCTGCATTTATAAACAATAATATCACCAATAGTAACGTTTCTCATATTAAAAGTATAAATCATCCGAAAACTAGTAAGTGTACTAAACATCTATACTGGGCACTGAAAAGTTTATAAATGTTGGAAGCGATTTAATATATAATACTTGTATATCTCGGCAGACTTTTATTTTTACTAGATCAGGAAGCAAATATACTTGATTTGGCTCATGAGATCTATGCGACACTATTAATACATGTACACCACTTTAGCTCAAGCAGACTTGTTTGGGTGGTATTTGCGAACAGTCTCTGTGTGAGAAGGATGAGGGGTGAGTAAGTCACTTCGTGAAAGTATTGAGATTTTTTTAAGTGCCGAGTTGTGGACTTATTTCGCGTATGTCGCCAGTGAACACTTCAAAATATTGTCGCATCGACGATTTGGAAAATTATCGCACGTGTCGCCGGTAAACATCTAGTAAGATTTTCGAGCTGTGGTGTTATTTTTTTCTAGGGGAAGGATTCCGAAGTCTCATATATTTACGTCTCATCTAGAGTGTGAATCCGGACTTGTGAGAACTTTAACTTGAATCTTAAACAAGTTGAACTTTCTTTTTCGGGACTCTGGCGTGAGTACTGACCTAGGTGAGATACTGCCTGGTTATTTTCGTTCCCGCACAGGATAAACATTCATCCTTGGATATTGATTAAATTTGTTTCGCCGGTCATAAGGAAAATAAATCTAATAATTTCGTGAAACTCAAATCCCTGTGAGCTCTGAACCTTATTACGCAAATCCATGCTTGCATTTTTTACTCGTAACTGTAATTTTCTATTGAATAATTTCGAGAAATGCGACGTCTAAATGCTTGGTCCCTAGAAGTTACCACAGCCAGACTTTAGAAAAAATCATCCTTTCACTGTGGCCCGTGACGGTGTGCTACTAACTCAAACTTTAATAAGAAGATAATTTGCTCAGTAATTCTGGGGCTCAGAGCTGTTTCAGTGATCCTCTGGATATTGACTGAGTTCAGTACTTCAGTTTTACATTCACATTTTCAAGTTAGCTCGTGCACGTAAGAATTGGTAGACAGTGAAGTACAGTCGCAACAGTTCTACGAAATTCGTGCCAGGAGAGAACTGACCAGTATCTGCAACCACTCCCGGTGAAAATAATTTCGACCGTAGGGTAGACCGCCCTTTTAACGCTGACGTGTGGCGTATAGCCGCAATTGATCGCGCTTGGAGTAGCCGAGAAATTTGCAATTTAGGTGTAATTGTCATCGACCTGGTTGCTGGCACGGAAGACACTGCTGCTGTATCAGTTCTGGTCGAGGGGCCTGCAACCCACAGTAATTACGGCAAACATGTCCCATCCCGTCGGTGGAAATACGTTTGGCTGCATTGCAAATAAGCATGAGACACTCCCCTCCCTCTTTTCTCTCTCTGAACACATCAGGAACCAGCTTTCGAAACTAGCCAGAGCTCCCAGTCAGAGTAAACGGCCATGTAACTTACAGGGCCTGCACGCGTGCGGTGCTCCTGCACATGTGCAACTTCCGGGTCACAGCGTGCACGCCGAAGCCGTCAGCGTTCACGTAGTGCATGCTTCTACGCACAGATGTCGCTTTATCCACTTGCTGAGATACTCTGAACCGGCCCATTCTAGTGCTCTTTCCACAGCTTGCAAGCCAACCATGGGAAGGTATTTCGCGTATTAAATATTCAAAATACTGTCACAGTCTACTCATTGAGACGTCTACTTTTATGTTAACAATTTAACCCAGTAAGACGAGTAATACAGTTAACAACCGTGGGTTTTTATTAAGGCAGCTTGACTGACGGCACGTAAACACGCGTAATGTTTTTGATCTAGTATTTAAGAAAGAGAGCACTTAGCGATTTCCAACGAACCTTAGTGATGATTTCAAATAACATTAAACCAATGCAAGGTTTCCTATAACTAATTCTCGGTGCCATCAGTTACACCCACATAATTTCTGCCTCACTGACCTCGTAACAGTATGACAACCGCAGACCTCTCGATGATGACCTGTACCATTATTGATATATCTTTCATCAGTTCCGTGTGAAATCAGTATAATAACCGACAATTAGATGAATGTTATGTTTTATGGACTTCAGCTGAGCGTAGCCCTACACACATTAAAAAAATGGACCCTAAATGTAAGTATACAACAATCGGTTTAATGACCAATTTTCCTGATAATAATGTAACATGGAGCAGAATGAGGCAATAATGCACAGTTAGTAAACAATAATTTTTAATTATGAAAGGAATAAATACAAACATGTTTATCACTGGTCATGAGAAATGATATAGTTAATATCGGGCACAAAAGCACGGCTCACTGACAAACGCAAGCAGTTGCGGGAGATTTTCATCACTGATGCTTGATCGAAACGTCTGACAACATAGATCTTCCGTCCTTTGCTTTTTCACAGTACCATCCATTTCTCAGTACTTCTCTGTTCAAGTTACGGTCACCAGGGGTAAACGAGACTGGGTATGTTGCGCTCTTGCTTGTACCACATAAACAGGGAAGTGGAGCCGCCGCCGTTCATTTAGGACACAGGTCTAATAACAGATGTCGCTGTCGCTCGCTGTCGCACACGTGCGCACATGTGCAGCACTTCCGCACGTCTGCACACTGTGCAGCGTTTGGCCGGCCCAGATGTAACACGATATAAACTGTTACATTTTTACTAGAGAGTTTGTGACATTGCTGGAAGACATGTTAAAAAGTGAGTAGCAGTTTTACCAATCCGCCTGTGGCCATCAAATTGGTAAAGATAGTGTGAGGATTCCTTCAAAAGTGGGAAGGAGCGGAGCAGTGCAACGAGGTTACTACATTCCATCCTACACACGAACCATACTGGGCACATCAGGAAATAAATTACTGACACATACAATCGCACAAGCACACTGAGAGTGGGAAAGATCTGCCAGTACTCCCAGGCAGAATAAAAATATGAGTAACTCTTGTAGTAAAAGTGTGCAACATCTAAGACTGAGCAAAGGCCACATTGCAACAAAAGAAAACTATTTTTACTCACCAAGTCATAGACTCAGACATGTCATTACACCTCTGCAGCTCTAAGATAAAATGGGGCAGTAGAGAACTGCAGCGTTCAGGAGTCGCCTGTCGATAAACCTCCAAAAACACTGTGGATGAGGTGAGGATGAAATTTTCACTCTACAGCGGAAACTTTCTGGCATATTAAAAGTGTGTCCCAAGTTCAAGTCTCTGTCCGGCACACAGTTTTATTCTGCCAGTAAGGTTGATAACAGTGCACACTCCGCTGCGGAGTTAAAATTTCATTCTGGATACAGTACATTGTCTATATTTTTTGCCCCCGATCTTGTAGCGGTGTACCGTAGGTCTCTAGAAGAGCGTAGCGTACCAAAGGATTGGAAAAGGGCACAGGTCATCCACGTTTTCAAGAAGGGATGTCGAACAGATGTGCAGAACTATAGACCTATATCTCTAACGTCGATCAGTTGTAGAATTTTGGAGCACGTATTAAGTTCGAGTATACTGACTTTTCTGGAGGATAGAAATCTACTCTCTAGGAATCAGCATGGGTTTCGAAAAAGACGGTAGTGTGAAACCCAGCCCGCGCTATTCGTCCACGAGACTCAGAGGGCCATAGACACGGGTTCACAGGTAGATGCTGTTTTTCTTGACTTCCGCAAGGCGTTCGATACAGTTCCCCACAGTCGTTTAATGAACAAAGTAAGAGAATATGGACTATCAGACCAATTGTGTGATTGGATTGAAGAGTTCCTAGATAACAGAACGCAGCATGTCATTCTCAATGGAGAGAAGTCTTCCTAAGTAAGAGTGATTTCAGGTGTGCCGCAGGGGAGTGTCGTAGGACCGTTGCTATTCACAATATACATAAATGACCTTGTGGATGACATCGGAAGTTCACTGAGGCTTTTTGCGGATGATGCTGTGGTATATCGAGAGGTTGTAACAATGGAAAATTGTACTGAAATGCAGGAGGATCTGCAGCGAATTGGCGCATGGTGCAGGGAATGGCAATTGAATCTCAATGTAGACAAGTGTAACGTGCTGCGAATACATAGAAAGATAGATCCCTTATCAGTTAGCTACAAAATAGCAGGTCAGCAACTGGAAGCAGTTAATTCCATTAATTATCTGGGAGTACGCGTTAGGAGTGATTTAAAATGGAATGATCATGTAAAGGTGATCGTTGGTAAATCAGATCCCAAACTGAGATTCATTGGAAGAATCCTAAGGAAATGCAATCCGAAAACAGAGGAAGTAGGTTACAGTACGCTTGTTCCGCCACTGCTTGAATACTGCTCAGCAGTGTCGGATCCGTACCAGATAGGGTTGATAGAAGAGATAGAGAAGATCCAACGGAGAGCAGCGCGCTTCGTTACAGGATCATTTAGTAATCGCGAAAGCGTTACGGAGATGATAGATAAACTCCAGTGGAAGACTCTACAGGAGAGACGCTCAGTAGCTCGGTACGGGCTTTTGTTGAAGTTTCGAGAACATAACTTCAACGAAGAGTCAAGCAGTATATTGCTCCCTCCAAAGTATATCTCGCGAGGAGAGCATGATGATAAAATCAGAGAGAATGGAGCCCACACAGAAGCATACCGACAATCCTTCTGTCCACGAACAATGCGAGACTGGAATAGAAGGGAGACCCGATAGAGGTACTCAAGGTACCCTCCGCCACACACCGTCAGATGGCTTGCGGAGTATGGATGTAGATGTAAATGTAGATGCAGATGTCGAGGTATGGTACTGTATCCTGCCATTAACGAATATTGCATTGAAACTACAGTACTCCACAGCATGTATACATCTAGGTAAAAATAAAAGAGCTTGAGGTTTCCAATTTTAGGAGTTGTAACAGGGAAAGATGTCATCATCAAATGTCATGATCAACAAATAAGCTCCATTATATGCCAATAAAATAACTACAGAACCAAGTTAAAACAGCATATACGAAAATATTACAGATAATGGTTTACTTAGCACATTGTTTCCATTACGGAACATGAAGACATAGTTTGACCTATACCTTACACCAGCGAGACGGTCATGACTCAACAGGTGGATGGCTGTGCATCGCGTACTCAGATATACTATCACTTGACTTTTCCGTATTCTTAACAGTAGCAAAAAATAAATAAATAAAATAAAGCAGTTGCGAAGTTTTTATATCCCGTGCAGATTTTGAAATGTGATTAGTTAACGATGATGAGATAGTAATCCAGATGTACGGCATTGTATACCACCAGGAAGTAGTCAACAGTATAACTGTCAGCATTGCTGTATGGTAGATCGTGTAATTGATTTCCAAGTTACGTAATTAATCTACGGACATACAGAACATAGTTTTATAACCAAATAACAGGGGTATCCGGCATCGCTCAGGGGGTTGACATGAGATTATGAGGTAGTTGGAATAAAAGCATAAACTTTAAAGTATAACAGGTAAAAAAATTTATTGTACACATACGCTAACTATTTACAATACCCATTTATAAACAATTTTTTTCATTTTGTTATCCAGGATTTAAGTGTACGATTTCCTACTCGTGGAAACGCTATGTATAGCTGACCGTGAAAGAAGCGGGAGTCTTTGAGTTTGCTGGCGCAATACTTTAGAGTTTGTTTGTCCTTGGGCTTTGTTAACTGTAAAGCTGCTGACTAATTTGATTGGAAACTGCAGTCTTTTAAAATTGGAATTGCACTTCAGTAGAGATCAGTGGTATTCTGGGGATAGATAGTGCGTGTCCTTTGTACTTTCCACCCATAACTTCGCTTTGGATGACATTATTCGATAACTGTTTGACGACCATCCCTGTTCCATTACATAGTTTTGGTCAGCTAAGATTTGTGAGTAGTATGACTGGAGACACAATTTTAAGTCGATGGCAGTGTAATGGCATTTCTGGTACTTGCAAAGAATTAGGAAGTTCTGTGGGGAAGTTCACACTTTCTCCAAGTTTACCATCGCGTCGATCGATTTGTACATTCTCTCTTCATCTGTAGTTTTCTTTTGAACATTAAAGTTGATATAGTCAACAACATTAATTTTAGTTGCCGAAATTGCCCTTTTAAATAGCCAGTCCCGATTGGTATAGTCGTGAGCAGTGTCTGGAAAACTTCCGTCATTGAGTTCGTTTTCAGCAGTGGCTATGTTGCAAAAATCACTATTGAATGTAATGAGGCCGGTCGTCTGATCAGTAGGATATGAGCCTTCGCCTATTTTTCAGAGTTTTTGTTTCGAAGTTTTTGTATGGGTGGCCAGACACGCGATATTTTAAGCATGCATTGATCTCGTCTGCTGGTGTTGACTTGGGTATGAGTGGAAGTGTTTGTCGTAAATCTGCTGAAAGTGTGAGGAGAGCTCCTCCGATCACTTTAGAACTTCCTCGCAAGTCTTCTAATGTTTTGTGCATGGCTTCGAGCGATATTTTAAATGCGATTGTGCATTCATCCCAGAAGATAATTTTAGCTTGCTTTAGTTCAGCCCGTCTAGATGGTCTGGTGATTTTACATACCGGGAACTGTTCTTCGGCTATATTCTACGACAGATGTAGGGCGGAATGGGCAGTTCGTCCTCCTTCCATAAGCGTGGTTGCAATGCCGGATGAAGCCATTGAGGTGCATTCGAGGCTTAACCAGAAAGTAATGCACCTCACTTTTTTTTTCTCAGCCGAAAACGTTACGTATGTGTTATTTGAAGTCTCATGAGTGAGCGCGCCCAGTTTCCGTCATTTCCGACAGTTGGTGTAGCACCAGAACAGTTTGAAATTGGCGTCTGTAGGTGATGTACCTTAGAAACAACGTGCCGTCATTGAATTTCTCACTGCAGAGAAAGAAATTGTGAGAAATATTCAGAAACGCTTGTGCAAAGCCTATGGAGCATCTGCTGTGGGTAGAAGTACAGTTAGTCGCTGAGCACGGAGGGTGAGGTCATCAGAAGGCAGGTCGGCGGAGCTCCACGATTTGCAGCGCCCGGGGAAACCATCCACAACTGTCACATATGGCATGTTGCAGGGAGGTGACGTTGGCTTTCACAAGGACAGACACATTACGACTCGGCAGCTGGCGCTTCACCTGTCAATCAGAAAAGGAAGTTCACACAGTGAAGCACTGGCTTCTCCACCAAGACATGGGTTGGTACCGATAGGGCATACACGCCCTTGTTTCGGGCTGGAGGAAGGCCATAGAACGGAATGGAGATTACGCGGAAAAATAGGGCGTGCTGATAAAACACCATTATTTCTTGTGTGTAATTCTCATTATGCTCAATATGGAATTGTTGAAAAAAAAAAAATGCGGTGCATTACTTTCTGGGCAAGCCTCGTGTTTCCGTCAGCAATATATTTATTAGAAACGATATCTCGGTGCCGCCTCACGCGTCCAAGTAAATAATTCCGCCAATGTTGTTGTCGATCTGGTCCATGATGACGATGTAAATTTCCTTTTGGTCGTCACTGAGGAGTGATTTGTTGTGAGTAATGTATTGGAGTAGACCGTTGATGTTGTAGCTTTTTTCTTTCCTAATTTCGAAGTTTAATACACTGACAGCATCTTTTCGTGTTTCTTGCATACCATGTTGTACTAAGGTCTAGTTGTTTATTGCTAAACATTTATCTTCTAGGCGCATGAGTGTTTTATCGAAGATGTCGTCGTTGAAATCGATGATCAGTTCAGGACGAGCTTGTCGGATTCGGTAGAGTATGTCATCACTCATTCCCTCTCTGAAGGATTCCCATAGCTGTCTGAATTCTATGGGTTACATGCTGTTACAATTATAGCGAATGAGAATCTGATTTGTTCGGCTGAGTCTGTGAATGATGCTTCTTGGAGTGTTGATTCCCAGTGGTTGTCGTTTTCCTGTAGTCCGTCTGGCATAGGTAACCGTTAATAGTCTTGAGCTCTGTGAAACCTTTTGGTCTCTGTATTTCGTGTAGCAACATCCGGAGATAGAAACTTTCGGTGTTGTTCGGAAGCACAGTGTGTACTCGGCCTAGCGCGCCAGTTTTAATGATTCCTGGATGATCTTCCACTGGAGTTCCTTGTTTTGTCGCTCAAAGATTTTTCTTGTTGTGTTCCACGTATAATAAGGTAGGAACGTCGACAAATAGTAATATTTTCGAGAATGTATCCGTTTGGCACAGCTGTTAAAAAGGGTGTTAACGTTGTGTTCTGAGGTGGGTAGCTTGTAATTATTCTAGCTGTGTCGTTTGTGAAGTAAACTATCTGTCCATTCTCCAAATGTACTGCCAAATGTTGCACAGTTAGGTCGCGTTCGTGTACTGGAAAACCGAAAATCCGCCATTCTTATTCGTTGCTGCTATTGTATCTTGCCATTGGGTACATGAGGATATCGTCGTTTCTGTTTTGTTGTGCTTCTTCTTTGGCTATTCGAAATACTGTCATTTCACAGCCTTTTTTCACATACGTACAGCCATATTTGGTGGATTTCACTGAATTGCAGTATTCTACGTTTATAACTGCTTGGAACATTTTGGAAAGTAGTGTTTTATATGGTACTACCCATCGATTCCACCCCCATGAACCATGTACCTTGCCGTTGGTGGGGAGACTTGCGTGTCTCAGCGATACAGATAGCCGTACCGTAGGTGCAACCACAACGGAGGGGTATCTGTTGAGAGGCCAGACAAAAGTGTGGTTCCTGAAGAGGGGCAGCAGCCTTTTCAGTAGTTGCAGGGGCAACAGTCTCGATCATTGACTGATCTAGCCTTGTAACACTAACCAAAACGGCCTTGATGTGCTGGTACTGCGAATGGTTGAAAGCAAGGGGAAACTACAGCCGTAATTTTTCCCGAGGGCTTGTAGCTTTACTGTATGGTTAAATGATGATGGCGTCCTCTTGGGTAAAATATTCCGGAGGTAAAATAGTCCCCCATTCGGGTCTCCGGGCGGGGACTACTCAAGAGGACGTCGTTATCAGGAGAAAGAAAACTGGCGTTCTACGGATCGGAGCGTGGAATGTCAGATCCCTTAATCGGGCAGGTAGGTTAGAAAATTTAAAAATGGAAATGGATAGGTTAAAGTTAGATATAGTGACAATTAGTGAAGTTCGGTGGCGGGAGGAACACGACTTTTGGTCAGGTGAATACAGGGTTATAAATACAAAATCAAATAGGGGTAATGCAGGAGTTGGTTTAATAATGAATAAAAAAATAGGAGTGCGGGTAAGCTACAACAAACAGCCTAGTGAACGCATTAGGGTGGCCAAGATAGACACGAAGCCCACGCCTACTACAGTAGTACAAGGTCATATGCCAACTAGCTCTGCCAATGATGAAGAAATAGAAGAAATATATGATGAAATAAAAGAAATTATTCACGAAAATTTAGTAGCCATGGGTGACTGGAATTCGGTAGTAGGACAAGTGAGAGAAGGAAACATAGTAGGTGAATATGGATTGGGGGTTAGAAATGAAAGAGGAAGCCACCTGGTAGAATATTGCACAGAGCATAACTTAATCATAGCTAACACTTGGTTCAAGAATCATAAAAGAAGGTTGTGTACATGGAAGAAGCCTGGAGATACTGACAGGTTTCAGATAGATTGTATAATGGTAAGACAGAGATTTAGGAACCAGGTGTTAAATTGCAAGACATTTCCAGGGGCAGATGTGGACTCTGACCACAGTCTATTGGTTATGAACTGTAGATTAAAACTGAAGAAACTGCAAAAAGGTGGGAATTTAAGGAGATGGGACCTGGATAAGCTGAACGAACCAGAGGTTGTACAGAGTTTCAGGGAGAGGATAAGGGAACAATTGATAGGAATGGGGGAAAGAAATAGAGTAGAAAAAGAATGGGTAGCTTTGAGGGATGAAGTAGTGAAGGCAGCAGAAGATCAAGTAGGTAAAAAGACGAGGGCTAGTAGAAATCCTTGGGTTACAGAAGATATATTGAATTTAATTGATGAAAGGAGAAAATATAAAAATGCAGTAAATGAAGCAGGCAAAAAGGAATACAAACGTCTCAAAAATGAGATCGACAGGAAGTGCAAAATGGCAAAGCAGACATGGCTAGAGGACAAATGTAAGGATGTAGGGGCTGATCTCACTGGGGGTAAGATAGATACTGCCTACAGGAAAATTAAAGACACCTTTGGAGAAAAGAGAAACACTTGTGTGAATATCAAGAGCTCAGATGGAAACCCAGTTCTAAGCAAAGAAGGGAAAGCAGAAAGGTGGAAGGAGTATATAGAGAGTCTATACAAGAGCGATGTACTTGAGGACAATATTATGGAAGTGGAAGAGGGTGTAGATGAAGATGAAATGGGAGATATGATTCTGCGTGAAGAGTTTGACAGAGCACTGAAAGACCTGAGTCGAAACATGGCCCCGGGAATAGACAACATTCTCTTAGAACTACTGACAGCCTTGGGAGAGCCAGTCCTGACAAAACTCTACCATCTCGTGAGCAAGATGTATGAGACAGGTGATATACCTTCAGACTTCAAGAAGAATGTAATAATTCCAATCCCAAAGAAAGCAGGTGTTGACAGATGTGAAAATTACCGAACTATCAGTTTAATAAGTCACTGCTGCAAATTATTAACGCGAATTCTTTAAAGACGAATGCAAAAACTAGTGGAAGCCGACCTTGGGGAAGATCAGTTTGGATTTCGTAAAAATATTGGAACACGTGAGGCAATACTGACCCTACGACATGTCTTAGAAGCTAGATTAAGGAAATTCAAACCTACGTTTCTAGCATTTGTAGATTTAGAGAAAGCGTTTGACAATGTTGTCTGGAATACTCTCTTTCATATTCTGAAGGTGGCAGGGGTAAAATACAGGGAGCGAAAGGCTATTTACAATTTGTACAGAAACCATGTCGCAGTTATAAGAGTCGAGGGATATGAAAGGGAAGCAGTGATTTGGAAGGGAGTGAGACAGGGTTGTAGCCTCTTCCCGATGTTATTCAATCTGTATATTGAGCAAGCAGTGAAGGAAACAAAAGAAAAATTCGGAGTAGGAATTAAAATCCATGGAGAAGAAATAAAACTTTGAGGTTCGCCGATGACATTGAAATTCTGTCAGAGACAGCAAAGGACTTGGAATAGCAGTTGAACGGAATGGACAATGTCTTGAAGGGGGGATATAAGATGAACACCAACAAAATCAAAGCGAGGATAATGGAATGTAGTCAAATTAAGTCGGGTGATGCTGAGGGAATTAGATTAGGAAATGAGTCATTTAAAGTAGTAAAGGAGGTTTGCTATTTGGGGAGCAAAATAACTGATGATGGTCGAAGTAGAGAGGATATAAAATGTAGACTGGCAATGGCAAGGGAAGTCTTTCTGAAGAAGAGAAATTTGTGAACATCGGGTATAGATTTAAGTGTCAGGAAGTCGTTTCTGAAAGTATTTGTATGGAGTGTAGCGATGTATGGAAGCGAAAAATGGACGATAAATAGGTTAGACAAGAAGAGAATAGAAGCTTTCGAAATGTGGTGCTACAGAAGAATGCTGAAGATTAGATGGGTAGATCACATAACTAATGAGGATGTATTGAATAGGATTGGGGGAAGAGAAGTTTATGGCACAATTTGACTAGAAGAAGGGATCGGTTGGTAGGATATGTTCTGATGCATCAAGGGATCACCAATTTAGTATTGGAAGGCAGCGCGGAGGGTAAAAATCGTAGAGGGAGACCAAGAGATGAATACACTAAGCAGATTCAGAAGGATGTAGGTTGCAGTAGGTAGTGGGAGATGAAGAAGCTTGCACAGGATAGAGTAGCATGGAGAGCCGCATCAAACCAGTCTCAGGACTAAAGACCACAACAACAACAACCCATCGATTATCTATTTCCAGTTCGTCTCCGCCTCGTATTCGTGTTTCTTCCGTGAAGCCATCGTTTTTGGGTGACTGTCTTCTGTATTTGTGACAGCCATCAACTCTGGTTTGTGTGTCGTTCAGGAAAGGTTTCGGGTATTTTTTTGTACATTTTCCATCTCTCGTACATGGTATATTGGGATTTAATGGTCCTGAAGGTCCGTTTATCGTATTTTCCCTGCAATGTCGTACAGTTCCTGATTTTCTTACGGATTGGGATATTCATCTTGAATTATTTTGCCGATATGTGTGGAATGAATTCTACCAATCAGCCATATGAGACTGCGTGAGTGAGGCAGTCCTTGTTTTTTTCCATTCGTCGGTGAACATCTAGTATCTAATAGTTCCGAAGATGTGGTAATTTATGATAACTTCAACAAATCTCATTTCTTTTTGTCGGAAAACTCGGACAATTTTGTCGTATCCATTCGTGGAGGCTTGTCCGTACCTTAGTTCTTTCATTTCTGGCCACGACGAGATGCATCTGAATGTTACGAAGAGGTCAGGTCGTCTATACTTTCTAATGTGGGTCATGGCATCTTGAGTGTATTCGTGTTTTTGTCTCGGACTTTTTATATATGATGAGGGTAAGATTGCCATTGTTCCAATGTCCTCAACGACTCCGTCAATTTTGATTGCCTCTCGAAGGTGGATTTACTCCTCGGTCCATAGTTTCTTCTTACAAAGTCTCATGTAAAGCAGCCGTTTCGTTCTATTTTTGTATACACATGCACCAGGAACTGTTGGAATAAACGGCGAGTATTGAGAGTGTGATTGTATGTTTCATTGTCTCAGTGGTGAGGCAAGAACTCCTTGGAAGTAGCACACTTGTTTGTTTCTAAGCCTTTTTCAGGTTGGATTTGTTTCACATCAAAATGATATCCTTCCTCTCCGTGCAGAAATATTAATGGGTATTGGAGAGCACCATATGAACAGTGTGTCTCTGCAATGCGTTGTAGTCCATCTCTTCTTCGTTGTAGAATTATATCACGGCTTGCGTTTTCATTGCCCACAATTACAATGGTGACTTCGTCTATCTAAGGTGCATTAAATCGAAGTTATTGTTCTCCATGTGGTCTATTTTGGCTCGAATTATAACTTTATGGTCATCAGAAATCGTTCGGTCTAATGCTGCCTTGAATACGTCAGTTGAATCCATTCGTGTAAGTTCCTCTTTATATCTCGGACTACCTCTCGTCTCAATACACAGACATTTCTTCATTTACGACGAAATATATTTGCAGAAACTTATGGTCTTCGCTGCCTAGTGGCAGTAATGATCCCATGTTGTGATAGGTTTGTCCTTGGAAAGATAAAAAAACAGTCATTTGGAAGCAGGTGTTATACGCCTTTTTATTCTGAATAAAGTATTTTGATTCTGATGTTTCCCCGGTGATGCAGTTCCTGCGTGGGGGCTTCCAGTGATGTTAACCTAATTTTTCCCTTTAAGCAACGGAATCCTGGTGTTTTTCTATTGAATTTTTTCGCGTTGCAACATTGGCAGATGTTATCCACTTTTCCAATTACGACGTGTTTGTGTTTGTTATATTCTCTCGTCTGGCCGTACTGGAATGCTTCATTTGTTACGTTGTACTGTTCACTTGTATTCGTCCGCTCTTCTCGTAGGGTTATATTTTCAAGGCTAGCTTGAGTTCGTAGTCTTTCATTATAAGATGTCGCAATTTTTGATTCTTAAATCCGTTCATTTCACTTTTCTTCTGTTTCTCTGCTTCTCATGGTGCCCATTCTCGTTCGTTGCGCACTTAAGCATTCGTCGCGCTCTTCATCTGTTTTGTTTTGTCGTTGTTCTTTTTGTTTTCGCCGTTTGGCTTCAGAAATGGCAAGATCCCCCCTCTTTTACGTTTGAGCATTGTCTAAAATATACACTCCTGGAAATTGAAATAAGAACACCGTGAATTCATTGTCCCAGAAAGGGGAAACTTTATTGACACATTCCTGGGGTCAGATACATCACATGATCACACTGACAGAACCACAGGCACATAGACACAGGCAACAGAGCATGCACAATGTCGGCTCTAGTACAGTGTATATCCACCTTTCGCAGCAATGCAGGTTGCTATTCTCCCATGGAGACGATCGTAGAGATGCTGGATGTAGTCCTGTGGAACGGCTTGCCATGCCATTTCCACCTGGCGCCTCAGTTGGACCAGCGTTCGTGCTGGACGTGCAGACAGCGTGAGACGACGCTTCATCCAGTCCCAAACATGCTCAATGGGGGACAGATCCGGAGATCTTGCTGGCCAGGGTAGTTGACTTACACCTTCTAGAGCACGTTGGGTGGCACGGGACACATTCGGACGTGCATTGTCCCGTTGGAACAGCAAGTTCCCTTGCCGGTCTAGGAAGGGTAGAACGATGGGTTCGATGACGGTTTGGATGTACCGTGCACTATTCAGTGTCCCCTCGACGATCACCAGTGGTGTACGGCCAGTGTAGGAGATCGCTCCCCACACCATGACGCCGGGTGTTGGCCCTGTGTGCCTCGGTCGTATGCAGTCCTGATTGTGGCGCTCACCTGCACGGCGCCAAACACGCATACGACCATCATTGGCACCAAGGCAGAAGCGACTCTCATCGCTGAAGACGACACGTCTCCATTCGTCCCTCCATTCACGCCTGTCGCGACACCACTGGAGGCGGGCTGCACGATATTGGGGCGTGAGCGGAAGACGGCCTAACGGTGTGCGGGACCGTAGCCCAGCTTCATGGAGACGGTTGCGAATGGTCCACGCCGATACCCCAGGAGCAACAGTGTCCCTAATTTGCTGGGAAGTGGCGGTGCGGTCCCCTACGGCACTGCGTAGGATCCTACGGTCTTGGCGTGCATCCGTGCGTCGCTGCGGTCCGGTCCCAGGTCGACGGGCACGTGCACCTTCCGCCGACCACTGGCGACAACATCGATGTACTGTGGAGACCTCACGCCCCACGTGTTGAGCAATTCGGCGGTACGTCCACCCGGCCTCCCGCATGCCCACTATACGCCCTCGCTCAAAGTCCGTCAACTGCACATACGGTTCACGTCCACGCTGTCGCGGCGTGCTACCAGTGTTAAAGACTGCGATGGAGCTCCGTATGGCACGGCAAACTGGCTGACACTGACGGCGGCGGTGCACAAATGCTGCGCAGCTAGCGCCATTCGACGGCCAACACCGCGGTTCCTGGTGTGTCCGCTGTGCCGTGCGTGTGATCATTGCTTGTACAGCCCTCTCGCAGTGTCCGGAGCAAGTATGGTGGGTCTGACACACCGGTGTCAATGTGTTCTTTTTTCCATTTCCAGGAGTGTAAATCAAACTTAATTTTTTTAACAGTTTCTTACAATACCACAACTTGCCAAATAAGTTAGAAATCAGATTAATAATGTTTCTCAGGCAGCATATGCTCGCTTTATCGGGCAACAACAAAGTTATTGACTGTGGATGATATTGTCAGAATGGAAATAATGAAGTCACTGTAAAAAAGTCATTAATTTTGGCACTTATCTTGAATGGATTCCCACGTAGATTTCGTCGAAATTATTATGCCTCATCTTGTTGATTCTAGGGTGATTCCACTTTGACTGCTAGAAGGTCCAGATATGTATTTTAGCAATATTTGGAGACCTAACAAATGCGTTTTTCAGGAAATTCTTAATGATCAAACAATCCCAGACCAGAACAATGGCATCGTAGAAATAATTTTTGACTTGGTATTCACGATCTAGGTTTTTATTAAACTTCTTGTAAATTCAGATATACTTCTTCTTAATTGTCACACCATCAAGAAAACAGTTATGTTTCGGTCTTCATATATTTAATTTCCACTTTAACCAAACACAAGACTTGACTGTTCTTTTACAAAGCGGAATAACAACTTAATTTCGGCAAAGTGAAACAAAGAATACTTTGTGCGCATTCCCGCCTAAACGGTTACAAGTAAGTCAAAGATTATGACAGTCTCACAGAAATGAAAACACACAAGATCCATATCAATGTAATACAGGGTGTTACAAAAAGATACGGCCAAACTTTCAGGAAACATTCCTCACACACAAATTAAGAAAAGATGTTATGTGGACATGTGTCCGGAAACGCTTAATTTCCGTTTCAGAGCTCATTTTAATTTCGTCAGTACGTACTGTACTTCCTCGATTCACTGCCAGTTGGCGCAATTGAAGGAAGGTAATGTTGACTTCGGTGCTTGTGTTGACATGCGACTCATTGATCTACAGTACCAGCATCAAGCACATCAGTACGTAGCATCAACAGGTTAGTGTTAATCACGAATGTGGTTTTGCAGCCAGTGCAATGTTTACAAATGCGGAGTTGGCAGATGTCCATTTGATGTATGGATTAGCACGGGGCAATAGCCGTGGCGCGGTACGTTTGTATCGAGACAGATTTCCAGAACGAAGGTGTCCCGACAGGAAGACGTTCGAAGCAATTGATCGGCGTCTTAGTGAGCACGGAATATTACAGCCTATGACTCGCGACTGGGGAAGACCTAGAACGACGAGGACACCTGCAATGGACGAGGCATTTCTTCGTGCAGTTGACGATAACCCTAATGTCAACGTCAGAGAAGTTGCTGCTGTACAAGGTAACGTTGACCACGTCACTGTATGGAGAGTGCTACGGGAGAACTAGTTGTTTCCGTACCATGTACAGCGTGTGCAGGCACTGTCAGCAGCTAACTGGCCTCCACGGGTACACTTCTGCGAATGGTTCATCCAACAATGTGTCGATCCTCATTTCAGTGCAAATGTTCTCTTTACGGATGAGACTTCATTCCAACGTGATCAAATTCTAAATTTTCACAATCAACATGTGTGGGCTGACGAGAATCCGCACGCAATTGTGCAGTCACGTCATCAACGCAGATTTTCTGTGAACGTTTGGACAGGCATTGTTAGCGATGTCTTGATTGAGCCCTATGTTCTTCCACCTACGCTCAATGGAGCACGTTATCATGATTTCATACGGGATACTCTATCTGTGCCGCTAGAACATGTGCCTTTACAAGTACGACACAACATGTGGTTCATGCACGATGGAGCTCCTGCACATTTCAGTCGAAGTGTTCGTACGCTTCTCAACAACAGATTCGGTGACCGATGGATTGGTAGAGGCGGACCAATTCCATGGCCTCCACGCTCTCCTGCCCTCAACCTTCTTGACTTTAATTTATGGGGCATTTGAAAGCTCTTGTCTACGCAACCCTGGTACCAAATGTAGAGACTCTTCGTGCTCGTATTGTGGACGGCTGTGATACATTACTCCATTCTCCAGGGCTGCATCAGCGCATCAGGGATTCCATGCGACGGAGGGTGGTTGCATGTATCCTCGCTAACGGAGGACATTTTGAACATTTCCTGTAACAAAGTGCTTGAAGTCACGCTGGTACGTTCTGTTGCTGTGTGTTTCCATTCCATGATTAATGTGATTTGAAGAGAAGCAATAAAATGAGCTCTAACATGGAAAGTAAGCGTTTCCGGACACATGTCCACATAACATATTTTCTTTCTTTGTGTGTGAGGAATGTTTCCTGAAAGTTTGGCCGTACCTTTTTGTAACACCCTGTATATCTATACATCGGAATACCCATACATTAATAAAGCCAAATGTGACTATTGTCACAAAAATATGTCTGTTACTTCGCGGAAATGTAGTACGATATTACTAGTATCGAGAACTGGGGTTGGAGTGCCGTAATGGTCACGTAAATAAAGAACCATTACAAGTTACAATATGTACACTTTACACACTTTATTTTAGATTTACATTCAGTCATTGCATTACTTTAATTACTGACACTTCACTGTTTGTTTTTATTCACTCACTGCGGTACTTTTTCCTCACTGATAAGAAACTGACGTTCTAAACCATGACGGATCTTGCTTTGTATTCCCCTATCAACGGGTAGCCCCATCAGTGCCGAGTTACGGAACATACCAAAAAGGCTTAGAATGGCCCACAATGTTCCAGAACGTTCGACAACATTCGAAGGTGTTCTATAATGTTGCACAGTGATCTGGGGTTTTCCGGGATGTTCCCGAACTTCATGGGATCTTCGCGAATGTTCCAGTCTATTCGAGAACATTCCAAAACATCCCGGATCATTGTGGAACATTCAGGAACATTCTGGAATGTTGTGGAACGCTCTAGAATACTCTCGAACGTTATGGAATGTTCTAGAATGCTCTCGAATGTTCTGTAATGTTCTAGAAATCTCTAGAGGGCGAAAAATCCCAGCTCATATCTTGAAACGCACACCATTCAGTTAAAAAGGGAAACTTCTTCATGGATAGGGGATAGAGGGCTACCACACCATGTAATTCCCTTGATAGTACTGCGACTCGTTTCTGAGTTTTATTGATGCTATGTCCGCGGACCTAACCGAGTCACGCACGCCCTGCCGTCGCTCAGCCCGGCCTTAGCTTCACGTCGCAGCCGCCGGAGTTTCATGGCGTTATCTCCGGCTGAAGACGTCGCGCCTTTCAATAGTTCTTGCCTGCAGCTCCCTCTATGGCCACAAGATACAACGGGAGCACAGACCTGACTCCACGGCCACTCGCTCTTACTCGCTAGCTGTGTTAATATCGAAGTGTTATTGTATAAATCTTATATGACAACCTTGGGCTTAGAACTTAGTTACGATTTGGATTGCACTGTGTATTTGTGAATTCTATTGTGAACTTCATTACGTAGATACTTGCTATGAGAGCAATAGACGGTGCCTGCTTCAGTGTGGAGAATAAAGATAAGTAATCTTCCTGATCGCTGGCGCCTTACTTTGAGACTAATCTTTTCTCGGCCATTAGATATCGCGTCACATCCCGGTCACGTCCTGCTACCAATTGCAACTTACGTTTGCCACTCCAGGCGGACATAAAAAATGGCACGCACATTGTGCACTTGATTTTATAGTATTTGTTGACCAATTATCGGGCCTGATTACGTGGAATGTGTCAACATACACACGAGGCAATAGTATTTACTTCAGTTCTCTGGAAGATGATGGGTATATACCTCATCAGTCTGGCCTAGCATTCGTAAAAGTGAAGGACAAATAATGGGATACATATTATGTTAGCAATATGACTTCAATAACAACCATCAACAAGTGCTTTGTACTGATGATGATAATATCGCAGTAGTAGCAAAACTTCTCGGGTAAAGATCATGATGACAACACTTCCAGTCACGCGATCTTGTGGTCATACCCTGTAAATGTGATTGGACTTGCAATCCAGTTACTCAGTTTTGTGTGTGTCGCGACGTGGATACACCAGGGCCATGGGATGGGATATGAGTCCAGCAACAGCACGCTCTTCCACGTGTTTGTCTGTATACATAGTGCTGCTCTCCACACCAAAAACGCGTAATTAGCGGTGTATATTTATTAAAGCATGAGCTTCAGTGTCCACAGAAACCGTAACATGCGACTCCCAAGAGAATATCACAGCTCAAGCCCAGAAGCGGTATTACATGATAATGCTACCCTAGCAATGAGGGTCGTCACAGTGCTAGGATGACTTTGATATCTTTTTGAAGTAGAACTGTGACCTGTATTTTGATAAAGTAATACGCACAATGAAGACTCTGATCATCACTATACCTGTTTTGCACCCTCTGTAGTAGTGGTAAGCCTCTCAGCGTACAATATATAATACATACGACCAACAAACAGAATGAGTTTGCGTAAGCGGTTTTCACAGTAAATAATTAAAACTATAGACAGACAAATATTGTCTTGCATTAGAACTGCACATTTCAAATACAGTTTAGTCAAATATTCTTACCGGTAGCAAAAAATACCTGAGAGTAAAGATCCAAGATGTCGGCACATTCGGTCATACCCTGTAAGTGTGGATGTAATCACACTCTGTGTGCTGCGACGTGGATACCCCAGAGCCAGGGGTACGTTTTAAGTTATTTGTTTTCAGTGTGTGTGGTGCTACCCACAACGCATAACAATGGAGAAAATTCACTTAAAGTCACCCGGGTGAACTTATAGGAAGAGTGTAATTGATAATGTTTTTAAAAATACTAATATACGACGGTAAAATGTTAAAAGTTAAATACACTGTGTGGCGACAGGAGGTCTAAAGCTGGCAGATGAACTTTCAGACGATTCTGGTGAATCAGCAGTGTCTGGTTCACAGTATTGCGGAGACATGGGCTGTAACCGTACTGACTGCATCTTCAACCATGTCTTTCCAAAATGTATTCACTCTCCACTAAAACACTCAATAGTATACTTGTCAAAAGCAGTAAATTTGCACAACTGATATTACTAGAGAGAACAATTGGAAATGGTTAAGAGTAGAATGAACGGTTTTTAAATTCAGATAAAAGACGAGCAGTAGTGCCATGTACCAATGTAAGTCATGTAGATAAAATGTATGTTGCTGTGACCAGCAGACATTTTATGACTTCCTCTGTAGCAGCATTAATATGCGACCTATATGTATAACTTTACACTGCATGCTAATATTTTTATGACTCGAAATTCATGTGACTTTGAAACGGGTCCCTTTAACTGTCAATTTGGCGAATAATTTTTTAAAACCACGTTCTATGAATTCTACAAACACCATTAGCATATGCGTAGTAGATGTCAGCAATAATCGGAAGGATCTCGATTTCAATATTTTAATAATCGTTCCATTAGTTTTTCCTGCAAGTTGCAGGCGGCTTCTCTTTCTCCCAGGATTAATGTGAGATCCACAGTCTTTTTTATGAAGCATGAAATAATATAAATTACGATATGAGAATGTAAACAATTTATGGCACTTCAGACAAGTCGAACATATCACACATCGTGCAGCCTTCTTGTTTACGTCATTCTTCACATAAACCAAACATCATTTTTACAGAGACTCCACTTGTTTTGCAAATGCGCGTCACGTAATTAGCATACAGCAGTAGCGACAATGTGTAGACAATACCGGACAGGATCCAGCTAGTGTCAAGAACTGCTGGTACTGCTATTTATAAAATCTCCAGAAATTCTAGTGTAAATTGTCAGTCTGGGTTCAGCAGATAATTAAAATTGCTATTGTGGTCTTTATCTGGGCTATTACAATTTAATTCAAATACATTGTTGTGAATTAACACACCTGTGAATACTTATTTAAGTCATTAAGTATATGTAGTTGGAAAAATGACCATTAAACTAGATCGCTCTTTGGATTTACTATTTTTGTTTGTATTTTGCATAATATCGAATTTAAAGAATATTGCATCTATCTGAGTGCTCTTTTTACTATTTTTATGAATAAACGACAAAAAGTGTTTGAGTGAATAATAAATCCGTGGTGCAATTGTTGGAGAACAGAATTTGATATTTCTTGAACAATAGCGTAACTCTACTCACTTCTATTCTCGAATTCAGGCAATGTACATATTTTTAGAGGGGTGTGAATGTCATAAACGAAGTCATTAATCATCTAATTAGTGTGAATGTAATTGTCAAACTTTTGTGACTCGTTATATGCTTCTACTGAACATTGCTAAATATTATGAAACATTTGTAAACTTACACAATAATTGTTTATAGTCGGGCATTTCTATGAAATTTTGTTTTAGATCAGGTACCACAGTTTGCAGTTAATTATTCCCCTTGATATCATCTTGTAGAACGTGTAACTTGTATGAATTAGGTGAATTAGGTTCTCTCTGTGTGGCAGAGCTCGGAGTGGACGACAGCATATAGGATAAATAACATTACCATTTTGTCATGCACACAGAACTACTGAGAGTATGAAACTTTCGTCTTGTCACCATGTCTCTTTCCAGAACGCACCGTCTTTCCACTATTATCGCATACGTGAAGTCATTCCCTCTCTTACATCTAGCTGTTAAAGCTCCTCTCAACCGATTACATAATCTGTGCAATGCTTTTCTTATTTCTAAGTGTATATGTAACTTCATGTCTCTCCCTCCTCCCTCTGTATAAACAAACAAAAAAAGAAATATTTTTTCCAAGGAATCTGCGAGATCTCTCTTACTCTTGAACAGAGATCGCTCAGATTCTGTGAGCATATGTTGCTACGATTCTAATAGTTCTCTCTTCCTTGATACAAACTTGTAGCTTTCTAAGGAAGTGTCCAAAAGATCTCCAGACACTTTGATCTAGTACTTAGGGCATGTTACAAAATAACTATCGAGTACTTCTTATGTATAAATACAGATATCCTGTATGACAACGTCGTGTCCGAATTTTATCGTATTTTTTGATGTTTTGTACCGTTTTTCCATATTTTCTCCATTTTTTTTCAAATTCTTACGATTCTTGCGTATTATTTTCATATGATAGAACAGCGTGCTGGAAAGTAATATCTCGGAATTTTCTACTCTGTTTTCAATGTCGGCTGAGATATTACATTTTGAACCTACGACTAGGTCGACTTAACCACTTCGTTGACGCGAGTTACCTCACTCTGCCGCTAGAAGGCTTCTTATTACAGCATGTAACATGGTGGTACGTAACGTAACTATGTCGTTGCGCGAGAAACAGCCTGTTGTGGTCGAGTTCTCAACCATATAAAACATTCCTCCAACTGAAATCCATAGAAGAACGAAAGCTGTGTCTGGTGATGATTGCATCGAGATCTGTAATGTGTGACCTTGGGTTGCCTGTGTGGCAGAGCTCGGAGTGGACGACACCATATAGCAACAGACGAGGCTCGAGCTGATGAGAAAATCGTCGGATAACAAAGACGCAGCTCTCAGGTAGCTCTAGCGTGTATAGGCCATCATTGCAGAACAGCGATACAGTAAATTTTGTGCATGGTAGGTACCTCGAATACTCACAACTGACATAAAACAAAGGGGATTGGACACCATTTTGACCCCTAAAACAAGGTGGCATCAATGAAGTTCTGCCATAAAGGATAACCGATCCCAAAGAAGCATGCCATCAGTAGCCATAGTCATGCTCACAGTGTTCTCGGTATTCAGTGTGTGGTGCATTTGGAATTCATGCCTATAAGCACCACCATGAACTATGGAAGGATTTGCGAGACCATCAGGAAAATGAAAAAACCAATTCAAAGAGTTTGTCCACACGTGGAGTACCTCCTCCTTTAGCATTACATTGACGGACCACACACAAGCACTGTGACACCTACCACTGTCTGATGCCTTGGGCTCAGTGTCAATGATTATCTTCTACACAGTACCAAATTGGTCCCATCCGATTTTCATCTGTTTCCAAAACTTAAAAAACATCTTCTAGGACCTCACTTTGATGGTGAAGAACCAGTGAAAAAAGAGGCAAGATTTTGGCTTTGTAAACAGAATCAAAACTTTCTACATTGACAGTACCAACACATTGGTCTCTCTTTGGGAGAAATTTGTTCCTTGCGAGGGTGATTAAGCTGACAAAAATGTTTGTAGGCACGAAGAATAAAGATGTAGAATGCTAATAAAGTTTGTTTTATTTCAAATATCACAGAATTTTCACATAAAAATTTGGAGGTATCATTTTCCAGCACGCACCCGTATTTATAAATTTACAAGTATATATATTCTTTTATTACTTACTTTACCACATGTGGGTTGCTATTGTTTTACCATTAAACTGTGATACTATGGTACAGAGGCCCAACTCAGCCAGGGCATCTAAAATTACACTACACCACACTGCGTAAACTGCGGTGAAGTAGTGCAATCCTGTCTCTTGGAGAGGCAGCAAAAAGTTCCAGAACGCCTTAAAAACCTACCGAACGCAGTAGCAGAGAGTCGCAACACAACAGAGTAATCAGGAAACAACAACGGCCACCTTGATTTTCGCATCAACCTCCAACACCCCAGCAAAGGACCAGCTACTACAACAGAGTGCTGTACGATACATACGAAACAAAAGATTGCACGAACTTTTAGCGAGGCAGTTTGCCAGCAAAATCAGAAGCAAGAACAGCACCTTCCACTAATCAAGACGATTTTTCAGAAACAGAGAAAGCCTTCAGTCAGCTTGGAAACCTGCTTGCCACGTTACAGCAATAATATGTCATCCACATTATAAAAAAATACGGCTAGAATATTCAACAGGCATCACGTCTAAAATCATAACCCTAATTGGAGGGCCCATGGAATTATTCTCAGCATTTTATGACAAATAGACTCCACAGCACAACAAACATCAAATTTTGTATGATCAACGTGAATGGGTAACAAACAAAGTACCAGAGGTAAATGAAATCATCGAGTAACAGAAAATATATGTTTTATTCCTGACGCAAACACACCTCAGGCGTTCTCAAAACTTTAAACCAAAGAATTCGATAGCATACAGTAACGGCGGCCACAACAGAAGAGGTCGAGGAACTGTAATCTTTATTAAATCGGAGACACCGCTCTGCAGAGAGGAAACCAACCCCTCAACTAACGTCCATGGAAGCTACAGTCATCAACATAGACACGCTACTATGGAATATCACCATAACAGTGGCATGAATCAGCCCACATATAAAACTAGAAAGTGACGATCGCCACAACTGTTTGATTCACGTTACAGAGTCATTTTGTGTGCGGATTTAAACGGTAAGACGCAGATCTGGACAGGCAAACAAACCAACAACAAAGGGGAATTGCTGTACATCTACATCTACATGGATACTCTGCAAATCACATTTAAGTGCCTGGCAGAGGGTTCATCGAACCACCTTCACAATTCTCTATTACTCCAAGCTCGTATAGCGCGCGGGAAGAGTGAACACCTATATACTTCCGTAAGAGCTCTGATTTCCCTTATTTTACCGTGGTGATCATTCCGCCCTATGTAGGTAGGTGTCAACAAAATATTTTGGCATTCGGAGGAAAAAGTTGGTGACTAGAATTTCGTGAGAAGATTCCGTCGCAACGAAAAACGCCTTTCTTTTAATGATTTCCAGCCCAAATCCTGTATCATTTTAGTGACACTCTCTCCCATATTTCGCGGTAACACAAAGCGTGCTACTCTTCTTTGAACTTTTTCGTTGTACTCCGTCAGTCCTATCTGGTAAGGATCCCACACCGCGCAACATTATTATCAAAGTTGACGGACAAGCGTAGTGTAGGCAGTCTCCTTAGTAGGTCTGTTACATTTTCTAAGTGTCTTGCTAATAAAACACAGCCCTTTGGTTAGCCTTCCCCACAACATTTTCTATGTGTTCTTTTCAATTTAAGTTGCTCGTAATTGTAATACCTAGGTATTTAGTTGAATTTCCGGCCTTTAGATTAGACTGATTTGTCGTGCAACCGAAGTTTAACGAGTTCCTTTTAGCACTCATGTGGATGACCTCACACTTTTCGTTATTTAGGGTCAACTGCCACTTTTCGCACCATTCAGATATATTTTTTTAATCGTTTTGCAGTTTGTTTTGATCTTCTGATGACTTTATTAGTCGATAAACCACAGCGTCATCTGCAAACAACCCAAAATGGCTGATCAGATTGTCTCCCAAATCGTTTATATAGATAAGGAACAACAAAGGGCCTATAACACTACCTTCGGGAATGCCTGAAGTCACTTCTGTTTTACTCGATGGCTTTCCATCAGTTACTACGAACTGTGACCTCTCTGATAGGACATCACAAATTCAGTCACATAACTGAGATGATATTCCATAAGCACGCAGTTTCACTACAACCCGCTTGTGTGGTACAGGGTCAAAAGCCTTCCGGAAATCCAGGAATACGGAATCGATCTGAAATCCCTTGTAAATAGCACTCAGCACTTCATGTGGATAAAGAGCCAGTTGTGTTTCACAGGAACGATGTTTTCTAAACCCATGTTGAGTGTGTGTCAATAGACCGTTTCTTCGAGGCAATTCATAATGTTCGAACACAATATATGTTCCGGAATCCTGCTGCATATGGGCCTGTAATTTAGTGGATTATTCCTACTACCTTTCTTGAATATTGGTGCGACCTGTGCAACTTTCCAGTCTTTGGGTACGGACCTTTCGTCGAGCGAACGGTTGTATGTGATTGTTAAGTATTAAGCTAATGCATCAGCATACTCCGAAAGGAACCTAATTGGTATACAGTCTGGACCAGAAGATATGCTCTTATTAAGTGATTTGAGTTGCTTCACTACTACGAGGATATTTACTTCTACGTTACTCATGGTGGCAGCTGTTCTCGATTCGAATTCTAGAATATTTACTTCGACTTCTTTTGTGAAGACATTTCGGAAGGCTGTGTTTAGTAAATCTGCTTTGTCAGCACTGTCTTCGATAGTATCTCCATTGTTATCGCGGAGAGAAGGCATTGATTGTTTCTTGCCGCTGACATACTTCACATACGACCAGAATCTCTTTGGATTTTCTGCCAGGTTTCGAGACAAAGTTTCGTTGTGGAAAGTGTTATAGGTGTCTCGCATTGAACTCCGCGCTAAATTTCGAGCTTCTGTAAAGGATCGCCTATCTTGGGGATTTTGCGTCTGTTTAAATTTGGCATGTTTGTTTCGTTGTTTCTGCAACATTGTTCTAACCCGTTTTGTGTACCAAGGAGGATCAGCTGCGTCGTTTGTTAGTTTATTTGGTATAAATCTTTCAATTGCTGTCGATACTATTTCTTTGAATTTAAGCCACATCTGGTCTACACGTACATTATTAATTTGGAATGAGTGGAGATTGTCTCTCAGGAAGGCGTTAAGTGAATTTTTATCTGCTTTTTTGAATAGGTATATTTTTCGCTTATTTTTGGAGGGTTTGGGGATCACAATATTCAGTCTCGCTACGACAACCCTCTGTTCACTAATCCCTATATCGGTTTTAATGTTCGTTATTAACTCAGTATTATTTGTTGCTAAGAGGTCAAGTGTGTTTTCACGACCGTGTACTATTCGCGTGGGCTCATGAACTAACTGCTCGAAATAATTTTCAGAGAACGCGTTTAGCACAATTTGGGATGATATTTTATGAGTACCTCCGGAATTAAACATGTATTTTCGCCAACATATCGAGGGTAAGTTAAAGTCGCCAAAAACTATTATCGTATGAGTCGGGTACGTGTTTGAAATCAAACTCAAGTTTTCTTTGAACCTTTAAGTAACTGTATCATCTTAACTGGGAGGTCGGTAAAAGGATCCAATTGTTATTTCATTCCGGTTTCCAACAATGACCCTCTGCCCATACTAACTCACAGGACGTATCTTCTTCAATTTCGCGACAAATTAAACTACTTCTGACAGCAACAAACACGCCACCGCCAACCGTGTTTAGCCTATCTTTTCGGAAAACCGTTACATTTTTCGCAAAAATTTCAGCTGAGCTTATATCCGGCTTTAGCCAGCTTTCAGTGCCTATAACGATTTGAACATCAGTGCTTTCTATTAGCGCTTCGAGCTCTGGGTCTTTCTCAACAGAGCTACGACAATTTACAACTGTTAAACCAATGGTTCCTCTATCTACGTTCTTCCTGTCTTCATCCTGCACCCTTTGTGACTGAAGCCCTTCTTGTGTTTTCCCGAGACCCTCTAACCTAAAGAACCGCCCATTCCACGCCACACAGCCCCTGCTACACCTGAAGCCGCCTCCTGCGTATAGTGGACACCTGACCTATTCAGCGGAACCCGAAACCCAACCACCCTTTGGCGCAAGTCGAGGAATCTGCAGCCTACACGGTCGCACATTCAGGTCCTCCACTCGGCTCTGTACCAGAGGTCCGCAATCGGTCAGTCGACTATGCTGTAAATGGTCAGCTCTGCTTTCATGTTGCAAGCAAGACTGGCAGCCTTTACCACTTCTGTTAGCCGCCCGAATCCAGAGAGAATCTCTTCTGATCCAAAGCGACACACATCATTGGTACCGACGAGAGCAACCACCTGCAGTTTGCTGCACCCTGTGCTCTTCATGCCATCCGGGAGGACCCTTTCCACATCTGGAATGACTCCACCCGGTATGCAAGCGGAGTGCACATTGGTTTTCTTACCCTCCTTGTCAGCTAAGTCCCTAAGGGGCCCCATAACGATCCTATCGTTGGAGCTCCCAACTACCAATAATCCCACCCTCTACTATTGACCGGATCTTCCAGGCTGAGTGGTTTCCTTTGAAACAGGACAGGCGACAGCATCCAGCTCAACGACAGTGTCAGCCACAAACAGCACCTCGAACCTATTTGTCAGACAAACCGGGGAGGCCTTACGTGCGGCCGCCTGGGAAGTCTTTCGCCGACTGCTTCGCCCTGGGGCGACCTCCCACTCGACCACAGGTGAGGGGTCAGCCTCAGTGCTAGCAGTAACTGGGTTGGCCACTGGTGAGGACCGATCGGAGGACTCTGACGCGCTGGACGTCCGTTGGATCCCCACGGCCGGCCCACAACGGTGGTGCCCATCCACTGCAGCCTCAAGCTGTGTAACCGAAGCCATCACAGCCTGAAGCTGAGAGCGAAGTGTCACCAACTCGGCCTGCATCCGTACACAACAACCGCAGTCCCTGTCCACACTAAAGACCGTGGAAAACTGAACTATGCAGATAAACGGACTATCCGCACGTGCTGCGCAACTCTACTGTAGACCCTGACGAAAACGCACGAACTGTGTCTAGTAATACGCAGATATTCAAAAATATTACTACCGAAGCACTCATGTGAAACAAAATAATTTGCCCCTGATATGGAACTTGTAATATGTCACAAAATCGATTTACATTCTGACGCAAACGAAAACGCGAGATTTTAAATTCACACGTAGAAACTCAAGAAACTAAACTATTAAAGCACACAGATGATACAATAAAATTCGTAAATGTCACAAAGGCTGTCTACTTATCTGTTTCTGCGTCTGTCGCGGTCGGCTACTGCTGTCTGACAGTCTAGAAAAACGGCTTCAGACAGTTATAATTTGGTCTGAACACCTATCTTACATTCAATAAGTTACATATAATCCTTCTGATGTAGTGTGTATCGCCATGATTAGGAATCTGGTTTATGTCTTCCACTTCCAGAGCGTTGATTACCTCACCTCTGACCACAACCCTGTCATTGTTTGCATCACAAGCTCATTGTTGATGGGAAGCCCTAGAAAAAGATCATCATTGACTGAAATCAGTATTCACAATGGCTGAACAACCATATAAGGCCTACAAAGATGCATCAACAGCAATAGTTTTCCAGACCCAAACCACGACTCTTTCCCATCAATGTTTCATGATCTAAAACCTCTGAAAAATCGAGCGTGAAGTAGGTGATAACTTCACAGGAACCTAGTTGACCACCAAGTTACGAAGCAACTGTCACGAGAATGAAGACGAAAATATTTGAATGAAGTCGAGAAGGCTCGCAGAATGAGTCATCTCAAGCTAAGAACCAGAAAAGTTTGGAAACTTCTCCGTAACTAGCGAGATCCTAATCCTGAGAAAACAGCTATTTCTAATGGCAAAGAATTTATTTATAACGCATTAGGAAAATCAAAACTTTTCGCTACGACGAATGAGGAAAAAAAACCAGCTTAAATCAAGAACAGCAACCAAATAACAACGAAGAGTATGAAGTGCAAATCTGCAACAAAGCACAAAGGATACGACAGAGTGGATGGCGCAGTGGTTAGCACAGTCGACTCGTATTCGGGAGCACTGTGGTTCAAACCCACTTCTGGCCACGCTGATTTAGGTTTTCCGTGATTCCCCTAAATTGCTTCAGGCTAATGCTAGGATTGTTCCTTTGCAAGGGCACGGTCGATTTGCTTCCCCACCCTCGAGTCTATCCGAGTTTGTGCTCTGTCTCTAATGATTGATCTCGACGTCGACAGGACGTTAAATCCAATTTACGCTCCTTCCCAAAAAGGATACGAAATTCATCACGTCAGGATAACCCAGAACTGACAATACCAGTAGAAGTCTGACTTATAACAAAATTCCTTGGCCTTAACTTAGCACTGCGACCAGATTGCATAACGACCATACTGCATAACAAACGAAAAAAATTAATCATCTACCGCCCAAGCCAATAAATAGTCTTACTTCCAAGAATACTTAACAGTTGCCTGATACATCATTACTAACCCACTTCATGGAAGACAACATGCTTGTTCCAATACCGAAACCAGTCAACGACAGCAAACAGCCCAACAACTAGAGACCAACCAGTGTACTCTCAGATTTGTCCGAAGTCCTCGAAACAATCATCCAAACTAGAATAAGGCCATCACTAGTGAAAGACAACATCGTGCGTACCAAACAGTTTGTATTCCAGGAGAAACCTTCCGCAGAGTCGTTACTCCCTCAAACCTCAGAGTACACTACATACAACCTCAACGGGTCACACTACGTTACAGTAATATTTCTTGACGTGGAAAAAGCGATTGATGGAGTAACCAAGCTCCTTGCTTCAACAAAGTTATCAAGCTGTTACAGCAAAATAACTGACCACTACCAAACTGAGGCAAAGTTCTACGCTACTGTCGACGGGAAAATATCTGAGACCAAGCAGATGAAATAAGCAGTTCTACAAGACTCCGTCCATTCACCAGTTCTCTTAAGTTTGTATGTCAACCACATAACAGTGCTCCTGAACTCTTGGCACAATTCACAGATGATGCTCTTTTTTTAACCTCATCCAGAAGACTAGACACGACAATACGAAGACTAAAGAACCAACCAGACGTCACGGAAGAATGTTTGGCCTACAACAAAATAAAAATCAGTACTGACAAAACAAAATATGGAAAGTGATCCTTAACAAGAGGTTGACACTGCTAAATACGGAACTCAAGTGGGCCGAAACAAGAAAATACCTTGGTATGATCATAGACATGAAACTCGTATTAGTATGTAATGTACATACCACAGAGAAGAAAAGCAAAGTTATGCAAACCGTATACATGCCACCCCCATTATTCAAAAGCAACAATCTCGACACCAGATCAGAACTACGAATACGGTGGCAATTACTGAACAATATGAAATACAGTGGTCATACCTTCTGAACGGTTTGTGTTAAGACGTTCAAACTGCACCATTCGCCGCGGGACACAATGGGAATTAGTGTGCGTATTATGGTTTGGTTTACCGACGAAGCCCACTTTCATTTGGATGGGTTCGTCAGTAAGCAATATTGGCGCCGTTAGGAGACTGAGAATACGCGTTTCACAGTCAACGGGTGACTGTGTGGTGTGCAATGTCCAGTCACGGAATAATCGCTGGGATATTCCTTGTTGGCACGCTGACTACCGATTGATACGTGAAGGTTTTGGAAGAAATTTCATCCCCATTTTCCAAGGTGAGCCTGATTTCGACAAGGTGTGGTTCATGCAAGACGGAGCTCGAACCCATCGAAGTAGGAGAGTGTTTAATGTCCTGGAGGAGCACTATGGGAACCGCACTCTGATCCTGGGGTACCCAGAGGCCACTGGCATGGGCCTCGATTGGCCGCCACATTCTGAGGATCTGAACAGGTGCGACAACTTTTGTGGGACTATATTAATGACAAGGTGTACAGCAATAATCACAAAACCATTGCAGAGCTAAACAGCCACTCAGGACGTCATCGACAGCATCGATATTCCGATACTTCAACGGGTGATGCAGAATTTCGCTATTAATCTGCACCACATCATCACTAATGACGGCAGGCAAATCGAACGTGCCATAACCTAAATTGGAATATCTGTAGTGACGTTTACATGTTGAATAAAGTGTGTGGATACCGTAGTTTGTAACTAATTTACACTTTCTTTCATATAGTTCAATTCTGTTACCCAATAAGTCTGGCTGTACGCGGTACCTTGTCACCCTGTATCTTGCAATTATAAAATCTATGACAACATATCGGTGCTTAACATGGGGGAGTTCCAGTTCGTCTAATATACATGTACTCCAACGATTCCAAAACCGATGCCTCAGATTAGCTCTCAACGCCCACGATGGAGCAGAACACAACTTCACTCAGAGATCAACAAGCCAGTTAAAGAAACAAATTACAGAACACCACTAGAAAATTAGTAGACGAAATACATACCCTGAGACCAAATTCCAGGCACCTAGAAAATGTCGGATTAGCTTAATCAGTAGAATGGCATAGAATTAGGGTCGCACTATGTGATATTGGAAACTAAGTAGGAGTTGGGGAGACCTGACGGATCAATCATTGACCAACGCCATGGAAAAGAAACTTTATATTAGTGAACAAACCGTATATCACAAAGCCCTGTAAGTCCAGCCTCCGAAGGGGGTAGTAATTAGGCAGCAACATCAATATGGCGGTAGCAAGGACGCGCCGTTAAGATTCTGGGATTCTGTATCTGCTTCGCTGCCATGGAGGTACAGTAACTCGCTCTGCTACGGCTGCAACTCGGTCGTGGTTGGTGGTTTGTGGCAACTCACCGCCATTTGCTGTGGCTTCGACTCGATATGTAGGGCGCGACAGTAAGTTTCTGAGCTCGCCCCAGACGTACGGTAACGTTCACCTTTACAGAGAAAACCAACTTTCCCCCCCAGTTGGCCTCTTTCGTGTTTTTGTGGCTTCGCAATAACTTCTTCTTCGTCTTCTTGCTTGCCTCTTGGATTTTTGTCCTTAGTGCGCTCTTTCTCCCTCAGGCATCTTCGTTCGCAAAAAAAGTAATTTTGGAAAACGTATTAACACTGACGTACAGTTATTATAATAGGAAATCATATTACGGTAATGCACCTTGCGCTGCTGGAGCGGAAAAACTCTTAGTGAGTCAGATATCCAGCTGAAACATTTCAAACGCATCTGAACGCCTCCGTTTGGTTTATTTGGTTCGTGGGGCGCTCAGCTGCGCGGTCATCAGCGAGCATACAAAGTCCCAACTTTTTCACAGTCCAATTTTTTACACAGTCCAATCGAGCCACTGTCATGAATGATGCTGAAATGATGAGGGCAATACAAACACCAGGTCCCCGGGCGGGGAAAATTCCCAACCTGGCTGTGAATCGAACCTGGGACTCAGTGATCCAGTGGCAGCAACGCTAGCCACTAGACCACGAACTGCCTACTGAGCGCCTCTGTGAGCACGCGTAACGGGTGATACTTTTCGCAGACAAGTACGTCACCTGACACACAGCTGTCACTGTCTAGCAATCCTACATTGTCATCAGCGTGCAGATGTGAAACATATTCTGCAGCTCCACATTGCCTATATTTCTTCAGTTCCTTCACATTATGTGAATCGTAATATATTCTTGATTCTGTATAAACCAGATTACATGTACTGGTTAAGATATTTTCAGAGTACAAAATGGGTTTACCTCAACATCGAAGAATAATTCTGCTGTCTCTTGCGGCGGCGCGGTTCTTTCCGTCCCATACGACGTACCTGCATCTACCTGTCAACATTGTCTCAGCAGATCATCAGTAGGGAAGCCGAGTGAAACCTACTGTACTTCGATGTGAACCAGGCTGCAATTAAAGTCCCTAATCTACGTTTCGGGAGAAGGTTTTCATACGAAATGAAAGGTTGGAAATTTTGTCCTCAATTAATATATTCTGAAACTTAGGTGAACAAGTATCACTGCCAAGCCCGTGCTAGTCTTAACACAGTCACTCACAATCCCTTTCACTCACGTTAACAAGTTTATGGTGTTGCATTTCCCGAAAACGTAATAGCTACAAAAATACTGATTGTTTTTGATTGAGAATGCTCGCCAAATATTAAGTCTGTCGGTACCTAATGCAGTCACAGTTTTTAGCCACCGACGTACTCAATACGCCACGCGGAATATATGTCTTTTCTCGTCACAAAATTCACTTAAAAATTCCGAAATTTCTACACACTCATCGGAATAATTACGCGGTCACTTTACCACACTTTTGATGTATGAAACACTACTAGATCCGGCAACTTATCTTTTCCATCGGAACTACTACTACACACGTCCGAACTGTTTCATGGGTAGGCTTCGACTCTTCCCTAGAATACTTTAAGTCTTCTCTACCAGCAGAGAAAGGCGAGCGAAGAATATTGCTTTAATATTGGTCAGTTTACTCAACAGCCAATAGCATAACAACACTCTCCCGCGTCAATCCGTGCTTTTCATCAATAACCAATCGCAAAATAGTAAACCTAACGACTGCATTTTTTACCGACGTAATTATCTAATACGCTGAAGTTTTGCTTATGCATTAAGTTATTGTTATTTATACCTGAATTAACTTTACCTTAACCATAAACTTGCTTTACACATCTATTCTACAAAAATCCCCTTTGTTCATATCCATACTTCTTCGAAATGTTCCCACACTATATCCTACTACACAATTCGTTAAACAATTACTTACATATTAACCTTAAACCACAGGCACACATCATTCATACTGCTAAAACACATTTATAACATTTTACATACATAAAAAGACATAAAAACACTTTATGAAAATACTAGAACAGTTTATGAAAAAGTCTATTACTTTAGAGCACTCTAGTGGGCACAATCGAAACTAAAATCACAGTCCTCCTATCCAATATTGTCCTCTATCGGCTGATACATGAACTACGTGCGCGTCCAGTCTCGCGGCACCATCTGTCACTGTCCAGCTCTGAGACACATCTCCCACTTAACCGCCTCGAAGGCAGGATCGGTATACGGCGCTACGCCTAACTCTCCTTCAAGTTTCTTGTATTTTTCGTGTGCCCTAAGGATCTCTATATTTCCAGCGTTTAGTTCAGCTGGTATGGTTCCGACGTCATGCCATTTCTTCTTCTTTAGTGTTTATATCTCGCAGTTTCTGACCATAGTTTCTTCAATTTGTACTATACGGCGGCTTTGATAATGCATGTCTAGTTCGTCCGTCATTTCTTCATATGGAACGTATCCCGTGCTTTCATGTACTACACAATTCATTATATTTTAAATGTGTTCAGCGTACCAGCCCCCACTCGGTTGGTATATGAGATTCGGAGAAACAGTAGAAGAATAGTTTTATTTACTGATTTTTGGGGCGCTATTTTGTGATGGGTAAAAAGTGCTGCTGCATGAGACCCACTGTTTGTCCACATGTGGATAAACATCAGAGGTGTAAAAATGTCTGAGAGATGCCGAAGTTCTCTGGAACAGTAACGTGTTTTAGACAAGAAGATGATTTTTAGTTCATTTCATTTTAACTATTCACAGTATGCTTTGAGATTCTAATCTATGATTTCATTTTATTACTATGTATCTTTTCTTCAGTGAAAGTGATCGGTTGTATGTTTCAAGATATAAAGAATAACTGGGAGTTTTTAATTTCGGGAATAGCGTATTTGACAGTTAATATTTTCAACAAATCTGTAGTTATAGGACATATTAAGAAGCAAGTCAAAAATGGCATTGTGGAAAGATCAGGTTGGTCTCTAAAGGGTGACGACGGTCAAATAGCAAATACGAAACTGCGGGTAACAACTATTGTCGATGCTGAGGAGCCATAATTGATATTCCACTATTCTGTAATTTGATTTCTGAAGTTTATCGTCGTTCCTAGGACCGAAACCTATACTCTGTTTTACGTAAAGAATATAACCTTCAAAATTTTCGCAGCAGCACAGGATATTAATACACAGTATATAGACCAGGAACCTAATCCCATTGTCTTTAATTTTATTCTCACGGATGACATTGAGACAGTAAATAACAAAAGGAATTACAAAACTCTCAGAATCAATATAGAGAATTCAAGTGTCCAGTGGATTCAAAAGTTTGCTGTAATAGCTAATAATTGCTTTCACTGACTCCTTCATGCCTACGTTTTCTCAGTCAGAGAATGTTTGAAACTAGGGCTAGCAAGGTAAAACATTTTTACAAAAATTGTCAAATTGGAAGTCGAAGAGCAAGTTACATAAATTACGATGACAACAAACGTTTTTAAGTAGACTGATCACTGTAGAGATCCTATGCTCTTATTGTGTGTTACATGCGCAGTATGTAAACACACAGTACCACTAAGCTATGAAACAACTGTAGCAAAACAGACCATCCTCGTTGTCCATGTGATGGATAAGACGACCAATTCGCAACATAAATGTCAATGTAAGCAGCAATTTCTGTTGGAACGTACTTCCTGGAGCAAATAAAATACATTTCCTACGTCTTCAGTGCGAATCATGTAGCAAATGTAATTCAAAGGACATAAAAATATCGAGTGGATATACTAACATAATTATGAACCACTCAAGAACGTAAATTATTAGACTAGCAGCAGGAAGAAAACGTTCTCTCAGCTGATGTGCTGAGATACCTAGCACTGGCGAAGTTCAGCGCTACGAAGACGCCACAGAATCGTCTGCCACCACTTCGTGGGAACGGAAATACCTCAAGTACAAGCCACTGTGTTATATTCGCATATCTGTGACTATGACTTGGCGCTAAAGTGTGATTATGAATAGTACGTATGCTCAGATTGCGAATATAACATCATAAATAAAGACAATGGGAAATGCATTAGGCGGCCTTCCTCTTCCGTAACATCAAATATTTCTTAGTTATTCTATCTTAAATGAACTGTCCAGAAAATCGTTCACCAGAAGTGATTAACTTTTTAACAACACCAGATGATATTAACAGCTTGCCGGCGCGAGTTAGTCGTGCGTTCAACGGCGTCAAATCACGGACCGCGCAGCTGCTTGCGCCGTCAGTTCGAATCCTTCCCCGGGCATGGATGTGTGTTAGGTTAGGTACGTTTAAGTAGTTCTAGGTCGAAGGGAGTGATGACCTAAGCAGAATGGTCGCATAGTTCTTAGAGCCATTTTTTGACCTTTGGCGTAAATTTTCTTTACATAAACGGCAGTATCTTTAGATTGCGTTTGCATAGAAGCTCACTTTTTTACACCACCAAGGAACAGTATACCGCAGGAAGTGCGATACATTTCCGCTTATTACACCTACCCGTACTCCAGGTAAATGGGTTTTAAGGGTTGGGTAGACAGACAGACGGTCAAGAAAGTGAGACTAGTGGGGTTCCATTTTTACCGATTTAGGCGACGAAATCCTAACAGCGAAAATAGGTACTACAGTCACTGAAGATGAGGGCCGCATAAATAATTCCCATTACTCTTTATTCGAAATGTTCTAGTTGCAGTCGATACATCAGCATATTAATGATAGCTACGCTTTCGGTCCAAATCACGTTTACAGAAATGCTAATAAAATGCATTTGCCTCTGGATGTGGTGATTCAGATCCCAGTATTAATACCTCCGCGTTTTAGAAGTGCGAGCATTCCCATTGCTAGCTAGCTTCAGAAACACTTCGGCTAATGAACGTTTTCTGGCTGTGACGAGTCTAATGGAGAGTTCTAAACATTGTAGAATACGTTTGGCAGCTATGTAGCCGTTTATTTCCGAGGGTGGTGCAGAATTATCCTACTAAATTTACTCGCTAATAACGGTATTTTGTTATTTCTATAAAGATTGTCACTTAAGCGGTGACATAAAGGTAGAAAATTCTTTTTTTTTTCAGTCCAGAAAGCTCTATGTAAAAGCAACTGTAGATTATTTTACCATTTTCATTGTGAATTTGCCGGCTTATCAATGTCTGGGGTAATAATAGAGGGCTGTTTGCCTGGGTTGTCTGCTAGCGTAGTGAAAGGTGTTTGCTACTGCAAGGGAGGTCTGCTTTGTTTTCGGTTCTAATCTCGATGAAGGCAGTTAGACTATCAGTAAAGCAATTTTAAGAAATTCTCACGCCCCTAATACGTTTTATTACTACTTTAACCTTTACCGGTGCCCTGTGGATGTAGATATGAAAGTCTTGTAGAATTTCATACTTGTTACTGCCTACTTTTTCCGCGTCTGTCAATAATTGAATTGACTTAAGTTTGGCACTGAATGATTTTTAACCGAATTTCGTTATGAATCCTCACGCATTGCTAAATTTGCACACTTTCACGGTAGGACAGCAACGATAATCCAGTATGACTGGTCTGAACTTTGACACAGAGCGTTTCGCGGCCGAACGCGCATAATATTTTGCAAATTTGTAACGATCTGGGATACTTTGTCTTACTAAAACAGTTATGTTATCTTGATAAGTTGAAATTCATTTTTATCATTACAGTTCATACTAATTAGCGGTTATTCTTTGATTTATATCTTATACTTACGCGTTGTGTTTAACACACTAATCAGCATTAATATAGTCTTACACATGATTGAAAACAGTCTGACAAAGTTCGGATAGTTTGTCAATTTCACGCCTGTGCGTAGTATGTTGGTAGCACTTCGTCGCCTTGCCTATTATGCTGTACAGGCGACTTTAAAGCAATGCGGATCAGCATAACGAAAAGGCGAGGGGCCTCGCTCGTTTTGTCCACCGTACATGGTTGCTGTACAATTCCATTACTAGCAAGTATTGTTGCAGTACTGTTTCCCTTCAAATGCAGCAAACCACGTCCATCCTCTTTATCAACATTTCTTTTGGCTCCTCTAGCGACGTGCTATACTACCGTGGCGCCAAATTTCAATGTGTATCACACTATGCAGATGGTATCAATTGTTGTTGTTGTTGTAGTCTTCAGTCCTGACACTGGTTTGATGCAGCTCTCCATGCTACTCTATCTTGTGCAAGCTTCTTCATCTCCCATTACCTACTGCAGCCTACATCTTTCTGAATCTCCTTAGTGTACTCATCTCTTGGTCTCCCTCAACGATTTTTACCCTCCACGCTGCCCTCCAGTATTAAACTGGTGATCCCTCGATGTCTCAAAACATGTCCTACCAACCGATCCCTTCTTCTAGTCAAGTTGTGCCACAAGCTCCTCTTCTCCCCAATTCTATTCAGTACCTCCTCATTAGTTATGTGATCTACCCATCTAATCTTCAGCATTCTTCTGTAGCATGGTATCAATTACTGTTTCACAAATAAGGGATTTCTTGCAAAACATGATCAGCACGATGTTGTTCTTATTCTATTATACGAATGTAACACTACGAGATTTAAGAAACAGTCGGTTGAGTAAATAATAGATATTTACGGTGTCTTGACTGATGCATCATATAAGTTACTTCGCCTCTGCCCCATCCTGTCACACATTACATCTAAATATATCTAAAAAAAAAAACCAAACTCCGCCCAGACAGGCCACAAAAGCCCAACGGCACCGATCGTCCGCCGTGTCATCCTCAGTCCAAAGGTGCCACTTGATGCGGATATCGAGGAGTATGTGGTCAGCACACCGCTCTCCCGGCCATATGTCAGTTTACGAGGCCGGAGCCGCTACTTCTCAGTTTCATAGCTCCTCAGTTTGCCTCACAATGGCTGAGTGCACCCTGCTTGCCAACAGCATCCAAGTGCTAGTCCAGCCTGACACCGCTTCACTTTGGTGATCGACGGCAACCTGTGTTACCACTGCGGCAAAGCCGTTAGCACACATTATATCTAACGGTACATTAACTGAGGTAGGGTGATCGACATTTTAAATTCGTTAACAATGTTATAAAAAATTTAAGTTCACCAGTCCTTTTGCTCACGTTCTGATTCTATTTTATACAAGTCTTTAACCCAAATCACAACAGAATGTTAGGAACAACGAATTTAAAAATCAAATTGACTAATGGTACTACTGTGGCAGAAGTAGGTATTTTTTCGTATCTGAAAGAGTCATTATGTCAGTTTTCTTGTTATGCAGAATGAATATAGTATGAAGTCCTACTGACCACTAATTCTGGTACGTAAGATATATTTGTTCTTCTTCAGAGTCCAAATTCAGCCGCCACATGTTGAAGATGACATTCTTTCCACCGTCTACTATATTTCCATATATTTAAACTTTTGTTCATCAACGTATTTCTCACTTCGGTTTCCATCCAGTTAAATATTTTGAACTTCACCTTTTCACAAATTCGTTAACTAATTTCACACAATTTATCCTGTTCGACCACGTTAACGAGAAATAATCGTAGACTCTGTGGTCTCATGTCGTTTCTTCATTTTCTATGCAATGATTGTTTGCTACATAGCAAGGTAGAGGCAAATACTTACATTAATTTTATCTTTCTTCCAAATTCACATTAATTCTACACATTACACATTCAGAACTAAAGTTAAGAGCAGAATATCACTTCTGCGAAGGATATAAAATAATCTATAGAAAGAAGTTGTGAAATTCGAACTAGATACCGACGACTGGAGAGTCTGTGCACTACTGATTAGTGACCTCGGTTGCGGAAGTGGCTGAACGAATGCGGCTGTAGAGTACTAAAGTGAAACATAATCGGTCTCAATATATTTTAACCGACTAATTACTGTAGTCATTTTTCAGCTAATAAGACGATTTATGTGGAACTGAAATTCGTGGAACGATTTGGCCAGTTTGCCGCGCACGTGGAAACCTCCACTTCATATTAATATATCACAAGAGGATTTCTGCAGTAGCACTGCGGTGAAATGTTTTTAAACAGTAATGTGGTGAGTTGGTAGTGCCTCCATCCGGTGCTTGATGTTTTTACAGTAGTGTAGCCACTTGCGTGCATTGATATACGGTACTAATACGGAACCTGGAAATTCAGGAGTGTCTATCATCATATGTAGCATGCTGTTTTGGGCGAGATGGATGTCAAGAGGGACAAACATTATGCGTAACGCTTGCCGTGCGACTAATTCGAGAGAAGTGATGAGAGCACTCCGCACGTAACGGTCTACCGCAGGGCGCCGGCTTGCGGCTCAACAAGCGCTGAACCTGCATGAAGAGAGCTGCTAAAATTGTTTGGTATAACCTTCATTTACACAGAATAGGGTATTTAGCCAATGAATTCCTCTGCTGTGGCTTACTTGAAGTAATCTGTAGCTGCAAACTGTTGAATGTTTGTAACATTAAACTGTACCATTATGGCGAGGTATCAATGTCAAAGGAACACTTAACAATATCGCCGCTCTTCCATTATTCCATACTGGGGTGCTACATCACCGGAAAACGTACTTTTCCACTTGAGTAGTACCGTGATCAGCGTTCCGCACATTGGTCGTAGCCCAGGAGAATGTTAGGAATGACAGGCAGTTGTTGAAATGGAATGACTCAATAGAAGCAGTCGAATACCGCTTCAACGTTCTACTAACCCAGAGTACGGTAAACACAAAAAACATTCTACAAGATTGAACTTAGAAGAGAGGAGACGCGCAGCATGCTTTGGAGATTCGGAATTTCAGTATTAAATACTGTTATTCTTTCAAATACCTAAGTCTTCGACCGTTAAACTCAATCCCTTGGAGCAATAATAACACAGAAAAGAGGAAAAGGATTATGCGAAAAACCATCGCAGAAAGAATAAGGTTGAGAAATGAGCGAAAGAGAAAAAGTTGAGTTGCTAGCCTTGGAGATGGGTTGGAGTCGAAAGATCGGACTATATCAGAAATAAATAAATCAAAAAATGATGGAAGCGGAAAGGATCATAACAGAACCTGTTGAGAAAAAAAACTAGTGTGGTGTGACCACTTACTGCGAATGTATGATAACAAGCGGTCAAAGAAGATATGGAAATGAAATTCAGACGGAAGACGGACACGAGACCGACCCTCAAGAAGGCACGTAATAGATGCAAAGGAAGCTATGGACTCTAGGAATATCTAAGATATTTGTACTCTGTTTTTATCTAGATGAACAGTGCAAAGCAGCTCATGAAACTGACAGAAAAGCGTTGTCGCACATTTAATAACAACCTAATTTCAGACACCAATTTCTTCTAAAGGACTATGCTATTTTTTCCACTATAATAGCGGTTCTCGATGAAACAAATTCAGTGATACAGCTCTGTTTTAGATGAAATGTGACTCATCGAGATCAGCTATCCTCCTAACAAAGAATAGCATAATTTCATTCCAAAAAGCAAAGAGGATCCCTGTGTCTGTGTTACCAACGAAGTTGCGTGGATACATAGCCGTTTGTTTCACGAGGCCATGGCCACTGTTAATAAAGGTGAAAACAGATTGCAAATATCTGTCAACAGTGGAAACCAGTTTTACTTGAAAAAGTTAGACGCCTCTCCCCATTTATACTACCTGACAAAAAAGTGCAGCATGCAGAAAGGGAGGAGGAGTCGAAATGAAACTTCGCTGGTTGATAGAGCGTGTGATGTTACTTCAGTGATTATAATACAGAGTCAAAGTTACAAATAACTGGGTAGTATGTGCCCAGTTATCAATATGAAGCTGCACTCTGGCCTGGATGCATTCGCTAGTTCGGTTAGAATGGGTATCATGAAGCTGTTGTATCCTCGTCTGAAGCAGGCTGACCCAAAAGTATTGTAATTTGTCCGTGATATCCTGGATATCGGCACTTGAGCTGTATTGACGTCCAAGCTGGTCCCTACATGTTATACCAGGGGCAGATATGGGTATCGTGCTGGGCACAGGAGTATATCTACATCTCCATCTACATAAATACTCCGCAATCCACCATACGGTGCGTGGCGGAGGGTACCTCGTACCACAACTGGCCTCTTCTCTCCCTGTTCCACTCCCAAACAGAACGAGTGCAAAATGACTGCCTATATGCCTCTGCACGAGCCTTAATCTCTCTTATCTTATCTTTGTGGTCTTTCCCCGAAATGTAAGTTGGCGGCAGTAAAATTGTACTGCAGTCGGCCTCAAATGCTGGTTCTCTAAATTTCCTTAGTACCGATTCACGAAAAGAACGCCTCCTTTCCTCTAGAGACTCCTACCCGAGTTCCTGAAGCATTTCCGTTACACTCGCGTGATGATCAAACCTACCAGTAACAAATCTAGCAGCCCACCTCTGAATTGCTTCTATGTCCTCCCTCAATCCGACCTGATAGGGATCCCAAACGCTCGAGCAGTACTCAAGAGTAGGTCGTATTCGTGTTTTATCCACGGTCTCCTTTACAGATGAACCACATCTTCCCAAAATTCTACCAATGAACCGAAGACGACTATCCGCCTTCCCCACAACTGCCATTACATGCTTGTCCCACTTCATGTCGCTCTGCAATGTTACTCCCAAATATTTAATCGACGTGACTGTGTCAAGCGCTACACTACTAATGGATAATTCAAACATTACGAGATTCTTTTTCCTATTGATCTGCATTAATTTACATTTATCTATATTTAGAGTTAGCTGCCATTTTTTACACCAGTCACAAATCCTGTCGAAGTCATCTTGTATCCTCCTACAGTCAATCAACGACGACACCTTCCCGTACACCACAGCATCATCAGCAAGCAGCCGCACATTTCTATCCACCCTATCCAAAAGATCATTTATGTAGATAGAAAACAACAGCGGACATATCACACTTCCCTGGCGCACCCCAGATGATACCATTACCTCCGATGAACACTCAGCATCGAGGACAACGTACTGGGTTCTATTACTTAAGACGTTTTCGAGCCACTCACATATTTGGGAACCAATCCCATATGCTCGTACCTCAGTACGGCGATATGTTTGTACGATCCTCCAGCGTGAAAGATTTCTCGAATGCTAAATTTAAAATTTCAGCTTTCGTTTTGCTGTTTTCCGTTGCCAGGCCAGACCGATCAGTGAGTGACTGAATGGAAGCCTTCGACCCGTATACCGATTTTACGTAAAACCAGAATTTCCTTGGCTTTTCAGCAAGATCTTTTGCTAAGGTATGACGGTGGTAGTGGTTGTATGCTTCTCGCATCGCTCTTTTTACAGCAGCACGAATCTCTATTAACTTTTACCTGTCCTCATTCTCCTGATCTTTCTTGTACCGCGAGTGCAACTGTCTTTGCTTCCAGAGCATTCTCCGAATTGCGCTGTTAAACCACGGTGGTTCTTTTCCGTCTGTAACCCACTTTTTCGGCACATACTTCTCCAATGTGTGATTTACAATGTGTTTAAAATTTGCCTATAATTCTTCCACGTCCATCGTACCGGAAGTAAATGAAGTCGGTTCATTTACTAAGTGGGATGCTACCAATTGCTTATCTGCTCTTTCCAGTAAGAATACTCTCCTAGCCTTCTTGACCGACTTTTTAACTTTCGTAACCATAGTCGTAATGACAACATCATGATCACTAACCCCTGTCTCAAAACTGACACCGTCGATGAGGTCTGGTCTGTTCATGGCTACCAGATCTAAAATATTTCCATTACGCGTTGGCTGTCAATTTAGCTGCTCAAGACAGTTTTCAGATAATGTGTTCAAAAGTAATTCACACAACGGCTTGTCTGTACCACCTGTAATGAATCCATAGACACCCAAGTCTATACTAGGTAGGTTGAAGTCGCCTCCGGCTAATATAGCATGATCCGGATACTTCTGCGATACAGAGTGTAGACTCCCTTTGGATGATTCTAGAACTGGCACAGTGGAACCTGGTGGCCGGTAATAACACCCAACAATTAACAAATTTCTCCTAGCCCTGTTAAACGTGTCTAGATAACTTCACAATCACACTCTACTTCGACCTCAGTAGACAAAATATTTTTGTCAACTGCAATGAAGACACCACCTCCTACGCTGTTCCAACCCTCACTAAATATTTCAGAACTTCTTATCTCAGGGTTCAGCCAGGTCTTAGTCCCGAGAATAATTTGCGCGCCACACGCCTCCTGGAGAGCAGTAAATTCAGGAACTTTATTCCGAACACTCTGAAAATTTACTGCTAATATCTTGATAGCTGAAGTGTCTTTACACTGAGCGCGTCCTGATTTCCCTGCCTGCACGTCGACTGGTGAGTGTTTATCAGGTCACCTCGCACTACTGCCTAGCCTAAAAAAAAAAAGGGGCGTCCTACAATTCCCCACCCAATAGCGCAAGTCTAGAAATCTGCAGCCAAGATCGTCACAGGGTCGACGTTGAGACCCTCCACTCGGCTCCAAACCAAAGGACCCCGATTCACTCTGGGAACGATGCTGCAAACAGAGAGCTCTGCTTGCTCCCCGCGTGCGAGGCCAGCTGTCTTCACCAGATCCGCCAGCCGCCTGTACGAACTGGGGATCGCCTCTGAACCTAAGCGACAGGCATCATTGGTGCCGACGTGAGCAACTACTTGCAGATAACTGCACCCCGTACGCTCGATAGCCGCAGGCAAGGCCGCCTGCACATCTTGGATGAGGTCACCCGGCAGACAAACCGAGTGCACGTTGGAATTCTTTCCAGCCCTGTACGCTATTTCCCTAAGCGGCTCCATCACCCGCCTAACGTTGGAACTCCCAATAACCAGCAAGCCTTTGGCCCCGTGTGCCTGCTCAGGACCTGCTGAAGGAGCGGCCACCTGCCCACTGATAGGATGAACGGGCGAGGCCAGCCGGCCACCCTCCACATTGACCCTCCGCCTCGAGCGACGCGAACACGTTGCAGTCCGCCACTCATCCTGAGGTGAGGGCTGCCCCAACCCGCCGGGTACAATAGAAGGTGCCTTGGCGGCTGAGTCAGCGGACGCACCAAGCGACACCTGGGGTGTCTCAAGCGACGCGCCAGACCCTCCGCCGTCGCTGCACCTCGTGGCAGCAGCCTTAAGGCAGCTGACTGTGGCCAACAGCACGCTCAGCTGCTCGCGAACCGCTGCCAGCTCCTCTTGCGCCCGCACACAGAACGCACACACCCTGTCCATCCCACTGCTAATATCTGGACTTATAGAGTTGCGACAAATAAAACAGCAATATGCGACTGCACAGTTGCGTCACCAGCGCCAGATTGAGCTGCGATATATGGACAATTACTTACAAACTAAGCAATCAAATGACCACGACTACGCCACTATACAAAAATTACAATGCGATCCTACCCCCGTCTTAGTACAAATGACAACCGCCTACGCAATGTTACACTCTACCGTTATTAAAATTTGATACTACCCCTTTCTAATTCGAAAATACGTAAAGATCCGAAAAATTTCACCACGCAAGCACAAAAACACACAAAGTAATTAGAATTAAACCTGCGGAACTAATACGAAAAACTGAATATACGACTAGTTTCTGCTACTGCTGCTCGCACACGTCACTCTGCAAGCACAGATGACACTGCATTGGCCTCTGTCTGCTGCTGCTGACTCTACGAAATAAACAGAAAGCACTGGCTGCCCAAAACAAACAACTGACCAACGACTCCTCGAATTTATACTTTACAGCTATCAATAAGCAATATAACTCCTCTCAGATACGATAATACGCAAGGATTTTACGTAATTAAATATGCAAGCGCACAAACACTAGGAAAGAAATTAAGAATCAAACTACAAACCAAATATGAAAGCTAAATATGCGACTCCCTACTGCACTGCTGCAGCAGTGATACTTCACCAGCGGCTGCTCAAGGCTTACGAGTACCTCAATATCAGGAAAATACCTCACGGAGAGCTGACATGTGTGGAAGAGCGTTGTTTTATTGAAGTATGCTGCATGCGAGGTAATACATGAAGACGCAGGCTGTCCGTAATGTACCGTTGTGATGTTAGAGTTCCACCAATCACTAGTAGCTGTGATCTGAAGTCGTACTCGACGCCATACCCCACAGCATGACGCCACAAATAACAGCGCTGTGACTCTTCAAAACGTCAGAAGAATGGGATCTCTCCTCACGAAGAAATTATACTTGCCGACGCAGATCAACGGGAATTGTGTAGAATGGCAATTCATCACTGACCACAATGCGAGCCATTCATCTATAGTCCACGCTTCCCCGATATGGAAAAACACCAACTGCAGACGTTAATGTTGTGGTGTTTACGGCAGTCTACGAATCTGACGGTAATTCCCTAGTCCGACTGTTGCTGGTCTCCTATCAATGGCTCTGGATGACACAGAATTTTGCAAGGATTTCATTGATTTTTGTCGGACAGCAGGCTCAGATTTGAAGGGGTTACGATGTGCTTGGTGCAGAATATGGCGAATCCTTCCTTGTGGTAGTCCGACATGGTCGATCTAAAATTGACAACGAGTACGCCTGCCCTTGCAGTCCAACATTAAGCAACTGTCACATTCCAAATGCCTCACAATTCTAGATACTGCGCGATTCGACTAGCTAACCAAATGGAGACCCAAAATAGGAACCCTTTAAAATTCCGTCATGTACTGACAGCGCTGTCTCAGACGAATATGTGGCATCACCGTGCCTTCAAAGTGACCACTCAGTTATGTGCGTTATATACCTTACGAGGACTCGTAACACTAAACGCGAACCACACTAATAGACCCTACATGAGCAAGGTGTAGGCCTTTAGTTGCACGAAAGCTCAGTGACAGTGCACCTGGTCACCAGCATTTTCAGACAAAATGCAGAGCGAAGTCAAGTTATAGGAGACTTAGGGTCTTTATGTAAGGTATTTGCTAGAGTAAACAATGTACTGGTAGTAAGTGGGGAGGAAAGAAGTTTGGACAGGGATGGCGCATGTGACCTAAGAGGCAACCTGGAAGAGATAGTCTCTGACTCCTGGCACCAATGAACACTTCTGGCGTCATAGTCGGCCACATCTTAACGGAGCTGCGAGGCAGATTAATTTGGGTTTAGAGATGGCATTGATTGCGACCGACTGTGCCCAGTTTGCTCTGGTAGCTGTCGGGACTATCGAGAGACCGCGTTTCAGTAGCCACGGCCTACATCTAATTCGGGCAGGGCAGGGAATAATTTCGCATCTGATACATGGAAGTTCTGGGCATAAGAAATGCTCAAATACCTGTTGTCAAGCGCCACATAACGCATATGCTCGAGAACCGTAAACAGAGAGAAGTTTTAAAATGTATCATGAGAGTGGGGTCCTATCGGGTGCCTTCAGGGCGGGCAGCGTGCTTCGACAAAAGACCGATCAGCAGAGGACAATTCTAGGGTTTTTCTTCAACGGTAGGTAGCAACCGCCCGATCTCCATCGTGTTCTACAGTGCATCTCTGGTACAATGGCGGATTTCGCTACAATATGGAAGAAAGCCTTATTGAAGTACTGCAAAATTCCCTAATAATTATGTGTTTCACAGGACGATAAGTAAAAACACATCAGCATGCACATTTTTTAAGACTTTCATATTAAATACCATAAAGTTTGTAACAGTTAGTTGAGCACAATTAACATATATACTTAAAATAGTCACTGAAAAGTAGTAACTGCTGAACGATGCACGCGCTCTTCATAAACGAACTATTGGATGATGTCTCAGGGCTTTAGTTACCATCCCTGAAAGTCACACATTGATACATATATTACATATTGAATTATCTTGTTTTTTGTGTGTCAGATCATAGTATCCTCCATAAATTCGACTAGGAAATGAAAGCTGTTTGGTAATTCTCAAGTGTTAACTGAAATTTCTACTCCCTTCCCAGATTTTCTACAGTGAGATCTTGTACATACCTTGACCATTTCGATAGATTAATATTTCGATTGTGTGGAAAAACTTGAATAGACTATAAAATTCAGACCACCAAATTTTAATAAAAGACAGATAAATGGGAATCAAAATGTAATGACAATAACTGCAACGAACGTAATCAGAATAACAATAACCATAGAAATAATAATAATTAAATTTAAGAGATACAATAAAAGATATGGGGAAGAATTCGAATAATGTTGGGCTGGTTAGCAGTAAGGTTGATTCAGTTTTAAAGTCATTGGGGAAGAGATTAAAGAGATACAGAAGTTTTTGAAAATGCGATAGGGATAAACAGTTTGAGAGACTGGCCTTGGAGGACCGCAAAACCGCAGCAACAGATCGGAAACGTAATTTTCGCCAGATCTCAAGTCTGGGGCTGGTCGTAGGTTGAGTTTCAAAAATGAACAGCAAAGAGACAGAAGTGATGACACTTTCTGAAGGACCTGGCCATCATTTTGCAGGAAAATGCTCAAGCACGTACGGTGCAAGCTGCTACTTAATTTGTTTGACTGATGGGGCTGCTAAGTGCTATACCACCCACTGCACTCCCCTGACTTAAGCCCTCGTGAGTTCAGCTTGATATCTGAACTGAAGGAAACACTTCACTGCATTCGCTTCAGAACTGCTACAAATTCGTCGAGCAATAGACCGCGCCGCCCGAACTGTCAACACAACTGGCACTGCTAAGAGTATCCTACGACTTCCACATCACTGGTAACGGGTTATACACAATGCTGGTGAATACTTTGAAGGCCAGTAAAACTTTATAACACGTATTTATTTTGCACGAGCTGTAAATAAATAGTTGTCACTATTAAAGTTCCATCCCTCGTATTTGACGGGGATCTCGTGTTTCTCATTGGGTCGAGCGGTGAGGCTCTCAGATATTAGGATTCGTTGTGGACGTCTTGGGAGCAAGGTGACATTTCTATGGATGGGATGAGTTGAAACTCTTGGTATGGACATGTCATACAGTGAATTTCGTGTCGATACAAGACAGAGAGAAGACCTGATGTCGAGATGGTAGAGAGAAGAGACTTGATGTTGCAGAGCAGTTAGTGAAGTAAAGTTATAGTTTCTGGGCCGTTAGCTTTTACGAATACTATAAAAGTTGCTCATGCTTATCGAAATTCCGAAGCAAGTGAGACTTTGACTAAGTGAGTTAAAGAGAACTTTAATTGTGTGCGATCATCAGGCGATGTGCCTCAAGCATCTTTGAAATGATTTACTTGCTTTTCTGGGAGTATTTATGCCCAGCTAAAGGAAAGGGGCAATTCTTCGGCGAACTACTGATGATTTATTAATTTCTGGGGAGTCTACTGCAATCCTGATTATGCAGATTTACGCATTTTTAACTGCAACTGAATATTTATCATTTCGTATGTAGATGTGCACGACTCGATCCCATGGAATGTCAAGTTTTAATGGTCCATACCACCTAGCAAACTAATGAGCATCATTAAAGTACTGCAAAGAAATAACAGCAAAATTAAAAATAATAAAACTCTTGTAAATAATTGTGGAATAACCGCAATTATTTTTCTAAGACTCATAGAGCATGAAGTCGGTAAAACTGTACAAAATCTAAAAAATTGAATATTATTAGACTTAGATAAAAGACCAGTGTGAGTACTGAAACAATGAACATGGAGCACGCAAGCTATTTTAACAAATATATTGAAAAAGTCATTCAATCACAGAAATTTCCACAGTGCTTAAATTAGCTGGAGTTGTACCTCTGCTAAAGAAAGATAATGCAAAAGACATAGGAAACTACTAGCACATTTCTCTGCTTTCAACATTCTCAAAAATAATACGATCAATTATGAGAGAGAGATTAATTAATTACGTATATAAGTAGATCCTTGTAAGTGAGTCACAATTTTGGCTTCTGAAGTGGTAGAACTGCAGAATTAGCTACAGTAGAACTCACAGAACTGGTTCTGTATACCCTTGACTCAGATAAGTCTGTCACAGGCATATCGCTTTACCTAGGTAATGATTTTAATTTTGTGATTATAAGATTCTACTAAATAAGCTAGAAGCATCAGAAATAAGAAACATAGGTAATGACTGGTTAGGATCATAATTAGCAGACAAGGTGCAAAGAGTGGAGATAACACGTTCCTGAAATGAGTCCAAAATTTAGGGAACCGCTTATCGGAAACTAAATTTATTAAAATAATACTTCCTCGTGGTAGCGCTTTACAACTAATACTGTTTCTATGGCATTCCCAATAGTGTTATTCATGGGGTAATAATTCTCTCTGCTGAAGTCATTAATATTGTAGTCACTGGGAAAACAAGAGAACTCCTTGGACAGATTGGAAAAAAAAGCCTGAAGAGAGTTTACAACTGGTCAGTATGCTATAAAGTGACAATGAACATAAAGAAAACAATGCCATGTATTGCATTTTGAAGAGGGACAATGACGTTGTTAAATTAAATGCGGATGATACCTCTTTATACTTTCTAAAAAACACAGATTTTCTGTGAATGAATGATGATTCTAAGTCGAATTGGTATGAACACACAACGATACTTGCGAACAGACTGTCATGAGCATGTTGTCATCCCAGAGTCCTGTGTGTAACTGTCAGTGTTTTTTAGTTACAATCTACTCGTATCTACACCCAGTTCTTAGAAAAACAGTAATCGAGCACATTCCAAGAATCTGTTGTACATCTAAATCAAAACCCCGCAGGTCACCTGACGGCGTGTGTCGGAGGAAACTTTAGATACCACTAACTGATCCCCCCTACCCTGTCCCATTTGCGAATGGCGCTTGGGAAGAATGATTGTTGTTAGGCTTCTGTATTCGTTCTAATTTCTTGAAGTTTCTTTTGGCGGTCATTTCGCGAGACGTATGTGTGAGAAAGTAACATGTTTTCTGACTCTTCCCGGAATGTACTCTCTACAAATTTCAGTAGCAAGCTTCTTCGTGATGCACAACGCCTCTTTTGTAGCGTCTGCCAGTGGAGTTCGTTGAGCATTTCTGTAACGTTCTTGCGCCAACTAAACGTTCCGTGACGATATGTACAGGTCTTCGTTGGGACTTCTCAATCACTTCTAAAAGTCATTCCTGGTAAGGGTTTCAGATTGATGGACATTGCTCAAGAATCGGCCGAACAAGCTTCTTGTAAGCCACTTCTTTAGTGGATGAATCACACACATTTCCTTAAAATCTTCCAGTGAATCTCAATCTCCTACCTGCATTTCCTACTACTTGTTTCATGTGGTCAAAACAATTAAGGTCTCTCCGTACACAAATTACTAGATACACTCCTGGAAATTGAAATAAGAACACCGTGAATTCATTGTCCCAGGAAGGGGAAACTTTATTGATACATTCCTGGGGTCAGATACATCACATGATCACACTGACAGAACCACAGGCACATAGACACAGGCAACAGAGCATGCACAATGTCGGCACTAGTACAGTGTATATCCACCTTTCGCAGCAATGCAGGCTGCTATTCTCCCATGGAGACGATCGTAGAGATGCTGGATGTAGTCCTGTGGAACGGCTTGCCATGCCATTTCCACCTGGCGCCTCAGTTGGACCAGCGTTCGTGCTGGACGTGCAGACCGCGTGAGACGACGCTTCATCCAGTCCCAAACATGCTCAATGGGGGACAGATCCGGAGATCTTGCTCGCCAGGGTAGCTGACTTACACCTTCCAGAGCACGTTGGGTGGCACGGGATACATGCGGACGTGCATTGTCCTGTTGGAACAGCAAGTTCCCTTGCCGGTCTAGGAATGGTAGAACGATGGGTTCGATGACGGTTTGGATGAACCGTGCACTATTCAGTGTCCCCTCGACGATCACCAGTGGTGTACAGCCAGTGTAGGAGATCGCTCCCCACACCATGATGCCGGGTGTTGGCCCTGTGTGCCTCGGTCGTATGCAGTCCTGATTGTGGCGCTCACCTGCACGGCGCCAAACACGCATACGACCATCATTGGCACCAAGGCAGAAGCGACTCTCATCGCTGAAGACGACACGTCTCCATTCGTCCCTCCATTCACGCCTGTCGTGACACCACTGGAGGCGGGCTGCACGATGTTGGGGCGTGAGCGGAAGACGGCCTAACGGTGTGCGGGACCGTAGCCCAGCTTCATGGAGACGGTTGCGAATGGTCCTCGCCGATACCCCAGGAGCAACAGTGTCCCTAATTTGCTGGGAAGTGGCGGTGCGGTCCCCTACGGCACTGCGTAGATTCCTACGGTCTTGGCGTGCATCCGTGCGTCGCTGCGGTCCGGTCCCAGGTCGACGGGCACGTGCACCTTCCGCCGACCACTGGCGACAACATCGATGTACTGTGGAGACCTCACGCCCCACGTGTTGAGCAATTCGGCGGTACGTCCACCCAGCCTCCCGCATGCCCACTATACGCCCTCGCTCAAAGTCCGTCAACTGCACATACGGTTCACGTCCATGCTGTCGCGGCATGCTACCAGTGTTAAAGACTGCGATGGAGCTCCGTATGCCACGGCAAACTGGCTGACACTGACGGCGGCGGTGCACAAATGCTGCGCAGCTAGCGCCATTCGACGGCCAACACCGCGGTTCCTGGTGTGTCCGCTGTGCCGTGCGTGTGATCATTGCTTGTACAGCCCTCTCGCAGTGTCCGGAGCAAGTATGGTGGGTCTGACACACCGGTGTCAATGTGTTCTTTTTTCCATTTCCAGGAGTGTATTTTACGGTAGATACTGTTTCCTGAAGTTTCCCATCAACAGTGTAGTTCTACAGTAATGAATTTCTCTTCCTATGTATGCAGAGTATGTTACATTTATTTGCGTCCAGGGTCAAGTAGCAGTCCGTGCACCATTCATCAATCCTCTGTAGCTTCTTCTGCAAAGTGTTACTGTCTTCTGGCATTTCTACCTTTTTATAGATAAAAGCATCATATACGTACAGCCTTAAAGAGCTCCCGACACATTCTAATATATAATTTATATACAACGTAAACAGTAACGATCCTACCACACTTCCCTGGTGTACCCCAGAAATTACCTTTACATCTGTCGCTTTTGTTCCGTTAACGGCGACGTGTAGAGTTCTGTCTGCAAGGAAGTGTTGAATCGAGTCGCAAATCTAGTTGGTAATCGGTAATATCGTATTCTTTCTATTAAATAGCAATGCTGGCGGGGTTATATGCTTTCCTGAATTCGAAGAACACGACACAAACTTGACCGCCGGTCTCCACAGAACTGTGCATCTGATGGAGAAACAGAGCGATTTGTGATTTCTCTGTTTGCGGAATCTCTGTTGACTTTTGTAGAGATTTGAGTTCTCTATAAACATCATAATACATAATCATTAAACGCGTTTCATGATTTTACAACAGACTGACTGGATCTTTAGTTAGATCCATTGACAAACTTTTACTTTTAAAATAATTTAACGCGACTCTTATTACTCGCTTTACGCTCATTTCCTCTTTGCCCAGCTTTGACTTCTCTTAAATCTGTGATGAAGCTCTCTTGGTTTGCTTAGCAATGTTCAAACACGGCCATTAAGCCACAATGGATCTTTCCTGTCCCTTAAGAGTCTGCTAGGAACGTACGTGTCAAAGGCATATTGAATGATGCCTTTAATTTTGTCCACTTGTGATGCACATCTTCGTCCCCAGCACCGAATATTTTATGCTAACTGCTCAGATACTCTGCAATTTGTATCCTATCACTAACGCTAATCAAAAGTATTTTGATACCTTTCTTGAGATTTCTTGTAATACCCGTGGTCATATATGCTATCACATTATTGTAATAAATGGTAACCTGCTCTAAGTTAAGTGATTTGAGAAGTTCACGTCTGTTTGTTTGCTAGCAGATCTAAGACGACACCTTCACGAGCTGGTTTTCTATCTATCTGATCAAAATAATTATTGGACAACATAATTCAGAATAATTCCAAAAGAATCTCTCTCTCTCTCTCTCTCTCTCTCTCTGGCAGCAGATTTCATAGCATGATTTTTCCAGTCCACATATGGCAAGATGTAGTAATCTTCTAGTATATCAGCATTGCCAGGAAAATTATTCACTGTTTCTGCAAGTCCTTTACTGAAGCCCCACCTTTGATGCTTCGTTTCACCCATACCAAAACACTGGCCACTTTATTTAGACCATGTGAGTTCATTTACTGGGCAGTTGTGCACACCGAAACAGCATTAATAATTACTGAAAAAACAGCTCTGTCCACAACCATGAAACAAGACCTAGAATGAATTTACACTTACCAAGAAAGAAGAAACATGAAACTCAAAACAGAATTTTCCACCAAGGAATAATATGACAAATTTCCGAACGACATAGAAGTGATTACTAAAGCAAACTAAATTAGAAATGCAGTTAAAAGATACCCGTTAAGGTTTACTTAGACAACACAAAGAAGAACTTCGGTAGAAAGAAGTAGCACGAATAAGTAATAATAACACATCTGTCATTTTACATAACACTTACACACTATATTTCTTCGTTTTTATTTTTCTTTCCTGGTTAAACTTATTCCACAAAGCTTTCCGATCAATGATACTCACCCTTTACCCTGTTTTTGATCCCACCACAATACTAGGGAGGGATGCTGGCTGAATTTTTGAGGCAACCAAGTGGAAAGATGCGGCACAAAGAGTGAAAACCAAAGATGGTCTCTATGGACCTGACCTGAGATAATAGTGCGTGCAGCGTTACATTATGAAACAATGCATCCATAGTGTTAGTAGTACGTGTAGTGAGTGGCAGTGGGAAGGGAATGAACACTCTAGCACTAGCCTTTTACATTATTAAATAACTTCCTTGCTAACAGTACTGCACACTACAGATACATCGTATGGGTTAGTTTTGTTGTAAACAGACTGGCCTCTTGTTCGGGAGGGTGGAGACTGCAGTCTTTATCCGACCATCCTGATGCCTACTACATCGCCACCTCTATCTGTTTTCTCCCTGCCAAACTTGACCAATGAGTATATAATAACCTGTATAAATGATATTCATTACTTTTATTGTTCTTAAATGCTGATGCAAAGGTATGTCCAACATCCTTACATAAGTTGTTTACGGATGAATGAAACTACTATCGTTACTGCCACTACCAACGAAAAAAAACGTCCTAGTTTCGTAAACGTCTTCAAATGATTGTATTTTTTTCTGTTAAACCTAAACTACTACTACCAAATCTCTTTCATAGGTATCCGTCAGTGGAGTTCAAAAATCAAATGTGTGTGAAATCTTATGGGATTTAACTGCTAAGGTCATCAGTCCCTAAGCTTACACACTACTTAACCTAAATTATCCTAAGGACATACATACACACCCCTCCACGAGGGAGGACTCGAACCTCCGCCGGGACCAGCCGCACAGACCATGACTGCAGTACCCTAGACCGCTCGGCTAATCCCGCGAGGCGTCAGTGGAGTATGCACAGCTGACGGCACTGACTTGTTTGCTCACAGCTGACACTGGAATAGACAATGATCTCACACCGCTCCAGAAATTTAAAAACCCAAGAAATGTTCTTTTATGGTGAGTGATAAATCTTCTTACAAATTAGTTGACTTGAATAAAACAGTATCACCTCAGGAGTTGAGACATTGGCGAAGCCCTTGAAAATAACGTGAATCTACATTTCAAAAGATAAGGATGTTCTTTCTCACTGAGAAATGTCGAGTAACATTGCTGTTAAAATTGTGGTAGTGGAAAACCTTTGATAGATGATTTGAGTTCACCTGTTGTATCTTTAAAGACCTGCTGCCTAGTATTTTAAAAAGCAGGGTGTACATTACACAAATTTACATGTAGAAGCACATTGCTCCACATTATTAGCAAAATTTGTTTTGAGCAATAAAACAAAGGTAATAACAATTAGTTACAAAGAAAATTTAGGAAGTTGTAGGTAACGGAGTGTTAAAGTAATAAATGTTAGTAATTAGGCAGAAAAAATAGAAAGATAGGAAATGAATGATATGCAAATTTTCTTTTACTGTAAAAATGTAACACATTAAATAATGGTTCACGTTGTAGTACTATTCCAGATGAGAGAGCTCCGGCTAAAAAAAAACATCGAGCCTGACTCAGCTATAGTAGCATACAAAATTATGTCTTCTTGTATTACTAAATAAAATACACCATGGCTGATTGCCTGTGTATGTGTTTCTACTGTCTAAGGACTAGCACTACTTATTACACCTTTTAAATGCTTCTGTAGTTATAAGCATTGCACCATTTGTGTAGCTATATCTAGAGGTAGTTGTACATGTTGTATGTGTGCTATTAAGTTGTTTGTTTGAATGCCTGATGCTGTATCCATTAACCAGTACCATAGACTGGAGGGGAGCCTCGTAACTTAAACTTCAAGTCACACTTACCCGTATGGCGTATTCCTTAGATATAATGCTTGTCTCGTTGCTTGCGCCAGTAAGTTCCCTTTACATTATTTAGTTATCATATTCCAAGTGCAGATTGCATACATGAACCAATAAAGTCTTATGTCTGCTTTTCTTATTTATCTATTCTGGGAGCTATAATCCTTATATTATTAGTATGTGTCCGGTACTATTATAGCGTTTGAGTCATTTCCTGTGTCTACATCTACATCAGAATCTGTGGCTGTGTCTGCGTTTGTGTCCTCCCAAGCTTACTTCAGTCGTGTTTGTTGTGTATTTGTTTGATATCTTCCTTATGGATTTTCTTGCCAATAGATGCCATGCAGTGTTCTTGAAACTGACCAGCAAAGTTGCTTAGAGCACACAATTTGTCTGGGTCTCTGATGTCATTCGGTTCTGTTACACGTCTTACGCAATGTAATGCTACGCCTTTGATGCCATGTGTTTGATGGTCCGGAAGCCCACGGTGGCAATCTTATCTTTGACGTTTCGCTGTGAAGAGCTCGTGGATAGCATGCCCAGGATTTTGCTTCCGCAGACGGACAGTAAGTGCAGCTGGACGAGCAGTGTAACTGTGTACCTAGCTGTCAAGAATTAGGTGTACCCCCTACGCAGTATAGTTAGTAAATATTTCTTCAGATGCTTCTTCTCGATTTTGTATATTTATTCAGATTCTTAATCGCGTATTTATGTGAGACAGTTGCTAGGAATTATTTTGTATCTGGCAGTAACTCCTTTAAGAGAAGGGTTGGAATTACTAGTGGGTTTTAGGATACTTTGAGGTATAAACTATGCGAAAAACTTTTTTGTTGGTGTGTGTGTGTTAGTCCCTGATCATTTATCTCTCACTTACCTTGATACCATATTAGATTTATTGAAAAGAGTTTTTGTCTGTGTTGGGAATGATCGAGTTACAGTGATGATATTCACACACACACATATATGTGTGTGTGTGTGTGTGTGAGTGAGGGAGTGAGAGAGAGAGAGAGAGAGAGGGAGAGAGAGAGAGAGAGAGAGAGAGAGAGAGAGAGAGAGAGAGAGACAGAATTTCCCTACTATCCGTATTCTCATGCCTACAGTCTTGAAGACAGTGATAGATTCTACGTAAAATTAATCGTTGTCCCTTTCTTTTGTTGGTAAATCAAATCGTAAATATCATTTTTGTTTCGTGATAATCAGCCACGTCATCAATGTTAGAAAGCAAGCCTAGCTCAGTTTTTGTAGTGAACTGCTATTTCCATCATTTGCAGTAGTTCTTTCGGAAATGTTTTCTCCGTTTTAAATAGTAGTCATGTTTCAGTTCATTAGTGTAATTTTGTTCTGTAACTAATAGAGGTGATGACTGGGTGTTGTGTGCTGTCCTTAGGTTAGTTAGGTTTAAGTAGTTCCAAGTTCTAGGGGACTGATGACCATAGATGTTAAGTCCCATAGTGCTAAGAGCCATTTGAACCATTTTTTGAACTAATAGATGCTATGATTACTTGCAGTGGAAAACTCGTAATAAATAACATTTCTATATCGTGTAATAATGGGAGTTCTTCACCCGTAATTTATATAACCCTCTTCCCATAGCGTGTTTCATCATCACAGACATCTTTCTTTTCTTAAGCATTCAAGCCGCTTTGACCGGGCCCGATAATGATGAATAATCACCCAGCACGATTCAGCAGTGGTTTTAATATAATTCTGCGTCCACATGCGCTCTCTGGTTGACGTAAAAACGCTTCGACTGAGTCTGCACAAGAGGATCAGTACCCTTAGCCCTTCCACTGTGACGACACCATCGAATAAAGTTTGACGAATCATACACAGGCCAGGGATCGTAACCCCTTTTTGGCTGCCAAAGAAAATAAAAGCTACATAGCGTCATGTGAAGGGAAGTCGCGGCCCTAGAATCCTAGACATCTGTAATAGATGCAACCGCTTTCCTGCACTACATCAAATACAGAAGTCTGTGAAAGCGGACGGACACAGCCTTGCAAATAATCGTAAAATCTCATTTTGAATGGAAACGGTTCTTATCCACGCTGCAAATTACAGGTATTCCGTCATCAAAGAGTTCGTGGAAATTAGAATTTCCATCGACAACTATAATGGACATACGTGCTGCGCTTCGACGTATCGAGGAAGGAGGGTACGCTGTGACGAACGATACGGAGGAGTATGCACTGCGAAACATCGTGATGAGGACAACGACACTGTGAACATCATATAATTGTTGTCGTGGATGTACTCTTAGTCGTTGGGGGTACCACCAAGTAGCATTTAAAACAACGTTTCCGTCACCTCCCTCACCGTAAATTATTTCACTGTTCTTTTTCTTGTCCTGGCATTCATTCTGTATCTTCAAGGAGTCGACGTATTGCTTTTCGGATTTTTCAATAATGGATAATGGTAGATCTGGTGACGCCTACAGGCTGATGATGACATGGAGGTCGGTCGGTGTACTGTTGGACCTTCAGTGCCTGTTCGGATATTTTTTTTTAAGAGGGTGGCCGAATGTCCTTTCCGTCGACGAAATTTCTCTACCCCAACTTCCTGTAATTAGTGTTATCCCATGTGAGAGAGTGCGGATATTTTCTAAATGTTTCCAAATCCTGTAACTGAGACTCGTGGGTACCATCCCGGTGTTCACCTAGTCAAATGTGAGAAACCCCCGAAGAGCTACAAGCTGGTTGGCCGGACGAATCTGACCCAGGGCCGGCGCGCCTCCCCGCATCCCACAAGCGATGTCCTTATCCGAGCGGCTATCCGGGCGAACTGCATTTAATTATTTCAATGTGGACAACAGCTAAGGATACTGTTGAAAACTTTTAATTTTACATTTAGTTGACGCAGCGAGTTCATCGGGTAAATTTAAGGCAACAAATCTGTTTCGAAAAACTTCTCTGTTACTGAAAAAATTTTCGTGTTTGTAACTTACAATACCTTCTGCAAACACATTGAAACATTTACAGCTACGTCGCGCAACATTATGAAATGGCCCAAAATTTTGTTACACAATAAGCCTAAAGCATGCTGAGAGATGAGAGACCGGTGGGAGGGGGGTGGGGGGGGGGGGGGGGCATGACAGCAGCTGCTGTCAGCTGCTCATAATGTTGCTTGTTTGTTGTGGATTAAGCAGCTTAGCGATGAGGCCACATAGACCTTGGCTTGTCCTAAAGCGAAATGTGGGCTGAAGAGCTGTGCAGTATAAGCCAGATGCCGCGTAATAGAGCAAAAGAAGTGACACCGTAACGCGATATGCTCTGGGCAACGCAAAATACCATAAACATCAATGCGACATGACACGTGTATGATGTATACCGTAGGATACCATCTGCCAAGTTCATTAACTTTCTGCTTCTTTATGAACACTTGAACCCTAGTTACTCAATTCTTATATATACAGTTCTCATGCCATTTGTATATAATGTTTATTAAATAGGTCATAAAGACTGTAAACAAGTCCGAGATCGTGCTTGGCAGTTTATTAAGAAATGACTGCGTTGATCACATGTTTGGACTGGTGCATAAGTTCGTAGCGTCTTTCCACAAGTTAAGGAACACAACAGATAGACATAACAGACTTAAGTCATCAATAGTACAGAGAATGAAATTTTCGCTCTGCAGCAGAGCGTGCGCTGATATGAAACTTCCTGGCAGATTGTAAATGAGTGCCGGACCGAGAATCGAACTCGGGACCTTCGCCTTTCGCGGGCAAGTGCTCTGAAGTCTGAGCCACCTAAGCTCGACTCACGACCCGCTTCCCAGGAGTGGTAGTTCTGCAAGGTTCGCAGGAGAGCTTCTGTGAAGTTTGGAATGTAGGAGACGAGGTACTGGAGGAATTGAAGCTGTGGAGGCGGGTCGGGAGTCGTGCTTGGGTAGCTGAAATGGTAGAGCACTTCCCTGCGAAAGGCAAAGGTCCCGAGCTCGAGTCGCGGTACGGCACACAGTATTGACAGTATTAATCTGCCAGGAAGTTTCATATCAATAGTAAATTTTCCTTCACTATTTACAAGTCTGCAAAAGCTGGGGCAACTTTTCATTGGGCACCTGTAGAAATCACGTGGTTTTGGGGCGAAGAACTCGTCGAGCCATGTTTGGAGGTCATTTTCAGTCGGAAAAGATATTCCTTGAAGTGGAAAAGATGAAAATCTGAGGGCGCAAGATTAAGTTGCGGACACAGGTTTACACTCAGGTCCTGTATAGTGTTTTTTGTCAGTATACTAGAATGCGAGCGGGCACTATCGTGGAGTAGCGTCACTTCACGCAGTCTGCCTGGTTGTTGTTCTTTGTTTGCGTCTGTTGACAATAAATGTCAGCAGTGATGGTTCCACCTCGGAGAAGTAATTTGTAGTACAACACACCGTCGGCGTCCAATCAGGTACGTATTACGTTTTGCGGATGCTTGCACGTTTTTTATGCAGAGTTGCTGCTTCGATTGAACACAACCATTGTTTTCATTTTCTTATGTTAGCGTAAAGACACTATTTCTCGTCACCAGTAACGATACTGGATAGTAACGGTCGGTGTTTTTCATGAGCCAGTTGACGACGAGCTAGCAGAGATGCATAAATGCCCACCCTCTGATCTCTGAGTTTGGCATAGAGCATGCGATACTCATCCACCCGATTTCTGAATCTTCCTTACTGCATCCATATGTCACTCGATGGTGGAGTGATCACAGTTCATCATATATGCCAGTTCTCGAGTGCAATGACATGGATCATTATGGATTAATGAGCTTAAACGTTCTTAATCAAACCCCAATGGTCTTACTGACCATGGGGAGTCATTAATTTCAAAAAGATCTTCCTTAAAATGAGAATTCCATTTCTTATCGTGCGCTGTCATGTGGCATTATCCCGATACACGTTGTCACTCATCTAATGAACTCAAAAAGAAGAATATGTCAGAAATGTTCCGATTCCTCCAATTGGCATACCATTTTCTAGCGCCCACAGCTCCACTCACTATCTCCAAATGATAAAATGGCAATATGTATACTCAAATAGCAACAGTAGGCTACAAATAAAAAATCACAATCGATTAATAAACCCACAGTAGCCGGAATACTATTCTGCAAAAGAAAAATGCTACGAAATTATGCACCAACCTAATACTACAGAATTCACAATGACCAATTTCGACTTATTGCCACCATCAGATCTGTTACACAATGGATAAAAACTGTAATGTTACAAAAATAAATTCTATAGACTTACAGTTAATAAACAGAAAAATCTAGGAATACATAAAGAAGAAACATGGCTAAAAGCCGTACATATCATTGAAAATATTGTGGTAGAGTTATCAACAGTCAGTACACGTAGATACGTAGCAAGACCTTGTGATGATCTGGGACCTGTCCTGCACGTCCTCTGCTATCTTTTGGTACAATCGTTTGACTGTACAAAATGGATATCACAAGAGACCTGTGGAGAACATTGTTCTTTATCCCAAACCATACAGACGTAAATTAACATCAGGATATTGCATATACTAGGAAACACGTCATTAGACATGAGACACACCCGTTGTAAAGCGAACTTTATTTCAATAAGTGACAGTTCAAAGATATTGCGACACTCATTGGAAAACGAGACTACTAGCTCTGTGACATAAATCATACAGCAATTCTTAGATAAAATTGAATATTTTTACGAACAAGAGATTTTGAGCCAATACCTTGACTTAAGTTCTATGACAATTAGAAGTATTTTTCCTCTCAGAAAGCTTAATGACGTTTGTATGGCTAGTGATTTTACACAAGCTGGTTGTTGAAGTAACCAATATTTAAAAAAGCGATTACCAGCGGAAATTGTTCTACGGAAACATCAACATTGAAAGCGTATCACCAGTAAATTCACTGTACACATAATCCATGAACTAATATTTGTGCACGTTTTTTTAACTTTAAATGATATTACTAACTCTTTTGTTGTGGACCTGGATTCAAACCTACCATCTTTAGTCATTGATAAATAAGCAAATGTTTCGTGCCTGACCGAGAATCAATCACGGCAATGGTCGTCATTGCTTGAGTAAGCGTAAAAAGGCGTGAGATAGCGAAATTTTCACCAATATTAGTTAGGAAATCAGAATTTGAAAGTAAACAACAAAATATTTATGTACTGCATAGAGGATAATATGAAGATCTTTATATCCGTATTAACTACCTGCGAAAGGCGTTTAATATTCCACAAGTAAGGAAGTCTGCACGTGTTTACAAATGAAATGACGTTGTATAAGCATTAATCACCCACCACGTAATCGAATTGTTAACTAAGTAAAATTAGATGTTAACTATCGAATTGCTACGCCAGTAGCGAGATGTTTGAATCTGAAATATCATTACAATTCTTTTTTTAGTCTGATCCGGATTCGGACACAGCGCCTAAAGACGTGGTTTTCTGTGCATGGATAGACGTTAAGTGTTATTTCTTTGTTAGCCAGTAGGGAGATGTGCGCATGTTTGATTACAAATAACGACGCCTATTGTTATTGTTAACACCACAGGAATAGACATTAAAACTGAAAATTATTCTTCACAAGTGCCGGCCTCAGTGGCCGAGCGGTTCTAGGCGGTACAGTCTGGAACCGCACGGCCGCTGGTTCGAATCCTGCCTCGGGCTTGGATGTGTGTGATGTCCTTAGGTTAGTTAGGTTTAAGTAGTTCTAAGTTATAGGGGACAGATGACCTCAGAATATAAGTCCCATAGTGCTCAGAGCCATTGAACCATTTTGAAGAGATACAAATTCTAATTCCAGTCCAACACCATAATTTTCAGCGTCTCAAGTTATAAACAATAAGAGTCGTGTGACCTTAAATAACCATTGGTTCATTAAATACACCGCCGGAAAAGAACTGGTACATCCTTCTAGAGGTTTCCAATTCAGTCAAGATTTATTCATTCGACAGTGCATAAAGTGTACATAAAATGATTACATTTACAGACCCATAGCACAAACGGTTCAGATGTACCAGGTATCGACCGACGCTGAAACACCAATATTAGTACGTAATGTAGCCTCCACGGGCGGCAATGCAAGCGCTAACTCTGGCAGTCAGTTATCGTACAGATGGCGAATATTCTTCTCGGATGCATTATGCCACATCTGCGCGATCCGTTCATGTAGTTCTGTTGGGGATGTTAGATGACGAATCGGACGAGTCACTTTTCGTCCCATCACATCCCACATCCGCTCAATTGGAAAAAGAACGTACTGGCGAGGGAAGTTGCTCCATGTCTTGCAGAGTACGATGAGTTTCACAGACAATATGTGGGTGGGTAACACATTGCCTTCCTCTTGTAAGAATGGGAAAAGAACGGGTCTAACAACATTGTGCACGTACCGAGAGCTGGTTAGCGTCCCCTTCAGGTAAATGGGAGTTGTAGCTTATCGCACCCCAGATTACAAGGTCTAGGGTGAGACCAGTTGTCTTGGACGAATGCACTCTACGAGTCAGTGCTCACCAGGTCCACGTCGTACGCGCAAACGACTAACATTTGCTTGCAGGCAGAATCTCCTTTCGTCGGTGAAGACCGCATCGCGCCATTCTGTATACCAAGTGATCGTCTGACGGCAGCAGTCAAGCAATCCACGTCGATGCTGTAGTGTGAGTGGAAGACGGGCTACATGTTTGCTCGCCTGTAGTCTCACTTCCAATAACCGGTTCGAAGAGTTCGTATCGACACGTCTGGGTTCAGAAGCAATCTCAGCTGTGCTGTGTCGTCTGTACGATCTGCCACTGCTGCCCCTGTGTTACGACGATCCTGGCTGGCATCTGTGCAGTGTGGACGTCCATAACCTCGTCTACGGGTGTGAGAATATTCAAGTGACCACTTATACCAGCATCGTTGCACAACTGACGCAGCACGTCAGACCTGTGTGTAATTCCCCGAAAGGACCATCCTTCCGCTCTGAAGGCTCCAATTTGACCCCTTTCAAACTGTCTCAGTTGCCTGTGAGTACCATGAGTGCATCTCCATGCCATGAGGCCTGCTTGCTTCACAAGTCTACACCACACAGACCCTTCTGGCTATGAGCATTCTCTTTTAAAATGGTAGACACATAGAGCGCTCTGGCAGCTATTCCATTACGCTATCTTTTGGTAGACGACGTTGAAGCCATTATCAATACATTTACTATCTCTCAGGTTGCACATACAGTCATCGGATGAAAATCGACGTCATCTTTCCAGGTGTACTAATTTTGTTCCGGCAGTGTAAAATTTCGACTGTAATGAAGCTTGATGGTGACAGAGTTTCTGTCTGCCGCGCCTTCTGCCTTTGTCATGGCCCGACCTAAACCTCCTCTGCCCAGTTGTTAGTGAAGATATATCATGTTAATACGTTTTCTCATCGACGGTGCAACTTGACGGTCTTCATGTAAGCGTAGACTTCCGGGGCCGTTGTCACAGTCAATAAAATACTTCTGGACTGTTGACCGCAATGTCAATACAGAAAACTGTCCGACGTTTCGGCCACTGTTGCAAGTGGCCTTCCCAGGGCTTTGTGCTGAGCTGACTGCTGAGTGGGAGAGACTTTACATCATATCTAGCATCGGAGGTAACTGTTTATGCAATTTTTTTGCGATGTGTTCCCATGGGTCCAAACTGCTGAGGTCATTGTTCCCTAGGCTTACATACTGCTTAATCTTAAACTAACTTGCGCTAAGGACAACACATACACCCACGCCCGAGGGAGGACTCGAACCTCCAACGGGGGGTGCCGCGCGAACCGTGGCATGGGGTCACGACTGCCAGGCCTTATAATTTGGTAGGATACTTGAGTATAGGAGGAGGGGTGTTACGTGTTTTTTATTGGTCTTTACATTTTTCCTTGTCAATGATGGATAACGACGTGCTTGAATGGTGCGTACGTTATTTATTACCATTGGTGGAATCAGGCGAATTAGAAACGGGCGGTAGCTGCGATGTAGCGCTGTGTACTTGTTGCCCGGTGCGAGCTGCGGCACGCAGGCGCACAGTGTACGTGCGAAAACTGCGGTCTCCCTCGAACCTATGTCAGTAGCTTTGCGCGCGCTGTCCTCCTGTAACGTTGTGACTAATGACCTCAGCAGTTGAGTCCCATAGTGCTCAGAGCCATTTTGTAACGTTGTTATTGGTGGCCGCCAGGACTCCGGAAACCTATACCAGTCTTCTCTATTCGTGTTGGCGAGCCGCTTGCCTTTGTCTATAGCCTCTCTAACCTTCATCCTCAGTGTAAATTGCTGTTTCGCCGGTACACGGGCTTCGCGGAATATTACCTGTTTGTCACCCTAATCCTGGTGTTTCGCCACCGCTGACCTGGTGTGTTGTCCCAGGGGGATATATCTTTCATGGTCTGCAATTCGTCTGCCGATCGGTCCCCCCGTCTCGCCTTCATACACCAGTCAACACTCCCAACCGATTTAGTAGATTCCACCGGGGTTTAGCTTATCGACCGCATCTTTCGAAGGGCCTAGAACATCTTTGATTCTGTCACTGCTCCGAAAGATTGACATGATGGTAGCTCCTGGGAGAATCTTGCCCACGCTTTCAGTGAACCCTTGTATATATGATTATAGTTGGCTCTGAGCACTATGGGACTTAACATCTATGGTCATCAGTCCCGTAGAACTTAGAACTACTTAAACCGAACTAACCTAAGGACAGCACACAACACCCAGCCATCACGAGGCAGAGAAAATCCCTGACCCCGCCGGGAATCGAACCCGGGAACCCGGGCGTGGGAAGCGAGAACGCTACCGCACGACCACGAGATGCGGGCTCTTCAAGGAAAGGCAGCACCCTATCCAGCTCAGCACAAAGCCCTGAGAAAGGCCACTTGCAGTAGTGTCATAAACGTCGGACAGTTTAATACATTGACAATATGGTCAACAGCCCGGATGAATTTTACTGACAGTAATAATTCTTTGTTGACAGCGAACAGAAAATTCAAGATATGCCAGGATTCGAACCCGACAATTGCCGATTATAAGGATATCTATCGCCTTAACAACTATACTACCCTTCCACTTCAATGAGATGCTCATACTAGCTTCTATGATGTGATTCGCTGGGTAACACAGTTGACTAAAACATTCGATAGCCCTTGGAACATGACCTGAATCATAAATTTCATTTTTAATCTCCAAAAACCTCTATCTTTATTACTAGTTACGATGTTTGGAGACAAAATAAATTCCCACGGCATTCTAAAGAAAACTTACAAGAAACAAAGATGCGGCCAAACCTCTATCACAGTTTGGCAATGGATATCAGCAAATCGTTGCGGTCGTGTCGTATGAACAAGACCATCTACTTTGTACTGACTACTCCTGCGGAATACTGGAGAACATAATACTTCCTCCTGTTCATCACTGATTTTCTGGAGGCCGAATATTCTTCCAACATGAACGTTTCCCAGTCCGCACAGCGTATTGTGTAAAACACTGGTTTTAAATGAACGGAGACATTGATCTGTTGGACTGGCCTCCTAAAAGTGCTGACCTTAATCTTACAGAGTACGTATCGACAAAGATGGAGAAAATTATTATGACTTGTAGACCTGTCCCAAAAACCAAAACTGTTGTGTCCGAATCAGGTCATGACACTTGGGAAGAGGTGCCGCAGAGTAAAAGATTCGTCCGGAAGCTTGTTGCCTCTGTTCCTCGGCGGCTACATACATTTCTACAGGAGGACTGTTGCTGAGCGCGGTACTGAACCTATTCTGTTATTATGGAGAAAATATTGTTTTAAACAAATACGTGTTTTATTTTCCCTTCGATTAATTTTCTGGAACATTTATGTTACAACAGACATCAGTAATTTTTTTTCTTTTGATCTTCTTTTTGAAATAAAAATTAATGTAACAAAATCATAAATGTTTCTCTTACAACAGTTAAGAAATTTATTTTAAAGAAGAGTATATATATATATATATATATATATATATATATATATACTTAGTCCGCTAGTATGTATATATATATATATATATATATATATATATATATATATATATATATATATATATATATATATATACATACTAGCGGACCCGACAGATATTGTCCTGCATGATATTTCAAGCGATTATGATATTAAATAAAGTATGGGCAATGTTCTTGAAGCTACAATTTTGAACAGCAAATTTGAAGGTGAGGTTGTTCTCCTGCCACGAATCCCAATGATCCCCTCAGGTTCAGACAAAGTATGAAATGAAAGACAAATAATATGATAATTTCATTATTCTTTATTTTGAAATAACATCAATTTTTCTAAAAATAATTCGTTATAATCAATAATGCTTTTTTAATTTTATCTTAATGCTAGTTGATGAACAATATTGTTAGTCAATTCCTGAGGAGTATAAATGAATAAACTTGACGGTGTTCCAACGCGAGAACACGCCACATATAATTGGCCATGTGAAAAGACCGGATTTTCTACACCCATCCCACAAATCGACATTGTTTGACCTTGTGACTTATTAATAGCCATGGCAAATGCCAAGCGAATTTGCAGACGTCTGAATGGAATGGGTGAGTCTGAAGGGATCATTGGGATTCGTGGCAGGAGAACAACCTCACCTTCAACAAATTTGCCGTTCAAAATTGTAGCTTCAAGAACATTGCCCATAATTTTTTTATGACTAATCTTGTACCGTTGCATAGCTTAGATGCATTTAAGTTCCGAAACAAAATGATAGGTGAGCCAATTTTTAATCAAAAGTTATGTGGTGGCATTCCTGGTAAATCCAGCGAATAGAAAAATTCAACAGGATAGTTGACTGCTTCGTCAGGATCAGTAACAGTGTCGATCTATTTGAACAACATCTCACTGCTGAGCAATGACTGTTGTATTTTCAAGTTAATAGCGTCAACTTCGATATTTGTTGCGACTAAAGTAGCTCGTTCACGAAGTCACGCATGATTAATATAATTAGCTCGTAAATCTGGAAATATGGTTTCAATCAAAGCATTTTCGTATGTACCCTGTTGCAGAAATTGTCTGGCAATTTGATGCATTGTACGCCTCCATGCAATGGTATTGTTCCATTTCCAATATTGAGCTATTGCTCGGAGAATGATAGTGCCAATGGATCGTTTTGCAGTTGAACACGTATATTTGTGTTAAGACGTGATGTACTGACAGTTCGCCATAGATAACATTGTTTTATCCATGCGTTAATTTCATCCGCATATGTAGCGCGAGGAATGACTGGCAATGTCTGTCTAAAATCACCGGACAGCAGCAGTAAGGCACCACCGAAAAGCGTGGTGTTATTATTTAGATCTTTCATCATTCTATCGAGAGCTTCAAGTTGATGCTTATGGGCCATAGTGCATTCATCCCAGATAATTATTTTGCATTTTTGCAAATCCTTAGCCATACGGGAATGCTCTTTTATGTTGGACACTGCATCTGGATATGTGTGAATGTTCAGTGGCAACTTGAGTGCTGAATGTGCAGTCCGTCCATCATCAAGCAAAGTAGCTGCAATACCTGATAAAGCAATTGCTAACGCAATATGATTTTATGATCGAATGCACGCAAGTATTAGTGAGATGAGAAACGTATTTCCAGTGCCACCTGGTGCGTCCAAAAACAAAAAGAAGAATCCACCTTGTTCTGCTCCAATGCTGCAATTGGCAAATTAATTCGATCGCATACATTCTTTTGTTCATCAGTGAGTAGTCGCTCATTATTTTCAACGAAAGTGGTTAAAGAGACTGTATTGAACTGTTGTTCGCGCTGAGATCTCGCTGTTAAAGATGTCTGTTGCAGGGCGGTTAGGTGAGGGTATACCAAAATGAATGAGTGGCATATTCTCAATCAGAATGCAAATATCTTCAATCTTTATATCTTTCCGGCGAAAAATCGATATTGGGATCGTGATCAGCGATCCGAATGCGATGCAGAATGTCGTCGCTCATGGAATCTTTATATTTGTCCCAGAGGACAGATGCTTGAGATGGAAAACATGTCGTCAATAATATGGCGAATAATTAGTGAATCTGATGAGGAGAGGAACTCAATGCTGCATCTGAAAGTGTAATATCTCAATGCTTGTCATCTTCCAGCAAATGTAATTCGCGACACGCGTCATATGTGTCGTACAAGATGCCACTGACAGTTCGCAAGTATTGGAAGGACTTTGGTCCAGGAACATTAACCAACAATAAACGAAAGAAGAATCATTTGCGTTGCTTTTTATGGACTGTGTGTAAACGGCCTAATGTATTTCCCATAAATATGTCGTTGCATCCTTCAACCGGAACACCTCGCTTTCATTGTTCCCAATTTTTTTACTTTTGGTTCCACGTGAAATATCGTGGCACATCAGTATCTTTGCGAATTGACCGGGAATACCTGGTCGTTGCATAGTTCTAAAGCTCAGTTAATGTGGTTTTTGGAGTAATTGATGCACGTTGTAGAGCAGTCTCTTCCATGAAATAAATGCGCTGTCCGTTTTCAAGGTGCACGGCCAAATGTATAACAGCAGGGTATCGGAAAACCCAAAATACGCCAAGCTGCTTCATTGCTGCTGATGTAACGTTGTGAACAGCAAATACAGCCATATCACTGCCCTTATGGACATATTTGCATGTATACACTCCTGGAAATTGAAATAAGAACACCGTGAATTCATTGTCCCAGGAAGGGGAAACTTTATTGACACATTCCTGGGGTCAGAAACATCACATGATCACACTGACAGAACCACAGGCACATAGACACAGGCAACAGAGCATGCACAATGTCGCCACTAGTACAGTGTATATCCACCTTTCGCAGCAATGCAGGCTGCTATTCTCCCATGGAGACGATCGTAGAGATGCTGGATGTAGTCCTGTGGAACGGCTTGCCATGCCATTTCCACCTGGCGCCTCAGTTGGACCAGCGTTCGTGCTGGACGTGCAGACCGCGTGAGACGACGCTTCATCCAGTCCCAAACATGCTCAATGGGGGACAGATCCGGAGATCTTGCTGGCCAGGGTAGTTGACTTACACCTTCTAGAGCACGTTGGGTGGCACGGGATACATGCGGACGTGCATTGTCCTGTTGGAACAGCAAGTTCCCTTGCCAGTCTAGGAATGGTAGAACGATGGGTTCGATGACGGTTTGGATGTACCGTGCACTATTCAGTGTCCCCTCGACGATCACCAGTGGTGTACGGCCAGTGTAGGAGATCGCTCCCCACACCATGACGCCGGGTGTTGGCCCTGTGTGCCTCGGTCGTATGCAGTCCTGATTGTGGCGCTCACCTGCACGGCGCCAAACACGCATACGACCATCATTGGCACCAAGGCAGAAGCGACTCTCATCGCTGAAGACGACACGTCTCCATTCGTCCCTCCATTCACGCCTGTCGCGACACCACTGGAGGCGGGCTGCACGATGTTGGGGCGTGAGCGGAAGACGGCCTAACGGTGTGCGGGACCGTAGCCCAGCTTCATGGAGACGGTTGCGAATGGTCCTCGCCGATACCCCAGGACCAACAGTGTCCCTAATTTGCTGGGAAGTGGCGGTGCGGTCCCCTACGGCACTGCGTAGGATCCTACGGTCTTGGCGTGCATCCGTGCGTCGCTGCGGTCCGGTCCCAGGTCGACGGGCACGTGCACCTTCCGCCGACCACTGGCGACAACATCGATGTACTGTGGAGACCTCACGCCCCACGTGTTGAGCAATTCGGCGGTACGTCCACCCGGCCTCCCGCATGCCCACTATACGCCCTCGCTCTAAGTCCGTCAACTGCTCATACGGTTCACGTCCACGCTGTCGCGGCATGCTACCAGTGTTAAAGACTGCGATGGAGCTCCGTATGCCACGGCAAACTGGCTGACACTGACGGCGGCGGTGCACAAATGCTGCGCAGCTAGCGCCATTCGACGGCCAACACCGCGGTTCCTGGTGTGTCCGCTGTGCCGTGCGTGTGATCGTTGCTTGTACAGCCCTCTCGCAGTGTCCGGAGCAAGTATGGTGGGTCTGACACACCGGTGTCAATGTGTTCTTTTTTCCATTTCCAGGAGTGTATTTTATTGGCTTCATTGAACTGCAGAGCTCAATGTTTATGTGTGCTTTGTAGATTTTTCACAGGAATGTTGAATACGGAACCGCCCAGTGATTGTCAGTGTCAACTGTTGTACCGCTTGACACGCGTAATTGATGCGATTGACCACCACGGTCTGTGTCTCTACGACGATACAACGGATAACCATCGATATTAGTGATTGTATCATTTATATATTTTTTTGGAAAACGTTTCGTACATTTTCCATTGTCCATGAACGGCGCCGTCATGTTTATAGCACCGAATGGACCACGGATCATGTTAGCGGTAACAATCTCATACAATTCTTGATCGATATTCCGATCCGGAATTTCTGCTGAGATAATTTTATCAATTTCTTCAGACTGTACTTTGTCGACCAACCAAATCAAAATATGAACGTGTGGAAAACCTAGTTTTTGCCATTCAACAGAATACAGCCAGCAACGTGTTTGGCCAAATACAGAGGAATGTATAATCAAGTTCATCAACGATTTTAACTTTTCTCTGAAGACACGTGCAGTGATAATGTGCCGATCTATTGCAATTTGACCTGGCAATAACGCAATTTTAATTTCATCCCATTTTTCATTACACGTAAATATAATGAACAAAGCCAGCCGCCCGTACGCGCCCACTAAAGTCATGGCGTCTTGAATATATTCTTGCACATGACGTGGGCTACCAATATATGATGATGGAAGAACATATGAAGTACCGATGTCGTTGATATTAGTTATTCCGTCAGCGTTACCTACAATAGCATCACGCAAATGAATTTATTCTTCAGCTCGACGTTTCGCTTCATTATACCTTATGTATCGTAATCGCTCGCTTTCAGTTTTCGCATACATATCAAAGATATATGGATGAAACAGCTGGCGGCATCGGAGAATATTATTGTCTTCATTGGCACGAACCATCAACCGATATTTGTAGCGGTTCATCGCGATCGCATTCTTGCTGGGTTCTGCACCTGCAAAGAAAAAATATAATGAAGACAAAAAGAAATTAATCGTACATAAAAACAAAATATTAGGTAATGACATGTGTAGATTGTACCTGTTGCTGGATTTCTTTGTTTGATATTTAAATGATATCCTTCCTCTCCTTCCGAAAATATCAATGGATATTGCAAAGTGTCGTAAGAGCGATGACTGTCTTCAATCGTATGCACTGTGTTATCTCTGCATTGGATTCGTATACCTCGACGTTTAAATGCGTCGCCAACCATAACAACTGCATCTTCATTAATGGCCGGTGTATTATATCGGCCCGCGTGCTGCCCAGATGGTACTTTGTTTGCTTTGATGACGATCGTATAGTTGTCGTTTTGCAGTCTGTTTGAAACGGTATTGAACAACTCGACCAACTGGTTGTGATTCTGTAAAAACGGTTCTAAAATACCCACAATTTCTCGTTCCTCCAACTGCTCCGTATGTTTGTACTGGCGGCGTGTGTTTATTTGCTGCTCCTCATCACCCGTGAAGTAGATCTGCAGAAATTTTGAATCGGTATCAGGCATCGGCATTAAAGAACCAATTTCATGATACACGTGGCTCTGAATCATATCGTTGATTGAAAATTGCGACCATCCTCATTCTGAACGATTTTTGTTGCTCCAAATGATGTCATTTGAAAGCACTAATTGAATTAGCGAATTTTACGCAAAAACAATTTAGACTGAGATGCAACTACAGCCAATAGCGTTTTCAGTGGTTCTGGAGGCGAATTCAGTGGTGGCAATACAACTTTTCCAGACGCTCAGCAGAAACCGGCCGATTCAGCTTTGTATTTGAGTGCATGCCAGTGTTGACATTGTTTGTTCATAGCACCGATTACAGTTTGTGAGTGTGATGAATAGTCGTTGTCAGACTCATATTCAAACGCAAGGCAAAGAAGTGATGTACGTGTCAATGCGTGATACACTTGCAAACGCTGTTGTTCACCTGTTCTGAATGTGTCGGTGACTCGCTGACGGGCCAGTCTTTCTCTCAATGCATTAGCTCGAAGGCGTTCGTTGCGTTGCTCTTGACTTTCATTAGCACGTCTGATTGCAGCCTGGTTTCTTAAATTTTCACAATCCATCAATTTATCTTCTGCCGATCCATTTAATCGACGGTTCAGGACTAATTGTAAATTCCGAGTCCGTCGACCAATATTTCCTCCTCGTCCACGAAGACATGGCATTGTTTTATGTACGTAACTTACATGTGAATATAATACACTTAGCATTCACTGGAATGCGACACCTGATGTATCAAAAGACACCGTACAGAAAAATTAAAATTCCAAAGTAACGAAACACACATAATATAATACACTCAAATAATATGTCGAAAATAAACGAAATCCAATGCACGTAACTTATATCTGAATATAATACGCTCAATATTGCACACAAAAATGCAACGCCACCTACTGTGCTAATTAAGAACGTAAATTTTCCAGGCCCCCACTTGAATATATATATATATATATATATATATATATATATATATATATATATATATATGTACTCCTGGAAATGGAAAAAAGAACACATTGACACCGGTGTGTCAGACCCACCATACTTGCTCCGGACACTGCGAGAGGGCTGTACAAGCAATGATCACACGCACGGCACAGCGGACACACCAGGAACCGCGGTGTTGGCCGTCGAATGGCGCTAGCTGCGCAGCATTTGTGCACCGCCGCCGTCAGTGTCAGCCAGTTTGCCGTGGCATACGGAGCTCCATCGCAGTCTTTAACACTGGTAGCATGCCGCGACAGCGTGGACGTGAACCGTATGTGGAGTTGACGGACTTAGAGCGAGGGCGTATAGTGGGCATGCGGGAGGCCGGGTGGACGTACCGCCGAATTGCTCAACACGTGGGGCGTGAGGTCTCCACAGTACTTCGATGTTGTCGCCAGTGGTCGGCGGAAGGTGCACGTGCCCGTCGACCTGGGACCGGACCGCAGCGACGCACGGATGCACGCCAAGACCGTAGGATCCTACGCAGTGCCGTAGGGGACCGCACCGCCACTTCCCAGCAAATTAGGGACACTGTTGCTCCTGGGGTATCGGCGAGGACCATTCGCAACCGTCTCCATGAAGCTGGGCTACGGTCCCGCACACCGTTAGGCCGTCTTCCGCTCACGCCCCAACATCGTGCAGCCCGCCTCCAGTGGTGTCGCGACAGGCGTGAATGGAGGGACGAATGGAGACGTGTCGTCTTCAGCGATGAGAGTCGCTTCTGCCTTGGTGCCAATGATGGTCGTATGCGTGTTTGGCGCCGTGCAGGTGAGCGCCACAATCAGGACTGCATACGACCGAGGCACACAGGGCCAACACCCGGCATCATGGTGTGGGGAGCGATCTCCTACACTGGCCGTACACCACTGGTGATCGTCGAGGGGACACTGAATAGTGCACGGTACATCCAAACCGTCATCGAACCCATCGTTCTACCATTCCTAGACTGGCAAGGGAACTTGCTGTTCCAACAGGACAATGCACGTCCGCATGTATCCCGTGCCACCCAACGTGCTCTAGAAGGTGTAAGTCAACTACCCTGGCCAGCAAGATCTCCGGATCTGTCCCCCATTGAGCATGTTTGGGACTGGATGAAGCGTCGTCTCACGCGGTCTGCACGTCGAGCACGAACGCTGGTCCAACTGAGGCGCCAGGTGGAAATGGCATGGCAAGCCGTTCCACAGGACTACATCCAGCATCTCTACGATCGTCTCCATGGGAGAATAGCAGCCTGCATTGCTGCGAAAGGTGGATATACACTGTACTAGTGGCGACATTGTGCATGCTCTGTTGCCTGTGTCTATGTGCCTGTGGTTCTGTCAGTGTGATCATGTGATGTATCTGACCCCAGGAATGTGTCAATAAAGTTTCCCCTTCCTGGGACAATGAATTCACGGTGTTCTTATTTCAATTTCCAGGAGTGTATATTGAGTCACTAACTATTGTCACCTAGAATAACTCCGAAAGTATGATAGTAGCTGAGAAGTTTGTGGGACAAATGGGTGGGGTCGCATCAGAAATATGAAGGTAAACTCTGTATTTTTAAATGGATTGCTATAGTCTGGTATTTACTTTCTGATATCGGCTGTCGAGACGAATCCAATGACGTGTAACAGTAAGATATTTGAAGGTCAACGAAGGTCACAAAGGTGGCATGAACGTCCATTTACAGAAGGTGTTCGAAGTGATGAACATTGGCATCAGTGCAGTTCAGATCATGGAATGAGTGGTATTCCTGATCACTTCGGCACTTATCGAAGCACGTGCTCCTCGTATATCGTGCAAAAATAAATATTTGCCGAATACGGCGTATCCATCCGACGTGCCATTGACATGTAAACACCATTCGATGGTTTCGCAAAACAACACTAACAGGAACGGTAAGACCAGTATCGTCGAATCAAGCGAATGTGAATGATGTATTCCTCGAAGAACAAGTCGATATGCTTCCCATTTACGGAGAATGACAACCAAAATCAGTGAGAGCTAGAGACTTATATGCTGAAAGATATACTCAACGTACTCACCCCACACTTCGTACATATAAATATGTGTCTGCTAAACTAAGAACCAATGGATCTTTATAACGCATCGGAAACATAACCGGCAAAGGAAAGTTACTAACGAGGAAACGGAAAATGGTGCCGCGCGGGATTAGCCGAGCGGTCTCAAGCGCTGCAGTCATGGCCTGTGCGTCTGGTCCCGGCGGAGGTTCGAGTCCTCCCTCGGGCATGGGTGTGTGTGTTTGTCCTTAGGATAATTTAGGTTACGTAGTGTGTAAGCTTAGGGACTGGTGACCTTAGCAGTTAAATCCCATAAGATTTCACACACATTTTTTAAAATGATACTCTTGCCACTGTGGTTCGTGATCCTTGTGTTAGTTCGCGTCAAGCCACCATAGAATTTCAGTTGCCCAATAATGCATGTTATGCAAATAAACATTTCCATGGTTCATGAATGTAGCCTCGTCAGTAAATAAAATCAAATTAATAAATGTGTCATCCCTCACAATCTAAAGTAGATCCCATCGGCAGAGTTCAATTCGACGCAAACAATCCGTACCAGTTAATTCTTGGTGGAGGCTGATACGGTAAGGACGATATTTATGGCGATACAGGACACGAACAACACTACTCTGGCTCATGCGAGAATCCCTTGCGGTTTGATGCGTCATTCTCCGTAAATGAGAAGCATATTGACTTGTTCTTCGAGGAATACATTATTCACATTCGCTTGATTCGACGATACTGGTCTTACCGTTCCTATTAGTGTTGTTTTGCGAAACGATCGAATGGTGTTTACATGTCAATGGCACGTCGAATGGATACGCCGTATTCGGCAAATATTTATTTTTGCACGATATCCAGAATGTTTCCAGAACGAGATTTTCACTCTGCAGCGGAGTGAAAATATCATTCTGGAAACGTCCCCCAGGCTGTGGCTAAGCCATGTCTCCGCAGTATCCTTTCTTTCAGGAGTGCTAGTTCTGCAGGGTTCGCAGGAGAGCTTCTGTAAAGTTTGGAAGGTAGGAGACGAGATACTGGCAGAAGTAAAGCTGTGAGGACGGGGCGTGAGTCGTGCCTGGGTATCTCAGTTGGTAGAGCACTTGCCCGTGAACGGAAAAGGTTCCGAGATCGAGTCTCGGTCAGGCACACAGTTTTAATCTTCCAGGAAGTTTCATTTATGTTGAACATACAGTTGAGTATTATTATTCAGGGCGATACACAATCTTGTAGGAACGTACCGTAGAGGTCGCCTCTGAACTGCTAAATGTGCTGTTAGAATTGAAATATCTACTTTAAATTGAAAACTGTGAATTTCCAGGAGTTGTTCGTGTAAGAAACTTTACTCAATACAAGTATTAACTTGAACTCTATACTTTTATTTAAAATCATAGTCCTGATCCCGCAAAGTAGAATAGAAAGAGAATAGAAACTTTTCTTTCAGGGACTGGACCAGAATGTGGCCGTTCAGACTGGAAACTAAGGTCAGTATGTTTCCCTTCGCTTTCCAGCTGACTACAGCTTTTAGGAAGCTTTAATAGTCGAGTGCAAGTAATAGTGTTCCATAGATTTCGTGTTTGATTTGAATACAGTCAGAGAGAGTCCCTTTAGTCAGCCATAGTGCCAGTAGTGTCAGTGACGTCGTAACTGCCATCTGCGTCACTTCTGCTATGCAGTGAGCTACGTTAATTTAAGTATTAACTGTATTTTTCTTACTTGTCACTTCTTCTTCCGTGTGTTTTTGCTTCTAGGAAGCTTTAATAGTCGAGTGCTAGTAATATTGTTCCATTGATTTCGTGTTTGTTTTGAATACAGTCAGTGAGATTCCCTTTAGTCAACTATAGTGCCAGTAGTGCTAGCGTTTGTTTTCAGTACAGTCCAGAGACAGGTAGTGCTATTTTCATTGCTTTTTAACAGAAGTGTCTAGTAACCTCAGTTTAGTGAACTATCAGCCGCCTTTAGTTAATTAGCAGTCTAGTTACAAGTTGATTAACTCTCTACAGTAAATTGATTTCTTAGGATAGATAGGATGTGTGACTGCTGTGTACGGACGCAGGAGGAGCTGGCCACTGTTCGCGAACAGCTGAGCGCGTTGACGGCCGCGGTCAGCCGTCTAAAGGCCGCTTCCTCGGAGTGTAGCGGCAGTGGGGAGTCTGGTGCGTCGCATGGTACACCCCAGCTGTTACATGCTTCACTCACTGTCCCTGCTGTCGAGACATCTTCGCGGATACCGGACGCGGTTGGGCCACCCTCTCCCCAAGGGGAGCGGCGCACGAGGCGGAGGGTCCATGTGGAGGCTGGTCGTGTGGCATCGCACGCTCTGCCTGTGAGTGGACATGTGGCCGCTCCTTCAGCATGGTCCGAGCAGGCACACGGAGGGAGGGGTTTATTAGTTATTGGAAGCTCCAACGTTAGGCGGGTGATGGAGCCCCTTAGGGAAATAGCGGAAAGGTCGGGGAAAAAGGCCAGTGTTCACTCTGTCTGCTTGCCGGGGGGTCTCATCCGAGATGTGGAGGAGGCCCTGCCGGCGGCGATAGAGAGCACTGGGTGCACCCGACTGCAAATTTTTGCTCATGTCGGCACCAATGACTCCTGCCGTCTGGGTTCAGAGGTCATCCTCAGTTCGTACAGGCGGTTGGCAGAGTTGGTGAAGGCGGAAAGCCTCGCTCGCGGGGTGGACGCTGAGCTAACTATTTGTAGTGTCGTTCCCAGAACCGATCGCGGTCCTCTGGTTTGGAGCCGAGTAGAAGGCTTAAACCAGAGGCTCAGACGATTCTGCGAAGTTCTGGGGTGCAAATTTCTCGACATCCGCTATCGGGTGGAGAAATGTAGGGTCCCCCTGAATAGGTCAGGTGTGCGCTACACACAGGAAGCGGCTACAAGGGTAGCGGAGTACGTGTGTAGTGCACATGTGGGTTTTTTAGGTTATAGGATTCCCTGCCTAAGCCCGACAAGACGCCTCCTGAGACAAGGCAAGGTAGGAGTAGGCAAAATGCAACAGGGAATAACAATATTAACGTGCTAATAGTAAACTGCAGAAGCGTCTATAGAAAGGTCCCAGAACTGCTCTCATTAATAAATGGTCACAATGCCCTCATATTACTAGGGACAGAAAGTTGCCTGAAAGCAGACGTAAACAGTAATGAAATCCTAAACTCAGATTGGAATGTATACCGCAGAGACAGGCTGAACAGTGAAGGGGGAGGCGTGTTTCTAGCGATAAGAAGTATAATATTATCGAAGGAAATTGACGGAGATCCGAAATGTGAGATAATTTGGGTGAAGGTCACGGTTAAAGCAGGCTCAGACATGGTAATTGGATGTCTCTATAGGCCCCCTGGCTCAGCAGGTGTTGTTGCTAAGCAACTGAAGGATAATTTGGAAAATATTTCGAGTATATTTCCCCACCATGTTATAGTTCTGGGTGGAGATTTTAATTTTCCGGATATGGACTGGGAGATTCAAAAGTTCATAACGGGTGGCAGGGACAAAGAATCCAGTGACTTTTTTAAGTGCTTTATCTGAAAACTACCTTGAGCAGTTAAACAGAGAACCGACTCGTGGCTATAACATATTAGACCTTCTGGTGACAAACAGACCCGAACTCTTTGAAACAGTTAACGCAGAACAGGGAATCAGCGATCATAAAGCGGTTACTGCATCGATGATTTAGCCGTAAATAGAAATATCAAAAAGGTAGGAAGATTTTTCTGTTTAGCAAAAGTGACAAAAAGCAGATTTCAGAGTACCTGAGGGCCCAACACAAAAGATTTGTCTCAAGTACAGATAGTGTTGAGGATCAGCGGACAAAGTTCAGCACCATCGTACAATATGCATTAGATGAGTATGTGCCAAGCAAGATCGTAAGAGATGGAAAAGAGCCACCGTGGTACAACAACCGAGTTAGAAAACTGCTGCGGAAGCAAAGGGAACTTCACAGCAAACATAAACATAGCCAAAGCCTTGCACACAAACAAAAATTACACAAAGCGAAATGTAGTGTGAGGAGGGCTATGCGAGAGGCGTTCAATGAATTCGAAAGTAAAGTTCTATGTACTGACTTGACAGAAAATCCTAAGAAATTATGGTCTTATGTCAAAGCGGTAGGTGGATCAAAACAAAATGTCCAGACACTCTGTGACCAAAATGGTACTGAAACAGAGGATGACAGACTAAAGGCCGAAATACTAAACATCTTTTTCCAAAGCTGTTTCACAGAGGAAGACTGAATTGTAGTTCCTTCTCTAGATTGTCGCACAGGTGACAAAATGGTAGATATCGAAATAGACGACAGGGGGATAGAGAAACAATTAAAATCGCTCAAAAGAGGAAAGGCCGCTGGAACTGATGTGATACCAGTTCGATTTTACACATAGTACGCGAAGGAACTTGCCCCCCTTCTTGCAGCGGTGTACCGTAGGTCTCTAGAAGAGCGTATCGTTCCAAAGGATTGGAAAAGGGCACAGGTCATCCCCGTTTTCAAGAAGGGACGTCGAACAGATGTGCAGAACTATAGACCTATATCTCTAACGTCGATCAGTTGTAGAATTTTGGAACACCTATTATGTTCGAGTATAATGACTTTTCAGGAGACTAGAAATCTACTCTGTAGGAATCAGCATGGGTTTCGAAAACGACGGTCGTGTGAAACCCAGCTCGCGCTATTCGTCCACGAGACTCAGAGGGCCATAGACACGGGTTCACAGGTAGATGTCGTGTTTCCTGACTTCCGCAAGGCGTTCGATACAGTTCCCCACAGTCGTTTAATGAACAAAGTAAGAACATATGGACTATCAGACCAATTGTGTGAATGGATTGAAGAGTTCCTAGATAACAGGACGCAGCATGTCATTCTCAATGGAGAGAAGTCTTCCTAAGTAAGAGTGATTTCAGGTGCGCCGCATGGGAGTGTCGTTGGACCGTTGCTATTTACAATAAACATAAATGACCTTGTGGATGACATCGGAAGTTCACCGAGGCTTTTTGCGGATGATGCTGTGGTATATCGAGAGGTTGTAACAATGGAAAATTGTACTGAAATGCAGAAGGATCTGCAGCGAATTGACGCATGGTGCAGGGAATGGCAATTAAATCTCAATGTAAACAAGTGTAATGTGGTGCGAATACATAGAAAGAGATTAGAGCCCACACAGAGGCATACCGACAATCCTTCTTTCCACGAACAATACGAGACTGGAATAGAAGGGAGAACCGATAGAGGTACTCAAGGTACCCTCCGCCACACACCGTCAGGTGGCTTGCGGAGTATGGATGTAGATGTAGATGTAGATTAGTTGCTAGGCTCGCGTGAGAAGGACGGCCTACAATTACCAACGTCAAAACTATAACAAACATTAGTAGTAAACTTTACCCGCCACCGCACAGCATGTGCTTCGATAAGTGCCTGTGTGAAAAGGAATACCACTCAATCCATGATAAGAAGATTGCAGCACTGTATTACTACCAATGGTCACCACTTGGAACACCTCCTGTAAATGGACGTTCATGCCACGTTTGTGGCCTTCGTTGACATTCAAAGACCTTACTGTTACATATCATTCGATTCGTCTCGATAGTTGCTAACAGAAAATAATAATCAAACTATAAGATCAAATTTAATATATATATATATATATATATATATGGACGAAGAAGACCTTCAATCCCGTCTCCAGCCATCCTGATTTAGGTTTTCCGTGAGTTCCCTAAATCGTTTCAGGCAAATGCCGGGATGGTTCCTTTGAAAGAGCACGGCCGATTTCCTTCCCAATCCTTCCCTAACCTGAGCTTGCGCTCCGTCTCTAATGACCTCGTTGTCGACGGGACGTTAAACACTAACCTAACCTAAACGAAGAAGACCAAGGCCAACGCGAGAATAATTTCTTTTCGCATGGCACCTGTTTTCAATGTCGATGAAGGCATCAAAGGAAAGCCATGTGATATTTTCACGACAAGAAGAACGCATCACATTGATTTGGAAAGATAGATAATTTGGTTTTTAAATGTCAAAAAGAAAGCACAAGACATAAAGAGAAAAGTAGTGAAAGGCGTGCGGAGTAGAAACAAAGTAGATCGTCCATTCCTTCCTCAGTTATATAATCATGAATATTTTAAACACTACAATTGCTGTTGTTGTCCTAAAGTAATAATTCTCACAACGAAATAAAATGTGGGGAAATTACAGGATTCGAACCCACTACCCATAGATCAGAAATTTACAGACATGACCACAGCTTTGTTCTACAAGTCGTCTCATTGATATTACAATACAGTGTGTGAGATCAGAAAATCGCTGAAACACACAGAATCACAGGAGAAAGATAAACTGAATCACTACGTGAACCTAAATTTTATCTCTACAGTATGACACTTCGGAATCATTCGAAACAGTAGACTCTGACGAGTCCACCAGGCTGCCAGCAGCCTCTGCTGCGACTAAGGCAGAACAGATTCGTTAGGCGGCAATAAACATGAAAACCCTGAGAACTATGTCTGGCAATCTGATTACCGTAATATAGGGTAGATGGTAAAAGAAATGTTATCATCTGCTATTGCCACCCAAGGCCACAGCTGCTAGGGTCTGGTGGTAAACGTTGCTAAGAAGCGGTTTGAACTCTACTCATTGTACTACATTCCGTTCGCATAATGCCTAACAGAAGCTGAATCGCAATTTCATATTTTCGCACGGAACTTAGGCAGTCTAGCGCAAAAGTATTGTAGCGATAGAGCTCTAGTCTGTTTGTCCGTTTATGAACGCTTCCGTGCTCCATGGTGCGCCCCAATTCAGCGGCGCGGGCTCTGGCTGGGGTCAACGGCTCCCCAGCCGCTCAGGTGTGTCCTGCGTGTCGCAGCGATGGTTTTGTGATTGCGGCGTATGCTGCTGCTCTATTTTTGGCTAGTGTAACACTATTTGTAGTTGCTATGTAAGTCTGCATGGAAAAAGACAATGACATACTGAGTGAGAGCTGCGGAACACGTTTTCCATGAAATTGCAGACAGGCCATCTGTCTTCGAAATCTATCAACGGAGTTTGCAAGTACATAAGCTGAAGAGATATATCATCATATTTCATCAGAACTGTTTGTTTTGGGGATACCGGTTGTGGAAGGATGTGAGAACACATTTCCTGATGACGCAAGTGTCATAGTACTATGATGGAGGGATACTCGCGCAGCAACTGACTTGAGAATCTTTGAAGCAAATATCGTGCCATCGTGACTAAAATATATAAGAAATTGCAATTGATGTATAACTTTTCACATTCATCTTATGACGAAATTGTTTTGTATTGAAAGAAAACATTCGACTTCTTTTTCACTCACAGTTGTGAAATACATCATACGGTCACGACTACTTTTGACTGCTCGAGGCCATATTCACATCTGTACTGGTTGTTTTCAATGTAATGAACCACATTTGTCTATGAAATGGCTGCCATAATACAGGATGAACATGAGTAAAACCGACAATCTGCGGGAACGGATTCCTGGCAGATAATGGAAGAAAATTGTTCCTGTGACAATGTGTCCGGAAATGTATCGTTGCCACGGTAGATGCCTCTGACGAATGACAGTTCCTCTGACCACGTGTGTTGCAGGCTTTGTGATTAACGCAGCGTACGGTAAGCAGCAGAATGGTACGGTATTCAATGTGGGAACAAGCCGACATGGTATTTGTGTGTGGCCAAGGAGATGAAAACGATCGAGAGGCAGCAAGACTATACCAAAACAAGTACCCTCAAACACACCAACATCACGAAACACTTCAAGCTCTTTATGGACGTTTGTTTGATCATGGGTCCTTTCAGACAGACGAACGTGCAAGAAGGCGGCGAAATGTGCGTACACCAGATCTGGTGGACCGGGTGCTGCAGGATACTATCCCTGTCACCTGTAATACACAAGGAATACACAGCATATGGTGAGAGAAACTGTCATTCGTCAGTACCGTCTACCGTGGCAACGATGCATTTCCGTACACATGTTCATACGGCCTGTCAGGCATCCGTCCCCGCAGTTTTTCGGTTTTATTAATGTTCGTCCTGTGTTAAAATAGAAAAGGGCACTATATCTGCTCTCACAAAGAGAGAGAAACTGCAAAACCAACTCACCCAAACGCCAAGAAACCCAATTTTGGGATGTGCGGTCAGATATCATGAACAGGCAAAACAGCATTTCAGGACTCTCGCCGTATTGTGAAAACATGTTGGTGAAAACAGAAGTAACCAGAAAATCAACAGACACGTTACTCGATATCACATAGTAATCAAATAGTATTCACAAGAAAAATGTTTTTATTCTGATGTAGATACAAAATTAAAGGTATGAAGAAGGGTGCATTTCTCCTATTCCTTACGTTACTCACCTCCAGATTTACCATAGACAAAAGCTACGCAGTGTGTTCATTAGTTTCATAACATTTGTCTGGTGTGTTGAGTCCCTAAACAACGAACAAAACCAAAACCACTGACATTAATGAACATTCAAACTTTTCAGAGTTTGTTTTCTGTTGTAACTCAGTGTTTCCAAAACAAAAACTTCTGCTTCCTCTTACAAGTTATTGAATCTAGACTATAAGATGGATTAAAATGCAGAGCATCGCTTAAAATTTCGTTAATGAGTTTCTTTCTGACCGTTTGTAGGTCGAATAAAGAGAACGATAAAAGAACAATTATTGACCACAACTTTTCTCCAGCGATATCCGAACCTCCATCCTCAGGAAACAGCGCTTCAATGAGCGGACGCGGTACCACTATGTCAAGAAGCCACTGTCGCAACTAACTTTTATCTCGTCACTACCATGGTTCCTAAGCCCGAACGGCTAGATGCGCGGTCTAACGCGCTGCTTCCCCAGCGGGAAGACGTGCCGATCCCCAGCAGGAATCCGCCCGGGCGAATTCGTGTAGATGCCCGGTGTGCTGGCCAGCCTGTGGATGGTTTTAAGGCGGTTTTTCATCTACCTCGGCGAATATGGGCTGCTTCCACTTATTCCGCCTGAGTTACACTATGGCGGCGATTGCTGTGCACATACCGTTTACATGGACGCGTGCACCATAATTACTCTACCACGCAAACATTTGGGGCTACACTCGTCTGGCATGAGACGTTCCCGGCGGGGGAGGGGGGAGGGGGGGCCTGGTACACTTGGGGGCCGAACCTCACAATAATCCTGGGTTCCGTGTGGGGCGGCGGTGGGGCGGGGGACTGCTGTGGCCTGTTGCAGGGTTGTGAACCACTGAGGTCTACGGCAGGACGAAGCCTCTCCGCTGTCTCTAGGTCCCCAGTTTAATACATACATATATACATACATACATGGTTCCTAAGATGGACTCCTCGAAACTTGAAAGAAGAGAGCAATTGTAGATTAGGCGCCGAACATCCATCCTGCGCTCTAATAATGAATTTTACATACTTATTGTCACATATTACATCAGAATCATTCGGAATATTTCTTCAAGATAACAAGGAAGTGTCAACTGAATATAGACGGATAGATTTATTTTTGAAGGGAGTCCGCCATGAGAAAAACACGATTTTATCTTTTCTTGCACTTCCCAGGTATGCTCCCCGGAAGTTTCAGCATCATCTACTGGCTTTTACTTTCATTCTATTAAACTAGAGAAATTTGAGTTTTTACGGTGGTATTTACAAATTTCAAAACCAGGAAAGGTGGTCCACCTTTTTACCACATGTTGTGCACGTTGTGGTTTTCCTGGTTTTGCGTCTAGAGCCAGATAGAACTTACTGTAGAAATTCTGTGCAGGAAAGTGTGCGTATGTGTGTGTGTGAGTGCGAAAGAGAGAGAGAGAGAGAGTGAGAAGGAGAATGGATGTGGGCATTATTTATTTAATTACTTTTTTTAATGTGTGTGTGTGTGTGTGTGTGTGTGTGTGTGTGTGTGTGTGTGTGTGTGTGTGGCTGGGTGGGTGGGTGGGTGGGGGTGCGGGAGTCTGTGTGTTTATGGGTTACTGGTTTCTGATAGTTATTTGATGGCAGAGAACAGAGTTCCGCTGTAGAGAGCTGTTTGCACATTTATTATTTGTTCTTCTTCGGCTAGGCTTAATGTGTTTGATACTTTTCTTCAGTTATTCGTTTCTTTTGGGGCTGTTGCTGCATTTGATGACTTTCATGTCGGTATTGATGCCCATCGGGCAGTGTTTCATGTCCATCTCTACAAACTGATTTGTAGTCCTGGCATCGCAGTTGGTAAATACAAGTCAAGTTGTGTTTGTCTGTGTTCGTTTTGGTTGTTCTTTATTTTCTCTGTATTGGGTTATCTGTTCTGTGGGCTATTTCAGCCCTAAAATTCCCAAGCGTAAGATTTCGAAGAACGTAACTATTCTACATGAAATTCTCTAGGGTTGTAGACGACAATCTCTGAAAGAAAGCAAGTGTGATAAAAACATTAAAAAACCAGAAAATCACTGCATATGGTAGGAAGGTATATATACCAAACTTTGTTTTTCAAATTTGTAAATACGGTCCTGAAAACTTAAATTTATATATGTACGTATAAGTAGTAAAGAGCATTTTTCCAGTTTAATAGAATTAAAATAAAAGTGCATTCATAATGCTGAAACTTTAGTTAAAAACGTCTGGAAAACAGAAGCAAAAATACAGTTCACGAAAAAAGAAAAGCAACACCGTAAATAAGAGGCGCAGTAGACCGCGCTCAATCGACTGCCATCAAGTCGGGTGGAGCGCTCCACTAGTAAATACCCTGTGAGAACGCATTCAAAGTTGAAGATGCCACCAGCGCAAAACAAATTAAAGGGTGAAGCTCTGCAGAGCAAGACACACGAAGTAGTAGCAAATGTCTACCATTTCACGAAGAAAAAAATGGTTCAAATGGCTCTGAGCACTATAGGACTTAACTTCTGAGGTCATCAGTCCCATAGAACTTAGAACTAGTTAAACCTAACTAACCTAAGGATATCACACACATCCGTGCCCGAGGCAGGATTCGAACCTGGCACCGTAGCGGTCGCACGATTCCAGACTGTAGCCCCTAGAACCGCTCGGCCACCCGGGCCGGCCACTTTACGAAGAAAGAAGTTGTACTAGGTACTGCGCTGAAATTAAAATTCACATTGATACGCACGGCCGAGGAAATTGGTGTATCATTTGCTTCTGTTCGGCGAATTAAGAGAGAATCGGAAAGAGTCAACGTAGGTGAATTCTCGACGTTTCATAATCTCACAAGGAAAGACCCAGAAGATATTGGAAGGTCAGTTTACGTCTAAGTGAGCAATTCGTTCACCACGTGGTGAATAATTTCTACATCACGGATAAAAGAAGAACCCTCCTTAAGGAAAACTCATAAAAAGTTACGTAGTTTAATAAATTTTGAATGGTGTATAAACACACTTTTCACGTTTCCTCCCACTCAAAGACTTAGGTGGAAGAAAACAGCGGATAACCGAAAAGTTCTCCAGGAACAAAGTAGTATCGGGGAAAAAGAAATTTCTTACTTAAAAAGTATCCTACAGTCCTATTGCCTATATGGACTAGACATACGTTCACACTTCCCACACGGCATCGCACGATGGAGTGATAATTCGCTGCAGGGTCTGTTGATACCTCTTTCGACAGGGAGCGGCATCCATGCTATCGGGGAGAGTTTTCTACCGAAGGTTTCAATCTGACCAGAAAGGAGGGGATTATCATAACGACATGGATGTTAGCCGAACATGATCACACTGTGCTACTGGTTCAAAAAAAATGGCTCTGAGCGCTATGGGACTCAACTGCTGTGGTCATAAGTCCCCTAGAACTTAGAACTACTTAAACCTAACTAACCTAAGGACAGCACACAACACCCAGCCATCACGAGGCAGAGAAAATCCCTGACCCCGCCGGGAATCGAACCCGGGAACCCGGGCGTGGGAAGCGAGAACGCTACCGCACGACCACGAGATGCGGGCGCTACTGGTTCAAAAAAATGGCTCTGAACACTATGGGACTTAACAGCAATGGTCATCAGTCCCCTAGGACTTAGAACTACTTAAACCTAACCAACCTGACGACATCACACAACTCCCAGGCATCACGAGGCAGAGAAAATCCCGGACCCCGCCGGGAATCGAACCCGGGAACCCGGGCGCGGGAAGCGGGAACGTTACCGCACGACCACGAGCTGCGGACACTGTGCTACTGCTTCCTCCTCGTTACTCAGAATTAAATACTACAAAGGTGATCGGAGCAAGAGTTCAGAACAGCACTTCTGAACGTAATGTGACATTCATAGTGGACGTGTTATTAATACTTACAGACGAGGAAACTACTTCCATAATTAAAAAAAAGGCTAGAAGAACCACAGAGGGCACGTAAATAAATTTAAAGAGCAGTATATTTCAAATGAAGGGTTTACTGGACCAAATGCTGGAGATGATCAAATATGTACAAAAAGGGTTTAGACTCGACTAGCGATAGTCATAGTGATGAAAGCAGTATTCCACAGGCGAAGATGAAAGTGAATCAGCTGACATTGCCAGTGGAAGTAAAACAGATACGGCTTCTGAAAATGAAGACACGTGTTTAACGATCAAATTGTACGTTTTACATGGCAATTCTTCGAAAATATACCCACTTCCGTTCCCTTATGTATGCTCTTGCCACCTCTAAATCCTTTGTTCGTCTGCTACACTGCAAAACCTGTTCTCCCGCCATTCATTGGCCCCTCCCCCCCTCTCCCCCTCCTATCCACGCATCACAGTGCTCTCCTCGGTTTGTCTGAAGTGTAAAATTGTGTTCTGCTCAAGGCGGATCCTCTGCAGTACCAAATCTGTTTGTAGGCAAACAAAGAAGCTTCATCCTATAGATGAGTAAAGACGCCTAGTTCATAGTTCAGTCCGCACTCGCAAGTAAGTGGAAGACCACAGCTTTACCAACCTTGTCCTGCAATTTTATCCATTCCCATCTATACTAGATTCCGTATCTAAAGTGCACGAGTAGCTCCGAGCGCCCCGCCTACTGGAGAGTAAGCGCAGTCGGCCCTAAATTAATTTGATGGATGGTCACACACCAAGTGTAAAATAGCTACAAGAGTTTCCCACTGCTATTTATTCTCATTTCTGTAAATAGGCTAAGAGGCTAAACTGTAGATAGGGGTATCGTTCTCGACCGTTATGGCAGCCTGTAGCACAAATTAAGAATAAGTGAGTTTTTTAGGCAAGGCGCCTTTACGGCAGCTTCCCTCGCCATGCTCATTCAATCGCAAGCTTGAGTTCCATCAATAATCGTCTCAATGTCTATAAGATACAGAGCACAAATCTTACATCATGAACATCGCATGCTGCAGAATCCCGAAAATGGGCATTTTCTTACACATCGTGGCACTAGTTTTATTTCAAAGAGGTGGAAATGAATTACCTTCAAGTCAAGTAACCTTTTTTCATTTGGAGATTTAAAAGTTCGTAATAGAATCTACTTTTTTCTGTGTCATTCATTTTATCAGTATACCATGTTATTCGTTGGGACAATTCTTGTTTCTTGTGATAGAAGTTAAAGTGGATTATGTGTCAGACCTGTTATACTTTGGAAACCGCCTACATTATACTGGTTTCACTTGTTACGTCATACTTACGATGACAAGCACAAACCGTGGGCAATCATAGAGTCTTATGAGAACTGTTGTAAGCATGCATATTCAGATTGAGTTATCTACTGTATTATTATTGTTGTCTATTATTATTGTCATTACATGATAACGACTGCGTCTCAAATCGTTGGTCAGTGAACATAAACACACCACGTGGGATCTGCAAGGATTCGTCACGTCACTTGTCGACAATGAGTGTCAAGAGAATGCTATCTTTATCAAATACATTACTCAAGTCAGTATTCTTTAAAAATCTGCACAGGAACAAAAGTAATTGAAAAGTGACCTAGTTATATCGCCATATGCTCGTTATATTCAGTAGCAATCAGAAGTAAAACTCTCTACCTCTCACTTTCCTTATTCCAATAAGGGCGAATGGTCTCACACGAGAAATATGGCAATACCAACATTTTGAAGATAACAGGTGTGGAAAATGAATCAGAACAACGACACACATGGATTTAATAACTGAAAAGTATGTCCCGCGTGTCGAAAACAGAAAGTCGTCGATTCCGATTAGCACTGCAAAAGGCAACAGGCAGCAACTTGGCAATTAGCTGCTAACAGATTGATATTTCCATATGTTCTGGTACCGTGAAAACATTTTGAAGAAGACTTAAAGGTCTCCTTAATAGGAAAGGTAGCATAACTAAAGCACCTATCAGAAAATATACCCGATAGAGTTTGCAAACAATTATAAATTCTTTGGCTAGAGCAATCCTTACATTGTTGTTAACAGTCACTCCATCTACATTCATTCAATAAAATATCTATATACCACCATGGGTTTTCAGTGTTCGTATACAAATCCTCATCATTGTTTTGTCAAGATGGTAGTGATCTCGTAATTTCTGTTCGCATACTTTTTGTTGGGTTAAGATTTTATGACCTTTGGATGAAATCATAACTTTAATTCTTTGTTAGTATTCGAACATTTCTGCTCAGATTACTGCAGCTGTCCGTCAGTAGAGTAATAGCACAGTACAGCAACACCATGAATAACCATGTGGAATAGGAAACACTGTCTCAGAAAGTAGTTCTGATTATTTTTATCTCGTGTATATACCTGAAAGATAGTCAAATATACAAAAGAAGGAAACGGAGTTTGCTGAACGACTTACATGACACTATCCATCGGATACCAAGAATCCAGGATACTTATGAATACAGCTAAACAAAAGCATTTGAAGATGATTACTATGGTCTTAGGACAGTTACTGGAACAGAAGAAACAATTATGGCTGGAGGGGTGCTGCTGGAAATAATTACATATTATTAATTTGGTAAAAATGCACATCGGTGTGAATGTGGCAACTACTTATTACCTCTATGAAGAATATTGGGCTGGATTCTGTGGCCGGCCGCTGTGGCTGAGTGGCTGTAGGCGCTTCCATCCGGATCCGTGCTGCTGCTACGGTCGCATGTTCGAATCCTGTCTCGGGCATAGATGTGTGTGATGTCCTTGTGTTAGTTACGTTTAAGTAGGTCTAAGTCTAGGGGACTGATGATCTTAGATGTTAAGTCCCACAGTACTTAGATCCATTTGAACCATTTTGGATTCCGTGGGTGGATGAACTGTAAAAAAAATCTGATCATGGTAAGTGTTTTAAATATAATAGAACAGGAAAGTAAAATCGAAAAATAATCTTAGAAGTGATTTTCTTTGCCCCATAACTGTTGAACATAGCCATTGCAGTAACCAAGCTAACCATGAACGAGACAAACAAAAGAAATGAAATTCGTTGGTATAGACGTAAGTGGCGGTAAGGTCTTATAGGACCAAACTGCTGAGGCCATGGGTCCCTAAGCTTACGCACTACTTATTCTAACTTAAACTAACTTACGCTAAGACAACACACACACCCATGCCCGAGGGAGGACTAGAACCTCCGACGGGGAGACCCAAGTGCATGATATTTTATGACAACATTTCGAAAGCCGTAGTTTCAGAAAAAGGAAATAAATAAATTGTAGATAATGTTCTGATAGATGAAAGGAGGAATTTGAAAATACAGAAGAATAATATGAAGTATTGACAATCAGAATAGATACAGACAGCACTAAATGTAAACAAATAAGCAGGCTGACTATCTTGGCAGTACAGTTACGGGACGCAATAGCTGTTTAATGCAAAGAAGATGAAGAATGGATTCAGTGCGGAAATAGATACGAAAGAAAAGATGAAATGAAAATTTGAATGTCACTGAAAAATCTCCAGAACTAGCTAGATGGAAGGGGAAATAAATCATGAAATGCTGCCAGATGTAAAAGTTTCGAAAGTCTACTAAACGAAATGGAAAGAAGTAAAATGAAATTAATCGGACAAATCATTGGACATGTCACTTCTCGTAGAAATACTCGTGTGTTTAGAGTCCAGGTATTGGTAAAATACTAAATGTGACTCCAGAGAAAACTGTATTGTGAGAAAAACCTGGTATGCAGTATATATCAGACAACCTACATACTCACAGTCTACATGACAAACAGAATGTCGTAACTCCTGCTCCAAAGAAGGCAGATGCTGACGTGTGTGAATATTACCGAATCATCAGTTTAATCTACATCTACTTCTACATCTGCATAAGTAATCCGTAAGCCACCGTATGGTGCGTGGTGGAGGGTACCCCGTACAGCTACTGGTAATTTCTTTGCTGTTCCACTCGTAAATAGAGCGACGGAAAAACAACTATCCATATGCCTCCCCTACAAGCCCTTTTCTCTCTTATCTTATCTTCATCTGTAATAATTGCAAAATATTATCAGAAATTATTTACAGAGGAATAGAAATATGTGTGCAAGTCGATCTCGGAGAAGATCAATTTGGGTTCTAGAGAAATGTACTAAGCCGCATGGCTACATTAACCCGGCAAGTTTTCTTAGAAAACAGACTAAAGAGGCAAATAAACAATTATAACATTTCCAGTATAAAATTTTCACTCAGCACCGGAGTGTGCACTGATATGAAATTTCTGGCAGATTAAAATTTTATTCCGGATCGAGACTCGAACTCGGGACCTTTACCTTTCGCGGGCAAATACTCTAGTGACTTTCCCTTTATATACAATTTTATTGACAAAAGCCAAAAAGGGACAATAGAGAAACGTATTTACAGCATAATGTACTTTATAGGGGATGGGAGGGAAGAGTAGAAATTATTGGAGCTATACTTCCGTCCATCGGCGGAACCCGTGGACAGGGAAGGCAGGGGTCGTGATTGAGTTCTGGCCACGGTGCCCCTGGACCTATGCGTAGCAGGATGCATAGGAGGGGAATGCGTGTGGTAATTAGAGTCGAGTGAGAGAGATTTCCTATGATTTATTTAATCCCAATTCAGTTGATATGGGAGAATAGGTTAAAGTGTCATGGCCGTGCCATATGTGGGCTGCTTTGTATGGGGAAAGACGAGCTCGTCTTTGTACTTCCTCAGAAGGCAGGGACGAAAACTGGGGATCCAGTGATAAGAGGAGAGGAGACGTCATAGGGGGGGATAGTGCCCATGGCATCCCAACTTGACGGAGGAGACATGAATACTACGCGAATTAGTTGGAAAACAGAGTCCGGTAATTGGGTCGTCGTTTCAAGTCGGCGTGGGCATTCTGTAATCTGCACCCATAGCCGAGACCTGATTTGTCGCCTTCACCGTAGATGTAGTTGGACGTCCAATCTTTGATCTAGAGTATGACGTTGGTTTTGGCAGCTGAGAAGTATATACCTCAGGAATGCGAAGAATGCAGGCGACTGTCTTTCGACTTAGCTCCCAGACGTCAAGGTTTGATGGGCATGTGAGGCTATGGATGTTCTCGTCGAGGTGTTGGCTGGCTGCACACAACGGGATGCCAGCTAACCCAGTTACATGTAACTCCCGTTGTACCATCTTACTGTAACGTACGTGGGGAGGTAAACTTGCTGGATATGGCGCCATACATTTGACCAATGGATCGCAGGATACATAAGTTTGACGACGTTGCATGACACTCGACGTACCAGGTTTAGATAGATGCCTTTGACCTTTGGAGGACGCGTGGTCGGGACTGCGGGATGCATGTAACTATAGGCCGCAATGGAGGTGGAGGAGGAGGAGATTAGTGTTTAACGTCCCATCGACAACGAGGTCATTAGAGATGGAGCACAAGCTCGGGTTAGGGAAGGATGGGGAAGGAAATCGGCCGTGCCCTTTCAAAGGAACCATACCGGCATTTGCCTGAAGTGATATAGGGAAATCACGGAAAACCTAAATCAGGATGGCCGGACGCGGGATTGAACCGTCGTCCTTCCGCAGTGGAGGTCCCAATATGTGAAATGTGGTATGAATGTGACCAACTGGCATAGGTGGAAAGATGGTCGCTGGCATGCGGGCGTCCAATAAACTGATTGTAATTGATGCTTCCGGTCCGGTCCCATGTTTACGCGTCGTTCACATATATAGAGCATGAGCCCTGTGCTGAACGTTGAGTAGACCATGTCCTCCTTCACGCAGGGGGGAGAACAAGCGTTTCATAACGGACCTTAAAGATTACTCCCAACGTCAGATAGTAGCCGAAGGCCACATACAAACGAAGTCCAATCGTGTGCAGTAAGGGTAAGACTTGTGTAACATGCACCAGTTTCGAAGCAATATGGCGAATGAGATAACTGAGTTACCCAAGAACTACTCACCACCCGCCCTCAGAGTTAGGAGATAAGGCACTGGCGGAAATCCAGCTTTGAGGATGCATCGTGAATCGTGCTTGAGTAGCACAGTTGGTCACGTCTCTCGACACATGATTCATTTTTGTTTTTCACTATCGCGCACCACTACACTTCTTGATGGGCCCAGGTTCTACACCACTGAGATAGCCCCTCTTTCCATAGGACAGTACAAATAAAGCTTCTTCGACAGACGATTTAAATGTGTCCTTCTTTCGAAGGACCAATTCCTGCACTATTCGCCTTGTCCAGATATGAGTATGATGATTGACGATCTTTACTTGTGCGACGTGGAAAAACGTACCCGGCGACACCTCTGGACACACACATCTTGCCTGTCATTTCGCGAGCCGACTGTATCGCATGTATGTGTCACAAGGATTTACAGAGGGAGTGATTGCCGCCAAACGAGGTCTGTGGCCTTCTCTGATCACGGTGGCTACATTTGCGCGATTCGTCTCCACCCTCAGGAAGTGTGGCATAGCAACGGCCTTCGCAAGATTAATGTAACACCAGTACTTGGGCTGCAGGCGCCAAATCGCGGCAACGTTGGCCATCTGCGAAATACACCACTCCCCACACAATTCGACATTTTCGTGGTGGCTCCTCTGCGCAAAATCTGCAATCCGCAAGACAGTTACGCAGTTTGGCAACGACATGGCTGCGTGGCACCGGCAGTCCCTCGACCTATTGCGCAGTGCTCAGGGTCTCAACGCTCTACCTCCATCGCCGGACACACAACGACAACGGCACCGAATCAACCCTTATATGCTATTGTTGACGAGGCGCCGCTCAGAAGGTATAATAGTCAGCGGCGACGACGCGACTGAACGTCTTGAGATGTCCGCACCATGCACCACATTGTGGCGGACATGCGCCGACAGAGCCGACAGTTGATCACATGCCTTACGACTCAAGAAGGTTGCTCCCATACGACTCAAGCAACTAGAGTGAAAGCTATGGATGATCGTTTTCGTCATCTTCACCAGGAAAGAGTCGTGGCCGACAGGACCACTGCGGAAGCATTACAACAGGTGACCCGAATGATCGATACTGCCGCAGTGACGTCATTAATGGACGAAGTCTCGGCTGAGGAGGTGGGAGACGCCTCGGACACAGGTGCGGTTAATAAGTCTCCAGGGCCCGACACATTACCGGCCGAGTTTTACCGGACCTTCCGTAATATCGTGGTGCCTCGCTGGGATACAGTGTTCAAAGAACTCATGTCCTGCACTCCACAGTATTGAATACCTTCGTCGAACGACTTCTCATACTGGTACACAACCCAGCGAAACTGCTATCGGTCAATAACTATCGGCGACTTACAATGTTGATGCTGGCGACAAGATCTTCTACAGCCCTTAGGCAAGACGCAGTAAGAAGTCTTTGCCAATGATCCTCGCCCCAGAACAGAGATCGCAGGGGGAAGACGACAACATACAAATGGCCACCGGCGACTGCAGGGATTCAATAGAGATCGCCTCGGCGTGCCGTATGCGAGTGGTGATCGTCTCCATTGATTTTAGTCGGGTCTTCGATAGAGTCCACCATAAGTTCTTCCTACTGGTTATGGAAGATATGGGGATTCCACACTCTGTGGCGCCTTCTGGGAGCAGCCAGCTCTCACGTTCAGGTCAACTGACGGACGGTGGGCGCAACACCCATGAAGAAGTTGTCACATTTCTACCCACCTTTACGCAATCGCTATCGAACCAATCACGGGGGTCTCAACCACAGGTAATCTGCATCACCCTGTGGGGCATCACCTTCCGCTGTAGGGCGTGCGCCGACGACCTGCTGTTATAGATTCGTTCCACTGGCGAAGTTCACAGTATACTATACTAGATCGTGCGATATGGTCGGACTGCGGGCAGTCTTCTGAACATCAAAAGTCAGCAGCGTCGGATATCGGGCACGGTCTTGGGCCGGGCGCTGTCACCCTCCTCCCAGCAGTTATTGAGCCATGTGGGATTCACGTTTATGAAGGATGTGCGTAGAACGGCCGCGGCAAACTATCGACTGTTACTACAGATTGAACGCGTAATGGTGCGACAGAACCTGCTTCGGGACTGCAACGTGTGGAATACCTGAACCTCTACGTGAAGTAAAACATTAGTCACTTGGCTTAAAAAAAAAAAAAATGCTTCAAGTGGCTCTGAGCACTATGCGACTTAACTTCTGAGGTCATCAGTCGCCTAGAACTTAGAACTAATAAAACCTAACTAACCTAAGGACATCACACACATCCATGCCCGAGGCAGGATTCGAACCTGCGACAGTATCGGTCGCCCGATTCCAGACTGTAGCGCCTAGAACCGCTCGGCCACTCCGGCCGGACACATGGCTTAGGTCGCAGACTTCAGGCGTCCTTAAGTTATTTCCTATCCACAGGACACATATTCAAAGTACCTTATGACACCCTCACCTTCCCCCTACGCGATAGAGGGCTGGGACTGGTTAACGTCCAAGCATCGGCAGGGGCCCTTTGTTGTTGTGGTCTTCAGTGCTGAGACTGGTTTGATGCAGCTCTCCATGCTACTCTATCCTGTGCAAGCTTCTTCATCTCCCAGTACCTACTGCAACCTACATCCTTCTGAATCTGCTTAGTGTATTCATCTCTTGGTCTCCCTCTACGATTTTAACCCTCCACGCTGCCCTCCAATGCTAAATTTGTGATCCCTTGATGCCTCAAAACATGTCCTACCAACCGATACCTCCTTCTAGTCAAGTTGCGCCACAAACTTTTCTCCCCAATCCTATTCAATACCTCCTCATTAGTTACGTGATCTACCCACCTTATCTTCAGCATTCTTCTGTAGCACCACATTTCGAAAGCTTCTATTCTCTTCTAGTCCTAACTAGTTATCGTCCATGTTTCACTTCCATACATGGCTACACTCCATACAAATACTTTCAGAAACGACTTCCTGACACTTAAATCTATACTCGATGTTAACAAATTTCTCTTCTTGAGAAACGCTTTCCTTGCCATTGCCAGTCTACATTTTATATCCTCTCTACTTCGACCATCATCAGTTATTTTACTCCCTAAGTAGCAAAACTCCTTTACTACTTTAAGTGTCTCATTTCCTAAACTAATTCCCTCAGCATCACCCGACTTAATTTGACTACATCCCATTATCCTCGTTTTGCTTTTGTTGATGTTCATCTTACATCCTCCGTTCAAGACACTGTCCATTCCGTTCAACTGCTCTTCCAAGTCCTTTGCTGTCTCTGACAGAATTACAATGTCATCGGCGAACCTCAAAGTTTTTACTTCTTTCCATGAATTTTAATACCTACTCCGAATTTTTCTTTTGTTTCCTTTACTGCTTGCTCAATATACAGATTGAATAACATCCGGGAGAGGCTACAACCCTGTCTCACTCCTTTCCCAACCACTGCTTCCCTTTCATGCCCCTGGACTCTTATAACTGCCATCTGGTTTCTGTACAAATTGTAAATAGCCTTTCGCTCCCTATATTGGAACCATGCCACCTTCAGAATTTGAAAGAGAGTATTCCAGTTAACATTGTCAAAAGCTTTGTCTAAGTCTACAAATGCTAGAAACGTAGGTTAGCTTTTTCTTAATCTTTCTTCTAAGATAAGTCGTAAGGTTAGTATTGGCTCACGTGTTCCAACATTTCTACGGAATCCAAACTGATCTTCCCCGAGGTCCGCTTCTACCAGTTTTTCCATTCGTATGTAAAGAATTCGCGTTAGTATTTTGCAGCTGTGACTTATTAAACTGATAGTTCGGTAATTTTCACATCTGTCAACACCTGCTTTTTTTGGGATTGGAATTATAATATTCTTCTTGAAGTCTGAGGGTATTTCGCCTGTCTCATACATCGTGCTCACCAGATGGTAGAGTTTAGTCAGGACTGGCTCTCCCGAGGCCATCAGTAGTTCTAATGGAATGTTGTCTACTCCCGGGGCCTTGTTTCGGCTTAGGTCTTTCAGTGCTCTGTCAAACTCTTCACGCAGTATCTTATCTCCGATTTCGTCTTCATCTACATCCTCTTCCATTTCCATAATATTGTCCTCAAGTACATCGCCCTTGTATAAACCCTCTATATACTCCTTCCACCTTTCTGCCTTCCCTTCTTTGCTTAGTACTGGGTTGCCATCTGAGCTCTTGATATTCATAAAAGTGTTTCTCTTCTCTCCAAAGGTCTCTTTAATTTTCCTGTAGGCAGTATCTATCTTACCCCTAGTTAGACAAGCCTCTACATCCTTACATTTGTCCTCTAGCCATCCCTGCTTAGCTATTTTGCACTTCCTGTCGATATCATTTTTGAGACGTTTGAATTCCTTTTTGCCTACTTCATTTACTGCATTTTTATATTTTCTCCTTTCATCAATTAAATTCAATATTTCTTCTGTTACCCAAGGATTTCAATTAGCCCTCGTCTTTTTACCAATTTGATCGTCTGCTGCCTTCACTACTTCATCCCTCAGAGCTACCCATTCTTCTTCCACTGTATTTCTTTCCCCCATTCCTATCAATTGTTCCCTTATGCTCTCCCTGAAACTCTCTTCTTTCAGTTTATCCAGGCCCCATCTCCTTAAATTCCCACCTTTTTGCAGTTTCTTCAGTTTCAATCTGCAGTTCATAACCAGTAGATTGTGGTCAGAATCCACATCTGCCCCTGGAAATGTATTACAATTTAAAACCTGGTTCCTAAATCTCTGTCTTACCATTATGTAATCTATCTGATACCTTTTAGTATCTCCAGGATTCTTCCAGGTATACAACCTTCTTTTATGATTCTTGAACCAAGTGTTAGCTATGATTATACACTCCTGGAAATTGAAATAAGAACACCGTGAATTCATTGTCCCAGGAAGGGGAAACTTTATTGACACAATCCTGGGGTCAGATACATCACATGATCACACTGACAGAACCACAGGCACATATGCACAGGCAACAGAGCATGCACAATGTCGGCACTAGTACAGTGTATATTCACCTTTCGCAGCAATGCAGGCTGCTATTCTCCCATGGAGACGATCGTAGAGATGCTGGATGTAGTCCTGTGGAACGGCTTGCCATGCCATTTCCACCTGGCGCCTCAGTTGGACCAGCGTTCGTGCTGGACGTGCAGACCGCGTGAGACGACGCTTCATCCAGTCCCAAACATGCTCAATGGGGGACAGATCCGGAGATCTTGCTGGCCAGGGTAGTTGATTTACACCTTCTAGAGCACGTTGGGTGGCACGGGATACATGCGGACGTGCATTGTCCTGTTGGAACAGCAAGTTCCCTTGCCGGTCTAGGAATGGTAGAACGATGGGTTCGATGACGGTTTGGATGTACCGTGCACTATTCAGTGTCCCCTCGACGATCACCAGTGGTGTACGGCCAGTGTAGGAGATCGCTCCCCACACCATGATGCCGGGTGTTGGCCCTGTGTGCCTCGGTCGTATGCAGTCCTGATTGTGGCGCTCACCTGCACGGCGCCAAACACGCATACGACCATCATTGGCACCAAGGCAGAAGCGACTCTCATCGCTGAAGACGACACGTCTCCATTCGTCCCTCCATTCACGCCTGTCGCGACACCACTGGAGGCGGGCTGCACGATGTTGGGGCGTGAGCGGAAGACGGCCCATCGGTGTGCGGGACCGTAGCCCAGCTTCATGGAGACGGTTGCGAATGGTCCTCGCCGATACCCCAGGAGCAACAGTGTCCCTAATTTGCTGGGAAGTGGCGGTGTGGTCCCCTACGGCACTGCGTAGGATCCTACGGTCTTGGCGTGCATCCGTGCGTCGCTGCGGTCCGGTCCCAGGTCGACGGGCACGTGCACCTTCCGCCGACCACTGGCGACAACATCGATGTACTGTGGAGACCTCACGCAACACGTGTTGAGCAATTCGGCGGTACGTCCACCCGGCCTCCCGCATGCCCACTATACGCCGTCGCTCAAAGTCCGTCAACTGCACATACGGTTCACGTCCACGCTGTCGCGGCATGCTACCAGTGTTAAAGACTGCGATGGAGCTCCGTATGCCACGGTAAACTGGCTGACACTGACGGCGGCGGTGCACAAATGCTGCGCAGCTAGCGCCATTCGACGGCCAACACTGCGGTTCCTGGTGTGTCCGCTGTGCCGTGCGTGTGATCATTGCTTGTACAGCCCTCTCGCAGTGTCCGGAGCAAGTATGGTGGGTCTGACACACCGGTGTCAATGTGTTCTTTTTTCCATTTCCAGGAGTGTATTATGCTCGGTGCAAAATTCTGCAGGGCGGTTTCCTCTTTCATTCCTTCCCCCCAATCCATAATCACCTACTATGTTTCCTTCTCTCCCTTTTCCTACTGACAGATTCCAGTCACCCATGACTATTAAATTTTCGTCTCCCTTCACTGCCTGAATAATTTCTTTTATCTCGTCATACATTTCATCTATTTCTTTATCATCTGCAGAGCTAGTTGGCATATAAACTTGTGCTACTTTAGTAGGCATGGGCTTTGTGTCTATCTTGGCCACAATAATGCGTTCACTATGCTGTTTGTAGTAGCTAACCCGCACTCCTATTTTTTTATTCATTATTGATCCTACTCCTGCGTTACCCCTATTTGATTTTGTATTTATAACCCTGTAATCACCTGACCAAATGTCTTGTTCCTCCTGCTACCGAACTTCACTAATTCCCACTATATCTAACTTTAACCTATCCATTTCCATTTTTAAATTTTCTAACCTACCTGCCCGATTAAGGGATCTGACATTCCACGCTTCGATCCGTAGAACACCAGTTTTCTTTCTCCTGATAACGACGTCCTCCTGAGTAGTCCCCGCCGGAGAACCGAATGGGGGACTATTTTACCTCCGGAATATTTTACCCAAGAGGACGCCATCATCATTTAATCATACAGTAAAGCTGGATGTCCTCGGGAAAAATTACGGCTCTAGTTTCCCCTTGCTGTCAGCCGTTCGCAGTACCAGCACAGCAAGGCCGTTTTGGTTAATGTTACAAGGCCAGATAAGTCAATCATCCAGACTGTTGCCCCTGCAACTACTGAAAAGGCTGCTGCCCCTCTTCAGGAACCACATGTTTGTCTGGGCTCTCAACAGAAACCCCTCCGTTGTGGTTGCACCTACGGTACGGCCATCTGCATCGCTGAGGCACGCTAGCCTCCCCACCAACGGCAAGGTCCATGGTTCATGGGGGGAGGGGCCCTTTATGTGAGCAATATGTGGAAACGATGGACCACTCAAGACTCCTCCCTCAAAACGGTTCAAATGGCTCTAATCACTGTGGGACATAACATCTGAGGTCATCAGTCTCGTAGACTTAGAACTACTTAAACCTAACTAGCCTAAGCTTTTGTATGTCCATCCTTTTAGCAGGACGTCTCTGGGACGACGGCCGTTTACTATCGTGACAAAAAATTAAAATACCTACAGCCGTCCTTAAGATTTTATTTTATTTTGTCCCTACCGGTTTCGACGCAATGAAACGGCGAAACTGGTAGCGACAAAATAAAATAAAATCTTAAGGACGGCTGTAGGTGTTTTTATTTTTTGTCACGGTAACTAACATAAGGCCACCACACACATCCATGCCCGAGGCAGGATTCGAACCTGCGACCGTAGCAGCAGTGCGGTTCCGGACTGAAGCGCCTAGAACCGCTCGGCCACAACGTCCGGCGACGCCTCCCTCACGGTCGGCTATTGGAGGGCCAAACGGCAATCTCTCACGTCCCACCAGTGTCGGTGGCGCACGTTGGAACACTGCTCTCCCATGTTTCGACATTCATTGACAAGTACAGCTACGTGTCGTTGGCTTCCCCGCAATGCGAACGCCGAAGGCAAATTATTTGTTCTCCACCCTTCTGCGGGCACTTCTATGCCACGTGGTAGAAACCAAGAACGCAAATGTTAATTGGCCACGAGTGTGGGAAGCGATACACCACCACTTTCTGCCAACCACCGTGCGCGCGATGTGGTACCAAGTCATCAAGAATAAGTATGCGACACCGGCTCCACGGGGTAGGATTAACGGACTCGCCACTTTGCCCCGACTGTCGCCTCCTGGACAACGATGGACATCGCGTTTCGTCGTCAAGCGTTTGGTGACTGAAACAGAAGATCTTAGCTTCTTACCTCTGTGTCACATCTAACGTGATTCAGCCTCCTGCGTCAGGATGACTATTACTTTCCCCTCGCTAAATATCAAGCGCTTACATGGTTCAATAGAATGACCAGCGACTACATCTTTGACGAATGGGAGAAAGTGGAGCTTGAATACTGGTAGTACCTACAAAACGCTCACAGCGCTCTTGAGCGCCCACCGAGATAGCGTACGCTCATTGCAAATTATTTACGCAGTGTTTTCGTGAACGCTCCCCCCCCCCCCCTCCTCCCCTCCCACTCCCCCCTACCCTCTCCTCTACCCGCCAGCTGAGGAGTGCCAGGCTCTGTGTGACATTCTGTGCAGCATCAGTCATATCGCAGACAGAATGACATAAACTGCAAGTAGTGAAGAGGAAAAGAGATTTGATAATTCATGGAACTCTGCATTCATTGAGGTATTGGAAATGTAGCATGAGTCTGTTTTAGATAGGTTTTAGACGGCATTGTCATAGACTGAAAACGCCAATGGCAGTGGACAAGAAAACTCCAACTGTAACATTTCTTGACGAAAGATTCCTTTAGCTGAAGGAGCGCAATGAATATACAGAGCTACTTCAGTTTATGCTTTGAACTACATTTTTGTAACATTCTGTTTTATAGAATTTTCATTTGTACACATTTACAATTATAATCACGTAATAAAAAAGTAAATCAATAAATAAAATCATAAACCCGTGCAGCCTGTCGCTTTGGGAGAACAGTTAGGGGAAACGGCTGAAGATGAATAGTTCATTTTTTAATTGTAGGATACAAGTGGCGGTGCCAAGCAGGGGTAGATTTGATTTTCGTTTCTTTCCTTTGGAGATTAAACTTAGTGAGGTAATGAGATAGATCTACCAAATAAAAAAAGATTTTGCTTCTTCTTTTGAAAAAATAAATGAATGAATAAGAATGGGTGATAGAGCACTGCGAAAAGTGAAGGTCCCTACAAACGTCCCCATTTCGAGTCTCGGTTCGGTACACAGTTTTAATCTGCAAGGAAGTTTAGATGACGGCATTTCTAAACAGGGTTTTACAATCTTCACTTGAACACAATTTTAAATTTTGAATTAGCAGCCGAGCGGTCTACGGCGCTGCAGTCATGGGCTGTGCGGCTGGTCCCGGCGGAGGTTCGAGTCCTCCCTCGGGCATGCGTGTGTGTGTTTGTCCTTAGGATAATTTAGGTTAAGTAACGTGTAAGCTTAGGGACTGATGACCTTAGCAGTTAAGTCCCATAAGATTTCACGTACATTTGAACATTTTTTGAATTTAGCAGGGTAAAATGCAGGGAATGAAAACTTTATCCACAACTTGTTGAGAAAACAGACAGCGGTCATAAGAACCGAAGGGCTTGAAATAGAAGCTGTAGCTGAGACAGGGTTTTAATCCCTCTGAGTAAGCAGTAAAGGGAACCGAAAGGAATAAAGACTTCGCGGTTTGCCGATGACATTGCATTTACGGCGCAGATGGCAAAGAAATTCGAAGTGCAGTTGAACGGAATGGATGCTATCTAGAAAATAGGTTATAAGATAATTATCAACAAGAATAAAATACTGAATTGGTAATGAAATCCAGTCTACCTAAATCATATGATACTGATGGAATCAGAGTAGAAAATGGAGCACTAAAACTTGTATATCAGATTTGCTATTTGGCCGCCAAAATAACTGGAGATGACAAGAGCAGAGATGATATGAAACGCAGGTCGGTAATAGCAAGAAAAGCGTTTCCCAAAAAAAAAAAAAAAAAAGGAAATTATAATAATAATTAGCCTCGAATATAGGTCGTAGGAAGTCTTCTCTGAACGTATATGTCTAGAGTGCATCGTTGTACGGAAGTGAAATGTGAACCATAAGCAGTTCAGAAAAGAAGAGAATCGAAGCTTTTGAAATATGGTGCTACAGAAGAATACTTAAAGTTGAAGGGGTATATCGAATAACTAATGGCGTGGTACCCACTCGATATTGGAAACATAATTTGTGGCTCAAGTTGATAGGACATTCTGAGGCATCAAGGAATCATCAATTTGATAATGGAAGGATAGGTCAAAATTGTAGAGGTAGATCAAGGTCTGACTACACTAAGCAGGTCAAAATGACCAGAGGTTAAGAGGCTTGCAAAGGATGGACTAGTGTGGGGTGATACGTCAAACCAATCTTCGGATCATGTCAACAGCAACAAGAACCGATCAAGATTAAAGAATTCCGTAGAGATCGATAGATCGATGGTGGTTGTGGGGTGGGAGGGGGGGCGGGAGGTGGGCGGGGGCGCCAGTGAAAATAGCCATTTATTGTGTTAGACGTCCTGCACACTGACGGAATGTCTTGCTCAAAGCGACAGTACCGAGATGAGTCTGGTATAGTCATAGCCAATATACTTTTCTGCAAAATACGAACTTCAGCAATAAGACAGTTCGCAGTTATTCAGCATGTCGTCGGCAAACAGACAAATTAATATTAGCGTCTCCGACAAAGCACATCTTTACGTACCCGCCTCGTAATTACACCTCGATAATTTTGAAAATGATTATTTCGATAGATTCACGCTAACGGAGACATGACGACTGGCGATAATTAGTTCAAAAGTCGAAAGAAGGCTTTTGAACGTGCATGTAAACTTCTTGTGCTACGCTTATCCCGGAAGCAAACAATTGTAACCAGTGCTGTGTAGGTAGCTTACCCATAAAACTCTACTGTGCAAATTGTGATGATGGTCGAGAAGGATATTCCCGTCTACAGTCTGTCCTCTTATTCTAGTTACAGAAATGGGAATATATCTGAGTGGGAAACTCGTGCAACTACTTTGCACTCTCTCGGAGTGTGACCATTCAGCATATTAATTTAGGACTCTGAGCCACTCGAGTTCCTTAGGAGGAATCTAGTCTAGATCTGAATGGACAACATTGGAGGAAAAGTTTGGCAACGCTATAGTCTTCTACTTACTTCCGGGTGTGCACTGCACTATCCGTCTACATTCACTCGATACTTTTTTTTATTGTTATTTTTAAACCTGTTTACAGGCAGGCCAGCAGCAGCATACTACGCCGCTCTTTGGCCTCAGAGAAACACAAAAGATACAAATCAAGACAATTAGAGAAAAAATACGGTGGACATATAAACCGAGACAAACACTTTTAAAATACATGGAGCCGTTCACGGGCGTAGAGTCCAAGATAAAATTTGTTCAGACACTTGGACACATACATAGACGAAAATTGTCACACGCGAACGTAGGTGCACAAAACGAATAACACTGAACCACTTAAGCACAAAACGACGGCACACACAGAAACACGAGGCGTTGATCTCTGGCGCGCGAATGTTCACTATGCGTGTACGAGTCCGGGAACCTGCCAAGAGAGGAGGAGCGGGGGATGGGAGAGGGGAGAGCAGGGATGCCACGGGCAGGGAAGATAGGGGGAAGGGCGGAAGGTGGAGGGGAAGCACGGGGGAAGAGGGGTGGTGGAAGGGGGATGGGGGGAAAAGGAGAGAGAAGGGAGGGAGGGTGCCTAAAGGAAAAGACACAGGAAGTGGGGGGAGGGGGAGGATCAAACTTGATAGGAGGGGTAGATGGAGGGGAGGAGGACATCATCACGGAGGGGGAGCTGGCGGAAGCCACCTTGGGAGAGGGAAAGGAGGGTGGAGAGATGGAGACCGGGTGTGACATGGTAATACAGGAGCGGCAGCAGGCGGGGTTGGGAGAGGATGGGCGAGAAAGCGGGTGAGGAGGATCGAGTTTACGGAAAGTGTACAGGATCCGTATCCTTTCAAGGAAAAGGAGGGTGTGGGGGAACGGAATGAGATTGTACAAGATCCGCATGGGGGAGGGGAGACGGATGCGATATGCGAGGCGGAGAGCATGGTGTTCATGGATTTGAAGGGATTTATAATAGGTAGGGGGGCGGAGATCCAGGCTGGATGGGCGTAACAAAGGCTAGGGCGGATGAGGGATTTATAGGTGTGGAGTATGGTGGAGGGGTCCAGACCCCACGTACAGCCAGAAAGGAGCTTGAGGAGACAGAGTTGGGAGCGTGCCTTGGCTTGGATTGTCCAGAGATGGGGGGGTCCAGGAGAGGCGACTGTCGAGGGTGATGCCAAGGTACGTAAGGGTGGGGGTGAGGGCGATAGGACGGCCATAGATGGTGAGATAGAAATCAAGCAGGTGGAAGGAAGGGGTGTTGCACCAAGCGATGTACCGGTCAAGATGGGATTGGAGAAAGTGTTGGGAACGCTGAAGGGTGGGGGCGAGGGCAAGGAAGGTGGAGTCATCGGCAAACTGGAGAAGGTGGACGGAGGGTGACGGCGGCGGCATGTCCGCCGTATACAAATGGTACAGAAGGGGGAGAGGACGGAGTCTTGGGGCACACCGGCGGAGGGAAAAAGGTGTAGGAATCCATGTTATGGATGGTGTTACGGAGGAAGGACGGTGGGAGAGAAAGGAGCCAATCAGATGGACGTAGTTAATGGGAAGGACGAAGGTTTGGAGCTTGAAGAGGAGACCAGAATGCCATACGTGGTCATAAGCGCGTTCGAAGTCCAGGGAGAGGAAGATTGCGGAGCGATGGGAATTAAGCTGTTCGGAAAGGAGATGTGTGAGGTGAAGGAGAAGGTCGTCGGAAGAGAAGGACGGCCGAAAGCCACACTGGGTAATGGGAAGGAAGCGGTGCTGGCAGAGATGCTGGTGGATGCGTCGGGTGAGGATAGATTCCAGGACCTTGCTGAAGACCGAGGTAAGGCTGATGGGACGGTAGGAGGAGATGGCAGACGGTGGTTTACCAGGTTTAAGAAACATCAGGATACGGGAGGTTTTCCACAGGTCGGGGTAGTAACTGTTGGACTGGACTACATTGTAGAGCCTGGCCAGGGTGGAGAGGAAAGAGACACGAAGGTGGCGGTAGGTGACACGATCGTGACCAGGAGTGGTGTTGCGTTTTGTGCAAAGTGTAGCAATGAGATCCTGTTTAGTGATAGGGGCATTGAGTTCCGTGTGTGCAATGTTGTCCAAGTACTGGAAACCAGGTGCGAGGGGAAGGACAGAGGTGTCAGTTCGATCACGGACATCCGGGAAGAGGGAGTAATGGAGCTGGGGATCATCGGGGATGGAAAAGACATTGGAGAAGTAGGAGGCATAGTGATTGGCCTTACTAAAGGTGTCAGGGAAGGGGTGATCATCATGGAGAAGAGGATAGCAGGGGGAGGGTTTAGTTCTGGTAAGGCGATGGAAGGCTGACCAGAACTTGGACGAGTTGATAGGTAGGGTGGCATTTAAACAGGTGCATGTCTGTCGCCAGTCCCAGCGTTTGTTAGCCGCGAGCAAATTGCGAATGTGTCGCTGGAGTTGCCGGTGGCGTCGTAGTGTGTCCGGGTCACGCGTGTGGAGGAAGGCAAGGTAGAGACGGCGGGATTCATGGAGGAGGAGGACGGCCTGTGGGGGTAAGGTAACACGGTGGGGGTGGATGGCGACAGTAGGGACGTGGGCCTCCACGGTCTCAGACAAGGTCTGCTGGAGAAAGGAGGCAGCATGGGTTACATCGTCAGGGTGGTGGTAGGTGAAGGGGTGGCTATCGACCTGGGTGGAGAGGGTATCCCAGTAGGCATTCCAGTTGGCATGGTAATAGTCATGGACGTACTTTGGGGGAGGGTCATTATGAGGGTTGGGGTGGGAGCGATGACTGTGTGAAACAGTGAGGAGAACAGGGAGATGGTTGCTACCAATATGCTCCAGGACATCCACCGTTACGCGGCCAAGGAGGTTAGGGGAGGAGAGGATAACATCGGGATTGCAGTTGGATTTGGGAGGGGTGTGCTGGGGAATGGGAATGAGGTTGCCTTGAAGGGAGGAGAGGAACCGATGCCACCGCCGTAACTGGGTGGCGGTATGACTATGGATGTTGAGGTCTGCGATGATCATGTAGGAGGAGAAGGTATGGTCAATGTGGGAGAGGAAGTCGAAGGGAAGAGGGGCGTTGTGGCGGACATAGATGGTGGCGAGGGTAACAGTATGGCTGGGGAAGAAGAGACTAAGGATCAGGTGTTCGGTGGGGTTGGGAAGAAGAGATTGGAGCTGAACTGGGATCTGGCGGTGGTGATCAATGGCAACTCCACCACACGCAATCGGGAGGGGATTATCGGAGCAGTGAAGGAGGTAGGGCGAAGTGTGGACGGTATGGTGGGGTTGGAGGAAAGTTTCATTGAGGAGGAAGGCATCCACGCAATGGGTGGCAAGGATGTGCAGGAAGAGGTTCTTGTTGGTGGGAAGGGAGCAGATGTTGTTGAAAAGGATACGGTGATGTCGTGCCATGACAGGGATTTGGACAAGGATGTCAAGATGGGAGAGGTGAAATGGGCCTGGTTGTTGGAGTAGGTGGCATACATTTTTAAGTGGAAAACGGAACGGGCAGCGAGGGATATCTGTTGGAGGGTGGGGGGGCGCTGTAACGGGTGAACATTTTGGAGGATGATGGTGAGGAATCGGATGATGTCCTCAGCGGTAGGGGGTGGGCAAAGGGAATTGCCAGGAGGGGTGGGGCGTCCAGAGGGCGGACAGGAACGGTGAGTTCAGGAGTGGTAGGAGGGGGTCGGGCCTTACATTTCTGGGAATAAGTAGGATGAGGGAGGATACAGGTATTACAGGAGGGGGGGGGGGACTGGAGATTGGGGCACTGCCATAAAAAGTGGCCTTGCCTACAGTGCGGGCAGGTGGGGTCCTCGTGGCACTCAGATGTCAGGAGTGCATTATACCGCAAGCACCTTTGGCAGCGGAGGGATTGAGGAGGGGAATGGGAAGGGTCAACTTGGTAGCGTTGGTGAAAGGGAAGGGCACCCTCCTTCAGGAGATGGTCTATGGAGGGGGCATGTTCAGAGAAGACCCGCATTAGGCGGGTGGGGCCGGCTGAGTTATGAATGTGGCAAACCACACGCACCTCCAGATGGGGATGCGGCTTGAGCTCCACCAACACCTTCTCCTCCGTGATCGCCGGAGTAAGCCGAGTGATCTCGGTGGTGAGGGTCGGCGGGCGACGCGGGGGTTAGGGTTGGCGGGAGGGAGGCGGAGAAGGAGCAGAGGTGAGGGAGGCATTAGGGCCAAAGCGGGTGACAGTGATGTGGGAAAGGAGATCTCTATGGAGGGTAGGGCTGGGGGAGGAGCTGGGGATCGAATCACGGCGAGGAGTGAGGAGGGAGATGGGGGCATTGGGAAAATTCTGGCGAAGGAAGAGGGTGAGGTTCCGGGCCTCAAGAAGGGAGGGATCAGGACGGGAGAGGAGGTAGCAGTAGGAGGAGTAGGGGTGGGAGGAGGAGGGGGAGGGGGCAGGGACAGGCGGCGAGACATCCATGGCATCGTGGGCTGGGGAAGGGGGACGAGTCGGAGCCTTTTTCGGAGTGGAGGAGGCTGGGGTGCCACTGGGGCGCTTGACGGCGGCGGAGGAGGTGTGGGGGATGGGAGCGATAGGAATGTGGCGGGGAGTGGCAGGTCTCGGTGCTGGAGTCGGCGCCAGACACGGTGAGGGCGATGGCGAAGGCGACAGTGATGACAATGATGATGAAGGCGAAGGGGAGAGTTGAGCATGGGCCGTGGCCCTCCGTGCAACCACCCTACCGGGGGCTGCGGAAACGGTAGGAGCAGAGGGAGGGAGTGGAGGGAAGGGATCAGAGGAGACGCGGGAGGGAGGAGCTGGGGATGGGGCGACAAAAAGTGAGGGAGATGGGAAGTGAGGAGTGGGGGGATGGACTGAGGGGGGGGTGATGGGGCACACCACGTGATAGTGGTGACGGCGATGGGGGGGGGAATGTGTATATGATGGCAGTGGTGGTGGCAGTAGTGGTGGTGGTGGGGGTCGACATGACGATAAGGGGAAAAACAAAGGACGGGACAAAGAAGCAAACAAGAGAGGGGCAAGGCGACGAGGGACACGGAGTAAAAGGGACGGAGAACGATGACGGAGACTGGGGCCGAAGCCCCACTCTGCTGCTGCTGGCGGGGGAGGCGACCTGGCTGGCTGGCCGGTGGGGATGCTGCTGCTGCTGCTGCTGCTGCTGCTGGAGGCTGGCTGGAGACTGGCTGGGACCGCTGCAGGCCGCTGGCTGCTGGCTGGGACCGCTGCTGGACGCTGGCTGGGACCGCTGCAGGACGCTGGCTGGGACCGCTGCTGGCTGCTGGCTGGACCGCTGCTGGACGCTGGCTGGGACCGCTGCAGGACGCTGGCTGGGACCGCTGCTGGCTGCTGGCTGCTGGCTGGACCACTGTTGGCTGGGACCGCTGCTGGACGCTGGCTGCAGGCTGCTGGCTGCTGGCTGCTGGCAGGAATCGCGCTGGCTGCTGGCTGCTGGCTGGACCGCTGCAGGGTGGCTGGCACCTGCAATATACCTAACGCTTCGATTAGAACCGAAAGGCCAATCGAAGGGCTGTATCCTTCCGGATTACCGCCGGAGATGCTCGATACTTTCTTTTTATCTTGATGAAATACTGTATTCCGAACGATTCTCATTTGAGAAGTTAAAGTGAATATGTAAAATTCATTGTTGGAGCGCAGGACGGATATTCGGCGTGTAAGTTACGACTGCTCGCTTCTTTCAGGTTCCGAGCAATTTACAAGGTTTTCCTAGAAAGTAATGTACCGCATTCTTTTTATAAGCCGAAAATGATGCAACGAATGCGAAACGTTACGTATGTATTATCTGAAGTCTCCTGAGTTAGCGCACCGAGTTTCCATCACTTCCAACAGATAGCGAAGCTGCAGGACAGTTTCAAACCGGCGTCTGTAGGTGATGTACGTTATAAGCAACGTGCCGTTATTGAATTTCTCACTGCAGAGAAAGAAACCATGGGAAATATTCACAAACGCTTGTGCCTCGGGCTTGGATGTGTGTGATGTCCTTAGGTTAGTTAGGTTTAAGTAGTCCTAAGTCTAGGGGACTGATGACCTCAGATGTTAAGTCCCATAGTGATTAGACCCATTTGAACCATTTGAAAGTCTATGGAGCATCTGATATCGACAGACGTGCAGTTAGTTGCTGGGCATGGAGGGTGAGGTCATCAGAAGACGGTTAGGCGGAGCTCCACGATTTGCTGCGGTCCGGGAGACCGTCCATGGCTGTCACATTTGACATGTTGTAGCGAGCTGATGTTGTCATTCGCGAGGACAGACACATTACGACTCGGCAGTTGGCGCTGCATCTGTAAATCAGCAAAGGAAATGAGGATGCAATTATCCGCACTCTTGGATATTCAAATGTGTGTGCAAGATGGGTCCCGCGGTGTCTAACATATAACGGTGGATCACAAATCATACAGAAAAAACATTTGTCTTGATTTGTTGCAACGTTTTGAAGATGAGGGGAGAGGCCTTCTTGTCCCAGATTGTGACAGATGATGAAACCATGGTTCACCATTTTGAGCCCAAAACAAAACGACAGTCGGCGGAATGGCGCCATTCCCACTCCTCACAGAAGAAAAAATTCGAAGGCACTGCTTCAACCCAAAGGGTCATTATCACTGTGTTCTGGGACTGCGAAGATGTGACTCTCATCGATGTGATGCCAAGAGGCGACACCATTAATTCAGAAGCATCTATCAACACATTAACAAAACCCAAGGCGCCCTTCCAGCGACTTCGGCTTCACAGCAACCAAGGAGATGTTTTGTTGCTACACGATAACGCTCGGCCCCACACAAGTCTGAAGACTGCTGAACGCATTGCAAAACAAAACAACCACGCTACAGCATTGACCTAGCTCCCTCGGACTTCCACTTGTTTGGGCCATTATAGGATGTCATTCGTGGAAGACATTTTGAGGACGATGAGGAGGTGATTCATACACTCAAGCACTGGCTCCGCCACCAGGACAAGGATTGGTACCAACAGGACATACAAGCCCTTGTTTCGCGCTGGAGGAAGACCGTAGAATGGAATGGAGGTCACGTGGAAAAATAGGTTGTGTAGATAAAGCACCATTCTTTCTCGTGTGTAATTCTCATTGTGTTTAATAAAGAATTGTTGAAGAAAAAAATGCGGTACATTACTTTCTGGGTAACTCTCGTATCTTAGGCAACATGGTAGTAACGACAAAAGGCTAGAGGTACCAGTGTCCCGTTGGCATAGCGGTAACCCACTCGCTGAATGATTCGCTCCCTACTAAAAACGGCGGTTTGAATATCGCTGGAGAAATTATCTGGTTAATAATTTTTTCCCGTTTTCTTAATTCGATCTGCAATTAGCCAGAACGAAATTCAGTAACAAAATCTTAAAGAAAACTCCGCATCTGAAGTCATCTTACGGCTTCTATTCGGTAACTTGTAGGGTAATGAGATGTGTCTGTTTTGGAAACACTGATTTACTACAAACACAAGCTCTGAAAATACTTAAAGGGGTCGTTAATGATAGTAATTTGGATTTTGTTCGTTATTCAGATAATCATCACCCAAGACAAATGTGATGTAACGCACTGAGTAGCACTGGTCTGCGGTACATCTGAAGTTGAAATATCTATGGAATATCAGAATTGCACGCTTGTTCATGTCTCTAATTTTATATCTGCATCAAAATAGATATATTTTCCCTGTGAATATTATTTGATTACTGTGCGACATCGAATAGTTTATCCATCGACTTTTCTCATACTTATATTATCCACATAATATTTTTCATAATACGGCGAAAGTCCTGAAATGCTATTGTACTCGTACGTGACACCTGACAGCACGTATCGAAATTCCTCAGTATATTACTTGCCGTTTGGGGTAGTTGGTTTTGCAGTAGCCTTCTCTACTTTAATATTATGGCAAGTTCTCTCGTTGACAAATGTGACTGGTTCCATTGAAACCAACTAGCACAAATGTAAATACGCCCTCTAGCACTTGAAAACAGTAGTGACCACATGAATTTCACAACTGACACTGAAAAAAAAGTTTACATTATTCTTTCATTACAACTGGAAATTTGGGGTAAGTTCCTATGGGACCAAACAGCTGAGGTCATCGATCCCTAGGCTTATACTCTACTTAATCTAACTTAAACTAACTTACGCTAAGGACAACACACACACACACACACACACACACACACACACACACACACACCCATGCAAGAAGGAGGGCTCGAACCTCTGACGGGGGAAGCTGCTCGAACCGTGACAAGGTGCACTAGACCGCGTGGCTTTTATTACAAAAGACTTTCGTCGTACGATGTATTTGATAAGTGTATACTTTAGTTGCATTTTCTGATACATTTATTCATAACGGTATATTATTTGTTTAAAAAATTCTCACGTCATTTGCTGCTCGAGCAATTGCCCCATGCGTAACTTTGCTATACCTGTGTCAAATTTTATGGCACTTTCGATAGCAGCAGTTAAGTTTTCAAATCCTCCCGCTCAAGGCATTCATCAAATAAACATTGCAACATGCAATTTTCGTATACAGCGGACTGTAGTACTCCCTGCCGCCGTTGGATAAGCAGCTGCAGCAGCAAGTCGTATACTCCTAGCTCACTCATTTGTTACATAGTTTAATTCTTAATTTCTTTGCGTGTTTTTGGTACTTGCATTGTGTAATTCATAAATTTCGGGCGTATTATAGTATTTGAGAGTTGTAGCATCGCGTATTAGAACCTGAATAGTGTAAATTCGCGTAGTCGTTTGTCTACTGTTTTGTTTTGAACGGCCAGTGTCGGTTGGTCGCAGTCAGTGTGCTCCCTGCCGCCGTTGGATAAGCAGCTGCAGCAGCAAGTCGTATACTCCTAGCTCACTCATTTGTTACATAGTTTAATTCTTAATTTCTTTGCGTGTTTTTGGTACTTGCATTGTTTAATTCATAAATTTCGAGCGTATTATAGTATTTGAGAGTGTAGCATCGTGTTTTAGTACCTCAATAGTGTAATTTCGCTTAGTCTCCTTCCGCCGCCGAGCAGTGTCAGCAGTGCGCAAGTAGCAGCATTACTGCATTTACTAGGCAATCTTGTATTTTAATAACCTTTTAAAGTTTGTCGATTTGTTTGCGCTCTCTGTAGATTAGTTCAGACGTTCTTAGCAAAACAGTTTTTAGCATGGATAGGGACTGCAACTGCTGTGTTCGGATGCAGGCTGAGTTGGCATCCCTTCGCTCCCAGCTTCAGGCAGTGTTGGCTTCGGTCACACAGGTTGAGGCTGTTGCCAATGGGCATCACTGTGGGGGTCGGGATGGGGGTTTGTCGGGGACGGCCAGCTCGTCCCACGCATCCCCTGATCGGACTACGACTGTGGTTGCCCGGGATACTGCCCGCATTGAGGCTGATCCCTCACCTGTGGTAGAGTGGGAGGTCGTTTCAAGGTGTGGCAGGGGGCGAAAGACATTCCAGAGGGCTGAACGGAAAGCCTCTCCAGTTTGTCTGACGAACCGGTTTCAGGCTCTGTCTCAGGCTGATACTGATCTTCGGCCTGACATGGCTGCTTGTCCTGTTCCAGAGGTTGCCCCTCAGTCTGCAAGATCCGGGCAGTCGCAGAGGGTGGGCTTACTGGTAGTTGGGAGCTCCAACGTCAGGCGCGTAATGGGGCCCCTTAGGGAAATGGCAGCAAGAGAGGGGAAGAAAACGAATGTGCACTCCGTGTGCATACCGGGGGGAGTCATTCCAGATGTGGAAAGGGTCCTTCCGGATGCCATGAAGGGTACAGGGTGCACCCATCTGCAGGTGGTCGCTCATGTCGGCACCAATGATGTGTGTCGCTATGGATCGGAGGAAATCCTCTCTGGCTTCCGGCGGCTATCTGATTTGGTGAAGACTGCCAGTCTCGCTAGCGGGATGAAAGCAGAGCTCACCATCTGCAGCATCGTCGACAGGACTGACTGCGGACCTTTGGTACAGAGCCGAGTGGAGGGTCTGAATCAGAGGCTGAGACGGTTCTGCGACCGTGTGGGCTGCAGATTCCTCGACTTGCGCCATAGGGTGGTGGGGTTTCGGGTTCCGCTGGATAGGTCAGGAGTCCACTACACGCAACAAGCGGCTACACGGGTAGCAGGGGTTGTGTGGCGTGGGCTGGGCGGTTTTTTAGGTTAGATGGCCTTGGGCAAGTACAGAAAGGGCAACAGCCTCAACGGGTGCGGGGCAAAGTCAGGACATGCGGGGACCAAGCAGCAATCGGTATTGTAATTGTCAACTGTCGAAGCTGCGTTGGTAAAGTACCGGAACTTCAAGCGCTGATAGAAAGCACCGAAGCTGATATCGTTATAGGTACAGAAAGCTGGCTTAAGCCAGAGATAAATTCTGCCGAAATTTTTACAAAGGTACAGACGGTGTTTAGAAAGGATAGATTGCATGCAACCGGTGGTGGAGTGTTCATCGCTGTTAGTAGTAGTTTATCCTGTAGTGAAGTAGAAGTGGATAGTTCCTGTGAATTATTATGGGTGGAGGTTACACTAAACAACCGAACTAGGTTAATAATTGGCTCCTTTTACCGACCTCCCGACTCAGCAGCATTAGTGGCAGAACAACTGAGAGAAAATTTGGAATACATTTCACATAAATTTTCTCAGCATGTTATAGTCTTAGGTGGAGATTTCAATTTACCAGATATAGACTGGGACACTCAGATGTTTAGGACGGGTGGTAGGGACAGAGCATCGAGTGACATTATACTGAGTGCACTATCCGAAAATTACCTCGAGCAATTAAACAGAGAACCGACTCGTGGAGATAACATCTTGGAACTACTGATAACAAACAGACCCGAACTTTTCGAATCTGTATGTACAGAACAGGGAATCAGTGATCATAAGGCCGTTGCAGCATCCCTGAATATGGAAGTTAATAGGAATATAAAAAAAGGGAGGAAGGTTTATCTGTTTAGAAAGAGTAATAGAAGGCGGATTTCAGACTACCTAACAGATCAAAACGAAAATTTCTGTTCCGACACTGACAATGTTGAGTGTTTATGGAAAAAGTTCAAGGCAATCGTAAAATGCGTTTTAGACAGGTACGTGCCGAGTAAAACTGTGAGGGACGGGAAAAACCCACCGTGGTACAACAACAAAGTTAGGAAACTACTGCGAAAGCAAAGAGAGCTCCACTCCAAGTTTAAACGCAGCCGAAACCTCTCAGACAAACAGAAGCTAAACGATGTCAAAGTTAGCGTAAGGAGGGCAATGCGTGAAGCGTTCATTGAATTCGAAAGTAAAATTCTATGTACCGACTTGACAGAAAATCCTAGGAAGTTCTGGTCTTATGTTAAATCAGTAAGTGGCTCGAAACAGCATATCCAGACACTACGGGATGATGATGGCATTGAAACAGAGGATG